>NC_089505.1:145257409-147757409 GCF_036850995.1 Saccopteryx leptura
CTCTACTGAGTGTAAAGAGGTATAGATGGTTAGAACCATTGGTCGTTGCCTTGCAGAAGTCTCTTCCACACAATATGGGGAGCTCATTCACCAAAGCATGGAAGAGAATCAAGAAATATAATTATGGAAAACTTTGAATTCCTGTTTATTTAAATATCATTTTTATTTTTGGGAGTTTCAATGGCTTCTGATATTGTATGACATTCATCTTCTTCATACATCTCTCTTTGTTATGAATGAGATGATCCTTTACAGAGTTATTTTAAGGGGAGGGTATGGGATAGGGGAAGACAATCTCTTGGTTTTGTAACCATTTCATGCTAGAAAAATCTTCAAACATTATGCTAAGATGTAGTATTTTGTTTTCATATCAGGTGGTTAGGTTTCATACAATCGTGGTATTTTATTAGAAATGCACTCTCACAGATAATTTCTAAGAGGATATTTGAAATGGACTATTACGTGGAAAAGGAATTTTCAAATACTCAGCTTAAAAATTAAAACTCTTGACTGACCAGGTGGTGGTGCAGTGGATAGTGTGTAGGCCTGGGACACAGAGGACCCAGGTATGAAACCTTGAGGTTTCCAGCTTGCGCTCGGGCTCATCCAGCTTGAGCGTGAGTTCACTGGCTTGAGCATGGGGTCATAGACATGACCCCACAGTCACTGACTTGAGCCCAAAGGTTGTGACTTGAAGCTCAAAGTTTGCTGGCTTGAAACCCAAGGTCACTGGCTTGAACAATGGGTCACTGACTCGGCTGGAGCCCCATACCCCCATCTAGGCACATATAAGAAAGCAATCAATGAACAACTAAGGTGCCACAATGAAGAATTGATGCTTTTTATCTCTTTCTCATCCTGTCTGTCTGTTTCTATCTGTCATCCCTCTCTCTCTGTCTCTCTCTTTGTCTCTCTCGCTAAGGAAAAAAAATTAAAATCTGGGTGAAATAGCAAAAGTATGGCTGGTCTAATGGGACTAGTTGAAATTCTTTGTTGCAAATAGTATTGCTAAATACAGCTTTTAGATCTCTCTTAATGCTGGGTTGCACTGACTTACTGCTGGTTTTAGTCACGTATCAAGGAGGGTATTGGACAATTGAGTACTAATGAGATTTGGTGTACATTTTATGTAACCTTCTTTCAGGTAGACCAATTAAAATGTTACATCTGAAAAGCACATATTCCAATTTCCTAGGGATGTAATACATTAACTTACATTTTGCTTTAATCCCCTTCAATTAATGACATCTCCCAATTTACTCTTTTGGCCTGGTTAGCTCTCTTCCTCAAGGCCCAATGATAATGAACCCCAGACCATGGATTTGACCCAATAAAAGATAGTTCATATTCACTAAACAGAACATAAAAGATACACCTTGCTCATGTCCATAGTTTAGCTAGCCCTTTTTCAATTGTGGTCAAAAAAGAAAAAGTGAGATTGGAAGTATTTTTTTTTTCAAGGACATAATTTTCCTTCTAAAAAAATAAATCAAAGCACCTTGGTCAAGTGGAAAATATTACTGTTACTGAAACACTTTCTTGATACTATGGTTTCTTAAACTCCTGGTGTAAGGTGAAGCAAAATGGACCAGTCTGACTCATAAAACCCTAGGGAACTTAATTGTCATGATAACACCAACATCATAAAAACAAGCAATGTAACAAATTAACCGAATTTGAAAGCAAAAACTTTTTTCCCCGTCACATATTTCAATGATTTCTTTAAACAGAAAATAATATAAAATTAAACAATGATAATATAAAAGTACAGACAGAACAATCACTGGAGTACTTAGGGAGACAGAGAGAGAGAGAGAAGAAGGTAAACATGCTATGTGTTCTCTAGCACAGATTCTTATTATTAACATTTAATTATGCATGTCTGTCTAAGAACTATAACTTACATGGTCTAATTACTTGACAGGTTTTGGATTTAACCTTCAATTTTGGTCCTGTACTAGTTTGCTTAGGCTGCCATAACCATAAAAAATACCACAGACTACATGACTTAAGCAACAAAAATTTATTTTCTCACAGATTTAAAGGTTAAAGTCCAAGGTCAAGGGTCCAGTAGGGTTTGGTTTCTGGTGAGAGCTCTTTCCCTGCTTGCAGACTGCTGCTTTTGTGCACACAAAGTCTTTCCTTGATAGTGGCCAGAAAGAAATGTTCCAATTTTTCTTTTCTTTTCTTATGAGGCTACCAGTCCTATAGGATTAAGTCTCCACCCTTATGACCTCATTTAACCTTAATTATCTCCTGAAGACACTATCTCCAAATACAGTCACATTAAGGGTGAGAGCCTCAACATAAGAGTTGGGGCATGGAGGGAGAATTTAGTTCACAGCAGGCCCTAAGAATGACTGAGAGAGATTATTAGACTTTCAGAAGAAATGTACAGCTCATATGTGGTAACAGGGCTATAAATGAAGAGGATGGAGCTTATATAAATTCACTGATTTTGTTCCTGTGCAGATGAAATTAGAATCCCTAATTCAAAAACTAAATTTTAAAAAAGCGATAAATAACTGCTGAAATGAAAGGGGATAAAGTGAGTGAATAAAATGAGATGCATCATCTGTTCCTCCTTCAAGGAAGGACTTAGTGCTGAGCTACTCGGAGCGCTGTTTGCAGACAGATTTCAGTGGTTAGCTCCTGCAGTTCAGAGAATCCCCTGCTCAAGGTTACAACTTTCACAGTGCAGCCAATATTCAAAGACTGATCAGGAAGGGGTATTAAGAGATTGTTATTTTGATACAAAAAGTGACAGCTCTTATGGACTATTTTAGTTCCAGAGCTCCCTATAGCAGTCGTTCCCAACCCCCGGGCCGCGGACTGGTACTGGTCCGTGGGCCATTTGGTACCGGTCCGCAGAGAAAGAATAAATAACTTACATTATTTCTGTTTTATTTATATTTAAGACTGAATAATGTTTTATTTTTTAAAAATGACCAGATTCCCTCTGTTACATCCGCCTAAGACTCACTCTTGACGCTTGTCTTGGTCATGTGATACATTTATCCGTCCCACCCTAAAGGCTGTTCTGTGAAAATATTTTCTGACATTAAACCGGTCCATGGGCCAAAAAAGGTTGGGGATACACTGCCCTATAGGGTTGGCTGAATCTATCACTGGATCTATGGCTTTCTTCCTTTTTCTCTGTTCTATGGCTGTTAATCCCATAGAATATCCAAATAAATGCCCTGTGCACAATACCTCATCTCAGAATCTGCTTCCAGAAGAACCTGACCTGAAACAGGTTGTGATCCAGTTTTATATAGCTCATCTGTTTAGAACTGTTCTAAATTATGGTCAAAAGCAAAAGAGTAAGATATCTTTAACTATAATGAAAAGTAACTTTACAGTTTAATTCATCTGATCCATCATTGTGTGTAAGAATTTCTATTGTATGTGTTTAGTGCAAATATGTACGTACATAATTTTTATGAAATTAGATCATTATATATATTCATTTGTTTATATATTTTTGGACTAAATTTTGGTCTTTCTTTCATGTCAGTACCTAAAAGTTTCACAATATACAGACAGTTTCAATTTTCCTTAAAAACTTTTTAATTTGAAATATTTGAACCCTTCAGAAAAGTTGTGAGGATAGTCCTGATCTAAATAATCAATTATAAATAGTGTGCCATATTTTTTCTTCTGTGTATGTGTATATACATATATATTTAACTCAATTATTTGAGAGTGAGTTGCAAACCTCAAAACAGTTTACACTTAAATACTTTAGTATTTCTTAAGCACAAGAATTTTCACTTAATATCACCAAAGCACAAATTATTATTATTATTATTATTATTATTATTATTTTGCATTTTTCTGAAGCTGGAAACAGGGAGAGACAGTCAGACAGACTCCCGCATGCACCCGACCGGGATCCACCCAGCACGCCCACCATGGGGCGACGCTCTGCCCACCAGAGGGCGATGCTCTGCCCATCCTGGGCGTCACCATATTGCGACCAGAGCCACTCTGGCGCCTGAGGCAGAGGCCACGAGCCATCCCCAGCGCCCGGGCCATTTTTGCTCCAATGGAGCCTTGGCTGCGGGAGGGGAAGAGAGAGACAGAGAGGAAGGTGTGGCGGAGGGGTGGAGAAGCAAATGGGCGCTTCTCCTATGTGCCCTGGCCGGGAATCGAACCCGGGTCCTCCGCACGCTAGGCCGACGCTCTACCGCTGAGTCAACCGGCCAGGGCCCAAAGCACAAATTATTAACATAGTTTATATATTTAATATTGTTATAGTATTTCTAAAATATAACATATCTTCAAATTTTGCCAATCATTCCCCTAAATTTTTTTATTTAGGTTCAGATAAAAAAGAAACACTTAATTTGTTTTATGTGTTCTTATTATTCTTTAATTTTTTTTTGCCTTTTTTCATTGTTGTTCTTTTATGGCATTTCCATTTTTTTTTTTTTCTTTTTTCTTTTTTCATTTTTCTGAAGCTTGGAAACAGGGAGAGACAGTCAGACAGACTCCCGCATGCGCCCGACCGGGATCCACCCGGCACGCCCACCAGGGGCGACGCTCTGCCCACCAGGGGGCGATGCTCTGCCCATCCTGGGCATCGCCATGTTGCGACCAGAGCCACTCTAGCACCTGAGGCATAGGCCACAGAGCCATCCCCAGCGCCCGGGCCATCTTTGCTCCAATGGAGCCTTGGCTGCGGGAGGGGAAGAGAGAGACAGAGAGGAAAGCGCGGCGGAGGGGTGGAGAAGCAAATGGGCGCTTCTCCTGTGTGCCCTGGCTGGGAATCGAACCCGGGTCCTCCGCACGCTAGGCCGACGCTCTACCGCTGATATGGCATTTCCATTTTTGCAGAGTCCAGGACAGTTGTTCTGTAAAATGATTGTCAATTTAGATTTGCCTAAATGTTCTTTGTAATTAATTAATATTACGTAGACATTCTATCCTTCAAGGTATATTATATAAAAAGGTATGGTATGTCTATTTGTCCAATGTTCCTTTTTTTTATTTAGAAATTTAATTTTAACAGGATGATATTGATCAATAAGTGTACATAGATTTCAGGCAAACATCACTACATCATTGAAGAGTCAATTATGTTGTATATTCATTATCTAAAGCCAAATCATTTTCCATCACTTTATATTTATCTCTCTTTACACCTTTTTCACAACCCTCCCTTCTCTTCCTCTAATTCTCTCTCTCCTTGGTAACCACTTCACTTTTATCTACAGATATTGATCAACTTACGACCTATGCAACTTATGACCATTCAACTTCACAACCACAATTGCTAGCCATGACTGCTCCACGTCTGGCAGCACAAGCGTTGCCCAGCTGGGTGTACGACAGTGTGGACCAGCTTCCAGCAGCACTACCATCTCTGCGTGCACAATTTCAACTGTTATCCCAGACTCGGTACAGCAATTTGTGTTTTGTGTCTTGGATATTTTTCATCAAACCCCTTCCAAGATGTCTACCAAGAGGAAATTGTCTTTGTCTACACCTCAGCCTGCCAAGAAAGAAAGAAAGGCCATCGATCTCAACACAAAAATGAGCATGGGCTCATCCAACTTGAGCATGGGTTCACCAGCTTGAGTGCAGGGGCGCTGGCTTGAGCATGGGATCATAGACATGACCCCATGGTTGCTGGTTTGAGCCCAAGGTCACTGGCTTGAGCAAGGGGCCACTCGCTCTACTGTAACCCCCTGGTCAAGGCACATATGAGAAAGCAATCAATGAACAAGTATGAAGGCGGAAAGAAAGTGAATGTGATCACACATGTTTATGAAAAAACCAACTCCGGTAACCCCAAATGCTGCCTCAGATGATGACATCAACGATCCGCAGCCAAGCACCAGCAGCCAATAAAATATTTCGTACATGTTTATATATTTTGATATGTTTTGCAATTGAAAAAATGTTTCCTATGGTATTTTTTACACCTGTATTTTGTATTTTTTTATAAATAAATTTTTATTAATTTTGATAGGGTGACATCAACAAATCAGGGTACATATATTCAAAGAAAACATGTCCAGGTTATCTTGTCATTCAATTCTGTTGCATACCCATCACCCAAAGTCAGATTGTCCTCTGTCGCCCTCTATCTAGTTTTCTTTGTGCCCCTCACCTTCCCTCTCCCCTTCTCCCTCCTTCCCTCCCCCCACCCCCCATAACCACCATTCTCTTGTTCATGTCTCTTAGTCTCATTTCTATGTCCCACCAATCTATGGAATCCTGCAGTTCTTGTTTTTTTCTGATTTACCTATTTCACTCTGTATAATGTTATCAAGATCCCACCATTTTGTTGTAAGTGATCTGATGTCATCATTTCTTATGGCTCAATAGTATATCATGGTGTATATGTGCCACATCTTCTTTATCCAGTCTTCTATTTTTTTTTTTACAGTGATTAAAGCCTTTAATCAAACTCTTGGCCAATACAGCAAGAATCCATAAAAGAGTAGTGTCCTTAACATGTTCACCAAGTCCAAGTTGGCCCCAACACCATGCCAAATCCCTGAAAAATGCAACCCAACCCCAGTTCAGTCTGTTAGGAGCTGTCACTAGAAGCAGGAGTCCAGGACAAGTCCACCTCCAGGAAAAGTCTGCATGGCACTGGAATTGTTGTCACAATTCTATACTTTGCAGCTCATGTCCAAGTCCCAAAGACCGCTGCTTCTAGCTGGTAATGATTCAGGTAGACTGGAAAAGCCATCTGCAGCATGTGTGGAGATGGAGCTTCTGTTCTCCTCTACCTGGAGAGATGAGACCAGGTTGCTTTTCCCTGGAGCTCTGCAACTGTGGCTTGGTCAAGAGAACCTTGGGATACACTAAGCTGGGTGGCAAAGGTAGATTCCTAATAGAAGTTGGCAAAAGGGGGAAAGAGAGCTCTAAATTAGGAGTAGGTCCCAGCTTGAAATATGAGTGGGGCATTGAGGTAGGAGGAATAAAGGAAACACTATCTATTAAACAAAGCAGCAGAAAATAGGACTATCAACAGTCTGTATTTTGTATTTTTGTATGCACCTGTATTTTGTAATTTTGTATGTTTTGCAAATATTAAACCAGTTGTACTGGTAATGCAGTGTTTTACTTAAACCTGACAAATGTAAAAATAAGAAACAAAATGGTGTACAGATAATACAAATGGCATAAAATGAACAAAGGAAATTATGATATATAAAAATAATGAAAGAAAATTATGATAAAATATGACTTAAAGATTTTTATAACATCATTTCACAGTACTGTACATATGGCCTACTCAACTTACAACCAAATCATGTTATGACCAGTCTGTCAGAACCAATTGTGGTCGTAAGTTGAGCACTAGCTGTATATTCATAAGTGTCAGTTTTATATCCCACCTATGTGTAAAATGATAGTTTTTAGCTTTCTCTAATTTACTTATTTCACGCAGTATAATGTTCTAAATATCCATCCATATTGTTGTAAATGACCCTATGTTGTCATTTTTTGTTTATTTTTTATTTTTACTTTTATTTATTCATTTTAGAAAGGACAGAGAGAGACAGGGGGGAGGAGCTGGAAGCATCAACTCCCATATGTGCCTTGACCAGGCATGCCCAGGGTTTCGAACTGGCGACCTCAGCATTTCCAGGTCGACGCTTTATCCACTGCGCCACCACAAGTCAGGCTGTTGTCATTTCTTATGGCTGAGTAGTATTCCATTATATATATATATCACATTTTCTTTATCCAATCCTTTATTGAGGGACACTTTGGTTGTTTTCATGTCTTGGTCACTGTGAATAATGCGATGAACATGGGGGTGCATGTATCTTTACATACCAATGTTTTTGAGTTTTGGGGGTAGATACTTAGTAAAGGAATTGCTGTCATATGGTAGTTCTATTCTTAATTTTTTGGTGATCCACCATACCTTCATCCATATGGTTGTATTAACTTACATTCCCACCAGTAGTGAATGAGGGTTCCTTTTTCTCCACAGCCTCTCCAACACTTGTTATTATCTGTCTTATTGATAATAGCCAATGTAACAGGTATGAGGTGTTATCTCATTGTAGTTTATTTTTATTTTTATTAATTTTAATGTATTGTGTTTACATGGATTTAAGTATCATACTGAATATAATTCCCTCACCCCCACCCCTGTGTCCCTTTTTATACTTCCTTTGCCCCCCTTCCTGTAACTCCCTCCCCCCTTCCCTCTAGGATTTGCTGTCCTGTTATCTATATCTCAGTGTTTTGATTTGCATTTCTTGAATAGCTAGTGAAGATGAGCATTTTTTCATATATCTGTATTTGTATATTTTCTTGAGAGAAGTATCTGTTCATGTCCTCTCCCCATTTTTTAATTGGATCACTTACTTGTTTGTGAGTTCTTTGTATATTTTGGATATTAACCCCTTATTGGAGCTGTTGTTTGCAAATATAATCTTTCATTTTGTTGTCTGTTTTGTTGTTAGTTTCTTCTGCTGTCCAAATCATTTATTTTTGCCTTTACTTCCCTTGCCTTTGGGGTCAAATTCATAAATTATTCTCTACAAGCAAGGTCCATGAATTTAGTGCCTATGTTTTCTTCTATGTAATTTATTGTTTCAGATCTTAAGTTTAGGTCTTTGATCCACTTTAAATTAATTTTTGTGCAAAGGGACAAACTATAGTCAAGTTTTATTTTTTTGCATGTGGTTTTCCAATTTTCCCAGCATCATTTATTGAAGAGGCTTTCTTTTCTCCATTGTGTGTTTTTAGCTCATTTGTTGAAGATGATTTGACCATATATGTGTGGTTTTATTTCTTGGCGCTCAATTCTGTTTCATTGGTCTGTATGTCTATTTTTCTGCCAATACCATGCTATTTTGATTATTGTGGCTCTGTAGTATAATTTGAAGTCAGGTATTGTAATACCTCCAGCTTCATTCTTTTTTCTCAGGATTGCTTTGGCTATTCAGGGTTTTTTGTGGTTCCATACAATTCTAGTGATTTTTTGTTCCATTTCTTTAAAAAATGATATTGGAATTTTGATGGGAATTGCATTAAGTTTGTATGTTGCTTAGGGTAATGTGGCTATTTGAACTATGTTGATTCTTCCAATTCATGAACATTGAATATTTTTGCATTTCATTGTGTCATTTTCAATTTCCTTTAATAATGCTTTGTAGTTTTCAGTATATAGATTCTTTATATTTTTTGTTAAGTTTATTCCTAAATATTTTATTTATTCTTTGTTGCTACTGTAAAAGGGATTGTATTTTTTAGTTCATTTTCTGAAGTTTTATTGTTTGCATATATAAAAGCAATAGACTTCTGTATATTAATTTTGTATACTGCAACCTTACTGTATTGGCTATTGTTTCTATTAGTATTTCTGTGCAGTCTTTGGGGTTTCTAGTATATACAGTATCATGTCATCTGCAAAAAAGTGAAACTATACTTCTTCTTTTCTGATCTGAATTCCTTTTATTTCTTTCTCTTGTCTGATCACTCTGGCTAAAACCTCCGACACTATGTTGAATAGGAATGGAGAGAGTGGCAGCTTTGTCTTGTTCCTGATTTTAGAGAAAAATATTTCAGTCTTCCACCATTTAGTATGATATTAGCTGATGGTTTGTCATATATGGCCTTTATTATGTTGAGTTATTTTCTTTCTATACCCATTTTACTGAGTATTTTAAATGTAAAGAATGTTGTATCTCATTGAATGCCTTTTTTGTGTCTATTGATAGGATCATATGATTTTTGTTCTTTGTTTTGTTGATATGGTGTATAATGTTAATCAATTTATGTATGTTTAATTATCCTTGTTCTCCCGGAATAAATCTCATTGATCATGATGTATTTTTTTTTTTTTTTTACAGAGACAGAGAGAGAGTCAGAGAGAGGAATAGACAGGGACAGACAGACAGGAACGGAGAGATGAGAAGCATCAATCATTTGTTTCTTGTTGCCCATTGTGACACCTTAGTTGTTCATTGATTGCTTTCTCATATGTGTCTTGACCGTGGGCCTTCAGCAGACTGAGTAACTCCTTGCTCGAGTCAGAGACCTTGGGCTCAAGCTGGTGAGCTTTTTTGCTCAAACCAGATGAGCCCACGCTCAAGCTGGTGACCTCGGGGTCTCGAACCTGGGTCTTCTGCATCCCAGTTCGATGCTCTATTCACTGCGCCACCGTCTAGTCAGGCGATGTATTATTTTTTAATATGTTGTTATATTCAATTTGCTAGTATTGTGTTTAAGATTTTTGCATCTGTATTCATTAGAGATATTGGTTTGTAGTTTTCTTTTTTTTGTAATGTCTTTGCCAGGTTTTGGTATGAGGGTTATGTTGAACTTATAAAGTGTGTTGGGGAGTATTGCTTCTTTTTTTATTTTATGGGAGACTTTGAGAAGGATAGGAACCAACTCTTTTATGAATGTTTGGTGGAATTCACTAGTGTAGCCGTCTGACCCCAGCCTTTTATCTTTGGGGGAGTTTTTGATAATTGTTTTTATTTCTTTCTTGCTAATGGGTTTATTTAAGCTTTCCACTTCTTTGTGACTCACTCTAGGAAGATTGTATAGTTTTAGAAATTTACCCATTTCTTCTAGATTGTTGAATTTGGTGCCATATAATTTTTCATATTATTCTTAACGATCCTTTATAGCAGTGGTCCCCAACCTTTTTTGGGCCACAGACCGGTTTAATGTCAGAAAATATTTTCATGGACCGGCCTTTAGGGTGGGATGGATAAATGTATCACGTGACCGAGACAAGCGTCAAGAGTGAGTCTTAGACGAATGTAACAGAGGGAATCTGGTCATTTTTAAAAATAAAACATCATTCAGATTTAAATATAAATAAAACAGAAATAATGTAAGTTATTTATTCTTTCTTTGCGTACCAGTACCAAATGTCCCACGGACCAGTACTGGTCCACGGCCCAGGGGTTGGGGACCACTGCTTTATAGTATACCTATAATATTTGTGGTAATTTCTCCTCTTTGATTTTGAATTTTGTTTATATGAGTCTTTTTCTTTTCTTAGTGAGTCTAGCCAGAGGGCTATCAAGTTTATTGATCTTTTCAAAGAACCAGCTTTTGTTGTATTAAAATTTTTTATAGGTTTTCTGTTCTCTATTTCTTTTATTTCTGTTCTAATGTTTACTATTTTCTTTCTTCTGCTGATTTTCAGTTGCTTTTGTTCTTTTTCTAGTTTGTTAAGATGTGATATTAAACTGTTTATTTGGAATCTTTCTCATTTCTTGATATAAGGTTTTAATGATATAAACTTCCTTCTTATTACTGCTTTTGCTTCATCCCAGAAATTTTGATATGTCATATTGTCATTTTTGTTAGTCTGTATATATATATATATATATATTTTTTTTTTACAGAGACAGAGAGAGAGTCAGAGAGAGGGATAGATAGGGACAGACAGACAGAAACAGAGAGAGATGAGAAGCATCAATCATTAGTTTTTTGTTGCGACACCTTCGTTGTTCATTGATTGCTTTCTCATATGTGCCTTGACCGTGGGCCTTCAGCAGACCAAGTAACCCTTTGCTTGAGCCAGCAACCTTGGGTCCAAGCTGGTGAGCCTTGCTCAAGCCAGACGAGCCTGCACTCAAGCTGGCGATCTCGAGGTCTCGAACCTGGGTCCTCAGCATCCCAGTCCGATGCTCTATCCATTGTGCCACCACCTGGTCAGGCTGTATATATCTTTTGATCTCTGCTTTTATTTCTTCTTTGACCCAGTCATTTTTTAGAAGTATGTTGTTTAATTTTCATTTTTGTGACTTTCTTTATTATTTTTTGCAGTTGAATTCTAATTTTAAAGACTTATGGGCAGAGAATATGCTTGGTATAAACTCAGTATTTCTACATTTGTTGATGATAGTTTTGTGAACCAACATATGACCTATTCTTCATAATATTCCATGTACACTGGAGAAAAATGTGTAGTTTGAAGTCCTAGGATGAAATGCCCTGTAGATGTCTATCATGTCCATTTGGTCTAGTATGTCATTTAAAGCTAATATTTCTTTATTGATTTTCTGTTTGGATGATTGATCCAGAGCTGTCAATGGTCTATTGAGATCTTCAAGTATAAATGTGTTTTTGTCTGTTTCTATTTTTAGGTCAGTTAGTAGATGTCTTATATATTTTGCTGCTCTGTGATTTGGTGTGTATATGTCTTCTTGATACAATGTCTGCTCTATCGTTATGAAATGACCATCTTTGTCTCTGGTTAACTTTATTGTCTTGAGTTCAGCATTATCAGATATGAGTATGGCTACACCTGCTTTTTTCCAACCTTTCACTTTAAATATACTTTTGTTCTTGCAGCTTAGATGTGTCTCTTGAAGGCAGCATATGGTTGGGTTTTGCTTTTTGATCAAATCTGTTACTCTGTGTCTCTTTATTGGTGAGTTTAATCTATTTAAAATTAGGGTAATTATTGACACTGAGGGTTTCCTATAACCATTTTATGTATGTTTTCTGATAGATCTCTGTCTCATTTGGTTCTCTTTTGTTTTTCTGTCAGTTTCTGTTTGGATACTGACAGAATAAGGTATTCTATCCTTATTCTCCCTCTTATTCTCTTTTTAAGTTACATGTTTCAGGAGTGGCATTTTCATGGGTGATTACCTTTAGGTTATTAAAAGAAAATTTGTCATATTTACAAGAGTCCATTATCATGAGTCTTTCTGTACTTTATCCTCTTTTGATAGTGCTGATCTTTATCCTCTCCCCTTTTGTTATTGTGTTGCAGATTATCCTTGTTTTTATTCTGATCTTGTTGAAGCTTTTATTTGTAGTTTTGTTTTGATCTTTGTATCTGGTCAAATAACCCTTTTAGTACTTCCTGTAGTGGGGGTTTTCTGGTGATAAATTTCCTCAGCTTCCCTAAGTCTTTAGAAGTTTTTATTTCTCCTTTATATTTGAATGATAGCTTTGATGAATATAGTATTCTTGGCTGATAATTCCTCTCTTTCAGTACTTTAAATGTTTGGACTCACTCTCTTCTGGCTTATAGGTTTTTTTCTGAGAAATCTGATGATAACCTAATGGGCCTTCTCTTATATGTTATATTTTTCTTTTCTCTAGCTGCCTTGAGGATTCTTTCTTTGTCAGTAATTTGTGACAATTTCATTATGATGTGCTTTGGAGTAGGTTGAAGTAACTCGTTATTCTGTTTGCTTCTTGGATTTAAGGTTCTAACTTTTTCTACAGGCTTGAAAGGTTATTATCAATCACTTGTTTCAATTGGTTTTCCATTTACTTTTATCTCTCTTCTTTTTTTGATATACCCATTATTCTTATATTGCTCTTTCTGATGTAGTCAAACAGTCTTGTAGAGCTCTCTTATTTTTTTTTTCAAATTCATTAGTCTCTCTTTTTCTCTTTGTAGTATATCTCTAGTTGCCTATCTTTAATAACACTGATTCTTTCCTCTATCTGGCCTGTTCTACTAGCTAAACTTGCTAACCTCATTTTTCACTTTATGTACTAAGTTCTTCATCTCTGCTTGGTTCTTTTTTAAAGTTTCAATCTCTTTGGTGAAGTACTCTTTTTGTTTAATTGGTTTTGAGATCATTAAATTGCATATCATTTGGGAGAGAGGCATGATCTGGGAGGCTGGAGGTACACACTTTTGTTTTCCCTGACACAGAACAAATTGTAGGCAGCTGGTAGAGTGACAGCGCCAGCTGTGGTGAGTGCACAACACCATGTGAGCTGATCTTCATGGGTTATGCACCCACCAATGGAGCGTGCTCCTTACTTGGACAGCCGGAAACTTCCCAGAGCACACCAATGGAGCTTATGCCTTGCCCCAAGAGCCAGGCACTTTGGGCTTAGTGCTCACCAATGGAGCAAGTGCTGCAGGCTGAACATGCGCTTGCACAGTCTGATCGCAAGCTAAGCAACATGGGCAGTCCTTGGTAACCCTGCATCTGATTGTGCCCACCTTAATTTAGCTCCTACCCCCTTACCTTCCAATCGTTCTGCTTTCTTGGCTCAGAATAAAACTTCTTTTCTGAGTCCATCAAGGAGAGAGAAAAATTCAGTTCTCTGCTTTCTCTTCTTTCCAGAGCTGACCATGGACTCCACCCCTCTTTTCACATGTCCCACCCATCTCCAGAGCTTCCATCCCCCTTTTCAACCCATCTCATCTTCAGTTCATTCATTGTGTGGATCTTTTAGGTGCAGCTGCAAGCCCAGCTGGAGTTTCTTCACTGCATTATACTTATTCAATTTGTTGAAATTTTAAGGGGAGAAATCAAAAGTATCTTTCATGCTGCCATTTCTCTCTGTCCCATTGTTAAGGTTAGTGGCCATAAAATTTCTGCATTATAAATAGCCTTTATGAAGAAGCAAATTTTAATAAAGATTTATATGATTTTACACATAGGTGTGATGTAAAACTGACACTCATGGACATAAATAAAAGTGAAGTGGTTATCAACTAGAGGAGGATGTAGGAGAGGGAGTGGGAGAAAGAGAATAAAGAGAGACAAATACACAGTAATGAAAAATGATTTAATTTTGGGTAATGAGTATACAACATAATCAACAGTTCAAATGCTACACAAATGTTTACCTGAAACATTAGTTAATAAGTGTACAACGCTATGTACTCTTCTTGATCAATGTCACCTTATCAAATATAATTTTCTAAATAAAATTTTTTAATTAATTTTAATGGGGTGACATTAATCAATCAGGGTACATAGGTTCAGAGAAAACATCTCCAGGTTATTTGGACATTTGATTATGTTGCATACCCATCACACAAAGTCATATAGTCTTCTGTCACCTTCTATATGGTTTTCTTTGTACCTCTCCTCTCCCCTACCCCCTTTCTTCCCCTCCCCACCCCTGGGCCCTGAGTCTCAGTTTTATGTCCTGACTATGTATGGAATCATATAGTTCTTAGTTTTTTCTGTCCCTGAGTCTCAGTTTTATGTCCTGACTATGTATGGAATCATATAGTTCTTAGTTTTTTCTGATTTACTTATTTCACTCAGTATAATGTTATCAAGGTCCATCCATGTTGTTATAAATGATCCAATGTCATCATTTCTTATTGCTGAGTAGTATTCCATAGTATATATGTACCACATCTTCTTTATCCAATCATCTGTTGAAGGGCTTTTTGGTTGTTTCCATGTCTTGGCCAATGTGAACAATGCTGCAATGAACATGGGGCTGCATGTGTCTTTATGTACCAGTGTTTTTGAGTTATGGGAATATATTCCCAGTAGAGGGATTTCTGGGTCATATGGTAGTTCTATTTTTAATTTTTTGAGGAACAACCATACTTTCTTCCATAGTGGTTGTACTACTTTACATTCCCACCAACAGTGGATGAGGGTTCCTTTTTCTCCACAGCCTCTCCAACACTTGTTATTACCTGTCTTGTTGATAATAGCTAATCTAACAGGTGTGAGGTGATATCTCATTGTATTTCTGATTTGCATTTCTCTAATAACTAATGAAGATGAGCATCTTTTCATATATTTGTTAGCCATTTGTATTTCTTCTTGGGAGAAGTGTCTGTTCATGTCCTCATTTTTTTTATTAGATTGTTTGCTTGTTTGTTGTTGAGTTTTATGAGTTCTTTGTATATTTTGGATATTAGGCCCTTATTTGAGCTGTTTGAAAATATCATCTCCCATTTAGTTAGCTGTCTGTTTGTTTTGTTGTCAGTTTCTTTTGTTGTGCAAAATCTTCTTCATCTGATGTAGTCCCATTCATTTATTTTTGCCTTCACTTTCCTTGCCTTTGGAGTCAAATTCATAAAGTGCTCTTTGTAACAAAGGTCCATGAGTTCAGTTCCTATGTTTTCTTCTATGTAATTTATTGTTTCAGGTCTCATATTTAGGTCTTTGATCCATTTTGAATTAATTTTAGTACAAGGGGACAAACTGTAGTCGAGCTTCATTTTTTTCCATGTGGTTTTCCAGTTTTCCCAGCACCATTTGTTGAAGAGACTTTCTTTTTTCCATTGTGTGTTGTTGGCCCCTTTATCAAAAATTATTTGACCATATATTTTTATGTCCCATATATATATATGTGGTTTTATTTCTGGGCTTTCTATTCTGTTCCATTGGTCTAAATGTCTATTTTTCTGCCAATACCATGCTGTTTTGATTATCATGGCTCTATAATATAATTTGAAGTCAGGTATTGTAATGCCCCCAGCTTCGTTCTTTTTCCTAGGATTGCTCTGGCTTTTCAGGGTTTTTTATAGTTCCATATAAACCTGATGATTTTTTATTCCATTTCTTTAAAAAATGACACTGAAATTTTGATGAGAATTGCATTAAATTTGTTTATAGCTTTGGGTAATATAGTCATTTTGACTATATTTATTCTACCTATCTAAGAATAAGGAATTTTTTTTTATTTCATTATATCTTTTTTGATTTACCTTAACAGTGCTTTGTAGTTTTTATTATATAGGTCTTTTACATTCTTTTTTATGTTTATTCCTAGGTATTTTATTTTATTTTTGTTGCAATCATGAAGGGGATTGTTTTTTTTGAGCTCGTTTTCTGATGTTTCACTGCTGACATATAGGAAGGCAATGGACTTTTGTATATTAATTTTGTATCCTGCGACCTTACTCTACTGGTTTATTGTTTCTAGTAGTCTTTTTGTGGAGTCTTTGGGGTTTTCTATGTACAGGATCATATCATCTGCAAAAAGTGAAACCTTTATTTCTTCTTTCAATATGTATGCCTTTTATTTCTTTCTCTTGTCTGATTGCTCTGGCTAGAACTTCCAGCAAGATGTTGAATAAGAGTAGAGAGAGTGGACACCCTTTTCTTGTTCCTGATTTTAGGGGAAAAGTTCTCAGTTTTATGCCATTTACTATGATGTTAGCTGGTGGTTTGTCATAGATGGCTTTTATTATGTTGAGATATTTTCCTTCTATACCCATTTTATTAAGTGTTTTAAACATAAAATGATGTATTTTATTGAATGCCTTTTCTGCATCTATTGATAAGAACATGTGGTTTTTGTTCTTTGTTTTGTTGATATAGTGTATTACGTTAACCGTTTTTGCGTATGTTGAACCATCCTTGAGATTCTGGGATGAATCCCACTTGATCATGATGTATTATTTTTTTAATATATTGTTGTATTCGGTTTGCCAGTATTTTGTTTAGTATTTTAGCATCTGTATTCATTAGAGATATTGGTCTGTAGTTTTCTTTCTTTGTGCCATCCTTGCCAGGTTTTGGTATGAGGGTTATGTTGGCCTCATAAAATGTGTTTGGAAGTATTGCTTCTTCTTCAATTTTTTGGAAGACTTTGAGTAGAATAGGAACCAAGTCTTCTTTGAATGTTTGATAGAATTCACTAGTATAACCGTCTGGGCCTGGACTTTTATTTTTGGGGAGGTTTTTAATAGTTTTTTCTATTTCCTCCCTGCTGATTGGTCTGTTTAGGCTTTCTGCTTCTTCATGACTCAGTCTAGGAAGGTTGTATTGTTCTAGGAATTTATCCATTTCTTCTAGATTGTTGTATTTGGTGGCATATAATTTTTCATAGTATTCTACAATAATTCTTTGTATATCTATGATGTCTGTGGTGATCTCTCCTCTTTCATTTTGGATTTTATTTATTTGAGTCCTGTGCCTTTTTTCCTTGGTGAGTCTTGCCAAGGGTTTGTCAATTTTATTGATCTTTTCAAAGAACCAGCTCCTTGTTTTATTGATTTTTTCTATAGTTTTTCTGTTCTCTATTTCATTTATTTCTGCTCTGATTTTTATTATCTCCTTTCTTCGGCTGGTTTTGGGTTGTCTTTGTTCTTCTTTTTCTAGTTCCTTAAGGTGTGAAGTTAAGTGGTTTACTTCGGCTCTCTCTTGTTTGTTCATATAAGCCTGAAGTGATATGAACTTTCCTCTTTTTACTGCTTTTGCTGCATCCCAGAGATTCTGATATGTCGTATTTTCATTTTCATTTGTCTGTATATATCTTTTGATCTCTGCGCTTATTTCTTCTTTGACCCATTCATTTTTTAGAAGTATGTTGTTTAGTTTCCACATTTTTGTGGGTTTTTTCCCCTCTTTTTTGCAGTTGAATTCTAGTTTCAAGGCTTTATGATCAGAAAATATGCTTGGTATAATTTCAATCTTTCTGAATTTGTTGATGTTATTTTTGTGGCTTAACATATGGTCAAACTTTCTTGGTAAAGTTTCATGTACACCGGAGAAAAATGTATACTCTAGCACTTTGGGATGAAATGTCCTATAGATGTCTGTTATATCCAATTGTTCTAACATTTCATTTAAGGACAATATTTCTTTATTGATTTTCTGTTTGGATGAACAATCTAGAGCTGTCAGTGCCATATTGAGGTCTCCAAGTATGATTGTATTTTCATCGGTTTTAGTTTTTAGCTCAGTCAGTAGCTGTCTTACATATTTTGGTGCTCCTTGGTTTGGTGCATATATATTAAGAACTGTTATGTCTTCTTGATTCAATGTCCCCTTTATCATTATGAAATGACCGTTTTTGTCTCTGATTACCTTTGCTGTCTGGTAGTCAGCATTCTTACATATAAGTATTGCTACACCTGCTTTTTTTTTTTTTTTTTTGGATGTTATTTGCTTGGAGTATTGTTTTCTAACCTTTCACTTTGAATTTGTTTTTATCCTTGTAGCTTAGATGTGTTTCTTTCTTTCTTTCTTTATTTAAATAATTTTATTTTTTAATGGGGCGACATCAATAAATCAGGATACATATATTCAAAGATAACAAGTCCAGGTTATCTTGTCGTTCTATTATGTTGCATACCCATCACCCAAAGTCAGATAGTCCTCTGTCACCTTCTATCTAGTTTTCTTTGTGCCCCTCCCCCTCCCCCTTTCCCTTTCCCTTCCCCCCCCTAACCACCACACTCTTATCAATGTCTCTTAGTTTCACTTTTATGTCCCACCTACGTATGGAATAATGCAGTTCCTGTTTTTTTCTGATTTACTTATTTCGCTTCATATCATGTTATCAAGATCCCACCATTTTGCTGTAAATGATCCGATGTCATCATTTCTTATGGCTGAGTAGTATTCCATAGTGTATATGTGCCACATTAGATGTGTTTCTTGTAGGCAGCATACAGTTGGATTTTTTAAATCCATTCTGCTACTCTGTGTCTTTTTATTGGTGAGTTCAATCCATTTACATTTAGTGTAATTATTGACATTTGAGGGTTTCCTATTGCCATTTTATATATTGCTTTCTGATAGTTTTGTATCTTGTTTGGTTCTTCTCTTTTATTTTTCTATCATTTGTTTTGGTTTGGT
This sequence comes from Saccopteryx leptura, assembly GCF_036850995.1. Lineage (NCBI taxonomy): Eukaryota > Metazoa > Chordata > Mammalia > Chiroptera > Emballonuridae > Saccopteryx > Saccopteryx leptura. Next base: position 145,276,681 of record NC_089505.1, read on the forward strand.
TGTAATTCATACTTTTTTTTCTCTGTTATTTCTTTTCTCAAGCCATGTACTTCTGTGTTGGTTTTTTCAGGGGTGGTTACCATTAAGTAATGAAAAGCATACATATCATGTTCATTGTAGTACATTATCTCATGAGTGCTTCTACACCCCATCCTCCTTTGCTACTGTTAATCTTTGTCTTTTTCCCTTTTTTGTTTTTGTTGTCTCAAATTAATCTTGTTTTTATTGTGATATTGATGGAGCTTTTACATGTAGTTTTGTTTTGTTTTGTTCTTTATATTTGGTTGGATAACCCCCTTTAGTATTTCTTGAAGTGGGGGTTTTCTGGTGATCAATTCCCTCATCTTTTCTGTATCTGTGAATGTTTTTATTTCTCCTTTGTATTTGAAGGATAGCTTTGTTGGGTATAGTATTCTTGGCTGGAAGTTGCTCCCTTTCAGAACTTTAAATATTGGGGTCCACTCTCTTCTAGCTTGTAGAGTTTCTGCTGAGAAATCTGTTGATAATCTAATGGGCCTTCCTTTTTTTTTTTTATTTAATGGGCCTTCCCTTATATGTTGTATTCTTCTTTCCCCTGGCTGCCTTGAGAATTTTTTCTTTGTCATTGGTTTGTGCCAGTTTCATTATGATGTGCCTTGGAGTAGGTTTGTTAGGGTTAAGATAACTTGGTGTTCTGTTTGCTTCTTGAATTCGAGGCTTTAGTTCTTTCCAAAGGCTTGGGAAGTTCTCATCTATTACTTGTTTGAATATGTTCTCCATTCCATTTTCTCTCTCTTCTTCAGATATACCCATTATTCTTATGCTGCTCTTTCTGATGGAGTCAGACAACTCTTTTAGGGCTATCTCATTTTTTCAAATTTGTGAGTCTCTCTCCTTTTCTATCTGTAGTACCTCTAGTTGCCTGTCTTTTATGTTACTAATTCTCTCCTCTATCTGGCCTGTTCTATTGGCTAAGCTTTTTACCTCATTTTTCAGTTTATGAGTTGAGTTTTTCATCTCCTTTTGATTTGTTTCCATAGTTTTAATTTCTTTATGTTCATTGAATTGTTTTTTGAGCTCCCTAAATTGCCTTTCTGTGCTTTCTTGTATATCCCTGAGTATTTTTAGGACTTCAATTTTAAATTCTCTGTCATTTAACTCCAATGTTTCTAAGCTATTGAAATTTTTTTCTATAGATTTGCCCTCATCTATCTGAGCTACATCACTCTCTTTTGTATCTATGATATTTGATTTCTTTTTTCTTAATGGCATTTGATAGTGATATTGTTAATAACACTAATAAGAGTTAATAAAAAATTTCTTTTGAGAAAATGCCGTGAAGAACTGAAAATTCTATTGTGCTCAGTGGAACAGAAATACATAGAATGGAGGGCCTGGGTTAGGGGGGAGTGACAAAGAGGCAAAAAACAAGGCAAGAACCCACAAAATACCACAAGGAAAAAATTTGGATCAAGAATAAAATAATTTGTTTGCAAATGATGGTTGAATGAGAGAAATAGTGTAAGAGAAAAGAAAAAAGAAAAGAAAAAGAGAAAAAAGAAAAAAAACAGTGGAAAATAAAAATTCTATTGTATTAAGTGGCACAAAACTATAGAATGGAGAGCTGGAGTTGGGGGAAATGCTAAAGAGATAAAAAGTGAAGTAAAAGGCACACAAAATGCCACAAAGAAAAAATTTGAATCCAGAATAAAATAATCTGTTTGAGGGTGAGATTTGAATGAGAAAAAGTGAAAGAGAAAAAAAGAAACAAAAAGAGAGAGAGAAAATAAATTGAGTTAAGTTTTTTGGAATGTAACACTCATAGAAAAAAAAAAGAATGTAACACCTATGGGTAATAACATTCAAAATGAAAAGAAAAGAATAAAATGACTAAAGTGGAAGAAAAAAAAGATTAAAAATACAAGAAAAAAATGGAAAAGTTATAAAGACTGAATTTTTCCTGGTTTTGAGAAGTTATCTTCTTCCTTTTTCTTTCTTCTCTCTCTTTTTGGCCAGTGGCTCTGTACCCTGTGGCACTTTTAGGCAGAGATTTGCTGTTGTGTCACTATGGTGATGACATAAACTAGGCCTCAGTCCCATTGTTAGGTGGGGCTTGTTAGTGTTTGCAGGCTCTGACAATCGGAGAGTCTGTTTTCCTGGAGCCTCTCCCCAAATCTCTCTTTCCTAAATCAGCAGCCTGGGACCCAGCTGTGAAGTTGCCCTAGCCACTGCCTGGAAAGCAAGAGGCTCTAAAAGCTACCAAATCCCCCCTTTATCCCCACTCAATGCAGGGTTCTGGGTAAGGCTTTGCCAGCCAGAGTCGCCAGCATAATCAGGCAGCGCTAGGAGCCGATGCCGATTACCTTTCAGGTGTCTTTCTATGAGCCTCCGGGCATGTATGGTATGCCTCAGCACTCCACAGGTCTGCTCTCCAGAGCCTGTCTGCAAGCTGCCTGCATGCCTTCCCCCCCCACCACTTCCGCAGTTCTGTGCTTTGTTATTCTGTACAGCTGGCAGAGGTGCCACACCCAGACAGGTCTGGGTGTAGGAAAGCTGGCTTTCATGCACTTCCTGCACACTGTTGTTTGGGAAGCTGGGATTATTTAGAAACACTGGTCACAGCCCACACAGAGGGTCACTACTGACAGTCTCTGACCCAGCCCCTCCGTCCAGGAATTCAGGCACCCATGACTGAAGCGCCAGGTGCATCCACTCACACACTGCCTGTGCTCACCGACCAGAACAATGAGTAAACAAGGCAGCTGCTTGCCCACCTCTGCCAGGGTCTGCCACTGGAGTTAGCTCCATGTGGGCTGAGCTGTGGGCACACTCCCTTCTTGGTTTCAATGTCTCTGCCCTAGTCCAGCTTTTTCCACACCCCCAGCCCTCGCTTTCTCTCAGTTCCAAGTGAAAGCAGCCCTTGCTCAGGTCAGCGAAGAAAGCGGAATACTCCATTCTCTGTCTTATTTCCTTCAGAGTGGGTTATATATTCAGCCACCTTTTCACCAGTCATATCTTTGTTTCATGTATGTGTATTTCAGATGCTCCTGAGATTGTTTTTCTGTCTCTAGTTGTTGAATTTGTTGAAATTTCAGGGAGAAGTATTGGGAGCACTCCTCACGGCGTCATTTCTCTGACATCACTCAATAAAATTTAAAAAAAAGACTTCTGCTGACTAAAAATCTTATACCATTTAATTAATTTCTTTAATTTTTACACCTTACCTTATTTTTAATAACCATACTAATTCCCATAATATGACAAATGATGGGGATATTATCAAATATTTAGGAAAAAGTGACATCAGAGAAATGGCAATGTCAGCGCTCCCTTTGGTCAACAATTTAAACAGTTATTATTTTTATTTGTTTTTTAAGTGGGAGAGAGAGAGACAGACAGACAGACAAGGACAGACAGGAAGGGAGAGAGATGATAAACATCAATTCTTTGTTGTGACACCTTAGTTCAGTGGTTCTCAAACTTTTTGAAGTTGGGGCACATTTAAAATACTACAAATAATTGTAAGCACACTATATACAAATTTCTGAGAAATATGTTATAATAATTAAGTCAAATATTAAAAAAAAACACATAAAGTCCAAGCATGCTTTTATGGTAATTAAACAAAATAAGTACAACAAAATTAAATTTATTCTGACATTAAAAAATATTTTTGTATTACATTTTTTGAGTTATGCTTTTTAGAATTCATAAAAAAAGAAGGGTTAAAAAATAAAACAATGACAAAAAAGTTATCATTTTATATATTATATATATATATATACAGTCTTAGTAAGATTTAGTAAATTTGGCAGGTCCTGGCACGAATGTGTTAAGTTTTTTCACTCTTGTGTTTATGAGAAACATGAGCCTAATGTGTCCTAGCAATTTCTTCAATGTTTGGTCATATATTTGAAAGGCAAACTCTCATTTCCTTGTCAATACATTGAAGAATTTGTCTCTTTTTGCTCTTAATTGTGTTGTAGGTAGAAAACCCTAATTCACATAAATACGATGTTAAAAATTATAGCAAAATGTTCAAAGCTTTTTTAGATATTGCCACACATTCTTCTTTTATAGATATCCAAAAGGCTTCAAGAGACAATTTCTTATGTTTAATCATCAATCCACGATCAGTGGATTTAGCTGCCAGTTCTTCTGTTAATGTTAAACCAAAATCATTTGAAGCTTCCATGAATGGGTTCCTAATGCAATCATATTGTTTAGTGTTAAGTGATGGAAAATGCTATAAATTAAATTCTGCCCATCAGCCTTCAAGTCCTATTTTATTTACACTTAACTTTTGCTCACTTCCAGAATCGGATTCTTCAATATCATGCTTCTTTTTGAGAAATCGATCCATTTTATTTGGGTATATTTATCTAAAAATAATATAATGATATGTTAAGAAAAAGAGTGTTATTTTCATAATGAAATAGTATAATAGAGTAACTATATTTATATTTATATCAGGGCACATGCCATGAACTGGCACAGCTAGTAATTCCAGGTGTCAAGTGAGAACAGTGCTGAATTAAGAAAATATACAGAATTAAGAAAATATGGGGTTGGGAGGGCTCTGTAATTGCTGCTGGCAAAAACAAAGCATGCCCAAAAACTGCATCTTGATTTATTTATAGGGCAAAGTGGGCCATTAGCAAATCAATGAGATCCTTGATCATATTTCCAAGGCAACCCAAGAATTTTACCAAGTGCAGAAAACCCCCATGATACATATCATCTTAACTTTACATCAAACAAAGGATAGGAGAAACTTGCCTCCAGTCTTTCCAGGGAACATGGGGAGTAGTGTAAACAATCCAGCATCACAGCTCAAAAGCCTTTTGAAACCTAATAAGGTGGGGGTTGGGCAGATTGTCAGCTTACAGCCAATTCCCCACACCTCTGTTCCCCCAAAATCTAAACTACAAAAACCCTGTTGGTATTTTGGTCCTCAACAGGTACATAGGGGGCACCTGCAAATCTTCTAGGGTGCACCAGTGCACTCTGGCGCACACTTTGAAAACCACTGCTTTAGTTGTTCACTGATTGATTTCTCATATGTGCCTTGACTAGGAAGCTTCAGTTGAGCTAGTGACCCTTTGCTCAATCTTGTGACCTTGGGCTTAAGCCAGTGACCTTTGGGCTCAAGCCAGCAACCATGAGGTCATGTCTATGATCCCATGCTCAAGCCAGTGACCCCATGCTGGTAAGCTTGTGCTCAAACCAGATGAGCCTGCACTGGAGCCAGCAACCTCAAGATTTTGAACCTGGGTCCTCAGTGTCCCCAGTTAATGTTCTATCCACTGTACCACCAACTGGTCAAGTATTATTCAAGAAAAGATTTTCTGCTAATGAACAAACGTGTCTGAGAGATCCTCCCATTGAAACATCCAAAGGTGGGCAAGTGGGATGTGATAAGGGAGAAAAGCTGAGATGAGCCATGGATGTAGCCCTGTACTCACTGCAGAGCTTAGCCCAGTGAGGGGAGAAATTAGGTTGTGGCTTGCACTCCCTTCAGTTGAGAAGAGAAAAGAGATTCAGTGAGCATTCCTGCACAAGTAGGCAGTACGTGCTGCGGCTGAACCCAGTGAATGGGACAAAGATGAAGCACAAAGGTGCAATCACAATTGTCTGACACATTCAACATTTGTGACACAGAAACAAAGTCACAGAACTTGACTGCCCCGCATGAACTTCCCAAAGCCTGCTTCACCTCACACTTTGTGTCAGGTTGTAGAACACGTTGTCTGCAAAACCAAGAACTAGTATACAGAAACACTTTATCCTTTTTTTAAATTTAATTAATTATCTTTACATAGATTCTAGGGTCACCCCAAATGCTGCCCCCCTCCCCCCATTCCCCTCAACATCTCCCTTGCCCCACTCCCTACAGTGCCCTCCCCCTTCCCTTCAGGTTTATCCCATCCTATCATCCTCTTTCCCTCTGTCCTCTTTTCCTCTGGTCCCTTTGATTCCTCCTCTGTTTCAATTCCATTCCTCAGTTCTCATTATTCCTTGGATTCCTCAAATGAGTGAGGTCATATGATATTTTTCTTTCTCTGCCTGGCTTATTTCACTTAACAAAATAGTTTCCAGGTCCCTCCATATTGTTGCAAAATGTAATATTTCCTTCTTTTTATAGCCCCATAGTATTCCATTGTGTATATGTACCAAAGCTTTTTAATCCACTCGTCCATTGACGGACACTTGGGCTGTTTCCAGATCTTCACTATTTTGAACAATGCTGCCATAAACATGGGGGTGCATTTCTTTTTCTCAGTTGGTAATATGGTGTCCTTGGGATATATTCCTATAAGTGGGATGGCTGAGTCAAAGGGTAGTTCCATTTCTAATTTTTTGAGGAATCTCCATACTGTTTTCCACAATGGCTGCACCAGTCTGCATTTCCACCAGTAGTGCAGGAGGGTTCCCCTTTCTCCACATTCTCACCAGCACTTATTATGTGTTGTTTTGTTAATGAGCACCATTCTGACTGGTTTGAGGTGGTATCTCATTGTGGTTTTAATTTGCATTTCTCTAATGATTAGTGATGTGGAACATTTTTTTATTTGTCTATTGGCCATCTGTATGTCCTCTTTGGAGAAGTGTCTATTCATTTCTTGTGCCTATTTTTTTATTGGATTGTTCATCTTCCTGGAGTTGAGTTTTACAAGTTCTTTATAAATTTTAGTTATTAATCCCTTATTAAATGTATTGTCGAATATGTTCTCCCATTGTGTGGTTTGTCTTTTTATTCTGTTCATATTGTATTTAGCTGTACAAAAGCTTTTTATTTTGATATAGTCCCATTTGTTTATCCTGTCTTTTATTTCATTTGCCTGTGAAGATAAATCAGCAAAGATATTGCTGCGATAGATGTCAGTGAGCTTACTGCCTATGTTTTCTTCTAGGATGCTTATGGTTTCACAATTTACATTTAAGTCCTTTATCCATTTTGAGTTTATTTTTGTGCATGGTGTAAGTTGGTGGTCTAGTTTCATTTTTTTGCAGGTAGCTGTCCAGTTTTCCCAACACTATTTGTTAAAGAGACTGTCTTTAACTCCACTGTATGCTCTTACCTCCTTTGTCAAATATCAATTGTCCATAAAGATGTGGGTTTATTTCTGGGTTCTTTGTTCTGTTTCATTGATCTATATGCCCGTTCTTATGCCAGTACCAAGCTGTTTTGAGTACAATGGCCTTGTAGTATAACTTGGTATCAGGAAGTATGATACCTCTCACTTTATTCTTCTTTTTAAAGATTGCTGAGGCTATTTGAGTTCTTTTTTGGTTCCATATAAATTTTTGGAATATGTGTTCTATATCTTTGAAGTATGTCATTGGTATTGCATTGAATTTATAAATTGCTTTGGGTAATATAGACATCTTGATTATGTTTATTCTTCCTAACCATGAGCATGGTATATGCTTCCAAAAAACACTTTATCATTGAATGAAGGGCACATTTTGTGACTAATTTAAAAGTTGGGTAGATGTGCAAGAGGTACTCCACAGAGGTCTGAGGCCACCATTGCTGGAAGGGCAAAGCAACAAAGGATGTGGCCAGGTTCTCTCAGCTCACCTCACTCTCACACATTGGGGCTTCACTGCTGGTGACATATAACTGAGGGTGAAAACACTGGGTTTTCACTAGATTTGATGCCTCATTACCCACTGCATTCCCCAGTAGTGTTGGTCCTTGGGGACCAGACAACCAGTCCACAGGGAGGCACCCACTTTTCTGGAGATCAAACAACATTTTCTACCATCCTGAAGAGACCCAAAAAGCCAGAAAAGTACAAGAAAGCTTAAACATGTGATTCAGCACTACCTACTGGAAAACAATAAAAAGATTTCTTTTCAATCTACTAGAGAAGTCCCACTCACACATAGATGTCTAGATGAGAAGAAATGTATCAAATAATGAGGCAGATCAGAAAGAAAATAAAAAAATCTTTAGAAAATAAACTTAGACACATGAAAATATGTAACTTAAATGACAGAGAATTCTAGATTGTAGTTCATAAAAAACTCAATGAGATGCAAGAAAACTCAGCTAGGTAGTTCAATGAACTCGTAAACAAAATCAACAACAAAAAAAAATGAGTATTTTATCAAAGAAATTGAAACTTTAAAGAAGAGCCAAATAAAAATTTTGGAAATGTAGAACTCAATAAAAAAGGTAAAGAATGACCAGGTAAGCAAAGAAAATAGTACTGACCAATGGAAGAAAGAATTTGTAATATCAAAGGTAGAAATCTAGAAATGACTGAGGGAGAAGAGTGAGATGAGTGCATAAAAATTAAAAGAACTTTCCTGACCAGGCAGTCATGCAGTGGGTAGAGTGTTAGACTGTCATGCAGAGGACCCAGGTTCAAAACTCCAAGGTTGCCGGCTTGAGTGTGGGCTCATCTAGCTTGAGTGTGAGCTTACTAGCTTGATTGTACAAGGTCACTGGCTTGAGTGTGGAATTATAGACATGACCCTGTGGTTGCTAGCTTGAGCCCACAAGTTTCTGGCTTGAAGTCTAAGGTTACAGGCTTGAGCAAGCGGTCAATTGCTCTGCTGTAGCCCTCTGATCAAGGCACATATGAGAAAGCAATCAATGAACAACTAAGGAGCCACAACAAAGAATTGATGCTTCTCACCTCTTTCCCTTTCTGTCTGTCTGTCCTTATCTGTCCCTCTCTTTGTCTTTCTCTGTCTCTGTCACAAAAAAAAAATTAGAAAAACTTTATGAGAACTACCTGACTCTATTAGAACAATATAATAATAATAGGCATACCGGAAGAAGAGAGGGAGAAGGGAACAGAGAACCTATTCAAACAAGTAGTTGATAAGGACTTCCAAAACCTATCGAAGAGCTGGATCTTTGAATCCAAGAAGCAAACAGAACATCTAATTACCTCAATCCAAAAAGGCCTTCTCCAAAGCATATTTTATTAAAACTGTAAATAATTAATGACAAAGAATTCTCAAGGCAGCTAGGGAAAAGTGGAAAGTAATCTTAAAAGGAAAGCCCATTAGGTTATCATTGGACTTCTCAGTAAACACTTTATAATCTAGAAGAGCGTGGAACCAAATATTCAAACTACTGAAAAAGAGAAATTTACTGCCAAGAATAATACATCCAGCAAAGTTATCATTAACATTTAAAAGAGAAATAAAGACTTTTCTAGATATATAGAGCAAAGAGATTTTATCACCAGAAGACCTCCACTGCAGGAAATACTCAAGTGGATTACTGTACCTAAAACAAAGAAACAAAGGTTACAAAACAATGAATAAGATCATCAACAAACAGTGTAAGTAGGGATAACTTGTGACAAACAACAACACCCATAATAAAGAGAGTTAAAGGTCTAAATTTGCAAAGGGAGATAGAGATTAGATGCATTCAGAAATAAAAAAGACTACTATATATATGAAATTTTCTTTTTCACACAATGGTAACCACACACAAAAACCTAAAACTGAGAAAACTTAGTCACATGACTTACCAAAGAGGAAATAGTGAAATAAAGTTTGAAGTAACTCCAAACAAAAACAACACATGAAAACACAATGAAAAAGAACCAATGGGTGCACAGAGCTACCAAAAACCAAAAGATAAAATGGCTATAGAAAATTTTCATGCATCCTTTATCCCAAATGTAAATAGACTGAATTCACAAATAAAAAGTCAGTATAGCAGATTAGATAAAAAAACAAAATCCAACTGTATTCCTCCTTCAGGAAACACATCTAAACTGCAAAGACAAAGGTAGACTCAAAATGGAAGGGTAGAAAATGACTCTCAAAGCAAGTAACATCCACAGAAAAGCAGGTACAAGGGATCTTTGGGTTATGACACAGTTCTATTCCTAGGACAGTATCATAACCCGAATTTTGGTGTAAGTTGAAATACATCCTAGTCTAAGTCACTTACCTATCTTAACTGGTATATGCTGTTGATGCTGATCTTCTAGCCACAAAACTAGCAACCTTTTCATCTCAATTATTATACACTTTGCTGTTTAGTAATTACAGTTGATTTCAAAGGGCTGATTTCTTTATATGCTCTAGGACACATTCTTTATTCTTTTTTTTTTTTTTTTACAGAGACAGAGAGTCAGAGAGAGGTATATATAGGGACAGACAGACAGGAATGGAGAGAGATAAGAAGCATCAATCATCAGTTTTTCGTTGTAATGCCTTAGTTGTTCACTGATTGCTTTTTCATATATGCCTTGACCGGGGGGCTACAGCAGACCGAGTAACCCCTTGCTCAAGCCAGTGACCTTGGATCCAAGCTGGTGAGCTTTTGTTCAAACCAGATGAGCCTGCGCTCAAGCTGGAGACCTTGGGGTCTTGAACCTGGGTCTTCTGCATCCCAATCTGATGCTCTATTCACTGCACCACTGCCTGGTCAGGTCTGTCTTTATTCTTGATAATTGTTGCTACAGTGGAGTGGCTAAGGCTTAGCACATGGCTGATGTTCTTGGCTTTTTCTTCTTTTTCTGATCTCTTTACAATGTCTAATTTTACTTTCCTCATGATGGCTTTCCTATTCTTTGAAGCACTACCATCTGAAGACTCTGATTTTCACTTAAGAGTCATGATAAGGGCAAAAAAGTCACCAAACAAAGCAACACAAATGGAATACCTGAGCTTTTAATAGTCCAAAATGGCATAGGTAAGCACACTGGAGGACGCCAACTCCCTCATTCATATGCCGTGTTACTGCATATTCTTCTGCCTTGTGCAACCAAACTAGTTTGCCCACCTAGTCCATAAGTATGATGCTAATGTCATAAGCCAGAACACTTATATCTCAATTTTTTGAGTTTTTATGGGAGTGAGCATCATAAACTCAAAATGTATGTTAAGACTGTCATAATCTGAGGACCCCCTGTATATCCATACTTATATCTGACAAAATAGATTTCAAGATAACAAAAGTAACAAGAGATTAAGATGGACATTTAAAAATGATAAAAAAGACACTACATCAAGATGACATAATACTTCTCAATATATATACACCCAATCAGGGAGAATAAAAAAATATAAAGGAACTATGAACAGAACTAAAGAGAGAAACCAGCAAAACCACAATCAGAGAGGGGTATCTAAATACTCCATTGACATTGCTAGATAGATCATCTGAACAGAAAGTCAATAAAAAAATATATTGGCCTTAAATGACACACTAGACCAAATAGACATAATTGACATTTAGAGAGCCTTTCATCCCAAAACATCAGATTATACATTCTTTTCGAGTTTACATGAAATATTCTCAAGGACAGACTATATGCTGGGTCACAAAACTGGCCTTAATATATTGAAGAAGATGGAAATTTCCTGGCCAGGTGGTGGCACAGTGGACAGAACGTTGAATTGGGACACAGAGGACCCAGGTTCCAAACCCTGAGGTCACCAGCTTGAGCGCTGGCTCATCCAGCTTGTGCGGGGACTCACCAGCTTGAGTGTGGGGTCGCTGGCTTGAGCGTGGGATTATAGACATGACCCCATGGTAGCTGGCTTAAGCTCAAGGTCGCTGGCATGAGCAAGGGGTTACTTGCTCTGCTGTAGCTCCCTGCCCCCCATCAAGGCACATATGAGAAAGTAATCAATGAACAGCTAAGGAGACTAAGGTGTCACAATGAAGAATTGATGCTTCTCATCTCTCTCCCTTCCTGTCTGTCTGTCCCTATCTTTCCTTATCTCTGTCTCTGTCATAGAAAAAAAAAAGAAGGTGGAAATTATACCAAGGATATTCTCTGACCACCATGCTTTGAAATTATAAATCATCTTCAAAAAGAAACCTAAAAAACCCAAAAATATGTGGAGATTAAACAACATACTACTGAAATATTACTGGGTCAAAGAAGAAACAAAAAATGAGATCAATAGATATATAGAAACAAATAAGAATGACATTACAACATAATAAAACTTCTAGGATGCAGAGAAAGCAGTAATAAGAGGAAAGTTTGTATCAATACAGGCCTATCTCAAGAAACAAAAAACATCTCAATAAGCAACCTAACAGTAATCTTAAAGAACTAGAAAAAGAAGAACAAAAGCAGCCCAGTGTCAGCAGAAGAAATGAATGAAAAAAAATAGAGTAGACTTGAACACAATAGAGAACAAAAAGACCATTCAAATATTAATACAATAAAAAGCTGCTTCTTTGAAAAAATTAATAAAATCGACAAACTCCTGGTTAAAAAAAAAAAAGACAAAAGACTCAAGCAGAATCAGAAATGAAAGAGAAGAAATTACTACAGACATCACAGCAAGATGAGTGATCATACTAGAATACTTTAAAAAACTATATGCCACCAAATTCAATAAACTAGAGGAAATGGATAAGTTCCTAGAAATATTAAACTTTCCTAGACTGATTCACGAAGATTTGGAAAATCTACATAGACTGATCAACACTGAGGAAATTAAAACAACCATCAACATCCTCTCCAAAAATAAGTCCAGAACAGGATTCTTTTATTAGTGAATTCTACTAAACATTCAAAGAAAATTTGACACCTATCCTCCTCACATTTTTTTAAGAATTGAAGAAGAGGTAATACTTTCTAACACATTTTATGAGGTTAACATAACCTAATACCAAAACCTCACAAGGAAAATACTAAAAAGGAAAACTACAGACCTGACCTGTGGTGGCGTAGTGAATAAAGTGTTGACCTGGAATGCTGAGGTCACTTGTTCAAAACCCTGGGTTTTTCTGGTTAAGGCACATATGGGCATTCATGCTTCCTGCTCCTCTCACTTCTTTCTCCCTCTACCCTCTAAAATGAATAAATAAATAAAAAATATTTTTAAAAAAAAGAAAACTAGAGACCAATATCTCTGATGAATTTAGATGTAAAAATCCTAAACAAAATACTAGCAAATTGAATAAAACAATACATTAATAAAATAATACAACACAATCACGATGGGTTTATTCAGAAGATATAAGAATGGTTCAACATATGCAAATAGATCAATATAATACACCACCTTTATAAAACAAAGAATAAAAATCATGATCTTATCAATTGAAGAAAAATTATTTGATAAGATACATCCATTTATGATTAAAATATTCAATAAAATGGGTATAGAAGGAATATATGGCCTGATCAGGTGGTGGCGCAGTGGATAGAGCGTCGGACTGAGATGCTGAGGACCCAGGTTCAGGACCCTGAGTTTGCCAGCTTGAGTGCGGGCTCATCTGGTTTGAGCAAAAGCTCACCAGCTTGGACCCAAGGTCACTGGCTCCAGCAAGGGGTTACTCAGTCTGCTGAAGGCCCGCAGTCAAGGCACATATGAGAAAGCAATCAATGAACAACCAAGGTGTCGCAATGCACAACGAAAAACTAATGATTGATGCTTCTCATCTCTCTCTGTTCCTGTCTGTCTGTCCCTGTCTATCCCTCTCTCTGACTCTTTCTATGTCTCTAAAAAAAAAAAAAAAAAAAAAGAAGGAATATACATCAACATAATACAGGCCATATATGAAAAATTCTCATCTAATGTTATATTCAGTGGTGAAAAATGGAAAGCTTTTTCTCTAAGATCAGAAACAAGGCAAAGATGTCCACTCTCAACTGCTCTTATTCAACATAGTACTAGAAGTCTTAGCCAGACAGCAGGCAAGAGAAAGAAAGAAAAGGCATCCAAATTGGGAGTAAAGAAGTAAAAGTGTCACTTTTTATCAATGACATAAATTTTTATACAGAAAACGCTAAAAACTCCTTTAAAAATTTTTTTAGTAACAAACAAATAAAGTGAAGTTGCAGGATACAAAGATCAATGCACAAAAATCCACTGCATTTCTCTATATTAACAATGAAATTTTAGAACCAGAAATAAAACAATTCTTTTTTTCATTTGTATCAAAAAGAAACAACTAAGAGTAAACTAAACAATGCATGTGAATGACTATATGCAGCACTGAAAATTGCAAAGCATTATTAAAAGAGATTAGAAAGACACAATGAAATGGAAAGATATTCCATGTTTATGGATTGAAAAAATCAATATGATTAAAATGACCATGTTACCTAAAACAATACACTGATTTAATGCAATCCCCATCAAAATCCTAATGACATTTTAAAAAAGAAATAGAACAAAAAAATCCATCAGATTTGTATGGAACCACAAAAGGTCATAAATAGTGCTGTGAAAATTGGAAAGCCACATGCAAAAGAATAAAACTTGATTACAGTTTTTCTCCATGTACAAATATTTCAAAATGGACTAAAGACCTAAATATAAGGTCTGAAATAATATATAAATTGCATAGAAGAAAACATAGGTATTAAAATTATGGACCTTGATGTTAGAGAAGATTTTATTAATTTGACCTCAAAGCCAAGGGATATAAAGGCAAAAAAAAAGTGAATGAGATTATATCAAATTGAAAAGCTTCTGTACAGTAAAAGAAACCACCAACAAAGCAAAAAGACAACAACTGATTAAGTGATAGGAGAAGACATTTGCAAGCAACAGCTCTGACAAAGGGTTAATATCCAAAATATGTAAAGAACTCACAAACTCAACACACAAAAAAACAAACATCTAATTAAAAAATAGATAGAGGCCATGAGCAAAAACTTACCCCAAGAAGATATACAAATGGCCAACAGATATATGAAAAGATGCTCAACTTCATCAGCTATTAGGGAAATGCAAATCAAAATAACAATGAGATACCAGCTCCTACCTGTTAGAATGGCTATTATCAACAAGACGGGTAATACAACTATTGGAGAGGCTGTGGAGAAAAAGGAACTTTCATCCACTGCTGGTAAGAATGTAAACTGGCATGGCCATTATGAAAACAGTATGGAGATTCCTCAAAAAATTAAGAGCAGAGTTACTATATGGCCCAGCAATCCTTCTACTGGGTACTATCTGAAAAATTTGAAAACATTTATTCACAAATATATATGTACCCTTATGTTCATTACAGCATTATTCATAGTGACCAAGACATGGAAACAACTAAAGTGTCCTTCAAAAGATGACTGGATAAAGATGTGGCACATATATACAGTGGAATACTACTCAGCCATAAGAAAAGATGAAATACTGCCATTTGTGACAACATGATGTACCTTGAGACAATCATATTAAGTGATATAAATCAGTCAGAAAAAGCTAAGAGACATATGATTTCACTCATGTGTGGGATGTAAAATGAAAACTCATAGACACAGACAACAGTATGGTGGTTACCAGAGGAAAGGGGGTTGGGGGGAAGTAAAGGGTTAAGAGAGTCATTATATGGTGATGGAAGATGATTTGACTTTGGGTAATCAATATACAAGATGCAATATACAGATTATGCAATCATAGAAATGGATACTTGAAAAACCTATATAATCTTTTTTCTTAATTATTTTTAAAAAGATTTTATTTATTGATTTTGGAGAGAGGATAGAGAGAGAGAGAAGGCTGGAGGAGAAGTGAGAAGCATCAACTCATAGTAGTTGCTTTTCATATGTGCCTTGACTGGGCAAGCCTGGGGTTTTGAACCGGTGATCTGAACATTTCAGATCAATGCTTTATCCACTGTGCCACCACAGGTCCGGCAAAAACTGTATAATCTTATTCACCAATATCACCCCATTAAACTTTATAAAAAATTATTATAATACATGTAAAAATATCTGGGGAAAGTGAACTTGTAAATACAACATTTATTCTCAACTTAAAAATGCTTGTCTCTCAAAGTATTATGTAGTTATCTTTCATGTGGCCTTTTGTTATTTTATGATATAGTGCCTACCCAAATATACTTGGGAAATTTCCCTCATGAATATGAGCCTTACTAACCTCTTGTCACTTAAGATATTGTCTGCATATACATGTGCAGACAATAAACATCCACTAAAAGTAAAGTAAATTAGATGAACATCAACATTACATAAATCCTATCTAGTAATTGAAGAAGAGAGAAGGTAAACCTTAAATGTAGACATAATGTAATGCAGATAATCACCACATGGCCCTCTCAAAGTTAGAAAAGGAAAGAATATTTGAGATCATATAGATAAAAGAAAAGAAAAAAGGGAAGCACAAATGTAATTAAATTGACTGCAATGTTGGTGAATATCCCAATTTTAGTGGAGTATTTCTCTTTTAACATTTGAATTCTGTCTCCTCCCTTTTATTACTGTTTGAATAAATTAGTTAAATTCCCCAAACCTCATTTTTCTCATTTATTAAATGAAGATAATAGCACCTATATTGTATAATTTGTATAAAATTTGAAATATTGATTGCTCAGTACACATTGTACCAATGGTATCTACTGTTAGAACTGTTACTAATGAGTCTTTTAACAGTGTTATAAAGTATACAGACAACATTCACATCAAGCATTCTCTTATTTGATTGTTGCAAAAAAATTATAAACATTTTACAGATAAAAAATAGAGGGTCAGCAAGATTAGCAACAGTAGCAACTTGCCAAATCGCAAGTTGATAAACATTAAAGCTGGACCTCAAACCCAAGTCTATAAACGTTTTTAAATATACATTTTTAAAGATTTTATTTATTGATTTTACAGACACGGGTGAGAGCAAGAAGTATCAACTCATAGTTGCTTCACTTTAGTTGTTCATAGCTTGCTTGTCTTATGTGCCTTGACTGGGTTTGAACCAGTGACCTCAGCATTCCAGGTTGAAGTTCTATCCACTGGGCAATCCCAGGCCAGGCCAAGTCTCTTAATTTTTAATTAGTATTTCTTCCACTATGCCATGTTAAACTAAGAGTGAAGCAATAGTGCCATGTTCCTACACACACATACACACACACACACACACATTTATTTTTAATATCTCTAAAGTAGATGAATAAATAGCAGTCACCTAGTTTATGCAATGCTAATATTAATGAATAGAAATGGTCGACTCCAAATCAAAGAAATGAACCATTAAACAGGATTGCAGTAAACAATGTTTCCTAGAACAAAATAATTATCTCAACATTTCTTTAGAGAAGTTATTATTTCCAAATATATACCTGAAGACCAAACCACTGTTTGTCTTTTTTAAGAGCTGCAACAAGATGGGTTTTAGGAACGTGATTATTAGATGTTCTAGCACTGTTTGGCAGGAATTCGTGCTTGTTATAGAATAAATTATTCTTTCTTGTTGGCTTTGTGGGCACTTGTTTATATTCAGTTGAGTTAATTAATTATGCAAACAATCAATTATATAACATTTAAATATGTAAACTATGCTGGCTTGTGCCTACATAAAATCGCTTATGTCTACAGGATCTTTTAATCTATTGGAAGATAGGTAAAAATACATGTAAATAAATTAAATAAATATCTAGCAAGCTTCTATGATATGCCTTGTAGTGTGCTAAACCCTAGAGATTAATAGCAACAACAAAAGGCAAACTTATTGGCCTCAAACTTCAGTCATTTCTGATTCTTCCACTGAGCAGTTTATCTTCCTCAGTCTTAATATTCAAGCCTATGAAGAGCAGAGGTTTGGCAGCCAAAGAAGTAAGGAACAGCTTCTGTGGAAAAAGAGCAAGAGAGAAGTAATATGGGTTTTTGTAAACTGACAGCTCTTGCAAAACATCCCAGTTTTGCTTTCTGTCTGCTCCTGCCCATTTCTAGGAGAGTCAGAGCAAAACAATACCAACTAGGAACATCTGTATATAAAGCATAATGAAAATTACATATACACATATGTGACACAGCTGATACAAGAAGGACTTTATTGCTGGTACTCTGCAGTTAGTCTTGGAAGCATAGCGGGGAAGTGGCAGATTGAACAGAAAAGTCATCCTAAGCACAGTTTTTCCATTCTATTTTTTGAAATATGAAATAATGAACCTTCCACTTCCTTTGCTTATTTTGTCCATACCTCTTTAAAGTAAAGCACTACTGAGATTTGTACTTGAAACTATTTTTGGAAATAACTGGAGCAGGCCATATCGAACATTTAGTACACATCTCTCCAGAGCTCTAGAACAGTACCTTTTTGAATTTGCAACTCATCTCCCCAACTGTGCACTTGATCCCCAAAGACCAATGCAAAGTCAAGAAATAAAAAAGTCCTTGGGAGTCTTTAGGTTTCTGAACATTAAAACCACTGGATCTGGGGACAGGACAAATCTGGATTCTGGGTCCAATATCTGTCTTTAGTGCTCTGTGACTTTGTGGAAGGGATAACACAAAACTTGATTTCTCTGCAATTTTCTTACCAGCAAAGTGAAGAGACTGAACGAGGACAAAATTCTATGATTCTATTATATTGTGGGAATAGTATGTGTTTCCAAAGCCTTGAGATGTCGAAAAGAAATGTGTTTGGCCACTTTGGGCAGATGGAAATACTTTCTGCTTTGTCTTTCATTGACTTTTGCAATAACATCATAATAGAACAGATGTTTTTGACATTTAATGAATGATTGATATAAATTGCCATAATAATATTGCTTTACTGTTTTCATCCTCGTTCATTAACTGTCATTAAAGAGACCACGTGACTTGTATTTCACATGTGCTGTAATGTAATCATCCAGAAGTTGTATTCTTTCCCTGACCAAAGGATCCCCCAGTCTACCATTTGAATCAATGAAGGTGTGAAATTCATTTCCAGATCATCTCTTTAGGAGATCACAAGGTCATTGGCTTTCATCAGGAACATGGATGAAGAAAATAAGATACTGGAATAAAGCAAGAAAGAGCAAAACCAATTCCCACTGCTCCCTGAAGTTTAAATAGTTCCCCTGTGGTTTTAAGTTCAGTTTGGTTCTGCTTTTAATTTAAAACCATTCTCTACCAGGCAACTGATTTTTGCTAGTCTCTTGGGTAATTTTCTAAGACAGATTTCACTGTATTCTACCCTTGTGTGAGCACTTAGCTCCCATTAGCAGTAATGGTTGTTATGCATGTATAGCTCCCATTAACAATAATGGAAATTATGCGTGTGCATCCAGAGGAAAGTATGCTCCCCAGTGTTGGAATTTTTTTTCAGGAGGAAAAGTGCTCCTTGTGCAGCATTTGGCTATTGTTTTAGGCTCTCTGTTGTGGTGATGATTTGTGCTGCAGAGAATGAACACTGAGAGACTGCCAGACTCCCCATGTGCAGTCTGTATAGTATTTTAAAAGTCTTGGCTTATAATTTTTTTTTTGTGTGTGTGTGTGTGACTAAAACAACTGTCAGGCAAAACTTATTAAAACATATGAAACAGATCCATAACATTTAATCAAGGGTTGAGGAGGGGGCTAAATAATTTCTTTATAGCCAGGAATTCTGGTAGGTAGTATTACCTGTTTCAGGGTAACATATACAGAGTAGATTTGAACAGATGGAGAAAATAATTCTTCAAAAAAAATTGACTGCAAAAGAAACAACTGAGTGTTACTTATGCGGACCAAAATAAAATTCCTCGAGATGAACATTCTCTAACCAAAGGAGACAATTTCTATCATAATACAGTGATGAAAAATAGTAAGCCAAAGGTGATAGTACAAGAGGTTGTGAATCATTAGCATATTACTTTTGGACTAAATCATGCAAAAAAGGTATTTAACTTTAATATAGTATCAAGACTATGATTCATATGCACTGCTATAATTAGCAGAATGCATTTAACACTTAAAATGTTTCATTTTTTCAGAGTGATAGTCTAGGTATTTCTCTCTTTTGAGAGTGCCTGTTGCTGAGTGTTCAATATCATTGTTCATCTGAAACAGTAACTGCTCTGTGTCTCATCTCGGATACTCCCTGGTGCTGCTTGGAGTTGTATCAAGTCAGATCCTGTGTAAAGGTTGGGCTATGGTTGTAAGAATAAGGCACATAAATAAAATGCTCTGGAGTGTTTAAGAGCACAAACCTTGGGGAGAGATCCACCAAAATTCAAATGATGACTCTGTCACCTGGGAATTTATTGTACTTCTGTGAGCCCGAGTTACCTCACTTGTAAAATAAGGATCATAATTCTCATCTTGTAGTTATTGTAAGGATTAAATGAGGTCTAAAATTCTCAAAAATAATAAAAAATGAGAAAGCCCTACAGGAATTGTCTGACTCCATCAGAAAGAATAACATAAGAATAATAGGTATATCAGAGGGAGAAGAGAAAGAAATGGAATGGAGAATATACTCAAACAAATAATAGACGAGAACTTCCCAAGCCTGTGGAAAGAACTAAAGCCTCAAATTCAAGAAGCGAACAGAACACCGAGTTTTCTTAACCCCAACAAACCCACTCCAAGGCACATCATAATGAAGATGATACAAACCAATGACAAAGAAAAAATTCTCAAGGTAGCCAGGGAAAAGAAGAGTACAACATATAAAGGAAGGCCTATTAGATTATCATCAGATTTCTCAGCAGAAACACTACAAGCTAGAAGAGGGTGGACCCCAATATTTAAAGCCCTGAAAGAGAGGAACTTTCAGCCAAGAATACTATACCCATCAAAGCTATCCTTCAAGTATGAAGGGGATATAAAAACATTCACAAATACAGAAAAGATGAGAGAATTTATCAGCAGAAAGCCCCCACTCCAGGAAATACTAAAGGGGGTTTTCCAACTAGATTCAAAGAACAAAAGAAAACAACATCACAAGTAACAGCTCCAAGAATAACACAATAAAACCAAACTTAAACTGTGAAAACAAAGGAAAAAAAGGGGGGAGAGGATGGAGATTAACAGTAGCAAAGGACGATGAAGTGCAGAAATACGCATAAGATAGGGTACTACAATGAATATGGTAGGTACCCTTTTCATTACTTAATGGTAACCACCCTTGAAAAAACCACCACAAAAACACTTGACTTAAAAAAGGTAGCAACAGAGGAAAGAAATATGGAACACAAACAAACAAAAACAAATGATAGAAAAACAAAAGAGAAGAATCAAACAAGATACAAAACTAACAGAAAGCAATTTATAAAATGGCAGTAGTGAACCCACAAGTGTCAATAATTACACTAAATGTAAATGGATTAAACTTACCAATAAAAAGACACAGAGTAGCAGAATGGATTAAAAAAGAAAATCCAACTATATGCTGCCTACAAGAAACACATCTAAGCAACAAGGATAAAAACAAATTCAAAGTGAAAGGCTGGAAAACAATACTCCAAGCAAACAACACCCCAAAAAAAGCAGGGGTAGCAATACTCATATCTAATAATGCTGACTACAAGACAGAAAAAGTACTCAGAGACAAAAATGGTCATTTCATAATGATTAAGGGGAAGCTGAATCAAGAAGACATAACAATCCTTAATATATATGCACCAAACCAAGGAGCACCAAAATATATAAGACAGCTACTTATTGACCTTAAAACAAAAACTAACAAAAATACAATCATACTTGGAGACCTCAATACACCGCTGATGGCTCTAGATCGGTCATCCAAACAGAGAATCAATAAAGATATAGTGGCCTTAAACGAAATACTAGAACACCTGGATATGATAGACATCTACAGGACACTTCATCCCAAAGCGACAGAGTACACATTTTTCTCTAGTGTACATGGAACATTCTCAAGAATTGACCATATGTTGGGCCACAAAGACAATATCAGCAAATTTAGAAAAATTGAAATTGTACCAAGCATATTTTCTGATCATAAAGCCTTGAAACTAGAATTCAACTGCAAAAAAGAGGGGAAAAAACCCACAAAAATGTGGAAACTAAACAACATACTTCTAAAAAATGAATGGGTCAAAGAAGAAATAAGCGCAGAGATCAAAAGATATATACAGACAAATGAAAATGAAAATACGACATATCAGAATCTCTGGGATGCAGCAAAAGCAGTAAAAAGAGGAAAGTTCATATTACTTCAGGCCTATATGAACAAACAAGAGAGAGCCGAAGTAAACCACTTAACTTCACACCTTAAGGAACTAGAAAAAGAAGAACAAAGACAACCCAAAACCAGCCGAAGAAAGGAGATAATAAAAATCAGAGCAGAAATAAATGAAATAGAGAACAGAAAAACTATAGAAAAAATCAATAAAACAAGGAGCTGGTTCTTAGAAAAGATCAACAAAATTGACAAACCCTTGGCAAGACTCACCAAGGAAA
The DNA here is from genome assembly GCF_036850995.1 of Saccopteryx leptura. Taxonomy (NCBI): domain Eukaryota; kingdom Metazoa; phylum Chordata; class Mammalia; order Chiroptera; family Emballonuridae; genus Saccopteryx; species Saccopteryx leptura. Next base: position 145,298,745 of record NC_089505.1, read on the forward strand.
AAAGGCACAGGACTCAAATAAATAAAATCCAAAATGAAAGAGGAGAGATCACCACAGACATCATAGATATACAAAGAATTATTGTAGAATACTATGAAAAATTATATGCCACCAAATACAACAATCTAGAAGAAATGGATAAATTCCTAGAACAATACAACCTTCCTAGACTGAGTCATGAAGAAGCAGAAAGCCTAAACAGACCAATCAGCAGGGAGGAAATAGAAAAAACTATTAAAAACCTCCCCAAAAATAAAAACCTCCCCAGGCCCAGACGGTTATACTAGTGAATTCTATCAAACATTCAAAGAAGACTTGGTTCCTATAGTACTCAAAGTCTTCCAAAAAATTGAAGAAGAAGCAATACTTCCAAACACATTTTATGAGGCCAACATAACTCTCATACCAAAACCTGGCAAGGATGGCACAAAGAAAGAAAACTACAGACCAATATCTCTAATGAATACAGATGCTAAAATACTAAACAAAATACTGGCAAACCAAATACAACAATATATTAAAAAAATAATACATCATGATCAAGTGGGATTCATCCCAGAATCTCAAGGATGGTTCAACATACGCAAAAACGGTTAACGTATATCAACAAAACAAAGAACAAAAACCACATGATCTTATCAATAGATGCAGAAAAGGCTTTTGATAAAATACAACACAATTTTATGTTTAAGACTCTCAACAAAATGGGTATAGAAGGAAAATATCTCAACATGATAAAGGCCATATATGATAAACCATCAGCCAACATCCTATTAAACGGCATAAAATTGAGGACTTTCTACCTTAAATCAGGAACAAGACAGGGTTGTCCACTCTCTCCACTCTTATTTAACGTGGTGCTAGAAGTTCTGGCCAGAGCAATCAGACAAGACAAAGAAATAAAAGGCATCCATATCGGAAAAGAAGAAGTAAAGGTATCACTTTTTGCTGATGATATGATCCTATACATCGAAAACCCGAAGGACTCCACAAAAAGATTATTAGAAAAAATAAACCAATACAGTAAGGTCGCAGGATACAAAATTAACATACAAAGCCTTTCTATATGCCAACAATGAAATATTAGAAAACGAACTCAAAAAAATAATCCCCTTCACGATTGCAACAAAAAAAAAATAAAATACCTAGGAATAAACATAACAAAGAATGTAAAGGACCTTTATAATGAAAATTACAAAGCATTGTTAAGGGAAATCGAAAAAGATACAATGAGATGGAAAAATATTTCTTGTTCTTGGATAGGAAGAATAAATATAATCAAAATGGCCATATTACCCAAAGCAATATACAAATTTAATGCAATTCCCATCAAAATTCCTATGAGATTTTTTAAAGAAATGGAACAAAAAATCATCAGATTTATATGGAACTATAAAAAACCCCAAATAGCCAAAACAATCCTAAGGAAAAAGAATGAAGCTGGGGGCATTACAATACCTGACTTTAAACTTTATTATAGGGCCACGATAATCAAAACAGCATGGTATTGGCAGAAAAATAGACACTCAGACCAATGGAACAGAATAGAAAGCTCAGAAATAAAACCACATATATATGGTCAAATAATCTTTGATAAAGGGGCCAACAACACACAATGGAGAAAAGAAAGCCTCTTCAACAAATGGTGTTGGGAAAACTGGAAAGCCACATACAAAAGAATGAAACTCGACTACAGCCTGTCCCCATGTACTAAAATTAATTCAAAATGGATCAAAGACCTAAATATAAGACCTGAAACAATAAAGTACATAGAAGAAGACATAGGTACTAAAATCATGGACCTGGGTTTTAAAGAACATTTTATGAACTTGACTCCAATGGCAAGAGAAGTGAAGGCAAAGATAAATGAATGGGACTACATCAGAATAAAAAGTTTTTGCTCAGCAAGAGAAACTGATATCAAAATAAACAGAAAGCCAACTAAATGGGAAATGATATTTTCAAACAACAGCTCAGATAAGGGCCTAATATCCAAAATTTACAAAGAACTCATAAAACTCAAAAACAAACCAACAAACAATCCAATAAAAAAATGGGAAGAGGACATGAACAGACACTTCTCCCAGGAACAAATACAAATGGCCAACAGATATATGAAAAGATGCTCAGCTTCATTAGTTATTAGGGAAATGCAAATCAAAACTACAATGAGATACCACCTCACCCCTGTTAGATTAGCTATTATCAACAAGATGGGTAATAGCAAATGTTGGAGAGGCTGTGGAGAAAAAGGAACCCTCATTCACTGTTGGTGGGACTGTTAAGTAGTACAACCATTATGGAGGAAAGTATGGTGGTTCCTCAAAAAACTGAAAATAGAACTACCTTATGACCCAGCAATTCCTCTACTGGGTATATACCCCAAAACCTCAGAAACATTGATACGTAAAGACACATGTAGCCCCATGTTCATTGCAGCACTGTTCACAGTGGCCAAGACATGGAAACCACCAAAAAGCCCTTCAATAGAAGACTGGATAAAGAAGATGTGGCACATATACACTATGGAATACTACTCAGCCATAAGAAATGATGACATCAGATCATTTACAGCAAAATGGTGGGATCTTGATAACATTATACGGAGTGAAATAAGTAAATCAGAAAAAAACAAGAACTACATGATTCCATCATTGGTGGAACATAAAAACGAGACTAAGAGACATGGACAAGAGTGTGGTGGTTACCAGGGGTGGGGGGAGGGAGGACATGGGAGGGAGGGAGGGAGATAATTAGGGGGAGGGGGAGGGGCACAGAGAACTAGATAGAGGGTGACGGAGGACAATCTGACTTTGGGCGAGAGGTATGCAACATAATTTAATGACAAAATAACCTAGACATGTTTTCTTTGAATATATGTACCCTGATTTATTAATGTCATCCCATTACCATTAATAAAAATTTATTAAAAAAAAAATGAGGTCTAAAATTGCATTAGTTCAAGTATTGTTAAACTATTTGGGGAGATTTCTAGACAATACTAGAAATCAAAACATTTCTCTAGCTGGAATATGTTGACTAGCTTCTGATTACCTCTCACTTATTGTATATTTTAAATACAAACTTTATTTTTTTATTATTTACCCCAGAAACATGCCTGTGCTTCTATTTTTAGGGAAAAGATAAACATAACAATATTCTCAAGTCAAGTAAAGAATCCCAAATGACGTCTCTTTTATCCTTCATACTAACCAAAGTTAAAAAATTATAAACTTTACATTTTTAAAGACTATACACAGAGCCTAATCTTTGTTGGCACAGTCAATAGAGCATCAACCTGGAATGCTGAGGTCTTCGGTTCAAAACCGTGGGCTTGCCTGTTCAAGGCACATATGGGAGTTGATGCTTCCTGCTCCTCCCCTCTTCTCTCTCACTCTCTCTCTCCCCTTTCTGAAAAATAAATAAATAAAATCTTTAAAAAAGAACAGTCTATGCACAGGAAATTGAGAATGATGAGGGATCAAATTTTCTTTACCTTGTTGACTCCTCACTGTGATACTGAATGTGTACGAAAGTTGTAAACAAAATTATTTACAATGCTTATATATACATTCCATTGTTGTCTTAAATGTATTGAAATATTATGTTAAAAAATCTAGATTTTTACCGGTCACTTTGTACTTTAGCTGGTTACATAGCATGTGACATTGGAAGGCGAAAGAGACTACATGTGTGACCATAGGCATGCCATTTAATCTCCATAAACATCGATTTCTTCATTTGCAAAATGACCCTAGCTGTGTTACTTCATCAGGTTGTGTTAAGGAGTAAATAACATAACATACAACATGTATAAAACCCTTAATGTGTTGCTTACCAAGTTCTCTGAGCCAGATCTTGAGGAACGAAGAGAGCAGCCTTAGGTAGGTTGTGGGCAGCAAAGCCTCACATGAGGTACTTCGGCTCTTGAGGAAATACTGGGATGGGAAGAGTAAGTACTCATGTGAATGAGGAAGGCTCTAGAAGATGATCACAAAAGATAGGTATATATTTTGTTGAATACTCAGGTTTCCCCCGGCCAGCATTGCCAGGTATAACAAAGACTTGCCTAGGATCTTTTCAGAGTAGTCAGCCCTGAGGCTGAAGGGACAAAACTTACTTACCTCCAAGAAATACCAGGGCAGAGATCCTTCCTTTGTCTTAGGCTGCACGGTGAATTCCAGCTTTATCGGGGCCAATGACTACTTTGTATATTTCCTAATTTTTGAAAGAATTCTTTTTTTTTTCCTTACCATACAAACATCATTTATTAATAGTGACTAGAGTTTCCATGTTTCTGACATGTATATCTGTCAGTTAAGATTAATGATTAAATTTAGATAGTCTGTGCTTCCAGAGTTGATGTAATCCAGAAGTTAAAAAATAGTTTCCTTTTAGTAAATATTAGACTTATGCTTTTATTGTTTACTTATTATTGAAAACACTAAATATAGTTTGTAGACCCTTAATGATCTAGGAATTTAGGCTTGTAACTATTGCTTATAGGTCCTTGTAGATAAGATCTGTGCCCGCTGATTTGCTCAGGTTGGAACAGAGCCACTGGGTGACAGGGAATTGCTGTCTCTAATACCCTCTATGCTCTTAGCTTACTATATATTTTCTTTTATACTTTATTTTTCCACCTTCACATACATTTTATGTTTTTATTGTCTATCTCCATGAGGGCAGCGATTTTGTCTATTGATCTGACTGCTGTAATTTTGTGACCTGGATAATTACCTAGTATGCAATAGGTTCTCAGTACCTATGTGCTGAATGAAGTGGTTGATGAACAATTACTTCATTTTAGTAGATTCATTCTTCTGTAAAAGTGCAATGGAGAAATGAAGAGGATGTTTCTATGGCATTTTAGCTGCATCTCAGGCAGCATGGGACTGGGAACTGATTCAGCCTCTTCGGCAAAAGATTCTGGTGTGAGCCCTACTTTTTCCATGAGCTGTTCAGAGATGTCAGTTGATATTGTTTTTCCTGAACCTTGGTTTTGTATTTGTGAAAGGGAATAGTAACACTACTCTCATAGAATTGCATAAAGATCAAGTGTATAAGTGCTATTGCTCTGTGACCTGAAAATCTTTGTTATTAACAGGACATCACTGGAAAAAGTGGACATTTGGGACATTGTCTATATATTTTGCTCTGCCTCTACAAGCTGGATAAGCTTGAGTCAAGTATCTTAGCTTTTTAGGTCTCAGTTTCTTCATCTGAAAAGGGAATTTTTATTATAATGACCTTAAACATCCCATCCAGCTAAAGTCCATGTCTCTAAGGTCTATATTTTTGTTTTTGTGTTCCTTCCTGAGGTTAACGATTATGTAGGTGTCCTCCAATTTCTATGAAAATACCATAAAAGAGATTTAATATCAGATGTTTGCTTGTTTTCTTTATTACTCTTAGGCACTGTCCTACTTAGAGTGACAAATTCACCATCTAACCGTGCTCAAGTGTTTGGTATCTTTAACTATGACAGTCCACAGTAGCTACAAGGAGCACCTTTTCCCACATAATTACTACTGTTGACATTAGATTCAGCACATTTAAGGAAGGGGGTTTGCTGTGATAACAGGGAGGGTACCGAGTTATACTGGAGCCCACCTTTCACATTCATGTTATTTTGTCTTTGGAAAACATATTCTCGACCTCCCACTAAATGGGAGAGAGAAAACTGCTTTGTCTGTACAGAACACTCTTGTTTTCAGAGAGTTTGAGATGATCATAATAGCTGTGGTCTGGGTTTATGGGTGAACTGTGCTTACAGGTTACATCTTATACCCCAGGCTAATGGCACCCAGAGTTCAAGTCAAGGAGTCTGGGCTGTCTACACGGCAGAGCCCATGCCTTCCTCCAGCACGCAGGCAGGGAGAGCCATGTCGGCATGCACAGGGATGCTGTTACTAGGAAAAGCCACTTCTTTGAGGGCATTGACTTTTATGTCCACATAAGAAATATGGAACTTCCCTCTACCTCTCTCAGATCCTGGTTGGGGTTGGTAAACAGCTATTGGACATGAAGCTATTGGGAACTGGCAGTGAATGTACTCAGAAAACTACTAAGTTGGTGTCTGTGTGGACAGTTACACATTTGGGTTTTGGTGAGTTAAATTGAGTGACAGAGCGACTGCAAAGATTAATGAGGGTTCAAGTACCATACATTTTAATTAATTAAAATATTGTAAGGCTTGCCATAATTTCATTCCAATTTATAGATCTAACTCTTTCCCATTTCTCCCCAGCACCTGTTCTTAATTACCATCAGGCAAATCTTATGGCCTTTACTAAGACATTGAACTTCATCTGTGTTGCTTTGTTCAAGAGACATCTTTGGTCGAGAGGGCTCTCATCTTTGCCACTGTTCATCTAACTCCTGTCCTATCCTTAAGGTATGAATCAAGTCCTGGCTGCCTCGTCGAACCTTGGGAGCCATATACATTTATTCTTTTTCTGAACTGTTACTATATATTATGTCCACCTGTCAGATTTGACTCCATAGATTACATTGCCCTCTGATGTCAGAGTGTACTTTTTTTTAAACTGCTTATAATCTTTGTGAAGTATTAAAAATACAATAAATCCACACAAATTTCTTATGTAATGGTGACCAAGTTCTAAATGATTTTTAACAATTGTTTTGTTCTCTCTAATTCAAATGAAAGCATCTTTGATCCTCCAAACTGCCTTTCATTTATTTTGCACTTCTTTCTTTTTAAGTCTATAACAAGCCATGTAAAAAGCCCAGCATAGGTCCTGGCATACACTAAATGCTCAATAAATATTAGCTCTACCAATGTCACCTTCACTGGTTTTGTTTTTCTTGACTCAGGTTGTTGTGTCAATAAAGAATATGTTCTACTCTCAGTCCTTCCTAGCACACATACCCCCACATCCTTCTCCAAATTTTCAAGGAGGAAGATTGATCCTGATTAATTTTGGCAGGGGAGGGGTGGACAGTCTCTTTCCTTTTTTCTCTCTCTGCCATTATGATACCTCTTTCTGCTAGTAAATATTATTTCCAGCATCTTCTAAATTTATTTTCTCCTAAACTATTTGCTGACCTCTTCCTCATGGAATCTTCCATATTTCATGAACTATGTATTTATGCTTAGCCATACATAGCATTAAAAATTCATTAATAAAACTACTATGAAGGATAACAATTTGGGCAATTTTTTGTGTATTTCTTTCTAAAATAGTGGCAAGACCTTTCAGTTGTTCTATTTCATAGACTTTATAGAAAACATTCAAAGGTTTGCTTAGGTTTATTCCTGCATGCTTCCTAATCAATTTAAATCAATTTTAGATGTAAATAGTACGAGACATCTTTTCTGTTTTTTGTTTTTGTTTTGTTTTTTTGTTTTTTAGGTGAGAGGAGGGAAGATAGTGAGGCAGACTCCCTCATGTACCCCGACTGGGATCCATCCGGCAACCCTATATGGGGTCAATGCTTGAGTACCAAATAATTTTTAGCGTCTGAAGCTGATGCGCTCCAACAGAGCTGTAGTCAATGCCCAGGGCTACACTTGAACCAATTGAGCCACTAGCTATGGAAGGTGAAGAGGGAGAAAAAGGGGAGAGGCAGAGAAGAGAAGCAACTGGACACTTCTGTGTGTCCTAACCAGGAATCAAACCTGGGACGTTCATATACCAGGTCAATGCTCTATCCACTGAGCTACTGGCCAGGGCAACATTCTTCTGTTTAAAGAAATATTATTTACAATATAAGTAGAGCATGTAAGAGATGATTGAAAATAAACTAAAATGAAGACTTACAACATCATAAACAGAAAGATTATTTTTTTTCTCATTAACTTGTTTTAGTTTTTGAAACTAGCTTGCATTTATTTTAAAAGTTGACTAGGGTGGGACAGGAGCAGAGGACATAAGCTATATGTCTGTACACTGGAATCAGTTAGGTTAATCTGTAGGAATTTTGTCTCTGCTATGATCTTGGGCAATTTATTTAACTTCCTTGGGCTTCTGTTTTCTCATCTGTAGAATAGGTATACTATAGTTGTACCTACTTTGTAAGGTTTTCATATATTTTAGATTAAAAAGTGTTTGTAAAAGATAATCCAATGTCCTGGCATGTATGTATAGTAAGTATGTGTTGCAACTCTGGAATGACTGAGTCTGAGAAGACTTTGCTTATTTCACAGCCTGTCAATCATTTCCCAGGCAGCTACTGTGGCCTGACATTCTCTATAGCTTTGAATTCACTGGCACCATCTTAGTTACAGTCCTTTGGGTGTTGCAGAGCTTGGGCTTCATTAACTTAACTATTTTCCAATGTCTGGAGGTTTTCCTATGAAAACTGAAGAGAAATGTGAGAAATGTGAGGAGGTTCAGTTACACACAAAATTATGAAGGAGACAATTCCTGGTGTTTAATATCTTAGCATTTACTTTTTTTATACACATTGTTTCAAACTGTCATGTGCCTGGGTATGTGTGGCAGCAGCTGTAGTTACTTCTTTATTTGTCATTAATTTAGACCATGGATACAGCTTCAAGCAGAACGTGGTAACTGGAGAGACCATGGTGATGAATGATAGGGGCAATTCAGGCCATGAGTCAGGATTCCAGCATGGAGTACTCTTTTCTTCATGTATTTATTTATCCGTGTATTCATTTATTTATTCAGGGTTTAGTGAGGCTCTTCTATGCTCTAGGCACTGTCTTGGAGTTTGGGATGTATAAGTGAACAAAACAAAGACAGGATGCCCTGTTTCAGAAGTTTAAGATCTAGATGAACAAATACAAAAAATAGAACAGATGCACAACAAAATGGTAAGAGAAGTGTGGGAAGATAGAAGAGTATAAAGAGGGACCTTCCTCAGACTCTGGGCCAGGAAAGGCCCCCGTAAAGAGTGTTATTTAAGCTGAGTAAGCAAGAGCATGGGGCATGAAGCTCGTTTCAGGGCTGGCAGGAGTGCGTTGAAACAGTGCCTGCTGGGCAGGCTAACACTTTGTCACCCCATAGAATGGACATTTAAAAAACTATTTGTTCAATGTTTTTTTCTTGGTGCCAAGGAGAAATTTATTTTTTTATTACACAAAAATTATATGCAAAACACATTCATTTAGTAATTTATTTCAGCTGGGTCAAGGCAGACTTGATATTGTAGAAATATTCAGTGACATGCTCCTTATTTTATTCTTTTTCTTCAGTTTGTGTGTGTGTGTTTGAATCACAGAACTTCTGGAGAGCTATATTAAAAATGCAAAATTTAGATAATAAAATAAACTACTCATCCTTAATAAACAGCACCATGACACATATTATTTGGTTTTATACATTCAACTTGCTGCCAACTTTAGTCTAAATATGTTTTGCAGAAATACTTATCAAGTCAGTATGTCTGCAGGACAAGGAGACTATTTTTACTTTCATCTGAGGGTGCTGACTGCTTTTCCAGGAGTAACACCAGTATAAATTTTGCTAGTTAAACAAGTAGTTGGACACTCAAGTTAGCAAGCTCTGTATTTCTAATGTGCTCTAATGAGTTGAGCACCCCAGCTGCTCCAGCTCCTAATAAAATTATTAAGGAATTTGGGTGACAAGTGCACAAAGCACAAAGGAGAAGGTGTGCGAGGCAGGACTGAAAAAGGGAGAGGGGCTTTGACATAAGAGGAGTTTGCAATTTGTCTATAAAAAAATGTGAAACTGGCCCTGGCTGGGTTGTTTAGTGAATAGAGAGTCCTTTCAGAGTGTGCTGAAGTTGCAGGTTCCATTCCTGGTCAGGACCCATGAGAGAAGCAACCAGTGAGTGCTCAACTAAGTGGAACAGTGAGTTGATGCTTCTGTCTCTCTCTCTCTCTTTCTCCTACCCCCTTCTTCTCTCTTGCAAATCAGTTGAAAAATTAAAAAAAAGTGAAACTATTGAGGACTTTAAACAGGGTAATGACACAGCAAAATTTTTGCTTTAAAAGAATTTTCTTTTTGTAGCATTATCCAAGCATTGGAGGGAAGCAATACTTGATAATAAAAGATATGTAGAATGTTCAAATAAGTGAGGTAAGATATAATAGTAACTCAAATTAAGGAGGTGTTTGTATGAATAGCGAGAAGTTGCGGTGGCACAGTGGATAGAGCATAGTTTTGGGACACTGAAGACCCAGGTTCAAACCCCGAGGTCACTGGTTTGAGTGCAGGCTCACCAGCTTGAGCATGGGGTCCTTGGCTTGAGTGTGGGATCATCGACATGACCACATGGTGGCTGGCTTGAGCCCAAGTTCATTGGCTTGAGTAAGGGGTCACTGGCACAGCTGGAGCCGCCCAGTCAAGGCACGTATGAAAAAGCAATTAATGAACAAGAGAAGCAGAGTTAGACTGTGTCTTGCAGCAGGATAATTAGAAGTACTAAAGAAGGCACTATCAGGTGACCCTGTTGGCAGATAACGAAGCCCCATCTCCTAGCCTGGAGTTCAGGGGGAGCACTCTAGCCCATGGGATAGGGTATGAAAGGCAAGAGTGAGGTGAGACTTAAAGATGCAAGGTGTTAGGGTAAATAAACCTCCCTGATTAATTTAAGGATACTGGTAATGGAACTGAAAAGGACAAGAGAAAAAAGAAAGGAGAAAGGTATAGAGAAAAGCATAGTTCAGTGAATGTGTGGATATGTGGTGGACCTCATTCTGATGGCTCTAATTTGTCACATTCTTGTATCAACAGCTCCTTGGAAAGAATTTGGAGTCTAGGATGTTAATAGCTGAGAATGGCATAATGTTTTACATATTCAATCTTTGCCTCCTTCCAATTCATTCTTTGCCCGGCAGCCAGAATTCTTAAATAAAAATCTGATCATTCATTGCTTTGCTGAAAACACTTTGGAGTATTTTTGTTAAAGACCAAAATCTTTGTTATGGTTTACACAGCCCTGAAGACTCTAGCCACTGCTCGCCTCTGGTGATCTCACTTAGAAGCTCTGTCTCTCATGCCTAGGGTTCAGCTACCAGTCTTTTTCTATTTTATTCTAAATAACATTCTGCCTGTTTTCAGGCCACCAGACATGCTGTGCCCAATGCTTTGTTTTAGAACCCTCTTCTCCTTTTCACTTACTTTTAAAATTCTGGCCTAAATGCTGCTTCATTGTGAAAGTTCCCCTGTTACAATCTTATAGCTCTTCCATTTCTTTTCATAGCCCTTATAATTGTAATTATAAAACCAGTTTATAAATAAGTTATTTTCATGTCTTTTTTCCCAAGTAGACTGTACACTCCATTAGAGAGGGACCATGCCTGTTTATGTATTATAGTATATCTAGTCCCCAGTATGGTGTCTGGCATGGAGAAGTCATCAAAAAAAATATGTTGAATGAATAGTTGAATTGTGGGTTATTTTTAGGTCTCCTGTAGCTATGCCTAAATCCAAATCATTGATTTCTCTAGAGGTAGCAGCAAAGTTATCAGTAAGAGAGAAACAAACATCTTTGAATGGAGATGGACCTTCCTACTATCCCTTAAATTACATTGCTTAGACGATTTCTGCTTTTCTTAAGCAGAATATTATCTTTGTTGGGCAAAGATTAAGTAGAAAGATAGGACAAAAATGTCCCTAAGCTAGCATTCTGAGGGAGGAAAGTAGAGAGGAAAGCGAGGCCACTTACACTGAAGCAATCAAATCTCTAAATATAGATATTCCTAAGCAGAAGGAAGATGTTTGATAGATATTTTGCTAAAGTGAAATCATTTTTTTTGAGATATTAATTGAAATTTTGAGCTGTTCATGTTTTCTCTTGATTTTTCCTCCTTTTATGTCCTCTATTTGAGCAGATAACATACTTCCTTGACCCATGAAAGGTTTTGGGGGCAGGGTTTCCTGACTTTTGTTTGGTCATGGGGATAACGGAATTTGAAGAGAGGGGAATTGGTATCCTTGTGTGAAATCAGGAGAGACAAGGCTCCTCAAGGGTGGGGGATACAAAAGAAAGTAGAGAGACAGAGAGCTTTCTCAGGTCTGAAGAAAGAGACAGGTTTGCTGATTTTTGAAGAGAGTAGTCATTTATTTCCTACCTGGAAGCATCAAGAGTGTTGCAGGATTTCAGGGAACTCTCCAGTGATGATCCATGTAGATTAGATGCTAAACTTAGGCTCCTAACCTCATTTAAGAGTCCCTGTTCTAAGCATGGCATGGGAATGGCACACTGGTATGTCCGATGGGGTCATGTGGCTGTAACAAAAGCCAGCTGTTACCAATATGGACAGAAGCCTAGTGACAGAAGTTCTAATTCCTAGACCTGGATTAAGATCTTGAAACTTCAACGTAAACTTTGGGGTAAAAGCAAATATGGAAATAACTGAGGTTGGATTTCTCATGAATATTATGGGATTTGGTATTCGGGATAAAAATTAATTGATTTACAGATAATAATAAAATGTGATTTTTTTTTGTTCACCTGGTTAGATTTATACTTATTACATGAATCAAGGGAACAATAACAATAAAAAAAAAGCTATACCTGGGTGGGGGAAGTAGAAGAGGGTAAAATGGGAATACATGGTGATGAAGAAAGATTTGACTTGGTGTGGCAAACACACAATACAATATGCAGTTAATGTATCATAGAATCGTACACCAGAAACCTATATAAGTTTATCAACAAATGTCACACCAATACAACCAATAAAAATTTTAAAAAAGCTATTGTTGGTCAAATAAGTTTGTAAATATGATATATAGGTTTGCTTGCTTATAGTTTGCATTGACTGTGGGAGACAGGCTGTAAGCAGGCAGGGTCGTTATAGCCTAAGGCTTAGTTTTAAGACTAAGCCTTTCCCACCTTAAGTGACTTTGTATCAGAGACTTCCTTGTTTGTATATTGGATTAAATGTTTTGATTTCTACGCTATAAAATGGGGCAGATCAGGAGCTTGTTCTCTCTTGGTTCCTGAGATTAGCATTAGAGCGGCCAGCAGGAAAAGGCCATGTGGAGGAGAGGAGAAGCAGCCAAGATTGTGGAGTGCTGAAGGAGAAGCCAGTTGGTTCAGAGTTTGTGCAGAGAGAAGGAGATGGGGAGCAGAGGTGAATAAGGCTGGTGAGGTAAAACCCTTTGATTCTAGGAACTCGGATAAGTCAGTGGCTTTGGGAGCCCTGAATGGAAAAGGAAGTGTTTTCCCAATGTGTGTATTTCTTGTCCACTGAGTGCAAGCTAGGATTAAAGCTAATGGCCCACCAGTTCTTGGCTTTGTTGTTTCATTACTGTCTGTCTGAATCAAATGCGAACCTGCACTGGCCAAGCGGTTGTGATGGTGGCCGTGGATACTGGCTTTACAGCTATACTAGTCTTCTTTTCCTATTTTGAAGGAGTGGTTCATTTTTACTTAACAAATTTTAAATTTATGAGTGAAATGCACAAAGTATTTTAAAGAGTTAAGCACAGAACTATCTGCACTGAACTAACTGAAGTCACCATCTGTAGATAGCTGTTAACAGCACTTTGATGATACCAGTACAAGGGTCCCCCCTTATCCACAGTTTTACTTTCCCTGGTTTCAGTTACCTGCAGTCAACCCTGGCTCAAAAATATTAAATGAAAAATTCCAGAAATGAATAATTCTTAAATTTTAAATTGCATAACATTCAGAGTAGCACAATGAAATCTCTCATTGCTAACCTTGTCCCATCTTGGATATGAATCATTCTTTTGTATGACATTTTATCAGGTTTTATGTTAGTCACTTAGTAGCTATTTCGCTTATCAAATATACTGTTGTAGTATTGCAGTGTATATTTATGTAATTCTTATTTTACTTACTAATGGCTCCAAGTGCAAAAGTAGTGATGCTGGCAAGTTGGATATCCCAAAGAGAAGCCATAAACTGCTTCCTTTAAGTGAAAAGTGAGTACAGTATACTAAGCAACTTTGAGAAAGAGACCATGTTCACATAACTTTTATTACAATACATTGTTATAATTATTCTATTTTATTATTAGCTATTGCTTTTAATCTTTTACTTTTTCTAATTTATAAATTAAATTGTATCATAGGTATGTATAGGAAAAAAACAGTGTATATATGGTTTTGTAGGAATATGTTGTGAAGAATTAGAGACAGAAAGGTGCTCTAGGGCAAAAGCCCTGAGTGGATGAGAGCCCAGGGGCCTCTCTAACCCATTCTGAAGACAGTGCATGCTGGAAACAGCAAAACAGCAGGATAAGATTCAGTAACAGAAAATGTTTAGGCTCTCAGAACAGAGAGTAAAAGTCAACATGTTCCTTGTCCTTTACTTCATCCCCTGAACACTTCTCCTGTATGCTTTCTTGAGTTATTTGTACTGGCTAATAAATATCTGAGTAAAGCTGGGGATGGGGCTTCAGTCCTTTGGTCTGCTGACTGGGGCTGTTGCCTCTCCTCAGCCCATTGGAGCATTCCATCTGGTCTCCAAGTGATCACTGTTGCTGTGACAAGTGGTGCCCCATATGGGGAACGGGAACCAAATGACAGGTTAGCTACTCTGAGTACTTCATTGTTGCCATGAAAGGGTTTGGTATTAACCTCATTTTCAGGCATCTTCTGGGGGTCTTGAATGTATCCCTGTGGGTAGAGGAGGTGGAGTAATGAATAAAATCCAATTTTGTAATTCATTCTGATAGTGATATCATGCTGAACAAGTCTGTGGGGCTGCCTTTTTTATTTGAAAAAAAGAAGTAGCACTGAGTACCAGTCTTCCATCAGGGTTGATCTGTTATCCATAGTGATTATCTCAGTGAAACATAAAAGAATTATCTTAAATACTGTAAAATAAAGCAGTCAGTATGTATCCCTTATTATAGAGAGAACATGCATGAGCAATAGGTCTACTGTAAGAGTATGTTGATGATGGGTTGGCAATACCAACTTGACATTGGTGAATTGTTGCAAACAAAGTGAAATTAAAAAATTAGAATGTTAACTACTTATATGACTTGATATTCAAACATGCTTTTTCTATTTAATCATTTTTCTTGTGAATTTTTTACTCCTTCATTCCATTGTTTTTCCCAAGTATTTATTGAAGACTTATTATATGGGCAAGGCATTGAGCTGGATACTATTGGAGACATTGCAATGAATGGTACACAGTTTAATTATTTAAGGTAGTTTTAACTTGGGAAAATAATAGTACATTTGCAAGAATAATTATAACACAAGGAAAGTAATAGGTTTGTAAAAGACAGGGGAGAATGATATTTCCTTTTCTCTCCTTTTCCTTTGTCTTTTTCTCCTTCTCATCCTTCTCTTTTCATTTCCTTTCTATGAATACTTGAATACATAGGTGTAAAAGTTTTGTAAACAAGTAGGAAATGCCAGGTTGACAACTTTAGCCTCTGTTACCAACACTGGGTATGAAAAATTTAGAGAGTGGCAAAGAGAGTGAAACTTGTGAATTTATAGAAAATAAAGTTTTTTTGTGTTTTGGGGTTTTTTTTTGTGACAGTGACTGAGAGAGGGACAGATAGGAACAGACAGACAAAAAGGGAGAGAAGAAAATAATATTTTTAAAGGTAACTCTAGTTGACCTTTTTTTGCAGGTTAAAAATACATAGAGAAAAGCTGGAATAAAGCACAAAGAAAGCAGGGCCAGTCATATGTTGGAGCTAGCCCACATTCATGAGAGATGATACTTGTCTGTTGTTAGGAATTTTGTGAATCAATGTTAAGTTGTTGGGAGCTTGAAATTAGCCTTGGTGGAAACAGTTATATCACATAAAGGAATAAATGCTACAAATAATGACAACTCTTTCCCCCAAAACCAGAAAGCTATTTTACCATTTTACCATAGAAGTAACAACTTCAAGAGTTTTTCAACTTTCTAATGGACAAAGTAATGGGTATTCTGTGTATAAGCCTTAAGAGCATCTCAGAGAGGCAATAACATATTTGAGACTATACCGGAGACCCGGAAACTGTGTATATGTCCCAGAAAAGCAGGAATCTTATGGAGCTGAAGAAAATAGAGGAGGGCATGCTGATGACATTCAGAGAGCCCAGCCTTCACTTCTTTAATCATTGCCAATAAGTCAAAGGACAATTAGATGAGTGGATATTAGTCATTTGGGAAGAGAATTTTCATTTCATGTGCCAACCACTGATAATACTCGGTTTGGTGTTTTTGTTAAATGAGTTTCTCAGTGCAGGTCTATGCATGGTACATAAAAGTACCAGCACTTTCACCCTGTTATTATATAATGTGGTCTTGACTTGTATAATAAGCAATAGTTATGTTTTATTTTATTTGCTTATTTATAACTACACACTTATACATATGCGTAAATAGTAATAAATATCTAAACAGTATAAGAAGGTAAAACAACAAAAAACATCCTTGCTTTCTCATTTTAGAAAAATGTTTCAGTCTCATCCTGGACTCTATCTACTACTTTTAATATGCCACACTACCCAATGGGTTTTAGTTTCTTTCATTAAAAAATAGCAATAAAGATAAAATCTAGGAGCTAAAAGTAGAGATTTTAGTATTTTGTGTGAGAATTGGGAATGCAGTTTGCCAAAAAAGTCACTTGAGTTACACAGCAGAAAATGTATTTTTTTTTTAAAAAAGATAATTTTATGATGTTATTCACCTTAACTAAGTTTCTATTTTAACCCTAAGATGAAACTTTTTAATCTCTTTTTTCTTCAGTAGTTTTGATGTAACTTACGTCACACCAAGTAACATTCTGTTGTCTATATTTAGAAGTCTTTTCTTAATCTTTTTTTATCCCCTGTCTAAAGTACCACAGAATTGGCTACCCAAACAACTCCCCTTATCAGCATTTTAGAGGACAAACTGTCTGAGAAGTAAGAAGTCCTACTTTCTTTCTTAAGAAGTTATAAAGAATACACAGGCAGAAGGTACATAATTTTTCAAGTGTAATTCTACATAATTAAAAGAAACTAGCACTAAAAGGATGTCTTCAAGATTTTGCTTAGAAATAACATTTAACTTTATTTTCATGGGTACTTTAGTCAATGAAAAACTTTTATATAACTTTGTGTAGAAAAATACTAGATATATACAAATATTTATTAGCTCAATATAATTAAATTAGTCTATTTGGTTAGAAAATATTACAGAGTATATCTAAATAAATGCCAAGAATCAGAATGTTTTCAATCCCCAAGAGTTAAGGTGGAAAATTTCTGTAGGTAACATTGCCTTGTCCCATAAGACTCAACTCAAAATAGAAAACAGTACATTGCATAACATATTTTATATTCAATATAATATTTAAATTAGATTTCAAATATCTGTAATTGCTTTACTAATCATTCTAGAAATTTTTGGTTCATTTCTAATACTTTTTATTTTCACATAAGATTAAAAGAGAATTTATCAACTTTTAGCAACAAGAAATTTATTCTTCTGAAATATGAATATATGGATGATATATATATATATACACACACACACACACACACACACACACACACACAGATCAGTGCATAGTATGCGTGCACTCCTAAATTAATAATTTGTGTCCATCAAATGATCCTCCCAAAATAAATTACCCAATTACCTTATTTTTGCAATTTTGTAAATTTAACATTATCCATGAATGTAGAAAATAGTTTTGCCAAAATCTTGAAAGGCTGACTAGGCATTGAATGAACTTCCTGTTTTTGGTTATGATTAGAAACTTATTCTTAATTTCTGTGTTTTATTTTAAATTCTTCACCACCAAAGACAATCCCAGGATATTAAATGTTTCCAGTTGACTACCATCTGCGAGAGACTGTAAAACTATAATCTCTCAGTTCTCATCAGAACTCATTTAGAGAGACACTGCCATTTGATCTTGTGAAGTCCTACACCAGATCATTCAAATGTCACTTTCACAAATACCTGCTGGCCTCACTCCAGTCATCTAGGACAACGTGTACTGTTCTGTTGTACCAGTTCTTAGCATGTGGCTGTTCCCTCTGCTCATTTTTCTCCCACACTTCTGATGCTAGAATTCTTGATAATTTGTTAACTTTGATCCATTTTTTAATTCCTTTGTATAATATTTTTCCTCTGCTCAATATCATCCATTTTGATATTCCTTCCTCTTTAAGTAGGAAAATATTTAGATAGACATGTTTGAAAAATTGACACCTATAATTTTATTTCCAGGATGCTACATGGTTTCTAACAATACTGAATTGTAATATTAACACAATTCGTCTGAAGAAAACAAATGATTTATTCTCACAGACATAACTTTGTTTAAAAGAGATGGTTTTCTTAGACTGGGCCCCACTGAGATAGGGAGGAGACTGACAGGGAACTTACTTTCTGTAAGTTTACAAATTTGGAGAAAATAATTTTCCTTTATCTTTTAATCCATTTTTAAATAGGTGATTTGCAATTTCAGTGTAAGGTTGTAATTTTTTAATAAAAAAGGGGTAGATGTTCATTGGTATCAGAGAAAGTGAAAAAATGTTTTAAAATGGGGGTTGGCCCTGTACTGAGTCATTCTCTAACATTGCAGTCACCATCTTTCTTGGATGAAGCATCCCCTCAATGTGTCATCTGGGAGAAAGTACCTGTCCCACCCTCAGGAATATCTCCTGCCCACCCTAGGGAGACTGGTGGCTCTGAGAAGTAATCCAGGAAGCAGGGGACTTGCCAGTTATTCAGTTTCCTGGTTTTAAGGCTGGAGCTCCCCCACCCCTGCACATTCCTGAATCTATGACTGATGCTTCTACCTCATAAGAGACTCAGTAGAAAGTGTCCAGACCACATCCCTGGGTCTCAGAGGCCACACCCACTGGATTCCTGGGGGCCACACCCTACTGAGGTCTGCGATAAAATACTGGCCAGATTGACACCTGGGGCCCAGGGGCAGGAGCCACACCCACCACCCTTCTTAATCCCTGAATTGTTTCAGGCTTTAGAAACCTTCTCTACCAGAAGTTTTATTTCAGTAGCTGAGCCCAACAAGCAGTCAGTAGATAGAGGCTGCAAGAGGCAGGGACTCAGGTAACCTTGGCATTTTGCTGACCTTCCCCCAGGTCTAGTGTGGGTAAAATCCAGCCTAGGTGTGCGGCTCAGTATTTCCAGGTGAACCAGGGCCCAGCAGAGGCAGCTACAAACTCTGGATTGCTTGTAGCTGTAAGAAGATTGCTGAGGGCCAGTCATGGGCAGTGTCCCCACTGGTCTGCGGCAGGTTCACTCAGAGAGGACCAGGTCAAGCATATATAGAGGTCAGCTGCAGATAGCATCAGTTAAGGACCTGATGACCCATGTTGGTGGCATGTCCTAAAGGAGGGCTCATTAGACACTCACTTCAGCAGGCCCAGCTGAAGTGAGTTGCACTTTCTGTGATCAGCACCAGCACAGTGGCTCATGTGTATTGGACAGAATGAACTTCATAGTCAGCCAGCCCGTGTTCTGGATATCCTGCTCCATTGGGCTAGGTTCCATAGGGGGAAGGGAGAGAGGCTTGGAACAAGGATATTCAAAGTGTGGTCCTTGTGAGCCTATTGTTAGATCTGGTTCAGGGGCTTAGCCACTTTCTGAGGGGCACAGTGAGCCCTAGACTCTCAGTCTTCCTCTCTAAGACCAGTGGCTCCCTAGCTGGAAGAATTTCTGCAGAGAAGACTGTCAGTCCAACCCAATCTGAACCTGCTGATCACCTCACTGGGGAGAAATAGAATTGGAGTATCCAGCAGTGGCTGAGGGATTAGGCTCTGGTGTAGGGACCACATTACTCATACTGAGCTCCTGACCAAAGATCCCTGAAATAGAGGGTCTCACTAAATTTTGTACTCTCAACCTTAGCCTCCCTAACCCACCAAGCTTGCAACTGTAGAGGAGTTGGTGAGGGGAGGCCAATCTGAGCCCACACTACAGTCTTTCTACAGAAGACTCTGTGGGAAGACCAGGCAACTGCAAGAGGAGGTGGCACAGCTGAAAAGTGGAAGCAAATCTTACAGAGCTTGGGGCTATTATGGAGCAGCTGTCATCTCTAAGCAGAAGGAAGCTGATTCTTATACACAGGTTGGACCCTCTCACACTACACAGGCATAAAAAAAAAACAGACACAAACAGTGAACAGAGCAGTAGCTCCAAAAAGGTAGTACATGGCAGGTTACAAACAATGGCTGATGCCAACTCAAGAAGACCAAGAACCAACACAACAAATAGTGGGTGGCAGACAATACCAATGCTAAAGCCAGCTGGCTACACAAGCAGCACGTTCAAAGAAAGAGTTCAAGAAGCACCAGGCACTGTAGAGAACAAACATGCCCAACAGGACAGACACTCCACAGTGTCTAGTACACATAATCAGGGTTGACCCTTTGAGCCAGCCAGCCTGAAGGGATAATGGCACTCATGAAAGGACCAACTGTATTTAATACTCACATATAACAGGAGGCTTCCCACCCTCAAAAACCACTCGTAGAACAAGAAATTCAGGAGTCCTAGAGTCAGGACCACTGAGGTCATCTTCGTCAGAAAGGCACAACAACAAATTTCAAAATCAGATCAGAGCTACCTAATACACAGACAAAATGGGCACGCAAAGGAATATGACCTAAATTAATCAACAAGAAATATCTCCAGAAAAAGTACTAAATGAAATGGAAGTAACCAAACTATCAGACACAGAGTTTAAAATAATGATTATTAGGATTCTCAGGGCTGTTAGAGCAATAATGGATAATCACATGAGAACTTAAACAAAGAGATAGCAAGTATCAAAAAGGACATTGAAATAATAAAGAACCAGTCAGAAATGACAAATACAATATCAGAAATAAAGACTGCACTAGAAGCAATAAACAGCAGGCTGGATAAAGCAAAGAATTGAACCAGCAATTTAGAGCACAAGATAAATGTAAGTACAGAAGCA
Source organism: Saccopteryx leptura (assembly GCF_036850995.1). Classification (NCBI taxonomy): domain Eukaryota; kingdom Metazoa; phylum Chordata; class Mammalia; order Chiroptera; family Emballonuridae; genus Saccopteryx; species Saccopteryx leptura. The sequence continues at coordinate 145,319,575 of NC_089505.1, forward strand.
GAGCAGCAAAAAAGAAAAGAGGCTCAAAAAGACTATGGAAACTCTAAGAGACCTCTATGATAACATGAAGAGAAACAACATCTACATCATTGGGATTTTTGAAGAGAAGAGAATGAGCAAGGGATAGAGAATTTGTTTGAAGAAACCATAGCTGAAAATTTTTCTAAATTGATAAAGGAAAATGTCATACAAGTTTAAGAAGTACAGAAAGTCCCATTAAAGAAAAACCCAAGGAGGCCAACACCAAGACACATCATAATTAAAATGCCAAAATTAAGAGAAAAAGAAAGAATACTAAAAGCTACAAGAGAAAAGCAGTTAATTACCTACAGAGGAACATTTACAAGGGTGACATCTAACTTCTCAACAGAAACACTTTAGGCCAGAAGTGATTGGCAAGAAATATTTAAAGCAATTTTAAACAAGAACCTACAACTATGACTACTTTATCCAGCAAGGCTGTCATTTAAAATTGAAGGAGAAATAAAAAGCTTCTCAAACAAAAAAAGACTCAAGGAATTCATTACAACCAAACCAGTACTGCAAGAAATGATAAGGAGCCTGCTATAAAAAGAGAAAAGAAAAGAAGAAATCGAGAGAAACAGGGTTGCAGGTTTAAAAAATAAAATGGCAATAAATAAGTACATATCAATAATAACCTTAAATGTAAATAGATTAAATGCTCTAATCAAAAGATATAGTGTAGCTCCATGGATAAGAAAACAGGACTTGTACATATACTGTCTACAAGAGACCCACCCCAGAACAAAAGATACACAAAGACTGAAAGTAAAGGGATGGAAAAAAGTATTTCATGCCAATGGAAATAAAAAAAATAGCTGAGGTAGCAATACATATATTTGACAAAATAGCCTTTGAAGCAAAGGTAAGGGACAAAGAAGGTCATTACATAAAGACAAATGGAGCAATCTAACAAGAAGATATTACAATTGTAAATATTTATACACCTAATACATAAAACAGATTTTGATAGACATAAAGGGCAAGATTGACAGTAATACTATCAGAGTAGGGGATTTTAATACCCCACTAACAGATCTATATCAATATATAGATCCTCCAGACAGAAAATTAACAAAGAAACAGCGGCCTTAAATGACACACTAAATCAACTGGATTTAATTAATATCTTCAAAACATTTCACCCTGAAGCAACAGAATATACATTTTTAAATTATTATTATTAAGTGAGAGTTAAGGAGGCAGATAGCCTCCTGCATTCACCTTAACCAGGATCCACTTGGCAAGCTCCATATCGGGTGATGTTCTGTCCATCTGGGGCTACTGTTCTGTGGCTTGGCAACTGAACAATTTCAGCACCTGAGGCAAGGTCTTGGAGCCATCCTCAGTGCTCAGAACCAACTTTGCTCAAACCATTTGAGCTATGGCTGCAGGAGAAGAAGAGAGAGAGAAAGAAAGAAGGGGAGGGGTGGAAAAGCAGATGTTCACTTCTCCTATGTGCTCTGACTGGAAATCAAATTTGGGACTTCCAAATGCCAGGCCAACACTTTTCCACTGATCCAACTGGTCAGGGCCTATACATTTTTTCAAGTGCTCTTGGTACATTTTCTAGGATAGACAACATGTTAAGACACAATAAAACTCTCAGTATATTTAAGATTGAAATCATACCAAGCATCTTCTCTGATCATATGGCATGAATCTAGAAATCAACAAAATAAAAAACCTGACAAACATTCAAACACTTGGAAGCTAAATACCATGTTATTAAATAATGAATGGGTTAACAATGAGATCAAGGAAGAAATAAAATATTTTCCTGAAAAATCCAAAATCTATGGAACAGCCCTGGCCAGTTGGCTCAGTGGTAGAGTGTCGGCCTGGCGTGCAGAAGTCCCGGGTTTGATTCCCGGCCAGGGCACACAGGAGAAGCGCCCATCTGCTTCTCCACCCCTCAGCTCTCCTTCTTCTCTGTCTCTCTCTTCCCCTCCCGCAGCGAGGCTCCATTGGAGCAAAGATGGCCTGGGCACTGGGGATGGCTCCTTAGCCTCTGCCTCAGGCTCTAGAGTGGCTCTGGTCGCAACAGAGTGACGCCCCGGAGGGGCAGAGCATCTCCCCCTGGTGGGCAGAGCGTCGCCCCCTGGTGGGCATGCTGGGTGGATCCTGGTGGGGCGCATGCAGGAGTCTGTCTGTCTCTCCCCGTTTCCAGCTTCAGAAAAATACAAAAAAATAAATAAATAAAAAATAAAAAATAAAAATACAACAACAAAATCTACGGAACACAGCAAAAGCATTCCTGAGAATAAAGTTCATAGCATTACAGGCATACTTTAAGAAGTGAGAAAAAAACTCAAACAACTAATCCTGCACCTAAAAGAACTAGAAAAAAAAAGCCAATATAAGAAAGGAAATAATAAAGATCAGAGTGAAAGTAAATGACACAAAGGCTAAAAGAACAATACAAAAGGTCAGTGAAACCAAGAGCTGGTTCTTCAAAAAGGTAAACAGGATTGACAAACCTTTAAGTGAACTCATAAAAAAAAAAGAGAAAAGATTCAAATAAAATTAGAAATAAAAGTGAAGAAGTAACAACTGACACCACAGAAATACAAAGGATTGTAAGAAAATATTATGAAGATCTGTATGCCAAAAAATTGAACAACCAGGGTGAGATGGCTAAATTCCTAGAAAGAAAGAATCAGAAAACCTAAACAGACCAATGACATCAAATGAAACTGAAATAGTTATCAAAAAACTCCCAGCAAACAAAAGTTCAGTCCAACTGTATAACTTCACAGGTGAATTTTGCCAAACATCAAAGAAGAACTAACATCTAACCTTCTCAAGCTATGCCAAGAAATTCAAGAGAAAGAAAGACTTCCAACTTCATTTTATGAGGCATGCATTATCCTCATTTCAAAACCAGGTAAAGACACTATAGAGAAAGAAAACTACAAGGCAATATCCTTGATGAACAAAGATGTTAAAATTCTCACCAAAATATTAGCAAACCAGATCCAGCAATAATTTTAAAAGATCATACATCATGATCAAGTGGAATTATTCTGCGGAGGCAAGGCTGGTACAGTAGTCACAAAGCAATAAATGTGATTCATCACATAAACAAAATGAAGGATAAAAATCACATGATTATATCAATAGATACAGAAAAAGCATTCGATAAAATCCAGCACCCATATATAATAAAAACTCTGAGCAAGTGGGAATACAGGGAACATACCTCAACATAATAAAGACCATATATGACAAACAGACAGCCAACATCATTCACAATGGGCAAAAATTAAAAGCAATCCCCTTAAGTTTAGGAACAAGACAGAGGTGCCCACTTTCACCACTCTCATTCAACATAGTTCTAGAAGTCCTACCCACAGCAATCAGACAAGAAGAAGAGATAAAAGGCATCCACACTGAAAAAGAAGTAAAACTATCATTATTTGCTGACTACATGATACTGCACATAGAAAACCCAAAAGTCTCAGTCAAAAACTGCTAGACCTGATAAATGACTTTGGCAAGGTGGCAGGATATAAAATTAATATTCAGAAGTCAGTGCCATTTGTATACATGAACAATAAACTGTGAGACAGAAAAATTAAGGAAACAATCTTTTTCACTACTGCAACAAAAAAACTAAAGTACCTAGAAATAAGTTGCCAAGGAGGTTAAAGATGTGTACTTGGAAAATTATAAGATGTTAAATAAAGAAATCAAGGAAGATACAAACAAGTGGAAGCATATCCCACGTTCATGGATAGAAAGAATGTTTGCTTTTTTAAATTTTTTAAAATTTATTAATTTTTAGAGAGAAAGGAGAGAAAGAAAGAGAGAGAAAGAGAGAAGGGTAGAACAGCAGGAAGCATCAACTGCCATATATGTCTTGATCAGGCAAGCCCAGAGTTTTGAACTGGTGACCTCAGTGTTCCAGGTTGTCACTTTATCCACTGCACCACCACAGGTTCTGCTGATAGAAAGAATTCACATCATTAAAATGTTTATACTACCCAAAGCAATCTAGAGATTCAATGCTATTCCTATTAAAATACCAATGGTATGCTTCACAGATCTAGAACAAATATTCCAAAATTTATACAGAACCAAAACAGAACCCAGATAGTTTCAGCAATCAAGAAAGTGAAGAACAAAGTGGGATATCAAGTTATACTACAAGGTCATTATAATGAAAAGAGACTGGTACTGTCATAAGAACAAGCATGCAGATCAATGGAATAGAACAGGGAACAAAGAAATAAACCCATGCCTTTACTGTCATTTGATATTTGGCAAAGGAGACAAGAGTATACAATGGAATAAACACAGTCCCTTTAGTAAATGGTGTTGAGAAGATTGGACAGTTCCATGCAAAAAAAATGAAACTAGACCACAAACTTACATCATTCACAAAAACAAACTCAAAATTGATAAAAGAGTTAAATGTAAGTTGTGAAACCATAAAAATCTTGAAAGAAAACATAGGCTGTAAATTCTCCAATATCTGGTAGCCATATTTTTGCCAATACATCTCCACGGGCAAGTGAAATAAACGATAAAATAAACAAATAGGCCTACATCAAACTAAAAAAGGACACCATTAACAAAATCAAAGGACAACGCACACAATGGGAGAACATATTCGCTAATACATCTGATAAGGAGTTAATAACCAAAATTTATAAAGAACTTTTAAAACTCAACTCCAAGAAGGTAAACAATACAATTGAAAACTGGGCAAAGGAACTAAATAGACATTTCTCCAAAGAGGACATACAAATGGCTGATTGGTATATGAAAAAATGTTTAATGTCACTAATCATCAGAGAAATGCAAATTAAAACTACAATGAGATACCACTTCACACCTGTCAGAATGACTCTCATTAAAAAATCAACATACGACAGTGCTGGCGATGATGTGGAGAAAAGGGAACACTTCTGCACTGCTGGTGGGAATGCAGACTTGGTTGGCCACTGTGGAAAACAGACTTGTGTGGCCACAGTATGACATTGCCTAAAAAAATTAAAAATGAAACTGCCTTTTGACCAGCTATTCTACTTTTAGGAATATATCCTAAGAATCCCAAAACACTGATTCAAAAGAAGATATGCACCCCCATGTTTATGGCAGCATTGTTTACAATAGCCAAGATCTGGAAACAGCCCAAGTGTCCATCAGTGGAAAAGTGGATATAAAAGCTGTGGTACATATACACAATGAAATACTACATGGCCATGAAAAATAAGGAAATCTTTTGTTATAGCATGAATGAACCTGGAAATTATTATGCTAAGTAAAATAAGCCAGGCAGAGAAAGACAAATATAATATGACCTCACTTATATGTGGAATCTAATGAACACAGTGAACTGAAGAACGGAACAGAGGCAGAGGCAGGGTCACGGAAAGCATAGGGACAGCTGTAAAAGGGAAGGGGGATGAGGAGACAGGATCAGAGAAGGTGAAGGGATTAGTGAAATTATATATACATAACACATAGATACAGATAATAAGACAGCAAATCCCAGAGGGAAGGGGGGGTGGGAGTCGGGGAGAGGGAGGAAATGGGACTGTAATGGGGGACACGTGGTTGGGGGGTGAGGGTGTTATATTGAGTGGAACAATTGAATCCATGTTAACACAATAAATTTAAAAAGTTAATAAGAATGTGGAAAAACAAACAAACAGCAATAGAAAGGGGGGAGGTTGGCAAATTACAGACAGGAAACCAAGTGCATCCTGGTTTCGTATGGCCTATGAGCTAACCATGGCTTTTGTGTTTTTTAGAGTTGTAAACACACAACAGCAGGGATCATATTTAACCTAAAACATGTAAAAAGAAAAAGTTTACTGACCGTATTTTAAAATAGCTGTAATGAAATGATAATTTAAAATATTTTTAATGTTTTCAGGTACATGGAATATTTTGTTTTTGAAACCATTGAAGTCGCCTAAGGACCTAAGTGTATTTTAAAAAAATTTTCCATTGTTCCATTTTTAATTAAAAATGGATCTGCCTTTTGACCCAGACATCCCACTTTTAGGAATATATCTCAAGAACACCGTATCACTGACTGAAAAAAAGAAATGCATCCCCATGTTTATGGCAGCATTGTTCATAATAGCAAAGATTTGGAAACAGCCCAAGTGTCCGTCCGTCAGTAGACAAATGGATTAAAAAGCAGTGGTACATATATACAATGGAATACTATGGGGCTATGAAAAAGGAGGAAAGATTACCTTTTGCAACAACACGGATGGACCTGGAAACTATTATGTTGAATGAAATAAGCCAGGCAGAGAAAGAAATATATCATATGACCTCACTCATTTGAGGAATCTAATGAACAATGAGAACTGAGTAACAGAATTGAGACAGAGGAGGGACCAAAGGGACCAAAGGAAAAGAGGACAGAGGAAAAGGGGATGATAGGATGGGATAATCCTGAAGGGAAAGGGGAGGGTGCTATAGGGAGGGGGCAAGAGATGTTGAGGAGAATGGGGGGGGGGAGAGGGATGCATTCAAGGTGACTCTAGAATCTATGTAAACACAATTAATTAAATAAAAAAAATTTTTCTTTGGGGAGACACTAGAATCTATGTAAACACAATAAATAAATGAATAGAAAAAATTTTTTCCATTGTTGAGAGAGAGAGGGGGAAGAAAAGAGAAGAATCAGTTCTTTGTTCCACTTAGCTGTGCATTTATTGGTTGCATCTCAGATGTGTTGTCACTGGGATCAAACAAAGATCTTGGTGCACTGGACCACACTCTATCCACTGAGCCACCAAGCCATGGCCAGGAAGTAAGTATACAGAGCCCTAAAAAATCTGTGCGTGAGCCCACATCGAACTGCACTGAAGAGGTATGAAACTGGGAGAGTTTTTCTTTTATTTGGTGTAGATTTCACATTTCTATCGTCTTTTGTTGCTTTCCTGTGACCGGTCAAAAGTGTACTATGACTTTATGGACACACTGTATTTAGAATTAAACTACTGTTTCCATTTTGGAGATGAGAAAACTAAAGTGTTAAAGGGTAATGTCACATATCTTGTAAGTGTCAGAGGTATGATTGGTACTATAGCAGCTGGGGACTGGAGCCTGTACTTTTAAACACTATGCATACTGCCTCTGAATGTGATCTGGTATTTTTTATTTCAGGGTGTGTGTGTGTGTGTGTGTGTGTGTGTGTGTGTGTGTGTGTATGTGATTTCCAGTCCTGACACCAATCTATAATTAGTTAAAATAAAATGGTGATGTGATCGACAGAGCATTGTTCACTTACAAGGCAACCTGCACAATTCCTTTAGACATGTAAAGCCATAGTGACTGCACACAAACTGGGTGTATAATGCAGCAAACACAGTGACACTTGGATGGGCAAGACCCTCCCACTCTTAAGTCCCCAAGTAGTTACCTGACTACTAATACTACTACTTAGTTTGGGTGATGACGCTTCAGGGCACTAGCCTGACATCCTCAGTGGTTTATACCTTGGTTGCTTAGGATTCTCTCTTTAGAGGTTTGTGCAATGTGCCTGTCTGCCCAACATTCTAAATTACTGCAAAGTAATTCCTCAGTGCTATTGTGAGAATGGAGAGATTAAAGGCAGTCTAGGCTTGCTACTCTGTTGGCAGGTTTAGGCTTCAGGCTTGCCTGAAGCAGATCTCTGCAGTAGCCAGTTTGTTGCCTTTTTTTCTGATAGGTTTTCTTTTCTTATTCTTGGTATCTATCTCTATAAATTCAGGGAGAGGTTTTGGTTAGTTTTGAGATCAGTTGGTAGCTCTGTTGCAATTTCTTCCTAGGTATATCTTGAGTTCTGGGTCCTTCAATTATGGTTTCTTTACTGATTTAATTTCAGTTGTCTTTGGTTTTGCAGGTATCTGTTAAAATCTTTGGCTTACCATTGTATTCTCAGTGCTTTAAAAAATTGTTCCTTTTACAATTTTATGGCATTACTTCAAGCGCATTATTTTGGAGGAAAGTAGAAATAAGCATATGTACTGGTTTCACCAACCTGAAATAGAACTTATTAAAATGTATGTGACAAGAAAATACATTTGGGTATATACTGATAGGTTTCCTTTAATTTTGGGCAAAATTGCATTTCTTTTCCTATATTTTGGGAGCCTTCATATCAGTCCGGGAATGATGAAAATAAGAGAATTCTAAGAAGCAATTCTTTTTTTTTTTTTTTAGTGTGAGAGAGAGAAACAGACAGAAAAGGAGAGAGATGAGAAGCATCAACTCGTAGTTGCAGCACCTTAGCTGTTCATTGATTGCTTTCTCACATGTGCCTTGATGACAGGGTGGGGGGTGCTTCACCTGAGTCAGCGACCTTGGGCTCAAGCTAGCCACCATGGGGTCACACACTCAAGCTGGCAACCCTGCACTCAAGTTGGTGAGCCCGCATTCAAGTGGATGAGCCCACAATCAACCTGGCGACCTTGGAGTTTCAAACCTGGGTCCTCTGTATCCTAGGCTGTCATTTGACCCACTGTGCCACTGCCAGGTCAGGCTAAGAAGCAATTGATTTAAGTTCAAAAATCCATGGTGTAAAACAGAAAACATTTGGAAAGATATACTATTTTCCAGGCCCTAAACTGGAAAGGATTCCATGTAGTGGGAAAGGAAAGAGAAGAGGGGCTATGTAGACTGGTGTGATGTCATCATAAAGAAATAACCAAGCTCTGTGCAGATGAGAACACTCTGTTACTATTTGCTGGGAGATGCCAGGAACGAAGGCTATTTCTGGGCATTATCCAGTCTCCATTCCAATGAATAGTATACATTGCCTGAATTGAGAAACTGTTAGGAGTTCTTTTTGTTCTATTGAGGAAGAGCACCCATTAACAGCAATCATCAGCTTGCTTGTTTATCTTCCAGAAGGGTTAAAGCTTTGAGATTGTGTTTAACCTTTAAATTATCCACTACAAAGAGCTTTATTTTCATGGCCTAAGATATTTTTCAGCCAAAAAACGAAAGAGTGTGGCTCCATGTACCTAATGAGAAAATGGTGAAGATGTGTCTCAGTCAGGGACCCAGCTGGAAAATGTTGATACACTGAACTGGGTAATTTTAGAAGAGTTTCATTACCTTTGTGAAGGTTTAGGAGCATCTATAAAGGTAACGCGGTACCCTGTGGCTAGCTATAGCTGGGCTTTACTTCCTCCTAAGATCTAAAGGGTCAAAAGGAGAGAGTGGTTTCCAGAAACTAGAGAGGATTTCTGTATGAAGAGGGATTATAAAAAAATTAAAAAATTCTATTCCTCTTAAGCTTATTTGACTAATATTTTTTTTCATGTAATATTTATTACCATCTTGTGGACCTTTGGGAAATGCTAGTATAGATATATTCCTGCCTAATGAGGTAAACTAAATGATTCCTCTTGACAGTATTTCTAATTTTATGGTTCTGTGAAACTTTCAGAACTGGACCTGTCATCCAATAAGGCCAATTTAAAAAACAACCTTAGCTAAACTTTCAGTTTCAGAGTTGTTACTCTATGCTTTATAGCTGCTCTTTATTGGAGAATACGAAACTATGTCAAAGATTCACTCTTAATGAAGCAATTTTCTAATTTTATATTATCTTTGCCTTTCATATTTACCTGAGGTTTGCTGGAAACGTGATTTAAAGAAAAACTTATAATATATTACTAAATACTTGGCTGTTGCACTATTTCATATATATCAAGTTCTAAAAATTTATAATTTCATAAATAGCTTTAAACAACAGTACCATGTAGCATTAAGAGGATAATTCATTTTTATTTCACTAGGCACATACTAGCATGACTTAACTATATAAAATACATTGTGTAAAGTTTGAATAGAAATCAAAAATAAGATTTTTGCTTTTCTGACTTTTGTGCCTGGATTCAAAATAAGATACATAATCAATGCAGAAAAAAATCAGAGATTCTTTTTGCCCAAATTCTACTAGTTACTTACTTAAAATCGAAATTTTCTGCAGGCAAAGAATTGATTTAAAATCCTTTTAGATATCTCTTTTGCTGTCTGTAGTCTAAACAAGAATTTCCATCTTTTGTATTTTTCACTTCCTTTTCCAAATATTAAATTCTTTCCTTGCTCAGAAAGGTCATTTAAGAAGAAAGAACAATGATCTATCATTTCATTAATACTTGTTAAATAAGTGGTACATTTAATGCATTGGATATCTAGAATTCTGAGGATATTATATTTTGTTCTTTTTATATTACTGTAAGATGTAGAACGTTTATGTACCTACGCTAGTCCACAATGTGTGGAATATCTAAGGACATATGAAATCTTTAGATTAAAATGGTACAGGATTACATGGCAGTGATAAGACCAATTCTCTGACACGTAGATTTTGTTGTAACATTTTCTTTAAAGAAATAATTACTGTTTAAGGATAGAATAGAGAAACAGTTAAGACAATAGTGTAATGGTAAATATTTAACAGCCGGCCCTGGTGGGGTTGGGAAAAGCAGGGAAGTCCTGATTTGAGTGCTGCTAATTTCCATGGTGTAAATACTTTCATCATGGCCACTTTCAAGTTAGGAACATGAAGTTGGGAAAAGATGCGCAGTAGCCCACTATTATATAGTGTTTCTATCATGCAGATATAAGAAGACATACATAAACTCAAGAACATTGATAATAAAGTAGTTAAATAATGAAGAAGTAATGTGTTTTGACTACTTATTACATTTGTTTTAAAATAATTTATTTAAGTATAAATTTATATAATATGTTTTTACCAATGGCTATGTTTAACAGTTAAGTCAAAAAAGTTCTAATAATTTAACAATTGTCTTTTAGAATTAGTACAAAGTGTTTCTCATACATCACTGGATAAAAGTATAAAGTTTAAAGCTAGATAGTTCTAAATTTTTTTACTTGCTTTGCCACTTATAAGCTGTGTGGTCATGTCAAGTTCATATTTGTTCTTTAAGTTAGTTTTCTCAAACGAAAAGTAAAGGCAGCCTGACCAGGCGGTGGCGCAGTGGATAGAGTGTCAGATTGGGATGCAGAGGACCCAGGTTCGAGACCCCGAGGTCACCAGCTTGAGCGTGGGCTCATCTGGTTTGAACAAAGCTCACCAGCTTGGACCCAAGGTTGCTGGCTCGAGCAAGGGGTTACTCGGTCTGCTGTAGCCCCACGGTCAAGGCACATATGAGAAAGCAATCAATGAACAACTAAAGTGCCCCAATGAAAAACTGATGATTGATGCTTCTCATCTCTCTCCATTCCTGTCTGTCTGTCCCTATCTATTCTTTTCTCTGACTCTCTCTCTGTCTCTGTAAAAAAAAAAAAAAAAAAAAAAAGTAAAGGCAAAAGTTCTATTGTACTTTGAATAGCTGCAATGATTAAATAACATGATAGCTCCCCCTCCTCTGGAGAGTAAGGATCCTATGGTTAAAAATTTTACAAGTTCTCTATTAGAACTGTTCTCATAAAGCATTTTTTTTAAAAAAAAACTAAGAGCCATTTAGAATAATATGCTTAGCTCCACATAGATGTAATTTGCATAATACAAGCTTCTTTAAGGATTTATCCTGTGCTGTCACTGAGAATGAATACTTTTCCTTGTGATATGTGTTGTTGGTTCCAGTAAGTATTCTTCTTGCTTTTAGTGGTAACATCCTACTTTATGGAGAGTTTGCACATGCTCTAGCGTGTTTTATGAGACCTTTAGGCCAAAGCCTTCTTCTTGGTTCATTCTTTATACCATCAGTGGAAGATAGTAAAAATAGGTGGACACGTACATGGGTTACCTTAGGAAAGAAAGGGAGTGATTTAGGAAACTGGCATAAATCTGAGGGTAGGAAATAAAACTAAGAATTAAGTTTTATGATCACAAAGATCAGCAGTAACTTGCCTTGATGAAGTCATTGAGTTCAATAAATACTGTGATCTTTCATATAGACTGCATTCCACCAAACTAATTTTATTCAACACTTTAATAAAAAAAATTGTTTGTTTTGAAATTGTTTCTAGCAGTTTTACAAAAAATTGACCAGAATATAAAATAGAAAATAATGTGGCTCAGGCAGATAGTCTGAAAATACAATAAAATGATTAAACTGTTTTAGATCCTGGCTTGTATATTCCAAGACTAAAAGGTTGTATCTATTGTTTTCTTTAAGCCATTTGTAACAAGACAGTCATTACTTGCAACAGACAAGTTTCCAGACCAGATGTGTATAATGAGAAGCCATAAAAGTCATGAAGACTCTCAGAGAACAGGAAATCTATATTTATACTTGGATTACAAGTAAATCAATTTACAAATGCCTCTCTACTAATGTCTTGGATAACAGATAAGAAAGAGCATTTAGCATTATTTTTAATAGCTTAACAAAAGTCATTAGGATTATTAAATTTTTAAGTGAAAGACATTTGCCCTTCAGAGATAATAGTAAAGACTTTATGCAAATTGTTAAATTTGATCCATTTTTACATGAATAGTTAGAAAAATATCAAATAAAATAATTAAATGCAACATATCTGAAACAGTTGAAGAAGAACTAACTGTAATAGTGAGAAAACATGTAAGAAATGAAGTGGGAAACAAACCTGAAGAAAAGAACACCAAATATGAATTCATTTTTCTAGCTTAAAAACTGGAAAAACAAAATTAATTAGTAATTATCATTTCTTACTATAAAAAAACCTTATGAGTATTTTTTAAGGTTTTTTGCCCACTTAAAATGATCTAGTGTGACTTTAAATTTTGAAAAATGAAACAAGTATGGAAAATGGTAACAACTGAAAAACATTAGCAGTAAATTGTATGACAATGCAGTTGCTATGAAAGATGAGGACAGAAGACTGCACACACTCTTTAAAAACTTTAGTCAGTGGCCCTGGCCGGTTGGCTCAGTGGTAGAGCATCAGCCTGGATTGCAGAGGTCCCGGGTTCGATTCCTGGCCAGGGCACACAGGAGAAACGCCCATGTGCTTCTTCCCCCCTCCCCCCCTCCTTCCTCTCTGTCTCTCTCTTCCCCTCCCACAGCCAAGGCTCCATTGGAGCAAAGATGGCCCGGGCGCTGGGGATGGCTCCTTGGCCTCTGCCCCAGGCGCTAGAGTGGCTCTGGTAGCAACAGAGTAACGCCCCGGAGGGGTAGAGCATCGCCCCCTGGTGGGCAGAGCATCGCCCCTGGTGGGCGTGCTGGGTGGATCCCCGTCGGGCGCATGCGGGAGTCTGTCTGACTGTCTCTCCCCGTTTCCAGCTTCAGAAAAAAAAACAAAAAAAACAAAAAAAAAACCTTTAGTCAGTAAGCAGAATATGTGCCAGGCCAGCTCATTTCCTTAATCTTGTCAGAGCAACAGCTGCTGTGACAGTAACTGAAGTTGGTGACTACTTTAGCATCTTCCAACAGCAATGTTCTCTTCCCAGATTTATCATAGATAATTTACAAAAATGGAGTCTTTTATTTTTTATTTATCTTTTAAATTGAATTTTTGGGGTGACATTGGCTAATAAAATTATAGAGGCTTCAGGTGCACAATTCTATAACACATCATCTGTACAATGTATTGTGTGTTCCCCACCCCAAGTCAAGTCTTTTTCCATCAACATTTATCCTCCCTGTACCCTTTTCTACCTCCCCCACCTCCCTTCCCTCTTAATCACCATACTGTTGTCTGTGTCTGTGAGGTTTTCTTTCCTTTGTATAATCCCTCTATCTTTTTCACCCAACCCCCAAACCTTTTTCCCTCTGAGTGCTGTCAGTCTGATCTCTGTATTTTAAAAGCATGTGCAACTTAGATTTTCATTAAAACATATGAATTCTACCTAGGACACTGATCCAAATATTTCTGAGAATAATTTGCAGCTATTTTCTTTACTTAGAGCTTGGTTTCTTGAATCAGACCCTGGAATTTGTGGCTCTACTGCTTAATAGTTATGCCAACTTGAGCATCTCTTAAGTTTTGTTTATTTCTTCTGCAGATAAAGCTGCTAATATATTTACCTTTTTTAGTTTTTATGGGGAGAAAATATAATAAGGAACACAATATATATAATTTAATGAATAAAAGACAAATCCTGTAAGTATAAACACCAGGGTTCAGGATACAGCAAAAACTCAGGAAGGCAGAACTATAGGAGGAACATGGGCCAAAGAGAATGCCTGAGAAGAGGGAAGTGAAAAAAGAATGGAAGAAAGAATTGTTCTTAAACTGAAGCCTCACATTCATAAAACTCCTCATTCAAACTCAGCCTAAAGATATTGAACTCACCTGATTTGACAATCTGACAAAGCCTCTAATAAGACTTGGGAGGTGGTGAGTAATGCAACTTGTAAGTCTCTAAGTCAGTTGATTCTTGAGTTCTTCACAACATAGCTGTCCTTATCCTGTGAATTTCCCCTTTGGGTGCCAGAATGACCACACAGTGATAAATCTTCATTGTTGTCAGAGAAAAGACAAACTTCCTCCGTGTTTCTTCAGGCATGGGAGAGAGCACTGACAGTCAGCTATCAGTCCAGAGGCTACTCAGGGACCTTTGGAAATGTAGATATATATTTGCTTCAAAACACACTGCACTAAGAGCATATTAAAGAGGGCACATGAGTCCTGCTGTGGACTGACTGTTTCTGTCTTCTATATCTCCCCCACCCCCAGTTCATGTGTTGAAATCCTAATTTCAGTGGAATGATGTTTGGTGAGGAAGCCCTTGGGAGGTAATTAAATCATGAGGCTGCCCGTGTCCTTTGTCTGGTCTTCACCGTGTGATGATACAAGGAAAAGATAGCTATCAGCCACCAGATGTTTGATCCGCTGCCACCCTGGTCTTGGGCTTCTCAGCCTTCAGAATTGTGAGAAATAAGTTTTTGTTTAAGCCATCTAGTCTGTGGTACCTTGTTAAAGCAGCTCGAATGGACTAAGACGTGCCCTTTCCTACCTTAGGCTTTTTGCTGCCCTTTGGCTAGGAGAGCAGCTCCTCACAAGGAATGACTTGTCCTTAAGCCACTCCACTGATAATAACAAAAATGACAACCAATGAAGTTGAGCTATGATAATGTATCATTCCCGGGGTTAACTGTTTTAGATGCATCATCTAGTTCCACATGTACTGTGCCATCCTTTTCTCGGGGAAGAATCCTCTGCCACAGAGGGAGAAAGTGGATCATTTTGAAACCTTCCTGAGCTGCTCACTGGGATGATTCTCCTCAGCAGTGTGTGCCCCCCTCCAAACCCTCACTTCTTATGAGTTGCCAGTATCACATTTGTTGTCAAACTTTTTAAACACGTATAATGTGCCAGTCATAGTACTAGATGATTGAGGCACATCAGTGAACAATAACAACAAAATATTGTAAATATAATTTTTATTTGGTGTATATTTGATTGATGTATTTTAAGTATTTTTTTTAAATCTTTGGAAAATTTGTAACTCCTCACATTCACAGTCTTACTACCTTGATATTAAATCATGCATTGATGGTGATTCTCATAATGGGTTTTAACTGAAACATTTTTTTTAAAAAATAGAGAGTCAGAGAGAGGGATAGACATAGACAGACAGGAACAGAGTGAGCATCAGATTTTTTTTTTTTTTTTTGTATTTTTCTGAAGTTGGAAACGGGGAGGCAGTCAGACAGACTCCCGCATGCGCCCGACCGGGATCCACCCAGCATGCCCACCAGGGGGCAATGTTCTGCCCATCTGGGGCATTGCTCTGTTGCGACCAGAGCCATTCTAGCACCTGAGGCAGAGGCCACAGAGCTATCCTCAGTGCCCGGGCCAACTTTGCTCCAATGGAGCCTTGGCTACGGGAGGGGAAGAGAGAGACAGAGAGGAAGGAGAGGGAGAGGGGTGGAGAAGCAGATGGGCACTAATCCTGTGTGCCCTGGCCGAGAATCGAACCCGGGACTCCTGCACACCAGGCCGACGCTCTACCACTGAGCCAACCTGCCAGGGCGACTTAACTGAAACATTTTTAATGTGAATAAATATAGCCATAAATAAGCAATGACTTCTGTGTGTGAGGTCAGTTTTCAGGTATGGATATACTTTAAATTCTGAGATTTTATAATCACTTTTGTCTAATGCTCTGTTTCTTGTCAGAGATCATTACTTTCAGTTTAGTGGACTATTGGCCTTCAGGCAAAACTTAACAAAACAACAACACTGTTTGCTCATACATTGCTCCAGGCTCATACCAAAACAGTCAGTAAAGTTGCAATTTTCTTAATCAGGTTAAAAGTATCTATATCTATATCTCTATCTATATCTCTATATCAATATAGATATAGATATAGATATAGATATCTAGATATAGACACATACATACACATATACACAGAAATAACATGGTTATGGTTAATTATAAAACTTACATCGCTGTTAAAAAGACAATTTTCTTCAAATTTTAGAAACCAGGGCATGTATCTGAGAGAAGGAAAAATTTGGGGCTACCATGAAATTAAAAAAATAGAGATAATTTTGCAATTGAGATAATCCTGCTAAGTTACTTGTTTGTGTGTACTCAGGTATGAGAAGTAATTAGGATTTCACATGTGAAACGCTGCAGAACAACAGATCAGAGAAAATGTGCACTCATATCTTGTCTTGACTTCAGCAAAGGATTTGATAAAGTGCCTCCATTCTGTTGTCACTAAACTGGAAAAATGTGAGTGGAATGAGCTGTAGTTAAGAGAATCTGCACAACTGTACTCAGATAGTCTACTTGACTTATAGATATTCAGTAAATGTTTGTGGAGTTAAATTGAAATGAATTGATCTATGCTTGTATGGAGTGCCACAGTAGAGTATATTGTATCATTTTAAACCCTGTTCAGTATGCTGATCCAAGATGTGTGAAGATTTCCAGGACAACTTGTCGACTTACATGCCTTTAGTCAAATTGTTTTAGCAAGTACTTTCTAATAGTTAAATCTAACAAGACTTTTTCAACCCTATCCTATCTGCCGCCTCTGTGGCATGTAATGCTGACTTCTACCTTTTTCCTTCCTTTGACTTCCAAGGTACCGTTGTTCTAGTTTCTTTTTTAACTCTGAATATTCCTTCTCCTTTTTTATTTCACTCTTATTGACCCCTTACGTATTCATTCTACATCTTCTTTGTGGTTTTACTTCTAAGTGATTTTATTCATGCTCTTGGCTTTACATACCATTTGTAATTGACACACCCAAATCTGTATCTTCAGTCTAGACTACTTTCTTGGGTACCACAACTGTATGTCCCATATTACTCTCAGCATATTGACTCCTCTTTTAATTTAATTAGTACCTTGAACCTATTCAACATGAGTTATCCTGACCTCCCTTCTCCCAAACTTGAAGTTTCTAATAATTAAAAAAACATTAGCATTGGACATAAAACTGTGTTTGATTTTTTATATCCACCACTTACTGCTTATACAAATCAGAGAAATTACTTAGCCTATGTGTATTAGTGTTCTATTGCTGTACAGAAAATTACTGCAAGTTTAGTGCCTTCAAAAAACACTCATTATTGCTTAGCTGCTGTGTATCCAGTGTTTGGGTTTGGCACAATTGGATCTTCTGGTTAGGATGTCACATAAGGCTATTAATCAAGGTTTCAGCCAGGCCTGAGTTATCAGATGCTCGCTTGGTAAATAATCCACTTCTAAGCTCCTTTAGGGTATAAGAAAATTATGTATGACTTATTTATATTTGTTTGTAAAATTAGGTTAGGTATAGAACTCAGATAATTATAGACAGGTAATTTACTTACATTAATATTTGATATAACATTCAGAAAGTTTGTGGCATGTGGGTCAATTCTATATTGTACAAGATGGTTCTATATGTTTTTGGTCTCCATACATTAAATACCATTAGTGTCTCATGTTTGTTATAGTTACCAAAAACACCTCCACAATTTTAAAGCACCCTTTATGGATGATACTGTCCTCTTGACTGTCACTAGGTGAGTGGTTTAAAATATTTCTAAAAAATAAACATTCATTTTATAGCAGAAACAACTTAAGTGCCTCCATGTGGAAGGCATTGGACTAAGTGTCGTATTATTCATTTGTTAAGACAAGACATTGTCTCCCTTTCTCTCATGGAACTAGTATAAAACAAAAGGGATCTTGAACATTTAATACTCTTCTTTGCTTCAAAGATAAACCTCTCAAAAATGTAGAACTTATCAGATAACTGAACTTTCTTATTCTTTAACTGCTAGTTCAAAGTTCAATTGAAGTTTATCAGGCAATGTTCTATAAAGAACAGGCATGCTAACTATACAATATATATATTTTAAAATATAGCTGCAAATTATTTCCCCAAGATTTTTTACTTTTTTTTTTCCACATGAATTTTTGTTTTTTAATTAAACTGTACCATTGACTATTTTGTGAACCACTTTTAAAATCTTCCACTCTGTGCCTCCTTTACAATGTTTATATTATTCTTTCTCAATGTCAGAGAGCAACTTTAGATAAGGTGATCTGTGAAGACTTAAGAATTTTCAGAAAAGGTTTTCAAAATTTTCTTCCTTTTTCATGGCCCTTTCATGATGGCTTTTTGAGTTACCAAAACAGGTGTAATGTGTAATATATTTTAAAAAATCTATTCTCTGAAGTTTGATTCAGGGACAGAGATATCAGGAGGACAATAAATGTTTGTTAAAAGAATTCTGCTTTGTAGTATGGTTATTTGTGCATTTGGCTAATCTGTAATCCCTGCTTTATTTTAATTTTAAAAACAGTTGAAGGGTAAGGTCTCTATCTTATTTTTTCAATTCTTCTCATTGCCAACTACAGTGTTATATGCTTATTGATTTATTTATTTCTCAGGAAATACTTGTTGAATGTCTTCCATTGGCTAGAAAAGGTATAGTTTTTTGGTCAGACACCTTGGCTCTGGAATTTGAGAACCCACATTCAAAGGTTACCCCTTCACTTACTGCCTGTGACATTGGCAAGTTCCTTAGAATTTAAAGGTTTTGTTTTCCTCATTTTTTAAATAGTGATGAAAGTGGTGGTAGTGATGATGATGATGGATAATGTACTGTTTACTGGGAACTCTATTAAGAATTAGGATCAGGAACTAATGTCTTTGGAATCAGACTGATGGGAGTATGCATCCTCGCTTCACTGTCTACTAGTTGAGTAACCCTAAACAAGTTAATTAGGATCATGAAGCCATAGTTTTTTCAACTGTTAATTGATTAAATGAAGATAAACATGTCACTGCTTTTTATTGCCCATAGAATAAAATTCAAATTACTTACAATGGTCTAAAACTAATACCTAAATTATCTAACTCCTTCCCATCCATCTAAACTCATGTCACCCTCTCATTTGTTTATGTCAGAGTGGTTCATTTTCTATTTTTAAAGCAAGCCAAGCACCTTTCCTTTCCACTTTAATCCTTCAACTGTCACAGGACAGCCTCATTTTCACGTTTTTTCAAATGTCACCTCTCCATAGAACCTTTTACTGACACCTTATCTGAAGGAGCCCTGTGTTTCCATCTCCCTCCTCATCCAGATATACTCTTTGTCCTTATTTATCCTTACAAATACATTATTTGTTATAATTATTTTATTGTTTTTATTTGAGTATTTGGGAGTTTAATTGGTTGTTTACAGCCTATTTCCTCTACTAGAAGGCAAACTTCATCAAGGCTGGGTCAGAGTGTGTGCTATTTGCTAATCTAGTTCCAGTGTCTGGCATACTGCTCAACCTAATTAAATGCTCAAAACTAGAATTGTATGCATAAGTGGAAGAATACATACTTCATAGGTCATTGAACAGATTAAATGTATAAAAAAAAGTGATGGATTAATGTTAGTTATTATTATTACTAACAATATGAAGATAGAAACAGTTCCTGCTTTTGTCAAGTTTGCGATCTCCACTGGAAGATACAGGGATGTAATAGGCCAATTACAAGTATTCTAAGTGCTGCATGAATGAGGCTTTTGTGAAATGGAAACAATGTAGATATGTTCAGGAAATATTTGCTGAACTGTATTTTTACTTGAATGTTCTTAAAGAGCACTGCCTGACAACAAGCACAACTAGAGAATAACGGGTGAAGGCTATATCAATCCTTCTAAATAAATTTAACAGTCTGTTACCTTTATAGGTAGTGATCAGCAATCCAGTATAGACAATGACCTTGTTTTATATTTGTTGACTTCATCAGAGCTACTGAATGTATAACATATCCTGGTGTAGATCATGTTTATGTTTTCATAACTTTCCCCCTCATCCCTAGTGCTGACATCAAGAAGAATTTTATGAGGTTTGATTTTCCCATAATATCCCAAAAGCCTCTCCAATAAATACAGCCTTAAATTAAATTCATTTTAAGCAAAAGCATGTTCCTGCTATTTAATTGTAGCTTCAAGACCAGTTCTCTAGCATCTCCTCCTCCAACCGGTTTGCTGCTCCTAATTCTTTTCTATGTAGACACTTTGGGGCTGCCACCTCCCTTTTCTCCTTCTTCCTCCCCAACTCTATAGGTTATACATTTATCTTCAAAAAATGTTCTATACTTGCATCCCCCTCTTCTCACACCAACTTTCAGTAATTACAGATTTATTCTTAAGAAATACATTCTCTTCTATTAAAAAAAATTCAGAGCACAGTTGTAGAGATAAGATTGGCCTCTCTAATTTTATGATTAGAACCATCATGTTTCCATGTTGATAAATTATAGATAGAGTTAAGGCACTTACTTTTCCCACCAGGATACCTGCTTGTGCATACTGAAACTGCCAAACAGTCAGAGAGAGACAACATGACCATTTTTTCCTTGCTCGTTGAGTTCCCACATCAGGTATACGTACTAGCAAGGGTTGAAATAAGAACATTAATTTTATTTTAAAATAAGGAAATGCATAAAGCAAGATCTTACTGTTTTGTAGAAATATATACTGCTAAGGATGATTCTGGTGAATTAATTCTAAGTATTTTCAGTTTGTTGATATTGTAGAAACAAGTTCAAAGATCAAGTATTGCCTATGGAGTTTGATAAGACACTAATGACAGTTAACCTTCTGGCAGTACTATCACTAAACTTGTTAAAAGTAGCAAAGAATTGGCCACTGAACATCTCTAAGGACATAACAGACCCCAGGTAGGAAAACAGAGAGAAGGAGGGACTATGTCTGGGTAGTTAGATAATGATTATAATTAAGTAACTTTTATTTTATTTTTATTTTTTTATATAATTTTATTTTTTTAATGGGGTGACATCAATAAATCAGGATACATATATTCAAAGATAACAAGTCCAGGTTATCTTGTCGTTCAATTATGTTGCATACCCACCACCCAAAGTCAGATTGTCCTCTGTCACCTTCTATCTTGTTTTCTTTGTGCCCCTCCCCACCCCCTATCCCTCTCACCTTCCCCCCTCCCCCCCGTAACCACCACACTCTTATAAATGTCTCTTAGTTTCACTATTATGTCCCACCTACGTATGGAATAATACAGTTCTTGTTTTTTTCTGATTTACTTATTTCGCTTCGTATCATGTTATCAAGATCCCACCATTTTGCTGTAAATGTTCCGATGTCATCATTTCTTATGGCTGAGTAGTATTCCATAGTGTATATGTGCCACATCTTCTTTATCCAGTCATCTATTGATGGGCTTTTTGGTTGTTTCCATGTCCTGGCCACTGTGAACAATGCTGCAATAAACATGGGGCTGCATGTGTCTTTACGTATCAATGTTTCTGAGTTTTTGGGATATATACCCAGTAGAGGGATTGCTGGGTCATAAGGTAGTTCTATTTTCAGTTTTTTGAGGAACCACCATACTTTCTTCCATAATGGTTGTACTACTTTACATTCCCACCAACAGTGGATGAGGGTTCCTTTTTCTCCACAGCCTCTCCAACATTTGCTGTTACCTGACTTGCTAATAACAGCTAATCGAACAGGTGTGAGGTGGTATCTCATTGCCGTTTTGATTTGCATTTCTCTAATAGCTAAAGAAGATGAGCATCTTTTCATATATCTGTTGGCCATTTGTATTTCTTCCTGGGAGAAGTGTCTATTCATATCCTCTTCCCATTTTTTTATTGGATTGTTTGTTTGTTTGTTGTTGAGTTTTATGAGTTCTTTGTATATTTTGGATATTAGGCCCTTATCTGAGCTGTCGTTTGAAAAAATCATTTCCCATTTAGTTGGCTTTCTGTTTATTTTGTTATCAGTTTCTCTTGCTGAGCAAAAACTTCTTAGTCTGATGTAGTCCCATTCATTAATTTTTGCCTTCACTTCTCTTGCCATTGGAGTCAAATTCATAAAATGCTCTTTAAAACCCAGGTCCCTGAGTTGAGTACCTATGTCTTCTTCTATGTACTTAATTGTTTCAGGTCTTATGTTTAGATCTTTGATCCATTTTGAGTTAATTTTTGTACAGGGGGAGAGACTGTAGTCCAGTTTCATTCTTTTGCATGTGGCTTTCCAGTTTTCCCAGCACCATTTATTGAAGAGGCTTTCTTTTCTCCATTGTGTGTTGTTGGCCCCTTTATCAAAAATTATTTGACTATATATATGTGGTTTTATTTCTGGACTTTCTATTCTGTTCCATTGGTCTGAGTGTCTATTTTTCTGCCAATACCATGCTGTTTTGATTGTCGTGGCCCTATAATATAATTTGAAGTCAGGTATTGAAATGCCCCCAGCTTCATTCTTTTTCTTTAGGATTGCTTTGGCTATTCGGGGTTTTTTATAGTTCCATATAAATCTGATGATTTTTTGCTCTATTTCTTTAAAAAATGTCATTGGAAGTTTGATGGGAATTGCATTAAATTTGTATATTGCTTTGGGTAATATAGCCATCTTGATTATATTTATTCTTCCTAGCCAAGAACAAGGTATATTCTTCCATCTCATTATATCTTTTTCGATTTCCCTTAACAATGGTTTATAGTTTTCATTATATAAGTCCTTTACATTCTTTGTTATGTTTATTCCTAAGTATTTTATTTTTTTTGTTGCAATCGTGAAGGGGATTATTCTTTTGAGTTCCTTCTCAGTTGTTTCATTGTTGGCATATAGAAAGGCTATTGACTTCTGTATGTTAATTTTGTATCCTGCGACCTTACTGTATTGGCTTATTGTTTCTAGTAGTCTTTTTGTGGATTCTTTGGGGTTTTTGATGTATAGTATCATATCATCTGCAAATAGTGATACCTTTACTTCTTCTTTTCCGATATGGATGCCTTTTATTTCTTTGTCTTGTCTGATTGCTCTGGCTAGAACCTCTAGTACCACATTAAATAAGAGTGGAGAGAGTGGACAACCCTGTCTTGTTCCTGATTTAAGGGGGAAAGCCTTCAGTTTAGTGCCGTTTAATATAATGTTAGCTGAGGGTTTATCATATATGGCCTTTATCATGTTGAGATATTTTCCTTCTATACCCATTTTGTTGAGAGTCTTAAACATAAAATTGTGTTGTATTTTATCGAAAGCCTTTTCTGCGTCTATTGATAAGATCATGTGGTTTTTGTTATTTGTTTTGTTGATATGGTGTATTACGTTAACCGTTTTACGTATGTTGAACCATCCTTGAGATTCTGGGATGAATCCCACTTGATCATGATGTATTATTTTTTTAATATGTTGTTGTATTCGATTTGCTAGTATTTTGTTTAGTATTTTAGCATCTGTATTCATTAGAGATATTGGTCTGTAGTTTTCTTTTTTTGTGCCATCCTTGCCTGGTTTTGGTATGAGGGTTATGTTGGCTTCGTAAAATGTGTTTGGAAGTATTGCTTCTTCTTCAATTTTTTGGAAGACTTTGAGTAGAATAGGAACCAAGTCTTCTTTGAATGTTTGATAAAATTCGCTGGTATAGCCGTCAGGGCCTGGACTTTTATTTTTGGGGAGGTTTTTAATGGTTTTTTCTATTTCTTCTCTACTGATAGGTCTGTTTAGGCTTTCTGCTTCTTCTTGACTCAGTCTAGGAAGGTTGTATTGTTCTAGGAATTTATCCATTTCTTCTAGGTTGTTGAATTTAGTGGCATAAAGTTTTTCATAGTATTCTACAATAATTCTTTGTATATCTACGGTGTCCGTGGTGATTTCTCCTCTTTCATTTTGGATTTTGTTTATATGAGTTCTTTCTCTTTTTTCTTTGGTAAGTCTTGCCAAGGGTTTGTCAATTTTGTTGATCTTTTCAAAGAACCAGCTCCTTGTTCTATTAATTTTTTCTATAGTTTTTCTGTTCTCTAATTCATTTATTTCTGCTCTGATTTTTATTATCTACTTTCTTCAGCTGGTTTTGGGTTGTCTTTGTTCTTCTTTTTCTAGTTCCTTAAGGTGGGAAGTTAAGTAGTTCATTTGGGCTCTCTCTTGTTTGTTCATATAGGCCTGAAGTGATATGAACTTCCCTCTTATTACTGCTTTTGCTGCATCCCATAGATTCTGATATGTCGTATTGTCATTTTCATTAGTCTGTATATATCTTTTGATCTCTGCACTTATTTCTTCTTTGACCCATTCATTTTTTAAAAGTATGTTGTTTAGTTTCCACATTTTTGTGGGATTTTTTTCCTCTTTTTTGCAGTTGAATTCTAGTTTCAAGGCTTTATGATCAGAAAATATGCTTGGTACAACTTCAATTTTTCTGAATTTGCTGATGTTGTTTTTGTGGCCCAACATATGGTCAATTCTTGAGAATGATCCATGTACACTGGAGAAAAATGTATACTCAGTCACTTTGGGATGAAATGTCCTGTAGATGTCTATCATATCCAGATGCTCTAGTGTTTTGTTTAAGGCCACTATGTCTTTGTTGATTCTCTGTTTGGATGACCGATCTAGAGCCGTCAGCGGTGTATTGAGGTCTCCAAGTATGATTGTGTTTTTGTCAGTTTTTGTTTTAAGATCAATAAGTAGCTGTCTTATATATTTTGGTGCTCCTTGGTTTGGTGCATATATATCAAGAATTGTTATGTCTTCTTGATTCAATGTCCCCTTAGCCATTATGAAATGGCCATTTTTGTCTCTGAGTACTTTTCCTGTCTTGTAGTCAGCATTATCCGATATGAGTATTGCTACACCTGCTTTTTTTTGGATGTTATTTGCTTGGAGTATTGTTTTCCAGCCTTTCACTTTGAATTTGTTTTTATCCTTGTTACTTAGATGAGTTTCCTGTAGGCAGCATACAGTTGGATTTTCTTTTTTAATCCATTCTGCTACTCTGTGTCTTTTTATTGGTGAGTTTAATCCGTTTACATTTAGTGTAATTATTGATACTTGTGAGTTCCCTATTGCCATTTTATATCTTGCTTTCTGTTAGTTTTGTGTCTTGTTTGATCCTTCTCTTTTGTTTTTCTATCTTTTGTTTTTATTTGGTTGTATTCCATACATCTTTCCACTGTTGCTATCTTTTTGATCTCATGTGCTTCTGTGGTGGTTTTTTCAATGGTGGTTACCTTTGAATAATGAAAAGGGTCCCTACCCTGTTCATTGTAGCGAACTATTTTGTGAGTACTTTTGCACTCCATCATCCTTTGCTACTGTTAATCTCCATCTTCTCCCCCCTTTCTTTTTGTTGTTGTCACAGTTTAAATTTGGTTTTATTGTGTTCTTCTTGGAGCTTTTACTTGTGGCTCTGTTTTTTTTTGTTCTTTGTATCTGATTGGAGAACCCCCTTTAGTAATTCCTGGAGTGGGGGTTTTCTGATGATAAATTCCCTCATCTTTTCTGTATCTGTGAATGTTTTTATTTCTCCTTCATATTTGAAGGATAGCTTTGATGGGTATAGTATTCGTGGCTGAAAGTTCCTCTCTTTCAGGACTTTAAATATTGGGGTCCACTCTCTTCTAGCTTGTAGAGTTTCTGCTGAGAAATCTGATGATAATCTAATGGGCCTTCCTTTATATGTTGTATTCTTCTTTTCCCTGGCTGCCTTGAGAATTTTTTCTTTGCTGTTGGTTTGTGTCAATTTCATTATGATATGCCTTGGAGTAGGTTTGTTGGGGTTAAGAAAACTCGGAGTTCTGTTTGCTTCATGAATTTGAGGCTTAGTTCTTTCCACAGGCTTGGGAAGTTCTCATCTATTATTTGTTTGAGTATGTTCTCCATTCCATTTTCTCTCTCTTCTCCCTCTGATATACCTATTATTCTTATGTTATTCTTTTTGATGGAGTCAGATAATTCTTGTAGGGCTATCTCATTTTTTTTAATTTTTGAGTCTCTTTCTTCTTCTCTCTGTTGTGCCTCAAGTTGCTTGTCTTCTATTTCACTAATCCTCTCTTCTATCTGACCTGTTCTATTAGCTAAGCTTGTTACTTCGTTTTTCAGCTCGTGAATTGAGTTTTTCATCTCTGTTTGATTTGTTTTTATAGTTTCAATTTCCTTGGACATATATTCTTTGTGTTCATTGAGTTGTTTTCTGAGCTCCCTAAATTGCCTTTCTGTGTTTTCTTGTATATCTCGGAGGATTTTTAGGATTTCTATCTTGAATTCTCTGTCATTTAGCTTCAAGGTTTCCAATATATTAAATTTTTTCTCCATAGATTTTTCCTCATCTCGCTGTGTTACCTCTCTTTCTTTTGTATCCATGATATTCGATTTTCTCTTCCTTAATGGCATCTGAGGGTGGTTTTGTTGATAGTATTAATGAGATTTAATAAAGAATAAAAAGTTTAAAAAAATAATAAAAAAAATTGAAAAGAGTTGTTTTTTTAAAAAAAAAATTAATAATGAAATAAAGAAAAATAAAATAAAATAAAAATTTAAAAAAAAAAAAAAAAAAAGGAAATTATTCCCCCCCTCCTTTTTTCCTCTCCTCTCCTCTCCCCTCTTTCTTGATAAAATCTTGTGGTGGACTGTGAATTATAACAAACAATGCCTGTGATGGAGGGCCTGAATTGGGGAAAAGTAATAAAGGGGCAAAAAAAAAAAAAAAAAAAAAAAAAGAAAGAAAAAAGAGAAAAAAAAGAGCGTATGGACCCACAAAAAGCAAATAAGGAAAAAATTTGGATCAAGAATAAAATGATTTGCTTTTAGGTGTTGGTTGTTTAAGAGTTATGATGAGAGGATTAAGAGGAAAACGGAAAAATGGGGGGACAAATTAAAAAATTACTATTGTATTTAGTGGAACAAGAACTAGATAATATGGAGAGCCAGGGATGGGAGCACTGCTAGTGAGTTAAAAAGGTGAAGTAAAAACCCCCCAAAATGCCACAAACATAAGTTTGAGTCCCAGATAAGATAATTTGTTTGTTATTGAGGTTTGAATGAGAGGAGATGTAAAGGAGAAAGGAAGTAACTAATATAGAGGGAGAAAAGAAAGAGAGAGAGAGAAAAAAAAAAGAGGGAACCACTAAAAGAAGAAAAAAGAAAGGAGAGAGAGAGAGAGAGAGAGAGTTAAGGGTTTTGGAGTGCAACCCTCATAGAGAGAAAGGAAGAGAAGAGAAAAGATAATGGGAGATGTAACACTTATGGGTAGTGTAGTTCAAGGAGAGGAGAGAGTAAGACCGGTAGAGAGTTAATCGGCCAAATTGGAGGAGGAA
Source organism: Saccopteryx leptura (assembly GCF_036850995.1). NCBI lineage: Eukaryota > Metazoa > Chordata > Mammalia > Chiroptera > Emballonuridae > Saccopteryx > Saccopteryx leptura. The sequence goes on from NC_089505.1 coordinate 145,347,051, forward strand.
AAAAAAAGTATCAAGAATGAAGATAAGAGAAACAAACGAACAAATATAATAAAATGGGATAGGTTATAAAGTCTGCAGATTATTCTTGATTTTGAGAGGTTATCTTCTTGCTTTTTCTTTTCTCTCCCTCTTCCTGGTCGGTGACTCTGTACCCCGGGTTTTGCCCCTTTGCCACGCTCAGGTGGAGGTTTGCAGTTGATAAGTCTCTATGGCAATGTCATGTATTGTGCTTTAGTCTCGTTGGCAGTCGAGGCTATTAGCATTTATAGGCTCCGACAGTGAGAGAGTCCGTGTTCCTGGAGCCTTTCTCCTAGTCTTTCCTTCCTCAATTAGTAGCCTGATAATCCAGCTATGGGGTTGCTGCTGCCTCTGCCTGGATAGTAAGAGGCTCAAAGAGCTGGCAACTCCCCACTCTATTTCCACTCAGCACAGGGCTCTGGGTAAGGCTCAGTCAGTCAGAGCTGCTAGCATAATCAGGCGGGCTTTCCGGCCATTCAAAGACCTCTGGCTCTGCCACTCTGTCCGGTAACACAAGCAGGCGCCCACTTCCGGGGCGCTTGGAGGAAACTCTCACTCACTGGCTGCGCGCGCAGACCAGGATATCCGGCCAGCAGTCTCACGCTCTGAGTGAAACCCCCAACCGCAGGGAAAAGTTGCAGTGTTGGAATTGAGTCTCGCTCCGTCCCCGTGAGCGGCTTTTGCAAGGCGCTGGGGCGGCCCGAGATTCCGCTTTGGCCCACACTAAGGCCCCTGACTCTGCCCCTCTGTGCGATAACACGGGCGCGCACTGCCGAGGCACTCGGAGGAATCGCTCACTCCTTATCTGCGCGCGCAAACCAGGATATGAGGCCGGCCACGATTCCCTCTTAGTGAAACCCCCTCCAGTACGGAAAATCTCCACCCTTTTAATTAGTTCTCACTCCCTCCCGTGCGTGGCTTTCCCAGGGCGCTGGGGCTGCCCAGAGACTCTGCCCTCGGCCCACAGAAAGGCCTCTGACCCTGCCTCTCCGTGGGGCAACATGGGCACCCACTTCCGGGGCTTAGGAAGAAATCTCTTGCCCACTAACTGCACACCAACCAGGAGACCGGGTAAAATGTCCGCGCCGCTTGTCTTTCTTTGTTTGGGTTTGGCGCGAGTGTTAGCTTGTATTGCCCGGGTTGCCACAGGATCAGATTTTCCTCGGCTTGGATCTCCGTGCCACAGCCTGGTTCGGCCGTTTATGTCGCAGCCTGGATGTATTCACCCCCTTTTCCCGCCTCAGTTTCTATATTCACAGTTACCAGAGAAAGCCACCCTGTTTAGCTTAGTGAGGAAGGCGGAGCATTTCTTACTCCCTATTTCCTTCGGGGTTTGGTTATATATTTAGCCAATTTTTCACTCAATCATACCTTTGGGTGTATTGCGAAGCATCTGGAAGCTCCAAGTATAGGTTTTTCTGTTTCTGGTTGAAGATCTTGTTGAGTTTTGGGGGAGATTTATCGGTATCGCTTCCTACCCCGCCATTACTCTGACGTCATCGAGAAATGGATCTAATTAAGTAACTTTTAGAAAGAACAAGATCAACAACACTTTGCCTGTTTAGATGATCAGGAAATAGATTTCCTATGAGTAACGTTTTCAGAGAATCTCTCTGCCTTAGAACTTTAAAAAGAAGCTTAAAAGGAAATTCTACAGAAATGAATGTGTGCTGCCAGAAGAAAAGATTTTAGAGTGGTAGTGGTAGTTACTATAATAAACAGTAATAACAACAGTAATTATTATTACAAACATATACAGGACAGATAACATACACATGTGGCAATATAAAAACAGACAATATCAGAGAAAATGAAGAGCTAATGATGGCAGCTAAGAATTATTTAGCACCTAATGAATGTTTTTATGCTCATTACTTTATTATTCACACAACCAACTGAAAAGATAGTAAGCAAATAGTAGAGTTGAGGTTTACACAAAAGCAGTCTTATTCTGGGTCCCAGGCTCTTAATTAATGTACTATATATTACTATACTATAGTATACTATACTATACTATACTAATGATAATTTTTCATTATACAGTTCTATACTATAGAATATAATATTGCCTCTCCTGTACATTGTATCGTAGTTTCTGTGGACTTATTCTTATGTGTGTGTATTCTTTCAACAGTTTGCAAGCTCCATGAGAATAATGAGTAAGTCTGTCTAATTTACCACTGAGTTCCCAGAACTTAGCCCAGTGCTAGGCACACAGGTGTCCAAAAGTATTTATTGAATGACTAATGTCAACCAGCAAAACTGAAAAAAGTTAGGCATTTTTGGATTTAAATACTGAAGAAAGGTGTATAATATTATTGTGCATTATTCTCTTGAAAAACTCAAATCCCATTCATTTTTTACTGTTGTATACTACAACTTAAGAAAGTAGATGAATGAGGACATTGCTGATAGCAGGCAGAAGACAGTGGGCTCAAATGAGAAAAAAGAAAATATTTTCAACTTTGACTATATGCCTGTTGATGTCCTAAAAGGCCCAGTTGATAGCTACACATGGCAAAAGTTAAGTTTGAGGAAAGGCTCCCTGCATCCTGATAATGTGTTCTATTTTAATTATAATTTTATTTATAAGAATATAATAAACTAAACTAAGACACAAAGTACAAATTCCTCTTGGATCTTAGTTCCTCATACTCCTATCCTAAAATAAAAAGTTGTATGATCTGGATTGACTGGAATAACAAACCTATGTTATCTACAGGCTTTGTGTCTAGGACATCACTTTGGGAGGTCCAGGAGTAACACATATCACCTAAACATTCCAAAATCTCACCAGTCTATGAATATAAATGAAGTCAACTATATCAACACTAAAGCTTTTCACTTTTAAGCTAATGCGGGAGCTTTAGGAATTTTTAAAAGTGCCACTATTCTACAAGTATTTTCGGAAATCCTGAAATTTCTTACAGAAGTTTATAAAGTCACATAAGCTTCTGTCATGTTATTTCATTTGCATTTTGGCTTTAATCACTCAGGCCCCTGCTGATTCTGATGCTCTTAATCTTTATGGTGTTATATAATTTGGCAGTTATCAATGAGGGCAAAAAAGTATATAATGCTCAGTTATATGGTGTGCTGGTTGTTTGGGCCCTCACATATTAAGCTATTTTGGGGGGAATCACTTTCTGTTCAAACTGATGATCCTTTTTCTCCTTGGAGTGTATAACTGCCATGAAAGAAGCCAAGCTAGGAAGAGATTTCAGTATCTGCCATCTCACTATATCTTTTGTGACATCTAGTCCTCAAGCCCTGTGTGAAATTGTCATTCCAGATTCCTCTTCCCTTGTATAAAATTTTTCTAAGGAGCTTTGCCATCTTTCCGTGCCATCTGGCAATTTTATCCTCTCCTAATCCGGCTCAAAAAAACCCATGTATCGATATATGAGTCTGAATTCATCTCACCACGTTGTTGATCAAACCCATGTAAATCAGTACATACAAATAATGTATAAGATGCCATCTAACTCCGCATAACAGTGACATCTGACTCTGAACTTTGGCCCAGCTGTGACCTCATTATGAAATATACTATAATCTGTTGGTTCCTAAATCTCAGGCTAAGCCCTAATAGCCAGGGCTTCATTAGAGAGTACTGTATAAAATACTCCTTTAGTTTTTGGAATCTTCCTTCTCTTTGGAAGTGGAGAAAAGTATTTGTGGATTGTATTAGGGTTCTCCAGAGAAACATAACCAATAGGAGATATATATGTATATAATAAAATAAAAGTATGTAATTATATAATTTATTATCATAAATTGGCTCATGCATTTATGGAGGTTAATATCCCAAGATCTACAGTACACTCAGTAATCTGAAGACTCAAGTGAGGTGATGGTGTAGGTCCAGTCTAAATACCAGCAGAATCAAGACCCAGGAGGAGCCAATGTTTCAGTTCAACCCTGAAGGCAGAAAAAAAAACTGATATCCCAGGTTGAAGGCAGTCAGATGAGTTATTCCTACTCAAAAGAGGGTCAGCCTTCTTGTTCTATTCAGGCCTTTAACTGACTGGATGAGGCCCAAACACATTAGGAAGGGCAACCTGCTTTACTCCATCTACTGATTTGAATTTTAATCTCAATTCAAAAACACCTTCACCAAAACAAAACAAAACCCCCCAAAAACACTTACCAACAGACGTGGAATAATGAGTATAATAATAACCAAATATCTGGGTACCCCATGGTCCAGTCAAGTTGATACATAAAGTGAACCATTACAAGGATCATGTGCCTTGATTCCCAGCCTTAAAGGTGTGTTTACCTACTAAATAGCTCTAGATGTGAATAAAAGTAAACAAGTCCTCAAAGGGCTATAAAAATGAAATCTTGTTCTTTGCATTAAAAATGTAGAATAGGCCTATATTGTAGAAACTCTAACATAATACATAAAAAATGAGAAAAAACATAAACAAAGACTCAGATAAAAAATATAGCCACCATCCAAAACTAGTAAGAAAGGGGGACAGAACTCTATCAAACGCTTCAGGGAAGAGAGCAACTATGGAAAAGAACAGAAGTTTCTGACATAGATCAGTACTGTTCCCATTACTGAAAAGCCCTGAGAATTCTCAGTAATTCTTCAGATTTAGAGAGAATCAAGTTAGTAGAATACATTTATGTTTCTCTTTCTTTTCTGGTAGATTGACAGTATGAAACCATAGAAATAAACAAGTGCTGATTTTCTCTTAAAGAATTTGTATTATTTGTGTCATATTTAGATTACAAATGGCAGAGAACTGAAAAAAGTACTGAATTAAGATATGCTTTATTTCTTTATCACAAAAAAGTCCAAGAAGGTGCCTGGGTTGGGTTATAATGCTGTGCATTACGAGTGACCCAAGGCCTCTTCTCCCTTGGTGCTCTAATTATTTGTTGTTTTGACCTTATATGAAAGATGGTGACATTCACATTCCAAAGAGTGGCATGCTGGAAGCTGGAAAGGATGAACATGCACTCTCTTTCTCTCCTTATTTATTTATTTATTTATTTATTTATTTATTTATTTATTTATAGGTAAGAAGAGGGGAGATAGTGAAGCAGACTCATGCATGCTCCCCAAGCAGGATCACTGGCAACCCCATCTAGGGCCAATGCTTGAGTACCAAACTATTTTTAGCACCTGAGGCTGACAACTTGGACCAACCAAGCTATCTTCAGCACCCAGGGATGACGCTTGAACCAATCGAGGCACTGGCTGTGGGAAGGGAAAAGAGAGAGAAGAGGTGAAAAGCAGATGGTCACTTCTCCTGTGTGCCCAGACCAGGAATTTAACTCAGAACGTCTAGGCTCTATCCACTGAGCCACCAGCCAGGGCCGCATGCTATCTCTTAAGGAAGGTTTCTGAGAGCTTTCACACACTTCTCTTGCATCCAGTATCCAGAAATTGATTACTACACTCAACTTCAAGGGAGGTTTTTATTCTGATTAGCAATGAGCATAGCTTAATATCAGAAGTTCTATTACTATAAAAAACAGAATAGATAGTGGAGAGAAGCATTCCTAATGCTGATTTTAAGGACCAACCTGAAGTCTGAGACTGTTACCTAGGTGGTATGGTATATTTCCACAATGAGAGAAACTTAGCTTCAGTAAAGGGCACTTAATAAGTTCTAAGAAAGCAGAACTCGAGGATTATAGAAAATTGAAGATTAGTTCATTATGTTAACCTTGCTCTCTTCGCCTCACCTCACCCTTTTTTACCATGCTCTCCCAAGTTATGAAAAATGTGTATGTAACATTAAAAACTACAACACTTCAAATTTCAGGTGTTTTGGAAGAGAAGACAAATATGTTTTTGATATTAAAAGAAGAAATCAGAAAGACTTTTACACTATAGAAAAGGAAATGATAAAATAAGACAACTGGGACAAAATTGCTCAGAGAAAGTGGCTTGGCACAACTATCTAAGCAACTTAAATTAAAATAAAAATTAGAATGCAAAAGGCAAAACACAACTTTGAAGAAACAAAAATCTAAGGAACAGAAAAAAATTCTCCCCAGGAGACTAATGCTATGAAACAATAAGAATATTGTTCTTATTGTTTGAACAATGAAAAAGAAATCAAAGATGTCAGAACACAGAATGAGATTAGAATAAAGGTTGTATGTTAAAAGAAATGAAGTAAGGATCAAAATAATATCATTTGGAACTACCAAAGATGCTGGACTAAAACTTAGAAAGTAACAGTTATTGATGATGTATTTGCATTGCAACAAATATATACAGATAATTCAGGGTTAGACCTCTGATTGTATTTTCATTTTAAACATGACAAAAATGTTTTGGGGCTTGTGCATCATACAAGTATCATTTGATTGAGGTGATTATTATAGTTATCCATAGTTATTAAAAAAAACATTTATTTTTTTGGTAGATTAAATTCTTTTATTTTTTATTTTTAAACCACCTAAGATTGAAGAAACAAATGTGGAAATGTGAAAACAACATGCAACATTTGACATTTTAAAATTTGTTTTCTAATAGCTCTATACAAAGAATAACTTACTACAATGCTGGTCTGAGATTTGGACCACAAACTGAAGCTCAGCATTGCAAGGGTAATACCCTGCATAGGTTAGACCGATACAAATTTACTCTCTCTTTCTCTTTTTTTTTTTTTAAGTGAGAGTAGGGGAGATATAGAGACAGACTCCTGCATGTGCCCCGACTGGGACCCACCCAGCAACGCCCTGTCTGGAACCAATGAGCTGCCCATCTGGGGCCACTTGAAATGGAACTATTTTTAGCACCTGTGGTAGAGGCTTCATTGAACCATCATCAGTGACTGATGTGCTTGAACCAATCAAGCCATGGCTGCAGGAGGAGGAGAAAGGGGTGGGGGGTGGGGAGAAGCAGATGGTCGCCTCTCCTGTGTGCCCTGACTAGGAATTGAACCTGGCACGTCCACATACCAGCTGATGCTCTACCACTGAGTCAACCAACCAGGATTTTACTCACTCTTCTTGGTAGCATTTGTACCACCCACTCCCTTCCTTGTTGGTTTCCTTGTGGTTGCTACAAAAGTCGGGGGAGACACAAAATGAAGCTTTGAAAAATGGTTTGCTTAATGTTTTTCTACTTGTATGAACTGTATTTATCTAAACCAAAACTTGACTTGAAAAGGTATTTGTATTATGTGTAGGTATGCTTGTTTACATTTCTGTAATGTTTATGTTCATTACTTTTTTAATGTGAAAATATTCTGTCATTGGTTTTTCTCATTTCTTTGACTTCTTGATTAACTTTATCATGAGACTGGCTCTAAATCATATCTGCTTTCTGGCTTCTAGTTTTATATTGAATATGCATGTCCTTCAGTATTGCTGCTCATGTTTCTTGTCCCTGAAATCTGAAAACATTTTTAGCAAGTTGGAATATTTGTATGGAGGGAACTATAGTCAATCTCATTTTTGATGGTTAATTCTAAATAATCACCCCATCTGGATATTCAAAAAAGTAATGACACACATTTAGACTAATCAAATTTAGACTTATTCATGTACCAAAAGCAAAACAAGATACTTAATTTTGAGCTGAGGCAGGTCATTTAACAAAATTGAATCTACCTGACCCTCTCAGAAGCTATATAATGTGTTTTATCTGTTGCTAAAGGATTATCAAAATATGTAATTTTTCTTTATATGAAGGGAAACATCATGTGACTTCAGAGATAACATTTTTTTCCTGCTCAACACTCTTAAAAGCTACCTAAGAAATGCACATGAGGAAGTCATGTATTTGCCAAATAGAGAAATGGATTTTAGAAAGTTTCATCTTCTTAATCTAATACACTTACAAGGTTTGTAAAATCAAATGCCAAAACCTAGATAGTGCCCATCCAGTACACACATCATATTCCTCATCTCCATCCTTTTCTGACAAATCATCATTCCAACAGTCCATGTACGTGATTGGCAGAGAAGATGAACATGTAGTACAGAAAGCCTTTTGTTGACTAATCACTTTTCCACAGTTGATACATCTTTATGGTTTTTTTGAGCTGGCATTTCTGAAACAGTTTATTAACAGTTGCTGTTAGGAAATGTTCACAAGTACAATGGGAATATGTATTATGCCTCTTACTATCTGATTCTAATGATATTTGGCATCATTAGAAATTTAGGGAAAAAATGGAAACTGCATTGCAGGTTCATCGCAGGGTTTGTTAAAGGAGCCTTCACTATAGCTGTGAGATTTTCAAACGTATTTTCCAAGACATCTATCTTACACAGACAACACCATTTTAAATTGGACTCATTAAATCATTGGTTGTCACCATCAACAGCCTTGTGGAGGCTGGTTAACAAATGAAAAATGAGCCTTTCTAACTTGTTTACTTTATATGGATGCTGCTTTTATTTCAGTCTTTCCCCCCTCTGGTAGCACATTGACATAGGGGATCTCGTTACGGCACTGCCTGACAAAAATTAAAGATGTGAAGGCTGAAAGTACTATAGACGTAATGTCCAAGTTTACATAAAATCCTGGTGAAGAGGTTCCCACTGAGTGATATGTGGGCCTCTCTTCTAGTTCGTGAAGTTCTTGAAAAGCAAGCATAAGATTTCAATACATTTTCATTCAGCAATCATTTTGAGAGTCATTTGTTTAGAATACAATGCACATTAACATTTTCTGTCCAAAGTGCTGTTTTTAGAAAATTTATGCTCTTACATGCTGCGTATCCAAAGTTAAAAAAAGATTGAGTAAAAGTAATTTTAAAAAAAGGAACTAATTAAAACCTCATTCACCTTTTTGAAAAGGTAACAGAATCACTTGAGAAACACAAAAACCTCTTTAAATTAAAGTACACTTTAATATATTTCCTCATAGATCTCAAACTTCATTTTTATTTTTTTAACATTTACTTTTAACTTACTGATATGACGTGGTTCACCAAACCATACAGGTTTCAAGTGCACAACTCAACATAACACTATCTAGAACAGGGGTAGTCAACCTTTCTATACCTACCACCCACTCTTGTATCTCTGTTAGTAATAAAATTTTCTAACCACCCACCGGTTCCACAGTAATAGTGATTTATAAAGTAGAAAAGTAACTTTACTTTATAAAATTTATAAAGCAGAGTAACAGCAAGTTAAAGCATATAATAATAATTACCTACCAAGTACTTTATGTCAGATTTTTGCAAGTTTGGCAGAATAAATCTTTATAAAACAACTTACTATAGTTAAATCTATCTTTTTATTTAGACTTTGGTTGCTCCACTACCACCCACCATGAAAGCCGGAACGCCCACTAGTGGGCAGTAGGGACCAGGTTGACTACCACCGGTCTACACCCTACATTGTACAATCCCAGTCCCATGCAAAGTTTCTTTCCACCCCCATTTTCATCTCCTTTCTGTCCTCCCCCTAACTCCATCACCCTTTCGATCTGGCTATTGTCACCCTGCTGTCTGTGTCTATTTGTTATGTATATGTGTTTTTTGGCTAATCCCTTCACCTTCTTTCATCCAGGCCCTCATCCCTGCCCCTCTGATGGCTGTCCAACTGTTCCCTGTGTCCATGCCTCTGTTTTTATTTTTTGCTAAGTGAAATAAACCAGGTAGAGCAAGACAAATAACATATGATTTCACTTATATGTGAAATCTACTGAACATAATAAACTGATGAACAAACACAATTTTTTTTCACACAGAAAGAAGAAATATGATGATCCTAAATTCATATCTGAATTTTTCCTTCCAACCCGTACTCTGCCAGCTGAAGATTGTTTCAACAATATAGGCTAAAGTATTTTTGTTCATTTACTCATTCGTTCATTCATTCAATTGTTCATTAATCTGCTGCTAAATGTCACAATGGATGAAAACCACTCTTCACAAGTTTGTTGGCAGTGGTATTTTTCTTATTTTTCTTTGCTATTTGGTACCAATTAATCTTTACTTAATTTCAGTTTATAAGTATTCTCTTTCTGTTAATAGACTTTTTTCAGTTTATTGCTTTCTTAGTTATGGTCCAGAAAAACATGTTTACTTTTTTTTTTCATTTAGGAGGGTTTTTTGTTTCTGTTTTCTTACTTTTGTTTACTTTCTAATAGCTTTCACTGAATGTGTTGGGAAGTCTTAAGTGAAGTGAATTAGATATATTCTGATAATACATCAGAATGCATAGTTGATATATGCTTTTTTTTGCAATGCTTGGATCTCAATGGTTTTGCAATGCTGTGTATCTCAATTTTTGCAACAGGAAAATGTTAATAATGTCAAAGAACTTTAGACATTGGTAAATCGAGGTTTGACTCTCACTTCTACCAACTTTCTTATACAGGGGTGGAGAAAAGTAGGTTTTCAGTTGTAATAAAAATAAATAACTCAGTAATTAATAAATAACAATAAAAGAATAACGTTTTACACACTTACAACTGTAAACCTCCTTTTGCCCATACCCTAAAATGAAGACGAGAAACTCTTTAGGAGTTAGACAGAAGATAACATAAAACATACATAAAGTTTCTTGCACACAGGTAGACACTAGGTTTCTCATCTATCCAGAAAACTGAAAAAATAAACAAATTATTCTTTTGAATTGTCAAATGGTATCTAATTTTATGCCTAGTGTTAGGTTCAAGGAAGTGTGCTGTGGCTGCCAGAGTCTAACTCTTAGAAAAACAGGAGCAGGGGAGTGCTGACAAGGTCCCTGTGAGGCCGAGACTATGAGTCAGAGACCCTTATCAGAAGTTTATGTTTGAAATTCTCCACTGAGCTATGCCCCCCCACCCTGTTGCTATGCTGCACGCAACCTCCCTAGCGAATAGCTAACTGCCACATCTGCTTCTGTATAATGCTTGCTCAGCCTAGATAGCCACCCTATAAAAAGGAGCCATTTTAGAAGTTCGGGGCTGCAGTGCTCCCTTGCGTGGGTTGCCTGCAGTCCCTGCTCAGGTCTGCAATAAAACTTATAAAATACACTTTGGGTCTGCTGTAGTCTGTCTCCTGGGATGTAACACCTAGTATCTAACACTGGTTCCTTTTAGTGCTTCAGCTTTCTTCTATTTGATGAGTGATTAGAATTAAATTTAGATGAATTTACACAAATATTTGTATTTTAAAAAGTGTTGAAATAAATTCTTAACTTAGGTCTTTGAGGTAATTGGTATTATTTGAGAACTCGGTCCTTACTAATATTTGCAACAAAACTCAATTTAGGGTTATCTGCAGTTCCATTGATACAACACATACTTTTTTTCTATTTCATGAATAACAATGCTAAATTAGCACAAATATTACAACAACCCTAGAAATAGTACTTGGAACATTCCTACAATTTGATTTATTCTTATTCATCATTGCTCTCCTCTGTAGTCTGATGGTCTGTTTGCTCTGTAGAATATATAGCAAAAAGTGCATTTGACCTAATTCCTCAAGTTATTGCAATTTCTTTAAATTTTCTGTTACATCATATATTCTATATCCTCTATTATATTATCTTAGTAGCTCCCCATTTATCCAAAATTTTACCTTCCTCAACTTTCTTTTGTTTCCTTGGTTTCCCAGTTTGAATTAGATGCATCTCATTTGTAGTCTTTTATTTACATAGCAAGTTTGCACTGAATACCTAATATGTGCCAGGCATTCATGGCACAGAGGAGAAAGCAATGAATAAAACATAGTCCCCTGACTTCTTGGAAGTTACACTTTAGTGGAAGGTGAAGAAAGGCCAGTGATCACTGTGTAAGCAAATAAACAATATGATTTAAAATAGTGATGCATGCTATGAAGGAAACAAAACATGACCATGGGATAAGGACTTGGTGGAGTGGTGGTACAAAGGCAATTATTTTAGCCAAGATGGTCAGGAAAGGTTTGCCAGAAGCAGTGAGACCTAAGTGCTGAGAAAGGAAGAAGGTTAAAGGCAGAAGAGCAGTAAGTTAAAAGGTCCTGAGATAGAAAAGGATTTGGCATCTCTGAGGCATGAAATGAGGGCTAGTATAGCTGGGGTGAAGTGGACAAGGTTGGAACATGGCAGGATCCGATGTTGAAGAGGTAGGTAAGAGTCAGGTCATGTAAGGCCTTGCTGGTTATGGAAAGGTATTTAGTTGTTTTTTTTTTTTTCTAAAGGCAATAAAAAAACATGGAGGTTTTAAAGCAGCAGACTGGACTGTTATAATTCATGCTTCCTGAAGATCATTTTAGCTGTTGAATGGAGAATCGACTGGAGACAGTGAAGCCGCAAGAGTTGAGGCAAAGAGACTAGTCAGGAGACTATTGCAGTGGTTGAAGTGAGAAATATTGGTGATTTGGGCTAGGGTTGTATATAATGGAGCTATGAGAAATGGTCAGATTGGGGGGGCAGTACCAATTGAACTGTTGAGAGTTTGGACGTGGTTTGGGGAGAACAGCTGTGTTAGGCTTGCTGCCTGGTTTCCTGGCTGCAAGCAATTTAGAAGATTAGTGCGTGAGCACATGGCAGAAAGCCAAGTGTGTATCTCTATGAAAAATTATGTGTGCTTTCCCTCGGCAATTCTCCTAGATCACTCTCTGCCGCTGCAAGGTGCAGTTCCCTGATTTCCTCAGCCACCACTGTGAGGGGCAGTGTTCCTGATCCTATGCCCTCCATTGCAAAAAGCGCTTTTTCTTTGTTTATGTACTTGCCTGCCTCTGTGAGCCTCCAATAAACAGAAAAAGCATTGGGTATGGCCCAATGCTTTTCAGTTCCTCAGTTCTCTATCATGTGCTCGAATTCAGTGTGAACCTGCCTGGCCACCAGCATTACATGTGGGTGTAAGAATGAGACAGCACTCCATCACCAGATGTGCAGGCTTTATTAGAGGAGAAAGACCTGCCGGGGCACTCCTCCAGGAGAAGTGCACTGGGTTACAGACTAGGGGCGAGTTATATAGAGCCTGAGGGGATACTGAGGCAAAAGTCCTGGTATGTCCGGAATGCTCCTCCTTGGGGGGCTTCGAGCATGTGGGTGTTGAATCAAAAGTCCTGGTATGTCCGGAGCCCCTCCTTGGGGTGGCTTGTCAGCTTTTTGGAATTCCTCTGTCTCAGGGGCGATAGTCCAGTAAGGATGAGGTCTGACAGATAAGCGGAACATCAAGAGGGCAGTTTGGAATACACATATCTCTCACTGGGAAGTGCAAAAAAGATTTGGCACTTGAAAGATTGAAACCTATATAGCAATTGTCATTCAGTGTTTAGTCATCCCTTTATATCACTTCATGCTTTTCCAAAGTGTAGTCCTCCAGGCCCCTCCGAACTACCAGTGTCGCCTGGAAAAATCTGCTCAAGACACAAACTGATGTCAAGAGGAAGAGGGAGAGACAGTCAAAGGAAAGCAAACCTGCTGAGTCCCCTTCTCACACAGCTTTTATTGAGAAGATGCAGAAACTTTTTTTTACAAGAACAAAGGTAATAGGGGAGGGAGATCAGGTGACAAGGAGAAAGAATGATTAATAGACTTCTTTCTGACTGGAGAAAGAGCTAATTTTGGTCAGTACGTTCTTTTTCTTTTGCTAATTAATAAGCACAAAGGGCGGGGCAATCTAGAACTCTCTAGGCTAATTTCCTAAAGCCCGTTCACGTGCATTCCTTTGTATCTGCATAAAGGTCACTCACTCACACTTTCTAAGTGTTTGCATTCAAGACACATTCACTCAGGGCTTTTAGCTAAAGTGCTCCAATCCAAGTCTTAGAGGGTTCACTGTTAGATGGGTGATTCCCTACACCAAAGAGCCTGGAAACTCCGTGAAAATTGTGACTCTTCCTGTTTATCTTTGGATCATCAATACCATTACATATGTTGCTCAGTAAGTATTTGTGGAATGAATAGAAGACATGGGGGTAACCCTAAAATTATTCAACTTGATAGAATGATAGCTGCTTTGATAAAAAACATTTATAGGACATGTGGTATGATATAAAAATAAAGGACAAAACTTTTTGGAACACACTGTATAGAATGATATGATTCACCAGATCTACACAGGCAAATTTACAGTCTAGAAAGAAACTGAAATGTTTGCAGGTGAAAAGCAAGTATAAAACATACATTTGGCTTAAAATTAATTGTCTAAATAAAATAAAAACAACAACAACAACATACATGTGGATAGATCATAGATATCTTTTCCTTTGCATACCCAAAAGTTCAAAAATAGATCAAATGGAAGTCTTTTTTTAATTGCTTAAAAGAAAATATAACTACCTTAAATATTAAGCTGTTATTTGCAATATTAGAGAGACATTTCTTTTAATTAGAATACTTCTGGGCATAACTGGTTTAGGTAGAGAGAATGCTGACTTATGTAACAATAAGGTGACCAACTTTTTTACAATGAAAAGGACAAAAATAAATTGAAGAAAACAATATCGTAAATAAAAGAAATATTTTATTCATTGCAACAATAATACACTATAATATGATAAATACATAATAAAAACATTTGTAATATTTTATATTATAATTATGCTTACATGCTTATTAATTTTTAATAATAATTGTAGGAAAAAAGTACTCATTTAGATACAAATACATCATATCACACGCAATAGATCGACTGCATCAATCAAATATGGAAATTTACAGATTAGTCTTTCAATATCAAAAATGAGGACATGTATGAGGACACTTTTCAAGGGAGGACGGAACTTACCAAAGGACTGTTCTCCCTAAAGGAGGACGGTTGGTCACCTTAGTAACAAAAATCTAGGATAAGGCCTAGCTTGGAAATTGGCTTAAACAGGGTTTAAATTATATTACCGGGGTCACCTTTGCCTTATTTTGTAGCTTTGTTTTTGACTCTTGTTTAAATTTATTCTCAAATGATTACAAGGTGGCAGCATCAACCTAAAAATTCATCCTCTGGTTTTCAGTGAGACAGGGAGAGTTTCAACAGTGAAACAAAGGTTTTGAACCTTGTTTTCAGTGGCTCAGTTTGGATCATGTACTCAGCCCTAAACAATCTGTGTGGCGTACAAAAAGTGGCTCCTCAAAGGAACTTGAGGTTTGTTGGGAAAACAGCTGTGTTAGGGTTGCTCACTTGTACTTTGCATGATTAGTGCGTGAGCCTGTGGCAAAGCCACGTATGCATAGATTATGTAAGGGTGTGAGTGCTTGCCCTCAGAGCAGACTGCAGATTGTGGACCACCTGCCAGCCACTGAGAGGGGCCGTTTTGCTGTTTACTCATCTGCTGCTGCGAGAAGAGGTTTTCCCTGCCTGTTTGCTCGTCCACTATTGAGAGACTAATAAATGGGGATGGCCTCCCTCTTTCTGGCTCTGCAGTTCCTCTACCATCTGACCGAATCCAATGTGAACCTGCCTGGCCTTGGCCGCTGGCATTACAGGGTTCTACTGGAAAGAAGGAATAAAAAAATATTAAGCTGAAATGTAACAAATGTTCAGTACACATAAGAATGTTTTCTGCCAAATTTTTAAGCACGTGTGTGTGGCTTCAATACATTAAAAAATATAGATTATATTTCGAGGTACATTTGACTTTCAGCTTCAAGGCAGCAAGAACCTTCAATTATTCCTGTGTCCCCAGGGCTTAACTGAGTGCATGAGATAAAGTAGGTACTCTGTAACATTTGTTGAATGAAGGAGTTCAGGCAAGGCATCACTTAACCATATGGAAATCTTTGCTGGACTTCTCTATCAACATGTGTGATAAAGCAAATAGGAATTTCTATGCACGTTTATAAATAGCTTGGAAAAATTATTTATAGGCTAATTGCTAGATTCAATTAATTACAATGCCCTAAAAAGGTTATACAAATGGAGAATTTGGCCTGCATTTTAACATTTGGTTTCCTTTTGATCTCTCTCACCTTTTGGGTATAAAATAAACACCCTATTTCCTATGGCATTTCAGAGAACTGAACTTGATAATTCTGGCAGGGCATTTTGCTCTTTCAAGACATTCAACAGCAAGCACGTGTGTGTCTGACTAAATGTCACTGTGCTTAAGGTTTCTGTAATTTGGATTTGAAAGCTGGCAAAGGGAGAGAGAAGACAGAAGTTTTTAGTTTCTTATTAACCTGTCCTATGATGTTTCTTTGCTCATTTGCTTCTAATGATTCCAAACAGGAACTGAAACAAAAGCTGGAGCGCTGGCCTACCACAGGTTAGCTACTCAGTGCAAGGGCTACTTCTGGAGTCTGATGGTAGGGAGTGGGTCAGAAAAGACTAATTAGACAAGCTTCAAGTTCTGGGGAAATTCCACCGAACAGGTGAAAACAAACTGGTGATAATTGAGGGGCTAATTATCCTCCACCTAGCAGTTGGCCACCAGGTGTTTTGTAACACATGAAAGAAAAGACTGGCAGAGCAACAGAGGCTGTTTTGTTCAGAGAAAGAAGGAGAACTGGGGAAGGGGAAAAAGACAAAAAAATTCAGAGTATTTAAAATCCATAAAATGATGTTTCTTATATTATTTCACCTGGTCTATCATGCTATATTGGGTAGAAACTCAACCAAGGATATGTGCTGGTGTTTTGATTTATGTATTTCTTTTTAAAGAACTTGTGTCCCTTTTAGCCTGTATAATCATGATTTTCTTTTTTAATGTTGGGTGTACATATATGTATACCCTTGTAATTGAGTTTATCAATTATAATCTTGTCATTTTATAATCTATATGGTGCATTTTTAGATAGAAAGTTTATTGGCATTTGGAAAATCTAGGATTAATAACAGAATGGAGACCAACCAGTCTGAATTATGAGCAATGGTTTCATAATGACCAAACTTTCCCTTATTCATGCTATATCAGAATTTAAGGAGTTCTTAGAACATCTCCGGTGATATCAACATATCTCATAAAGGATACTTCAAGTCTCTTTTACTATCTTAATTTGTCATTAAAAAAAAATGGCATTCAGAATTCATTAGCTGAACAGGACTACCTTTGATGTACTATTTTATAGGTAGCTGTTGGGAAAACAGCTGTGTTAGGCTTGGTCACTTGTACTTTGCCTGATTAGAGCGTGAGGATGTGGCAGTGCTACGTGTATAGTCTATGTAAAGCTACAAGTGCTTGTCTTCAGGGCGGATTGTGATAGTCTGCACACCCCTGTAAAAGCCCATTTTGCTGTTTGTTTGCCTGAGAAGCGGTCTTCCCCTGCCTATTTGCTCATCTGCCATTGCAAGACTCTATTGCATGGGAGTGGCCCACTGCTTTCTGGCTCCACAGTTTCTCTACTGTCCGCCTGAATCCAGTGTGGATCTGCCTGGCCTCAACCACCAGCATTACAGTAGCATAAGTCAATTTGAAAGATCAGATACATGGGTTAATAATTACCATTAAAATAATATAATATCCTATTCATAAATATTTCAGCAAGCCAGAGAAAGCATCACAAAGGAAGAAAATCTTTTAAAATGGCAATGTTGAAAAGTAGACTGTCAGAAGAATTAAGCTCAGACATTTATGACTCTTAGCTTGTGTCCACCAGCTCGGATTCTGCTGTTCTTGCAATGAACAGGCTCATTTGGTCTGGAGCATTGCAGCTTTGAGGCTGAGCAGTTTGCTGTGGAGCTAAGATACCTGTCCTACCAGGCCTCTCAGTGCTCAGTGGGGGGTGAAGCTCTCAACAGTGACACTGTGCTGACCTAGGACAGCTATGCTGCAGGTTAAATGGCTGCTTTCAGGCTGAGATTTATTTTTTATTTTCTTTTTCCTGATTCTCCTGGCTTTGCTGTTGTCCTTGGGAGGCAGAGCAAATTCCAAAGGTTGTCCTTTGAAACTGGATTTGAAACAGCTCTACCATTTACTAAGGCTGTGACTTTGAGAAGAGATCTTTAATTCACTGACTTTTACTTTGTTCTTATCTGTAAAAAAGAAGTAATGAATATTGCCTTGCAGAGAATTTATAAGGATTAAATAAGATATAAATATTGTTTGCATCATTAAAGTCTAACCAGAAAAACAAATCTACAGGGTAGTATATAAACAGCATGAGTGTCCTGGAACTGAATACAGTGACTATATAACAAAAGTAATGGGATCACTGAAAAGCTAAACAAGGAATTGTTAGGCAAGTTGGGGGTTAGTCACAGCAGAAAGCAAGTTCTACTCCTATGCTGAGAGGATAGGGAGAGTGCTACTGGAACTCATGGATTATGATTGTCTTGGCAAGACAGAATGATAGCCAAATTGTCTCCATGGAGGACACACTGACAGTGATGCTCTCAGAAACATAGAGAGGAGAAATGTCCTGCTTCTCTCATATTTTACCCTCTAGTCCCAGGGGTCAGGAATCTTTTTGGCTGAGAGAGCCATGAACGCCACATATTTTAAAATGTAATTCCGTGACAGCCATACAACAACCCATGTACATTACGCATTATCCAATAAAAATTTGGTGTTGTCCTGGAGGACAGCTGTGATTGGCTCCAGCCATCCGCAACCATGAACATGAGCGGTAGGAAATGAATGGATTGTAATACATGAGAATGTTTTATATTTTTAACTTATTATTTTTTTTTATTAAAGATTTGTCTGTGAGCCAGATGCAGACATCAAAAGAGCCACATCTGGCTCACGAGCCATAGGTTCCCGACCCCTGCTCTCGTCTTTATCCCTTGACTCCCAACAGCTGAACAGAGTCAGAAGCCACCAGACATGGGAGCTAGTCTAAAAAATGCAACAGCCTACTGGACTCAACTCCCCTGAGATACAGAGAGAAAAGGAGAAAGGCAAAGAATGGTTCAACAGTAATAGTCCAAAGACTGGTCCCCATGACATGTTGCCTAATACATGGTTAGTACTTAACTGGGGTGTCGGTGATCCATGTCTTTTCTTTCCCTTGGATCCAGCAGTCTTATAGCTCTCTTTCCCCTCCCTTATTCCCTTACTCTGACCTTTTAAAGGTCCCTGGAGAGGTCAGAGGAGAAACTTCAGCCTCTGCCTAGGGGCTGGATTCTTTCTAGAGCTTCTACTTCTCTGTACTACCGACCTCCTTGGAATTTATTTCTTTTTCCTCCATTTTTATGAGAGAAAATAATTTATCCTTCAGATGAATACAAGGAGTGGGGACTTTTTAAAAGGCCTCTCACCTCTTTCTCTTTGGGGGAAACTTCCAGATTTCCAATTTGTAATCCTAAATCCAGGGATCTTGATTTACTTCTCTCTCTCTCTCTCTCTCTCTCTCTCTCTCTCTCTCTCTCACACACACACACACACACACACACACACACACACACACACACAATCTATTAATCATATAAGATGCTAGGAAACCCTATCATAACTGGCTTTGATGAATGTTACTTTTCAGAACAATGCCCATGCCTGATTAAAGGAAGCGCAATTTTTAAATAGCTGCTAAAAAAAAAATCAAGAAACTTGGCTGTTTTTATTATAGGGTTCTTAACAGGTTAGCATATCTGACTTCTCCACCCTCAGCAGGGCTTCATAACTGAAAGCATTGTAAGGGATAAGGAGAATAAGAACAATACAGAAATACACACAGACTTACAGGTAAGCCTGGATTTAGTGGAGAAATATTAAGAAAGGAAAATGGAGAGCCAAAATGAGGCAAGCTGTATTATTCCTTTGCTGGTCTTGACGTGGATAATTATCTTGAATAAAGAAATATTAAATAGATTTTAGCATCTCCTGGCTAAGGAGACTGGATACCTTCTAAAGATTTTAAACAACAAAAAATTGTTAAAGACTTGAGTTGGTAAGAAGTAAGCCTCAGTGGTGTGAATAATTATCTACTCTGGGCCACTTTGGCCTTCTTTTATACCATGCAGATGAGGTATCACTATATAGCAAAGCTTGCCTTTTCTTTTAAATAAGTTGCCCCACATAGAATCATCAAAGGTTTATCACTTTCTAAAAGCTGAATGAAGAATCAGATAACGTTTATATTGTAAAATAGATGACTTTTCCATTTTTTTGTGTTTAATATGTATGTAGAAAATTGTCATTAAGGATCAGAGAAAGACTATAATCACCTTTCTCTTTTATTGTTGTGCATATACCCATCTAAGAAGTCCCCATACTTGGAATTAGGCATTAGGAGAGGCATCTGAGATGTAGGAAGTCATGGGGATAAAAGGTTAAAGATGAGAGAGCTTGAAGTGTCTATTTTAATCCACTAGGGAAGCTGTCAGCAGCATGATTAGAAGAATAAACTGCATAGAGACCATTTAGAATACAGTTGCTAAACCACAGCCTATGACAATTTAGGAAATCCATCCCTTCTAGTCTTAAAATAAAAGCTTTTCACACATTAAGGACTGTTTAGAGAATATATCTTTTGTGAACTTTGCATATAGACCTACTATTTAAGATTACTGAAAGAAAAAGACAGTATATTCCATTGGGGATACATTTCCAAATTGGAATAGCTTTTGTTTTACAGTGTTCCAACTCGTTAACTCCTCAGTGGTTTGAGATTCTTGATTTTGGATAGGTCATATGTTCTACTTTTTGAAAAGAAAGTTAGTAAATGTCTAAAATATTTGGGAAGAAGAGTCAGCATGGTTTGATTTAGTCAGCTCCAATGGCCTCCAATTTCCAAGAGAAAGGATAGGTGAATAAATCAGCTGAGTACTATACTAAAATATCTAGACAGACTAAAAGATCTACTACCAAGAAAAACACCACCTGTCAGAGCAAAGGGAATGGGGAGAAAGAGGCGATTATAGATGCTAAGCCAAAGTAGTAAATTTTATAAACACTATAAGCTTTCAGGAGGACACTTTATGTTTCCATTAGTTAGTTGTGTTATTATTGTTGTTTGCAAGTAATAAAAATTCACTGAAACTAATGAGACAAAATAATTTATTGTGGTCTTAATTTTTGGTTGTTCTTTAACTTCTTTATTTTCTCATTTTAAATAGCTAGCCGAGCTCTTTTTATTTCATAACTTTAGGGTCATTTGTAGGACTTTTATTTGATCGAAGCTGCTTGAAAGCAATGCTTCTTCCTATTTTTTCTGAAAGCCTAAACTCCTTGAAGAGATTATGAAAGGAGGAGGGGAAAGGGAATGTCTTTAGGGAAATTTAGAAGAAAGAGGCTGAGGGTGAGGACCAGAGCAAATGCTCTTTTCCTCTCTCAATATGGTGAGAGGTATGGGTTATATTGGTAGTGGGGACTTCTTCCGTACTCATGACAGTGGTATCAGTAGAGGCAATTTCTCAGAAGGGAAGGAATTGTGGTTATTGTTGAAACCTAGGTACAAGATCCTCTAGATTCACTGAAGTTTCATATACTCTCAGTTCAGCAGGAAAGTAGCTGAGCCTCCAAATCCCAGGAAGCCCTAAAGACTGAGATTGAGATAATATGTCTCAGGAGTAACTTCTCATGACAATGACCATTACTGAAGGAGCCTTCCTAAGTCATTGATGTTGCCCAAGGCACTAGAACTGTTAATACTCTGGGTGGATGTGAGAGTGGGAGCAATAACAAATGAGATAAAATTCCAGCCAGATTGATAGGATAAGAGCTGGGAGATGGATATAAATGGACTTTTCCTCACGTTTACTGACTAAGAAGATTTAGATTCACTATGCTAAGGCAGAGTGAAAAATTTATCATAAGGATAAGATGATATTTTCCTCCTTGCTTACATCCCCAAATTTACCTCATTCTACCATCCTCCTTCCTTCCTCACTCACTGTGCTCCAGCCATGCTGATTAGTCTTCAACAAGCCATGCTCTTTTATGCCTAAGTATCTTTGTACTTAAATTTCTTTTTGTCTGAAAAATGATTCTCCAAATATTTGTATGACTGGCTTCTTTTTATTTTCAGATCTTACTTTAAATGTCATTTCCTAGAAGAGCTTATCCCTGTTCACCCTTATATAAGGAGTCATCTCTCACATCCACTTTTATAACAAAGCACTTATTCTTGATTACCTGCCTTATAATACTTCTTGGGAGTCAGCGTAAATCAGATAGATAGACAGAAAGATAATTTATTAGTTTTCTAGGGTTACTCTACCAAATACCACAGACTGGGTGGATTAAACAACAGAACTTTATTTTCTTACAGGTCTGGAGGCTAAAAGTCCAAGATCAAGGTGTCAGCAGGTTTAGTTTCTTCTGAGGCTTCTCTTTTCGGCTTGCATATGGTTGCCCTCTCATAATACCTTCCCATGGTCTATTCTCTGTGCCTGTGTCCTAATAGCCTCACATGAATCACACTGGTTTAATCATATTGGCCCACGCACAATACCTTATTTTACTTTAAAGACATTCAAATATAGACATATTGTGAAGTACTGGGGTTTACAGCCTTAATATAATACATGGATTTTGAGGAGATACAATTTAGCCCATAATGATTAAATAGACAGATGGGCAGATGGATAGATAAATACATAAAAGAAGATGAATGGATGGATGAATGGATGGAATCTCACTGATTTATTCTGCTGGGGAAAGACAATGGTCTGGCTGTGGGTCTAAGGGAAGAGGTCTGGGGTCCTAATACTTGACCTAACCCTTACTCTCCCATCTTCAAAGATATCTAGTATCTCTAATTCTTTTTTTTTTTAAAGATTTTATTTATTGATTTTAGAGAGAGGAGAGAGAGAGACAGACTGGGGAGGGGGCAAAGGGCAGGGAGTAAGAGCGGGAAGAATCAACTCATAGTTGCTTCTTGCCTGTGCCTTGGCCAGGCAAGCCCAGGGTTTCAAACCAGTAAACTCAGCATTGCAGGTCAACGCTTTATCCACTGCATCACCACAGGTCAGGTTAGCGTTCTAATTCTTAAGCCTTATGGAGCTAGTGGCATGAATCAGCTTGCTTCTTTAGGTTGCTTATACCCACTTTTACAGCTTTCCCCTACCAGTCACTTAACAAACCATAGAAAACTCAACTCATATTCAGTCACTAGCCTTCTAGCTGTGTCCTGTCTTCTGAAATATTGTTGGCATCATTTTTTAGTGGCTGTTGTCTTTCATCTCATACACTTCATCATTTTTATTCTGTACTCTTTTTCTTCCTTTATAATCATTTCAGTAGTATTTCATGATGATGTGGGGCTAAATGTACAGATTCAATCTTTCCTGTTTAATTTAAAATCTTCTACATTACTTTAAGCTTTGTTTAATATGACTTTAAGATCTTAAACCCTGGAGAATTTCTTATTATTAATTGTGCAAAACTTCCACTCTTAGTGTATCAACACATATAATTTTAGAATTAATTATAGAAGAAGGGCTATTATCCAGGAAATTATAAATATTATATCTAATAATTGGCTCTTGTTACTATAGATCTGGTGAAAATATTATATTGAAACCTGGATTAACATATGACAAAATAATATCATATCACATAATAACATTTACGTCATTAAAAAAGATATTTTGCTCAATGTAACTTTCAGGTTCACTTCTCAGTACTTGCCTAGACAAATCCTACTTGTAGTCCAACCAAATTATCAGCTTGCTGTACTCCAAATATGCTGCAGACATTTCAGAAAAGCCCTTATGGTTTTCCTTTGTGTATTTCCTCCTCTTAGAGCGATTTATTATCACTTGTTATAATCCTTTCATTTTTTTCAGAGCCAACCTCAAAAGGCACCTTTCCTGAGGCTCTTAATTAGATGTTCTGTCTCTCTTTTGAACTTAGTATTTGTACTTCTGGTCCTTTCTTGATTCCAGTCAAGTTGTGAGTGAACTTGGTTTATCTTTCTTACTAGAGTATAAGAGTCTAGAAAACAGAAAGTTCTAGTCGACTCTTTATGAGTGCCTTTACATTTCTTCAGAGCACAATAAAATCTATGGATTTTAATTCA
Source organism: Saccopteryx leptura (assembly GCF_036850995.1). NCBI lineage: Eukaryota > Metazoa > Chordata > Mammalia > Chiroptera > Emballonuridae > Saccopteryx > Saccopteryx leptura. The sequence continues at coordinate 145,370,820 of NC_089505.1, forward strand.
ACTCCCAAGTCACAGTAACTTTTAGTTGATACATACTGGGAAATATAAACTTTTTAAAATACTAGTCTCTACAAAATAGAAAGCTATCTGTTGTTAATACTGTTATGTACTTCCCTACCCTGCCAGATTAAAACTTAAACCAAAACATTGTAAATCCAAAATCATGCTTAATTTTTTTGTTACATAGGTAATTGGGATATTTGTTTCCATTTTTGCATTTTAAAAAATCATGGCAGTGTCTTAAAAACTGATTACATAGACTTATCAGGAAAGCTTTTAGAACAAATTTAATGTAAGCTTAAAGACTAGCCCGTCTGTTAAGTGTGAAAGACCTAAAGAATGTCTTTGGTTATTATTAGAACAACAGAAAATGAAGGAGACATCTGTTTAAAAGATATTCCTGCTGAAGCAAAATTGGGAGCAGAGATCAGTAGTTTAAGAAGGGAAGAGAGCAGAACTAAGCAGATGATACATGTAGCAGTTTTTCCCCAAGAGGTTTTGAGTATGGAGAAGTAGCATTAGCAATGTACTAAAAACCCTTCAGGGAATCGTGAAGCTTCAGTGCATTGATCTGTGCCACAGAATAAGATATTCAAAGGAGTGAGGTAGGCCAGCCCAATAAGTTAAAAAAAGATTGACTTCTCAAAAGCCACATATGTTTCAATATAACAAAGTATAATTTTTCAACATTGAACAGTATTACTGAGTGATAACCAATGATTTCTTCATTTTCCATAGCTTGTGTCATCAGGGACAAAAATAAAGCAAATTTTTTTTGTCTGCATACTGTACCAACTAAGCAGTGAATTGTGATAAGAAAATAAAAATATAGGAGAACACAGGACTAGACATTTTTATAAATTAAGCAAAAGGAGTAGCTAATGGGCCTGGACTGTCACATTATTGGTAGTAATAAATATCTGCTACATAGATTAAGGCTTCAAATCTGCTCAATGATGACTATTAGTTGATAGTCTTAAACTGATATGAAAAGAGTAACAAGAACTAACGAAAATGTCTTTTTATATATTCTAACAGTTAGCAAATCGTTCTCCATAAGTAGACCTGTAGCATGTTAGAAGAGGTTATAATATCAAATAATTTATAGCTCCGCATTACAGGGAGCCTAGTCAAGGATTGCTGAAGTTTTCTGTCCAGTGCCCAAAGCTAATCAGTGGAAAAGATAGGAAGGACTAGAATTCCAGCCTCCTCCTTTTTTGGTTCATTTATCATGCTTTTTCTACTCACCCTACTGCCAAAAACAAGCCAGGATTATTGAATGATAGATGCAACCGCTCTTCTGGTAATTTACCAAAAAAGTGCTCTGAAGCCTTAATTTGTTTTTGTCAGGACAATTTACATAATTCTTCACTTACCTTTGTGTGTAGTGGTATGTATATGTCTCCAGCTAAAAGAAATAAATCATAACCATATGCCTTCATTTACTCACTTAACCAGCCTTTACTGTACTCCCACTCTGTGTTAGTCTCAGAAAAATTTGTTATTTCAGTTTATCGATGATATATATCCTCAACAATGATTTTTTTGGTATAAACAGTTGCATCCATGTGTGTTAAGAGGAAATAGGCTTTATAAAGCACATGACCCTGTTTTACTTAACATCCTTGCATTTGGTACCCAACTTTTTTTATTCTTGGCTATCCACAATTCTTTAACCTCAGAGAGTCATTTATAAATCAATGCCCTTAATTCCAGAACTATAGAGACTATTGATGTATCATCATTGCACTTCAGTCTTTTACTTGCTAGGTATATAGGAGAGTCATATTATAGACAGGGCTACAGGGAAACAGAACTGGTCTATTATTACAGATGAGATTTCCATACACACACACACACACACAGGAATATAGTTTTAAACATAATGTTATATAAAAGTAAAGTCATCTTAGTAGCTACTTAACTTTCTCTCTGGAACCTGGTTGTTGAAGGGTAGTAAGGAGATTTTTGAGAGCATTTGTACTGGATTTCTTTTTATAGCTTTCATGATTATCAGGCAAAAGCATGTCTTTTGCTTCCTGAGCAGGTCTCTGTAAGCAATTTAATATAGTTCACCGAGAGAGGGTATGGTAGCTAGCCCATGCTAAGCCTAAGCAAACTGCAGTAGAAATTGAAATGGTTGTTCCCGGCTCAATTCATACCACTGGATTAAACTGAAATATTACCCATGTCGTGTAGGGATATTGAAGAGAGTTGTAATTCCGTTGGTTTCAACTAGGTACTGCCAGCAGTAACTGCCACATGAAAAACAGGGAAAATATGTTTCCTGAAGAATTATTAGTAAAAGGTGAAACTCCAACAAGGAGTGCAATTCAAAATAGTAATAAAATAAAGAATAAAAAAATTATTTGCTGTCTAAAAGAGTAAAATTATGGAAAGCTGTCATCAGTGAAATTACCCTCCTTATAGAATTACAAAATTGTTTAGATTTCTTTTACTGCTTCTGTTGAATAAGCTGAGTTTACATTGTTTCAAGAGATGCACACGTTACATTATTTATTTCCATAAGTGGTAAAATTTCAGCATCATAAATTACTTTTTCTACAGCCTGTATGGTTTTATTTAGTGTGTACATATTAATGCCTTAAATTACATTTCTGTAGCACATTCAGCGAGCATACTAATAAAATCACAGCCGCTTCAATGACCTTGAGGCTGAATTCCAGTCTTTCACCTACAGAATTTTAACAATACAGACATAGAGGAGGCACAGGGAAGACACAAAAGTAATTGTGGATTCAAAACATATGTTTATCTCTGGGAGTATTTGCTCCCCAAATGTTATTAATGTTTAAATACACTTTTCTGAAAGCAGCCATTCTCCAATAATGAGAACTCTTGCAACCAACCTAAAATTATGTAGGTGCCAATCTTTCGGATAGACCCCATAGCTGTGCGGGTGTCTATAATAGTAATTTTCAATTTGGCAATCCCTTTAATCACCAAAGCACTTCACAAATATTAACCAGAAAATCTCACATAACTTCTCTGAGATGTAGTTATATTCCTTCTACAGAAGGAACAACTAAGCATAAGAGATTTGTTCTATAACCACAAGGGAGAGTGAGGAACAAGACTGGGATTAAAACTGTAGGACCAACAACTACTAAAACCTACAGTCTTGTATTAGCAAAGCCATTTTGGATTTGGATTCCTTAATGAGGAGGGGACTATAAAGGCATGAAAATATTAAAGACTATTTAGTTTATATTCATACTTTGCTTCTGCCATGTTTTCCTAATTCCTAAGAGTGAGGTTACAATAAAAAGTAATGAGTCTAACAAAAACTCTAAAGTTATCATAAGCTTTTTAAAAGTAATATTAAAATTTAGAATGATCCCAAAACTTACTACTACTCAACCCTCAGAAAATACTGAAAAATAAGCTGTTCTCAGAGATATTACTATTGAAGAAACTCCAGGGAAGGGCAGTATAGATTTTATGGTTATCTATGAATTAAGTAGTAGTATTATTCCTGTTATTCCTCTTACATGTTTAACTCTAACATTACCAGAGTATTTTAAGAAGTAGATAAGAGCCTGACCAGGCAGTGGCTCAGTGGATAGGGCATTGGACTGGGATGCGGAGGACCCAGGTTTGAGACCCCAAGGTCACTAGCTTGAGCACGGGTTCATCTGGTTTGAGCAAAGCTCACCAGCTTGAGCCCAAGGTCGCTGGCTTGAGCAAGGGGTTACTTGGTCTGCTGTAGCCCCCTGGTCAAGGCACATATGACAAAGCAATCAATGAACAACTAAGGTGCCACAATGAACAATTGATGCTTCTCATCTCTCTCACTTTCTGTCTGTCTGTCCCTATCTATCCCTCTTTCTGATTCTCTCTGTCTCTGTAAAAAAAGAAAAAAAAGATAAGAAAGCACTTTTTAATTTTTTTATTTATTTTAATATTTTCTTTAAAAAAAATTTTTTTTAATTTATTTGTTCATTTTCATCTTAGAGAGGAGAGAGAGAGAGAGAGAGAGAGAGAGAGAGAGAGAGAGAGAAATGTGGGAGGAATAGCAGGAAGCATCAACTCCCATATTTGCCCTGACCAGACAAGTGCAGAATTTCGAACCAGAGATCTCAGTGTTCCAGGTCGACGCTTTATCCACTGCGCCACCACAGGTCAGACCAGAAAGCATTTTTTGGACAGTTGGTTTTTTTCCATCTGCTGCTATGAAGAAAAATTAAAACAAGAAAAATATATTTAAAGTTATTTACATTCTACAGAATATATTTACATTTTTTTCATTAAAATTAGATAATATATGTTTATTGTGATTATAGTATATACTTCTAAAACAGTAAAATAGAAATATAAAAAAGCAACAGAAAATTTATCAATGGGGATAATAATGTAGGAATAAGGTAGAAAAAAGAGAGAGACATGACTAACTAATATTCTAGGCAATTATTAATGTGCTCTTTTTATAAAATTCTAAAACATACTCACTGAATATTTTAGACTGAGAAGAACAGAAAAAGATTTTTATCTTTTAATATAATGTCTTCATTTGATACTGCGTTTGTAATACTCTAAGACCATATATTCTTTCAATTGTAAACATAACTAAAATTGAGATGCCTCTTATAATTGAAAGTATCTTATTATTGCTTTTGGCTAATGTTACCAAATTTCCTATAGATATTCATCTTTAGAATTCATGAATGAAAAATCAAAACTTATGGGAAATTTTAGGAATTGTCTTAATTATGTTATTCTGCATTTTAAATAGCATGCTGTGTGCTTTAAATAATAATAAGTGACCATAATAATAAACAGTGATTCATTTTTCTGTATTAGATTATGCTAAAAATTTCAGAAATTTTCTATTTAAAAATAATAGAAAAGTGCATAGTTTGTTAGCATCATGAATAAGTATACTGTAATAATCCATATATCTCTACCTGATATAGACATGTCATAAAAGGACACACTTATAAAACTAAATAAATATCATTTAAGATATAGAAAGACGAGTCCTGACTGGTTTGCTCAGTAGATAGAGTGTTGGCCCGGCATATGAGCCTCCTGGGTTTGATCTCCAGTCAGGTCACACAGAAGAAGCGACAATATGCTTATCTTCCTCTCCCTCTCCTCCTTCTTTCCCTTTTCTTCCTCCTACAGCCAGTGGCTCCGTTGGTTTGAGCATTAGCCTCAGGCGCTAAGGATAGCTCAGATTATACAAATGCACATGCTTCAGACAGGGGTTGCCAGATGGATCCCAATTGGGTTGCATGCAGAAGTCTGTCTCTCGATTTCCCCTCCTCTTACTTAAAAAAAAAAAGATATAGAAAGATTATACTAAATATTTAAGTCATTATTCTTGATGTTGATTTGACTGAATTAAGAGTATTTGTAAAGCAACCTCAACCTTAGTTTGTTGTTAAGGTATATGCTGTTTCACATAAGCTCTAAAAAAAGTGAAGATAATGTTTTTAGCTGGTTTTGATTTTGATGTTGAAATCAATATTGCTTTTGCTAATTCTTATTTTCAGTAAATTTTTAATTTCATGTTGTAGTGTTCCACCACAATGTCCACATCTTTTTTTTGTTGTACTTTTTTTTATTAAACTATTTACAGGGAGTGTACCTATAGAAAGTATCCAAACACTACAAAATGCCAGTGAGTGTTACTGCATAGTATTATAACCACATTTGGATCTCCTACCAAGGTGAACAGTACTACACAGATTTGAATGTCAAATTGCTGATTTGAGGGTATAAAATTTGTTAAGTCTTGGAACACTACTCAGAATTTGTAAGAGCATACTATGCTTATGAAATTCTAATAATTATTTTGTTTGCGAGAATAACTCACTATTTTTTGCAAAAAGGGCCACAACTCACATTAACATGGCAATACCTACAAGAATGGTTGATTATGCTGTGGCTGAATAGTTCGGTTGATTAGAACATTGTTCTGAAGTACAGAGGGTGCCAGTTTGATGCCCAGTCAGGACACATACAGAAACATGTTTCTGTCTCTCTCCCTTCCTCTCTCTAAAATCAATAAAATAACATTTTTTTAAAAAAGAATAATTGTTTTGTGATAGCTTTCCATTGATTGTTAAGCTTTAATATTCACTGAAGAATAATAATATTTTTTCTGTTTTCTCTATTGATTTTGCACAAGATTTTTGACTTAGAGACATGTATAAATTTCCTAAGGAATTTTGACATGGAAATGCTACTGTCAGTCAGACAGCAGTTGAGACACGATTGTTGCCTGTGCAGTTATAAACATCAAAAGAACAAGTATCAAAATTTACAGAATGTCATCAGCTTAGAAGAAAATTCCAAAGGAAATAGTAGAGTACTCTTTCACTCCTTACTCTAAATGTAATGGTTGTGAAGAAAAGATAGAGGAGGGGATGCATCAGAAATGTCCAATGATGTTTCTAAAGTCACTTTCACAAGAAAGACAGTTCTACATAATTGCAAGGCTTGCTTAAAAGCCCAACACTAAAGGCTTTGGTTCCCTTAGCATTTTTTTCTTTGAATGCTGCACCAACAGTACTTTGATGGCACACAAGACATTATAGTGTGGGAATAAATGGGCATCAAATAACTCAGAATCAAAAAGTGATTCAGAAAGTTGGAGTCTGAAAGTGAAGATCTTTTAGAAGAACTTCAACCAATTTAGATTGCTTAAATTTTCTTTTTTATGTAGGCATATGATAAATGATAAAAAGCTATGCCCAATTATGACTGAGAACTCTTTCCATAGTATTAAAAAGTTTCAAAGTGATAAAGTATTTTCTCATAGTTTAATTGGTAGTGTTTTAACTTTCTTATTGGTACATAAAATAATAATTACCTTATAATCAATGATATCTCAGATTTGATTAAAAAAAACATAGATGCAGGAACTGAGACAGAGAATTAGATGACTTCCAAAACAGATTTGTTGTTTTGATATATGTGCATACATGATATAAAACTGTATATGCACATTTTAAATGAATTCTAACATTGAGGTCTACTTATATTGATACACATGGCCCAAGTACATTAATTTAACCCTTGAATAGTATTATATCCTCTCATGACATGAACATCCCACAATTTACCAAATCTCAATTGATGAGCTTTTTCAACACTTCTTATTAACAATGCCACTATATTAGTTAAGAAATATTAGCAACTCTGATTACAAATTCTCAATGTATCATGGCTTAAACATGATGGGACTTTATTTCTAGGTTACATAGGGAACAAAATGAGTATTATTGATTGGTAGCAGGGCCCAGGTGTTTTCATGTTAAGATTCCACTATTTCATCATATAGCTCTCTAAAGTCTCTGCTTGTTTTCTTCAAGTCAGTGGGAGAGGAAGGAGCGTGGAGATCATGTGCAGTTGGCTGGTTTTTTACAAGACAGGTCTGGACATGCTGCACATTAATTCCACTCAATTATTCTTTATTAGGGTTTAGTTGCAGGGCCGCTTCTAATGATAAGGAGGTGAAGAAATTTAGTCTGATTGCATGCCCAGGAAAAGGAGGAAATAAGTTTAGTGAAATGCTAGTCAGTCTCTGTCTTAATATTCTTAAACATGCCTCCTCATGCCCACTTATGAGGGTCTATCTAAGGTATATACCTATATGTGGGACTGTTACATTTTAGTGAATTGATCTGCAGCTTATTTAGATGTCAGTCACTGTGTAAGTGTTCTGCTATTCTCATATTCTTGTCAGCTCTTAAGCTTATCACCGTATAAAAGTTTTGCTAATTTTAAAACTGTAAAATAATATCTAAATATAGCTTTAATTTACATTTATTTATTTATTTATTTATTTATTTATTTATTTATTTATTTTTGAGAGAGAGAGAGAGACAGGAAGAAAGAGAGAGAGAAAGAGAGAGGAGGAGGAGGAGGAGGAGAGAGTGTGAGAAGCATCAACTTGTGGTTATTTCACTTTAGTTGTTCATTGATTGTTTCTTGTACGTGCCTTGACTGAGGAGTTCAAGATGAGCCAATGACCCGTTGCTCAAGCCAGTGACCTTGGGCTCAAGCCAGCAACCTTAAGGGTTTCAAACCTGGGACCCCAGGACTCCAAGTCAATACTCTATCCACTGCGCTACCACCAATCAGACTGCATTTCCTTGATTAATAGAAATATTGAGGATCTTTTTATGATTATTGGTCACACAAGTGGCTTCTATAAATTCCCTGTTTTTATCTTTTGCTCATTTTATTTCGAGTTTTTTGAATTTTTGATTATTATTTGTTTTTTATATAGTTTAGATAATACTCCTTTAATGGCAATTTACATTGCAAACATATTCTCACACTTGTAGCTTGTATTTTTATTTTGGACATACAGAAGTTAATTTTAATATATTTAAATGTATTCCCTATCTTTTGTGTTTTTTTGTGTGTGTGCCTTGTTTAAAAAGATTTTTTTCTTCTCTGATATCATGAACATATTTGCCTACATGTTCTTTTAAATGTTTTAAGCTCTGCTTTTTTATATTTAACTTTTAAACCAACATAAAATTTATTTTTAGATAAGCATAAGATAGTAATCTAATTTTCTTCCATATGTATAGCCAGTTGTCTTAGCACCACTTATTGAATTATTCTTTTTTTCCCAATTCATCAGTAATTATATTCTATAACATGATTTCCCATATGTAAGAGTCTGTTTCTAAGTTCTGTTTCATTGAACCTACCATTTCATATATATACTGATCTATATGAGTCCTTAAAATGCAGCTTCTGTTATTTTATAATAACAATGAGATCTGATATAGATATTTTTCCTTGTCTTGCTCTTTTCATTTTACAATCCTATTCTGGATGTTTCTTCAAGTCACACTAATTCATTCACTTAGATGGTTACCTGATAATAGTTTCTAGTATTAATACAGGATATTAAACTTTTGTTAATGGAAATTTACTTTATTTCAAAATGTTTAGCTTCTGAAAATAATGCTGCACTAAACATTTTTGTGTATGTGGTCTAAGATGCACCTCCTAACTAAGTGATATATCTGTATTACATGGTAGCTAAATGAAAAATTTTAGCATATCTTTACAAATTGTTCTTCAGAGAAATTGTTACAGCTCCCAGTTTTTCTTTCTTTCTTTTTTTTTTTAGGTGAGAAGAGGGGTGATAGTGAGGCAGACTCCTGCATGTACCTCAACCAGGATCCATCCAGCAACCCCGTCTGAAGCTGATGCTCCAGTACTGAACTATTTTTAGCACCTGAGGATGATGCACTCAGACCAATAGAGCTATTCTCAGTGCCCAGAGCCACACTCAAACCAATTTGGCCATAGCTGTGGGAAGGTAAGAGGGAGTGAAGGAGGGAGTGCAGGAAGAAGCAAATGGTCACTTCTCCTGTATGCCTGGATCTAGGAATTGAACCCAGGACATCCATATGCCTGGCTGATGCACTATCCACTGAGCCACGGTCAGGACCACAGCTCCCATTTCTATCAACTGTACATGACAGTAGTCTTTCTTCCCCTTCTCTTCATCATTATGCCCAGTAATAGGTATCATTGCTCTTTTGAATGTTTGGCAGTCAGGTGCATGTAACTTGTTATTATACTTTGCATTTCTCTGAATAATAAGGAATTTGAGTATCTTGTCATATTTTTGACTATTTGTAACTGTGTATTTATATTAATTGTCAAATTGCCTTTTGAATTTTTGTCATTACTTGTCATTTTGAAGCAGTTCTTTTTATAGTATAGATATTAGCCTTTTTCATCATTCCACATTATGAATTTTCTAAATATAACATAATACTTTTGACTTTGTTTGCAGTATCTTTTCAACAATATTTTAATTTTAATATGGTGAAATAATTTTTGCTACAATGATTTAAATATGAATGTAGTCACATTTATTTATTTTTCTTAACACAGTTATTCCATTCATAATTATATGTGTTACTTTATATCTTCTAGGATGGCTATCATTAAAAAAAGTTTCGGTGAAGACATGGAGAAATTAGAACACTCATATATTGCTAGTGAAGATATATAATGCTGCAGCAACTATGGAAAATAGTTTGTTGGTTCCTTTAAATGTTGAACATAAAATTACCACATGACCCAGTGATTTCACTTCTAGGTATATACCCAAAAGAACTGAAAACAGTGACTCGATCAGACCCGTATATGCTAATATGGACTGCATCATTATTTGCAATAACCAAAAGGGGGCTCCTGGGCCCAAAATGATTTGCTGACCACTGCTTTAAGGTATTGAGTTTTGTGGTCTTGCCTGAAATTTTCCTCATTATCCCACAATGGATAATCTACAGTCCAGTACAGCAGATATTCCTAAAAATCCTTTATAGACACTCCCCGTTTGCCAAAATCACACTTTTTAGAGTAGCTGTTAAAACTTCATCTTCCCTTTCTATTCTTTCTCTCTCCACTAAATCCTAGGCTCCTTTATTTCCATCAGTATGCCTCCAAGTTATTTATTTTGTAGAACTATTTACTCCCTTATCATGTTTTCTTCCATTTTTGTTTTATCCTCATCTCTGCTAAGCAAAACCAAACTCCTTCCTTTGGACCTGCCATCTTAGAAGGTCAGGTACGTGAATTTCCACATATCTGCCATTTACCCAGCACACATTATTTACTCGTGCCAATAACATTACCACTTGATGCTATAAGAAAATTATTAAAAGTAGTATTGTGTATTAAAACTAAGCCTTTTAAAAAAGTAATGTTTCATACAGATAGGAATAAACAGAAGGCAAGACTGAGTCCTTTCTATCATAAAGGCAAGAAGAAATAAATGTCCCAGTAACACGTTTCATAGTTAAGTGCAACCACAAACTCAGAAATTATTTTTTATAAATTTCTTTTTTTTATTTATTCATTTTACAGAGAAAAGAGTAAGATAGAGAGAGAGGAGGGGGAGGAGCAGGAAGCATTAACTCCCATATGTGCTTTGACCAGGCAAGCCCAGGGTTTTGAACTGGTGACATCAGCATTCCAGGTTGACACTTTATCCACTGAGCCACCACAGGTCAGGCAGGCCAGAAAAATTTTAAAATGTGATTCAAGCCTGACCAGGCGGTGGTGCAGTGGATAGAGAGGGCTGGGATGTGGAGAACCCAGGTTCGAGACCCTGAGGTCGCCAGCTTGAGCGCGGGCTCATCTGGTTTGAGCAAAGCTCACCAGCTTGGACCCAAGGTCACTGGCTTGAGCAAGGGGTTACTCGGTCTGCTGAAGGCCTTCCGGTTAAGGCACATATGAGAAAGCAATCAATAACAAATAAGGCAGGCGTCGGGAACCTATGGCTCGCAAGCCAGATGTGGCTCTTTTGATGGCTGCATCTGGCTTGCAGACAAATCTTTAATAAAAAAATAATAACGTTAAAAATATAAAACATTCTCATGTATTACAATCCATTCATTTCCTACCACTCATGTTCATGGTTGCGGTTGGCTGGGGCCAATCACAGCTGTCCTCCAGGACAACACCAAATTTTTATTGGATAATGCGTAACGTACATGAGTCATTGTATGGCTCTCATGGAATTACATTTTAAAATATGTGGTGTTCATGGCTCTCTCAGCCAAAAAGGGTCCCAACCCCTGAACTAAGGTGTCACAACAAAAAACTGATGATTGATGCTTCTCATCTGTCTCCGTTCCTGTCTGTCTATTCCTATCTATCCCTCTCTCTCTGTCTCTGTGAAAAAATAAAAAATAAAAAAAATAAATAAATGAGATTCAGCACTGCAAATATTTTCAACTCCATTTCAGTAGATACTGACATTTAAACTGGGAGTGCACTATGAGAACTTCAGCAAAGCACTATTAGTTTGCACACATCTGCACTTGTTCATATAAACATACTCACCAATCTCTGTAATTCCTCTTAGAGGGTAAGGAAGCTCATTAACTAGATCTCATCACTGATCAGGATCGTACTGGTTATCGTTTGTCAGGGACAGTTTATAATACATCCCTTGGTACCTAGAGCTACTTGCTCTGCTTGTGGTATTTCAGGCTATGGAATACATTTTCCAGTCTAAAATCTAAATAAAATAAAAAAGGATAAATTCAGGCTCTCTTTTAGCTATTTTCTTTTCCACCAACTTCCCTCATAAAATTTGAATTAGAATTTTTTTTTAGAATATTTTTTAATACAAAGATATGGATCAGGACATCAACTCCACATTGTTCAAGTTTGCTTAATTTTGACCAGAAATGTAGATGGAGAGAGAGAAAAGAAGACATGAGAAGGAGAAGGGAGAAAGAGCCAATAAAGCCTGAGAGAGGGCAAGGTAGATGGTGTGGGGGAGGAGGGTGGAAGGGGGAGGGCAAGGGAAACAGTGAGGAGGGAGAGGTGGGGGCAAGGAGAGAGACAGTGGAACTTACTTAGAGAACCAGGGTTAATTTCTGCTCAAATCTCCTGGATAGAGAGGAAAGAAGGAGCTGCCCTAGATCCTGCCTGGTAGAAAAAAAAAAAAAAAAATTGAACTGCTGAAAGTGCTTTTTTATTGGCAGAGGAGCTGTTTCAACATTAACAGTACTTTTGAATTTTAAATACAGCCAGTTTATCCCTAGTTCAAAAACTTAGGAAAAGGGATATATTTTTTAAATTTCAAAGAGGAAAATACCTCAGAGATTGGGGTCTGAAACTTTGAGGGCGGGAGAGAACATAATGATTTCATCTTACCTGCCAGCTCTCCTCACTTGCTCTGCTCTCAGCGCTGTGGAGAGAAAAAGCCCAGTGCCACTTCTGGGTGTGATATTGGCAGGAGGCACCATCCAGATCATTCTTTAAGGAAGGATTTTTTGCTCCAGCTTCTGGAGAGCAGTCAGTTGACAGCTTCCTGCATTCAGCTGCTTCAGGGTCTGCTTTAGCGGCAGGGAAGCATTTCAGACAAGGTCATGCCCTTCCCAAGTCAGCCTACACCCAGCGATAAATTGTGCTGAGGACAGGAGGGCCCAGCCATCTTTGTCTAACAGCAGAACAACGCTGGTGGGCGCCTGCTCTGGAGTTTGCGAGGTGTTGTCTGAGGCTATGTCAGGCCTGCATCCCTTTCCATTTTTCCCTCTTCCTGATCCTGTTTCCTCCCCCTACCTTCCACAGCATCAATCCCAAATCAGTATCCTGTCCCCACACTGCATCTGTCTCAGTGTCTGCCCCCAGAACCCAGCAGCAACAGTTGGTTCATGAAACGAAGGTTATAATTGATTTGTGATGTGTGTCATGTGCCAGGGGAAGACTTCTTGCCAGGCCTTTACCATACTTGTTCTTCAAGCCTCAAACTCAGGAAAGAATAATTAGTAACTTTCCGAGCCTGAGAGTTAACATCAAAGAGAATATTAAAATCTTGCGGGGAAACCACCAGAAAGATTCAATCATTTATTTATGAAACACTTACTGATATTAGCTTCACACCAGGTAATATCTAGTACTACATACTAACAATTAAAACTTAATTTAATAGCTACTACTTGGGACTTTCAGCTGGGAGTGTGGGAGCCTAGCGAATGAGTAAACTTTGCTGAGAGAAGTTGAGAAGAAGAAACGATGCATGCTCTTCTATCACTGGACGTGGCAGGGCTCCCCTGGTTTCTCAGGTGGCGTGCACACAGGCGGCGGGTGAGGAAGCATGCGCGCATGGTGGTTCAGCAAGGTGGAGTGTACGGCGGGGAAGCCTGGAGAGAGGGCCGGGGAGGTACATGTGAGACGAGAACATTTGGATATTCCCAGTTGGAGAAGGTCTTTTTTCACCTTGTTTAGGAATTTGGACTTTATCCAGCAGCCAGTGGGCACTTGTGGAGGGAAACTGTAATTTTGTTATGTGTGTGTTAATGTCTTAAATAGGCTTTTCTCGTTCTGGATTCTAATGTTGTTGTCCTTTGGATTAGTTTACACCTCTGTGGGCCCTTTATTCCGTAAAGAAGGCAAGTATTTCAGGGAACCACCAACTAAAGATGAATAAAGTATGACCTGTGAATCAGATTTCTGAATTAACTTTCTTTTTGTTATCTCAGAGCTTTAGGGAAATTGTATGTAACAGTGTGTGTCTAGGCTGGACCGGAGGTATTTCCCTGGTGTGCCAGCAAGTGGAATTAGGAAACGCACTGCTGGAAATCCTCCAACTGCTCAGGGCACTCTGTCTCCTTAACTAGGATAGGATGCTTAGGGACATAAACAGATGTCCAGCCACATTCCCTGATTTGTCTGGGTCTCAGGAGCCCCATGAGGAAGTCCATAAATTAATTCACAATTAGAGTTCATTATAGATGCAGCTGATAGACCCAGAGAGGGGTGGGAATTCAGGATGGAGGTATGGAGAGGAGACAGCTCATGAATGGGGGAGGAGTAGACTCTTGGGAAGCATGACGCAGGCGAATCACTGGGATCCTTGGCAAAAACAACCTCATAAGTGTAAGCTGAGGCGTAGGCTCAGTAGCAGGCCTTAAGGTGGAATCATTCTGGTATGAGAAGTTGTACTTGAAACAGTTCTCACAACACTGCCTCCTACAGAAGCATATGCTCCCTAGGAAGGAGAAAGTAGGTAATGAGATGGATAGGATTATTGCACAAGTAATTCTGCCATGAAGACCTCATCAAAAAAGGCTGGACTATGGAAAGGATAGATATCACCCTCAGCTAGAGTGACAGCCCAGAGACTGGGAGGCAGGGGATAAAGGAACACACTGGTGTCATTAGAGGGAAGATAAGATTCTAATCTGTAAATGAAACTTGACACTAAAGAGTGAAGAAGATGTAGGTGGTAACATTCATAGGACACCGTGGCATTAAATGTGAGGAGTGAACGAGGCAGGGAATCTAACAATGTGTCTGCGACTCTTTAGGTAGACAATAATACGACAATTTAGTGAGAAATGACTCGAAAACACATTGGTATGTAAAGACACATGAATCTCTATGTTCATCGCAGCATTATTCACAGTGGCCAAGACATGAAAAAAGCTAAAGTGTCCCTCATTAGAGGATTGGATAAAGAAGATGTGGTACACTAAATTCAACAACCTAGAAGAAATGGATAAATTCCTAGAACAATACAACCTTCCTAGACTGAGTCAAGAAGAAGCAGAAACCTTAAACAGACCTATTAGTAGAGAAGAAATAGAAAAAAACATTAAAAACCTCCCCAAAAATAAAAGTCCAGGCCCTGACGGCTATACCACCGAATTTTATCAAACATTCAAAGAAGACTTGGTTCCTATTCTACTCAAAGTCTTCCAAAAAATTGAAGAAGAAGCAATACTTCCAAACACATTTTATGAGGCCAACATAACCCTCATACCAAAACCAGGCAAGGATGGCACAAAAAAAGAAAACTACAGACCAATATCTCTAATGAATACAGATGCTAAAATACTAAACAAAATACTAGCAAATCGAATACAACAACATATTAAAAAAATAATACATCATGATCAAGTGGGATTCATCCCAGAATCTCAAGGATGGTTCAACATACGTAAAACAGTTAACGTAATACACCATATCAACAAAACAAAGAACAAAACCACATGATCTTATCAATAGATGCAGCAAAGGCTTTCGATAAAATACAACACAATTTTATGTTTAAGACTCTCAACAAAATGGGTATAGAAGGAAAATATCTCAACATGATAAAGGCCATATATGATAAACCATCAGCTAACATCATATTAAATGGCACTAAACTGAAGGCTTTCCCCCTTAAATCAGGAACAAGACAGGGTTGTCCACTCTCTCCACTCCTATTTAATGTGGTACTAGAGGTTCTAGCCAGAGCAATCAGACAAGACAAAGAAATAAAAGGCATCCATATCGGAAAAGAAGAAGTAAAGGTATCACTTTTTGCAGATGATATGATCCTATACATCGAAAACCCCAAAGAATCCACAAAAAGACTACTAGAAACAATAAGCCAATATAGTAAGGTCGCAGGATACAAAATTAACATACAGAAGTCAATAGCCTTTCTATATGCCAACAATGAAACAACTGAGAAGGAACTCAAAAGAATAATCCCCTTCACGATTGCAACAAAAAAAATAAAATACTTAGGAATAAACATAACAAAGAATGTAAAGGACTTATATAATGAAAACTATAAACCATTGTTAAGGGAAATCGAAAAAGATATAATGAGATGGAAGAATATACCTTGTTCTTGGTTAGGAAGAATAAATATAATCAAGATGGCTATATTACCCAAAGCAATATACAAATTTAATGCAATTCCCATCGAAATTCCAATGACATTTTTTAAAGAAATGGAGCAAAAAATCATCAGATTTATATGGAACTATAAAAAACCCTGAATAGCCAAAGCAATCCTAAAGAAAAAGAATGAAGCTGGGGGCATTATAATACCTGACTTCAAACTATATTATAGGGCCACGACAATCAAAACAGCATGGTATTGGCAGAAAAATAGACACTCAGACCAATGGAACAGAATAGAAAGTCTATAAATAAAACCACATTTATATAGTCAAATAATTTTTGATAAAGGGGCCAACAACACACAATGGAGAAAAGAAAGCCTCTTCAATAAATGGTGCTGGGAAAACTGGAAAGCCACATGCAAAAGAATGAAACTGGACTACAGTTTGTCCCCCTGTACTAAAATTAACTCAAAATGGATCAAAGATCTAAACATAAGACCTGAAATAATTAAGTACATAGAAGAAGACATAGGTACTCAACTCATGGACCTGGGTTTTAAAGAGCATTTTATGAATTTGACTCCACAGGCAAGAGAAGTGAAGGCAAAAATTAATGAATGGGACTACATCAGACTAAGAAGTTTTTGCTCAGCAAGAGAAACTGATAACAAAATAAACAGACAGCCAAATAAATGGGAAATGATATTTTCAAACAACAGCTCAGCTAAGGGCCTAATATCCAAAATATACAAAGAACTCATAAAACTCAACAACAAACAAACAAACAATCCAATAAAAAAATGGGAAGAGGACATGAACAGACACTTCTCCCAGGAAGAAATACAAATGGCCAACAGATATATGAAAAGGTGTTCATCTTCATTAGCTATTAGAGAAATGCAAATCAAAACTGCAATGAGATACCACCTCACACCTGTTCGATTAGCTATTATTAGCAAGACAGGTAATAGCAAATGTTGGAGAGGCTGTGGAGAAAAAGGAATCCTCATACACTGTTGGTGGGAATGTAAAGTAGTACAACCATTATGGAAGAAAGTATGGTGGTTCCTCAAAAAACTGAAAATAGAACTACCTTATGACCCAGCAATCCCTCTACTGGGTATATACCCCAAAAACTCAGAAATATTGATACATAAAGACACATGCAGCCCCATGTTTATTGCAGCATTGTTCACAGTGGCCAGGACATGGAAACAACCAAAAAGTCCATCAATAGATGACTGGATAAAGAAGATGTGGCACATATACACTATGGAATACTACTCAGCCATAAGAAATGATGACATCGGATCATTTACAGCAAAATGGTGGGATCTTGATAACATGATACAAAGTGAAATAAGTAAATCAGAAAAAAACAGGAACTGCATTATTCCATACGTAGGTGGGACATAAAAGTGAAACTAAGAGACATTGATAAGAGTGTGGTGGTTATGGGGGGGAGGGGGGAAAGGGAGAGGGAAAGGGGGAGGGGGAGGGGCACAAAGAAAACTAGATAGAAGGTGACAGAGGACAATCTGACTTTGGGTGATGGGTATGCAACATAATTGAACAACAAGATAACCTGGACTTGTTATCTTTGAATATATGTATCCTGATTTATTGATGTCACCCCATTAAAAAAAATTATTAAAAAAAAAAAGATGTGGTACATATATACAATGAAATACTACTCAGCTGTAAGAAATGATGATATATTGTCATTTATGACAACATATCAAGGTGGACCTTGAGAACATTATACTGAGTGAAATAAGTAAATTAAAAAAAGCTAATAACTGTATGATTTCATATAGGTGGGATATAAAACTGAGACTCATGGACATAGATAAAGGTAAAGTGGTTACCAGGGGGAGGAGGTGGTGGGGAAGAGGGAGAAGGGTGTAAAGAAGGACAAATACACAGTGATGGAAAATTATTTGATTTGGGGTGATGGGTATACAACATAATCAACAGTTCAAATGCTATAGAAATGTTTACCTAAAACCTATGTACTCTTACTGATCAATGTCAACCTGTTAAATTTAATTTTCTAAATAAAAAAAAAAAAAAAAAAGAAAACAAGCCTAATGAAGAAAAATGAGAAAAAGACTGAGTTTGATCTGGGGAAAGTTTTCATACATTGGAGCAGGTTGCTTCATTGTATGGTATACTATTTGCATTACTAATACATCAGGCAGTTAGTTAACTTGGATTAAGAACACCTACAGGAGCGGCAGATGAAGAATCAATATTGGAGAGGATTAAGCATAGAAGCCTAGAAAATACGCTATTTTAAGAAGAATTAGACATAGGGATAAAAAAGGTGGAGAAAATGCATGACCAAAAATATGGGGGAAACGAGGGTGATCAGGATGAGTATTTTGTGGAAGTTTTAGGAATTATTGCTATCCTGGAGATATACCACAATGGAAAGAGGAAATAGTAAGGGTTAGGTCATTACTGTGAGATCAGTGGCTATTCAGTAAGAACATAAGGAAATGTTGCCTGTGAAACTGTTGCTCTGTGATCCCAGAGCTGGGAAAAGTCCCTCTGATTACCAGGAGTACGGCACATGGAGATACTGACTCTGCAGCCACAGGACCCAACATAGTTTACCACAGAGAGAGGGTACGAAGGTCTTCTTTCAAGAACCAAAGAGAAAGTCCAATCCTAAGAAGCAAGTACAATTATTAAAAAAGGGAGAGGATAAAAAAGAAAGAAAGAAAGAAAGAAAGAAAGAAAGAAAGAAAGAAAGAAAGAAAGAAAGAAAGAAAAGAAGAAGAAAGAAAGAAAGAAAGAAAGAAAGAAAGAAAGAAAGAAAGAAAGAAAGAAAGAAAGAAAGAAAGAAAGAAAGAAAGAAAGAAAGAAAGAAAAAGAAAGAAAGAAAACAATTGGTGCCACTAGGTTACCAACCCCATTCTTTTTCCTTGTCCATTGTCTTCAGGTGGCTCACAACCACGCCCAAGGAAGCTGCCTCAGAATTTCGAGGGGATATACATGGCACTGGGCAGGTATGTGTAGTTTGATGAGGTATTTCTCAGGAAATTTTATAGTTTGTTACCATAGTTGAGAAGCTCCTGCTTTAGGCCTGCAATTCAACCATTTCTGAAGTACCAGGATTAAGAAATGTTCTAACAGTCGGGGAACCCAGGTATCCACTAAGTAAAGATTGTAGTGCGTAGGGAGGAAGTACCTTCAAGTGGTCATCAGTGCTTCAACTACCCAGCACTATTTATAAAGGGTTGTACATCTTAGACTTGCTGCTTTTCCAAGATTATTCTTGGATTCAGATGTATTTCTAGTTGAAGGGAAAAATCAGCTCCCTCTGCTGTCACCCTTTCCAAAGCCTGCCTTGGATGTGCCACGCTTCAGAGGAATACTTGGAAGTCTGACTTCCTGCTTGAGGTCTCTCCACACCACTTGCCCCACCCATTCCTCCTTTTCTGAGTGTGCTCCAGCAATTCTAATTACTTCACAAAAATACCACAACCGGTACAACATGACAGAATCACTTTTGGCCTTTCTCCAAAGAAGTGTAAATTCTTCTTATTTCCTCAGATAGAAAGAAACAAATGATGCCATATTTTTCTGGCTTTATCACGCACATGATAAGGAGGAAAACAGGGTTTACTGAAGAAGAATATGCAAATATTTGTTGTTTATAATGTGGAAAACAAGTTAAACCAGCAGAGGCAATTTTGGCTCTTGTAGCCTCTGAATAACATTCAGTGTTCTTGCAAATGGTGTTTAACTGAGATTTGGTTTTCAAAGTGCACAAAAGCAAAATAATATTTTCTGTTTTTTTAAATTTATGGCTTTGTATTCAAACATGAATGAGACATTTGAATCTATTAATAACTAAAATGGAAATGTTATTATTAGCATGAACTCAGCAAAACTGAAATTCCCTTATAGAATGCTCCTTAAAGACACAAGAGAGCCTGATAAAAATCATTCAAAATAAGTCCAGAAATGTTCCTTCTTCTTGAGAAAAAATAATATAATTGGTAATTTCAAGGCCAGAATAGAAGAAAATAGCTACCCTAAATAGTTGATTAAGGTTC
This sequence comes from Saccopteryx leptura, assembly GCF_036850995.1. Classification (NCBI taxonomy): domain Eukaryota; kingdom Metazoa; phylum Chordata; class Mammalia; order Chiroptera; family Emballonuridae; genus Saccopteryx; species Saccopteryx leptura. The sequence continues at coordinate 145,391,035 of NC_089505.1, forward strand.
AATCAGTTTCTCCATAATGTTTTGAAAAACATTATGTGACTAGTAGGTGACTAGTAGGTAAAGAAGACTTTCTGAGATAAATAAATAGAATTAAAGGTGTTTTCTTATTTACATTAAGGGGACCTCATCCTCTCAACCACTTACATTACAAATTAATTGTACTAAAAAACGTAACTAAATTTTACTATTTGTGAAGATTTCATTTTCCAGGTAAGTATTTTCTATCCCCAAAATCATATATTTTTAACTCATTAATTGATGCACAAGAAAATGAATTTGTAAAAATTGTGACATAATTTCTTATGATATTTTAAGGTACAACAGTCAATAAGCTTTTCTGACCTTTTTAAAATACATTTATTTGTTCTACAAATACTGAGTAGCCACAATGTTCTAGGCACTATGTTCAGAATTGTTAGCAAAATCTCCACAACTTTATTTTGCGTTATGCAGTTAAGAGTGAAAACATGTTTCTTCTTATAATCATGCCAGGATACAACTTTTTTTTTTATCTCTTTTCATGCTGAATTTTTTTGGCATAAACATATTTCACAAAAGAAAATAGGTTTAATTCTCACCACTGACAGCAAATCTAACAGTAGCTTTTTAAGTTCTCATCTTCTGTTTGATTATCTTTTGCTTTGCCTTTCAGGGTGCTCAACACTATCAGGGAATATACTTACCTTCCTTGCTTCTCATTGCCTTTTATACTATTCGTAATGCTCTCCTTCTTAGAATCTTTGCTAAGAAGTCTTACCTAACTAAATATAAGCAAACAACCTTTCTGGCAAACATATACAAGGCTTAGTTAAATGTGTTAATATCTCTATTCCATTTTTTTTTTCTTAGAAATTGACAGCAACCATGTCAGAGTTCACTTTAACCATGGACTCTTAGGCCACTGGAGGCCACCAAATGCCTATTTCCATGTTATTTAACTGAGAGAAAAATGAACAATCTCATGTAGAAAGCAAAGCAACCAACCAAATCAACAAACCAATTAAGTTAAAAGAGTCCTGAGACCAAACTGGAGAGAGTATCATAGCAGATGCATGGGAGGGTGCCTGAGGGGGGTAGGTGGGAGAAGATAGCAAAGTCCTTCTTATAATAAGATTTTGAAGATCAATACTGAGAAAGTTGATAATTCCTTGGTGTATTGACAACTCAGTCAGGCTAAAATTTCATATAAATGATAGTATGTGAGGATGTGCACTTCAGTGGTCTTTGTAGTGAACTCCTGACCTCCACTTCCTTATATGCACTTCCTCTCTCCCTCTTTCCATTCCTTCCCTTCTTCTTACTTTCCTTCCTTCCTTTATTTACTGACAAAACAATATTATTCTTACTTTATGAAGTTGAAATAAGAATAAATGAAAGCTTCTCCATAGAGCTCTCTTTAGATTTTAGACAGATGTTAATATTCTTACCCTCACAGAAGTTAGAGTAAATATAGTGGTTAAAAACATGAGTTTTGAAGTTACATGAACCTCGGTTTAGGACTCTATTCTGCCACTTGCTATCTGTGTGACCTTTAGCTATCTATGTATTTATCCTCTCTAAATCTCAGTTCCCTTCTCTGTAATGTACAAGTAATTATAGTATTTACCTTATGGGTTTGTTCTAAGAATTAAATAATAAAAAGCAACAATTGAACATGTTTTAAGACTTAGATAAATATGTTTTAAACATCTTTGAATGAAGAACTATGACACATGACACATTAGTACTTTAGATAAGTGTCCTGGAAGTAGAGGCCAGGCATATGTAGAAGGGATTCTTCTGCTATTTACTGTTTTCAGGGTGCATGATTTATTTATTATTGTATTCCCAGTCTCAAACACTATTTTTAAAACAATAGTGGATGTTCAGTGTTTGCTCTGTAAATGAACAAATGAAGGGGTGAGTGATCTAGAAGGCCAAATAAATTTCATCTTCTGTGCCAAATCTGACTGGTAGGGTTTGGGAAGAAGTATCAGGGTACGAATGCACTTGCTGCAACAATCAATCTGCCATGTCTGTCTAGCCAGGGCCTAAGCATAGGTAGTGGCAGTGTGAGTGCTACTGATGCATTGACCCAGACCTTGGCCCTTAATCTAGTCTAGGAAAGAAATCAGAAGTTGGAATTAAGGTGATAGTATTTCTTTCCACATCCACTTGCTCTTAATTAGAAGAGACAAGTAATCTTACCACATTCACCTTGGAAGGACTTGCATCAGAGAAAGTTGTGCTGGTCACAATCTAAAGTCCAATTATGCAAACCATGATAAGAACTTCTCCCATTATTTCTTTTAGACTCAGAAAAACAGATGTTCCTAGCACTTTAATTCTTCCCATTATTTTTTAGTTTCCATTCCAATTCAGGTACTGGAACACCTTGCATTTAATTTGCTATTTGACAGGTTTTACTTTATTAAGCAAGGTAATATTTACCAGTAGAGATTTAAAAAGTAACAGTGGAGACTCCATCACAGAAACTCCGATTCACAGTTTTCAGCATGGTACCAAAAAAACATGTATTTTTGAAAGGTCCAGAGGTAATTCTGAGGCATAGCTTGAATTGAGAATTATTAATATATAAAATGCTTCCCATTCACTTTACATGAATTATGGTTTTAGATATTCTTACTTATGGATCCTTAGTTTTTTCATTTTTAAAATAAGAATAACATTCTAAAGTTACTGTGATAATTAGAGATAATATCAAATATCAATTATTAATATTTGTGCCCCTAAAGAGGTGTTGTAAGGAAGATATTCTAAATCTGAAGTGAGAGACTTGGAAAAATATTATTGTCAATATCAGCAGTCTTTTAAATTTATAAAATGTTACCGATTTACCCAGAATGATCCTGAAATTAGATATTCTAATTAACTTATTTCTTTGGACTAGATAGAAAATAGTTTTTTATTTAATATCCATTACTAAAAATATTCTTAAAATATAGTCATTTCTGCCTTAAGCAAATCTAGTATTGTACACATAAATCAATTTAGATGAGTTCAGTACCACAGTGTTATCATTTGGAACCAAAATTTTTCATTGTATTGTTATATAAACATTGCTTATTGAAGACTAGGATAAAGTATTCATACCCTCAGGATCTTATCTGAAAGATTGTTTTAATGCTTTTTGTTTTTAATATAAACTACTGTTAAATCCATACCTGGTTTCCTTAATCATCCAGAGGATGTAGTGTTGTGGAATAGTCCTGTGCAATAACATCTGATATCAGCCTTAGGTAATTCCCTCCTCAATTGGGAGCTTTTTTTTTCTTTCAAGTGAGAGGAGGGGAGATAGAGAGACAGACTCCTGCACGTGCCCCCACAAGAATCCATCAGGCAACTCACATCTGGGGCTGACACGCTGCCCCTCTGGGGCCATGCTGGCAACTGAGCTATTTTTAGCACCTGAGGTGCAGGCTCCAGGAAGCTATCCTCAGTGCCTGGGGCCAATGCACTCAAATCAATTGAGCCATGGCTGCAGGAGGGAAAGAGAGAAAAATATATATAGAGAGAAGGTGGAGGTATGGAGTAGCAGATGGTTACTTCTCCTGTGTGCCCTGACTGAGAATCGACCCTGGAACATCCACACACCAGGCTGGCACTCCATCACTGAGCCAACCAACCAGGGCTGATAGGAAGCTTTTACATTCTATCCCCAGCCAAAAAGGTGAAAATGAGTAGAACTGGTTCTTTGATATATGTTATCACTTTGGGCTACATTCTAGAGAGGTGGGATTAGAGAGACTGAATTTCCTCTTACTTTATGTCCTGGGCTTTTGACATTACTGGGAGGCCATTATTTATACACAAACAGTAAAACAGGCTCCCCTTTAGAATAATACCAAGTTCTCATGAGGATGAAGGGAGTTAACATTTGTGAAAACACAGAAAGGCTTAGCCCTTGTCTATACTGTATTTACTAATCTGTCTCCAATGTCTAGAAGAGTCCTTGAAAATATTTGTTGTGTGAATGAATAAATGTTCCTCTTCCTTTCTTCATCATCTGATTCATCACAGCCCTTTTACTATACCTTTCTAATGACATTTATCATACTTTATATAATAGTTTTGTTAGTCATATAATCTCTTGCATTATATAATGAGCTTCTTTAGCATAGGCTTCACGTCTCTCACAACTGTATTCCTCCATGGAGCATAGCATAGTATCTGACATAGGAGTTCAATGAATGTATGTTGAATGGATGTATATTTTAAGTAAACCTTATTACATAAATAGTATATATAATGAGTGCTCATCATTTTGTTTTCATAAATGATGTCGACTAGTAATGGAAATACTCCATTTTAAATCATTCAAGTGAATTTTGTAGAAAGAGAATTATTGATAATATATATTTTTTCAGCATTGTTGGCTAATACTACTTGTTTTTTAATCTCTTCATACATATGATGACCATTTCAAAGATATTTAAAGTCACACAAATATGTTAGACCTACTATAATAATTTTTTGTGTGTGAACTTAAAGGTATTCTAAGTAATGAAGTTCTCTCTATTTTTTTTTTTTTCATAATGCCACCAGCATTAGGCTGAATGGAAAAGAACTGAAACTTGAGTTGATTCCTTATTTTTAGCTTCTGTTACATGATTGTAATTCATTATTTGCTAGGTTATCTGAGGGTGTACTTTATCAACTTTGATGCATTTAGCATGTAGCTCTTTTGTGTCTCCTGAGAATCCAGGCTTTCTCAGCCTGCCACTCCTCTTGAAATCTCTCCACTGCCTCCCAAAGAAGTAGTATGTCAATATTATGGTTTTATTGATAGCCACACAATTCACATTCCACTTCTTTCTCTAAACTTTTTCCATTATGTGATTGTATCTGCTGGCTTAGCCCTTCCATGCTAGCCATTTATTTTTCCCCCAAGCATCTGGCCTTTAAAACTATAATGCATTTTCCTGACTTACTGAATAAGAGATGTACAACTTTGTGGTTAGACATAACTGTGCTTACACACCAAGTCTTACAGAAATACTCAGCTTTTTCAGTCCTATGTTAATTCTCATAATAGCCTGCAAAATTTCCTAGTGGATATGTGATTTTAGTGTTATACTGCATTACAAAATAAGTTAGGCCCTATATTGGTCCTGAGACTAAAGACTTTGATTCCCTCCCAATATACTATGATATTCTACTCAAACCATCAAATGCATATGAAAAGTTGTTTTGTATAGTGATGAAGTGATAATCCTAATAAACACAAAAGGAACAAGAGATGTAAAATATCTAGTTTTCAGGAACATTTAATTTTACCTCATATCATACTGTCATTCACAAATTAAAGATTAATAATTTAAAAAGCATTCTTCTAAAATGTCAATTTATTATTTGCAAGATAATTACAGGTAAAGAGACAGCAATTATTTTTAGCTAATCTGGAGAACTTGCTTTAAATGCAGTAATGGGTAGAACAGTGATGAGCAATCTTTTGAGCTTGGTGGGTCAAAATTCACCAAAAAACAGAGCATAACTCAGGTGGTGTGTCACTTTGAGAAAAAACCATAATTTTGCGATATTTATAGTTTAAATAACAAAAATGTATAATTGTAATATATAACTGTATTTAATAAACCAAAAACTAATTTTTTAACTTACCTGCTTAGTGACTTCTTTGTTCATCTGTCAGTCAGTTTCTTTTGTTAGTCTTGATATTATTTAACTTGTGTGGGGTGCCGTGAACTAAGATAAGTGAGGGGGAGGGAGAATTCTTTAACTAACCTGCCTGTTAGTGACCTTTTTGTTGCTGAATTTCATTGGCTAAATCTTCAATTGAAGGTTGGTATTTTGTACACTTCAAGCCCAGGCAAGCGCTACTAACTTCATCTGTCAATCTGTTTCTTTTGTTGGTTTTGATATTATTTAATGCTGAGAATAAAGTCTCACAAAAGTATTTAGAAGGAAAAATTGTGAGTAAAGCCATTGCTATATTTTTCAGGGTGCTAAAAGTATCTGGTAATCGGTTCCAGGCACTCCAAATTTCCTGTTCGTAGTGGCACTCCTCTTGATTCTCCAAGTGGCACCTTTCCAGATTCTCAAGCTCTGACCTCAGACAGACAAACACCTGAGCCCAGTTGCTGTCTTGAAATTCTGCAAGTTGCATCTTATGTAAAGTAAGATGGCTGCCGCTATTTCTTTTTTTTTTTTAATTATAATTTTATTTTTTTAATGGGGCGACATCAATAAATCAGGTTACATATATTCAAAGATCAACAAGTCCAGGTTATCTTGTTGTTCAATTATGTTGCATACCCATCACCCAAAGTCAGATTGTCCTCTGTCACCTTCTATCTAGTTTTCTTTGTGCCCCTCCCCCTCCTCCTTTCCCTCTCCCTTTCCCCCCACCCCCCGTAACCACCACACTCTTATCAATGTCTCTTAGTTTCACTTTTATGTCCCACCTACGTATGGAATAATGCAGTTCCTATTTTTTTCTGATTTACTTATTTCACTTCGTATAATGTTATCAAGATCCCACCATTTTGCTGTAAATGATCCGATGTCATCATTTCTTATGGCTGAGTAGTATTCCATAGTGTATATGTGCCACATCTTCTTTATCCAGTCGTCTATTGATGGGCTTTTTGGTTGTTTCCATGTCCTGGCCACTGTGAACAATGCTGCAATGAACATGGGGCTGCATGTGTCTTTATGTATCAATGTTTCTGAGTTTTTGGGGTATATACCCAGTAGAGGGATTGCTGGGTCATAAGGTAGTTCTATTTTCAGTTTTTTGAGGAACCACCATACTTTCTTCCATAATGGTTGTACTACTTTACATTCCCACCAACAGTGTATGAGGGTTCCTTTTTCTCCACAGCCTCTCCAACATTTGCTATTACCTGTCTTGTTAATAATAGCTAATCTAACAGGTGTGAGGTGGTATCTCATTGCCGTTTTGATTTGCATTTCTCTAATAACTAAAGAAGATGAGCATCTTTTCATATATCTGTTGGCCATTTGTACTTCCTCCTGGGAGAAGTGTCTGTTCATGTCCTCTTCCCATTTTTTTATTGGATTGTTTGTTTGTTTGTTGTTGAGTTTTATGAGTTCTTTGTATATTTTGGATATTAGGCCCTTAGCTGAGCTGTTGTTTGAAAATATCATTTCCCATTTAGTTGGCTGTCTGTTTATTTTGTTATCAGTTTCTCTTGCTGAGCAAAAACTTCTTAGTCTGATGTAGTCCCATTCATTAATTTTTGCCTTCACTTCTCTTGCCATTGGAGTCAAATTCATAAAATGCTCTTTAAAACCCAGGTCCATGAGTTGAGTACCTATGTCTTCTTCTATGTACTTTATTGTTTCAGGTCTTATGTTTAGATCTTTGATCCATTTTGGGTTAATTTTAGTACAGGGGGACAAACTGTAGTCCAGTTTCATTCTTTTGCATGTGGCTTTCCAGTTTTCCCAGCACCATTTATTGAAGAGGCTTTCTTTTCTCCATTGTATGTTCTTGGCCCCTTTATCAAAAATTATTTGACTATATATATGTGGTTTTATTTCTGGAATTTCTATTCTGTTCCATTGGTCTGAGTGTCTATTTTTCTGCCAATACCATGCTGTTTTGATTGTCGTGGCCCTATAATATAGTTTGAAGTCAGGTATTGTAATGCCCCCAGCTTCATTCTTTTTCTTTAGGATTGCTTTGGATATTCGGGGTTTTCTATAGTTCCATATAAATCTGATGATTTTTTGCTCTATTTCTTTAAAAAACGTCATTGGAAGTTTGATGGGAATTGCATTAAATTTGTATATTGCTTTGGGTAATATAGCCATCTTGATTATATTTATTCTTCCTAACCAAGAACAAGGAATATTCTTCCATCTCATTATATCTTTCTCAATTTCTCTTAACAATGGTTTATAGTTTTCATTATATAAGTCCTTTACATTCTTTGTTATGTTTATTCCTAAGTATTTTATTTTTTTTTGTTGCAATCGTGAAGGGGATTATTCTTTTGAGTTCGTTCTCAATTGTTTCATTGTTGGCATATAGAAAGGCTATTGACTTCTGTATGTTAATTTTGTATCCTGCGACCTTACTGTATTGGCTTATTGTTTCTAGTAGTCTTTTTGTGGATTCTTTGGGGTTTTCGATGTATAGGATCATATCATCTGCAAAAGGTGATACCTTTACTTCTTCTTTTCCGATATAGATGCCTTTTATTTCTTTGTCTTGTCTGATTGCTCTGGCTAGAACCTCTAGTACCACATTAAATAAGAGTGGAGAGAGTGGACAACCCTGTCTTGTTCCTGATTTAAGGGGGAAAGCCTTCAGTTTAGTGCCATTTAATATGATGTTAGCTGATGGTTTATCATATATGGCCTTTATCATGTTGAGATATTTTCCTTCTATACCCATTTTGTTGAGAGTCTTAAACATAAAATTGTGTTGTATTTTATCGAAAGCCTTTTCTGCGTCTATTGATAAGATCATGTGGTTTTTGTTCTTTGTTTTGTTGATATGGTGTATTATGTTAACCGTTTTACGTATGTTGAACCATCCTTGAGATTCTGGGATGAATCCCACTTGATCATGATGTATTATTTTTTTAATATGTTGTTGTATTCGATTTGCTAGTATTTTGTTTAGTATTTTAGCATCTGTATTCATTAGAGATATTGGTCTGTAGTTTTCTCTTTTTGTGCCATCCTTGCCTGGTTTTGGTATGAGAGTTATGTTGGCCTCATAAAATGCGTTTGGAAGTATTGCTTCTTCTTCAATTTTTTGGAAGACTTTGAGTAGAATAGGAACCAAGTCTTCTTTGAATGTTTGATAAAATTCGCTGGTATAGCCGTCAGGTCCTGGACTTTTATTTTTGGGGAGGTTTTTAATGGTTTTTTTCTATTTCTTCTCTACTAATAGGTCTGTTTAGGCTTTCTGCTTCTTCTTGACTCAGTCTAGGAAGGTTGTATTGTTCTAGGAATTTATCCATTTCTTCTAGGTTGTTGAATTTAGTGGCATAAAGTTTTTCATAGTATTCTACAATAACTCTTTGTATATCTACGGTGTCCGTGGTGATTTCTCCTCTTTGATTTTGGATTTTGTTTATATGAATTCTTTCTCTTTTTTCTTTGGTAAGTCTTGCCAAGGGTTTGTCAATTTTATTGATCTTTTCAAAGAACCAGCTCTTTGTTCTATTAATTTTTTCTATAGTTTTACTGTTCTCTATTTCATTTATTTCTGCTCTGATTTTTATTATCTCCTTTCTTAGGCTAGTTTTGGGTTGTTTTTGTTCTTCTTTTTCTAGTTCCTTAAGGTGTGAAGTTAAGTGGTTCACTTCGGCTGTCTCTTGTTTGTTCATATATGCCTGAAGTGATATGAACTTCCCTCTTATCACTGCTTTTGCTGCATCCCATAGATTCTGATATGTCATATTGTCATTTTCATTAGTCTGTATATATCTTTTGATCTCTGCACTTATTTCTTCTTTGACCCATTCATTTTTTAAAAGTATGTTGTTTAGTTTCCACATTTTTGTGGAATTTTTTTCCTCCTTTTTGCAGTTGAATTCTAGTTTCAAGGCTTTATGATCAGAAAATATGCTTGGTACAACTTCAATTTTTCTGAATTTGCTGATGTTGTTTTTGTGGCCCAACATATGGTCAATTCTTGAGAATGATCCATGTACACTGGAGAAAAATGTATACTCAGTCACTTTGGGATGAAATTTCCTGTAGATGTCTATCATATCCAGGTGTTCTAGTGTTTTGTTTAAGGCCACTATATCTTTGTTGATTCTCTGTTTGGATGACCGATCTAGAGCCGTCAGCGGTGTATTGAGGTCTCCAAGTATGACTGTATTTTTGTCAGTTTTTGTTTTAAGGTCAATAAGTAGCTGTCTTATATATTTTGTTACTCCTTGGTTTGGTGCATATATATTAAGAATTGTTATGTCTTCTTGATTCAGTGTCCCCTTAGCCATTATGAAATGGCCATTTTTGTCTCTGAGTACTTTTCCTGTCTTGTAGTCAGCAGTATCCGATATGAGTATTGCTACACCTGCTTTTTTTTGGATGTTATTTGCTTGGAGTATTGTTTTCCAGCCTTTCACTTTGAGTTTGTTTTTATCCTTGTTACTTAGATGAGTTTCCTGTAGGCAGCATACAGTTGGATTTTCTTTTTTAATCCATTCTGCTACTCTGTGTCTTTTTATTGGTGAGTTTAATCCGTTTACATTTAGTGTAATTATTGACACTTGTGAGTTTCCTATTGCCATTTTATAGATTGCTTTCTGTTAGTTTTGTGTCTTGTTTGATCCTTCTCTTTCATTTTTTTATCTTTTGTTTTTATTTGGTTGTATTCCATACATCTTTCCTCTGTTGCTATCTTTTTTATCTCATGTGCTTCTGTGGTGGTTTTTTCAATGGTGGTTACCTTTAGGTAATGAAAAGGGTTCCTACCCTGTTCATTGTAGCGCACTATTTTGTGAGTACTTTTGCACTCCATCGTCCTTTGCTACTGTTAATCTCCATCCTCTCCCCCCTTTCTTTTTGTTGTTGTCACAGTTTAAATTTGGTTTTATTGTGTTCTTCTTGGAGCTTTTACTTGTGGTTTTATTTTTTTTTTTGTTCTTTGTATCTGATCGGAGAACCCCCTTTAGTAATTCCTGGAGTGGGGGTTTTCTGATGATAAATTCCCTCATCTTTTCTGTATCTGTGAATGTTTTTATTTCTCCTTCATATTTGAAGGATAGCTTTGATGGGTATAGTATTTGTGGCTGAAAGTTCCTCTCTTTCAGGACTTTAAATATTGGGGTCCACTCTCTTCTAGCTTGTAGAGTTTCTGCTGAGAAATCTGATGATAATCTAATGGGCCTTCCTTTATATGTTGTATTCTTCTTTTCCCTGGCTGCCTTGAGAATTTTTTCTTTGCCATTGGTTTGTGCCAATTTCATTATGATGTGCCTTGGAGTAGGTTTGTTGGGGTTAAGAAAACTCGGAGTTCTGTTTGCTTCATGAATTTGAGGCTTTAGTTCTTTCCACAAGCTTGGGAAGTTCTCATCTATTATTTGTTTGAGTATGTTCTCCATTCCATTTTCTCTCTCTTCTCCCTCTGATATACCTATTATTCTTATGTTATTCTTTCTGATGGAGTCAGATAATTCTTGTAGGGCTATCTCATTTTTTTTAATTTTTGAGTCTCTTTCTTCTTCTCTCTGTTGTGCCTCAAGTTGCTTGTCTTCTATTTCACTAATCCTCTCTTCTATCTGGCCTGTTCTATTAGTCAAGCTTGTTACCTCGTTTTTCAGCTCATGAATTGAGTTTTTCATCTCTGTTTGATTTGTTTTTATAGTTTCAATTTCCTTGGACATATATTCTTTGTGTTCATTGAGTTGTTTTCTGAGCTCCCTAAATTGCCTTTCTGTGTTTTCTTGTATATCTCTGAGTATTTTTAGGATTTCTATCTTGAATTCTCTGTCATTTAGCTCCAAGGTTTCCAATATATTAAATTTTTTCTCCATAGATTTTTCCTCTTCTATTTGTGTTACCTTTCTTTCTTTTGTATCCATGATATTCGATTTTCTCTTCCTTAATGGCATCTGAGGGTGGTTTTGTTGATAGTATTAATGAGATTTAATAAAAAATAAAAAGTTAAAAAAATAAAAAATTGAAAAAAGTTTTTTTTTTAAAAAAAATTATAATGAAATAAAGAAAAATAAAATAAAATAAAAATTAAAAAAAAGGAAATTATTCCCCCCCCTCCTTTTTCTCTCCTTTCCTCTCCCCTCTTTCTTGAGAAAATCTTGTGGTGAACTGTGAATTATATTGTATTTAATAGAACAAAAACTGCCTGTAATGGAGGGCCTGAATTGGGGAAAAGTAATAAAGGGACAAGAAAAAAAAAAAAATAAATAAATAAAGGGGTGGGGGTACGGACCCACAAAAAGCAAATAATGAAAAAATTTGGATCAAGAATAAAATGATTTGCGTTTAGGTGTTGGTTGACTAAGAGTTATGATGAGAGGAGTAAGAGGGAAACAGGAAAATGGGGGGACAAATTAAAAAATTACTATTGTATTTAGTGGAACAAGAGCTTGATAAAATGGAGAGCCAGGGATGGGAGCACTGCTAGTGAGTTAAAAAGGTAAAGTAAAAACCCCCCAAAATGCCACAAACATAAGTTTGAGTCCCATATAAAATAATTTGTTTGTTATTGAGGTTTGAATGAGAGGAGATGTAAAGGAAAAAGGAAGAAACTGATATAGAGGGAGAAAAGAAGAGAGAGAGAGAAAAAAAAGAGGGAACCACTAAAAGAAGAAAAAAGAAAAAAGAGGAGAGAGAGAGAGAGAGAGTTAAGGGTTTTGGAGTGCAACCCTCATAGAGAGAAAGGAAGAGGAAAGAAAAGATAATGGGAGATGTAACACTTATGGGTAGTGTAGTTCAAGGAGAGGAGAGAGTAAGACTGGTAGGGAGTTAAATGACACAAATTGGAGGAGGATAAAAAAAAAGAAAAAAGAAAAAAAAATCAAGGATGAAGATAAGAGAAACAAACGAACAAATATAATAAAATGGGATAGGTTATAAAATCTGCGGATTATTCTGATTTTGAGAGGTTATCTTCTTGCTTTTTCTTTTCTCTCCCTCTTCCTGGTCGGCGACTCTGTACCCCGGCTTCTGCCCCTTTGGCACGCTCAGGTAGAGGTTTGCAGTTGATAAGTCTCTATGGCGATGTCATGTATTGTGCTTCAGTCTCGTTGGCAGTCGAGGCTCATTAGCGTTTATAGGCTCCTACAGTGAGAGAGTCCGTGTTCCAGGAGCCTCTCTCCTAGTCTTTCCTTCCTCAATCAGCAGCCTGAGAATCCAGCTATGGGGTTGCTGCTGCCTCTGCCTGGATAGTAAGAGGCTCAAAGAGCGGGCAACTCCCCACTCTTATTTCCACTCAGCACAGGGCTCTGGGTAAGGCTCAGTCAGTCAGAGCTGCTAGCATAATCAGCCGGGGCTTTCGCCTACTCAAAGACCTCTGGCTTTGTCACTCTGTCCGGTAACAGGGCGGGTCTGCGCGCGCAGACCAGGATGTTAGACCGGAAGTCTCGCCCTCTGAGTGAAACCCCCCGCCCGCACTGAAAAGTTCCAATGTTGGAATTGGCTCTCGCTCGTCCCCGTGTGCCGCTCTTTCAAGGCACTGGGGCGGCCCGTGACTCTGCCCTCGGCCCACACAAAGGCCCCCGACTCTGCCCCTCCATGGGACAACACGGGCTCCCACTCCGGAGGTGCTGGGAGGAGTCTCCTTCCCACTCTCCGTGCGCGCAGACCAGGATGTGAGGCTGGAGTCTCGACCTCTGAGTGAAACCTCCCGCCCGCACTGAAAAGTTCCAGTATTGGAATTAGCTCTCGCTTCCTCCCCGTGTGCGGCTCTCCCCGGGTGCTGGGGCAGCCCGGAGGCTTTCGGCCCACACAAAGGCCTCTGTCTCTGCCTCTCTGTGGAGTAACACGGGCGCACCCTCCGGGGGCTTTGGAAGGAATCTCTCGCCCACTATGTGCCTATCAGGGGATCAGGTAAAATGGCCGCCCCGCTTGTCTTTCTTTGTCTGGGTTTGGCGCGAGTGTTAGCTGTATTGCCCAGGTTGTCACAGGAACAGTTTTTCCTTGGCTTAGATCTCCATGCCACAGCCTGGTTTGGCCGTTTGTGCCGCGGCCTGGATCTATTCACCCCCTTTGCCTGCCTTAGTTTCTATATTCTCAGTTTCCAGTGAAAATCGCCCTGTTTAGGTTAGTGAGGAAGGCGGAGCATTTCTTACTCCCTATTTCCTTCAGGGTTTGGTTATATATTTAGCCAATTTTTCGCTCGGTCATACCTTTGGGTGTATTGCAAAACATCTGGAGGCTCCAAGGATAGGTTTTTCTGTTTCTGGTTGAAGATCTTGTTGAGGTTTGGGGGAGATTTATCGGTATCGCTTCCTACTCCGCCATTACTCTGACGTCATCTGCCGCTATTTGTAATGGCGGGAAATGGCACCCATAGCACAGGCCCTCGCCCCTTCTAGCCTCCCCCTCATTTATCTCAGTAATGATGGTCTATTAGAAATCCATGACACCCCAGAACAGTAGATTGGATGATGGTTGCTGTGGTTATGTGTTTGCTGGTAAAGGTGATCACAGGGCCCCAGGGATGTGTCCCCCATGGCATTCCGCTGTTCCCTGCTCCGCCTGCCAGAAGTGAGGTCAAAGATCCCCTAACGGCCTAACCAGAAGTCCCAGAACTAGATGCTCTGTGCTGAGTTCTGTTGTTTTGGCTTACAGACCTCCGGCACAGTGTCTACACTACAGCAAATGTTTGATCCTCGGCTACTGCACCTGGCTGTGCAGTAGCTGAGGATGAAACATCCTTCTTGGCATGCGGCCCCATACTTCTCTGGTATGTGGCTGCTGGCGGCTGCGTGTCATTGAAAATGGCTATGGATGTCAGTGCTGACACACGTGTCATAGGTGGTAGAACATGGATAATGTTAGATAATTATTAATGTATATTTTTAAATGTTATTTTACCTGAGTATTAGAGATAATCTTTCAAATGATTAAAAATATAAGGAAAGGTAGGAATAGAATTTATAACTTTGATATTTTAAAAACATTAACTATAAATTGATCACCAAAAATGGTAGCATACGTAGAAGTCAATACCAGCCTAAATATAGTTATAATGTAGGGGAAATAGATAAGCATCACTTTATGAACTTGATTAATAGTGCTAGACATCAGAATAAAACCCCTAAATGTTAATAAGCCACTAGTAGGATGTGATCCTCCAATTAGTACTTTAATACCTTAATAGTAGCATATGGTAGCACTGACCACAATGTATGTCAATGGTTTATGTGCCCATCTTTTCCCATTAAACTGTGAGCTCATTCTATGAAATAGGGTATAATATTTATTGTTGTGTCTGCAGTACTTAACCCAGTGCCTAGCACAGGGCAATATTGCATCAATCTTTAAAATTAATTACTTATGTATTAATAATTTCATGAATAAATATAACTAAATATAATAAAAATAAGTTTGTAGCATTAAGAGGGAAGTAAAATTAAGAATTATAAATAATCTGTGTGCCATAGTTAAAATTTGATAGGCTCTTTTAAAGCATGAATTTAATTTTAGAGTACAACTTAAAAAAATAATATTGAGAAACTGCTTCTGGTCAAGATAGCAATATAGGTAAATGCAGTATTCACATTCTCCCACAACCACATCAGAATTGCAACTAGTCCACAGAATAATTATCATTCATAACCCCTGAAATATGGTTGAAGGGAAGTCCTACAACTAGGGAGTTAAAGAAAACGCCACCTCTAGACTGGTAGGAGTGGCGGAGACATAGAGCAGGGTGGTCCCACACCCACATGTGGCATTTTATAATTGGGAAGGATATCTCAGCTGCAGAAGTTCCCCTAGGGGTTAGGGGTCCCAGTCCCATATTAGGCCTCCCAGCCTGGTGTTCTAGTGCCAGGAAGAGAAGTCCCTATAACTTCTGGCTGTAAAACCCAGCAGGGATTGTGGGAAGGCTGTGGGAGTCCCACACAGTTTCTTTTAAAGGGCCCACTCATGGACTTACTTGGATTCACTTCCTCTAAGCTCCAGCGCTGGGGCAGCAGCCTGAAAGGAACCAGGGACATATGGGGAGGAACTCAATTTTTGGGCATTAGGCCAAGAGTTGGGGGAACAGCTTTCTGTCAGACTAACGTGCTGGCAAAGACTATTGTTCCTTTTCTAAGATACCTTCACAATACACACACACACACACACACACACACACACTCACACACACACACACACACATGGACCTGGCAGGCTGGCACCATATCTAAGATCCCATTAACCTGGTTCACACCATTCCACTGCCCAGGAGATTCCCTGATATCCTGCCCCACCAAATTTGGGACCCATCCAAGTTGTTTTCAGTGGCTTTTCCATACAAATGGCCTCTCTTGCCTTATGTTTTGGACTTTCTTAAAAAATTCTCAAACAGCAGCATCTGGCCTCTGTGCACTCCATACCTTTTGCTAAGTGGCCTTAGGCCTGATATTAGTGGCAGCCAACCTTAGTTCACGGTTAGGCCTCTCCTGGGCACCTCCAAGCCCAGCACAAGTAGCAGCCATCTGTACATTGCTCATGCCAGGTGGCCCTAAGCAGGGCATAGGCAAGTGGCTGACCTTGCACCTCCCAGGAGATCCAGAGTGTACCCAGTGGACAATTTCAAACCACATCAGAGTCCAACCCTACCACCTCCATGAGTGAAACACTCAAGGTGCAGACTTAGCACTAAATCCCCATGGAAGCAACTCCTTATACACAGGGTCAACTTCTGCACAGCAGCTCTTCCAAGCTAGTTGCAGCTTGTACTCAAAGCTGATCAGCCTGGTGTTCCATATCTCCCAGTGATGTCAACTGCAAACAAAACTCAACTGCTATAGGACAGTGCACAAAGCCCACTCAGGGGAGCACCTGAAGTGCCCAGCTCAGTGACTGGGGAAGCTGTGCCACTGGGCTCTAATACCTACTACATAAAGCCACTCCACCAAGTCTGGGAGACAAAGCAGTTCTACCTAATACATAGAAAAAAACACAGGGGAGCAACCCAAAGTGGAGACAAAGAAATATGTCCCAAATTAAACAATAGAAGAAATCTCCAGAAAAAGAATTAAAATGGAGGCAAACAAACTACTAGATACACAGTTCAAAACAATGGTTATAAGCATAATTAAAAAACTTAGTGAGAACTTCAATAAAGAAATAATAAGCATGAAAAGGACATAGAAACCATAAAAAAAGAACCAGTTGAAAATGAAGGATACACTAACTGAAATGAAGAATAATTTACAGGAAATCAGCAGTAGAGTAGATAAAGCTGAGGATCAAATCAGGCATTCTCAATATAAGAAAGCAAAAAGCACCCCATCAGAACAACAAAAATAAAATTTTTTTAAAAATCCAAAAAAAAAATGACAATAGTATGAAGCCTCTGGAACAACTTCAGGCACACCAACATTTGCATCACAGGGTTTCAAAAAAAAAAAAAAGAAAAAAAAAAGGGAGAAAGCAAGAAATTGAAAACCTATTTGAAAAAATGACAGAAAACTTCCTTGATCTGGTGAAAGAAATTGACATAAAATTCCAAGAAGTGAGCCTGACCAGGCAGTGGCGCAGTGGATAGAGCGTCGGACTGGGATGAGGAGGACCCAGGTTTGAGACCCCGAGGTCGCCAGCTTGAGTGCCGGCTCATCTGGCTTGAGCAAAAAGCTCCCCAGCTCGGACCCAAGTTCGCTGGCTTGAGCAAGAGGTTACTCAGTCTGCTGAAGGCCCCCGGTCAAAGCACATATGAGAAAGCAATCAATGAACAACTAAGGTGTCACAACAAAAAACGAATGATTGATGCTTCTCATCTCTCTTCGTTCCTGTCTGTCTGTCCCTATCTATTCCTCTCTCTGACTCTCTCTCTCTGTCTCTGTAAAAAAAGAAAATTCCAAGAAGCACAGAAAGTCTCAAACATCATGAGCCCAAAGAGGCTCACACCAACACATCATAATTAAAATGCAAAAGTTTAAAGACAAAGAGAAAATCTTAGAACTAGCTAGAGAAAATCAGTTACCTATAAGAGGGCTCCCATAAGACTGTCAGCTGATTTCTCAACAGAAATTTTGCAGGCCAGAAAGATATTTCAAATGACTAAAAGCAAGGACCTACAACCAAGATTACTCAGAAAGATATTTAGAATTCAAGGACATATAACGAGCTTTCCCAAACAAGGAAAAGCTAAATGAATTCATCACCACCAAACCAGAATTACCTGAAATGTTAAACGGTCTTCTTTAAGAATAAGAATAAAAAATAAAGATAAAAACTATGAACAATAAAATGGCAACAAATATATCTCTATCAACAACTGAATCAAAAACAAATTAACAAACAAGCACAACAGAAACAGACTTATAGATTCAGAGAACATTTCAAGCCTTGCCAGAAGAGAGGGGGATGGGTAAAAAAGGGAAAGGGGTTAAGAAGTACAAACTGGTTGTTACACAATAGTCTCAGGGACGGATGTAACTATAACATAGGGAAAATAGTCAATAATATACTAATAACAATATGTGGTGTCAGATAGGTACAAGATTATCAGGATGATCACTTTGTAAGTTACATAATGTCTAATCACTGAGTTGTACATGTGACACTAATACAATATTGTATGTCAACTGTAACTGAAAAATAAAAATGATTAAAAAATAAAAAATAACAAAAAATGATCTTATCTTAAATAAAATAATATTGAGAAACTTGATAGATTAGAAGCCAACATATCTGTTTGGGTAGATGTGAACCTTGCATTTTGATCAAATCCTTCAAACGATTAGGTAAATTCTCATGGAATTTTGCTACAGAGATTTATAAAAGGGCAGGACTCTTAATCCCAAGGTTTCAAATATTTGTCTGATAAGTAGATGTTAAAATAATGATACTGCTCTCTATATTAGCTAAGATCAATTTAGGCTGCCAGTAACAAAGACCTGAACCACTTACCCTGGCCCCAAAAGTGTCTTAAATAAGATAGACATTTTTTTTTCTCTCTCATTCAAACATATCTACAGTGAGTTAGTCCAAAACCAAACTGCACTTTCAAAAGAAACGTGTGGCTAACCACCTGGTAGCGCAATAGATAGAGCATTAGCCTGGGATACTGAGGACCCAGATCCAAAACCCCTAGGTCGCTGGCTTGAATAAAGCAATCAGTGAACAACTAAGGTACTGCAGTGAAGAATTGATGCTTCTCATTTTTCTCTCCCTTCCTGTCTCTCTGTGCTTATCTGTGCCTCCTATTCTCTCTCTCTCTAACTATATAATATAAAGTAGCATATTGATTATGACTTAAAGTGGCTGATCAAATTGGTCATTATATTTCTATTTCAGCAAATAAGAAGAAATCAAGAAAGGCACATTCTTTTTCTTTAAGGAGACCCTTGGAATTTGCACATAGAAATTTGGCATATATCTCATTGACTGAGTTCTCTTTCCGTTAAAGGGAAAGCTCAGCTGCATGTTGTAAGGCAATCAGCAGTTGCTGTGACATGATAAAAAATATGCCTATGGTAAAAACAATAACAACGAAAACATACAAATCAATAGTGTAGAAGGATACAGGTGCAAAGTTGAAATTTTCCTGTTTCTCTCTAATGGAATCTGTCATTATAGTTTGCTTAAACTTTTTTGAACACCTTCTCTTCTTAAGTGTTCCTCACTATTACCTCATGTTTCAAAGAAAGAGAAGAACAAACTTATAGTTTGTGGTTTTTCTTCCAGCCAGGATACAGACATATGATTTAGGCTGCTGAAAGCTGCTGTATGAAACTTTGATCTAGAACTGAGTTATGTGGGAAACGAAGTGGCCTTCAGGGCACCCATTTTCTGGAACAGATTATGGCAGAGGCTTCATAGTCCTGGATTCAGTGGCTGTGGTGGATGCTTCTTGATTCAGTGCTCCCTGACTGGGGCACTGCTAACACACATGTTAATGTATTTACTTGTGTTTCTGGCAGTAAGGCTCTGGAGCTGGCAGCCAAGGGGCAGAGTTTTGATTCAGCAGCTCCCTAATTGTGGCAGAGGCAGTGGCTCTATTAGTTGGCCATTTCTGCCGTGTGTGTCTGGGAGTCTTTTACGGATCCTCAGCCTATGGGCTCTATCTTCAGCTTCTGCAGAAATTCTTTTAGCCTAAGAAATTAAACATTCCTATAGAGTTGAAGCTCCCTGTGCAGACCTTTCCTGATTAGAATCTCTTTTATCTTCTTTATTACCTACTTCCTGCTCCAACTAAAATAATCACTGTCCTGTATTTGGCATTTATCATACCATGCATTTACATTAATAACCTATATATATCTTCTTAAATACATAATATTGGTTTATATGGATTTACTTATATATGAATGACATAATTCTTCAAGTATATTGTAGCTTTAGCCGCCGCACTTTATGGTCATGAGATTCATACATAATGATTCATGTGACTGGTTCATTCGTTTTCACTATTGCATAGCATTATATAAATTCAACACAATGCACATCTATCTCCTCTTAATGGAAAATAAGTTTTTGCTATCATAAGTAAACCTGCTGAGAACTCACTTTTTAAAAAAATATGTTCACTTGTGTATACAAGCAAGAGATTATTTAGATTGTACACTTAAATTATTATTCTTTTAATTAAATAAATTTTAATAAATATAATACATTTGTTATATAATATATGAATATAAATAAAGCTATATGTTATATTATTATCATCTTTTTACATACCCTAGATCCCCACGATAATGTTAAATAGAAGTTTTGATGTTTACACCAAGGTTTGACAAGAACTGGCTTTGTATAGGCACCAAATACACCTGTAGACATAATTGGAAAGACCAAATTTGTAATCTATTTACACAATTACTTAATGCTTTTTAAAATGTTATATTTTAAACCAATGCACACATAATATTTTGTAAAAGATAACTTTAAAAATTATTACAAACATTTATATTTTGAATAGTTGCCATTTTTTGCACTTCCACAACCTTACATTTACAAAATATATTTTCTCTCATAATAAATATAATTTAATGTATTTTAGATCAAATATGTCTCTGAGATAAGAAACATTTGACAAGTAATTTTTAGTAGATTCCATCTCTATGATGCCTACTGAAAGCATTACATAGATGGGAAAATCAGTAAGTAATATTTGCTAGTTTATAAATGTCACATTATTTGCATCTACAAATACTATGTTTTTTAAAAATATATAGATTGCTTGAAGTTTGGGCTTGTTATATTGTTCATGGTTCACACAGTATTTCCTTTTAAGTTTTAAGCATCACTTTGAAAATATGGCATACTGACCCTCTTTGTATCTAGAGATACAATTAAAAATAATGGCCTAAATATTCAAGTAGTAGAGAATGTTGGCAATATGACACTGAGATGATTCATTTGACCTTCTTTTGTGGCTTGCAGGCATGCAGTTTGTTTTTAAATGGATGGCACGTTAAAGATCTGCAGTCATATCATTTTTTTTCCTGACAATTAGTAAGATATACAGGGAGAAAACTTTTATGAAGCAAGAGTCCAACTCGGCTACTACCCACAGATCAATAACATTGAGTGTTTCAGTAATGTAAATATACTCTAAACCCATCTCTGGGGACTGGAGAGAGATCAGCTTTGTATAAACAGATTTTTTATTTGATGAGTAGACATTAGATAAATAAAAAATAGGCTGTGGTTCTTCATGGACTGCTTCTGGATTTAAAACTATAGAAAATATTCTGATTTTAAACATTTTCTGGTTTTAAATTAAAAGTCAAAGAAGTTTTCTTTGACTACCCATATTAAATGACCTTTTTTAAATTCTCATAATATTTTTTCTTTTGTAGAGTTTACCATGTTTTTAATTAAAAAGAAATGTAATTTTTGTTTAGTTTTTGATTATCTAGGTAATTGTTAGCTCTATAAAAGAAAAATTACATCTATTTTTTTTAACCAATGTAATCCCAGAAACTAGCACACTGGTTACTTGATAAATATGATGAATTAATATATGATGAAGACATAACCATTGTTATTTTCTTGAGAAATAAATATTATCTAATGGTCTTTAATTGAAATGAGACAAATTATTGGGCTAGTAGGCACAAAAGGAATTTTTGGATGGATATTGGGCAGCTCTTAGAATCCAAGGAACTTTTGTTACAATAATTATCTCAGTTTTAACGAGGAGTCTAGGAAGTGGACATGGACAGTCTCCAAAAGGTACTGCTGTCAAAATACATCAAACATTTTTAGTTTTCATGTCACTTTTAAAAAGATTAAAATTCAAGGAAGAGAATAGAAAGAATTTATTTTCTCTGAGAAATTCAAAGAATAAAAGAGGAATTCAATTTTTCTGTCTCTCTTTTTCTCTCTCTACCTACTTCCTCTTCTTTTTTTGTATCTTTTATATTTATTCACATACTTACGATTTCCTCTGCTTTTTTTCCCTTTCTTTTCAACTCAAGAAACTGATGACATTTATTTTAGCTTGAAGTGTTTCCTTTAGCTTTTCTTTTAGATCAGGTTTTCCAGTAACAAAATCTCTGTTTTGTTTATATATGGGAATGGTCATTATTTCAGTTTCATTTTGTAACAATCATTTTGCTAGGTCTAGAATTCTTAATTGACTGTTTATTTTCCCAGAACTTAAAATATACCACTCCCTTGCCTTCCAGGCTCCATTGTTTCTGAGGAAGAATGAATCTTTAGTCATGTTGTTGCCCTTAATTTGAGTTGTTTTCCTCTTTCTGCTTCCAAGATTTTTTTCCTTCTCTTTGCTTTTGGGCAGTTTTGCTGTAATGTGTCTAGGTGTATATCTCTTTGTGTTTATTAAACTTGGGATTCACAGTCTTTCTGAAATGAATAAATAATTATAGCAAGATTGAAGGATACAAAGTTGATATACAAAAGTCAATCCCTTTCCTACATATCAGTAATAAATAAATAAAAATTGAAATTAAAAACAAAATACCGTTTTCTTTAGCATCTAGAAAAATGAAATAGGTATACTGTAAATGTAACAAAATATGTATAAAATCTACATGTAGAAAATTACAAAACTCTGATAAGAGAAATTAAAAACTAAATAAATGAAGAAATATTCCAAATTCATGAATAGGAAGACTCAGTATTATTAATATGTCAGGCATTTCTGACTTGATCAAGACATTCAATGCAATGTTAATCAAAATCTAAGCAGGTTATTTATTTATTTTTTTGTGACAGAGACACAGAGAGAGACCCAGAGAGGATCAGATAGGGACAGACAGGCAGGAAGGGAGAGAGATGAGAAGCATCAATTCTTTGTTGAGGCACCTTAGTTGTTCATTGATTGCTTTCCCATATTTGCCTTGACCAGGGGGTTACAGCAGAGTGAGTGACCCCTTGCTCAAGCCAGCAATCTTGGGCTCAAGCCAGTGACCTTGGGCTTCAAGCCAGTGAGCTTTGGGCTCAAGCAAGCAACCATGGAGTCATGTCTATGATCCCACGCTCAAGCCAGCGACCCCATGCTCAAGCTGGTGAGCCCGCACTCAAGTCAGATGAACCTGCGCTCAAGTTGGCAACCTCAGGGTTTCGAATCTGGGTCCTCTGTGTCCCAGTCTAATGCTCTATCCACTGCACCACCACCTGGTCAGGCCAAACAGGTTATTTTATGAATACATATAAACTGATTTTCAAGATTACGTGGAGAAACAAAGTACACTTAATAGCCAACACAATGTTAAAGAAGAACAAAATTTGAATTGACACTACATAATTCTGAGATTATATAAACAACAATAACCAAAACACAACTCTATTTCTCCTTATTAACTACTCATCAACACTCTGATAACACACGTATGGAAGTCTGACCCACCAGGCAATTCTTCAATTCTTTGCAGACAGCACCTGTGTTTTCTACAATTCACTCAGTTCCGACCATAACTACCTGGAATAAGTGTCATATTACACAGTTTAAGAGCTCAATCTACAAGACTGTACTCTCTTCCAAACTCAGATGCCAATTATAAGTCCAGGTTATAACCTGTTCTTTTCTTTGAATAGTTATAAATCAGAGGTTCCCATTGTAGTACATAGTTGGAGAGGCCTAAGCAGAGCAAGGATGATAAGCCAGGTACGTACAGAATGCCACCAGGGCAGGCAGCCCCAGGTGCATAGTAATGAGGAAAACTGAATAAACAAGGACCTTCCTGCCACAGTAACGTTTCCTCACCTAGCATATCACTGGTCTTGCATTTTGGAACCACTGACATTTCATATTGCTGGTCATGTGGTTTGGACCTGCCCCTGAACTTTTCTCCCTTAGCATATCACTAGTTGTGCCTTAGGACCCCTTAGAGGTGGAACAAGCAAAGGGTTCAGAGAATAACACTTAAGCATTAGGTCCCCAGGACAATGAGGTCCTGACTCACATCAAACACTTCTAGGCTTCAGCTGTATTTCAACTTCAGGCTCAGAAAAGCAGCAAAACCAGACAAGCAATGCTATGACTAATGTCAAGACCAGCTGCATTAACTAATGACCCCCTGCTCTGCTGCTGACTAATCAACAGAGACCACGACCCCAGAAAGAACATACCAGGGAAGCTCGTGAATATTTTATTAAGATTCTCTTCTAAAAATTCCCACCCATAAAGACCTTTAGGAAGGAGGATCTAGCACAGATCTCCCTCCCAGGAGCATGCCTGCACCTTTCTACTAACCATCTTCTTCCCCCAAAGGCATATTACCTTTATCTTTCTCTCTCCTAAGATCCAGGGGCCCTTCTTTTGCTTCTATAACTTGTTTTCTGAGCTCATTCATTCTACTGCTCACTTCTACCTCTGCGACTTTCTCAGTAAACTTTCTCTTATAGTTTTGAGTCTTGACTCTGAATACTTTCTTAGCCAGAACTCAAGTACTGAGGTTGCTGACTCAAGGTTTAGTCTGATTTCACCAGGTTTACACATGGTGACACTTTGCTGCCCCTACCATGACCCCCCTTTTCAGGTTTGATAATTTGCTAAAATGGATCATGGAGCACAGGAAAACAGTTGACATACTAGAATACTGGTTTATCACAAAAGGATATAATTCAAGAATATCCAGATGGAAGAGATGCATAGGGTAAAGTATGCAGAAATGAGCAGAGTCTCTTTACCTTCGCCAGGTACACTGTGCTTTCAGCACCTTCACATGTTCTAAAATCTGAAAGCATTCTAAACCCTGTACTTTAGGGTTTATTATTGAGGCTTTATAATATAGGCATGGTTGATTGGATCACTGGCCTTTGCGGATAAGATCAAAATCAACCTTCTTTCTCTTCCTTGGTGGTTGGAAGTTGGAGCTAAAAGTTCTAATTTTCTAATCACATGGCTTGTTTTTCTGGAAGTAAGCCCTTCTCCCCATCCTTAGGGTTTTTCCAAAAGTCATCTTTAGCATAAACTAAGTATAGTTTAAAGGGACTTCTTTTGAATAACAAAACATTTCCTTCAACTTTATTGTTCTCATTACTTAGGAAATTGCAAGGATCTTTTTAATTTAATGCCAGGAATGGGAAAGAAGACCAAATACGCATTTTATATTATAAATCATAATACCACAGAGATTTACTATAAAACTACAGTTATCATGAAAATATAGTATTGGTGAAAGAATAGATAAATCAATGGAACAGAATAGGGAACTAAGAAATAGACCCACATAAGTACAGTATAGCCAATTGAATTTTGACAAAGGAACAAAGACAATACATTGGAGAAAAGATATTCTTTTAACAAATGGTTCTGGAGCAACTGGACAGCACATAAAAAAATGAATCTAGACATATTTCAGAAAAATTAACTCAAAATTGATCATAGACCCAAAAGTGTAACAGAAAGCTATAAAACTCCTAGAAGATTATACAGGAGAAATCTAAGTGATCTTGACATGGTGACACAACACTTTTAGACACAACACCAAAGTCATAACCCATTAAGGAAATAATTGATAATCTGGACTTCATTAAAATGAAAAACTTGAGCTTTGCAAAAGACACTGTCAAGAGAATGAGAAGACAAGCCACAGAGTGGGAGAAAATATTTGCAAAAATGTATCTGATAAAGAACCTTAATTCAAAATATAAACAAAAGAAAATGAGCATTCTGGGCAGAAGAACTAAACAAACACTTCACCAAATTCTGGTATTCATCTGGTACCATACACAGTTATTACAGTTTATTTTTTAAATTTTTATGAAGAAAATTAAATTTAACAGGGTGATATTGATGAATAAAAGTACATAGGTTTCAGGTAAACATTTCTATGGTATTTGAACTGTTGATTAGGTTGTATACCCATCACCCAAAGTCAAATCATTTTCTGTCACCTTATATAAATATTTGTCCCTCTTTACTTCCTTCCCCCTTCTTCCTTCACCTCCCCCTCCCACTGGTAACCACTTCACTTTTATCTATGTCAACGAGTCTCAGTTTTATATCCCACCTATGTGTGAAATCATACAGGTCTTAGCTTTTTTTGACTTACTTATTTCACTCAGTATAATGTTCTCGAGGTCCATCCATGTTGTTGTAAATGGCAATATTTTATCATTTCTTATGGCTGAGTAGTATTCCATTGTATATATGTACTACATCTTTATCCAATCTTCTATTAAAGGACAATTTAGTTGTTTTCATGTCTTGGCCACAGTGAATAATGCTGCAACGAACATGGGGGTGCATGTATCTTTGTGTACCAATGTTTTGAGTTTTGGGGTTAGATACCCAATAGAGGAATTGCTGGGTCATATGGTAGTGCTATTCTTAAATTTTTGAGGAACTTTTTATTATGGTTCTACTAGTTTACATTTCCACCAGCAGTGGATGAGGGTTTCTTTTTTCCAAGCTTCTTTAAAACTTGTTATTACCATCTTGTTGATAATAGCCAATCTAACAGGTGTGATGTAGTATCTCATTGTAGTTTTGATTTGCACTTCTCGAATATCTAGTGAAGATGAGCATCTTATCATATATCTGTTGGCCATTTGTATATCTTCTTGGGAAAAGTTTCTGTTCATGACCTCTCTCCAATTTTTTTTTTTTTTTTATAATAAATTTTTATTAATGGTAATGGGATGACATTAATAAATCAGGGTACATATATTCAAAGAAAACATGTCTAGGTTATTTTGTCATTAAATTATGTTGCAAACCCCTCGCCCAAAGTCAGACTGTCCTCCGTCACCCTCTATCTAGTTCTCTGTGCCCCTCCCCCTCCCCCCAACTCTCTCCCTCCCTCCCTCCCATGTCCTCCCTCCCCCCACCCTTGGTAACCACCACTCTCTTGTCCATGTCTCTTAGTCTCATTTTTATGTTCCACCAATGTATGGAACCATGTAGTTCTTGTTTTTTTCTGATTTACTTATTTCACTCCTTATAATGTTATCAAGATCCCACCATTTTGCTGTAAATGATCTGATGTCATCATTTCTTATGGCTGAGTAGTATTCCATAGTGTATATGTGCCACATCTTCTTTATCCAGTCTTCTATTGAAGGGCTTTTTGGTTGTTTCCATGTCTTGGCCACTGTGAACAGTGCTGCAATGAACATGGGGCTACATGTGTCTTCACGTATCAATGTTTCTGAGGTTTTGGGGTATATACCCAGTAGAGGGATTGCTGGGTCATAAGGTAGTTCTATTTGCAGTTTTTTGAGGAACCACCATACTTTCCTCCATAATGGTTGTACTACTTTACAGACCCACCAACAGTGTATGAGGGTTCCTTTTTCTCCACAGCCTCTCCAATATTTGCTATTACCCGTCTTGTTGATAATAGCTAATCTAACAGGAGTGAGGTGGTATCTCATTGTAGTTTTGATTTGCATTTCTCTAATAACTAATGAAGCTGAGCATCTTTTCATATATCTGTTGGCCATTTGTATCTCTTCCTGGGAGAAGTGTCTGTTCATGTCCTCTTCCCATTTTTTTATTGGATTGTTTGTTTGTTTGTTGTTGAGTTTTATGAGTTCTTTGTAAATTTTGGATATTAGGCCCTTATCTGAGCTGTTGTTTGAAAATATCATTTCCCATTTAGTTGGCTGTCTGTTTATTTTGATATCAGTTTCTCTTGCTGAGCAGAAACTTTTTATTCTGATGTAGTCCCATTCATTTATCTTTGCCTTCACTTCTCTTGCCATTGGAGTCAAGTTCATAAAATGTTCTTTAAAACCCAGGTCCATGATTTTAGTACCTATGTCTTCTTCTATGTACTTAATTGTTTCAGGTCTTATATTTAGGTCTTTGATCCATTTTGAATTAATTTTAGTACACGGGGACAGGCTGTAGTCGAGTTTCATTCTTTTGCATGTGGCTTTTCAGTTTTCCCAGCACCATTTGTTGAAGAGGCTTTCTTTTCTCCATTGTGTGTTGTTGGCCCCTTTATCAAAGATTATTTGACCATATATATGTGGTTTTATTTCTGGGCTTTCTATTCTGTTCCATTGGTCTGAGTGTCTATTTTTCTGCCAATACCATGCTGTTTTGATTATCGTGGCCCTATAATATAGTTTAAAGTCAGGTATTGTAATGCCCCCAGCTTCATTCTTTTTTCTTAGGATTGTTTTGGCTATTCGGGGTTTTTTATAGTTCCATATAAATCTGATGATTTTTTGTTCCATTTCTTTAAAAAATCTCATAGGGATTTTGATGGGAATTGCATTAAATTTGTATATTGCTTTGGGTAATATGGCCATTTTGATTATATTTATTCTTCCTATCCAAGAACAAGGAATATTTTTCCATCTCATTGTATCTTTTTCGATTTCTCTTAACAATGCTTTGTAATTTTCATTATATAGGTCCTTTACATTCTTTGTTATATTTATTCCTAGGTATTTTATTTTTTTTGTTGCAATCGTGAAGGGGATTATTTTTTTGAGTTCGTTTTCTAATATTTCATTGTTGGCATAGAGAAAGGCTATGGATTTTTGTATGTTAATTTTGTATACTGCAACCTTACTGTATTGGTTTATTGTTTCTAATAATCTTTTTGTGGAGTCCTTCGGGTTTTCGATGTATAGGATCATATCATCAGCAAAAAGTGATACCTTTACTTCTTCTTTTCCAATATGGATGCCTTTTATTTCTTTGTCTTGTCTGATTGCTCTGGCCAGAACTTCTAGCACCACGTTAAATAAGAGTGGAGAGAGTGGACAACCCTGTCTTGTTCCTGATTTAAGGTAGAAAGTCCTCAGTTTTATGCCATTTAAAATGATGTTGGCTGATGGTTTATCATATATGGCCTTTATCATGTTGAGATATTTTCCTTCTATACCCATTTTGTTGAGAGTCTTAAACATAAAATTGTGTTGTATTTTATCAAAAGCCTTTTCTGCATCTATTGATAAGATCATGTGGTTTTTGTTCTTTGTTTTGTTGATATGGTGTATTACGTTAACCGTTTTGCGTATGTTGAACCATCCTTGAGATTCTGGGATGAATCCCACTTGATCATGATGTATTATTTTTTTAATATATTGTTGTATTCGGTTGGCCAGTATTTTGTTTAGTATTTTAGCATCTGTATTCATTAGAGGTATTGGTCTGTAGTTTTCTTTCTTTGTGCCATCCTTGCCAGGTTTTGGTATGAGGGTTATGTTGGCCTCATAAAATGTGTTTGGAAGTATTGCTTCTTCTTCAATTTTTTGGAAGACTTTGAGTAGAATAGGAACCAAGTCTTCTTTGAATGTTTGATAGAATTCACTAGTATAACCGTCTGGGCCTGGACTTTTATTTTTGGGGAGGTTTTTAATAGTTTTTTCTATTTCCTCCCTGCTGATTGGTCTGTTTAGGCTTTCTGCTTCTTCATGACTCAGTCTAGGAAGGTTGTATTGTTCTAGGAATTTATCCATTTCTTCTAGATTGTTGTATTTGGTGGCATATAATTTTTCATAGTATTCTACAATAATTCTTTGTATATCTCTGATGTCTGTGGTGATCTTTCCTCTTTCATTTTGGATTTTATTTATTTGAGTCCTGTGCCTTTTTTCCTTGGTGAGTCTTGCCAAGGGTTTGTCAATTTTGTTGATCTTTTCAAAGAACCAGCTCCTTGTTTTATTGATTTTTTCTATAGTTTTTCTGTTCTCTATTTCATTTATTTCTGCTCTGATTTTTATTATCTCCTTTCTTCGGCTGGTTTTGGGTTGTCTTTGTTCTTCTTTTTCTAGTTCCTTAAGGTGTGAAATTAAGTGGTTTACTTCGGCTCTCTCTTGTTTGTGCATATAGGCCTGAAGTGATATGAACTTTCCTGTTATTACTGCTTTTGCTGCATCCCAGAGATTCTGATATGTCGTATTTTCATTTTCATTTGTCTGTATGTATCTTTTGATCTCTGCGCTTATTTCTTCTTTGACCCATTCATTTTTTAGAAGTATGTTGTTTAGTTTCCACATTTTTGTGGGTTTTTCCCCCTCTTTTTTGCAGTTGAATTCTAGTTTCAAGGCTTTATGATCAGAAAATATGCTTGGTACAATTTCAATTTTTCTAAATTTGCTGATATTGTCTTTGTGGCCCAACATATGGTCAATTCTTGAGAATGTTCCATGTACACTAGAGAAAAATGTATACTCTGTCGCTTTGGGATGAAGTGTCCTGTAGATGTCTATCATATCCAGGTGTTCTAGTATTTCGTTCAAGGCCACTATATCTTTATTGATTCTCTGTCTGGATGACCGATCTAGAGCCGTCAGCGGAGTATTGAGGTCTCCAAGTATGATTGTATTTTTGTTAGTTTTTGTTTTAAGGTCAATAAGTAGCTGTCTTATATATTTTGGTGCTCCTTGGTTTGGTGCATATATATTAAGGATTGTTATGTCTTCTTGATTCAGTGTCCCCTTAATCATTATGAAGTGACCATTTTTGTCTCTGAGTACTTTTTCTGTCTTGTAGTCAGCATTATCAGATATGAGTATTGCTACACCTGCTTTTTTTGGGGTGTTGTTTTCTTGGAGTATTGTTTTCCAGCCTTTCACTTTGAATTTGTTTTTATCCTTGTTGCTTAGATGTGTTTCTTGTAGGCAGCATATAGTTGGATTTTCTTTTTTAATCCATTCTGCTACTCTGTGTCTTTTTATTGGTAAGTTTAATCCATTTACATTTAGTGTAATTATTGACACTTGTGGGTTCCCTACTGCCATTTTATAAATTGCTTTCTGTTAGTTTTGTATCTAGTTTGATTCTTCTCTTTTGTTTTTCTATCATTTGTTTTTGTTTGTTTGTGTTCCATACTTCTTTCCTCTGTTGCTACCTTTTTTAAGTCAAGTGTTTTTGTGGTGGTTTTTTCAAGGGTGGTTACCATTAAGTAATGAAAAGGGTACCTACCATATTCATTGTAGTACCCTATCTTATAAGTATTTCTGCACTTCATCGTCCTTTGCTACTGTTAATCTCCATCCTCTCCCCCCTTTTTTTCCTTTGTTGTCACAGTTTAAGTTTGGTTTTATTGTGTTCTTGGTGGAGCTGTTACTTGTGGTGTTGTTTTCTTTTGTTCTTTGAATCTGGTTGGAAAACCCCCTTTAGTATTTCCTGGAGTGGGGGCTTTCTGTTGATAAATTCTCTCATTTTTTCTGTATTTGTGAATGTTTTTATATCTCCTTCATACTTGAAGGATAGCTTTGATGGGTATAGTATTCTTGGCTGAAAATTCCTCTCTTTCAGGGCTTTAAATATTGGGGTCCACTCTCTTCTAGCTTTTAGAGTTTCTGCTGAGAAATCTGATGATAATCTAATAGGCCTTCCTTTATATGTTGTACTCTTCTTTTCCCTGGCTGCCTTGAGAATTTTTTCTTTGTCATTGGTTTGTGTCATCTTTATTATGATGTGCCTTGGAGTGGGTTTGTTGGGGTTAAGAAAACTCGGTGTTCTGTTTGCTTCTTGAATTTGAGGCTTTAGTTCTTTCCACAGGCTTGGGAAGTTCTCGTCTATTATTTGTTTGAGTATATTCTCCATTCCATTTTCTTTCTCTTCTCCCTCTGATATACCTATTATTCTTATGTTATTCTTTCTGATGGAGTCAGACAATTCCTGTAGGGCTTTCTCGTTTTTCATTATTTTTGAGTCTCTTTCTTCTTCTCTCTTTTGTGCCTCAAGTTGTTTGTCTTCTATTTCACTAATCCTATCTTCAATCTGGGCTGTTCTGTTAGCTAAGCTTGTTACCTCGTTTTTCAACTCGTGAATTGAGTTTTTCATTTCTGTTTGATTTGTTTTTATAGTTTCAATTTCCTTGGTAATATATTCTTTGTGTTCATTGAGTTGTTTTCTGATCTCCCTATATTGCCTTTCTGTGTTTTCTTGTATATCTCTGAGTATTTTTAAGATTTCTATTTTAAATTCTCTGTCATTTAGCTCCAAGGCTTCCAATATGTTAAATCTTTTCTCCATAGATTTTTCCACATCTATTTGTGTTACCTCTCTTTCTTTTGTATCCATAATATTCGATTTCCTCTTTCTTATCGGCATCTGAGGGTGGTCTTGTTGATAGCACTAATTAGAATTAATAAAGAGTAAAAAGAAAAAAAAAAAAAAGGTAAAACACCCCACAAAAAAAAAACAGTAATAATTTATTATTTCCCCCGTTTTTCTTTCTTCTCTTTCCCTCCTCTCCCCTCCTCAGGGAAATATCGTGCTTATAATGGAGGGACTGATTTGGGGTGAAGAGTTCAAGGGGCAAAAAAAGGGAGTAGGGACCTACTAAATGCAAAAAAAAAAAAAAGGAAGAAAATCTTAGACAAGCATAAGATGATTTGCTTGTAAGTGATGGTCAACTAAGAGATATAATGAGAGGGATAAGAGGGAACCAGAAAAAAGGACCAAAAAAGAATAATAAAGAAGAAAAAAAATTAAAATTATAAGTAAAAATCTGTTGTATTAAGTGGAGCGAAGACTAAATACAATGGAGACCTTGGGTTGGGAGGACCCAAAATGCCACAAAAATAAACAAACAAGAAAAAAAATAAAAACAAAATCAAAAAAGAAAAATAAAGCCAAAAAAAGCCTTGAGTCCCAAATTAACTAATTTGTTCGTGATTGAGGATTAAATGGGAGGAAAGTAAAATGAGAAAAGAAAAAACGAATAGAAAGGAAACAATAAGAAAAAGAGAAAAACGAAGGAAGAAATAAAATAGGAAGAGAAAAAAAACAAAATAAAGCAAGACAAAAAAAAACAAAAGAGGAGAGAGTGAGAGTTAAGTGTTTTGGAGTATAACCTTAAAGGAGGGTGAGGATGAAGAAGAGAAATAAAATGTAACACTCATGGGTAGTGTAGTTCAAGAAAAGGGAAGCATAAGATGGGCAGAGAATAGAAGGACCGAGGTGGAGGAAATAAAGGCAATAAGATAGAAGAAACAAACAACAACAACAAAAAAAGAATTAGTGGAACAAGTTGTAAAGTCTGTGGATTTTTCTTGATTTTGAGAGGTTAACTTCTTCCTTTTTCTTTTCTCTCCCTCTTCCTGGTCGGTGACTCTGTACCCCAGGCTCTGCCCCTGTGTCACACTTAGGTAGGGATTTGCAGTTGATGGGATTCTATGGCAATGTCATATAATTGGCTTTAGTCTTGCTGGTAGTCAAGGCTTGTTGGCATTTGCAGGGTCCAATGATGAGAGAGTTTGCTTTCCTGGATTCTCTCTCCTAGTCCCCCCTTTCTAAATTAGCAGCCTGGTGATCCAGCTATAAGGCTGCAACTGCTTCTGCCTGGGGAGTAAGAGGCTCAAAGAGCTGGGAAATCCCCACTCTATCCCCAGTCAGTGCAAGGCTTTGGGAAAGGCTCTGGCAGCCAGGGCCTCCAGTGTAATCAGGCGGGGGTGGGAGTCAATTGTTGTCAAGGTGACTGTTCAGCGCCTAGCATTCAGTTGGACCTCTCAACCCAGGCTTTCCACACTTTGTAGCCTGTTTTGGCTGGGAAGAAGAGGCACTAGTCTCTGCTTGCGACTAGTGTAGTATAGATCTTATTATCTGCCAAGTCCCTCTTGTTAGCGTTTATCCCTGAATATGGAGGCTCTATCAATCAGAAGTTGCCCCCGCCCCTTTAGCGAGAGGCACTAAAAAATATCACGCCTCTTGTCTTGGATCGCTGAACTGAGAGAGATCTTATCAATTAGAACCGAGGGTGCGCAGATTTCATGGGTTAAGCTAATTTCAGTGATTGGGTCGCAGCTGTGCTCCCGAAGGTATTTTAGGCTGCCTGCGTGCGCCCCTCCACCAACGTTTGATTGTTAGCTTGAATGGCTGGGTGAGGTGCCCCGCCCACGGAGAGAATCTCCCAAGCCTCTCCCACTTGCCCTGCCGCTGGCGGCTGGATCGCACCAGGTGCAGGATAATGGGGCACCCTGTGTGTGCGGGCCAGTAGGGCGCTCTGGCCGCGTGGAATGCCCAGGGCACGCGCGCGAATGGGGTGCTCCGGGCACCGGTGGCTGGCGACTCTCACTCGTAGTGCGCGGGCCGCTGGGAACGTAAGCGGTGCTCACTCTGCAACCGGACCGGGCGCGCACCCCGCCGCTCGCCGCGGCTCGCAGCGGCTCGCGGCGGCTCGCGGCGGCTCGGCTCGCGGCGGCTCGGGGCTCCCGAGTGTGGGCTGACTCACCACAGGCGCACTTCCTCGCGGCTTGAATGAACATCCCTGCGGTAGCTTCCTCCACACCCTCGTCTCTCAGATTCAAGTGATAACAGTCCTTTTGCTATCAGTTTGTGTGGAATTCCGGAATGCTCTGAGGATAGATTTTTCTGTTTCTAGTTGATAAATTTGTTGTGATTTAGGGGAGAGCTGTCAGACCCGCTGCTCACGGCGCCATTTCCGTGACGTCACCCCTCTCTCCATTTTTTAATTGGATTGTTTGTTTGTTTGTTGCTAAACTTTATGAGTTCTTTATATATTTTGGTCATTAATCCCTTATCGGAGCTATTGTTTGCAAATATTATTTCCCATTTGGTTGGATGCTTATTTGTTTTGTTGTCAGTTTTTTTTTTGCTGTGCAGAAGCTTTTCAGTTTGATATAGTCCCATTCATTTATTTTTGCCCTTACTTACCTTACCTTTGGGGTCAAATTCATATATTGTTCTCTATGGCCAAGGGCCATGAATTTAGTGCCCATGTTTTCTTCTATGTAATAATTTATTGTTTTAGATTTTATGTTTAGGTCTTTAATATATTCTGAACTAATTTTTGTGCAGGGGAACAAATTATAGTCATTTTATTCTTATGCACGGGGCTTTCCAATTTTCCCAGCACCGTTTATTGAAGAGGCATTCTTTTCTCCATTGTGTGTTTTTGGGTCCTTTTTTGAAGATGATTTGTCTGTATTATGTGGTTTTATTTATGGGATCTCAATTCTGTTCCATTGGTCTGTACGGCTGTTTTTCTGCCAATACCATGCTGTTTTAATTATCATGACTCTATAGTATAATTTGAAGTCAGGTAGTGTGATACCTCAGAGTTCATTCTTTTTTCTTAGGATTGCTTTGGCTGTTCAGGTTTTCTTATGTTTCCCTACAAACCTTTTAATTCCTGGTTCCATTTCTTTTAAAAATGATATTGGAATTTTGATAGGAACTGCATTAAATTTGTAGGTTGTTTTGTGTAATATGGCCTTTTTAACTATGTTGATTTTTCAATCCATGAACATAGAAATTTTTTTCATTTCATTGTGTTTTTTCAATTTCTTTTGATAATGTTTTATAGTTTTCATTATATAGATCCTTCACATTCATTGTTAAGTTATTCTTAGGTATTTTACTTTTTTGTTGTTTTGATTGTAAAAGAAATTGGTTATTTTAGTTCATTTTTTGTTTTATTATTGGCATATAGAAAAGCAATAGACTTTGTATATGTATTTTGTATCCTGAGACTTTACTGTATAAATTTCTTGTTTCTGATAGTTTTTTGGTAGAATCTTTGGGGTTTTCTATATACAGGATCATGTCATCTGCAAAAAGTAATACCTTTGTTTCTTTCTTAATATAGATGCTTTTTATTTCTTTTTCTTGATGGATTGCTCTGGCTAAAATGTCCAGAACTAAGTAAATAAATAAGAGTGGGGAGAGTGAGCAGCCTTGTCTTATTCCCTATTTTAAAGAAAAAGCCTTAATTTTTTCACCATTTAGTATGATATTAGCTGATGGTTTTTTATATATGACCTTTATTATGTTGAGGTACTTTCCTTATGTTCTGATTTTATTGAGTGTTTTAAACATAAAGCGATGTTGTATCTATTGATAGGATCATATGATTTTTGTTCTTTGTTTTGTTGGTCTAGTGTTTTATATTGTTTGATTTCCATATGTAGAACCATCCTTGTGCTCCTGGAATGAATCCCACTTGATTGTGATGTATTATTTTTTAAATGTGTTTGTATTTGATTTGCTAGTATGTTGTTTAGGATTTTTGCATCTGTATGTATACTGGTCTGTAGTTTTTTTTATGTGTGTGTGTGTTGCCCTTGCTAGATTTTGGTATCAGGATTATGTTAGTCTTATAAAAAGTATTAGGGAGTATTGTTTCTTCTTCTATTTTTTGGAAGACTTTGAGAAGGATAGATACCAACTCTTCTATGAATGTTTTGTAGAATTCAATAGTGTAGCCATCTGTTCCTGAACTTTTATTTTGGGGGAGGTTTTTGAGTTCTTTCTACTTCTTCCCTGTTTATAGGTCTATTTAGGTTTTTCACTTCCAATGACTCAGTCTAGGAAGATTGTCTAGTTCTAGGAATTTATCCATTTCCTCTAGGTTGTTGAATTTGGTGGCATATAATCTTTTATAATATTCTATTATGATCCTCTGTATATCTATAATGTCTGTGGTTATTTTTCCTCTTTCATTTCAGATTTTGTTTATGTGAGTCTTTTCTCTTTTTAATTTTTTTTTATTTATTCATTTTTTTTTAGAGAGGAGAGGGAGAGACAGAGAAAGAGAGAGAGGAGAGACAGAGAGAGAGAAGGAGGGAAGAGCTTGTAGCATCAACTCCCATATGTGCCTTGACCAGGCAAGCCCAGGGTTTTGAACCGGCGACCTCAGCATTTCCAGGTTGACGCTTTATCCACTGTGCCACCACAGGTCAGGCAGTCTTTTCTCTCTCTTTTTTTTTAATTGGTCTATCAAAAGGTTTGTCAATTTTATTGATCTTTTCAAAGAACCAGCTATTTGTTGTATTAATGTTTTCTATAGTTTTTTTTATCTCTATTTCATTTATTTCTGCTCTAATTTTTAATATTTCCTTTCTTCTGCTAATTTTGGGTTGCCTTTGTTCTTTTTTTTTTTCTAGTTCCTTAAGATGTGATGTTACTATGTTAACTTGGGATCGCTCTTGTTTATTGTTATAAGCCTATAATGATATAAACTTCCTTCTTATTACTGCTCCTGCTGCATCCCAGATATTTTGGTGGGTCATGTTGTCATTTTTTTTTTTGTCTGTATATATCTTTTGATCTCTGCTTTTATTTCTTCTTTGACCTAGTCATTTTCTAGAAGTATGTTGTTAAATTTCCACATTTTTTGTGAATTTCTTTGCTTCCTTTTTGCTGTTAAATTCTAATTCCAAAACCTTATCGTTAGAAAATATGCTTGGTATATTTTCAATCCTCCTGAATTTGTTGATATAGTTTTTTACCCAACATGTGGTCGATTCTTGAGAATGTTCAATGCACACTGGAAAAGAATGTGTAACCTGATATTTTGGTGTGAAAAGTCCTGTAAATGTCTATGATGTCCATTTGGCTTAGTGTGTCATTTAAGGCTGATATTTCTTTATTGATTTTTGTTTGGATTATATATCTAAAACCATCAATGGTGTGTTAAAATCTCCAAGCATGATTGTGTTTTGTTTGCTTCTATTTTTAGATCAGTTAGTAGATGTTTTATATATTTTGGTGCTCCCTGGTTAGGTGCATATATATTAAGAAATGTTATGTTTTCTTGATACAATGTCCTTTTTATCATTATGGAATGTCCATCTTTGTCTCTGGTTACCTTTGTTGTCTTGAAGTCAGCATTGTCAGATATGAGTATGGCACAGCTACTTCTCTCTGGGTATTATTTGTTTGGAGAATAGCTTTCCAATCTTTGAGCCTACATATGTCCTTGCAGCTTAGATGTGTCACTTGAAGGCAGCATATGGTTGGGTTTTACTTTTTTATCCAATCTGCTACTATGTGCTCTTTATTGGTGAGTTCAGTTCATTTACATTTAGGGTAATTCTTGACACTTGAGGATTTCCTATAGCCATTTTATGTTTTTCTTTCTGGTAGCTCTATGTCTAGTTTGGTTTTTTCTTTTATGTGTTTCTGTCAATTGTTTCTGTTTGGCTGTATTCTGTACTTCTCTCTTCTGCTTTTTTTTTTTTTAAGCTGTGTGTTTCAGTAGTGGCTTTTTGATGGGTCATACATTAGGTTATTAAGAGAAAAATTTTCATATATATAAGAGTTCTTTGTCTTATGAGTGCTTCTGCACTACATTCTCCTTTACTACTATAGATTTTACCTTCTTTCCTTATTGTTGTCACAGATTATCCTTGTTTTTATTGTGATCTTGTTAGAGCTTTTACTTGTAGTTTTGATTTTTTCTTTGTGCCTGGTTGAATAACTGCCTTGAGTATTTCCTCTAGTGGGGGTTTTCTGGTGATAAATTTCCTCAGTTTCTGTATATCTGCAAAAGTTTTTATTTCTCTTTCATACTTGAAAGATAACTTTGATGGATATAGTATTCTTGACTGATAATTCCTCTCTTTTATTACTTTAAATGTTTGGGTATAGTCTTTTTTGGCTTGTAGACTTTCTGCTGAGAAGTCTGATGATAACCTAATGGGCTTTCCTTTATATGTTATATTCTTCCTTTCCCTAGCTGCTCTGAATAGTCATTCTTTGTCATTGATTTGTGACAATTTTATTATGATGTGCCTTTGAGAAGGTCTGTTTGGGTTGTGTCAATTTGGCATTCTGTTTCCTTCTTGGATTTGAGACTCTAACTCTTTCCATAGGTTTGGGAAGTTCTCATCAATTATATATTTGAATAGGGTCTCTATTTCCTTTTTGCTCTCTTTTCTTCTTCTGATATACTCATTATTCTTGTATTGCTCTTTCTGATACAGTCAGACAATTCTTATAGACTTCTATCATTTTTTAAAATTTGTGAGTCTCTCTCTTCTTCTCTCTGTAGCATCTCGATTTGCCTATCTTCTATGTCACTGATATTCTCTTCTATCTGGCCTGTTTTATTAGCTAAACTTGCTACCTCATTATTCAATTCATGTATTGAATTCTTCATCTCTGTTTGATTCTTTTTAAAAATTTCAATCTCCTTGGGGAAGTACTCATTTTGTTCATTCATTTGTTTTTGAGCTCATTAAATAAATTGCCTATCAGTGTTTTCTCATATATTGAATATTTTTAGAACTTCAATTTTGTGTTCTCTATCATTTATCTCCAAGGTTCCCATGTAATTGAGATTGCTTTTTGGAAATTTTTTATTTTCTTTCTGAACTACTTCTCTGTCTTATATAGTCATGGTATTTGATTTCTTCTTTCTTGATAGTATTTGAGAATGGTATGTTAAGAACTTTAACAAAAAACAACTTTAGTCCATTCAGTGCATGAATCTTTCAGGCATGCTTGTGAGCCCAGCTAAGGTTGCTTCGCTGCTTTACAGTTTTTCAATTTGCTGAAATTTTAAGGGGAGAGATCAGGAGTATATCCCATGCTGTCATTAGTCTGATGTCATCTCTATGACAATATTATTGGCTGTACTTTACATCCCATGACTATTTTCTAACTACCAATCTGTAGTTACCTTTTCCACACAACCCACTTTGATCTGACAACTATTGGTTTGTTCACTGTATCTATGACACTGTTTATGTTTTGTTTGTTTACATTGTTTTTTAGAGTTCACATATAAGTGTAATATATGGCATTTGTCTCTCTCTGACTCATTTCACTTCTTTAAATTATTTATTCCTGAGAGTACTCAGGGTTTGTTCTGTTCAGGAGCTATCATCTTAATTTTAGTACTATTTACATTCTAAAGACACTAAAATTTCAAAACTACTAAGAACTGATACATTTTGTTGGCAAAGTCTTATCTTTTTTCATTCACAATTTACTATAAGAGACTTGAAACCAGGTAGCACCTTCAGCATTCTACCTTGAAATCTTTTTTTATTGAGGACAGCTGGAAAATTAGATACATTTTCAATTTGCTACATTAGCATAGGCACCAGCATTGCTAAACTTTCTACCACTACATACAGGAACGACTATCTTCTGATTTTCAAAATTTTTCCTTATTATCCTCCATGCTCTTATTACAACTTCCTCAAAACCATCATACTTCCACAAATAATGTCTTCAAGAAGCTTTGCATTTTTGCTAAAACTCTCCTCAAAATCCCTCAGCTTCTACTCTGACCAAGTACCAAAATCAGTATTTCTTATTAGTGTAACATAATACATTGCTCCATAATTTAGCAGTTTAAAAACAACAGAAAATATACTGATATTGTTACATTTTTCAGCAAGCATGTACATAGAGATACAGTACATTGGTTTCTTGAGATAGTGTTATTCTACAGTTAAAATATAATATTTAAATAGCTTCTGAGACAGCTAGATTAACTTTTAGTCATAGAAATATATGTACAATAAATTATTTCTAGATCTATTTTGCCCAACTCTATTCATAAGAAGCAAGTCAGAGAAATGTGCAAAATATATGTATGTTTTTAAAAAAATACAGAAACTCTAAAGAAATGAGAGCTTATTCATTATTGCAATTTATAGCTGCAAATGGGATTTTTGAAAACTGGTAAGTTGTCTATTTTGTTAACATGGGCATTAAGTGATTTGTTAATTGAGTCTTACTTATATTTTCTGGACAGTTGAAAGGAAAGTAAGACTATTTTATAAGAAATATTCTGTTGTTAACTAAAAGAAAAAACAGGAGTTCAACATAGCCTTGTAAGTTTGAATTGGGCCTTATAGATGAAAGTAGAGATGGGACTGGAGGAGGAGGGCATCTCTTAGAAACTGCCTGAGAGTTTTAGTAATATAAATGATGTACAACTAATCTAATTTAATTAAATTTAGAATCATAACAGACCCCTATGAAGAGCTAGTGGAGTACTTTTTCTTTGTATATCTTCTGACTGCTGAAATGCAGTATATTAAAGTGAATAAGAACAATAGATAGTTTCTACTAATCTCATCTGCAACTCCATCTGATGAAATAGATTTTAATTAAAGCTGGACTTTGTTCAAAAAGAGGAACTATTGTAACAAACCATAATTAAGTTGATTTTTTTCCTACTGCATAGGTCACATATTCATTTTTTATTATATTTGGTTCTTCTGGTGCCTTTAATATAGTTGTTTGTATTTCTCGAATAGCTAGTGAAGATGAGCATCTTTTCACACATCTGTTGGCCATTTGTATGTCTTCTTGGGAGAAGTGTCTATTCAGGTCTTTTCCCCATTTTTTTAATTAGATTGTTTGCTTGTTTATTGCTGAGCTTTGTGAGTTCTTTATATATTTTGCATATTAACCCCTTATCAGAGCTATTGTTTGTAAATATCATCTCTCACTTAGTTGGCTGCCTATTTGTTTTGTTGTCAATTTCTTTTGCTATGGAGAAGTTTTTTTTAGTTTGATATAGTCCCATTCATTTATTTTTGCCTTTACTTCAATTACTTTCTGGGAGTGGGAGGTATTTCTTCCGTGATGGTATGCCCTGGAGGAATGCCTGATGTCCAGGAAAATTTAATGAGATGGATGTTGGTCCTGTATGGCACAGCCTTCCCTATTTCAAGACAAAGTTCCTCACTAATAAAGTGCCTAGTGTCAACAAAAATAAAAATAAAAATCTTAGGTTTGTTTTAAAATCAGGGTTTAGACAATCAATAGCTGTTGACAGTTTTAAGTATAAAGTAGCTCTCAGCTTATCAATAATTTTCATGACTTTAACTAAAGTGATAGGGCCTTGTACTCTGGGTAAGACACTGTCCCACTGCCTTTATATGAACCCCTTTGTAAGTACTGGTATGTTCTGAATGATGGTACCAAATGAATCTTGGAGGATAATGTCATTAGTGTGATGGCATACTTGTGTCCTTGGAGAAAGATGGATGCAGTTTAGGTGTGCCTGCAAAATCACAGGGATATTGAGGTAGACTAAGGATAGCCAGGTAAGCATATATTATTGTTTCTCTTAGCAGATGAAAACAAACTGCATCTGAAAGCCTATTGAAACAGACACTGAACATAGTAACCAAATCTACAACTACAGAGTATTTGCCAGTTTTTGGTTGGATGGAGTCAGTAATTTTTATAAAATTGGGATTGGGGGATTTAATTGGTGTGACTGTAGTCTTACATGGCAGCCATCCACTAGGAGGCACCATTCATTCTTTTTAAGTTAAAACCAGGTCAATTTGGGCTGTTAATTAGAGAATCAGGGGGGATGATCTCCCATTCTCTTAATTGGTCTTATATA
The DNA here is from genome assembly GCF_036850995.1 of Saccopteryx leptura. Lineage (NCBI taxonomy): Eukaryota > Metazoa > Chordata > Mammalia > Chiroptera > Emballonuridae > Saccopteryx > Saccopteryx leptura. The sequence continues at coordinate 145,433,115 of NC_089505.1, forward strand.
ATGGGTTTCAGTCTTTGAAGGCATTGTTTTAATTTACAAGCATATCTCATTTTATTCTACTTCACAGATACTTCCTTTTTACAAATTGGAGGTTAGACCCTCCCCCCCACCAGCAAAGATTACAATCTTCCAAAGACTCAGATTATGGTTATAATTTTTAAGAAATAAAGTATTTTTAAATTAAGGTATGTACGTTGTTCTTTTAGACATACTGCTATTGAACCCTTAATATACTACAGTATAGTGTAAACAAAACATTTATGGGAAACCAAAAAACTTCATGTTACTCATTTTATTGCAATATTTGCTTTATTTTAATTGTCTATACCAAACCTGCACTAGCTGTGATATACACCTGTATATTTGGCAGTTTGAACTATTTTTCCTAATGGAGGGTCCAGAGAGTCTCTTTTATAAAGCCAATTGTAAGTGCCAAAGACTTAATTTAATTTTAATTTATAGTTAATTGGTTCAGATCAGCCATGAACACCATAGGATGTTTTAGAAAGTAGGCGCTATGACTAAAGTATTTCGGCAAGACAACAATAGTTCCAAAGGCTAAGATAAGGCATACCTGTTTATCCCTTATTTTATGTTAACTCCCCTGATGTTATAAGGAAGGGTACCTTGTTTAAATTTAGTGGAATCTCTAAGACTAACTGTAATTTCAACCCCGATAGTGATTTGATTAAGGACACGAAGCTTTGCCAATTGGTTTATTTCAGCAGCTGTTAAAGTTAATTCAGAACCTATTGTGTAGAGGAAAATTGCCAATCTGCACTTTTTATCTGTGTGTTTTAGAAATCATTTTAGTGAATTTTCAGTTTTTGACTGGGTCAAATTTTGGACCTTTGCTTTTATTTTTTTGTTTGTTTGTTTCCTCTTCCTATATTCGGAATTTTGCTTTTGGGTTTGTTTTTTTTTTTTGGTAGCTACTAGATATATTTTAGCAGGGAAGCATGTCTTCTTTACCCTGTTCATATTTATAAGTTTCTCATTCTAGAGATTCTCAAATCAGTATTGTTAGGGATGGGGGCCTTCCTCAGTGTTAAGTCAGTTACTGTTCCACTGGGACGGCATAGGTAAGTATGTTCCCTATAACCCTGAAGGTCAGGATCTTTGTCTTGATAGCATAGCTAACAGCAGCAACAATGACATATTTTAGGGTGCTAGTAAAGCATTTGTTTTTAGTGCTATCACCTCAGCATGATACACAGCGATTTCTTTTCCGCTACTTGTCATCACCCAGTGTGTCCACATATCACACAGGGTTATCAGTTTCCCCTTTAACACTTTTTCTGTATAATGGGATGCCTTGTTGAGACACAAATTCAGTGGTCACAGGGAAATATTGTTCCCCTGATCCTAGTGTTTGTTAGTCGTGGCTTATGCTGGAATCAAGACACACATGTTGACCTTGAAAAGACAAAGGATCTTTTTTTTTTCTTTTCTTTACTTTTAGCAAAATGGGTTTATTTGGGAATAACAGAGGCAACTTAGCTATGGCGAACCAGATGCAAGTTAAAACAACAGAGGAGAGGGGCCTACTTTTATAAGAAAAAAAAGTTGGGAGAGATTGTTTAAAAAATTCAGTGTGGTAACAGTTTCTCATCGGCTACATGATGCAGGTTCTCTATGGCTGGGCTGTAATTAAGATCCCAAACCTAGAGGCAACCAGCTAAAGAGGTTCAGCTTATAACTGACAAAGGGAGGTGTTTTGCTAGGCAAGGAGTAGTTCTTTCTTCTTCCTGCTGTGGTATGTCCTCCTGTTTGGGTCTGGGTGGCAGAGCGTAAGAGCTCCTCATTCACGGCTTCCCAAATCCATTTTACGTGAGGTTTACTTTGTTTATTTTATCACATACTTCAATCTGAGACTTACAGAAGAACCAGGCTGAGATATATACTACATAGGTTGTATTTAGGAAGGTCTCAGTCCCATAGTCTTGTCCCTAAATACCAATTATCAAAACTTCCAACTTAGGTTGATGTTATGAACTAAAAGATTGTGTTTCCCCCAAATCAGTATGTTAAACTGAGGGGGGTTCCTGTGAGGCTAGAGTTTGCATAGTTTGAACTTCTTGCTGATACCAATGGAAAGAGCAGCTGGACTTTATTATCAGCTTGTAGAAATGTCTAATCACTATTCTGTACACCTAAAACTAATATAATATTGAATGACAACTGAAATGGAAAAAAACCAAAAGACAAAAATCCAACAAAAAATGGAGTTAGACTCTTTAATACCAGTTCTTTAGCCATCTAATTATCATTTCTTTAGAATGATCTGGGTTTTTGTTTTAGTTTTTTTTCTTCTAGCTTTTATTCTCTTCAGGTTGAGTCTGTTTTTGTTTCTCTTGCTTGGGATTCATAGAATTCAGATCTGTATATTTGATATTTCATCAGTGCAGGAACATTCACAGTCATTATCACTTCAAAAATTGTCATTATCTCACTTTCTCTTTCTTTTTATTCTCAAACTCAATTTGTCATGCATTAGTCTCTTCATGTCTTCTAAACTCTCTTTCCCATTTTAATCCTGTTATCTGTGCATTACCCGTACTATCTTATGACCTCTATTCAAACTCAGTGATTTGTTCTTCAGTTATTCTACTTTCCTGTAAGCAAATTGATAGAATTTTAAAACTTTTAATAAATATAGGTTATATTTGTAGAAGTTTTAATTATAACTTTTAATATAATTAGTCACATTTTAAAGTTTGATTGTCAATCTATGCATTTCAATTTCTTTCATTTATTCTGAGTTTCATAATTATAGTATCAAAACTCTTTCTAAATATACTGCTGAGTGGTTTTGCCATCTGCCACTCACTCATAGTACTTAGTTTTTCTTTTATGTTTGACTATGAAATTATAATTTTTAGTTTAACTGTAAAATATTTTTTGCATTCCAGAAGGAAGATGGGTTACTCTAGAGTATATTTGATTTGCTTCTTCTAGGAACCTGGGGCATCAGTCTAAGGTTACTGCATTTTTAATTCTTTACATATAGTTTCTTTGAACCACCCATCTAATATTTATTTTTATTTTAAAGCTGCTTTGAGGAAATATTTTTAAGTTAGGAATTCTTAAGGAAGACATTTTCTCCTCTCTGTTTAGCATCAAAATTCAAGACATGCAGCATTCCTTGTAGTATTCTTGAACAGAGGTTGGTTTGTTTTTAATTCACCCTTACTATGAGGCTGTAGACCCAGAGACTTCATATACTATCCTCAATGCCCCCTGTGGACTTAAAAAACAAAGTTTAAGTTCACTTTGTTCATCAAGACAAAGCCAAATAAAGTGTTCAGCAACTTATCTTAGATCCTTCCTTCACTTAGTTTTCAGTCTATACTTAATGTTAGTTTAAGTTTTTCAATACATTTAAGCAAATTAATAATTGATACAGACTGTTCAGTTGTTTTCAACAGGAGCATCAGTCACTAGGCTTAGTTTACTTTTTATTATTATAGGTATTATTATTATTATTATTATTTGCATTTCTCATAAACAAACAACAAAAGTGTTTTTGAGTGAATGAGGCTTTTAAGACTATGCTATGTGAATTTTTTTAAAATATATTTTTCTGAAATAAGAAGTGGGGAGGCAGAGAGACAGACTCCCAGAAGTTCCTGACAAGGATCCACCTGGCACGCTCCCTAGGAGGCAATGCTCTGCCCATCTGGGTTGTTGCTCTGTTGCAACCAGAGCCATTCTAATGCCTGAGGTGGAGGCCATGGAGCCATCCTCAGCACCTGGGCCAACTTTGCTCCAATGGAGCCTTGCTGTGGGAGAGGGAGAGAGAGATAGAGAGAAAGGAGAGGGGGAAGGATGGAGAAGCAGATGGGCGCTTCTCCTGTGTGCCCTGGCCAGGAATTGAACCCAGGACTTCCTCATGCCAGGTGGATGCTCTACCACTGAGCCATCCAGCTAGGGCCTCATGGTTATGTGAATTTGAGCCTTCCTTTTGTTTAAGAAATATTCTTAGAAAAGATATAACTCTGGAAAAATAAATCTTACATAATGTCCTTATGGTAAATGGTTTTGTTATTTTTTAAAATTTTATTTTACCAGTTAATTTTAGATATTTTCTCCTGGATTTATTATAAAGCCACAATTGTTCTAAAATGAAGTACTATGAACCTAGACCACCATATTTCACCATATATAAGAATAAACTTAAGCCTGATCAGGCGGTGGTGCAGTGGATACAGTGTCGGACTGGGATGCAGAGGACTCAGGTTCGAGACCCCGAGGTCGCCAGCTTGAGCATGGGCTCATCTGGTTTGAGCAAAGCTCATCAGCTTGGACCCAAGGTCTCTGACTTGAGCAAGGGGTTACTCGGTCTGCTGTAGCCCCACGGTCAAGGCACATATGAAAAAGCAATCAGTGAACAACTAAGGTGTCACAATGAAAAACTAATGATTGATGCTTCTCATCTCTCTCCCTTCCTGTCTGTCTGTTCCTATCTATCCCTCTCTCCGACTCTCTCTCTGTCTCTGTAAAAAAAAAAAAAAAAAAAAAAAAAAAGAATAAACTTAAAATGGATAAAGACTTGCATGTGAGAGTCAAAACCATAAAACTTGTAGAATGCAGGCAATAAAATCTCAAACATTTCTCTTAGTAATATTTTTTCTGATATGTCTCCTCAGGCAAGGAAAACAAAAGAAAAAAGTAAACAAATGGGATTACACCAAACTAGAAAGTTTTTGCAGAGTAACAGAAATCATCAACAAAATGAAAAGACAGCTTATTGAGTCAGAGAACTTACTACATCTGATGAGGAGTTACTATCCAAAATTCATAAAGAAACCATACAACTCAACATGAGAAAAACAAACAATTCATTTAAAAAATAGGCAAAAGACTTGAGTAGACATTTCTCCAGAGGACATACAGATGGCCAATAGAAATATGAAAAGATGCTCACTTCACTAATCATCAGAGAAATGCAAATTAAAAGCACAATGATATATCACCTCACACCTGTCAGAATAGCTATCATCAATCAACAAATGGCAAGTGTTAGCAAGAATGTGGAGAAAAAGAAACCCTCATGCACTGATAGTGGGAATGCAGACTGGTGAAACCACTGTGGAAAGCAGTGTGGAGGTTGCTCAGAAAGTTAAAAGGGAAACTCCCTGATGACCCAGTGATTCCACTTCTGGGAATATATCGACAGAAATCTAAAACACTAATTTTGAAGAATATGTGCACCCCTATGTTTATTGCAGCATTGTTTATGATAACCAAGATTTTAAAGCAATCCAGATGGCTACCTATAGGCAAATGGATAAAACAACACTGGTACACATATAATATGGAATATTACTAGGCTATAAAAAGTAATGAAATCTTACCATTTGTGAGAGTATAGATGGACTTAGAGAATATTATGCTAACTGAAATAAGTCAGAGAAAGTCAAATACCATAGAGTTTCATTTATATGCAAATCTAAAGAACAATGTATAGAAATGGACAAACAAAACTTACAGATACAGAAAATAGACTGATGGTCAACAGAGGAGGGAGGGATATTAAGAAAAATGTGAAAGGCCTGATTAGGCAGTGACACAGTGGATAGAGCATTGGACTGCGATGTGGAGGACCCAGGTTCAAGACCCCGAGGTCACTGGCTCAAGCAAGGGGTTACTCTGTCTGCTGTAGCCTCCTTGTCAAGGCACATGTAAGAAAGCAATCAATGAACAACTAAGGTGCTGCAACAAAGAATTGATGCTTCTCATCTCTCTCCCTTCCTGTTTGTCCCTATCTGTCCCGCTTTCTCTCTCTGTCTCTGTTACAAAAAATAAAAATAAAAAATAAAAAATGTCTCTCACATTAGAAAAAAAGAAAAATGTGAAGGGATTGAGAAATAAAGATTGGTAGTTTCAAAATAATCATGGAGATGTAAGATTACAGCACAAAATATAGTCAATAATACTTTAATAACTATGTATGGTGCTAGATGGGTACTGGAAATATCAGGAGGGAAACACTTTAAAAAGTATATGATTGTCTAGCCACTATGCTGTATACCTGAAACTAATACAAAAAAATATGAATGTAAACTATAATTTAAAAAATAAGTACTTCTCACTTGCAATATTTTTTACTTATGAAATTGTTTTTGTTTGAAATATAAATGGATAACAACTTTTTTCTTATCAGAGAGTGATGCAGAAAGATGGAAATTTATTCTCATAGAGTCTGTGCGAACGTAGAAAGATAGCTCATGTGTGGTAAGTTATCATATTGAGAAAGAACAATGACTAGACTCATCCCTTTTTTTTATATCTCTTGTGGTACTTCACTCAGTTATGTGGGCTTGGTTAAACCAAAATTTTGGTCAATGAGACATTAGCAAAAATGATGCAAGAAAAGATCTGACATATACATCCACACTAAAGCTTATATTTTCAGAATTCTCCTCTTGGAACTGTGGAGTGAGGTTATAAGTTAGTGCTAGCTCTCTTACTGGACAGAGGTCATGTGGAGAGGCTCTGAGGGAGCAAAAACCATGGAGAGCGAGCAACAATGAAGGAGTCACTTCCAAGGCCTCATATGTGAGACAAGCCTTCTCAAATCTTCAAGCTCAGCCTACTCTTTTTTTTTTTAAATCACAGTTAATTTTTAAAAATTGATATGTAATTGACATAAGTAGCTAAGCCTGTTTGGATACATGCAGTCTCAGATTGACTCTGGTGGACATTATATGGAGCAGAAAAGGAACTCAGTCAACTTCAGACACCTGAAAAATAATACATCTCTATTGTTTTAAGGCACTAAGTTTGGAAAGTTTATTCAGCAATAAAGAAAAAAACATCATGTAAGATTTAATAAATTTTGCTTTCTTGCATAAAATTAGTATAATAACCCTTTGAGTAGTGAGTTGTTTTCATGCTCGCTAACCCACAGGAGTGTGGGGTTTTTTTTCCAAAAAATAAAATTAGTTTCAGTTACAGTTTTATTAACTTAAAATCATGTTTGATAATCAATTTATAAAATCAACAAAAACATACATTTGCCTTTTTTAATGTTGGCTTGCACATTTTAAAAATAAATCGATCGTACTCTGGATGGTCAGGAGGCATGAGGATGTACTTGAACGTTCATATTACTCAAAGTGTTAAAAGTCAAAATAAATATGAATTCCTTTTATTTTATATTATGCCATTTCCAAAGTACTTTAAAATTTTTATTAAAATGACACATTTGATACCTTTTCCACACCCTTCTTCTTTCACAAAATTTTACAGATATCTTATTTGTAATGAAATCATTTGGTAAAATAAATAATTTGTTTTATCATTATTTTGATCTATTTTAAGTAATATGCAAATATTTGCTTTAATGTCTAAGAGCTCTCACTAAAAGATTTATATTCTATACTGTTTAATAAGTTCAGGCTGTATTTCATGCCTTTTAATGGAATTTTGACCTTATTCGCTCTTTAAAAAATAAATCTGCTCTCAAAAACTGTAATTCTGTTGAATGATTTTTCAAATGCTTGAGGAGTCATACTGTGTAATATTGGCTATTCTTCACAGTGTGCAACATTATATTACATGTGTGTTTTACTATTAAGTGATTTTATTTTGTAGTCTTGCTAGTTCCATCATATAATTAAATTGTAAACTCATGTGGTGTAAAGGTCAAACACTTTAAATATACAAAAGCAAATGCTAGATGTTTTAAGTTTCTACTCTTTGGTACTGAAATCAGCATAAGGAATGAAAAACATCATGTATGTTGTGGTGGAAATTTCTAGTATCTGGAACAAGGTTTTGTAGTCTCCTTTTACTACAAAGGAATTTTACAGACATTCTTTAAATAAATATGCCTTCATTTTTTTTTTTTAGAATATATTCATGAAAGAGACACATTTCAACCTAGTCAGGAACAAAAGTGGTCACTCTAGTTGTTGACTGCATTTTTTTTTCTTAACAAGTTTTTATGCAAATACACCTTGATTTTTGCTTCGTGATTGCTTTCACAGGAGAAATATATTATGCCTTTCTGATGACCAGATATTTGAAAGACATTCTAGCTAACTTATTTTTTGTATCTGAGGTTTTTTTATAAATAGGTACAATGATTTCTGTTTCTAATTTTTCTTTAAAATGCAAGGAAGCACATTTTCATATACTTACTATATTTATTCCATCTTATCTTTTTACCATGAAGATTCCAGAGAAATCAACACTTAAGCAATCTCTAGCAATATTGTTATTAGAGGAACCATGAGGATATTAATATAAATGGTTCTTGATAAAAAATAAATATTTCAGTTTTTCTTTGAGAATAGTCTGAATTAAATTTAAATGGGCCAAGTGTTAATATAATAAAATAATTATATAATTCTTACCACATTACAATTTAACAATATTGAAGATCATTAGAGATTATTTATTCAGAATGCAAGAATTATCTTAGAGTAGGTATATATCTTAAAGTTCCAATTCTTCCCTTGATCACTGATATCATCGTCCCTAGCTCTTCAAAACTAATGAGTCCATAAAAAGGTTTCCTGATGTTAAATTTTATGTATATATATCCATGTATGTATTTATCTGGGAAGAATATTCAAAACTTTCATTAGATTCTCAGATTTATAACTGCAAAAATATTATGAACTTGATTGTTCATCACTGGCTTTTCAATGTGAGTACTTTCTCTGATGAAGAATATGCAATTTCTTTAAATTCTTATATTGAGATTGATATATTTTCATATTATTTTACTTTACTATTTTTAGTTCTACTCCTTAGTGTAAATGAGAAAAACAATCAATTATAACATTCCACTCCTTTAAATAATTGAAAATGACTATTTTAATAATTTTTCTTACTTATACTTCTTAGAAGATTTTGTTTTTTATGATTTAAAAATAATAAAAAGAGTGGCATTAAATTGTTTATAACACTCCCTTATGTTTTTAATGTCTATAGGATTTGTGGTAATGTACTTTTAAAATTATTCTTCATATTGGTTACTTATATCTTCTCTTTCTCTTAATAATTCTCATCCACATTTTATTAATTTTTTTAGTCTGCAACCAATCAATACTTGGCATTATTGTTTTTTTCTGTTGTATATTACTTTTCTATTTATTAACTTCTGTTATCTGTATTATATTATTCTATTTTTGTGTGTTTATTAACTTGTCCTATTTTTTAAGATTTTGAGCTATAGGTTAAAATCATAGATTTTTGGCCCTTTAAATAATTTGTTGTAAGAAAATAGATTTTCACCTCACCAAGTGGTGGTGCAGTGCATAGACCATTGGCCAGGGGGCCCTGGGGCACTGAGGACCTAGATTTGAAATGGCAAGGTCACTGGCTTTAGTGTGGACTCACCAGCTTGAGTGCAGGGTTGCTGGCTTGAGTCTGGGATCATACACATGACCCCATGGTTGCTGGCTTGAGCCCAAAGGTCCCTGGATTGAAGCCTAAGTTTGCTGGCTTGAGGAAAGGGTCACTGGCTTATCTGGAGCCTCCAGTTAAGGCACATATGAGAAGCAATCAGTGAAAAACTAAGGTGCCACAACAAAGAATTGATGCTTCTAATCTCTCTCCTTCCCAGTCTGTCTGTCCTAGTCTATCTCTCACGTGCTAAAAAAAAAAAAAAAAAAAGACTACAAAATTTCCTTTAAGCATAGTTTCAGCGGCATGCTTGAAGCTTTGATATGTCATATTTTCATCATTATCAGTTATCATTGTGTATACTTCAGTATGTATGAATACAAGCATGAGTAATATATGTTATAAAAGTCAGGATGATTGCTTACCTTTAGGAAGAGTACAGTAATAATGAAGGGGAGTGCTTTTGTGAGAAGCTCCTGGAGTTCTGGTAGTGGTTTACTCCTTGATCTGACTTACAATTTTATAGGTGTATATATATACTTTGTAAGAATTTACTATGCTGTGTGCTTATGACTTGCTTATTTAAAAAAAAATCTCTATATTATTTGAATAAAAATATTATTACCATAAATAAAAATTTGATTTTGATAAGAATTTAAAATGTATTTTAAAAATATTAACTTTCTTTCAAGAAGTGATTGCTATGTAAATATATAATCTTTTTTTTTTTTTTTTTTTGTATTTTTCTGAAGCTGGAAACGGGGAGGCAGTCAGACAGACTCCCACATGCGCCCGACCGGGATCCACCCAGCACACCTACCAGGGGGCGATGCTCTGCCCCTCTGGGGCGTCGCTCTGTTGCGACCAGAGTTACTCTAGCGCCTGAGGCAGAGGCCACAGAGCCATCCCCAGCGCCTGGGCCATCTGTGCTCCAATGGAGCCTTGGCTGCGGGAGGGGAAGAGAGAGACAGAGAGGAAGGAGGGGGTGAGGGGTGGAGAAGCAGATAGGCACTTCTCCTGTGTGTCCTGGCCGGGAATCGAACCCAGGACTTACACACGCCAGGCTGACGCTCTACCACTGAGCCAACCAGCCAGGGCCAATATATAATCTTAAAAGGGTTAAATTCAACATAGGCCCTGGCCGGTTGGCTCAGTGATAGAGCGTCAGTTTAGCATGTGGATGTCCCGGGTTTGACTCCTGGTCAGGGCACACAGGAGAAGTGCCCACCTGCTTTCCATCCCTCCCTCTTTCACTTATCTTTCTCTCTCTTTCTCTTTCTCTCTTTCTCCTCCTCTCCTCCTGCAGCTATGGCTTGATTGAAGTGACTTGGCTGCAGATGCTAAGAATGGCTTCATGGCCTTCACCTCAGGCACTAAGAAGAGCTCAGTTGCTGAGCAATAGAACAATGTCCCAGATGGAGAAAGCATCATCCCCTAGTGGGCTTGCTGGGTGGATCCCTGTTGGGCACATGCAGGGGTATGTCTCTGCCTTCCTTTCTCTCAGTAAATAAAAAATAAAATAAAATTCAACACAAATAAAAAAAAACTAATGTTTTTCAATTTCAATAAATATTTAATAAAAGAGATAAAAATAAATTTAACTTTTACTCTGTTAATGCTTATTTAAGTAGATTATTTTTTACTCAGAAGATAGATTGTTTTTTATTTAGAATGGTTTCATTTGATTAATTTCTAGATTAAGAAATACTAGAAAGCCAAGTAATTAAGCTTAACACGTTTAGGTAAAACAAAAGTCCATGACTAAACATCCTTAAAATTGTCATAATTTTAATTATTTTAGCATTATTCAGAATATAAGTAAAAAAAAGTTGTTTGTTACAGAAATAACTTGATACCACAATATTATTGGTTCACAGCATTTTTTTCTCTTTTAGGAAGAGTTAGGGCTTAGAAATATGTGGCTGAACTTAATCTTTCTAGTCATTATGTTTCATTAAAAATCTGATTTAAAAGACCATTTTATACTCAAAGAAAATCTAATGAAAGAAATTTTGCAAATGATAAAAGGTCATTTTAGCTTTAGCTTTTTTTCCTGACAAATGTTCTGCTATAATATTAATTATAGTTTCCAGATTTTATTTACACTCTCTACTCCCTCCCTCGGCAAAGTCCTGTTTATCCAGTAGCCTTTTCCTTGAGGTCTCACTTTTTTAGTTAACTCCTGTGGACAAGTCCTGCCAGGGGTGAGTACGATGGAGCTGCAAAGACCCGACTCCAGGGACCAGGTTCAGTGACGCAGATCCACTTTATTCAGGAAGTAAGCTAGCTTATATACACAGGTTCAGCCTATAGGGTGTTACAGCGTGTCCTTCACAGCCAATGGCTGAAAAGATCAGGGAGCTGCGTGGTTGGCCCTAAGTCACTTCCTTATAGCGGGGGAGCTTCCTTCCTGGGTGTGCCCAAGAGGGTTCTGGGAACTGGAGTATTCTCACAGCATTGTATCAGCCACAGCTGCTAGGAATGTGCTCTGGGCTCCACCCACAAACTCCCACCTATGAGCAGGTTACACTAATCCCCTTGTGCATGTATATTTCCTAAGCAACCTTTACCTTCACTTTATAATGTGCTCTCACCATACTTATTTGTTCCCTGTGAACTTTATTCCTAGACTTTCAACTTGCCAAAATGAAAACCATGGCTGCACATTTTAGAACCTACTAGAGTGTGTAGCTCATAATACAGTTTAATAAATGCTTGTGGAATGGCTGGATCAAATAGAGATGCCCTAAGTAAAGTAAGATGATCATAGGTACTTTGTTTTCTAATTTGTGATGGCCTGTCAAATTTTTATTCTTCTGGAGAGACTAAAATCTGTGAGAATTTAGGATGGATTTCACTCATTTATTTATTTAAAAGGCTTGGTGTAACTGCCATAAATGAGGATACACAAGGGTTTTCACCACATTTCTAATTCTTCTCAGAGATTCAAGGACGGGGAAAAAATACTACCCACTTCCATGACCTTACTTCATAGAGGCCTAGAGACAGAAAAGTAAAAAAGAAAAATAAGACTAAGCAAAGATCTTGGCTTGCCTGGGTGGAAACTCTTCACAAGCCCTTCCATGGAGCTTAATGTGTCTCTCCTATAAAATTAGTCATCAGTTAATTGGAGATATTTGAAACCTGACTTAACACACTCATTTCTTCTACAAAAGTTGCTTTTGAGCTCCACTTATAAGTCTGATAGCTTGTTTAATATATAAAGCAAAAAAGGATACAGATGCTAAACATTATACAGAAAATTCAAGTTTACATTATTTTTAAACTGTACTAGAAATATAAAAACAGTATTAGAATTGTGTGAATATGTACTAATTCAGAATTTAAGAAATATAAAAATTTGCCTGACCAGACAGTGGTGCAGTGCATGGAGCATAAGCCTGGAACACTGAGGACCTAGGTTCAAAACCTCAAGGTCACTGGCTTGAGCGTAGGGTCATAGACATGACCCCATGGTCATGGCTTGAAGCTCAAAGTTGCTGGCAGGAGCCCCTGGGTCAAGGCACATATGAGCAAACAATCAATAAAAAAATAAGCTGCTAGGCCCTGGCCGGTTGGCTCAGCGGTAGAGCTTCGGCCTGGCGTGAGGGGGACCCGGGTTCGATTCCCGGCCAGGGCACATAGGAGAAGCGCCCATTTGCTTCTCCACCCCCCCCCCCTCCTTCCTCTCTGTCTCTCTCTTCCCCTCCCGCAGCCAAGGCTCCATTGGAGCAAAGATGGCCCAGGCGCTGGGGATGGCTCCTTGGCCTCTGCCCCAGGCGCTAGAGTGGCTCTGGTCGCGGCAGAGCGACGCCCTGGAGGGGCAGAGCATCGCCTCTGGTGGGCGTGCCGGGTGGGTCCCGGTCGGGCGCATGCGGGAGTCTGACTGTCTTTCCCCGTTTCCAGCTTCAGAAAAATACAAAAAAAAAAAAAGCTGCTGCAATGAAGAATTGATGCTTCTCATCTTTCTCCCTTCCTGTCTGTCCCTGTATCTCTCTCTCTCTCTCTCTCTCTCTCTATTAAAAAAAATAAAGAAGTGTGAAACTAGAATGACATTTGTTTTGGTATCTCTTCTTGGATACAAGTTTCCCTCAGTTAGAAATACTAATGGAAATGTGTTTGTAAACTGTGGATCAAATGGCTTTGAACTAATGTTTGTTTGTTGTTTTATTCAGTGTAGCATTATCTCAAAATCCAAGCCACACAAGTTTTAATATTTAATGACTAAGAATATTTCACAAGTTATTTTATCTAAATGATTACTCAAAGTTATATTTCACTTATAAGATTACTTGTGGATGATAGATAATACAAGGAGGTATTTTAGAGTTAACCTATTAGTAATTTAATATCAGCAACACCTTGATTTATATGCTTGATCAAAACCTTTGCTTTAACGATAAATGAAAACTCTGGCAGAAATATTACAAAAGAAAAGTAAAAAATTTAAAGGTTTTTTCCCATTTTTAAATCATTTTTATTTTTTAATTACAGTTGACATGCATTATTATATTAGTTTCAGATGTACACAGCAGTGGTTAGACATTACATAGCCTACTTAGTGATCATCCCAATAAATCTTGCACCCATCTGCCACCACACACAGCTCTTAGGATATTAGTAACTAGATTCCTTATGCTGTAGTGTACGTGACTATTCTGTAACAACCAATTTGTACATCTTCATCCCTTCACCCTTTCCACTCATCCACCTAATACTCCTCCCATCTGGCAACCGTCAAACTGTTCTCTATGTCTGTAAATCTGTTTCTGTTCTGCTTGTTCGTTTATTTTGTTTATACAGTTTAAGTGTTGATAAATATGTATTTATTGTCATTTTATTGTTCATATTTTTTATTTTTATTTTTTATTTTTCTTCTTAAAGAAGACCCTTTAACATTTCAGGTAATACTGATTTGGTGCTGATGAACTCATTTAGCTTTTCCTTGTCTGGGAAGCTCTTTTTATGTCCTTCAATTTTGTTATCAATGAGAGTATCTTGATTATAGGTCCTTGCTTTTCATTACTTAGAATATTTCTTACCACTCCCTTCCACCCTATAAAGTTCCTGTTGAGAAATTGGCTGACAGGCCATGAGAGCTCCCTTGTAGGTAACTAACTGCTTTTCTCTTACTGCCTTTAATATTTTCTCTTTGTCTTTAACCTTTTGCATTTTAATTATGATGTGTCTTGGCATGGGCCTCTTTGGTTTTATATTGTTTGAGACTCTCTGTGCTTCTTAAACTTGTATATATAAGGTCTACCAGAAAGTTCTGTCCGTTTTTGGAATAAAACAAAATACAAATTTTTCTTACCATCAATAAACTTTATTAAATAATATAATTGCCATTATTATTAATGATTTCTTGCCAGTGTGAGGGCAATTTGTATATCCCATTTTTGAAAAATGTTTTATCTTTTGATGCAAAAAAATTGAACCAGTGCTTGTTTGATATCTTCTTCATTTTTCAATTTTTTGCCCTTCAAAATTTTTTGTAAGGACAAAAACAAGTGATAGTCAGAGGGTGCTAAGTCCAGGGAATATGGTGGATGCAACAGACATGCTTCTGTAGCATTTCTCCTTTGTTGAAATTCATAAAAATTACAGTGGCGTAAATGAACTTTATCAGTACCCATGGGTACACTATCGCTTCACACATAAGACTAACGTGAATCAACTTTGTTTTAATTAATTTACTACATAAGTATGTATACATTAAGTGATAAAAATAGAGAGGCACACATGCGTCAAATAAACATGTGCTTATGCTTCGAAACTTGTTGTGATAGAAATGGACAGAACTTTCCGGTAGACCTTATGTATTTCCTTCACTCAGTTAGGAAAGTTTTCTGTCATTATTTTTTCAAATAGGTTTTTTAAAACTTTTTTAAATTAATTTTAATGGGGTGACATTGATAAATCAGGGTACATATGTTCAGAGAAAACAGCTCAAGGTTATTTTGCCATTTGCTTATGCTGCATTCCCATCACCCAAAATCTAATTGTCTTTTGTCACCTTCTAACTGGTTTTCTTTGTGCCCCTCCCTTCCCCCACCCCCTCCCTCTCATCCCCCCCACCCCATAACCCCCACACTCTTGTCCATGTCTCTGAGTCTCATTTTTATGTTCCACCTATGTATGGAATCATATAGTTCTTAGTTTTTTTTGATTTACTTATTTCACTCCGTATAATGTTATCAAGGTCCATCCATGTTGTTGTAAATGATCTGATGTCATCGTTTCTTATGGCTGAGTAGTATTCCATAGTATATATGTACCAAAGCTTTTTAATCCACTCATCCTCTGACGGACACTTGGGCTGTTTCCAGATCTTCGCTATTGTGAACAATGCTGCCATAAACATGGGGGTGCATTTCTTCTTTTCATACAGTGCTATGGTATTCTTGGGGTATATTCCTAACAGTGGGATAGTTGGGTCAAAAGGCAGTTTGATTTTTAACTTTTGGAGGAATCTCCATACTGTTTCCCACAGTGGCTGCACCAGTCTGCATTCCCACCAACAGTGCAGGAAGGTTCCCTTTTCTCCACAACATCGCCAGCACTTATTCTGTGTTGTTTTGTTGATGAGCACCATTCTGACTGGTGTGAGGTGATATCTCATTGTGGTTTTAATTTGCATTTCTCTAATGATTAGTGATGTTGAGCATTTTTTCATATGCCTATTGGCCATCTGTATGTCCTCTTTGGAGAAGTGTCTATTCATTTCCTTTGCCCATTTTTGGATTGGATTGTTTGTCTTCCTGGTATTAAGTTTTACAAGTTCTTTATAAATTTTGGTTATTAACCCCTTATCAGACGCATTGTCAAATATATTCTCCCATTGTGTAGTTTTTCTTTTTATTCTGTTCTTATTGTCTTTAGCTGTGCAGAAGCTTTATAGTTTGATATAGTCCCATTTGTTTATCCTGTCTTTTATTTCACTTGCCTGTGGAGACAAATTGGCAAATATATTGCTGCGAGAAATGTCAGAGAGCTTACTGCCTACGTTATCTTCTAAGATGCTTATGGTTTCACAGCTTACATTTAAGTCTTTTATCTATTTTGAGTTTATTTTTGTGAATGGTATAAGTTGGTGGTCTAGTTTCATTTTTTTGCAGGTAGCTTTCCAATTTTACCAACACCATTTTTTGAAGAGGCTGTCTTTACTCCAATGTACACTCTTACCTCCTTTGTCAAATATCAGTTGTCCATAAAGGTGTGGGTTTATTTCTGGGTTCTCAGTTCTGTTCCATTGATCTATATGCCTGTTCTTATGCCAGTACCAGGCTGTTTTGAGTACAATGACCTTATAGTATAATTTGATATCAGGAAGTGTGATACCTCCCACTTTATTCTTCCTTTTCAAGATTGCTGAAGCTATTCGTGTTTTTTTTTGGTTCCATATATATGTTTGAAATATGTGTTCTATATGTTTGAAGTAAGTTATTGGTATTTTAATCGGTATTGCATTGAATTTATAAATTTTTTTGGGTAATATAGACATTTTAATGATGTTTATTTTTCCTAACCATGAGCATGGTATATGCTTCCACTTGTTTGTATCTTCCCTGATATATTTTATCAATGTTTTATAATTTTCCAAGTACAAGTCTTTAATCTCCCTGGTTAAATTTATTCCTAGGTACTTTATTTTTTTGGTTGCAATGGTAAAGGGGACTGATTCCTTAATTTCTCTTTCTGACAGTTCATTATTAGTGTATAAAAATTCCTTTGATTTCTGAGTATTAATTTTATATCCTGCCACCTTGCTGAATTCATTTATCAGGTCTAGTAGTTTTTTGATGGAGACTTTAGGGTTTTCTATATACAATATCATATCATCTGCAAATAATGATAGCTTTACTTCTTCTTTTCCAACTTGAATGCCTTTTATTTCTTTTTCTTGTCTGATTGCTGTGGCTAGGACTTCCAGGACTATGTTGAATAAGAGTGGTAAAAGGATGCCTTTTTCCTGATCTTAAGGAGATTGCTTTTAATTTTTGCCCATTGAGTATGGTGTTGGCTGTGGGTTTGTCATAGATGGCCTTTATCATGTTGAGGTATGTTCCCTGTATTCCCATTTTGCTGAGAGTTTTAATCATGAATGGGTGCCAGATTTTATCAAATACTTTTTCTACATCTATTGAAATTATCATGTGGTTTTTCTCCTTCCTTTTGTTTATGTGATGAATCACATTGATTGATTTGCAAATATTGTACCAGCCTTGCCTCCCAAGAATAAATCCCACTTGATCATGTTGTATGATTTTTTTCATATATTGCTGGATCCAGTTTGCTAATATTTTGTTGAGGATTTTAGCATCTAAATTCATCAGGGATATTGGCCTATAATTTTTTTTCTTTGTGTTGTCTTTGCCTGGTTTTGGAATCAGAATTATGCTCGCCTCATAAAAGGAGCTTGAAAGTCTTCCTTCCTCTTGAATTTTTTGAAATAGCTGAGAAGGATAGAAATTAGTTCTTCTTTGAATATTTGGTAGAATTCACTTGTGAAGCCATAAGCCCCAGGACTTTATAATGGTTATATCTTCCTTTTGGATTCCTCTCTTTAACATTACGTAGTGACCTTCTTTATCTCTAACTATGGTCTTTGTTTTAAAGTCCATTTTGTCTGATATAAGTTGTCGGGAGCCGATCCACTAATGCTGGCTAACAGGTCACAGCAGAAGAAGATCCACAACTGCTGGTTGACAAAGTCACAGCAAAAGAAGATAGAGTCACCGCAGTAAGACCAACAGCTGCGGGTTGACAAAGTCACCGCAAGGAAAGGCACGATACTTCCCCCTTTAATCTTTTGAATTAATCTGGCCTTATATCCCCCCTTTTTCTGGGTGTGTGCTATTATTTGTGGCACAGGGATAATAGTACCGTACTTTCCCTGTAGATTTGTAGTAATTTCTTTGGAAATGAGACAGAAGGTGTAAGTTCCACAGAAAAGCCTGTAAGCCCCTTGATCTGGGCTCATAAACATAAGAGGCTGGCTATGATATCCCTCGTAAAGGGTTAAGTTTGTAGGAGAATTTCTTATTAATCATGTTAGAAAGAATATAGTTAGAACTTAGCTAGTATATGAATATAGTAAATAAATAAAGTTTAACTAGACATTAGAATCTTAGGTAAAGTGTAGTGGAGTGGCCTGTTGCATGGCCTTGGATAGGAGTGCAGCTGGCTAGTAAAGAATGTTTTGTTAAAAGACTTGTTTTATCACTAAAGGCAGTTGCTGGGCTTTTCTCAGTAAAACATTCTCATGAGATTTTTGTATTTTCCAAGAATAGGAGAGGTATGTGGTGGGATTCATAGCAGCAATAGCAACTAATGCCTTCTGATATTATGTTGCTACTAGCTATCTTGCAGGTGCACTCTATGTATCTTTAAGTAAAAATTACTCTTTATACTATGTCAGTTTCTTAATAGCAAGCCTTTTGTAGTCTTGTGAGAAAAGAATTAGGACACTACATGAACTCAAGGCTATTTGCCTGAGCAAGCGGGGGTCCTCTGCTGGTCCTTGATGATTTCGTCTACTATCTCTTTCTGTGCCCTTGACTCACAACAAGAGTAAAATAGAGTTATTAATTAATACTAATCTTTTAGAAGTTTGTACCAATATAATTATTACTATTGTATAACTGTACTTTGAATGACTTACCACCTGACTTGTAGCTTATAGATATGAATTAACTGTTATCTAAAAATATGTAACCATAGTGAAACTAAAACAATGATGTATTCAAAATACCATGTGATTGTAACTTAGTGTGTGTGCATAAAAAGTAATGTTAGACCAGCCATTGAGAGAGATGCCTGGCAGTAAATGCTAACTAGAGAATAAAGAGAAAGAAAAGAATTCGGCTCTCTCACTCAATTTCGCCGACGCCGTCTCCTCCTGTGGGACCCCTGGAACCCCCCCCCCCCCCCCCGGGGCTGGACCCCGGCAATAAGTATTACTACCCCAGCTTTTTTTTCATTTCCTTTTGCGTGAAATATTTTTTTCTATCCATTTCTCTTCAGTCTATGTGCATCTTTTTTTTTTTTTAAGGTGTGTCTCTTGTAGACAGCATATGTTTGGGTCCTGTTTTCTTATCCATGCAGCTACCCTATGTCTTTTGAATGGATCATTTAATCCATTTACATTTAAGGTTATTATTGATATGTAATTGTTATTGCCATTTTATTCTTTTTTTTTTTTTTTTTTTTTTTTTTTCTTTTCATTTTTTCTGAAGCTGGAAACAGGGAGAGACAGTCAGACAGACTCCTGCATGCGCCCGACCGGGATCCACCCGGCACGCCCACCAGGGGCGGTGCTCTGCCCCCCAGGGGGCGATGCTCTGCCCATCCTGGGCGTCGCCATATTGCGACCAGAGCCACTCTAGCGCCTGAGGCAGAGGCCACAGAGCCATGCCCAGCGCCCGGGTCATCTTTGCTCCAATGGAGCCTTGGCTGCGGGAGGGGAAGAGAGAGACAGAGAGGAAAGCGCGGCGGAGGGGTGGAGAAGCAAATGGGCGCTTCTCCTATGTGCCCTGGCCGGGAATCGAACCCGGGTCCTCCGCACGCTAGGCCGACGCTCTACCGCTGAGCCAACCGGCCAGGGTGCCATTTTATTCTTTAAAATTGTATTCCTCTTTTGCTATATTCTTTTTCTCCTTTGATCTGTTTACAATAGGCCCCTTAGCATTTCTTTCAGCCTTGGTTTTGTTGTATTAAATTTCTTGAGGTTTTTTTTTTTTTTTGGAAAGCTTTTTATTTCTCCTTCAATTTTAAACAATAGCCTTGCTGGATAAAGTAGTCTTGGTTGTAGGCTCTTGTTCTGCATTACTTTGAATATTTCTTGCCATTCCCTTCTGGCCTCAAGTGTTTCTGTTGAGAAGTTGGAAGTCATCCTTATGGGGGCTCTTTTGTAGGTAATAGTCTTTTTTTCTCTAGAAGCTTTTAATCTTTTCTCTTTATCATTTAGCTTTGGTTGTTGTTCATAAGCATCTTACTATAGCTATGACCAAAAAATAAAGAGGAAACTAACAGAAAATGTACTCATGTATGCAAGTTTAAGACTAAAAGCAGGAAATTTTGAACACCCACTACCTTTGTCCTTTAAAAATCATATTTCACCTTTCTATATGAAACCTGAAAGATGGAGAGGATTTTAAAACAGTGTGAGAAGAATTTTCCAGTTGAGCAACTATGCAACAACTGAATTTGTACTACTTTCATATAATGCAATGGTTTTCTACAGAATCATTAATTTTCAAAACTAAGAGGACTATGTTTTTAGCCACCCAACTTTTGCCTAAATATCTTCAGTGAAAGAGTGCACTCTCCTTTCTGAAAAGGACAGCTCTATTGTCAATTAATTCTATTTCAAAAGTCCTACTTATGCTTTCTGTGAAAACTTAGGGTAAATTTATGTTCTCATCTATGAGACATCCTGTAAATGATTGAAAAGCATAGCTATAGCTCCTCTTGGCTTTTTAGATTACATATAACTAAAGCCTCATCCAGGGACCTATCAGGTTACAAACTCTCACATCTATAGAGGCCTGTCTGGTGGCATGAATGTACAAAACTGGTTAGACTAAGATGGAGAATTCATACCTTATTTAAAGAAGGTAGACCGCAGCTTTCCAGCTTCAGTCGATTGTCACCAATGGGACATGCAGGCTTTATGCTGTCAGGTCTTTTTATTTTCAAGAAAATCTAGAAATCTGGTTTGTATGAGAAATCTTTTGATTAGACATTCTAAACTTTAAAATTCTGTGTAGTTCTGCACTATCTAAGCCAAAGAAAACTCATTTAAATGTCAGATTCTACTTGGCCACTTCCAGTTGTGGATACTGGAAGTTTTAATCATTCTAATGTTGACATATTCAGATGCCTGGTTTTCTTTCTTTGGAAGTCTTGTAATTTATTCATCACCTTCTTAAACTAGTAGGTGTCTTCTAGACTAGTGTCTTCTGCCACTTCCTCTACAGTCTGGTCTAATAGACTATCCAGATTTTTTCATATAGCTTACTATTAAGCATACAGTACCTCTGCAATAAACTTTCTTCCCGTTAATCTAACATTGCATCTGTTTTTAAATTTTACCTGCTCCTTGTTTTTTTTTAAACCTTTACAGGGCATGTTTTTCCTTAAATAAATATATTTAACTTTAAATAAATAAGATTTTGTAATGGGTAAAATTTAAATAATTGTTCTGTGTTAACTTAAAAAGAAAAAGTTGCATGAATCACAAAAAATATGACAAAGATGTTTGTTACATAAATGTATGATTGGGAAGGAGCAATACTTTGCTTTTTCAGCTCTTTAAGAAGTGGAATAAACATTTCTATAAGATAGAAAAATGTTTAATTTTGTATTTGGCAGGATGGACTGAATCTCAGTCTGATTATCTGATATAAACTATTGCAATATCCATTAAAAAGTCATTTTGTTGATGGCAACAAATGTTGCTTCCTTTAAAAATGATAATATACTACTATAATAGTTGTTATTATCTCATTAGCTAAGATAGCAAGCAGTTTTTTTCTTCGGTTTAAAAGAATATTTCTAATTTAACATCACTTTCACAGGATGCCCATGGAAATTCTAAAAAAATAAGTGGTTTTATTTTTTTTACATTGTTACAATCAATCAATTTCTTTAAGTTCTTTAATACAAATTTTATTTTAAAGATAGAATTAATGAAAAATACCATCATGCATTTAAATATCAAAACATGATTGACTCAACACCAATTTCTAGATTTTTCAGTAGTGCTTACTCTTTAATAACAACTACATTTTGAAAAAAATGGGCAGAGGAGATGAAAAAGATATTTAACTCAAAATGGATCAAAGATCTAAACATAAGACCTGAAACAATTAAGTACATAGAAGAAGACATAGGTACTCAACTCAGGGACCTGGGTTTTAAAGAGCATTTTATGAATTTGACTCCAATGGCAAGAGAAGTGAAGGCAAAAATTAATGAATGGGACTACATCAGACTAAGAAGTTTTTGCTCAGCAAGAGAAACTGATAACAAAATAAACAGAAAGCCAACTAAATGGGAAATGATTTTTTCAAACGACAGCTCAGATAAGGGCCTAATATCCAAAATATACAAAGAACTCATAAAACTCAACAACAAACAAACAAACAATCCAATAAAAAAATGGGAAGAGGATATGAATAAACACTTCTCCCAGGAAGAAATACAAATGGCCAACAGATATATGAAAAGATGCTCATCTTCTTTAGCTATTAGAGAAATGCAAATCAAAACGGCAATGAGATACCACCTCACACCTGTTCGATTAGCTGTTATTAGCAAGTCAGGTAACAGCAAATGTTGGAGAGGCTGTGGAGAAAAAGGAACCCTCATCCACTGTTGGTGGGAATGTAAAGTAGTACAACCATTATGGAAGAAAGTATGGTGGTTCCTCAAAAAACTGAAAATAGAACTACCTTATGACCCAGCAATCCCTCTACTGGGTATATATCCCAAAAACTCAGAAATATTGATACATAAAGACACATGCAGCCCCATGTTTATTGCAGCATTGTTCACAGTGGCCAGGACATGGAAACAACCAAAAAGCCCATCAATAGATGACTGGATAAAGAAGATGTGGCACATATACACTATGGAATACTACTCAGCCATAAGAAATGATGACATCGGAACATTTACAGCAAAATGGTGGGATCTTGATAACATGATACGAAGCGAAATAAGTAAATCAGAAAAAAACAGGAACTGTATTATTCCATACGTAGGTGGGACATAATAGTGAAACTAAGAGACATTTATAAGAGTGTGGTGGTTACGGGGGGGAGGGGGGAATGGGAGAGGGATAGGGGGTGGGGAGGGGCACAAAGAAAACAAGATAGAAGGTGACAGAGGACAATCTGACTTTGGGTGGTGGGTATGCAACATAATTGAACGACAAGATAACCTGAACTTGTTATCTTTGAATATATGTATCCTGATTTATTGATGTCACCCCATTAAAAAAATAAAATTATATAAAAAAAAAAAAAAGAATACATACAGATAGATGGCCAATAGACACACTCAACATCACTAGTCCTCAGAGAGATGCATATCAAAACGCCAATGAGAAAACACCTCATGCCAGTCATAATGGCTATTATCAAAAGTCAATAAATATCGTGCTGGCAAAGATGAGGAGAAAAGGGAACTCCTCTTCATGGTTACTGGGACTTCAGACTAGTGCAAGCCTCATGAAAAAACAATATGTTGATATCTCAGAAAACTAAAAATAGTTACACCAAAGAACCCAGAATTTTTACTTCTGGGGTATTTAACCAAAGAAAATGAAAATACTAATTCAAAAAGATATATGCACCTAATGTGCATTATCTAGAATAGCCAACATAAAGCTAACCTAAATGTCCATCAATAGGTGAATGGATAAAGAAGATATAGAATATATTTATACACAATGGAATATTATGCAGCAATAAGAAATGAAACCTTGAGATTTGTGACATAGATGTATCTGGAAGGTATTATGCTAAGTGAACAAGTCAGGCAGAGAAAGACAAACACTGTATGGTTTCATTTATATATTGTAGATGTCCTGGATAGGAACATAGAACAGGGACAGAGTTCAGTGTTCTGAGGCAATAGCCACAGTGGCATCACTGACAAAAAGTACTGAATGCAGTATCATGTTGAACACAGCACAATAGGGATAAAATTTACAATTCTGGTTAATCAATAGGCAAGGTAGATATCTCAAAAGTGAGCTATTTCTCTTACTCCTTTGTCTGTTCTAAAGAAGTTCCCCTCCCTGACTTCCTAATTCTTGTCTCTGCTTCCTGACTTCTTTATTCACATCTCTGCTTCTATTTGTGTGTATCAATAAATACCCATAAGGACTGGGGTTCGGGGCCTCTCATGAAACCTGTGAGGGGATTGTGGGGCGGTCTCCCCTCCGTCCCTTGGTGCACTCCATATGGTCTCTGAGTAATCATTGTCTCCGTGACAATATATGGAATCTAAAAACAAAGCAAAGAACAAACAAACAAACAAAACAAAACAGACTTGTGGAAACAAAGATCATAGTGCTGGTTACTAGAAAGGGGGGTGAAGTCAATATAGTCAAATAAATTAAAATTTAAAAGAAAGGAGAAAAAAGATAAAAGCTTGAGTCCTACATTCTATTTTATGTTTTAAAGTTCAAATTTCTTTCTTTTTTTTTATTTTCTTCTTTTCCAAGTGAAAGGAGGGAGATAGAGAGACAGACTCCCACATGTGCCCTGACGGGGATCCACCCAGCAACCCCCGTCTTAGGCCAAAGCTCTGCCCATCTGGGGCAATGATCGCAACCAAGCTATTTGGTTAGAGCCTGAGGTGGAGGCTCCACAGATCCATCCTTAGCACTGGGGGGCTTGATGCGTGTTGGGCAGATAAAATATACATATTATGCTCACTTTGTTAAAGATGGCACTGTCCACGTGGAAGCCCATCTCCCAGGTGATGATATTAGTTGCCCTTATGCTTGGAATGGGTGTAATTATATTAATGTGTGTTGGGGCAGGTCTGTGGGCAGTCAGGATCCTTATAGCCTGGGGCTTGGTTTTAGGACTAAGCTTTTTGATGTGGGGTGGTGCAATCCAATCATACCTCAGATAAGTGACTTTATATTAGAGACTTCCCTATTTTGTATATTGGATTAAAGGTTTTGATTTTGGCACTATAAAGTGGGGCAGACCGGGAGTTTGCTTGCTTGGTTCCTGAGATTAGCATTAGAGAGGAGAGCAGGGAAAGGCCACATGGAGGAGGCAGGAGAAGCAGCCAAGATGGTGGAGTGCTAAAGGAGAAGCCAGTTTGTGCAGAGTTTGTGCAGAGAGACGGAGATGGGGACCAGAGGTGAATAAGTCTGGTGAGCTAGAAACCTTTGGTTCTAGGACACTCGGATAAGTCAGTAGCTTTGTGAGCACTGAATGAGTGGGTTTTGGAGCCCAGTGTGTATTTTTACTTGCCCCCCAGGTGCAAGCTAGGCTTAAAGATGATGGCCCACCTTCCTCTGACCCCACAATTTCTTTACTGACTGAATGAATCCAATGCGAACCTGCATGGGCCAGGCAGCTGTGATGGTGGCCGTGCCTACTGACCACACAATGTGCTTGAACCAACTGAGCCATGACTGCAGGAGGTGAAGAGAGAGAGCCAAGGGAAAAGGGGAGGGGGAGGGGGAGAGAAATAGATGGTCATTTCTCTTGTATGCCCTGACCAGGAATTGAACCCAGAACATTCATACACTGGGCTGATGCTCTACCATTGAACTAACTGGCCAGGACCTCAAATTTATTTCTAATTTTTATTATGGCATATTTGGTCATATATATTATTCTAAAGTAAAATTATGACATTATTTTACATTCTTTCTCTTCCCCTGTCTTCTCTTAAAGTTTACAGATATTTGATATTGGGATTTGGGGGGATGAAAATCTGATTATCTAGAATGATATAATGTGTGATAATAAAATTGGGCAATTGAAATTCTATTTAAATTCTGAAATTTAAATTTTACTGCCATTTGTAACACAAGCAAAAGAGAAAGCACATTACTCTGAAAGCAACATAATCATCAATTCTAAAAATGTACACTTAAATGTACACTTAAAAAGTCACATAAATGTTGACTGCTATTTTACTTTTGTTCTTCTAAGCGTTCTAAATTTTTCATAAAACAATCCTATGATTATGAAGTCATTCTTATGCAAATTTAAATTCTAAGTCAATTGGCAGTCAAGTTTATAAAAGAAGTCTGGGTTTTAAAAGTATGTATACTATGTTATAATTAATATGATATTTATTCCTATCATTTATTCATATGTTAATTATTTTTTAAGTGCGAATGGAAAATACTACCAGAATGGACTTTGCTAGTGTTTGACCAGAATAGGGTCTGCATGTGTGCATTGTCAGGAAGCATATATTACCTTCCTATACAGCATCTGGTATCAGTTTGTTTGATTTTTTGCCCAAATATATTAAAGTATTTTGTTGATTGGAATAGAAAATGGTTAATGGCATAATGAAGCCAAATGTCACTCCAAGTAACAAAAATATTTGACACATTTTAAAATCCTCATTTCTAAAGAATAATTTTAATCACTCAATGGTTTCATTTAAAATTAAAAATGTAGGGAGTAGATTGTCCACTGCTCAAATCAGTCAAATACATTTTTTTTCTGAAGAACAGTTTAATGACTTGTTGGTGGAAGAGATTTCGAAAATTAAAGTGTGTTAGCCATTCCAGCACATCCCAATGGTTGCTTTATTATAAAATGACAAAAAAGTTCGTAAGGTTTTCATTTACTTTCAATCATCAATGTTTATGCAAATTGATAAATTTCCATAAGCCTCCAAGCATAATGATTTAAAACTCTGAGATTTGAGCTACTGGCTGAGTATTCATCCAAATAGAAAGAAACCAATGATATAGCCTCCACCAAGTTACTTAGTTCAGCGCTACTCACTCTGTGGGCTATGGACCAGTCCTCAATAAGAGAAGATCAGAAATTGTGTGACAGTGATCAGAAACTATTAGAGCACTTTGATATCACTGCTAGTTTTTAAGCATATGATCACTGCGTTTGTGTTAAATCTAATCGTAATTGAACTTATTTTCTGTATACCTTGCTTCATATTTTTACTTCATTTTTTATAATTTATTTTATTGCATTTCACAAGGTAATATTGTACAATAGGCAGGAAGTCAAATTAAAACGCAACAAAAAGATTCTTGACCTCAGTTTGATAAGTACTGATATAAATATTAACCACCTGGAGTCCTGAGTCATCTGTTACCCTCTATTCAGAATCCACCATGAAGTGTCAAGGGTGACACTGAGCTACTCGACACCTGGATTCCCAAATGCCAGCACTATGTGAATATGCTTGTTATTACTTTTTAAATGCACCCTTTCTTCCCATATTCATTGAGATGGATTCTTTTAGGGAAAGTGATGGAAAGTGCCAAGTGAAACGTGGAACTATATCAATCTAGGTTCAATCCAATCTCCATTCATCATTGCTGAGGCTCAGCCTTCTTATTTCTGAAATGTCAGTAATCTCCCTTGCAGGGAGCCGTGAGGACCAGGGTGGGTGGATTATACAGGGTACCTGAAACGTAGTAGGAGCTCAACAAAGGGAACCTTTTACTTTCCTTTCTCCTCTGAACAAAGTAGATAAAGTTCAAAGTCTTTAAATGCGTGGCTGAACTTGATTTAGATAATCCTGAGCAACAGTTTTTACAAATGTATACCAAACTCTTAATAACATATTTTGAGGGAGAGTCTTGTATTTTTTTACTTTATAAAACTTTTGTGAGTGTAGATTACTATGAATATACAACCAAAGGAAAAGTATAAATTGGTTAGATGTTTTTTGCTACCTGCTGATTTTTACAGGAAAGCTGTAACAACAGACAAAGGGATAATAGCAAAAGCCATTATTATTATCTCTATCAACGAAACGATTTATAATGATCATGGGGCAAGTTATGTGCTAATAATAAAGTCATTCTGTATAATTTATAAAAGCAACATATAGTAATACAGCACTTCCTACTGTTAAACATTTATTTATAACATCTATTGTTATTGTTAAAGGGGTTGTTTTGAGATTGAACAGTAACTGAGCTAAATTGATGGCAAAAAGAAATCTGTAAAAATGTTTTTCACTTATTTTGTTGTCTCTCATTGCAATCAAGTGCCCAAATCTCTATTATTTTAACAAGTAGTTTGTGTTTGGTTGATAGATTTAATACAGTATTTATTTTTATTTTTATTATTTTATTTTATTTTATTTTTACAGAGACAGAGAGAGAGTCAGAGAGAGGGACAGACAGGCAGGAACAAAGAGAGATGAGAAGCATCAATCATCAGTTTTTCATTGTGACACCTTAGTTGTTCATTGATTGCTTTCTCATATGTGCCTTGACCGTGGGCCTTCAGCAGACCAAGTAACCCCTTGCTCAAGCCAGTGACCTTGTGTCCAAGCTGGTGAGCTTTGCTCAAACCAGATGATCCCACGCTCAAACTGGCGACCTCGGGGTCTCGAACATGGGTCTTCCGCATCCCAGTTCAATGCTCTATCCACTGCACCACTGCCTGGTCAGGCTATTTTTATTTTTATTTGCATAAAGAAAAGTTTTTACATCTGGTGCCATTACTAACATGATCATATTTTTAGATGCAGTTAAGGAATAAATTAGGCTCATTTGAGAATATTTTTTGTCTGCTACTAAAATACTCTTTATGCAATTACAATGGTGGGTAAGGACCACAAAAGTGTTAATGCCCTCAATGATATACCTTACTTCACCGATGATTCATTAGAAATCTAGGTAGTTATATTTTCAATTTATTCCATTTGAGTTCAGTTTATTCCCTTTGAGCATTATAATAAATATTAGTTTTCCTTCAATTTTCTTGAGTGTATGTGTGTGCATGTGTGTGATGCAATTAGGTTGAATACTTTTTAACAGTAGTTTAATGATAGTAACTCTGAAAGTTAGAGAACTGATCTTGTTTTCCCTAATTTGACTTTGTTTATAGTTATTTGATAACCTATCAAATTATTTGGTTTTAAAGCAAAACAACAACACCATGTTTGAATGATATGAGAATGCACTGGATAAACATTTCTTTGAAGAACATTTTGGCAGACTGAAAATGATTCAAAGTAATTATCGCTGTCTTACATTCATAGTGCTCTTAGAAAATTACTTTTTGTAGTGATATATTGTGTTTTTTTGGCTTCGGTACAAGGTAACTTCAAGGGATGCAACCAAGTTTGTTATTAAAGGACACATCGTTGACGATTCTACCTTCTAAGCAGAAAATAAACTGTTTTCGTGGGACGTTATGGTATTAACAATACTAGCTAAAAAATGACAAACAAATTACCATTCTTTAAATTAAAATACATTGAGTAATTTTGTGTTGTGGAATTGTTTAATATATTAAGTAAATTATCTAAAGGATCACCCTCAAAGTTTACATAGCATCGTCCCAAACAGAAGGGTGTTTAATAAGGGACAGTATTAGTGCTTTGTGCCCATTATTACAATAAACAAATAAGCAAATTAGTTAAACCTCTATGGCATTTACATATATATATAGATATATATATATAGATAGATGACATAGATATAGATATAGATATAGATATTTTTTACAGAGACAGAGAGAGAGTCAGAGAGAGGGATAGATAGAGACAGACAGGAATGGAGAG
Source organism: Saccopteryx leptura (assembly GCF_036850995.1). NCBI lineage: Eukaryota > Metazoa > Chordata > Mammalia > Chiroptera > Emballonuridae > Saccopteryx > Saccopteryx leptura. The sequence goes on from NC_089505.1 coordinate 145,462,743, forward strand.
AGATGAGAAGCATCAATCATCACCTTTTCGTTGTGGCACCTTAATTGTTCGTTGATTGCTTTCTCATATGTGCCTTGACCATAGGGCTACAGCAGACTGAGTAGCCCCTTGCTCAAGCCAGTGACCTTGGGTTCAAGCTGGTGAGCTTTTGTTTAAACCAGATGAGCCCGTGCTCAAGCTGGTGACCTCAGGGTCTCAAAACTGGGTCATTTGCATCCCAGTTCGAGCTCTATCCACTGTGCAACCGCCTGGTCAGGCACAAATATATATTTATATTATTTATTTAAGTTCTATTCTGCCAAAAGAAAAAGAATGGTCATTATTAAATACAAACAAAGAACACTTAAGGTCCCATATACTCTTCCTGGTCCTTGTACAGCTCTGGTCCAAACCAGAGCTATGGCCTGCAGTGTCTTGGTTGGAGTCCAGGTTCTCTGTAGTCATGTTCACAGCCAGTTGGAAGCTGACTCATATGAAGGTTATAGAATAGGGTCCCTTTCCCAGGAATAAGGACTTGGGCCTGATGTGGAAATGAGAGTAGGCAGTGAACTTGAGTCTTATACTCTTCTTTCTATGATTTCAGAAAGGTGTTTAGCACACTCACTTCCACCGGGGGGAGGTTGACCAAGTAAGTGAGAACCTTCTACCTGCAAGCTGAATTCTTTCAGATGGGTGCCAGTTAACATAAGTTCAACCAGCTGTGGCCTGGACCAAGCTAGCAGCCTAGAAATCCAGGCCTTCTGCTGCCACTTTCTACCAGGACAGCTACAGTGTTGCTTAATAACTGCCTCAGTTGACAGGTGGGGATTTTAATATTTTATTGTTTTCTCATTTACAGTACCAGTTATAGTGAATAGATGTGCATTCTTCTAAACACACAGACTTTCTAGTTTTCAAAAAAAATTTTTTTGTATTTTTCTGAAGTTGGAAATGGGGAGGCAGTCAGACTCCCACATGCGCCTGACCAGGATCCACCCGGCATGCCCACCAGGGGGCGATGTTCTGCCCACCTGGGGCATTGCTCTGTTGCAACCAGAGCTATTCTAGTGCCTGAGGCAGAGGCCATGGAGCTATCCTCAGCGCCCCGGCCAACTTTGCTCCAATGGAGCCTTGGCTGCGGGAGGGGAAGAGAGAGACAGAGAGGAAGGAGAGGGGGAGGGGTGGAGAAGCAGATGGGCGCTTCTCCTGTGTGCCCTGGCCGGGAATCAAACCCGGACTCCTGCACACCAGGCTGACGCTCTACCACTGAGCCAACCGGCCAGGGCAAAAGTATTTTTTGTTTCAATATTGCCTAACCGGTAAAAACGTTTGACATAAAATGTGTAACTTTGGGGGTAATATGACATTCCAACATTTATGTTGTTTTCCATGGAACTTTTGGTTATAACTTTTGGGGTTTTTTTTGGCAGGTTTGTGTGTGAGATTGTTAACACATTCCTTTAGTTCAGGGGTCCCCAAACTTTTTACACAGGGGGTCAGTTCACTGTCCCTCAGACCGTTGGAGGGCCGGACTATAAAAAAAACTATGAACAAATCTCTTTGCATACTGCACATATCTTATTTTAAAGTAAAAAAACAAAACAGGAACAAATACAATATTTAAAATAAACAACAAGTAAATTTAAATCAATAAACTGACCAATATTTCAATGAGAACTATGCTCCTCTCACTGACCACCAATGAAAGAGGTGCCCCTTCTGGAAGTGCGGGGGGGAGGGTGGATAAATGGCCTCAAGGGGCTGCATGCGGCCCGGGGGCTGTAGTTTGGGGACCCCTGCTTTAGTTGATGGCACAATAATATGTAAGTCCATATGATACCTATTATAAAAGATAAACTATAAAATATGCGGTTCCCCATTTAGGGCCCATGGAATGCTCTATGTTTAAAATTGACAATATTTAGGTACTTCAGTAATTCATAGTTTTATTTGCTTCCACAGTTTTCGGGGCAGTATGTCTGCTAGAGAATTTCTTAGTGTTAGAGGTATAAAAGAACTACTGGGAAATGACGAACTTTTTGACCAATTAGGACAAGAAACTATCGATATAGTTGAACTGCCTCCCAATAACATGGATGCAGTATTAGATTGTGAAGAACTTGATGTAAAGAGTTGCCGAAGAGTGACTGGAAAAAACTGGACAAAAAGTTTTGCAACAGTACATTACACAACGATAATGTATCTGCACTGAAATAAAAAATGACTGAACATTTGAAAAATAAATCACCTGTTGAAATATTTGAAGAATTTTTTGATGAAGATTTGTTAAGCTACATAGTAACTCAAAATATAAGGTACGTAAGACAAAACAACAGACATAATTTTGACCTTTCTACAAATTGCCTTAGGAAGTTTATTGGAATACTTTTGTTATCTGGATACCATTCCTTACCACAGGAACAATTATACAGGTGTGAGCATGAAGGTATAAATCTTACCTGTGTTAGAAACTGTATTCCAAAGCACAGGTTTTTAGAAATAAAAAGAAACTTGCATTTCAACGACAATAGTTCCATAGTTGCCATGGAAAAGAAAGATAAACTTTTTAAAATTTGGCCTCTGATTGACAAATTGAATTCAAATTTTAAAAAGGTCGAAATATTTACTCAAAAGCCTTCAGTCAATGAGCAAATGTTAAGATATTATGGACACCATTTCTTGAAAAAATTTAAAAGAGGAAAGCCAATTAGGTTTGGTTACAAACAATGGGCCATGTGCTGCTCTGAATCTGGGTATTGTTTTCACATGTGTATTTATAAAGAAAAATGTGAAGAAGAACAAGTTGTGAGTGGGGTAGGAGCCTCTGTAATAATGAAGATGACTTCTTTTCTGCAGTATCCCTCAGAATATGAAGTATTTTTTGACAACTTCTTTACCAGCTTTGAATTATTATTGAGATTGAAAGAACATAATATAAAGGGGACTGAAACAGCACAGCATAAAGAATGAATAAGTGTCCCTTGAAATCTGATAGCATTATAAAGAAAGAAAAATGTGGAGCATACAATTACTGTTATAACAAAAATAATGACATTTTTGCATTGATTTGGAATTATAATAACTGTGTCAAAGTTATGTCAAATTATTTAGGAGTACTACCTTTAGAAAAAGTGAAAAGATATTCTAAGAAATAAAAGAAAGAATGTTGAGTGGATAGACCACACATTGTAAGGCAATATAACAAATATATGGATGGTGTTGACAAGCTGGACTGGAATATCCAAAAGTATCGCATCAAATTTAGAGAGAAGAAGTGGTATTTTCCTCTTTTTACAAATGCCATTGACGTTGCTGTTGTTAACGCCCATGCTCTCTATAATGCTTCAAATATAAGCATCTCATTACTAGACTTCAGACGCATCATTTCAAAAACGTTTATGAAGAAAGACTCATTATCCAATCCTAAAGTCACCAGAAGACCCAGTTCAAGTGTGACAAGGAGAAGCCGTGTACTTGAAGGTGTTAGATTTCATCCAATTGGACATGCATTGGAAAGGACCAGTGAGGGAAAGCAAAGGTAATGTGCCGTATGTGGCACAAATGTGCACAAGCAGTGTAGAAAATGTGACGTAGGACTACATGTCAAATGCTTTCCTGTTTGGCATAGAGCCTGAGTTTGTCTTGTGTGTGTAGTACTAGCTGTGCTGTCAAAATTTTTGAGACAGAATGTAGCATGAGCCCCAAATGGGTATCAATAAAAAATTATTAAAACCAACTAAATTTTTTTTTTTCAAATACAAACCCATAAATTCCATTTCCTACTTCCATTTTCAAACAAAATATACCAAAAAACTTCATAAATACAAACTTGGCATCTAATGGGATTTATTAAGGCATTAAAAAAACCTAATAAATTATTTTTTAGAGCAGTTTTAGATTCACAACAAAGTCGAGATAAAAGTTCAGATCTTGTAAAGCCCATCTCCTCACCAACTCCTCCACCAACTCCCCCAACCCGTCCCTTTCTTGCCGTACTGCACCATGGTGGCACTCCTATCACAATCCACTAACCCACGTGATACAGCACCCAATGTCCATAGTTTGCATTAAGGTGTTGTACATTTTATGGACTTGGACAAATGTATAATAACATGTATTCACCACTGTAGTATCATTTAGAGCAGTTTCAATGTTCTAAAAATCCTCTATGCTCTGCCTATTCACTCCTTCCTTCCCCTCAACGATTGGCAACCACTGATCCTTTACTCTTTCCATAGTTTTGCTTTTTCCAGAATGTCATATAGTTGGACTCATATAGTATACAGCATTTTTAGATTGGTTTCTTTCATTTAGTAAACTACATTAAGGTTTGCATGTCTTTACATGGCTTGAAAGATTATCTCTTTTTAGTGCTAAATAACCTTTCATTGTCTGGATGTACCACAGTTTATCCATTCACCAACTGAAGGGCATCTTGGTTGCTTCTAAGTTTTAACAACAATGAATAAAGCTGCTATGAATATCTGTGTGAAAGTTTTTGTGTAGATACAAGTTTTTATTTCCTTTGAATAATTGCCAAGGAGTGCAATGGTTAGATCATATGTTAAAAGTATGTTTCATTTTGTATGAAACTGCCGAACTGTCTTCCAAAATGGCTGTACCATTTTATATTCCTATATTATTAAATTAGAGTTTCTGTTGCTCCACATTCTTATTAACATTTGATGTTGTCAATGTTTTCACTTTTGGCCCTAATAAACATATAGTGGTAGCTCATTGTTTTAATGCCTAAGGCATTTTTAAAAGTTGATAATATTCTCAAGAGTTAAAATTTTTATAAAAGAATAAACATCTGCCAAAAGATTCTTATGTCTAAAAAATAAAGTCTTTTTACAGTAAGATTTCATTATTTTAAAAGTATCTTCATACTGCATTCCATAGTGGCGGCACCAATCTGCATAATTTCTGTAATTGTAGAGTGGCTGGGAAACGGCTAGAGGAAAAAAGGACCAAAAGTTTTAATGACTTATTATTAACCTAACTCCTTTTCAAATGCTCAGTCCTAGAGAAAGAGTTTATTTTTTACTATTAATTATCTGGTTGTGGTAATTGGTTACATAAATCTGTTTACCAAAAAATCTACCATAGACAATGACTATGCAGAGAATAAACGCAATGGAAGGTGTAAGGCTAAATTTTATGGCAATACTTCTGGTTTATATTGAGCTGTATGTTATTTTGTTATTGCTGTTAAGATGATTGTAACCTAATTGAGATGATAATTTAGCAATGGAACTTTACAAATCTGATGAGCTAACTGAACTATTTATGAATATGGCATGTGTAAAAGTTACTATTAAATTTCTATAGGTTTGATTTCAAAAATATTACACATGAAGTAGTAACACTTGTCATTTTATACTTCACAGTTTTATTAAATAAATGAAGAATTAATTTATTCTTGTAATGAAGAATTAAAGTATCATTACTGTATTAAGTTACCTGATGCAAATAGAAATTTAGTAAGGAATTAAATAATATAAGATAGCTTTTTAATCAGACAACATAATTATTAATTGTCTAGTCCTTTGACTAGAAGCAAAATAAGGAAACTAGCATTCCGGACTTACTGAGAAGGTGCATACTGGGTTAGCAAAATGCAATTACATTTTGTAGCTATAAAATTATTTCAACAAGACCATTAATTGCCCTCCTGATATAAGAGGTAAAGTTTACTGCTAGCAACAGCTTATTTGGTAATAATCACATGGGAGCATTTTTCCTAAACTCCAATTTCAGTAGATATGGTTTAATTTATCAGAATTTCCCAGTATTGTGTTTTTAAGTAAGGCATTGAGTTATTACTCAAACACAATGGTGTCTGAATCCTTATATATTACAAACTGAGTGAGCAGACAGAAACAAAATTATATCTCATTCTAGTGAAAATGACAGCAACATTTTTTTCTCTAATAGCATTCTGCAGGAGGCCCAAACTGACTTGCACTCTACTCTCTATTTGTATAGTTCATTAATCCAAAAAAGCATTGATTAACTTGATTTTTATAAGCCTGCTTAATTTTTAACATTCCCCTTTTAAGATTGTGCATTATTTGCCAGACAAAAGCAAAAGAAGTTTATGTAGGATCCTAAAATATACTTAATAAGAACATGTATTCTCATTTTTGAAAACCATAGTTTCTCTCCATCTCTCTCTCTCTGTTTCTCTTCCCTATTCTCTTTCTTTCCTTTTCTCTTTATACATCTATAAGGCATAGGGAAGTAGAAAGGTAATTAAATGGGCTATTGTATTAGTTTCCCATTGTAGCTGTATTATCACAAACATAATTACTTAAAATAACACAAATTTATTTACAGTTATGTAGTTCAGAAGTCCCAAACAGATCTAACTGGGCTAACCTCAAGATGTTGGCAAGGCGACCATTCTTTCTGGAGGCTCTAGGGGCAAACTGTTCTCTCAGCTTTTTAAACAGTATTAAAATGATACTGCAAAAAGGAATAAAATATTTGGAAAATATTTTAATACAATATCATACATTATAATTATACTTTCAAAGATCATAATTAGATAACAGTTAATGTGATTCAGAGGTTGGACATTTGTATGATGGTTTCAAATTTAAAATCTCTTTAGATTTAATTCCTTGATAAAAGTTAAAATGCAAGTTATTCTATCTTAAGTTTTTGAAACGAGATAGAAACTCTGTTCTTACAGAAAAGTTTTCTTCCTGCAACCTGAAATCCAATAAATGGAATTTCTTATTGCTTGCACTCTCTGTAGATGTTGACCTGAAAAGTCACAAATAACGAGAGCATTGCTGAAGTAGTAACCCTGTAATTTTTATAAAGTTTCAGCCAATAGTTTCCTGATCTCAGCAATATATTCAACAGATAGAACAAGTGACTCCTGAAATCCTATTACCTCAACAGACTGTGAAAGTAATAAATGTATTTCTAATGAGAGATGGTGTAGTCGAAGCAGCAGATATTTAAAATGTGTCTGACAGCTCTCAATAATAGGAAATTACATGGATTCAATAATAAAATGAAATTGTTTGTTTGTCAAATATAGTAATATAATGAGTTATGTGTAAGTGACAAGTCATAGATTTGACACACATGGTTCATGCTTTGTTGCGTTTTAGTGAATCAAATCAATGACTCTAATGTCTTAGAAATTTTAACATTTGCAAACATGCCATTTTCAAAATAAAAGGCAAAAAGGTAGTATGGAGTGATGGTTAAAAAGAACAGACCATACAATTATATCATCTTTCTGTAAACATAATTCACTCTGTCACTCATTGATACGTTATTTTACCTGGCTGTAAAATGGGCAAAATGATATTCTAGCAAAAAGCCTTCATTTGCTAAATATTCAAAACTATTAACTGCTATTACTCTACATAAATTGACTTTATTGTAGATGTTTTTAGAATTATATAATACTCAAATCCATGCTTGAGAAAAAAATTCATAATTTTTTCTTGCAATTAAAGAAGTCAAGAAAAGTAGATTTTGTCATTTTGGGGGGTATTTTTTTAATTTAGAAGTTTTTAAAATTAAATTTTAAATTTATTGTGTTAACATGGATTCAAGTGTCCTACTCAATATAACACCCTCACCTGCCAACAACATGCTTCTCATTTCACCCTCCTTGCCCCCTCCCCCTGACTTTCTTCCTCCTTCCCTCTGTCATTTGCTGTCCTGTTATCTGTATCTATGTTATACATCTATAATTTCACTAATCCCTTAACCTTATCTAACCCATCTCCTCATCGTCCTTCCCTCTAACAGCTGTCGCTCTGTTCCCTGTGACCCCACCTTCGCCTCTATTCCGTTCCTCAATTCACTGTGCTCCTTAGATTCCACATATCAGGGAGATCATACAATATTTGTCTTTCTCTGCCTGACTTATTTCACTTTGTTTAATAATCTCCAGATCCATCCATGTCATCGCAAAAGGTAAGATTTCCTTCTTTTTCACAGCCAAATAGTATTCCATTGTGTATACATACCACTGCTTTTTTATCCACTTGTCCACTGATGGACACTTGGACTGTTTCCAGACCTTGGATACTGTAAACAATGCTGCAATAAATATGGGGGTGCAGGCCCTGGCCCATTGGCTCAGTGGTAGAATGTCGCCCAGCATGTGGAAGTTCCCGGTTTGATTCCCAGTCAGGGCCCTCAGGAGAAACACCCAGCTACTTCTCCACCCTTCTCCCTCTCTTTCTTCTCTATCTCTCTCTTCCCCTCCCTCAGTCAAGGCTCCATTGGAGCAAAGTTGGCCCAGGCACTGAGGATGACTCCATGGCCTCCACCTCAAGTGCTAGAATGGCTCCAGCAGAAATGAAGCAATGCCCCAGATGGGCAGAGCATCTCCCCCTGGTGGGCATGCAGGGTGGATCCATGTCAGATGCATGCAGAAATCTGTCTGACTGCCTCCCTGCTTCTAACTTCAGAAAAAATACAAAACAAAAACATGGGGGTGCATATCTCCTTTTGAATCAGTGTTTTGGGATTCTTAGGATATATCCTTAAAAGTGGGATAGCTGGGTCAAAAGGCAGTTCCATTTTTAATTTTTTGAGGAAATGCCATAGTGTTTTCCACAGTGGCTGTACAAGTCTGAATTCCCTTTTTTCCACACCCTTGCCAGCACTTGTGTGTTGATTTGTTAATGAGAGCAATTCTGACAGGTATGAGGTGGTATCTCATTGTGGTTATAATTTGCATTCTCTGATGATTAGAGACGCTGAACATTTTTCCATATGCCTATTGGCCATCTGTATGTCTTCTTTAGAGAAGTATCTATTCAGTTTCTTTACCTATATTTTAATCAGATTGTTTACCTTCCTAGTGTTGAGATTTAGAAGTTCTTTATACATTTTTGTTATTAACCCCTTATTAGATGTATCAGAAAATATATTCTCCCATTGTATGGGTTGTCTTTTTATTTTGCTTATGTATTTTATGCTGTTCAAAAGCTTTTTAGTTTGATATAATTCTACTTCTTTATTTTGTTCTTTATTTCACTTGTCCATGGAGATAATATCAGCAAAAAATATTGCTATGAGAGATATTGGAGAATTTATTGCCTATGTTTTCTTCCAAGATTTTTATGGTTTTGAGACTTACATATAATATCCATTTTGAGGTTGTTTTTGTGAGTGGTGTGAGTTGGTGGTTTAGCTTCATTTTTTTTGCATGTACCAGTCCAATTTTCCCAACCCCATTTATTAAAGAGACTGTGTTTACTTCATTGTATAATCGTCAAATATCAATTGACCATAAAGGCGTGGTTTTATTTCTGGGTTCTCTGTTCTGTTCCATTGATCTGTATGCCTATTCTTATGCCAATACCAAGCTGTTTTGATTAGAATGGCCTTGTAATATAACTTGATATCAGGAAGTGTGTTACCTCCCACTTTGTTCTTTATTTTTAAGATTGCTGAGGCTATTTGAATTCTTTTTTGGTTTAGTATAAATTTTTGGAATATTTGTTCTAGATCTGTGAATTATGCCATTGGTAATTTAATAGGAATTGCATTGCATCTATAGATTGCTTTGGGGAGTATAGATATTTTAATAATGTTAATTCTTTCTATCCATGAACATGGTATATTTTTCCACTTGTTTGCATCTTTCTTGATTTTTTTTTCAATGTCTTATAATTGTTGAGTGCAAGTCTTTTATGTCCTTGGTTAAATTTATTTCTAAGTACTTTATTTTGTTTTTGTTACAGTAGTGAAGGATATTGTTTTCTTAATTTCTTTTTCTGACAGTTTATTGTTGGTGTATAAAAATGACACTGATTTCTGAATATTAAATTTATATCCTGCCACCTTGCTGAATTTATTAATAATGTCTAGTAGTTGTTTTCTCAGAGACTTTAGGGTTTTCTATGTACATAAAGTATCATGTCATCAGCAAATAATGACAGTTTTACTTCTTTTTTTTCCAATTTGTATGTCTTTTAAATCTTCTTCTTGTCTGATTGCTCTGGCTAGGACTTCTAGAACTATCTTGAATAAGAATGGTGAATTCAGGCACGCCTGCCTTGTTCCTGATCTTAAGGGGATTGCTTTTAAATTTTGCCCATTGAGTATGATGTGGCTATCTGTTTCTCATATATGGCCTTTATTATGTTGAAGTATGTCCCCTGTATTTCCACTTTTCTCAGAATTTTGATCATACATGAGTGCTAGATTTTTTTAATGTTTTTTGGAGAAACTTCACTTTTTCTTTTTTAGAAAATTAAATTTAACATTGAAATTGATCAACAAGAGTACATAGATTTCAGGTAAACATCATTTCATCATTTGAATAGTCAATTATGTTGTATATCCATCATCCAAAGTCAAGTCATTTTTATCACCTTAAATTTGTCCCTTTTAACACCTTTTCTCCATGCCCCCTGCCCCTTCTCTTACATCTCTCTCCCTTTGGTAATCATTACACTCTTATCTACATCCATGAGTCTCAGTTTTGTATCCCACCTATTTGTGAAATCATACAGTTTTTAGCTTTTTCTGATTTACTTATTTCATTCAATATAATGTTCTTGAGGTCCATCCATGTTGTTGTAAATGAAACTATATCATCATTTCTTATGGCTGAGTAGTATTCCATTATATATATGTACCACATCTTCTTTATCCAATCCTCTATCAAGGGGTACTTTGGTTATTTTCATGTCTTGGCCACCATGAATAATGCTGTGATGAAATAAGGGGCATGTGTCTTTACATACCAATGTTTTTGAGTTTTGGGGGTAGATAACCAGTAGCAGTATTGCTGGGTTATATGTTAGTTTTATTCTTAATTTTTTGAGAAACCATCATACTTTTCTTCCATAATGGTTGTACTAATTTACATTGCTAGCAGCAGTGGAGGAGGGTTCCTTTTTCTCCATAGCCTCTCCAACACTTATTACTTATCCTGTTGATAATAGCCAATCTAACAGGTGTATGGTGGTATCTCACTGTAGTTTTAATTTGCATTTCTCAAATAGCTAGTAAAGATGAGCATCATTTCATATATCTCTTGGACATTTGTATGTCTTCTTGGGAGAAGTGTCTGTTTGGAGGTCTCTCCATTTTTTATTGAATCATTTGCTTGTTTGTTGCTGAGCTTTGTGAGTTATTTATATATTTTGGATATTAACCCCTTATAATAGGAGCTGCTGTTTGCAAATATCATCTCCCATTTGGTTGGCTGTCTATTTCTTTGTTGTTGTCAGTTTCTTTTGCTGTGCAGAAGTTTTTTAGTTTTATATAGTCCCGTTAGTTTATTTTTGCCTTTTCTTCCCTTGCCTTTGGGATCAAATTCATAAGTTGTTCTCTTCAGCCAAGGTCTATGAGTTTAGAGCCTATGTTTTTTACTATGTAATTTATTGTTTCAGATCTTATGTTTAGGTTTCATCCATTTGAATTGATTTTTGTGCAAGAGAACAAACTGTAGTCAAGTTTCATTCCTTTGCATGTGGCTTTCCAAATTTCTCCAGCACTATTTTTTGAAGAGGCTTTATATTTTCTTTTATTAATCTTATTTTTTATTAATTTTAATGCAGTGATATCAATAAATCAGAATACATATGTTCCGAGAAAACATCTCCAGATTATTTTGACCTTTGATTATGCTGCATACCCCTCACTCAAAGTCAAGTCGTCCTCCGTCACCTTCTATCTGGTTTTCGTTGTGCCCCTCCCCTCCCTCAACCCTCTCTCTCCTTCCTCGCCCCCTCCCCACCCCTCCACCCCACTCCCTGTTACCATCACATTCTTGTCCATGTCTCTGAGTCTCATTTTCATGTCCCATCTATGCATGGGTTCATATAGTTCTTAGTTTTTTCTGATTTACTTATTTCACTCCGTATAATGTTATCAAGGTCCATCCATGTTATTGTAAATGATCCGATGTCATCATTTCTTATGGCTGAGTAGTATTCCATAGTATATATGTACCAATGCTTTTTAATCCACTCATCCTCTGACTGACACTTGGGCTGTTTCCAGATCTTCACTATTGTGAACAATGCTGCTATAAACATGGGGGGTGCATTTCTCCTTCTGAAACCGTTCTATGGTGTCCTTGGGGTATATTCCTAAAAGTGAAATGGCTGGGTCAAAAAGCAGTTCGATTTCCAATTTTTTGAGGAATCTCCGTACTGTTTTCCACAGAAGCTGCACCAGTCTGCATTCCCACCAGCAGTGTAGGAGGGATCCCTTTTCTACACATCCTTGCCAGCACTTATTCTGTGTTGTTTTGTTGATGAGCGCCATTCTGACTGGTGTGAGATGATATCTCATTGTGGTTTTAATTTGCATTTTTCTAATGATTAGTGATGTTGAGCTTTTTTTCATATGCCTATTGGCCATCTGTATATCCTCTTTGGAGAAGTGTCTATTCATTTCTTTTGCCCATTTTTGGATTGGATTGCTTGTCTTTCTGGAGTTGAGATTTACAAGTTCTTTATAAATTTTGGTTATTAACCCCTTATCAGACATACTGTCAAATATGTTCTCCCATTGTGTAGTTTGTCTTTTTATTCTGTTCTTATTGTCTTTGGCTGTGCAAAAGCTTTTTAGTTTGATATAGTCCCATTTCTTTATCCTGTCTTTTATTTCCCTTACCCGTAGAGATAAATCAGCAAATATATCACTGCGAGAGATGTCAGATAGCTTACTGCCTATATTTTCTTCAAAGATGCTTATGGTTTCATGCCTTACATTTAAGTCTTTTATCCATTTTGAGTTTATTTTTGTGAATGGTGTAAGTTGGTGGTCTAGTTTCATTTCTTTGCAGGTTGATGTCCAATTTTCCCAAAACCATTTGTTGAAGAGGCTGTCTTTACTCCATTGTATGCCCTTACCTCCTTTGTCAAATATCAGTTGTCCATAGAGCTGTGGGTTTATTTCTGGGTTATCCGTTCTGTTCCATTGATCTATGTCCCTGTTCTTATACCAGTACCAGGCTGTTTTGAGTACAATGGCCTTGTAGTATAGCTTGATATCAGATTGCTGAGGCTATTCGTGTTCTCTTTTGGTTCCATAATAAATTTTTGGAATATGTGTTCTATATCTATAAAGTATGTCGTTGGTATTTTAATTGGTATTGCATTGAATTTATAAATTGCTTTGGGTTATATAGACATTTTAATGATGTTTATTCTTCCTAACCATGAGCATGGTATATGCTTCCACTTGTTTGTATCTTCCTTGATTTCTTTTATCAATGTTTTATGATTTTCCAAGTACAAGTCTTTAGTCTCCTTGGTTAAATGTACTTTTAGGTACTCTATATTTTTGGTTGTAGTAGTGAAGGGGATTGTTTCCTTAATTTCTCTTTTTGACTGTTCATTGTTGGTGTATAAAAATGCCTCTGAGTTCTGAGTATTAATTTTATATCCTGCCACCTTGCTGAATTCATTTATCAGGTCCAGTTGTTTTTTGATTGAGACTTTAGGGTTTTCTATATATAATATCATATCATCTGCAAATAATGATAGCTTTACTTCTTCTGTTCCAACTTGAATGCCTTTTATTTCTTCTTCTTGTCTGATTGCTGTGGCCAGGACTTCCAGGACTATATTGAATAAGAGTGGTAAAAGGGGGCACCCCTGCCTTGTTCCTGATGTTAGGGGGATTGCTTTTAATTTTTGCCCATTGAGTATGATGTTGGCTGTGGGTTTGTCATAGATGGCCTTTATCATGTTGAGGTATGTTCCCTGTATTCCCACTTTGCTGAGAGTTTTGATCATGAATGGGTGATGGATTTTATCAAATGCTTTTTCTGTATCTATTGAAATTATCATGTGGTTTTTCTCCTTCCTTTTGTTTATGTGATGAATAACATTGATAGATTTGCAAATATTGTACCAGCCTTGCCTCCCAAGAATAAATCCCACTTAGTTATGGTGTATGATTTTTTTCATATATTGTTGGATCCAGTTTGCTAATATTTTGTTGAGGATTTTAGCATCTAAATTCATCAGGGATATTGGCCTATAATTTTCTTTCTTTGTGTTGTCTTTGCCTGGTTTTGGAATCAGAATTATGCTCACCTCATAAAAAGAGCTCGGAAGTCTTCCTTCCTGTAGAATTTTTTGAAATAGCTTGAGAAGGATAGATGTTAGTTCTTCTTTGAATATTTGGTAGAATTCACTTGTGAAGCCATGTGGCCCAGGACTTTCCTTTGTTGGGAGTTTTTTGATAACTTTTTTGATCTCATTTGGTGTAATCAGTCTGTTTAGGTTTTCTGATTCTTCCAGATTGATTTTTGGAAGATTGTATATTTCAAGGAATTTGTTCATTTTATCTAGATTGTCTAGTTTTTTGGCATACAGTTCTTCATAGTATGTTCTTACAATCCTTTGTATTTTTGTTGTGTCAGTTGTTATTTCTTCCCTCTCATTTCTAATTTTATTTATTTGAGTCCTCTCTCTCTTTTTCTTGGTGAGTCTAGTTAAAGGTTCATCAATCTGGTTTACCTTTTCAAAGAACCAGCTCCTAGTTTCATTGATCCTCTGTATTGTTTCTTTAGTCTCTATGTCATTTATTTCTTCTCTGATCTTTATTATTTCCTTCCTTCTACTACATTTAGGCTTTACTTGCTATTCTTTTTCTAGTCCTTTTTGATGCAGGGTTAAGTTGTTTATTTGAGCTTTTTCTAGCTTATTAAAGTGTGCCTGTAGTGCTATGAACTTCCCTCTCAGTACTGCTTTTGCTGTGTCCCATAAATTTTGAGTTGTTGTCTGCTCATTGTCATTCATTTCTAGGAATTTTTTAATTTCTTCTTTGATCTCATTCTTAATCCATTCTTTATTTAACAACCTGCTATTTAGTTTCCATGTGTTTGAGAATTTTTGAGCTTTTCTGTTGTGGTTCATTTCTAGTTTCATGCTGTTGTGATCCGAGAAAGTGCTTGATATGATTTCAATCTTCTTAAATTTGTTGAGACTACTTCTGTGCCCTAATATGTGTTCTATCCTAGAGAATGTACCATGAGCACTTGAAAAGAATGTATATTCTGCTGCTTTAGGGTGAAAGGTTCTGTAAATATCTATTAAATCGAGTTGATCTAGTGTGTCCTTTAAGTCTGCTGTTTCTTTGTTAATTTTCTTTCTTGAGGATCTATCTAGTGATGCTAGTGGGGTATTAAAATCCCCTACTATTATAGTGTTGCTGTTGATCTCGCTCTTTATATCCATCAAAGTCTGCTTTATATATTTAGGTGCTCCTATATTAGCTGTGTAGATATTTATAATAATTATATCTTCCTGTTGAATTGCTTCCTTTATTATTATGTAGTGGCCTTCTTTATCTCTTACTATATTCTTTGTTTTAAAGTCCATTTCGTCTGATATAAGTATTGCTACCCCAGCTTTTTTTTTCATTTCCATTTGCATGAAATGTTTTTTTCCATACTTTTACCTTCAACCTATGTGCATCTTTTGTTTTAAGGTGTGTCTCTTGTAGACAGCATATGTACGGGTCCTGTTTTCTTATCCATGCAGCTACCCTATGTCTTTTGATTGGATTATTTAATCCATTTACATTTAGGGTTATTATTGACATGTAGTTGTTTATTGCCATTTTATTCTTTAAAGCTGTATTCCTCTTTTGCTATATTCTTTTCCCACTTTTATCTGTTTACACCATGCCCCTTAATATTTCCTGCAGCATTAGTTTGGTTGTAATGAATTCCTTGAGCTTTTTTTTTGTCTGGGAAACTTTTTATTTCTCCTTTAATTTAAATGATACCCTTGCTGGATAAAGTAGTCTTGGTTGTAGGTTCTTGTTCTGCATTACTTTGAATATTTCTTGCCATTCCCTTCTGGCTTCAAGTGTTTCTGTTGAGAAGTCTGATGTCATCCTTATGGGGTCTCCTTTGTAGGTTATAGCCTTTTTTTCTCTTGCAGCTTTTAATATTTTCTCTTTATCACTTAGCTTTGGTATTTTAATTATGATGTGTCTTGGTGTAGGTTTCTTTGGGTTTCTTTTTAGTGGAGTTCTCTGTGCTTCTTAAATTTGTGAGAGTTTCTCCTGCATTAATTTAGGGAAGTTTTCAGCTATGATATGATTTGACAAAGCCTCTATTCCTTGTTCTTTCTATTCTTCAGGAACCCCTATGATGCAGATGTTATTTCTCTTTATATTGTCACAGAGCCCTCTAAGAATTTTCTCAGACTTTTTGAGTCTCTTTTCTTTTTTCTTCTCTGCTTTCATGCCTTCATTCCTGTTGTCCTCCAACTCGCTGATTCGATCCTCAGCTCTATTCATCCTGTTTTTAATTCCTTCCATTGTGGTCTTCATTTCTGATATTGTATTTGTCATCTCTGACTGATTCTTTTTTAATATTTCAATATCTTTTTTATACTTGCTATTTCTTTATTTAGGTGTCTGTGATGACCATCCATTGTTGTTCTAAGTTCCCTAAGCATCCTTACAATCATTATTTTAAACTCCGCATCCAGAAGTTTGATTATTTCCATATCACTCAGTTCATCTCCTTAAAGTTTCTCTTGTGGTTACATTTGGATTGCATTTCTTTGTCTTCTTATTGTGTCTGGGTGTTTGGGTATTTTCATGTAGAGCTGGTTGAGTCTAGGCTTGGTGTTGTCTACCTCCAGTTTTTACTTGTGTTGTTTCTAGGTCTTCTTGGGTTGGCATCAGCTATTATTTGTAATTTACTTTAGGATTTGGGCCACTTTTTTTAATTTATTTATTCATTTTAGAGAGGAGAGGGAGAGACAGAGAGAGAGAGAGAGGAGAGACAGAGAGAGAGGGGGAGGAGCTGGAAGCATCAACTCCCATATGTGCCTTGACCAGGCAAGCCCAGTGTTTTGAACTGGCGACCTCAGCATTTCCAGGTCGACACTTTATCCACTGCACCACCATAGGTCAGGCAGATTTGGGCCGCTTTGAAGTCTTGATTTGTTTGTTTTCTTAACAGGTGATTGTCTTGTTTGCTGATCTCAGCAGGGGGCTTATTTGAAACTGTATCCAGGAATGCGGTTGGTGTGACCTGAGGCTCTGAAGTCCTCTTCTGCCAGTTAATCTCTCTGGGGGCAGGTTGCTTTCTCAGCTTCAGTAGGGGGAGGTATATTTCAGATCTCCATGGAGACCTGAGTTACTGCCCCTCCTCCCCACTTCTTGTTTTCAGCAGTGTCTTGTTGCGCTGATTGGAGCTGTAGAGATGTTTGTATCTCTGTGACCTTGAAGTACTTTTGTATTTTGCTTTGTGGAAGGATCAGCCCCTCCCCCAGTTATGGTCACCTCCAGCACTGAATGAGTCAGCTTTTCATGCCATCACCTATATTCCTCTACCCCTCACCATCCGTCTCTCTCTCTCTCCTTTCTTTTTGGAAGACAAGTGGGCCCTTTCAACTCACCTCGTTCCCTGGTCGCCAGGCAAGTGGCTGTGAGCAGTATTTACTGCTCTTTTCCTTAGAGTGAGAGCTCAGCCTCACTCCTCCCCGCCTCTGTTCCTGTAAGCAGGGGAGATTCAGGCGCTCTCTACCAGGTTTGTTGTGGCTTCTTCTTTGCTCCTTGGTTTCTGAAAGCTGTTCTTGTAGTCCAGATTTGGTTTTTCATGCTGATTGTTCATAAATTAGTTTATAATCCAGTTCGGTGGTTTGAGCTGGGAGTCTGTGCGTCTGCCTACTCCACTGCTGTCTTCAGGTCTCCAAGAGGCTTTATATTTTCCATTGTGTGTTTTTGGCTCCTTTGTCAAAAATGATTTGCATATATATGTGGTTTTATTTCTTGGCTCTCAATTTTGTTTCATTGATCTGTGTGTCTATTTTTCTGCCAGTATCATGCTGCTTTGAATATCATGACTCTGTAATATAATTTGAAGTCAGGTATTATAATATCTCCAGCTTCATTCTTTTTTCTCAGGATTGCTTTGGCTATTCAGGGTTTTTTATGGTTCCATACAAAAGTAGTGATTTTTTCTTCCATTTTTAAAAAAAATTTATATTGGAATTTTGATGAGAATTGCATTGTTTGTATATTGCTTTGTGTAATGTGGCTATTTTAACCATGTTGATTTGTCCAATCCATGAACATGGAATATTTTTTGTCCATTGTATCATTTTCAATTTTCTTTAATAATGCTTTGTAATATATAATCTTTTACATTCTTTGTTCTGTATATACTTAGGTATTTTGATGTTTTATATTTTTGTTGCAACTGTAAAAGGGATTATTTTTTTGAGTTCATTTTCTGAAGTTTCATTGTTGGCATATATGAAAGCAATACACTTCTGTATATAGATTTTGTATTGTGTAACCTTACTGTATTGGTTTATTGTTTCTAATAGTCCTTTTGATGGAGTCTTTGGGGTTTTCTATCTACAGGATCATGTCATCTGCAAAAAGTAAAACCTTTACTTCTTTTTTTATCTGAATTTTTATTTCTTTCTCTTTTCTGATTGCTCTGGTTAAAACTTCCAGCACTGTGTTAAGTAGAAATGGAGAGAGTGGGCAACTTTGTCTTCTTCCTGATTTTGGAAAAAAATTTTTTCAGTCTTTTACCATTTAGTATATTAGCTGATGTTTTGTCATATATGGCCTTTTTTTATATTGAGGTATTTTCCTTGTATACCCATTTTATTGAGTGATTTAAGCATAAAGGGATGTTGTATCTTATCGAATACCTTCTCTGCATCTATTAATAGGATTATATGATTATTGGTTTTTGTTTTGTTGACATGGTTTGTAACATTAATTAATTTATGTATGTCGAATTATTCTTGTTCTCCTAGAATAAGTCCCACTTGATAATGATGTATTATTTTTCATTACTAGAAGTTCAGTGCGCTATCCATTGTGCCACAGAGCCCATTTGATGTATTATTTTTTAATGTGTTGTATTTAATTTGCTAGTATTGTGTTTAGGATTTTTACATCTATAATCATTAGAGATATTGGTCTGTAGTTTTTTTGTTGTTGTTGTTTTTTATAATATTCTTGCCAGGTTTTGGTATAAGGGTTATATTTGCCTCAGAAAATGTGTTAGAAAGTATTGCTTCTTTTATTTTTTGAAAGACTTTGAGAAGGAAAAAAAACAACTATTCTATAAATGTTTGGTAGAATTTACTAGTGTAGCTGTGTGGTCCATAACTTTTATTTTGGGGGATTTTTTTATCATTGTTTTTATTTCTTCCCTGCTTAAGGGTCTATTTATGCTTTCAATTTCTTTGTGACACAGTCTAGGAAGATTGTATAGTGCTAGAAATTTATCCATTTTTTTTCTAAGTTGTTGAATTTAGTGACATATAATTTTTGTTAGTATTCTACAATGATTCTTTGTATGTCTATAATATCTTGATAATTTCTCCTCTTTCATTTCAAATTTTGTTTATATGAGTTCTTTCTATTTTTTATTTAGTGAGTCTAGCCAGGGATTTATTAATTTTATTGATCTTTTTTAAAGAACCAGCTCTCTGTTGTGCTAATTTTTTCTATAGTTTTTCTATTCTCTATTTCATTTATTTCTGTTTTAATTTTTACTATTTCTTTCTTCTGCTGCTGATTTTGGATTGCCTTTATTCTTCTTTTTCTAGTTTCTTAAGTTGTGATGTTAAGTTATTTACTTGGAATCTCTCTTGTTTCTTGGTAGAAGCCTATAATGATGTAAACTTCCCTCTTATTACTGCTTTTGCTGCATCCCCCAAATTTTAATATGTTGTATTGTCATTTTTGTTAGTCTGTATATATATATATATATATATTGATCTCTACTTTTATTTCTTCTTTGACCCATTTTTTAGAAGTATTTTGTTTAATTTCCACATTTTTGTAGAGTTTTTTACTTCTTTTTTTGCAGTTGAATTCTGCTTTTAAAGCCTTATGGTCAAAGAATATGCTTGGTATAAATTCAGTCTTCCTGAATTTGTTGATGTTAGTCTTGTGGCTCAACATATGATCTATTCTTGATAATGTTTCACATACAGTGGAGAAAAATGTGTACTCTGATGTCCTGCGATGAAATGTGCTGTCAATGTCTATTATGTCTATTTGGTCTAGAGGTCATTTAAGGCTGATATTTCTTATTGGTTTTCTGTTTGGATGATAAATCTTGAGCTATCAGTGATGTATTGAAATCTCCATGTGTAAATGTGTTTTTGTCTGTTTTTATTTTAAACTAGTTAGTAGATGTCATATATTTTGGTGCTCCTTGGTTTGGTGCATATATGTTAAGAAGTGTTATGTCTTCTTTATACATTGTCCCTTTTATCATTATGAAATGGCCATCTTTGTCTCTGATTACCTTTGTTGTCTTGAAGTCAGCATTGTCAGATATGAGTATGAATACACCTGCTTCTCTCTGGGTATATTTGTTTAAAGAATCACTTTCCAACCTTTTTCTTTGAATCTACTTTTGTCCTTGTAACATAGATGTGTCTCTTGAAGGCAACATATGGTTGGGTTGTGCTTTTTGATCCAATCTGCTACTCTATGTCTCTTTATTGGTAAGTTTAGTCCATTTACATTTAGTGTAATTATTGATACTTGAGGTTTTTCTAGAGCCATTTTATGTATTGTTGTCTGATAGTTCTGTGTCTCAATTGATTCTTCTCTTTTGTGTTTCTGTCAGTTATTTTTGTTTAGTGGTATTCCATACTTTACCCCTCTGTTTTTTTCTTTTTTTAAGCTATGTGTTTCTGCAGTGGCATTTTTATAGGTAGTTACCTTCAGGTTATTAACAGAAAAATTGTCATATTTACAAGAGTCCTTTATCATATGAATGCTTTTGCACTCCATCTTCCCTTGCTACTGCTGATCTTTATCCTCTCCCCTTTTATGTTATTGTTGTCACAGATTATTTTTGTTTTTATTGTAATCTTCTTGGAGCTATTATTGTAGTTTTGTTTTGTTCTGTTCTTTATATCTGGTCAAATTACCCCCTTGAGTATTCCCTGCAGTAGCAATTTTTTGCTGGTGAATTTCATCAGCTTCTGATGTCTATAAAAGTTTTTATTTCTCCTTCATATTGAAGGATAGCTTTGATGGATATAGTACTCTTGACTGGTAAGGCCTCTGTTTCAGTACTTTATATGTTTGGGTCCACTCTTTTCTGGCTTATAGGGTTTCTTCTGAGAAATCTGATGATAACCTAAGGGACCTCATCTTATATTATTTTTTTTTCCTAGCTGCCTTGAGGATTCTTTCTTTGTCATTGATTTGTGACAATTTCATTATGATGTTCCTTGGAGTAGGTCTTTTTTGGCTGGGGTAATTCGGTGTTCTGTTTGCTTCTTGAATTTGAGACTTTTTTTCCATAGACTTGGGAAGTTCTCATCAATTATTTATTTAAATAGCTTTTCCATTTCCTTTTCCCTCTCTTCTTCTGATATACTCATTGTTCTTATATTGGTCTTTTTGATTGACTTAAACAGTTCTTACAGAGATTTCTTATTGTTTTTAAGTCATGTGTGTCTCTATTCTCTCTATAGTATCTCTAGTTGCCTGTCTTCAATGTCACTGATTCTCTCCCCTATCTGGCCTGTTCTATTAGCTTGTTACTTCAATTTTCAGTTTATGTATTGAATTTGTCATTTCTATTTAGTTCTTTTTCAAAGTTTCAATCTCCTTGATGAAGTACTCTTTTTGTTCATGAATTTTTTTTTTGAGCTCATTAAATTTCCTATCAGTGGTTTCTTGCTACTCATTGAGGGTTTTTTTTAGAATTTCAATTTTAAATTATCTGTCAGTTAACTCTAAGTTTTCTACATAACAGATATTTTTCTGGAGTTTCTTATTATCTATCTGAACTACATCTCTGTCTTGTATACTTATGATGTTTAATTTCTTCTTTCTTGATAGCATTTGAGAGTGGTGTTGTTAAGAATTCTAAGAAGAAACAATTTTGTATTCTAGTAGGTGTTGCTGTACTATAGGTGTGACTCTGGAAATTCTTGGATAGAACTCTGCTGTAATAGTGATGTAGTCATGGTTGCACTTATATTAGTGGTTGGGAAGTGTTGTGAGGGCTTTACAGTTTCAGCTTTATGGCTTAGCAGTTTTATGGCTTTAGCAGTGGTGGTTTCAGATCTCTGGGCATTCTTCCCTGTCTCTCAACAGACTGGGGGATTAGACACAGAGTGCTTCTGCCTCTCAGTGGGGAGAGAGCAACCCCATAGAGTCAACTTTGGTGGGCCTGCCACCACCCCTCTTTGTAATGAATAAAGAGAGAGGTGGGATCTGGGAAGTTGGGGGGAGGGCACACTTTGGTCTTCCCTGACACTGCATGCAGATTGTGGGCCACCAGTAAAGTGCCAGCTGAGGCAAGTACACTTGAGTGCTGGGAACCTAACAAGCATAGTGCCACATGGGCTAATCTCCATGGGCTAAGCACTCACTGATGGAGTGCACGCCATGCCATGAGCCATGTACTGTGGCTCATATACATGTGGGTCCAGTGCTCACCAGTGGAGTGCATCCCACGTGCTGGTGAAGTGTATGCAGCATGCCATAAAAATCAAGCACTTTGGGCCCAGTGTGCACTAATCAAGCAAGTACCACAGGCTGAGTGCATCCCCACACCAGCTGATTGCAAGCCAAGTGATGTGGCCAGTCCTTGATAACCCTATGCCTGGTTGCTCCTGCTTTAGTTCAACTCCTTCACCTCTGCCCTTCAGTCTCTCTGCCTCTCCTATCTGAGAATACAACTCCCTCCCTCATTCCAGCAAAGAGAAAAAAGTTCAGTCCTCTGCCTTCTCTCTTCTCCAGATTCCATCACAAAGGCATTTTATCTTCTGCCCCCCTTTTCAACCTATTCCACTTTCAGTCCATTTGTTGCACAGATCCTTTAAGCATGACTGTGAGCTCAGCTGGTATTTTTTCACTGCATTATAGTTGTTCAGTTTGTTGAAATTTTAAGGAGAAATATCAGAAGTATCTCTCACACTGCCATTTCTCTGATGTTACTAAAGCAACTTGCCTGGCATGCTGGATTTTATCAAATATTTTTTCTGCATCTATTGTTATAATCATGTAATTTTTATCCTTTTGTTTATGTGATGAATCACATTTATTGCTTTGCAAATATTGTGCCAGCCTTGCCTCCCCAGAATAAATCACATTTGATCATGATGTATAATTTTTTTAATGTAATGCTGAATCCAGTTTGCTAATATTTTGTGGAGAATTTTAGCATCTATGTTTATCAGGATATTGACCAATAGTTTTCTTTCTTTATAGTATCTCTACCTGGTTTTGGAATAAGGATAATGCTTGTCTCATAAAGTGAGCTTGGAAGGCTTCCCTCTTCTCGAATTTTTTTGGAATAGCTTAAGGATAGGTGTTAGTTCTTCTTTGAATGTTTGGTAAATTTTGTCTGTGAAGCAATCTGGTCCAGGACTTTTGCTCCCGGAGTTTTTTGATAATTGTCACAATTTCATTTGTTGTAATCAGTTTGTTTAGGTTTTCTGATTCTTCCAGATTGAGTTTTGGAAGATTGTATGTTTCTAAAAATGTATCCATTTCACCTAGGTTGTCTAATTTTTTGATACATTGCTCTTCATAGTATTTTCTTATAATACTTTGTATTTCTGTAGTATCAGTTGTTATTTCTCCACTTTTATTTCTAATTTTATTTATTTGGGTCCTCTCTTATATTTTCTTGATGAGTCTGGTTAAAGGTTTGTTGATCTTGTTTACCTTTTCAAAGAACTACCTCTTGGTTTCATTGATCTTTTGTATTGCTTTTTTGCCTCTATGTCATTTATTTTTACTCTGATCTTTATTATTTCCTTCCTTTTACTTCCTTCGGGATTTATTTTTGTTTGTTTGGTTGGGTTTTTTTAGTTCTTTTAGGTTCATGGTTAGGTGGTTTACTTGAGCTTTCTCTTGCTTCTTAAGGTCTGCCTGTAATGCTAAGAACTACTCTCTCAGGACTGCTTTTGCTGTGTCCCATAGATTTTTGGTTGTTTTATGTTCATTTCATTTGTTTCAAGAAAATTTTTTATTTCTTTCTTGATCTCATTGTTAACCCATTTGTTATTTAATAACATGCTATTAGCTTCCAAGTTTTTCGATGTTTTTTCACTTTTAATTATATGTATATATATATTATTTTTAAATTTAAAAATCTTTAAAGTAACTAGTCTAAATTATTTTAATATTCTTCCAAAGGAATATTTACAATTGATACCATAATTTGGGTTAAATGAATTGCTGAAATTTATCTTTTGAAGTGTTTTCCAAACAGGACTTTGCTCAATGATGTAAGCTTTAGTTTTTATCATTCTGTAACAGATGCTATCTATGTGTGGTTTGGAGGTAATCTTAGCTCTAGTGCACATAAGATTAATGGTATTTACTGTGTTGTGTACTGAAGGTATCCTTAAATTACTACCCAGGAATCTTAAGAAATGAGCTAATAATAATGGTTGTTGTCTACTTTACTTTTTTCTTTTTCAGCACTTTCAGACATCTGTCTTTGGGTCAACCCAGCTTCTAATGGTGCCACAATCTGATCAAGCAGCTTTTCGGTGTCAGCTCCCCAGCTACAAACCTTCCAGAACCTTCCATTAGCCCAAGTGTTTCATTGTCTTTCAATTTTTATATTGTTTTGATTTCTAGTTTTATGCCATTATGATCAGAGAAGATGCTTGATATGATTTCAGTCTTTTTAAATTTTTTGAGACTTGTTTTCACACTAGCATGTGATCTATTCTAGAAAATGTACCATGAGCACTTGAAAAGAATGTATATTCTGCTGCTTTGGAGTGAAAGGTTCTGAAGACATCAATTAAATCCAGTTGATCTAGTATGTCATTTAGGGCCACTCTTTCTTTGTTAATTTTCTGTCTGGAGGATCTATCTATTGCTGTTAGTGGGGTATTAAAATCCCTTACTGTTTAGTATTGCTGTCAATTTCACATTTTATGTCCATCAAAATCTGCTTTATATATTTAGGCACTCTTATATCAGATGCATAAATATTTACAATGGTTATATTCTCCTGTTGGATTGCTCCCTTTATCATTATGTGATTGCTTTCTTTGTCTTTTACTATAGTCTTTGTATTAAAGGCTATTTTGTCAGAGATAAGTATTGCTATTCCAGCATTTTTTAAATTTCCATTTGCATAAAATACTTTTTTTTCATTTCTTCACTTTAAGCCTATGTGTCTCTTTTGTTCTAAGGTGGATCTGTTGTAGTCAGCATATATATGGGTTCTATTTTCTTACCCATGCATCTACCTTATGTTTTTTTTTTTTTTATTAAGTGAGAGTTGGGGAGGCAGAGATGAACTCTTGCATGTGCCTAACCAGGATCCACCTGGCAAACCCTCTCCCAAGTAATGCTCTGCCAATCTAGGCCACTGCTCCATTGCTTCATAACCGAGGTATTTTAGCATCAAAGACAATGCCATGGAGCCATTCTAAACACCCAGGGCAACTTTGTTCAAACCATTTGAGCCATGGCTGTGGGAAGGGAAGATAGAGAGAGATAGAGAGGAAAGGAGGGGTGAAGAAGTAGATGGCCACTTCTCCTGTGTGCCCTGACTGGGAATGCAACCCAGGACTTCTACACACAGGGTTCAGTCTCTAACACTGAGCCAACTGGCCATGGCCAACCCTATGTCTTTTGATTGGGGCATTCAATCTGTTTACATTTAAGATTATTTTTAATATGAACTTATTTATTGCTATTTTATTCTTTAAACTTACAATCCTCTTTCTCTCAATTTCTTTTTTCCTTTGCTCTTTTTTAGCAGGCTCCTTAACACTTCTTGCAGTACTGGTTTGGTTGTAATAAATTCCTTGAGTCTTTTTTTTTGTCTAGGAAACTTTATATTTCTATTTTAATTTTAAATTATAACCTTGTTAAATAAAGTAGTCTTGGTTGTAAGCTCTTGTTTTGCATTGCTTTGAATATTTCTTGTTAATCCCATCTGCCTTGAAGTGTTTCTGTTGAGAAGTCAGATGTCATCCTTATGAGGGCTCCTCTGTAGGTAATTAACTGCTTTTCTCTTGTAGTTTTTTAGTATATTTTCTTTGTCTCTTAACTTTGGTATTTTAATTATGATGTGTTTTAGTGTAGACCTCTTTGGGTTTGGGTTCATCTTTAATGAGACTCTCATGCTTCTTGAACTTGTGTGACTTTTTCCTTCACCAATTTAAGAAAATTTTCAGCTATGATTTCTTTAAACAAGTTCTCTATACCTTGCTCATTCTATTCTCTTTCAGAAATCCTTATGATGTGGTAACCCTTCATGTTATCACATAGTTTCTTAGAGTTTCTACTGTCTTTTTGAGCCTTTTTTTCTTTTTGCTTCCCTGCTTCTGTGCTTACATATACCTTGTCTTCTAATCACTGATTTGATCCTTTGCTTCTTCCAGCCTGTTTTTGATTACTTCTATTGCATTCACCATTTCTGATATTGTATTTGTCATTTCTGACTGGTTCTTTTTTAGGATTTCAATGTCCTTTCAAATGCTTGCTATCTTTTTAAGTTCTCATTTTGATCATCCATTGTTGCTCTAGGGTACTTGAGAATCTTAATAATTATTATTTTAAACTCTGTGTCTGGTAGTTTGGTTACTTTTACATCATTTAGTTTTTTTCTGTCGATTTCTCTTGATTCATTTGGGTCATATTTCCTTGTATGCCCTTTTTGTCTGTGTATTTGGTAGCTCTGCTCTGACTTTGAAATTTGTTGTAGTATCATTATGAAGAAGCTGGGCTCAGTAGTACTGACCTCCAGGCCACCTGAGTTTCTTGCTCTAGGAATATTTTTTGAGGGTGGTATTTATTCTTCTGTTGTATGTGAGTATTGAATGCAGCTGGTCCTTTTTTGAGTGTGGTTATCTCTTCAGAATGGCTGGCTCTAAGCATCAATCTTGATCATATGTATAAGACATTGTGCAGTGTCTATTCTGTTGGGCGTATTTATTCTCTCCAGTGTCTGGTACTTCCTTGGGCTCATACTTTGGGCATGCTGCTTGTATAGCTAGCTTAGTCTAGCATTGGTGCTCTCTGCCACCCCCTACTTGTTATGTTGCTTCTGGGTCTCCTTGGTTTGGTGTCAACCATTGTTTGCAACCTGCCATGAGTTAACTACCTGGAGCTACTGCTCTGTTTGCTGCTTGTGTCTGCATTTTCTGTGCCTGGGAAGTGTGGGAAGGTCCAATCTGTGTATAAGGGCCAGCCTCCTCCTGCTTAGAAATGACAGTAGCTCCATAACAGCCCCAAATTCCATAAGATTTGCTTCTACTTCTTAATTGCTCCACATTCTCTTGCAGCTGCATGGTTTTCCCATAGAGTCTTCTGTAGAAAGACTGCAATGTGGGCTCATACTGGCCTCATTCCACCAATCCTTCTATAGGATTCAAGCTTGATGAGTTAGGGCAGCTTAGGTTGAAAAATACAACATTAATGGGACCCCTTACTTCAGCAGTCTTTTGACCAGAAGCTTAGTATGAGGAAAGTGGCCCCTACTTCAGAGCCTAATTCCCCATACACTACTGGATACTCCAATTCTATTTCTCCTCAGTGAGGTAAGCAGCAGGTTTAGATTGGGTGGGGCTGATAGTCCCCTTTACAAAATTTCTTCCAGCTGGTTATCTCCTGGTCTCGGGGAGGAAGACTTAGAGAGTCATCCCCTGGGGCTGACTGTGCTCCTCCAGAAAGTGGCTAAGCCTCTCAAGTGGACCCAACAATAGGCTCACAGGAATCTTCATTTTGAATATCCATGCTCCAAGCCTCTCTCTCTTCCCTCTTTGGAAACAAGCCCAGTGGGCTAGACAGTGGGTTGGACAGAACCTGGGCTATCCAACTGTGAAGCTCCTCACTGTTCAATGCCTATGAGCTGTTGTTCCCATTCTGATCACTAAAAGTCAAATTTGCCTCATTTGGGCCTAGTGTCATTGAGTGCTTCCTTAGACACACTGCCAACAAGGCCATTAGGTTCTGAACCAATGCTCTCTGCAGTTGGCCTCTGAATGTGGCAGCCCTGGGCCTCCCTGGAGGAAACCCAGTGCAGACCAGTGGGTAAAATGCCTGTGACTGGCCCTCAGTAATGATCTTGGAGCTACAAGTAATCTAGAGTTTGTGGTTGCCCTGGTGCACCTGAAAATACCAAGCTGCATACCTAGGCTGGCTTTTGCCTGCACTGGCCTTGGGGAAGCTCAGAAAAAGGCCAAGATTCCCTGAGACCTCAAATCCTATAGCCTCTGTCTGCTGGCTGCTTGTTGGGCTAGACCACTGAAATAAAACTTCTGGTATTATCTAGAGCCAGGAGCATTTCAGGGATTAAGAAAGGTAGTGGGTGTGGCTTTCCTTCAGCTCCAGGTGTCAATCTGTCCAAACTTTTTTCACAGACCTCAGTAGGGTGTGGACACCAGGAATCCAGTAGTTGTGGCCTCTGAAATTCAGCGATGTGGTCTGTCTATAGTCTGGACAATTTGTACTGAATCTCCTGTGAGGCAGAAACACCATATACTTGGGAGCAAGTGGGGGGCAAAGCTCCAGCCTCAACACTAGAAAATTGAGTCACTGATGTGTCCCCTGCTTCCTGGCTGACTTCCAAGAACAGACCAGTTTTCATAAGGTGGGGTAGGAGAGACTCCTGAGGGAGGGCAGTTGTTTTTCCCCAGGTTGATGCCACATAGAAGAAACTGCTCCACCCAAGAAAGATGGTGACTGCAGTATTGAAGTATGACTCAGCACAGGGGTTCCAGTGGCTGTCCCCCACAGTGTCTCTCCCTGGGCCACTGACTTCACACTCTCCTCATGCATCTTTCATTTTCTTTGCTCTCCCTTCACCAAAGCCCTGGGTAAGTGATTTTGAACAAGATTTTCCATGCTGGCCTTTTAAGACGAATACTGTGTGTTCAAGAACTCCTGTCTCTTTCTCACAGATAGAAACCACCAAATGCTATGTGGATGACTCTGCTAGGCTCTGGGGTTCTATGCTGAGGTGCCAGGCCTGGGAATGAAGACACACACCTCTTAGGGAGAACCTCCCTGCAGTGAGAGTCCTTCCAGACCTTCTGCCCCTGGAATGAGGCAGCCCTTTCCATGTCTCCACCCTTCCAACCCCTGCTCTTCCTACCCCTCTTGATGTGGCTCCTCCTGTGATCCTTGGTTATAGACTCCTCTTTATTTAGTCCTGACTTGGTTTTTCAGGATGACTGTTCTTAAATTAAGTAGTACTCCAATTTGGTCCTTGGAAGTAGCAATTGGAACCTCTGTC
Organism: Saccopteryx leptura; assembly: GCF_036850995.1. Classification (NCBI taxonomy): domain Eukaryota; kingdom Metazoa; phylum Chordata; class Mammalia; order Chiroptera; family Emballonuridae; genus Saccopteryx; species Saccopteryx leptura. The sequence continues at coordinate 145,491,922 of NC_089505.1, forward strand.
TTTACCATCATCGTCTTTGAATCCTCTCAATTTTATGTCTTTTCTAAAAATGATTTTAGAAAGAGAGGAAGAGAGAGAATGGGAGCAAGAGATAAAGAAAGAGTGAGAGACAGAGAGAAGTATTCATTTGATATTCCACTTATTTATGCATTCATTGGTTGATTCTTGTATGTGCCCTGACTGGGAATCAAACCCAGAACTTTGGCTTATTGGGATGACACTCTAACCAACTGAACTTCCTGACCTAGGCTGTTCTTGTTTTAAACTAATATCAAGAAAAAATTCATAATTTTGTTCATTGGAAATTTTATGTAAAAATAATCAAAGAAGTCAGCAAAGAGACTTAAGATATTTTGATTTTATTACCTAAATATTTGCATTATAGACTTTAAAATTTCATTTTGTTGAACTTTTACTTTATGCTGAATTTAGTTTTTATTTTTATGGAATAAAAATTTAAAGAGAGCCTGACCAAACAGTGGTGCAGGGGATAGAGCATCAGTTTTGGATGCTGAAAACCCAGGTTCAAAACCTCGAGGTAACCAGCTTAAGAACGGGCTCATCAGCCTGAGCACAGGGTCACAGCTTGAGCATGCATAGACATGACCTCAAGTTTGCTGGTTTGAGCCCAAAGGTTACTGGCTTAAAGCCCAAGGTTACTGGCTTGAGCAATGGGTCACTAGCTTGGCTGAAGCTTCACTGTACCCCTGGTCAAGGCACATATGAGAACGCAATCAATGAATAACTAAGGTGCCACAACTATAAGATGATGCTTCTCATGTCTCTCCCTTCCTATCTGTATGTCCCAGTCTGTATGTTTGTCTGTCTGTCTCTCTCTCTATCACACACACACACAAACACACACACACACAAATTTAAATAGATATTTGCTTATATATATGAATTTCAAGTAGCACCATGAGTATATTCTTTCTGATGTCAGGCATACATATATTTAACACCTAACACTGCATCTAAGTAGGAAGTAAGATTTGCTGAGATTAGCTTCTAGTGTGAAAAATTTTCCATGTATCCTTTGCCAATTCAGCACATCAGAAAGTCAGTGAAAGGAGACATTTGTTAGTAGGGATTAGACATCAATATCTGGGAACTTCCTCAGAAAATAAGAAGTAGAGAAAATGGTTGCTTTTTTTGGTGACTTATTTTCAGCTATAAAATGAGTTACCTGGATATTATCTTTGTACTTTTTATGCATTCTTTTCATATCTTTTTGTTTAGTCTGTATATCTCACTCTGTTATCTATGACTAATATTAATTTTTTTTATTGTTTTGTCAGTTTATATTTTATCCATCTTTTCTTTTTAATATGATAATTCAGTACAGGTGAATGTGTTTAATTCTGTTATTTTTAAAGAATTATTTTCTTTAAATGTAAAGTAAGTTTGCAGTCAGGAAAAGATAAAGTCATAGAACTAATAGAATGCAATTTGTACAGGAAACTCTGGTTTTTAGCTCTCTTGGTATGTGATAATCTTGAATTATGCTGGGTTCCTCAGATTCTCCCCATATGATATGTAGCAGTGGGGTCTAATATTCAGATAGACAAAAAAATAATAAATTAAATAAAGAATGTAGGAGAGAACTATGACAAGAATTCTTCTTCCTTATCATTAACCACTTTACAGGGTTGTACAGGTCTAAACACCAGAGTGAAAGGGTAAATTATGGAGTTATCATGATACCTCATGGGGTTGCCTGTGAGTTTTTAATATAGGTTGCAAGAACACATAGACTGCTTTTTTTGAGAGCATGACTAATTATTTCTTGTCTTCATGTGGTATGAAGTGTTCTTTTAGCTGCCATGGTACATTTTAACCTTTGAGCTGGAAGAAGAAAATAAATTATTTGACTTGTGCATCCTTCTAATGAAATTGTGGTTGTAAACCTAAAGTTTATGTTGCCATTATTGGTCATTTTTATTGACAAATGAAACCTTTCTATGAAAAAGTCAATAGTGCTTTGAGTCCAACCAGCAAATATGATTATAGAATACTGAGCTTGGAAAACGTGTCTTGTACATTATGTTGATAATTGTAAAGTCAGATTTGAATTAATTATGCATTTTGGGACTTAAATATTCTTTATATGAGAGACTTCCAAACATGCTTGCTCTTTGTTATTTATTTGTTATGTATAAAGTCCAATTTTAACTCATGAGAAAGAAATTCATCTGAAACCTCTGTTGTGCTTAGGTTAATGTGTCAGGCTTCACCATATCTGCAGATATGTTTTCAAATATTAATCAGGACTATGTGACCTGTGTCAGAACATGGCACTTCACAAATAATATTCTATCAACATAAAAATAAAAGGCTGGCTTAATTCATGTTTCATTTCTCCTTATTCTTCTGAACACCCCCTTAGCTCATCTCAGGCAAACCTAATTATTATCTGTTGTATGTACTGTTCTCAAGCTGTGGCTTCTTTCTTTAGCTCCTGAATACTTTTCTTAATTTATTCAATTATACCTTCAACTGTATATTATGGAAGTCAGATAACATATAGCACTTACTTTCGATAATGCTAATTTAATGACATTTATTAAATATTTTTATAATGGATTTCTGATATAAAGCAGGCTTTTTCACATGCTTTGTTGTTTTTATTTTGATACTTTTCATCTTAGCTAGGGTGACCACATAATTTATTGTCCACAACCAAATGCTTTGGATAGAAAAGGGAAGCTATTAATAATTATGCCAGATACAAACTAGACCTGTCTTGGAAAAACTGTACCCTGGGACCAAATCCAGGCCAACACCTGCTTTTGAACAGCCCACAAACTAAGAATGATTATTATGTTGTTCAATGGTTGGGAGAAAATCAAGAAAAGAATAGTATCTCATGACATGTGAAAATTATATAAATTTATTTTGGTGTTCATAAATAAAGTTTTATTGGGACACAATCACATCAAATCATTTATAAATGGTCAATACTTGTTTTCTTATTGCAATGGCAGAGTTGAATAGCTGCCACTCACCATATTGCCTATGATATTTACTGTTTGAATCTTCAGAGAAAATGTATAGTGACCCTTAAAGTAAAGTAATTTTAAATATAGCCCAGTTAAGATAATTCATTTAAATAGGTCAAGGTCCTTTTTTTCTAATAGTGCCTGTGAAATGGCATATCTAAAAATAATACTTACCTGCATTATTACATATTATAATGCAGCTATTGATGATGATGTTGCTGGTGATATATTTACCCACTCTGTAGTTTCCTACTGACTCAACTCTTCTGGGTCACATTTTTGGCTCCATTATAAAGTCTGCTGGAATATCTTTAGTCCTTCAACAATATACTTTTGCATGTAATTATTTAAGTTTTTAATTTTGATATGAATTAAAAATAGGTTTTTATTCAAGAACCAGACTGCTTCCATTTTCTCTGACAAAAATTAAGAGATGACCTTAAAAGCTGTTTAGGATTTTTGTCTGAATGCTTTTAAAAGTGAGGGGTAGAGTAATATTTTAAAGTAATCCCAATCTGTCTCGTTGGTACTGAATCAAAGGAGTTATAGGAATTCAACTTTATTGTCCAGTAGGCCAGACAAATTTGTCTTTGAAATTATTTGTTGGCTAATTAACAAGCCCTGTGCTCTTATCAACGTTGGTACAACTGGAGGGAGTGCCACACTGTTGTGTTTGAAGCTTACCTGAACTGTGTGGTAAGAGACTCTTCACCACCTTTCAAATTAGTTGGTCTCTGTCATGGGCACGTGTGGGATATTTTTAAGGACTACACAGAATACAGAAATCATGTAGATTTAGAAATTAATTGGAAACTAAATTGTCAGTAGAATAACAACAGATACATTGTCCTTGTACCTTTTGTTTATTCATTCACCAATTAGATATATCCTAACGTTGACCTTTGTGAAATACAGCACAGTCAGCACTTAGAAGCCAGGGTGGGTTAGAAGCCTGTTAGGAATGATTAGGAATGAGGTCTGAATTAGTATTCTCCTGGCACCAATAATATGCCATTTATATCTTTTCCTTTGTAACACTAATTACATATAGTAATTCTAGGTTTTAGTTTTAAAAAGAACCCTTCATGTATAGAGTACTGTAAAAACTATTCAGTTCATATGTCAACCCTAATTAAAACCTATCTCAGAATTTATTACAGTCTGGATTAACTGCTTCACATCCTTTATGTCAGTGCACCTTTAAATAAAAAAACACTGCACCCTCCATATTTTCCCTTTTCAGTTTTTGTTGTCTCATTAATAGAAACCATTAATTTGGAGGGATGAATTAAAAATGGAATGAATAATATAGTCTTTGTGTAATTGTCTAAAGATTTCCTATGCCATAATCAAGGTGAAGAAAACATGCTTGTTGTAAATGTCCTGAGCTGACAGAACTATATACTTAGAATCATTAAGGCTGTGGTAACTAGTGAAAATAAAATGTATAATGAGGATAAAATTAAACAGATGATAGAATCCAAGCTTTAAAGACTTAAAAAAAATACAACCCTAATTTCAATTCCTAAGTCTATGCTCGTCAAAAGCAAATAAAACTCTTTACTTAAAATATTTTAGCAAGAAAAACCACTAAATTTAAAATGCTTTAAGATTTTATCCAGCTTATAGAGTGGTGATAGAAATTTGTTAAAGTGGTCCTAGTGGACATTATAAATATGTATGATAAAACACTATTGCCTTTTGTCATTCAGAGAAAATCAAACAAAAATGTGATAAGCTGAGTAATTAAGAAAATATATGCTTTCCAGGAGGGCAAAGATGTGACAGATATTGTGTCTTCACATCAATACTACCAAAGTGGTTGCCCTTACATTCCAAAAAATAACTTTGAGAAGATGTGCATTGACAAAAGCCTGCCATCTGTGGATATATCTTAGTTCATTTAGGCAAATTACCATAGATCTTGGTATATTAAACAAAGGCATCCATAATTTTCACAGTCCCAGGACTGGGAAGTCTAATATCAAGTTGCTGACAGATTCAATGTCTAGTGAGAGCTGCTTCCTGGTTCATAGATTACAGTTCTTGCTGTGTCCTCATGTGCTGAAAGGGAGAGAGAACTAGCTCTCTGTGGGCCCTTTCATAGGGCACAAATCTCATTCATGAGAGTTTATTCTAATGACCTTTATCTCCCAAAGACCTCACCTTTTAATTCCATCACATTGAAAATTAGTATTTCAACATATGAATTTGGGGGACCAAACTTTTTTCATACCAGAATGATAACACAATGAAACGCAAGATGATTCAAATGAAACCATTGACTTAACTTTGCACAAGTCATTCTTTATAGACTAAAACTAATAATAAAGAGGTTAAAATAATAATTAGAGGCTAAAACTAGAAGTAAGTGTCTAAGTTATTCTTTTAAGAGATTTGTGTTGGAAAATCTCCATCAAAAAAGTTTTAAATATTTAGGCTAAAAGTTTCTGCTCCTGGTTCCATCTTTAGTCATAAGGAATAAATTATTTGCATATACAATTTCCCAGTAAACTAACTTTTTTAACCCTGTCTTGAACCATCTTCACAGTTAAACTCCTACTGAAAACTGGAATTTGTACTGCTTTAATGGAAAAAAATTATCTCAGAACTTGATGCAATGGACTCTAACATCATGCAGCCTCTGTCTACCTCTTAATATTGCTCCTGGGACTTCTGCTTGAAAAGAATTTTATGTATTAGTCATTCATAAATAAATTAAAAATATAATTTAACTCAATGATTTTGTACTTTCATAAGAAAAATAATCCCACTTCATATTGTCTTAGGAAACATATTTCTTCTAATGCTTGAACATCTCGTGAAGGACACATAGTTGATCTTAGTGATATTGTGAACTACTAGTTAATTTCTTAAAACTTTATGTGAATGTATTCAGATCCTCTCTACCTCCTTGAGTCTTGAACATTTACCAAGTTTTGTCAGGATAATTAAGAGTGGATTCTGCCTTTTATGAGCTAAAACAAGAAGCATGTTCAAAGGGCATGATAGGTCTGAATGAGTTTTTTATTTCTTCAAAATTATACTATTTGTTGCTTATTTTTTACTTTTGGAAATCAAGATACTACCATTAAAGCAAAAGTTCTCAGAAAATGAAATTTCTTAGGCATTATACATTTCATAAATATTCTGAAACGTTTTTTATCATCATCCTCTTCTCTGTCATATAACCTGAAAACAAGACCAAATAAAAATCCACTCTCCAAATAGTGACAATCTTTCAAACTTAATAGTTCTGGCAGAAATTAGCTGCTAACAAAACTGGTTTTCCTTTCTGCTGAATCCACAGAAAAAAATTATTTCTAAGCCTTTCTTGAAGTTGGGTGGGGCCACATGACTGATGTTTAGCTCACTGGCCCATAGATTGTGAGTGGAAGTGATGTATCCTACTTCTATGCCTAGCTTAAAAAAATTAAAGTGAGTAAAGTACAGGAATTACAGAGTTGAAAGAGATAAAACATGGCTATCACTACACTTCTAAAAATAAGAAATAAAATTGAAATAGCTTTGGAAAATCCAACGGCCTATCACAAAGATCAGATCAAGAGTATGACATTCTTACTGAAGTAAGTATCAGACTTCCAAAGCATCAACAGCCCCAAAGGAGGACCTGATCTTCCAGCCAACCTCAGGTATACTGATAGAGATTACAGTTGTCTCCATAGAGTAAAAGAATGGTCCAGGGATTAAAATGAATAACTGAGGTTCTCAGAAATTAAACTCATAGCCTGACTAGTGGTGGTGCTATGGATAGAGCATTGACCTGTGAGGCTGAGGTCTCTGGTTCAAAACCACAAGCTTGTTGTCTTGAGCATGGGTTCGTGAGTCAGTTTGAGGGTGGGTTTGCTGGCTTGGGCACAGGATCCTTGACATGATCTCAAGGTCTTTGGCTTGAGCCTAAATGTTTCTATCTTGAAGCCCAAGGTCATTGTTTTTAGGCCAAGGTCATTGGCCTGAGCAAAGAGTCACTGGCTCACCTAGAGCTCCCCAACCAAGGCACATCTGAGAAGTAACCAATGAACAACTAAAAAGTGACACAACTACTAGTCAATGCTTCACATTTCTCTTCTGCCTCACTCTCTTCCTCTATCTCTCCCTCTCTCTCAAAAAAAATAAAGGGAAATGAAACTCATAGTCTAATCAAGAAATATCCTCTCTTCATGCAAAGGGAACTTTCAAAATGTCTGATTTACAGAATTTCATAAATCTTTACCATAGTTACTTTTCATAAAAGTTTATGAATGAAAGTTTTTTTGTAGTTATTTTTTAACTACCTTTGAAAATTGGGTATGTGTATGTTTTGAGGGTGAGGAATGAAAGTACACTGATTTATATTCACAGAGTTATCAGTTCATAAGGAACCACATTTAGATTTAAGGGAGAGATTTTGCATTACCAGAAGACATTGAACTTCTAGTTAGGTACAGTGACTGGACAGGACTTTAATAAAGTGAAAGAATGAGTTCTATATGTGGGAACAAAGGTAAAATAAATATTTAATGACTACAAGACAAGACCATGGCAAAAATAGGCAAAATTTAATAAAAGTCATTTCTCTTTTCTCTTTGGTACATATTTTCTGGCCACTCCTGATATGGTTTGGGGCCAAAAAGTCTGGATGCTAGCTCATGGAATGTGAATATAATATATGCCATGTTTGAGCCAAGCCCATAAAAACTTTCCACAACTTTTACTCTTTCTCTTTTCCTTTGCAGTTGATGTTAAATGCCTGAGTTGACTGTAGAAGCCCATTTTAAAGATGACAAAGACTTCATCAGCCTTGGTCCTTGAATACCTATATGAAAGTAAGTACCTGTAACCTGACCCATGCAGGTATTTGGCTTTTGCATAAATGAGAAATAAACTTCAATTCAGATAAGCTACTGACATTTCAGCATTTATTTGTTATGTAAGTTAGGGTATCTAAAAAATATATACTAGTCAAAGTACACAGCTTTTGAAAGTCCCATTGAAAATAGTATTTTTAAAATTAAGAATGCCAACAAAGTGTATTGCTGATTTTAATTGAGATTGTGTTTATAATTGTAATGTTTTAGATTCTGTTATCATCTCAACAACTAAAACTATTCTGTTTTCAGTAAGATTGTGCTTTTTGTCATGGACAATCAACAGAGTTTCTTTTTAAATTTTCTAATGAAAACATTTGTGTACATTTTTGGAAGGGTACAGAACATAGAGTTGCAAAAATGACACTATGTCACACAACATCCACCATGTGTGCACTAACAAGTTCTTGAGTAGAGTGAATAATCCCAATTAGAAACAGCAAGACAAAATAAGTCTGTGACCAAAGTTAAAACAGTGTAAAACTTTAGAAAAAAAAAAGAGGAAGAATTGGGAATCCCATTCTTTCATGGCAAAAATGCTGGCATCCTTTAAGGCTCAGCTTCAGAACTGCCACAACCACAAATCTGCAGCTGGAATCCCAGACTGGTAAGAAACCAGTGGAGACTTTGGAACAGGGATCCATGCCTTGATGTATTGCTCCTTTTCTCCTCCCAGTTGAAAAGACCTCTGATTTGGCAAGAAATATGCATATTCACACTGATGTTTTAGAAATTTATTCAGAACACAGGCAAGTAAATAGTTAATATTAATATTGATTTCTATAAACCTTCAATCCCTGTGTTGTATATTTTTATTTATTTAACCACTATTTATTGATCATCTATTAGGTATCAGGCATCACTTCTAAATATTAGAGAAGCAGTAGTGAATGAAATATAAAATAATCTCTGCTATCCACGGAACATACCATGATGAGCAAGACAGAAATTATAAAAGATAAATGGCTAATTTACATAGTATTAGTTAAAAGTGCTAAAAAGAAAAGGAAGAGTGACGTCACGGAAATGGCGCCGTGAGCAGCGCGTCCGACAGATCTCCCCAAAATCACAACAAATTTATCAACTAGAAACAGGAAAATTTATCTTCGGAGCAAACTGAAAGCAAAAGGACTGTTATCACTTGAATCTGAGAGACGAGGGTGTGGAGGAAGCTACCGCAGGGACGTTCATTCAAGCCGCGAGAAAGTGCGCCTGTGGTAAGTCATCCCGCACTCGGAAGCCGCTGCCGGCCGCCGCCGCCAGCCGCCGCCAGCCGCCGCCAGCCGCCGCCGCCGCCGGCCGCCGCCGCCAGCCGCCGCGAGCAGCGCCGGGGTCGGTTGCAGGGCGAGCGGCAAGCAGCCGCTGGCACGCTCCCGGTCTGGTTGCAGACCGAGCATTGCAGACCAAGCACCCGCAAACGTTCCCAGCGGCCCGCGCACGGGGAGCGGGAGAGGCCCCAGGGCGGTATTCCCTACTTGGGAGATTCTCTCCGCGGGCGGGGCACCTCACCCAGCCATTCAAGCTAACAATCAAGCGTTGGGGGAGGGGCGCGCGCAGGCAGCCTGAAATACCTTCGGGAGCACAGCTGCGACCCAATTACTAAAATTAACTTAACCCGTGAAATCTGCGCACCCTCGGTTCTAATTGATAAGATCTCTCTCAGTTCACCGACCCAAGACAAGAGGCGTGATATTTTTTGGTGCCTCTCGCTAAAGGGGCAGGGGCAACTTCTGATTGATAGAGCCTCCATATTCAGGGATAAACGCTAACAAGAAGGACTTGGCAGATAATAAGATCTATACCACACTAGTCGCAAGCAGAGACTAGTGCCTCTTCTTACCGGCCAAAACAGGCTACAAAGTGTGGAAAGCCTGGGTTGAGAGGTCCAATGGAATGCTAGGCGCTGAACAATCACCTTGACAACAATTGACTCCCACCCCCGCCTGATTACACTGGAGGCCCTGACTGTCAGAGCCCTTCCCAGAGCCTTGCACTGAGTGGGGATAGAGTAGGGATTTCCCAGCTCTTTGAGTCTCTTACTCCCCAGGCAGAAGCAGTGGCAGCCTTGTGGCTGGATCGCCAGGCTGCTGGTTCGGGAGGGGGGGACTGGGAGAGAGAATCCACGAAGGCGAACTCTCTCGTCGTTAGACCCTGCAGACGCCGGCAGGCCTTGACTACCAACAAGACTAAAGCCAATTGTGTGACATTGCCATAGAACCCCATCAACTGCAAGTCCCTGCCTGGGTGTGGCGCAGGGGCAGGGCCTGGGGTGCAGAGTCGCCGACCGGGAAGAGGGAGAGAGGAGAAGGAGGAAGAGGTTGACATCTCAAAATCAGGAAAAATCCACAGACTTTGCAGCTTGTTCCACTGTTTGTTGGTTTTTTTTTGTTGTTGTTGTTGTTGTTTGTTCCTTCTATCTTATTGCCTTTATTTCCTCCACCTCAGTCCTTCTATTCTCTGCCCATCTTATGCTTCCCTTTTCTTGAACCACACTACCCATAAGTGTTACATTTTATTTCTCTTCTTCATCCTCACCCTACTTTGGGGTTATACTCCAGGACACTTAATTCTCACTCTCTCCTCTTTTGTTTTTTTTTGCCTTATTTTGTTTTTTTCTCTTCCTTTTTTATTTCTTCCTTCGTTTTTCTCTTTTTCTTATTTTTTCCTTTCTATTCGTTTTTTCTTTTCTCGTTTTACTTTCCTCCCATTTAATCCTCAATCACGAACAAATTAGTTAATTTGGGACTCAAGGTTTTTTTTGGCTTTGTTTTTCTTTTTCGGTTTTGTTTTTGTTTTTTTCTGGTTGGTTTGTTTTTGTGGCATTTTGGGTCCTCCCAACCCAAGGTCTCCATTGTATTTGGTCTTTGCTCCACTTAATACAACGTATTTTTACTTATTATTTTTATTTTTTCTTCTTGATTATTCCTTTTTTTGTCCTTTTTTCTGGTTCCCTCTTGTCCCTCTCATTATATCTCTTGGTTGACCGTCACCCGCAGGCAGATCAACTTATGCTTGTCTAAGATTTTCTTCCTTTTTTTTTTTATTTTTTTTATTTTTTTTATTTTTTTATTTATTTTTTTATTTTTTGCCCCCTTGAACTCTTCACCGCAAACCAGGCCCTCCATTATAGGCACGATATTTCCCTGAGGAGGGGAGAGGAGGGAAGGAGAACAAAGAAAAAAAAAAGGGGGAAATAATAAATTATTACTGCTTTTTTTTGTGGGGTGTTTTACCCTTTGTTTTTTTTTTTTGTTTTTTTTTTGTTGTTGTTGTTGTTTTTGTTTTTTTTTTCTTTTTTTTTTTTTTTTACTTTTTACTCTTTATTAATTCTAATTAGTGCTATCAACAAGACCACCTTCAGATGCCAATAAGAAAGAGGAAATCGAATATTATGGATACAAAAGAAAGAGAGGTAACACAAATAGATGTGGAAAAATCTATGGAGAAAAGACTTAACATATTGGAAGCCTTGGAGCTAAATGACAGAGAATTTAAAATAGAAATCTTAAAAATACTCAGAGATATACAAGAAAACACGGAAAGGCAATATAGGGAGATAAGAAAACAACTCAATGAACACAAAGAATATATTACCAAGGAAATTGAAACTATAAAAACAAATCAAACAGAAATGAAAAACTCAATTCACGAACTGAAAAACGAGGTAACAAGCTTAGCTAGCAGAACAACCCAGATTGAAGATAGGATTAGTGAAATAGAAGACAAACAACTTGAGGCACAACAGAGAGAAGAAGAAAGAGACTCAAAAATAATAAAAAACGAGAAAGCCCTACAGGAATTATCTGACTCCATCAGAAAGAATAACATAAGAATAATAGGTATATCAGAGGGAGAAGAGAAAGAAAATGGAATGGAGAATATACTCAAACAAATAATAGACGAGAACTTCCCAAGCCTGTGGAAAGAACTAAAGCCTCAAATTCAAGAAGCAAACAGAACACCGAGTTTTCTTAACCCCAACAAACCCACTCCAAGGCACATCATAATAAAGATGACACAAACCAATGACAAAGAAAAAATTCTCAAGGCAGCCAGGGAAAAGAAGAGTACACCATATAAAGGAAGGCCTATTAGATTATCATCAGATTTCTCAGCAGAAACTCTACAAGCTAGAAGAGAGTGGACCCCAATATTTAAAGCCCTGAAAGAGAGGAACTTTCAGCCAAGAATACTATACCCATCAAAGCTATCCTTCAAGTATGAAGGAGATATAAAAACATTCACAAATACAGAAAAGATGAGAGAATTTATCACGAGAAAGCCCCCACTCCAGGAAATACTAAAGGGGGTTTTCCAACCAGATTCAAAGAACAAAAGAAAACAACACCACAAGTAACAGCTCCACCAAGAACACAATAAAACCAAACTTAAACTGTGACAACAAAGGAAAAAAAAGGGGGGGGAGAGAATGGAGATTAACAGTAGCAAAGGACGATGAAGTGCAGAAATACTTATAAGATAGGGTACTACGATGAATATGGTAGGTACCCTTTTCATTACTTAATGGTAACCACCCTAGAAAAAACCACCACAAAAACACATGACTTAAAAAAGGTAGCAACAGAGGAAAGAAGTATGGAACACAAACAAACAGAAACAAATGATAGAAAAACAAAAGAGAAGAATCAAACTAGATACAAAACTAACAGAAAGCAATTTATAAAATGGCAGTAGGGAACCCACAAGTGTCAATAATTACACTAAATGTAAATGGATTAAACTTACCAATAAAAAGACACAGAGTAGCAGAATGGATTAAAAAAGAAAATCCAACTATATGCTGCCTACAAGAAACACATCTAAGCAACAAGGATAAAAACAAATTCAAAGTGAAAGGCTGGAAAACAATACTCCAAGAAAACAACACCCAAAAAAAAGCAGGTGTAGCAATACTCATATCTGATAATGCTGACTACAAGACAGAAAAAGTACTCAGAGACAAAAATGGTCACTTCATAATGATTAAGGGGACACTGAATCAAGAAGACATAACAATCCTTAATATATATGCACCAAACCAAGGAGCACCAAAATATATAAGACAGCTACTTATTGACCTTAAAACAAAAACTAACAAAAATACAATCATACTTGGAGACCTCAATACTCCGCTGACGGCTCTAGATCGGTCATCCAAACAGAGAATCAATAAAGATATAGTGGCCTTGAACGAAATACTAGAACACCTGGATATGATAGACATCTACAGGACACTTCATCCCAAAGTGACAGAGTATACATTTTTCTCTAGTGTACATGGAACATTCTCAAGAATTGACCATATGTTGGGCCACAAAGACAATATCAGCAAATTTAGAAAAATTGAAATTGTACCAAGCATATTTTCTGATCATAAAGCCTTGAAACTAGAATTCAACGGCAAAAAAGAGGGGGAAAAACCCACAAAAATGTGGAAACTAAACAACATACTTCTAAAAAATGAATGGGTCAAAGAAGAAATAAGCGCAGAGATCAAAAGATACATACAGACAAATGAAAATGAAAATACGACATATCAGAATCTCTGGGATGCAGCAAAAGCAGTAATAAGAGGAAAGTTCATATCACTTCAGGCCTATATGAACAAACAAGAGAGAGCCGAAGTAAACCACTTAACTTCACACCTTAAGGAACTAGAAAAAGAAGAACAAAGACAACCCAAAACCAGCCGAAGAAAGGAGATAATAAAAATCAGAGCAGAAATAAATGAAATAGAGAACAGAAAAACTATAGAAAAAATCAATAAAACAAGGAGCTGGTTCTTTGAAAAGGTCAACAAAATTGACAAACCCTTGGCAAGACTCACCAAGGAAAAAAGGCACAGGACTCAAATAAATAAAATCCAAAATGAAAGAGGAGACATCACCACAGACATCATAGATATACAAAGAATTATTGTAGAATACTATGAAAAATTATATGCCACCAAATACAACAATCTAGAAGAAATGGATAAATTCCTAGAACAATACAACCTTCCTAGACTGAGTCATGAAGAAGCAGAAAGCCTAAACAGACCAATCAGCAGGGAGGAAATAGAAAAAACTATTAAAAACCTCCCCAAAAATAAAAGTCCAGGCCCAGACGGTTATACTAGTGAATTCTATCAAACATTCAAAGAAGACTTGGTTCCTATTCTACTCAAAATCTTCCAAAAGATTGAAGAAGAAGCAATACTTCCAAACACATTTTATGAGGCCAACATAACCCTCATACCAAAACCTGGCAAGGATGGCACAAAGAAAGAAAACTACAGACCAATATCTCTAATGAATACAGATGCTAAAATACTAAACAAAATACTGGCAAACCGAATACAACAACATATTAAAAAAATAATACATCATGATCAAGTGGGATTCATCCCAGAATCTCAAGGATGGTTCAACATACGCAAAACGGTTAACGTAATACACCATATCAACAAAACAAAGAACAAAAACCACATGATCTTATCAATAGATGCAGAAAAGGCTTTTGATAAAATACAACACAATTTTATGTTTAAGACTCTCAACAAAATGGGTATAGAAGGAAAATATCTCAACATGATAAAGGCCATATATGATAAACCATCAGCTAACATCATATTAAATGGCACTAAACTGAAGGCTTTCCCCCTTAAATCAGGAACAAGACAGGGTTGTCCACTCTCTCCACTCTTATTTAACGTGGTGCTAGAAGTTCTGGCCAGAGCAATCAGACAAGACAAAGAAATAAAAGGCATCCATATTGGAAAAGAAGAAGTAAAGGTATCACTTTTTGCTGATGATATGATCCTATACATCGAAAACCCGAAGGACTCCACAAAAAGATTATTAGAAACAATAAACCAATACAGTAAGGTTGCAGGATACAAAATTAACATACAGAAGTCCATAGCCTTTCTCTATGCCAACAATGAAATATTAGAAAACGAACTCAAAAAAATAATCCCCTTCACGATTGCAACAAAAAAAATAAAATACCTAGGAATAAACATAACAAAGAATGTAAAGGACCTATATAATGAAAATTACAAAGCATTGTTAAGGGAAATCGAAAAAGATACAATGAGATGGAAAAATATTCCTTGTTCTTGGATAGGAAGAATAAATATAATCAAAATGGCCATATTACCCAAAGCAATATACAAATTTAATGCAATTCCCATCAAAATTCCTATGAGATTTTTTAAAGAAATGGAACAAAAAATCATCAGATTTATATGGAACTGTAAAAAACCCCGAATAGCCAAAACAATCCTAAGGAAAAAGAATGAAGCTGGGGGCATTACAATACCTGACTTTAAACTATATTATAGGGCCACAATAATCAAAACAGCATGGTATTGGCAGAAAAATAGACACTCAGACCAATGGAACAGAATAGAAAGCCCAGAAATAAAACCACATATATATGGTCAAATAATCTTTGATAAAGGGGCCAACAACACACAATGGAGAAAAGAAAGCCTCTTCAACAAATGGTGTTGGGAAAACTGGAAAGCCACATGCAAAAGAATGAAACTCGACTACAGCCTGTCCCCGTGTACTAAAATTAATTCAAAATGGATCAAAGACCTAAATATAAGACCTGAAACAATAAAGTACATAGAAGAAGACATAGGTACTAAACTCATGGACCTGGGTTTTAAAGAACATTTTATGAACTTGACTCCAATGGCAAGAGAAGTGAAGGCAAAGATAAATGAATGGGACTACATCAGAATAAAAAGTTTTTGCTCAGCAAGAGAAACTGATATAAAAATAAACAGACAGCCAACTAAATGGGAAATGATATTTTCAAACAACAGCTCAGATAAGGGCCTAACATCCAAAATTTACAAAGAACTCATAAAACTCAACAACAAACAAACAAACAATCCAATAAAAAAATGGGAAGAAGACATGAATAGACACTTCTCCCAGGAAGAGACACAAATGGCCAACAGATATATGAAAAAATGCTCAGCTTCATTAGTTATTAGGGAAATGCAAATCAAAACTACAATGAGATACCACCTCACCCCTGTTAGATTAGCTATGATCAACAAGACGGGTAATAGCAAATGTTGGAGAGGCTGTGGAGAAAAAGGAACCCTCATTCACTGTTGGTGGGACTGTAAAGTAGTACAACCATTATGGAGGAAAGTATGGTGGTTCCTCAAAAAACTGCAAATAGAACTACCTTATGACCCAGCAATCCCTCTACTGGGTATATACCCCAAAACCTCAGAAACATTGATACGTGAAGACACATGTAGCCCCATGTTCATTGCAGCACTGTTCACAGTGGCCAAGACATGGAAACAACCAAAAAGCCCTTCAATAGAAGACTGGATAAAAAAGATGTGGCACATATACACTATGGAATACTACTCAGCCATAAGAAACGATGACATCAGATCATTTACAGCAAAATGGTGGGATCTTGATAACATTATAAGGAGTGAAATAAGTAAATCAGAAAAAAACAAGAACTACATGATTCCATACATTGGTGGAACATAAAAATGAGACTAAGAGACATGGACAAGAGTGTGGTGGTTACCAGGGGTGGGGGGAGGGAGGACAGGGGGAGAGTTAGGGGGAGGGGGAGGGGCACAGAGAACTAGATAGAGGGTGGCGAAGGACAATCTGACTTTGGGCGAGGGGTATGCAACATAATTTAATGACAAAATAACCTAGACATGTTTTCTTTGAATATATGTACCCTGATTTATTAATGTCATCCCAGTACCATTAATAAAAATTTATTTTAAAAAAAAAACAAAAAAAAAAAAAAACTAAATTTATACATAAAAAAAAAAAAAAAAAAGAAAAGGAAAATAAAATAAAGATAAAGAAAGGAGAGATACAAATAATTGGGATAGAAATTATGAAATTATAATTTTAAAAAGAGTAAGATTTCAATGAAAATGTGAAATTTGAAGAAAAATGTAAAGGAAGGTATAGACTTATCCACACTGATATGCAAACAAATTTAATCCAAGCAGAAGAAAGAGAAAGTGTCAATACATGAATTGGGTTCATGCTTGACATGTTTGAGGACCAGTACGGAGACTTGTCAAACTGGAGTCAAGTGAATATAGAGGAAGAGTTGTAAGAGAATATTTATTGCAATTTATAATCAGCATTAAACTCATATTGCAAGATTAAGCTTCAATGTAACATCTTTTGTCAAGTCTTTTCTTAGTATAGTTATTGCTGTGTCTTCTGTGCACCATGAACACTTCATAAATATACTTGCAATAATTTGTATTGTGATAATGTTTCCAACTCATTCAATATATTATGAGTCCCTCATTGATTACATCATGAGTCCCTCATCTTTATATAACAACAGTGTTTTGGAAAAGTATGCGCTCAGTAAACATGCCATGAAGGAAGGAAGGAAGGAAGGAAGGAAGGAAGGAAGGAAGGAAGGAAGGAAGGAAGGAAGGAAGGAAGGAAGGAAGGAAGGAGGGAAGGAGGGAAGGAAGGAAGGAATATCACATTCTAAGTCAGTCTAAATGTTAGAGGGAAATTCAAAAAGGAAATTTATTGAGTGTTAAGGATTACCTGTAAATACAGGGTGGGCCTTCATTCATAATTTCCAAAGGTCTAAAGCAGAGGTTGCGAACCTATGGCTTGCGAGCCAGATGTGGCTTTTTTGATGGCTGCATCTGGCTCGCAGACAAATCTTTAATAAAAAAAAATAATAACGTTAAAAATATAAAACATTCTCATGTATTACAATCCATTCATTTTCTATCACTAATGTTCATGGTTGCGGGTGGCTGGAGCCAATCACAGCTGTCCTCCAGGACAACACCAAATTTTTATTGGATAATGCATAACGTACACGGGTCGTTGTATGGCTCTCATGGAATTACATTTTAAAATATGTGGCGTTCATGGCTCTCTCAGCCAAAAAGATTCCCTACCCCTGGTCTAAAGCCTGGTAGGTTAGAGAAATAATGACATTCTTCTCTGACTGTAGCCATGCATTGTCATACTTATTATGAAATAAAAAAACCTACAAAATAATTAGTCATGAATGTGATATCCAACTAATTATTATACTTTTATATTTTAATGTTTTCAGATTACTAATTTTAACTGTTTTTATTATTAATACTATTCAAATTATTGAAATATTACCTTTACAGGTAACAGAATTTAGGTAAAATGTTCTTTCTGAGACAGAATTCTGGAGTTTGGCTCAAACACTTTTTAAAAAATGTTCATGTCATTAGAGCTCATAGGGTTTAAACTAACATTACTATAATAATTTCAATTTAAAGGAGAGGCAGTTGATCTGATTTGGAATTCTAGGCCATTTGTAAAGCTGCTTTCTCAAGGGTGATTAGTTTTGATATAAATTTTTAATATAGATCTTTTACAGCTCGTTCACAAACATGATTCTGTTTGAGGCATTGAATTAGAGTGCAAGAAAAATGCCTATTAAACCTAAAATATTAAATGTGTATATAAAATTCTTTTTTCCTATCTACTTTTTTTTTTTTTTTTGAGAGAGAGAAGCAGGGAGAGAGAGGAACATTGAGCTGCCCTTGTATGTGCCTTTATGGGGAATAGAACCAGCAACTTCCACACTCCAGGATAATGTTCCAACCAACTAAGCTATCCAGCCAGGGCTTTATTGATTTTCAGAAAGTCAGAGAGAGGAAAGGAGAGAGAGGGGGAAGAGCATTTGTTGTTCCACTTGGTCATGCATTTTTTTACTGCTTCTTATGTGTGCAGCAACCTTGTTGTTTCAGGAAGATGCTCTTAACCAACTGAACTAACCAGCCAGGGCTCTCTACCTTAAACAATCAATTGTCATGAATGACAAACTACTTGGAAAAAACTCCTTACTTAAACTATGCATTGAGAGTGTAAAGGCTTAAAATAATATGCTAATTTTATTCTAAATAATGCAAGACAAATATTTTGAGTGAGAATGACTTTCTGTCTGTTTTTATTGTTGTTTATAAAAAGAAAACTAAGCAAAGAAATTGCTTGCTTATTTTTTCTTTATTAGGAAATGTCCATCTTGAGGAAGGAAAAATATATCTATGTCTCTATCAATGTATCTATCTATGTATCTATGTATTTATCTATTTATCCATCCATCCATCCATCCATCCATTCATCCATCCATCCATCCATCCATCCATCCAATCTATTTAAATCTATCTCCCCAAATTGAACTCAGTCTTTATGAAATCCTGTATTAATTTCAGAATTTACATAAACTCCACTGTACTTTTCAAGACTGCATCAAATAAAATACAAAATGCTGAGGAATTTTTTAAGACACTCATTTTAATGAGTAGCTGAGAACTTTGAGATAAAAGACTGTAAATCTGCAGGCATATTTGAATCTTTCTCTCAAATTATTGTTAAAACAGATAATCTTTAATAAATTAGTAGGACAGCAAATGTATAATGGTTTTCCATGTATAATTTTTTATATTCACCTCCTTACAGGAGAATGTAATGGGAAATTTTCATATTTTATCTAACTTGTATCTAAACACTCTGCCTCTTTGGAAATATCTCTTATGAATGGATTTTAGTGGAAGCAAGGGTCCCCATCTCTTGAATAGAAAAACCAGGTGGGATAGAGATTTTATGCATCTGGCAACTTAGTTCTTGAATATATAAGCTTAGGTATGGTCAACTATTCTGGACTTTGGGACTTGAGGAAGTAAAGAAGACATGGGAAAAGTTAGATATTAATAAGGGTAGCCATAGTAGAGCTGAAATTCCAATGGAGGGGACAGATGTTGATGAAGATAGTATTCTTACCTGTGGCATGACCTTAGCTGTGTGTTAGACTGGCTATTGGCTACATTTTTGGTAGCATTTCATGTCTATGTGTCATCCTTTTCTCCAAGTTTTCCATCATTCTGAGAGCTGCCTAAAATTCTTTCAATGAATTCCTTTTTCACTCAGGTTAGCTGGTGTGTCTCAATTGTTTGCAACTAATACTGATAGGGCATGACATGTGAATATACTGATAACAGATTTATAAAACACTGACACGTCTTGAAATAAAATTTTATTTTAATTTGCTTTTGAAAAAGTTTTAAATTTTCTCTGGAACTGAATTAAATTCTCAAGGCTTTAGAGATTTCTTTTAAATAGCTTCCACCAAAAGTTTACACCTGACAATTACAGATCTGACTTTATTTCACTGTGCATATTTATAAAGTGGTGGCTTATTCATATTCAGATGTTATTTTCTGACTAAAAAGTTTAGTAATTGCCTAGGAAAATGCATTGTTTACAAAGTTACATAGTAATGGAAGGTTTATCTCTTTCATTATGTTATATGAAGGAATGTAATATCGTCATACTTTCTAGAGAAAGGGGTCTGATACACTGCTGTCCAAATCTAATTTTAGATGACTAACAAACTTAAAAAAAAAAAAGAAATGACAACTTGAAACATATAGACTAGCAACCTTTATTCACATCACTTTATTTACTAATTATAAATGTGTAAACTGAAATCACATTGCAAAAAGAAGACATTGTTTTTCATGATAGATAGAGGCAGCAGGAAGTGTACACACACACACACACACACACACACAGTCTTTCTTTGGAAGCATTATATTTTTTGTTTTTTTAAGTTATATTAATTAGAGTGACATTGGTTAATAAGATTATAGAGGTTTCAAGTATACATTTCTATGATACTTGATTGGTATATTACGTTGTATGTCCACCACCCAAAGTGAAATCATCTTCTGTCACCATATATTTGGCCCCTTTTACCCTTTCTTATTACCCACCCTTTCTTCCCTGTGTCTGTGAATTTCCATTTTACATCTTACGTATAAATAAAATTATATGGTTCTTAGCTTTCCTTGACAGACTTATTTTGCTTAGCATAATATTCTTAAGGAAAATACATATTGTCACAAATGGCAGTATTTTATCTTTTCATGTGGCTGAGTAGTATTCCATGGCATAAATGTACATCTTCTTTATCCAATTCTTTATTGAAGAACAGTTGGGTTGTTTCCATGTCTTGTTCACCATGAATAATGCTGCAATAAAGATAGGGGTGCATATATCTTGGAAATAATTATTTTCAAATTTTCAGGTCAATAGCTAAAAGAGGACTTGCTGGGTCATATGGTTACGTTGTTATTGGTTTTTTGAGGAACCTCCATACTGTTTTCCATAGTGGCTCTATCAGTTTATATTTCTACTATTTTTCCAGGAGAAAATATATACACAGTGTTAATACCTCTCTCATTCTCTCTCTCAAATCTCATTTCTTCTCCTTCCCCTCCCTCTCCTTCTTTTTTGCCTTCTCCCTCTTTTTTTGTTCTCTCTCTTTTGAATGTAAGGTGCAGTTAGTTTCTTAGAAAAAAGATTAGGGAAACAGATGCTTTTTTCCTCTAGTTTGATGAGTCTTTTAAAACCAGATTTATCAGACAATTCCTTTTAGATGCTTTTTGAAGGTTGCTTAGTCACACTTTACTGTGAGTGAATGAATGGATGGATGGATATCCCATCAACATGTCAAGTTATCTAAGAACTAAGATAAATATCTTTTCAATCTAAACTAAATTTAAATTTTAAAATATCCCAAATCTATATACCCCCAAAACTCAAAAACATCGGTACATAAAGACACACGCACCCCCATGTTCATTGCAGCATTATTCACAGTGGCCAAGACATGGAAATAACTAAAATTCCCTACAATAGAGGATTAGATAAAGAAGATGTGGTATATATTGTATATACAATGGAATACTACTCAGCCATAAGAAATGAAGACATAGTGTCATTTACGACAACAGGGATGGAACTTAATAACATTTTACTGAGTGAAATAAGTAAATCAGAAAAAGCTAAGACCTGTATGATTCCATACATAAGTGGAACACAAAATTGAGATTCATGGACATAGATAAGAGTGTAGTGGTCACCAGGAGGAGGGGGGTGGGGATGGGTGTAGGGGGAGGAGCATAAAGAGAGACAAATATAAGGTTACAGAGGATGATTTGACTTCGGGTGATGGGTATACAACATAATCAACTGTCCAAATGGTGTGGAGATGTTTGTTCTAAATCTATGTACTCTAGTTGACCAGTGTCACCCTGTTAACTTTAATTGCCTAAATAAAAGAAAAATATGCCAAATCAACAAATGACAAATTTTTTTAAATACTAGCTTGAGAATATGCTTCAACATAAAAATGGAGATCATGATATAAGATCCTGTGTTACTTTATAAAAGACATTTGTCATATGTTAAACCATAAAACATTGTTAATATATTATTAAAATTGGATTATGAGAGAATAGAAGATTCTAAATACATAGACTTGTTTACTTATAAATTGAAAATATATATTTCCAGGAAAATATTCCAAATTTAAAAAACCCAGTCTTTCCTTTGTCAACATTTAAAGTTAATGGACAATGAGTTTCAAAAGCATAAACTAGATATCTATCAACACAAAAGATTTATTTCTAGAAATAAATGGGTTTTTAAATTAATTTTAAAGAGGGGGAAGAGAGAGAGAAGGAGTGAAAGAGAGAGAAAGAATGTGGGGAGGAGCAGGAAACATCAACTCCCATATATGCCTTGACCAGGCAAGCCAGAGGTTTCAAACTATTTCTAGAAATAAATTTTATTCAAAAATTTTAAAATACAATCTGCTTCTTTTCATTTCAGCATTTAAAGTAGTTTCTATCTTCTGGTTAATTAAACACAACATGTTGCTTATGCTAAAATCTTAGTAAATGAATCTTAAACAGCAACTGTTGGCTGCACTGTTGTTATTTCTTCTCTTCTTCTTTTTTTTTTTTTTTTTTGAATTATCCATAATACCACATGGCTGGCCTGCAAACTTATTTTCCAGATCACTGACTGTAATGTGGTTTTGTGTTTGTGTGACTCTGTGTTTTGTTTTCAAAGACATCAGCTTGAAACAGTTTCAGATCTCTAGCATTTTCTTTTCTTTTTTCTTTTTTTAGATATATATAGAGAGGGACAGACAGACAGAAAGAGAGAGAAATGAGAAGCATCTATTCTTTGTTGAGGCACCTTAGTTGTTCATTGATTGCTTTCTCATATGTGGTTTGACCAGGGCTGAGCCAGTGACCCCATGCTCAAGCCAGCGATCTTGGGCTTCAAGCTAGCAACCTTTGGGCTCAAGCCAGCAACCATATGTTCATGTCTATGATCCCATGCTCAAGCTGGTGAGACTGCACTCAAGCCAGTAAACTCAGCGTATTGAATCTCAGCATCCCAGGCCAATACTTTATCTATTGCACCACTGCCTGGTTAGGCTAGCTACAATTTCTTAAGGAGTATGTTATAAATGAGCTATTAACCACATTTCTGCCAGATCATTTGTCAGATGATAGGTTGGGAGATGTCAAGTGTTAGGACAAGCACAGTTCACATTTATGAAACTACTTAGAAGACTGTTTAAGAGTTCTGTGGATCATATCAGATGCTTTAGAATCATCAAGAAACTTCTGTTCTTTATTATTGCCATATCATAGTCTCCATAGGATATGGATTGTAAGTTCTTTTTCTAAAATATGGTCCCCCAATTTTCTCAGGAAACTCCATGTGCTTGGAATATTTGTTTAAACACAATTCAAAACAGTAGGAAGTAGAAGTCTGCTGTGGTTAAGTGTAAAGTTAACTTTATTTAATGCAAAAAGGTAAAAATTAATGAAGAAACTAGAAAATTTAAAGTTCCACTGAGGAACATCCAATGCTTTTAACGATTCACTTGAAATAAAGGAGGAAAACCACCCCTTTAACATTTTAAAGCTTTGAAAGCCTGATGAACCATGCTATATCCTGTAGTTTCTACCAAACCAAAATTCGTGCAAGGATTGCACTCATTAGCATGAAATGGAAACAGACCTTCAGCTCTTGCAATAGCTTCTTGCAATGTTTCACTATTACACTTCTATTTGGCTGATGAAATATTGCTTTATTAATAGTTACTTCATATTTCTTATTGTTGTGAATGTAAATGTAAAGTGTTGATTTAAAATTCCATATGTTAAATGCCCATCTCTCCAAATGACAAAAAGGACTTTTTCTTTTAATGTGTCCAAAATATATTCATTTTTCAACAAGGTAGATTCTTGAAGCAAGTTGGTTGTTATTATGTTTTAATTGTTTACTTTTCTGTTTATATGTCCCAAACTAAATAAGAAAGAAAATTAGTCATTAGAATATATAGAATGAAGAATACTAGGTGTATAGATAAGTTGGGTGTTTTTCTGAGTCATTATAATAGAGGTTATTATATTATCAAAATATTAGTAATTCACTTAATTTCAACTGCTTTTAAAATTTTTACATCTCATTATTTTAGGAGAAAATTTGTATTACAGTGAAAAATCTATGCATTATTCAGAGCAGACCTTGTCAAGTTACCAGATTCTAATTCTATGAGGACTTTAACTTTCAATGTATTTGAGCTATCTGACATGTTATAAGTGTTACTTGAGCTATCTGACACGTTGATATGTGACACTATGGCAAAATATAGAGGGGAGACAAAAGTAAGTTTACAGTTATTTATATGGAAAGAATATAATAATTAATAAATAATAATACATGAATAAACTGTTCCCTGTACTCACAACTGTAAACCTACTTTTGCCCCACTCTGTATCTTGTCTATTGATAAGTAAATGAATTTTATTGATTTAAGATTCAATTGAACTCTTCCTTCTCTGGAAAAAGCCAGTTTTGCCCTGTTTGCATATTAATCTCAATATTCTAAATCTATAAATGTATTTGTTATTTGGATTGTCTTTTTCTTTGGTTGTAACATCTTACTCTGTCCTTCATTAGTGAATTGTATTTGTTTTATATGTATATGACAGTCACCCTTCTCATTTTTCTTTCAAACTAAAGAGTTACCATATGTCCACAAGATTTATGTCTTATTTATATTTTGACAATGAAATACACATGTATTTCTTAGGTTATATATAGTTTAATTTCTAAAATTAAAATCTCCCTCTTGTTCTACTGCTCCAACACAAGCAAATGTGCATATAATTAGTATTTTGACATAAATTGTCTCAAACATCACTCAAGATTAAAATCAGTTTTATACTGTGAAATTTAAAAAATATGTGCGTGTATTCTGATCTCTGTTTGCCTAAGATTTCTGTTGATTGCAGATGCCTGGTAAATAGTCTTAGTGAATTATCCAAAAGTTGACAGGTTTTTTAGAAAATTCTATGTAAGAAATATACATATAAATGTGACAATATTCTCTATTTGTTGTGATGGGTCTAACATTACAAGGACTGTATATCCAAAGGTAATTGCATTGTATGTTCTATACCTAAAAGCTTTGAATGAGATGTGTAACATGATTTAGCTTTAAAACACATTCTAAATGGTGACATTGGAAAATAAAGGATTGACATTAAAAAATATGTATAAACAAAGTTGTTTATAAATAAATATAGATAAGCTTACAGCTGGTTGTGAAGCTAGTGATGTGATCACATAGTTTTTCTGTTCCTAAGGAGGCTAATGAAATAGAAACATACTGGCAGTATCTTGCCTTGCACATTTGACTAAAATCTGCCACTTAGCAACACAGTCTTCAGAAAGTGACTTAAAATTGACGAATCTCATTTTCATCATCAATAGGTGACATTAGTAGTAATGTTTTAACACATTGTGAAAACCAAAGGAGCAATGTCTGATAAAGGGCTTTGTCATTATAAAATGTAAGGTAGAGAGAGTTGTGATACTTCAGGAGTAATTCTAGCTACCACTTCTGTCTCTGAAGTCAAGCACATTTCTTATATTGAAGACACTGGAAAGTTATGTTAACCTTGGTATGATTGTGGTATGAGAGTTCTTAGAAAGAAAACTAAAAAGTATTCCTTTTTTGTTCCTCTCCCAGAAGACTGGATGTTATTTATTTGATTCATGGGTCTATTTTTTCTCTTTCCACTAGAGATGTGAATTCCTAAATATTTTCAAGAAGTTCAGAATGATTAGAAAAAAGTACATGTGAATGTGAAGGCATATACATCTTGAGAAGTTCAGGGGTGGTACATTAACTGGTGTTTGGATCAAATTTGACTCTCTGGAATAAATTATTTTTGCAAATTTTTCTTTTAAAATTCTTAAATTTCTGCAAGACAAGGTAAAGCAAGTAACTATTTTCCAAATACCGTGATGTTGTGTTAAGGTATCCATATTCTGATCTACCATGTTCAGAGAAAATGGCTCTGTTTCACATGCTAGTGTGCAGGTTCCAAGACTTGATGTTTCTGCTTCAATGTAATTGCATGCAAGATAAAAGTTACAAAGGGAGAGGCCCTGACTGGCTAGCTCAGTTGTAGAGTGTCAGCCCAGCATGTGGAAGTCCCGGGTTCGATTCCCGGTCAGGGCACACAGGAGAAGTGCCTATCTGCTTCACCACTCCTTCCCCTCTCCTTCCTCTCTGTCTCTCTCTTCCCCTCCCACAGCCAAGGCTCCTCTGGAGCAAAGTTGGCCCAGGCGCTGAGGATGGCTCCATGGTCTCTGCCTCAGGTGCTGGAATGGCTCCGGTTGCAATGGAGCAATGCCCTGGATGGGCAAAGCATCGCCCCCCTAGTGGGCATGCTGGGTGGATCCCAGTTGGGTGCATGCGGGAGTCTGTCTCTCTGCCTCCTTGATTCTCACTTCAGAAAAAGACAAAAGTTAAAAATGGAGAAATAATGAGCTGATGGAAAAATCAGATGGTTGTGTATTTTCTTTTTTTTAATTTTTATTTTAGAGAAGGGGGCTGGACAGACAGGAACTGACAGACAGAAAGGGAGAGAGATGAGAAGCATGAACTTGTAGTTGCAGCACCTTAGTTGTTCATTGGTTGCTTTCTGATACATGGCTTGACCAGGGGGCTCCAGCTGAGCCAACGAGCCCTTGCTCAAGCCAGTGACCCTTTGCTAGAGCCAACGGCCTTGGCATGGACCTTTGGGCTCAAACCAGTGACCATCTGTTCAAATTTATGATCCCATGCTCAAGTCAGAGACCCCGCACTCATGCTGGTGAGACTGTGTTCAAGCTGGCAGCCTCAGGGTTTTGAACCTGGGTCCTCAATGTCCCAGGCTGATGCTTCAGGTACTGTGCCACTGCCCAGTCAGGCTGTATTTTCATTTTTATGGAGTGAGGAATGGTTTGGTAGATATGATTTCCCAGAATAGCAAGGACACCGATATTTCAGAATAGCTTATTTCACCAAGCATGGATCTTTTTCATGGCTTGTTGTTTTGTTTATATTCCATATTGTTCCTTTTTGTTTGCTTGACCATCATAGACAGACAGATTTGGAGAAAAGGGCTTAAGTCAGTCATTTCAGGTGGCTCTCATTTGCATATGATAGCAGTAAGAAACTAAGAGCTCTCAGATAAATCAAATCACATTTTACTTAGCAAAGTTTTTAACAAAAAAATTGTAACTGAAATCTGAATTTTGAGGTGGGAATATGTGCTCCCTGTTTTATTTATTTATTTATTATTTTTTTATTTTTTGTATTTTTCCGAAGCCAGAAACGGGGAGGCAGTCAGACAGACTTCCGCATGCACCGGACCAGGATCCACCCGGCATGCCCATGAGGGGGCGATGATCCGCCCATCCGGGGCGTCGCTCTGTCGTGACCAGAGCCACTCTAGCACCTGAGGCAGAGGTCACAGAGCCATCCTCAGCGCCCGGGCCATCTTTGCTCCAATGGAGCCTCAGCTGCGGGAGGGGAAGAGAGAGACAGAGAGGAAGGAAAGGGGGAGGGGTAGAGAAGCAAATGGGCACCCCTCCTGTGTGCCCTGGCCGGGAATTGAACCCGGGACTCCTGCACGCCAGGCCGATGCTCTACCACTGAGCCAACTGGCCAGGGCCTGCTCCTTGTTTTATACCCAGCTGTCTTAGAAAATTATGCTATCAGTTTGAATCCTACAGACATTTGAGTTTTCAGATGCTTAGCCCATAAAACCAACAGGATTTAATCATCAGTCTATGTTGCTATCTGCTGCTTTTTTAGCAGATAAAATTTCCAAACAATTAACAATAAAATCTTTCCAGAAAACTTCTTGAGGCTAGATGATATTTGGCTTGTCAAACTTTTTGGAAATCAACAACAGAAAAGCTATAATGTAGAACCTTTTGATACTGTAGCATCCCATATTATCACCCTCTATTGCTTTGAAGTACCTGAAAAATGTGAGTGTGGTACAGTAGATAAAACAAAATGAAGAAGGGACTAGCAGAAATATGTTTAAACTATAACTTTTTCCATTTTTCATTTAAACTAATAGAGTTTTAAAATAAGTCAAATACATATTTTAATTGATAAACTGATTTTATATTCACCTATTGGAAACAGTACAACATATTTTACATCAGATTATGAAATATGGATGCTTTACTAAAAGACAGGAAGAGCTTTTCCCAGTCTTTAAAGTAAATACATATTCAAAGGATCTTAAGGCATACCATTTATTCATATTCATATCTATTGAAATACTGTACATCCACATACTTCAATAAATAGTTAAAAACCTGACCTCTTTTTAAATCATTTCTGAATTTCAAAAAACAATTTTTATTGAAAAGATTAAATAGGTAACTTTTGGCTGTGTCACAAAGCTAAGCACAATGGACAAATTAACAATTATTCAATAAATTTGATCAATATAGGTGATTGGCTGTGATAAATTTCTCAGTCTTCTGAGTTCACACAATGGGGTATATATATATTTTTTTCTTTTTCCTGAATTATCTGGGTAATTTCCTCAGTTCTCCAGTCTACTTTCTAGATATAGTTTAAATGTTATGATGAAGCATTAATTTTTCAGTTAAGTTTTAAACTCCCAAAAGTAGCTTTAAGTTTGACATTTTCTCTCTCAAATCTTTTAGAGTCCCCTCAAATACAAAATACTATAATTTGGGTAGTACTTTTACTATATCATTGCTGCATAATGGGAACTTCATGGTGTAACGGGACTTATGTTTTGAATGAGATCATTGTAAAACATAATTATATCACTTGCAGTTAAACCAAGAATGCAAATGAATTACGTCAACTACCTTAATATTCTGGTTCTTCCTCCTTTTTCTATTCTTTTTTTTCCTTTCCCCCTTCCTTTCTTCCTCCTTCCCTTCCTCTCATCCTTCATCTCTCCCTCCCTCCCTCCCTCCCTCCTTTCCTTCTTGTTTGCCACTGTCTTTACCTCCTTCCTATTTCTGTCTTTTCCTTTTCTTTCTATTCTCCTTTCTCAACTGCTTTTAATTTTTCTTTATTCTTTCTTTGAAAAAAAATTCAGGGGCAACAAAAGGAATCCCACAAATGCAATTTGTGGAAATATAATGCTGAAATGAATAGCTAGAATAAAATTATTATACATCAAAAGATAAATCAATTTTGTAAAACTGCTATTCTGAAATTACAACTACCTTGTACAGTCAGGACTGATAAAATGAAGTAATAGACGTTTCATATGTCCATAAATGTAAAATCATCTACTTGAACATTATATGCAATACATTCACACAAAAAAGCAAATACTGTAGCCTTATTTGAACAATATTGAACTCATAAATACTCATGATTTCACTCTGTCCAGGGGCCTAAGGACTAGGAATGCTGCTGTGATACAGAAAAACATAGTGAATACCTCCTCTATTTAAAAATGTCACTCAAGGACGTCTCTTCTAACATAAAGGCAAATACATATAGTTACTGAGCTATGACTGTACTTCTGTCACATTCTATGGTAATAACACCAGACTCCACAAATTCGGAATCATGACAACACTTTGAACTAATTATTTGGTTCATCCATAATTTATATCTTGATTTATCTCACATTTACCCTACAAACCTTACAAAGAGGAGGTATTTTTTTTATAACTCTAGGAAAGCGGTCACTGTATAATATGCATTCTTGATCTGTTTCTTTCTCCTAAACAATGGTACCGATGGTTAACACTTTTGTGGTAGCACCACTATTTCTAGTAAGTAGATTATTATGGAGTGTGCCACTTTAAAGCTGCAATACAAAATAATATTTTATAATTTACTCAGAAATTCCACAAAGAATATTTTTAAAAAGCAAGTCAGTAATAATCAAAATTAAGATGCCATATGTATTTTTAAAAAACCTATTTTTGATACATCAGTCAAAACAATGGAATAAATTTAATAGCATCATGCCATATTATTGCCATTTTGTGAAACCATTGTATATTTATGCCTCCTCATTTAGGATTCATTTTTCTAATTAAAATAGATTTATGATGTATTTCGGGACTAAATTTTACTTTAAAAATCACAATTTTCAAGTTATCTCTTTTCAGGAAAAATATTAAATATGTGTAATTTCTGTGAAATTTCTTCTATCTAACTTTATTAGTAAGTTTTTTGCTGTTTTCATTATTTGCAAAAGGGGGCTACCTGTAAAAATCTCTCTAGGTGTAGTGAAATTGGTAACTGTCAAACTTATAGAATGACTTTCAAGGGTGTGATATTTCTTTAGTAAAGAATAAAACTACCAAACTATTCCTGTAATGTAATACTTCTTAAAGTAACAGCTTTCTCCTTCAAAAATGTAATTTTTATTCTTTATAAAGAAAACAATTTAATATTCACGATAATATAATAGTTAAGATAACTTAAGCTATTCTCATTGCCAGTCTTGTCTGCATTTGATTGTACCTTATGTACACCATGTAAGAAGAAAAAAACATGGCGATTTATTTTTTGTGGCCTTACTTGTTTAAGCTGACATGGCTATAGAGGAAGATATTATTAAAAATTATTTATTTCAGGGATTGATATGCTGCATACCAGCATGAAATATTTGTTATATTTTGAAGGAAAAAAAACAACCAGTTTTTACATAACATGCATTTCAAACTACCA
Organism: Saccopteryx leptura; assembly: GCF_036850995.1. Lineage (NCBI taxonomy): Eukaryota > Metazoa > Chordata > Mammalia > Chiroptera > Emballonuridae > Saccopteryx > Saccopteryx leptura. The sequence goes on from NC_089505.1 coordinate 145,522,706, forward strand.
ATCAACTGAGTGATGTTTTCAGATGGAAAATATGCAAAATGCTCCTGTCTATGGAAGCACCTTATCGTACGTACCAACTTACCTGCCACAGGACCAAATTAATTTTGAGTCCTGACCAACTCAGGTACTATCAGATGGTTGGACTTTTAGTCCTTTATGAAAAACTGTCTTAAAATTTTTGGCATGGAATAGTGAAAGGAAATGATTCTGGATTGCCAGGTAATCTCGTGGCTGCACTGTGTGGTCGTTTTCAAGGGAAGTCTTTTTCCAAGTGCATCTAACATTGGACTAGAACTAAAGACCCTGCCTGGTAAATTCTGTTAGTTAAATTGTTTTTCACAAATAAAATTGGGTTCTTGTGGGACAAAACTCTCAAACCCCACTTGGTCATGAAAAGATGTTTATAGTCCTAGAGCTACTTTGCTCTTTGAAGACAGGATAGAGTGTAACTCGATCGTTGTAGTTTATTTTTTCTTTCAATTGTAGGATTTGGTAAAAAACGTTTTTCTTAGTTGGTGACAAAGAGAAAAACATTATTTCATGAAGGCACACCCATGCTGAACTTACAGGAAGAGAAGCGGAGCCATTCAGCCAGTTATATTGCAAGGCTCATTCCTGAAACCTGAATATCATGCGAGCAGAAAAATCTAGATATGTGTTTATTCTGAAGAAATGATCTGAAGGCAATATTATTTGCTTTTTTTTTATCAAAAGAGAAAAAAATGCATCTTTGTAAATGTGGATCAGTTCTTATTGAAATAGGGAAATGATGCTTGTATTGCAGCCTTAAAGAATCACATATTCACTGCAATATTTGTTTTTGTAAACTACAGCCTGCCACCTAGCAGACCATGACTGAATGCTTTTGAAAAGTTGTAGATTACAAACATGAAATCACAATTAATATCCTCTAAAAGTAATTTCAGAGCCTTCACATCTTAAAAAAAGGACAATGTGTACTGCTTCACAGGTAATGTAGCTAATCAAAAAAAAAAAAGGAATGGAATTAAAGTATTTACATAATAAGCAATTCTACAGAAGGCGATCATCCCCACGTAAGCACTGCTGATTATATCCCACGCTGCTTTTAACAAACTGTACCAGATTGGATCCAGCCATCAGCACTTTCAGAGAATTCTTAAAAGCGTTTTATGGGTCTTTAAATTTATTGTAGAATGGCATTCTTCAGGTAGAATATGCTTGTGAAAGAGGACAGTGTCAACACAAGGTACCAGCAGGAGAAAAGAATGTCGGCGCTCCCGGTAATTCCATACTGGGCTGTACTTGGAGCTGGAAAGAAACAGAAAAGACTAAGTCAAAATCTAATTTGTGTCATTTAAGATCTTAATGATAATCAACAGACAGCTGGATGTATTGGGGAGGGCACTAGCATTGGAGTCAGATAGACTTAGGTTCACTTCTGGTTTGCTGTATGACAAGGGTTGACCTATCTGACAAATCTTCCTGAGCTTCATTTTTCTTAAGGGAAAAATAGATAATATAATCTTCTTGGCATGGCTGCAGGGAGAACTGGACATGAAGCACATATGTCACATTGCCCTGGGCTGAACACATGCTAAACACTTCACATTATTCCTCTTATATATGTTGTAAATATTTGTATGAGTGAACAATATTTGTTCATGCATTTTTAAAAATTATTTTTATTGAGATAAAATTGCTGTATAACATTATGTAACTTTAAGGAGCAGAATGGTGTTGATTTCATACATTTACATGTTGCAATGTTATTGCCACCACTATGTTAGCTAACACATTTATTATATCATATAATTATCATTTCTTTCTTGTGTTGGGAATAATTAAGACCTCTCTTTTGCAACTTTGAAGGTTATAATAAAGTATTGGTGACTATAATCACTGTGCCATGTATTAAATCTCTAGGACTTATTTACTTGTTCTAAGTTTGTACCTTTATAAAATAACACTCAATTTCCCAATCCCAGCCTCTGGTAAACACCATTCTATTCTCTATTTTTACATGTTCAGCTTTTTAAAATTCAACATACAGGTAATATTATACATATATACATGCATATATTTGTGAGTATTTTTTATTGACCAAATGCTGGAAAAACAAACAAGAGATTCCCTCTTCCAACAATATCTTTTTGGAGATGAGGAAAGATATTAAAAAAATATAATACAATTTTAGAAATATCAAAGTTGCATATGCATACTCCAATGACACAGAAAACTGTGTATTTAAGTCTGCCTGGGCAAGGAAGGGGTAATTTAACAGAAAGTTTTACCAAGGAGAATCACCATTTGGGTAGAGAAAACAATATATCATATCTAAAGTCATAAGGAAAGGAGAGAGCACAGCATACATTCTAGGATCTAAAAGTGGATTGGTCTTGATGGACTGCAAAGCTTGAGACCTAAAGTAGAGAGAATTGAAAATGGGACTTGTAGGGCCAGGGGCCACCGTCATCACAGCCATTCACATGCAGGTTCTTATTGGATTCGGGCAGACAGTAGTAAAGAAACAGTGGAGCCAAAAAATGGTGGGCCATTTCTTTAATAAACTCTTGCACCAGCCGATGAGCAAACAGGCAGGGAAACACTTCCCTTTCACTCATTCAGAGCTCCCAAAGCCTTGACACAGTCTCAGGTTCTACAACCAGGAGAATTTTCTCCAGTTTTTCCTAGAATCAAAGGCCTCACCAGTCTCAGTGGAGCTCGCAAACTCTCTCAATTCTGGTTCCCCATCTGCACACCTTCTCCTCTCTGCACAAACTGGCTTCTTCTTCAGCACTTTGCATTCCCTCTGCTCTCCTTGCAAACATGGCTTCTTTCTGCCTCTTCTCTTTCTGCTCTCTCTTTTCAAAACTTTCTGGCTCCAAAACCTCTCCTCCAGCAAACATTAGCAAAACAATGGCCCTTTCCAAGAAGGAAGGTAATTTGCAATTTCACAGACCACATACACCTGGTGCTGCCCAGTGCCCAATGCAAACTATAAGCGAGCAAACATGAAAATCATATTTTACAAACTTATTTGACCAACAATAATCAAGATCATTCTATCTACCTAGAGTCCTATTAGTTAAGATCATTCTATCTACCTAGAGTCCTATTGGTCAAGATAATTCTATCTACCTAGAGTCCTATTGGTCAAATAGGACTTGCTTGGAAAGGGCCATTGTTTTGCTAATGTTTGCTGGAGGAGAGGTTTTACAGCCAGAAAGTTTTGAAAGAGAGCAAAGGAGAAGAGAGATTCTGACCCCACCACTGAGAGGTGCAGTAGGGTTTCTTTTTTCTTCCCTGATCCCTTACCTTCCACTGGAAAAGCAGTTTTCTGCTTTTCCCTTGCCCTTGCTTTCTTGTGGCTTGCCTGTCTTGGTGAGACACCAATAAACAGAATGGCCCACCATCCTCCTGCTCCGCTGTTTCTTTACCATCTGCCAGAATTCAATGAGAACCTGCATGTGAATGGCCATGGTTGAGGCGGTCCCTGGCCCTACATTTAAATAATAAACAATTTTAGAAAGAGTTTAACTCTTTATGATGAAGGAGATTTTGAAGTATCTGGAGTTGTTGAATTGTATGATTACATTTATTTACACATTAATTTATTTACACATTAGAAGGATCACAGTTTTATACATGAGTAGTTCATGTGATACTTGGCTAACAGATGTGTTGAATTTTCACTAAGAGATTTCACCTAGAGTCTCACCAAGCTTAGAATATTGTGGGTGTCTACTGAATGAATTCCACTTTATTTCATAAGAGGATATAGTTGCCTCTTTGAATGTGAATTATATTGTGTAAAAGAAATTGAATGTTGCAGACATGCCTAGCCTTGCCTGAGACTGATTCTCACTTACCATAATAATTATAACAATAACTATAAAAAAAATCTCACCAACATACTTTTAACTACTTTTTCTTAATGTAACCTGGATTTCAAGTACTGTTTTCTAATACAAAATGAATAACGTAATAAAAAATACATTATTTCATCCCCCAAATTCATAACTCAAATCCAGGAGCAGTTTTAGTCACTGAATTTGAATTACCAGCAAGTAGTTTTTAATGGAACTTTCATCAATGACTATATTTTCTATGTTACAAAACACACACACACACACACACACACACACACACACACACACACAAATTGCTTTGTTTATACCTCTAAGAAATTAGGAGGGATGACAGATGCATTGTCCCTGGCCAGTGGGAAGATTCTATAACAGTACAACTGTTGGTTTCAGGTGAGAGTCAAAGGCTGAGACTATACCACTCTCCAGTTAACACAGAGCAAACACAGAACAAAATCAACTGTTTAGTGCTTTATTTGCATGACAGATAAGTTCTGGCAAATGAAAAGGTAAATGGTGATGGAGGAAGACTTGAGTGGGGGGTGAACATATAACACAGTATACAGAGATGTGTCATAGAATTGGGTACCTGAAACCTATATAATTATGTTAACTAGTGTCACCCCAATAATTCAATTAAAAGAAAGGAATGACAAGATTAAGAAAAAGAAAAATCTGTATCATTCAACAGATAACTTTTCAGGTTTTAATATGTATGAAATCTAATATAGAACCACAAAACTCCTTAAGTTATATTCTCTTGTTTAAGATCGAGGAAGCTGTTGTATTTTTAAAATTATAAATAGATATTTAACTGGTCTGTTGCCTTCTCGATGACAGCTATTTCAGAGTTATTTTGCTGTTGTTTTTTTAAGAATCTTGAGTGCAATAAAACCAATGTAATAGTAAAAGACTAATAATAAACAAAGCATATAAAATAATTTCTAAATAAGATATAAATCGTAAAAATCAAGCACACAAAGCAAAAATAAAATTTTATTATCTTCACTAATAGTACATTAAGTGGGTAGAGTATAAAGGACCTTTAAAACTCTGTACCCATATTTTAATATGCATTTTTGGGCCAATCTTTTCTAAATCTCCTTTTCTTCAAGCTGAGCAGAATACCCTAGTGTGTCATTAGGCCACCATAAATATTCATTTTTATACAACTGTAATAATGCATTGCAAATGTTCCTGTACATATCTATTTTACCAGATTATAAAATCTCCTAGTTCATGTTTTATTTATCTTGGTGTCTCCAGGCACAAAGTACAGCAATGCCTGGTACATAATAGATGCTTAAGAAGTTTGTTGAAGGAACAATTCAATTAAATAAATAAATAGGTCAGAATTAAGAAGGTATTTCTCTCTTATAAAAAATTCTTCTGAAGCAAACCACTTGCCTATAGGCTAGAGAATCTTCAATATACCTCTTTCATTCATTTGGCAAATATGTACTTAACTAGGAACCACACACTGTACTAAGTACTGAGAATACAATAGCTAATATAATAAATACAGTCTTTTTGTTACTTAATTCCATATATGGCCATATATATTCCTTTTTGTCATATGCCTTCACTGCTGTCTTTTCTCTCAATGTGCCTTTATCTTGTACTTAGTCTCCTATTGTCTTAAGACATGACAAAAGTATATCAATAATATATCTAGATATTAAATACTGCTTTGTAATTAACAGGGTATATATATTTATCCATTGATGTTTTAAATTGATATACTTTTTAGTTTTGTGAATGTAATAAATCTATTAGTCCTAAAATACAGAAGGAACCTGTTACTACATTGTTAGTATGTAACTACTATAAGAAATGGACTGTAGAGTAGCTATTGACAATCAGGAAGACATAAAACAGACAGTAAAGGTAGTCAAGAGAATGCAAGGTCAACTACTAATGCCAGGTCATATATCATAATTCTGATTCCTTAAGTATAATATATATTGAATGTCTTTTATGTGCTGGGGATTGAACACAGGTAAAGATGAATAAAACTTAATCTCCTCTCTCAGGAAAATTTCATTCTAGTTGGATATATAATTAAGAAGGGAAATATAGACCATTAGGATAAAAACAGTGAACAAACATGAGTGGGTTCTCCAAAGAGTCCTGGTAGGTAAGCAGTCTGGGAAGCAGATATAAATATAATTAGTTTTTACAAAATGCAATGATATACACATGGTAGTATATATATAATCTCACTTTTTAAAATGATGGCCTTGTAGTATCTTATTATATAACCTTAGTTCTATTGACTGATATTTATTTTATTTTGTTTTATTTTTTGTGTGACTTGTTAACTCCCTGATTCAGAGCACAAGACTAATTAATGGTACTAAATGTAAGAGTCTCAGTACTATTTGGACTAATTAGATTTGCTTTGCATATTAAATCCCAGTCAGCTATATAAGAAATTATAAAAAATCTTTAAAATTATAAAAAATAACTGTTTGTTATTAGTAATTAGCTATTAGAAATTAACTTCCAAAACTCAGTTCAAGTATCCTCTCCTCTAAAAGAGAAAACACTTTATAATTCCACTTGCCAAATTAATTGGCATCATATTTGATATGTTATTTACATATCTATCACATATTTACATATCAATTTTTCCCCTTTAGACCAAAAATGTCTTCAGGCCAAGATTTATTATATGTATTTTTATCATTGGTATATAACAAAGTCTGATACTTAGTAAATGTTCAATAATATTTGTTGAATGTTGATAAGCTTCATATCCATTTCCACTATTATTATTATAAACACATAAGGGGGTAAATACCTTCAGTACTTTTTTCAGAATAATGTTGTCTTTCACCATTCATATTTTACCTTCTAAGACCTACATAGAGTTAGAATACTTCCCTTCAGCACTTGAGCTAGAAGACAGATCATGAGGCAGTCTATATAAGGGAAGGGCATACATCAAACTGTGTAGCATCATTTTATTGTTAAAAAAGATAGGGAGTGTAGATGAACCTATGGCCCCTGGATATACTGCTGAATTTCTTAGGAGACATACAGGTGTGGCTTTGGATGGTCTGGTCTTTCGTATGTTCTCTGCCATAGTTTCAGTTGCCTGTGAATATCATACTGCTTCTCATCCTAAGTAAAATTTGGAAAGATAGGACATGTGAGCATTTCAGTTTCATTCTGAGTGATGCGGGAAGTCCTAGGAGAATTTTGAACAGAGGAGGTCAGCTGACCTTCTTAAATGATTGCTTGGTATTGTGTGATCAATAGATTGTAACAAGCAGAGGAAAGAGTAGAAACCTATGTTAGCCTGAAACATTCAGGGGTCTCCACTGACCATTGGGGAAAGCCAAGGCTGTGTAGCTCAGCATTCAGGACCTCTGTTATCTGGCTCTGGTCAACTTATTCAGATTCATACACATTCTTAGCTCCAATCACATGAACCATATTTTGAACGCATAGTGTTTTTATCCCTCCCTGTCATTTTTACATTCTATATCCTGAAGCCTAAATGATCTTCCTTCCTAGTCCCCTTTTCCACCTATCAAAGTCCTAAATATCCTTAAAGATAGAAAAACATAACTCTCTTTCATGAAGCCCCCTCATATCTCTAACAAGAAGTGGATTTCTTGCCCATTCCTGATATCAGAAATAGTTATTTTTTTATTTATCATAGATTATATATGTATTTATTTCTCCTTGACTGGCTTATAAGCATAGGGAAGTCATGGGACATTCCTCCTTATAATGTATGCATCTGTATCTTACTTAAATGTGTTCAATAGATGTGTGTTGAATTGAATATGAAAAAAAACTATCTTACATATACATTTGTTTAATTCAAGACAACTTTGATAAAATACCCTACTTTAGTAGTTGTTCCTTTGATTTTTTTATTTTGCTCTTAAGGCAAAATGTGTGAGAGGGAAACTGTTCTGTTTCTTTCCTACTATCTGTTTAATTACCTTTGGTTTTGAGAAGAAAGAAGAGAGAAGAGGAAGTTTAAATTGTGAAGGAAAGGAAAAATAAAAAGACAAAGGAGGAAGAAAAGGGTGATGATTTAAAACACACACACACACAGAGAGAGAGAGAGAGAGAGAGAGAGAGAGAGAAGGAGAATACCCAGCCCTTAAAAAATGTGTTAGATGCTTTTATGTTCATCATTTTAGAACATAAAAAGGAAGAGAAAAAAAGAATGAAATGGAGTATGCCAGGAAGGCTACTTTAAAACAACAGAAAAGGCAGGTTTTTATTCTTCTCACTCTCTTAGTAAAGATAGAAGCATTCTAGTGTTTAAATATAATGTGCCTAACATATGGACTGAAGGTTCAGATGACATTGGTTCAAAGTGCAGCTCCACCTCTTTCTAACCTGGGTTAACCTAGACACATCTCTTAAATGTCATTACTTCAGTATCTTTAACTGCAAAATGAGGACTGGAAGAGTAAATGTGCTGATATATTTAAAGCACCCAGGACAGCATCGAACACAGGAAAAATAGTCATTATTTGCTCATTCATTTAGCAAATTTGGTGTGTGCTCTGTGCTAGGCATTCTCTGAGGAAAAAAGTGATGGCCCCTACCCTCACAGTGATCTCTCTTTATTTGAGTTGTTTTCCATAGAACAAAAACATTTTATTTTTGTTTCAATTTTTTCCATTGATTTGAGGAGTGGGGGAAGAGGAGGGAGCGAGAGAGGGAGAGAGAGAGAATGAGAGAGATACACTAACTAGTTGTTCCACTTAGCCGTGCATTGATTGCTTCTCATCAGCCTTGACTGGGTCTGGAACCTGCGACCCAGGCACAGGGGATGGCACTTTGTCCCTGGGCCACACGACCAGGGCCCGCTTTATTTTTAATCTACACTTGGTTAAGAAATCAATGTTTCTCTGATCTCACAAAGCTGTCCTCCAAGTTATCTTACAAAAATATTAATTTTCTTCATTATCTGGGCTTATTGTTAGACAACTGGCCAGTCTCCTGGTTTATAGATTCCTTGAAGGCAGGGAGTATGACCTATTCCTTTTCCCTTTTCCTTCCTTTCTTCCCAAAGAGGAGAGTGTGGTACGTGGCCTTTGGAACGTGGTTTATGTCTGACCGAGAGCCGAGTCCGGCTTTGGCTGGGCTCTCAGGCCTGGAACAGGAGTGCTGGGCGAGGTGTGGAGTCCAGGCCTCGGGGATTTCTTCCTGTTGTCAACCGGAAGACCCAGTCTGGGCTTGCACGCATCTTACATCTTGTCTAATTATGATTATCACTCCCAATTACTTACAGCTGCTGCATATTATTTTCAGTGTTGGCAGTTTTCCCTTGTATTGCTCCAGTTTTTAATTTTAGGCAAAAACAAATGTAACTATGAAATATTTAGTTTTGGTATCATACCAATTACTTGCCTAGGCAATTTCCTTAAATTGCTCAAGCTTTAACTAAACTAGCTTTGAGTCATATTTTTAAGATTCTTGTCGCAATCTTAGGTAGAGTTACTTAAGCAACATTAACTCTGCCTCCTTGAGAAAATAGCTGGCTTCAACTTACACTGACTGAGGAAGCTTAGGCCTTAATGGAAAGTGAATGATTTACACCTAAATTACATTAGATCACATAGAAGAGAGTGATTAATGTGGATTCAAAATAGAGTACACATTAGTTTACTCAGAAATTATGCACCCTTGATTTGATCCAAAAGCCAGTGTAACTATTTCATTACACACTGTGGGAGGAGTTTGCTCAAACGATATTTTAGTCCTCTCCTTAGCATTATCTACCCCTTAACACCATCAGTAGTTGAAGGAGATATCCATGACATTAGAAGACCCCGGATTTTTTGTGTCACTTAATTCTGCCTAAATATGGGGTGGAGATTAGAGGAGTTGAAGAGCACAAGAATGGGACAAGCTTCACAACCAGATACGGTATCTACAATGATCCGGCGAATCTCAGCACAGATGACATCATTTCATTATTCCTCTTTGTACGGTTCCTTGGCAACCAGAGGGCCCAGGTCCTGGGAGGGGATGTATTATATTAAACATACAGCACAGACAAATCACATCTTGTCATGGACATTTCATATCTGGGGCACAGTGACTTCCCAGGGAAGGGCTTTGTTTGTGTGTTTATTGTATGCTTCTGTACTCAGACCCTCAAGGTCTTTTTCCCTCTTGGCATTGGGGTTGAGGAATGCCTCAGTAGCACATTTGTAAGGTGGCTGGACACTGATAGATATATTCACAGATTTTTTTTTTTTTACATAAGACACCTTTATTGTACTATAACACTGTTTTCTCAAATACAGAGATAATCATAGCATGATCCACTTTCCAGCCAGCTCTCAGTCTTGTAAAGTAATATTTAATTTATGAGCCCCTATTATAGTCAGCTCTACTCATATATACAGAGAGAAGGTAAAAATTGTATAAAAGTCTTTGAATTCCTGCCGGTCAACCTGCATTTTTATCAGCTTTAGAAGAAATCAGGCTAACCAATACATACTGGGACACTTTTCTTAAATTAGAGGCCTAAGGTTACAGAAAATCTATACTTAGCCTGACCAGGCAGTGGCACAATGAATAGAGCGTCAGACTGGGATGCGGAGGACCAAGGTTTGAGACTCCGAGGTCACCAGCTTGAGCGCGGGCTCATCTGGTTTGAGCAAAAAGCTCACCAGCTTGTTGGACCCAAGGTCTCTGGCTCGAGCAAAGGGTTGCTCTGTCTGCTGAAGGCCCGCGGTCAAGGCACATGTGAGAAAGCAATCAATGAACAACTAAGGTGTCGCAATGAAAAACTAATGATTGATGCTTCCCATCTCTCTCTCCGTTCCTGTCTGTCTGTCCCTATCTATCCCTCTCTGACTTTCTTTCTGTCTCTGTAAAAAAAAAAAAAAGAAAAGAAAATCTATACTTAGATACTTATTAATGTTCATTGTAGCATTATTTACAATAGTCAAGATTAGAAGCAGCCCAAGTGTCCATCAATAGATGAGTAGATAAAAAAGCTGTGTGCATTTACACAATGGAATACTACTTGCCCATAAAAAAGAAGGAAATCTTACCCTTTGCAACAGCATGGATTGAGATCTGGAGAGCATTATGCTAAGTGAAATAAGATGACCAGAGAAAGACAAGTACCATATGATTTTACTTATATATGAAATCTATTGAATAAAATAAACTAATAAAGTAAATAGAAATAGACTCATAGAAAATAGCTATCAGAGGGGATGGGGGTTGTGGGGTTGGGTATAAATGATGAAGAAAATAAACAAAGGAAAAAAAACCCTAATCTCACAGACACAGAAAAAAAATAGAAACTTATTCTAACATTTTACATTTTTAATTTTTCACTTGTTCAAAAACTGAATGCCTCTCTTCAAGAAGTTCTAACATTTTTTACAGAGCAAGCCTATATACCAGCATAAAAATATAAAGTAATTATTTTTTAAAAAAGTACCTCCAAGGCCCTGGCCGGTTGGCTCAGTGGTAGAGCATCGGCCTGGCATGCGGGAGTCCCAGGTTCAATTCCTGGCCAGGACACACAGGAGAAGCACCCATCTGCTTCTCCACCCCTCCCCCTCTCCTTCCTCTCTGTCTCTCTCTTTCCCTCCCGCAGGCAAGGCTCCATTGGAGCAAAGTTGGCCCGGGCGCTGAGGATGGCTCCATGGCCTCTGCCTCAGGCGCTAGAATGGCTCTGGTTGCAACAGAGCAATGCCCCAGATGGGCAGATCATCGCTCCCTGGTGGGCATGCCAGGTGGATCCCAGTCGGGCACATGCGGGAGTCTGTCTGACTGCCTCCCCGTTTCCAACTTCAAAAAAATACAAAAAAAAAGTACCTCCATTTTGTGTTATAAACAATGAGGAGACTGGCTAGAGAAATCTCATCATTACTGCCTCTTTCTGATTCATGGAATTGCAAGCTTCTTTCTGATTCATGGAATTGCAAGCTTGTTCTCAGCCATTAGTAAGTTATTTCTTTGGCAGACCACCATCCTTGAATTCTTTACTGCTTGATGAATAGCCATTTTGCCAAAGTTCATGGTATACAATGTTATATACCATGACATTAGGGATATTAAACATTTGTCTGTTATTATCCATATTCAGAAATCTGCCTATTTGTAGATAACTACTTTTATCTGCAAATAGCCAGATGAAACTCCCTAAGACTATTACTTCTGATTTGAGCCAAGGAGAATAAATATGTAACCACCGAAATAGAAACAAATTCTGCTGCCTCTTTTCTGTCCTTCATAGTCATTGAAAAAGATTCAAAGTCTGAATTGTTCATTGATACCTTCTAAACATGTTGAATTTTTTTACTTTTTACCTTTTTTTTTAGCAAGTCAGAAGTGATTCACATAAATCTAAAGTAGATCTTTAAAAGAAATGTGTTGCCCAAAGAGGTAACTTTGTATAACTCTAACTGGTTCTTTGAACGTGAGCAAAGTACAGTTACTCAGTCCAGTCAGGTTTACAAATGAGTTTCTATCTACATGTTGTTACATATTTTGGAGTATGTGTGTCTATATGTGTGGGAGTATGTATGTGTGTTTTAACAGCTAGCTTTGTTGTCTGAACTATATATACACAAACATACAATAGAAATTGCCTTGACTACAGAGATTTTAGTTTGGGCCTTTAAGGCATCATTTCGCTGAAGAAAAGAGGTTTTCACAGAAATAAAAATAGAAACCCAGCTGTGCTCTTAAGGTCACTAATAGTCACTGCCATCAGCTGTGTCATCAATGTGACATTGCTAGTGCCGTAAAAAAAAATGGGAGAAGTTGCAAACTGGTAAACAACTTTGCAAGTTGAAGAAATTTTTTAAGGTTCTGCATATGTGGCTATGTAAGTATGAAATTATTTTAGTTTTTATGTAAGTGTTTAAACTTGGAGCATCTACGATCAAATTGTCTTGTGAATTCAGTTTTATTCTGTAGCTTTTTTTGTATTAGGAAGGTTATACTAAACTAGCTGCTTTTCTGTTATTCTGTGACAATGTTCTTTTAGTATTAAAGATCAAGAATTGCAGAAGGTTTGATTATCTCTTCCTTTTTTTTCCCTTTCTTTCTTTTTTTTTTAATACTCCATTTACCTTCCAATCTATTTTTCTTAGCTTTTCACATGCAATAAAAGCCAGTGATTATCTGGCCTTGTCATTTTGATTCACTTAAATCATCCCCTTGTTATACTCCAGATTGATTTTCAGTTACTCTCAGTGATTCTCTAATCATTTCCATCATATTTTGGCTATTTAAAAAAACCTGATTAAAAACCAAATGACCTTATAAGACCCTCTGTAAACTTCCCCAAATCTACCTTTTCAGCCCTATTGCTGGCCGCACTCTAGCAGGGTCTGCTGTGGTCACAGGAGGCAGGAAGACTCTCCCTTCTCAGGAAATGCCTGGGCCTTTGTGTATTTGCTCACACTTTGCCTTCTTCTGGGATGAACTTCTGCACCTTATATCATAGGTTGAAACAGAACCCATTTTTCCATGCCCACTACAAATGCAAACCGTTTACAAAATTAGAGTCTGTCAGTACTCTAAGGATTTCTGGGGATAGTCTAGTCTAGTGCATCCCTTCAGTTTTGTACATGAGGAGATGAAGTGGGGAGATTGAATGATATGCTCAAGTGAGAGGCAAAAATAAGACAAGAATTCAAGGATGCTGACTTTCTGTGCTTCTATTTCTATGTAGCCCTCTGATTTTCTACCTAACTAGTTGGAATTAATTTACCACCTCAAAAACCTATAAATTTGAAACAATAACAACCATACCAACAATATGTTTCTTCTAAAACACAGCTCTAAAAATGAAGGTCAGAAAATTCATTCACTAAATAATGCTTGAGTACTTAAAAATACTTACTGAATATTTATTGTGCTCCATATTCTTCTGTTCTGTGCACTGGGATACAGTCTTCACATACAATTTCTCTAAGTAGATCACAATGCTCAGAGCAAACCATACTCATTAATCCCCTGGGTTGCAATCCATGTTTCTTCCACTTGGAATCACCTTCTTCTACTCCCTTCCAAATTTTGAGCCCCCATGTGGCATACTTTAATTTCTCCTTAAGGACCTAATTCAAAGGTTATCCCTATAGTAACCCTCTTGGCCCTTTAGTAATTACTTGTTCTCTCTCTTGATGCCCCACTGCAATACTAACTCCTCCTCATGTCCTTGCTCACTGACTTGCCTCCTCACCTACACAGATTGTTCCAAAAGGGAAAGGACCTTGATTTTTTTCATCTCTCTTTAGTTCTCTTTTTCTTCCCCCAGTGGCTTCAATCATGGCTGCACATAATAATAATTTAATAAATAACTGCTTCCTTTACTTCCACATGAGATAAATATGCAAAAGTATACTTGTTTCACAGAACTTTTGTGTCTTGCCTGACATCTTCTTATGTTTTCACTTTAGCTGCAATAAATTAATGTTGGATAAATTGATTGAAAGTAAACAATTATCTCTTCATCTTCACCCTTCTTGGTTTATAATATGTATTTACTTGCATTGCTTTTATGATGTCTGCCTTAATTATACTGTTAGCAGGCACATAACCTTAATAGTGGGAAAAGGGTCTTAAAATCTTAATTAAATCTGATATTTTTTTCCTCATAGATTTTATCCCAGGAATATTACCCACTTTTTTATATCATCATATTTTGGTTTCTGCTACACCAGCAACATAACCTAATGAAAGTTCTGTCTCCTGTTGTATTTCTTAAATACAAATTTAAAGGCACTCATGGCTCTTATATTTCTATTATGATTTCAGCTATAAAATACTCATCTCCCTACAACCTTGAAATGCTCCTTTTTCAAAGTTTCAGCCTTCCTTACAATTTCTGCCTAAAGTGATCCATATAAAAAGAGAAAGTGGGAGGTACAAATCCTATGAAAACAACTTGAGGACGTATACACAAAAAATAAATGTAAGGGGGTTCTAGTGCAAGATAGTCTATTAAAGGATGAAAAGAAAAAAACATTAATACATTTGCATGGTGATTCCAGCACTGAACACATTATGCACCATGGGTTAATATTGATTTTAAAGGTGTGTAGTAATTTCTTTCCCTCAAAATAGAGACAATATGATGTTCATAATTTACCTGGACACTAGTTAAGATATTTTTTTTTAAAGAGGCAGGAATTTTTCAAACTATTACATCGGAAAACCTTGCCTTTACTTCATTTTTCATAGATATTGAAAATTTGGTCACATTAATGTTTTAAAGAGTTTTTGACTAAAACTGAAGTAAAGCTTCTTGGAACTGCATTAATAAGTTTTTCAGTCTATCAGCTAACAAAATTAAATCCACAGTTCCTTTGATCACAAATCACAAAGAGAAGCTTTGTCATTTCATAAGACAAAGCCTTTAATTTATTAAGAGATGCTACTACTTTAGCAGTATTTTCAATTATCCTTAACCAAAATACAATTGACCCTGGAACAATACAGGTTTCAACTGTACAGATTCACTTATATGCAAATTTATTTTAATAAATATTGTAATGTTTTCTCTTCCTTTTGTTTTTTTTTTCTTTTTTCAGCGACAGAAAAAGAGTCAGAGAGAGGGATAGATAGGGACAGACAGACAGGAACGGAGAAAGATGAGAAGCATCAATCATTAGTTTTTCATTGCGACACCTTAGTTGTTCATTGATTGCTTTCTCATATATGCCTTGACCATAGGGCTACAGCAGACCGAGTAACCCCTTGCTTGAGCCAGTGACCTTAGGTCCAAGCTGGTGAGCTGTGCTCAAACCAGATGAGCCCGCGCTCAAGCTGGTGACCTCAGGGTCTCAAACCTGGGTCCTCTGTGTCCCAGTTTGATGCTCTATCCACTGTGCCACTGACTGGTCAGGCCCTTTTGGTTTTCTTAATAAAATTTCTTTTTCTCTATTTTAAGAATACAACATATACTATAACATATAAAGTATGTTTTTATTGACTGTTTGTGTTTTGGTAAACAGTAGAACATTAGTAATTTAGTTTTGGGGGAGTCAAAAGTTATATATAAATTTTTGACTGCATGAATTGTTGGCATCACTAACCCCAGTATTAATAGTTCAAGAGTCAACTGTATATACATTTGAAACTCAAACTGGAAAATTAATCTTATACTTGGTTAAGTCAGAACATGAGTAAGTTAGGAATAACTGAGTTTTATAATAATAATCACAGTGCTTATTCAGGAAATGCTTATTGAGCACCTACTTTGTGTTAGGCATAGAGCTCAGTGCTGAATATAGATAGGTGAACAAGACTCAGTCCTTGACTTTGAGGAACTTTTATAGTCAAATAGAAACAAAATATTCTACTCTAGAAGAAAAAGAATAATTTTTACCAAATCACGTGTTATTAAAATTTCAGGGTTAAAAGAAACATTGAGAGACTCTATTTCCTTTTGTGGAGTATAACCAAATCAGAAATCTAGTTAGAGAAAGACATTTAGGGTTATGCCATTTTAGAGCCAGAGGGACTGAAGCCTACAGAGGGGAGAGCTACCCAGAATATTAATTCAAGTCTTCAGACTTTGAGTTTTTTGTCCTTTGTAGCACATTGCATTGTCCACATTAATTTATTTAGTATCTTGTTTCAGGTTTTTATAACTCATTGCTTATTAAGATTAAATAAAGCAAGCACACTCTTAAAATGTTTCTAAATAAAATACGATCAAAATAATTTTGTAATTTAGTAAATTATGCAACAGTTACACATCACTTTATTTAACTGTTTCAAGCAATAAAACATAAAATGAGTTTTTTCTATAAACATTCTAGAAGTGATAGTTATTTTTTGCAATATCAAATGTTTGAAATAATTTCTAAGTCAGTGTGTATAAAGCATATATCTCTCATAATGTGTTCAACTTGGACTCTTTTTAGTGCATCAAACATATTGAAGCTCATGATATTTCTTGATCAAATATTAGTGGTATTTGAATAATTATCATACTAGAAATATAATATGAGTAATTAATTTATTTGTATGAAGAATAAGAACATTGCCTAGAATCAAAAGAATATGTATCTATAAAATTCTGCATGTATGTCTAGACTATGTTTTGCTTCTTCAGTTCCTCAAAGGTACATATGAAATCATAAAATTAGCATTCAAAATATCTCTGCATAAAATGCAGTTTGTTTTTGTTTGTTTGTTTGTTTGTTTAAAGGGTAACACTAGCTTCAGTTTATTCATGCTTGAGGGCAGGACTTGAAAAATAGAAAAGGAATTAAGGGAACCACAGATTCCTAGAGAGTAAAGTCTAGTTTAAAAGAAAATAAATGTGTCAATTTGGTTTTATTATATTAAAACCTTTCTGGTACAATGATTTCTAAGTCATTGCTAATAAAACCAGAAAGCCACATTTAAAAACATGTATTTTAATAGATATTTTCTGTTTCATACTAAATTTAATTATAATCACAATTGATAAGATAGTATCATTCTAGTGGTCAAAAAAGACTTTAAATTCCCTGTAATTATATGTGCAAGATTGAAGGAAAGTAATCATAAAGCCATTTCCTTTTCTGTGTATTTTTATAGACACTTTTTGCTATATAAAGGTTTGGGCTATGAAACTAAACTTGGATGTACTTCCTTTAGTCTTAAAATTAGAAAAAGCAGATGATTATATTTTCTCTTCACCAAAAAAGGAAAAGATACTAAATGTTAATATTGCATTGTTATATTTTTTCCCTGAAGAAATGGGATTAAAATGTTACAGTAAGCATAGCATATGTTTTTACTAATCTTACCAGAATATCTTTCTATATTGAACTGTTTCTTGTCTACCCTATTTAAACTATTCTTCTGATATTCTTCACCTATGAACAAGATGATTCTTTGTTTAAGCATTATGGAAAATACAACATTATAGAAAATAATAGAGCAGCTGCATCCACATATCTGAATTAGGAACAAGAAATTCACCAATAGTATAAATAGAATTTTCCATTAAACAGCATTCCTATTTATTACAGAGAAACAATAATAATTGTTTTTAGATTTCAACTTAACATTGAAAACAAATCCCAACTCCCCACTCTCTTTAATACAGCTGGCTGCACAATGTATAATATCTGATACACAATGGCAGTGTCTGTTGTTACAGAACTGGCTTATTTGTGTATTTGTGTATTGAAAGCTTCATTCAAATTTGTATGTTCAATAAAATGCACTAATTGACTAGTTCAGTATTCCCCAATTTGTCATTTTTTTTGAGTAAATGTTTTTCTTCTTTAAGATAGCCATACTGTAATTTTTATTTCACAAGGAACAAGGTGACAATTCCTGTGAAATCTCACAGTCCAACGACTGTGAGTCTAATGAATTAGGTAGAGTCCAAGGTCAAGCTCAGAGTCACTTATAGGATTGTGAAAACTACCTCAGACTAAATCTGGGCTTAACAGCTACAGAAAAATAACCCATGGAAAGCCCTATTTCATTGTTTGGGGACAATGAAATAAAATAAAATGTTACATAGTAGGGAAAGAATTGTTAAGTGAGAGGGGGCAGCTGAAAGAAGCAATGTATCTATTGAAAAAATATATTGAAAATGTTGGGGAATGAGTTGTCTAGGGAGGTCCCATTATTAAAAGACAAACATACTCATTTTTGTGCCTTGTAAATATACTGCTGACAACAATTAGGGGATATTTAAAAATGAATATGAAGTAATAAAAAAAAGAAGCATTTGAATTTTTTTATTAGACAAGAACATCAGAAAAGCAAATGACAAGTCAAAGAAAGTTTTTTGATTACACAAATGGATACAAAACTAACTTATTTCATTGGTGAAAATGCACTATACAAAAAGCTGGAAGTACTGGAGTATCAGCACGTTCCCTGATCCCCAATTTTTGTGAGCAGTACATTTCTTCGTATTACACATTTTGATTCCTGTTCTACTACTAGGTATATTTACTAAATGTATGTCTAGTAATTCCAACTATCCTCTGAATATCCATCCTCAAATGCATATTTTACCACTGAGTTACATTTGGGTTGTTAAGTTACAGAAAAGAAAATCTTCAGTCAATAAATATGGTTTGATCTCCAGATAATTAAATCATGAAAATAGATTCCAAAAGCTATTTTTGAAAAAGAAAAACTTACAAAATCCTGGGAAAGAAAAACAATGAATGTCAATATTTCATAGGTGCTAATTAGACACAGAATTTAATTGCCTATTGTTCATTTGAAGAGATTACTTTTTTTTTTTTTTTTTTTTTTTTTTTTGCATTTTTCTGAAGCTGGAAACAGGGAGAGACAGTCAGACAGACTCCCGCATGCGCCCGACCGGGATCCACGCGGCACGCCCACCAGGGGCGATGCTCTGCCCACCAGGGGGAGATGCTCTGCCCATCCTGGGCGTCGCCATGTTGCGACCAGAGCCACTCTAGCGCCTGAGGCAGAGGCCACAGAGCCATCCCCAGCGCCCGGGCCATCTTTGCTCCAATGGAACCTCGGCTGCGGGAGGGGAAGAGAGAGACAGAGAGGAAGGTGCGGCGGAGGGGTGGAGAAGCAAATGGGCGCTTCTCCTGTGTGCCCTGGCCGGGAATCGAACCCGAGAGATTACTTTTTTATCACTTCATTGGCAGGTAAAGTTCACAGGTCTTTTTTCAGCTGGTAAGACATGATGCTAAAATAAAAATTGTTTCTTCTACTTGACATAGATAACTTACTATTGTAATTCGTGAGGAGAAATATTTCCAGTGTTAAATACAGAGTGGAATGACAATTGCATTATATTGATTGAACATTTGGGCAAGGTTGTGAAGGACTACCCAGAGTGTTGTTGTTGTTTTTTTATCATAGTATATGACTTGATTTATAATTATTTGATTATAGTATATGACTCTCCCATATTTTTCAAAGTTAGTTGCTTTTAGAAATTTTTACTATAAAAATTAATACCTAGAACAGTGAGCCTAGGTGTTCTATCTGCAGGATGGGGTTAACCCTGGGTTATTGTGAGCACTGGGGGAGTTAATGATTGTGACTATGCTTTGTAGTATATAAAAAGAAGCAATTTGCTTCCAGGGCACAATGCTTAGGTGCTGATAACTGGGTCTTTAAAGAAAAAAATAAAATCCCTTTTAAATTTGTTGTCATTTATTAAACAAAAAAAATAATATGCTTCAGGTGATCTGTCAACTCATTTAAGGCCATATGGTGGGTGTAATAACCATCAAATTTTTTTTACCTAGAAGCTCAGTCACTGCTCACAAAAATTAGGGGATATTTTACTACTTCATATTCATTTTGAAATATCCCCTAATTTTTGTGAGCAGTGTATATTAGTAATTGGTGTGATGAAGTATTTGACTTCTAACTATGTCTCTTTTATTATTCATTTGTTCGTGAACTTGTGGATTTGAGAAGAATTTAGAAATTATCTATTTTGATCTACTCTGCACAGAATTGTCTGGGCGTGTCAAGTAAATCTCATATCCCAAAACTCCCACTCCTTGGTTGGTCACTCAAACACTAATCAAGGTATTTTTTACTGCTGTGAAAGGATCTTACAAATGTAACTAATAAATTCCTAATTATCTGACCTCAAAATTAGGGATAATCTGGGTGGGTATTCTAGTCTCATGGGCCCCTTTAAGATTAGGCAGTTTTCCCTGCTGATGGCAGCAAAGGGGACTAAAACCCCAAGGGCAGTTCAACAGGCACTTGCTGGTTGAAGACAGAGGCCCTTGTGTTAAGAAATACAGGTGACCTTTAGAAACAAAAAGCAGCCTCAGTCTGACAGACAGCAAAGAAAGAAATGAGGACCTCAACCCCATTACTGAAAGGAACTGGAGCTTGAAAAGAATCTGAATGAACTTGAAAGTAGATTCTTTCCTAAACTTTATAGATGCCTTGCAAAATTATACATGGAGAACCCAGTTGAGCCATATAGCACTTCAGACCTATAGAACTGTGAGTTAATAAATTTTTGTTGTTTCAAACCACTATATTCATAGTAATTATTCCCTAGCAATAAAAAACTAGCGCAACCAACAAACTCCTTTCATACTGGGACACATCACATAAACTGTTGAAAGCAATGCAAGGGTTAAAGAAACAGAAGTTAGAAATAGGAAACCAAGCAGGCTGGCCAGGTTTGAGTTCTTCCTGGACTGGGAGGGGTGAGGAGGGGAGGCATAAAAAATGTGAATGTTTGGGCTGAATTTCTCTTGTAATTTCAAATAAACCTCTCTTTGAATCTATTTGTCTATCTTTAATTCAAGTTTTTGTTTAGATGACATTCCATAATCCTATGCTCTATCTGTTGCCTGTGTTTTCCACAAATCTTTCCTTGGTTTTGCAAACAATAAAAACAAAGGCTCCAAGCAGAGACTCCGGTGGTCAGACTATAGTTCCATTGAGTTGTAATGATCATGAGCCATTTATAAATCCAAGATTACTCCAATTTCACATTGAGCCCTGAATGAGATATGTTCATCTATGTAATCTCTACCCAGAGAACTGCAAGAAAGCTTGACCAGAAGCTGTAAGTACATTTTCCTCACGCCTTTTAAATGTAAAATGCCTACAACTAAATACTTATGATGAAATAACTAATCCTAGTAAGTACATAACCATGCTCATTTTCTAACTCCTTTGTGGTCAAATATTGAATACAGATGCTACAGAAAATAGGCACCATGGCAAATTTGGACAAATAGAATTTAAATGCAGTGACAAAAAGCTTAGTCAAGCATAATGCTAACAAAACAATGAGTGAAAATCAGTATAAAAAAACCCATCAAACAGGCCCTGGAGACTCATGATTGCATAAGAGGGTCTGCTTGCCCCTTGAGTCCTTTGTTTTAGTCGACATCCTCTTTTTACCCAGTAATCACACTCTTACAGCTAAAAGATGTTTGGAGTATAACATTGATTATTTACAATAGCTATTGATGGTGTAAGAATGAATGAATGAATGAATAAATAAATAAACGTGTAGAAGATAAAGAGTAAAGCTCTGGGATCATCTATTTCCTCATAGTTACAATTTAATTGTGTTTCCAGTGGGGGAAAAGGTATTCACACACTCCCCTGCAAAGCACTTTTTTTAAATATACAAAAAGTAAAGCTGACATATGTTTTTTACTTATACCATTTCTCCATTTAAGCTGCTATTTGCTACTTATCATGCTTTAATAAAAGAATGGATGGGATGAAAAAGCATGGATTTTTGTTGTCCCTGCCATGTAAAGTTACAGCAAATAAATTGCACAGAAGAAAGAATAAATGTAGAAATAACCTAAATCTTTTCATGTAGATGAGGTGAAAAGCAGTCTCCTTTAGAATTGCTGCTCTAGATTATAATAGCAGTTTATGTTAAAAGTCACCATGACAAATCAGCCCATAACTTATTTTAAGAAGTCAAACTAGCAAGATCAAGTGTACTGTAGGTGGTATTTTATCTTATCATATTAAAAGAGTCTTACCAAATGTAAAAGATAATCTTAACTGCAGTGTTCTGTAAGCAAGCAGAAAATTATGTAAATCTGATTTCCTCACTATGCGTTTGTTATCTCTTTAAAGCTTACTAAATCATATCCAGATTTGTAAACACAGAAGCACTGGATCCAAGATACATTTGCTTTTCAAACACTCAGAATGAAAAAAGGTATTTTGCAGGGCGTAATTGAAAATTTCCTATCTGTTTTCAAAAGCTAACAAATCAACCATTGTGTGAAATTAAAAAAAAAATACAAAACATCACCTTTTTTCTTATTATGGGCTTAATTGCTTCCTCCTAATGGAGTGTGAAAATATGATTGCAATAAGAATAGCACCTGCTTTGAAAAGTACATATCAAAGAAATGCCAGTCAGGAGCAGGAAGCCTGCCTGGCAGCCATGTTCAAGTTCATCTGTTCCTTAGTTTGCACTACTCCTTACTCCATCTCCTTTTCCCCTCTTTAGATTGATTGCCTGAATAACTGGTGTTTACTTTGTAGTCACCTACAAATGCCCATATTGTATGCCTAAGCTTTTGAAACTACCCAGGCATGGAGGCACATGGAAGCAGTTGGGTATTTATCTGAGTTCAAACTCTGAGATTGCCTTCCTTATAGACACACAAGCCCCCCACATGGTCCAGACTACAATCTATTTTGCCTGAATGAGAGAAGACAAACCTTTGAGCCAGACTGCATAAGCATCTCAAGTCAATAATCATGCCAATAGATGGCCTGTCCTCAATTTTCTTTTATTGTAAAGGAGATAATCTTTTGATGTTAAGCTTACTCAATCAAGTTCATTCTTATCATGGATTTGCATTTATTTGCATTAACATAATCTTTTGTAAATATATGTCTAATTTTATATATTTTCACCAATAATTTTTTATTTTGTGTTTAGAGCAAGAGAGGAAATCCTTTATATTTTCTATAAAGAGTTGACAAGGGAAATAAATCAATAGCTTAAAAGAAATTAAAATTACCGCAATGTTGCCTGACCAGGGGGTGGTGCAGTGGATACAGCATCTGACTGGTACACGGAATACCCAGGTTCGAGATCCCGAGGTCACCAGCTTGAGCGCGGACTCATCTGGTTTGAGCAAGGCTCACCAGCTTGAACCCAAGGTTGCAGGCGTGAGCAAAGGGTTACTCCGTCTGCGGTAGCCCCCGGTCAAGGCATGTATGAGAAAGCAATCAATGAACAACTAAGGTGCTGCAATGAAGAATTGATGCTTCTCATGTCTTCCCTTTCTGTCTGTTCCTCTCTCTGTCTCTGTCATAAAAAAAAAAAATTACCACGATGTTTTTGTTAATAGAAATGCATAATATTTTATGCACATTTTAAAAATAAAAATACTCAAAACAACTCTATTTCCAGATCCTGGCATATCATAAGTTTAAGTGTTTGTGGAGTAAATAAGTTGTATTCAATAATTTTAGTAAGCAATAAAATATAAAGTTTAATTCTATATTAATGAATTTTGCCAATGTGAAATAAGTCAATACTTCATTCTAGCTATTTAGAAATTTAAGTGCTAGACTGAGACAATGACATGAAGACAGTACTTCAATACGGCATGAGCCATATAAGAAAGAATATTCACAAAGAGTGCAGAAAAAACAATAGAGAGATGTACTTAAAGGGAACTATGCAGCCATACAAAAGTATACACAGACGCATAAAATACTATGTATTATGTATTTCTGTGCAACACACACACACACACGCGCGCGCACACACACTACTCATGCATACCATTGTTTCAGAAATACAACTAGATATTTACCAAAAGGGCAAAGGAAGACTGAGCCTTATAACAATGATGGGTGGAGAGGAGGACAGCCTCAGCTATGTGTTTATAGGATAATGCTCTAAAAGACTTCTAGTGTCCTCTTGTATTGTCACATCTGAAAATATAATGGCAGTGCCAGCTCTTGGTGCTTGCCCTTCTGGCTAGGTAACATTTTGCTGAGGTTCATGTTTAGCCCGTGGGCTGAAGGTTTTTATATCTGCTGTAAAGGCAGTCTGGGATAAGTCCTATCCTGAATAGCACACATGTAGTAGCCAAACCAAAGCTTCACAGAAATAAAAATGACTTCTCTTTTTAACTATAAAACAGCTAGAGTGTTAAGGAACCAAGAATAAGCCCTAATAATTTTAAACGCTGGAGACATGTATTTCAGTGAAATACATAACTAAAGAAAGAAAACAATTTGCATATTTGGAGACTTCTGGGACTTAGAACAAAATAAGAATACCCGATTCTTAGTTACATAAACCTACTATATAAATATTGTTCTAAAGACTTTGCATATATAAATGTATGTATTTACTCCTCACAACAGTGTACTGTTTCCCCCATTTTATAGATACATGTAGACATTGGAGGTCTGTTTTAACCTTGTTTATGTGGCTTTAAGATCTTTGCTCTCAACCACTTGGAGATAAACAGAAAACATAAAGGTAAGAAATATTTTTGAATTAGATCTGCCATAAAAAACAAAAAAAACAACAAAACAACAAAACAGACTACTTTGGAGTTTTTCAAATAAAGAAAAAGCAAAGTGCACTTTAAAAATCTTTAGCACTTATAACACAGGTGACAGAGGAAGCCTTTCTAAGACTTCTCTTTTACAAGCAAGCCAGTATGAAGTAAGGAGAAACCTTGGCATAATTAACAGATAATTTTTTTTAGTTCTTTGATTAAGAGATAACATCTGGGTAATTTCAGGGTATTTTTCATAAACTACATTGACTAGAACTGCCGATACCGACAAGCAGAGCTGTGTTATTTTCAATGAACTCAGACTCAGTGAACAATCTATTTCTGAAGAAGGAACAACTACAACCCGGTAATTAAATGAATTAGTTTACAAGTCAGGACTATACATTGCCCTGTACCCATACCAGTTTTTATTATTTTTAAGTGTTTTGTTCCAATTTTTTAAAACAAAAAAAAAGTCTGAAAGATTAAGCAAAGTCTAAATTGCATTTCATTTTCAGTTTAAATGCTCAGTGGATTGCACAATAAAAATCTCACTGATGAAAAACTGGCCGAGTAAAACTTTCTTTTGTTAATAGCCTGAGCCAAATCACCTGGAGCCAGTGGGCTCTGAGGCCATCTGAACAGAAAGCCATCCATTGGAGGCTTTCTCCTTCTGTTAGGTGCACTGTACAGTGTACATCATTCTGTCCTCACCCTGGGAGCTCTCTTGCCAGTCCTAGATCCACCATTCCTCATCATCCTGAAGCCAGACAAATGTTGGCAATTATAACACTGTGGTAGGGATGACATACTATGGCATGGTTGAGAAGGCCCTTCCATTTAAAACAACAACAACAAAAACATTGCTTTGTGATGCTTAAAACTCTCCCCAAGTAGTCTTCAGACAGAAACTCTGTGTTTGTTTTCAGTTTAAAGTAATTCTGCAAGACAAATATATACATTTTGTGGGTTACCTGTGTTAATTTATGAAGGATTCACTGGTGTGTGAGGGTGGGAGTGGGGAATAATTTGCACTTGCTATTCAGTGAAGTGTGTTGAGTGCCTACTATATGTTCAAGGCCCTTTGCCAGCCCTGATTTCTTTTCTCAGAATTCCTACTGCCTACACAAGTGTCCAGTTTCACCTCCCGACCGCTGCAGGGCCACTGCTCATGGGCTGGTGCTGCAGTACCAAAAGGGGACAATATCCCTTTAAACCCCTTGGGCAAGTTATTTCTAAACTTTTGTTTTTTGTCATCTTTTGGCAAATTTTGGCCATTAATTAGAAGATACCTTTTCTCTATTAGTTAATAGGAAGATGCCTATTAGTTCTTTCATTTCCTTTGATCCTCAGCAGCTTTCCTGACTTGACCTATTCTCACGGGTTTTGCTCTAATTCACCTCTTATCTGCAGCTCTGTATGGTTTTGTCTTGAGCCTCAAGTTGGTAACTAAGAAATAGAATGTGCCTTTCTACCCTTGTTTTTACATAAAATTAATTTTTGTGTGTTAGATTTTAAAAAATGAAATTGAATATTTTGTAGTTAAAGCAGTCATACTGTATTTTTACTCTAAAATTCTTAGATTATCCAAATGTGCCAAAGTCCTTATAGCACAGAATTGCTTATAAGACACTTATTTTTAGCTTGGTAATACAGAAAGCATATAATTCATACATATTACTAAATTTTCAGAAGTGCTGTATCTTATAGCTTTTTTATAGCTGTGACTCTCCACATAAGAATAAAGATAGGAGCAATTATTTTTTGTGTTCAGGCAATAAATATATATCTTTGACGTTGTTTAGATGTATTCAAAACCCACAAATACTTATTTGAAAGCAAAACATAATGTATCAGGAAATATGAAACAGCTATAAATCATGAATTCAGTTTATTTAATATTGAAATACACAAAAAGTACAGTTTGGATAAAGTAAAAGAAATGGTTTTAATCTTCCAACTTTTCTAGTAAAACATTGCAATAATGGAAGAAGAGGAGATGACAGATGTCAATGCAAGACCTTTTCAACGAATGTTCATGATCAGACCTCTTCAATGTTTTTAATATTTTATTCAATGACTATAAAATGTCAGCTTTAAAACCAGGTTTATAGTTAGCTTGTATGATTAGAAAACTTTCTCATCTTTTGAATCTTTCAAAGTCTTCATGTCAAAATCAAATCAGGCATTCTTTTCATCTAACTGTATTCATTTAGAATTTCTGCTATACAATATCAAAAATAACTTTAGGACAAAAAGCTAATTTGTAGCCCTAAAAGCAAAGTTAATCATTTTGTATTATATTCAGAAAAAATGTTCTATAAAATTTCCATAATTCTATATTGGAGATATTTTATCTGAAAAGAAAAGGATCAATTCTTTTTCTTTTATTTATTCAACAATGCATTTACTCAATAGACATTTATTAAAAACATACTATTATCCAGGCACAACCTATGCACTAAAGATACAGCAGTAAACAAACAAGTTTCTTGCAATCAGGGAACTCCTATTTGGCAGAGAAAGGAAGAAAAATTAATCAATCAGTTATCCAATCATTTATCATTAGGTGGTGATAAGTGTTAAGTGTTAAGAAGATAAAATAGTATAGGGAAATAGAAAGTGAATAGAAGGATCAGGTGCTGTTTTATGTATAGTCAAAAATTTGGAAAATTTTGACTAGAGGTTTGAATAAAGTAACAACATTAGCCATAAAAATATTTGAAAGAAAATTGTTTTGAGCACAGGACTGATTAGTATTAAGGCCCCAAAGCAAGAGCATACTTGGTGTGTTTACAAAACAGAAATAAAACTAGTACACCTGAATACAGTAGGAGTCCTGTGCAAAAATGATTGTAAGAGATAAGGTTATAGAACAGGGGACAATATATAGTGGAAACCAGATTTTGTTTATAGTGAGCCAGGAAGCTATTGTATGGTTTTGAGCAGAAAAGTGACAAATTTTAAGTATATCCGTCGGGCTATTTGTGGTAGAGTAGATTGAGCTGAGTAGAGTAGAGGTAATGTGGGAAGCTGGGGAGAAAAATTAGGAGTCCATAGCCCAAGACCAAATGAGACATATGTCTTAGCATGTTCTTTTAAGAAATCTTCAAAGTAGACACCAATCACTGTGCTCCACACTGTCACAAAATTATTCTGGCCAAGTATGACTCCTGGGGCTCAGTGTGCATGTGAAACAGAGATTTCTTTCTCTGTTAGCTTAAAGGTTTATTGTTACTTATAATAAAGAGTGGTTCTCTATATTTCAAGACAACCTCATAAGCAAACAGAAACAACTAAATATATATTTGACTGAAAAAAATATGTTTTTAGTCAAATATATTTTTTAAGTATTGAAATCAGGTGCCACTGGTTATACAATTAAAAAGAAACATTTACATGATTTATGTCAAATGATGACATCCTAAAATGTATTCCTTTTAAAGGGTAGCTTTATCAATAAAATATTACATATTTTAAAAAAATATTGAAATCATGTTGAAGTTGTTGAATCAGTAATGAGCCAATTTTAGAAACAAGGTTTGTTTCAAAGTATATTTATGTATATTTTCAACTACAGTGGTACCTTGAGATATAAGTTTAATTCATTCTGTAATCGAGCTCGTAAGTCAGTCAATTCATATATCAAACAAATTTCTCCCATTTAAAATAACTGAACTAGATTTAATCGGTTCCAGCCCTGTGAAACATCCCCAAACCATCCTAAATTATGAAAATAGACATGTTTTTAATTAAGAAACACACATGTATACTTTACCAATGCATAACAAAATATACGAAATAAAAAAAAAAGTGTTATTTAGTACTGTATTCTTACCTTGGAGACAGACCAGTGCAGCTAATGGAGGTGAATTGCAGAGGAGAAGGAGGGAGGAAGGGATGCAGGCACTGTAGACACGTAAACTAAAACTGCACTTTGTTAACACCAACTGTAAACTAAAACTGCATTTTCTTTACTTTAAACAAAACTAAAACTGCACTTCCTTTACTTTAAATGAAACCACAAAAACTTAATTGTAAAAAAAATGCACTTTCTTAACTTTAAACTTAACCTAAGCTTAACATTCCATATTTTTCATTTAATCATCACCTGTTTTTCCCTTTTTGGCTGCACTTTCAGCACTTTCACTTGCAGGACTTTTGAATAAATATCTATCCAAAGAGGTTTGCTTTTGCCTGCCTTTTAAAATGTTATGGAAATGTGACAAACAAGTGTCATTAAAAAGTGCTGAAACACGACCACTTGAAACTTTTTCTGGGTGTTTCTTTTCACTAAAGCTTGAAAGCTTCTCCCACATTGCCAGCATGTTTTTAATTTCACTTGTGGAAATCACTTCCTCCAACTCTACCTCCTCCTCACTACTAATTTCTTGAAGAAGCTCCATATGTTGCATCATCTGTAGCTCCTTCAATTCCTCAGTCGAGAATTCCTTCTCATGTTCCTCATTGAGCTTGTTTACGTCACCCTCATTCATCTACCTTCAGACCCATCAACTTTCCGAGGGACACAATCTCCTCCAACACTTTTACCTTGGTCTTGGTCTCTGGTTTGAATCCTTTGAAGTCTCTGTCTGCAACAACATCAGGCCATAACTTTTTCTATGCCGAGTTCAAGGTTCTTCTGGTAACCACTTGCCATGCCAAGTCAATAATGCCAAGTCAACATATCACGATGTTGTAGTGATCTTTTCAAAACTCTCGAAGGGTTAGAATTGTATTCTCAGTCACCTCAAAGCAGTGGCAGAACGAGTGCTTTGTGTAAAGTTTTTTAAAGTTGGAAATGACCTGCTGATCCATAGGTTGCAAGATTGAAGTCGTGTTGGGTGGGAGGTAGAGGACTTTCACAAATTTGAACTCATGGAGAATGTCATGGTGAGTTCAAGACCAGGTGGGTGGGCTGGAGCATTTTCAGGGATTAGTAATGCTTTCATCAGGAGTTTATTTTCTTGAAGATATTCCTTCACTGCAGGACCAAAGATGAGATTTACCCATTCAATAAAAAACTGCCATGTAACCCATGCCCTAGCATTGGCGCACCACATAACCTGCAGTTTTTAAGAACCTTGTGAGTCCTAAAGGCTCGAGGATTTTCGGAATGATACACTAGCAGTGGCTTTACTTTGCAGTCACTGCTAGCATTTGCACACAATGGAAGGGTCTAACGGTCCTTTATGGGTTTATGGCCTGGCAGCTTCTTCTCCTCTGCTGCGATGAAAGTCCTCCAGGGCATTTTTTCCCAAAACAATCCTGTTTCATCACAGTTGAACACTTGTTGGGAGATGTAGCCTTCCTTTGCGATAAGCGCAGCAAAACGTGCAATGTACTCCTTAGCTGCCTTAACGTCAGCATTCGCAGCTTCACCATGCCTCACTACCGAGTGGATGCCAGATCTCTTCTTGAAATTTTCAAACCAGCCATGACTTGCCTTAAATGTATCTTCTTCTGCCTCTTTTGAAGTTGATGGTTCTTTCTTCTTCAAGTCACTGTAAATAATATGTGCCTTTTTTGCATATTACAGTCTCTGTCACTGTATCTCCTGCCAGCTCTTTCTTTTTCACCCATACCAGCAGAAGCCTCTCCATTTCTTCATGGATATTTTCCTTAATTGGGATAGAATTGTAGTTCCTTTTGCTGGATTTGCTCTTTTGATGGCATCCTTTTGTTTGAGAATGGTACAAATTGTAGATGTATTGCAGTCTTACAGCCTTGCCAGTTTAATCACTTGTACACCATGCTCATGTTTTTCTATTATTTCTTGCTTTACTTCTATCAACATCATTCTCTTCTTCTCACCACTGTCCTTTACACTCACTTTCTTTGGCCCCATGTTAGCACACAAAAAGAGTTAGTAAAAAATGCAAAAATGATGCAAGAATGAGTACAGCACATGAGATTCAACTTGATTCTGTGGGTGACACATGAGAAAGAATGAGATGCTGGAGTTGTGCTACTGATACTGGACCCATGTGCCAATGCACCAACCAGCGGCAGCTTCCCAAATCATGACTCGTATCTCGGAATTTCACTTGGATCTTGAACAAAACTACGGACTGAGTTGCAGCTCGTATCTTAAAAATATCATATGTTGGTCTGCTTGTATCTTAAGGTACCACTATATATGTTTATTTTTAGAGCTTTAAATATAACTATAATCGTAGTTCTTCAAAGATTGTAGGTACATTACATTGTAAATATATGGCTCAGAAAAACAAAATATTTTTACAAATATGAAATATATTTATCTGTATAAAGGTAATCAATAAAATTATTATAACATTTTATGAGTCAATTTATATAAAATGTCCAGAATAGGTAAATATTAGACACAGAAAGATTAGTGGTTGCTTAGGGCTGAGAGAAGTGGGAGATTTGAGGGGAGTGATAAGTAGAGGGTACAGAGTTTCTTTTACAAGTGCTAACAATAGTGGTCCCTAGTCTATCGCAGGGCTTAGGTCCCAGAACCCCCCGCAATTGGTGAAAACTCGTGAAGTGGCAACCTTACATTTGTTTTATTATTTACATATATTTTAAGGCTTTATCAACCTTCCCCACACTCTTATAAACCTTTCCCACACTCTTATAAACACTTCCTATGCTCTTAAATACTTTTTATACACTTAAGCCTATATAATTTTAACAACATATAAAATTCTATATCAGTACTCACCAGTAAATACTAATATGTTTCAAACCAGTTTCTTATATTGTTCTCAATTTGTTAGGCAAGAAAATGCTTATTTTGCCACAAAAATAATTAAAATAAGAAATATATAAAAATACCTATATACTGCAAAATTCCATGATATAGTGAAAAATCTGCAATACAAAATTAGATATATACAATTGAGAAATTTGCAATATAGTGAGAGTGCAAAAAATGAACCATGACATGGCGAGGGATGACTGTATTCTAAAATTGATTGTGACTATAGTTGCCCAACTTTAAAACCATTGGATTGTATATGTTCAATGGGTGAATTGTATGATATGTAAATTATATCTCAATAAAACTGTTACCAAAAAAAGATGATGAAAAAAAAATGATGATGAAACTGATAGAAGAGTTTTGCTCATAAAAGCAATGGCCACATAAATTCACGTTTAAAAAATTCTAATATAACAGCAAGTCAAGAAATTAAAGTGCCTCTGCATGATAGTTCTTAGGTTTACAAACTTTTTGTTTCCTTTGCATTTATGAATGACTATGTTTGTATATGTATATTATATTCTGTATTTGGGAAAATTGGGGAGGAGATAGTCAGGTTGAGAATCAACCTGTTAAAAAGAAAAGGTATCATTAATCACCAACTGACTATCATTTATCATTAATTAACTGCTTCATAGAAATTAAGTGTCTGAATTTGTGTTTGCCTAACGTAGGTCTAGAAGATTTGTTTGAAGTATCTTTTGTGCTATGGTAAATTTCAATCAAGGAGAGCTGTCAGGTCAGACATCAAGAAAAAGAAGTATGACTTCCTTTAAGTCAAGGAAAGGTGATTTATGGTGAACATGTTCTTCTTACAGCAACACTGCCTTTCAGAGGCTTCTTAAGAATTCTCATTAATGGCAATATTTTTTATGTGGAGACACTTTCCCACCAGCCCTGATGGACATGGCTCTTACCTCTACTTCTATTAGCCATAGCTGCAAATGTCTGGTTCAAATCAGCTCCCTACCAAATTACAATGCTTGTTGAGAGTTTCAGTAGTAATGAGCTCAACCCATGTAAACTATTTGTATAGATTTGAGGAGCATAAATATTTCTTCTGAGCCTTTAATCAAGATTATTGAGGTTGGTGATGTACAAATGGCAAAATACAGGTGTTCTGATATCTGGGTTATGCTTGAATTTTGCACCAAGAATTAATGGATCTTATGCAGAGGTGTTTAGAGCAGCTTCTTGTAAAAATATATATTTGTACTTTTATTCAACTGTTTTCCCTATTGTGAAGCATTTCTATCAGATTATAATGATAGTTCTAATATGATGAATCTGAGCACTTTATTTTGTGTGGTGCTGAAAATTACTTTGCATAATAATAAACTACCTAAACAAACATAATTTGCCTTTTTACCCTACGGAAAAGAAGGATGAAGAACCACTTCCAGGGCAATAAAGAAAATACTTTTTTTCTTGTGTTTTTTTTTTTCTTAGGTTGAAAAAGTACCTAGGCACAATAGTATTTTGTATTGGTTTGGGACACTACACAAATTGTCCCTAGATTAGAGTGCTGTGTTGAACTGGTCTCAATCCAAGCACATAATTCCGACTATCAAGGGAACCTAGACATCTCACACAGAATAGCACAAGTGAAATGGGGCCAGACACTCTTAAGAAAGCACCTGGCCCCATTTGGTGTTATTATGGCCAGAACCTGAATATGGCGATCTGAAAGATTGGCAAGTGTCCCTGGCCAGTGACAGAGTAGTGGAAATTTGCCTATTTGTGGTAGCTCACAGGAAAAGCAGGTTGCAGGGGTCAGAAACAAAAGAAGTGCTTATTTATGTGTCTGGCTGGGTCATATTTCTTTTTGTTCTTCCCTGGCCAGAAAATATTTAGCTTATTCATTATCCTTAGTCTAAAACACCCACAAAAATCAAAGTTCCCCTGTATATTTTTCCAAATGAACAGATTCGCAAATTTTCTTTCATCTTTACTCCTGATTTCACTTTCTAGTATTGTTTTTATTCTTCACCGAACTACTCTAATTAATCATGTTTTTCAAGCACTATACAGTAAGTCTGTACTTAATTTTTCAAAGTTCTTAAAACTGTAACTTTAATCAAAACGATATATAAGGAAACTAATTTTACCATAAGCTAATTCACATAAATTAGAGTCAAGTTTCTACAGCATATTTCTGTCCACAAATACATAACCAAACTTCCTCTAAAGAATTCTAAATTCTAATATTAAACAATGAAATAAATGTGAACTGTACAAACATTTAAGAAAGTCCAATAAAAACAAGAGAATTATTTCTCAACTTGCTATTCCAGTTCAGGGTTGTGCTTGGCCAGAGCCTCCCCAGTGTTCAATGTTCATGGAGAAAACCTATCCTGGACAGGACCCCTTTTCATCACAGGTGTTCATACACACACCCCAAATCACTCAGACTGGGACAATGTACACGTGCTAATTCACCTCAATGTGCATCCCTGGGATGTGGAAGGACACCAGAGTACCTGGAGAAATCCCATGCAGACACGGGGAGAATGTACCAGCTCCACACAGACAGTGGTCCTGGCCAGGAATTGATTCCTTTATTTTTTATTTTTTTATCATCAGTGTTATAGTGAAATGATGTTGAACTAAGTGACAGTTATTTGAGAAACTGCTGTACAGTGCTGTAATCAATTTTGAGTAGGGCTCTGTGGACTAGAAGGTCAACTCTTTTCATAGAAGCAAAAACTGAGAATGGTGAGTGAGAAATGTAAGTGTCCAGGTAGAAGCAAACTATCAAATCTGACCATAATTTATTGTTTGGGTTTCTAGGGTATGAATGAAATTTTACCATATTACCTTTCTTTCAATAAATTTTAAAATATACTGAGTACTTCCACTGATACCCTGTGCCTTTAAAGGTTCTGAACAGGACTCTGGCTGAGAGAGCCTTATCTTTCCTTTTATAGACTTTCTTAGCATTTCTGTTTATTTCTTAAGGAAATTAGTATTTCCTGTATTGTTTTACTGTTATTGTTCATCTATTTCTATTCCCTAGTTTATAAGTCTATTGAGAATAGGTGTCACGTGTCATTTATCACTGTTTTTCTTAATACCATGTCATGTCCTAGTAGATACTAAATATTTTTGAGTGACTAAAATAAGTATCTTCATCCAAAATATATTGCACCTTATTCTGCAAGTAAATCAATACATTTTGTTAGTTGAAGAACACAACAACAGGTGGTTTACTGTGAAGTGAGAAATACTGAATTATCAATAAATTCTCATGAGTATTGATCTAATTGATTTGTTCAGGTGTAATTCTGCATTCACTGCCAAAACCAGAGCTGTGATAAAGCAATAATATAGTTGTTATTTAATAAATATGATTTTATTTTGATTATAGATCTGTTTCCAAATCATAATTTCTACTCATTTTCAGTACACAAAAGTACAGCTGATTTGTTATACGAAAAAAAAGTCCTGCAATAGTTTACATGTTGAGTTCACTTTCTCATTATTTAAAGATAGCTGTTACATGACACATGGGTAAGGATTTTATGCAGAAACAGATACCACTGGCTCCTTTAGACTCTTGCCATTTCTGTGGGGTTTGAGTACCAGTAGCATCAACAGCAGCTGCAGCTTGTTAGAAATACAGACTATCAGGCTTCAGCCCAGACTACTGAATGAGAGTGTACATTTTAACAAGATCCCCGGGTGATTCAAATGCACATTAAAATTTGAGAGGAACTACATTAGGTCTTTATTTCTATCAAGGAAATTAGAAATATCATATTTATAGAATTGAAAGAATAAAGTCTTGTTGTGTCTGTTTTTGATTGGTCCTACAACCTCATCAGTTTAGTTGATGCAGGAGAGAAGCTTAGGAAGGTTTTGAATATTAAAGCCTCCGTAAGATCAGAATCACAGGAAAATAATGGTCACCTATATTTTGAAACGAGATAAAGTGGTTAGTTAAAAGGCAACATTTATAAGATGCTCACTGTGTGCAGAAATTTAGGTGAGGCTCTCCAGGTCATTACAAATGAATATATTTCTTAGGTGATGTGTTTGTTTCAAGATATATACAGTTAAATATAGGAGACAAATGTCCTAAATTATTATTACATACATTTTTCCAGAATATATTTATCCCAGGCAAAATTCATAGCCATGTCTGGACTATAGTCAACCATATGACTAATGCGCTATGTGATCAACTACTTCAAAGTTAGTGTGACTGGGTATAGAAAAGAGTCAGGAATCAGAAAAACACAAAACCATATAAATTTGCACATAACCTGGTATGGTAGGTTGTCATCGGTCCTAAGCCACTAGCCCTCTTGATGTCCATGCCCTTTGCCATACACTTTTCTGGGATTCCCCCTGTAGGTAGTATGTAATTCCCTGCTTCATACTTTGGTTCAGCCAGCAGACTTAGCCAATAACATGAGATAGAAATGACACTGTTCCAGTTCTGAACTTCGGCATCAAAATAACTTGGTGAACTATGATGAGCAGGATTGCATAATGTGAAAGTGGGAAGACAAGCAGAAGTGAGAGCACTCAGATTCCTATAGACAACAGTAATAGAATTAAATTTTATTTTTAGTACTGGTGGTTTTTTAATAATAATTTTATTGATTGATTGATTTTAGAGAAAGAAGGAGAGAAACATCAAACTGTTGTTTCACCTATCAATGCATTCATTGATTGATTATTGTATGTGCCCTGACTGGGGATCAAACCTACAACCTAAGCATATTGGGATGACACTCTAACTGAGCTACCCAGCCAGGGCAACGACGGTGGGTTTTTAGGAAACCCCGTTCTGCTCTATAGCATAGCTATCTGAATTCTATTACCTTTATTAGACTTTTAGGCCTTTGATAATGGAAATCTACTGCATATTATCTGTCATTGAGTTCTTCCATTTAAGTACAATGTAGGTGTTTTGTCAAGTGGTAATTAAAATGGTTATGGGTGTTATTGTGTAACCTAAACATCAGTGGACAAGCACTTACAAATAAAGGTAGTAATTAGATGGGAAAAACTGAAGATTATAGAAATATTGTTTTATACTGACCACATCTTTTGTACTTTATGGTCTTTGAAAATGGGAATCTAAATGATCTACCACTGAATTTTCTCCATGCCAAGTACAAGGTTGATACTTGGTGAATATGTTAGGTGGTAACTGAAATAGGTACATGTCATTTGTAAGTCAATATTTTCTTAAATTGCAGATGATGACATTTTATAAAAGAAACTGAATCACAAAAAGTATAGGTGTTCATTTACCATAATAGAAAACATTTTCATTATTATCTTGAATAAAATATTACTCTTATAAATGTTTAGCATAGAGTAACTCCACGTTACATGAATATTCAAATACGAAGCATTTGAAATAGTTTAAATCGTAATAGTTTAAATTACCTTTCAAAAACATATCACAATTTGCTTTTATTAAATAATTAGATATTTTAATCTCATGTGGCACAGTCCTAGCAACCTTTTTTTTTTTTTTTTTTTTTTTTTGTATTTTTTGTAAGTGAGAAGCAGGGGGAGGTGGACAGACAGAATCCCGCATGCACCTGACTGGGATCTGCCTGGCTTGCCCACCAGGGGGCGATGCTCAAGCCACCGGGGGCATTACTCTGCTGCAACCAGAGCCATTCCAATGCCTGAGGCAGAGGCCATGCAGCCATCCTCAGTGCCCGGGCCAACTCTGCTCTAATGGCGCCTTAGCTGCGGGAGGGGAAGAGAGATATATAGAGAAAGGAGAGAGGGAAGGGTGGAGAAGCAGATGGGCGCTTCTCCTGTGTGCCCTGACTGGGAATCAAACCCAGAACTTCCACACGCCAGCCGATGCTCTACTGCTGAGCCAACTGGCTAGGGCCCTAGCAACTTTTTAAACTGCAGTGACAGTAGTTTTAAAAACTGCAGTGACAGCTTGGGTAATGGGAATTATTCATGGTTGGAAAAATTTAAGATAAAAATTTGGGACAGTTCTGGGACAACACTAAGAATTCATCTATAGGGTCTTCTTTTGATAAAAGGTTATGGCTGACTGACCTTTTGTCAGAAACAGTTGAGAGAATCATCTTCCTAGATATTAAAGGGTCTTTAACAGGAACAATTCTATGTTCCTTTCCCCCTCTATTTAGAATCCTGCTGTGTCCAACTTCATCTGTTATCTGTACCCTGAAAGACTGAGACAGCAGGTAGAAAGGGGGCAGAACTGATGATTTCTACCACTGAATGGATACTTGTTTACCCTGAACTTCTTGGTGGGTCTAGGATCAAGGTCCAGAAAGCTGACAATTTGACTTACTGGTCCTTCTTTCACTTAGCCATTTTACATCTTAGATATTTATTTATTTATCAAATATTTACTTGGTGTTTATTAACCCTAAAATTTCTTTGTTAGTCTTTCTTCTGCCAGGAAGCCTTTGCTGATCATTGTAGATCTTACTGATCCATTCCTCCCTACAACTCATCTAATTGTTGAAATTCTTGTATTACTTACTTGGCACTTAAAAAGACATTGTCTTCAAATGCCTTTTAACTTAAAATTAAATTAAAACATTTAATTAGGGCCCTGGCTGGTTGGCTCAGTGGTAGAGCGTCGGCCTGGCGTGCAGGAGTCCCGGGTTTGATTCCCAGCCAGGGCACACAGGAGAAGTGCCCATCTGCTTCTCCACCCCTCCCCCTCTCCTTCCTCTCTGTCTCTCTCTTCCCCTCCCGCAGCCAAGGCTCCATTGGAGCAAAGTTGGCCCGGGCACTGAGGATGGCTCTGTGGCCTCTGCCTCAGGTGCTAGAATGGCTCTGGTTGCAACAGAGTGACACCCCAGATGGGCAGAGCATCGCCCCCTGGTGGGCATGCTGGGTGGATACTGGTTGGGCACATGCGGGAGTCTGTCTGACTGCCTCCCCATTTCCAACTTCAGAAAAATACAAAAAAACAAACAAACAAAAAACATTTAATTAGGTCTACTTTTATTACTTATATATTATCTCCCCAATTAAAGTGTTGCTGAGGGGAAGAAGGAGTTTCTAAACACCGTTGTGTCCCTATAGCACTTAGTGCAGAATAAACATGAATATAATTTATTGATCCAATGCAGGAATGAATAAATGAATGAGTGGCTTTGTGAGTGTCATTTATTATGTTTTCATCAAATTATACAGTGCCTTTCTTGTGAAGCTTATATTCTAATGAGTAAAAGATCACATCCTTGTATTTTTATCATTAAGATATATTTCACCTAATGCCAACAGTGTTTTATGATTTGTGAGAAACATATTTGTTTACATTTTTCTAATAGACGTAAGTAATGTTCATTTGATGTTTATTTACAATTTGTAGAAAATAGTAATCTATAGTTAACTCTTTATTAACTGATATACAGATTTTCTAGATTTTTCATTAGCACCTTTAACTGTGATAGAGGATTAAAATGAATAGTTAATTTCAGTTTTGTTGTAAAATTTTTTGTTATAAATTCATAGAGAGATGAGAAGTCTTGCTCTTTTGATTTCTGGGATCCTTTCACATTATCTGTGGACATTGTTTTTGGTTCTTGAATCCATAAATATCAGTGACTGAGAATTGTGTTCAGTATTTACAAATGCTTACCAGCAGGTGTGGAGATACATCTTACTCTTTCTTCTTGTATCATTACTAACTTTTAACTATAGGATCTCTAGCTCGGCAAACCTAAAGTTTTTACATGTCTTGAAGATATGAAAATTGTTATAATCAGAGAATGCAAGGACAAATTTCTTATCATTCCCACCCAGTTCACCTCTTTAAAGGTTCTACTCTATATTCTTTTTTTTTTTTTTTTTTTTTTTTTTTTTTGTATTTTTCTGAAGCTGGAAACGAGGAGGCAGTCAGACAGACTCCCGCATGCACCCGACCGGGATCCACCTGGCATGCCCACCAGGGGTCAATGCTCTGCCCATCTGGGGTGTCGCTCTGCAGCAACCAGAGCCATTCTAGCACCTGAGGCAGAGGCCATGGAGCCATCCAAAGCCCTGGCAAACTTTGCTCCAATGGAGCCTCGG
Organism: Saccopteryx leptura; assembly: GCF_036850995.1. Taxonomy (NCBI): domain Eukaryota; kingdom Metazoa; phylum Chordata; class Mammalia; order Chiroptera; family Emballonuridae; genus Saccopteryx; species Saccopteryx leptura. The sequence goes on from NC_089505.1 coordinate 145,562,272, forward strand.
CTGCGGGAGGGAAAGAGAGAGAGACAGAGAGGAAGGAGAGGGGGAGGAGTGGAGAAGCAGATAGGCACTTCTCCTGTGTGCCCTGGCCGGGAATCGAACCCAGGACTTCTGCACGCCAGGCCGACGCTCTAGCACTGAGCCAATGAGCCAGGGCCTACTCTATATTCTATTTAATGGTGCAACTACTCAATTCTTCCCTTAGAACACAAATACACTCATAGACAATATGAAATCAATGAACATGGCTACATTCAGGATAACTTTATATCTAAACAATGATTTTTTTTTTAATTTAGTGAAAGGTGGGAGGCAGAGACAGACTTCGCATGTGCCCTGATTGGAATCCACCTGGCAAGCCCACTGTGTGTGTGGGGGGGTGATGCTCGCCTATCTGGGGCTTGCTCTGTAGCTCAGCAACCAAGCTCTTTTAAGCACCTGGGGGGGGGGCATGGAGCCATCCTCAGTGCTGGGGCCAACTTGCTCCAATCAAAGCATGGCTGTAGGAGGGGAAGGGAAGAAAGAGAGAGAGAGAGAGAAATGAGAGGGGGAGGGGTGGATTAGCAAATGGGTGCTTCTCCTGTGTACCCTGACCAGGAATTGAACCTGGGACATCCACATGCCAGGCCAATGCTCTACCACTGAGCCAACCTGACAAGGCTAAAACAATGAAATTTTAATCTTGTATAATTTTCAAGTATCATGACTTTTGATTATTAAGAATTATTAAAAAAATTTAAAACCATGTTTAGCTTAAAACCTATGCTAAAACAGAGGTATGCAATCTGGCTGTTTCTTTATTTACATGTTGTCTCTATAACTTTTTTTTATTATTACTACAGAGTTAAGTCCTGCAGCAGAGGTAAGTACTAGTGAGAAAGAACATAAACCAACAAAGACAAAACTATTTACTCTCTTGTCTTCACATGCTATACAAAATACAATATAAGGCATGGTTTTTGCCCTCAAAACAACACACATCTTAACATAATAATATTCATGAAAATCACATAATGTATTTTGAGCACTAGTATGTGCCAAGCATTGTTCGAGGCATCCTTACCACAGTCCAAGGTTATAAATGGGCATGATCTCTGCCCTAATGAAATTTATATTTTTGGATGAGAGTTAAAAAGTAACAAATAAATGTGCACAATGTATAAAAGTAATGTACAGTCAAAATTATTCCCACAGATATTTCTGGCTTCTAAGCAAGATTGGAAAGGACAGAAGCAGTACCAACAATCTGCTTTTAGGGTTTTCCAAACTTGAAACTACTAGTTGCACATTTAAACTCTAGCTGGAATTAACAATTTATCCTGAGGAAAAGCTTAAACCTTGTCTTTGCAGGAACTACAATAAATCAAGGAGAAAATATACAAGTTCAAGGTTAAGAGCCTTAATGTATTTTTTTAAAATGAGCTTAGGTTATCTTAAAGCAAAGCCTTAAACTTGGCTGTTTTGAAGCAAAGGTTTTAGATAATAGAAAAATATAATTAGATAAATTTGGAATTCTCTATCAAGCCTTAGAAATAAATATCTCTAAATATTGCTGTATTTGAAGTTACTTGAGGATTTATGGTTATAAAGGAGCAGGTTGAGGAACTATAAAATATGAATTAGGAATTATGACTGGATAGGGGAAGTGATCTGCTTGGAGTCTGACACACTGGCCCCTGAGTGTCCTGTCTTTAGTAAAGTTCCCAAAGCAAGAGACTCCACTCTCAAATGTGGACAGGTAAGAAGAATTCAGCCCTGGCCGGTTGGCTCAGCGGTAGAGCGTCGGCCTAGCGTGCGGAGGACCCGGGTTCGATTCCCGGCCAGGGCACACAGGAGAAGTGCCCATTTGCTTCTCCACCCCTCCGCCGCGCTTTCCCTCTCTGTCTCTCTCTTCCCCTCCCGCAGCCAAGGCTCCATTGGAGCAAAGATGACCCGGGCACTGGGGATGGCTCTATGGCCTCTGCCCCAGGCGCTAGAGTGGCTCTGGTCGCAACATGGCGACACCCAGGATGGGCAGAGCATCGCCCCCTGGTGGGCAGAGCGTCGCCCCTGGTGGGCGTGCTGGGTGGATCCCGGTCGGGCGCATGCGGGAGTCTGTCTGACTGTCTCTCCCTGTTTCTAGCTTCAGAAAAAAAAAAAAAAAAAAGAAGAATTCAAATTATAGTACCAGGAGAATAAGACAGAAAGTATACATGTCTTTAAATAAAAATAAGAAACCTCAATATGCTTATTCTTGTGTTTCAGCAATAGTTGTCTTCCTGATGGGAACCTTCATGGGAGAAGTGCAATGGTCAAGTATAATGTTTCAGTCATAGTTATATGGTCTACTGGATATTCATCCTGAAAGACACTTAGTAAATTCTCTATGGATTGGAATTCTGTGGTGCAGAATCTCTGTCACTGAATATTCTAGTTTTCTGTTAAAAGAATTAAAAAGGAAAAAAAAAAAGGAAAAGAGACCATATTGTATCTTTATTTTCAAATCCTCTATCATATTTTTACATTATTTATTAGATTATCCTCTATAAGAAAATTTCAAAATAGCACTAAAATGAACACACTATTGTTTATAAAACAGTCAAAATAATTCAAAATATAAAATTTAAATCATAGTCCTATAAAGAGTTGTAAGTATGGAGGCCTTTACGTAGCTTTCAGAGCACCAAGGACCACATTAGAAGATATTTTTCTAATACCTAGAAGCCAAGCTGCTTCACTGGAGATGAACTCATTGGAAATTATTTCACAGAAACGCGTGAGGAAGAGGAAGTAGAAGGCATTTCAACTTAGTTGTGTACCAAATAGATTTCTGTTTAGTTTGTCCTGAGTTAACCATCTTAAAATACAAAGCTGGGAAGGCTTTCTAAATGTCATCAAATAGTTATTGTTTCATAAAATCAGGAAGCAAGCCTCTGCAATGTGCTCATTTTGAGAAGGTAAAATGAATTATTTTTGACAAGATTGACTTTTAAGAATTATACATGACACTATTGAGAAGGGGAAATAATTCAAAACTGACATTTTTTTTTACATGGATTATGTCTCTATGACCAATTTAAGTGACTACAAATTTAGTTGGCATGTTTTGATTTTAATTAAAGATGACAATATTAGGTTGTTGTTTGTTCAGAATAGATATTGCTTATTCATATTAGTTTATTTTTCTTCTTAATGCAACTTTAATTAAAGTAGAACAAAAATATACATAAATTATAACCATATAGCTTGATGAATTTTTACAAAGGAAATATATTTATGCAACCAGCATCCAGATCAAGGAGTACCCCTGTAGCCAGTGTGTCTGGCTTCTGGTAACTATCCCAATTTTTAAGAGCAATCACTAGTCCTGTCAGATTACTTGGTTGGTTAGAGCATTCTCTGGATAAGCAGAGGTTGTCAGTTCAATCTGTAGTTAGGACACATTCAGAAACAGATTGATGTTTCTATTTTTCTCCCTTCTACCCTCATTAAAATCAATAAATTAATTAAAAAAGGAATAACACTATCTTGATTTCTAATTGTGGCAATGTTTTTGTTTGTTTTTTTTTTTAATTCATTTTAGAGAGGAGAGAGAGAGAGAGAGAGAAGAGAGAGACGGGGGAGGAGCTGGAAGCATCAACTCCCATATGTGCCTTGACCAGGCAAGCCCAGGGTTTCGAACCGGCGACCTCAGCATTTCCAGGTCGATGCTTTATCCACTGCGCCACCAAAGGTCAGGCACAATGTTTTAACTTCAAATAAACATAATCAAATGATATATACTCCTTTACGTTTGGCTTATTTTTATTCAATATTATATTTGCAAAATTCATTCATGATATTGTATGTAACTCTAGCCCATTCATTTTCATTTCTGTATAAGATTCCATTATATAAAGATAATCAAATATTTAATCTATTGTGTTGATGAATATTTGGGTCCTTTGCAGATTTGGGCTATTATGAATAATACTATTCTACACATTGTTGTTTATAACTTTTGGTGAAAAGATGTCTATTATTTCTTTAGATATATCTAGAAGTGGATTTACTAGGTTATAGGGTAAGAATATGTTTAGCTTAAGTTCGTATTGTCTAACACTTTTCCCAAAAGGCTGTCTCAATTTACACTCTTACCCAAGAGTTTAAGAGTCTTATTTGCTCTATCCTAGCCAACCATTGTACTTTTTCTCTTTTTTGTTTTAGTTGTTCTGTTGGGTCTGGAGAGTTTTGAAATTGTAGTTTCAATTTTTATTGCCCGATGACTAATGACATTAACTGCCTTTTGATATATTTATTGATTATTTGGATGTGCTCTTTGTACTTATCTATCTACATTTTTAACCTACTCTCTTATTGTACAGTCAGCCATAAATTTATGGTTTATAAGAATTTTTTTATATATTCAAGATACAAGTTCCTTGTTGAATATATGTTATAAATATCTTCTCAAAAATTGTGGTTCATCTTTTTACTATTTATGTCACATCATATCATTGAATAGAGACATTGTCACTTTTTAATATCTTCAATTACTTATTTACTTATTTATTTACCTTCTCACCATAGTAAAATACACCATGTATCTGAGTCTCATGAAGTGCCAAATAGAAGGCTCTATTTAATCAGCATATTCAAGTTTGGCACATATTGCAAAATTCCATTTAGAAATTTTGCCCCAAAGGTATGATTAAAAAATGAGGCTATATAATATGTGTTCTATCTTTTTAATTACCAAATCAATTTGATCCTAGTGTTTCTATTTATAATTAATTATTTAAATTCCTGTACTTAAAATATGACCTTTTACAATTTTCAATATAAATAAATGCTCAAAAGACACGAAGATCATTGAAAAAGAATTACATCTTATTGACTTTATGAGTATGAGTGTTTTATACTTAGTATATGCCACATCTTCTTCTTTTACTGTATGTGACTCCTTACAGTCTGTTTTATATTGCATTATCCTCTTCACTAATATCCCTGCAGTATCTACTCCACCTCCATGAAAGATACTTTCTTCCCTGTTACCAGAGATATCTTTGCCAATGGACATTGACATAGATCACTTCCCAGGAAGAAGCATTCTAATGTCTTAAAATAAAATTCAAACTTCTTTGTCCAACATACATGGCCATGAATAATAAATAATATGTTTTCTATTCACCGTCAATCACCTGGCATTACTTGAAGTTTCTTGGACAGGGTAGCACACTTCTGCACTTAGAATGACTTTATCCCCATTTTTTCTTCCAGTCCAACTCTGAGTCCTTTAAACCTCAATTGGTAAACCTTGTCTTCTCTGACATTCGTAAACCCAGTTAACTTCAGCATGTAGACTCTCCAAATATTGAACACAAGTCATACTTATTTCCCTGTTTATATACATTTTCTCCCTAGTTGACTGTGAAATTTCAGGTAGGGTCTAATAATCTGATTCATCTTTCTGTTTACAGTGCCTAGAATGGGCCCAACAAAGTGTCTGGTATAAGTTTATTGAGTGAGTAAATGAATGAACCATTCTTTTCTCTAAGGTTTTTTCTTTTCAAAATACTACAAAAATGTCAACTAAATTTGATTTGAAAAATTATTTCTTCTATCACAAGAAATGATTAAAAATGAAGAATAAAGGCATATATTTACATGGAGGCTAAAAAAGGAAATTCTTCAATAAACTTGCATTTTTTGGATCAGAGAAGATGAAGGGATGAGTAAAATTATATATATATAACATATAGATACAGATAACAGGACAGAAAATCCCAGAGGGAAGGAGGGAAGGAGTTAGGGGAAGAGGCAAAGTGGGGTAATTAGGGAAAAGGGGGTGGAAGTGAGGGAGTTGTATTGAGTGGGACACTTGAATCCATGTTAACACAATAAATTAAAATTAATAAAAAATTAAAAACAAAAAGAACCAGGAAAAAAATTGCATTTTTTGATACTTTCACGAGGCTGAATGAGAACAGTACAAATTAAAATTTTGACCCTAAAGAAGGACAGTATAAACTTTTTCCTTTGTTTCACCTGGCCTTGTTTACTGGTCATTGAAAGGTCATTTAGAAATTTTAGTATTTGGTGCCTTTATTCAGCATTAAAAAATACAGGTGTTGAAAAGATAAAAGTGAGGCTTAGCAGAGCTCAGAAGAAAGATGGTTTATAGTGCCTTCTGAAAAAAAAATAGCCATTGTTCCTTACATCCTGTCAGATAAGAGAATTCCTTGGTAAGAAGAGGCGGAGAGAGATTAGAGAAGATGATATAACAGTCTAGAAACAAAAAATTCTGAAAGCAGGTAGCAGGGAAAGGTCTCCCAATGGATTCAGGGCAGGCTTACAACAAACACAGTCTGACAAAAACAAAGAAGGTTAAGGTGCTCCTGAATTTAGACGTAATTTATAAAATTGGCTCCAACTATATCACAGTAAACATTGTAAGTTACATCACAAAGAGCTTTCTGAAACCTTCGATTTCAGTGACAACTTCACAATAAAAGGGCATAAGATAAAAATCTCATTATTTTTCATTTTTTCCCCTTTTCAAGAGGCTATGTCTTTGTCAAATTTATTTGAGTTGTCAAAAGGTAAAGTGAGACTGTCACAGAGATAGTCTGGAAGCGTAATGCTCTTATACCTAGTTCATGTACTCTTTATATAGAGGAGTCATGCCATTATCTATACTACCCATGAGATGTAGGTGTTAGTGATTGAATGCAGTCGGCAGCCCCCTCAACTCTAACCCGAGCATAGCGGAACTCATATTGACTATTGCACTATCAAGGCTGAGAGAGGTATGAGAAAGAGTTAATGTAAAAATTCAATCATCTGTGAGAAAATTTTATTGTTTTGCAATATAAGCTAGCCTGATTAGACATTGCTAACATTAATGACTTTGTCACTACTTACATTGAGAAAAATTATAATCAATGGTAACTACATTCAAAGTTTTGCAAATGTGAACACTCACTTTATGGGAAAATTAAAACAAAATTGCAGTGAAGGCTATTTGGATAGAAAGGTCACATTATTGATGTTCAGATCTGAGCAGCAAATCACCTCTGAATTTTTTAACTAGGAAGACAAACCTTCCTGGCAGTATTAAATTTAAGTTAGGTTCTGTGAACCATTATACAATGACAGATATAAAGAACTATAATTTAATTTTAGGAATTGAATTTAAGAGCTAAATTTTAAATTCAACTTAACTAAGTAATGCTAGTATTATTTGAGTGACAACTTAAAGTTTATAACACAATTCCATGTACATTGTAACAATTATTACAATAAGCTTTTAGGCATGTTTTGTTTATATCTTTTTTATAGATGCTACGTAGAACTGAGGATCAAGGAAATTCATTGATGTTCTCAGGATTAGCCAGTCATTAAATGGATTCAGGACTCAAACCTACATCTCAGAACTCCAAATTCTAAACCACATTGTTGAACACACTCATCTCAGCCTAGACTGTCTTTCTTTTATCCTTTGTATTTGGATTGAGTAATGTAAACCTGAAATAAATATATTTTAAAAATGAATAATTTATTGATTTTTTTTAATTTTAGGAACTTAGAATTTTATATACAATATTATCTTTCATGAACAAGACATCTTTCTGTCATTAGTTCAGTGCATATTTAAAAGGGATGTGATGTGTATCATTTAAGTTATAAATATTATTGTAAAGCTGGTGGCTGTGGCCATGCAGGTTCACATTGTATTTGGGCAGACAGTAGGAAAACTGCGAAGCTGGAAAATGGCGAGCCAAATCGTATATGAGAGTCTCGCAATAGTGGACAAGCAAGCAGACAGGGAAAACCGCTTCTCTCTCTCTCTCTTTCAGGACCCACTACCAAACAGCCAGGGGAAAAACCCCTCCTCTCAGGCAAACAATAGCAAAAAATGGCTGCTCCCAATGGCAGCAGGCAATCTGTAATCTACAATCTGCCGCCCTGAGGGCAAGTACCTACAGCCTTACAAAGACTATATACATGAGGTGCTGCCCTGTGCTCATGCACCAATCAGGCAAAGTATAAGCAAGCAAGCCTAACACACTTGTTTGCTCAACAACTATAAGTAACTAACTATGAGAAACATTTTTCTCAAGAGGAACTATTAATATATTATTCTAAAAAGTGTTTGTAGTTTCAATAGTGGTTATCTTTGGGTGCTGAAATCTGGGTGACTTTTTTATTTTATGTTTTTGTTCCTTCCAGATAAACTTTAATGACAAAGTAATACTTGTAGCACTGGAAAATATACTTTAAAAAGAAAGTGTGGTCTCCTCATGGTCTTCAATGTTTTATAAATTTGATCTGGTGTAACCTCCAGTGTACTGGAATTCAGAGAGCAGTCCAATTCTTATCTTCTCTCCTCTAGACCAGGAATTACTTTTCATTTCTAGTCAATTACATGACTTGGGCCTTTGGAAGATGCTCCTTCCAACCCCAGAATTCCCTCAGGTAGGTCAGATATGCTTGTTCAAGATAAGCTTTAAATAGAAGTTCTTAAATTGTTTCAGAATTTTTCTCACAGAGGTTGAGTTTATTTTCTTTATCCTATTCTACAGTGAAAAAAATGATTTCTTTTTTTTTTTAGGAAAGAACCAGTGGAACCAATAGGCACCCAGTAGATGCTACAGATTTTAGAGGAGGTGGGATCACACTCATTTTACAGCCTACGGATCTTGAGGCCAACACAATGAATGTAGATGGCCAGAGCTCTGTCTTTGTCCTTGAGGAGATTGTGTAAAAATTAGGCTACAAAGTTTATAAAAGTAAGCATTTAGAGTTCCTTCAAAAATGAATACTTAAAAATTTGGTCATGCCCATTAAAAATTTTCCACAATCCTAAAAATAAAATCCTAAAAAAAATAAAATGAGTCCCAAGTGTGACTTTATTTTTTAACATTTAATATTCATTAGAATGTAAATTCTTTCAAAGCAGTGTCCAATCTTATATATGTTTAATACCAACACCCTGTCACCCAGCATCAGTAGGAGCTGAAAATTATCAGATGAATTGGATGAGTAAATTCCATTCAAACACCACAAGGCTTCTTTCATGTTGCACTGAAAATAGCTGCAATTTTATTGTGGGGAAAATAGTCATTTCTAATAACTGACAAATTGTGTCAATTTATAAACCACTCCCAATATACATGCACACACTCACACACATACACTCTTAATTACCATGAATCTCCTTTTATTTTACTTTATTCTTTTAATTATCGTTTTGGGTGACTAATTCTCATCCCAATAGATTTAGATTTTCCTAGTGCAGAGATGTGAAGATAATCCTCAATGATATGACTACATGTAAAAATGCCACAAAATGTTTTAATTTTTAAAATTTCAATAAGAGGTCCCGTTAAAGTAGTAATCTACATTGCTACAAGGTTTGAAAATAATTTTTGCCTTATATAACCGAAGTGTTAAAATTTCTCTTTTAATGGTCTAGATAGAGCAGGCATTTACAGAAGGGAAAAATAAAAGGATTGCTTTTAGACATGCTCAGAGTAGGAGAAAATACTTGGCGAAGACACAGTTCATTGGGGGAAATATGGATTTGAGTATTCATTAAATCTATGTCTCCCCCACCCCCAATAGGGTTCATACTATCTCTCCAGTGAGTAATTTTGAAGTCTATCTTGACTGACATCCCTCTTTGCCTTTTCTTGGCCATCTGATCATATTAAAACCCTCTATCCTCTATCAAATTATAAAGTTTCAGATAAATAAAAGCAGCTCTTAACGAGGAGAAGTTGAAGCATATTCATTTAAAACAACTCTGAAAGGTAAGTAAAAATATAATTGCAAGAAGTATATACCAAATGATAGTCTGGCTCCAACAATGTCACTTGTGCTAACCACCTTTATAAAAGTACCTGCAGCAGATTTATTTCAGTAGCATAAACACTGGAAGAGTTCTTTGACTTCCAAGAAGATGAAATAATTCATAGGTCATGAATACATAAGTTTTATTTCTATAACCGAAAGTATTTCACCACTTCAAGAAGTATTTATGAGATAAATTACCAGAATAGTAAAGAATTAAATTTGGTTTTATATAGCATCTTTCATACCCCAAGTATCTCAATAGCTTTTTTAAAGTGCAGAAATGCAGTGACAATTGGAAACTGAAGAAGAAGCTATTACGCATTTAAGGACAGGTAATATAGGCTTGGGTTCAGAGATTCGCTTTATGGGTTCAGGGAACGGGATTTTTTCCTACTCATCCTTTACAAGTTCTGTGTCATCTTTATGTTTTACCTGAGCTGCAACCAAGGACACTCAATGGAGCCTCAGTGCAGTAGCTCCTTTAACCAGAGTAACCTGTCCCTGGGTTGCAGGGATGGGGCTGCAATATTAGATAAACTTTTGTTATAGGATTTGAAAACCTCAATCTCTCACCCTGTGAAGAGTGATTCATCAATACTTGGCATAGCATACTGAGTTTGCAGTGCCAGTTAATGCCCAGGATATGAATAAACTTGCATTTAATTTCATGGGAAGACAACCAAGTAGTCTTGGTTCAGTGACCGAATCAAGTTTTAGGCCAAGATGGTCAAGAAATGAAAAACCTGGAGACAGATCAGCTTGTTGTGTGACGGAATTATAATTGTTACCAGGCTGGAGAAAAATCTGAATTAACACCAACAGCTTTTTCAAAGAGATGTGGGCAAAGAAGTATAAATAAGTGCTATTGCCCTTCATGGTAGTTTATATGGCAGAACTGTTTGTAACTTGAAAGTATTATTCATGCCAGAGAGGAACTTCAAGGGACATGAAAAACTGATGAGGATCAGCATGAAACCTGGAATGGTTCTGAGCAGATTGTTCACTGATGGGAAACAGGACTAAGTGGAGAAAGCCCTACACTCAGTATCAAAAGGTTAAAACTCAGAGTTGTACACAGAATAAATAACCTGTACCCTTTACTCTAAACTAAGCCACAATTATGTTGCAAGTGTTAGTTGTCCATTTACCCACAAACACTGGTGGCTTGACTGCTCACTATTTTCACTTCTTTTTTCTTTTCAGCCTTAATTTGTAAAATTGCATTGTTATTTTTGCGCTTATATCACATTCTGTAGACTTGATTACTCTATTTATCAATAATATCCATTGGGTTAATTTATTCTTCACTGCCCTTAGCAGCAACTCTGTGTCAATCAGCATCAAATGACAATTTAAATGACTCATATTTTTCATCAAATTTAAGCATTGCCTGTGCATTTTGTGTTTAAGAGATTCTCACTAGAGTGATTGCCTGCTTCTCTTTTCTGTAGAGCTTATAATACAGTCTGTTGTTATTAATATTAAATCAACTGGTTTCTGTTTGTTTGCTTGATACAGCTTCTGCTTCCACTACTTGACAGGAAGAGTCTTAGACATTTATAATTTACTTCACATAGACACTTTTCACACCCATTACCTCTATTCTTTGACGTATTCACACAGATACACAAGCATTTTATCCTAGATCTATTTAACTGCAAAGCTTGTGTGTTTTTTTTCCTTGTATCACACTGCTACTCTGAAGAGCTCGCTTACTCATGCCTGTATCATGCGAGACTCTTGGCTCGGCTGCTGAGTGCAAATCCAACTGATCCATCAGGTGCGGCTTAAGACCTGACTGCTCTATCAAGTCTTCCCTGCCTGTCTTCATAGTCTCTTAACTCCAGCAAACTCTTATTGTCTGTCCCAGTCCTCTGTCATTAGATTAAAATTGTCTTGTCTTAATTTATTGTGTATTTTTGTCTTGCAAACTCAGATACATTATGAGATCTTTGATGACAGGATTGAGTTATATATTTTAACAATAGCTTCTGCAATGCCTGCCAGAATACTGTTTTACACATAACAGGTTTTTATTAAACATTTATTTTTATTGTCAAATTGCATTGCATGTTTTAGATAATTTCATTCAGATTGTCTTTTTGCTACTCAATTTTGATTTGGCTTTAAACATACCAGTAAGCCATAAGTATCTTGAAAATTGGAACTACCGGTATGTCTTTATTCACTTTTGTGAATCCAATTCTTAGCCCTAAATGAATGAATGGCTGAATTAGGACTCTGACTTCCTCATGGTAACAAGGGATACATTTTCTAGGTCCTTCACCAAATGTTAATCAAATATGTCTTTGACAAAGAATTATATTGGATCCAGAACTTGGTTATTTGTTACATAAATGACTTTAACTTTCTCCTTAGCAGCTCTCGAGCTTCAGTATCTCCCAGTTTCCATCAGTCTCATATGTCTCTGACAAAGTTATCTCCCCTCTGCCTCTTGGATCATGTCATCCCATTCCTCAAAACCTTCCCCTGACACACACAAAAAACCAAACCCGTTTACAGACTGCAAGCTTCAAGTTCTTTATCAGTCCTAGGTATTTTTTTTCCTGGTTTCGTTTATCTCTTTTTATTGCTTTAAGCACTTTTTTTCTTTAAGTAAAAATTAAATCCTCCCCCTTCTATCTTTTCATTAATATTTTGAAAAATACTATTCCAACTTGGGTATATATACCTTTTCTTCCAGTTGCAGCCATTCTTAATTTTAAAAGGTTAGCTCTGAGACTGAGATTTTTCTCTTCCAGAAAGTGTTCCCTGACCTTTTCTAAAAAAAAAAAAAAAAAAATTTAAAAAGGCAAAATTAAAAAGCAACCAACAAACAAAAAATTAATCCACGAAATCTCTGGACAGGTAGCCAATTGATCTCTCTCAAATGGTTTACAAATCTGAGATTAGGTGTTCATATCTCAGTTTTCATTTTTCCTCTGATATGAAGCTGCAAGATTAAATGTGATACCTCTATGCAAGTTTCCCACTCAATACCCTTCAAAGACTTCCTGCTGCCCATCAAATTGGGCTTGCATTTAAATACCTTGATGATTGTTTTATAGTCTTAACTTGCTCTGGACCTTACCTGCCATTCCACTATTCTGGAAAACTTTTATTTGTACCCCAGCTAAGCTTTTCTATCTCTGTTCCTTTGTTCTTAATAAATCTTTCAGCCAGCATGCTCCCCCTTTCCGTGTCTCCACATCCCAATCCTGCCAGTCTGCCAACACACAAGCTAAGTGCCAACTCTCTCATGGGGCCTCCCCTAACTACCTCCAGCTAGAACTCTCACCTGAGCACTTATAATGATTTATTTGCATAATCAATTATGTTCTGCATTCCATATGAACAACTCATCTGGCTTTCCCTACCTGTTACTGTGCCTAGAATTTCCTTACTCTCCTCTTCATGTATATAATAACTTCTTCAACTTTTGGATATCAGCTCAATCATCACTTCCTTAGAATCTTTTAAAGAATTACCTAAGCAGGTCAAATATCAGGATTATTGTCATTCATAACACCATATACTTGTTCACAACACTTTCACAGTTGCAATTTGCTTTCTGTTGAATGATTGTTTCATTTAATTAATGTCTGCCTCTAATTCTAGACCTTTTAGTGCCATAAAAACAAGTCACCATGTCTCTTTTGTCCTGTCAATGTGCATCTTCCTAACTGGACAAAGTATTTGGATTGTAGCAGGTACTTAATATTGAATAAATGAATGAGTAGTACATATATTTTCAGACTGGAGATAATGGTTTTTAGAAAGTATCACATATTAAACTGATTTGTTAATTGATCAATACCACAGCATTTCTGAGTTGGGGAGAGTTGTTGACTGGGCCTAGCACAGGATGTGAGTTAGACTGCCTCAGTTCATCTGAATATTTGTGTGACCATGGGCAACAGGGCCTGGGTTATAGTGGGACAAGTAAGGCAACCAGGACTAAAATACTGTATAAAATTTCCGTAGGTTCTTACATCTCAGAGAGTGAATAATACACTAAATGTTACATCCCAGGTTCCTCACTTCCTTTATCCCAGCCTCTAAGTCTTAATATAATTTTCCCTAACCTCTGTCAGCCCTGATTTTCTCAATTATAAAATGAAGATGAAAAAAAATGCCTCTGACATAAAGGTTGTTTTTAATATTGTATGAGAGAAAATGATAGTGTACTTGATATTTAGGACTTGTCAATAGAAGTTTGTTATATAACCTATTGCTACCAAGACTAGAGTTAGATCTTGAAGCAATGTGCCCACGGTAGGTTTAGACAGCAGGACAGAACAGAGACAATTCTGCTATTACCAGGAGAAAGAAATCAGAAAGCACTCCGGACAGTTAAGAGAAATATGTAAACAGCAAGTTGTAAAAGAACAAGGCCAGAAAAATGCCAGAAACAAACTCATTTGCTTACTTCACAAGTTGCCTGGGCCTGAGCAATTTTATACTAACAGTAAAAATAAACATTAAAATTTTTGTTTTTGCTTTAATTCCAGTTGCATGGTTTTGAAAAACTTGTACCATCTCATTGCCAAATAAAATATCTTGTGAGGCGGACAGGTGTCTGACCTGACACAACCCCACTCGCCTTTCTCATGGATGATGAACTTTCCACTCAGTGCTCACTTGCCTTCTTGATCAGAAAAACTGCTTCTGTTTTTTTTCAATCAGTAGGTTTTTACCCAATGTTACTTATTTATAATATCAAAGTAAAACTTCTTAATGTATAAAAAACATAATTGTCCATTGCTATTTTTAAAAAAGTTAGCTGTTTCTTGTCTTTGGCTAAATTAACAAAATAGCATAAATATTTTCTTGTCAATCTATCATGTTATAAAGACTCCCTTCCCCAACTGTACATTATCTTAATGAATACTTTTTAAAAGAAGACAGATCACTCTTAAAAGATTGTCTTTAAGATTTGCATAATTATCTAAACTAAATTAATATCATGAACTTGGTCATGATCGCCAAATTGAAGGTCTAACATTAATTTTTGTTGAAGAAGTTTGAATTAATTTATTCTCTTATAAAATTTGAATACATAATTGAGTTCTACTTTAAATACACAAACTGGCCCAGAAAATTTTGCAAATTACTCTAATAAGCTCTCTTAGTATTTCCCACAGAAGGCTGAGCAAATGTTGATAGAGGAGTATATACTGTTTGCTTATGTCTAAGCTCCCCATCTGATTTATATAAGTGTCACAAAGGAATCTCAGACACATGTCCAATGTCAAATATCCATAAGAAGTCCCTGAGAAGGGGCAAATCTACTTTTAAAGACTGATTAGAAAAGATGAATTTTTAGCTTGAAAGAAACATATATATATATATACTGCTCAGAAAAATAAAAATCAAGGGATATTTTACAGTTTCATATTCATTTTAAAACATCCCCTAATTTTGTGAGCAGTATATAGGTGATGGTGTTGTCTAGAAAATAGAGTCAATGACATTTTCTCTCTGAATGCCACATGCTAGGCATTGTTTTAATGGCTTTATATAATTCTTCTTATTTAGTCTTTGTAGTCTCTTTAGCCTGTGAGGACAAGGTTTATTAAGGAGGTTGAATAACAGCCTGAGTTGCCAGTAACAGAACAAACAGCAAAAGAGGATTCAAACCGTGATCTGCCTCATTCTTGAATTTGATTTTAATCACCAAATCATACATGGGTTTGGCTACATTGACCTATTAACCTTCATTCTTTAAAACCAGGTGTTATAGAACAGTTAGTATTATTGGAGTAATAGACAATTGCATATAAAACCTGGACATAAAATTCACTTATCATTAAAATTAATGATGAAATTTAATGCATGGAGGGGAAAAATACTCAGCAGCTTTAGCCTGAAGCCCATAATTGGTCCCTAAGTAGGAATAGCCTAAGTTGGCTATAGGGATGCCTTTTATCCTTCTTTCAGGAGAGGACAAGTCTTTTAAGATCAAGTAAAGATTTAATGGTTGGTATTTGGGAAATTTAACAGACCCTTTATAGAAGAAGAGCCCTTTCATGATAGTGAGCCAGGCAAGTTGCAATGAAATGCACAGAGGAAAATCACGCACTAAGAGATACTCTCAAGGGAGTTTTCCTTGTAGTGCAAAGCAGGCCTTAAAAAGCAGGGCTGTGCCCAGCAGGATGACCCCCTACCTATCTGGTGACTGTGAGCATCAGGCCAATCATAGATGATACTTCTCATGATTATACTTTGGAAGTGTAGTGACAGAAGCTTTTGTATCAAAGGCCAGAGATTGGTGGAATCTAATGAACAAAATAAACTAGCAAAAATAGAAAAAGACTCATAGATAGAGAACAGACTGACAGCTGTTTCAGGGGAGGGGGTTCCAGGGCTGGGTAAAAAAGGTAAAGGGATTACACACACACACACACACACACACACACACACACACACACAAAAAGCTTCACAAAACCTCATAGATACAGACAACAGTATGGTGATTGCTAGAGGGAAAGGGCCATGGGGGAGATAGATGTAGGTAAAGGGGGAGAAATGGTGATGGAAGGAGACTTGAGTTGGGTGTTGAACACATGATACAATATACAGATGATGTAGTATTGGGCAAATAAGTTTGTAAGATCTGTATTTTCTGGTTCTGCTCACTTTTATTGTTAAAGATGGCTGATGCCCACATGGGGCAGCTGATTACCTTCCTGCTTGGGAAGGGGCTTGGTTATGCTAAGGTATGCTGGAGGAGGGCTTGTCCCGCTGAAAAGTTTCAAAAGGAGGAGCTAGGCAGCCATTTTGGAGGAGATCACGTTGTTGCAGGGAGCAGGGAGGCAGGCAGCAAGACGGCCCAGTGCTGAAAGGGAACAGAGCTGAGGGGTTTTGTGAGCTCCGCTGAGAACTGGTGGGGACCTTTGATTCTAGAAAAGTCGGAAAAGATTCTTCTGGTTGTGGTATCGTAGAATATGTGAATGTGTTTTGGTGCCCGTGTGTTTGTTTTTACTCACTTGCCAAGTGCAAGGCTAGAAATAAAGAAAATGGCTCACCATTTTTTGGCTCTGTTGTTTCATTACCGTCTGTCCAAATCAAATGGGAACCTGCATGTGCCAGGCGCTGTGACAGCGGCCAAGGCTACTGACCCTACATGTATTATAGAATTGTATGCCCAAAAACTATATAATTTTATTAACTGATGTCACCCCAATAAATTTTTTAAAAAGCCAGAGATTGCACTAGAAGTGCAGTTAGAGCAGATATTCAGTTGTAAATTAAACAAAAATTCCAATAATTCTTTTATAAAAAAAGGAGCATATATATTTTCTTTTTTTTTTCCAGTACAGCTTATTAAAAAACAGCCAGTAAATCAATTAATTGATAAACAAGTTGTGGTGCCAAATTTCATTTATAATTGTGATTTTTAAAAGAAACAATTAACAATAGTTAACTTGAGAAGACTTACAAAAATGTGTGTTTGTACGAGTATGCATGTATGTGCATGTGTTTATATCTCACTAGATAATATACAGTGTGTCCATAAAGTCATGGTGCCCTTTTGACCAGTCACAGGAAAGCAACAAAAGATGGTAGAGGCCCTGGCCGGTTGGCTCAGTGGTAGAGCGTTGGCCTGGTGTGCAGGAGTCCTGGGTTCAAGTCCCAGCCAGGGCACACAGGAGAAGTGCCCATCTGCTTCTCCACCTCTCCCCCTCTCCTTCCTCTCTGTCTCTCTCTTCCCTTCCTGCAGCCAAGTCTCCATTGGAGCAAAGTTGGCCCGGGCACTGGGGATGGCTCTATGGCCTCTGCCTCAGGTGCTAGAATGACTCTGGTTGCAACAGAGCAACGCCCCAGATGGGCATGCCAGGTGGATCCCGGTCGGGCACATGCGGGAGTCTGTCTGACTGCCTCCCCGTTTCCAATTTCAGAAAAATACCAAAAAAACCCCACAAAAAACAAACAAACAAAAAAAGATGATAGAAATGTGAAATCTGCACCAAATAAAAGGAAAACCCTCCCCGTTTCTGTAGGATGATGTGGCAGCATGTGCACATGCTCAGATGATGACGTAACACCATATATATACAACAGAGCAGCCCAAAGCCATGCCAGTCGAGATGTGGATGGTACAGAGGAAAGTTCATTGTGTTCTGTGGTTCGCTAAATTCAAATCTGTGACCAAAGTGCAACATGAATACTGGTGCATTTATAACAAAACACCACCACATAGGAATAACATTACTCAGTGGGATAAGCAGTTGAAGGAAACCGGCAGTTTGGTGGAGAAACCCCGTTCTGGTAGGCCATCAGTCAGTGATGAGTCTGTAGAAGCTATATGGGATAGTATCTAAGGAGCCCTAAAAAATCTGTGCGTGAGCCCACATCGAACTGCACTGAATAGGTATGAAACTGGGAGAGTTTTCCTTTTATTTGGTGATTTCACATTTCTATCGTCTTTTGTTGCTTTCCTGTGACCGGTCAAAAGTGCACCATGACTTTACAGACACACAGTATATAATAAAATAGAGTGAAATAATGGTAAGAAAATAAGATGAAGCTACGTATAGGCATGCTGTAAGGACCTGTGTAGTTCTTTTTTCATTGGATCATTCATTTATTCAACAAATATTTATTGAGTGCACCTTATATATCTGACACTTCTCTAGATATTAGGAGTTTTCAGTAAACAGAGAAGATAAAAATTTCTGTTCTCATGTAAATTATAATGCAGGTTGGTTGGGGGTTGGGGAGTGAAATAGCATAATCCTTCAGTAAATTACATACATTTATAGAAAAAAGGTGACAAAAGCAATGCAACAAAATTAAGCAGTGAAAAGGAGACAGATGGGTAACACTGGGAGAGGGGTATAATATTTTCAACAGGCTGATGTTTTAGTCATTAGGGAGAGTCATTATAGTCTTGTTCATCTGGTATAATATTTTCAACAGGCTGATGTTTTAGTCATTAGGGAGAGTCATTATAGTCTTGTTCATCTGCTTCCAGAACTATATGATAGGACTGTTCTTTCTTGTTTGGCATGGTCATGTGACTCACTTTGACCAATGGAATATGAACAGAAATTATGTCTGTCACATTTGAACAGAAATCTTTTTTTTTTTTTTTTTGTATTTTTCTGAAGCTGGAAACGGGGAGAGACAGTCAGACAGACTCCCGCATGCGCCCGACCGGGATCCACCCGGCACGCCCACCAGGGGCGACGCTCTGCCCACCAGGGGGCGATGCTCTGCCCCTCTGGGAGGTCGCTCTGCCGCGACCAGAGCCACTCTAGCGCCTGGGGCAGAGGCCAAGGAGCCATCCCCAGCTCCTGGGCCATCTTTGCTCCAATGGAGCCTTGGCTGCGGGAGGGAAAGAGAGAGACAGAGAGGAAGGAGGGGGGTGGGGTGGAGAAGCAAATGGGCGCTTCTCCTATGTGCCCTGGCCGGGAATCGAACCCGGGTCCCCCGCACGCCAGGCCGACGCTCTACCGCTGAGCCAACCGGCCAGGGCTGAATAGAAATCTTTAAAAGAAGTTTATGAGTCTCAAGTTTTCTTTCTCCTGATGAGGTAATCAATCACTGATTAGAGTGTAGGGGTAAGGGGTAAGGACACAGGAAGCAGTGTTCTCTGCTGGCCCCAATGGTCATGCAATGTGAGCAAGAAAAAAAAACACACTTGTAGTTGTTTATATTATTTCACTGTTACTCCCATCTTGATGAATTTAGATGGTCTGAGTCTATTTTGAATAGTTGCTAAAAGCAGGCTGCCAATTTGTTTCTCAGGCTACCAACAGACAATATTAAATAATAGGATGTTTTACAGAAGGGGGTTGGCACACTACCAGCCAAATTGGACCCACTGTTTATTTAGTATGTTCTGCAAGTTAAAAAATAATTTTTACATTTTTAAATGGTTAAAAAGATAAAAGATAAATCCTGCTTTATGACCCATTAAAACTATGTAGAATTCAAATTTTAATGCCTATAAATAAAATGTTGGAACTCAGCCACATTGTTCATAATGTAATGCTTATGCTGCTTTCCTGCTACAACAGCAGAGTTTGTAGTTGAGTTGATATT
Organism: Saccopteryx leptura; assembly: GCF_036850995.1. Taxonomy (NCBI): domain Eukaryota; kingdom Metazoa; phylum Chordata; class Mammalia; order Chiroptera; family Emballonuridae; genus Saccopteryx; species Saccopteryx leptura. The sequence goes on from NC_089505.1 coordinate 145,582,135, forward strand.
GCAAAGCCTAAAGCACAATTAGGCTCTTTTACAGAAAAAACTTTGCTGAACCCTACATTATAGAAGTCACGTGGCTCATGTAATTGCTTAGAAAATGTGGAGTAACTCTTCCTGGGCATGAGAACTCTAGTACTATATATAAAACTTCTTCCATAGCTTCTCTAACAGAAGAATCTGGGAAACATAATGAACAAATTCACCAAATTTCTTATTTTCATTTCTACTGTGGCTTATTAAAAGTAAATTCATAGCTCATTAAAAGCAATTCTACACTGGGACAAAATGATGCAAGTACATGTTTTGTACAAGGCTCTGTGCTAGACTCTTGCCTGCACGCTCAAGGAATTTATACTCTAATTATAAAGAAAAGGCCCCCAAGAATACTAAAATTAAATAGGTAGAGCTTATGACTGATGAATTATACAGCCAGGAACCCAAGGGAGGATTCATCATGCAGATGAGGCGTGTCTTCTTGGAGTATGTCACAAGTAGACTCATCTCTCTCCTGGGCTGTTGTTCTTGTTTTTAAACCCAAGCAGGGACTTAGAGACATCTACAAAGGCTCCATGTTTTAATAAAAGTAGATTAAATTCAAGTTTTCACTCTCTGTCAACAGCTAGCTTATGTAACCTTTTCATTAAAGAAAGAAAAAACAGATTCTCAAGTCAAATTGACCCAGTACTATATCTTCAAGCCAGGTTTACAAAACTACTACGTATTACTATACTACATTATTACTGTACCCATCTGATTTCTTTTAACTATACCTCAGAATAATTAAAGAATATGGCAAATCTGTTGGAATGGGAAAGATTCAATGGCTTTTAGTTATCACTAGCAACATAGTTAAGTTTAAAAAAGAGAGCATAATGAACTAAAACTATATATAACTAAAGACCATGCACCAAAGGAAGGGGTTTAGGGAAAGACAAAGAAGACAGTGACTGATATATAATAAAATTAGGGTGCAGGACTCCCTTCCCCAAAAAATAAATATCAAAATGCATGGGCACTCTCTAGTCCTTTAGGTAAAATGGTATAAAATTTGCATACAACCTACCATATACTCCTGTATACTTTAAATCACTTCTAGATTACTTGTTATACTCACTATAAATGGTATGTAAATAGTTGTTATACTGTATTGTTTAGGGAATAGTAACAAGAAAAAAGTCTATGTATTTAGTACAGACAGAACCATCACCATTATAGGACTAACTACATAGTATACGCCAGCAACAATGAAATCTTTTTTTCTGAATGTTTTTGATCCTCGTTGGTTGAATACACTGATGCAAACCCATGGATACGGTTGGCTGACTGGTTTTATTCTTGTTAGTGCTGTCCGCATTTTAACTCAGCCAAATTAACTAAACCAATATATATTTTTAAAAATTTGTCAAAAATGGAAAACTAAAGATAGAATTTTTATTATAGATCACCAAATGCTCCCAAAGATAGTTGCATTGCAGCTCTAAGTCCATATGAAACCTAGATGTATATAAATTAAAACTTTTTCCACAGACCACAGGGATGAAGCTCACCTGCCAGTCAATTCCTCTGAGAAAGTACTATTTCCATAATTAAATGCAACATGCTGCTTCCATTGTGTATACACTGTCAGCTAGACAGAGCACTTTACACTGGGAACTTGTTGAGGCATCTAAGATAATAACTAACTGAAACTGTCTCCAAGGGTCGAAATACCACCAAAGGCAGCATGACGGCATACAGTTTTGCCGTAGAGAATGGAGCTTGGCTTTACATTCACTCAAAAAACATCCAGATTGTTTTTCTTCAGTGAAGGATTTAGGTTTCAAGACAGAGAAGCGCCTTTCTTATCCTTTCTTCCCTGGGAAAAGATCATTCTGGGAATGCTCTGATACTGATTCAGACCTTAGAATTTGTCCCATTTATTTATTCAAGATCTCAAATTTCTGCACCTCCTATACTGTTATTGAAATTATCATTCAAATCATGAAAAAATAAATAAAATTAGAGTTTTGATTAGAACAACAGCAATAAAAACAATAAATTCAAATTATATATTGGGTTTAATTTTGTGCCAGGCACTGAAATTGAAGGTTGCTGAGGATACAACAGTGAATGGGACAGTTTCTGCACTCATGGAGCGTGCAGTTCCCGAGTGGCTGTGGACATAGTCCCTCATTTATGTACTTAATTATTTCAGGAGCAGAGTCATGCTGCAACCTGTTAACTAGTCTCCTGTCTTTGTGATCACTATTAAAGTGGTTGTGATTTGGGTACTGGATTTAACCCTAGTCTTCTGCAATGTATTTTAACATGATAATCTTTTTTTGAAGACAGTGATGATACCAGGGCTGGAATCTATTTGAAGTTGTATATTTATGAATACATTAAGTTATATACAAAACTCAATTTTGTAGAGCTTTTTTACTTATTTTATTACTAGTTTCTTTAAGTCTACCTTTCTTACCAGGGTTGGTACTGAGGAGAGAAAGCTGCATCAATGAATAAGTAACCTGGAGATATACAACAAGAGAATATATACATAATAGGGATACTTTGGAGGTCCTTGATGAGATTACTGGTGTTATTATCGTTATACTTCAGGTAGATTAAACTAGCACAGGTTATAGAATAGATAGAAATAAAAAAGAATGATGTGTACTATCAACAAAATAAAGCATAGTAAGGGAAAAGGAGCATTCTGTGGAGTTTAGCCAGTATACACATGTGGTCAGTTTACCTCTTCAAGAAGGCAATCATTGAAGAAAGACATGCCCTCAGGAGGGGCATGTCTGGTGAGGAGTAAGGATAGGAGGGTGGCCAGTGTACATGGAGTGAAGTGAGCAAGAAAAAAGGGATGGGAGTTAAGTTGTGAGATAACAGCATGGGTGAGAACCCAACAGAGTCCACGGACCACTTTGACCACTGCTAATCTAGCTCACTAAGTCTGGAGGAGAGGAGAATCTGAACCCAGTTCTGCAAAATGGGAGAGATTCAGATAGCCTTTCAGACAACCTGGTCCAACCTGCAGTACAAATTGCGGGCTGCCCTTGCACTAGCTCTTAAACAAATCTGGAAAGCTCTTTCTCACAGCTTTAATGATTTTTATTTTACATGTCACAGCCAGAAGATTTAGTCCCTGTCCATGGTCAACGTTTAGGCAGGAATACTAAAAATGTGTGTTCATAAAACAGACCTTATGAAATTAATAAATAATATGAAAATAAGATAAACTTGGCCTTTTCTCAGGAGTCACGCATTTTGGCACAAAGCTTGAGGCTGAAAAATCAGCAGAGGTTGAATTAGTCAGTACCATAAATTTAGAACTGGAATTACATGAATGGATCCCAGGGATGTGTTCTGTTTAAGGTCTGAGAGAAGCCTTAAACCATGTTTCTAAAAAATAGAAATCACAGGAATAAATGAATGCCCAGAGGATCATATAATCTGTATTGGTCTTGTTATCTGTCATTTGTTCTGGTATTGCAGTCCAATTTTAATAATTCTTTAGTAACAATATGCTAAAGAACTCCTTCATTTTTATTGCCATATTTTGAAAAGTAAGAGGTTTTTAAATGAGAAGAAATTTTAACTAGTGACCTAATTATTTGGATTTGATAGAATTTTTCTCATTTGCATTTTTGGTTCTTATTTATAACTATTATGGATAATTAGGGGATATATATATATATATATATATATATATATATATTTTTTTTTTTTTTACACAGGCAGAGAGAGAGTCAGAGAGAGGGATAGATAGGGACAGACATGAACAGAGAGAGATGAGAAACATCAATCATCAGTTTTTCATTGCAACACCTTAGTTGTTCATTGATGCTTTCTCATATGTGCCTTGACCATGGGCCTTCAGCAGACTGAGTAAACCCTTGCTCAAGCCAGCGACCTTAGGACCAAACTGGTAAGCTTTGCTCAAACCAGATGAGCCCACGCTCAAGCTGTTGACCTCGGGGTCTCAAACCTGGGTCCTCCACATCCCAGTCTGATGCTCTATCCACTGCGCCACTCCTAGTCAGGCAAGGAGTTGTATATTTTTTAGAATACTGTTAACAGCATAAAAACATTAGCTGAACCATTGACTTCAATACAGTATAAAATCTTTATACTTTTAACCTTTTAAAAAATATTCTTGACCCTGGCTGGTTGGCCCAGTGGACAAAGCATTGGCTTGGCATATGGATGTCCCAGGTTTGATTCCCAGTTAGGACACACAAGAAAAGTGACCATCTGCTTCTCCCCTTCTCCTTTCTCTCTCTTCCCCTTTCTCCAGTGTCCAGAGTGGTTGGAGCCTCAGCCCTGGGTCTGCTAAAAATAGCTGGGTTGATTAGAGCATTAGCCCCAGAAGGAGTGTGGGGGTAGGTAGTGGCTGTCGGTTGGATCCTGATCGAGGTGCATATGGGAGTCTGTGTCTCTATCTCCCTTCTTCTCACTTAAAAAAATATATGTTTATATTTGAAAAATTTTCTTTTCAAAATTATAGCTATCTTTCCAATGGTAAACAAACTCTTGACTTCATTTAACATACTTAAATCTAAATATTTGGTGGGAACCATTACTAATTATCATCATAAATCATACTTAACTGGTTTTGGATATTTTAAATGGAGCTGTATAGTATAATATAAATAATTCATTGTTATCTGCTAGTGAAAATTCTGTGTTTTTCAGAATATTTAATTATCATTTCTCTTATCTAAGGGCTACAAACTTGTTTTTCATCCCATAGACAAGAAAACAAAATAGATTACATGTATAGAAGTATAATATTAACTTAAAATGATCCAGCAGCATCATTTCTCTTTTCCTTATTATCAAATTGATGACTTGGGGATAAGAAATGGTATAAATATCTATATCTATATCTATCTATCTATCTATCTATCTATCTATCTATCTATCTATCTATCTATATATATATATATATATATAGAGAGAGAGAGAGAGAGAGAAAGAGAGATGATTATTCTGATGTTTTATTGATTCTTTCTATTTATTAGGTTAGTTTAACTTTCGACAGTGGAGCTATGGGCTGTGTCTAACCCTGACTGACTATGAATGACTTTTCTTATCCATAAATGAATCTGCCCCATCTGATGAATCCGTCAATGTTAAAAAGTCTTACTTCCAAAACTGAGCAAACGCATTTCCTAAGACCTTATTAACCTTGACACAGATGAGCAGAAGCTGAGTTGCACTGATGAAAAGTATCCCAAGCCATTAACAGCTAATGATGGAACTTGTAAAGGACAACATCTCTGGAGAGAGAAACTGGCTCTCCTTCTATGCATCATATTTTTATCTTCATTTCAATACTGCTTAAATATGTACTTCATTACAGGGCACAACTGAAATAGAAGGGCATCTGCTAAGTCAGAGCTATAAAGCAGATCTACAGCCTGCTGGCATGGAGATTTGTCTAATTTATATTTTTTTATGAAACTACCCTCACATTATGTGGTTGGCAGCATAAATAATAAAGCCTGTTACTTAAGCAATTTTACATTTACTGTACTAGCAAGTAAATGCAATGGCCACTCTTATTCTCAAACAATAAAAACTACCCACCCTTTTCATGAAAGATGATTGCAATTTCCATTGGCCTGTATATGCAATAAAAATCATAACTCATCAACATTTTAGCTATTTTATCTTAAGATAGAAGAGCATTTTGCTTAAACTTTGAACGTGATATTAAATATTCATGAAAATGAAAAGAGTTTGAGTACTAAGTAAAACTCAGATTCTTTTCAACTAGATTGAAATTCTTTTTGAACTAGGTAAAAACTGCCACTAACCTGAAGAGGTGTGAAAAGGTACCATAAAGCAATTGTGCAATTGTACAATACATTCAAAATGCTATAGTTATTTGGAATTGATTTTTCTGAAAGACGTGTTCTTCCTCTAAAACTGATTCATGATAACAGCCTGCATTTGGGTCAAACAGTATTTAACCGCTTGTAAATTTTAATTAAATGATTTGTCACTTTGAACACATAGTTTGTCATCCTGCAACTAAATGATGTGTCTTTATCAGAAAATGACTCAGAGGAAGGCATTCATCTAATTTGTCACTTGGACACCCATTAAGATAATTTGGTTGTTGCATAGGGATAAAGTTGAAAATTTGTAAAATAGAGTGCACCACTTTTAGTAAGCAGGATCATATTGTAAACTATTAAAAAACATAATTTGTTGTATAATTAAATTCTAATAAGTACTTTACTTCTGGTCATTTTTCATTAGCAGATGTTTAACTTTTTGAGAAGAGAAAATTCTCCAATTGAATTTAGTATCTACATGAAACTATGGGGTTGCAAATGAAAAGTTACAGGCTGAATTAGAATGATCTGATGGGGGGGGCATTCATCAGAAGCACTTACATCACTGTAGACTTAGCTGAGACTTTGTCTGCAGCCTGGTTAAAATGATCAGAGATAGCCTGGAATAGAGTGAAAGGGACACATGACTACCGTATTTCTCCATGTATAAGACACACCTTTTTTGGAAAAATTTGGCATCTAAAATCTGGGTGCATCTTATACAATGGTTGTAGATTTTTTACTTGCATTTCCCACTTTTTTTGCGCTTGTTTTTGTGCTCATTGTTGAAGACAGTGATTCGTCATCAGACACAGATAAGGACAGATTAATGGATGGAAGTTTTTTTTGTTTGTTTTTTTGTTTTGTTTTGTTTTGTTTTTTTACATAGTCAGAGATAGACAGGGACAGACAGACAGGAATGGAGAGAGAGATGAGAAGCATCAATCATCAGTTTCTCGTTGTGCGTTGTGACATCTTAGTTGTTCATTGATTGCCTTCTCATATGTGCCTTGACCGTGGGCCCTCAGCAGACCAAGTAACCCCTTGCTGGAGCCAGAGACCCTGGGTCCAAGCTGGTGAGCTTTTTTGCTCAAGCCAGATGAGCCTGCGCTCAAGCTGGCGACCTCGGGGTCTCGAATCTGGGTCCTTCCCCATCCCAGTCCGATGCTCTATCCACTGCGCCACCACCTGGTCAGGCAATGGATGGAAGTTTTGACAGTGATGAGGAGTTGTATCAGTTTTATGATGAATAAAACTTGAGTTCAATAACTTTATGTAATACATTTTTTTTCAAATTTTGAGCCCCAAAATTAAGGTGCATCTTATACATGGGGAAATGCAGTTATTACTGAGGTAACAGAAATCATAAAACCTTTCCAAAAGAAAGGTATATTTGGCAGAAGAGAAGGTATTACATATATTAGTTCAGTGTTCAAGAATTATTAAAAAGTTAGTGTATGTATAAGTGCACAAGTCCAACAGGCTAAGGCCAGTAATCACTGTAGATTACAGTGAGTTGGTTTTTTTCCACATTGATGCAGTAGTCACATCACACAACAGAGAACAGATTTGTCAGCCAAAATTGCAAAACATGTTCACAGGTACATTTAACTTGAAATTGAATACTAGAGTCTTTTTTAGTTGTACTACTCTCAAGAGGTCCTAAAGGGCTTGGTGTATGACAAACTTGTGTAAAATGAAGTAGACCTTAACTATCATATATTTTTCCAACTAAAGCCTAAATCCTTTGAGGTCAAGGACTAATCTTTAGCTGTCAATATTCCCTTTCAGGGCCTATACACTCACAATACTTCAAAATCTTCTGAGAACTTTTTTGAAAAATTCTATTGTTTAGACCCTATTTGCACATATACAGCTTCAATTGTTCTGGAGTAGGGTCTGAGCACTAGCATTTTTACATTCTGTTTTGCAGTCATGGTTCAAAAGTACTGAGCTGACATAGTGCTCAAATACCGTAATGCCCAATGAATGGGGCAATCCTTAGGATATGAGAAAGACCCGCTTCTATCAGTAGGATAAGTGATCTCATAGTCATTCACATTTAAAATTTAGCATTATCTTGAATTACTTTTCTTAAAAATTTTATTTAAAAAATTAAATTTAATAGGTTGTCACTGATCAATAAGAGTACATAGGTTTCATGCAAACGCTTCTATAGCATTTAAACTGTTGATTATGTTGTACACTGATCATGCAAAGTCAAATCATTTTCTGTCACCTTGTATTTGTCCCTCTTTATATCCTTCCTCCTCCCCTGTCCCACATCTCCTTCCCCCATATCCCCTTCCCCATTAACCACTTGACTTTTATCTATGTCCATGAGTCTTAGTTTCATATCCCACCTATGTGTGAAATCATACAGTTCTTAGCTTTTTCTAATTTACTTATTTTACTCAGTATAATGTTCTCAAGATCAATCTGTTCTGTCATAAATGGCACTAGGTCATTATTTCTTATGGCTGAGTAGTATTCCATTGTATACATGTACCATATCTTTTTACCCATTTCTCTATCGAAAGCCACTTTAGTTGTTTCCATGGCTTGGTCACTGTGAATAATGCTGCAATGAACATGGGTGTGTATGCATCTTTATGTACCAATGTTTTTTGAGTTTTGGGGGTAGATTCTTAGTAGAGGGATTGCTGGGTCATATGGTAGTTCTATTCTTAGTTTTTTGAGGAACCACCATACTTTCTTCCATAATGGTTGTATTAATTTACATTCCCACCAGTAATGAATGAGAGTTCCTTTTTCTCCACAGCATCTTCAACACTTATTATTACCTTGTCTTATTGATTATAGCCAATCTAACAGGTGTGATATGGTATCCCTTTGTGGTTTTGATTTGTATTTCTCTAATAACTAGTGAAGATGAGGATCTTTTCATATATTTGTTGGCCACATTTAACTGTTCTCTTGGGGAAAATGTCTGTTCAGGTCCTCTTCCCATTTTTTAATTGGATTATTTGCTTGTTTGTTACTGAGCTTTCTATTTCTTTCTAACATCCTCTAATCTTCCCTCATCTCACCACTACAAGCCTACCAATTGTTTTGTTTATTCTTCTTATTTGATTTCCATTTTTCTGTCCTCATTTTGTTTTATATATTGACACATTTAGTAATTATTATTGTAAAACTGCTTCCCAGTGAATGCTGTTCTCTCTCTCATATTTTATAATTCTATTAATAAATGCTTGAAAAAGCTTTGTAAAATACAATGTTCATTAGTTATGCTTCCGCTTGGAAAGCTCCAATGGCTTTGAGAATTGTAACCATCTATCTTTGACTAGTTTACTAGTTACATTAATGTGGCATTATCATTCCATTGTCTTATTATCAAAGGCGATTCTGCCTAATAAATAAATAAATCTTCAAAATCCTTAAAATCTTCTCCTTGCTGTGCCCACCAGTTTTAAACTACTGTATTGTAATCCTTACCAATCCTAAGTAAGGGCCACGTTGAAAGACCTACCTTAAACTAAACATCAAATTCTCAATAAAATCTAACTTGTCTCCTGCCTCTGGGGCACTATAAATTTCTCAAGGTTGTCTTCTCAGTTATTTAAATAAACAACAAACTCAGAACTGTCTTATCAATATGCTGTCTTATTGACATTTTGGAACCCAGTATTCTACACTTGTTTCATCCCAACAGAACTGTGTTTCAACATTGCTTCTCAGTCTGCATTGTGGAACCTCAACAACCTTTCTTCCCTTATTGCTTATGATTCTTTTTTACCTACTCCATGTTCCAGACCATGTGGGTGAACTTCTACTTTCTGCAGACATCACAATTCTTTTATTATATGCTGTTCCCTTATACTAAAGTGTCTCTTCACTTTAGTTTTCACTTGAACTAATATTTGTGGGTAATTTATAATACAATTAAACAATAGGGATTAGATGATCCTTATGATACCTTTGAATCTTAACCTCAAGATCTATCCTTGAGTCTGTGCCAGCAGTGGTATAAGGGGTGTGAGATAGGAAGGTATAGGCTAAATGGATGGGATGGCACTGATTAATGATATCTCTACCACAAAATCCCTTCACTGGCAATTTCTTTTTTCTGATTTAGAGATATTTACAAATTTGACTTTCACTTGACCTTCTTCCACTGTTTATTGATGTCAACCTAAATATGGCTTTATTAAAATCTCAATAGATAAAGTTTTTGATTTTCATTTTCCAGGTTCATGATTATGGTATAAAAACTAAAATTCAATTTGCTTAGTGAGATGTGTGCCTCACAGACATTTTGATTCTTAGTACTCTAAGATCTTTTAGAGACTTGAAAATTAGATATACCTTGATTTATCTGTAGCTCTGTTGTCATCCCAGGCGGTAGAACCAAGATGACTGATCTGAAGTTCTCTTGGTTTCTATTTGTTGAGAAAGAGTGGTACATCGAAAACATTTTTTTAGACTAGGAGTTGGTGATGGAAAAAAGTTATTTTTGTTTCACTCTGAGTCATTTAAAAAGGCAGCACATTTATATTCTCTAAATAAGAATTCAGAAGACATTTGGGAAGTATCACTTAGACATTTACACATCTACAAAAAAAGAAAGTATAAAGCGAAAACAGGTAGTAATGAAATAAAAATATGGAAAAAATATTAGATCTTCTAAAAGTGAAGAATTAAAACAAAAGACTAAAGATATGGTAAATTTTACTTTGAGATAGTGAAAGAGGGACAAAGTGAACCATAAAAGAAATTCACAGGAAGAATGATAAAATGATTTAAAATTTGTGTACATATAATATATGTGTGGATAAGAAAAACAGAAGGTAGACTGAAACACTCCAATGATTATATGAAATAAATTTCTGCAGAAGAAAATAGGGAATAATAGGAAAGTAATACTTAATAAAAAAATTGATGAAAAATTTTCAAATTTAAATAAACATATGAGTGCTAAGATTAAAAGTGGTCATTGAATACTAACAAGATAAATGAAATTTGGCCCTGGCCAATTGGCTCAGTGGTAGTGGAAGTTGAGGTCTCAGTTTCAAATCCCATTGAGGGCATTCAGGAGAAGAGACCAACAGCTCCTCCACCCCTTCCTGTCCCCTTTCTCTTCTTTCTATCTCTCTCTCTCCTGCAGCCATGCTGGAATGGTTTTTAGCAAGTTGGCCCAGGTGCTGAGGATGGCTGCATGGCCTCACCTCAGGCACTGAAATAGCTTGGTTGCTGAGCAATGGAGCAGTGGCCCCAGATGGGCAGAGCATCACCCTGTATGGGGCTTGCCTGTTGGATCCCAATCAGGGACACATACGGGAGTCTGTCTCTTTGCCTCCCTGCCTCTCCACCTCTCACTTAATAATAATAATAATAATAATAATAATAATAATAGATAAAATTAAATACATACTCAGGCACATGATAATATTATAATTATCTTGCAAAGGACAATAATAGAGAGAATATCTTAAATAACCAGAAATAGAAGATAGGTTACCTACAAAAAAGCAACAATTAGACTTACAATTTCTCATTAGAGTAGCCGTCAAGAGAAAATAAAACCTGTCAAGCTTGAATAAGACAGCCTATGAAATGATTTGGAGCAAATTATTAACAGTGGGCCTGTGACTCCCTCATTCTCTACTGAGGATCTCATTGGTGATTGTAGGGGGAGTGAATGACCTTCAGCTTACTTCCTTATAAAATGTCAATGACCTTGAATAGATCTTCTCCCAGTAAGATATTATTTACTACAGATAAGGAGTCTTTAATCTAAAAAATGTTTTTCATAAGACATACTTGGTGTAACTAGATTGCTTCTTGTAAGTGAACTTGGACTTTTTGGATTTATGGGGCATGTCTTGCTGGAGAATGCAAGGTAGTCATCTAAGCACTCTTTTATATTGGTAATTATTGGAGTATAAAATAAAAGAGCTCCAAATCCCTAAAGGCCTATTTTATGGAAAATTTAGCATATGTATATTGCTCAACATTATTCTGTTTATCTCAAATAGAAACACATCCTAATATAGGGAAAGAAGAAACATTTAGAAGCTACATAAGTTAGTTTTGAGTTCTTTCAGCAAATGAATGTTTTGCCTGAGTCCACTGCTTGTCCATATCCTTTGAATCATTAATCAAGTTTGGTGCTGGGTAAGATCTATAATGTGCAGGAATGTTCTCTGGCAATTCAACTCTTTGGGTTAACACAGCTATCATTCAAAAAACCTGAACAAATTTCCAAGCATACCAAGAGTAAGAAAGCTTCAACCCACAGACTTGCATTAAAAGAACTAAGTAAAGTACTTTAACTAAAAGAAAATTTAACTCAGAGAGAAAGAGGATACAAAAGAAATAACAATGAATAGAAAAAGTGATATATTTTGGTAAAGTTAATTCACTGTTGAAGAAAGAAAACAGGAACAAAATCAGTGAGTATACAGTCATGGCTCACTTACAAGGGTGATACATTCTGAGAAATGAGTCATTAGTTAATTGGTTATTGTGCAAACATCATAGAGTTCACTTATGCAAATGTAGGTGGTATAGGCTATTACACTATAAGATATACCACTGTCACATATGCAGTCCATTGTTGACTGAAATATCTAGAATGATTGTATGTGTGTAGGTGTCATGTTTTGTATAATCTCTCATAAATTTTCTTTATATCAACCTGATCTGTCTAGAGAAAATATGAGCTACTTGATTGGTTTATAATTGAATGACCAGAAAGAAAAAAAAATAGCTTTAATAGATTGTAGAGTTAATTCTTGACTCACATCCCTTGTTACTTTTGACAATACAAATCAAAATATAATAAGATTTCTTAAACAATATAGGGTCAATCATATTTTATCAGGTGTGTCTTAAGGAATTTAACCTTGCCCAAAGAGAAATCTGTCTTTTTGTCCTGGCTCTCAGGAATAACCTTTAAAATTATTTTTATTTATTCATTTTAAAGAGGAGAGACAGAAAAAGAGAAATGGGGAGGAGCAGGAAACATCAACTCCCATATGTGTGCTGACCAGGCAAGCCCAGGGTTTTGAACTGGTGACCTCAGGGATCCAGGTCAACAGTTCATCCACTAACCCACCACAGGTCACTAGGAATAACCTTTAAATCCTTGGAATACTATTCTTGATAGGAAGGTCTTTGTTGGCCTGTTTTAGGTAGTGTAATAATCTGGTCTGGAGGCTTTAAGATACATCAAAAAATGTGATTGCCTGACCAGGCGGTGGCGCAGTGGATAGAGCACCGGACTGGAATGTGGAGGACCCAGGTTTGAGACCCCGAGATCGCCAGTTTGAGCGCAGGCTCATCTGATTTGAGCAAATAGCTCACCAGCTTGGACCTAAGGTCACTGGCTTGAGCAAGAGATTACTCAGTCTGCTGAAGGCCCACGGTCAAGGCACATATGAGAAAGCAATCAATGAACAACTAAGGTGTTGCAATGAAAAACTGATGATTGATGATGCTTCTCATCTCTCTCCATTCCTGTCTGTCTGTCCCTATCTATCCCTCTCTCTGACTCTCTCTCTCTGTCCCGTTAAAAAAAGAAATGTGATTGAGGGTGGGGCTTTGGGTCACATGATATCACTGTATCTTCTGAAGGCCTGGAAGCTGAAATCTATCCTTAGGGCAGTCAACAGTGTTTCTGTGATAAAGCCCACCAGTAAAGGCTTTGAAAACCAAGGTTTAGGTGAGCCTTCCTGGTTGGCAATACTTTGTGCATGTTTCAGGTATCAATGCTAGGAAAGCAAGCCTTGATTCCAGGGAGAGGGAGCAATGAAAACTCCACATTTGGAGCTCTTCCTGGACTCAGCTCCATGTTCTTCCCTTGGCTGATTCTAATATGTATTCTTTAGCCGTAATAAACAATAATCACAACAGCTTTCAGTGAATTATGAATCAATTTTAATTCTAACTTGAGGCTGTTCGGTAACATTCCTTATATTAAAATTTTGCTTAATGTATGCATTTCTTTATTTTTTAAAATTTATTGGAGTGACATTGGTTAATAAAATTATATAAGTTTCAGGTGTACAATTCTATAATACATCAGCTATATGTTGTATTGTGTGTTCACCAGCCCAAGTCTCCTTCAATCACCATTTACCCCCTAACCATTTCTACATTCCGCCACTCCCTTTCTCTTCTGGTAATCATGTTGCTGTTTGTTGTCTGTGTTTATAAGGTTTTTCTTTTGTTTGTTTGTTTGTTTTTTATTTAATCCCTTCCCCTTTTTCACACAGCCTTGTAACATTCCCTTCAATGTGTGCAGTTTTTAAGTGTTCAAACACTACCAACCAGGAAGCTTTGTTTAATATTGATTCTATGAGACAGATACTTCAAAGACTGCTTTTGTTTGTGCGTTAGCAGCAGATTTTGTTGACTTTCACTGGAAAGCCATCTTTAGGGCAGAAAATTTGGCAGATGCTTTTGTTCAGCAGGTTTCTTGACAACTGTGTATGAAAAGCTATTTTTTCCGCCTTTTTGCAGGGACTGGTCAAAGGCTGAGGTTCACTTTTGGTGACACTGCTTTAATTGTCTCCCCTGAGGATGCCAGAGTGCTGAAGGCAAGTTAGCATTTCCTGACTTTTGCATCCTCTGGAGTCCATGTACTTGCCTCTAATAGCACTGTTTGTGCCTGCAGTGTGGTTGGCTGCCATCCTCCCTGCCTTGCTGCCACTTGCTCTTTTACCTTTACTTACACACGTCTACCGGATTTACGGAAGAAAGTGTCCAGTTACTTTTGTCTAGTTAGCTGCAGTTGATGCTAGACAGGCAGAGTGATGGTTTCATGGAGAACAGGGTTAGAGGAAGGTGAAGCTCTTGTTTGAAACTCCATATCCTCTCAGCTTGAGGCATGTGTTCTTTTAGTAGGTTCGAGTGCTTCCTTACATTCATTTTCAATATACATTTTGGGTTTTGATCTCAGATTTCTCACAGAGAAAGTGAGGAGCTATCCCAATAAATATGTAATGATATTTCACCGGGGGAAATGTTTCTATTGTTTGTTTTGCTACACAAGGTTAAAGATCAAAAACTGTAGAAAACCTGAGGGCATGAGGAATTTAAAAAAAATCAAAATGATCATGTACTATCACTTCACCAGTGTTTTCTAATAAGCTGTGGGTCAAATAAGTTTGCAAATATGATGTATATGTTTGCTCACTTATAGTTTGCATTGGGTGTAGGAGTCAGGTTGTAAGCAGGCAAAGTCATTATAGCCTAAGGCTTAGTTTTAAGACTAAGCCTTTCCTGTCCTTTTAATACTAAGATCTTTTCTAAAAGCTAAGCTTTTCCACATGTCCTTGACTGTTGCATGATGTGGGGTGGTGCACTCTTACGAGGAATCCCATTTATACCTCAGATAAGTTGGCTTTGTATCAGAGACTTCCTTACTTGTATATTGGCTTAAAGGCTTTAATTTCTACACTATAAAATAAGGGAGACCAGTTGCTCTCTCTCTCTCTTGGTTCCTGAAATTAGCATTGCAGAAGAGAGGCAGCCAAGATGGTGGAGTGCTGAGGGAGAAGTCAGTTAGTGCAGTTTGTGCAAAGAGAAGGAGATGGGGAACAGAGGTGAATAAGGCTGGTGAGGTAGAAATCTTTGATTCTAGGAAAACTCAGATGAGTCAGTGGCTTTGGGAGCCCTGAATGCAAAGGGAAGTGTTTTCCCACTGTGTATTTTCTCACCTGCTGGGTGCAAGCTAGGATTAAAAAG
Source organism: Saccopteryx leptura (assembly GCF_036850995.1). Lineage (NCBI taxonomy): Eukaryota > Metazoa > Chordata > Mammalia > Chiroptera > Emballonuridae > Saccopteryx > Saccopteryx leptura. The sequence continues at coordinate 145,597,680 of NC_089505.1, forward strand.
GTAATGGCCCATCAGTTCTTGGCTTCATTGTTTCATTACCATCTGTCCGGATCAAATGTGAACCTGCATGGGCTGTGATGGTGGCCACGGTTACTGGCTTTACATAAGCCAAAGACTGTTTCTGTTGATTTGGGGTGCTGTTTCATAGGTTTTTCATGAGAAGAATGTAAGTCTTTAGCCTTTGTCTCACTGCACTTTGTTTTCTAGGAACTGACCCTCTCTCATATTACTGATTTCTTTTGCTATTAAAAGTCACAGTGACTGTGGCAAACTCAAGATGTGTGTGCTTATGCATGTGTGCATATGGCGCAAAGGTCCTTGGACAATTCTAAGCAGATACAGACTGAACATGTTATTTCTCTGATGAAAATTTTTCAAAATATTCAATAACAGCAACAACAACAAAAAATCTCAAAGTCCTTGGCAGGGCACTTAAAGCATTCCATAATCTGACCCATACACCCCTTTTTCAGCTTTGTGAAAAATAATTCACAGTTATAATGATTATTTTTGAATATGACACTCCTCAACACTCAAATAAAACATTTTTCATGTTATATATCTTGAACTTCTGAAAAGGATTTTTTAGTCGCCTTCTAGTTTCTATAATCTTTTTCCTTTGCCTATGGTAACTTGATATTTATTTGGAAACTGCACTCTTCTAGTCACAGTTTGAGTAGGATTAATCTCTTCCTTGGCTTAACACATCAGCATATCCTATTACTTTGGACATAGTAAATAGTTAATGAACCAATTTTGCCACAGGGTAAAAGTAAGTCACAGAATATATGTTGGAGCAACCAGAAGAAATTATTTTTTCAGCATCTTCCTCACCCCCCTTCTACTTTGATGGTATTGTATAAGAATGAGATGTCTGAAACTTGTCTATCATTTTGCTACCAGAGAAAGAGAATTTGACTCGTTGGCTGTTAGTGGAGATATGTTAGAATGAAGCTGATATCATAGATGATGAATAGACAAAGGACAAAAATAATTTCTCAGTGACACTATGAACAGCCAGATCAAACCTTACCCAAAGCCTATCTTTATTTTTCCCCAGCTTTATTGAGATATAATTGACATATAACATTGTGTAAGTTTAAGGTGTACAACGTGTTAACTTGATACACTTATATGTTGAAAAATGTTTATACTATAGATTAAACCTTACCTGAAAACAGCACCTCATATTTTTAGTTATATGAACTAATATATCCTATTTATTAAGCCATTTTAGGTTTTTGTGTATTACTTTAAAAAAAATAGCCAATAGTACTATAAACAACTACTTAAAATATAATCTAAGTACAAATAGGTTTTTTTTTGTTTGTTTGTTTTGTTTTTTAGTGTGTATGGGAGACAGGAAAGGAGAGAAATGAGAAACATTAACTCATAGCTGCTTTACTTTTAGTTGTTCATTGATTGCTTCTCATACTGTGAATAGACAGACAAAGGACAAGCCGAGCCAGTGGCCCCTTACTCAAGCCAGTGTCCTTGAGTTCTAAGCCAGTGACCATGGGATCATGTCTATAGTTCCACACTCAAACAGGCAACCCCACGCTTGAGCTGTTGAGCCTGTGCTCAAGCCAGAGACCTTGAGGTTTTGAACCTGACACCTCAGCATCCTAGGTCAATGCTCTATCCACTGTGCCACCACCGATCAGGCACTTTATGTTTCTTTATTGATAAAATATTTTCCACATGAACTAGGCAGAACTAATCATTTTACTTTACTAATATAAAAATAATATATGTTGAGAAACCTGATTATAGGTTTTCAAATCTTTACTTATCCTAGGCTCTGATAGTTGTGTGGGTCAGTTGAATAGCTCTAATAACCATCACTGTACTTCTTTAGTTGGCCTGGATTTGCTTCCTACTGTCTTGTTCTAGCTTGCTTCTCTCTCACCTGCTGCATTTCTCTTATGCACTGTAGCAGCATACCCTGACATGAGATGAAAAACCAATCAGAAAGCCAGCATCCCATTTTAACCGGTTGGATGTAATACATATAAATTCACTATCCAGTGGAATCAAAAAGTAGAAAAAAAGTCATTATAAAAGTATGTCTCACTTGCTTGTTTTCTCTTCCAGACAGGCTAAATATTTAATAGGAATCCAGGTGTTATTTATTCATTTTTATTAGGTTCTTCTGACACCCAATCCTACATTGTGATGGGCAATTAAGGTAAATATATGCTTAAGGAGAGAATTTTGTTTCTGGGAAACTATTTTTACACCAATCCCAGTAACTGAGTTATGGTTTAAATATCTCTTGTTTAAAAATCTTTATTTATAGGTAGTATATATACTTTAAACTATCTGTATTCTTTTATTCATGGGAAAATCAGAGACTGATTGGTAGCGAGTCTTTTTTTCCTGCCAATGTGAAATTAATATTGTCATTGATTTTGCTATCTACAATGGTATTGTGGCTTATTAAAGATGCTTTGTAGCTCTGTGATTGCTTGCATGAAAATAAATTTGAAAGGTAGAAACCACAGGACGAACCAAAAACACGAGGCTAGCGTGTTCTAAAAGGAAATTTTATTTTAAAAAACCTGGATGCAAGCATACAAGCTGGCTGAGACGAGCAGCAAAAAGGGTGTCAGCCCTGAGCTGCAGGAATGAGTGGTAGATATAGGGGTTGTTGCAAGTGTTTGCTGGCATGGGGTTGATGCACCTGGACATCCTTAGATTAGCACATTGGGGTTTTTTTTGGGGGGGGGGTTTGTAGTCTTGGTTACTGACTTAACAAGGGAAATTCTGCTGCTGATACACAAGTTCTTTGATGTATCACAGGCTTCCTGTCCTTGGTAAATTCTGAAGAGAATCAAATGGTCAGTCTCCCAGGAATAGCTGGCGGCTCGAGTTTGTGGCCAGGCCTTCACAAACAACTATTGTGATTTAAACTCCCTTAATGGTCAGGTTCCTCCCTAATGCAAGCTTTCCCAGACATTTCTGCCAAGGTAAACTTTTTTGTTACATTTCAAAGTGAAGACCAGGTGGCTTTTAAGAGAGAGAGAATAGAAAGCAAATTAACTACAAATTTACAGTGCCGGGATGAGAATGTTCTGTTTGGGTGAGGGAAATTTTGAGTTTTACAAGGGCTAATTTAACCCTAACAAAATTACAGCTACAGAATTGTTCAGTATGCTTTGAATATTTGTACTCCTTTTTACAGAGTTTATCTAAATTTTACTTGGTTATGAAATTTTCAAAGATGGCTCACTTAATATTTTCAGGCTTCTATTTATTTTTAATTGCATTTTATTGGGGTGACATTGGTTAAATAATTATACAGGTTTCAGGTGTCCAACTCTCTAACACATCTCTGTATACTGTATTGTATGTTCATCCCTCCAAGTCAAGTCTTTGTTCCTCACCATTTATCACCCCCATACCCTTCTCCATCTCCCCTCAACCATAGGAAATTACCACATTGTTGTCCATGTTTACGAAATTTTTCCTTTTTCCTTTTTTGCCTGTTTTTGTTCCATCTCTACACCTCTTTCCACCAACACCCCATCCCCCAACAGCTGTCAGTCTGCTCTCTATGTATACGTCTGTTTCTATTATATATTGCTTGTTAGTCCATTTTGTTCATGAGATTCCACATATGAGTGAAATCATATGGTACTTGTCTTTCCCTGACTGGCTTATTTCACTTAGCATTATAGTCTCCAGATCCATCCATACTGTTGTAAAAGGTAAGATTTCCATCTTTTTTATGGCTGTTTAGTATTCTATTGTGTAAATGTACCACCACTTTTTTATTCACTCACCTACTAATGGGAACTTGGGCTGATTCCAGATCTTGGTTATTGTAAATAATGCTGCAATGAACATATGGGTGCATATATTCTTTTGAATTAGTGTTTTGGAATTCTTAGGTTAAATTCCCAGATATGGGATCACTGGGTCAAAAGGTAGTGCCATTTTTAATTTTTTGAGATAACTACATATTGTTTTCACAGTGGCTGCACCATTCTGCATTTCTATCAATAGTCCATAAGGATTTCCTTTTCTCTACACCCTCACTAGCATTTGTTGTTTGTTGATTTATTGATGGTAACTATTCAGGAAAGAGAAATGAAAGAAAATATATACAAACAGGTCTACACCCAAAAAAAAAATTGCACTGCAAAGGAAACCATCAACAAAATGAAAAAAGAAAACCCACTGAGTGGGAGAACGTATTCACTGATACATCTGATAAGGTATTAATATCCAAAATTTATGAAGAACCTATAAAACTCAGTAGCAAAAAGAAAAATAATAATTAAAAAATAGGTTAAAGACCTGAATAGACACTTTTCTAAAGAGGACATACAGCTGACCAACAGACATATGAAAAGATGTTCAATGTCACTAATTACCAGAGAAATGCAAATTAAAACCACAATGAGATATCACATTATACCTGTCAGAATATTGTCATGCTTTTAAAACATCAAAAACAGGATAATTCAAATAACCTGAAAATAGTGAAATCGATAGACACATTTTAGTCAACCCATATAATTATGAGGGCCATATTTCACTAATTCTTATTAATAATAACAATAATAATGAGGATGATGATGATGATATTCAATACTTAGTGTTTTTTATGAACCAGGCATTGTTCTAAGTTCTTTATAGGGAATAGTTCATTTAAGCATCAAAGTACTCTTATTAATGGCAATATTATTTTCCCCAATTTACAGATCAAGAAACTGAAGTCAGAGCAACTAGGTAGCTTGTTTCAGGTTTTAGAATAATAAGTAACTAATAAGTCAAACTGCAAATCTCTGTTCTCCTTACTTTGTTATACCTACTCCCCTTCCTCCCTTCCTTTCTCTCTCTCTTTCTCCCTCTTTTTTGACTGCCTTTGTTCCTTTTTCCCCTCTTTGATGACATTTATCACCTAATATACTGTACGGTATACTGATTTATTATCTTTATTGTTTGTCTCCCCCAGTTAGAAGGAGAGCTCCATAAGGTCATGAACCTTTTTCTGAACCACCTGCCTGAACAGTGAGGGCACATAGTGGACAGGCAATGAATGAATGAATGAATGAATGAATGAAGTTGTAGGACCAGCATTAACCAGAAGGTATCTGATATTAGGGTCCTTCTTTTATCCACAACACTATCCTGCCTCTGAACTAACTGGCAACATGTAGAAATATTCTCTATGGGAAAATAATAGATATTTAAAATAATAACTTATGAATCATGGCTGCACTAGGACCTGGGCTTCTTATATCTCTAACTTCTAATTTTCTTGAAGAAACCTAAAGGTAGGAATAATTATTCCTAATTCAGAATTAATGAAACAGGGCCTCAGAGAGGTCAAATATCTTACCTAAAAATTATATGATTAGTAAAGTTTGAAGCTTAAGTCTGATTTGCCCTTTTCACACTCAAATATTACGTTCCTTCTATTAAATCTTAATTATTTAAAAAATAAAATTGACTAATGCTTATTAACAGGTATATATCATTTTAACTGTTTTGTATGCTTATTTTATGCAACAAATTTTATTTCATGACTTCATAAGCAGGCACTATTAGTAAGCCATCACCAGGCAAGGAAATTGAGGTAGCCCTTGATTAAAGTCACATGGCTGGTCAGTGGGAAAAGCACTTCAGAAAACCCAAACTCAAGCCTTTCACACTGTCCTATCTGCTTTCCTCTGCAAATCCCACTAAAGCCTGACACACCAGGTACTCAGTCTGTGCCCACCCACTTGAAGGGAAAAAAATACATAATTCAAAAGAATAAAATAATAAGTGAGATAACTGAAAATATAAGTTAGCTTCTATAGTCCAAAATTTTTGCCAACTGAAAATATTCTCTTTACCTAACCATCTTTCATGCAATGACTTTTGGGGACCACAATCAACTTGGATAACTTTGTGTTTTTCTTTCTTCTGTTCACACATATTGAGTATATGTGGGCAACTTCACTTTGCTACATTGTGGTTCTCTTTCCAAAATGACAAAACTAATAAAAATAAATTTCATCTATTGAATATCATCATAAAACAAAGTTTTGAATTGGTTTTATATGAGTAGTCTTTAGCTCTTTCTACCAATGATATGCTAGAAACTATTGCAATTATTCACTGTATGTTTCTTTAAAATAAAACCACTTTGTAAACTATATTAATAAGAGATAATATATAATCTTAGGCACTGATTTTCTTGATTCTCCTCTCCCTGTTTTTCTTTTCTATTAAGTGTTTATATGAGAGACTGTCTTTATAAGTATAGAAATTTATATAAATCACTTGTCTTTTTTATTCATTTGTTTGCTGGAAAAAAGATATGCTTTTTAGTCATGTTGTAGGTAAAAGTTACATTTTTGTATTTATTTTAAAATGTATTAATTTGCCTTTTGTTTCTTCTTTTTTTTTTCTTTTTTCTCTGAGTTTTATTTCCTCATTTCACCTGTACCTTTGTTTTCTGGAAACTAGCCTAATCCTGAAGACCAGAAGCCCAATTTCTGGAGTGAATTACAAACAGCTGAACTTTGGGACTAATGTACCATCTCACTTCAAGCACTAGGTCTTTTGATATCGATGAAACACTGAATCAGGAGAAATGAAGATTAAACCCCTGTTTATTTCTGAAAGCACCATTAACTCTTTTTACTGATGATATCTCTATACATGAAATATTCAAGACAAAAACAAAATCCTCACCACAAATATATGTTCATTTTCATTGTTGCCAAACAGAAACACATTAATATTAAATAACTAGTTTTGATACACCAGCAAAAGGTATTTTGGGCTGTGCCCCCGAGAAACATCTCCCACATACAGACTTTCTTTTCTTTTTTTTCTTTTTCCCTCTCTTTTTTTTAACATGGGAGGAAAACAATACCTGCCACAGCTCATCTTTCTAAACAAAATGGAACAAACTGTTAGGTCGTGAGAAACAGGGAGAAATATATTTGCCTAATTCACAAAATCTTTTCTGTTTAGAAAATTAGTACACTTATACTTGTCAAGACAGCAATCACTATTCTAAATAAAATACAGTAACAAAAGATATGACTAAGACATTTTTGTTCTGCCTTTCCATTTTTAATTCTCATTCATTAAGTTTTTTTCTGGGAATTAATGCCACTAGAGGATTTTGAGATGGTCTATTATGAAATAAAAATGTTTTGTTATCTATCATTTTTAAAACCACCCATGGCAACTCTATGAACTGAACAAGGCAAATAGAAGTTGTATTTATCAGGATTATCTTGATATCTACTTCATGTCTGTACTTCCCTGATTATTTGTAGGTGGGCATAATTTATTAATTCCTTCAGTGATGTAGGCATTGATTCAACAAAATATTGTCAGGTAGCCTGGCCTGTGGTGGCGCAGTGGATATGGAGTGTTGACCTGGAGTGTTGAGGTTGCCGGTTCGGAACCTTGGGCATGCCTGGTCAAGGCCCATATAACAAGCAAGTGGTGAGCAGCTAAAGTGAAGTAACTATGAGTTGATACTTCTCTCTCCCCCCTTTCTCTCTACGTAAAATCAATAAATAAAATCTTTAAAAAAAATTGTCAGGTAACCATTTCCCATCTGCAATGGGTGCTGCGGATAAAGTCATGAGTAAAGCACTGCCCCGATGGAATTCACATTCTACTTGAATAGCAGAAACACAATTTAAAAATGAAATAATTGTTTAGTATGAGTGTGATAAAGAAATTAATTAATCAAGGAAGATAAATTGAGAATGGTTGGGTAAGGTGTATAAGAGCCTGACCAGGTTAGAGCACACACAGAGATGATATCTGAGCAAAGCTTTGAAGAAGTCATTGAAAGGGCATATGGATCTCTGGAAGAAGTGTAATCCAAATACAGAAACAGCCAGTGTGATGACCATGAGACAGAGTCCATTTAGCATGGTTCTAGGAATAGCTTAGAGGTTAGTCTGGTTCTACCAGATTGGCCAAAGGAGAGAGAATTAGGAAATAAAATCAGAATGATGGCAAAGTGCTGGGTGATGCAGGTTTATACAGACTGTTATATGGTCCTGGGCTTTTACTCTAAGTGAAAGGGAACCTATGGAGAGATTTTAGGGAAGAAATGAGATAATATGACATATTTTAAAAGTTAGGAATAGACTATAGGCAAGCGACAGCAATTATCATAGGGCCCATTTAGAAGGTTTTGCTATAATCCATAATAGATGATGGCATCAGCATTAATTATATCTTCACCTCCAGGGATGATTGGACTCTAGTGAAACATTTGCATGCCTCTGTGTGTGTGTGTGTGTGTGTGTGTGTGTGTGTGTGTGTGTATAGAACTATACATACAAATGTATTAAACCTTTACGGTAGGCATGGCTCATTGATTTTACCTTCAAAGTGCCAATTCTCATCCATTTGTAGTGGCTGCCAGCTGCGCTGTGATGAGGAGGGACTAAGGCCACATTCAGGTGCAGAGGGAAAGGGTCCCATAATTGTGTGAGATGGCAATCAGTGGTGTCAAGTATGTTCAATCTCTGTTCAAAGGCAATTGTCACTAGTAGATTTTAAGCAGTGAAGATTTCTTTCTTTTGGCTTAAAGCACATAAAATAAATAAAAGTGTTTGACATTTAACAGTAATTTTTACAATAGTATTGTCTAAAAAGATTTCTAAAATGGACCTTTTGCTAAAAATTTTCTACACGAAGATTTCTGTTTCTTAGCACTATCTCTAAAGAGCATAACTGTATCTCATTTTCTAGACTCTCTGGAAAATAACTGACGTGTTCATACAGAGTATAAGCTTGAAACCCATATAAGATTTTTAGGTAAACTAACCATTACCATATTCTCCTTAATATGACTGTGAACTTTGAGCCTTGACTGAGAGCTGGCTTTGCTATTATCAGCCTTCCATTGTGTTTCAGCTTTTAAAATGAGTTTCATGTACCAATTTTCATGGTGATTTGAGAATTCGTAAAGTGACTCCATTCGGGCACATGGAGAAAATACAAGCTGGATGTTATACTCTAGTACTACTGGGATAATATTTGCCTTCACATAATGTTATACTTTTCATCCCCAGGGCCAACTAATTTTATTTATTGCTTCTGCCTGTAACCCTTAAAGAATATTATGAATCTCCATATACATGTGTATAAAATAAAGCCTTGAAACGATTTCTTCAAAATAGCAATCATTTGCATTTAGCAGGCAGTACAAATTTATCTTTCCGTATAATGCTGCCATATCTTAAAAAGGCAATATCACAAATGAGATTATCCCTTCAGAAAGCAATCCTAGACTAAAATAAATCAAGATATGGAGACTTTACAAATGGCCTTTAATATATTGAATGTTTCCAGAAAGTATGTGCAACTCAAATGTTCAAAGACAACAATTTATTGTGAAATTCTCAATGTAGGTTTCCCTTTAAAAATATATTATCATCCTCAATGCAATGGTATTAATAATCTTCTATCTTTTCAGAGCTGAGAAAATGTGCATAGGATTGTATGATGTAAAGTCTTCCAGTTCAACTCTTTCTTTTTAGGGAAGGAAAAACTGAGGTCCAGAGAGTGAACAACAGTTACTGAGCAACAAAGACAAGAACTACGTAACTCACTAAGAACTCTTCATGGTAGTACACTAACTTGATCCAAATTTTCTTTATATAGAACTCTATTTCCAACTTCCTAGTCATCGAAAAGAACACAATAAACCCTTAGTATTTGGAGGTGATAAGTTGGTTATAATATTTTTCAAGCTAATGGAAATATTTGCAAAGTGTTTTCTAATAGCAGCTGAAAAAATTACTAATTAAATAATGATCACCAAGATTGAGGTTATTTCAGTGAGATGAAGAGCAGGATTCTGGTAATTTTAACCTTGTTTAGCTAGTAAAGAATGATGGAAGTCAATGGAGAAAGGAGAAAAGGCAAAGAGGAGGTGTGGATGGGAGGAGATGGAGAAAGGGAGAAAGGCAAATTTACTCCATTTCTTATCCTCCTTCCTTCTGGCCATATATCCTTTACCACATAATCTTTATGGTAAAATAAGACAAAATTCAACCTATATATCTAGGCTTGAGAAGACTATAAAGGGATTCGGAGGGACCTTTCTACTAACTCAGTTGATACTTCCCCAAACAAAGTGACATTCAGACTCTAGTGTAGCAAAATGGCACAAAACAGGTCTTGCCCTTTTATTAGTTTCCGGAATCTTTCTGTTGTTAGTTCAGGTTCCACAATTAGAGAATTAGTTTCTAGCATAATATTTTTCTGAGAATATGTTTTATGAGTCTTACACTGACATTTCAGCATCTTTTCCCCACTCTGGATTCCAACTGATTTTAAGAACTACAGATAGCCCTGGCTGCTTGGCTCAGTGGTAGAGCGTCGGCCTGGCATGCAGAAGTCCAGGGTTCGATTCCCGGCCAGGGCACACAGGAGAAGCCCATTTGCTTCTCCACCCCTCCCCCTCTCCTTCCTGTCTGTCTCTCTTCCCCTCCCGCAGCCGAGGCTCCACTGGAGCAAAGATGGCCCGGGTGCTGGGGATGGCTCCTTGGCTTCTGCCCCAGGAGCTAGAGTGGCTCTGGTAGCAACAGAGCGACGCCCCGGAGGGCAGAGCATTGCCCCCTGGTGGGCAGAGCGTCACCCCCTGGTGGGCGTGCCGGGTGGATCCCGGTTGGGCGCATGCGGGAGTGTGTCTGACTGTCTCTCCCGTTTCCAGCTTCAGAAAAAGAAAAAAAAAAAAAAAACTACAGATAAAAACATGTATGCTACACAAGTCAATAATATTAACAATACTCAAAATTATAAGTAGCAATGTTATTTTTTATCTTTTTATTATGTAAAATCATGTAGTCTCTAAATCTCAAGTTATTATGCCCCCCTACAATGTTTTATACCAGGGGTCCCCAAACTACGGCCCGTGGGCCGCATGCTGCCCACTGAGGCCATTTATCTGGCCCCCCGCTGCACTTCTGGAAGGGGCACCTCTTTCATTGGTGGTCAATGAGAGGAGCATAGTTCCCATTGAAATACTGGTCAGTTTGTTGATTTAAATTTACTTGTTCTTTATTTTAAATATTGTATTTGTTCCCGTTTTGTTTTTTTACTTTAAAATAAGAGATGTGCAGTGTGCATAGGGATTTGTTCATAGTTTATTTTATAGTCCGGCCCTCCAACGGTCTGAGGGACAGTGAACTGGCCCCCTGTGTAAAAAGTTTGGGGACCCCTGTTTTATACGATAGTCTTGAGACATTGGTCAAGAGAAGGACTGTGAAAAACAGCAAAGTTATACAACAGTTGGAAGGATCGTAATCACTTCTATTCTACATAGAGATAGAAAAAAGAAAAACTAAGAGGAAGATACAGAACACATAGGACATACTTACACTTCTAAGTTGTTTGTATTATGGAAGAGGATCCACCCTAAAATCAGCCTGTCTTTCTTTCATAAGACCACAGCACATTTTTAGGAAGTAATACTTAATATTTACTGTGAGAGCTCAGCACAGAAGAATCAAGAATGTTCTTTGTGGCATAGTCTTACCCTACTAATGCTTTGCTTAATGCCACAATAACATCTGAAGACTCGTTCTCCTCTCCAGCTGATAAAGGACAACTTTCTTTTCTTGTTTCCTCACTGCTGCCTCCCAGGCAGAAGATTGTAGTATAATATCCGTAACTACCCCAGAGCTCTTTCCCGAAATGTCCTTTGTTCTCTGAACCCTTTTTCGTTGTAGCCCCTCTCATTATTTTGGTCCCAGGGTTTCATGGCTTTTACACATTGTTATTCTGAATTCCCGAAATCACTTGTTCGCTTATAACCCAGGTCTTTCAAACCTTTCTTCTGAGTTTGCACATTTTGTTCCACACTATTTGCCCTTACTTTTGTAACATTATCCAAAGTAACTAATATCAAAGCTGCCAGGACATTCAAAATGAAAATAATGAGCTAGCTGAGGAGTACAAAGTACTGACTTATGAAATGACCAAGTTTCGCTCAAAAACTTTGTTTATGGTATAAGTGGTTTACGTTGCCTAGACACCATAGCATCTAGGAACACAAAAACAAGAACATTTTGTTAAAAATGAGCAAAAGTTTCCTTCTGTAAGCAAATGTACTTTTACATGAAATTTAAAAGCTTTTATTTGCTCTTAAATTTTCTCTACAATGTAATAAATTTGCAGCAACCAATTTTATATTCTTTCTATTTGATGTGCACATTTTCTAAAACATGTTAATGCTGTGGTAAATAAAACAGATTAGCTTACTTGGCATTTTCTCCAAGAGCCTTCTGATGGGTCTTCTTGTACTGCAGAGGCTGGAAAGCTAAAAATGGCATTCACTGACTCCCTTGGAGTTAGGTTTCCAGATGTGATTTATAATTCACAAATCAGATGTATATAAGAGTTAAATTTAGAACTTAGTTTAATAGACAGAAAGACAGAGGTACGTGGGTCCCTTTTGCTCCCGAGATACTTATAGGAATGGTGCTGCTTGGGAGTTTGCATTGGTGCCAACCCTTGCTGATCTCAAGATTTTAGTGACAGCAGGGTTTTCCTAGAGGCAATCATTTATGTGATGAATTTCCTGAATTCTCCAGCTTTTTGACTTTCGCAAATGTAGAGTTAGCCTTGGTGGGAAGGCATGAAACTCTGTTTAAGAGGCCAGCTTTGAGTCTGGTGTTGCAACCTTCTCATACAATTTTGTCAGCATGTTTTCTTGTAAAAAAACATTTTCTGCTAGGATTCTACAGAGGTTCTTGCAATTGAACTCTCATTTATTTAAGATTAAGGCCCTGAATTAAGGGTTAGAGGAGCTGAATGGTTTTGCATCTTCTCCAAGGTTACCATTTCAGTCCTCAGGATCAACTTTTTTCCCAAACAGTGCTATAATTTTCTACCCATGCTGTTATTCAGTAATTCAAAGAAGCAGATATCTCATCTAATTTTTGGCTGAATTAACCAAATATATGTGCCACCATGGACCACAAACTACTTATAATCTCTTTTATATTATAAACAGATTTCCCCTGATTTCAGATACAGCCATTCAGATAATCCATTCCAGATTCCTGTTGCCTATAACCACTAATGTACCAGAAAGATGATATCATTTAAGATTCCATAAAATTGGAGTCCCCCACCCACAAAGATGGTGTTATATAATGAAAGGATTGTAAAATTTGGAAACAAATCTAGACTTGAAAACTAGCTATACAATTTTACTTATTGTTGATGTGATTTTTGAATAATTATTTAACATGTTTTATTCTGCTTTGGAAGATTTAGATACCTTACAGATTTCTTGTAAAAAGTAAATGAGATAATATATTCATAACAATACAGCCCATGTTTCTCCTATTGGAGAATTACTTCTTTCCTATTGTATGAGGAAGTACTAAGGATAAACAGGTTCTATAATAAAAGCCAAATGAAGCCAGTATTTTCTTTTGTTTTTGTCAGGCCACATAGGGGATAAGAGCAATGACTTAAATATAGTGAATTGGGAATTCTTTCTTAAGATATGGAATCTTCCTCGTTGATTGGAGCTTATTCATCAAAGATACCAGGAGAGCAGCACAGAGCCTTGCCCAGACACTTTCATACTCAGTGTCCAGTTTTCTAATTCTTGTCCTTTGAGCATGCCCATGCTCTCTGTCCATTCTTGGGCCTGGTTCCCAGTCTCTTGTTGATGTTGTTAACTCCTAATCTATCTTTCCAATAAATTACTTTTTATTTAAGTTCTTCAGAATTGATTTCTCTTGTTTCTTATACGGAACATTAATTGGTAGAGTATTCATTTTTCTACTCCATAGAAGAGAAAACTAAGTCACAGAAAGGTTTTGTTACTAATCCAAGGTCACACAGCTACTAAATAGGAAATCCATGACTTAAAGTTGGGTCTTTCAGATTGCACAGCCCTGTTCCAGCTGTTTTCCTGCTTAAAAAGAGCTGTCTCACTAAGCCCAAATTTGTCTAACTGGACTTATTTCCTGAAGTATACCCAGGAAACTTACAATCAATCTTGTCTGAGTTACTTTGAAATAAAAGGGTTAGAAAACAAAAGCCCCAGTCGTTGTAAAGAAGGGGATTTGCTACATTGCTTTCAATTTATCACACCTTGGCACTAAAACAGGATAAAAACAGAAATGATTGCACTTACTGAAGAGAAAAAAATAGTTCCACACCACCCCCTCAGATCTAAATGAAGCAATAATTTAAAATTAATCCAGAAATTAAATTGAATCACATTATCACTTAGGTACTACTATATATATAACCCACTTAAAATTTCAATGTATGACTCATAGTTTAAATAGATTTATGCTATGTATTGTTCTTTATATTATAAAATAATCTTTTCACAAATCTTTAATTAGAATTTAAAAGGAAAAAAGAAAGAGGACTGAAATAAAATCAGAAATGAAGAGGAGAAGTAACAGCTGACATAAAAAATACAACAGGATTGTAAGAAAATAATACAAACAAGTATATGCTAAAAATTGGATAAACTGGACAAAATGAATAAATTCCTGGACATGCAATTTTCCACAACTGAATCAAGAAAAATCAGAAAATCTGGACAGATAGGTTACAACTAGTGAAATAGAAGCAGTAATTAAAAATCTCCCATAAACAAAAGACCTGGACCCAAAGTTTTTCACAGGTGAATTTTAACAGACATTTAAAGTTGTACCTATCCTTCTCAAAATATTTAAAAAATACTCAAGAGGAGGGATAACAGCTAAGGTCATTTTCTGAGGCCAGCACTATTGCAATTTTGAAACCAGAAAGAAAAAAAATTATAAGCCAATATTCTTGATGAACATAGATGCTAAAATCCCCAACAAAAGATGAATAAACCAGATCCAACAATACATTAAAAAGATCATACATGACCAAGTGGCATTTATTCCGGAGATGGAAGGTTAATACAATATCTGCACACCAATAATTGTAATAAACCACACAAACAAAATGACAAAAACCACGTAATCACAGCAATACATGTAGAAAAAACATTTGATATAATCCAGCATTCATTTATAATAAAAACTCTCAGCAAAGTGGGAACACAGGGAAAGTACCTTAATGCAATAAAGGCCATATATGACAAACCCAGAGCCAATATCATACACAATGAGCAAAGAATTACAAGCAACTCCCTTAAATTTGTGAACAAGCCTGGGATGTCTGTTTTCACTGCTTTTATTCAACATAGTACTGGAAGTCCTAGCCACAGTAATCAGACAAGAAGAAGAAATATAAGGCAGCCATATTGGAAAGAAAAAAGTAAAATGGTCATTATTTGCAAATGACATGATGCTGTGTTGGTCAAATAAGTTTGTAAAATATGATTTTTATGTTTGCCCATTTATAGTTTACATTGGGGGCTGGGCAGCACCAAGTATATGTGGTCTGTGAAATTGCAAATTACCTTCCTGCTTGGAAAGGGCCATTGTTTTGCTAATGTTTGCTAGAGGAGAGGTTTTTATGCCAGAAAGTTTTGAAAAGGAGAAAAGAAGGGGAAGAGGCAGAAAGAAGCCATGTTTGCAGAGTGAGAGCAGAGGGAATGCAGAGTGCTGAGAGAGGAGCCATGTTGGCAGGGAAAGAGAAGGTGTGCAGATGGGAAACCAGAGCTGAGGAGCTTTGGGAGCCCTATTAAAACGGGTAGGGTCTTTGATTCTAGGAGAAACTGCAGAAGATTCTCCTGGTTATGAAACTGGAGAATGCATCAATGGTTTTGGGAGCCCTGTGTGTTTGCTCATTGACCAGTGCAAGACTTTAATAAAGGAATGGCCCACCATTTTTTGGCTCCTCTGTTTCTTTACCATCTGCCCAAATTCATTGAGAACCTGCATGTGCACAGCCATGATGGCTGCAACTACTGGCCTTATAGAGGTCTTTGATTCTAGGAGAAACTGGAGAAAATTCTTCTGGTTGTGGAACCAGAGAATGTGTCAGGACTTAAGGAGCTCTGAATGAGTAAAAGGGAAGTGTTTTCCCTGACTGTTTGCTGGTTGGCTGGTACGAGACTTTAATAAAGGAATGACTCAGCATTTTTTGCCTCTGCTGTTTTTTTACCATCTACCCAAATCCAATGAGAACCTGCATGTGAATGGCCACAATGGCCATGACTACTGGCCATACATGCTGTATATAGAAAACCCTAACAATTCCACCAAAAAACTACTAGAACTGATAAGTGAATTCAGTTAAGTAGCAGGATACAAAATACATACCCAAGAATCAGTTGCATTTTTATACAACAATAATAAATTACCAAAAAGAAAAACTAAGAAAACAATCTAATTTATAATTGTATATAAAAAACAAACAAATTTACTAAGGAATTTAACCAAGGATGTAAAAGATCTATACTCAGAAAATTTCAAGGCACTGAAGAAAAAAAATCGAAGAAAATACAAATAAATGGATATATATACTATGTTAACAAATAGCAAGAATTAACATAATTAAAATGTTCCTATTACCCAAAGCAATCTGTAGATTCAGTCCAATTCTTATAAAGATACTAACAGTGTACTTCACAGAACTAGAACAAATCTTCCAAAAATTTGTATGGACCTACAAAAGACCCTAAATTGCCACAGCAATCTTGAGAAAGAAAAAGTTAGAAGAGGCATAGTACTTGATATCAAGTTATACTACAAGGCCATAGAAATCAAAATAGCATGGTACTGTCATTAAAAATAGACATATAGATCAATGGAACAGAAAAGAGAGCCTAGAAATAAACCTACACCTTTATGGTCAATTAAAATTTGACAAAGGAGGCAAAAGCATACAATGGAGTAAAGAGTCTATGCAATAAATGGTATTGGGAAAATTGAACAGGTACAGGCCAAAAAATGTAACTAGACTATCTTCCTACACCATACACAAGAATAAACTCAAAATGGATTAAAGACTTAAACATTAGACTAGAAACCATAAAAGTCCTAGAAAAAAACATAGGCGGTAAAATCTCAAACATTACTCATAGCAATATTTTTTTCTGATATATCTTCTCAGGCAAGAGGAACAAACAAACAAACAAAAGTAAACAAATGGGACTACATAAAAATAGAAAATAAAATAGTTTTGCATAACAAAGGAATATATCTACTAAATGAAAAGACAATTCACCGAACGGGTAAGCATATTCGCTGATGCATCTGATAAAGGTTAATATCCAAAATTTTTAAAGAACTTATAAACTTAGCACCAAACAAACAATCTAATTAAAAAATGAACAGGGTAAAAGAATATAAATGGTGATGGGAGGAAATTTGATTTGATGTGGTAAACACACAATATAATATACAGGTGAATGTATTATAGATGATGCATTATATAGTTTTATTAATGTCACCTGAATAAGTTCAATAAAAATTAATAAAATATAATATTCATTAGAGTGTCAATGTGATGTCTACAGCAGACACATAAATTTCTTGTTCATAAATAAAAAAGTAATGTTTTCTAAATTATTCTTTTGTAAGACTGTTTTTTAATACCAAGATTGTATGAAATTCAGCCAAAGGTGACAATAATCATTATATATGTGTTTCAATTTTGAAATACAAATTTAGAACTAATATACATTTTACCCACCTATCTAATATGAAACTGCAATATTTCTATTCAAATATGCTTATAACACTAGGATAGAATGTTTATGGCCAATGACATTATTTTTAAAAAAGCAACCTGTATGAGCACAATGTGACCTAAATAAGCATTGTTTCTCTAACTTTTCATTTACCTATTTTATCTTCTAACACAGTATTTATAGATATATAATATAGCAGATATACTCTTCCCTGTTGGCAGAGTCTAGTACATTGGGGTAAATCTCCAAAGTATAGACACTGTTATCCACCCCTGACCCCATCCCCACTGTTTGAAAGAAGGTGAGACTCAGTTTTGGCAATAATTGAGTAACATCTTAACAAATCTTCTGTGCAGGGAACACCGCTGAGGAATCTGGGGAATGTTTCCTCACTGATAAAAGGAAACACAGAGAATAAATGGCTCATTTTTTTTTCTTTGGACATTGATATGTCTGAACGGAAAGCCTGGAACTGTAACAGTTTGTGATTTTTAAGAGCTATTAGCAGTACCCAGAGCTGTATTAATGGAAAGTGCTGATTCCTTGAGTAACTGAATTAACTCTCCTGGAGTTGCTTTCTTGTTTCCTTATTGTTTAAGCAACTTTTTCCTTGAGATTTTCTGTTATATATAGACCAACACATTGTAATTGATACATAAAGCAAGTATTTCACAGATCTTAGCACAATGACTGACCCATAGTGAGTGTTCAAATAATATTTATTAAATAAATAATAAATGCAAGAAGGTTAACATTATTTGGGACTGACATACTTGAGAAAACAGTAAGGAATCCATATTTATTTGGACTAACAATGAGAATAATAGAGGTTGACAACAAGGAAATAATGGATATAATACAAGTGATAGAATAAGGAAAAATGCAGGAAAAGACAGTTTAGAACTTCTAGGGACCACCTCAGGGGTTGACCCTTATTTATTCATTTTTTTTTAGTGAAAATATGAACTCACAGCTGAGTGTTTTTTTGTTTTTTTCACCTGTCATGCTAGTGTGAATATCATTCAAACTTGCCATGGCAAAGGCTGGTGCCTCCACATTTCTAGCCTTATAGGCTCTGCAATAACAAATATTCTCTCATTTCCAAAGAGCTATATTTTCAAAATGGAAAAATAAAACAGCTGTCAAATGTGTAAAATATAAAATAAAACAGAGACTCAGAGACTGTGCTTATTGGCTTTTCTATCAGCATTCTAGGAAATAGGAACTTATCTATTTTTTTTTGTCTTTTGATTAAATTTTATCCAGGTGATACAGATTAACCTAATCATACAAGTTTCTAGTGCCCAATTCCACAACACATCTCTGCACACCACTTTGTTTGTTCATTCCAGTAAAGTCTGTTTTCATTGCCATTTATCCTTCTTTATACCTTGCTCTACCGTCTCCCATCCAAAAATTTATATAGCATCATAAAAGACCTCAAATAGTCACAGCCATTTTGAGAAAAAACAACAAAGTTGGAGAAATAACACTATCTGATATCAAACTATACTACAAGACCATACTAACCAAAACAGCATAATACTGTGATAAAAACAGACATATAGATAAATGGAACAAAATAGAGAGCCCAGAAATCAACTTATGCCTACAAAATTGGTCAATTAATATTTGGCAAAAAAGGCAAGAACATACAATGGCGTAAAGATAGTTTATTCAATAAATGGCGTTAGAAAAATTTGACACATGCAAAAAAAATGAAACTAGACAACGTTCTTACACCACACACAAGAATAAACTCAATATATGATATATTAAAGACAAGTGTTAGAAAATAAATTATAAAATATTGGAAGAAAACATAGCAATAAAATATTGACATTTATTGTAGCATTATTTTTTTAGATATATCTCCTCAGGCAACGGAAATAAGAGAAAAGATAAACAAATAGGACTTTATCAAATTAAAATTTTTTTGCACAACCAAGGTATCCATCAACAAAATGAAGAGACAACCCACTGAAAGGGAGAATATATTAGCCAATACATCTGATAAGGAAACTCATCTTTTGAAGGCTCATTTAATTGAGCAAGAAAAAAATACGAATTCAAATGGAAGAGTCACATTTAAGGGAGAAAGGTAGAGACAACACTTAAGAGAATATATGTTATTCACAGGGAGAGAGCCTCTTTACATCTGGGAGAGTCCCTTAGGCATAAAATATACATATTTTCCTTCTAATAAGAAGTTTTAAACCATTTACAATAGTGTCAGTACCCCTTGAAAATTATTAATTAAATTTTAATTGAAAAAACATTAAGGCTTTTTCTCCTCCTTATTATCAAAACCTCACAGTTAGCCAGTCCTTTGATCTTAAAGCTCTAGCCTTCAAGAATCCATACAATGTATGTTGTTAATCTTTCTCTCCTATCTCCAACTACAAAGTTCTGAGTTCTGCAATTTCCCCTTCCCTTCTCTAAGCAGTCAATGTCCCCTTTCTCCTGGTCCCTACTGCCCACTAGTGGGCCTTCAGCTTTCATGGTGGGCAGTAGCAGAGCAACCAAAGTATAAATAAAAGATAGATTTAACTATAGTAAGTTGTTTTAAAAAGATTTATTCTGCCAAACTTAGCAAAAATCTGACATAAAGTACTTGGTAAGTAATTATTATTATATGCTTTAACTTGCTGTAACTCTGCTTTATAAATTTTATAAAGTAAAGTTACTTCCCTACTTTATAAATCACCATTACTGTGGAACAGATGGGCGGTTAGAAAATTTTACTACTAACAGAAATACAACAGTGTGTGGTAGGTATAAAAAGGTTGACTACCCCTGATTTAGAGTACTTTTGTTTATGGATTTCTCTCGGAATTTTATCTAAGTAATTTAATGAAAAAATACTTACTGGAAAAGTGCAAGACACAAAACTGGGTTGGTAAAAAGAAAAAAAAATGCATAAAACTGACCCTGCTATCAAGAATTGCAGAATCAAATTTAGAAGACAGATACTTAAATAGTCCTACTATAAAACATACTGTGATAAAAGTCATAACGAAAAATCTTTAAGCAATGAAAATAAAAATAACTGGCCTCCCACAGGAATCTAAATGTAAACTGTTTCCTGCCTACTGTATATTAAACTTCTTCCTTCATTTTAAATTCACCATGTTTTAAAAAAAATTACCATCCTTCCTCAAAATATTGTTCTCCATTGTGATGACTGTTTCTACTAGCAGTTTCACAGTTAGCTTAGTTACTCAGGCTTGAAAGTTGGGTATTCTTTGCATTTTTCTCAGATTCATGCTCCCCTTCTACCCATTCATCAAGTTCTGTTTATTTTTCTTTGAAATGTCTCTTTTATCCTTCTGTTCTATAGCATTATCACCTCCTTAGTCCAAAATGGATCACTTTATACATTGTATTCCTGCATTTTCCTGGCAGATGTCTATGGAGCCAGGTCCTCCCTCACCTAAATCATTCTGTGTACCTCAAAAAACCAGAAGATTCTAAAATAGAAAGCAATATTGCTTTCCAAAGCAAAAATTTCTACAAATTAATTTGGAAATGTAATTAAATAGTCATCTATTACCTAAATATTTATTGATAGAAACCCAAATCTTCAAAAAAATGTTAATTTATAAATTATTTTAATTAACAAAATTCTTACATTGTTAAGTCTATACTCTTTTGCTCCATTTTCTTCATCAAATCCTAGCTGTTCATACTTGAAACATGAAGTTCCATCAAGCCTTTGAAGAAAGATATATATTTTCTCTTTTTAAAGCCCTATTTCTTAAAAAAATGGCTAACAATACACTGTTCCCATAAGTGGGCCTGATATAAATTTTAGGCTTCACCATTTCGATTGTCCTCCTGTTGATACTTTACAATTATCAGTGTTATTTAAATTGTGATGTCCAGAAATAAAATAGTTTGGAATTTCTCTACAGAGAATTATCATTATTCTACTCATCCCACAAATTCAAATATTCTAAATATTCCCAATTTTTACAGCTCCAAAGCACAACTGCTGAATCAATGCCCTTTGTTCTAGCTCAAATTATTTATCTCAGCTCCCTAAAGTATCTACTGCTTTAGCTGGATGGGCTTCTCACTTTAGCATTCCCTTTCATTCATTCATTTGTACTTTGAGCCTTTCCTTATGTTTATCTTTTTACCTGGAATGACTTATGTCCTAGATATCTATTTCAGTCTTCTCTTTGCTTTAAACCTCAGGTCTAGACCATGTTGCAAGCAATTCAGCGTTGCCAGAAGAGAAGTCTGGACTTAGGCCTGGACTTTGGAAGAAGATCTCTAGACCTTTTAAATGGCCTATTGGATAATAATGTGTTTCTTTGCCTGTGAGCTTTGGCCACTTCTAGATGTCTAATAATGTGATATATGACAAGGACTTTGAGGCCATACTATATCAGTTCTGACTTCTAGAAGAACTGATGAGTAAGGTAGCCTGACTCCAGTGAGTGGCTGGAGACTAAGAGGCCCCCACACCAGCAGTCTATGATAGAGCCTTAATGAAAACGAGACACAAAGACTTGAGTGAACTTCCCTGGTTGGCAGTACTCTGTGTGTATCGTCACACTGTGTGTCCAGAAGGAGGTAATGCCATTTATGACTCCACAGGATGAGGACATCCAGAAGGTATCATGTGGACCCATACCAGACTCTGTCTTATTCATTTCTTCTTTTGGCTAGATTTCTGTATCTTTTTTTTTATAATGATCATAAGTACCATAGCTTCCAATGAGTTCTTGAGTCCTTTTAGTGAATTATCAAACCTGAGGATAATCAGGGGGAATCTCTGAATTCAGTCATTTGAATCTGAAATGAAGTTAGCCTGATCCAAAATTTACAGCTGTAGTCTGAAGTGAAGGCTATCTTGTATGAACTGTTCCCTCAATCCATAGCATTGGTTAAGTTGCACAAACTCACTTCCTTCTTAAAGCATCCTTTAATTTCTATCTTCCTCACTGATATCCTCTTCCCCTAAGTAGCTATAATATTTAAATAGAGTATCACAAAATCTGTCGTGAACATATATCATTGCCAGTATTTTTTTTCAAAGTGAGAAGTAGGGGAAAGTGGGGGGCAGACAGAGAGACTCCCACATGCCCACATGCACCCTACCAGGATCCACCCAACATGCCCACTGGGGGGTGATGCTCGGCTCATCTGGGGCATTGCTCCACTGCAACTAGAGCCATTCTAGCACCTGAGGTGGAGGCCACAGAGCCATCCTCAGAACCTGGGCTAACTTTGCTCCCATGGAGCTTTGGCTGTGGGAGGGGAAGAGAGAGATAGAGAGAAAGAAGAGGGGGAAGTGTGGAGAAGCATGTGGGCGTTTCTCCTGTGTGCCCTGGCCAGGACTCGAACCCGAGATTTCCACATGCTGGAGCGACGATCTACCACTGAGCCAACCAGCCAGGGCTCATTGCCAGTAGATTATTAAACAGACATTACAATAAGTACCAACAAAAGTTTGGATGATGGTAACCACAGAAATTTAATACTCTAATAACTTTTGAGACAGGGAGAAAGAAATAAAAAAGAAGGGGGATAAAATACGATCTATATAATGCTATCAAAAAGTGGAAAAATAGAAGATGGTAGTAATACTAGCAAGAAGACATTATTCTCCTAAGGAACCATTGAATAAAGAAATAGTTTAACAATTCTATCAACATTTATCATACTAGGCATTGCAAATGTGCCACAGACTCTCCAGAGATGAATACTTGATGAAGGTACTTGATAATTGTTACAATTTTTTTTTGACATAAAATTATTTTTGAGGCTTCAGGCTTTGGGAATCAGTCTAGATCTGTATTTTCCACATCTTAAATTTCAGTTGAGTAGGACACTTTACATGCTCACTGCCTGTGGTTGGTAGTATACCTTATTATTATTTTTTTGTACAAAGATGTTTATTTCAACATTGTTTGCAATTAGATAAAATTAAGAATGACTTAGCTGTCCAACTTTAGGGAAATAAATACATAGAATTCAATATAATTAAGTGATAGAAGTATATATAGAAATAAAATGAATAGACACCTTAATTATGACTTCTTTTTGTAGTGAGAGGAGGGGAGGCAGAGAGATAGACTCTCATATGTGCCCTGACTGGGATCAACTCAGCAAGCCCACTGGGGTGTTGCTCTGCCCATCTGGGGCCTTGCCCGTTGCTCAGAAAGTGGTCCATTTTTTAGCCCTGAGGTGGAGGCCATGGAGCCATACTCAGACCCTGAGGCCAACTTGCTCAAGCCAATTGAGCCATGGCTGTGGGAGGGAATTAGAGAGGGAGGGGTGGAGAAGCAGATGGGTGGCTCTCCTATGTGCTCTGACCAGGAATTGAACCCAGGACATCCCAAAGCCCACCTACACCCTACCACTGAGCCAGCCAGCCAGGGCCATAACTTTTTTTCTACTTCCTTTTCATTTAAAAGATGAAAATGGTCAATTTTGAGCTCTTGCTCCATTTAACAGAAAGGGACAATTTTAAGTAATGTAAGAAACTCCAAAATAGAAAGAGTAGTTATGAACAGCACATCAGTAGAGCTCATACGCAAATATTTAGACGGAAATAGGGGATGAAAGACCAGATGGAATAAAAGAATTAAAGGGACATAAGTAGCCTCATGTTGTCATTTGCAACTAATTTGGGAAAGATATCCATGGAAACAGAAAAATCCTGAAATTAGAAATGATGATGGATTTATTCTCAGTTTGAGGACAGCAGCAGGTGGTGGAAGCAGGAATGGGAAGAACAAAGGTACGCGACCAGAAGTCTGATACACTTCTCTTGTATAAAACTTCTATTTTCTTGATGTTATTTTTATTTTTCTTAAAACTGTAAGGGGATCAAGATTTATGTTTCTTTGGGCTGGGATTATGACAAACTACATTTATTTTATTTTATTATTTTATTTTATATATGTAATGCCTTTCAGAAAGGAAATCATCTCAAATAGGCATCTTGGTGGGTCCCGAAGGATCCTAAAATGGGACAATTTTGTAAAAATACAATGTTTGATTATCTGTGTGTTCGGTTCAAATAACACTACAGAGCCTGGCTGAGCTAGGAAGACGTGTAACAGATCAGTAACAAGGCAAGAATTTATTATATAGCTACTGAAGTCTTATAATAACCTACCAATAAAATAAATGTGTAAATCCCTTCTTTATAAAGAGTCTTCACATTGTACTACATGTTTTCATAGATAGTTAAATCACCTGCAACTTTGCTAACATCCATCCTCAATACTGTAAAATTGATTAATCAAAATAATGCATTAGATCTGAGTGCTTTGTCTGAACTTTCTTTGAAACATTAGCTTTTATAAATCAGATAAACAAGGCATATTGTGTCCAGTTTCTATAATATTATCTGATTCCAATATACTAGAAACAATTGAGAGACAAGTTCATTAATGTTGAAATTTCTAGTAAGAAATGCATGTTTAGTTGAAGTGATACTAGCTAGTACTTTACATACTGGGTCAGTAAGTGCTGATCAACTGACAGAGGATGTTGTTCTTAGGTAAAAAGAAACTTCTTTCTTATTGAAAGACATGAGAGATGCACTTATTCAGCAAACTACATATATCTGTATAATTTTCTGTGTTCAGTCTTCTAAAATATCATATATGTATGTGTATTATAAATATATATGGAAATATCAGAGTTTACCCTGCAAATTGTTTAAAATGTGTATTTTTCTTTAAACAGGAACATTTACTCTCACCCTATAGTTAAAATAATTTCCACATATCTTTTTCTCCAGACAATTTGAAAATGTTTTTAAAACTGAGGGTTTTCAATCTCTTTTATGAGATAAGATAAATAAATTACTTTCAAGGTAGCTGATTCTTTAGGGTAGAATTGGTTGGTTTTTCTCTAAATTATGGTGGTTTAAGAACTTATCTTTTTTCAGTATATAATCTCTACTTCTTTAAGAAGCTAAATAAAAAAGATAAAGAAAAAATGTAATTGTAAAATATACAGATGTAAATACATGCAGCACAGAAAAAGATAAAGATATATAGATCCAAAAAAAAATCCCAGATAATACCTAATGCTAATATTTTCTGTGCTTAGAACCTCATTTTTCCATTCATTATTATCTTTATCAATCAAGTTAAGATGTTAAATTATACTATTTCTATGTTTCAGTCAGGATAGGATGCTAAATAAAAATGTCTTCTATCTTTTTTTTCCATCAGAAACGAACGTATGCTGAATCAAAATTTATGAGCTAATAACCCCTGCGGTCCTTAGCAAAATACTAAAAACTCAAGATGAGTTCATTAAAAATTAATGAAATAGATATTGTTTCTGTAAGTCTGGATTAGGCTTGTCTAAAAAAATACAAACAGAAAAATGTAGGCTGTTCTAATAGCTGAGAGGTAATGGTCACCTACTATCCCTTTTCTTGGAATGGTTTAGCATTTTCCTGGAATATGTTAGGATAAAGGTTGTCACATTTAAAATTATAACAGCATAAAATACGCCTTTATCTCTCTCAAACACTTCCTTCTGGGTTAGGAAGTACCCTGCATTAAGATAGTGTGATGGACTAGTTGACTTCTCAAGGTCTCTTAATCTATGAAGTGAAAATTAATAACCTTTCATCAGACAAGGCTGGTATCCAATTATCAGTAGAGCAGATGTTGTGCTTTTCTGCTAGGTATAAAGAAAAGGGATGTGCACATCATGTTTAAGAGCTGTACCAATATATAGGACATTCTCATTCTGCCTTACTACCACCCCGAAGATAAATTGCTTGAGTGTACAACAACCTCCCGTAATCCCTCCAAAAAGCAGAAATGAAAAACAGAGCTATGAAAGGTCCGGCTTGGCTCTCTTCATCAGTAAATTATGGGAATGGAACTCAGATAGCTGTTATGGGTACCTCCTGTCTGCCAGATCCCGTTGCTTCCATTTCTTCTGCCCACTGGGTACCAGTCATTTCCAAAAGCTAATTTGCAGTTGATTATGCAATCTGCTAAACCCAATCAATGTGCATACTCATGACCACTCACAAGATTATTTGCCTGAATCATAGGAGACCTCTAGGTCATTACTCCACCATAGGGAATATATTCAGTGGAGATAGTTGTGAGTGTTCCCACTATACAGCTGCCTGCCAGGTCTCCTGGCTTCCATTATTTTCATCTCTAGGATGCAGCTAGTTCTATCCAAAGTCGTGTCAAAGGCAAATATTTCCTATCAGTGAGAAACCGTTTGCTGACTACTGACTTCTGAGACCACAGGGTAAATACAAAGACCTTGAGGACACTTCAGAATTCAGGCTTCTCTTATTTTTTTACCTTTAAAAAACAGTAATGTTGGTTTTGAAAAAGAGTTTATTCTCCTTTATGTAGAAAAATAACTAACAGAATGCCTACAAACAGGTGTCTAACTGAATGGTCTTCTAAAAATCAGACATTTTGTTGGAATTTATTCAGCTGCAATACCTCTCAAATCACTGTTTGAAATTTTTACTCTCAAAATTTTTTTTTTTAAATGAGTTAGATCATCACATTTTCACAGTGTTTCTGTTTTATGCTGGGGCACTATTATGACTACTCAAGATGCAACAGAAAACAGAAATGATGATGTTTTCACCCTCATGCTGCTTATATTCTAGTGAGGATAAAAATAATAGCACCTTTATTTATTTATTTATTTTTATTTTTCTGAAGTTGGAAACGGGGAGGCAGTCAGACAGACTCCCGCATGCGCCCGGCCGGGATCCACCCGGCATGCCCACGGGGGGTGGGGGGGTGGGAGGGCGATACTCTGCCCATCTAGGGCGTTGCTCTGTTGCAACCAGAGCCATTCTAGTGCCTGAGGCAGAGGCCACGGAGCCATCCTCAGTGCCCAGGCCAACTTTGCTCCAATGGAGCCTTGGCTGTGGGAGGGGAAGAAAGAGACAGAGAGGAAGGAGAGGGGGAGGGGTGGAGAAGCAAATGGGCGCTTCTCCTGTGTGCCCTGACTGGGAATCGAACCCAGGACTCCTGCACGCCAGGCCGACGCTCTACCACTGAGCCAACCAGCCAGGGCCAATAGTACCTTTATTACAGGATCCTTCCTTAGTCCTGACAGGGCCATGACACTCTTCTCAACGTTTGCTCTGGGGAACCACTATTAATAAGAGCAAGCATGTAGAAAGAGACTAAAGGTCATCTCTGATCTAGTGCAGTTTATCAGTGATAGATAGCTCAGCCACAAAGCAAAGTACACACCTCAATATATTAAAATACCTGAATCAAAATATTTATGCCACAATAAATGCCAGATTTTTAACAAATAAGTCTTTTATGGTGTGTTTCTAAAATTAAATTGTTGACAGAGGAATTTTTATAAACTCAGAAACCAAACATAATACTAAAAATATCAGATATATAGTTTCTTCATGGGTCTTCTTCTTAAATGTAAATATAAATACATTTCAATAAATAATCTGTAATATTTGTTTAATTCACTACATCATAAGTTAATATGGCTGCAGTTGTGTTGAATATATTATTGTCAATTACATTTTGGTTTCAGCAAGTTCTAGCTTCAGCTATTAGGGTCAGGTCAGACTGAGAATGATAAAACTGTGTATGGACCCCAATTTTATTTTTTAAAAAAATCTAATTTCTAACCCTGGCCAGTTGGCTCAGCGTTAGGGCATCAGCCTGGCATGTGGAAGTCTGGGGTTTGATTCCTGGCCAGGGCACATAGGAGGAGCGCTCATCTGCTTCTCCACCCCTCCCCCTCTCCTTTCTCTCTATCTCTCTCTTCCTGTCCTGCAGCCAAGGCTCCATTGGAACAAAGTTGACCTGGACACTGAGCATGGCTCCATGGCCTCTGCCTCAGGCACTAGAATAGCTCTGGTTGCAATAGAGCAATGTTCTAGATAGGCAGAGCATTGCCCCCTAGTGGGCATGCTGGGTGGATCCCAGTCGGGTGCATGTAGGAGTCTGTCTCTCTGCCTTCCCACTTGTCACTTCAGAAAAAAAAAATCTAATTTTTAAAGTGAAAATTTAATATTTGACAAAGGTAATGTCTTGCATTTGAAATTGATCGATTTCTTCACATCTGATACATTAAGACGTCCAATCTTCTTTGCCTTTGTAAACCTTTTTTAACTTGCAAAGAGCTGATTAACCATTTTGTCCTTAGTCATTTCAGCCAACTGCAATTGACTATTCTTTAATATCTCTCAGTGTTTAATATTTGTAAAAAACATAGCACATTTAAATATGCTAATTTAAAATATTATGTTGGAACTCTCTTATGTGTTCTTTTAAAATTGTCACAGATTATGTTCTCCACAATAGGATTGACATTAGTATGCAAATTGTACTAAGGAATATTAGATTTTCTAGGAATTTGTTATTGGCCCACATATTTACTACCTATTTACTATACACACATGTGCAAGCAATGTACAAACATATACACACACTTTTATTTGGGACCTAATAAGTTGACACCTGATAAAGACACAGATTTTAGTCACTTGACATGTATACATAATTGCTCTATATTCCTGAGAAAATAATGGTACATTTTCTTTAAAATTAATATATCATTTGTGATACATTAATGGCAATTCAATGAATAAAATGAACATTAACCTTACCATGAAGTAAATGTTTTCAATATCATTTTTAATGTAATTTGGAGTCTTAAAGAATCTCACTGTCTATAATACTGCTGAACACCTCACCATCAATTTTCTGGGTTGTAAAGTGGTTTTCCCTTAAACTTGAGGAACATTAAAATAGGACTTGTCATCTGATTCTGCTTCTAAAAGCTGTGTGACTCCAGCAAAGATCTAAATAGGCCCTTTTCAAATAAAAAAAAATATTCTCTGTTAATGCAAATATGTGCACTGCCTGGTAACATGACAACAAATGCCCAAATATGTAACAGAGTGAAAAGACAATGCATATAAAAGTGCAAGTAGTAAGAAATTTCATGCAGCATAAGTACATATGAAGAAACATTTATATATCTGCCCTCAAAAGTGTTTACTACAACTATTGCAAATCACAAAAAGACTGTTTTGTTAAAATAAAGCATAGTCATTCTTTATTTTATATATTAAAAAGTTAAACATTGATCGGCATGTTCTCATGTGTACGGAGTTGTATTGACTTCTTTCTTTCATTTTCAGAAGGCAAAATACATTGACATACTCAAGGATGATATTAGAGTGATTCTAGCTAAAGTTCAGGTTTCTGTAAATGTGATTATATAACTAGGTATGCCCTGTGGTGATTTGCTCAGAGTCCAAATCTTGGAAAAAGTAGATACACTTACCTGAAGTTTGGCACATTGAATGTACTCAATTCTTTCAGGTTATGAAATGTCTCCTAAGGCATAATTTAGTTCATAAAACTCTTGTGGTCTGAAACATGGTTAAAATGCTCCCCAAGTTTAGGGCTCAATGACTTTGCAGATTCAGGCTGTAAAGCAGTTTTAGAGTGTGACTTGTGAAGATGGAGCAAAATAAGACCAGAGACATTGTGTCTGTTTCTCAGGCACCTCTGCAATCAAAACCAAGCCCTGCAAATCTAGGTTTGCTTTGAAAAAATGAATAGTATTCCAGTAGTTTATCAGCTTTCTTTTTTTAATTGAATTTAGTAGGGCGACCCTGATTAACAAAAGTATACAGGTTTTAGGTGCACAATTCTACAACAGGCACACTGTATTTTGTGCTCACCATCCCAAGTCAAGTCGTCATGGATCACCATTTATCTTCCCTCTACATTCCTCCATTTCATCCCATCCGAAAATTATGCCTGTGTCCATGAGATTTTTTTTTGTCCTTTTTTGCTCAATCTCTTTACCACTCTCACCCAGTCTTCCCCACTCCCAACAACTGTCGCAGGATTTCTCAGAATTTCTAGTGTGTTTAATGTGTAACTTTGAATCTTTGAGACAATGATATTATATGCAGAGTCTCCAAGGTCTATTTGACTAACAAAACCATCTTGTCTCAAAATATGCCACAAGACTAGTATTTGTGGTCAGTATATAAATCCCTTTCTGTCTTCAAAAGGTTTATTTCAATTTTACATATCACGTGTATTACATTTAATTATTCATCAGAGACGTAATCAAAGTGGAAAGGGTTCGGCTTCTGAGAATCTAGAGACTTCCACAGAAGTGCCCAGAAATAAAGCATTATTTTTACTTATTGAATACCTATGTCAATGGCAGGATGTTGTAAAATAAATCATCTGATAAGAAATGCTTTTCTGGTTCAGTTGAAATAAGCTGAATCAGTCCTTTTACTAATACTTTTATGGCCGCAAACAATCAGCATCTGTATTGGCCTGAGTTGATTGGTCAAAAAACACATTGAGCCAACGTTAAATATAACTGATATGAATAACCTTGTAGTGTAAGCACATAATAAGGCACTTCTTTTTTTCTTTTGCTTCTAAACTTAAATCAGCCAAATTCTATATCAGAATTAAAAAAAAATAACCCTTATATAATGCATGTAATATAGCATTCATATTATAATGTCTATAGTATGTTTATATTCTGTCACATAGGTGGACTCATTGAAAATGTGTTAAAAGTTAGAATTACTGGTATTTTTATTTTATTTTTTTCTGAAGCTGGAAACGGGGAGGCAGTCAGACTCCCGCATGCGCCCGACTGGGATCCACCTGGCATGCCCACCAGGGGGCGATGCTCTGCCCATCTGGGGCATCGCTCTGCCGCAATCAGAGCCATTCTAGCGCCTGAGGCAGAGGCCACAGAGCCATCCTCAGCGCACGGGCCAACTTTGCTCCAATGGAGCCTTGGCTGCGGGAGGGGAAGAGAGAGACAGAGAGGAAGGAGAGGGGCAGGGGTGGAGAAGAAGATGGGTGCTTCTCCTGTGTGCCCTGGCCGGGAATCAAACCTGGCACTCCCACACGCCAGGCTGACGCTCTACCACTGATCCAACCGGCCAGGGCCAGAATTACTGGTATTTTTAAATGCAAGTAAGTAATAAAATATGATTCATGAAGAAATTGAAAATATTTTGCTTAATTAAAATACCATTATTGTTCTTTAGTCTTAAACAAAAACTGATTTTTTCTCTCAAAATAAAAATATTTCTTCCTTTTTATAGAATCAATTTGTCTTATTTTAAAAATAATTCTCAATTATATTAAAATAAATCTTTTCTAATAGTAAATGTTTTCTGTAGGGATTATTATTAATGCTTATTTCTTAATTTTTGAGGGAGAGAAAGGAAGGGAGGGAGAAGAGAGGCAGGAAGATCAATCTCTTCCTAAATGTGTCCTGACCAGGATGAACCAGCAACCTCTGGGCCTTGGGACAATACTCCAAACAACCGAGCTATCTAGCCAGGGATTCTGTTAGGATTATTAAATGTAAAAGTAGTTCTCCCCCTTCATATATTTATTTATTTACTTATTGACAGAGTTAGAGAGAGAGACAGAGAGAGGGACAGATAGGGACAGACAGACAGGAAGGGAGAGAGATGAGAAGCATCAATTCTTTGTTGCAGCACCTTAGTTGTTTATTGATTGCGTTCTTCTATGTGCCCTGACGGGGGGGGGTTCCAGCAGAGTGAGTGACCCCTTGTTCAAGCCAGCAACTTTGGGCTCAAGCTAGTGACCTTGGGCTCAAGCCAGTGACTTTGGGTTTCAAGCCAGTGAACATGTCTATGATCCCGCACTCAAGCTGGTGAGCCCATGCTCAATCCGGAGACCTCAGGGTTTCAAAGCTGGGTTCTCTGCATTCAATGCTCTATCCACTGCACCACTGCCTGGTCAGGCTCCCCCTTCATATATTTATAAAGTATACTATATTCAAGGACTAAATGTCATTGATAAACAAAATTTGTTTATCTTTTCACAGAATAACTGTGTCTGCTATTTCTAAGCTAAGTTGTACTTAAAGGGAAACAAATACTAACAAAATTTTAAGATATGTGTGAGTAAAATAAGCAATAGGCAATAGAACCTATGATTATTAAGAAACTAACAGTTTTGCTATACATGTAACATGGATAAGAAATATTACATACACATAGTAAACTAATAAATATGACAGATTCAATAATTTCCCCTGATCGAAGAATTATAGATCCAATTATATATATATATATGATTTAAAAAGTCTGAATTCAGGAAAATCTTATCAAAATCAGTTTATTACTTTATAAGTAGACTTTATATGATATTTCAGAAAGTTTAAGTTTGGGACATGTTTTATGTGTGTTAACTAGGCATATGTATTTTACTGGTTGTTGAATATATTTTCCGTTCTTTTTTCTTCTGATATAGAAATTTCTCCTCACCTTCACCACTCAAAAATGTGAGCTCTGGGGAAAGGCACACAGTGGACTTTATCTTGGCAAATCTACCATCATTTTGGGTCTGGCTCTCAGTTTTGTGAGAGTAGAAACTTATTTCTTCTATCTTCTTTAGTTAATAAGATAGGTAAAGAGTTCTTGCCAAGTAAATTCATAAGAAACTAAAGAAGATAATGCCAACCTCTAAATATATTTTTAAAAAAAACTTTAATTGATCATTTTCTCCTAAATGCAAAGCCTACATTTGCACTGATGTTCACCTTTATTAAGTATATTACTGAATAGATATTTTCTTAAAACATCTCAAAGCCCTAAGAGGTGAATGGTTTTACCTCTGAAACAGGTTCAGGGAAGTTAAGTAGCCATTTTAAGATCACACAGCTTGTAATTCACCAACTCAGATTCCAACCAAGTTCTCAGGCAGTTTATTTTGATTCAGTGTTTTCCAAACTGAGATGTGTATAAATTCTTTTCAAAGAGTTAATGTGTTCTTGTGAACCTGACATTATTTGCATGGACCTGGGATTTTAAAAACTTGATTATTATTCATTGCATAGGGGCATGTCTTTTCTATATCTGGCAAAATGACCCTCTAAAGATAGTCATAAAAACAAAAAAAAATGTTTAAATTCTTATAGAATTTGTGGGCCCATAAGAGTTTCTGTGAGAACCTCTGCTGACAAAGAGGCTTATCTTTTAAGATCACAGACTTTAGAGTCACATAAACCCTGACTGCAATTACTCACTTATTAGCTCTCTTGGCTTCAGTTTATTTTGTAAATTGGGATAAAAGTATCTACTCTTAGAGTTGTCATAAAAGTTAATTGAGGGCCTGACCTATGGTGGCGCAGTGGATAAAGTGTTGACCCGAAACACTGAGGTCGCCGGTTTGAAACCCTGCACTTGTCCGGTCAAAGCACATATAAGAGTTGATGCTTCCGGCTCTTCCCCCCTTTCCTCTCTCTCTATCCTCTCTAAAATGAATAAATTAAACAAAAAATTTAAAAATGTTCATTGAGATAATGTATTTATTTAAAATTATTTAACACAGTGTTGGCTACAGAGTAATTTCTTAATAAACGGTAATGTCCTTGATTTGGATACCTATCCCAATGCCATCCACTAAGACTTACTGACATCCCTCCCAGTTATAATGTTGCTTATTAAGTCTGGAGTCAGATTCAGCCCCAAGCATCCTTGGCTCCCTACGAGGCAGCCCCAGTTGCATTTGTCTGCTAGAGACATTCTTCCTGCACAGGGCTTAGAGGGACAAAGTTTTGTCTCAATGATTCCCTTGGCAGGTTATGAATACACATCTTACGAGCCTGTTAAGATCTGTAAACTGTGTACAAGTCAGTCAAAAGTCGGAACCCTTTTGTTTGTTTATTCAAGGCAATGTTTAAGCTTTAAATCTTTACTCCTGGAAAGCAGACTTATTTCCAAGCTCTTGAAGGAGCACTTCATTTTGGTTCCTGTGCACTACTTACTATGAAAAATGTCTTGTGTGAGGAATATGTAAAACCACTAATCCACAGCTCTTCTCTAGTGTCACAGGCATGTGTGGGACAGGGAAAGGCAAGACAGGAGAACAAATGGAGAAAATGGGAAGGTGATATCAAATCTGTCTTACTAAGACTTTTATTTGCCACCAGGAGCTATCACTCCATCCCAGTGTACCAGGCTTTGAAGGGTTCATTGGACTTTGGTTAGAGGTGCCCACCGAAACTTTTTGCATTTGTACAAGACCCACTTATTGACAACTTGCCAGGATCAAGGACAAGGTAGCTGTGATATGCCCCTCTTGGGAATTTCAATTAGTTGACTAATAATATAGGGGTTTGTAGGGTCGTTTTCACTCACTTGAGGTTAGTTCCATGGCCTCTGACCTGGGGCAGAGATTTATGTCTGAGTTGAATCTTTCTCATTCTAAATTTCCAGACTTATTTCAGATGTTTTAGAATAAATTATATTCATAAAAGTACTATGACCCTTTGACTGAGAAAGAGTCACTTTTACTAAGCTCATAAGGAACACTACAGCAATTTCACAGCTGATTTAGACCCATAAACCTTTTAGACCTTTTTGGTAGGAAAGTCACAGAATTTAAGAGTTGAAAGCATACTTCAAGATTACCTAGCTCAATTACTCCTTTTTTTCTGGTGTCTATATTCTTAGGGGGAATGAGAGTTCCTTGAGGACAAGGGCCACATCTTAATCATCAATTCATGAATAAGTTGAGACATATCTGAAACCCTAAATTAGTCATTGACTTGATTTTATGTGTTCTAGATAACTATGTC
The DNA here is from genome assembly GCF_036850995.1 of Saccopteryx leptura. NCBI lineage: Eukaryota > Metazoa > Chordata > Mammalia > Chiroptera > Emballonuridae > Saccopteryx > Saccopteryx leptura. The sequence goes on from NC_089505.1 coordinate 145,632,898, forward strand.
CTAATCACTTCCTATATTGCCTGATTAAATCACACTATAACACTCAATCCCATACAAATGAGATATAAGACGTAAATAGAGCCTGACCAGGCAGTGGCGCAGTGAATATAGTGTCAGACTGGGATGCGGAGGACCAGGTTTGAGACCCCGAGATCACCAGCTTGAGCGCGGGCTCATCTGGTTTGAGCAAAGCTCACCTGCTTGGACCTAAGGTGGCTGGCTCAAGCAAGGGGTTACTCAGTCTGCTGAAGGCCCACGGTCAAGGCACACATGAGAAAGCAATCAATGAACAATTAAGGTGTCACAACGAAAATCTGATGATTGATGCTTCTCATCTCTTTCCGTTCCTGTCTGTCTGTCCCTATCTATCCCTCTCTCTGACTCTCTCTCTGTTTCTGTAATAAAAAAAATAATAATAATAATTAAAATTTTTTTAAAAAGATGTAAATAGATGGTGTGGCATAATGCTCTTTAAAAACCAGGTAACAGAATTGAATTTTTCATTTTTTAGTTGGCAGTTGGTATGAATAATTTTAATATGTTACTATTAAGTCTGTAGGAGCAACCCTTGTTCAAAGGGTTAGTGCAAATCATACTCTGAGGAATATTACTGTAATGAAAAAGAAGTTAAAATATTACAACACAGTCAGTATATGGAAAGCACGCTTGTGAGTCTTCAGTAGAGAATACAGCACAGAGGTGCCACCTAGTGACTGCATCTTCTGGCTGTGAAAAGCACAGATTTGTTAGCATGGAGAATGAGATTTGAAGGTATTTCAGGTCATCTTTAAATGCATTAAATACATTTTAATACAAAATGCCTATTCCTATTTTTCTTTGGTCTGTCAAATACAGAAGATAAACTGAGTAATGTTCTGCAAACCTTTAAAAGTCACAAAAGCAAACCAGGGTAAGGTGTTTGTCCAAGTGCTTTGCTCCTCATGTAGTCACAGCTATAAATAGATCCGATGAACAGACTTTCTAACATGATATAAAAAATAGAACACATTTCTGATTCCACCTATTATTTTTAGGGCTATTTCCTAAGATTATTATTTTTTATCTCTCTTTATACCACGAATAGATACCTAATAAATGATGTTCAATAAGTGAATGTATTTATAAATGGAGAACTATACAAATTCTTGAATTTAAGAAATTTCAAAAGAGATGATATTACCTTTGAATATGGACAGGTCTAATTTTTCCTCACTGTCTAGATGACCAGTAGTGAGACCACAATTTGAGTATTTGAGTATAACCTCATTTTGAAATCTAAAAGAAACTGAAATCAAGGGACTTTGGTAGTTCAAGCTGAGGAGAGTGACAGAAGAAAAGGCAAAACCAGAAAAGGGAACAAAATTACTATAAATAAAATATAATTTGAGAATTGCTGAATTGCTGAGATATGACAGCAGACATCACTTCTAATAAGATATACTCATTCAAGTTGTCATTATCAATTATAAAATATATATACAAGATGTCTCTCTCCCCCCTGTGTGTGTCTATCTCTATCTGTCTCTCTCTCTCACACACACACATACACAAACATAAAGATACACAGTGCTTTTAAAAAAATCAAGCCTAGCCCTGGCCGGTTGGCTCAGCGGTAGAGCGTCGGCCTAGCGTGTGGAGGACCCGGGTTCGATTCCTGGCCAGGGCACACAGGAGAGGCGCCCATTTGCTTCTCCACCCCTCCGCCGCGCTTTCCTCTCTGTCTCTCTCTTCCCCTCCCGCAGCCGGGGCTCCATTGGAGCGGAGATGGCCCGGGCGCTGGGGATGGCTCTGTGGCCTCTGCCCCAGGCTCTAGAGTGGCTCTGGCCGCAACATGGCGACGCCCAGGATGGGCAGAGCATCGCCCCCTGGTGGGCAGAGCGTCGCCCCTGGTGGGCGTGCCGGGTGGATCCCGGTCGGGCGCATGTGGGAGTCTGTCTGACTGTCTCTCCCTGTTTCCAGCTTCAGAAAAATGAAAAAAAAAAAAAAAAAAAAAAAAAAATCAAGCCTACTGGTAAAGGTGCAGTCTCATATGCTCACATGTGTGGCTTCCTAACAATTATATGCCCTGCTGGATTAGCGCTACTCTGACATATTAAAGAACAATTAGTACATATAACAAAGAGTTCATTAATTAAAAAGATTTTGCTTGCTAGGCTACATGATCAGAGGCAGAAAGTCCAGATTCATATGAATCAAACAATGTTTTTTTGCTAACTACTAACATCACCTTTCTTCAAAACTTCTAAGACACAAGATGTGACATTAAAGGATGGCATTTGTTTGTTTGTTTTGTTTGTTTGTTTAGATGAGCAAAAGATACTTGGTTCACTTTAAGAAGAAAACTTGGCATATTATTAGGAAAAAATCCCCAAATAGTGACTTTTGATCTATAATGGCTCATATTTGTGATCGTTATTAACATGCCAATCAGAATTTGAGTAGGTAATTAGATTGTTGTGACATAGAGATGAGAATATAAGTAGAACTCCCAGCACAATGCAGGCAAACCCAAAGAAGATATTTTCTGACTGTCTGTTCCTCTCTGGGTAAATTATTTAACCTCTCTGAACTTCAAATTTCTTACTTATAAAGTGTTGATACAAATAATTCACATATAGATTATTTTGAGAAGTAAGTTTTTGTTGAAAATAATTCTAAAATCCTTTTAAATATTTTTTAAAAATTTAATTTATTGATTTTAAAGAGAGGAAAGAGAGAGAAAGGGGTGGAGGAAGGAACAGAAAGCATTAACTCCCATATGTGTCTTGACTGGGTAAACCTGGGGTTTTGAACTGGCAACCTCAGCATTCCAGGTTGATGCTTTTATCCTCTGCACCACCACAGGTCAGGCAAAATTAGTTCACTTTGGAATTTGAGTTATATATATCACTATCTTCAAAGCATAAGACAGCTTTGTCTGTTTGTACTTGCAAAATCTCTATTTAGTCTACTTAAGGTAAGCTGTGGGAGAAAGATAAAAAGTTGGCTACTATAGCTGACCATATGATCAGGCAAAGGCTTAGGTAATGGATTCCTGGATCTAGTGATTTATATGGCAACAGAAGGGCTCTTCTGACTAATAACAGTTTCCCAGCTTGCATGGTGATCTTTGAAATTTATACCATTAAGAATATATTTTTACAGTTAAATAGGTAGCTTCCTTTAAACACAAAACCCTAGAAGGTACATAATTGAAGTTGTCATTGAGACATCACAACACACACTGATTTAACAACTTATCTACTAATAACAACTAGCTGAAGTTCATTTGTTTTAGATTATGAGCATTGTCCTGAATTTCTAGTACAGTGAGAAGTTCTGGCTGTGAAGACCAAGTCAAGAAGTGGATGCTCTACAGGCAAAAAGAGGTCTCCTGCTCTCCAAAGGTGATTGAGAACAGCAGAAATCAGGGAATGTACCTTCCAAGCAATTTTACCCTTTGTTCCTAAGTACAAAATCTTCATTAAAACACATTTTTTTTCTTTCAGTTTGTTTTTTAGTATTTCAGAACTAAAGCTAACTTAAAATATATGCATGCGTACTTAGAAGAATTATAAATAACATTTGCTTGTTGCTTTTATGGAACCTTGTGTCCAAGAACAAAGCAATTGTTTTTGTTTTTTACAGGTATTAGTGAAGACTAATCACTTACTTACACCAAAAAATCATTAATCCAATTGTTTCAAGATTTACTAGCATTTTCTTGTATAGATTCTTTCTCTAATTGACCAGTGAGCTAGTTGGGATTTATCTCTAACATTAAGATCTTTTAGCATTCTTTGTGTTTATTTGTGTGTGTGTGTGGGGGGGGAGGTTTAGGGGTGTATGTATAACATCAGTCATTTCTTTTATAAAGTATTATAATATTGTTGGAAATAGTGTGGCCTGGCATATATGATTTTTTAATAGCTATTTTGACCTCTTCTACAATGAAATAGATTATTATAAATATTTAACATAAAATATAATGCTCAAATAGCCTGTATTCTCAAAAACTCATTAATTGCATTTTGAAAAAAAAAATCCAATGAGGGAAAATATTAGATGCAGAAGAAAGGAATTTTTGATCACCTGATATGTAAGGAGAAAAATAGTCTCCCAAAGATGTTCAAATACTAATTACTAGAAGCTATGAATTTATTACATTACATGGTAAAGGGAAAGTAAGGCAGCAGATCAAATTATGGCTGCTAATTCACTGATCTTAAAATAAGAGATTATTTTTACTATCTAAGTGAGTCCAATATAATCACAACGGCCCTTGAAACTGACAGAGGGAGCCTGACCAGGCAGTGGCACAGTGGATAGAGTGTCAGATTGGGACCCAGAGGACCCAGGTTTGAAACCCTGAGGTCGCCAGCTTGAGCGTGGGCTCATCTGGTTTGAGCAAGGCTCACCAGCCTGAGGCCAAGGTCGCTGGGTTGAGCAAAGGGTCACTCGGTCTGCTGTAGCCCCCCCCCCCCCATCAAGGCACATATGAGAAAGCAATCAAGGAACAACTAAGGTGCTGCAATGAAGAATTGATGCTTCTCATCTCTCTCTGTCCCTGTCTGTCCCTCTCTCTGTCTCTGATATAAAAAAAAAGTGACAGAGAGATACAAAAGAATCAGTGTTATAGTGATATAGTATTAGAGAGACTTGAATAGCCATGGGTAGCTTTGAAGATGGAACAAGAATATAAACAAAGTAATGTGGGAAACCTTTAGTCACTAGAAAACAGATTTCCCCCCAGAGCCTTCAGAAAAGAGTGCAGTCCTGCTGATACTTTAATTTTAGCCAGTAAAATTTATTTCAGACTTCTGATCTCCATAACTGTAAAATAATAATAAATTTGTGTTATTTTAAGCCATCATGGTTATGATATATTGTTATAGAAACAATAAGAAACTCACATGCCTTAGAAATCATCCATCCATCCATCCATCCATCCATCCATCCATCCATCCATCCACGCATCCAATAAATATTCCATGTCTCTAGATGCAAGCCATTGCCACATTCATCTAATCAGGGTCAGCCATTAGAGGTGCCTTTTGTTAACATCTATTTTCTTTCTTTCCATTGATCAATAAGGAATGATTAGATGAGTAAGAATTTTTTTTCCCATGGAGCTACAGCAGACAGAGTAACCCCTTGCTCGAGCCAGCGACCTTGGGTCCAAGCTGGTGAGCTTTGCTCAAACCAGATGAGCCCGTGCCCAAGCTGGCGACCTAGGGGTCTCGAACCTGGGTCCTCTGCATCCCAGTCTGATACTCTATTCACTGTGCCACTGCCTGGTCAGGCTCATTAGTAATAATAATACTTTTGCTATATATCAGTAATTAGACTTCATACATTAAAGGCTCTTACTAGTATGTATGTGCTTGGTGATGCTTTATTGTAAACACAATGTTACTCAAAAGACCAATAGCCTAAGAGACAGAGCTGATGATATACTAACGAAGAAATGATTGAATAAACAGTGAAAGCAGCATAGAAGCACCCTACTTTTTTCATTTTCTACAAAGATCATCATATTCTAAATTGCATCATAGATTTTATGCTATAATTTCATCTAGAAATTAATCAATTAATTAGGATAATTATAATTAATAAGTGAATTCATTATATTTAGTCTTATCATTAGAATGTGAAATATATTCTGAACTGTCTTAAATTCCTTACAATCTAACAATCAGAAAATAATGAAAGCTTGATTGTTTTCATTAGAAAAGACTTACAAACCTTAAAATAAATTTTGAAAAAAATATCACAAGTTTGATACTTATTTTGCAGGAACACATTGCCAGCTTTTAGAGAGATGTTTGTATTCTGATAACCATTTTCCTAAGAGATAGCACCAAGCTTGTAGGTGCCTTATATCAGGCTCTCATCATCTCTTCCCTGATATTATGCAGTAACCTGGTGTCAGTCTTGCTCACATTAATTAATCCTTTACCTTGATACCCAGAGTAACAGACCAAGCTTTCAAGCAATATACACAACATTCTTTGTGATCTGTCCTGTCCACTTCCCTAGTCTCACTGCACTCTCTGCTCAAGTTACACTCTAGAAATTATAATTGTTAATAATTTCTCTAAAACACACTGTGCTGTTTCATGCCTCTATCCCTTTGCCCACTTTGAGCTTTCTGTGTAGAATGTTTTTCTCCTTTACCTTGATGCTGAAACTACAAAATTCAGAAATTACCTCCACTGGAAAGCCTTTTGTCACATTCCTCAGGTGGGACTCAGAGTCCCCAGAGTGCAATACACATATTTCTATTTGAACACATATTGCATTATATTAATTTCTTTTGTTTCTATCCATTTCTCATCATGGAATTTGAGAATCTTAAGTGACAAGCAGTGGGTCAATCACTTTTGCATCTCTAACACATAATGCAAGATCTAACACATTCAAGTGCTAAATAGGCACCTTGCAGTTCTTGATACCTGGCAGAAACTTCATTAGTGACTTATATGTTCAACTTCTGCCAGTTTTCTAACACTTATTATGCTCTAGCCCTATGAACTACATATGAATTTACCATCTATTCAATCACCCACCCATCCATTCATTCATTCAGTTAGTCATCTGTCCATCCACCGATCCATCCATCCACCCATCCATCCATCCATCCATCCATCTATGGGTAGTTAGGTATGATTCTTTGAAATTATTAATTCTTTATTTGGTAAACAAATGGGTAAATTACCCAACCTTTAGCCTGACCAGGTGGTGGTGCAGTGGATAGAGAATCGGACTGGGACGCAGATGACCCAGGTTCGAAACTCTGAGGTCACTAGCTTGAGCGTGGGTTCATCTGGTTTGAGCAAAGCTCACCAGCTTGAGCCCATGGTCACTGGCTTGAGCAAGGGGTTATTCTGTCTACTGTAGCCCCCCCCCCCAGTCAAGGCACATATAAGAAAGCAATCAATGAAAAACTAAAGTGCCGCTACGAAAAATTGATGCTTCTCATCTCTCTCCCTTCCTGTCTATCTGTCTATCCCTATCTATCCCTCTCTCTGATTCTATCTCTGCCTCTGTCAAAAAAAATTTACCCAACCTTTCTTGCTATAATGTAAATACTTGACTTTTTAAATTATTTTCACCCCTCTCTATTTATGAGTGAGTTTTACTGAAATACACTACTGTTACTTATGAGATTCTTCTTATGCTCTAATCCTGTGGACTGTTTGTGCATTTCTAAACCATTCATTCATTCATTCACTCATTTATTTTTTGAGGTAAAAAAACTCCTTGAAAAATGAACATTTTATATTCTAACATAGAACTTGATGATGCAGTTAACACACTGGTTTAATATCTTTTCTCAATTACCATAAGAAATGTTTGCATATAAAAGTATTTTTAGTTAAACTATAGACACAGAGTATGTTGATTGCCAGGAGGGGGAAAGATGAAAAAGGGTAAAAGGGATAAATGGTGATGGACAAAGACTTGATGGGAGGTGGTGGTGAACACACAATGCAGTATATAGAAATTTGTTGTAGAATTGGGCACCTGAAATCTATATAATTGTGTTAATCAGTGTCACCCCCAATAAGTTCAATAAAAAACTATTTTAGGAAAATTTAATATGTATAGACTGATACAAGAGAGTGAGTTTTGGTTTAATTGGTAGTAAATTTATATTTTTTATCTTATTACCTTTTTTTTAGGTTAGTTTTTAAAAATAATAAAAGATATGACCAAAAATAAAACAAAAATAGTTAAGTAGTTAGTTGTCTGGAAACTATAATGTTTGTGTTTAATTTTTGATTAAAATGTTTTAACCACTTAAGTATTTTGTTGAAACCATCTGTCATACACACATGGAGAATTTGATAAGTACTAGCACAGTAAATAATCAAATCAGATTTTACTTTTTACTTTTTTGACCTTTTTAAAAATTATTATTAAGTGAGGGGCAGGAAGGCAGGCAGACAGACTCTCGCATGCACCTCAATTGGGATCCACCCCAAAAGCCCTCTATGGGGTGATGCTCTGCCCATCTGCAGCTGCTGCTTTGTTGCTAGGCAACCAAGCTATTTTAGTGCCTGAGGTGAGACCATGGAGCCATCCTCAGTGCCAGAGGCCAACTTGCTTGAACCATTCGAGCTATAGTTGCTGGAGGGAGAGAGAGAGATAGAGAGAGAGAGAGAGAAGGGTGAGAGGAAGGAGTGGAGAAGCAGATGGTTATTTCCCTTGTATGCGCTGACCCCAGTACTTCCACACGCCAGGCTGACACTCTACTGCTGAGCCAACAGACCAGAGAAGGCCCTCTTTGACTTTTTAGCATTTCTTTTTCTTTTGCTTGTAATGGTACCAACATTCATTGCCAACTATGCTCAATCTATAAAGATGCTGTTCATATATACAAAGATTTTCTTCAGACAAAAGGGCCTACTTTCTTCTCTAGACAGTCATGGAATATATTATCTTGAATAATGGTTACTTACACATAGATCTTTCTCCTTAATAGATTATAAACCTTTTGAAGATAATAACCTTATGATCCTAGCACTCAGCGTCTGATAATAGTTGTTACTCAATAAATGTTTTCTAAATGATGAAAGATATCCTGCAAAGGAAGAAAGAAAATGGAGTTTTCTGAGGTATGTGAAATAAAAGCATTTTACTTTTTAAAAAGTCCAGGAAGCCAGTAAAGTGAAAAATTATTTCCAAAATAAATGAGTCAGAAATTATTCAATTAAAAGTGAGATAGCTTTACATAATGTGGTGTCTTGCGGTGAGTACAAATGATTCAGTTTACAAGTACTTTGTTTCCAAAATGTTGTTTAAATGAGATATACACAGATGTGATCAACTATAATTTTGGTTTTGCTCTATACTTACTTGCTGAATAACCTTAGATAAAAACAATTGCTTTGTCTTTTCCTCAGCTATAAAATGAATCTAGCCTTGTTGTATAGACCTAAAAATTACATTAAAGTGTTGATATATACAATATGCTATTTAAAAATAGTTTCAGTTTTCAAGAACCATGAAGGTTCTGTTTTGACATTTCTTTTGTTTCCAAATATGAAAAATATACTTTTAAAGCACATTTCCATTTTTTTGAAGATTTATAAATAAGCCATTTTTACTATAAATAGCAATGGCATGTCATTAAAATTAAATTATTTTCAAAATAACAATTTTTAATTTACTATTAAAGATTATTTCTAAGATCAAAGGACAAATGTTAGGTGGGGCATTTGTAAGAAATTAACAAACCCCAATTCTTAATCTTCTGTCTACAGACTAAAAACAGTGGACTAAAGTAATATTGATTTTTTTTTTTTTTCTTTGCATTCACATGAATTCAAGTGAATGCTGGTTTGGCTGGACTTTAACTGTTTGAATGACCACTTTGATGTAGATAGATATAAACCAGGAATGTAAAATATGAATTAGAGCATCATTTTAAATTTGAGTCTAGAGTAGCCTTGACTTGATGTGTTCAAGGTTACAGTAATGAGTACTTGTTTAATGTACTCAGGCAGACATTCTGCTGTAGCAAACCGAAAGACTGTTTTAAGGATACTAGTCTGTCCTATTCAAGGTTGACAGACTTCAACCTCTTTATCATTCTCTAACAAATAAAAGTCAAATATTAATATTAAAATAAGCCCTAGCCATTGGCTCAGTGGTAGAGTGTCAGCCTGGTATGTGGATAACCCAGGTTCAGTTCCTGGTCAGGGCACACAGGAGAAACACCCATCTGCTTCTCCACCCTTCCCCTTTCATTTCTCTTTCTCTTCCCCTTTCACTTCTCTTTCTCTTTCTCTTTCTCTTTCTCTTTCTCTTTCTCTTTCTCTTTCTCTTTCTCTTTCTCTTTCTCATTCTCTTTCTCTCTCTCTCTTCCCCTCCTGCAGTCATGGCTCCACTGGAGCTTGTTGGCTCTTGGTGCTGAGGATAGCTCCATGGTCTGCCTTAGGCACTAAAGAAAGAGCTCGATTGCTGAGCAATGGAGCAGCAGCCCCAGATGAGCTTGCTGGGTAGATGAGCCCCCAGTGGGCTTGCTGGGTAGATCCCGACAGGGGCTCATCTGTATCTCTGCCTCCCTCCTCTAACCAAAAAAAGAAAAGAAAGAAAAAAAAATTAAAGTACATTTCAAAAGTGATCAAAATATGTAAAATTAAAAAAAAATTAGATGGAAATGGTTAAGTTACTTTAATAGGACACTGTTGTTATTGACCTAATGGTAGGCATTGAGGACCATTACCCAGAATAGCATATGGCATGGCAATTACAGTATAAGTAGTTTAAATTTTCGAATTCATTGCATAATCTCATTCAGTGTACAAAATGCCCGGTACCTTTCAAACTTTGAGACTCTGAAACTGATCAAAGAAGAGTTTTCCTTTGTTCTTATTACTTACTATATTTCTTGGCCTTTTCTTGAATAATGACTTTAATAATTCAGTTTTCGTTCCCGTCAATTGAAACAGATTCCAACTCATCAAGAATATATAAAAATATAAGTTATGACTTAAGGACCTTCATTTCTTTAGAACTTATGGACATAAATGATATAAATCCACTTCAATATATTTCCAATGTGTCCAATATTTTCTTAACTATATCTACTTTATCTCTGCTTTAATTCTTGGGTATTAATATTACAAAAATATGATCTGTCTTGAGTTATTTCACATTCTCTTTTTCTACTTATGTAAAAGCAATAAAAGAGTTTAAAAATATGGTATTTCTTATTCTATGAATACTTCTGTGAGAATTTTCATTTATTATTTTTATTTGGATAATATATTTTTAAAGCTTTGTTTTTAAATAACTGGGTCTTTTAACAGTTTGACTTTATTCATAGGGTAAATTATTTTCCCATATACTTTTAATAGTCTGTTGCTTAGAGTTATATACTGCCAAATTTTCTTTTTTGTATCTTGCACAGCAGACTGCACATACTTGTAAAAGCTTTTGTTTATCATTTATACTACTCTTTAAATCCTGTTATAACCACATGCTCTTCAAACCCCTGATAAAGCAAACCAATCTCTGGAGGCTTTTAAAAAACTCACATTTAATGAAGAATGAGTTTTATTGAAACCTGTGCTTGTTTTTTCATTTTATAATTCATTTCAATTCAACATATATTCATTAATCTTTCTATAATAATATTTTTAAAGCTTATTTCATCTTCTTCAAAGATTGCACTGGTAAGGAATTCAATTTTTTTTAAAAGAAAGAAGAGAAAAATACATTTAATGTTTATTTAATTGATTTTAGAAGGATGGGGAAAGAGACAGAGACAGTAACATAGTTCCATTTCTGTATGTGCCATGACCAGAGATTGAACCAGCAACCTTTGTGCTTTGGGCCGATGCTCTAACCAACCAAGTTCTCTGGCCAGGGTACTAAGGAGTACAGTTTTAAACTATTTTCATGTGTTTCTAGTTTTGGAACAAGAAATCCTTTTAATGAATTGACCAATTTGGGGTCAATGTCTGTTTGACCATTTGAATATCTGTTGCTTTAGGTATTCTATATACAGTGGCAATCATTTTAAGGTCTTGCAGTACTTGAGAGACTATATAGTCTTATTTATATAAATATAAATATATCTATATGTATATATATTACATATATATGTAATATATGTGTGTTATATATGTACATTTTCTTCAAAATTTAATCTACATTTTTTATCATACTTCCTATGTACTAGGTACGTTACCAATACTGACATATTCAATTTTCATAAAGACTCTATATGGTAGGTGCTATTATTACCCCACCCCAACCTATTCGACAAATAAAGAATTTGAAGCAGAAAGAGATTAAGTAACTTGGCCCTGGCCGGTTGGCTCAGTGGTAGAGCATCGGCCTGGCATGTGGGAGTCCCGGGTTCGATTCCCGGCCAGGGCACACAGGAGAAGTGCCCATCTGCTTCTCTAACCCTCCCCCTCTCCTTCCTCTCTGTCTCTCTCTTCCCCTCCTGCAGCCGAGGCTCCATTGGAGCAAAGTTTGCCCGGGCACTGAGGATGGCTCTGTGGCCTCTGCCTCAGGTGCTAGAATGGCTCTGGTTGCAACAGAGCAACGTCCCAGATGGGCAGAGCATTGCCCCCTGGTGGGCATGCTGGGTGGATCCCAGTCAGGTGCATGCGGGAGTCTATCTGACCGCCTCCCCATTTCTAACTTCAGAAAAATACAAAAAAAAAAAAAAGATTAAGTAACTTGACTGAGTTTACAAAACTGAATGGTAGCAAACTTAGGATTAAAACCTTGGTTGTTGATTGCAAAATCCATGTTCTTAACCCTTGTACTATGCATTGTTTGAAGAAATATAAATCTTTGCAGAGACAAGAGAAATTTGTTTGCTTTATGAAATTGATTTTTTTTTGTAAAAGTCCTTACCATTAAAAGAATTTTTATATAGATGGGTTACTAAAAAAGACCTTTTAACTTATCTTCAATAAAACTTTCTTTAAAATCACATTCAGCAAACACTACACTACTAAATGCCCCTACACACCGCTTGTTGCAATATTTTATATTCTACTCTTTATTTGAATAAATAAGAAAGATAATCTATCTTTTTAATTTATCTTCCAATAATTGGGGTAATAGGCTAAAAAAGAGAGTACATAAATAATCTTCAGTTCAAACTACAAGGTGATATAATGATATGGAATATATCTAATATTCTCTTTAAAATTGATGGAGAAAAAGAGATAAAAAAGTTTACTAGTAAGATTAACAACTCTAAGATTGTTTATGATCCTGAGCTTATATAACTTTGTGGAAGCCATAGGTATTCATAGCAATCAGACTTACTGAGTCTTTTTATAAGTTAAGAGAAAAATCAGGTTCAAATGACTAATAGTTCTAATTATATTAACATGGCATTCAAATTTGGGACACTATTAACTCTACCCATAACTAGAAAACTGTTATTAATTATATAACATAAACCTTGTATGTATCAACTATAAAATCATTGAAAATAGACTACTCAAATCTGCTTCAGTTTGAGTGATTATGAAATGTATTTTATAATTTGACCAGAAAGTGTTATATTATGAGATTCTTTAAATACATAATCATAGACTTACTCAAACTTGTTTCATTTAAGAGGTGGGGGTAATTCATAATCATCAAAAGTAATTTTAAGCATTTTTGATTGACTATAATTTGAGATAGTCTTTTTTTTCATTTCTAAAACACTCAGTTTCTCAAATCAGCAAATCTAGTTTTAGACTAAAATTTAAAGCTATTTCTGGAATGAGAAGAAAAACAACTATTTAACCAACTTATACCTCTTCATGGTCAGCAGCATCAACAAATTCTTTTACTCAGCAGTTATAAGAAATGCCTATGAACTTTCTAAAGCTAAATAACTTTGGTGGTTCTACATTCTTCTTTAAAGAACCAACAGCCAACATTTAAAATGAACTTCTAAAGTCTTATATAACAAGATAAAGTTTGTTTCTTATATCGATAGCTTTTATCTTCATTTTATGTTACCCAGAAATGTTCATAATAGAAAACAATGCTTAGAAATAAACTTATACCAATGGCCTGTCTTTTCAGACTGAGTATTTCTGGTTGAATTAGGAACAATCTGAAAACAAAACACAACTGAAATAAGTCCTTCTGTTTGTCAGTTTCTATATACCAAAATCTCTTATTATAATATTCCAAGAGTAGAAGTACAGGTTGTTTCCCAGCTATTGTTCTTTTAGAAGCACTATATGCTATTCTGTTTTGTAATGATTTTATAGTAATAAAATACTAAACTAAAATAATTAGTTTTTAATAGTTACTCAGAAAACACTGTCAAGTTTCTATAGATCCGTTTGAAAAAATCTTGCAGAAACTAATCACCTTGCACCTCTTACACAACATGACGCAGATTTACCACACAAGCCCTAAAATTAGAGCAAAAGATTAGTCTCAAATTGGGGTCATATTAAAAAATCCAAAGGGAAGACACATCACAGATAGACGAGGACAAATAACAGACATTAGAGCAGTACCGCAAGCATGCGGACCATACTCATCTCAGTTTATTTCTATAACAATGAAAAGGTCTTGTTTAATGAAGAAAGTACCCAGACATACTTTGTGAATGTATGTGGATACTGACCTGGACTTGTGACAGGACTAGAGGTAGTAGGCTCAATAATTTCTACAAAAAGGGAAAAGGAAAGAAAAGAAAAACATTTTGTGTATTAATCATACATAAAAGACAAACACACATGAGACAATCAACAATCATGCAACATATACACAGGTGGTCTTTTATTTGAAGGCTTCCCTGATCTTGGAAACCACTGAGCAAAATCCAGTCTCTGAGGTTACACAAAACCCCATCAGCATCTTTGATAGTAAGTCATCTTTCGTACTGAGCCAACATTTAGGAGTCCTTTCCACATTCTAGTCTATAGCTTCATCTTACACTGTACTAAGGTTAAGGACTGACTTATCCTTAGAGTTCTCAAGCAACAGTTTTCAAACCTTCCTTCTAGAAAAACACCAAAATTTATACGTAAAATTCCTTATTCTGAGAGAGCTGATGCCAGTTCTTATAAAATCTTTCAATCAGTTGTTTCCTAATATGTGCTCACAATAAAATAAAACGTGTAAAATTCAAATAAACTCAAAATGTCTTTTTGAAGATAAATCATATTGACAGAACTTGGCCACTTAGAGGACCAGTTATGTCTGTCTTCATGTCACTATGTAAAGTGTAAACAGACACATATAAACAGAAACATGTACACATTTTGAATTACTTGAAATACATTTATGACTACAAATCACTGCTAGCTGTAATCTAGTAGACATAACTAAAAGGTAATTATGTCACTGGTGTATCAACTTAATTTTCCAGCAAGTATCTAACAAGTAATAATCCTCTTGGAATTTTAAATCATGTATGCTTTTTATTTAAGATTATCATTTTTAACTTTTTAAATAAGATTGTTTATTTTCAAGTGTTAAATTGTGGTAATCATAAAAATAATAACAATACAAAAATTAAACACCATTATTGACAATTCTGAAGGATACGAACAATTTTTTTTTTTGAGGGAGAATACGAATATCAGGAAAACAGCATTTTTGAGGCACTCTAATAACGTATTGTCTTGACTTATTTCAGTAATAATTACACACAGGTAAACTATTCCTTCCTGACCTAGTTAACAAGCAAGCATATCTTAAAATAGTAAAAACAAACAAACAAAAAACAACAGTCTACATTCTTAGAACCAAACACAGTGAGTGTGGCTGAAAGGTA
This sequence comes from Saccopteryx leptura, assembly GCF_036850995.1. NCBI lineage: Eukaryota > Metazoa > Chordata > Mammalia > Chiroptera > Emballonuridae > Saccopteryx > Saccopteryx leptura. The sequence continues at coordinate 145,648,148 of NC_089505.1, forward strand.
AAAGCAGAGATGCTCATGAAAATTTTACCTGTGATCAAGATTTGCCTCCTTGTTCAGTTACATTTCCATGACCTAAGAGAGATGTTGCGGAACACAAAAAGTTGTTTTTTTTTTAATTTGTAACTTCTTTGGGGTTCTGCTTGCTGTCTTTCAGTGATTCTTCCACTGATAAGACCTTGACAATTGCTAATTCCATTCAGTGAATTCAGACTCCTGTTCTGCTACTCTAGTTCAGCTACTGGTTTGAATAATAAAAGCCTACTTTAACAAAAATTTTAAAATGGAGCTTCCAACAAGCATTTCTGATGGTCAATTTTTTGGGAGGACTAAAGCATTTATGTGTCTCTCTGGGTGGCTTTCTGACTGTTCTGGGCCACACAAAATGTTTAGGACAGCTGACCAGGACCATAGCTTAGGTTTCAGTAGATTTAGAAAGAAAGAATATAACTTTTGAAGAGAGACATTGTCAAATAATTAATTAACAAGCTAAAATTAATAAATTCAAAAGTCTTGTCATCCTTTTGGCAGCGTGATTGGATATTGTTGAGAAGTGACAACTTACCAACAAATCTGCTTTAGATTACTTAAAAATGTGGAAATTTTTCTAATTTCCTTTCCCCAAGATAGCTATATATATTAATGTATCAATTAAGATTTCAATTTCTTCTATATGTTAAGCAATATTTATTGTGCTGGGATTATAGCAGCTAATAAAACAGTTAAAAATGCCTGATCTCATGGACCATATGGATTGTATAATATTGAGTTTTAAAATATTAGAACATTTAATTCTTACATCAAAATTCCATTATTTATAGAAAATTAAAATTTGAAATAAACATCATAAATAAATTCTATTCTAATGTAAAATTAATTATTTTATTAGGTTGGAATAAACCTTCAAATATTTTTATGCATTTATGGTTATAATTTTTCTTTGAAAAGCACCTTTAAAAAATAAAAAATATATTAACTGTAGTTTAATGCTATATAAAAAAATCTTAATATACATTATGAGTATGTACTCCAGGAAAGGGTTTTATAATTCAAAAGAAAAATGAAAGCATAAAGTGGACTGAATGGCATTAATTTAATAAGAATATCGATTCAGGGGAAAACTAAATTCAGTAGGACAGTGAACAGAGTTTTCTGTGTTCAGTAATTAGGACATTTGCACTTCAATCTTTCCAACTGTTGGGCTGCCATTGTTTTGAATTTCTAATGCTTATTTTAGTGTTCATTGAAAAAGAGGGCATGGCATACAACTACAATTTCATCTCAATGCAAGGATGGTAGATACAAACAGCTATCCCTTTAAACCAAGTTCTTCATTGTGCTTGCTTATATAGAGTTAAATTGCTTATGTAAAGCTACATTGTCTCATGGAAAGGTCTTTTAAAAGAATACAAAAATTAGGTGCATGAAAAATTATGTTGTACATAGTACCCATTCCATAATTTAGTTTAGTTTTATAGTCAACAGAAATCTAGTTTCATAGTCAATCCAAAATATTTTTCCCCATGTAGTTCAAGATACAGCAGAATCTTAATAAGGTAATTTTATGTAAAATAAAAATTGGTACCAGAGAAGTTGGTTGAGTTAAATATTCAGATTATAAAAAGCTAGAAGTCACACTCAGGGCTGGATGGGCATAGGAAGAAGAGAAATCAGAAGAAGTGAGGTCAAAGCACCAAGATTTTTTTTTAAACAGGGACAGAGAGAGAGTCAGAGAGAGGGATAGACAGAGACAGACAGACAAGAATGGAGAAAAATGAGAAGCATCCATCATCAGTTTTTCGTTGCAAGACCTTAGTTGTTCATTGATTGCTTTGTCATATGTGCCTTGACCGCAGGCCTTCAGAGGACCAAGTAACCCCTTGCTTGAGCCAGCTACCTTGGGTTCAAGCTGGTGAGCCTTGCTCAAACCTGATGAGCCCGTGCTCAAGCTGGCAATCTCGGGGTCTCGAACCTGGGTCCTCTGCATCCCAGTCCGACGCTTTATCCACTGCTCCACTGCCTGGTCAGGCAAAGCACCAAGATTAAGGAAAGCTGGTGCTGAGGATTCTGGATGAGAGTTAGCTAAATTATTTGATGTGAAACAATTTGGTGAGTTAGAAAGTACTCAAATAAAACTGGGACTAAGTCTCAAACCTGCCATTATTCAGGTATGATGGTTAGCAACTAAACAAACCTCTCCACCTGCCCTTAACCCCATGTCCTCCTCTACGGAATTTAGATAATAGATCCGACTTTGGAGGGTTGTTGGTAGGATTAAAGACAGAGAGGAGCAGAAGTAGTTTTTGTTATTACTTATGAAAGTGAATGGAGAAATTCATATCTGAATCAATGACAATAAAAGTAGTGTTAGGATTTGGGGAAGCTTAACTTTACTATGTAAATAAAGAAAGACAAAGGAAACATGAGTGGTTGAAATTAAATAAATAACAGAGTTTTACCTAGAATATGAGCACTGATTTTTTTCCCAGTTAAAACGTTAATATATTAATACAATATTTGGATAGTTATTTGAGAGTTGTATTGGCTTTGAAAAATAACTATGGAATTTAAGGTATTTAACAGCTCTGATTTAGGGAAAGGTAGAAATATATAGATCAAGATCTTATAAATTTTGTGAGGAAAGAATGCACTTTAGTTTTAAAATGAGGCTTTTCTGCCAAATAGTAGGCATGCATTATTAAAGTACACAGAGATATTTTAAAATAATTTCTCCCTTATATCTCCAAACAAACTATAATGATCCCATTAACTCAATATGGCCAACTTATTTTTAATAAAATCTTTTATTACTCAGAAAATACATTCTGGATAATAGTTGAAGGTAACTATTTCCAATAAACCTGTTATAGATTTCTTCATACTCTTCAGGTATTGATTTAATTTTTCAGGAACTTCTTTTTGATAGCTGTTATAACAACAGTAACTATTATTATACTAATTAAAATTACTGGCATTTATTAAACTCTTAATATGTGTCGTGTACAGTTACATATATTAACTATATATTAACTCATTTACTTATCCCAAAGACTTTATGAGGTACATACTATCATTAATTCCCCTTTAGAGATGATATAATGGAGCACAGAGAGCTTAAGTATCTTGCTTATAGTCACACAGCTAATAAGGAGTAGAAATGAAAGAGATACTGTGATATGATGTCTCAGCCTTTCACTTTCTCACCTTCCAGAAGAACTACCATGCTGACTTTCATGATATCTGTAATTATATACTTAAATGGGACATTCTTATACAAGGGGTCTTACAATTCTTCTCTACTACTAGCTTTCCCAATAATAAATCAGTCTATTTATCAGAGGAAGCTAATAAGTGAGTAGCTTCTGTCACCAATATTGGAAGAGAGACAAATTCAATATAAATTTTGGCAGCTTCTATAACAGAGAACTTTTCATGGAGAAAAGGGTCTGTATCACATGATTTTCAAATCTTGTTCTCAGATTCCAAGTTAACACTAAATATAGTTGATTTGCTTCTGTATAAGCCTCAATGACATAGAGGGACTATTCTTCAAATAGCTCAGAGAACATTATCATAACTGGATTACACAATCAAATAAAAATCTTGAACTTGTAAACTCCCTCTCTGTTAGCAGAGTAGTTTGACCAGATATTGCTTAGCTCTCAAGAAGGTTGATTGTTTTTCTATGGCTCAGATTTGAGTTGTTGTTTCATCTTAGTAATCAACTTGTAAGCAGTGAAATATTCCTCAGGAGGTGCCAAGTGGGCTCTCCTGATGAACAACAGTAAATGTTCTCAGTGAGACTTTCTCATGTGTCTCATTATGTGGAGAATCAGAGTGTACACGCCAGGGTTAATGGCAAAATATATCATTGTAGGCAATTGTGTTACTGTAGGGAATGGTCTCAGCAAAGAGATGGTTTTAATTGTACATAAACCAGAGGTGAAGAGAAGTTCACTAAGACAGACATTTTCAACAGTTATGTGGAAAAATGAGGTGTCACGAAAAACAAGATTTTACTTTGTTAGTAAATGTGATTTTGGACAGGACAGGAAGAAATGCTGTTAAAATAAGGGGTTGAGGAAACAGTATATTATAAGAAGCCATTTGTAATGACCCTTTCTATGGACCACAATAACTACTACTTAATTTTTTTCAATGCTGCACACAAGATATAGTGTTAGAATTGTCCAGTATCAAACTCCTTTATTTCTATGTATTTTGAAAGTTCATATTTGTTTTCTAGGTTGTTATTTTATCTTTCTGTTATTGCACAGCCATGATGTGTGTGAGTTATCTTTTAGACTGTTGAGAGATAACATGATTGTCTGTTGAGACACAGCAGAATTAATCCTTTCGGTTGCCATGGTTTCATCTGAAAGCTCTGACTCCCAATATTTTTGGAGTGGAAGCAATCTCATTTCACAGTATAATAAAGAGGATGTTGCCATGGAATGACCAAGGTGAGTGCTGATGGAAGCCACAGAAGAAATATTGTGAGCTAGGTTGGACACAGAAGGCAGAAAAAAAGACCCTTCTTTTTGCCTTTATGGGGAGGCCAATAAGTTGCATGTCAGGCCTCGTAGGGCGCTGGAACAGCAGAGACTCTGTGCAGTGCGGACAATTTAGATATCGCACTTTTGCTTCCAGAGAGGAAATACAAGATATGTGCATATTCCAGGGGTTGAAGCTGACATCAGTGACTATGAGCATTCCTGTCTAACACAGACAGCACTGTTCTGGCAATCAAAAGGCTTAGGTTTCATCCTATTTGCTAACCTTAGGTGTGGAATTCTAACCCAAACTCACTTTTGTGATATATAATTAAGAAGCTATATATAATAGTTGGTCCACATCCTTCACTGAATATTTTTGTTTTTATTAGAAGGTTGTTTAAAAGATGGTTTAACACAGTGATTAATAATAGTGGCTCTGGAGGAAACTTATCTAAGGCCAAACCCTGGGTCCAATACTTACAAGCTACTCACCGTCTCTAAGTTTGTGCATTTAACAAAATGAAGATAATGACAATATCTACCATTCAACATTGTAGTGAGAGTAATTGAGATAATGCATACAAATTCCTTTCACAGTGACTGTCTTGCAAATAATGAATCATCGCTCTATAAAAGTTAACTTATTGGCCCTGGCTAGTTGGTTCAGTGGTAGAGTATTGGCTTGGTTTGTGGAAGTCCCAGGTTCGATTCCTGGCCATGGAACACAGGAGAAGTGTCCATCTGCTGCTCCACCCTTCCCCCTCTCCTTTTTCTCTAGCTCTCTCTTCCCCTCCTGCAACCAAGAGTCCATTGGAGCAAAATTGACCCAGGCACTGAGGATGGCTCCATGGCCTCTACTTCAGGCGTTAGAATGACTCTGGTTGCAATAGAGCAATGCCCAATGGGCAGAGCATTGCCACCTAGTGGGCGTGCTGGGTGGATCCCATTCGAGTGCATTGGAGTCTGTCTGTCTGCCTCCCCCCCCCCCAGCTTCTCACTTCAAAAAATACAAAGAAAAAAAAGTTAAGTTATTTTGAATTGAAATTATGATAAATGACCTTTAAAACCATTTTAAAAAACTACTAACACTTTGTTATTATAAGTGGCTATCATATAATATATATGGAGGCTATCATAGATTACCCTCCATATATATATATATATAAATAGTTTTATTTAGACAATCAACTTAAATGGGTGACATTGGTCAACTATAACACATAGATTCTGAGAAAACATCTCCAGGTCATTTTGACATTTGATTATATTATATACCCATCACCCAAAGTCAGATCATCCTCCTTCACCCTTCATTTGGTTTTCTTTACCCCCTTCCCTCTCCCACCACCCCCTCCCTCTCCCCCCCAGTAACCACTGCACTCTTATCTATGTCCACGAGTCTCAATTTTGTATCCAATCTATGTATAGAATCATATGGTTCTTAGTTTTTTCTGATTTACTTATTTCACTCATTATAATGTTATCAAGATCCATTCACCTTGTCATACCACCCTGAACGTGCCCTATCTCGTCTGATCTCAGAAGTTAAGCAGGGTCAGGCCTGGTTAGTACTTGGATAGGAGTCCTGCATATCTTTGAAAGAGGCTTTTGTGTCTAGTGGAAGGAATAGGCAACATGCAGCTATTGTTTGCAGATGTTCAGGATTCACAGAGGTGTAATAATCAGGGTGTTGCATTAAGTGTCTCTATATGTTAGCATACCTCCGGGATCCATTTGATGACAAAGCTTGATGCCAAAACTAAAATAAGCATGACTGTTACTATGCTGATAAATAGCCCAAGGTAGGACAAATGTTGCTGTATTTAATCTCGGTCAAAACTACTTCTTTTGATAGAAAATATCATCTCAGTCTACCCAAAGCCAGTTCTCAGTGAGGAAAAACAGTTTCTGAAGTAACAAGAGTATTAATAACAAATGGCATCCTTATATGATTAATATTAATAAAATAACCTACTAGATAATAAAATAACTATCATAGTTGTTTTAACATATTTCTCTACCAGGTCAGATTTTGAGAGAACAATTTCATAACAATTTTGGTCTATCCTATGGATTAGTATAGATTGAAATGTTTCTCCCAGACTTCTTCTAAATAAAATATCAGCATTTGGTAAATATAACATTTTTGTAAAAGGCCACTGAAGAACTTTAGGTTTTAGTGAACATTTCAATAGCATTCTAATACCAGACTATGTAACTTCCATCATTATATAGATAATATCTGGAAAGGATCTGATCAGGGTGTGGTTTTTTCTGGAACATGCCTCCCAATATCAAGGAACAATAAATGTTGCAGGTTTCAGCAAACACACTTGGTTTCCTCTCAACACCAGATTAGAATAAATGTCAACCGTAAAAGAATTCATCTAAGAATACAACACCATTCCAAAAGAGGAGTATTAACCACTGATATATTTATAAAAGTTCATTGTATTGATATCATGCAAGGAAATGCAGGTCTCGACAGCTGGTAATTAATACTTGGACTGTTTATTGTCTTAAACCTACAAAATCCTAATTGCCTTCAAGGACTAAATGTGAGCCCTTTCTAATTCTTCCCCACATATGACTGTGCAGAGAAATGTCTTTTAATGGCCGCCTGTGGATTTTCATTGGCACCAGGAGCCCCAAGGAGTTGGCAAATGGCCAGATGCTTTGTGATCCCATTTCACTGCATTAGCACATTACTTATCAGTTTGACACATTGGATCTAAAGAGTAGTTTGATGAATTTCAATCAACACTATTACTAAGATTTAGCCATGTGAGGTATGCTTTTAATATGGTTGGAGTCAGACAGAAATGAATTTAAATCCTTGCTATATACTCTCTTTGAGGTCTTTTATAAGTTAATGATCATAGGTTAGATGAGTTTTTCAAGATGAATAACCAAGATAAGACAGCTAACCTAGTGACTGGCATATGGTAGAAAGATACCAAACTTTGTATATACCTTTCCTCTCTGATTAAGATCTGAATTTCTGATATCATGGAAGAAAGCTTTTACTCTTTAGCTATTCCTAAACTTAATTTAGGCAATATGTTTGTAAACAATGGGCAATAAAAAAAACACCTGAAAACTACTAAGAAAAAGACAGTTTGAAGATGGTGACAAATGTCCTTTGAGTACTGGCTTCACTGATAGTGTGTTAAATGAGTCTACCTGTTGGCCCCTGTGAAATGGCCTACAATGTCAAACTCTTTGACAAAGAAAGATGCTAAGAATATCAGTAACAGGCATTAAAGTGAGTCACCCTCACGTGCAGCTTCTATAAGCCAGGTGCTCTATGTTCAACATAGAGCAGTAGGAACAGAAAAGGCTGGCAGAATATATGTTCCTAGGGGTGTCCCATTGCTCTGTTTGAAGCCATGTGGTATGACACAACTTTTGGAACACCAATGCTAGCAGAAAATTAGGGCTGTGAAAGAGCTGCTAGACTATTTAGCTCAGCTAAAAAGAAATATCAAGGCCAAGGGAAAAACCTTGAGATGATCAGAGAGTTTCCTAGAGAAGAGGTGCCTGATCACTGTCACACTGACAAATCAGATAAATTTGGAGTTATTAATTATTTTTTAATACACTGTTTGGGTATACTCTATTTTCCTGATATGACACTGGGTGTGTGGCTTTAATGGTGACAAAACCAATTCCCTTCTTTTAAAAATATAGTACGAGAGAATAGCATAAATAAAACAACCAAATAGTTACATAACTTACTTTATGGTAAGAACTATGGTAAACAAATACAGGTACTTTAGAAAGAAGCATGTAGGAGGGCAAGCTATCATGGAACTATGATGCATGGTTAGGGAAAACCTCTCTGAGAGCCGATACACTAAACTTTAGCTTTCATATCTGAATTATGTGCTTTGTCCAGGCTGGTGACAGACAACAGCAGAAAGAATGTTGGATGGATTCATTGCTGGTGCAAATCTACTAACAAGCTTAGCTACATGTTGTCTGCACTGGGCACTGCTCCTGAGAATATGGGATGTCAAGAGGGGATGACATGATGTGCTCTCTGAATAGCAAGGTACCGAGTAAATAAGCCCTGTTAGAAGCAGAGGATGTTACAGCATGAAGAAATGTTTGAGGCTATTCTGATCCCACCAGGTCACCTAAAGGAGAAAAATGAGTCCCAGACAAACACAGTGATGTGCCCAAATTGTACAGCCAGTAAATTGCATAGATGGAATTAGAAGCTTTTTTCACTCTAGATCCAGGGACAATGAAGAATAGAGAAGCCTTTGCAATGCTCTATCTGACAACAGTAGTCAAAAATAGCAATCAAAGAGAGACAAGTCTCCTTAGGGTAGGTGCCAGGGTAGGTGGCATCATAATTTCACTCTTCATAACTCAATAAGGCAAGGAGAGCTCGTGGCTGAAGATCAAAGACTCCACATGCAATTTTACTTGGTATCAAAGTCTGACCCAACCAATTCTGGAGCACATTCAACTTAGGAAAATTTTCTACTTTGTCTCAAATTGACTTGAAAAAGTGCAAATGTGCATATGTGTATATAATAGACTACAAGGTGAGGGTAACATGAGATGCTATGTAATGTTACACACACACTCATACATACATGTATATATACATATATGTGTTACATTATATAAATATACTTAGCATTATAAACCTTTTTGAATATTTATTTCCCATCTTTCTCACTAGAATATGAGCATCACAAAGCAGGAACTTTGCTTTGTTATTGTATACTCAATGCGTGGAGCACTGCCTGACACATAGTAGCTTTTCAATAAATATGTACTAGGTGAATGAAAAAACATGTGTACAATTGCATGAATATTATAATGTGGACATTTGTTTTACATACATGTCATGCACATATGACAAATCCAAAAAATCTGCATAAACAGGAGGATTTGTGACTCACAGACAATAATCAAACATCTTAAAAATATAGTTTAAATAGACTACCAAGAAGACAGGAATTTTAATATTGAGTCCAAATGGACATTTCAGCTTTTCCTGCATATAAAAACTTTTTAAAATTTTTTCTTTTTAATTAGGCAGGATGGATGCAGTTACTATTATTATGCAAATTAAAATAGTAAAGTTTGACCAAGATATATAATAATTTCTCTATATTTTATCCTCCTACCATTTAATTCCAAAATGTTTCATTATCACAAAGAAAGAAAAGATAGATAATGCAGGAGGCCATAATGAATTAGACTTAAATGTCTTCTAATTGCAGAGTCCACTGAACATACAGAAAAGAGAGACATGGTTCCAGTCAAATTTAGTTTTTAGAACAAACTGTTTTCAAGCTCCTTGAATCTAGTTGTTACTTGTCTGTATCTTCTAGTAGATATTATTAATACCAAGACCTTTAACAAATTCAGAAAGAGTTTGTTTAAAAATTTGAGCTGAATATCCATCATGATTGATTTTTGCCTTAAACTACGTATTTCAGTGAAGCAAGTTATTCTTAGGCACACAGAATTAAACTCTAAGAAACGAGTCCAGGGTGAAGCACTAGTTGGTTAAGGTAGATAGAATGTTTTAGCCATTAAAATCATGTTAGGCCTTATATGAATTCAAAGCAATTGGTTTGGCATTATTTGTTTGTTTGACTTTCTTTCTTTGCCACAACTGTATTTTAGGTAAATGCACTCACTAAGGCAATTGTCAGAAAACAATCTTATCCATATAGCTGTCCTTCTTACCTGCAGAGGATATATTCCAAGACCCCCAGTGTATGCCTAAAACCACAGATAGTACTATGTATATATTATGTGCGCATATATATATATTATTTTCCCCTATACATGCATACATACACACATACATACATGCATATGTATCTTTTCTCTTAACAGAAGCACTTTACAGTTTTTCTATGACGTATCCAAATTGCCAGCATTACTACTCTTGTGCTTTGGAGCTATTATTAAGTAAAATAAGGGTTACTTGAACACAAGCTCTGCCATACTGCAACAGTCAATCTGATAACCAGGACAGCTATTAAGTGACTAAGTGTTGGCAGGGAGCATATACAACACGGAAAAACTGGACAAAGGGATATTTCACATCCTGGGCGGGACGGAGATGGAGGGCATGAGATTTTATCACACCACTCAGAATGGTGTGCAATTTAAAGTAGATCAATTGTTTATTGCTAGAATTTTCCATGTAATAGTTTCAGACACCAGTTGACAGCAAATAACTGAAACCACAAAAAGTGAAATCACAGATAAGAAAGAACTGCTGTATACTGCCTCTCCAAATTCAGAAATTCCTCAACCTTCTCTAATGGTTAGGCCCTCCATTCCCTTCCTGCTCACTAAAATTTTGCAGAAATAGAATGTTTTAAGTTACTTATTTGCTTACGGTTACAAATTAATATTAGTATTGCATCAAAATGCCTAGAGGCAATGAACAAGAGAAAAAAAAATCCATACTAGAAAGCATGAGTTCAGACAGTTTTATTTACTAGTTTAGTAATTTTGAATGAAGTCATAAGTGCTTTGAGTCCTACTTATCACATGAAAAAATGAAGAAAGTAATCTACCTCTTTTAGCTCACAGTGGTAAAAGTGGGTAAATTAAGTAATTCTCTAAGCTTCAGGTTAACCAGTTGCAGAATGGGGAAAATAATAACTTGGTTGTGAAAATTAAATAATTTCTATAAAGATTTTAGTATAGTGCCTGGTACCTAATGGACATTTTAAAAATCAATAATAACATACTATAAATAGATTGTATACATGTTATATATGATATTAATTATTATAATTATTGTTATTTTTTATCTAATGACAACCCAGGATGGAAGATTGTTGGGGAGGTGATTAGAAGACAGTCTGAGTATCTATGATTGGTATTAATGAACTAGTTTACAATTTCATTGAGGTTCAACTTAGGTTATAGGAACATAGCAAAGTATAGTAGAAAGAAGGTAGTCTTGGGACTCTATCCTGGCTCTATGATGAACTCTGCAGCCCTGGGCAACTTGTCTCCCGTAGGGCTGTTTCCTCTATCAGAAAGTGAAGCAGGAGCCCAGAGAGAGAATGTAACTTATCAGTTATTGCAATCACAATGGAGATCAGAATTCAGCTTCTCTGACTGCCAGGTCAGGTTTCCTGCTCTAGCAATGAATTTGCTGCTGGTCCCATCTGAAGTACTTCATTTATTAGTTCATGCTACAAAGATTATTAATTATTACATGACAGGAACTACGTTAGATGTCATAGATGTAACAGTATGCAGGAAGAGATAGACTCTCTGCCCTAGGAAGTCTAGTCATTAGGGAGGAAAGGTTTAGGGAATGCAGTCTCAAGTTGAATTTAGAGAACCCCCGCCGAGCTCAAAACCTCAGATCAGAACCTGTTTGTCTGCCTTTGACCCGGCCACAGAAGGAACAAGGTGTCCTTTACACTTATTAGGCAGAAGCATGCTACCCATGCACCTTACTTTTTAGTTTTGCTGGCTTTTATGGCAACTGACAAACAAGTTTTGTGGAAAAGAAAACCTCTCCTGAACTACCCCAGCTTGGAGGTAATTAGACTCCTTTGGAAGCCAGTGCCTGTGTGGATTCCAGTGTTTCACATATCCCTTTTAAATACCAACTTTGTGGGTAGCCAACTATATGATATCTTTCTTCTTTGCTTCTTTCTGTCTCTTTCTCTCTCTTGACATATTCTTGCCTTCACTTTTTTTCCTTTGTCTTTTAATGGTATATGGGCTGTGGCACTTTGATACATGATTCGTTTTGTGACAATAGTCCCAATATTTCCATTTCTTATGAATTTGATGAGCAATATGGAGCAGACGGCCTGGCAGCTGCTTCTATTGAAAGAATCAGACTCACTGAGGAAAACTCAGGCTATGTGTGAAGTGGCCCATAAAGCATAGCATTAGCATTAACAAGGACAAACTCTGTCTCTCCAGCTTTTCTTACATTTTTATTTGAAAGCATCATGATTTTATGGAACAAATGGTTATATCTGGAAGAGGAATCTGGGTCTGATAGGCATATAAGAAGTACCCCACAAGAGGAAAAGTAATCTTTTACTTACGTTTTCAAATAAAGTAATACTCAACTCTTCATTTACCTATGTCTCTACCAAGTTATTTAAGCAGGGTTACTTATAGTTAGAATAATGATGAATTGAACAAACATTTCTTTTTTCTTTTTTTTTTATTCATTTTAGAAAGGAGAGAGAGAGAGAAGGGGGGAGAAGCAGGAAGCATCAACTCCCATATGTGCCTTGACCAGGCAAGCCCAGGGTTTCGAACCCACGACCTCAGCATTTGCAGGTCGACACTTTATCCACTGTGCCACCACAGGTCAGGCCAAACAAACATTTCTTTAATCCAAATCAATAAGGAATGCCCATGGCATACACAAATTTTAAAAAATGTTCATTCCCCCAGCCAGGGCACACAGGAGAAGCGCCCATCTGCTTCTCCACCCCTCCCCCTCTCCTTCCTCTCTGTCTCTCTCTTCCCCTCCCGCAGCTGAGGCTCCATTGGAGCAAAGATGGCCCGGGTGCTGGGGATGGCTCCTCGGCCTCTGCCCCAGGCGCTAAAGTGGCTCTGGTCGCAACAGAGCGACGCCCCGGAGGGGCAGAGCATTGCCCCCTGGTGGGCAGAGCGTTGCCCCCTAGTGGTCGTGCCGGGTGGGTGGATCCCGGTCGGGCGCACGCGGGAGTCTGTTTGACTGTCTCTCCCTGTTTCCGGCTTCAGAAAAATACAGAAAAAAAAAAAAAAGTTCATTCCTTCAATAGATGATAAAATAAAAATTTGATAGTAATAATAAAATTACTTGATTTATATATTAATTAATTAATTCATCTATTCAGAAGTTGACCACCTACCGTGTGCCAAGTGCTGTACTATGTGTTGAAAAAATAAATAACACTCATTTTCAAGTGGGGAAAATAATTAAAAATTTAAATAACATAATATAAAACATATCTTGCTATAAAATAATAAAGAAAGAAAATAAGTTTTTAAAGGTGGTGGTTTTAGTAGTATATATGTATTGAGTACAGTTGGATAATATTCTAAATGTTTTAAACACATTAACTCTTTTAATCATCACAATCATTCAGGATACTGAATACTATTATTATTTTACTACTAAAGAGAAGAAAATTATGTATAAATAAATTGAGTCACCTGTCCAAGGTAACACACCATAAGTAGCCTCACCAGAATTCAAATCCAGAGTGTCTGGATTCGCTGTAGCCTGTGCACTTAAAACTTAAGACAGTATTATGGTTCTTAAAAGGTGTTGGGTAAAGGTGGCTTTCAGTACAACTGGGTGGGAAAGATAGGCTACAGGACTGAAGGAGAAGAGTTAAGGCCTGCCTTACCAATCTCCAGTTTTTTGTTTGTTTGTTTTTTAAAGGGTTTTTTTTTACTATTATTTAGAAAATAAATTTTTTTATTGATGTTAATTTGTTGTGTTTACATAGTTACAAGTGTACCCCTGAATATATCTCCCTTCCTCCCCCCTTGTTCTCCTTGATACCCCCCTTGCCCCCTCCCCCCACCACCTTCCAGTTTTATATATAAAGAAATGCTCTGTTGGTTAATGCCGCTATAAATTATTTCTAGCTACTAGCTAATTCAGATGGATAATCATGAAATGAAAAACTAGAGAGAGGCTGGCAAGTTGATTTGAAAACCTAATTATTGTAAAAGTTGGTTTTATTTTATTTTTAAAACATTTTCAGACCATTACAGCTAATAAGTGTCTACCAATTTCCTTTTCTTCCATATTTTGATGTTTTCATAGTTAGAGGTAAAAAAATCCTTTATGAATAGCTCTCCTATTCTTCTTGAAGTTTCTTTGTTTGAATCCTCATTTTACTGCCAGTCCAAAGCAATGACAGGCCCTTTATTGTCTGGTACTGTCCATCTAATTTGTTTATTTGTCAAGAGGCAGAGACAATAAACTAGAGAATATTTGCTTGGTGACAATTAATTAGAAATGAGAGCATGTGTATTTTTCAATTTAGCAAAGTCCTGGAGTGGAAAGAGGATAGGCTGTGTCTCCCACTCAGTTTATGCTTGCTTGTGTCCTTCCTGTTTGGGAAGAGGTCTTCTAGAATCTGGACTCATAGTTCTTCCATTTTAATATCTCTTGGAGATGAATCACACAAGAATGATCCACCACAGGAAGAAAATGTAAAGTGAAAGATACTTAGAGATGTACAAACATTTAAAAATAAATATGAGAGATTAAAAAATAGGACATTCTTCTGTATCAGTGTGGTTCCTAAACAGAAGTGGGAATTACATACACGTCTTAGGAAACTGACCCAGCAAAGCAGAAGACAAGGGAAGGGGTGCTGCTTTGCCAGTTCTGCTGCAGCCAGACTTCATGGTGGCTCCGGATGACCTGGTCTTCTGCTGTTCACATCATCGTACCGGAGGTGGTGTGCTTGACCAACAGGATGTAGCAGAAACAATGCTATGTCACTTTTCTCTAGATTGAAAGAGCTAAGGCAGCTTCTGTCTTCCATGCTTGCCCCACCGCCTACCCCCACTGATCAGTAGCCTGGGAAATGGCATGCTATGAGCAGCTCTATGGAAAAGTCCACATGGAGGTAACCGAGATCTTCTGCCAACAGCCATTCTCAGGAACCTTGCAACAAATCCATTAGACATATCAAACTTCATATGACTATAGCTTCAGCTTTCACTTTGTTTGTAATCTCATGAGAGACACTGAGCTAGGGCCATCTAACTAAACTACTTCTGAAATCCTGGCCTACACTCACCAAGATGTTTGCTGTTTTAGGCAAGTAAGTTTGGGGTAATTTATTATATAACAAACGTAACCCGAACAGTCCCACTACCTCTCTTCTTGAGATGGGACTGATTCTGTGTTGACTGAGCTTTTCCACAGCTGGTGACATTTATCGGCAGCAACATTCTTGCTGCCTTGTGCATAATATTTCTCTGATATATCTTCACACTAAGTGACAGTACACTCTATGCTACCTCCAAATGCAAGGGTTTGTAGTCACGGATTCCGTAGGGTTTCAGCCCTCAAGGCCAAAACAGTACCTCCAAACATCTCAACTTCAGAAGAGAAGAGACAAGATACTTTCAGGCATTGGGCTCCAGTCTAGACCTGATTTCAGCTTCTCGTTGCTGTTTCAAAGACATCTCAGATTTTTGGATATTCTTGACGTTTGAATCATGTGCCAAGATGTTATTGATTCTAGTGATGGCAACGTTTCATCTCATATGCGAAGCAGATTGTTAAAACATGCCGAGGCTGTAGCGCTCCTCTCCACTTTGCTGTTCCCAATTTTATTGTCACTTCAGAAATAAACTACAACATAGAAAGGAGCACTGAGGAGGTGGCTATAAGAGCCCTGGGGTAGAGCTAAAAGCAGCTCCCTTGATTTTATATTTGAGCCATCTGGTGCTTACATCAGCTACCACTTGTTTTCAAATATATATTATTTGCGGCTTTGTAGAACAGAATAACATGAGCTCCTTTGGTACAGCAAATACTGTCAACGTACAGAGATTTAAATAAAAGAAGGAGCTAGTCATTTCACATAAGTCTGTGTGGAGAGAGGTTGAGAGCTTTCCTGTACTGAGAAGAGAAAGTTTTTAATACAAAAAAAGATTGTCTAAACCTTCAACCACCTGGACAACACCAGGAGAAAAACAAACAACTCATTTTCAGAGAAACTGGCTGTGCCTCGAGCAAAGGCTAGCATTTATTGGGTGCTTAATATATACCAAGCATTGTTCTAAGCACTGCAAATGTTTTATCTGACCCAGAGTAAATTAGAAAATTCTACAGCAATAAGCAACTTTAAAATCTCAAGGAATTAATTTAAACATGATTTGTTATATTGCTACTTGCATATTTAGATATCCCACAGAGATCATGTTAATTGCCTTGTTATTGTACCATTTGGAAAGAATAAAAGTTCTTTTGATCAACCTGAGAGTGAAAGAGACACTCTCTTCTACATGCATTAGCTCTTCTACATTTTGGTACAGAAGCCCCACATGTTATGATTGCTCAAAATCTCATTGGTTGGGACAAGTCACATGATCTTGCCTAAAATCTTCCTATACATCTAGAAGGAGAGGAAAGCCAGAACTAGGTTCTTCTACTAGAAATTTCTCAAATACTTTCTTTTTTTTTTTAGAACATTTTTAAAACTAATTTATTTTTATTGGTGGGGGGAGAGAGTGAACAGGGAGAGGAGCAGGAAACATCAACTCCCCTATGTGCCTTGACCGGGCAAGCCCGGGGTTTTGAACCTCAGCATTCTAGGTCAACGTTTTATCCACTGTGCCACCACAGGTCAGGCCTCTCAATACTTTCTTTAAACAGATATATTTTATACATGGAGAAACCATAACTCAGAGAGGTAAACTTTTTCAAAGTTCTTTATCTAATAAGTGGTGCACTGAGTAAATTTAAACCTGGTTCTGTTAAAACCAAAGTTCATGACTTTCAGCAGTCAAAATAAAGAAAAGGATTCCTGGCCCATAGCAACACTAACAGGAGGGAGAGGGAGGATCATAATGTATCTATTCTGCCTGGATAACATTCTTTCAGGGAGTTTTTTTCAGATGTTTATCTTATCTCCTAAGTGAGGGCAGGGACCATTTGAGCATTTGACCACCACTGAAAGCTCAAGTTCCTAGTACAGTGCCAGAACACAACGAGTGTTCAGTAAATTTGGTTGAAATCTATTGGATGAATGCCTAATTTGTGACAACACATTATATATTACTATGAAATGAGCATCTGAAGAGCACACTCAGTGCTGTTATAGAAAGAATAAGAATGTTTCTAATGATCTACAATGGACTCTACACTTTATTTCTCATTTATATAGTAAAACCGTAAAATTAAACTATATTATAAATTTCTCACTCCCCCATGATTGTAGAAGCATTATGGGGCAATCATTTCTAGTGTGAGGCCAAATGATAAAATAGTCAGTTCCTGTCTCAGTTGTTCTGGATGTTTCTTTCTTTGCCACACATATGTTTTGTTTGTTTCCCCCAAGTTCAGCACATATTAACTTCTCCATCTATGATCATTTTCATTCTCTTTCTCATTGTCATATTACCTTCCAAGCCCCTCACAGGTTATTTTTCACTTGTGTTCATTTATAAATGGCATAACATTTTAAAGTTAAAACTGTCCGGACTTTGCTATATTATTCCTTCAGAACTCCTTCCTATCTTAAATCCTAGAGTTGTGAAAAATGTGCCATTTTCCAAAAGCACAATTGCTTTCAGAGACCATGCAGGCTCTAACTCACTTGCTCCTGTCTGAGTCCAAAAGCCTACTTTCGCTGCTGACACACTTTCTCTGTCTATTGCTGTGAATATGACTTTTCTTGAATCCAGCCTTTCATGCCAAAACTCTGTGACCACAGATATGTGACATCCATACTCTTGCTTAAGCCTGAGATACATGGCTAACAAACCCTTATACCCTTTTGTCTAATACCCAGAATCCATGGCCAGCCTCTGCTGCAGCTCCTGAGACTCTGGCCTAAACTAGTGTCCAAGGGCTGCCCCTATCATTCACTTTCATCTCTTTATCAAAATCACTTGGCAAGAGAAATTGGACCACACTTTTTCATGGTACAGAAAAACTGTACTTGTATCAACAGTACATAGGGCAATGACCAGCTTATGGGAAGGGATTTAGGAAATTCTGTTCTCTTTCCAGCTTCCTGAAATATACTACCTAAGCAGGCTATGAAATCAGTCCTACCTACGTACTCACTGTTAATATAATGCATCTCTCTGAGTATAACTTAGAATATCTAAATCATGTGTATTATGTTGTCACAGAGACCAGCATTATAAAAAGAATTTAATAGACCACAGTGTGGTGCTCTACATTTTATGCCTTTCTAAAAAATTTTTATGGATATTGTTTGTAAGTACTTAATTAAAAACTCCATCAGGATTGCCAATGGAATGTTTCTTACTTTAACATAAAAGTGCAAACATTACTACTCTTTTAAAATATGCAAACATTTACTCTTTCATAGTAATCTTCCTCAAAAATATAAGCATTAAAAGTTTTTTATATTCTTATTGAATTTAATGGGGTGACATTTGTTAATAAAATTATATAGGTTTCAGGTGTACAATTTTATAATACATCATCTGTGTATTATATTGTGTGTTCACCACCCCAAGGAAAGTTTTTAAAATAGATCACATTCCATTAGAGGCAATCATGAAGAAAAAAATCAATCATAATTTAATTTAATTGAGGGCAATTCAATCACACTGTCTCCTTTTTTTAAATAAATAATGAAAAAGAGAAGTTGAAAAATACATTCTCTGATGAGCAACTCATAAGGTTGAGTATTTCAAAGGCACTGCAGGCAGCCACACCTTATGTACACATACACATGCTTGCAGCATATGAATATTTACACAAACAATATAGTTTGCTATATTTAGTGCAATAGATAAAAGGAAAGAATAGAAATCAAGACTCCTGCATAGAAATCAAATTTTCTGCATTTATTCACATTTAAGATCTTATGTAAATTATTATACTTAAATTTGTTCAGCCAGTTATAGAATAAAAGATTTAATCAGAGGAAACGAAGTGTATGCTAGTTTCCCCTCTCCCACATGTTGTAGACCTTGTTAGTTAATCCGGGCACTCGTTTCTGCTGGGCAGGATGGCAGTCTCAAACCCTTGGCAGTCCGAGGCTGCAGGCAGCTCCTCCAATTGATTTGATTTTTATACCTGATATAAAGTCCATTAGTCATCCTGGGCAGATGATTTTAAATGTTTCTTCTGTAGGAGGATTACAGAGAAAAAGGGAGGTGGGGGGAGGCAGAGGATGGTATGGGGGAATAAATGGTGATAGAAGGAGATTTGACTTGAGGTGATACACATACAATACAGATGATGTATTATAGAGTTGCACACCTGACACCTATATAATTTTATTAACCAACGTCACTCCAATAAAACTGATAAAAATTTTAAAAATAAATGTTTCTTCTATAATCTCATAAAAATATATGTATCTCCTTTTATACTGAAAGAATTTGGAGCCTGGTAATAACTCCTTCAGAGTCATATGTATAATAACAAAACAGTGCTAAGAGTATAAACACTTCTCTATTTTTAATTACAAATATTCTTTCCTTCTGTTGTGAATACATTGTATATAAATAGGCAAAAATATGTTTTTCTTTACCACATATTCTCAGGAGAATCCAGCAATTGAAACTCCCAATTTCTCAACAAGACAAAAATTGGCATTGTCAGAAAAGTATGTTTTTGGGCATTTGACCTAAATATAGAGACATGCACCAATATTTCTATTCTTAACTTTTTGCAACACAGATTGAATTTATTTCCATTCTATATCCTTCCACAAAAGAATTGAGTCAGCCTGTAAAAATTACATATATTTATGATGCAGTTTCCTGCTTCTTTCTTTTTTTTCTCCTATATTAAAAATTCTACAAAGTATAACTTTCTAGAAATAAGATTACATTTTGAACTACATTGTCCCCATCTGTTATGTTTTTTAACAGTATATACTATGGTATTTTATATTTTATACTTACCTTCTTTCTGAGGGCCCAGACTTATGTCTAAATTTTCCTGGATCTTTAAATAATGAGTCTATTTTAAGCATTTCAGAATGAGTAATTAATTGCCTAGCCTTGAATCTGTCTGGTATCAAAGTATTAATGCCTGAATTAATTTTCAATTTATAACTGTTTGCATTTACACCTACTTCCTCACTAGTTATTTAAGGCAATTTCATCTTCCCTGTCTGTGGCTTATATGTTAATGTATTTCATTTTAATGAACACTCTTTAAGCTGTAGAAGTAGGCCAGATTCTGTGTGGAGAAATCTGACTCAAAGATAAATCTTTCAGATGAAAAGGTTTAAAGGAATGGTACAGTGGAGAAATATTTAAGTCATAGCTGAGACATAAGTCATCTGAAATATATTTCTATAGCAGGTTTTGTATTTTTTAAAGAACTAAACAGAGATGAGGATTTACACTGGTTTTTGCACATGTTTTAAAATTTTTACCTGAAACTATGGTTGTACACACAAGGCAATCTGAAAAAAAACTTTTATGCTGATATCTTTTTAAAAATCTTGTTATTTGACAATTCAAATTTGAGTGTGTAGATAAAGCACAAGTGTCTTTCTATTAACATACTCTTAATAATTATATTTAATTTGGTACAAAATTCCTTCTCTTGTCTAACATATTTCTTTTTTGTTAATTTATTGATTTGAGAAAGAGAGAGAGAGAAAGAAAGAGATCGATTTATTGTTCCACTTATTTGTGCATTCATTGGTTGATTTTTGTATGTGTTCTAATAGGAGGTCAAACTTGCAACCTTGGCCTATCAGGATGATGCTCTAACCAATTGAGCTACATGGCCGGGGATAACATTTTTTTTTGTTGTTAGTATCAAATATCTTCATTATAGAACATTCTAAAATTGGACTTGAGAAAAGAACTTTTTACTGTAATAACCAAGTCAGCATTCTAAATAAGGATTTATTGCTTTAATTAAGACTTTTGAGAATTGATAAAAATAATTTTGTTGTTTGGCTTTCATCTTTATGCCTTTCAGACAGATGCTAGAGTAAGCAAATAAAAATGGTTTATGATTATATAAAAAAGTTTACTTCACTTTTGAGCCCTAAAATGGTTTCCATTTTAGATATTATTTTTTATTATTAAAAAACTGGGTATTAATCAAGTATAAATAAGACAAGATGTCAATCAAGTGCTAATTATAGATCATATTATTTTGCTCATTGGACAGTATTGTATTGTTAATTAGGGACAATATTTTCAAAGAATTAAATACCAATGTAAAAATCAAACAGTTGTATTATTCCCTTAGTTCAGTTAGCAGAGATAGTGAAGTTTCTGATCTTCTTAACTAGTATTATTGCTCTCAAGTTCCAAATCATATAACATAGGAATTAGTTTCAATTCTTGGATAGGATTTCTTTCAGATCTCTATTCTCCTCATTTCCTGGTAAAAAGATTTGGGCAATCTAGAAGAAAAATTTGAGACCCATTTTATTTTTCTTAATTAGAACATATATTTTGAGCATGGAAGTCCTGGAATTTTTCTTCTCTGGATTTCACCAACACCATTCAGGTTGCCAGAACCAAAGATGCCTGCATGGATTGCTGGCGAGAAGGTTGAAATTAGAGCTGTTCAATTAGAGGGGAAAGCTCAGGGCACCAAAGTCTCAGGAAACCTAGAACCTTAAACTCAAATGCTTTCCAGTATCTCCAGTGAAGGGCCAAATACATAGGTGCCCCAGTGCACTCAACAATTTTGCCTTTTTTACATCCCTCCTGAAAATGTACTTTTTCAAAGAATCAATTATTTTTTCTCTAAAAGTTGGGAAGAGCCACAGGAAATTCAACTTGAGACAAAGTGTTATTAGCCTTTCGAGTACTGAACTGAGAAGCCCTTGTTGTGTATCGCTGCCATGCACTCTCCTCACTCCCAAATTACAGATACTATGTATTTTACATCATACTCAGTTTCAACAGCTAGTCATTTTCAAATATCTGTTAGTCAATGAATACTTCTTGCATGCTGACTCTGATTGATTGGCAGTGTGTGTTTGGGACTGTACATGGCTATGTGGTGGAGAGGGCTAAGACTGATTAGCAACGTCTGTCAGGGAAGAGGAGAAGGAAGATGCCCACATGCAATGTCACCGTTCCTGCTTTGGAGAGAGATCATTTTCTCTCTGAATCTTTGTTTATGGTATTACTGGCCATCTAAAAATAGGGAATTTTCATAATTTTTACTACTTGCAAAAAAATATATAGCTAAAGGTGACCTATATGTGTTTTCTGCTCACAATGGAAGAGAAAATGAACCTGTTACTCTATAAAGTAGCCTGGAGTGAGAGTTTGATAAGAGTTTGCTGAGTATGCGCAGAACAGAGACGACTAGCTGATTTCAGTGCTGAAAGTTTAATATTTTGCCAAGTTCTATTTCTTTTGTAGGTAACTTTAAAAAATGAATTAAACAAAAATTAATTTTAGAAAAGTAAATATTCTCCAGTAAGACTATATGTGCTCTGTCTTTGGATGAATGAAAGCGACTTTCTGATTCTCTTTTGTTCCTCTCTGTAATCTTGAGAATATCATCCAATGTCCTTCACACTCACTGGGGAATAGTAATATACTGCACACAAAACTTAAGGGATATTTCAAAATGAATATGAAGCTATAAAATATCCCCTAATTTTTGTGAGCAGTAGATATAGGTTTGAAGAAGATATCCTTGAGCAGTTCATTCAGATTTTTGTTGGGTTTCTATCTGACAATATTCTTACATATCAGCCTGTAAACTTAATAAAACATATCTTTATAATGTTACGTAATACAAGAAAATACAATTACAGATCTTCTCATACTTGGTAGTACTAAATCATAAAAGATGGTACAAAGTTCTGAACTTGACATATCTTTTTAGAGGATATTATTTAATGTAGTATAAAGTATAATTTACTAGAACTCTTCTCTTTAAGTGAAAATACAATCATTTTTAGATGAATTCAAATAGCCCAAATTCATCAAACTTTAATCCACAATAGCAATCTCTATATTGCAGTAAACCTTAGGGTTTCCCGGCTGGATTTTAGCATTTGAAACATAGAACTCATATTTTTGTGTAATGTCTGAAAAATCTTTCTGCCTTTTCCATCTGAGGCAGTCTGCTCATTACCTAGTCAAGATTGGCCAGACTGAAAGTGAGAAGTGTTTGCTGAAGAGAGAGGTGTACAAAACTCTGTTAGTTAATTGGGAGGAATTTTTTGACTGTCTGAAGAATTAATGCAATGTGGCCATTATGTCAAACTGAATGTTATGGGTTAGTTAGCAATTCCAGAATTCCAGAAGCATTTACTATGCTAACATATAAATCCTTGTGCACACATTATCTTGGATGTACATAGAAATCTAAGAAAAATCATCTATATGCAACATTTTATCATTCTATTCTTTTTTTTTTTTAACCTGAGGATGATGCACGCCAATGGAGTTATCCTCAATTCCTCGGGCCACCCCCAAAATAATCAAGCCACTGGCTGTGGAAATGAAAGAGGGAGAGAAAGGGGAGACGAAGGGGGAGAAGCAGATGGTTGCTCTTCTGTGTGCCTTGACTGGGAATCGAACCCAGGACATCCATATGCTGTGCGATGTTCTATTCATTGAACTACCGGCCAGGACTTCATCATTTTATTTTTTTTGGTGACTGTTTTAAAATATTTTTTTCATTTCATAATTATAAACACAAGTGAATACATACACAAACTCACACTTGCACAAAAACACTCAGGGAAAACAGACACAAAGGAAGAGAGAAGAAGAAGTATAGTTCCAAAGTGTGAATGTGAACGAAAGGGCTATACATAATCTGTTTCGGAGGTAGATATAAGTATTCAATAAACCTATTTCTCATGTCTTTGTTATGACTACATATGGTGACAAATATTTCTAATAAGGTGGATTATGAAACAACAGATGTGTAAAACAGCAACGTGAAAACACCTCAACAGATGTATAATTTTTATTTTGCATGAAATAAGAATATGGAGAGCACATTGTGCGAAATGCGAAGGGTTCTTAAATTATGAAGGTTACATAAATCAGAGTGGTTTCAGAAACATTCTATGGATTGATTTGAAGAATTTAGGAGACATTTTCCACTGTATACACTCAAGTACTGTGAGGCTTGCTAGTTTGTAGTTAAAGAATTAGTTTTTTGAGGTAGGTATCATTCATTTCCCATATTTCTTTTTGGAAAACACAAATGCCATTGGGAAGACTCATTTGAGAAACAATCACCCTGAGGTCTGTGCAAAATAACGTGAAGAGATCATAGAAAGATAGGAAGGAAAGGTGTCTTAAATCCTGAGTTAGTATGTGAGGGCTTAGAATTGCTGATTTTAAGTATGATAAAGCCTGAAAAATTTGGCTTTGTTCCAGGCAGGTGTTAGCTAGAGGTGATATGGGACCAGGGGAATGTCAAGTTCAAAATGCTTTGACAGTTACATAAAATATTTGGAGGAACTAAATCAAAATGAAGGAAAAAGCAAATATTGATAAGATATTTCTAGTTTTTCTGATTGTATGATCATTAGACTAAATTAAGTTACTCATCACTTAATTAAAGCAAGATCTTTATTTGGACATAATTTTTTATTTTGAAGTAATTTTAGCAGAGTTTCAATAGATAAAACACAGTCCACATATACCCTTTACCCAGCCTCCTCTAAAGTAAAATATTATGTAGCCATGAGAAAGTTACCAAATATCAGTTATAAGTAATCAATATAATTATCAATACCAAAAAATTAACATTGGTACAATATCACTAGCTAACCTTTAGGTTTAGTCAGATTTTTCCTGGTTTTTTTTTTCTTTCTTTTCCACTAATGTGTTTTTTTTAATTCCAGGATCCAATCCAAGAACCGATGTTGCCTTTAGTTCCCATGTCTCTTTAGTCTCTTTCTAAAGATAGTCTATGATATTTCTTTGGTGTCTTTCACTACCTCGACACTTTGAAGAGTACTGGTTGACATTTTACAGAACATCCTTCAATTTGAATTTCTCTGATGTTCTCTCATGATTAGACTAAAAGTGTATTTGAGGGGAAAATACCACAGAGCTGGGGTGCCCTGCCCTTATCTTTCTACTGTTATCACAGTTCAGTCTATCAAATGTTTATTACTAGTGATGTTAGCCTTAATTGCTTGGTTACAATAGTACAATAGTAGTTTCTGTTAAGCTTTTCCATTGTAAAGTTACATTTTTTTCCTTTTTCATACTGTTTATTAGCAGATACTTACTAAGTCCAGTCGGTACTGAAGGAGAGAGGAAATAAACTCCACCACTAAGAGGTGGAGTATCAACAAATTTGTGGTCATATATTAATTCACTAAAAATTAATGCATATTTGTGGAGGAGGCTGATACTTTAAGGATATGCATATATCCTGTTTCTATGAAAATTTTCCCACTTATCTTAATATACATCAGATCTTATCTGCAACATTCATTACTATCTGCTTTGATGGTGATTTTCTATTTCCCATATTCCTACATTTATTAATTAGAATTTTCCTAAGAAAGGATTGTTTCCCCCCCTTTGTATTTGTATTACATAATGTAGTTATACCTATATAGACTCAGATATTTATTTTATTCTTTTATTTATTATCCAATATTATCAATATTTATTTTTTTAGCTTAAATTGTTCCAGTTTTGGTCATTTTGAGCTTTTCTAGGTAGTTCTTTTGTCCTTTTTGACATGCTCCTCAACCATCTTTTTTTTCCTTATCTGTTGGCACCACAAAATGTTCTAGTCTCATCTTGTATTTTCTCTGCCTAGTCTTAAAATCAGCCATTTCTCCAAGGATACCTGGTTTCTATTAGTGCAGAGTATTATTAGAAAACAACATATGGATGTCAGATGAGCTCTTCATTACTGGGGTGTCAGGGCTTCTAGGCCTCTCAACAAGTTGTGTTAGAGGATGTATGTTTATTCACTCAGGTAAACACTCATACCTAATTTTATTTATCTATCTATATATAGCTATATTAAAATCACCATGAGTTCATACTGATATTTCCAGTGTTAATCAAGCACCACGTAGTTAATTCTAGCATTTTGTCTTCACTTACAGCTAGTGCTCGACTTATGACCATGATCGGTTCTGACAGACTGGTCATAACATGATTTGGTCGTAAGTTGAGTAGGCTATATGTACAGTACTGTGAAATGATGTTATAAAAATCTTTAAGTCATTTTTTATTATAATTTCCTTTCATTATTGTTATATATCATAATTTTCTTTGTTCATTTTATGCCATTTGTATCATCTCTACAACATTTTGTTTCTTATTTTTACATTTGTCAGGTTTAAGTAAAACACTGCATTACCAGTACAACTGGTTTAATATTTGCAAAGACAATTTCCTCTTGGTAGACATCTTGGGAGGGGTTTGATGAAAAATATCCAAGACATAAAACACAAATTGCTGTACTGAGTTTGGGATAACAGTTGAAATGGTGCACACGGAGATGGTAGTGCTGCTGGAAGCTGGTCCACACTGTCGTATGCCCAGCTGGGCAACGCTCGCGCTGCCAGATGCAAGCAATTGTGGCTAGCCATTGTGGTCGTAAAGTTGAATGGTCGTAAGTTGCATAGGTTGTAAGTTGATCAATATTTGTATTTGTAATTTATTTCTCAGACAATGGAAAAACTGACTCTCATTACCTATAAAATATTTATTTATTTGTTCAACCCAGTATACATATAATATTGACTTTAGAATTGCTAACCATAATTCTTTGAGAAATAAATGTACTAAAGAGAGTGCAGTTTATTTTTATCTTTAGCCTTATAGAATCACATCAAAAGACAATTTTACAAAGTTCTTTAGATCAGCTCCATTCTTCCACACTAATTTCAGAGTGGTTATATGATTCATTTGTGACACAGTTAGATTCATTTGTCACAGCTTGCATTCTACCTTGGGTTTCCCTGACACCCTGCTTAATTTTTTTAATTTGCATAAAACAAAGTTTTTTTTTTATGATGTACATTTCTATGGGTTTTGACAAAGGCATAGAGTCCTGTATTTACTACCATAGTACCATGCAGAATATATTCATCATCCCAAAAGCCTCCATCAAAGTATTTTTGAAATAAACAAACAACAACAATAACAACACTTAAAGCTTTAAATAAAAATTTTAAAATTGGTTTGTGACATTCCTCCCATGTTGGATTGTGATTGGCTTTGGAGAAAACCCACTCTTTGCAGGGAACCTAATACTCAGCAAAACACCAGTATGTGTACTCAGTTTCCCACACTATTATCTCTTAAATCACAATATAGTTCAAATTACCATTCTGTCATGAACAATCTTCAGGTATTGCAAATGCTGTACATATTTTATAGTCTTTAAAAGACTCCCAAGATTTCAATTGGGGTCTGCTTTTACAACCGTACATTCTGCCATTCTACTTTGCCTACTTTATTCTACCTAATGTTCTCAAAGCATTGTCTGAAGACCAGCTGACTTATTTTCACTTTAACGAGGGTCTATGGTTATTATTTGCATAGATAATGCCTTAGTCACAGAGAGGCTGTAGTGCTGCTGATGATAAAGATGATGATGATAACTACATTTGGAAGTCATTTATAAAAAAAACTTTTTTATATACACTTTTACAAAGAACTTTTTATGCAATTTATAGTAACCTTGAGAGATATTAATTGCACTTATGATTACAATACCCACTTAAATATGAGAAAATTGAATCTCTGAGATTATCTCCAGGCTAAAAAGCTAATAAATAAAAGATCTGGGACTTAAACCTAGATCTTCTTTTCAAATTTCATACTCTTCTTATTATCTATGTTGAATCCCTTCAGTGCTATCTACGGTGTGGGGGTGAAAGGGGAGAACTCATAAAATCAACTTTCATTACATATGTTCTTAGTATGTACCAGGCATTATATAATTTTCTGTCATACAGAAAATCCAATTTACTGTCACTGTTCAATTTTGTAAGGTAAATACCATCAGATGAGGACACTAGAACTCTGTGAGGCAGAGCAACTTCCCCAAATCACCCACCAGATTTGATAACAAATTGTTTAAGCACAAATTTCACTTTCCCCCCACTAGATCACACTGAAATAGTGTTAAGATGACTAGAATTATTACCCTTATCTCTGAAACTCAACATCTTGTGAAGGTGAACATGTGGA
This sequence comes from Saccopteryx leptura, assembly GCF_036850995.1. NCBI lineage: Eukaryota > Metazoa > Chordata > Mammalia > Chiroptera > Emballonuridae > Saccopteryx > Saccopteryx leptura. The sequence goes on from NC_089505.1 coordinate 145,676,476, forward strand.
TCTCATGAAGAACCAGCTAAGACTCTAAAAGGCACTAAACAAGGCAGGATTTGATGCTATATAAAAGACTAAGTTTTAGATCCATTCTCTTTTCTAAAGTAGAGAAGATTCTCTTGACTTTTCTTCCTAGCTTCTGATGGCTGCACCTAAAAGAAAAAATCCTCAAGAGCTTTAAAAGATAATGTATCTTTTGCTAGCTAGTTAAAACTGGTTTCCAAACAGGTTTCAGTATGCACTAGCTATATGGATTTGGACAAATTATTTAATGTCTTTGAGACTCAACTTTATGTTCTGTAAAATTGGGAAACTATGTCATAATGTTGCAGTGACAACAAGGTAATATGCTGTATAAAAAGTCCTTAGCACATTCTGTCAATGATGAGAGCAGATACTAGAGCAGGCAACATTCAATCGCACTGAACCATTTTAACAGCCTGGTCTTGGGAATGGAGCAAGCTTAAAGAGTTTATCAAGAACATAATTAAAGCAAGTCTCTAACAAAGATCAATGATCGTACTAACTTCGATTCAGCATTTAGATTCCAAATGTTCCCATAATCAGTGTGATTATATGTTCTGGTTTGCTTGACACACTCCTTATATAATTTTTAATAGGGTCCTCTTTTACTCTGAAAAGTTTTCCAACTATAAGTTCATACTACTTAAAGTTTCTTTTTTTAATTGTGCATTCACGAGTTCCATTGTCTTTTACTCTCTACAGATAAACAAAAGAGACTTTCAGAATTAGATAAAATTATGTGCCTTCTTAAATTTATAAAACACCAACCTCAAGCCAAATTTGAATTGGTAATCCTAAACATTTTGTACAACAGAAATAAAGCAGCCATTAAAACAAACATTTAAAATAGAAGTGTTTAGGGTCCCAAGTTTTCAATATCATTATTTCTTTACACACTTTGATATCTGAATAGCTGAAGGCAAGCATAAGCTACGAATGCACAGACACTTGAAATTCTGTGTGGCCAAGTCATGTTGCGTTGAATAGATGGCTTATGTGTCATTTTAGTCTCTGTTCTGCCTACATCAAAAAGAGAAAAAAAGTGACAGAGTATTCTTTTTAGGTTTTTCTTTCATGAATATGCATAAATATAGCATCCATAAGTCACTGTGTTGAAGGAGACTGTTAAATTTCACTTTTGATAGTTTAAAAAATGTGATTAACCATACTTTTGACTCTGAGTAATTACTCTTCCTTATTAGAGGTCATTGTTTTGAATCTATTCCACCTCTGGTTCGGGGCTGAACTGAAATGGAGGCAACCAGATATGCTAACGATGAATTATTAAAGTTCTTATTATTCCCTTCTGGCTAAAAGCTTTCTTGCTTCAATGTAGGTGCCAAAGGTTTGATTCAGATTATCATGAATAAATCATATAGGTTATCTGGCAAAATAATAATTTTAAAAAGTGATGATGATGATAGGGTGAAAAGAGTAAATTTTATCAGTAGAAACTTCTCTGTGCTGTTACCTTTTCTGTTGTTATCTAGACACCAAGTTGAAAGCATACATTTTCCCTAGATCCTAGAGAAATATACTGCTCACAGAAATTTGGGGATATTTCAAAATGAATATGAAGCGATAAAGTATCCCCTAATTTTTGTGAGCAGAATTTGGGGATATTTCAAAATGAATAGGAAGCTATAAAATATCCCCTAAATTTTTGTGAGCTGTGTACTATTTCCTTCTTTAGAACACTGCATGTGAATTGTCAGGTTTACCTGGGTACTTTCCCTGGTGCTAGAACCGGTTAGCAAACATATCGCTGTGCTTACCATTACTCCCATCACACACTTGCAAATATTAATGACCTGTTTTTCTTTTCCCACACTTCAAAGTCATTTTTATTTCAGAACTTAAGGCAGGCACTTTCAAGTAAGAAGCATTAGAATCCACATGAAATCTATACACTTACTAAAGCACAGGGCATAATGTGACCTTTTACTTTTCATTTACCTTTCAAAACAGCTATAAAAATTACTTGGCTATTTAGGTCATATTTTACTCTATAATTGATGGGCTTCATTCTCTGTTTCTTTAAATCATTTGTATAGGTCATCTTTTGCTAGGTTATATTGTGGTAACAGTTTGAGTTGCAGTGACTCCAACAAAAAATTTTATTTCTTGCTAAGTAACTCGTTGGTAGGTGAACTGCAATTTCGTTCCTTCTCCAAGTGCCTTCTCCCTTCTAGGGTCAGTTTCAAGGCATATCTCTTACCTGGCTCATTCCCTTCTCATGATAGAGACAAAGTCTGAGCTAGAGCTACTGATAGTTCTTGAGGATTCTGTTCAGATGTGGTGTACACTGATGTAAAGGGGAGGGAGTCCTTGCACATCACTTAAGTTGGTTAAAATGTATACTCCTTTTACAGGGAGGGAAGTGAGTATTTGTGGAAAACAATAGAATCTCCCAGAGGCATATACTTCATTGTTATTTATTTATTTATTTATTTATTTATTTATTTATTTATTTATTTTAAGTGAGAATCAAGGAGGCATAGAGACAGACTCCTGCATGTGCCCCTACCAGGATTCACCAGGTAAGTCCTCTACTGGGGCGATGCTCTGTCCATCTGGGGCCACTGCTCTACTACTTAGCAATTGACCTATTTCAGCACCTGTGTTAAGGCTATGCAGCCATACTCAGTGCCAGGGGCCAACTTGCTCAAATCAAGCCCTGGCTGCAGGAGGGGAAGAGAGAAACAGAGAGATAGAGAGCGAGAGAAGGGAGAGGGGGAAAGGGGTGGAGAAGCAGATGATCACCACCGCTGTGTGCTGTGACCAGGAATCAAACCCAGGACTTCCACACACTGGTCTAACACTCTACTGGCTGAGCCAACTGGCCAGGGATGTTTGTTTGTTTTTGTTTTGTTTTTAGAGATCTATTGCTTCATGTAACATAATGGAACAGAAAGAGATAAAATTACCTTTTATTTAAATGCAGTGTGAAGATTTCAGGTTACCTGCTGACTCTGGGAGATACTTAGTCTCCTGGAAAGACATATCTATGGCTTTTACCTGGGACCTGTAGATAAATAGCCAGTGCATGAACTCAAGATATGGCTGACTTTTTTCCTCCCTGTTTCTATGCTGCTTAATACCTGGACTCTAATAGCTAGTTCAGAGAAAGCCCACAGAGCATTTTTGGAGAATAATGTCCTAAATGCCCACATAATTTTAATTACAGACCAGGTTTCAATGGATGACTTAAAATATGCTCCAATCATACAGAAGGAGAGTAAATTTTCTTCTATTATTTACAGAAAGAAGTAGAAAAACCAATAAGTAGAAGTCCCAATGTTAGGACTTTTGCTAGCACTTGAAGAAATAAAAGACTATCAAAAATGGTAAATCCATGAGGCTGAAGAAATGGGCACAGGATTGATTTATTTTTGTGTCACATTTTCTAAACAGAGGTAAGTCTGAAACAAGCAAAAAAATAGAATTGTACTGGAACACTGTCTTTCCAGTGTGAAGAAGCTTGTCAACTTTAATCAATTTTTAACATTTGACAACTGGCACTGGTAGCTTCAAAACAGAGCTACTCACAGTGCTGAATGAAAGTTTGGGGACTTGTCCCAGCAGGTTGACATAGATGACTTGAAAATGATACATCGTTGGTGTCCTTTGTTCTCGCTATAGGTGATAGATGACTTTGATACAGATCAAGCATACTGATCAGAAATAAAACAAAACAAAATAAAAAAAAACCCTCTTTCCAACCTGTCATTTCAAAGTAAATATGTACTTATGCTTAGATGGGTAAAGATGAAGGACAAAGGCACTGTGTTTACAAAATACCTGTTCCCTTGCTACTTAAAATTATTACCTAAGAGCTGGTTAGAAATGCAGAATCTTAAGCCCCAGCTCAGAACTACTGAATCAGAATCTGCATTTTTATAAGGTGCCCAGGTGATTTGCATAAACTTCAAATTTGAGAAATATTTCTCTGGGATGACCAGCTCGTCACTGGGGAAAGTATGGATATCATTCTACATAATCATCACCACAGAGCCATAACTTTTCTTTCCAAAATTTAAGAATAAGGGAACTTGGGCCCTGGTTCTGGTTAGCACAGTTGGTTAGAGGATTGTCTTGAAACGCTAAGGTTGCAAGTTTGATCCTCTGTCAAGACACACATGGGGAGCAACTAATGAATGCACAATTATGTGAACAATACATGAATGCTTCTTGCTCTCTTTCTCTCCCCCATTCCTCTCTCTACCTCTCTAAAATCAATTAATAATAAATAAATAAATAAATAAATAAATAAATAAATAAATAAGGGAACTTGTATTGGGTCTTATAAATTCAGCAAGATAATATACCACTTTGCCATCTTCTCTTTCTTTTATTTTATTGTTTTGTTATAAATACATTTTAAAAAGCTGTTTAACACCTGTATTTTTATAGAATTCAAAACCCAGTGCCCCTTCAAGCTAATGAACAAAAAAATACTCATATTTTCTCTGTTATCTTCCTCCCATCCCTTAGTGCTCACAAGTACAAAGATGGACCAAAGGCGTGCGCGCGCACACACACATACACACACACCCCTCAAAAATCAAAATTCACTTTTGTAGTTCAAAGAAATAAGAATACACTTTATTCATAGCTGTGTTTTATTATTTCTGGATATCAGTAGTTTTCATAAAATTGTCAAGGCAACAAGTACTATTTGGCTATGATCAACTAGTTATGAAACCGGAATTCACAGATCATATGATTACTGACTCAGAGCTAGAAAGGAATTTAGAGATGATCTTCTCCCATGTCCTGAGAACTTAAGAGATTTTTAAAACTCACCTCTTATAGTACTGTGTATCAAATCCAGGTATGTTTGATCCCCAGCTTGGGGATCATTTATTTCTACTACATATCCTACTATCTCTAAAGGGATGTTAAGAGTACTTGTCAATTAGAAATCACTAGGGAAGCAAACAAATTTTCCTAGTATATTTAGGTAAATAACCCATACTGAGATCTTCTCCTCATTCCAGCCTATGACCCATTTATTGAGCGGTAACCAGGCCGAATAGAATGGTATAAAAATATACTCCCTGATGGTTCCTGGAAGGAAGCCATCCTTCCACTGCTTCTGGCCTTTCCATGAATTCTACCCAGAAACAAGGTTAATCAGATTTCCACTGAGATCTTATTTGACTTAATCCTTGGCTTGGGGTTACTAGAAAATTGTCATATTTAAAAGAAAAGAAAAGAAAAGAAAAGGAAAAAAAATAAACAGCTGGAATTTGTGTGCTTATGTATGCTTCTATGTATGTATACACAACAGTTTAAGCCTGACTAAGGCTTTTATGATTTATGTCATTTCTTGTATACAGACTTCATTTCAGTTCTTAGCAGTTGTCAGTAATAAGCTATTTGCTTAGCAGGAAAAATAAATGTCTCTCCCTATGATTGCCAACATTGTACTGGTCTCAGCAAAGCATATTTCCTCATCAAGAGCTCAGGTTCTCTGAATATGACAGAGCAACAAGTACTGGCATGCAGACAGGGACACGCAGAGTGCCTGCTGACTGTTCAGTTTCTTCCCCAGGTACATAGAGACACAGAAAAAAGAGACAGCACATCAAGTTGGGAGAAGGAAAAGAACATGGCCTAAATATAATATATTATGTACAAGTTTTCTAAATTTCTGTTTTTATTCTGCATGTTTTAATGATATTTTCCTGCTGATCTATATCCACAGTTAAGTCAAATTATAAAAATATATGCCATGATTTAATACAAGGTCTGGCACACAAGTAAGAAGGCCATTAAAGGCAGGCAGAGATGGGACTTATGCTGCCACAGGTCAAGGGACGTCAGGGTTGTTGGCCATCACCAGAAGCTAGGAGTAAGGCATAGAGCACATCCCATCCAGAGCCTAAAGAAAGAACCAACCTTACCCAGATTTTGATTTTGGACTTCTGGCCTTCAGAACAGTGAGAGAATAAATTTCTTTTGTTTTAAACTAACCAATTTGTGGTAATTTGTTATGATAGCCTCAGGAAGCTAATACAAAGAGTTGGGTGAATAGTTTGGAATAATTCCTTTAACTCTCAAAGTATTTCAAGTTTTAGTATGTTATTTTATCATTAGAAAAATATATCGACAAAGTAGAACAAAATACTTTATAGTATATATAGTATTGTCTGTATTTTATAGACAGAAAACTGAAGCAGAAAGAAGTCAACCATTTGTACTAAAATTTTTAGACACCTTTTAAAAAATTTACTTATTCATTTTGAGAGAGATAGGAGAGAGAGAGAGAGAGAAGGGCGAGAAGCAGGAAGCATCAACTCCCATATGTGCCTTGACCAAGCAAGCCCAGGGTCTCGAACTGGAGACTTCAGCATTCCAGATCAACACCTTCATACACTGCACCACCACAGGTCAGGCTAGATACTGCTCCTTTTTATAAGCAGCAGTATTTAACATTAATCTTCATCAGATAGTTTGCTGTGGTGGTCTTTGTGTTTCCTCTCATTTATTTCTAGAAACAATGCTCTCTGTGAGGTGGGTATTATATCTTCCAGATTAAGTAACATGTTGGTAAATAACAAACCTGGATTTGAATCAAGATTTTTCTATTCTAGCTAAGTCCATGCTTTTAAACAGCAATCAAAAATCTTTTTAAAGAACCAGATAGCAAATACTTTTGGTTATGTAAGCTGAATGACCTCTTTAGCCACACTTCTTCACACTGGTCTTAGTAGTCACAGACAATACATAATTAAAGGGGCAAGGTTGTGTGCCAATAAAACTTTACTGACCTTGTAATTTGAATTTTATGTGCTTTGTTATTTGCCAAGATTTATTATTCTGTTTACTTTTCCAATTATATATAAAGGCAAAACTCTTTTTTATTTCAAGAACTATACAAAAATGAGAGGTGGCTAAATTTGTTCTGTGAGCAGTGGTTTTCAGATCCCTGATTAAACTCTAACAACAAAGAAGGGCCAGCCATAAAAAAGTCCTAAGAAGTAAAACCACAAGTATACTCTAATAAGATAACAAAGATTTTTACTTAATTGAATTTAAAAACAAAGATTTTGTTTCAATTTTTTTTCTCTTTGTTTCATTTCAAGAATTCAAACCAAATTAGAGAGGGCATCTCTCTTTTAGAACAAAATGCAAAGGTATTCCCTCTTCTTGATACTAATGTTAGAGTCAGGTTTAATTGGACAGTGAGGTCTTCTGAAGAAAGAAAAATAAATAAAGAAGAATAGAAGAATGAAGCAGGTGTGGCAGAGGCCAGAATGAGGACAGTTTTGCTCATATTGAGGAGAAACAAGGGTAAATGTTATACAAAAGTCCTGGGTTACCTGGGGCCTAATCTGGAGGGATTTGTCAAAGAAGAATGGAGAAGAAATGGCTTAAAAAAATGTCAGGTGAGTGGATCAGTCTAGAACTGCCTTCTTGCCTTCCTGCCTTCAAAATACCTGCAGTCTAAGCATAAGTCAGTTGATCCCCAACTTTGCCTGCAAGAGTGAACTCCACATTTGTCTTTTCTAAGGTTCATCAGTTGACTGCGCTGACAACTGATCTTAGATGAGCAAGAGATATCTATGTCCCTTTCTGACTCCTTCCCCCGTGTGGATACCACATCACCATACTGACAGGCCATCTGGTAAGATCAAAGGAGGCCACGACCTCAGCTTCCTACATCTGATGTTATGGGAGGCAGAATGCCCAAGCCTGACACCCCTGAGCTGAGAAAATAAGTAATACTTCTTATTAATATTCTACATCTGTGGTTTAGCTTTTATTGCTCTCTCTTTTTGATCATATTTAAAATTTTAAAAGTAAGTAATTTACTATCACTTAAAACTTTTGTAATTGATACTGGTTCAGAAGTATTGAATACAGTGAAGTATGGATTCAAAAGGTTATGAGATTACGTATTAAGAGTCTAGAAGAAGTGTCGGATTTCCTCAGGACAACTTGAGAATAAACAAAAAAAAAGAAAGAGAGGTCTTAATTTTATTTAGAGAAGTGGAGACTCACCAAAATTATTTTCTTTGCTTTTTGTTGTGTTTTCCTTCTTTATCCTTATTTCCATTATATTCTAAAACTATCTACTTAATATAAAATTTATTGAATATTGCAGAGTTTGGTGCAGTTTTAAAAGAGCATTTTTATATAGGTTCAGCAAAGAATATGATAGCTGAGTATTAAAAAATGACTTGAGAAAAGATTGTTCTAAAAAGAATATTTCCAGCAAAAGGCAGAAATGACATAGAATTGATAAGTATCTGCTACTACCTATACTTTTATCATCAGGGCTCTTTTGAATAGTTACTTATACTTTCTAGTAATAATTGTTTACATGCATCTGTTTTTCTACTTTCTTGATACTTAAAATAAAACTTAGGTCAACCATGCAATTGCTCCACTATTGTTTGATTGCCACATAATAGAGAAATGTAGAAATTCAGTTTTCTGTGTTATTCATTCTAGATTTTGTATTGTAATTGATTTGTGATTGTTCAGCTCACAATAAAGTCTATTAGCCTATGCAATGTATAAGTTCAAAGATTCATAAAATGGTAGCATTTTCATTCCACCCATTCAATCACTCTGTGTATTAAGAGAAAAGGCACTTTCATTAGTTGTCCGTTAGATTATTGATTTCCTTGACTGTTTTAGGGAAGTCATTTTATCCACCTTATTTTGAAGTAGGCAGATTAAAGCCTTTTCAAGCTTCCTAGAGAAGAATCATTTTTGTCAAATGTTTAGTCCTCATGCCACTGATTCTATTATTTTATCCCTTAGCAATAGCCTAGAAACCTAGGAAGAAAACATGGAAGACCAGGAACAGGGCTAGACTTCTAGGAGTCCCTGAGGAACTTAGAGGTTATATGCCAGATGGGCAAACTCGGAGATAACTAATTTGTTCATTATTAGCCACTTAAAAAGTTAATGAAATTATTATGAGTTCTGTGTTGGAAATTGGTTTTCCAATGGTGAATAAAAAAAATTAGTGAGGATATGAATGAACACACCAAAAATAAAATGATAAGAATTTGTTTATATGTATTTATATATAGCTTATATATATATATATAATATGTGTTATATTCCATATATGTGTATATGTATATATGTAGTATATAAAATAGTTATCAGATTTATATATTTCATGTATATATGTATATGTGTGTATGTGTGCATGTATACATAAATACACATATATATACATATATAAAATTTCTTGTGGATGAAGATCTTCTGTAATCTGTTCTTAGAAGTAATATATAAATTTTAGACTCTTAGATAAATAGTAAGTCATTTCACATAACAGAGAAACTGACAAAGAAAATTAATAATTTGGGAGTAGCAGGAGGGATTGATAGGAAGGAAAGGAGCAAGAGAGGAAGTGAGTGAGCATGCAGTCTGCAGTGCCAGCTTCGGTCAAGATGGTGGCTTAAGTAAATATGGCTTGGAATCTCCACAGCCACATCAAAAATAGAACTGAACTACAGAACAGTCACCATACAGAAATCTAGCTGAGCTAACGTCTTGTAACTAAGGATATAAAGAAAAGCCACATCAAGACTGGTAGAAGTGTAAACTCTGAACATCCTGGTCCCACGCTGATGTGTAGCAAATAAAATTTGAGAGGAATATGTTGGCTCTGTAGGTCCACCCTGAGGAGCCAGGGGTCCCATTTTTACACTAGGCCCCACAGAGCAGGGTTCCAGTGTTGAGAAGAGAAGTCCCCATAGCTTCTGGCTATAAAATTCAGCCTTGTTTGTGGCTGAGAAGCTTCTGGAGTCTCAGGCGTTCTTCTCGAAGGGCCTTGCACAGACGGACTCAGACTCACTTGTTCTGAACTCTAGTGCTAGTGTAGCAGATCCAAAAAGCACCAGGGTCATTCAGGCAGGGGCTGAATTCTTTGGCATTAGGCTTAGAGCTGGAGGGGCAGCTTTCTGCCAGACAGAAGTACTGACAAAGCCATTGCTCCTTTTCTGGGCCCTCCCCCCAGAGTCAGTTGGCAGATGCCAAATCTGAGTCTCCATCGACCCGGCTCACTCTGTTCACCCATCCTGGTGATTCACTGAAAACCACTCCACCCAACTTGCAAGCCCACCCAAGCCCTTTCTTGCATTGTGTTTGTTTGTTTCTTGTGTGAACAGCTTGTCTTGGCTCATGCTGCAAACTTCTCTAAAATGTCTCAAACAAGCAGCATTTGGCTTCTGCATACCCTATATGTCTTGCTAAGTGGCCCAAGGTCTGGTACTAGAAGCAGCTGGCCTTCATTCAAAGCTTGGCCTCTCCTGGGCACCTCCAATCCCACTTACAAGTAGCACTCAACTGCAAATCTCTTTGTAGCTCATGCCAGATGGTCCTGGGCAGGGCACGGTGGTGGCTGACCTTGGCTTGCACATCCCAGAAAGCTCCAGAGTCAGTGTATCTAGTCAGCAGCTTTAGACCATGCTGCAGCACCACCCAGCACCTCCATAAGTGACACATTCAAGGGGTAAATTCAGCAGGTACCTAAACCCCACTGAAGAAAATTCTGCTCTGTGGCTTAGCTCCTGCATAGCACATCTTTTACAGTGGCTTCAGCCAGTCCTTGCAGCCCAGGTGGGGAGGGAGGGTCAATACTTCCCACTGATGTACCAAAAGCAATCAAGGCTCAACTACAACAAGAGAGTTCATACAGCCCATATTGGGAGAGGGGCATGTGGAGTACCCAGTTTAGGTGACTGAGGAGGCTTCACCACTGGGCACTACAAGACACGTACTATATAAGACCAGTCTACCAAGACCAGAAGACATAGCAGCTCTACTTAATACATAGAAACAAACACAGGGAGGCAGCTAAAATGAGAACAGAAAAAAACATGTCTCAAATGAAATAATAAAACAGAACTCCAGAAAAAAATTAATAAATTAGAGACAAGCAATCTACTAGATCCCAAGTTCAAAACAAGCTTTGTAGAGAAGAATCATTGGTTATAAAAATGTTTAATGAACCTAGAAGAGTAGAGGAACATAGTGAGATATTCAATAAAGAGACATGAAACTTAAAAATGGAGATAGAAAACATAAAAAAAAAACAGTCAGAAATAAAGACCTTATTAATTTAAATAAAGAATACATTACAGGAAATCAACAGTAGAGTAGATAAACTAGAACAGTGGTAGTCAACCTGATCCCTACCGCCCACTAGTGGGCATTCCAGCTTTCATGGTGGGCAGTAGCAGAGCAACCAAAGTATAAATAAAAAGATAGATTTAACTATAGTAAGTTGTTTTATAAGATTTATTCTGCCAAACTTAGTGAAAATCTGAAATAAAGTACTTGGTAAGTAATTGTTGTTATATGCTTTAACTTGCTGTAACTCTGCTTTATAAATTTTATAAAGTAAAGTTACTTCCCTACTTTATAAATCACCATTACTGTGGAACCGGTGGGTGGTTAGAAAATTTTACTACTAACAGAGATACAAAAGTTGGCAGTAGGTATAAAAAGGTTGACTACCCCTGAACTAGAGGATCAAATCAGCTATTAGCAAAATAAGGAAGCAGAAATACCCAATCAGAATAGTAAAAGAAAAAAAAAAAGAAAAAAAAGATAGCATAAAAAGCTTTTGGGACTTCAAGCATACCAACTTTTGCATCATGGGGGCACTGGAAGGAAAAGAGAGAGAAGAAGAAACTGAAAACCTATGTGAAAAAATAATGACGGAAAACTTTCTTAACTTGATGAAGGAAATACAAGTCCAAGAAGCAAAGAGAGTCCCAAAAGAGATGAACCCAAAGAGGCCCACACCAAGACACAATATAATTAAAATGCCAACAGCTGAAGACAAAGAGGGAATCTTAAAAGCAGCAAGAGAAAAGCAGTTAGTTACCTGCAAGGTAGCTCCCATAAGACTGTCAGCTGATCTCAACAGAAACACTTCAGTTCAGAGGGATTGGCACAAAGTATTCAAAGTATGAAAAGCAAAGAGCTACAATCAAGATTTCTCACTCTACCCAGCAAAGCTATTATTTAGAATCAAAGGAAAGATAGATAGTTTCCCATACAAGAAAAAACTAAAGGAGTTTATCACCATCAAACAACCAGTATTACAAGAATTGTTAAAGGGTTTTCTTTTAAGAAGAAGAAAATAAAGATAAAAGTATGAATAATAAATAGCAATAACTACATATCTACCAATAATTTATTCAAATATAAATGGATTAGGCCCTTTCCGGTTGGCTCAGCCTGGCATGTGGAAGTCCTGGGTTTGATTCTTGATTAGGGCACACAGGAGAAGTGACCGTCCACACAGGAGAAGTTTCTCCACCCCTCTTCCTTCTCTCTCTCTCTCTCTCTCTCTTTCTCTCTCTCTCCCCTTCCTGCAGCCATGGCTCGAATGGTTCGAGCAAAGTTGGCCCCAGGCACTGAGGATACCTCAATGGCCTCTCCAAGGTGCTAAAATAGCTCAGTTGCTGAGAAACATAGCAGTAGCTCTAGATGGGCAGTGCATCGCCCTGGTAGGGGGCTTGCTGGGTGAATCACAGTCGGGGCACATGCGGGAGTCAATCTCTTGTGCCTCTCCATCTCTCACTTAAAAAGATAAATTTAAAAAAAGGAAAAGAAATGTAAAGGGATTAAATGCTCCAGTAAAAAGACATTCTATGGCTGAATGGATAATAAAACAATACCCTTACATATGCTGTGTACAAGAGACTCACTTCATATCAAAAGGCACACACTGATTGAAAATAAAGGGATGAAAAAAGGCATTTCCTGAAAATAGAAACAAACAAAAAACTTGGGTAGCAATACTTATACCAAACAAACTAGATTTAAAAACAAAATCTGTAACAATAGACAAAGAAGGACTCAGTAAGTCCACTTCAGGGTATTTATCTGAAGAAACCCAAAATACAAAATTGAAAAAACTGTTACATACATTATTAAGTTTATTGCAGCATTATTCAGAACAGCCAGATATGGAAGCAATATAAGTGTCTATCAATGAATAATGGATAAAGAAGAAGTGGTGAATATATATAACAGAACATGATCCAGCCATAAAAAAGAATGAAATTTTGTTATTTGCACTAGCATGGATGGACCTACGGGGTATTGGGCTGAGTGAAATAAGTTAAACAGAAAAAGACAAATGCCAAATGATTTTACTTACATGTGGAATCTAGAAAACAAAATAAACCTATAAACAGAAACAGATTCATAGACACTGAAAACATTGACGGTTGCCAGATGGTAAGGGGGTTTGGGAACTGGTTGGAAAGGGGAAGGGATTAAGAAGTACAAATTGGTAGTTAAAGAATAGTCACAGGAATGTAAAGTACAGCATAGGGAATATAGTCAATAACATGGCAATAACTATATATGGAATCAGATGGGTACTAAACTTATCAGGGTGATCACTGTGTAAATGATACTGCTCACAAAATTTAGGGGACATTTCAAAATGAATATGAAGCTATAAAATATCCCCTAATTTGTGTTAGCAGAATATATAAATGTCTCATCATGAAGTTGTAAACCTGAAACTAATATAATATTGTACTTAAAATTTTTTTTAATATATACTTAAAAATAAAGACTCTCAGTCTTCTCAAACTCAAGTTAAAAAAAGAAAGAGAGAAAGAGAGAGAGAGAGTAGAGAAAGAAAGGAAGGAAGGAAGGAAGGAAGGAAGGAAGGAAGGAAGGAAGGAAGGAAGGAAGGAAGGAAGGAAGGAAGGAAGGAAGGAAGGAAAGAAAGAAAGAAAGAAAGAAAGAAAGAAAGAAAGAAAGAAAGAAAGAAAGAAAGAAAGAATCATGAAAGAAAGCCAGCCAGAACAGTTTAAGTTTGGAAGAGAGATAGAAAAATAAATTTATTTAGGCAGTTAAGATGAGTTTTAGTGCATTTCAGAGAGAGCGATAAAGAGATTTACAATATTGTTATTGTTGTTGCTGTATTTGGTGACTCATTCGCAATATTTAATAATGTTTCGGATTTCTGCTTTATGGTTTTTAAAGTCATATTTAATTTATTTTTAAAACAAAATATCCCACTTTTAATGACATTACCCATGGTTCTTGCCCTTGGTAAGTGTAGTCTTTAAATATGTGGTGCTTGGATTTTATTTGGGTTACGAGAAACTGCAATATATCTCCTAAGCAAAAGCTGCCAGAAAGCATCATTCTATGTGAAGTCATCGAAGGATTTTCTTCCCCATTCAGGTGAAAACAGGTGACTTTAACTGGGTTTCTGGTGACTCTCAAAACAGTTCAGACACAAGTTTGGCTCACCAATGCGGTCATTCCCTCTCTCACTTCTTGCACTATTTTTTAAGCAGTTAAGCACTATTTCTTTTCCAGTGACAACAGTGTAACAAGGACTAGATTTGACAAAATGAGGTTCTAGCTTCAGAATGGCCACTAAACTGTTTCTGTGACTTTGGACTATTAATCTCTTTTCTTAATACTCAGAATCCTGAAAGAGAGGAAAAAACAGTTTTTATGCAGGTAATTTGGAGGCGTGAATAAAGTGTTTTTCAGTACATAGTGTAATTTGGGCAATGTTATCTATTGTTGGTTTTAACGATCTATTGACACACATAGGACATTTCTGGGAAGGAGGGCATGTTTTAAAAAGATTCAGGAGGAAATAGTTTAGTAATCTTTATGTCTTTTATAGCAAGAAGCTGTTTTTAATTAGTTGTTATTAGAGGCTTGAATTTTTTTTTTTAATACATGGTCCTTTTCCTTTTTGACAAGTGGCACATACTTACATTTGTACCACAATGTCACAGATACTTTCACAGAACTTTGTTAGCCCTCCCTTACTAAGACTATATAGTTCATTGGGGGTATTAACACATATACCTTTTTTTTCCCCACTACCTCTGGTGCATTAATCTGATTAATATACTGGATCTGTATGGCTTTACAAGTATTAAAATTACTTACATTTACAAGTTAGAAAGTGACAGGTAACTACTACCCAATAGTTAAATGTACCTTTTAGGTAAAAGATAGAGTATGTAGTCTGTGTATTATACTTTTCTTACTTGTAAATGCATACCTCCAGTGGTCAAATTATTTTATGCTGCATTATAAAATTGTTCCTTAATAATACTTATAAACTTTGTTTTTACAGGGTATTTACTATTATTAATTTTTAAAAAATGTTCGGAAATATTGTGGTATGATTTTATTTACCTGTTTCTATTTATGACATGAAAGCATAATGATCAAATTTTATAGAACCCATCATCATAGTCCCCAGAGAAAACTAGCTGAAGTGTTTATAAACTTGGACCAAATTGGAAGGCTAGAGAGTTAATAACAGATTTTGTTTGTAGCTTATACCTCAGTCCAAAGTTTTTGTAATTGCTTGTTGTGTTTGTGTGGATTTTGTTGGTCAATTTGTTTTACCTTCACGGAAAAGAAACAGTTTACTGATGATTTGATACTACATATATATTAGCTAATTGTGAAATGAAACTGATGATGTGTTAAGATGCAGAAAGTTTTTTAGAAAACTAACAAATATTTAATGAGGGAAGAGCTCATATACCATGTGAGAAAATTCATATTAGAAAGTGGGGCACATTTTAGTTCAAAATAGCATTTTATTATTTCTTTCTTCTTAGTCATGAATATGTTTTGGGACGGAATTATCTAAAGTTGTCTTAAAGTCAAGATGGAGGAGCCACACGTGTTTCGTTGCCTCACAAAGCATATTTGGGAGAGATGTCATCACGTTATTTAATCAGTACAGGAAAGTTCTTTCAATTCTCTAGAGCACAAAAACATCAATTGTTAATCATAGTCTGAGTCAGCATCAGAAATTTACCATTTCAAACAAACAAATAGTAGTTTTCTGTATGATTACCCAAATTGATTTTGCCATGATCAAGGTCAAACAAAATAATTGGCCAAAATGTGTAAACCTAATAGTAACAAAAACAATAAAAACTTTTAAAATCTGAAATGTGAGATGTTTATACAGAAAGTTAACATGTTCAAAGTACACTTTTTGGAAGATGCATTTAAATTTTTTTTTTTAATTTATTGATTTTAGAAGGAGAGAGGAAGGGAGGGGGGAGAGAGAGGCAGAGAGAGACAGGAACATGGATCAGTTCCTGTATGTGCTCTGACTGAGGATAGAACAGGCAACCTCTGCACTTAGCAACATTGCTCTACCAACCAAGCGATCATGCCTGGGCAGAAGATGCATTTTTCAAAGTGAATGGTGTGAAACTGGCACAAAGAAACATGCTTTGCCTTCATCACAGCTAATTTTCATACTATATCCAGTATAAGCCTGGAGTGAGGCAGACACATTTTCTTACTGTAAATTTATACCTTACTTAGGCCATATTTTTGAGCTTTAATTTTTTAAATTAAGTCTGAGAATCAGGCTTTCTTTCTTATATTAGAACACTGATGATTTCTGGATATAAATAGGCTTCATTTAGCTCTGTTGCAAGCTGTTCATTAGAGTTTAAAACTCTAATAAACCATCCAAGCATTTGTGAACTCTCTGATCTTCTCCATTCTTTATTCTTAATCACAACTACTAAAAGTGCCCATTCAGCTTATAAATGTATATGTTTAATAACCTACTTGAGGTTGGAGTCATTGCTATAGAAACAACATTTGGTAATAAATGCCTAACAGCACATATCATTGTACTAGACACTAATAAACGAATAGACATGGCGTCTTGCCTTCTGGTTTGTTATATCCTCCAAGGGACCCCTAGAGAAGTAATCAATAAACAGTGGAAAGAGGATGGCCATTTTAGATTGGTTTGCTAATATCATCTTTAAAGCAATTTTCAGTTCCTGAGATAACTGGCAAAGAAAGTGCCCCTGGAGGAGCCCAGAGCTGAAAGAAACCTCCAGAGAATGAGTTCTTATAGCAATAAGGGTTTTGAGGAGAATCCTCCTTTGCTGGAGTCCTCCCCTCCCACATTGGAAGTCATGTGGAGTTCCCGTCTCTGGTGTAAGAACACTGTGGGCTTGTTTAATATGGGTTGAATTGTTGTGTGCTAAGAATATGAGTAGTTTGAGACTGAACTAAGGAAGTTTATTTTACTGAACACATATATAAGAAATAAAATATGAGTTTATCTTTGTGTGCCACCTAAGAGCTCTATAAAAAGAACTCTATCTGGGAATAAACAATGGTCTCAATTAAAGTGAGACCCAGATAGATGATGATGACCTGAGCAGACAGAACCACAGCATGGGGGAAAAGGAGCTTGGACATTTGGGCATTCCTGCTCCACATCTTCCTGATAGCAATTTGAAAGGTTAAAAGATTTCTTCAGGGCCTCTGTAGCTATCTGTTCACCAGCCAATGACAAACAGAGCTACGAGATGTATTGTGTAAGCCAGCAAACTTGCCAGACCAATCTGTTTTTATCTGACTCTGTGTCCCTGAACTATGACGCACTGTCTCTCCTGGATAAAGGTGTAAATATTATAGCAGAGAGCAAAATATCCACTCAGGGGCCAAAGTCTATTTTTTACTTTTTGTTTCTTCCTGACCAATCACTGGATAAAATCGTTAGCTAGAATAAAGACCAGATGTACCTATTTAGTTTATTGAAATATTTAAAGCTAAATATATATTCTGACCAGGTGGTGGCGCAGTGGATAGAGCATCGGACTGGGATGCCGAGGACCCAGGTTCGAGACCCCGAGGTCGCCGGTTTGAGCACGGGCTCATCTGGTTTGAGCAAAAAAGCTCACCAGCTTGGACTTGAGATCTCTGGCTCAAGCAAGGGGTTACTCAGTCTGCTGAAGGCCCACGGTCAAGGCACATATGAGAAAGCAATCAATGAACAATTAAGGTGTCACAACAAAAAACTGATGATTGATGCTTCTCATTTCTCTCCATTCCTGTCTGTCTGTCCCTATCTATCCCTCTCTCTGACTCTCTCTCTGTCTGTAAAATAAAAAAAGAAAAGAAAAAAAAGAATAAAGCTAATATATCTATTCCCACTCTATTTCAAAATGAGGGCCAGCCTGACCAAGCAGATAGTCAGGCTGTCCATCAGTGGGTAGAGTGTTGGCTTGGGATGCAGAGGATCCAGGTTTGAAACCCCGAGGTTGCCGGCTTGAGTGCTGGCTCACCAACTGAGCAGGGTCACTGGCTTGAGCATGGGATTATTGACATGACCCCATGGTCGCTAGCTTGAGCCCAAAAGTCGCTGGCATAAAGCCCAAAGGTCGCTAGCTTGAGCCTCAGATTGTTGGCTTGAGCAAGGGGTCACTGGCTTGGCTGGAGCCCCCCCCCCCCCCCAGTCAAGGCATATATGAGAAAGCAATCAATGAACAACTAAGGTGCTGCAACAAAGAATTGAATCTTCTCATTTCTTTACTTTTCTGTCTGTCTGTCTATCCCTGTATGTTTCTCTCTCTCTCTTTCTTTCATTAAAAAAAGGAATAAAACAAAAACAATAAACGAGGGACACAGATACACACATTTTACAGACATAAAGTGACCTGCTCAAAGATCAAGAAAATGGCTAAACTAGAAAAAAAATTAACCTCTTCTGAGTCCCTGGCCAGATTTCTGATTTAGACTTTAAGAGCTGATTCTGCTAAGAAGCAATGGACCCATCTGAAAAACAAACTCTATCTTCTAGCGTTCCTTAAAAACATAGTGGTTATGTGACACAGTTCAGGCAAAAGCATGTAAGTAGAGGTCACTAGGTGGAGCTTCTGGGAAAGTCCCTAGAGAAACAGCAGATGCAGCCAGCCTCGGCCCTTCCTTCCTTCTTACATGGTTATGTCAGCAGGCTGTTGTCTGTCATCTTAGGCAAATGAGACAAGAACATCTGAGAGAGGTTGAAGAGATGGATGGTTTTATCCTTGTTAACTCTGTGATGACAACATGCCAGACCAGTTTTCCTTTCTCTAGACTTTTTAGTTGTGCTAGGAAAACAAAACCACAAAATTTTTAAGACCCTATTTATCAGACATGTTTTACTAGCTATGAAATGTAGTCCTTAACTGATATACAGAAAGATATATGAACATATGTGTGTTTATATAAGAACATGTTAAAGTCTCTGATTCAAATATTTAACACTATGAATGCATGTAATGGTAAATTGGAACTTTGAATACAATTGTACAAATGTAGGCATATTCTATTGTGTCCTTGAGGTTGTGTTTGTAGGGAGAACCTGATGACCTGGCTTTTGGTCTGGGCTCTGACACTAACTCTTATGGATATGTTAGACTAGTTATTGGGCTATAGTCTTCCCACCCCAAATATGAAGAGTTTCATTAGGTGATTCTTTTAGGACTCTTATATACATTAGACCTAAGATTTAATAGCTAGAATTTTCCCTTCCCCTTATCTCAATTCATCTGTGATTCCACTTTAAGTATATTTTGGATTAAAAAGACTTTTGTGAACCTGACTGCGAAACAGTCTTTTTTGCCTTGGGGATTCAAACATACTGTTCTGTATCTCTGAAGTCTTCTAGCCTCTCTCCTTTTTTGCCCGGCTGACATTTACTCATTTTTAAGGTCTCAGACTCGATATCAAATTCTTTAGAAAGTTATGCTTGATCCTTGAGAGTTTATTTGTCTGATAACATGTTTATATCTTTCAACAGTTTACACCTTCCTGAGGATTGGAATTATAGCTGCCTTATTGCCATTGTATTCCCAACAATTGATACAGATGCTAGCACAGACTCCATATTTAGTAATGGAAAGATGAATAAATGCATGTTTCTGTAGAGAAAAGATATTTTATTTTTCTTTTTTACTTTTCTTTTTTTTTTTTTTTGTATTTTTCTGAAGCTGGAAACGGGGAGAGACAGTCAGACAGACTCCCGCATGCGTCCGACCGGGATCCACCCGGCACGCCCACCAGGGGGCGACGCTCTGCTCACCAGGGGGGATGCTCTGCCCCTCCGGGGTGTCGCTCTGTTGCGACCAGAGCCACTCTAGCGCCTGGGGCAGAGGCCAAGGAGCCATCCCCAGCGCCCGGGCCATCTTTGCTCCAATGGAGCCTCGGCTGCGGGAGGGGAAGAGAGAGACAGAGAAGAAGGAGAGGGGGAGGGGTGGAGAAGCAGATGGGTGCTTCTCCTGTGTGCCCTGGCCGGGAATCAAACCCGGGACTTCTGCACGCCAGGCCGATGCTCTACCACTGAGCCAACCGGCCAGGGCTATTTCATTTTTCAATCATGGGCTAATGAACCAATAATTTCCAATGGAGTCTGGTTTATTTATGTGTAGAGCTAATTTGGCTATTGTATGCATGTATTTCTGGAAGTCCGTGTGTGTGTGTGTGTGTGTGTGTGTGTGTGTGTGTGTGTGTATCTGTGTATATAATTAAAACCTTTTCATAATATTAAGTTTTAGATACACTTTCTAAGTACACACAGGTACTGGAATAGTCTTAGAAATTAATAAGAATATTATTCGATATTTATGGTTTGGACAGTGGTAGCATAATTCATAAATGTGGCTTTTAGTGACAACTTTCTTAAAGGTATTTCAGG
Source organism: Saccopteryx leptura (assembly GCF_036850995.1). Taxonomy (NCBI): domain Eukaryota; kingdom Metazoa; phylum Chordata; class Mammalia; order Chiroptera; family Emballonuridae; genus Saccopteryx; species Saccopteryx leptura. The sequence continues at coordinate 145,696,988 of NC_089505.1, forward strand.
AAAATAAAAAAGCTCATTTTAAAATTTGTATTTGTAAGTATTTCTTTTTATTTTTATAAGGAATGCTAATCGTCAATTGAAGAAATAAGCAGTTAGATAATTAGCTGGGGTTTTTTAGTTATTCTTTTAATATTTTAAAGATTTTTAAAAATTTATTCACTTTTTAAAGGGCAGGGGGAGAGAAAGAGAGAGAGAGAGAAGGGGAGAGGAGCAGGAAGCATCAACTCCCATATGTGTCTTAACCAGGCAAGCCCAGGGTTTTGAACCGGCGACCTCAGCGTTCCAGGTTGAGGCTTAATCCACTGCGCCACCACAGGTCAGGCAAAGTTAGCTTTTAATTTTTTTGTTGTTGTTATTATTGATTTTAGAGAGCAAGAGAGTGAGAGAGGAGAGAGAGAGAGAGAATGTGACAGGAACATCCATCTGTTTCTGTATGTGCCCTGACTGGAGATCGAACCAGCAACCTCTACACTTCCAGATGATGCTCTAAAACCAACTGAGCTATCTGGCTGGGCTAGCTGCGTTTTTATTGAATGCTTTTTGGTTGGGCTATGCCCCATCTGACCTGAAGAGTTGAAAATATGGAAATTTGTCTTCTGAGAGTTAAATTATAAAAGCAACAGATCAGAACAGATATATACAGAATTATCTTTTAAAGACAGAAAAGATTATAAAGCAAACAGAACTTGAGGGAAACATGATTGACTATATTAATATATACATCTAACAAAGAATATGTTATTTCTAAGGAGAAAGAAACAGAGATCTGGGGTCTGGTCTGCCTCATACATTGATAAAGGAAAGTCTCAGAGGTAAATCTGGAAAGAGAAGCTATTTAGAGATGGGTGTGATGTATATATTACTCAGAGGAAAGACAGATGAAATTATTGAAATTTATGCATATTTTGTCCCAATGGTAAAATTGCCATTTTTTTAGAAGAACAAAACAATGTTGATTTTACACTGATGTCCTTAATTATTTAATTTGTTAATCTCCCCTTCTTATGATTCCAAGCTCACCAAGCAACCTGCTGACTAAGATATGGTGTCCTATGCAGGTTTGGAGGCAGGGAGTGAGTGGCTAATCCTAAAGACTTCAAGTATTTTCTGTCTTCACACAGTGAGTTCTCATGACAAATTAATAAAATGACTTCTGATTATGACTTGGCTTCTCACATAGCCTCATTTTAGGAACAGAATGAGTTGATTGTGATAATAGGAACATTATAATTCAACTCACTCTCTTACTGTAAATTAATAATGCAGTATTCTGGGGTCTACTCAGATATATATTGCAGTCTAACATATATTTTGTCAGTATCAGTCTCTCATGGTGTGCTAACGCCTAGCCAGTGGACTAGAAAGACTCTTTGGACCTTTGAAATAGAGATCCAGAATCTAGAACATGGACTGAAATAAGCCATTCTCAGACCTAATCAGATTTCCCTTAGAACCTTATTATTTATTGAAGTGTCGTTCTTGGACTCCCAGCATTAACATTCCTGGGGACTTGAAGAAATTTAGAATCTCAGCCTCTGCTTCAGAACTATTGAATCAGTCTGCATTTACCAAAGTCCTCAGTATATTCGTATGCCTAATACAATTTGGGAAGATTGTATTAGAGATACATCCACTATGTTTATCTCTCCACAGCTACAGGGTGTTGGAAGACACTCCTTCAGGGGTCTTCCATACTGCGACATGTTTTCTTGGGAATGCCAGGAATGTATGGCTTTAGTGAAGAATAAAGAGTAAATCCTCTTTATTCAAGCTACTTCTTACAGAGTGAGGTAATGTCTCCTTCTAAAAAGCCTTGCTTACTTGCTGCTATAAAACACTGAGTTCCCAAGCTCAGCAGTCTTCTTCTTTAATAGAACCCCTAACATGTACAGCATCCATGTAGGCCATTCATGTTGTTCCTGTCGTCACCTGGGGCTCTAGAAACAGATGCAAACATGGTGACTCTCTGGCTACTGTGAGTGATAAGGTTTTACTTATCTGACCCAGGAATCTTGCATTTTCTGACAACATCCATGAAATTGTGGCAAGCTGACATTAGCTTATAAGTAAGATAAAATCTCAGGCACTTTATAAGTATTGACACAGATTTCTTTAGCCTTTTTATTTTTTTTTTAAGCATAGTTGCCAAAAGCAAAGTGTTAGGAAAACTGATTTCCAATCTGGTTTCTACCATTAACTAGTTATATCAAAGAATAGTTATTACCTCTTCTCTATGAAATGATTTTTATGCATAAAATAAGAGAATGATGAAGGAGTTAATGAGAGTTTATAGGTGCTTAGTTATTAAGGACAAAGTGTATGTCTTAAGAATTTTTGTTACTGTTCGCCCCTGTAAGATTCATCACTTTTTTTTGAATGTTGGCAATATCAATAATTATACACCCTATTTTAGCCCAAGGTACTTGTGCATTTTTTAGAAAGCCATATTAAATTATTTTGCACACTCATTGTATTTGGGAAATAAATAGAAAGGTGTTGGTCAAAGTTGCAGTTATGTAAAATGATTAAGTCTAGAAATCTAATGCACTGCATGGTGACTATAGGTAATAACACTGTATTGAATGGTGGGAATTTGTTATGAGAATAGATGTTAGATGCTTTCATTACACACACAAAAATATAACTATGTGGGATGATATGATTATTAGTTTGACTATAGTAATTATTTCACTATGTGTGTGTATACAAAGTCACCATATTGTATACCACCGTAAGTATACATATATTTTTACTAAAAATTATAAAAAAATTAAAAAACCCTCAAAAAACAAAACCATTGTTTCACCTGAAAAAAGAAGTGTAAGTGGTGTACAGATTTTGAGAAACATTTATAGAAGAAAACAGTGAGTCCTTCTTTTTCCCTCTGTACTTCCTATAGCCTGAAGGGTAGACATAATGCTGTGAACTGAAGAGCATACCTTGGACCTTAAAGGAACTTGGGAACGGATGCTACAAAGTGGAACAAAATCATTCAAGGAGGCTATGTTCTTGATATTATGCAGCCATTCCAGTCCAGAACTCTGTTTCAGGCTTCCAGGTAAGAAAAATATAGTTGCATTTTTGATTAAGTCATTATTTTGAGTTTTGTCACTCATAACTATTCCTAATCTTAACACTGATGTTTTAGAAATGATATCCAGAAAGTTATTCACAGATTTAAAAATTTTGTGTCAGTTGTTTAAAATCTTATAGGATTTTAATATTAATGAGTCAAAATGATAAAGTATTTTATAGAATACACTTTCCCTTCTGGTGGAGAGTTTGTAAGCACACTGGTCTCATAGATTTTTAATGTTAAAGTAGAATGTAGACAAAATCACTTGCTTTTGTTTCTAGACATTTGCTTTCGAAGGTCATTTTAAATAAGACAAATGTTAGAATTTTATAGCTTTAAAGATCACCTATGAAGAAACTTATGACATGTCTGAAACCATGAACAAACTATAAATGACGTTGGGAACAACCACGCTCCTATGAAGTGATAAACATAAATATGTACTTAAATGACCATATTTATGTTGGTGTTTTAGAATGGATTATAACAATTATAAGCTATACACATGATGATGTTCATAAAGAACTGAAATCAATATCAGGTGATTTCTAGCTTTATACACCACACACATGCATATTATTAAATTAATCATCTCTAAAGAGTAGAATAAGTTCCAACTATGTGGTAATCAGCCCAATTTCTAGTCTGAAATTGTCCTCTATAAACTTGTTACTCTGCTGCATTTACCTCTGTAAACAACAACAACAACATAGCAGTCTTCAAAACTTAAAAGTTAGGCCTACCTTACTTTGAACTATTATAAATCACAAAGTTTAATAATGCTGTCCTTTATATTTGAAGAGAATGATTCTGAATCACCATCAATAGAATACTTGCTAGGAGCTGGGTTGTTTTTATACCAATACTCCCTCTGAACATCTGAAGCCATGATTATCTTATCTAGATAGAGCACTGCATTACATTTTGCTTTTCCTCATTCTCCAACTGAGCCTCGATACCAAGTCTTATCTTACAACCAGTCATATTGAACAGAGGCTGATATACTTTTCTCCTAATAACTGTCCTTCCCCACACCATTATCCCATTACTGTCTAGCCATTAGTAGAGTGTGATTTGCATAGGCATTTTTATTAAAGTGGGGCTGGATTTGTGCCAAATGATCTTAGCTCTCTCACCTGGGAATAGTATATACTATGTCAGATATTTCACTGGAAGGAAGAGACTATAACTAAATTGGTAAAACTATCTTTATGAGTTGTTTTCCAAGACATAAAAATAATGTTAAGGTTAACTATCAGCTGTTTCTGTGATATTACTAATCACGTATTTCTCTAATCAGAAAACATTGTGTTATAAAGCCATATAGGGAAGTTTTTTATGGCTTCATTCAGGGGCAAGAGTATTTAACTTTATTATAGTATATAGAGATAAAAGATTTTGCTCCAAAGTATCTTTGGAGAGCTTCTAGCAACATCCTGTATAAATTGAAGGAAAAAGAGATTAGATCAAATTATTAGAGTTTGCATTAGTGAATGAATTAACATTGCACTAGAAAAAAATTATGAAGGGATATAGTTTAAAAGGTTAAAAATCTCATTAAATAGTTCAGTATTAATTATTTTCCTATTTGATCAGCACACTAGATCAACAAAGGAACTAAGTGTTCTTCCTTTAAGTAAATTTGATACAAGCATTTATGGTTTTCTAGAAACATAGAAGGAGGTAATATATTGTTACATATATCTGAGAAGTGCCAAAAGTGGTAGAGGAATTAAAGAACTGGGGATGTTTTACATGAGGCAAATTAAGAAACAAAGTATTATAATATTCCAGTAATAATTATCTCTTTGTTCACTAGCATTTTAAAATCTATCAGTTGTAGCCTGACCAGGCGGTGGCACAGTGGTAGAATATCAGACTGGGACACAAAGGACCCAGGTTCGAAATCCCAAGGTCTCTGGCTTGAGCGCGGGCTCATCTGGCTTGAGCATGGGCTCACCAGCTTGAGTGCAGGGTAGCTGGCTTGAGCATGGGATTATATACATGACCCCATGGTCGCTGGCTTGAGCCCAGAGGTCAATAGCTTGAAACCCAAAGTTGCTGGCTTGAACCTAAGGTTGCTGTCTTGAGCAAGGGGTCACTCGCTCTGCGGTAACCTCAGTTCAAGGCAAATATGAGAACGCAATCAGTGAACTAAGGAGCCACAATGAAGAATTGATGCTTCTCATCTCTCTCCCTTCCTGTCTGTCTGTCCCTATCTGTCCCTTTCTCTGACTCTCTCTCTGTCTCTGTAAAAAAAAAAAAAAAAAGCTATCATTTGTATATTACAAAAAAGATTTTTGGCTTATGATACTTCTATCACATGTTAAAGAAGATGCATTTGCCTACAAGGCCTTTCATGAGCTAGCATCTGCCTTCCTTCCCATCTTCATATTTCTATGTTTCCTCCAGTTGTCCTCAGTGCTCCAGCCATGTGGAATTTTTTTATTCATTCATAATTAGTCACACACTCTCTCTCTTACCTCTACAAATTGACCACATTTTATGGTAACTACTTATGTCCCCAAACTCCTCTTCAAACACGGCAGTCTTCGGAAGGTTAGGAAGCAAGTCTTATTAGTGCACTTTTATATTCCCACTATAATACAGGACTAGGCATTTTGACGGTCAATAAATTGAATAAATACTGAATGAAGTTTTAAAATTATAACATATGTCTCAAGGTATGCAACCTTTTAAACTATGGATTCTTATTTTTAAAAAGTAAGAAGAATGTGAAAATAAAATTATTTAATATCTGGGAGAGTGATATAAAAAACTGATTCTACCCTGGCCAGTGGCTCAGTGAATAGAGCATCAACTCAGAGTATGGATGTCCCAGGTTCGATTCCTAGTCAGGGTACACAGCAGAAGCAACCATCTGCTTCTCCCCACTCCCTTCCGCTCCTGCAGCCTGTGGCCTGATTAGTGTAAGCGTGGCCCTGGGTGCTGAGGATAGCTCTGTTGGTCCCAGCACATCAGCCTCAGGTACTAAAAATAGCTCAGTACTTGAGCCACGGCCCAAGACAAGGTTGCCAGGTGGATACTGTGTTGGGGCACAAGTGGGAGTATGCCTCACTATCTTTCCTCTTCTTACCTAAAAAACAAAAACAAAACTGATTTCACTCATATCAAAAAGCAAATTAATATGTATTTCTCCTCTGACTCTGCACAGATTAGAGGAGAGATGACACTGGATCTGAAATCTATTGTGATGTTAAAATTTTGAATACTTAATGAGCAGGTAATATATTTTTCTCCCTGGTTTCATAGGATTAAAACAGTCTAAGATAATCATTCCTCAAGGTTTTACAACATTAATCTGAAACGTTAATTAAAAATAAACCTGGAGTGGGAATGAGGATTCGTGATAGAGTCCATTTTAAGAAGACGATGGTTTGTGTTGCAGCAAATGTAAAAAGGAGTGTCATACACATGCGTGGACACTTAGGTATGCACGAGTTTATTGTAAAGACAGAATAAAATCCTAATTGTATCAGGGGCCATTACATGGGTTTGAAAAGGCTGAACAAATCATCCCTACCTTACAATAAAGTTCAAGAAAGTATAGCTATTATCAGGGAGACTGAAGCTGTGTAAGAGAGAAAGACTAACCAGTTCCTTTTAGGCGCCAGTATTTTACCTATATCCTATTTAATATAAGATACTTCCACCTCTAGGTGAGTAAAGTAAAGAACAGATGTGATAAAGACTCAAAACTCCCTTCTACTTATATCATCTTATGATTAACCTTAATTATAAGTATCTATTATATAATAAGTACATAAAGATAGTAAGGTCTGTGTGAAAATAAAAGGGGTTTTGTGAGGAGGGTAGATGCTATACAATTAATATATGGTACAAGGGGGTAAACAAAAATAAAATAGAAATGCATAATGCAAACTGGTATGCCCTAGCAGATTATCAGTAATATTTCTTTATGCCAATCTTAAAAATATATTGCTCACAAACAGTAGGGGATATTTTATCGCTTCATATTCATTTTGAAATATCCCTTACTTTTTGTGAGCTGTATATTTTGGAAAGAAAAGAAGGGAGGTGTTATAGAATGCAATGTTATGGAGACCTACAGAAGGTTTTTTCACTTCCATTACAGTAAATATCTTCTTTTTTTAAGTTCTGCTTCAAGAACTATAAAATCCAATATGTTCCTGACCTTTTTCTCTATCTAATAGCACAATATTATATTGTCCTATTTTTCCCTCATTAATTTTTATTTGCCCTAAGTTTTAGTACACATATCAAAGGGTTGGAACTCATTTTTTCAAAGCCGGGAGAAATTATTTGGGAGAAGCAAAAGTTTTATCAAATCTAAACAAACTTTAAAAAAAGTGCCCTTTGGGCAGCCAATTCTGTGACAAAGAGAATATATTTTTTTTAAAGTAAGCTCGATTTTTCTTCAGGAACATATGAGAAAATCTTCCTGCACATTTCAAGCACAGCCAAGTTGCTTAGCAAATTGGCCATTTGCACTCCAGGGCTAAAGCTGAAAGTGTACAGGATTGCCTGAGTAATTCAATTGCAGGCAGATTCAATGCAAGTGTGAACGCTGCCCTGGTCAAAGGTTGGCCTTTGGGCTGTAACTTAAATCAATTTTGGGTAAGCTAAGTTTGATTACATTTTCAGTGATGAAGCTTTCAAAAGCAATTTGGAGCTTGCGTATTCAGAAACTGTTTAGTTCTATCCCAAATCTATACTCCTGGTTAAAAAAGCATCTGCCTGTCTGTTTTAGTAATGATTAAGTCCTAGAGTTGAGGAAAAATGAGAGAAAGAAGAAAAAAAAAGAAATAATTCAGAAAGCAGAACATAAACAGCAGACAAGAGCTTATCTCAAATAGTATGTAAGTTAGTAATGGTTTTTGTCCTTTTAAAATATAGATAATGATGACAGGAACAAGAGGGGGAAAGAAATGAGGAAGTATGCTAACAAAGAAAAGAAATGGAAGATTATTATGATGGGAATAGGTGGCATGCTAAGAACATTTTGGCATGTTTTCAAGTACTGCTGGCTGGAGGAATGCTGGGGAAATACAGGTGGTTCTGAAGCATGAAGCAAAATGGGTGTAACAAAAGATGTCAAATACAGACTCCAACAGGCAGTATGCTAGCTTGAGAGAAATGAACCCTTTCATTTATCTTTTTCCAGCAGAGTCAAGCCTGCAGAGCTGTTGTGTAACCATAGCTTACACAAGTCTTCTTAAAAATGTATTTACTCAGCCAAATAGTTTGATTATAGATATTATCTCCAGTTGGGTAAGTGAATATAATAATATCACAAACTATAGTTTTCCCAAGATGTTATGATTTTATTTTTGAGAAAAATATAAATTTTCCTATAGGTATGATCACTAATTTTTAAGACATAGGCTAGTATCCCATGTAGTTTTAGGGAAATATGTTGTTATATCTTGGCTTATGAAGTATTAGAAAACCGTGATTCCTTGTAGATGGACTGAGTAGTGTTCTAATGGTTCTTTGACAGGAAATAAGATCTGCCTCACTAATTAAGCTGCTCCACATAGCCACTAATTGGATTGATTAAAAAATAAAGAAAGGGAAGTGAAGAGCATTTCACTTTCTAATAATACATTTTAGAGCTGGATAACCTAAGTTACCTCTTTCATTAAAACTTTTGAAAGAAAGCTTGTAAAAAAAAGAAAAAAAGAGGCCCTGGCTGGTTGGCTCAGTGGTTGAGCATCGGCCCGGCCTGTGGAAGTCCCAGGTTTGATTCCTGGCCAGGGCACATAGGAAAGGCACCCTTCTGTTTTTTTCTTCCTTCCTCCCTCTCCTTTCTATCTCTCTCTTCCCCTCCTGCAGACAAGGCTCCATTGGAGCAAAGTTGGCCCTGGGCACTGAGGATGGCTCCATGGCCTCTAACTCAGGTGCTGGAATGGCTCCAGTTGCAACTGAGCAATGGCCCAGATGGGCAGAGAAGCGCCCCCTGGTGGGCATGCCAGGTGGGTCCCAGAAGGGTGCATGCAGGAGTCTGTCTGCCTCCCTCCCTGCCTCTCACTTCAGAGAAATAAAAAAATAAAATAAAATAAAATGAAGGAAGAAGAAAGAAATAAAGAAAGAAAGAAATAAAGAAAGAAAGAAAGTAAGAAAGAAAAAAGAAAAGAATAGAAGAAATGCAACCTACTAAGAATAACATTTCTATGTGAACAAATTTTGCTTGATTTATTCAAATCTTACTTAAATATATATTGGGAACATATTTGATTTGGGAGAGAAATCTCAAATTAGTTAAGGAAATCCAGTCCATGCTGAATGAATGCATCCAATAAGAATGTCACATTTTCAGCCTCTTCCCCAACACTTTTATATCTACTAAAAAGGGAGTTTACAGCACTTTAGAGAAAGCATGGGCCATTGAAATATCATTGCTTTCAGAATTCATTCTTTATCTTTTTTCTTAAATCTGGAACAGAAAAAAAAAGCTAATTTCACTATAGTTTTTCTTTTGGTGATGTTCTCTATTAATTATGCTTCACATTGCCTAAGGAGAAATTGGAAGTTTTATAATAATGTCACTTAACACTTTGTAATAATCATTTCATTCACACCTATTCCTGGATCTTATTTTCGGGGCCAAATTTCCATGTTTTAGAAAAAAAATCACAGCACAGAAGTGGAAGTGGGAGAGTAGCTCAGACCTTATCATATGATATACCAGTAGATCAAACTTCAACTCTAGTTACAGCTGAAAAGAAAGCACTGCACGCTGGGTAAATATTCTTTAAGAGACTACTTAGAAATAACAGGAGATGGGGATTTCTCACAAGACTTCTAATATGCTCTGTCAGAGTAAAGACTAAGAAAGGCACTATTAAAGTAGAGGCCTTCCTACAAAGCAGAAATATATATTTATTTTAGGCTGGAAATGTTGGCATATGTTTATTGTTTTGAAGTCTTAATAGCCACAAGTCCCATATATATAGCGTCACATTTTGGCCTAATTTGTTATAGGATTAGAGCTTTGTGAAATAAAATAGGAAGCCGAAAGGTTTATTCTAGTGCCTTTTCATAGGTTATTAGCCAAGAGAATTGAAACTGTGAACATAAAGGAAATTTCCCTGGAGAGTAAAATTCTTTGCAGAGATGACAACATATTATGCCAGCAGTGCTATTGAGCCAAACTTTATGGAAACTCACCACAGAGCAAAACACATTAAAATATACTTTTTTTTGTCAATAAAAAATAGTTTCAAGTTTAACAACAAAAATGTACAGAAGGAAAAATATTGGCAGCATTTCTACTTAGTTAAGGAGTAAATATAACTTTTAATAACCACCCATCAATAAATACTATTTTGAAACATATATCGATTTCTTAGAACCTTATAGCATTACAACTGAAAGAGAACTCGGAGATCAGTTATTCTAGTCTCCTCTTTATAAATGAGGAAACTGAGGCCAGAGGGTTAAGTATTTTATCTAAGTATCTCTACAAGTAAAGACTAGAATTTAACCTGTCGGATTCTTAAGCTAGGGCTTCCCAGTTATGGTTAAATTTGAAACTCCTTTTGATTTTTCTATAACTTTTTGGTACCCAATTTCCACAAGGCTGCTACATTTCAAAGCTGATCAATGACAACGGCAAATACCAAAGCTCCCTTCTCCCTTTGGCCTTTACTGACCCTTTGTCAGCTAGGAGGATGTATGTACAGTCCTAGTAGCTTGAGGATGCAGCTGTCAAATTGTCTCTTAACCTGAGAGAAACACATTAGTAGAGTAATTAATCTTGGGCAACCCTCTCTATCAATCTGACCACTTTTTTTTCTTTCATCATTGCAAGTGAATGCTTATGTGCATGGCTGATTTACTTAATAATTATAATAAAAAAGACACTATCATAGTGATATACATAAGTGCCTTAATAAATGAATCGAAGAACCAGGGCTGTTCAGGGATATTTTATGAGATAAAGTTCTACAGTTTTTGAGGTTATGTAGGTATGAGCCTTTCAGTTTACCCTTCAACATCTGGATCATCCAGAACATAGAGGAAAAAAAAGGAAACTAATGTTTCATGAGTACTTGCTTTGGATTCGGCCCAAAGTATGTGTCACTTTATATATTCTACCTCATTTCATCTTCATAAAATTCTATAAAGTAAGTTATTTTTTTTCTATTTTATAGATGAGATGACTGAGGTTTACAGATTGTGATTGAGAGAACTGTCAACATCTGGCAATGTGAGATTATGGTTTCCAATCAGATCTGTTTGATTCTAAAGCTTTTGGTAATTGGCCTGGACAGTCGAAAGAGCACTGGAACTAGAAAAAACTAAGTTAAGTTTTAGCTTTAGATCTGCTGTGACAATGTCCTGACTTACCTTCTTTAAACCTCTGTTCCTTCATCTATGAAGTAAAAAGATTGGTCTAGACCAGAAATATTAAAACCTAATTTTTGCCCTGGCCGGTTGGCTCAGTAGTAGAGCGTTGGCCTGGTGTGCAGGAGTCCCGGGTTCGATTCCCGGCCAGGGCACACAGGAGAAATGCACATTTTCTTCTCCACCCCTCCCCCTCTCCTTCCTCTCTGTCTCTCTCTTCCCCTCCCGCAGCCGAGGCTCCATTGGAGCAAAGTTGGCCCGGGCACTGAGGATGGCTCCATGGCCTCTGCCTCAGGTGCTAGAATGGCTTTGGTCGCAACAGAGCAATGCCCCAGATGGGCAGAGCATCGCCCCCTGGTGGGCATGCCGGGTGGATCCCGGTCGGGCACATGCGCGAGTCTGTCTTACTGCCTCCCTGTTTCCAACTTCAGAAAAATACAAAAAAACAAACAAACAAAAAAAAAACCCTAATTTTCTTGGATTCCATAACTTTTTGACAGGCCTTAGGGTTACTGTGCTATTTGATAGAGAAGGGAAATAAAAAGGGATTTTCCAAGTTTATCTCCAAATCAACCAAAGTAACTTCAATTTTATATTTGTTATACTAAGAGGTTTGCATAAGCTTTTATTTGGGGAAAGAAAGAAATCCATTGCTTTAAAAAGTTTGAAAAGGAAATAGATTAGGTAATAATATATGGTACCTACTCCAGCTCTAAAGTCCTAACAATGAACATGGGCAACTAAAGCTCGGTTAGTGTTTGTATTTGGTTCTCACTAGTGGCAGTTTGGAGATCTGGGGCATCACAAATTCCAACAGTTCTTCTGGAACAGATTTGATCTGTTGGGTTACTCACGTGTGGCACTGATGACTATTTTGTGTCTAGCTTCTTGGGAATATACACAGTTCTAGGTTTATGGTTGGGGAGAACAGAAAAGCCTCTTGTTATACTCCATATCAGCAAATTTGTTTGCATCTACTATTGGTCTTACAATTATGTCAGTGACTGCATTTCTGTTTAGTAGAGTACCATTTGATAAGCTGATTTAGCTATATCAAAATCTACCTACAGCAGAAAACCTAATTTTTGTCAGAGTTAATACTAAGATATTCACAAAAGGCTTCCCATTAACATAAAGCTGTGAGGATAAAACAAGCTGCTTCACACAGAAGGGTGTCTTCAACAGTCACCAAGTATAAATTTATTACTGCTTTTTTAACTGCTATGAAAACCCCATCTCTTTTAAGTTACAGGAAGGGAGATCAATTTCAATCTAAAACATGAATCATTTAAATTTGTGGTATTACCTTTCACATGGAATCACAGTTCATTATAACAGTAAAAAATAACAGAGAGCCATACAGTTGCTAACTGGCATGTGGGACATTTGAAGTAAGCAGAGAGACAAAATATTACTTGCATGGTCACAGCTGGTTCTATACTCAACAAATCAGTCAGATCTAAACAAGGAAAAACTATTAATACTACCCACATTCTTAGTTTCTCCAATAGCCTCTTCCATTTTTCTTTGGGATACAAGCTACTGATATATATATTAATCTCAAAGAGGTGTCCATCAAACTAAGTAGACTGGAATGAAATATTCTCTAACATAAGAAATTTTCCAGAAAGTTAAGTAGCATTGATTGTATAAAGGATTTAAAATTGGAACTTCATTATTGCTTCCACAGGGTTACTAAGGCAGGGAAAAGACAGTTTGGGTGAATCCTTTAAATATATATATATTTTTTTTTATTTTTTATTTTTTTTGTATTTTTCTGAAGCTGGAAACGGGGAGAGACAGTCAGACAGACTCCCGCATGCGCCCGACCGGGATCCACCTGGCACGCCCACCTGGGGCGGGACGCTCTGCCCACCAGGGGGCGATGCTCTGCCCCTCCGGGGCATCGCTCTGTCGAGACCAGAGCCACTCTAGAGCCTGGGGCAGAGGCCAAGGAGCCATCCCCAGCGCCCGGGCCATCCTTGCTCCAATGGAGCCTTGGCTATGGGAGGGGAAGAGAGAGACAGAGAGGAAGGAGGGGGTGGGGGTGGAGAAGCAAATGGGCGCTTCCCCTATGTGCCCTGGCCGGGAATCGAACCCGGGTCCCCCGCACGCCAGGCCGACGCTCTACCGCTGAGCCAACCGGCCAGGGCTCCTTTAAATATATATTTTATGTGTAATATTTCTGAGACAAATGCTTTGTTGTTTGAATTGAAGAAAAAAAGCCCCTATAGCATCATTAGGATTTATCTTCTAGCAAAAGATTTGACACCACACTTTTGGGAACTCATTAAAGGGGAGGAGGTTGAAATCCACACATTGTCTTAATACATTGGTATCTATTTTGGATTGTAAACAAAGACTGTTAATATTAAAGCTTGTATTAAAGAAGGTTGTATTAAACTAAAGCTATGCAGGTTTTAAGCACTTGGTTTATGTAGCTAAGATTTCCTCCTTCTTAACTAATCCTTTTTCATTCTTTTCCTTTGGAATATGAGTCTTTGTGTTCTATAATAAATATTTTTATGAAAGTGGAAAATCAAGCATATATGAAAATATCTTACTTATATATGTGAATTTTATTGGTTATTAAATTACTGATCAAAAGATGGTGTAGAGTTGATGAATTGGACCTATAGATGGCAGGATGGGACCATTCAGTTCACATTCTTCAAGAAGAAGACTTAGAGGAACCATTTCTTTCAGTTGCTCAGGTTCAAGAAACAAAAAACACAGTTGAAAACAATAAAATCCAAAATAATTATGAATCACAATTTTTTACTCAAAATTTTTTTCTATGTATAATTGGTATACTGTCATCATTATTAATTTTGCTAAAAAACTTGTTTCCTAAGGCTGATCCATTGTGACTGAGGAATATTTTTATTTTCTATCTCTCTCTTTCACACACACACATACACACACACACACACACACAAACTCATAGAGACTTTTTTAAAATTCATTTTACAGCAAAGAGAGAGAGAGACAGAGAGAGAGAGAGAGAGAGAGAAGGTGGGAAGAGCAGGAAGCATCAACTCCCATATGTGCCTTGACCAGGCAAGCCCAGAGGTTCAAACCTGCTATCTCAGTGTTACAGGTCAATGCTTTATCCACTGCATCACTACGAGTAAGGCTCAAAGAGACTTTTTAAATGCAGACATATTTCAGAAATTCCTGGAAAGATAATCTAGAGCATGAGGGGTTCACTATATACTAGCTTTTCCATAGTTATTTTCAATATACAGTTTGTTTTCTCCTTACTTGAGAAAGTATACACTCTACCTGAAGTAATCAAATACGTGAAATTACTAACTTGTGTACTTGGAACTACAGTCCCTCTTATAATTACAGTCTAAGACCTACAGGCCATGAAAGGCAAACATTGAAGGTAACTTCACTTTAAATCAAAGTCCTTTCTTGTCTCTCTGGGACCTAAGAAAGATGTGAGAAAAGAGGCAAACTGGAATGAGGGAGGCACACAAAAAATGCAAGAAGCCTGGCAAGAGTAGTTCACCAAAAACTGGGATTTCGGCATCTTGCCAGGGACTTGTTGATAGACACACAATAATTGGGTCTGAAGAAGCCTGTTTCAGACCAGCCGCTGAGGCATCAAGGCAGATTATCAGCCTGCCTTCTTTCATTCACAGCCTAGCCTACAGAAAAAGATGTTCACTGCCTGTGTCTCTGCTTCCTCATCTACTTATTTAACCTTAATTCAGAGCAATGTGGCATCTAATCCCACTTTTCTACAGAAACTGGTCTGGCGAAGATCACCAATATCTGCTAATTATCAGAAACAGTGGTTGATTTTCAGACTTTCTCTGACCTGATGTAACATCAGACACTGCTGACTTCTCTCTTCTTGACCTGGTCTCTTTCTATGGCTTCCATAGGACTGATTTTCTTCTGGAATCTCCATCAACACATGTTTTTACAGGATGTTTCTCTTCTTCTGTTCACTCTTAATGCTCTCTTTTTTTTTTTTTTAAGTGAGAAGTGGGGAAGCAGAGAGACAGACTCCTGCATGCACCTAGCTGGGATCCACTGGTCAAGCCCCCTACCCAACAATGCTCTTCCCATTTAGGGTGTTTTTTCATTGCTTGGCAACTAAGTTATTTTAGCACCTGAGGCGAGGCTATGGAACCATCCTTAGCACATGGAGCCAACTTGCTCCAACAGAGCCATGGCTGCTAGAGGCATGAATAGAGAGAACGAGAGAGAGAGAGAGACAGAGAGAGAGAAGGGAGAGTGGAATGAGTAGAGAAGCAGATGGTCACCTCTCCTGTGTGTCCTGACTGGGAATCAAACTCAGGACATCCACACACTGGGTTGACGCTCTACCACTGAGCCAACTAGCCAGGGCTCCTCTATGTTCTTGATGTAAATTTTGCTTGGATTTTGGTCCTTGCTCATCTTTTCCTTCTACATGGCCTTTATGAAAAATATTATTTATTTTAATAATTAAAACTACCACTTCTGTTGTGATAACTTCCAAATCATATTTTCATTCTGGACTTCATAGCCAGCTACCTATTAAACATCACTTCCAACTGAATATGTCTAAAATTGAAGTTATTTCTCTCTTTAAATCTCTACCTTCTCACCAAATCTAAGTGCTAATCTCTTTATTGTGTCCTCTCCTGGTTAATGTCATCCAAACTAAATGTTAGAAATTACCTAGATTTCTACAATTGCCTTCTATTCTCTCCAGATTTTGGAGTTATTTAGAGCAGTGGTCCCTAACCTTTTTTGGGCCACGGACCAGTTTAATGTCAGAAAATATTTTTACGGACCGGTCTTTAGGGTGGGATGGATAAATGTATCACGTGACCAAGACAAGCATCAAGAGTGAGTCTTAGATGGATGTAACAGAGGGAATCTGGTCATTTTTAAAAAATAAAACATCGTTCAGACTTAAATATAAATAAAATAGAAATAATATAAGTTATTTATTCTTTCTCTGCAGACTGGTACCAAATGGCCCACGGACTGGTACCAGTCTGTGGCCCGTGTGTTGGGAACCACTGATTTAGAGTCCTCATTACTACTACTCTTGTGTGTGTGTGTGTGTGTGTGTGTGTGTGTGTGTGTGTGTGTGTTTGCAATTATCTTTTTTTTTGCCTTCATTATTGTAAACCTAATAAGCTAGGTTTAGGCTTCACATTGTTTAAGAACACTTTTCAGAAACTAAATCTGTTTATATATTCTTTATTTTTTGGCCTTTAAAAATGGAAAGGATAAAGTCCAAATTCATTTGTACGTCTTTCTGTCTTAATACCACCAACTTTTCTAGCCTCATTCTTCAACATTCTCTTCTCCTACCTTTTCTTCTAATCATGTCTCAAATGTGTCAAATTGTTTCATATTGCCATGTCAAACTGTTCCATACTAGAGAATCCCCCCCGCCCACCTTTCTCTTTCTCATCACAATTCCCATACCCAGGCTCAACCCAATCACATCCTTAGTTCAAGGGTCATCTCCTCTATAACTTGCCCTAAGTAATTGAGACTTACTTGATCATTCTTTCGTTTGTGCCACTATCATTGTGGTCATGACTGTTGTTGAATAAATTCTGTGAAGTTCTGCCTCTAAAAATGAGGCAATGATAACTAAAATGTTATTTGAGCTGTATTTGTACTGCTTTAGAGGACAATACTTTCTTGACACCTGAGACTGAACTATCAGCCTCTTTTCTTCCCTAGTACAGTACCACTGACAATATTGCACTATAGTTGCCTGTGTTCTTGTTACCATCCTCTCATTTGTCTAAGAACTCTTTGAGGATGGGGTCCCAGCTCTATAAAGCCTTTTCTTTCCAATATCTAGCATCAGGTACAGTGTTTTGCACATTGTAGTTAGTCAATATATATATTTGAAAAATAAATACTGTCATTGAATGAATTATCAGAGTTTCAAAATAGAACAATTGCTTTAGTTCTGCCTTTACTCTTTAAATCTCCTAGATGTCTGAACTTCTATGCTGCAAACATTGTATTTAATTTAGAATTTGTGCTACAAAGTCTGCTTCATGCATTGAGCAAGGGACGAGGTTATAATTTAGACTTGGGACATTATTTCAATTTTGCATGCTTTCTTTCTGGCTTTCCAGTAACAGTATACCATCTAAACACTAAATACTAGAAGTCAGTCATCAAGTAATGTCATAATTTAAGTTTTTGAAATAACTTGGAAAATATGATATAAAAATAACAATGGTTAACATTTATGGGATGCTTACTTTGATACCGGATGAGTGATAAGTACTTTACATGCCCTCATTTTATAAATGCATTAACCGAGGTTTTGACATTTTGGTAACTTACTCAAAGTCACACACAACCGATGTGGTAAAATTGTGTTGTTTGGTTTTTTTTGTTTTTGTTTTTTTTTTTATAATAAATTTTTATTAATGGTAATGGGATGACATTAATAAATCAGGGTACATATATTCAAAGAAAACATGTCTAGGTTATTTTGTCATTAAATTATGTTGCAAACCCCTCGCCCAAAGTCAGACTGTCCTCCGTCAACCTCTATCTAGTTCTCTGTGCCCCTCCCCCTCCCCCTAACTCTCTCCCTCCCTCCCTCCCATGTCCTCCCTCCCCCCACCCTTGGTAACCACCACACTCTTGTCCATGTCTCTTAGTCTCATTTTTATGTTCCACCAATGTATGGAACCATGTAGTTCTTGTTTTTTCTGATTTACTTATTTCACTCCTTATAATGTTATCAAGATCCCACCATTTTGCTGTAAATGATCTGATGTCATCATTTCTTATGGCTGAGTAGTATTCCATAGTGTATATGTGCCACATCTTCTTTATCCAGTCTTCTATTGAAGGGCTTTTTGGTTGTTTCCATGTCTTGGCCACTGTGAACAGTGCTGCAATGAACATGGGGCTACATGTGTCTTCACGTATCAATGTTTCTGAGGTTTTGGGGTATATACCCAGTAGAGGGATTGCTGGGTCATAAGGTAGTTCTATTTGCAGTTTTTTGAGGAACCACCATACTTTCCTCCATAATGGTTGTACTACTTTACATTCCCACCAACAGTGAATGAGGGTTCCTTTTTCTCCACAGCCTCTCCAACATTTGCTATTACCCGTCTTGTTGATAATAGCTAATCTAACAGGAGTGAGGTGGTATCTCATTGTAGTTTTGATTTGCATTTCTCTAATAACTAATGAAGCTGAGCATCTTTTCATATATCTGTTGGCCATTTGTATCTCTTCCTGGGAGAAGTGTCTGTTCATGTCCTCTTCCCATTTTTTTATTGGATTGTTTGTTTGTTTGTTGTTGAGTTTTATGAGTTCTTTGTAAATTTTGGATATTAGGCCCTTATCTGAGCTGTTGTTTGAAAATATCATTTCCCATTTAGTTGGCTGTCTGTTTATTTTGATATCAGTTTCTCTTGCTGAGCAGAAACTTTTTATTCTGATGTAGTCCCATTCATTTATCTTTGCCTTCACTTCTCTTGCCATTGGAGTCAAGTTCATAAAATGTTCTTTAAAACCTAGGTCCATGATTTTAGTACCTATGTCTTCTTCTATGTACTTTATTGTTTCAGGTCTTATATTTAGGTCTTTGATCCATTTTGAATTAATTTTAGTACACGGGGACAGGCTGTAGTCGAGTTTGATTCTTTTGCATGTGGCATTCCAGTTTTCCCAACACCATTTGTTGAAGAGGCTTTCTTTTCTCCATTGTGTGTTGTTGGCCTCTTTATCAAAGATTATTTGACCATATATATGTGGTTTTATTTCTGGGCTTTCTATTCTGTTCCATTGGTCTGATTGTCTATTTTTCTGCCAATACCATGCTGTTTTGATTATCGTGGCCCTATAATATAGTTTAAAGTCAGGTATTGTAATGCCCCCAGCTTCATTCTTTTTCCTTAGGATTGTTTTGGCTATTTGGGGTTTTTTATAGTTCCATATAAATCTGATGATTTTTTGTTCCATTTCTTTAAAAAATCTCATAGGGATTTTGATGGGAATTGCATTAAATTTGTATATTGCTTTGGGTAATATGGCCATTTTGATTATATTTATTCTTCCTATCCAAGAACAAGGAATATTTTTCCATCTCATTATATCTTTTTCGATTTCTCTTAACAATGCTTTGTAATTTTCATTATATAGGTCCTTTACGTTCTTTGTTATGTTTATTCCTAGGTATTTTATTTTTTTTGTTGCAATCGTGAAGGGGATTATTTTTTTGAGTTCGTTTTCTAGTATTTCATTGTTGGCATATAGAAAGGCTATGGACTTTTGTATGTTAATTTTGTATCCTGTGACCTTACTGTATTGGTTTATTGTTTCTATAATCTTTTTGTGGAGTCCTTCGGGTTTTCGATGTATAGGATCATATCATCAGCAAAAAGTGATACCTTTACTTCTTCTTTTCCGATATGGATGCCTTTTATTTCTTTGTCTTGTCTGATTGCTCTGGTCAGAACTTCTAGCACCACGTTAAATAAGAGTGGAGAGAGTGGACAACCCTGTCTTGTTTCTGATTTAAGGTAGAAAGTCCTCAGTTTTATGCCGTTTAATAGGATGTTGGCTGATGGTTTATCATATATGGCCTTTATCATGTTGAGATATTTTCCTTCTATACCCATTTTGTTGAGAGTCTTAAACATAAAATTGTGTTGTATTTTATCAAAAGCCTTTTCTGCATCTATTGATAAGATCATGTGGTTTTTGTTCTTTATTTTGTTGATATGGTGTATTACGTTAACCGTTTTGCGTATGTTGAACCATCCTTGAGATTCTGGGATGAATCCCACTTCATCATGATGTATTATTTTTTTAATATGTTGTTGTATTCGGTTTGCCAGTATTTTGTTTAGTATTTTAGCATCTGTATTCATTAGAGATATTGGTCTGTAGTTTTCTTTCTTTGTGCCATCCTTGCCAGGTTTTGGTATGAGGGTTATGTTGGCCTCATAAAATGTGTTTGGAAGTATTGCTTCTTCTTCAATTTTTTGGAAGACTTTGAGTAGAATAGGAACCAAGTCTTCTTTGAATGTTTGATAGAATTCACTAGTATAACCGTCTGGGCCTGGACTTTTATTTTTGGGGAGGTTTTTAATAGTTTTTTCTATTTCCTCCCTGCTGATTGGTCTGTTTAGGCTTTCTGCTTCTTCATGACTCAGTCTAGGAAGGTTGTATTGTTCTAGGAATTTATCCATTTCTTCTAGATTGTTGTATTTGGTGGCATATAATTTTTCATAGTATTCTACAATAATTCTTTGTATATCTATGATGTCTGTGGTGATCTCTCCTCTTTCATTTTGGATTTTGTTTATTTGAGTCCTGTGCCTTTTTTCCTTGGTGAGTCTTGCCAAGGGTTTGTCAATTTTGTTGATCTTTTCAAAGAACCAGCTCCTTGTTTTATTGATTTTTTTCTATAGTTTTTCTGTTCTCTATTTCATTTATTTCTGCTCTGATTTTTATTATCTCCTTTCTTCGGCTGGTTTTGGGTTGTCTTTGTTCTTCTTTTTCTAGTTCCTTAAGGTGTGAAGTTAAGTGGTTTACTTCGGCTCTCTCTTGTTTGTTCATATAGGCCTGAAGTGATATGAACTTTCCTCTTATTACTGCTTTTGCTGCATCCCAGAGATTCTGATATGTCGTATTTTCATTTTCATTTGTCTGTATATATCTTTTGATCTCTGCGCTTATTTCTTCTTTGACCCATTCATTTTTTAGAAGTATGTTGTTTAGTTTCCACATTTTTGTGGGTTTTTCCCCCTCTTTTTTGCAGTTGAATTCTAGTTTCAAGGCTTTATGATCAGAAAATATGCTTGGTCCAATTTCAATTTTTCTAAATTTGCTGATATTGTCTTTGTGGCCCAACATATGGTCAATTCTTGAGAATGTTCCATGTACACTAGAGAAAAATGTATACTCTGTTGCTTTGGGATGAAGTGTCCTGTAGATGTCTATCATATCCAGGTGTTCTAGTATTTCGTTTAAGGCCACTATGTCTTTGTTGATTCTCTGTTTGGATGACCGATCTAGAGCCGTCAGCGGTGTATTGAGGTCTCCAAGTATGATTGTATTTTTGTTGGTTTTTGTTTTAAGGTCAATAAGTAGCTGTCTTATATATTTTGGTGCTCCTTGGTTTGGTGCATATATATTAAGGATTGTTATGTCTTCTTGATTCAACTTCCCCTTAATCATTATGAAATGACCATTTTTGTCTCTGAGTACTTTTTCTGTCTTGTAGTCAGCATTATTAGATATGAGTATTGCTACACCTGCTTTTTTTTGGGTGTTGTTTGCTTGGAGTATTGTTTTCCAGCCTTTCACTTTGAATTTGTTTTTATCCTTGTTGCTTAGATGTGTTTCTTGTAGGCAGCATATAGTTGGATTTTCTTTTTTAATCCATTCTGCTACTCTGTGTCTTTTTATTGGTAAGTTTAATCCATTTACATTTAGTGTAATTATTGACACTTGTGGGTTCCCTACTGCCATTTTATAAATTGCTTTCTGTTAGTTTTGTATCTAGTTTGATTCTTCTCTTTTGTTTTTCTATCATTTGCTTTTGTTTGTTTGTGTTCCATACTTCTTTCCTCTGTTGCTACCTTTTTTAAGTCAAGTGTTTTTGTGGTGGTTTTTTCAAGGGTGGTTACCATTAAGTAATGAAAAGGGTACCTACCATATTCATTGTAGTACCCTATCTTATAAGTATTTCTGCACTTCATCGTCCTTTGCTACTGTTAATCTCCATCCTCTACCCCCTTTTTTTCCTTTGTTGTCACAGTTTAAGTTTGGTTTTATTGTGTTCTTGGTGGAGCTGTTACTTGTGGTGTTGTTTTCTTTTGTTCTTTGAATCTGGTTGGAAAACCCCCTTTAGTATTTCCTGGAGTGGGGGCTTTCTGTTGATAAATTCTCTCATTTTTTCTGTATTTGTGAATGTTTTTATATCTCCTTCATACTTGAAGGATAGCTTTGATGGGTATAGTATTCTTGGCTGAAAGTTCCTCTCTTTCAGGGCTTTAAATATTGGGGTCCACTCTCTTCTAGCTTGTAGAGTTTCTGCTGAGAAATCTGATGATAATCTAATAGGCCTTCCTTTATATGTTGTACTCTTCTTTTCCCTGGCTGCCTTGAGAATTTTTTCTTTGTCATTGGTTTGTGTCATCTTTATTATGATGTGCCTTGGAGTGGGTTTGTTGGGGTTAAGAAAACTCGGTGTTCTGTTTGCTTCTTGAATTTGAGGCTTTAGTTCTTTCCACAGGCTTGGGAAATTCTCGTCTATTATTTGTTTGAGTATATTCTCCATTCCATTTTCTTTTTCTTCTCCCTCTGATATACCTATTATTCTTATGTTATTCTTTCTGATGGAGTCAGACAATTCCTGTAGGGCTTTCTCGTTTTTTATTATTTTTGAGTCTCTTTCTTCTTCTCTCTGTTGTGCCTCAAGTTGTTTGTCTTCTATTTCACTAATCCTATCTTCAATCTGGGCTGTTCTGTTAGCTAAGCTTGTTACCTTGTTTTTCAGCTCGTTAATTGAGTTTTTCATTTCTGTTTGATTTGTTTTTATAGTTTCAATTTCCTTGGTAATATATTCTTTGTGTTCATTGAGTTGTTTTCTGATCTCCCTATATTGCCTTTCTGTGTTTTCTTGTATATCTCTGAGTATTTTTAAGATTTCTATTTTAAATTCTCTGTCATTTAGCTCCAAGGCTTCCAATATGTTAAATCTTTTCTCCATAGATTTTTCCACATCTATTTGTGTTACCTCTCTTTCTTTTGTATCCATAATATTCGATTTCCTCTTTCTTATCGGCATCTGAGGGTGGTCTTGTTGATAGCACTAATTAGAATTAATGAAGAGTAAAAAGTAAAAAAAAAAAAAAAAAAAGGTAAAACACCCCACAAAAAAAAAACAGTAATAATTTATTATTTCCCCTTTTTTTCTTTCTTCTCTTTCCCTCCTCTCCCCTCCTCAGGGAAATATTGTGCCTATAATGGAGGGCCTGATTTGGGGTGAAGAGTTCAAGGGGCAAAAAAAGGGAGTAGGGACCTACTAAATGTAAAAAAATAAAAATAAAAAAAAAAAGGAAGAAAATCTTAGACAAGCATAAGATGATTTGCTTGTAAGTGATGGTCTACTAAGAGATATAATGAGAGGGATAAGAGGGAACCAGAAAAAAGGACCAAAAAAGAATAATAAAGAAGAAAAAAATAAAAATAATAAGTAAAAATCTGTTGTATTAAGTGGAGCGAAGACTAAATACAATGGAGACCTTGGGTTGGGAGGACCCAAAATGCCACAAAAATAAACAAACAAGAAAAAAAATAAAAACAAAAGCAAAAAAGAAAAATAAAGCCAAAAAATGCCTTGAGTCCCAAATTAACTAATTTGTTCGTGATTGAGGATTAAATGGGAGGAAAGTAGAATGAGAAAAGAAAAAACAAATAGAAAGGAAAAAATAAGAAAAAGAGAAAAACGAAGGAAGAAATAAAATAGGAAGAGAAAAAAAAAACAAAATAAAGCAAGACAAAAAAAAACAAAAGAGGAAAGAGTGAGAGTTAAGTGTTTTGGAGTATAACCTTAAAGGAGGGTGAGGATGAAGAAGAGAAATAAAATGTAACACTCATGGGTAGTGTAGTTCAAGAAAAGGGAAGCATAAGATGGGCAGAGAATAGAAGGACCGAGGTGGAGGAAATAAAGGCAATAAGATAGAAGAAACAAACAACAACAACAAAAAAAGAATTAGTGGAACAAGTTGTAAAGTCTGTGGATTTTTCTTGATTTTGAGAGGTTAACTTCTTCCTTTTTCTTTTCTCTCCCTCTTCCTGGTCGGTGACTCTGTACCCCAGGCTCTGCCCCTGTGTCACACTTAGGTAGGGATTTGCAGTTGATGGGATTCTATGGCAATGTCATATAATTGGCTTTAGTCTTGCTGGTAGTCAAGGCTTGTTGGCGTTTGCAGGGTCCAACGATGAGAGAGTTTGCTTTCCTGGATTCTCTCTCCTAGTCCCCCCTTTCTGAATTAGCAGCCTGGTGATCCAGCTATAAGGCTGCAACTGCTTCTGCCTGGGGAGTAAGAGGCTCAAAGAGCTGGGAAATCCCCACTCTATCCCCACTCAGTGCAAAGCTTTGGGAAAGGCTCTGGCAGTCAGGGCCTCCAGTGTAATCAGGCGGGGGTGGGAGTCAATTGTTGTCAAGGTGACTGTTCAGCGCCTATCATTCAGTTGGACCTCTCAACCCAGGCTTTCCACACTTTGTAGCCTGTTTTTGCTGGGAAGAAGAGGCACTAGTCTCTGCTTGCGACTAGTGTAGTATAGATCTTATTATCTGCCAAGTCCTTCTTGTTAGCGTTTATCCCTGAATATGGAGGCTCTATCAATCAGAAGTTGCCCCCGCCCCTTTAGCGAGAGGCACTAAAAAATATCACGCCTCTTGTCTTGGATCGCTGAACTGAGAGAGATCTTATCAATTAGAACTGAGGGTGCGCAGATTTCATGGGTTAAGCTAATTTCAGTGATTGGGTCGCAGCTGTGCTCCCGAAGGTATTTTAGGCTGCCTGCGCGCGCCCCTCCACCAACGCTTGATTGTTAGCTTGAATGGCTGGGTGAGGTGCCCCGCCCACGGAGAGAATCTCCCAAGCCTCTCCCGCTCGCCCTGCCACTGGCGGCTGGATCGCACCAGGTGCAGGATAATGGGGCCCCCTGGGTGTGCGGGCCAGTAGGGCGCTCTGGACGCATGGAATGCCCAGGGCACGCGCGCGAATGGGGTGCTCCGGGCACCGGTGGCTGGCGACTCTCACTCGTAGTGCGCGGGCCACTGGGAACGTAAGCGGTGCTCACTCTGTAACCGGACCGGGCGCGCGCCCCGCGGCTCGCGGTGGCTCGGCTCGCGGCGGCTCGCGGCTCCCGAGTGTGGGCTAACTCACCACAGGCTCACTTCCTCGCGGCTTGAATGAACGTCCCTGCGGTAGCTTCCTCCACACCCTCGTCTCTCAGATTCAAGTGATAACAGTCCTTTTGCTATCAGTTTGTGTGGAATTCTGGAATGCTCCGAGGATAGATTTTTCTGTTTCTAGTTGATAAATTTGTTGTGATTTAGGGGAGAGCTGTCGGACGCGCAGCTCACGGCGCCATTTCCATGACGTCATAAAATTGTGGTTTTAATCAAAGCTTTCTTGACTCCATATATGTAAAACATACACACTCAAACATTTACACAACAAAAAGTGCTACACTCCATTTTGGATAGTCTTAGTTATGGTAAAGTTCTAAATTATAGTTTATTGCTTGTTTGTCTTCTTGGTGATCTGAAATATGTAGGTCATTACAAACTAGTAGATTATCATAACCTCAGGATTTATCCTAAATAGTTATGAATGGGGATCTGATTCCCCGTGGCTACAGCTCTGTAGAAACACTCTCATCAACCAATTTGAGTGGTTGCTATGTATATGCACTCTGCAAGTAACTCACATTTTTTATTACATTGTCTTTGATTATATTAACTATTTAGCAATACAAATCATGAAAGCATGAATGTTTGATTATTTGTGGCATGTTCTAAATATCAACATGTATACAAAGGCAAACTCTATAGTCTTTTAGTCTACTTCCTTACTTCTGGGTAAGAAGATAGACAAATTAGCTTGACTCCCTTAACTATTGAAAGGGTTGATCTTCAGTAACAGATTTTTAAAAATTATTTAATAGGTCACAGGCCAATATTAGATCAGCTTAGACTGGATTCTAATCTTGGATCAGTTTAGAACAGTGGTAGTCAACCTGGTCCCTATCACCCACTAGTGGGAGTTCCAGCTTTCATGATGGGCAGTAGTGGAGCAACCAAAGTATAAATAAAAAGGTAGATTTAACTATAGTAAATTGTTTTATAAAGATTATTCTGCCAAACAGCGAAAATCCAACACAAAGTACTTGGTAAGTAATATGATTTAACTTGCTGTAATTCTGTTTTACAAATTTTATAAAGTAAAGTTACTTTCCTACTTTATAAATCACCATTACTGTGAAACCGGTGGGCGGTTAGAAAATTTTACTACTAATAGAGATACAAAAGTGGGCGGTAGGTATAAAAATGTTGACTGCCCCTGGTTTAGAAGTTGAAGACATGCCTATTCATAGACCTTGTAAAGATGTGGCTGAAGTTGTTATTAAGGGACACAGTGCTTTCTCTCCAAGATAGCAGTGTATGAGTTTTAGGGAAGGTACCTTTTCCATATATAGTTTGCAGGTTCATAGTGCCTCTGTTCAATAACTGTACCATCCCTAGGATAATTTAAAATACCATAAAAATGTATTTAAATGTCCCTGAGTCTCATTTTTGTATATGTTTTCAAACATTGACTTCATTTGCTTTTTATATACTTAAAATGTTGTCTGTATCTAAAACATTTATTCTAAAAGTCTTTATAAGTTAAAGAATAGCACTCTAAATTATTAAAGAAAAGTTGATAAAAACTAATGGAAGAACAAACGTATGTCAAGGATTATCTTCCAAAGAGTATGTTGTAAATAACACAATTTTTCTCTCACACCACAGTTGTTTTTATATTCATAGTGACAGTGAAATGCAGTAGTGAAAAGCTTGGACTCTGAAGCCAGACTGTCAGGATTCAAGTTTTTGCTTTGTTACTTATTAACTTATTAAGCATTTGACTTTGTCCAAGCTTTTAATCTCTCTTTATCTTAGTCTCCTCATCCATAAGAGGAGAATTAAAAATTTATCTTTTTGGACTGTATAAGAATTAAATGAACAAATTCATATGAAGGGATTATAGTAGAATCTAGTCCATGATAAACTAACAAGTTTTGTGATTTTTTTGTATATCTACGATTACAAATGCACATTCTACAGCTAAAACCTAGTTCATTCTTTCATTTATTCATTATTCTTTCACTTATTCAATATTGAATTCATTTATTCACTAAAGATTTGCTGATTGCTTATTAAGTATTAGACACTGTATTGATGATATGGAAAATAAAATAATCAATTAGATATGATCCTGCCTTCTTATCAAATGTAATTTGGTGAAGGTATGAGAAACATATAAAAATAATTACTGCGCAGAGAAATGCTTAATGCAATAAGATTGTCAGATGAAGCGCTACAAGAGTTCTTATATAAGTATTTTTTCAAATTGCCAAGGATATGTTCATAATTACAGACAATATATGCATATAATGTTTTATTAACAAGTAAATCAAATTGCACTAGTATTTCATTAACACCTCTACAAACAGGAAGCTAGAGGCAAAGAAAGAGAGAAATCATTGAAATCCACTGTGAAGACACCATGTTTAGAAGCCTTTTGAGCGTGAAAGTTGCCAGAGTTAAATACTTAAACAAATAACATTTGTCCCTGTTTTGTTTGTTAATGTTTCAGTTTTAAATATCAGAATGTGACTTAGAAATTTCAATATCAAAAACTTAGTGTGTTATTAAGTCTTAAATTTTTCTTTACTTTGCCTTTCTAATTTATTCTTTTAGATTATTGAATATTAAACTATTTAAAATATTAATAGCATACCAAAGAAATATTAATATTTACATTAAATTGGAATTTACACTGCTCTATAACAGTTTTAATGGTTTATATTATTTATAATTACACTAAATAAATCATCCTCATGGAAGAAACTCAAGCAAGTATATATGCCTCATTCATGACAAGTAATGTTTTTCTTTCAGAGGGGAGATACTAAGAAATATTAACTAATATTAAGCTGGAAAAACAAATGAGGTGTTGTTTAAGAAGTATATAGAGAAAAAATCACTTTCAAATGATTATTTTTATTAACAACAAACTAATCTATTTTATTTAACATCCAAAGTTCCTAAATAATGGTAATTCAAAGTTCAGAAATCATAAAAATTCTTATTATAGTATATTTTAAGTAGTAGGACTATTATATATCCTATCATTATTTATGTGAAATGAAAATTGTCATGTCTATGATTAACTACACAATATTTGCATTTTTTAGAGACAGCTTATAATCACAGGATGATAGCATAAATATATATATCAGGTTTCTATAAAAAATAAAAGATAAGGATGATTCAGCTAATTTTGTAAAACTAAAAAGATACTCTATTCTCTGTCATCTTCTCTGAACATTTTGCAAAATATCCCATTTCCAAATCACAAATATTAAATGGCCATAACAATTTGTTAATGATTCAGCTTCTAAAAAGCACCAAGATGAATTGTAGGAGGAAACATTAGGGCAGGTTATTCTCCCCTCAATTCACCCTTATGTTGGCTCCTCTTTTTTCATTTCTAGTTCTTAGGAAATAAGATACATTATAAATATAGTATTTATTTTAATAAAACCTTAAGTTGTATTCTAAAATACAGTTTTGAGTAAAAATGTTCTTTATATAAATAAAATATTTTGTACGTGATCATTTACTTTCTATTTCATTTTCTTTATGGCATGTAAAATTCTTGCTATTCAAAGATGAGTTTCTAAAGAAATCCATGAGTAAATTCAACCCATATCAATCCATGTTGCAAGATAATATGACACATTTCAAAAAAAAAAACACCTCACCAAACCAATGGCCTTTAGTCAGAAGATAGTTTTCAGTGGGGCTTATTAAATATGCAATTTTTTTCTTTTTTGAGCTTTAAGACATTTTTCTAAGTACATGTAAACTTCTATAGGGATTATAAAATTCTCAAACACCCATATTATGTATTTGGGGGAAAGTTTTTCTGTGTTAGGAATGTATCACATCAGGTTGAGTCCTAAAATGAATATACTCTATTACGTTTATCTCTGCTGACAGATAGGAGCCAGGAGGCCCGTGGGGGCATTTTGGCAACATTGCGTTACTTACGGTTGAGAGACAGGCTCGCATTGGTTGTGCCTAGCTTGTTGGCAGCCACACAAGTATAGTTGCCAAAGTGTTCTTGTGTCACATTGGTAACAGTGAGAATGGATCTTGTGCTAAAATTTTGAATAATAATTCCTTGTTGGCCATTGAAGAGCCTAGAAGACAAAATAAACTCTAGGTTAATATGTATTATAAACATATCAATAATTTTCATTTTTATCTTAGGTAAGGTTGTAATGGCATCCCATAGACCAGGGGTCGGGAACCTATGGCTCACAAGCCAGATGTGGCTCTTTGGATGGCTGCATCTGGTTCGCAGACAAATCTTTAATAAAAAAAACAATAACATTAAAAATATAAAACATTCTCATGTATTACAATCTATTCATTTCCTACTGCTTATGTTCATGGTTGTGGGTGGCTGGAGCCAATCACAGCTGTCTTCTGGGAAAACACCAAATTTTTATTGGATAATGCGTAACATACACGGGTCCAATGGCTCTCATGAAATTACATTTTAAAATATGTGGCATTCATGGCTCTCTCAGCCAAAAAGGTTCCCGACCCCTGCCATAGACAGTTTGGACCACTGATGTTAGCATGACAATGTAGCAATTATATTTTTCATTAGTAGATATTGGGCAGGAGAGGCTGTGTGGCAGATATAGACTGTTCTTATGGTATTATTTAACAAACTAAACTTAGATATGCACGTGTACTATTTACATTTTTTTATATTTTAAAATTAAATACACCACAACAAAGCATCTCATCTGTTAAAGTCAAGAAAGAGTAAAAGTAATTAAATATGAAGAGTCCAATAAAAACACAAACTGATGGTTTCTGGTAAACTGGCTGGGATATGTCTAGGCCAGGGGTCTCAAACTCGCGGCCCACGGGCCGCATGCGGCCCACCGAACAATTTTGTGCAGCCCGCAGACTAATCCACGAACTACAGTTTCTGGTCGTTTTGTGACACTGAAAAGTGTTGCGTAACAGTTGCCTTTTGTAGACCTAGTGCGGCCCGCCGAATGGCTGTGATCTTGCTCTGCGGCCCACATGCTGAGTTGAGTTTGAGACCCCTGGTCTAGGCCATTTCAGATAATAGTGTTGGATAACTCACATTAAAGTAAACCCTACAGCTAAGGTACAGTGATTCTGAGTCCAGGGTCAACGCCACTTTACTGCTGCCATGTACGACCTAGACTGAAGTACAGGGTTGAGGGTAGGATTTAGGGTTGAGTCTCTTCTCTGCCACATGTTAGAAATGTGCCTGGAAAAGTCCTTTAACTTTTCTGGGCCTTCATATAGCATTCAAGTTGACCAAAATTCATGCAGACTACCTAACCATCTCTTTTCATATGACCAGCAGAGGCCCTCACACACATTGGCTGGTATAGTGATACTGTTCACACACCTGCTTCACTTTTTTCTTGAATCTACATTCAACAGACATCATCTCCTTTGATCCCTGCCATCTAGAGCCTTCCCGTCTTGTTTAGGTCTGACCTAGTCCTATGTCTCTTTCTCTGATGCTCCTTAAATGACTCTCTTCCTTTTCTCTCTGCACATTTCTTTCTAAATTGTTGCAAGATTTTTTTTTTGTATTTTTCCAAAGTTAGAAGTGGGGAGACAGACAGACTCCCACATGTGCCTGACCAGGATCCACATGGCATGCCCACCACGGGTGACACTCTGCCCATCTGAGGAACTGCTCCATTGTGGTTGGAGCCATTCTAGCACCTGAGGTGAAGGTCATGGAGCAGACATCAGAGCCTGGGCCAACTTTGCTCCAATGGAGCCTTGGCTGCTGGAGGGGAAGGGAGAGATAGAGAGAAAGGAGAAGGGGAAGGGTGGAAGAGCAGATGGGAGCTTTTCCTGTGTGCCCTGGTCGGGAATCCAACCCAGGACTTTCACACACCAGGCTGATGCTCTACAGCTGAGCAAACTGGCCAGGGCTGCTTGTGGGGTTATAAAGCCAAAACTACATTCTTTTTTTTTTTTTTTTTTTGTATTTTTCCAAAGCTGGAAACGGGGAGGCAGTCAGACAGACTCCCGCATGCGCCCAACCGGGATCCACCCGGCACACCCACCAGGGGGCGATGCTCTGCCCATCTTGGGACGTCACTCTGTTGCAATCAGAGCCATTCTAGTGCCTGAGGCAGAGGCCACAGAGCCATCCTCAGCGCCCAGGCAAACTTTGCTCCAGTGGAGCCTTGGCTGCAGGAGGAGAAGAGAGAGACAGAGAGGAAGGAGAGGGGGAGAGGTGGAGAAGCAGATGGGCGCTTCTCCTGTGTGCCCTGGCCGGGAATCGAACCCGGGACTCCTGCAGGCCTGGCCGACACTCTACCACTGAGCCAACCGGCCAGGGCTAAAACTACATTCTTGAATTGTTCTCTCTAGCAATTTCTATGCACACAGTCTTTTCTTCCTTCTTTCTTTCTTTCTTTCTTTCTTTCTTTCTTTCTTTCTTTCTTTCTTTCTTTCTTTCTTTCTTTCTTCTTTCTTTCTTTTCTTCCTTTCTTTCTTTCTTTCTTTCTTTCAATTTTTATTTATTGATTTTAGTGAGAAAGAAAGGGAGAGAGAGAGAGAGAGAGAGAGAGAGAGAGAGGAATGTCGATCCCTGATTGGGGATCAAACTGGCAACCCTTGTGCTTCGGAATGATACTCTACCAACGGAGCCATCTGGCCAGGGCTCACATAAGTCTTTTCAACACAAATAAATTAAATTGCCCTAAATTCCTCAAAGAGCACAGCCATATGGACATACTTTATTTTATATTTGAATCCTACATTGCACTAAATAGTGGTATCCTAAGTACATAGTAAATAATTCATACTCCAGTGGCAACTAGATGATGTCCCCACACACAAGGATTGGTAAGCCCCTTTCAGGAGTCCCTTCAAAAATTTTTTTCTCTCCTTATGAATTCTGCTGTAATGAAGATGCCAATCAGATAATAACTTCTCCTTAACTAACCCCTATGTTTACTGTAAAACAGATGGGCTAATCACGATATGGTCTATGTAGGCACATAACCCAAAAGGCATGTTCATTTTCCCTCTTTCATGTGTTCGAGTTTTAGTAATACATATTTCTTTGATTTCAAGGTGCTAACAAATGGCATTCCCCTTAGGGTTTAGGTTGAAATCCTTTGCATTATGTTATGTGACTTGCATCTGAATTTAGAGAAAATAAACTGCAGTTAATGCAGATTAAAATACACAGCCATGTTTGATTACTCTGGAAATTCCTTATATTCTATGTACTAGCTGGATTTGGCTTACCTAAAACTCGAACATTAATCAGATTATTAAAATTCCAATTTGAAAAAATATAGAAAAATTTTAACTTGAGTAATAAACCTAATGCTCTCCAACTCTGACACAAGAAGTGGGGAATAAAATATTAAGACTATGGCAGATTTATTCTACTGTCTCATATTGCAAATCTATCGAAATTTATGGTAAATTCTCACATTTTTCTGCATCAAAATAATCACTTTTGTTTTTTTTAATTCAGTGAGAGGAGGGGTGCCAGAGAGACAGACTCCTGCACCCACCCCAACCAGGATCTACCAGGCAAGCCCACTAGGGGGCAATGCTCTGCCCCTCTGGAGCCGTTGCTCTATTGCTCACTAACCGAGCATTTAGGCCTGAGGGAGGCCGTGGAGCCATCCCCAAGTGCCTAGGACCAACTCGCTCTAATCTATCCATGACTGGAGAAGGGGAAGAGAGAGAGAGAAAGAAAGAAAGAGAAAAAGCAAGAGGGGGAGGGGTAGAGAAGCAGATGGTCACTTCTCCTCTGTGCCTTGACCAAGAATTGAGCCAGGACATCTATACTCCGGTCCAACACTCTACCACTGAGCCAACCCGCAAGGGCTATAGTCACTTTGTTTTTAACCAATTAGTTTATGTTGTATATTAAAAGATAAGTTTCATCATGCATAAGCATTATAGATCAAATCTGTTTATATCTATGCTATGGACACATTCTCCCAAGGACTCGGAAATTCCCCAGACTACTTAATCCCCATCATATGCAATTTACCAAATGAAGATTCATTTTGCTCCTACAGAATTGGGGGGGGGGGGAAACGGGTCAGTGTCTTTCCTTTTCCTCGATTGTGGGGAGAAGAATATCTTGAGGAAGTGTGTTCAGTTTTTCTTTCTTCTTTCTTTCTTTCTTTCTTTCTTTCTTTCTTTCTTTCTTTCTTTCTTTCTTTCTTTCTTTCTCTCTCTCTCTCTTTCTCTCTCCTCTCTCTCTCTCTCTCTCTCTCTCTTCCCCCCCCTCCTTCCCTCCCTCCCTCCCTCCCTCCCTCCCTCCCTCCCTTCCTTCTTTCTTTCTCTCTCTTTCTCTCTTTCTTTCTTCTTTCAATTAAATTTAATGGGGTGGCATTGATCAATAAGAACCTGGCTTCCAATTCTTTGCCCTTTAATGTGCTTGATGGTAAAGCCACAGATGTTGCTAAATCATGCATGGTATCCAAGTTCTGTTTGTTTAGGCCCATTTTTGGCTTCTGGCCAGCACTTCCCATTAGTGTTGCAACCCTAGTGGCTCTGATCAGCCTGGCAGGTGAATATGGCCAATAAAAAAAAAGTATCTTTCTTGGGGTTATTTTCTTCCCTCTAGGGAAAGCTACTTCTCTGAGATTACTGAATAATCCAAAGTTTTCTTTCTTATACAGTTGGGAGTTTCAGAAGTGCTGACTCCTAAAACACCACTTTAGAATCTATCTTTGCCTGATAGATGCCTGGGACAGCCTCCGCAAAGCTAACGCTGGGAAAGAGTGACTTCTGAGACAGTATATCTGTTAAAAGTGTATTTCTGTGTTTTTCCTACAGGTATCCTGGGGGAATAAAGGACTTTCTCAACCGTATCAATTCTGAAAATAATCATTGAATTGCTACAAAGATGAATTCTGTGCTATGTGATTAGGGAATAGTCTGGGCAACACATGATCCTTGAGGATTTTTGAAGGCGTTTGAGAAGGTCAAAGCAGAAGATAAGAATTAATCATATAGCCTGGGCTGAGTAGCTCAGCTGGTCCTGTAGGCCAAGATTGGTGGTTCACTCCCTAATCATGGCATGTACAAGAATCAACTAATGAATGCATAAATAAGTGGAACAAAAAGTTGATGTTGCTCTCTCTCTCTCAAATCAATAATTAAAAATAAAATAAAGAATTAGACATATAAAGAAGCATTTACAGCAGAGGTTATTTTAGGCACAGTGTGAATCCTGTTAAGATGAACATGTCTTCTGGATATAAAAATTTGAACCACACCAAGAAGTCCTACCAGTATGACTCTAATATAATTTTAACCCTTGACTAAAAACAAATAATAAAAGAGCTCTTTAATTGACGGTACTTATTTTTTCTTGTGAAACAAATTTATTCCAATATGATTGTATATAATTATATTTTCTGTAAAGAGACTCATTCTTTTTTATTAATAAAAACATATTTTGCAGATTGAATTGGTCTTCTGTGTTAAAGAAAATCATTGATCAGTTTCAAGCATGCACATGTGTTTGTTCACAGATGATCCTGGTCCCATAGATTTTTTTTATATCCATTTCAGACTTGTTTGAAACCAGACTTCCTTGCATCAGTGATGTGAAATCTAAAGTGACAACTCAAGCAATAGTTTATAACATACCTTTCAATAAAACCAAAGAACTAAATTCAGAATATTGTCTTGTTTAGGGTTCTGTATTTTTTTCCCTAAAAACTTAATTCTTGGGCCCTGGCTGGTTGGCTCAGTGGTAGAGCATCGGCCTGGCGTGCAGGAGTTCCAGGTTCGATTCCCAGCCAGGGCACACAGGAGAAGCGCCATTTGCTTCTCCACCCCTCCCCCTCTCCTTCCTCTCTGTCTCTCTCTTCCCCTCCCGCAGCTGAGGCTCCATTGGAGCAAAGTTGGCCCGGGCGCTGAGTATGGCTCTGTGGCCTCTGCCTCAGGCGCTAGAATGGCTCTGGTCGCAACAGAGCAATGCCCCAGCTGGGAAGAGCATCGCCCCCTGGTGGGCATGCCAGGTGGATCTCGGTCGGATGCATGCAGGAGTCTGTCTGATTGCCTCCCCATTTTCAACTTTAGAAAAATACAAAAAAATAAAAATAAACCCAAACAAAAAAAAACCTTAATTCTTTCACATTCTAAGGGAACCAATCCTGTATTGACTTAGATTATAGAATGAGATATTCTTTCCTTATAGTCCCCTTTCCACCCCAAAGAGAGAGATACTAATTTTGTTGAGCTGGGGGTTAAGCACAGCATTCCTTTTCTCAGCAATAGATCAGCAGCATATGATGATTGCTTAGAAATGTGTGGCCATTTTTATTTTTTCACATTTTCACCATTCAGTGGGCCCCAGGGCTATATAGATTATTCTGTCATGTGTTCTCCTAACCCCTGCCATGAGTAGGAGTTTGTTCTATAGCACTATAATCTGAATGTTTGTGTCCTTCAAAACTCATATGTGAAAATCTTAAACCACAAAGGTGATGGTAACAATAAGTGGAGTCTTTGAGAGGTGCTTAAAAATCATGAAGATGAAGCCCTCATGAATGGGATTAGCGCCTTATAAAAGAGGCTCCAGAGAGATTTTTAGCCTCTTCTGCAATGTAAGGATATGAAAAGTTTGTGGCCCTGAAGAGGACCTTCCTGAGACTATGCTGACACCTTGATCTCAGACTTCCAGCCTCCAGAACTGTGAGATACTTTTCTGCTGTTTCTAAGCTACTTAGTCTATGGTGTTTTGTTATAGCAGCTCAAATAAACTAACACATATTGAGGACCATTGCTCTTATTCTTCTTTCTTTGTCTTTAGTTAATTCCTCAAATCTGTGAACTGCAGTCCATTTCCTTTGCCAGAAGATTCCACCAATTTATAAGAGACACACAGCCTGACCAACCTACTGGTTCTGAATTAGAGTAGTCTGTTATATTTTTAAGTGTCCTAAAAAGTATGCTAATAATGAGTAATACTTATATTTCTGAGTCATGAAATACTCACAGACTTTTCAATCACAACCTCTCTCAGTCAGTAGATATCTAGGATGGCCAGAAGAGCACACAGCAACATCATAACAGCAAAGCTGACCACATAGCCATTGGTACTGATTGCTAAGATTATGGAAATAAATGGAATAGCTATGTCAGACATCATTCATTTTATTTTTATAAATTCAGCCTCTCTACACATTTTGGGACTTGTATTTATTATCTGCTTTTCCATGTCATCAGGAACAATAAATATTTTTAGAGATCAAACTTTCAGGTGCAAATAGTCATAGGAAAACTTCATTGCTAACATAAAAACAAATCAGAATACCAGTCAACACTTACAATATTAAAATAATCTGTAAAAGGAGTGGTAGAGGTGTTCTCAAATAATGATAGACCTTTCATAAGACTAGAATTATAGGGGAATATGATAATAATATATTGCTATATAATTGAATAAAATTAATCCGGTCTTATTAATTGATCTTTGAGTGTTTGCATAGCTAGCATTTATGAAAGACAGTATAAAGAGGAAAGTGGTTCTTGAATCATATGAGCCATTTTTATAGAAAATAAAAATGTAAATTTCAGCAATGGAGTGCAAGTTTGTGGAGTTCCAAGAGATGGTATGAGCTAAAAATATAACTAAAAAAATTGATTTAGAAAACATTATAGGTGATCATATCGTGAAGCAGTTTAGTAAAAAACTAGAGAAACTCTCTGACAAGTGAGAAAACAGACAAACTGCTGAACAGACTGCCAGAACATCTGAGCAATTTACAGCCAACTGATATGTCACAAGATTCTGTCCTCCTTAACCACCTAAGATTCCTAAGAACAGTACTTTAAACCTATCCTCCCTGCACAAAAATATCTATGAGCAGGTTGTTTAAATCACCTTAATAAGGGAGACAGATAACAAAAACCCAATTATAGCCAGACTAATCTAAGATAGAGGTGAAACTAACCAAAGAATGACTCCAAACTCCACTATATGTTCATTTTAATATATTAGCATACTACACGATACACACAGAAATCTAATGAGTATTCTGTTAAGATCTTCCCCTGGGACTGCCATAAAATTTCCACCAATAGAAAATAGATAAAAGACAAAAGATGCCAGTGTGCTCTCCTCTTTGAGCATGCTCATGCCCCCTTTCCTCAAGTATGCACTTTGCATCTTCTGTCTTAAGTTCTAAGGGTCCCCACAAGACTTGCACCCAGTGAAACAATGGTCAGTGGCAGCTCTTCCTGGACATACCCCCTGATCCTGTCTCCAGGGTCCTTCCTTTGCCTCACTGCCCTGAGCTTTATTAAACTTACTCTTACTTTACCTGGACTCCTGTCTTGAAAATTTTCCAGCATGAATTAAGAACCTGGAGGTCACTTGACACATGAAAGGGTCAGACCATTAATCCAGTAACAATGGTAGAACTCACATGTGGTCTTAATGGAAATGAAGTACAATCAAACAATGATTAAGTGCCTCCTATGCTTGAGGCACTGATGTAGAAGCCAAGGGAGGGGAGAAGGACAAATATGACATAATTACTCTCTAAAGGACCTTAGCTCCACCTGAAAATCTGAGCATGAGTTTAAGATGGCATAAAGGTCTTTGCACAACACATCTCATGATGCCTCTCTCAACAACAGAGTTCTCACTTAACATATATTTTGACTCTAAATCATGGCTTTACTTCTAGTCTTTTCATTGTGTGTGTGTGTGTGTGTGTGTGTGTGTGTGTGTAAAATGTTATCTGGTCTTAAAACATTTATGATTGAAGTAATCTAACATAAAAGTTTTAACATTGTACAAAAAAATGTTAATGTTAAAAGTATGGGAAGCTGAAATTCAGAAAATATTTAAGCATTTTCAAATGTATATCAACTAATCCTCATAACAAGCCTAGGAGGGAAGGATTATTTACAAATGAGAGAACTAAAGTTTAGAAAGATCAAATTAATTCATCTTGTACCATCTGATAAATGGCAGAACCAAAATTCAAATCCAGGTCTTTTTGCTATTGGTATTCTCCCAAAATTTGCTATTGGTGACTGATAGTCAAGTCACCAACTCTAACAATAATATTGCATTTGTATTGGAAGAGACAAGTCAAAATTGTCTTGGTTCAAGGAAATCAAGTCAAACTAGTGAGCAAAACAAGTAGAACTATTATGTGGTAGCCATTCCAGGGAAAGCCAAGCTCAAACTATGGGGTGAATCCAATGGGGTAGAAAGTCAAAGAAAAATGTAGGGTTCAGTTCATGTAGCTATCTGGAGATCTCGCTGGACTGTTAACTATCAATTTGGGGCTGGTTATGCCCATCAATGCAGCCTCTTAAAGAGGATGTCTTAAGCTGCTAGTGGAATCAGCCTGTCAGGCTACTTACATTCCTCAAATAAGAAGCAAGAAATGAGCTATTACCTTCTTCCCTCTTCAAATGACCTCTTCTAATACACAAACTTTCAGCATAAATTAGTTTGTTTTCTTCCATGTTCAATAAATATTTGTGTGGTAATAAATCTCTCTCCATAGTATATATGCAATATGTAACGAGAATGACAGAAAAATATAGAAAATTGGCAAGAATGCAATATTTTTAAGTAATTGTCTCTAGAGTTTAAGTGCTAGGGATTTTACAGGGTTATTGTGTTCTCAGTGACTTAGTCAGATCATCATAACATCGAATACTTCTCCTGGTGACACTAGTTTAGTTATAAGTTTTCATATGTTAGTATGACTTTCTTTTATTGCTGTTCATCTTCCCATTAGAATTCAACTTTATTGGGGTAGGGTTCTTCTTGGTTGGTATTGTTATTCATTGTGTTCCAACCATGTAGCATCATACTGGTTACTTAGTAGGTACACAGTTAGTGATTGTTATATGCTTGACTGAATAAATGAGATTTTTACATTTTAATAATTTTCTGTGAAATAGGAAAAATAAAGCCAATCTCAGAGTGTTGATGTAAGAATGTTTTAAAATATATAAAATGTAATATCTATGCACATATATATCAAATAAAGTAAGCACTAGATATATGATAGATATTGTTATTGTTTAATGATAGAGTCTGTTTCTTAGACAGAACAGTAACATTTCCTCTCAGAGGGCAGGGATATATTAAATATTGAGTACACAGGAAATTATTTTTAAAGAAAAGATGTAGGAGAGTGACTGAAAAGATCATGGAATCATGATTGTAAGATGTGCCCAACTCAGTATCAATTACATGCACGTTATCCACCTCATCTAGGCTTTTCACAGATGTGCAGGGTGGATAAAAAGAAAGTGAAAAGGAGAAGTAAGAAACTAAAGAGTAATGAAAATTTATGTGAACATGCTGCTATAGCAACCTATTGGTTTATCATGCTGGTTGGTACTCAAGGATCAAAAGCAATATAATATCAGTTATTCCTAGGAACAGACTGAAGAATACCATGCTTCACTGTCTTAGCCCCAAAGGGTGTCTATCTTTAGTTGCATATTTGAATACATTGATGTTATTAGAAATATTAGGCTGCTTTAGTGATTTAGACTTTATTAGGCTATTTAAAATGTACACCTTATTTACTATATCAGTTTTAATGAAATCAATAGTTCTGGTTAGAGCTCTTTGGGTTGCCTTACTTGTGACAGTCGTGTTCAGTATGGAGAAGATATTGCCTGTTAACCCTGCATCAAATAAACAAAGTCTACAGTGCAGTTGCCAATGCTCTCCTGGCTGCCATGAATCTAGTGTCCCTGGCAATGTGGCCTCTGCTTATATTTCTCCCCTCTGCTTGAACTGCTTTTCTAACATCAATGTGTCTATATTTTAATGTCAAATTTCATTCTATAATAAAGCAACACAACCATTTTTCAGAGACCACATGCACAAAGAAACAAGCCTTGTGAAATTGGACC
The DNA here is from genome assembly GCF_036850995.1 of Saccopteryx leptura. Lineage (NCBI taxonomy): Eukaryota > Metazoa > Chordata > Mammalia > Chiroptera > Emballonuridae > Saccopteryx > Saccopteryx leptura. Next base: position 145,737,187 of record NC_089505.1, read on the forward strand.
TGAACAATAAAAGCCAGCTTTCTTTCTGTAATCATATATTGGGTTAACAGCATCCCACAACCTAGGGTGACAGGATGCATTTGTACTAATATCCTCTTGTCAATTTGAAAGTGTATTAAAATAAGAGTGGCTCTATTTTATTATTATCACAAGGCTACACTTCTCATTCTTACAGTGTGCATTCCAAACACCATGTTCCATGAGGGAACCCAATGGTGAACAGGACAAAATCCTCACTCTCAGGTAGATTACAGTTCAGAAGGAGTGATGGATAAGTAAACAAGTTGAATGTGGTTTATTAAGTGCTTTGATGAAGGGAAGTTTGTGAGAATATTTCTGGAGAGCCTCATCCAATAGTAAAAAAGGCTCAAAATAGTTTTCCTGGAGAAAGTGACATCCCAATTGAGACTTAAGGTCTAGAGGAATAAACCCAGTCAAATGTAACCAGGTATGATGTGTGTGTATGTGTGTGTGGAAAGGACTTATAAGCAAAGGGGTCAATATATGAAAAAGTCTTAGATGCAAAGAGCACATCACAATTTGTGAACTAAAATATTTCAGGTGGCTATTGTCCCTGCTGTGAAAGATAGAATGGTAAGATTCATAACCAGAGAGATAAACAGGGGTCAGAACATGAAGGTCTACCATTTCATACAGTGGTATAAAAGACTTTATTCTAGGAACAATGAAGAACCACTGAAGGGACTCAAGTATAGAGTGATAAGATCAGACATTTATTTTAAAATATAACTATAAATTTAAGAACACAAACACATTCTAGGTATACTGGTGTACCTGTGTGTGCAGTATTGTATGGTGCAAGAACAGAAAGGACTTTCTGGACACCTTTGACAATCCAATATGGAGTCACCATCAGCCATGATGGTTATGTCAAGTGCTGTGTCAAAACTGAAGTTAATGGGGTATAACAGAACGCCTTTAGAAAGAGCTTGGGATACCCAAAACCACAAATCTGGACACTGAATAGGAATCTATCTGGACACTGACATGAGTGGGACCTCTACCCCTTGTAGGCTATAAAATCTCAGAGCTCTGACCACCCAGCACTCCAGATTGCCTGTTCCTAGTGTCATGCTCAGCCCTGCTGGACTTCCACTCTACACACTTGTGCTGCCAACCGGCTGGAGAATGACACCAGCCTCACCACCTGTGGGTGCAGTCAGTGGCAGGAACTATGTGCCGGAGGCTTGCTCTGCTGGCATGTGTGTGTGACCGGTGTGTGATTCTATTGGCTTATTGGGGGAGGTCTCCCTAATAAACCTGGCACTATGAACAGACACAAATATGTATGACTGACTCTTTTTGGGATAATCCCTTGCTCATGAAAAGAATTAGCATATTGGTTTCAGTGTGTCCCAAATCAAACTTAGCCCTTCTTTCCAAATCTCTTTTCCTGTGTTCTCAGCCTTGGTCAAAGGGCTTCACCATTCACCTCATTATTGAGATAGAAAACTCAGAATTACTTTCAAATAGTTATTTTTTTGCTATCTAATCAGCCACTGAAATATAGAAACACCACCTTTTCTCACTTGCTATTTTTTGTTTGTTTTAACTGAACAACCAATATCCTAGTAACAATCAATTACATACACATCTTTTCCTTCTATTCCTCCCCAAACTCCAAGAAACATTTTGCGAGACAGGGACTGGACCATTTTACTAAGTGTGAGAAGCTTTTCCCTGCCTTCCCAATGCCTATGAAATCAAGTCCAAATGTCTTATAATGACATGTAAAACCTTTCAATTCTTGTGCTAAAGTGCCTTTCTACACCCACCTCTTTTCACATCCTGTATGACGAGGCATAAAGAGAAACTCTCCACATAATGCAAACACGACATTGATCGTGTTCTTTCTTTGCCTGTGATCATTTTTGATTCCTTGCAATGAATGTTTGGAAAGGCTGCTCACCACGGTTTGGCATCCAGCATAAAAGCTCCCTATCCCTGAAGCATGTGTTAATGTTCTGATTGGAGTTGAATGGACTCTTGCTGTGTACTTTTGCCAGATTCAATTTAGAGTTCCCTTAGGATTTTCTGACTTAGTATTTAGTTCACTGTGGTGATTTTTATGAAAAATCATCAACTCTAAGTCGGGATGCATACTGGAATGGCACACTTTCAATGTTGTTTGACCAAGCCCAAGTTTTAAACATGTCTTACATGGACATGTGTTCTACTCAGCGGTTGAAGTGCTCCGACTTGTTTCACATATTTTCCCTTTACCTTCTTGGCCTCAGATGACAAAGTCATCGTAGGCATGATAGAACTTTCCTGACAAGACTTTAGTTATTAAAAGAAGTGAAATCTCAACAGAATGAAATTAATAAAAAGACAAATAAACACAATAAATTAATAGTGAGATAATATTATAAATTCAAGTTCCTTCTATACAAGAACTTATTTCCTTTCAAAATTTTCAAATTTTCACAGATACTGACCATATTGTGGAATGAAGAGGTAAAATCTTAGCTCAGCGAGGAAAATTATCTCTAACGTGGGGTGGTAATGAAGTCACTTCTAGTATCATTCTAAACTGAAACATGTAACTTCTCACTCTTATAGAAATGGCTTTGAAAATGAGAGGCTGAGAGAAAGAATGAGAGAGAGAGACAGAGAGAGAGAGAAAAGATATTTCTAGTCACCTGTGCGTAATCAAAGTTGTGGCATAAAATCTAGACAAGAAATATTCTGGTCCAACAGTCAAGAAATTAAGGGTTTGTCTTTTGTTTTTTTCTGTTTAAAATAATCACTTTATCGAGGGTATCGCTGACATATACAAAGCTGTACATATTTATACAGGGTCTATAGTTGTTTGTATGGAAAACAATACAATAATTCATAAACAGTAATACAAGAAGAAAGTGTTTCACATATTTTTGTGTGTAAACCTGAGTGGTTTCACATACTTTTGTGTAATTAAAGTTTCACATACTTTTGTGTGCAGAACTATAAACCTACTTTTGCCCTTCCCTCTATTGTACATATGATGCATACAAACTGCACATATATTGGGGATAAGTATACATCTGTGAAAGCATCATCACCAAGACCATAAACATATTCATTGCCTCCCAAGTTTTCCTCAGAATTAAACTTTACTCTCTATCCTGTACTTCCCTTCAACAAGTCATTCAACCTTTATGAGATACAGTTTACTTAGTTATAATCTAGTTAAATGATGCAGTTTACTTAGTTATAATCTAGTTAAAATGATGCAAAGAATGGGTTAGATTGTCTAGAGTGAGTTATATAACACATATTGTAAGATTGCAAAGTCAGCATGTAGTGTAAAAGTTCTATGTCATTAAAATTGGCCTTGAACATTCCTTAACCTTCTTTCCATTATTATTATTATTATTATTATTATTATTATTATTATATTCTGAGTGTGGACATATTTTAATTCAATTTATTTATGTTAAAAATAAACAAACTACAAAAACAGTTTACCCATTTATCTAATCCACCATGCCTCTGGCAGTCATTTATTTTTTGTATCTATAAACTAGGTTTTTAAAAACATTTATTTAAATTTATTATTATTAATTTTTAGATTCCACATATAAAGATCATAAGGTAGTTCTCTTTCTCTGTCTCATTTATTTCAGTTAGTATCATGTGCTCAAGTTTTATCCATGTTGTCACAAATGGCAAGATTTTATTCTCATTTAGGGCTGAATAAGAATCTAGTGTATGCACCACAATTTCTTTTTTTTAAATGAACTTATTGGTTGACAGTGTTTAACATAATTATGCAGGTTTCAGATGGTCAATCCTACAACACATCTCTGTATTCTGTATTGTCACTTTAAACTACCACACTTTGCAAGTGTCTCCAAAATGGAGAGCACATATCCCAAGATGGGTGCAAAGGGACTTATTGGAGTATAGAAAGAAAATAACAAAGTTCAGCCTGACCAGGAAATGGCACAGTGAATAGAGCATCAGACTGGGAAATGGAGGACCCAGGTTCAAAACCCCAAGGTCGCTGGCTTGAGCGTGGGATCATAGAAATGACCCCATGGTCACTGACTTGAGCCTAAAGATTGCTGGCTTGAAGCCCAAGGTCACTGGCTTGAGCCCAAAGTCATTAGCTTGAGCAAGGGGGTCACTTGCTCTGCTATAGCCCCTCCCCCCCCATCAAGGCACATATGAGAAAACAGTCAATGAACAACTAAGAAGCTGCAATGAAGAATTTGATGCTTCTCATCTCTCTCCCTTCCTGTCTGTCTGTCATTATCTGTCCCTCTCTCTGACTTTGTCTCTGTCAAAAAAAAAAAAAAAAAAAAAAAAAAGAAAGAAAGAAAGAAAAAAGGAAATAACAAAGTCCATCTAAGGATATCCATTAAGTCCATTTGTATCTTGTCCTTTAAATTTTATCTGTTGTATGTCACTTAATGTATGCAATATCCTAGTTGAGAAATTCATATACATAATTTTAAAATAAGTATGCATATATTGGTGGTTTTTGCTGAGGTTTAAATTTTACCCACTGGGTTATATGTTCCAAAAGGGTTGTAAACTATTGTTTTTATATCACTATTCATGACTGAGCACCAGATTAAGTAGTAGCATTAGAACTATATATTAAATACACATCTTCAGCATGAACTTATCATTCAGTGTCCTTCAGAATGGGGAAGGACACTGTCAGGAGTTTTTAGGTGGATGAAAACCAATTAAAGGAACTTTGGTATGTCTCATTGTATGTCTTTGTGAAACTTATAGGCTGAATTGTGTACAAGACTATACCATTGAATTATTATATATTTAATCTTTCTTTTTTTATTTCTGTTATGCAGCACTCTAAGTTTGAACAGCTGACTCTATTTAAGTGAAATGTAAAAATGTGCACATTTTGCAAAACTTAAATATATGAAAATGCTTGAAATATCACAATATATTATACAAATGTAATGTGTTCCTACCTTTGACAAAAATAAATTGCATTAAAAAAGCAAAGAAAAAGGATCATTAAAGATACAGAAAAATATTTTCAATCATTTTCTGATTTCCTTGAAAATAAACAAAGGGAAGAAGAGCTCCTTTCTCGTATTCCTTTATTAAGGTGAATACTCAGATGAAATTTATGGCCTGTCCAGATGATTGGGTAGTATACATCTCGAATAGGAAAAAGGATAGGAAAGGTCACTTTACTTCATTATGATTTCTCAAGTTCACCTCACCTCTGTAAAGGCAAGAATGAAAAATCATCATTCCCGAAAGTGAAAACCTAACCTGACCGAGAAAGGTCGTCATATCTCTGTGTAATGTGAACATGGCAAAGTCTACATGGTTGATTTTAGACATTTTCCTATTCATTCAATGGTACCTGAATACATTTTGTAAATAACTGTGCATACATGTTTTAGGCATACAGATAACTAATCCAAAGCAAAATGGTAATGCTTATCATGTTTTCTCTACACTGTGTTATAGACTGAACGATTAACAGGATTCTGAAATGAGAGATATGCTGACATGACATTCGTTGTAAAGATGAGGTAAAAATGCATAGATTAAATTTGAAATGTATTGCTTAAAAATTCAAAGTATTACAGATACTCATCATTAAATACAAAATCTTTAATATCTTAAGTACACAATTGTTTTTTAATTGACATATTGATAAATTTTAAAGTTTTACTATGTATGTGCTTTTCACTCATGAAGGTAATTTGTATTTACCTAATTTGTAACTTTTGTATCCCCAGCTTAAATTACAATGGAGAATTAAACAAGAAATTGTGTTGTTATTAAAGAATTCCAAACAGCACTGCTTTTATTGGTCATTTACCTGTATATAGGCAAAATGAATAAAATTCTACTTAAAAAGCCTGAGTAGTTAAATGTCATTAGAAATCAGTAGGCATTTCTTTCTAGTCCTCAGGCTGGAATTTGAGGATATATAAAAAATGGAGAGAATTCAAACAAGCAAGGAAATAGCAAAATTCTGAGCTAAGACATAAATAATTACAGCTTCACAAAGTGATATAAATTTCATATTTTTGCAATACATATTCAAATATTAGTCTATTAAAATTTAATATATGTTTATAACCTTAATGATAAATAAATGTACTATTCTTTAGCCATAGAGTAACCTAACGTCATGCCATAAAAAATACGATTTGCTTAATAATACTTTACCTGTTCCAAAAGTGTCTTTTCAGTACATATAAGGAGTATATTTCTTTTTATCAATCTTCTCTATTACTTAAATTTATGGCTCTCTATATAATTAAACACACAATTCTGACTTTTCCAGTGCTTAAACATATATGAAATAAAATTAAGACTAATTAAATATTCCTGCCAGGCATGCTGAAAGAGACTATAGTGTTAAAAAATGACCATTTTATAGCAAGGGATAATATTTTAATATCAAGTATTAAAACTTGAGTCATTCTGAGGATGTTTGTTTAAATAAATGTAATAAATTAAGGTCAAGTGGCTAATATTTCTAATAAAAATAGTTACAATTATCCATGAAGGAGACAGTATTTCTCACCTCCTGATACTCCTTATGTTCCAGTGTTGCACCTCCACACACACACATTGATTAGGATAACTCTGTATAATCAATCAAATATTGCAGAAATGATAGTGCATGATATCTGAGACTTAGTCATAAAAGATATGACAGCTTTTATTTTGCCTTCTCTTGGGACACTAGTTTTGAGGTAAGTAAATGCCATGTCATGTTGACAGTCAAGCAGTCTTATGAAGAAGTCCATGTAGTGATTAACTGAGCCTTCTTTTAATAACTAGCACCAAGAGTCCAGGCATGTGAGTAAGCTGCATCTTGAAAGCAGATCTTCTAGGCCTCCTCAAGTCTTCATTTGACCAGCGTGAGATGACACTTTGACTGCAGCCTGATGATAAATACTGAGCCATAAACATACAACTAAGTTGCTCTTGATTTCCTGACCCAAGAAACTGCTTGAGATAATAAATGCTTACAAATTTAAGATGCTAAATGTTGGGTTAACTGGTTACCTGGCAATAGATAACAAATAATTTCAATGTATACAGGGAAAAAACCATGCTTGACAAATCTAAAATGTATCTTGATGGCAACTTAAGGTTGAGTGCTCTTGACAGGTTAAGTCTCTGTGTCTCAGTTTAGTCATCAGTAAATTGAAAATAATAAATTGTACCTCATAAAGATTTGAGAAATAAATGAAATAATAAAACTATTTTTTTAAGTATTTAAAAGTCCTGGAAAGTGATTTGTTTTTGGTATTTTTTTTCTGTTCTTTAAATTGTGCTCAATTGATAAGACTTCTTTTAAAAGGTTTTTAAGTGGATTATTTCCAGTACATAGAGATAAATTTTGCAGGATACAGAACTCTTGGTAGAGAAAAGACTAGGGATGTTCAGGTACAGTCTCTGTTTTTGTTTGTACTTATTTGTTTACATTTGTTTTAACAAATATCTGACTTTGAAAATTTTGATTTGAGATTAATTTTTATAAACATCTCCTTAAGTAGATACAAAAAAAGTGTGTAAGTTATTTCTAAATATTTGTATAAGCTGTAAGTATAAAAAATATCTAGGAAATAAAACTTCTCTAGACCTTACAAAAAACTTTCCTCCACAGTGACAGCATCTCTGATAGCTTCATGCTCCAGTTAGACAACTTGAGGTCAAGAGAAAAACTCAGAAACATGGCTGTATCTTTTTTTCTTCTCTGTGTGTCTATGTGATTTCACTAGTTTTGTATCTTTGACAAAATAAATTGGGAAATGATGAATGTTTTTATGTGTAATATTTCCTTTTGCTAATTTACAATTGACCTGCAATGCCTTTACCTTTGGCATTGAACATTGACATTTCAGCTGATTTTTGATATATTTTCAGGGGCCAGGACCTAAACTAGGCACCATTGTATAGGATTAAATTTATGGACTCTGCATGAAGATTTGCAAGATTCCTTGGGTTCAAATTCTAGCTCTACCACTAATTGTATTAACTTCTGCAAATTACTTAAAAGCATTGTGCTTTTTTTCCTCCCAAACAAGATGAATAAAATGATAGTTCTATGATCTCATAGTTTTGTTATAAAAATAAACTGCTTAATATTTATTAACAATTTAGAACACTGCTTGTCAAATAGCAAGTGCTTATTAGTTTTTCATTTTGGTGAAGTACATGTTTGAATGGCCTGGGCTCTGAAACTAACATGGTAGGTCCATTTAGTGAGTGTAACAACAACCACTCAGCAATCGGAGTTTTTCATTTTCCTATTTTATGAATATATTCAAGTGTGCTTTACTATAATATTGAGAAGAATCCGCATATTCTAAAAGTGTTTAAGAATTTGAATATTTCCTCAACTATAACCTTAACATATGATAAATGTATACTTTTCTCTGAAATGAAAATATATTTGCTTTTCACAAGTGCATTTACTTTTCACAGCTCCTAGATTTTCTCTAGTTGTGTAAATGTGTTGGGGAAGGACAGTGATTGGAGAAATCAATCTACCTTTTATAAGAGTGGTTTTAAATTTCTTTGAAAATTTAGCAAAAGCTATAGTCCATCTTCTCAGTAGGAAGAAAGAAATCACTGAAGTTATGACTATGAGCACCAATTGGCATTTTGCTATATTTGCTATAGGCTAAAAAACTGGACTAAGAATTACTATAGCCATTTTTGTGTGCGTAAGTGGTTGCTGTATTTAGGAAAGGGAGAGAGAAAGAGAGAGAGAGAGAAAGCAAAATCCTCCCCCCCAAAAATCAGAATATCATTTTACAAAATATTGGAAGCAAAATGGACTTAAACAAATGAGTTCTTACTTGTAATACTGGAAATAATTGTTAGCTTTTAAAGAAGAAATGATAAAAACTCAAAAGTGAAAGATACATAAAATAGGCACACAACACAATCAACAGTTCAAATACTATAGAAATGTTTGCCTGAAACTTATGTACTCTTATTGGTCAATGTCAACCCCCTCCAAAAAAGATATGTAAAATGGTTTGTCACTATTTAAACTGGGATGTGTGTGTGTGTGTGTGTGTGTGTAGAACCAAGCATGGGGGTGCGGGTAGGGGGTTTCAAGGAAGTTTTACGGAAGGAGGCATTTGAACAGGTGCAATAGAGCTTCTATTCACTGGAACAGTGTTACTTTCATAGTTGTTACTTTTTGGGTTTCCCAATAAGACTTTATTTGAATAAAAAATTTTGTAACTTTCAAATAATTGAAAACCACTCTTCTAGATAATCATCCATAAAATAATCACAAACCAAAAATATCTCAACCTGGATCATCAGAATCTGTGAAAGGCTATATGAGCAGATATAAAATCTTAGAGGGTATGACACGAGTAACTCCAGAGAGGTTTATCTTATTCTAAATATATAAAACTATGAAAACTTCTATTACAGGGGTTGGGAACCTATTACTCGTGAGCCAGATGTGGCTTTTTTGATGGCTGCATCTGGCTTGCAGACAAATCTTTAACAAAAAAATAATAATGTTAAAAACATAAAACATTCTCATGTATTACAATCCATTCATTTTCTACCGCTCATGTTCATGGTTGCAGGTAGGTGGAGCCAATCACAGCTGTCCTCCGGGACAACACCAAATTTTTATTTGATAATGCATAAAGTACATGGGTGGTTGTATGGCTCTCATGGAATTACATTTTAAAATATGTGGCGTTCATGGCTCTGTCGGCCAAAAAGGTTCCCGACCCGTTCTATGAAGTCACAAAGAGGAAGAATTAAAATTAGTAAAAGCATAGTAAAAAAAATTAAAAATTGAATATCCCAAACTGGAGATGTTCCATATAAAAGAGCTGCAAAACAATTTTAGGTAAAACCACAGTCATGGTTCAACCTAACATTTTCTCTGTGTGTGTGTGTGTGTGTGTGTGTGTGTGTGTGTGTGTGTGTGTGTGTGTCAGACACAGAGAGGACAGATAGGGACAGAGAGATAGGAAGGAAGAGCGGTGAGAAGCATCAATTCTTTGCAGCAACTTAGTTGTTCATTAACTGATTTCTTATATGTGTCTTGACAAAGGGGGGTGGCTATGCTACAGCAAGTGGTTTAACCCCTTGCTTAAACCAGCGACCTTGGGCTTCAAGCCAGTAACCTTTGGGCTCAAGCTAGTGAGTCCGCACTCAAACCAAATGAGCCCCACTCAAACTGGTGACCTCGGGGTTTTAAACCTGGGTCTTCGCATCTCAGTCTGACGCTCTATAAAACTGCACCACCATCTGGTCAGGCAACCTAACATTTTCTTGAATATATCCCTCCCTAGTTTTGAAGCAAAATATATATAGTATAGATACTACACTTTCCTCCGCATCTCATCTTCCAGTTAATCCACAGGGGTCCCACTCTTTGATGTCTGATAAAACCAGCTAAAGAGGTTTGAATGAGCTGACTGGTTGAAAATAAAGAGAAAGTAGTCGAGTCCTGACTGCTTCTGTTCAACAGCTCTTGCCAAGGTCTTCTGAGGCTCCTCAAGGGGACAATCACGCATAGCTGAAGTTAAGAGTAGCCTTAAAATCATGTTGGGTAATCCTTTAACCATATATTTTACTTCCTCTACAGCCCCTTTTGTGACAGAATATCTAAAACACAATGAGCTATAAAACAAAATGTTAGAATGCCTTGAGGGAGAGTAAGGCAGGTGAAAGGGTTGAGGCTTATCAAGGAAGCCAGCTGCAGACAGCAGCTCCAATCGCTACTGGAGAGCTCTCACAGATTGTGTGCCCAAGTCCTTGAAGAGCTGTTTGCTTCTCAATTAAACTTGGTCGCCAGGAAGAGCAATGGTGTGTTGGTTCAGAGGGGAGGAGAAAAAATAAAATCACCAGCAATGAGGGGATTGGCAGACGTTTCTGAGATCACAGAAACCAAAGTGGACATTTCTTCTGGATGCTATCAGCTCCTTTTCCTTCCCCAGGGGGCCCCTTCAGTTTGCTTGCCTGTGAGGACGCTGCTGAGAATCTTTCAAGCCAGTTAAAGAAATTGCTTAAAGTAAGTATCTGAAACACAAACACATTAGCTCCAAGTGCATGGAACAAAATAACAATCACAAAGCCCTTACTTCTTTTCTCCTTTGTACCATTCAAAGGCCGGAGGCGGCACACCTGCACCTTCGCATCTTATCAGTCCGCTGCGCCCGGGGGCCACAGTGCCCGATTTAATTTCCTGGATGGTAGGAGCAACTGAAAGAGAGAAAACAAACTGGTGGATAAGTAAAAATAAATTTCAACACAACTATAACGCACATATATTTCTATTCCTTCTATATTCAAAGTAATCTTATGCCTGGTCGGCTAATGCAGCACGTTTTCAGTGTTTTACACTTCTGATACAAGACTAGTCACTTTCAGCTTCATTTTTCAAGTTGGACAATAGATAAATGTTCCCAGGGAGTGCAGAGTAAATGCAATACATTTTGGCCCTGCTTCCTATTGGAAAGTGACATCGGTGAGGGAAACACTCCATCTGTACTCCAGTCAAGCTCTACTCCAATAATAGCTCTCATTTACTGAGTGATTACTGGGAGCTGGTCACTGGGCTGGGTGATTTTTGTTCATGATTTTCTCAGAGTAATACTCTAAGCTAGATGGCATTATCCCAATTTTACAAATGTAAAAACTGAAACTCAGAGAGGCTGAATAATTTGTCTAAGGTCATGCAGCTGCTTAGTTGTAGAATTTGGACTGGAAGTCAGGCATGTTGACTCAAAGCCTGAGCTCTTTCAATATTCTGTTTTTTTCCTGCCTACTCTCTGATAGATAAAATGGCTACTCAGCCACCATCTTAAAGAACAATGCAGGAATGAAGGAGGAAGAAGGACTTGCTCACTTAGTAATCTGGCTCAGACCTCCCTTGCAGGTAGATGCTGATAAGGGACGATTAGATCAAATGCAAACCAATTCTGAAGAACTGTGGTGCTGTTGGGCAAATAAGTTTGTAAAATATGATTTTTATGTTTGCTCACTTTTATTGTTAAAAATAGTGCTGGTCTGAAATTGCTAATACCTTCCTGATTGGGAAGGGCCATTGTTATGCTAATATGTGCTGGAGGGGCAGGTCTTTGTGGGCCCAGGTAGTTTTTTAGAAGGAAGAAGGAGGAGAAGGAAGAAGCCAAGATGGAAGGGACGGAGAGAGAAATCAGTTTTGCAGTGTAAGAAGCCATGTTGGCAGATGGAAAAACAGAGGTGACTAAGACTGGTGGGGGTCTTGGATTCTAGGAAAACCCAGATGTGTCAGTGGCTTTGGGAGCCCTGAATGGAAAGGGAAGTGTTTTCCCTGTGTGTGTGTTTCTTGCTGGCCAGGTATGAGGCTAGAATAAAGAAATGGTGTAAAGCCAGCAGGCAGGGCCGGGGCCACCATCACAGCAGCCTTCTGGCCTATGCAGGTTCGCATTGGATTCAGACAGTCGATAAAGAAACAGCGGAGCCAAAAACTGATGGGCCATAGTCTTTAATTCTAGCTTGCACCCAGCGGGCAAGTAAAAATACACACTGGGCTCCAAAACCCAGTCACATTCAGTGCTCACAAAGCCACTGACTTATCCGAGTTTCCTAGAATCAAAGGTTTCTAGCTCACCAGACTTATTCACTGAGGAGCCACTGAACCATTTCACCCACAGGTGTTATAAAGTACCAAAGGCTACAGAATTAATATTAATATTTTAAGAGGCTTGGAGAACATTTTATTAATTTGGGTTAAAGTGTGCAGAGAAATTGTGAGAATAGTCTCTGTACTGTATGATTAGCATAACCAGGATGGCTCTTGCTATTGTATTGTAAATGAAAAGGGAAGGAAAGCATAGATTCCCTGACATTCCACCACACCTGTGGGGAAAGGAGTGAATGGCTAGCCAGGTGCAGGAAGGGAAAAGCCAAAATAAACCTTTTCTTATAACTATGAGCCATTTGCGGGCATTTGTCCCCACGGAAACTACCTCTCTTATGTAAATGCATGTGGTTAATACCTCTGACTGGACAGAGAGATGGCGGATGAACACTAGAAAATATAGGAAGGCCTTTTAATATGTAAAGAGATATCTTTCTACCATTGTGTTGACTTGTAAATTTTGTTTTCTCCAAAATGATGTATGGTTTGCAAATTGAACGTGGTCCTATCATGTTAAAGGACATATGACTATAACCAATAGCAGTAAGGGGCTCCTAATTGCAATTTTTGCTTCTGTACTTCCCACTTACAAAACTATAAAAACTAAGTAGAACAAAGGGCCAGCGCGCTCTCCGTCAGATTTCTGTCGGAGTTCCCGCCGCTTGGCCAAGCTAGACAATAAAACTTTAATGTGTAACCGACGGACCTTGCTCCTGTCTTCCATAATTCGGGTCCCTCCGAATTTGGCTTAACATTCACCTCTGTTCCCCATCTCCTTCCTTATCCCAGATACAAACTCTACACAAACTGGCATCTCACTCAGCACTCCACCATCTTGGCTGCTTCTCCTGGCCTCCTCCACGTGGCCTTTCTCTGCTCTCCTCTGCTCTCTCTTTTAATGATAATCTCAGGAACCAAGAGCCAAGCTCCCGCTCCGTCCCCATTTTATATTGTAGCTTCACAACCTCTAATCCAATATACAAAATAGGGAAGTCTCTAATACAAAGTCACTTCTCTGAGGCATGATTGAATTGTACCACCCCACATCAAAAAGGGTGGGAAAGGCTTAATCCCAAAACCAAGCCCCAGGCTACAAGGATTCTCAACACACCTTAATATCACCTGGGCGAGGGCATCTTTAACAAAGTGAGCACAATACATTTTATCTGCCCAACAAATGGCCTACCATTTTTTGGCTCCGCAGTTTCTTTACCATCTGTCAGAGTTCAATGAGAACCTGCATGTGAATGGCCATGATGGTGGAAGCCCCTGGCCTTACAGGTGGCACTCCCAACTACAAACAGAAGAAGCTATCTTGCAGCTGCCTTTTCCCAAAGCCCTTTGATGAATCCATATGACCCCTGTCCCATCCCTTGCTCTGGGCTGACACCATTTGCTGGTCTTAGCCTGCCTGCACCCAGGCACTTTTAAAATAAATTTTCCTATTGGAAAACACTAGCCTCATGTTTTCTGTTCAGTCTTCAGTTTCTTCAGTTTCTTCACTCCCCATGCATTAGCTCTTGAGGGATTTTTTTTTAATATATAATTTCTTCTACTTGGAATGCTGTTATTCCTCATTTCCACAGATTTAAGTGCTAATTTAAGTGTCACCATTGCCAACTCTTCCCTGTTGCTCTGGCTGGAAACAGATTTCCTTTTCCTGAGAGTAGTTTTTTATAAAGCTCTCATACTTAACTATTTCTATCTTGTATTGCAATTTTTTTATGAATGGCTCAGGCTTCCTTATCAGCTTAAATATCTGATTCAGTTTGAATATTCAAAGATCAGTCTGCAATGCCTGGCACAAAATGATGCTTGAAAAGATTTTTTGTAGCATAGCCATTTCTTTATTTAACAGTTATTGAGCCATCAATAATTGTCAGGTATTTCTCAAGGCACAACATGATAAAGCTTACATTCTAGATGTGGTGGGGGTGGGGAAATAGAGTACAAGCAGTAAGTAATTTAACTTTATCTTTTATTTATTTATTTATTTATTCATTTTAGAGAGGAGAGGGAGGGGAGAGAGAGAGAGAGAGAGAGAGGAGAGACAGAGAGAGAGAAGTGGGGGAGGAGCTGGAAGCATCAACTCCCATATGTGCCTTGATCAGGCAAGCCCAGGGTTTTGAACCAGCAACCTCAGCATTTCCAGGTCGACGCTTTATCCACTGTGCCACCACAGGTCAGGCCAAGCAGTAAGTAATTTAAATAAAATGTAAGAAACTGATTTAAAAACGTAGTAAAAAAAAAAAAAAGTACAGCCAGCTAAGAGAAATTAGAGCAAAGAATGGATTTCAATTTTATGTACAGTAATTTGATTAAGACCCGGTAATTTGATTAAGACCCATCGAGAAGGGAAGATTTAAGCAAAACAGATGTAAATGAGTAAGTTTACAATGTGGATAGCTAGAGAATGTCTTTCAGGAAGAGGGAACAGCTAGCAGTAAGGCCCTGAGGCTGAAGCAAGCCTGATTTGTTTGAGAAATACTAAGGGGATCAGTGTAGCTCAGTGGTAGTCAACCTGGTCCCTACTGCCCACTCGTGGGTGTTTCAGCTTTCATGGTGGGCGGTAGTGGAGCAACCAAAGTATAAATAAAAAGATAGATTTAACTATAGTAAGTTGTTTTATAAAGATTTATTCTGCCAAACTTAGCGAAAATCTGACATAAAGTACTTGGTAAGTAATTATTATTATATGCTTTAACTTGCTGTAACTCCGCTTTATAAATTTTATAAAGTAAAGTTACTTTCCTAATTTATATATA
The DNA here is from genome assembly GCF_036850995.1 of Saccopteryx leptura. NCBI lineage: Eukaryota > Metazoa > Chordata > Mammalia > Chiroptera > Emballonuridae > Saccopteryx > Saccopteryx leptura. The sequence continues at coordinate 145,752,583 of NC_089505.1, forward strand.
ATCACCATTACCGTGAAACTGGTGGGTGGTTTAAAGATTTTACTACTAACAGAGATACAAAAGTGGGCGGTAGGTATAAAAAAAAGGTTGATTACCCCTGTGTAGCTGAAGCAAAAAGAAAGAGGGAGAGTAGCAGGAGATATGGATAATTTTGTGTTAACTGGACTGGGTCACAGAGTGTCCAGAATTTTTTTTTTTTTTTTTTTTGTATTTTTCTGAAGCTGGAAACGGGGAGAGACAATCAGACAGACTCCCGCATGCGCCCGACCGGGATCCACCCGGCACGCCCACCAGGGGTCGACGCTCTGCCCACCAGGGGGCGATGCTCTGCCCCTCCGCAGCGTCGCTCTGTTGCGACCAGCGCCACTCTAGCGCCTGGGGCAGAGGCCAAGGAGCCATCCCCAGCGCCCGGGCCATCTTTGCTCCAATGGAGCCTCGGCTGCGGGAGGGGAAGAGAGAGACAGAGAGGAAGGAGAGGGGGAGGGGTGGAGGAGCAGATGGGCGCTTCTCCTATGTGCCCTGGCCGGGAATCGAACCCAGGACTTCTGCACGCCAGGCCGACGCTCTACCACGGAGCCAACCGGCCAGGGCCAGAGTGTCCAGATATTTGATAAACATTATTTCTTGGTGTGTCTATGAAATATTAGCATTTGAATCATTGGACTCAGTAAAGTATTGTGTCCTCTCCACTATGGCTTTACATCATATAATCCATTTAGGGACTGAATAAAACAGAAGGCAGAGGAAGGGAGAATTTTCTTGCCCTCTCTGCCTGACTGCTGAGCTAAGACATCTTCCCAATAAGTATTTCACCATTGGCTGCCTTCGTCCTCAGACTTTCAGACTAGGACTGAACTATACTAATACCTTTCCTGGGTCACCAGCTTATAGACAGCAGATTGTGGGGTTTCTCAGCCTGTATAACCACGAGTCACTTCCTCATAATATAATCTCTTTATATCTATATATACATATATATGATATGTGTGTATATATACATATTCACATGTACATATGTGTTTATGCATATAAAGTTGAACTTTGAACAACACTGGTTTTTAGTATATGGGTTTAATTATATGCAGATATTTTCAATGAATATATTGGAAAATTTGGGGGAGATTTCCTTAGTACTGTGAAGCAGACATATCAAGTACACTAGGCTACCATATTGCTGCTTCTTTATTGTCAAAGCATGAATCATTTAAATAAATAAAAATTTCTTTTTCATATTATATTTTTCCTTTGATTTCTGGTATTAGTAATATGTATATCATCTACAGTGTTCTGTATCATGTAAGACAAGATTGATGTGCATATCAACAGTCGAATCACCTTGTAAACAAATGATGAAAACTTATGGTAACAATACAGTAAAGTAGTATAAATGTAGTTTCTCTTCCTTATGATTATTTCTTCAATTCATACCTTCTTCCTCATTTTTTATTGAATTTATTGGAGTGACTTTGGTTAATAAAACCACACAGGTTCAAGTGAACACAACTCTGACATCTGCAGATTGCATGGTGCTCTCATCACTCAAAGTCATGTCTCCTTCCTTCATTACTTATCCATCCATCCATCTTTCCCTAACCCCCTCTCTTCTGGAAATTGCCATACTATTGTCTGTGTCTGATTTTTGTTTGTTTGTTTGTTTGTTTGTTTAATCCCTTCACTTTGTTCACCTTTCATGTAACCCTCCTCTCCACTGACAGCTGTCAGTCTGTTCTTATCTATGATTCTGTTTCTATTTTGTTTGTTAGTTTATTTTGTTCATTAGATTCCATACATAAGTAAAATCATAGGTATATGTTTTTCTCTGACTGGCTTATTTCACTACTAGTCTTCAGCTTTCATCCTAGCTTTTCTATGGTCTTTTCTCAACACAACTGCCAGACAGATACCTTTGAAATAAACATCGGAGTACATCCCTTCTCTGTTCACCGTTTCACAGATTGGCTAGTGAGTCTCTTGCTTGGGGGCGACATAGTCAGGCACTCATATGAGTGGCCCCTCCTCCAGAGCCATACCACACAGTCTCTGTCAGAGTCTTCAACCTCCGCTTGCCCAGAGGGAGTGCACCACCCATTCAGGTTGGGTGAACCCAGCCCGCTCTTCCGCAGGAGCAACCTGAGCAGGATGGAGCCATCAGGTGCCAGGAGGACAGATTAAAACAATTCCCCATTGGGGGGAATGGCACAGGCTGAGCTCACAGGGAAGACAAGAATGGTCCCTCCCTGGCCAGGCCTCACAACCCAGCACCAGTATGAGTCCTGGACAAAAACTCAGGGAGACAGGTTCCAAAGGTCCCAGCTCTGCACAGCACTCTGATACCCCTGCAAGACTGAGCTCAGAGCTGGGGCCATAGGAAGTGGTAGGAAAGGCTAAGTGATTTAGCAGGCAGGGTGGGGTGGTGGGCACCAGCTTTTCCTGCTCTGTGGGGAAAAATGGCCCCATTTCAAAGCTACACAACTTTGAAATTACTGTCTGAGTCTTCACCAAGAGCTTCTTCATAAAAATATCACCCCAAAAGGGTGGCTTGAGTGCAGCAGGGTGAGGTTGCCAGTAGCAGGAGGATCAGGCTGTGAATGTGCCAGGCTGTGCTGTGAGAATAGGAGAGCTTGGCCCTGGAAAGATGGTACTTGAGTCTCTAACAGATGCCCTCTCTCCCAGGTGGACTGTGTCCTCACTGATTTTCACCACCAGATGCTATGAGGGTTCCTTTTCCTGGCTCTTGTGCTCTGAGTTGGGGATGTCAGTGTGGGATTGAAACCCCATGCTCCTGGGTGGGGGTACTTTTGCAGCTGAGAATTCCTTCTGGCTTTTCAGCCACTACACATGGGTGTGGATCTAGCCCTTTCTGTGTCTCCACCCTTTTTTCTAGTCTCTATGTGGCTTCTTCTGTAAAATCTTGGTTAGAATATATTTCTGTTCAGTTACACTTCAGTTATTTTTTCAGATTGATTTATTTATAATTTAGCTGTAAATCCACTTTGGTGCTGGGAGGAGGTGAGTGTAGCATCCACCTACTCCATAGCCATCGTGGAATCTCCTTTATGATTCTTTTCTCTAGCCTGCTTGATTATAAGAATACAGTATATAGTATTTATACAAAATAGATGTTAACTGACGATTTTGTCAGTAAGATATTCTGGTCAACAATAGGCTATTAGTTACATTTTGAGAAGTCAAAAGTTATATGTGGATTTTCAACTGTATGGGGGGAGGAGTGAATGACCTTAATTCCAACATAGTTCAGAGGTCAACTGTAAATAGGTATACACATTTATTATTGGTTCTGTTTCTCTGGAAAACCCTAACTAATACATGGGGCTAAAGGATGATAGATCACCAGGACCATGAGGGTCATTTTAAGGACTTAGCTTTCAATCTTAGTGAAATGGTAAACTGTGACAGAGGAGGGATATAATCTGCAGTGGTGGGACTCAGCCAGTTCACACCAGTTTGGCAGAACCTATACTTAATTTTTTGTTGATTTTGGCAAACTGGTTATTGAAATGGCACCTGTAATCAGGCTTCTCTCTAAGGTGGGCACCTGGGCAGCTGCCCAATGTAGAAATCACAAGTTTACATCCCTTACCCTTTCTCTAATGTTCATCTGAGCAACAGCATAGTCTCAGCACCCTCAGTAGTGTGCACTTCGTCCACAGGTGAAAAAAGTTTGACAGAACTCTGCTTATAATACTTATTTATTCATTTCATAAAATTCATTATGCCTTTGATGATACTTCAGTAAACAAACAGATAACTTAAAGAGACTAAATGCCAAACAACCAGGGGCTGACAAACTATAATTGAAAATATCTTAAATAATAATAACTTTATTATTTTTTGTCAGATATTATTTAATATTTTTACATTAATATTTTAAAATTTTTTCTTATAACACAATCTAGTTTTGTGTACTTCTTTTATTATTCTTATTTAAGTATTAAAGTAATGAAATAAACTACCTTCTAGCATATCTTTTTTTATGTTTAAAATGGTCATTAGGGCAGAGAAACAGTTGTTAAATTATATGAAACCCACCACTAATGTGTTAAACATTACATTCATCACTAGATATATGGCATACTGCTAAACTTCTGGTTTAGAGTTAAGCATTTAGAAAAGAGAGAATTTTAAATACTTAAAAAAGTTTTCAATGAGAAGCTACTATGAGTTAAACACTTCTGGGCATGTATGGTTACAAAATTAAACAAGAAGATTGTTTTCTCTCTTGATAGGGTGTTATACAGAGTCAAATTTCTAATTTTAATGAAGTCCTTCTTATCAGTGATTTTTTCCAGGGATCATTCTTTTTGTTTTTATATCTAAAAAGTCATCACCAATCCTGAGGTTATCTGGATTTGCTTCTGTGTTACCTTCTTGAAGTTTCATATGCATGTCTCTTCATAAATATTTTCTTTTCTACCAATCTTTTTAATATAGTACATATTTTAAATAACATTATGAGAAGTAGTTCAATACAATAGGAAACTTGAAGATGCAAATACTAATTCATTCTGACAAATGATCTGAGTAAATGTGCACTTTGGATATATTTTAGTTTTCTGTAAAAAGCAATAGAAAAGTACAGAGTTTGATGATTTTCCAATATGTGGTGAATATGAAAATTGTAAACATTCTTACAACAGAAAATTACCTTTCCTTTGAAAAATACACTTGCAAATTCATCATTTTCTGTTAAGGGTGGTACTTCACTTTGAAATTATAGGACTTCTATATGTTTGTGCTATTTTTATTCTTATTAATAAGCTTAACGTATTTCTGGAAAAAAATTTCAAAAATATTTTTATTGAAGTGCTTGGTAATAATGATAAAAAGTAATAAAATATATTTACCCAAAAAGTCTGAATAAGAATGTTGTGAGATAATATATGTATACACATTTTAATATATAGGGGGTCCTTGGTTTATGACAGTCTTAACATACGATGTTTCAAGTTTATGATGCTCATTCCATAAAAACTTAAAAAAATTGAGGTGTGAGTGTTTTGGCTTACATCATTAGCATCCTACTCACAGACTATGTGAGGGAACTAGTTTGGTTGTGCACAACAGAGGATACACAGTAACGTGGCATGTTTGTGTTTTTATGTTCTAGATTAGGATTTTACAACTGTGTTAGGATAGGTGACTTAGGCTTGTGTTTCAACTTACACCAAAATTTGGGTCGTTGTAGGAATAGAACTGTGTCATAACCCAACGACCCCCTGTATGTATATATGTAATAGTAATTTATACTACATATGTATATATACACATACAAATAGAAACACACACACTCAGCCATATAAAGAATCATTTAAAAATGATTTCTGTGTTAAGCAAACTCACATACAATATACAAAAGACATGTACATATACATAAAAACTCATCTATTTGTCTATTATTAATATACCGTTTTGCTTGTGAATGGTATAGATAAGATTGTATTTTACTCTCATAGCTTTCATCTCTCTATCTCTCTGTCACATTAAGAGGCCATAATATTTTATAATATTCAACTATTATCAAAGATGAAATAACCATATGCAATAGGACACTCATCACAAGCTTCTATTGATAACCTGGTTAGTTAATTAGTCTCTTGTTTGTCGAGGGGGCCATGATTCATTACAAACAAAACCATGAAATCTGGAACATTGCCTGAAAGCCCAGGCATAATGAACTATAATAAAAATCTAATTTGTCATTAAAAGGCTTTTATGCAATACAGTGTGCATATGGCTCAACACTAGGGGCTTTACCACACAAGTTAAAGGGACGTGCCCTGGCAGTGACAGGACATTTATAGTGAAATTTCCAAGTTTATACTATTCTGAACCCTATTACTTTGTATAAATAAAAGAGTCTTGTGAAATGTCTGATTATACCCACTGAGCTTCTTTTCTAGAGCACATCTCCAAAACTGTGATATCCATGCATGCCTTATGGATTTCTTATCATATGGAGCTTTTCCTAAACTTATGATGTCACAAAACTGCAGAAGCTTTTATATTTGAGTTGTTGTGGGCCTACATTTCTTGGGATATGTTCTGGGTATGCTGGACAATTGGACTAGCAGATTTTTAAGGTCTATTCCACATGCTATGTTATGTGATCCAGGATTATTTAGGCCAAAATCATCACTGATTCAACAGGCTTATGAGCTATAATGTATCCAGGAATTTTAAGTGAGGAGAAGTCCTCAATTATTTGCATCAGTAGGATGTGATCACTTTCTTACCAGATATATATATATATATATATATATATATATATATATATATATATATATATCTCATATCACTTATGACTAATTAATTCTACAACTGGAGCTATAACAGAGAATTATAAGCATTCTTAACTAAGATATAGAAAATACTTATTTTCCACTAAAATGTTCTATGTCTTAAGTAAGAAATCAAATTAGGCTCTTCCTAGAAAAGACAATCAAATAGTATAACCTGAGTGACTGTCCCCAAAGCCTATTTCTTTTACCATCACATTGTTTTGCTCTGTAAATTTTGGCCCTAGCCCACCAAGGTACCAGTAAGCTGTTTTTACAGGGAGTGGGAGTGTAAATGTGAGCATCTACATGTGTTTGGGTTTCTGGATCTGTATTCCTTTCCATGGATATAGCCTTCTGTTCTGTTCAGATGTAATGTCTCTCAGTTATACCTTAGTAGCAAAGAAGACCCCTTAAATTGATAAGTACAAATGACATCCTTTGGAATGAACTGATTTATGCGCATTGCTGAAATTTAGGCATACTGCCCTTACGTCAAATTGTATATGGCAGTGAGGCAAAGCTAATGGGCCGTTAAAAAAATCAATTTCAAAAGAATGTTATTAGACAGATGTGGGGAACAAACAGCCAAGAGCAGATGTTGGGAAAAACCAGCAGTGAAAGGATCAAGAAGGAATATTGAACACCTGTGTGATTAGATGGTTATAAAAGAGCATTCTTCACTTTTCATTTACTCAGTGGGATTATTTTTATGTATTGTTTAGCCAGTCATTTCAGAAGGAAGATAATTAAAGGTTCTTCATCCAAAACTCCCTGCTCTGCAGGTGCAGAACCTCAGCACTCGGCACCCAGCAAGCCTAATTGAGATCCAAGTTTTCTTAGTTACATGACAATGACCACAAAGATCTTTCTCTCCTGCCATCCTCAATGAGAGCAGGAGGGTGTTTTTGTACTAAATGTTATAAAAACAACAAGTTAGTTCAAGTGTTACTTTAATAGCCTAGTGAACCGAGGTAGTTGAAATGAAACTTTAGAGTTCCAATAGCAAAAGACTCTGGACTACTGTGCCTTCTCAAAATAATGGACGATGATAAAAGTGTCTGTTAAGTAATTACAATAAAGAAGAATAAGAAATAGTAAAGAAAAATAGTGATGCAGAAATTCATCCTACAGAAAAATACATAAGAAAGCACTGGTAACTAAGCATGGTGACCTTGGTCTAGATTCTAGAACGTGAGCTACATTAAAGCAGCCTTGATCAAGTGGACAGTCTTTGAGAAAAATTTGAAGTCTAGTACCTACCAGAGAACGCATCATATAGGATGTGTAAATAACCTATTGTTAGTGTTGAAATTGATGATAGTTGCAAATTTGAGAATCTTTCAAAGATTGTCATAGTTCCCGCAGAAATGGATCACAAGGTAAATAAACATATTCCATGAAACAAATATATTCATGCATAAAGCAGTAATTTGATCTTACAGAAAACGAAGAACTCCATGTTATTGCCAAGAGAAATTTTTTTTAAATAATTCATTTAGTTGGATTTGAAAGAAAATCAAACTATTGAAATATAGTTGAATCATAATCATTATGACATAAAGCACATTAACACTGAGCTGTACCCTTGCTCTGTTTCCACAGGGGATGAAAGTCACGCAGCCTGTAGTGTACTTTCAGTTTCTCCTCCCTGAGACCTTAAACATTTACACAGTGGCAGAATAGTGTAGTGGAAAGGCTGTGCTTTGCAGTCAAACAAAAGTGGTTCTAACATGCATGGAGTTTACTTAACCCTTCTCTACACCTTAGTTTTTTTCACCTGTAAAATAAATATGCCTACTACACAGGATTACTACATAGACAACATAAAACTCTTCATGGCAAGTGCTTACCCCAATGCTTTTTACTGAGTTCAAAGTAAACATTAGTTATTAAATAAGAATTACTACAAGTGAATAGGGTATCACAGCTATGCATGGTATCATATATAATTCATTTAATTAAAAATTGAACTACTATATCACTTTTACTCTCCCAGAATTCTATCTATATTCTGTTATTTTAATGTAGTAAACCAAGAAAATTCTCTGTGAAAGACATTTGTGGTAACTCTTGTTTTATGTCTTGTTGACCAAGAAGTAAGAAGCTTGGATTTATAAATGTGATAGAAAATAAAAATTGTATATAACACAAAGGTGTTCTTTTATGAAAGACATGCAATTGTGGAGGAACATTATGTGTTAAGGTAGCGGTTCTCAACCTGTGGGTCGCGACCCGGTGGGGGTGGAACGACCAAAACACAGGGGTCGCCTGAAAGCTGTTTAAGGCATATAAATGATCATTGTAGGGCATATAAAAGATCAATGCATTGATTCAGTTAAGCATGTGATGAGATCATTTTCTTTTTCAATAAAAGACCATAGTAAGTAGAATCTAACAGATAAACTTGACTTCAACAGTTGTATTAAACATTCAGTATCCAATATGACAGTGTATTAAACTGTGGTCTCTGATGCCCTTATGTTTGCACAGATACATAAAAAGCAAACTATTTTAAAAACATTTCAGAGCTAAGAAATGTAATTGCATATAAAGTCTGACTTCAGGGACATTATTGAAGGCCCTTGTACTGGTCCCCTAAACCCTCAAAGGACAACATAAGGGTTTTCCTAAATTCATGATGTAATTTTTTTTTTATAATAAGTAACCCTTTTAAAAAAGTTAAAAATAATTAAGCTCTCATTAGTCATTTATATTGTGTTGTGAATGGATCTGATGTTGTGTTGACTATTAATGTGTACTTGCTAGAAGCTGTTTGAAGAATGATAGTTGGGTTATCTATGACTCAAGAAAAAGTAGATAAAAGAACAGCAAGGAGAGAAAGGGTTACAATGAGGAGTTTGTTGGTGCTTAGGCAGAATTTATTCATATAATGCTTTTGTCAAGGGTCAGCACTAGTGAAATTACAGCTCGAACTAGCTGTTCCTTATAGTCAGCAACGCTCACTCCAGTGATGCATCCACTGTAAAATGTCTGAAATTTATTGGGTCACCAGCTTTAACAATAGGAATTAAATGGTTCACTGTTTTCTTAGCTAGTGAACCCAAACTTCCTTTCTTTAGACTTCATTCATAATTTGATCCCTTCTCTCTTGTCAATCACACTGAAATTACAGCTGTATATGACTGCTTTGGATACACTGGACACATTTACAAGAATTGTGAAGTTGGGACTCTCCAAAGGTATCTGCACTCTCAGCACGTGCTAACTTTACCATCTTGTAACAAAAGTTGTCATCAGTCCACACCTTCTGAATTTTTAAACATCTGAATGCATTCTTTTCATATTGAGACACTTACTGATATTAAATTATTTATTTAGTTAATCTAAAAAAGTAAATATTATAAGAGATCAAATGCTTTTTTTAGATTGATTACCTATAAAGCTTGAAAATATTGAGAATTTTTTTCTCACAGAAAAAAGTTTTACTTCTTTAATTAGTCAATATATTTAAGCTTATGTTTATTGTTATGTTTTCAGTCATGATTTATTTTCAATAATTAATACTGGTCTCTCAGATCAATTAGTCTTATATATAAATTTTTGATCTTTAAAATTAATGTAAAAATAATAGCAATAAAGATATATTTATTAATAGATGAGTATAACACTGATAGAATCTTTCCTTAGGCTAATTTCTCACCAGACCATGTTCTTCTCTGGTCTTAGGGTCAGCTTCTCTGAGAACCTACTGGTAAATCTGAAGGCACAGGGAACCTTGAGCTGATATGACTTTTCTACTGTGCCAAATAATTACTAGACTGGATTTTTAGTTGACTGAATGGTTTATATTATTTCTTTTTGTTATGGTGGCCTTCAGTAATCTTTAAATAGCACATTTAAAAGGTTGATTAAAATTCAGTTATTAAAATAATTTAAATCTGATAATAAAATTAATAACTCACATTGCTAATATACTCTAAAGAGTCAGTTTCCTAGCGGAGTCTTGGAGAAGAGAAAAGAAAGTCTTTGAGTCAACAGAAAAAGAAAACAAAAAAATTAAAGGAAAAATAAGATTTATATCATAGAAATACAGTTGTAAACTACTTTTTTCTTCCTGCCCACCATCCTCAAATGCATGAAGGAGAATGTTAGAAGTCTAGCAAGAATATAGTAATGTGTCAAGTGAATGACGTTTCCAAAACTATAGGCACGGATTCCCTAGTAAGGAAATGAACATGAAACGGAGCCACTTCTACCTCTCCATTTTTTTGAGACAGCAATCAGCTGTGTCCTTAGACCTGAATTGTGGAAATTACATTGTTATAGTATTTCTATGTGTTTTAAAGAGTGAAACAACAGAAGTCATAACTATGAAACAGATGTGCATTATACATAGACTTGCTAGGAACCTATGAACAAGGAGAAAATGACATAACAGAAAGTGATACTAGATGTAGATAGAATTGAGGGGTAATTTAATTTTGATTTGAAAAACACAGTTTTGGACACTTCTATTCATGGGGAAAGCTAAATCATAGCAAACGTAGTACATAGTAATGAAGAGCAAAAGAATAAGAAGACAAAATGTAGGAGCAACATTTTACCAACAGTGTATCCTAAAGAAATCAAAACATGTGGGGAAAAGGGTGGTAGAAAAACTGAAAATTTTATAAACAAGAATATGGATTAATTTGGGACTAAGAATGTTTTACAAGGAAAAAAATGGCATCCTTTCTAAAATGATTAAGTAAAAAATGTTATGAGATAACTCTACCTAACTGCCAAAATTATTTGACAACTAAAGAGTGGGTCAAAAAAGGAAAAGTATAACTGACAAGTAAGAAATTCTGTCAGCAACAGCAGCATATAAATAAAAATGTTTGGGCTCTATCTTCTTCTTATCAAAAAGAAAATATGTATATACATATCCTAAAATTCGCTGATACCCTCTGTATAATCTCAATCTTATTTTGTGCCCCTTAAGTCAAAACTCACGAGATTCCTCTCCATTTACTGCACTCATCTTGGAGAGCTTTGCTGTGTATTTGATGAACAGTTGCTATTACAGGTTCATAAATGTCATTACAAAATATTTCAGGTCTTGAAAGACTCTATAATTTTGTAGGTTCTGCCTTTAAAATGCATCCTGTCACTCCTCACAACCCCATAACTATCATGCTGGTAAATGCCATCATTATCTTTTGCTTGCAATTCTCCTAATTCATAAACCCTGATTTTTCCTTTGCTTCCTCTACAGGTCAGTCTCAAAACAGCAGCGTAGTGTACCTGTTACAATAAGTCAATTTCTCCATCCCTATTACTATCCACAGCCATGCTCTGGCTTCTCTTTTCACTCAGAATACAAGTCAAATTTATTACAGTGGTAGACAAACCCCTAAGTAATCTCACTTTCCTGTTCTCTCTGACCACACTTCTGTCCATTTTTTCTTTTGCCCAGTCAACCCTGGCCACACTGACTGCTGGATATCCATGAAACATATAAGAAGAATGTTCCTATTTTAAGTTCTTTATACTTGGCAATTCCTCAGTCTAGAATACTCACCACTCAGATATATTTATGTCTCGCTTGAATCTTCATTTCCTTTCAGGCTTTACTCCAATTCTACCTTACTGAAGAGGACTACCCTGACCCCTATATAAAATAAAAATCTTATTCTCTTACCTACAACCTGTTCCTTCTTAACCTTCCCTATTGTTTTCCATAATAATAATGTTCCTCTGACATAATATATATTCAATTATTTATTTGATGGTTGTCTCTTTTCCCTCATTAAAAAAGTATAATCCATGTAGGAACCGTGTGCCTGTTAAATGAAAAGTGCAATGTCTGCAAATATGTGACCTTCATGTTTTTTGATGTTTTGTTATATAATAATGCCTTACTTTTTTATCTCTTTATACTTAGATAAATATATAAAATACATATACTATCTATATATAAATATAAATGTTTTCTATATTTACTACATATTATGTATAAATATATTGTACCTATTTATATAAGTATTTAAATTTAATGTATTCCTTAGAGTTTTTAGATTTATTTGGAAGAAAGTATCTGAAAGTAAATGGTTAACTTTAACATTTTATTTTTGTATATAATACAATATCAAATATAACCCTGTATAACTTGGCATTAAAAAAAAACACATATCTGGGCAGCAGAGTTCTAGAAAAAATTCAAGCAGTGTTTGTCTATGGCTCCCACCAATAAACTGTGACTCAGAAAGCAATCACAGATAACCTTTGAGCTTATGCCATGTTTTAGTCAGCTATTGCCACAATAATACTGTGTAACAAAGAACTGCTATAACTTAGTGACATGTGACAGTCAACATCTATTTCTCACTCATGTGTCTGCTCTCTGTCATATCTATAATGCCTGTTAGTCAAAGCAGTCGCTTGGTCAAGTTATCAATGAGTCATTCAGGCTGAAAGTCTCTTCCATACTTAAAGTCGAAGGAGGCTGTATAGATTTGCTTTGAAAAGGAAAGTTTATTTTCTGCTAAGGAAATAGAATTTTTGAAATGGGTTGTGGATTTCTTCCTACTGAAGTAATCTTTTGAGATGGTTCTAGTAATAGGATAAAAATAAAATATTTCAAGTGGTTTTGTGTGTGCATGTGTGTGTGTGTGAGTTTAGCTCTGTTTCTAGAAAGTAACATGTAATTGGTAACAAAACCAAATGTTTGCAGGGCATTTTAAATGTATAATTCATATAAACCAAAAATGATAAAACAATAGACAGATCCTAATGACTTCATTTAACTATAGAAAATATGCAAAAATACTAAGTAGAACAGATTTTGTCTTTAACATTTTAATGAGCTTTGGGAATTTCATGCCTATTAGTTATGTTGCCCTAATTACTCATTATAATTCTAATATGCATTTTATATTTAATTACAATGCTTATAAAGATTTGTTATGGACAGTAAATTATTATAAGTTGCATGTGCATAATGATTACGAACTGAATTTGTTAACTTTTATACCAGCATTCAGTTTTGGTAACTTTCAGTTTAACCACTGTCTAATTAAACAAGTATTTGTTTGAAGTTTGAAGCAGTGTCCTGTGTGTGTGTGTGTGTGTGTGTGTGTGTGTGTGTGCCAATTTTCATCAAATTTTATTTTTAGTTTCCTTAGTTATTTACTGAGATAAGCTCATATCAAAACATTAAAGTATTATTAATTTATCTTAATTATTTAAAGATTGTAGGTTTGTTGAGACATCTTAACAGGGAGCCCACTGTCAGATGATTAGAAGCTTTCTGTTAGGGTAGGTAATGCTGAGTAATTTGCTGAGATGTCAGCTTATTTACATCTCAAACACAGAGGTATGAAATTTAAAAAGATAATTCTCACATTTTATAAACAATAAGAATACTTGGCTTATATCAACAAGAATTTCTCTTCCCATTTGACATAATTCATTTCCACAATTCTTAGATGATAGTTATTTTCCAAATTGTTCACATTAAAAAATATATTAATAGCTCCAGAGTCATCTTCTACCCTTGAAATTTAGTTCATGGTCTGCGTCAAATGGGTAATCAGTACATGTTAATTGATTATTAGGATGGTAATAAGATCTCCTTATAAAGATTCACATTCACTTAGAAAGAAAAATAACAGGAACTTGAATGTTAATAAAACCATAACTTTGTCAGATGAGGCCTATATTTTTGGACTCCAGATAATCTTTTCTTGACCTGGATAATATTTACCTTCAGTGAACAAGGGAGGGCAGAAAAGAAAAAGGTCATATAAGAATTAGCAAAAAGATTTTTATCTGAAAAATTCCTACATATAAATATTTATATTGTTTAGCAGTAAGAGCTCTACACTGAAGATTCAATTAGGGTCTTAGCTTATAATTACTTACTAACTGTGGAATACTGTGCAAATATGGTAACATTTAAAAAACTTTAATTTTTTAAGATTTTAATATAAAGAATGAGTACCTAAAGTATATAATGAACACTTGAAAATGTGAGGTACTGTTATACAAATACTACTGCTACACTGATTCAAAGTGGTTGTTTATTTGACAGAGTAATGTAGGTAGTTAGCATTCATCTTCCTCAGATCTTCCAATATCATTTATCCTTTGGTGAATGTAGTATGTATGCATATATGCATTTATGTTCATTCATCTATGTATATGTATAAATATATCTGTAATTATTTGCATAATTTTTAAATCACTAACTTGTCATCAGTTGACCACTTAGAATATAGATATAATAATTTCATATACCATTCCATTGTTTATTATGTACTTAAATTTTTAGTTCACCTTTTGCATTACTTTTATGAAAACAATTATCCATAGACTTGTGTGCTATTTATATATGATATTCACTGATATTATTAACTTCTATGATAGTAGCATTATTAATAAAAATACCATTATACATAATCATTATATTATGGTTATTTGCATATTTATGCAAATTACAATATTTAACTCTATATAGAAAACACATACAGCTGTATATTAATAAAACCTATTATTAGTATAGCATCACTATTAATAATAATACTATTATCTCTTTTTTACATAATGTCTCTAATGTAGGGTTTATTTCTTAGTTATTTTGTTTTTGTAAAGAAGTAACATTTTGAGCATTTACTGTTTGTCAGTTACTATGATCTTAGCAGCTAGAACTATGCTTTGGACATAACACATTTTATAATTTGAGTGAAGATGAATAAATAATAGCGTTCCTATTGTATAGCCTTTTGACTATGGGAAAGCTTTTTCAAGATTATTTTTTGTTTAATAGCCTGAGTCTAAGAGTCTTTGAGGGGAAAATAACAAAGTAATAGATAAAACTTCTTATCAATCTAATGTTTTTATGGCAAGATTCTCTGAATATTTATTTAATTTTAAGAATTAATTGTTATTTTGTTAAGAAATATAAATAACTGCATAAATCTTTTAAAGTATTTCTAACAAGACTTAATTCTAAAAACTTAAATTACTTTGAAATTGAGTTTGCGCCAAATTGTATATTGTTTGTGGTAATTTAATACACCACACTGCTAGAATAAAAGAAATATTCCCTGTTTTTCTACTCATTTCTCTGTCATCTATGCATTTGATTGAGCTTGCCCAAACTTACTGCATTTAAAACTAAACAATCTGTACCTTTTTTTATGCCTGAGCTCTTGCCATCAAGAATTCTTTGTCATCTCTTCAGTAATTATATATTATAGTCCCTTAGCAGTCACATTGTAATGTTTACACTTCTTAACTTTCCCTTAGTGATTGCAAAGGCTTATTACTTGTACTGTTGGTAGTTTTCTGTGGTATAAAGTTGAATCTTGTATAATTAAATTGTGGGTAGGGTGGACTGGAGGAACTTGAGTCTGAAAAAGTGAAAATTGGCTCAGTTTGGTTCTTCATCAAAGGCTGAGCTATGGAAGTTTCAACAGGATTGGAAAGTCCTGGGGGAAAGGATCAACTGAATGTGGGAGCTGGGGAAGGACATCCATTCTCACAGCAGGTCAAGGGTAAAGGATTTTAATTTATTTAGCTTCTCTCTACCCACTTGCTCATTCCCATCCAATGAAGGGCTATGCAAGTGGAAAGGGATGGTCATTTACAGATTGACCAGACCTCTCTCTTTTACTCTTAAGTAGCTAGCTCTCTACAAGACATGGAAGAATTTTACAAAACCAGGCAGATCATGAGGGGAGGGGAAACTTGTGGTTTCCCAGTATTTCTCTGACTAGAAAATAAATTCGTTTCTCAAAAGTGTTACATTACAACCTGGTGCCTGGGCCAGAAACCTTGAGGAACAAATAAGAGGGATTTAAGAAACAAAAGAAGCATTCAGAAATAGAGGTTTTTGGAGGGGTCAGTTTGTTTTAGACTTGGAGTTACTGGTACTCTGTGCATATTTTTTATAGTTGTATAGCTTTTGTGAACTGCTCTGACCAAGAATGCCACTTTAGGTCTTAGGTGTGTGTCACATGAGATTGTTACTCTAGCTTATGGGTCTTTGTCCTAAGAGAATGATTTTTATGATACAGATGAGCAGAATTATTACACAGAAAGAGTAATTTTTAACAGGAGTGGCCTGAGCAAATAGGTGGGCCATGCCTGACCTTAAACAAAGAATAGTTGGCCCCAGTGGGTAACCGCAGGAAAATGCTAGAATAATAAGCCAGAACAACCGTGGCAAATAGGCAGTAATAGGAGCCTCGTCAGGCAACAGCGACACTAACTGTAATGTGTAGACTGCTGAATGGGGGTAGAGAAATATTCCAAGAATATTGCTGCAGATTCAAACAATAAAAAGGTTGTAAATAAAAGGTCTGGGCAGAAATAAGAAATCAGATTTCCCCAGGAAGTTAAGAAAGAAATGGAGGGATACAAGCACTTGTCTCAGTCATAACTGAGAAGCAATAAATTAATAAAAACAGGAAAAAATGAATCCAGACTAATTAAATGGTGGAGAGATTCTCAACAAAATAGTTGCACTTGTAGCAGCCAATCCAGAGAGACACTAAGGGAAACACGGCATGTTAAACACCTAAAGACAGTGATACGTAGGAGGGAAAAACATGCAGCCTTCAATTGCTCTTAATTAAAGTATCAATTTTTCATTTTATTTTACTTAGAAAATTAAATTTAGCAGGGTGACATTGATCAATAAGAGTATATAGGTTTCAAGTAAACATTTTTATAGCATTTGAACTGTTGGTTATGTTATATACCAATCACTCAAAGTCAAATCATTTCAGTCACCTTATCTGTGTACCTCTTTACTAAATAATGTATCAGAAAAGGGAAAAATGCATTAGTTATTACTCATTCTAAACAAATATCCCCACCCTACCCCTCTCAAAAAAAGAAAGATAAAATAAACTATCACTGTGGCTGTGGGTTAATCTAGTGGAGAGAGCCAGACAGGATAAGAGAGAACAGTCAGGAACATATTGCAGCAATTAAGATTGAGGTAGGTGCCCTGGCTGGTTGGCTCAGCGGTAGAGCATTGGCCAGCGTGTGGAAGTCCCAGGTTAGATTCCTGGCCAGGGCACACAGGAGAAGCACCCATCTGCTTCTCCACCCTTCCCCCTCTGCTTTCTGTCTATCTCTAACTTCCCCTCCCGCAGCCAAGGCTCCATGAGAGCAAAGTTGACCTGGGTACTGAGGATGGCTCCATGGCCTCCGCCTCAGGTGCTAGAATGGCTCTGGTTGCAGCGGAACAATGCCCCAGATGGGCTGAGCATTATTAGCCCCTGGTGGGCATGCCGGGTGGATCACGGTTGGGTGCATATGGGAGTCCGTCTGTCTGCCACACCCCATTTCTCTCTTTGGAAAAATACAAAAAAAAATGATTAAGGTAGGTATAGAAGTAGAATTATAGTGGTAGAAATACAAGATGAAAAAGGATGCTAGAGAATTATTTAAAAAGCAAAATGAATAGGGCTGATTATAAATTGAACATAAATGGAGAGGATGATGGGGAAGTTAAAAATTACTCCTGAGTTTTTGGTTACCATAATTAGAAAGATGATAAAAACAGTGGAGAACAATGTCAGTGGTCAATGATAGGAAAGTGTTGAAAATCTTAAGTTCTTAAATTCAATTTGGGGACACATTGAGTTTGAAATGTTCCTGAGACAGCCACAAGTCCATATCGGATAAAGATGGGGTAGAAGCCCTGGCCGGTTGGCTCAGCGGTAGAACATCGGCCTGGTGTGTGGGGGACCCGGGTTCGATTCCCAGCCAGGGCACATAGGAGAAGCGCCCATTTGCTTCTCCACCCCCACCCCCTCCTTCCTCTCTGTCTCTCTCTTCCCCTCCTGCAGCCAAGGCTCCATTGGAGCAAAGATGGCCCGGGCGCTGGGGATGGCTCCTTGGCCCCTGCCCCAGGTGCTAGAGTGGCTCTGCGCGGCAGAGCGACGCCCCGGAGGGGCAGAGCATCGCCCCTGGTGGGCATGCTGGGTGGATCCCGGTTGGGCGCATGCGGGAGTCTGTCTGACTGTCTCTCCCCGTTTCCAGCTTCAGAAAAATACAAAAAAAAAAAAAAAAAAAAAAAAAAAAGATGGGGTAGAAAGGTCTAGGGGCCAGAAGAGAAGGCTGGCCTGGGTTATGAATGTTTGAGTCATGTGTGTAAAAGTAATAATTGATGTTATGGAAAAACATGAAATTGCAGGATTGAGAGAAAGCTTTTCAAAAACTGGTGTCTCCTATTTGTTACTATGAATTTTGAGAATTCTTCATATTGTTTCTGCCATATCTATATATATATAGACTTGTCTCAGGAGAAATAATATTTAATAAACACAGAGAATGTTAAACACAAACCAAATAGTCAAAGATAAAGTAAATCAAAGTTAGAAGTAATGAGTTATTTATTTATTTATTTATTTATTTAACTTTATTGATATAGGCAAGGAGAAAGAGACAAGAACATCAAGCTGCTCCTGTATGTGCTTTGACCAGGGAATCAAACCAGCAACCTATGTGCTCCAGGACAATGCTCCAACCAACTGAGCTATCCAGCCAAGGCCAATTTATTTATTTATTTATTTATTTATTTATTTATTTATTTATTTATTTATAGAGACATTTTTATGTATTAATAGAGACAAAGAGAGGAAGAGAGAGAGGGGAGAGGAAAAGGAAGCATTCATCTGTTTTTTTACTCTGGTGTGCTTTCATTGGTTGCTTTCCATTTGTGCCCAGATGGGGGATTGAACCCACAACCTTGTTGTTTTGGGACAATGCTCTTAACTGACTGAGCTAACTAGTCAGGGCCTAGAAGAAATAAGTTATTTTAAAAGTGCTCTTAATCTTATGTACATATAATGATCTGTATTATACAAATGTAGAATTTCAACCTTTTAAATATTTTCTGCACAGAAATCCTTTGAATGGTAGTGTTACGGTAGACTCAGAAATAATTAAATATTTTGTTTCAAAATATATTACAGTAAGTTCTGAGAAAGGACACTATTGTACTTGTTGAAGAGAAAAATAAATAATAGAAGGAATAAAAAATTCATGAGAAATATAGGCTCTGGCAGGTTGGATCAGCAGTAGAGCACTGACCAGCGTGTGGAAGTCCTGGGTTCAATTCCAGGTCCGAGGACACAGGAGAAGCGACCATCTGCTCCTCTATCCCCCACTCCCTCTCTCTTCTCTTTCTTTTTCCCTCCCGTAGCCATGGTTTGGTTGGAACAAGTTTGCCCTGGGTACTGAAAATGGCTCCATGGCCTCACCACAGGTGTTAAAATAGCTTGGTCGCAAGGCAACAGAGCAATGGCCTTCAGATGGGCAGAGCATGGCCCTGTAGGGGGCTTGCTGGGTGGATCCCGGTTCAGGCACATGTGGGAGTCTGTCTGTCTGCCTCCCTGCCTCTCACTTAATAAAATAATATTATTAAAATAAAAATAAAACAAAACAAAATATTTATGAAAAATGAAATTTTCTGTTTCTAATTGGTTTCAGGGAAATTAATAATATAGAAGTTCTATTCATATTTTGTATCTTACTAGTCTTTATTAAACCATTTCACTTCTTATGTCTTTTTAGTTTTGATTGTTTTTTTATCAGAATGGTGGAAATATGTTTCTGTAAGGCAAAGGTAAATAGACTTTCATGTGTCAAGAAAACTATAAAAGATTAGAGTTACTATCAGGGCAGAGTTTATCACAGAATGATAGATTTACAGGAAATAACACTGAATCATTGCTATCAACCATCAAAGGCAAGCTCCTCCATTTTGAGAGAAAATTCCATAAGATTCTATCAGATTCTAATGTTTCTTAAGAGATTTCATCAAGTAATATTTTGCCAACATTCATGGTATATTGGCATTTGATTTTTTAGAATGCCTGTACTATTTTGAGTTGGCTATCATATTGTCTGTCATTTTAAAAATATTTACTGAAACAACTATTTTCACAACTGAATGTTATTCAATGGAAAATTTAGTTCCAACCATAAAACATATGTGTTCCATTAGCAACAACCTAGATAGTATTTGCAAATGTGCTTCGAGTTCTTTAGAAAACTCCTTTCCTGTATACCTGTGTCTGTAATAGTAGCCCAGTTCTTCAAAATCAGGGAAAGGACTGGAGCCAATGTGAATCAGATGCTTACAGGTATTTATGTGTGGAACAGGAACAGGGTAAATAAGGAGAAATTTATTGTATGAAATGTGCGGTATGAAGACTACCAACAGAGATTTGTTCTATGTTTCCTTTTTTTATGACAGAGAAGGAAAAATTGGTTTTAACATTTCCCAGAGTTATAGTTTTAATAATACAGTGTATGTATCTCAACACATACCACTGATTTCAACTGCTTTGATATGCCCTCCCTTCACATTCATAGATCTAAACAAACCAAATAAGCTAGGACATTATTACATATTGCCAAGCTTTTTAGGAACTAATATTCACCAAATAATTTATATATTGAAGGAATTTAGGGCATTTACAGATGAATAGAAAAAATTTTATCACAGTTCAAAGAGTTAGGCTTCTCACACATTATTGTTTGATTATATGTTCAATTAGATGTGATCATACAAAAGTAAAATACCTTAATATAAAATTAAGGAGGGAAAGAGTAAAGAAGTGCTTAGTTTAACTGAGGTGGACTTTAAAATGATGATGATTTTTAGGTATATAATTTGGTATTAGGCAAACTAACTTCTATAGAAAGCAAGGTAGTAATGATAGAAAAGAGTCTAAATGTTCACTGCTTATAGAAATTATATAAAAACCTATATGAAACTTTAATATGCTATGTAATTATAATCACAGTGAAGATAGAATGGGAAAGTAGTCACATGGATGTCACTATGGTTAGTCAATATTTACTAAGTGTATCTCTGAGAGGAAAAGAAGGAAAGGAAGAAGATGAAACAAAAGAGAAAGAAAAGGAAGCTCATCTGAATCATAGGCTTGGTAGATACTCACATAAGTCACTTAGCTCAGTGATCCCCAACCCTCGGGCCACGGACTGATACTGGTCCGTGGGCCATTTGGTACCGGTCCGCAGAGAAAGAATAAATAACTTACATTATTACTGTTTTATTTATATTTAAGTCTGAACGATGTTTTATTTTTAAAAAATGATCAGATTTCCTCTGTTACATCTGTCTAAGACTCACTCTTGATGCTTGTCTTGGTCATGTGATACATTTATCCATCCCACCCTAAAGGTTGGCTCGTGAAAATATTTTCTGACATTAAACTGGTCCGTGGCCCAAAAAGGCTGGGGACCACTGAGTTAGCCCATGTCATTATGTCCAGGCATCATAAACCTAATTTGTCCTCACTCACACAGTCCCTAGCTAAGTACTAATAATGAGAATACATATTAATTAAGCATATATTTTTTTGGAAACAGTAAAGTTTTTTAAATGCATTATCTTAAAAGCACATGCATTTGAAGCTATTTTATTTTTATTTTCAGGATGAAAAAGTTAAAATTAGAGTTGATGAGTAACCTCCCAAGGTCACTTAATTGCAAAATAGATTCAAATCCAGATCTTTTTCACTTAGAAATTTTCATTATACAGGTACACATTTGTTAGTTCACAAGCAGTTTGGACATGGCTATCTCTACTTAAATGATTTCATCATGAGAGAATAATCTTTTCATCTAAATTAAGATATCACCTCTTCCTTGAAGCCCAGGTAAATCCTTCCAGAAAAGCATCATCCCTCCCTCCTGTGCATTCTGATCTTATAGATCACTTGGGACTTGTTCACATGGCTTCACAGTACAGCTTCAAGATAAATTTAAAATCTATTTACATTTAAGTTCTCTAACCTCAGTGATCCTGTTTACTCCTTGGTAAAATGGGAATACATATCTTCATTGTAAAGTTGTTGTTAAATTAGAATATAGAAATGGAGCACTTTGAAAGTATCTGGTTCAAGAAAGGAACTCAAAAGCAATAATTTTTGCTTGATATTTGATTCTCCAAATAGAATGTGAGTCAGACAGTGGTAAGAACATAGTCATTCTTCATATCCTTAAAATTAACCAGAGGACCCAGCATGTGAGTACAGAAAATTAAAATTTAGCCTATCATACCCCATCCCAGCAAAGGACAAGGTACATGACAAATGCTAGCATAGACTGAGCACTTATTTTATGCCAGGGACTACTCTAAGTACACACTGTTCATGCAGCAACTCATTTAATTTTCACAACAATTCTACAAGTATCATTACTATTTTCATTTTACAACTGAGACAAAGAGAAGCAGTGTCTGAAATCATTCTTAACCACTACTTTCTTATGGGTAGCAAACATCTGCCTTTAAAAACCCTTCATATTCTCAAAGAAGACTGTTATTAATATGCTATGGTGTTTCCCATAGTGTTTCCACATGTGGCCATAATGCTAGCTATGAGTATTTTCAGAAGCCTTAAAAAAATCCATGTTCTCCATATTCAGGACCTGTCACTGAATAATACCACAGTGTCTGAACACTGAGAAGAAAATGACTAGTAGATTTTAATAGCTATACTCATATTTCACCTGTTAAAATGGGAAGGAATAAAACAAAGGTGTAGTAAATGAGATTAAGCGTGCACCCCAAATTCACACCCTCACATGAAAGCTGAAGCTTCTCATGGGAAGGTATCACTGAGTCAAAGGGAAGATACATTCATTTCCTCTGCCAGGTGGGCTGATGCTCAGAGTACTGTGTGAGTAAACAGAAAAAATAAGCCATGTTTGTATGACATGCTTCTGCATATTTGAGAATAAACAGTATAGGTACAGGAAGAAAAAACACAGGGCACAAAGCAACTTCCTTGTGCCAATCAAAGATTTTGTCAACTAGATGAGCTTATGCTTTATGATTTTCATCAGCCAAAAAGAAGAGTTAAAGTTACTGAGCATTTTCCCAACTTTTCACTGGGAGGCTACAAAGTGCTAGTTCAACAAAGCCCCTTTTCATCACAAAAGTATGTGCTCTTATTCCTTTTGTTTCTCTTACTGAAGATACTTTTTCAATATTTTCTTAGGCTTTTTTTAGGTGGTATAAAGGTTAGTGAGTATGATGGTCAGGCAGTATGGTAGAAGAATGTGTTTGTGTGTGTGTAGGAAGGTGGAAGATGAGGTATAGCTCTCTGACACTATTATTTTAAAACCTTTCCTCAGAGCAAATATAGCACTGCTGGGGAAGAGGGGAATCAGAGTTACAAACATTACTCACTTGTGTTTGGGCTCCAGGCATTTGTGACCTGCCAAATAATGTGGTGTGGGCCCAACAAGCATATGCCATTAATGCACCTGAGTACCAGAGGCAGCATGAATAGAGATGTACATTTCACCTACAGTGTCTTCATGATGTATTAGCAACAGTGTTGAGGAAGGGGATGAGAGAACACAGAACCGATCAGGACTCTCCAAGGAGATCAATCAGGTCACTCAGCACACATTACCCACTTGGTCCTCAGGATGATTTCTGCTCTTTTTGTAAACATCCATGGATCAGGACAGAACTATTACATTTCTTTTCTGAAATGCTCAGTTCTGGCCTTATGTATTGCATGCCCTCACAAGTCATATATATATAATTTTGGGTTAACTATGTAGCTGCTATTATTATTCTCAAAGATCAAGTGATGCTTGTAATGTGAATAAACTGCTGTCTAGTCAACAGTTTCCACTAGGGTTAAATGCACTTCAACCTGGGATTCCTTTTTGGTTGATTGGCGACCACACTACTATCACACTGGTGGCCACACTGCAATCACAAGAGGAGCAGAAACTTTGGCTGTAGAGAGAGCTGTGTGTATGTACAATTGGCTCTGTGGAGACTCATGAAGTTCAGGTCTCTAATCTGCCTTGATCATGGAGCTTCTCTGAAACTCAAATGATGTTCTTGGCTTCAAAAGATACACTGCAGAGGAGAAGTTGTCTCAAAGTGTCAAGGTGAATTACTTCCCTTCACACTGTTCTTTAGTCACCCCTAGTGATTCAAACCAGAAGACACCATAAGTGGAATATCCTGGCTCCTGTTAATGGTAGGAAGTTCCTGTCTTAACAAAAATGATAGAGCATGAAAAGTGGTTGGTAAATTTTAAATCTTTGGAACTGAATATTCCCACCAACCTAAATGTCTCCCAAGCAGACAATAACTTGAAAAATAAAGTTGTTTATTAATAATTCAGTATCAACTAGAGGAAATTATTTCAAGAGCTGAATATATATGAGCTTAAATAACCAACCACAGTTTGGAAAATTAAGAAGTCATTTATTATTCACTAAAAATTGAGAGCTTCTGACTATAACACAAAGTCTAACTTGTAATGAATGCTTTATTAATAGATTGAAATAAATGGGTAAAAAATCCTACATTAATTCTTATTTTTTGTGTGTGTGTGTTCCTAGTCCTTAAGAGTAATGGACACATTGTAAAAACTCAAGAGATATTTATGGAGGGAATGGTGGATGACTCCACACCGTTGGGCAATTAACCAATACTTCTGAAACAAAGAAGCTCTTCCAAAATCTTTGGAGAAAGCCAGCTGCTAATTCTGCTAGTGTTGATTTTGCAGAACCCACACAACAAAGTATGTAAATCCACTAACTCAGATGGTGTTTCTGAGGACACTGCTCGTTACGACTGTATAATAAATGGGAGTGCACAAGTCACCATTAGCACAGAACAGATTGTTTGGGTAGCAAAGACAGCAGCTGTCACAGCTTGACAGCTTTCTTGTTAGTGAATCAGCTTTACTGACAGCCTATTTGATTGAAAACCACTGCTCACTGACAGTGTGTTATAGCTAATATACATATGTATCTCATGCAATATGAGACAATTGCTGAATACCCATGAAATGTTGAGAAGGTACATCTCTATGAACTACATTTAAAAAGAATAAAATTCTTTAAAGCAGATCTATTAGTGTATAAAAATATTTCGCTCACTGAAAAACAGTAACGAAAGTGCACATGAAAACAATGATGGGTGACTGAGTGGTATTTTTTTCTATGAATTGTTTAAGTTAATCTTCCTGTTATAAGAAATTTCATTGCAAACCAATGAGGTCAATGTGAAAATATAACCTTTGGGAGAAGGTGAACCCTTCCATTTCTTAAATCTTGTGGCTGTCACAGGATAAATGTCGGAGGTGGGTATCCCTTCTCAGATTTGTACTTGGGATGGAAGTACCATGAGCAGAGTAGACATGACATCAGTAAGCAGAACCAGTCGTGTATAATGCAGGGAAGTGTGGTGTACACTATCTAGCACAGACTTAACAAAGTACTTCAATGCTGAGAAGCTTTTGTTTTAATAGCTCAGGGCATCTACGAGAGTAGAGATGTAGGGATAAGAATAGTTCACATATTCTGGGGTTACCTGAAAAGTGACGAGGATGACTGCTTGCTGGAACAGGAAGTACCAGATTCATATATTTGGACTTCTCTGTGAGATTCACTCATTTATGTTCATAAGCAATTCCTTAGAGTGATCCATATGCTGGGGCCTTAGGAAGTGGGGTGAGTTAATGTATTTACCTGATCACTTTGTCCAAGTTCCCATTTGTCATCATCAAATAATTTGGAAGAGTTTCTGGCTTCTATACAAATGAGAGACAGGGTCAGAATAAGCAACATGCCTGCAGGTTGGGAGCAGAACAGCTACACTCAGATATTGATTGGGGCAGGCTGGCAGGGCGGTGACTCTCAGTGCTGGCAAATCCAACAATTCTTGGTGCAGGTGTTGCTAATAATATGTGGCAACATAACCAGAAAATAAACATTTGAACCAATTATAAAATGTTTAAGCCATGGGATAAAGATAAATTATAAAGCTGATTATGTTTAAAGATAAAAGAGATGGACATTGATGTGTAATTTTGTGACTGCGAAGCAAGAAAGAGAGAAAAAAGAAAGAGAAAGAGGAGGGAAAGAAGGGAGGAAAAAAGGAAGGAAGGGAAGAAGAAAAGAAAAAAGGGAGAAAGGTTGGGAGAAAGAGAGGGGAAAGGGTGGGAGAAAAGAAGAAAGGAAGAGAGAGAGAGAGAAAAGAAAAAGGGAGAAAGAAGGGAGAGAGAGAAGGAGAAAAAAGGGAAGAAAAGGAGAAATAAGAAAGAGATCACCTGTGTTTAAATGAAATATTTTTTAAATGTAACCATCACAAATCAATTACAGCAGCAGGAGTTTTTGTTTTAATTTGTTCATTTATTCATTTATTCATTCATTCATTCATTCATTCACTGGATTCACTAGAATTAATAAAGTAGACTGATGTTGCTTTAGTATTTAGTATGCAGTGGAAAATCTACAAACATTTATTATAACTTAATGCAGGCAATATATGAATATCTGTTCTATAAAAGTTGAATGTGTTTTTTCTTCATCTCCAGATATTTCTTTTTTTTGAGAGCCAATAACAGCAAGAGTCCCAGACAGATCAATAGTCAATGCTTTATCAAGGATTGGGATTGTATTACTGGCATTTTTACCCAGGGTTAAATATATTCAGGAGTAAATAAGGAAAGTTAGAGAGAGAGAGAGAGAGAGAGAGAGAGAGAGAGAAGTAAAAGAGAACAGATAAAGGAGTAAAACCATAAATTTGGTTTTGCCAAACCCTTTAAATGAAGGTAATTGCTATTCTGCTTTGGGCACCCAGGTCAGCCTGAGGAAGTAGGCAGCCTCTTCTTTAGTGTGATATAAGGTGAGATGAAAACACATGGTGCCCCAAATAGTTCCCCTTCACTCCCAGTAAGGCCAGTGGCCATGGCCATGGCCATGAAGGTTCCCATTGGATTTAGACAGTTGGTAAAGAAACTGTGAAGCCAGAAAATGGTGGGCCACTTCTTTATTAAAGTCTCATAATGGCAGATGAGCAAAATGGCAGGGTTCCCAAGCCCCTCAGCATTCCAGACTCACCTGGACTCACAGGCCCCCACCACCCTCAGCAGGGCTCAGCCAAACAAGCTGGGCTGAAATCTTGGGGCTCCCAAACCCCTTAACTCTCTTTCTCTCTCTCTCTGAACTCCCCAGCAGGCTGGGGGAAAAACCTTTTCTCCAGCAAACAGTGTCCCCTCCCAAGCAAGAAGGCAATCTGCAATTTACAATCTGCCACCCTGAGGACAAGCACTGGCAGCCTTCCATAGACTATACACACATGGTGCTGCCCCAATACAAGTGAGCAAACCTAAAAAACAACAACACTTGTTTACCCAACACTACCTCTGACCTGATCTTTTGTTCCTCCAGTTCTTCCCAAGATGTTAGGCTTGTCAACAAGTCTATAGAATACAATTTCCAAAGTATGTTAGCACAACCTCGTGGACAGAAGAGACTTTATGTTCCAAGTAACATCTTTTGAGTGATCATGGTGCTACTGCTATTGTTACTATAGTGACCATAGGAGTATCGTAGACAAAAAAAAAAAAAAAAGAAAGAAAGAAAAAGAAAAGATCATTGGAAAACTGGTAATATATTGCAAAATCAACCAGCAAAGGTTGCACTAAAAACATATTTCATTGACTTTCTATTGTTCCGGGGTAAAGCCCGGAAGAAATACATCAACCTGTTATATTGCCTCTGTAATTTCCTAAGACCCACTCTTAGGAAGCAAGATAGAGGAGGAAAGAATCGGTGTTTAGGAAAGATAGAGGAGGATACTGTTATTCTTTAAACTGCCACTACTCCAATCATCATTCAAACACAAATGTATATGCATGTGGGTGGTTGTTACACCTAGTTAACTCCAAGCTTCTTTGAATTTTGCCTCAGAAATACTGTAATTTCCCTAAATCCAATAAGACTCAGAAACAATCCAGACTCATTTATTGGTAAATAGAATGCCTTCAGGACTGGTAGCAGATATGACTTGGAATCATACAGTCAACAGAAATCATTAATTAGCATTTCTCATGGATTTGATAAAAATTGAGTCACTTAATTGAACAATAAACAATTTATGACAGGTTTTTTGTTGTTGTTTTTTTTTTACTTAGAGAAAAATGTTTCTTATAGAAAAATGTAGAGGCCCTGAATAGGAACTTAAAACAGGGACAGAGTTCAGTGCCCTGAGACAAAGGCCACAGCGGCTTTACTGACAAAAGTATTGAACATGGTACTATGCTAAATGCAGCACAATAAGGAGATAATTAACAATTCTGATTAATCAATAGGTGGGGATATTTGAGCTACTTCTCTTGCCCTTTAATCTGCTTTAAGAACTTCCCTTTCCTGACTTCCTCATTCTCTTCTCTGCTTCTATTTGTGTTTCAATAAATATCTGTAAAAATGGTGAGGGGTCAGGGGTTGGGCTGTCTCATGAAACCTGTAAGGGGATTGTGAGGCGGTCTCCCCTAGGTCTCTCGGTGCATGCCACGTGGTCTCTGAGTAGTCACTGTCTCCCTGACAGAAAAACGTTCAACTACCAGAGGAACATGAACACAAAGTAACAGAGTCTCCTTTTCTTCTCCAGTTACAACTTATTCCAGATGGCTGACAATGATAGAGATCCTAGAAGCGCAAAGGAGCTCCACATTCACTGGGAGCAAAAGCCAATACCACTATAATGGCCCTCATCCTCCCACGAGCTCAGCATTATGCCTCTGTCTGTCTCTTCTGTACTTTGTCTGATTTCATTCCTCTCCAAAGGCATTAATCTCAACTTCAGGCCTCAGCATTAGGATTTCCCTGTAGCTGAAAATGACCTTCCCTAGGTATCCACCTACCCATCTTCCTCATTATCTTTAAGTCCCTGCTTAAGTGTCTTCTTCTTAAATAGGCCTACAGGGAGAATGCCATTAAAAATATAATTCCTGCTTGACCAGGTGGTAGTGCAGTGGATAGAGCATTGGACTGGGACGCAGATAAACCAGGTTTGAAACCCTGAGGTCGCCGGCACGGGCTAATCAACTTGAATGCAGGGTTGCCAGCTTGAGTGTGAAATTATAAACATGACTTCATGGTCGCTGGCTTGAGCCCAAGGTGGTCAGCTTGAGCAAAGGCTCACTGGCTGGGCTGGAGCCCACCAGTCAAGGCATATATGAGAAAGCAATCAATAAACAACTAAAAACAACTAAGGTACCACAACAAAGAATTGATGCTTCTCATTTCTCTCTCTTCCTGTTTCTCTCTCTCTCTCTCTCTCTCTCTCTCTCTTTCTTTCTCTCACTTGCTCACTCAATAAATATATATATAATTTCCAACCCTGGCCAGGTAGCTCAGTTGGTTAGAGTATTGTCCAGACATGCTAAGATTGTGGGTTACATTCCTGGTCAGGGCCCAGATAAACAACTGATCAATGCATAAATAAGGGGAACCAGAAGTGAATGTTTCTCTCTTTATCTCTCTTTCTTCTCCTCTTTAAAATCAACAAATTAAAAAAAAATTAAATATAATTTCCAACCCTCAAACTTTCTTTATCTTCTTTACTTTTTTTCATAGTGCTGTCCCATTCTAATTTTTTATGTCAGTCGTATACTGTCTGTCTTCTTTTGCTAAAGTGAAAGCTCCATAAAGCCAAGTTCTAGTTTCACTCATGTATACCAATACTCTAAGAGAGTGTCTGGCATATGATAGGTACTCAGTAAATAGTTGTTGAATGAATATAATAGGTGTGAGATCTTGGAAAAGGTACTTAAAACACATACCTCAATTTCTACATCTTTTAAATAGAAATGATTATTGACATAGTAAGGATTAAGTAGGGAGGTATCTGTTGAGCAGATAAAATATATTATGTTCACTTTGTTAAAGATGGCACTGCCCACATGGAAGCCCATCACCCAGGTGATGGTATTGGTTGCCCTTCTTGCTTGGGCTGGGCGTGATTATATTAATGTGTATTGGGGGCGGGCTGTGGGCAGGCAGGATCCTTGTAGCCTAGGGCTTGGTTTTAGGACTAAGCCATTCCCACCCTTTTTGATGTGGGGTGGTGCACCCTCATAAGGAATCTCATTATGCCTTAGATAAGTGACTTTGTATCAGAGACTTCCTCTTTTGTATATTGGATTAAAGATTTTGGTTTCTACACTATAAAGTGGAGCAGACCAGGAGCTTGCTCTCTCTTGGTTCCTGAGATTAGCATTAGAGAGGATAGCAGAGAAAGGCCACATGGGCGAGAGGAGAAGCAGCCAAGATGGCAGAGTGCTGAAAGGGGAAGCCAGTTTGTGCAGAGTTTGTGCAGAGAGAAGAGATGGGGAACAGAGGTGAATGAGGCTAGTGAGCTAGACACCTTTGATTCTAGGAAACTCGGATAAGTCAGTAGCTTTGTGAGCACTGAATGAGTGGGTTTTGGAGCCCAGTGTGTGTTTTTACTTGCCCGCTGGGTGCAAGCTAGGATTAAAGGTAATGGTCCACCAGTTCTTGGCTCTGTTGTTTCATTACCGTCTGTCCGAATCAAATGCAACCTGCATGGGCCAGGCGGCTGTGATGGTGGCCACAGCTACTGGCTTTACAATACCAAAGTGCTTATCATTTATCCTGGCACAACATCTATAACAACCTTATTATTTATTAACATTAAAACAATCTTCCACATCCTCTTTTGTTATTTCCAGGACTAGAGTGATCCTTATCAGAGGCATATTCTGATAATTTCCCCAGTCTAGTGTCTGTTCATATATTGTTAATGAAGGATTCTGAAGTCTGTTAGAAAGAACTATTATTCCCCCATTGTTAGTCAACTAAGTTTATAAACATGATATATATGTTTGCTTGCTTATAGTTTGCATTGGGTGTGGGGGACAGGCTGTAGGCTGGCAAGGTCCTTATAGCCTAAGGCTTAGATTTAAGACTAAGCTTTTCCCACCCTTCTAATACTAAGATTTTCTCCAAACTGAGCTTTTCCCCACACCTTTGACTGTTGCATGGTGTGGGGTGGTGCACTCTTATGAGGAATTCCATTTATGCCTCAGAGAGTGGTGTTGTATCAGAGACTTCCTTATTTGTATCAATATATTGGCTTAAAGGCTTTAATTTCCATACTATAAAATAAAGCAGACTGGGGGAACTCTCGCTCAGATCCTGCCATTGAGGAAGAAGACCCCCCTTTAAATAAGAGGCTTCAAGGATATTTTATAATTTAGGCCAAGCGTTCAGAGAGAGTTTGTAAATATAATTTTTTGTGTAATTTACAAAATCTCAAGATGGCCGATCATATTCCTGTTTAGGAAGGGCTGTTATAATGTAAAAAAAGAGGTTTTTGTACTTAGAAGGTTTTGAATAGCAGGAGGAAGTAGGCTTGAACTCTCTTCCTTCTATACACCTGGGGGAAAGAAGGTGAAACAGCCAGGAATATAGGAGGGGAAGGGAGACTTGAGTAGCCCTTTCCTCTCCCCTTTTCTTTCTCCTTAATGAAGATTTACAATAATTATCCTCTGGCATCCTGCAAGCCCCCTGCCATCCTGAAATCATGTAATTAATGACAAAGGAATCACGAGACCCATCCATGAATGTGAACTTATGTTCTGTAAAGGGTTTATAAGATGTAAGAAATCTAATTTCGGGGAGCACGTGTCTTTAGAGCTATAGCCTTGTGTGTTCTGCCAGCTTAATAAATTCTCTTTTTTCCTCTTATAAGTTGTCAATCCTCCGAGGTTTTGCTCTCCTGCAACACCATCAGCATTGCAGAGGAGAGGCAGCCAAGATGGCGGAGTGCTGAAGGAGAAGCCAGTTTGTGCAGAGTTTGTGTAGAGAGAAGGAGATGGGGAACAGAGGTGAATAAGGCTGGTGGGGCCTTTGATTCCAGGAATATCGGATGAGTCAGTGGCTTTGGGAGCCCTGAATAAAAAGGGAAGTGTTTTCCCACTGTGTGTATTTTCTCGCCCACCAGGTGCAAGCTAGGATTAAAGGTAATGGCCCACTAGTTCTTGGCTCCATTGTTTCATTACTGTCTGTCTGAATCAAACGCGAACCTGCATGGGCCAGGAGGCTGTGATGGTGGCTGTGGCTACTGGCTTTACACCCATCATACAATTTCCCTCTTCAGTAATTTTCCTACTGGCTTCACCTACCATTTATACATTTATACAAGTCTGTACCTTATGCAATTTGGCTACCTTGACAAGCTATATGAAGACATTCTCTTATACACTT
Source organism: Saccopteryx leptura (assembly GCF_036850995.1). NCBI lineage: Eukaryota > Metazoa > Chordata > Mammalia > Chiroptera > Emballonuridae > Saccopteryx > Saccopteryx leptura. The sequence continues at coordinate 145,784,931 of NC_089505.1, forward strand.
CAGCCGTCAAACCCAAATTAGAAACCAACCCATGTAATAAGTCAGGTTTGCATCATGCCCTTTTAGCTTTACATTTTTCAATTCTAGCAGAAATCTTAGGGTACATTCCTGTTTGGAGTTATTTTTAGAGCAACCTTGCAATTCTGACTTTTGAAAAATGCAAGCGCTTTTAGAGTGCTTTATACACAGTATGCATGAAATACACATTTGTTGAATAACAGGTAAATGGGGCTTTTCTGATACATTTTTTAGCATAACAGCTTACTATAATAAATATTCAGGACAGCAGTGTCCTCACAAAGAGTTTAATCCTTGAATGCAGAAACAACTATGAGTACTTAACAATGTATACCTGAATTAGGTGAGTTGTTTTATTACCACAGCAGCAAACAATAGTAGTCTTTCAATGATTATTTTTATAATAAAGTAACAAATGAGTGAAAGAAATAATTACCTTAGGACTTTTTATGCTTATTAAATATTCCGTAGAACCATTGTAGAACCCTATGGTAAGATTTCATTTCATTTATAGAAAATGACTAAGTCTCAAGTTTTTGGACATTTAAAGAATATACCAGAGGTACGAGGCTAACATTTATCACTACATTGTCTATAGTTCTTTGACAGATTAGGTAGAATAAGAAAAATGGTTATTAAATTTCAATCAGGGTTAATCAGTGGATCCGTATTGCATTGGTGAGAAGTTGAGTAATGATTGAGAAGTTCCTTATTTAGCCACTGCTTGTCTGCCTTGCCCTGCATAGGTCAGGAACTCTAGGCAGGTATTTTTGGACTGTAACATTCTTAGGAAAGAAAAATTAATTCTCAGATTGTTCTCCTGTTCTTCCACTGAAGTGGAAGTAGTATTGGCACATTGCCCCAAAATGTGAGTATTTACCATGATAATATTTTGGTCTTTGGAGACATGAAGTCTTTAGCATTTCCAACAATGTGTGTGTGTACATTTACATATACACATTCATATATACCTATATATGACTGACATTCACTAATATTTGAAGCAGTAATATATATTTTTTTTCCTGTGGTTTCCTAAGAGTTGTTAAGTTTGGGTTCAGGGTGCCTTTGAATCCGGAGCACCCACTGTGAGGTTATAGTTAATTGGCTTGCTATTCTGTATCTTCATGGTTTCTGGCCTTCATTTTGAAATGTTCCCTGTTTCCCCCAAAATAAGACAGTGTCTTATATTAATTTTTGCTCCTAATGATGCGCTAGGTCTTATTTCAGGGGAGGCCCTATTTTTTCTAAGCTTGAAAAAAATTGCACGAGGTTTTATTTTCAAGGGATGTCTTATTTTGGGGGAAACAGGGTAGCAAAAATGTTTATCTTTGCAGAAAAGTCAGGGAAAGCTTACATGACAATTAGGGGAGTTTAAATCACAATAGCTGTTTGTAAAAGCCTAGCTACAGGCTCACAGGTTGTTGTCTTCTGATAGTTGTCTTCTGGTAGATCAGCCCAACCCCCTCCATTCCAAGGGTAGTGCAAACCAGTGGGAGGAGGGCGGACTGGATTGTTTGAACTAGCACAGGCCTCTTTTACATGGTTGAGTCAGGAGAAAAACAATTTGGAGAAGCTGTGGCACTACTCCAATCCACATAAAAAAAATATTACTTTGTACCTGTAGAGGCAATGACCACTATACCCACTTTTTCCAAGATCCCTGACTAAACTATAAAAATCCTACTCCAACCCTCCTCATTGCCAAAACAGCTTTGGTCCGTCTTGGTATGCTTGCACCCAGGTGTGTTAAATAAATTATCCTTTCGGAGAATACCAGCCTTATGTTTTCGGTTCCGCTCTCTCTGGTACCCACCCATAGACACAGGGAAGGGGTTTAGCCTGTCAGCTATCTCATATGTCATAAGGCGGTCCAGACCTGGAATTCTCTCCAGGTCTGGCCTACTCGGGGGTTTATACCAACCTGCCAGTTGCCAAGGGAAACTGACAATAGTCTTTCCCTTTCCCCAGTAAACTGACCACCCCAGCTTCAATTTTTCAAGAGTTAGTGACTCTAAATTGGCATGTAACCCTGAACTGGCATAGGATCTCTTCTTGAAAGGAGCATAGACTTAGACTTGACCTGTAACATAACTGACCTGCACCCTCATTACAAAGGAATATATGCCAGAACTATTGAGAAATTAACTGATTTCCCCTCTTGAGAACTATATATGACATGACAATTGAGAGAAAGATTGATCTTAGGGCACACCTACCACATTGGTTCATCTTGGCTCTCTGAAGTAGAATATGTATCAGAGAGCAAGGTGGTCTATTCATGCTTCAAGAGAATTATTAATAAGCACTGCACATCTGAAAAATGGCTTCTCTTTTCATATTTAAAAACTACATATATTATTTCAAAGTAAGGCATAATGGAGTCTGTGTGTCCTTGAGCAGAAATAATAGCTAAGTGTGAGAGAGAAAACTGACCTGCTATGCTTCTGCATTACTGAGAGGGGCCTTCAGGACTTTACAACAGAAATATTGAAAGGTTTGGAATGAGAACAAAACAGATCAGCTTTCATACCATTGAATTAATGTTTCTGATTTAAAATATTTTTCTTCTCTATATTAATATTTCTACTAATTATTATTGCAGATACAGTCTAAGAGTGAATACATTAAGGAACTAGTTAACAATGGATGATATTTCATTTTAAGGGAAAATAATCTTTATGTTTATAATATGTTGACTCTAGCCAAATAACGTTTATTTAAAAGATATGCCAACAGAATAACTTCTCTAGACAATAAAAGAAAAGACCAACAGACTTTGGCCCTGGCTGGTCAGCTCAGTGGTAGAGAGTCAGCCAGGCTTAAGGATGTTCTGGGTTTGATTCTGGTCAGGGCACAAAGGAGAAGCTTCCATCTGCTTCTCCCTCCCTTCCCCCTCACTTCTCTTTCTCTCTTCTCCTCCTGTCCTGCAGCCAAGGCTCAATTAGAGAGAGTTGGCCCCGGTTGCTGAGGATGGCTGCATGGCCTCCACCTCAGGCTCTAAAAAAAAAAGAAAGAAAGAAAAAGCTCTGGTCGCAGCAGAGTAGTGGCCCCAGATGTGCAGAGCATCGCCCCCTAGTGGGCTTGCTGATGGATCCCAGCCAGGTGCATGTGGAAGTCTGTCTCTGCCTCCCCTCCTCTCACTAAAAAATAAAAATAAATTAAAAAAATAAAAAGATGACCAGACTTTTTTGTATTGTATTAATTGTGTTCAGGACTCCTGATTCACCTCCAGACATTCTTCCAGTCCCAAGTCTAGGCCAGAAGAACTTTTTTCCCCACAATTTTCTATCTTTGGAAACCCTGATTCATTACTGATTTATGTAGTAATTTCTTTCTAACTCTAGACTTACAAACAACTTTCATAAATTTGACCAGCTGAAATTCCATTAAATTCGCAGAATTGCATTGGTCTCATCCCTAGTATAGAAGGAGAGTTGTACATCTTTCTCACAATCTTATTTATATCATTATTGGTAAAGAAATAGTCACTTGCTTACAATAAACATTTGATGCCACCCATAAGTATTTTGGTTCTGTGCTAATAGAAGAACTACTTATAAGCCATTTTTCTTTTTCTTCCTCTTTTCCCTCTTACAAGCTCCAATGCCATTGACTGATTCAGGAATGAGCTTTAGTTGTTACTTTCCCTTTGGTAGTAATAGATTCACAGAGTCTTCTACACTTTTTTCCTTTATTTATCTTTACAAATAATGTTACTTTTTGCAGCTAGGGGTGAAGAAAACCAAGGAATGGGAATTGAATGTGTGATCTCAGCCTTATTAGCATGACACACTGATACCTACAAATGTCAAACAATCTGCCTTGTGACAGTGTCTACCCTTAGCAAACTATGCATGTGACCATGACACTGATATATTTCTATGAAAATCAAATTGTTACATCATGGCTACTTGAAATATTATTCATAAGCATTCACAGTAAGTAAAAAAGGTAAACATATATATAAGAGAAGGCAATGGAGGATTTCTTCAGTTCCAATAGAAAAGAACATGTAATGTATTCTACTAGTTTTCTTGAGTCAGAGAAGTATGTAGTTAACTGGCATTGTCCCCATTCACAGTTGTTTATAACTTTCTTAAAATAATGCTTTGGGGCTAAAATATTTTATACTTTATAAATCATCTTGGCCAAGAAACAATTTTGTTCACAAAATTCAATTTAAAACAAAAACTAGAACAGTTTCTGAATTACCTGACTACAGGGAAGAGAGCAGTTAAGCTATCTAAAAGTGTATATGCAGGGAGATTTTTTTTTTTTTTTTGGTAAGATTAGCATGGCCCAGAAAACAAAGAACTTGAGTGTCAGCTATAAGCAGGTGAAATCCAACAATTTTGATAAAAGGAAAAAACACATCTATTTGGTTCTGTTTTCTCATTTTATTGATAAGTAAACTGAACTTTAGGAAATTTAAATAATTAATTCAAGGGCTAACCATAACATTACAACTTCATTTACTTGAAGATGTTTTAGTCTTATAACATTGTGTGGAGATCAATTCAACTGGGAATTAAAAGGCCTTTAATTTATTTCTGGGTCTTCTAACCAGGTAAACTCCTTGGCAAAGCATTTAACTGTCAGTTTCCTCATGTGGAAACAGCACAGTTGACCTAGAATAGTGATGGGCAATCTTTTGAGCTTGGTGTGTCAAAATTCGCCAAAAAACTGAGCATAACTCGGATGGTGTGTCACTTCAAGAAAAAAATCATAATTTCGTGATATTTATAGTTTAAATAACAAAAATGTATAATTGTAATATATAACTGTATTTAATAAACCAAAAACTAATTATTTAATTTATCTGCTTAGTGACTTCTTTGTTCATCTGTCAGTCGGTTTCTTTTGTTGGTCTTGATATTATTTAACTTGTGTGGGGTGCTGTGAACTAAGATATTTAACTTGTGTGGGGTGCTTGTGAGGGAGAGGGGGAAGTCTTTATCTAACCTGCCTACTAGTGACTTTTTTGTTGCTGAACTTCATTGGCTAAATCTTTAATTGAAGGTATTTTGTACACTTCAAGCTCAAGCAAACACTACTAACTTCATCTGTCAATCTGTTTCTTTTGTTGGTTTTGATACTATTTCATGCTGAGAATAAGGTCTCACAAAAGTACATAGAGAGAAAAATTGTGAGTAAAGCTATTGCTATATTTTTCAGGGTGCTAAAAGTGTCTGGTAATCAGTTCCAGGCACTCCAAATTTCCTGTTCGTAGTGGCATTCCTCTTGATTCTCCAAGCGGCACCTTTCCAGGTTCTCAAGCTTTGACCTCAAGTCGACAAACACCTGAGCCCAGATGCTGTCTTGAAATTCTGCAAGTTGCATCTTATGTAAATTAAGATGGCTGCCGCTATTTCTAATGGCAGGAAATGGCACCCATAGCACAGGCCCTCGCCTCTCCCAGCCTCCCCCTCACTTATCTCAGTAATGATGGTCAACTAGAAATCAATGACACCCAGAACAGTAGATTGGATGATGGTTGCTATGGTTATGTGGTTGCTGGTAATGGTGATCACAGGGCCCCCAGAGATGCATCCCCCGTGGCATTCCGCTGCTCCCTGCTCCGCTGGCTGGAAGTGAGGTCAAAGATCCCCTAACGGTCTAACAGTTTTGGCCTACAGACCTCTGGCACAGAGTGTCTACACTACAGCAAATGTTTTATCCTTGACTACTGCACTTGGCTGTGCAGGAGCCGAGGATGGATGAAACGTCCTTCTTGGCATGCGGCCCCATACTTCTCTGGTATGTGGCCGCATGCAGCCGTGTGTCACTGAAAATGGCTACGCATGTCAGTGCTGACATGTGTGTCATAGGTTCACCATCACGGACCTAGAACATCTCCAGAGGACTCTTCCAAAGCTGAAGAGTCATGATTCAATCATAGAACTTGCTTAGATTGTTTCTCTTTCATTTAGTTTATTTTCCTAAGAGCCTTTTATGGTGCCCTGACCATAAACCCTTCCTGTTAATTATTTATAGGTCTAGATATGGAAACTTTCACTTGCCTTTCTCTGACTTGTTCATTATATAACTCCGCCATGTTTTGTTTTCACTGTTACCACTCCTGAATGTCACCTAAGTCTTTCTTTTTACTTCTTCAATTTATTTTTCTGTTCAGTTCCATACCTCAAAAGATTTTCCAATGACATTCTAGACTGTAGCTAAATGCTTTATCTAGTCCTCTAAGCCAGTGGTTCTCAACCTTTCTAATGCCGTGACCCCGCAATATAGTTCCTCATGTTGCGGTGACCCCAAACCAAAAAATAATTTTGGTGGCTACTTCATAACTGTAATTTTGCTACAGTTATGATTCAGAATGTAAATACCTGATATGCATTATGTATTCTCATTGCTACAAATCAAACATAATTTAAACAGTGATTAAGCACAAAACAATATTTAATTATATATTGAGAAATATTTATTACTAATGGACCTCCTTACCTAGTGTATTGGGGCTACCATTCCGTAAATGGCTGCTTAACTAATGGATCTGTTTTTTCCAGATTAGTGGCAAGTTTTCTATATAGAACAGTGTGAACTACATCATAGGATACACTGCAGTTTCTGCACAGCATGGTATCTTTCAGGGCTCTTTCACACTATAAAGCAGCGGTTTCTGTGGTGGAATCCACATCTCATTTACTTCAATGGGAGATCCGTGGATTCCACAGAAGAGAGATCCCCTGTACGGCAGAAATGACAGTTCCCGACACATTTCTTCCTCTCCTATTCAAGTCAATGGGAGGCCGCAGCAGATTCCGCTCAAATATAGAGCATGTTGCTTAATTTTTTCCACGCTAGAACTTTTCCTAGAGCAGAAAAATTCCAAAGGTGGAATCCGCCACCCCCAATAGACTGAAAGAAGCTTCACACTGAGGAATCTGCTATGCAGATTCTGCAGTGTAAAAGATCTGCCTCCTATAGAAGTCTACTGGGGGTGGCGGATTCCACCTTTGGAATTTTTCTGCTCTAGGAAAAGTTCTAGCGTGGAAAAAATTAAGCAACATGCTCTATATTTGAGCGGAATCTGCTGCGGCCTCCCATTGACTTGAATAGGAGAGGAAGAAATGTGTCGGGAACTGTCATTTCTCCACCTCTTATTGAAATCAAAAGGAGGCTGCGGTGGATTGTGTGGTAACCTGAGATTCTCGGGAGCTCCCTTCCACAAAATCCGATGCACTCCCAGTAAAATCAATAGGAGGCGGATTCAATGCCAGAAACTGCTGATTTCAGCCGTTTCCTCATTCAGAATATGGGAAAATAGTGGGAGATATGGGAGATAATTATACATTGGAAAACAGTGTGAACTACATCTTATAGTGGTCTCTTATAGTATAAGACCGATGTAGTTCACACTGTGTAAATGTATGGTGCTTTGTGTAAGTGTAAGCTGCTTTGTGTACTGTGTAATGATTACACACAAAGCACCTTACACTTACACAGTATTGTGTGTATGGTGTGTGTACTGTTTTTACATTATTAACCTTTTTTACACCAGCAGGCTGTCTCGCAGGCTCTCTTGGCTCTCCGCCTCTTGCCTCTCCACCTCCTAGGCTTCTGTCCTCTGGTGCTTGCTGCACCCGCCCACTGATGACGTCAGCAAGCACCGGACACACGTAATGCGCTGCTATGGGCTGTGGAGCCCCCCCCCCCCCCCCCCCCCCCGCCTTCCCCCGCCCCTTAGGCCCAGGACGGATAATACAATCACGTCTGCGCATGACCACAGGCATTCAGTTTGGAACGCATGTCCATAACGGCATGCGTTCAAGCTGAATAGCACTGCTGCAGACAGTAGCGAGGCTTCTCAGCAGCTAAAGCCATCGGAAAATACATATTTTTCCGACCCCTGTGTTTTGGTCGTTCGACCCCTGCCGGGGTCGCGACCCACAGGTTGAGAACTGCTGCTCTAAGCTGAAATTGACCATTCCTTTCCTTATCTTCAGTTTCTTAATTTTACTACTCTCTAGTTATTTAGATATATGTAGAAATGTACAGAAATCATATGAGAAATATCCAATTTTAGTTTTAATTAATGTAAATTGAAACTGATGTCCTATTTTACCTCTCAAACATGAAATATTAGGCAATGATAATATTCAGTGTACGTTGAGGGTGCAGAAAAACATGTTTCATATTCTGAGACTATAAGTTTAAATGATCACAGCCTTTTCAGAAGGATAATTTGGTAACCCATCTCAGAAGGCTTAAAATCTATATCTTATGACCTGAGAATTCTAATTCAAAGAACTTATCTTAATAAAATAAATAAAGATCTACAAAAGAGCAAGTGCAGTGACAATCATCATAGTATTATTAATAGAACCAAATTGAAAACAACCTATCAATCAACAAAATGCTGTTTTAAATTGTTGTATGTCAGTATACGTTTCTTTTAGCCATTAAAAACAGGTTCATGAAGATTAGCAAATTACCCGGGGACAGGATAAAATATGTTAAAATGAAAAGAGCACAATGCTATATCCATAGAATGTATGGAAACATAAAATTCAAAATTTTAACAGTGATTGTTTTGGGTGAATATTCTTTTTCTCTTTATTCTCTGATGTGTAAAGCCTATGATACACTGATATTAGAGAAGAAGAAGCGAAGTTATAAATGTGGAGGCGTGTTATATTTTTCCTGGCAGGATGCCCTAGTCCAGTCAGTATGAATACCGAGAGAATGCTAGGTGGGAAGTCAAAAGTTTGTGGCTTTACTGCTATGTGTCTTAAGTGTGAACTAAACACCAATCAGACAACTTTTTTGACCTTAAGCTGACATGTTTCTAAAATGATGTGATTGGGAAAACATGATCTTTTTCATATTTCTAATATTTGTTTACTCTAGAAGTTCATTAAATAATCCATAAAGAGAGAGAGAGAGTATATAATAAGGAGTTGCTGATAATAGAGAACATTTTCTTACTATGTCTGACACTTCAGGTTTTTAAGTTCCCACATATGACAGAAAAAAATCTTATTTCTCTTTTATTCATTTATAGATGGAAAAGTTCCAAATGATCTAGTCAGCCTATATGGCAATGCTGTGATGTTAAATAGAAATTTCAGTGACCCTTGACTGGAAGTTATAGCTTACACTATTTATGGTGTAATGACTCCTTACAGATGGGAAAATCAGATCAAGTGGAATCAGAATTTTGGGTTCTAATTAGATCCAGCTGTTCCATGGAAGTTGAATCTTTATCTCTAAGCCTTAAAACTAGTAAGCACAACTTTCACATTTTAAAGAGCATTTAGAACCTGTGAAGATATAAATGTAAAAATAGCAAAATTTAAAATGTAGACCTGCAGCGGTAAAGCGTCGGCCTGGCGTGCGGGGGACCCGGGTTCGATTGCGAGCCAGGGCACATAGGACAAGTGCCCATCTGCTTCTCCACCCCCCCTCCTTCCTCTCTCTCTCTCTCTTCCCCTCCCACAGCGGAGGCTCCATTGGAGCAGAGATGGCCCGGGCGCTGGGGATGGCTCCTTGGCTTCTACCCCAGGCACTAGTGGCTCTGGTCGCGGCAGAGCGACCCCCTGGAGGGGTAGAGCATCAACCCCTGGTGGGCAGAGCATCGCCCCTGGTGGGCGTGCTGGGTGGATCCCGGTCGGGCGCATGTGGGAGTCTGTCTGACTGTCTCTCCCCGTTTCCAGCTTTAGAAAAATACAAAAAAAAAAAAAATTAAAAAAAATTAAAAATTAAAATGTAGACCTGTGTCTTAACATAAATGAATCCTGTATTTTTATTTTGTTAGTGAGAAAAGATTGTATGAGCTTTCTACTTGCAGCTCCTTATCATAATACTTTTCTTTGTTTCTCTTTGGCTTTGCATACTTTTCCAAAAAGTAAAATTTTACCTATAAAGCTTTATTTTTTTAGTTGCATTTAAATAAGTTTTGATTAAAATAAGTGTAATGTCATTACAATATTAATTAAGTTATTATTACTGAAAAAAGAAAAAATCTAAAGTAAACAACTAATATAAACTATATGGAGATCTCATTTTGCTTTCTAATGACTTTGAGGTGTCAGCCTTTTTTTTTTTTTTCTTTTTGTATTTTTCTTAAGTTGGAAACGGGGAGGCAGTCAGACAGACTCCCGCATGCACCCAACTGGGATCCACCCGGCATGCCCACCAGGAGGCAATGCTCTGCCCATCTGGGGCGTCGCTCTGCCGCAATCAGAGCCATTCTAGCGCCTGAGGCAGAGGCCACAGAGCCATCCTCAGCGCCCGGGCAAACTTTGCTCCAAAGGAGCCTTGGCTGCAGGAGGGGAAGAGAGAGACAGAGAGGAAGGAGAGGGGGAGGGGTGGAGAAGCAGATGGGCGCTTCTCCTGTGTGCCCTGGCCGGGAATCGAACCCGGAACTCCTGCACGCCAGGGTCAGCCTTTTAATAGCTTTATTTGGAAAAATAGAATGATAATTAGATAAATAACTTTGTGCTTTTCTCTGAGAGAAAGAGTAACAGTGTTTTGATAATACATTCTTACCTCAGTTTTAAAAATAATTTTCAAAAGGTAAAATAACCCCCTCCCCACTACTATGTGGCAAATATCTTTATCTTTTTTTTTTTTTTTTTTTACTGATGCATGTCATGCCCTAGCATAATGGCCTGGCATACAGTAAGCATTTAAAATATTCTTTAGGCCCTGGTTGGTTGGCTCATCAGTAAAGCGCTGGCCTGGTGTGTGGAAGTCTTGGGTTCAATCTCCAATCAGGGCACACAGGAGAAGCTACCCTCTGCTTCTCCACCTCTTCCCCCTTCTTTTTATCTCTCTCTCTCTTTCTCTCTCTTCCTCTCCCTAAGCCATGACTTGAATGGTTGAATGGTTAGAGCTAAATTGGCCCCGGGAGCTGAGGATAGCTCCATGGCCTCACCTCAGGCATTAGAATAGCTTGGTTGTCAAGCAACTGGCAGTGGCTCAGACAGGCAGAACATTGCCTGGTAAAGGGGCTTGCTGGGTGGATTCTGGTAGGGGTGCATGTGGGAGTCTGTCTCTGCCTCTCTGCCTCTCACTTATTAAACAAACAATTTTTGAATAGATAAGAAAATAAAATTTAAGTATATAAGTATTTTTGATTAATGAATAAAATGTGCGATATAAAACTATTTACAACATCAAAGAGTAACAATTGACCTACATATTGGGGATTAAGCTTCTGCTAAGCTTAATTTGCTTTAGAAAGATTGTATGGCAGACTGGTAACAATATTGACTTCAGTGGGCAAGAATGATATGAGTTAAATTCTAGAAGGAGCATATTACTTGTATAACCCTAGGAAAGTCATTAAATCTTTTGAATCTACATTGTCTTTCTACAAAGTATGTGTAATAATGTGCAGCACATGGGGTTGCTTTGAGGTCTGAATAAGAAATGTGTAGATTCTGTAAACAGTATTATATTAAGTTACTGCTCACTGAACAGACCTATCAAATCCCTGCTTCTTCTTCTTTTTTTTTTTTGCTCTCATCTTTTGTTTTATCTTTAATAACTTTCAGCTTCACTAATTGAAAAACAATTCATTCTACCTAGTCAGTTCAAATGTCTTTTCTTTATTAATCCTTTTCTGATTCCCCAATCAGATTTAATCTTTATATCTTTGTCATAACATTTATTACATTTTTTCCCCCTTTTGCATTTTTCTGAAGCTGGAAACGGGGAGAGACAGTCAGACAGACTCCCGCATGCGCCCGACCGGGATCCACCCTGCGCGCCCACCAGGGGGCGACGCTCTGCCCACCAGGGGCAACGCTCTGCCCATCAGGGGGTGATGCTCTGCCCCTCCTGGGCGTCGCTCTGCCACGACCAGAGCCACTCTAGCGCCTGGGGCAGAGGTCAAGGAGCCATCCCCAGCGCCCGGGCCATCTTTGCTCCAATGGAGCCTTGGCTGCGGGAGGGGAAGAGAGAGACAGAGAGGAAGGAGGGGGGGTGGAGAAGCAAATGGGCGCTTCTCCTGTGTGCCTTGGCTGGGAATCGAACCCGGGACTTCTGCACACCAGGCCGATGCTCTACCACTAAGCAAACCGGCCAGGGCCTCTACAAGTTCTTTTGTTTATCATATATAAGAATTTCATGATGTAAAATACACTTATTTTTTACAGGTAAGAAAACTAGGGTACAAAAAATAAGGTACAAAAAAGTCAAATACCAATCAAAATTATGTATACATAAATGACAGTGAAGATTAAAATTAGGTACATCCCACTCCAAATCCAAAACCTGCATTTTTCCCCTGCCCAACAAAGAAGAGTGTATTATCTCTACCAAGTGCTCAAGAAATACAGCTTTTTAAAAGCACATTTCTTCTTACACATATAATTATTATTTACATGGTGTCAGAATGTGAATCTGTAGCATTCTTTACACAATCTGTCAGTCTTTAGTAAAAATTAGTTTGATTAGTCATTTTAGTTTGCAATCTGAATAAAATGTTTTCAAGTAAAAAACACTCTTTTTCTCATTTTCTAATCCAGAAGTGAGCAAACCGTGGTCAAATTCAACCATCTGACTATATTTATAAATAAAGTTTATTGGAACATAAAACACGAACGAAGCCCATTTAAAAAAACACTACATATGGTAGGATGTTAACTATATGGTTCAAAAATCAAAACTGTAGAGACAGTAAGAAGATCGGTATTTGCCAGGGTTTCAGGAGAAAAGGGTAAGGGATGAATAGGTGGAACACAGGACATTTTTAGGGTAGTAAAAGCTGTTCAGCATATTCGGTGATGGCAGATAAGTGACGTTATATATTTGCCAGAATCCAAATATAGTATGTACAACACCAAGAAAACCCTAACCCCAATGTAAAGTATAGACTTAGTTAATGTTACTATATCAAGATTTGTTTATCAATTGTAACAAACATACCACACTAATGCAAGGTATTAATCATAGAGAAAACTGGTGGTAGTGTTAGAGCAGCCAGCTAGTTAGCTACTAACAAAAGAGAAGGGAGAAAACTGACTAAACTTAAGTAATTGAGAAATGACAGCTTCCCAGACACTCCAGGGGACAGCTTCCTTTTCCTGTCAAGGGGATTAGCAACCCTCTGTCCCTCCAAGTAGGGAGGAAGCATGAGCTTTCCAATCACTCCATGGGACAACTGGTCCATTCAACAGGACTACCTGATTACCAGGGTTGGGGAGGGATAAACAGTGAGGGGGAAATGTCTTTACTGAGGCATGCTCTGTTGGAGCCAGAACAGCAACATAAAGAGAAGGAGATAAACTTGAGAAAAAGGGATTGGATAGCAGGAGTGCCAAGCACAGCCCTGGGAAGAACCAGGAAAGAGATTGGATAATTTGTAAGAAAGCCTGCTCTCTCTCAATGACAAATAAATATATATAATTGAAGCTTAACAAAAGCCACAGGTGCTCCCTCTCTGGTCAAAGCACAGTACTGGCCTCAGCTGATGGGAACAGAGATTGTGTTGGACTACTGGAGGCTGGGATGCCAGGCTCATAGGATGGCAGTTCTGGGTCGCTACCCTCCTAATGGGCTTAGTGGGGACCAGTGAGGCCTGCAGCTCCAGAGGCTGGACTTCTTTGGCAGTGAGCTGAGCCACCTGGTCATGGGTGAAACATTGCTTAAACCCTTCCTTTGTTTTTGCTCCAATAAATCTTGCCACTATATTTAAAATCCTCTTATGTGTGTGTCTCTGAAATGCATTTCCCAGGATACCATAGAAGAATCCTATTTCCTCTGCAAGAGTAGGAGAGGTAGAGGGGGTACATGGGGACTCTGTATTTTTGCTCAGTTTTTCTCTAAACTCAACACTGAACCTATACATAAAAGACTAGGGCTTCTGATTTCCAGTTCTGCATAAAAGAGGGTTTGGAAGTCACTGCACAGTCATAAAAGGGAATAAAAACACTGAACAGACTGAAAAATTAAAAACTCTTCTTATATCCTAGGAGAGGAGAAGACACAGGGAAAACTGCAACACCCAAGATTAAAGAGACACAGGTAAGTACTGGGAATCACAGCTCACAGGAACAGAGAGACTCACACTGAAAGAACCACTCAGGGAAGCATACCTGGGTTGAGAAACCTGAAATGTAAGGAATAAATTACTGGAGGCTGAGTGAGTAAATTCTAAGAGTTAAAAACTCCAGAAGGATCCAGTTTTTGGTGGGGAAATGGGGGCACAATATTATGAGACTTACCTTCAGGAGTTTGACCAGATTCTCACAGTAAATATCTGAGAAAAGCCTCTGGGTCTTCCAGCAGAGAAAGGGGAAAGGAATCATTTTGAAATGCATCAGAGCACTGATTTTTTTTTTAACAAGGCCAGCCCTTGGGTGAAACTAGTTAACCAAAGACTAACCTACTGGGGTATTATCAGAGCCTAACTCACTTGGAGAAAAACGATACCCAACTCCAGGCCAGTCTTGCCATCCTGTCCTAGCAAAGGTAAGAAACACTTGTGAAGTTCACAGTGTACAGGCATAAACACAGTAGAAGGCAGAGAACTAATCTGAAGACTATAGAGCATTCCTCTCCCCCAAGACCTCACCATCATACTTCTAAATGCCTATTTCACGCAGTTCTTATTATGAAGTACATTATGGCCTGCTAGCAAATAAAAAAAAATACCAAAAAGCAAAAAAGCAAAATTTGAAGAAACATCAGAACAAGACATGGCAAGGAAGTTGGATTTATTAGACCAGGATAAAGCAACTATGACTAACATGCTAAGGTCTCTAATGGATAAAAAATACAGCACACTAGAACAGATAGCCAATGTGATCAGAGAGATGAAATTATTTTTTTTCTTTTTAAAAATTTTCTTAAGTGAAAAGTGTGGGGGCAGAGAGACAGACTTCTGCATGTGTCCCTACCAGGATCCACCCAGCAAGCCCCCTACCAGGTGTTGCCCTGCCCATCTGGAACATTGCTCTGTTGCTTGGCAACCAAGCTATTGTAGCACCTAAGGAGAGACCATGGAGCCTCAGTGCCTGGGGCTAACTTTCTCCAACTAAGCCATGGCTGTGGGAGAGAAAGACAGAGGTAGAGAGAGAGAAGAGGAAGGGGGAGAAATGGAGAACTCTTAAAATTCAATGATAATTAATCAAGATGGTTGCTTCTCCTGTGTGTCCTGACTGTGAATCAAACCTGGGACATCCACATGCCAGGCTGATGCTCTACCATGAAGCCAACAGGGCAAGGCAAGATGGAATTCTTAACAAAGAACCAAAAAGAAATGCTTAAGATTAAAAAAAAATTATAATAGAAATAAAGAATGCCTTTGATGGGCTTCTGAGTAGATTAGACATAGCTAAGGAAAGCATCCATATATCAATATTATTCTTGAAGTTAAAAGCAAAGAAAATAAGACTGAAAATAAGAATAAAGACTATTCAAGGATATAGGACAACTACAAAAGTTATAATATTAACATAACAGAAGTATTGTAGGAAGAAGAAAGAAAAAAAGAACAAAATAAGTATTTGAAATGCTAAGTGAGAATTTCTTCAAATTAATGTCAGACACCAAACCACAGATCCAGGAAGTTCGGCTAAGAAAACACCAAAAATGATGGATGTCAAAAAACAAACAAACAAAAATCATAAAACACCCAAATACATTTAAGCATATACTTTTCAAAAGACAAAAAAAATCAAACATAAAGAGAATAAAATTAAAAGATACTATAGGGTAAAAACAACCTTATTTACAGAGAAACAAAGATGAGAATTATGTCTGACTTCTAGTGAACCATGCAAGGAAGAAGAGTGCAGAATGAATTACTAAATTGTTAAGAGAAAAAAGCAAACTAGAATTGTGTGTTTATAAAATTATTCTTAAAAGTGGAAGGAGAAATAAAGACTTTCTCAAACCAACAAAAATTGAGAGAATTTGATGCTAGTCTACTAACAAAGAAAAAAGAGACAACACAAATTTCTTATATCAGAAATGAAAAAGGGGATATCATTACAGATACCATGAAAATTAAAAAGATGGTAAAGAAATACTATGAACAACTCAGTGCCCACAAATTTGATAACCTAGATAAAATATAATAGATCAATTCCTTGAAAAACAAAACCTGACAAAACACACACACAAAAAAGAGAATCAAGATAGACATATCTATTAAAGCAATTAAGTCAATAATTAATCACCTTTCAAAACAAAATTTATCAGGTCCAGATGGGTTTACTGGTGTATCTATCAAACATTTAAGGAAGAAATTATACCAATTCTCAACAATCTTTTACAGAGGAAAGAAGCAGAAGTAATACCTCCTGACCCATTCTACATGGCCCTAGTATCAAAACCAAACTAAACCATTATAAGAAAAAAAATTATACACTAATATTTCTCATGAATATTAATGCAAAAATACTCAACAAAATTTTAGCAAATTATGTCAAAAAATGTATACAAAGCATTATACATCACTACCAAGTAGGATTTATCCCAGGTGTTCAAACTAGATCAAGATAAAAAAAAAATCAATCAGTATAATTCATGACACTAACATACTAAAAGAGAAAAATCATGAGATCATATCAATAGATATAGAAAATATGCATTTAACAAAATCTAACACCCATTGATATAAAAACTTAGTAAACTAGAAATAGTACTGTCTTTATTCACAGATGACAATTATCTATGTAGAAAATCCAAAATTATTGATTAAAAAACAGACTGGAACTTATAACTGATTATAGCAAAATTGTAGAATACAAAGTTAATATATAAAAGTCAATTGCTTTCCTACATACCAACAAGCAAATGGAATTTGAAATTAGAAACAATACTGTTTTCAAAAATTGAATATTTAGTTAGAAATCTAATTAAATATATACAATATCTATATGAGGAATTCTATAAAATTCTGATGAATGAAATCAAGGAACTAAATATATGAAGAGATATTTCATATTTATAAATAGGAAGACTTGGTTTTTAAGATTTCAGTTCTTTCCAAATTGACCTATGGATTTAATTCAATCCCAGTCAAAATCCAAGCTGATTATTTAATTGATATCAAAAAGAAATTCTGGCCTGGCTGGTGGTTTGGTGGATGGAATGTTGGACCAGCATATATGAATATCCCCAGTTCGATTCTCAATCAGAGCACACAAAATAAGCGGCCATCTGTTTCTGTCCCCCTTCCTCATTCTTTTCCCTCTCTTTTCCCCTCCCACAACCAGTAACTCCATTGGTTTAAGTCAGGGGTAGTCAACTTTTTTATACCTACCGCCAACTTTTGTATCTTTGTTAATAGTAAAATTTTCTAACCTTCCACTAGTTCCACAGTAATGGTGATTTATAAAGTAGGGAAGTAACTTTACTTTATAAAATTTATAAAGCAGAGTTACAGCAAGTTAAAGTATATAATAATAATTACTTACCAAATACTTTATGTCAGATTTTCACTAAGTTTAGCAGAATAAATCTTTATAAAACAACTTACTATAGTTAAATCTATCTTTTTATTTATACTTTGGTTGCTCCACTACCACCCACCATGAAAGCTAGAATGCCCACTAGTGGGTGGTAGGGACCAGGTTGACTACCACTGGTTTAAGTGTTGGCCCCAGGTACTGAGGTTAACTTGGCTGGTCCAAGCACATAGTTCTTCGGTGCTAAAAATAGCTCAGTTGGTTCGAGCATCAGCCCTAGAGAGGATTACCGGGTGGATCCTGGTTGCGGTACATGCAGGAGTCTATCTCAGTATCTCTCCTCTTCTCAGTTAAAAATAAAAGTAATTCTGAAGTTTATATGGATAGACAAAATACTCATTATAGCCTACACAATTTGCAGAAGAAGAGCAAAGTTAGAGGATTAACACTACTTGACTTCAAAACTTACTATAACATGATATTAATCAAGACAGTGTGGCACTGGTGAAAGAACAAACAAATATATCAATGGAATAGATAGCTCAGAACCATATCCCATAAATATAGTCAACTGATCTTTGACAAAGTAGAGGCAATGCAATGGAGCAAAAATAGTCTTTTTAATAAATGTTGTAGAAACAACTGAAACTGGACATTGTCATGTAAAAAAAGACACAGACCTTACTCCCTTCACAAAAATTAATTCAAAACTAATCGCCGACCTAAATGCAAAGTGCAACACTCTTAAAAGATAACACAGGAGTAAACTTAAGTGACTTTAACTATGGTGATGTCTTATTGGATGCAAAACCAAAGACACAATCCATGCAATAAAGAACTGGTAAACTGAACTTATTAAAATTAAAAAATTAAGCTCTGTGAACAACAATGTCAAGTGTATAACAGTACAAGCCACAGACTAGAAAAAGATTTTTGCAAAAGACATATCTAAATAAATAATGCTATTTAAATAGTGTATAACAGTACAAGCCACAGACTAGAAAAAGACTTTTGCAAAAGACATATCTAATAAAATAATGCTATTTAAATAGTGTATAACAGTACAAGCCACAGACTAGAAAAAGACTTTTGCAAAAGACATATCTAATAAAATAATGCTATTTAAATAGAAAGAACTCTTAAAATTCAACAAATAAGCATATGAAAAGATATATAATTTTTTTTGTGTGTGTGTGTGTGACAGAAACAGAGAGAAAGTCAGAGGGAAGGACATATAGGGACAGACAGGCAGAAATGCAGAGATGGGAAGCATCAATTCTTTGTTGCGGCTACTTTAGTTGTTCATTGACTGCTTTCTCATATATGCCTTGACCTGGAGGCTACAGCAGAATGAGTGATGCCTTGCTCAAGCCAGTGACCCTGCACTCAAGCTGGTGAGCCCACACTCAAGCCAGATGCGCCTGCACTCAAGCTGGTGACCTTGAGGTTTTGAACCTGGGTCGTCCGCATCCCAGTTCAATGCTCTATACACTGTGCCACTGCCTGGTCAAGATCCTTTTATAACTACAACAACAACAACAACAAATACCTAGGAATAAACTTAACAAAGGATGTGAATGACCTATATACTGAAAACTACAAAGCATTATTGAAAAAACTGAAAAAGCCACAATGAAATGGAAAAATATTCTATGTTCATGGATTGAGAGAATCAATATAGTTAAAATGGCCAAACAGTCCAAAACAATATACAAATTTAATGCAAACCCAATCAAAATTCCAATTTCACTTTTAAAAGAAATAAACAAAAATACACCAGATTTTTATAGAACCATAAAAAGTCCCCGAATAGCCAAAAAATCCTGAGAAAAAAGAATGAAGTCTGAGGTATCATACTACCTAACTTCAAATTATACTGTAGAGTCATGCTAATTAAAACAGCATAGTATTAGCAGAAAAAAACAGACAGACCAATGAAAGAGAATCGAGAGCCTAGAAATAAATTGATATATACATGGACAAATCATCTTTAACAAACAAGCCAAAAAACACAATAGAGAAAAAAAAGCTCTTCAATAAATGGTGCTGAGAAAATTGAAAAGCACCTCTAAAAGAAGGAAACTTGACTATGGTTTGTTCTGCACAAAAATTAATTCAAAATGAATCAAAGACCTAAATAAATATAAGACCTGAAACAATAAATTATATAGAAGAAATCATAGGTACTAAAATCATGGACTTTGGCTGTAGAGAACAATTTATGAATGTGATCCCAAAGGCAAGGGAAGTAAAGGCAAAAATAAACTAATGGGACTGGCTCTGGCCAGTTGGCTCAGTAGTAGAGCGTTGGCCTGATGAGTGGAAGTCCTGGGTTTGGTTCCCAGTCAGGGCACACAGGAGAAGCACTCATCTGCTTCTTCACCCTTTCCTCTCTCCTTCTCTATATCTCTTTTCCTCTTCAACAGCCAAGGCTCCATTGGAGCAAAGTTGGCCCCGGGTGCTGAGAACAGCTCTATGGCTTCCACCTCAGGTGCTAGAATGGCTCCAGCTGCAACAGAGCAACGCTCCAAATGGGCTGAGCATCACCCCCTGGTGGGCATGTCGGGTGGATCCCAGTGGGGCACATGCAGGAGTCTGTCTGACTGCCTCCCTGCTTCTAACTTTGGAAAAATATAACCCCCCCCAAAAAAAACCCTAATGGGACTATATCAAACTAAAAAGCTTTTGCACAGCAAAAGAAATGGACAACATAACAAATAGGCAGCCAGCTAAATGGGAGATGATATTTGCAAACAACAGCTCTGATAAGGGGTTAATATCCTAAATATATAAAACACTCAGAGAGCTCAGCAACAAACAAGCAAACAATCCAATTAAAAAGTGGGAAGAGGACATGAACAGACAGTTCTCCCAAGAGATTATACAAATGACCAACATATATATGCAAAGATGCTCCTCTTCACTAGCTATTAGAGAAATGCAAATCAAAACTACAATGAAATACACCTCACACCTGTTAGATAGGTTGTTATCAACAAGACAATAACAAGTGTTGGAGACGCCATGGATAAAAAGGAACCCTCATTAACTTCTTGTGGGAATGCAAATTAGTATAAACATTATGAAAGAAAGTATGGTGGTTCTTCAAAAAATTAAGCATAGAACTACCACATGACCCAGCAATCCCTCTCCTGGGTATCTACCCCACAAACTTGAAAACATTGGTAAGTAAAGACATGCACCTCCACGTTCATCGCAGCATTATTTATAGTGGTCAAGACATGGAACAACCAAAGTGTTCCTCGATAGAGGATTGGATAAAGAAGATGTGGTACCTATATATCAGGGGTCCCCAAACTGCAGCCTCCTGAGGCCATTTATCCGGCCCCCGCCGCACTTCTGGAAGGGGCACCTCTTTCATTCGTGGTCAGTGAGAGGAGCATAGTTCCCATTGAAATACTGGTCAGTTTGTTGATTTAAATTTACTTGTTCTTTATTTTAAATATTGTATTTGTTCCTGTTTTATTTTTTTACTTTAAAATAAGATATGTGCAGTGTGCATAAGAATTTGTTCATAGTTTTTTTTTATAGTCCTGCCCTCCAACGGTCTGAGGGACAGTGAACTGGCCCCCTGTGTAAAAAGTTTGGGGACCCCTGCTATATATGATGGAATACTACTCAGCCATAAGAAATGATGACATAGTGCCATTTATGGCAACATGGATGAATCCTGAGAACATTATACTGAGTGAAATTAGTAAATCAGAAAACACTAAGAACTGTATGAGTTCACACATTGGTGGGATATAAAACTGAGACTCATGGACATAGATAAAAGTGAAGTATTCACTGGGGGAAGAACATGTGGAGGAGTAAGGAAGTAAAGAGGGACAAATATACGATGATGAAAAATGGTTTGACTTTGGGTGATGGGTACACAACATAACCAGCAGTTAAGATAGTATAGAAATGTTTATTTGAAACCTATGTACTCATACTGACCAATGACACCCTGTTAAATTTAATTTTCTGAATAAAAATTTTAAAAATGATCAAGATCTAGCACAGTGGCAACTTCAAAAGCTGGTGAGGATGTAGAGCAACAGGAACATTCAGACATTGTTGGTAGAAATGCATAATCATACAGTCACATTGAAAGGCAGTTTGTTGGTTTCCTACAAGAGTAGAATTACTTGTACCATAAAATTCAGCAGTCGCATTACTTGGTATTTTTCTAAAGAAACTGAAAACTTATGTCTACACTATAACCTGCACACAGACATTTATAGCAGCTTTATTTATAATTTCTAATAATTAGAAGCAACCAAGTTCTTAAGTAGGTGTATGGTACATCTAGAAAATGGAATGTTATTCAATGTAAAAAAAAAAAAAAAAGAGCTACCATACCATGAAAAGACATGGAGAAGCCTTAACTACATATTTCACTAAGAGAAAAAAGCCAATCTAAAATGGTTGTATAATTTCAAATACAGTTGACCTTTGAGCAGCTTGGAGGTTATGATTAGGGTCACCAAACCACACTACCCCCATTATTGGTTAATCTGATGATGCAAAACGAGGACTAAAGAGTGTTGACTGTATGTTTATTGCGGGGGGACCCATGTAGGTCAAGCTGTGTAAATTGTGTTATTCAAGAGTCAACTGTACATGTCATTTGGGAGGAGGCAAAACCAAACCTTGGAGACTTGCGCATGGGGTGGGCAAGTATAACAGTGAGTAGGCAGACCAAGGGGGATTTTTACAGCAGTGAAACTACTTTATACAATATTATAATGATGAATATATGGATTTTTAGTAAAAGTACTTTGTATGATATAATGACGGATATATACTTTTGTCCAGACTCATAAAATGTACACCAAAAGTAAATCTTAAGGTAAACTACAGTTTTGGTGATTCTGTTGTCAATGGAAGGTTCATCCTTGGTATAGAAATCTACCATTCTGGTCAGTGATGTTGATAATGGAGAATGCATACCTGTGTTGAGGCAGCAAGTGTACGAGAAATCTCTGTACCTTCCTCTCAGTTGTGCTGTAAATCTAAAACTGCTCTAAAATAGTCCTTAAAAATAAACTCCACTAAAATATAAAATAAATAAATCATGAATATGGTTGTGACTTCACTCATAATAAACGCCTTTCCTTCGTCCATTATCTCTTCTTGAAAGTGCATATTCTGTACTTGAGCATATTCAGTAGGGTGTGGAAAGGCAGTGCCAGCTAGGAGATAGGATGCAAGATTTATTGTCGGTTAATATCAAATGGGTCAAGTGATAGATAATTTCTGAGCTCATTCTGACAGAAATGACAAGTGATACTATTAATGCAAGTGGATACATGCTAAACATAAATAAAGTTTTGACATTACGGGTTGCTGGTTTTCAATGAATACATAAATTTGGGAGAAGTTTTCTAACACACGAGTTCAGGAATGGAATACTAAGTATTTTCTCACTGACAAAAAATTGCCTAGATAAATGGTGATGAAAAGAAATACAACAGATTTTGTGAGGATTTGTGTTGAAGTTGCAGTAAAGTCACCCATTGCAGCTATGGGTGACTTTTTATAGTCTATGTACATTTGAGCATGTTTGTCAGTGGAATTTACAGTTCTGCATTTGGCTACATCCATTTGAAACTCCTTCCATGGAATCAAAAACTACACGTTTTTAATTCCATTCAGAACAGAATTTATTATGTGTGCTTGTATTTGTTTATTCAAGAAGTTTTTTTATTAACTATCTTCATTTTGGCAGCGTTCAGACTAATTACTAAGTGGGAACTTTAAAAGAAAGTATGCTGATGTTCTAACATTTAAGGACCTTACAAAAAGTTGAAGAATAACTTAAGCAAAGGAATTAATAACATACTGGGAAGATGCATTTTAGGGCCTTGTGTATTGACATGTCTGAAGAAGAGAGGGATCAGAACAAATGTACTTAGCAGGCAGAAATAAATATAAAAATGACACCATTTGTAGCCTAAAGCCTCCTGGTAGACTTAAAAACAATAGGTTTCTGGAATAAAAATTGCATTAAAATATTTATACAAACATATTTTCATCCAGACATAGGGACTTTTTGGACTCCCATTCTTCTTGCAGTGAATGATTCTTCAACATTGGGACTCTCCTAAGATTAATATATACCCATATAGAATATATATAAATATTTTGCAGAAATAGCCAATCCAGAAGAGCTGTATCACAAAGCAGTCTTGCAGCCCTAAAGGATAGGGGTATCTGAAGTACCAATTTCCGCTTTTTCAGGTGCTGGGGAAATCTCACAAAATCTGATTCAGATTTCTCTCCTCTACTTGCCTGGGGAATAATCCATAGCTTTGTGGTGTGATTCAGAGCATGGACTTCTGTAACACCCACTTCCCCCCATCGTCCTTCCCCACTCCACTCTTCCTCTGCTATTTGAGAGTTGGTAAAAAAGGGTAGTAACACCCACATGTTTTGTCTGTT
The DNA here is from genome assembly GCF_036850995.1 of Saccopteryx leptura. Lineage (NCBI taxonomy): Eukaryota > Metazoa > Chordata > Mammalia > Chiroptera > Emballonuridae > Saccopteryx > Saccopteryx leptura. The sequence continues at coordinate 145,808,783 of NC_089505.1, forward strand.
TGCCAGGCTCTGTGCTAATGGAGGAGCTACTTGAGGAGTAAAATGGTAAGCAAGACAGACAAGCCCTTGTCCTTCTATAGATGTATAAGGGACCGAGGAAATTACTACACACGTGATTGTTTAATCAGAGTTGTTAAAGGCATTGCAAAAGAAAAGGAAAAACTGCCATACTAGTCTATTACACAGTATTGTCACTTAATTCTTATCCCAAGATCTTTTAAACAGTTACCTTAGTAAGCTTCGGCTTCATAACGTTAAGTACCATTATTATTACACATATTAACATTATCTTTTTTTAAAGTGCCCATTTTATGTAGAATGCTAAGGTAGAATCAGTGTGTGTGTGTGCGTGTGTGTGTGTGTGTGTGTGTGTGTGTGTATATATATATATATAATATCTCACCTAACCCTGCACACACCCCATTGAATTTTCTCCATTTCAAAAGTGAAGAAAGTGGATAAAGCTTATGCAAAACCAGAATATTTAAGAACCAGTATTGAGCTCTCCTGGAGCCTGACTATCCTTCCCCCGCTACAATCAAGTGCATTGATGTAAAAATGAAGTAATTATCATTATACCTTCATGGTGCAGTGAAAAGGCAAGATATCCTATTAGGAGACAAAATAGTTCTGCTGGCCCCTCTGCTCCTTCTGCCATAGGAGAGCATCTCTTAACCTCTTTGAGCCTTTGATTATCTATAGAATGAGAGGTTGGACTAGATAGTTTTCAGGCTTTTCTATCACTAAAATTATTTGCTTCTACAGCCATGACATAAGGGGAATTCTCCCCATAAGGGGGAGAATTTGGTGATTTAGCTTTATATAATTTAAATTGAACCTTCTGAGTCTCCGTTATCTGGATTTAGCCGGTTAGGTTCTTGAAGAAAGTTATGACTTGGTTATTCCTAATAGTGGTAATGTACCTCTAATTTATTTATTAATTATAAAATAGGTGTTCCAAAATTGGCTCCAAGTCCATAATACTGCAACACAGACATCTATTAATACTGTTCACTTCAAAAATAATACCTAGGCATTGTCACATGGAATATAGACAGATGCAAGAGTATTGAGCAAGAAACCCCATGGGTCACTTTAGTTTGATAAAGAAGATCTGAAACAGCAGTCCACAAAGAGTATCTTGAAATAGCTTTACACTCAGACAGTGAAGCACAATACTATAAAGAACTAGTGAATTCTTTAAAAGGCAAACAAAACCTCATGTTTCTTCACAGGACCCATCCCCAGGAATGGGCTCTAACAATGGTTCAAACAATTTCTATCTTGACCTTTATAAAAACTGTATTACGTGTTGGGAAATGTCTAAAGATCAAGAATAAAATGGAATTCTTTGCCAAACATCTGTTCTTAGGGAATTAAATACTCATATTAGCTCTAAACATTATATGTACATTGATTTGTTTATTGCTTTATGTTACTATAAAACAAAATCATGAGTCACCAAAGATGCCCCCAAATTTTGTTACTGCATTTAGAGAGAAATATTTAGTTTCTTTCTAAATGTCTAACATGAAGACACTAATTTAGAAACAAGATCTTTCCAGAAAGAAAATTTTAATAATGGCAAAGACGATAAAGAAGGCACCGTTAGGGCCTGGCAGCAGAAGGAGCATATGCCAACAACTAAGAAAACAAGCTTACAAAGAGCAGGCTGGGGATACAGGCGTGAACTTGACATACGCCAGCTTTGATGGCTTGATTGTCCCTGGTGGCTTGCCTCCTTTAGTAATAGATAATAAGGAGGAAGTTTGTTATAACAAACTACAGGAAAAGCTTAACAAGTGCTTTCCTAATAGAGAAAAGAAAAGTTTTCTTAGCCTGTAGTTAGATTTAGAACTAAATTAATAACTACAATGTATTCTAATACATTCTAATATATTCTTGTATAGTAAGTACCATTAACCCAAACAGGTTCAGTGACTTGTCCAAAATCCCTTGACTAGACATTCTTTCTTTCTCTACCAAATGACTAATCTTTCCAGTTACAATTCAAATGTCATATTTCTCTATGGTTCCTGCACAGCCCCATCTAAAGCATAATTAATTGCTCTATGCACCCATAATCATATGCGTACTCTAATGTGTTTTACCTTAGAGAGTGAGTTCCTTAGGGGCAGGGATTCTTTATCTACCACAGATCCACTGTATTTACTGTAATGTCTGATTTGTAGAGATTGCCACGTTAAGATTTTTGTTTTTACTTTTTTTTAGAGATAAATGCATAGATAATTAAATTCTTAATTAAATGAACTTCTTTCTGTTGCCTACATGCTTTATGATTTATTCATTAATTTGGCAATAATTACAATTTTATATGGGTAGGAATAAGCTACATTTCTTTTCTGCACCAAGGTTTCAGAAACTTGCACTTTCAAGCCTTTGTCAAATGCCTTGTAAATGTGCCAAACTTCTCAATCACTTAATATGGGCCATGTGTTAAAGACTTGCAGAATTGTTTATTATGGCAAATGGTTGGTATTGAACCTGTCTCATGCATGTAATCTTTTTTTTTTCTTTTGGGAAAAGCCTTTTTAAGATGACTCTAATTATATCTGACCTATATAATAAAATCATAATAAACAGAAAAGAGTAAAATAAAATTAACCAGAATTTCTACAAAAACATACATGTTAGCCATTTAAAAGAATTCTGGAAGGCTAAAACCTTTAGAGAATTACAGCCTTCTAGAGATATTCTACTTTGGTACATTTTGTACTTGATAGTTAATGTGAAAATATTATTTAGGCCACACAATTATTACTCAAACTAATTCTTTAACAAAACCAAAATGTAGAGTAGGGATTCTCACTTAATAAAGAGAGATTTAAAGGTTTAAGTGATAATTTTTTGTATAACAACTATGCAGGCTATTAAATCTTCAATTTTCTGTAACTGGTTGGACCCAATCTGATGAATTAGATGTAGTGACTTCATGGATAAATCATTGGACTTGGAATTGGAGGGCCTTTACTAACATTTGACTTTCTAACTTGGTAGCCATTTGACCCTATTCACATATATAACTTCTCTGAGTTCATTTCATAAACAGACAAAATTTCTAATCCTCAGTTATTTGAGTGGGTCAACCAGAAACATTATTTAATGTAAATGATGAGTATTCTATGACTAGTAGGTATTTTATATTTAATTCAGTAAATCACTGAATGGATTCTAGTTAAGATATTTATCCAAAGGTTAGATAAGTGAAAATATAATTGTAATTCTTACCATTGATTGTCCACCTACCATATACCACATATATTACACAGATAGTCTCTAATCCTCATGACAGTTCTGCATATAACTGTTACCATGCCCATTTCAGAAGAGAACTGACCTCGGTGGATAGAAGTAAATGTACAAAGTCACAAAACCACTTTGTGAGAAAATGAGAATTAGAGCACATCTACCTGATGTTAAATTCTATGTTCTTTCATTCCACCCTACCATCTTGCCTATATTAATAGAGTTCAAAATATTTCTTTCTCTTCTCTGTATCTTATTAGATCTCTGACTTCAGGTGAATGGCATAGATGAAATGTAGGATGGAGATTAAGATTATACACTCAGGATTCAAAGTCTTGGGTTTAAAATCCAACTCTATCTTTAACCAGCTATGTGACATTAGGAAAACGATTTAATCTTTCTTTGTAAAACAAGGATAATGACAGTACTTCTTAGAGTTGTAAATATTAAATGGAATAATATATGTAGAGTTGTTAACACCATGTCTGACACATAATAAATTGTCAGTAATCTTTTTTATAGAAAACAGTATAGTCTAGTGCTTAAGCAAATTTTGGACTCTGAAAAAACTTGTGGTTTAAATCTAAGTTCTACTATCAATTAGGTATCAGTCCTTGAATCAGTTATTTAACGACTCTCAGCCTCAGTTTCCTTCATCAATAAAATGGGATTAATCGCCAGTACTTATCTCTTAGTGACTGGGAAAAATTAAATAATCAAATATAATTAACACAGTATCAGCATCATTCTTGTCTATCGATAAAGCTTAGATGTTTTGCTATTATCATTTTCAAATCCAATCATAACTAAAGGAATTTAGAAATGAGTATATGTGAATCATGGAATTGAAAAGTAGCTACTAAGTATAGAGAGCTCCCTCTTTTCATTGTTCCATCAATATGACAGTAAGCAGCATATACTGAGAGATATTCAAGTATACCATGTCCTAAACTTATAGACTCAATCTTGTTTATATCACTCACAGACAAAACATTTAAGTTTTTGTCTTAGTTTTTTCAACTAAAAAATTAGAGTATTAGTAATGGCTATATCACATAGTTACTATGGGTGTCAATAGTTTGCATATAGTTAAATACATCACAGATGTGATCAGCCTTATAATCTCAAACAATAGGAATTCAGGATGTATACCTACTAGAAAGTGGCAATGGAATATACATCTAAATTATTTCTATAAAAATGTATTCATCTGAAATTACTGAGTATCTCTACATTAATTTAAAAGTATAAGTAAAAGTAGTTCAGTTTTATTAAAATAATGTCTGCACATGAAAACATTTTGATCTATATAAAAATACATCAACAATATCAGTCTTGCTATCTATATACATACTTTCTGGAATTCATTACTTTTAGCAGTTTTGATTTTCAGTACTTATAATAGCTACTTGTATTACTTAAAATAGCACATTATTTCCACGGATTATATTTAAATTATATGTATCCACTCTTGGGAAATAGATTAAGAATTAATCTTTTTTTTTTGTCTTCTCAGTTTTCTACATCTTAATTCTTGTCATGTTATTTTATATTGCCAAGTTTGCAACATAATTAAAGAAGTCTTATTTGCTTATATCTTGAACCTAATAATTTAAAGTCAACAAAATACATCATTGCAATTTATGAATAGATATTCTTCATTACAAGAGGTAATTTTTTTCTATGTCATTAAACTCTTACTCCTAAAAGAAGAAATTCAAAAATGTCAAAGTCTACTAAAAACCCATTTAATTATTTTTGCATTTTCTTAGCTTCTTGTTAGTTCAATCAGCTGTCACTTTTTGATTTGTCTCATACCATCTTATTTCTTGTAGCCTTTAATATTTTACTGGAGTACTTCATTGAGAAATTGAGCTACACTCTGTCTTCCCTTAATTGATACTGTCTCTATTTTGCCTTCTGACATAACTGATAGTTTGGCTTGTGTGGAAGGGCCAAAGTATTGCTTTTCGTTTTATGTTCATATTATTAAAGTGCTAGGTTTATTTACCTGGATAGCAGTCCTAGGTTTTCTCTGAAGGTAAGTCATCTATTTCCCCATTAGACTTCTGTGTTAGAAAGGTCAGTGATTCTCCTGAGACACAATTATGGTGTCTATGAAGTAGGCATACTGACTATATACTGATGGGCCACTTCCATTTTAGGATGCATGAGGTGAATCTGTCATACATTCTGAGACCTTTAATAAGTAAAATAAGAGTCCATTTTAGTTCAGCAATGAACTATAGTGCATTTCCCTTAGAAATACAATTGACTTATTTTTCCTTTTTAACCTGTGCTCTTCATATGTTTGGTCAATATATTGTATTTTTAAAATTATACCTCTTTCATAGATCCCCACATTCACATTGTAAGTTCTCAATATGCAGAAAATTATCTTCTTAGAATATAATATTTAGCCTAACCAGGCTGTGACGCAGTGGATAGAGCGTCGGACTGGGATGCAGAGAACCCAGGTTTGAGACCCCGAGGTCGCCAGCTTGAGTGTGAGCTCATCTGGCTTTAGCAAAAAGTTCACCAGCTTGGATCTAACGTTGCTGGCTCAAGCAAGGGGTTACTCGGTCTGCTGAAGGCCCTCAGTCAAGGCACATATGAGAAAGCAATCAATGAACAACTAAGGTGTCACAACAAAAAACTGATGATTGATGCTTCTCATCTCTCTCCGTTCCTGTCTGTCTGTCCCTGTCTATGTCTCTGTCTGACTCTCTCTCTCTGTCCCTGTAAAAAAAAAATAGCATTTAAAAAAAAAGAATTTTTAATATTTGGATTTTATTTATATACCGAGTGAAAGAAAGTGGGATGAAAGAATAGAATCCCACTGTCCCAGCTGTTCTATAAGCAGCTGTTTCATTAATTACCTTGATAATTGCTAGTGATTGTGATGACCTCAGTTTCATTTCTGAAATTGGCACATAATGTTTCCGAATTTGGGAAAGATGGCTCCTGTTTTTGTTTTTGCTATATCACTGTTCTCTACTTCAATCCTATTCTGTTTAATATTTGATCTTCTAAAATTTCTTCAGAACTTTTACTTTGCAATTTTCTCAAGTTCTCATATATATATATATATATATATATATATATATTTGTAATTTCAGTGAAAATTTGAAAAATTTGGAAGGTAAGGAAGGTAGATGTATGTATCAAGTCTGTCATTTTATACTGAAATAAATCATATTAAATGTATTATTTTGTTTTTGAACATAATTTAAAATGAAACCTTGTGGGACTTCAACTACTCTTTTACTCAGTTTCAGTCTAAACCTTGCCTTGTTTTATTTGGCTTCATAGAGGAAAAAAAAGAAAGATCGCATTTCTTTGGCAAGGTTAGGGTATATTGTACAAAATATCTCTTTGTGTTTCTGACACTCTTTTTCTCTTGATCTGTTTAAGCTGATCTTATTATTGTGGCAGAATTGTAGCCTGCCATTTGGACTTACTTTATCTAGAAAAATGTAAGTTTCTAGGATAGATAACCTTTAATAAGAAGGTATAAACATGCATTTTCTATCAAATCTTTCTTTAGAATGACTATCCAAATGTGGAAATGACTTAAATCCAACAAGATCAGGCCAAAGTAAAATAACTGTCAAAAGGTTAGGTCAGCAAAAGAAAATTTAATAACAGTATATGAAATATTTACTAAAGCTATTTGCAAAGTTAAATCATTCATGAAAAATATTAAACACTTTAAACTTCATGTGGCTAACTTTCATGTGACAAATGAGAAATACTTAGGAAAAGTACAATATTCTGTAATAAAACTAATTTTTCTAAAACTAGTTTCTTTTACACACAATTTTCATTCATCTTGGCTGTCAGGGGACAAAATGCATATTATTTTAGTTCAATGTTTAAGTTCAATATGTTTTCTATTGACTTGAAATTATAGAAAGTTAGTAGGGTTTCTACGAGCAAAATGAATGAATAGGCTAACTGGGGAAATGAGCTGGATGACAATATCCTGGAGAGGTTTCTGTTGAACCTGTGCTACATTAATTTTATAAGCATGTATTGAATCTTACCATATGATACATATGATTATAGATGCACCACTACAACATGGCTCCTGCCTTTTAAGAACTCATTTTCAACTTTGCTTGAATACTCGCAGTGATGTAGAACTTACTCATTGTATGAAGTTTGTTCCAATGAAAAATATTTGTTTCCCTTAAATAAACCCCTATTCTTCTTCATTAAACTCTCATTTACAAGTTTTGATTTTTTGTTTGAACTATGAAGATATTAATTCTACTTTTCATTGAATAGAACTTTATAAATTTTGAGACTGATCATAGCTTTTTAAATCTTTGTTTTTCTAGCTAAAATATTGCCAATTATTTCAATTGCATAAAGAACACGTGTTCCGGAGCTTTAACACCCTACAGCCCTCCTTTAAGGTGTGCATTTTATTTTTAGTTTTTAAAATCTATGGATTCTCTGCTGCCTATACTATAGACTCTAAATTCTAATACAGGGCTCACTCATCATTAAAATATTAAATGTTTATTTGACAAATTCGATGCTGAGCATTTGGGACACAATGGTAAATTCGATATAACCCCTGCCTTCAAAAAGTTAACAGATTAGTCATCAATTTCATTTCATCTTATTCTCTACTCTCATTACACACTGATACTGCTCCTCAATGTGAATGCACTAATAAACCTAAACGCTTCAGAGGACCTGATTATCTAAACCTCTTAGTCACTCAAGTACTTCATTTCTGATCTACTTCCCAATAATGCTCTTGTGTTTTAAATCATTTGACTGTTCTGAAAATAGTTTAACATTTTTAGGATATTCAAGACCACTCTTGACAATACTTATTTGCATGAAAAGAATGGGGGGGGTCTCAAAGTATAAATAATTTCTTCATGGAAGCCACATGCTAAGGAAGCCCTTGAGGGGGTTTCATTTGTCTATCTTTGATCACAAAGTATGGAATAAAACCTATCATAAAATAGAATACTTAGTTCTTTTAAAATCCAAAGCATGGGCAATCAATCAGCATTAAAAATAAAACATACTGGGCCCTGGCTGGGAGGCTCAGCAGTAGAGCATTTGCCCATTGTGTGGATATCCCAGGTTTGATTCCTGGTCAGGGCACACAGGAGAAGAGCCTTTCTGTTTCTCCACCCTCCCTCTCTCCCTTCTCTTTCTCCATCTCTCTCTCCTCCTGCAGCCATGGCTCAGTTGGATCAAATTGGCCCCGGGCACTGAGGATGACTCCATGGTCTCTCCTCAGGTACTGAAATAGCTCATTTGCCAAGCAACAGAGCAAAAAACCCAGATGGGCATTGCATTTCCCATAGGGGGCTTGCTAGGTAGATCCCAGTGGGGAGCATGCAGGAATCTGTCCTTTGCATCCCTGCTTCTTACTTAAGAAAAAAAAAAATGAAACATACTAACATCCATTCTGGATCTGTTACTACAAACTTTTATTTTGATCTGTGTATAGACTAGGCAATGCTTATCTTTGAAAATATCATTCAAGCATTTCACAGGAAAAAGAACCATATTGATGGGATTTAATAAGAATTCTTCATCTGCCAATATACCCTCTCAGTAGTAAAAGCTTGCTCTTCTTTTATTCTTTAAATTTATGCAAAGTATGGTTCTTGTTATTACTTCAAAGATTTAACATACCAGAGAAAGTTTTGCAGACAGGGTTGAATAAACTTCCACATTTCATCATTCTTTAAAATGTAATATTGAACAATTTTTTTAAGTTTCATTGTAAACAGTATTCCAAGCCAAGATTTATTTTGCTACTAAAGTAATTTTATTATTTCTCAACTACAAGAGTCTATAGAAAAATGTCTCATGACCTCATATTTAACAAAACAATTGCCAGTATTCTGAAAGCATCTGTCTATAGGCATTAACAAATATTTCATCAGGTATTAACATTCCTAATGTTATTTTAGTGTATGTTTCTATAGAAGAAATATTAATTATTTTGTCTGGTCATAAATTGAAGTCCATAAAACAAGAGAAAACAGAACAGGCTGTATAGAGGAGACAGTGCATGTGACCAATGTTGGGTTCCGTAAGTAGGTAGAAACCATATGTTGAATAAATAGAATCTTACCAAATGCCAAAATAAAATAATATTTTCTTGGCAGGTTTAAGGCTAGAATTAAAAAGGTTGAGTTTCCAATGTGTTATTAAATCAGTTGAAAAGGAAATTCAGAATGTTTTGAGCAATCAATACAAACTGCCACAGTGATAGTTAAAGCTGGTTTCTAAGACAGCATAACTATGTAATAAAATCAAAGTCTGTGAAATACACAGAAGTGAGAATGTGAATAATAATTTCAGAAATATGGTGCCAGATGGAAAAATTAGTGTTGCAATCTGGTAACATGGTAGACAGAGGTCCAGATGGGGTCAGGAGATATGGGTTCCAGCTGCAATTCTATGTCTTTGTGTGATGAAGAGAGCTATCTTAATGGGAAGAAATACAGTAAAAAATTGTGGGAAGGTTTTTCTTTTTCTTTTTCTTTTTATATATTTATTTATTTTTAATTATTTATTTATTTTTTTGAGAGATAGACAGGGAAATAGAGAGAGACAGGAATATTGAGCCACTCCTGTATGTGTTCCAACCAGAGAATGGAACAGGCAACCTCTCCCTCTGGAAAGACGCTCCAGAACTATCCAGCCAGGGTTTAACTTTTATTGAGTTTTAGAGAGACAGAGAGAGGAAGGCAGAGAGAGGGGAAGGGGAGGGAGCATTTGTGTTTCACTGAGTTGTACATTCTTTCATTGCTTTCTGTGTGTGCCCTGACTCAGGATCGAACCTATAGCCTTGCTTTTTCGGGATGATGCTCTTAACTGACTGAGCTAACTATCCAGGACCAAGGTTTTTTTTTGTTTTTTTTTGTTTGTTTGTTTGTTTTTTTAATTTTTTTTTTTTTTTCATTTCTGAAGCTGGAAACGGGGAGAGACAGTCAGACAGACTCCCGCATGCGCCCGACCGGGATCCACCCGGCACGCCCACCAGGGGCGATGCTCTGCCCACCAGGGGGCGATGCTCTGCCCATCCTGGGCGTCGCCATGTTGCGACCAGAGCCACTCTAGCGCCTGAGGCAGAGGCCAAGGAGCCATCCCCAGCGCCCGGGCCATCCTTGCTCCAATGGAGCCTCGGCTGCGGGAGGGGAAGAGAGAGACAGAGAGGAAAGCGCGGTGGAGGGGTGGAGAAGCAAATGGGCGCTTCTCCTGTGTGCCCTGGACCAAGGTTTTTTTTAAAAAAAATTTTTTTACAAGCTAGTTGGGTCAGTGGTAGAGCATTAGCCCAGCATATGGAAGTTCCGGATTGGATTTCTGGTCAGGGCACACAGGAGAAGCGCCCATCTGCTTCTCTATCCCAACCCCTCTCCATTCCTCTCTCTCTCTCTCTCCCTCTCTCTCTCTTCTCTCTCTCTCTTTCCCTTCCACAGCCATGGCTCGAATGGTTAGAGCAAGTTGGCCCAGGGCACGGAGTACGGCTCCATGGCCTTGCCTCAGGAACTAAAATAACTTGGTTGTTTAGCAATGGAGCAGTGGCCCCAGATGGGCAAGGCTTTGCCCCTATAGGGGGCTTGTCAGGTAGATCCTTGTAGAGGTGCATGAGGGAGTCTGTCTCTCTGCACCCCCTCACTTAATAAAAATACTTTTAAAAATCTTTTTTTATTTCATAATTTTGCTGAGAAAAGACAGATGAGGTGTGTTAACAGTGCATTGTTTAATGAAGGATTTACTAAAACTCAGCTTTCACCTTTGAATTTAGCATGGCAAAATGATTAAAGACACTGCGTCCTACACCACTCTGTCTAAGTTCAAATTCTTCCTTAAACTCACTAGCTTTGTAACTCTGGGCAAGCTATTTCACCTTTCCTACTGTCAGTTTTTGCACCTTTAAAATAAGCATCATAGTTGGTTGCCAAAATGAATACCTCTCAGTGCTTCGAACAAAGCATGGCATGGTTTGGGCACTATATAAATTTTAGCTATTATTAAAATTATTGTACATATAATTAATCTTTATAAAAGTAAGAATGGATTATACCCAATCCATTGCGTTACCATTTCTTCCTTTTTGCTGAAATACTCAAATTTTTGAACTTTTTTCCTACTTTTATATATTTTTTTCTTTTTATATGCATGCTAGGTACTAACAGTTAAAATCATTATTTTGGTTGGGTGTAGCCATATATATCTTTCTGATAAGAAACTAGGTTTTTTTTTGTTCGTGTCATTTGGATATGTTTAAACAGCTCTCAGAGTATCACACAGAAGTTCATTTATAGAGGAAAATTGTCCATTACTCTTGCTCCTCTCACTCATGGGAGAATGCATCCTTATTTGACCAGAAGAAACTGAAACTCCTATCATTCTCCACTTATTAGAGGAATACCTGGATAAAGTGTCTGTGTCATTCCCGGGGTGGCAGTGGAAGAAGCCACTGAGAGCTGTTAACATGTCATTTTTTTGTGTGTGTGTGTGATAGAGGAGAAAAGAGCCCAGTGCTTTTTTAGCACAGTAATGTGGGTACAGTATTACTAAAAGTTAGTTACTCTTATTCTTGGATAACTTTTCTTTGTTCAGTTGATACAATATTTGTCTTTGAGAGGTGCACATCATTAAAGATGTCAGTATTGGAAAGAGCAGTTCCATGGTTCTCACTAATAAGAAGATAGAACCTGACTGAGGGGACTTACATTCCCTTTTTTGGAGGGCCTGGAATCCACCCTTTACCTGGAGTCTGAAAACATCAGAGGCACCTGAATAACACCTGGTATTTCCTGAAGATTTAGAAAAGGAACACAAAGGAGAATGCTTGCATTAGAGGACTTGGTGTTTTCTCAAGGAAGTGGGAAAAGTCTTGCAGAGAGGGATCTCTGTGGTTTTAAGTCAGAATATGAGGATGGAGAGTCAGGCCCAGAATGGAGGGAATGTTCCTGAGATCAGACTGCTGTGTGTGAGACATCACTTTAGGTCACATATGTTGTCTGTTGTTCTCACATACCATATAGTTACTGATTTTGTCTTTGCTTGTTCTTTTAGCTATTTTTTGAAGGTGTGTGGTAAAGTCTCTCATATGATTGTAAATTTCCTATCCTCTTTTTAATTATATCAGTTTTTAAATATATTTTGATTCTGTGTCAAGTGCATGGAGACTTAGAATTTTAATCTATTCCTAAGAGTAGACTTCTTTATCATTATGAAATGTTCCTATAAAAGCTCTAATAACATTTCTCATCTTAAAATCTAATTTATCTGATACCAGTAAAGTTACACTAGTTTTATTTTGGTTCATGTTCCATGGTATATCTCTTTTGATCTTTTTGTTTTCAGAGATGTATCTTTATATTTAAGTTGTATCTGAACAACCTTAGTCTGTTAATTTGAGTATATATTCCATTTATTTACAATGTAACTAATACCGTATTTGGGTATTTATTTACTATCTTACTACATATTTTTGTCTTTAACCTATTTATGTTGTATTTTATCTTCTTTTTTATTTTTATTAAAGTAATCAAATATTTTTATTATTTTATTTTTCCTATGTCACTTTTTTAGTTGAGAATATTTTATTTCTCTTAATAACTTTTCTAGCTATTAAAGTATGCCACCTGAGCTACTGCATTTTAATTAAATTATTTAGAGTACTATTTTACTTATATTACTAGGATCATAGGACATTTTAGCTTTATTACAACCCTCCCAACTTTTGTGTTGTTGCCATCATACATATTAATTTTTTTTTTTTTTTATTCAGTGAGAGGAGAGGAGGCAGAGAAACAAACTCCTGCATGTGTCCTGACCAGGATTCATCAAGCAAGCCCACTAGAGGGTGATGCTCTGCCCATCTGGTTTGTATTCTGTTGCTCAGAAATTGAGCTCTTCTTAGTGCCTGAGGTGGAGGCCACAGAGCCATCCTCAGTGCCCGGGGCCAACTTGCTCTAATTGAGCCATGGCTGCAAGAGGGGAAGAGAGAGGGAAAAATGAGAGAGAGAGAGGGTAGAAAAGCTGATGGGCAATTCTCCTGTGTGCCCAGACCAAGAATTGAACCCAGGACACGCATACAACAGGCCAACACTCTACCACTGAGCAAATAGGCCAGGACTCATACATTTTTAATTCTAGATTGATCTTAATATTCTTAGATATTATTATTGTATTGTTCTTTCAGTATTCATTTATATTTACTTCATATTTACTCTTTCTGTTTTTCCTCATTTCTTCTTGCATTTCTGTATTTCCATTGATGATCATTTTTCTTCTGCTTGCAAAACAATTTTTAAGTTTTCTTTTTGTGCTCATTTGCCAGGGATGAATTATCTGAGTTTTGGTTTATCTGAGAGCATTCTTATTTGCCTTTATTTTTGAATAATATTTTGGGGGTATATAATTCTGGTTTGGTGTTATTTTCTTTTAGCAATGTAAACTATCTGTCCATAATCATTGCTGTTTTTTAATTAAAAATTAGCTATTTGTCTTATTGATTCTTTTTTGAAGATATTGTTATTTTTTGGTCACCTTTAAGTTTTATTTTACCATCTTTGGTTTTTAGAAGTTGGCCTATTATGTACTTCACATAGACTTCTTTATATTTCTTGTGACTTATACATTTAAAAAAACTTTGACCTTATGTCTTCCATCAATTTTGGAAAAATCTTAGTTTAGAGCTTTCTTTATATAGTTCTTCTAGTTCATTATCTTTCTAGTTCTCTCTTGGAATTCCAATTATCCATATACATTTGATACAATGTCTTGTCCTTTGTTTTCTCCTTGAGTTTTACTTGAATATTTGCCACTGACCTAACTTCCAATTCACTAATTATCTCTTATACTGTTTAACATGTTGTAAAATCCATGTTAATTTCTTAATGTAAGTTATTATTTTTTTTTTAGTTTTAGAATTTCTATTTGATTATCTTAATGAAGACAATTGCTAATGAGATTCTCCAATATTTTATCTATTTCTTTAAAACTATTCATCATAATTGTCTTGTCTGTTACTTCAGTGCCTGGGTTATGTGTATGTTTATTTTTACTGTCTCTTGTTAAAAATATTTTGGGTTTTGGCATTATTTCCTGTCTTCAGCATGCTATTTTTTTTAAATTGGGTGCCTTGCATCATGTATTAAAAATTACAGTCTCTAGATCATGCTCTCTTCCTCCAGAAAACTTTAGCTTTCTTCTAGAAAAATAGGGTGAGAAACTGATTGTTTTAATCAAAAGTAATTGATCTCCTTTAGATCTGGGTTGATATTATTAAACTCTTTATATATCTCTGGCTGGTTCCCACTCAAGGGCATAGCCATCTCTGAGTTCTAAAGGAAAGCCTAGGTGTTGTTTACCAGGGCACTTCTCCTTGGTAGTCCTAAAATATTAAATCTTAGTATAGAAAGATGGGTAGAACGCTATTCTGTTTTCTGTAGGCTTTCTATTTACTTTCTAAAATTTGTGTGTTGTTCATAAAAGTTGGCACCTATTTATGGGGAAAAACCTGATGTGTGTCAGGATTAATCCTTTACCTGTTTTTTCTCACCTAGATCTTGAACCTTTAAGCCCTATTTTGTCTCCTCAGCATTGAGAGATCTGAGAAAAATCCCTCTGCTCAAGAAAAACCTAGATCCTCAGCCTCTTGCCCTGAACCTGAAATCAGCAGAATAAAAAAGGCTAGAAATGTTAACTCATGATATCCCACCCTCTCAAATATTTGCCTCAACAGCTCTTTGATGACTTTAAGTAACTCTTTGATATTGTTCTACTTTTGTGTGTGTGTGTGTGTGTGTGTTTTAGCTGAGCACAAGTCTAACTCAAAGTATTTCATTTTACTGGGAAGGAGAACTCCAATAAGCTGCATTTTTTTTTATATGCTAAATATCCTCATTCTGTTTCATTTTGTTACTTTTACTTTGCAGGAAAAAAGATTATATATTCATTATTTTTAAATTTTTTGGTCTAATCAAGTTTGATGGGCAATGTGATGCAGCAATGTGAGAATGATTCCACTTCATTTGGGGGGAGTTTCAGAGTTAACAGTTTGGTTCTTGTAATGTAGTTTATACGCTTGCTCCTGTCAATAATCTAAGAGGTCAACACAACTGGACACATTAGAGAAAACCTACGAAGGAAATACAGTAAATAGCAATACTTAAAGTGCTCCATAGTAAAGGTCATCTTTGAGAAAAAAGAAACATGACAAAACCTGGGTAACAATTACAATAACTAAAAGAAGAGAAATGATGGAAAGAGATTGTAAATAATAGAGTTTGAGAGACCAAGAGTTTAATAAATAAGAGATAAAATTTATTTTAAAAAAGTACTTTCTAAGGGGAAAATATACTGCTCACAAAAATTTGGGGATATTTTATCACTCATATTCATTTTGAAATATCCCCTAATTTTTGTGAGCAGAATATTTTTGGATATTGATCTCAAGCAATGATTTCTAGAGCATTGTTTATAAGCCTACCACCTCACCAAGTTCATCACAAACTCAACTCCATCTTAGTCTCCCACCCTTCAGTTGCTTTCCCTTTTATTACAGTGTCTCATTATTTATGATTTGATCAATATTATGACCAGGTTCTTTCTCATTGTTTTCTATTCCAACCAACTCTTCTTTGACTGCATTTTAAGTTTGCAAATCACAGGTTCCTGACAGTACTGAATGAACCATACTTACCAAATTTCACTTTATCTATTTGTTGTTCTTATTTCACATTCCTAAAGCATATTTTATTTCTGTCCTCTATAGATTACTTTTTTCTCATTAATTACTTTTTAAAAGTTATTTTAATGATATGGACTATGCCAAATAACTGCAATGAATGGCTAACTATATTCAAGAATTAAACTTACCAGTTTAATACTGGTTCATAAAGTTAATATTTTGCTGCTGAGAAAATCTAGGATAACAAACTATAGTCATTTTATTATTATTTGCTTGTTAAATTAAGAATGCTTGAGGTAGAGACAAAATGAAATGAAAGAAAATTATTATAGTCATTAAAAATTAAGCAAGTGCCATCTTGTAGCTTTTAGAGAAAGATAAAAGATACCTTGAAGTAACATTTTTAAAAACGTATTTCAAAGGATGTCTATTCCTTTCTAAATTGCATGTTCTATTAAGGCAGAGACCATGTCAATCTTGTTCACCACTATGTATCCAGATTCTTGCATAGCAGTAGTACATTTTAAGTGCTTAATAAATATATGTTGTATCAATAAATATATGAAAGGGAAATACTGATGTCAATAGTGTCAACCAAGATTTTCTTCACATTCTCTTAGAACCTTTCATTGAGGAAGTGCTCTGTGATTACACAATAAGATAGAGTATTGAATGTTTTCCAAATGTAGCTTTCAAAATAGCACATTGTAGTAATCACTTTGACAGAGGCTTATTATTTTTATTTAACACAGGCTTATTCTTCATGAATATCTAAATTAAATGCAGAAAAAGAAAAGGTGTTGTCAATAAATTCTGAAATAATAAAACCAAAGATCATTAATGAGTTAGAATGAAGAAATGTTAAATGATAATTTTCTTTTTTATAGAATTTTTCACCCCACAATTAACTGCATAGCAGGACATCATGGAGGTTAACCCAAACAAATGACACTGAGTGCTTGTACTCACATACTATGTCCAGGTCATCAGCTTATTAACATACTCATGAATATTTTTGTAAAAGTTAAGCAGCCGTTGAGGTGTAGACAAGAGAGCCTAAATGTGTTATCCTTTGTTCATACTTTTATAGTCAACAAGAATATGCTTAGTGCCTTCATTGTGTCAGGTACTGAAGATACAAAGACAAATGCAATTTGATTCTTGCTTTTTTTGAATTTATACAATAAAATACTAGTAGTAATATTTTATTAGTCCAATAATGCCATTATGGTTGGTACTTAATGTGACAGAATATCATCTTAATATTTTCTTTCTTAACACTGATAAAAAAGGAGATTTGGAAAATGCATTTATTTGTCAAAAAGCATATACATGTAAGAAATTGCATTACTTGTTTCTATGTTTTAAAGATAAATGAGAGATATACAAACATTCATATTTCCCATGTTGTTAATAAAATGTTTCCAGGAATTAACTAGAAATCTAACTTCTTTCCACCTGAATAAAAGTATTCATATAAAATCAACACTTAATGCTATCTTAAATAAGTCACAATTCTGAAGTAACTATAATGTGTATTTTTTCACCTTCAGAAAGATCTTGAAAACTGTAAAATAAACATTATATCAACAAATCAAACGCGTGGTATAATACCATACCAGGACATGTTAGCACCTCCTATGCATTGTTCTTGCATTTAGTTGAAGGCATCTTTCCACTTGCACAGCTTAACTCCTCCTTACTTATAAAAAAATGTTAAGTATTTGGCTGCTTATATAATTTATATTTCACATTGCATTATGTTTCTAATGCTTTTATATAGTGAATCTTTCCATAATCCTGTTCACTCATATGATTAACAGATTAGAGTCTTTTATTATTATTATTATTATTTTGTATTTTTCTGAAGCTGGAAACGGGGAGAGATAGTCAGACTCCCGCATGTGCCCGACCGGGATCCACCCGGCACGCCCACCAGGGGCGAAGCTCTGCCCACCAGGGGGCGATGCTCTGCCCCTCCGGGGCATCGCTCTGCCGCGACCAGAGCCACTTCAGCGCCTGGGGCAGCGGCCAAGGAGCCATCCCCAGTGCCTGAGCCATCTTTGCTCCAATGGAGCCTTGGCTGCGGGAGGGGAAGAGAGAGACAGAGAGGAAGGGGGGGTGGAGAAGCAAATGGGCACTTCTCCTATGTGCCCTGGCTGGGAATCGAACCCGGGTCCCCTGCACACCAGGCCGACGCTCTACTGCTGAGCCAACCAGCCAGGGCCCAGATTGGAGTCTTTTATGGGGGGGCACACTGACAAAAATGAACACACTAATACACACATATGCCGTACTCTACTTAGTACAGTACTGTAATTTACAGTATGTAGCCTGACCTGTGGTGGCGCCATGGATGAAGCATCAACCTGGAATGTTGAGGTTACCAGGTTGAAACCCTAGAATTGCCAGGCACATACAAGAAATAAATACTGTGAGTTGATGTTTCCTGCTCCTCCATCCCAACCCATTTCTCTCCCTCCTCTCTCTAAAAAAAAACAACAAAACAAACAAAAAAACCAATAAATAAAATCTTTAAAGTATGTAATCTTCAAGCTAGCCTTATCAATCAGTTCAAATATATATTATAATAAGCATTTTTTGAAAATTAACATTGTATAGATAATATTGCCATGAATGACTCAGATATACACATAGTTTTTTCTACTACACTCTTCTTCAGTGAACCTCAAGTACAACCTTACCAGAAAGCCTCCTCTGACCATGCTTCAAAGCATTTCTGTTACTTTCTATTTACTTTTTACTTTTTTTTCTTCATAGCGTTAATCAACATCTTGCATACTATTTATTTGTTCAGTATGTGTTTCTACCAAAAAAAATGTAAATACCTTGCAACTGTGGACAAAAAAAGGAGCCACATGCTGAACCTGAGAAGCTCAGAGAAGCCTGCATGGTGGCCTGACAGACTCAGGGACCTAAAGTAATCATATAGGATGGTCTGAAATGAAAACTTTCTACCTAAAAGCTGTTCATGGTGGGTAGTTATGTCCTAAGGGAGGTGGTTTTTTTCTAACAAAGATCAATAATCTAGCCTGTCTGTTGTCTTTTGCATCTACAATAATATACCTAATAACATGTCTTCAGAATGTCAGGATGATCTTTCCCTGTCCCACTCAGGGCAAGGATCCCATCAGAGCAGGAACAAACAAACCCCCTCACTGTTGCTATTGTCATGTGAATCCTTGAATTGTTAACTGACTTGTTACTGCTTATGTAAAAAGTTTCAGCATGTATGTTTTTACTTTTTATCCAATCCCAGAGGTTTTCCTCCACCCCTTCTTCGCTTTCTCCCGCCTTCCCAATCTATCACCAATCAATTTCATGTAGTCCCTTCTGTCTTTCCCTTTGATTCTGATTGATAAAGTAAGTGGTAAAACTGCCATTTTCTGTAGCACTTTCTCAATCTGTTGAGCCTTTGCTTTCCAACAATTGTCAACAGGTTGGCTCAAATAAACTCATTAAAAATTCTAACAGGCTTGGAAGTTTCTTATGTTGACAAAACTTCTGCTTTGTATCCTTAGTGACGCCAGCATTGTGACATTACAATACTAAGTATCAGGGGAAATATTAAGTACATGCCAGATATTTATACATATTATATAGAATTCTTAGAAGTACTATTCACAGTAGGTATTGGTATGCCCAGCTAACAAATAGGAAAACTGAACTCCATTCAAGAACTCTTTAAGTACAGGGTCAGGAGTCTTTTAATTCAGGTCTGGTCTGACACCAGACCTACCAATTCCTCTGTGTATGAGTCCTCTGCAATGCACAGGTAGGTACCCAGGTGTCCTTTTACGGAAACATCCATGACATCTGAACCATTCTGTGGGAGCAGTATAAAGAGAATTCCCCATTCACCACTAGGCTATCAAGTAGAGAACAGAAGGTATTTTGTTTCCGAGGGTACTACAATAACTTTTCTTGGCATCTGGAATTACGACTTTGAACTTGGATTGTAGTTTCCATTAAGATTTCTCCAAGCACATTAAGATTGCAAGTAGCTCACTTTGAAGATTTTCACTGGAGAGAGTATAAATAAATACTGCTTGAGATTTCCAGTCAGATAGAACATACTTCCCATTATTCAGTAAATGGCCACGTGTGAGTTACTTAAACTCTCGAATTTTCATTTACTTCATTTGTAAAATTGATATAATATCATATTATCTCTCTCATCAGGTTATTGTAGGTATTAAATGAGATAGTGTGTTTACAGTGTTTAGCTACAGGCTGGTACACTGTTAGCCCTCTATTATTGTGGGTCATTATTTTGCCCCACATGCTCACAGACAACCCTTCTGTTTCAATTCCCATCCTCCATGATTCATTGATGGTGACAAGAACCATTTGTTCCAAGAATCTGGTCCCTGGATAGGATAAACTTATAACTCACCAACACCCAGGCAACATTATCATTACTGCATGGTTTTTAATAATTAACAATCAATTATAATATCATCCTTTAAATCCAATCCCTAGCACTGTCAAATAATTATGTACTATAATTAAATTAATGGTGTTAAATTTTAATTTTAGTTTTATGGTTGCATTTATTTGATGTCTGCTGCACTCTCTTTGAGTGAACATTGGGTTCTGGTGTGAAGTTATTATATTTATTTTACGGCTGCAAAAGAGCAAATCCTTAATGCAATTTAAAAAGGTAACTACAAATGGAAATATTTCCACATGAGCCCATTAGGAGGTTTGCATTTGCTACTCATTAATTTAGGATTTGAAATTTTAACATAAATTAAGCCCTGGCCAGTTGGCTCAACGGTAAAATGTCAGCTCAGCATGTGGATGTCTTGAGTTCAATTCCCAGTCAGGGCACATAGGAGAAGCGACCATCTGCTTCTCTACCCTTCCCCCTTTCCTTCTCCCTCTCTTTCTTTCTTTTTCTCCTGCAGCCATGGCTCAGTTGGATTAAGTTGGCCCTGGCTACTGAGGATATCTCCATGGCCTTGCCTTAGGTGCTAAAATAGCTCACTTGCCAAGCAATGGTGCAATAGCCCCAGATGGGCAGAGCATTGCCCCATAGGGGGCTTGCCAGGTGGATTCTGGTTGGTGTGCCTGTGGGAGTTTGTCTCTGCCTTCTTACTTCTCATTTAAGAAAAATTAAAAAAAAAACCCAACAGAACATTTAACATAAATTAAAATAAAAGCCTGTTTCACAGAGCATGTATTTCATTCTTCACTATCTCAGCATGATCACACTGATCTGGTATTTAGTAATTTCCTTAAACATAATTTACAAATAAGAAAGTTAGTGGAGGTGGAGCATGCATGGATAACTTGCAGTCTAGCTTCCTAATACATTACAATCCTGTTAATCTGAGACTCATGCTGTAAAGAAAGAATCAAGACTATGAAGCATAAATTAGGGTTTGCCTTTAAAATGTAATGAAAAATGCTAATAAGATTTACCAGTAATAGAAAATTTTAACTTATCTATTTTAAGTCCATTTGAAAATTGGCCTCAAAACTTATGTCCTGATACAGACTGAGCCTCATATTCTATTTTTTACCCATGAGAACACATGCAGATACACAGTGATAAATTTGTAAAGTACAGTAATAAAAGAAGAAGAATGTACACACCTCTAAAACAATTTATGTAAACAAGTAATAAAAAATGTATGGGTTGCTATATTTATATTATGAGAAAAGATAAGGACCTGGCTGTTTATGTATAGTTGGAAATAATCGAAAGGGGATAGAGGTAATTTAAACTACTATAGATACTATTTGTATGTGTATTTGGAATACTGAGCAGTTATGATATATGGTAAAATGAATATTCATATCAAAAGCTTTTCTCTTTACTATATTACATTGAAGCCTAGCATCTATTTCATCAGTCAATTACATGGCATAGTAAAAATGTAATTTATTTTATAACAAAACTGCTATAATGCAGAAACTAATAACGTATTTATTCAAAGTTTATCTTAAATGAACACATTCTGAATGACTATCAACAAGTATAATAATATCCCCTTACAAACAGTTTGTCAGGTTGGTCCAGAGCAAGTCCAATGTAATGCTCACATCAAAGAATTCAACTATATATGCATATAACACCTATGTGTGGAAATTTCTTTCCACTGTGAACAGGCTGCCAGGAATGTGCCATATTTTTGGTCTTATTTATAGAACATCTTATTCAATAGTTATGTATTGGTTTCTAGGCATAGTATTTAGGGCAGAGTAAAATGAAGCCATTAGTAGGAAGGTAGCAAAAACAGTCTCTAGGATGGCATGTTCAAATGCTCAAAGTAAAGAAACTATGATGAATTCAGGAAGCTGTGAGTACCCTGAATGGATAGGGCATACTAGCAATAAGAAAAGGGGAGTCTAGAAGAATACACAGCAAACAGCAGAGGCTAGCATGCCATGTCTAAAGAATGATATAACCTTGAAGGAAGAGAAAACCACAGAAGATTTTGAAGCAGGAGAGTGACAGTATTAGATTTGTACATGGAGGAGTTTGGAAATCAAATAAACCTGGATTTGAAATTCAGCTGTTATTTTTGCCTATTACTTTGTTTCTGTTCTCTCTAATCTATTTAGTGCTCTATTTTTTGTTCCTGTTATCAACACCACACTGTCTAAATCAGGGGTCGGGAACCTATGGCTCACAAGCCAGATGTACCTCTTTTGATGGCTGCATCTGGCTCTCAGATAAATCTTTATAAAGAATAATAACGTTAAATATATAAAACATTCTCATATATTACAATCCATTCATTTCTTACCGCTCATGTTCATGGTTGAGGGTGGCTGAAGCCAATCACAGCTGTCCTCTGGGGCAACACCAAATTTGTATTGGATAATGCATAATGTACATGAGTCCTTGCATGGCTCTCATGGAATTACATTTTAAAATATGTGGCGTTCATGGCTCTCTCAGCCAAAAAGTTTCCCGATCCCTGGTCTAAATTATAATGCTTGTATCTTCCAATTTTTTTCTTCCTTAGGACTATCTTAAGTTGTCTTGGCTTATTTCTTCTCTCTATTAATTTTAAGATCAGTTTATCAAGTTTGACATAAATATCTGTAGGTATTTCAGTTGAAATTGTTTTTTAATTTATATATCAATTTGGGAACAATTAACATGTTCACTATGTTTAGAATACTGAGTTTTCAGCTCCAAAAGTACAGCAGACCTCTATTCATTTAAAGTTTCTGAAATTCCTTTCAATATACTTTGTATTTTTTAATAAAGGTTTATATATTTCCTCTAAGATAATTTTATACATATTTGGAATTGTAAGTTAATTTTTAAAAATAATTACAATTTCTGATTGTTGATGACTTATTCAGCATCACTGCTAAATTCTATTAACAATTTTAATAATTTTTACACAGATTCTTTTGGCTTTATAGTTATCATTCATAAATAAAAATAATATGGTAGTTTTTTTCTAAGTTCTATCTTTTTTATTTGTTTGTCTTTTTGTATTGCAATGGTCAGAACCTCTACTGAAATGTTGAATAAGGGCGTTGATGGTCAGATCATTTTCCTAATCTGAGAGCAAAGGCATATCATTTTTCAATGTTAAGTAGGATGCTTGATGTAAAAATTTTGTACATGCCACTTATCAGAGTCCCCCTCTTTTCATAATTTATGAAGAGTTTACATAATATATTGGAATTTTATTGATATTTTTCTAGAATCTATTAAAATAACCAGGTTTTAAATGATTTATTAATAATTCTGAAAAAATTCTGAGCTTTTTTTTAATATTGTTTATTGCTCATTTCTTCATTTATTGTAACATGTTCTTGTGGAATTATGTTTTAGATATTTTAGAAATTTGCAATCTATACATCACTTTATTAAATTTTATCTCTTGGTATCTCTGAGTACTGCTGTAATAATTTCTCCGGATTTTCTTCTAATGCACTAATTCTTTCCTTATGTGTACTTATCCCAGTTTTGTTGGTTATGATATTTTTAAATTCATTTATTCTAATTTTTATAACCAGAAACTCTATAAAATTTTTATTCAAAACTGCCTATTCATATTTAAGCTTCACTCTTACTTATGTAAGCTTATATTTTTAAAATTCAGTATCCAAAGCTTTTGTAAGTTTACTTTCTTGTCTGTTTTTTTTTTTTAACATTTGTATGCACCCCACCAGCCAGATCCAGTATAGCCTTGAAGGCCTAACCTAGTGGTTTTACTATTATTATTTTTTTTAGACTTTATTTATTTATTTTAGACAGGAGAGAGAGAGAGAGAGAGAGAGAGAGAGAGAGAGAGAGAGAATGAGAGAGAGAGAATGAGAGAGAGAGAGAAGAGGGAGGAGCAAGAAGCATCAACTCCCATATGTGCCTTGGCCAGGCAAGCCCAGGATTTTGAACCGGCGACCTCAGCATTCCAGGTTGACGCTTTATCCACTGCGCCACCACAGGTCAGGCTCTTGTCTGTTGTTTTTGCTAATTGTCCATCATGTCTCATTGTTTCATTGTAAGTTATGTGATTTTGTTTCTGAGATTTTAATTTCACATGGTATTTTACCTATAGTTATTTTGAGGCCTATAATGAAGTTGCAATTTTAAGAAATTATTATTTTTTGTGGAGTTTTGTTTTTGCTTTTTTTTCTCTTCCAGCTTTCTGTGGATTTCATTTATTTTGTAACAGAGTAAATTCAATTAACCACTTTCAGTTTTTAAATAAAACTGTCTGTGCCTGTAAACTTATCTGTGGGTTAGTATGTTCTGAGAAGAATATTCTTTCATGAGACTATAACCAGGTTAGTGACAAGAGAGATTCCTTGAGTCTGCTTTTGAGATATATGACACCCTTCCTACCAGTCTTGGTGTGGCTTCTGTGAATCCTTGGTTATAAGACTTTTTTTGGCCATGGCCTGTTGGATCAGTGAATAGAGCATCAGCTTAGTGGGCAGAATTTCCAGGTTTGATCCCCAGTGAGGGCAGACCTGAGAAGCCACTATCTGCTTCTTTTTCCCTCCCTCTCCCCTTTCTCTTCCTCTTCTCCTCCTGCCAGTGGCTCGATTTGTTTGAGCATTAGCTCCGGGTGATGAGGATAGTTGGGTTGGTCCAAGTGTAAGCCTCAGGCACTGAGGATAGCTTGGTTGACTTGAACACTGGCCCCGATTGGGGTTGCCAGGTGTATCCCAGTCAGGGCACATGCAGGAGCCTGTCTCTCTGTCACCCCTCCTCTCACTTAAAAAAAAAAGGAAAAAAGACTTCTTTTTAGCTCGTCTTCAGTTAGTTATTCAGACTAATTGCCCAATATTTTAGTTGTAATTCCAGTTTGGTCCTGGAAAGAAGTGAGTGTAGCATCCATCTAATCTAATATCATCTTGAATCTCTTACAATGACATATCTTAAAACATACTTTTGTAATTTTATCCAGTACTCTAGGTTGTTGTAGTCCGCAGGTATGTTCCTAGTTATCTAACCCCCTATGCTCCTAACAGGAAAAATTTCCTCATGTGTTGTTTTTTTATTGTCATGATGATAATTTAATTTATTATTCTTTTTTCCCCTAATAAAACATAACTAAACATATAGAGTCACTCAGGTATAACTTTAAAATCTGTTCTGTTTTGTTTATGCATTGTACTTGATCCTGTTATTTTTTAAAAGGCACCAAAAAGCTACCTAAGATTTTTTTTCAGAGGTTTGGAATTTTGTCATTGTGGTTTGCGGAACTAAACATTTGTTATTAAAGTTGGATCAGAAAATATGACTCATATAATTTTTATTTTGGGGATTTCTTTGAAGTATTTTTGTGGCCTTGCAGATAAACACCTTTTATAAAAATTCTGTGGCTTCTCCGTAACATAGTTTGTTCTTTGAGGGTGTGAAATCAAATATAAATCAATCAATAAATCTACACATATATGTATATATGCAAATATATATAATTACTAACATTATTAAAATTATTTATTTTCTTATTTATTTCTAATTGGCTCAGCAAAGAATGAGGGCTTTCAATAAAACTTTCTCCAAGCATTTTAAAATTTATAAAAATTTCTTATGTCTTCTTTTCTAAGAAGAATTTATATAGATGATCTTCAACTATATAACTTAATGATGGTTTAACTTAAAACTTTTCAACTTTACAATGGTGCAAAAGCAATACTCAGTCAAACTTTGAATTTTAAATTCTAATATTTTCCGGGACTAGTAATATGCAGTACAATAGTCTCTGTATGTGCCTTGACCGGGCAAGCCGAGGGTTTCAAACCCGCAACTTCAGCATTCCAGGTCGATGCTTTATCCACTGCGCCACCACAGGTCAGGCTAGGGCAAGTTCTTCAGTAAGCATCCCCCTCGCCCAACCTCTGCCTCCTCTTAAGCAACTTCCCCTACCTTGGGAAAGTTCTGGGAAATGTCCTTGGGACAAGGTTATCCAGAGTGTTCTGAAGTTTGGAAAAAGGAAACTGTCTGGGACCAAGGCCACAAACCAGGATACACTAATTAAAACTAGTCCAAGTGTAGGAAACAGCATGCCAACAAATACCTGCAACAACCCCCTATATCTAATGCTCCCTATGGCAGCTCAGGGCTGACACCCTTTGCTGGTCTCAGCCTGCTTGCATTCGGACACTTTTAAAATAAACTTTTCTTTTTGAACACACGAGCCTCAAGTTTTCAGTTCATCCCATGATTTCTTCCTTTCATTCTGGTGCTGAAACCTGGAAGGTATATGTGCCAGAGACAAGTCAAGGGTCTAACCCTGACCCCAAGAAGGGTGAGGTTTTCTATCTGATGAGTGGTGGGCAGCAGTAGCTCATCCCAGGCTTAGCCTCAGATCCTGCATCCCTTGCCCATGGGGTTGAGGGACTAGTTTCCCTGACTGTCTGGCCATGCCTCCTGAACCCACCAAGAAGGGTGGGTTCCTTTCCTTGCATGGAGATAAATTGAAAACAGGACATTGGGACCCATGCTTTTATTTTGTCTCGCCATAGCCACACCGGGAAATAATCACATTCAGGTGAGTGAATCTATGCTAGGGGTTCTAAAATTGGGAACTTTCCAACCCCTCCTGCAGCTCTCATTCCACCATCCACTATGGTCCATTCCAGAACTCCAATGTTGTTCCAGAGGGCGTTCTGGGTATTTGCCAGGCATTTGCCTCTGGCTAGACTGGTGTACAGGGATGCCTGGAAAGCAGCCAGCCTCCAATTCTGGTGAGCCTAAGACAGCAGGGATGCCTGCCTTGTCCAAACGCTCATCCCACCATCCAGGATGGTCCATTCCCTCCTTGTAGACTGCTAGGTGCTCACCTACCACATCATGGGGAACTCTTAATCCACATCCACCAGCCCTAAGACAACTGGGTTGCCTCCAAAAAATCCTCCAAACACTTGGTCTATACCAGACCTCAGGCTGTCAGCAGAACGGGAAGTGGTCTGAAGTTTCCTGTGTTCAGGCCTTTCTTTGCAGTGAGGTCACAACTCATTCTCTGTGATTCCTGTTTTTCCTCTCAAATATTCCTTCTTCCTTCAATCCTGCTGGCCACAGACCCCCACCTCACCTCTTCCTTCTGCTCCCTCTGTTCCTCAATCTCCTGATTCCTAGGACATACCCCCATCGCAACCAGAGCCCCCTCCCTATTCAGTGCCTCCTCCCACAGGTTTTCCTGCAGCTGCAGCTGCCGACCCTCTCTCCCCAGTACATAACTGCTCTGGAATGGTCTCTGACCCTGCCTCCCCCCTTACCTCCTCTGCTCCTTTCCTTACCTTGGCTCTTGTCTTAGAGTGCCCTTCACGGGCAGTAGCTGGGGTCCAGGGCATTGTCCAAGTCCATGTCCCCTTTTCCACCCTAGACCCCTCTAGCACAGAAGGACACCTAGTCCTTCACATAAATTTTATTTCTCAATCAGCACCCGATATCATGCATAAGCTGCAAAAGCTGAAAACCAGCCATTAAACTCCCCAACAAGAGCTTTTAAACCTGGCCTTTAAGTTCTTTAACAATAGGTACAAAGACGCCCCAAAACAAAAACTAGCTCAATTTCAAATGCTAGCCTCTGCCATCAAGGGCCCGCAGATCTAATCCTGGAACACTAAGAGCAGTCCAAAAACCAAAATCATCCTATTAACACCCGACCAGGTGCTTGCTTTAACTACGGCAATAAAGGTCACTGGGCCAGCAAATGTCCCAGTCCAGGCCAGCCCCCAAAGCCTTGCCCCCTTTGTAGTGGGCCCTGTTGGAGCCTGTGATCAGACCTCTCTAGGTAGGACCCCATCTCCTCCTAGGCTGGCTGACCCCTCCTCTCTGGAGCTGATAGGCCTGGCCGCTGAAGACTGGTGGTGCCTGGGAACGGACACCCACATCTTCTGAGCCTTGGGCAAAACTTGATGGTGGCAGGTAGGCCAATTTTTTTCCTTATAAATACTGGGCAACCTACTCTGCCTTACTGGAGTAAAAAGGTCCCCTCTGACAGTCTGCAATTTCTATTGTAGGGATTGATGGCCAAATTTCTCAGCCCATGTAGATTACACTCCTACAGTGCACGCTAGGATCTCTCACTTTTATACATGTCTTTTTCTCCCTTCCTGTCTCATCTTTTTACTGGGCCAAGATAGTCTTTCAAAATTAAATACTACCCTTACTTTTCATAACCTCTATAGTCCTCTTAACCCCCCTGATTTTGCTCAGGCTTCCCTCTGGCTTCTCCTACAAAACTCAAAGGAAAAAAATCTCACCCTCCACCCACTTTCCAGATATTAAAACTGAGAAAAAAGAAAAAAAAAAAAAAAGGCAAGTCATTTAGATATCTTAAAACCTCTTCCTGGAGGTCTGAGAGCTGTAGTTCTGAGAACAATAGGAAAATTAGCATTTCTTCAGACTCTATGCAAACTGTGAAAGTGGGAGAGGTCAGGCCAGCAGGCCAGAACCCAGTGTAAAGAAAAGGGGGGGGGGGCAGTTTTAAAATCCAAGCAGCTGCTCAGCAGCCCGGCCCATCCCCTTTTCTATCATCCCAAAAGGCTGCCAAGGACAAATAAAGAAAACCTCTCTATAAAATATGACTACTTGACATAAACTTCTTTTAGCTGGAAAGGTTTGATTTAAACCATCCTGAGTGTTTACTTTGGGTCTCCAAGTTTGTAAGGCCATTGTGCAGGACTCATCTGAGCTTGTCAGCTTTATTTAGTTCATGGCCCGATCTTTTATTTTTTATCCACAGTTCATAAAAGTATCAATCTAAACTTGCTAATTACTGATTTAGTCCTCACTGAAAATTAAGGCTTTTAGAAGTTGAAAATTCTGATTCATTGGAAACAAATTGTATGGTTTTAATGATAAAAGGTATAAGGTATTGAGGTACTTTTGAAAGGGAAAGGAAGAAAGTAAAGAAGTTCTGAGAGCTAGTTATTTCTGAATAGATAAGAGAGTTTATGAAAGTTGCAGAAGGTTTGTGCAAGTTGCAGAAGGTTTGTGCAGGTTAAAGAAGGTTTGTGCAGAGGAAAAAATATTTACAAGGCGGTTTTATAGACTAATATTGGAACATATCATATATCATTTTATTCCACTTCCCCAAAACCACATATAGTTGCAACCTGTTCTTCCTTTATTTCTATAACAGACCCATGATACATTTCTTATTTTGTTTAAGTTTTGTCCTCTCTATAACCTCCATAAATTCCTGTTCCCCCTTTTTTGACTCTCTATCCATGGGGAAATAATTCCCTATTTCTCACCACAATAATTCTTAGTCACCAAACTTTTCCTGCCTTAAGAACTCTGGTGATTGGATATACCATCATCAGCTAATCCTCTCCAATTCTCCACATTTAATGGGGAAAGCCTGCTAATCTCACAAATATACTTAAATTACAACTATATTGGGCTAGTCCAGAATCCCCTCATATTGGACACAATCCGGCAATTTCTGTTACTGTAACGCCTGCTAATATTAATTACCATCTCTGTTTTGACCCATTTTTCACTCTTTGGTATGCAGGACAAGTCCCAACTTATTCCAACTGCAGTCATACCCTATGTACATTAAATCTAAATGATGCCAATTTTAAAATTCAGTGTTGGCTTGAGTGGAACACTACCTGCTGGTATGCTTCCGACCATTTCTTTACCAACTTTACCTGTGTTAGCAATCTTAATAGAGTCTCCTTCTCCTTTAACTCCAATATTATATATTTGTAATAAAACTAACCCTCCCTTAGGAGCCTGCTTTAAATGCAGACAGGAGGCCCATTGGAATTGTTCCTGTCCCAATCCCAGGCCACCAGCCAGACCCTGCCCACTCTATAGTTGTATAAGTCATTAAAATTCAGACTGCCCATAAACGCCTCAAACATGAGAGCCATCCTTCTTGTCCAGGCCTCTCCCTGGCACTGGCCTGGATGCAGTAGCACTTCTTGGCATCCTGGGGGAAAGAAGAAGACTAACAGGGCCTGACCTCACTACAGGCCTCCACCTCCACCATCTGAACAGCAGAGCCTCGGGTAACCTTATAGGGAACCGGCTAAAATTTATCCCGGAGGAAGGAACCCAGGTCACACAGAAAAGCTCTGCCTCCCAATTTCTGCAGTTGCCTCATCAGACCCACAGAATTTGCCTTTCCCACATTATGAAAAAGCCAACAGATGAGTACAACCCCCTAGTGACTGTCTCCTTTGTGCTCCTCTATCTGACCCTGAGGAGCAAAACTCCTACCCCCACTGCCTCAACAAATCCTCTCTGTTCCTTCTACTGCACTGCTCCCATTAAGGGTTTATACCCTCACATTCCTAGGGGACTCCTACCTAATGGGGGATTTAGACTGTGTCCTTAGAAAGCAATTTCCCAGCTCCTAGGCCTCAGTTGTCTAGTCACTTTTCCACTTGGAAACCCCAATTAGGAATAACCACCCTTATTCCTTTCCTCCTCCTCAGTAGTCTAAACAGTATAAATTCTGACCCTACTCTAACATCCTTTGGAACTCCTCTACATTTTGAATGAATTCTTAATCTCATATACTCCCTTCTAAATAAACAAATCCTGCTTTAGCTCTGTCTCTCCCTGCTGTCCTCTGCCTATACTGCTGTTCCAGTACCTCTCACACAATGGGACACCATCAAGACAACCCTCGTCCATACAGAACAAAGGGTACTATCTTTTATGAAATGGCAAGCTTCCTTCTTCTTTTTTTAAAATATTTTTATTTATTCATTTTAGAGAGGAGAGAGAGAGAGAGAGAGAGAGAGAGGGAGAGAGAGAGAGAGAGAGAGAGAGGCAGAGACAGAAGGAGGGGAGGAGAACTCCTCCCATATGTACCTTAACCAGGCAAGTCCAGGGTTTTGAACCAGTGACCTCAGCATTCCAGGTCGATGCTTTATCCACTGCGCCACCACAGGTCAGGCCAAGCTCCCTTCTTGATAACTATATAACTGCTCAAGCTTACTAAGCTTTTCTACTTTTCCAGACTTACGTCCACAGTTTAAAAACCACTCACTTCTAAGTCTCCTCTATAAAAGGCCCTGTTACTTTACACACTCTCCTACTGAATCAAGTCCCCCTATGCTTCAACAGAACTTCAGGAAACATTTTAGTTGGCCATCTGCCAAAAACAGCATGCAACTCTACTATTACCCTGCAACTTCTGACCACGCATTGGTCTGAATAGATAGACTACCAAATCTCTCCTGAGGTAAATGGCCGATTCCTCCAACCAGCTCGGCTTGGTTTTCCTCCTTTTCCTATATTACGAGCTTCTTTTAATTGCTCTTATCACTCCATCTCCCTTTTCCCCTGGATCACCTATACCCCAGTGCTCCCTCTCATTTTCACTTCACCCGACAAGCTACTACCCATCTCTCTCCCCTTACAGGAGCAGCAATAGCATCTACAGTATTAGTCTGGACAGCAGAATCCCAAGAAAAGAGCACAACTCTCTATCCTTTTTCTGACTTCTTCTCAATTCATCTCCCTCCCTGCCTAACACAACAGGGAATATTTTTCCTCTGCGGTGAGGATGACTACCTTTGCCTTCCTACTAACTGGACAGGAACCTGTACTTTAATATATCTCTCTCCCAATGTTGAAATAGCCCCAAACAAGCAGTTTCTACCCATTCCAGTGATCCAGCAACTCCGCACAGGAAGGCAGCACAGCTCACCTCTCTCTTAATAACACTCGGCATAACTGCGGGGGTTGGGACAGGTATAGGAGGACTAGTCACAGCTCCACAATACTTCAAAACCTTATCAGAAGATCTACAAGAAAGCCTAGATATAATGATTTTGCAATAATGCAAAAAGCTTAGTCAATTTACAAGACCAAATATAGACTTTCTTGCAGCTGTAGTCTTACAAAACGGGTGAGGATTAGATATCCTCACTGTCGAAAGAGGGGGACTTTGCCTCTACCTAGAAGAGGAATGCTGCTTCTATGTCAATCATTCAGGCCTAGTTAGAGATGCGGCTCATATTTAACTGAAAAGGCAGCTAAGATAAGAAACGTCAATCCAACACCTGGGAAGCTTGGTTTTAAACAACATTAATTGGTATGCATGGCTGCTCCCTTTCAGAGGTCCGTATTCTGTATTCCTCCTCCTACTTGCTCTAATTTTGAGGCCATGTCTCTATGCCTACTCTTCTTCCCTCCAGGACTGCCTGAGGGCATTAGCAAACCAGTCCCTTTGGAGAGACTGTTACTTCAATCCACCACCCCATACCAGGCTCTTGCCCAGTCCTCAGAAAATCACTATTAACAACCAACCAACTCCGATCCATCCCTCTCCCCCTACATATTTCACCAACCCTAACCATCAGGAAGCACATACGAAGAGGAGACCTTTGACCCTTTTCCTTAAACAACAAAGGGCTAGAATGTTAGGTTTAAGGTGGCTCTTTAAATCCAGAGCCCCTTTTAAATTCAAATTCCCCTCACCTGACTTCCCACTAGGACAAATTCTTCAGTAAGCCTCTCCTTCTCCCAACATCCCTCTCCCTTTAAGCAACTCCCCTCACCCTGGGAAGGTTCTGAGAAATGTCCTTGGGAGAAAGCCATCAGGAGGGATCCAGAGGGTTTGGAAAGGGAGACAGTCTGTGACCAAAACCACAAACCAGGATATACTAATCTAAGTATGTCCAGGTGCCGGCAACCCCATGCCAGCAAATGCCTGCAACAACCCCTATATCTAATGCTCTCTCCTACAGCTTGGTGCTGACACCCTTTGCTGGTCTCAGCCTGCTTGCATCCAGGCACTTTTAAAATAAACTTTTCTTTTTGAATACACAAGCCTCGAGTTTTATTTCCTTTTCATTTTTATTTATAAAAACTAATTGCTCCCAAATTGTTTGATGGTTTAATTTTTCCCCTACAGATTTATAGCTTCTCTTTCATATATCAGAATTCTATATGTGCCTGGATCTATTTAGGGCTTCTCTGGTCTGTTCTAGCTACTTATTTCTGTATTGTACTGAAATCACACTTTTAAATCACCATAGAGTTATAATGCATTTTGATATTAATTAAGGTATCTTGCCTACCTGAATCCTTTTCTTTAAAGTTTCTTACATTATTAATATAAATTTCAGCAGTAATTTGCCAAGTTTTATGAAAAACTAAGTTTGATTTTTATTTGAACTCTAATGAATCTGTATTTTTCTGTATTTTGTTTTGAAGGTAATAATATCTCGAAAACATCTCTAAGTACGATATGCTTCTCCATTTAATTAGGTCTTGATTAATGTATTCAAATATATATATATTTATATGGTTAGATTTATATGGTTATATATATATATATGGTTAGATTTGCCCTCAAAACATTTATATATTTTTAATATTCTAAATATTATTATTTAAATTTGTTTTTCTTAATTGGACTTGCTCTTTTTGTTGGCTTATAATGAGACAGTTTAATTTGGTATATTAATTGTATATCTATTAATTGTAACAAACTTATTTACTTGTTAATTTATCAGTACATCCTTCTGGGTTTTGTATTTAAAAAATTACATCATCTTTGAATAATATCAGTTTTACTTTTTATTTTCAAATACCTTTACCTCTAATTGTTTCCTGTTCTTATCATCCTAGCCTGGATAGAAAAAGTAATGAAAGAGGTCATCTTGTCTTAGCTGATCTTAAAGAAATGTATTTATATTTCATCTATGTGTAAACTTGCTATAGCTTTTTACCTATGCCTTTTGTCAGCTAAATGTATTTCCACTTTGCAAAGAGATTTTGTAAAACATTGATAAATTTGGATAGTATCATATTTTTTCATAATGCTTTAATTCCCTTTATATTTCTTTAAGCACATTAACATCTTGTTAAAATTCTATTTGGAACATTTCCAATAATTGTAGTATTTGTATATTATTTTGAAGTTTGAGCTTCAGCTGCTGGCTTGCTTTTTCCTTTGTGCACTGCTTTTTTTGTTGTTGTTTGTGTCGGGAATTTATGTTTTTTAAAAACCACTTATGAAAAATTGAGGTTTGTGTTTAAAATGTTTTCCACAGGAAGTATTGCTTTTTCCTCTGTAGGCACTAAAAGGTTTACCCCTTTCCTTCTTTATGGTTTTGTGATACCATTTTTGTGGCAGAAATGTCTTCTGGTTTCTCATTAAAACATTCTTTCTGTTTTATTATAGCCAATCATTTAAATAATATCTTTATTTTCAAGTTTTCAAAAATGTTTTCTTTACTTCTTATTGTAGTATATATTTGCATACTTTCCTAGGGTTCCTTCATCCCATCTCTTACTGTATGGAGTTCTAATTTGAACTAATGCTTCATAGCACACAACTATGTAGTTTGTAAATACCCCACTCACTGTCTTCTCAATTTCTGATTGAATGCATTTCCCAGGCCAAAGTGCAGGTGTAACCATATTTATGTATTGTGTGTCTACTAGGATGATTCAAATACAATTTTCAGCATCAACCTGAATTTCTCTTTTATCTATAGTCCCTGATACCATAATACTTGGAACAAATGGGATGCTATAATCCCCAACATGGTACGGTTTTAGTGCCCTTCTTATCTTTTTCTCCTCACATATAAAATTTTAAATTGTGAAAATATACCCATTAAAATGCAATGAACTGCCTAACCAGGCAGTGGTGCCGTGGATAGAGTGTCGGACTGGGACACGGAGGACCCAGGTTCGAAACCCAGAGGTTGCCAGCTTGAGCATGGGTTCATCTGGTTTGAGCAAGGCTCAGCAGCTTGAGCCCAAGGTCACTCAGTTTGCTGTAGCCCCACGGTCAAGGCACATATGAGAAAGCAATCAATGAACAACTAAGTAGCCGCAACATAGAATTGATGTTTCTCATCTCTCTCCCTTCATGTCTGTTCTTATCTGTCTCTCTCTATCTCTTTCCCTCTCTCTCTCTCTCTCTCTCTCTCTCTCTCTCACACACACACACACACTCACTGCAATGGACCAATCAATAAAGGAGGGTAGGGTGAGTGCAAGGGAATAATATTTTGAATGTCTTTAAAAGCTGCAACTATATATAGAGGAGAAATTGTCTAATGTATTTGGTGTAGTGTGGAAGCTTGTAAGCCAGGATGCAGAAAGAAAGAACTGTTTCTTCCATGAAACTAAGGAGGATATATCACTGTTTTTTGTTTTGTTTTGTTGTTTGCTTTTTGCTGTGTGTGTATGTGTTTGTGTGTGTGTGTGTGTGTGAGAGAGAGAGAGACAGAGACAGAGAGAGAGAGAGACAGAGAGACAGAGAGAGAGAGAACTTTCTATGCCTTTGTTGAAATTTCATCTGATTATTACTGGCTTTGGATTAGTTTTAGGTTTTGAAGGTTTTGCAGCCATTGCTCCTTTTTCTCTGTCTTCAAGTCATATTTTGTCAGGAAAGTTTATGTCAATGGTTGATAGCCAGGTGCTATTTTGAATCCAATTGTATTTTTGAGTCAAATAGTATAAAGCCTCAAGGAATGATATTCACAGGTAATTTCTTTACTATGAATGACAAAATTTGCAAATAAATTTAGTTGGGTATGCTTCACCTTGGAGGAAAAAGAGATCCAGTGCATCCTTACTCTTTTCAGGAAGCTTTAAATCATTGCTTCAGGGCTATGTTTTTCTTTTTTAAACAAAAACATCAGGC
This sequence comes from Saccopteryx leptura, assembly GCF_036850995.1. Classification (NCBI taxonomy): domain Eukaryota; kingdom Metazoa; phylum Chordata; class Mammalia; order Chiroptera; family Emballonuridae; genus Saccopteryx; species Saccopteryx leptura. The sequence goes on from NC_089505.1 coordinate 145,844,837, forward strand.
AAAATATTTTACTCTACACAAAGGATTTCAGTCTATATAATTTATTGTATTAATTAGGAGAGACTAAGCTATGGTAACAAATAGACTCAAACATGCAACAAGTTAACACACAAAAAAGTTAATTCTCACTCACCTAATAGACCATAATGTTTTATATCAGTGAAGGGTTAAAAGAAATGATATAAGGGGGTAGGAGCATTCTTTTGCACACAGTCACTCAAGGACTCAAGATAATGCTAGCTGTGTTCTCCTCAACATACAGCTTTAAAGGTCATGGTAGGGCAGGGGTCCCCAAACTATGGCCCCCTGAGGCCATTCATCCGGCCCCCGCTTCACTTCCGGAAGGGGCACCTCTTTCATTGGTGGTCAGTGAGAGGAGCATATTGACCATCTCATTAGCCAAAAGCAGGCACATAGTTCCCATTGAAATACTGGTCAGTTTGCTGATTTAAATTTATTTGTTCTTTATTTTAAATATTGTATTTGTTACTGTTTTGTTTTTTTACTTTAAAATAAGATATGTGCAGTGTGCATAGGGATTTTTTTATAGTTTTTTTTTATAGTCCGGCCCTCCAATGGTCTGAGGGACAGTGAACTGACCCCGTGTGTAAAAAGTTTGGGGACCCCTGTAGTAGGGCTTACTATCCATTAGCTACAAAGGGAAACAAGCATGGAAGTGTGCATGGGACATTTTTATAAGCCAAGCTGGAAGAAACCCAGTCATTTCTGCTCATGTTTTCTTCACTGAAACTCAGTCACAGTGCCAAAATTAACTTATTTTTACATTTAATTTTAATTTCCAATTACAGTTTACATTCAATATTTTTGGTATTAGTTTCAGGTGTACATCATGTGGCTAGAGAATCATACATTTTGCAAAGTGATCCCCCCAATATTTCAAGTATCCACCAGGCACCATACATAATTATTGCAATATAATTCTCTATGCTGTACGTTATATCCCTGTGACTATATTGTGGCTACCAATTTGTACTTACTAATTTCTCTTTTTCACCCAGCCCTTAATCTCTCTTCTCCCTGGCAACCATCAGTCTGACCTATGCATCTATGTGCTTCTGTTTTCTTTGTTCATTAATTTTGCTCTTTAAGGCCTACATATAAGTGAAATCATATGGTATTTGTCTTTTTTTGTCTGATTTATTTCACTTAGCATAATACCCTCTAGGTCTATCCATGCTGTCACAAATGGTAAGATTTCATTCTTTTTCATGGCCAAGTAATATTTCATTGTGCAAATGTACCCAACTTCTTTATTCACTCATCCATTGATAGGCACTTGGTTTTTTTTTCATATCTTGGCTATTGTAAATCACTTTGCAATGTATATAAGGGTGCATGTATTCTTTTGAATTTGTGTTTTAGGTTTCTTCACATATATATTCAAAAGTGGAATTACTGGGACATAAGGCAGTTACATTTTTAATTTTTTAAGAAAACTCCATACTATTTTATGCTGTGGCTACACCGGTCTTCATTCCTACAAACAATAATGAGAGTTTCTTTTCTTCATATTCTCATTAGCACTTGTTTGTTGACTTATTAATAGTTATTTTGACAGGTATGAGGTGATATCACTTTGTGGTTTTAATTTGCATTTCTCTGATGGTTAGTGACCTTGAACATCTTTTCGTATGCCTATTGGCCATATCTATGTCCTCTTTGTAGTTGTGTCTATTCAGGTCCTCTACACATTTTTTAATTGGATTGTTTGTGTTTTTGTTGTTGAGTTAATACTCTTAAACAAGCTATATACTGTAGTCCAAGCAGTGAGGGCAGAAAGAAGATAAATACAGATTTTGATAAACAACTGAGAATCTCTACTACACTAGATAATCTAGAAAATTCTATCAGGACACTGAAGTCTTAGTCAAAGTTATGCACCTTAACTCATTCACAAAGCATCAGATACATGTATTCCTGTTGATCTGTGCAAAACAGCTCATGAGAGAACTTACCAAAGACTGCATGCACATATGAATTATATTGAGTTCAAAGTTCTTTTGACATCCACAGAGGAAAATATAAGGGTTTGCAAAAGCAATATGTGTACAAATATGAAACAGCATTAACAAACAGCACTTGTGAACTTTAGCTCATTACTGATATACCTCATCCATCCAATAATGGAAATGTACACTAGTTTGTTGTGCTAAATGCAGAAACATCTTTAACATCTGTTCTGGGCTACAGAATGCTGATTTATTTAGACTAGAAAAAAAGTATAATTTAATGCAGAAAAAATTTAATGTGTATTAAGCTAATATGTTCCATTATATTATATAAACATCAGAAATTCTATTAAATTTCTCAGTAACACTGAAACAACTGGGTGTGGACATAAGATGTAAATTGTCACTAAACTACTTTTACGCTTTTGATAAACTGAATGGACCATGACCTCATGGCAATAAAAGCAGAGTAGTGAATCATTTTGTTTTGTTTGTTTTCTTCTGATTAAAAACATACTGTATTGGGTATATTTTTTAGAATACATTTTAATTTATATGTGATAATTCTTACTGATATTACTATCAGCATTAATATTAGTATATGGTATTATTGTCAATATTTCAGAGAGAATTTTATACTTATTCCTCAATTGAATTTTTAAGCTTACCCACATAAATACACACACACACAGAGTTTTGAATTTAGGGGTGTTGCCAAAAGACCTTGTCAAATATGAAATTATATCACAAAAGTAAGTTAAATTTAAAAAATTTTATTCAAGAAATTATTCTCATATGTAAACTATTGCTAATTAGACAGAACTAAGGATATCATTATAACTGTCAGTTATATATTGATTTTTCTATTGGAACTATTATTGGGTACATATACAAAAATCAGAGAAAGAATACACAAAAATACTTTATAGAGATTTTACAGTAGCAACAACTTTTTCAATGTAATTATCATCATCTCTACATAAATACCATTTGAACAGATGTTATTTGGTAAAATTTTTATATGCAGGGAAAATAAATTCTGAATGCAGATTAATCTGGGTTTGAACCCCATTTTTATTTACAACTAAACTTACCTTAGACAAATGGCTTTTACCTCATTAAGGCTCAATTGCCTATATTTAAAGGAAAATAATTTTTTCAAAAATCTAATGAGTACAATATATAAGTAGATTATAGTATCCTGGCACATACTCAGTATTTTTTATTTATTTATTTTTCCAAAGTAAGAAACGGGAGAGGGGTGAGGAGGGGGCAGACAGACTCCCGCATGCGCCTAACCGGGATCCACCCGGCATGCCCACCAGGGGGCGATGCTCAGCCCATCTGGGGTGTTGCTCTGCTGCAACTGGAGCCATTCTAGTGCCTGAAGCGTAGGCCATTCTCAGTGTCAGAGCCTACTTTTCTCCCATGTAGCCTTGGCTGTGGGAGGGGAAGAGAGAAATAAAGAGAAAAGAGAGGGGGAAGGGTGGAGAAGCCAATGGGTGCTTCTCCTGTGTGCCCTGACCAGGAATCAAACCTAGGACTTCCACACTCTGGGCCAATGCTCTGCAGCTGAGCTTATCAGCCAGGGCCCACATTCTCAGTATTTAATAAACAGCATTCATTTAGTGAATACCTTAGCAGTTCTCATGTGAAGATGCCTCATGTTTGTTGACATCAATTAAGAAAACTATTTATTTATTTGGAAAACTATTTTCTTCTAAGTTGTCATTTTAATTTTCATTCTCTCTTACGCATGTACAGAGGAGTTTCTGAGAATGCTACATAAAGTGTGAAGACCTCACTGCTATGACTGGTAAATATAACCTGCTTTTGTGTTTATTTCAGTTTTAATTTTAAATATGGGAAATTAAAGGCACTTCATGATTTTTATATTAAAAATTTATATATAGGGAATATGAAGAGATCTAATCTATATGATCAAAAGCTCTTTGGGAATCTCAATAGTTTTTAGGACTGTAAAAGGGTAGTTAGATCAACAGTTTGAGAAAGCTATGCTGCAGCCTCTAACACATGTCCTGCACAGACAGTGCTGCAGCTCCCAATAGTGAACACTGAGTGTGAGTGGGTGTTTCATTAGAATAGACTATGACCTCAAGGCAATAAGAGCAGAGTAGTGAATCTTAAACATGAAACAAACAGTATTCTAAATAAAACTATCATTTTTCATTTTATCTATGAAAACTTTTACTCTTTAATGTCCTCAACTGAATGGTCTTTGTTTGTTTCTATTTGTTGCTATAATTTTTGTTGTTGTTTTTTTTTGCACTGATGTGAACTTCACTCTGCAGCAGAGAGCAGGCTGCTGCCTGACACTGCCTCCACTACATCACTATTAAACCAAAGCTCTCATTTCAGACAACATGTAAACAAACTGATTTTGAGTGCAGTATTTTCCCCAAGGATTATTTATTGTGGTTGTTTTATCTATTCACTTAGAATCCTAACCTCCTTTGTGCTGCACTTTATTCTAGCGCCAGCCCGTCTGCCAGCTAGCTCCTGTGTATATTCTGCCTGTTCAAATCCTTTCCTCATCACACATGACAATGCTGTCTCATTACCCTCAGACTATGTACTCTTTTTCATGAAAACTCTGGAGTTTACAGTTTCCTGAAAATAAGTACATTCCATATTTGATTTGATTTACATTCCATATTTGATTTACGTGGAGATAGGCTGGTAAAATAAAATAGCTTCAGACCAAAAATCAGGATTTCAGGAATCTATTCTGAGTACTTGGGCGAACCCTATGATCTAATTTTCAGAACTATCTGAACCCAAATGCAGATGTCAATAAGATATTGAAATTTGGGTGATTTCCCATACATTAACTGTAGAATTTCATGTGTTCTTATTTTATATTTATTTTTCACTCATTCATTTGTTCATTCATTCATTCAACCAATAGACATCCATTATCAGGCTCAGTGCTAACTATTAGGAGTAACAATAACCTACACTAAGCCTTTTCATGTAATAACTTAGTGAATCCTCATACTTTCCACCTAATAGTTGAAGAAACTGACACACACAAAACTTAATAATTCAACCAAGCTCTCAGAGTGGTAAGTAGCAGAGCTAGTATTCAAAGTCAGAATGACCAGCTCTAAAGCTTGTCCTTGTAACCACTGAGCTACACTGCTTGAAGCACAAAGGTGAGTAAGAAGAATCACCGTCTTGAAAATCCTCTAGGCCACAGAGGAAGACAGGCACGTAAACAAGTGTGGCGATATGAGAAATGCTACGCGCTAATATTTACATCATAGAAAGTGGTTTACCTTGTGCTAGTCTTTCTTGTTTTACATAAATTATGAGACTTAATTCTTAGAACAAATTTTCAAGGTGGGTATCATTGCCTCCAGTTTTTTAATGTAAGGGAACTGAGCCCCTGAGAAGTTAGGTAATTTTCACAATACTCCACAGTTAATAAGTGATTGAGTTGGGATTAGAAATCATGTATGTCTGATTCCAAATCTTGTTTTGATAACCTCTGTCACATTCCATTGTTTACACAGCATTCCTGCTTTGTAATTCTCTGAAATTTATTTCTCCATTGTTGTACTTCATTCCATAATATTAACATTTTAAAAAATTGAGTTTATTGGTGTGACACTGCTTAATATAATCATACAGGTTTCAGGTATCTAGTTCCACAACACAGCTCTGTACACTGCAGTGTGTTCACCCCCTCCCCAAGACATGACTCTGTCCATCACCACTTATTAGCCCTTTACTCTCCTCCACCTCCCTCCCCCAGGCAATCCCCACACTGCTGTCCGTGTTCATGAGTTTTTCTTATTTCCTTTTGTCCTTTTTGCTCAATCCTTCCACCTCACTCACCCAGCCCCACTGCCATAGACATCTGTCAGCCTGCCCTCTATGTGTAAGAATCTGCTTAAAATTTTTGAGTAAAAAAATTGCCCAAATTTTTAAACAATGCATGAGGGAACAAAATATTCATCTGACGGAGACTTGACTTAGGGTGGTGAACACAATACACTATGTAGATGATGTGTTGTAGAATTGTGCACCAGAAACTATAATTTTGTTAACCAGTGTCACCCCAATAAATTCAATAAAAAAAGAATGTCTAAAAGAATTCACAAAGCAAAGAAATTGCTTACTTAGAATCATTAGATACGAAAGCCAAACAGTTGCTTTAAACTTTTGCTTCCTGCCTCCTGGGAGTTGAATCCATGCAATGCCTAAAAAACTTGAACCTTTGGATCAGAGAAACACATAATCTCTGAATTTGGGGAAACCATACCAATGACTTTTTTTCATTTTACAGATAAGGGAGTGAATACTTAAAAGTTTAAGTTCTTTGTCCAAAGTCTTATAATTCATTGAGTTATAAATAGAATTCACATTTTCTTTTCTCTTTCCTTGTTCAGTAATATCCGAACAAAAATGTTTATTATTACCTAGAAAATTTTCAAGAAAGTTTTACCCATTTTTTTATAAGTATAATATAGACTAATTTAGTGTAGTAGGGAGTGCTTATTCAAGAATCTGCATATTTAAAATATTTCCAAAACGACAGAATAAAATTTATTTCCTACTCTCATGATGTACATGTCTTTCAAAATTTGGTTTAGTATTATTATATATGTGGGTAGAAAAAAAAAGAAAGAAAGAGGAGAAAAATATAACAAGGAATAGTACTAAATGGGCATGAAAGGGAGAATGAATTAATAAATGAAAGAAGGAATGAGTGGGACAGGCAAAGCAATCGTGCATGTGTGCAAAGGGAGTGTCCCACGATTTGTTCCCTTTTGTTTCAAATTATCTCTTTTATATACTGCCTTTATTTATACCACTTCCACCATATTTTTTTCCTAATCACTCCACCTTCACTGCATTCACACACATACATACAGGTACACAAAACATACAAAATATGTGCAGTCGCAGACCTGAGAATACTGACAATTCTGTGAAGTACAGTCTCAATGATATGGAAAAAAAACTAAGATTAATTCATTCTGCTCCAAAATGTGAATAGCTCTTAAGTGTTCAGTTCAAATGCATTCAATTCCATAAATTATCATGCTTTATATACATGCTTACTGAGGAAAGAAGCTGATTAATTTAGACCTAGGCAAATACAGGTTTATGAACTGTACGTTTGAAGCATATATTCATGAGAAGCCATGCTGAAGTTTTTAGAATGTGGCACTTTGACATATTTAAAGCATAAATCTAGATGAGTACACCCTCCGAGAAGCACACATATGGTGAATGGCTATACATTTGTTCTTTCTTTCCTAACTTCACCCATTTTCTTTAGTTTGGCATGGAGTAATTTTTAACCCAGCGCATTTCACCCTGTTAGAAACTGCTTTTGTACTCATAAATAATGGTCAGATTCTATCATACTATTAATTTATATATGTGTGTGTACATGTATATATATATATAAAATGTAATTTATATAAACATGTATGTATGTTTTCTATTTCTTTTTAAAATTTTTATTTATTGATTTAGCAAAACGGGAAGGGAGGGAGCGAGACACAGAGAGAGAGACAGAAACATCAATTCGTTACTGTATGTGCCCTGACCAGGGGTCAAACCAGCAACCTCTGCGCTTTGGGACAACGCTCTAACAACTAACCCAGCCATCCGGCCTGGGTGTGTATGAATATTTTCTAAGCAATAAATGCCAACCTGGAAAGAACTATAAACAACAACAAAAAATAAATAAAGGCTCATCTGGCAAACAGTTTTGCTTATATATTAAAGCAAGACAATTATTTCATCTTTCAACTTTAAAAGGAGGAATAATGAAATGCACACATGGTTACTGCAGATGTGTTTTGATTTTCCATGAAGAAAAAGGTGAAAATTTACTCAGAGACCTTTAACACTGAACTTATTCCCAACATCTAGATAAAAGTATGAGAGAATATATTTAACTTAAATTGGGTAGCAGACTCATTAAGTAAAAATAACCTTGGCACTCTAGTCATTAATTGAAGTGTATGTCTAAATTTAAAACAAAGGACCAATTATGTCTCCCTCAACAGGAGAAATCATGCGTTCCTTAACTGCATGTTTAATAACACAGTTTTACTTCAACTGAGAGATTATATAAACCATAGAATTAAATCTGAAAGTTTTATAACATAGAGTCCCAAGTTAAAAAGAAAAGTCTTCACTCGTAGATGTTATGTTGTTCTATTGAGGAGAAATGTTTTATTTAAAACTATATTTTCTGGGTATTTATCCATATGTTTGTAATATTCCATATTCAATACCTATAGGGATTTTCCTTCACATTTTTTTAGCTCCTCCTATCTCTGTTAATTAAATTTGTTGTTGTTCTTGATGTTATCATTTTAATCCTTTCTTGTGCCCTTGCCATCACAATACAGGAATCTTCCAGTGCACTCCATGAGTGGATAAAATAAAAATATTTAAATACATTTCTTTAATATTTAGACACAGCTGAATAGTTCTAGCATTTCAGAGTTATTATCAATACTTAATTGAGAAGCACTGGATCTATGTCTGCCTGTGAAAATTCATGAACTCCCATCTAAACTGGCCCACTTTCCTCTACAACACCCACCTTATTTTCTGCTTCCCTGTTTGGTCTCCTCTAGTTCAATACAGTCCAAGACCAAGCAGTGCCTTGTCCCCTAATTTCTCTGGGGCTAAGCAAATGCTGCTGCTTCTCTCTGGGAGACTGCTCTCCCCCAGCCTTCTTTTTAAAAAAAATTCTGTCAATTTCAATTCTGTCCTTCAGACACCATCAAGTTCAAGGTCTCTGAAGCTTTTTATGATACCCTAAGACTGGGTTTGGTGCCTTTCTGATAGCCTTGAGCACCACCTTATGATTTTTATTCAAAGCACATGCCACTCTGCATTATAAATAGGTGTTTCTTTTCTCTTTTCCTTTCTTTGATGGTATAGTTGAAGACCAGTATTCCAGGCTCTAAGACCTTGATAGGTCATGGTAAAGAATAACTAAATAAGTAAATAAATATATATATAAATATAGGTTTACTTAAGGGCTTCAGTATTACTTTAGAAATGACATATGAATCAGTATTTTACTTAAAAGACAGCAATATGTATTATTTATGCTCTGAGTTGTTCCAAAGAAGTGTCAATTAGCTTATAAAGAAGTATAAAATGCATGAGAGGAGCCTAAATTATAAGTAGATGGGAAAGATAAGGTAAATAGAAAGTGATGGTTGGGGCATAGAATGAAGCCAGAAATAAAAACTAAGGTGATAATTATGAATTCACATAAAACCATTTTTCTGCTGGTCCCATGATAATATCTTTATTCCATTCCAACTCTAAATACAGAAATTTTCTCTTTATTTAAAAAATATCTATTGTCATCTGCTATTTCTTCTTGTCTTAAGCCTGGCATGCCTCCTTTAACTTGCCCAAGGCTTTGGAAAAACTTTATGAAAAGCCTATGAAAACTGGCCTTTTCCCTAGAAGCCTCATCCTCCTCATTCCTCATAATTTCAGGCTTTGATACAATTGTACTAAGTTATATTAACTGGTACTTCTATTGTACATGTTTGGAGTAAGTTATATTGAAAGATAAAGTGCATATTTGCATAAATAAATATGTATCAGATGCAAAATAATGCACAAATATATACCTTTGATTTATTGCATAAAATCTTAGTGCACCGTGCAACTAAAAATATCTTCACTGTTTGATGATAGGAAGAATTACTCAATTCTATTTTACTGGAAATTATGCGCACAAAAACTTATACTAAATAAAATGATCAATACATAAATCTCACTGTCATGACTGAAAACTGAAATTATGTCTAGACCTCTTTTTATATTAATCTGGTTGACTATATATTTTTTCTGCTTAATATTTTTTATTTTTCATGTCTGTTTTGTTCTTGAAAATCAAGGAAGTTATTAAATGTTTTTATCTCCCTGAACCTCAATTTTCTTATCTGTTAAAAAATGGAATTAGTTATTTCTCTCTTTAGGTAAAAACACTATCTAAATGTTAGGTTGCCTTTATTGCATTCATTTGAACAATTTGGTTAAAAAAATCATATCAGAAGTAAATTGGTCAACATACCATTTACTTATTCTCTTGGGGGAAAAACCATGAAATTGTCAAGCAAATTGTCTAATATCTTTTTCCTGTTCTATCCAGTAAGAATGATTCACTTAGAGAATGCTAAACTTTTTAGTAAGTAACTCATTCAACCAGTATTTTTAGGGTACCTCTTGTGGACCATGTACTGTTCTGTTACAGGAACACATCATTGTACAAAGGAAAGGAAAATCCCTTACTATATAGAGAATATATTCTAGAGTAAACATACACACACACACACACACACACACACACACACACACACACACACACACACTGATTATATTCAGTTGCCTACAATAAGCCGGGCAATACAGGCATTGTATGTATATCATCTCATTTAATCCTTACCCAAACCCTGAAATGTATGTATTATTGTCCTCAGTAAACAGAATTGGAAATTAAAACTCAGAAAGGCAAAGTGGGACCCCAAGTTCTCAAAGTCCAATAAATTATAGAACAGCAGTTCAAATAAGTATTTCTGACTATAAGGCCCACATTTCTAAAACAATTACCTTCAACTGGAAGAACATGTATAAATAGGGTGAAGAATAAACAGCTCCTGTCACAAGATGAGGGAACTCGACCCCTTTTACTAGTAGCATTTATTTTGAAGGGCCAGGTTTTACACGCTTTTCTGATTTTTGATATCTGGAATATTTCTTCCCTATAGAAATCTATATTACTTGATAAATCTATGGTACTTCTCTAAATTTTTCAGATTCTAGATATGGCTTCAAATAAGCAGACCTTGCGAATTTTATAGACTCTGGTCTCTTTTCTTCGCTAACCAGATTTTCATGTTTTTCCCAATTCAGTGAAAGCATGGGTTTTCTGGCAATCATTAATTTTTTTGTTTTTTAAATTAACAATAAAAGTTATGGAACTAGTATTCTCTAGGCTGCTTCTAGGGATGGGATACAGATGCAAATAAAACAGAGAAACTATCCAACTCTAATCGACTATCTCCCTCAGGCTTAGCTAACCAACTGGTTCAAAATATTTTCTCTCCTGTTATATGTATGTATATTAATTACTTAAGGTTTGATTATAACTATAATAATTCCTATTTGTTATTTGTTTTTTAAATTTGACATGAAATATATATACCTATATTTACATATATAAGTTAAATGTGTGTATATATAAATAAATTTATGTGTAATTTTCTACATAAATTAATGAAAGAAAATAGTTAAAGATAAAGAGAATAGTCATCTACAAAATCTGTAAGTAACTCAAAATAAACTGATTTGTTAAGCCAAGCAATTAGATCAATCTATATAAAATAAGTTAATTATATAAATCATTTCACTACATTGCTGTTTAATTAAATTAAATGGTGCTATAAGTATAAAGTATATGGCAAATATGACTTCATCATATGTGTGTCTTATATACATAGTAAATTTAGCAGATGTATTAGATAAATAGTAAACATTAAGCATTTATAAGTTGCAGGGAACTTAGATTTCTTTTTCAAATTGACATACCACATAACTAAATCTATTAGAACATAATGAAATTTATTACATTTTATCTTGAGCCACATGTGGAAAAAAAGACAAGAGTTTCTCTTCAAATAATAAGTCACACAGCTATTGCAGTTTTATAAGCACAATCAATATATATTTATATATATTGTAGTTTTTTAAAGTTAGAAGCAGAGAAGCAGTCAGACTGACTCCAGCATGCGCCCGACCAACTGGGATCCACCAGGCATGCCCACCAGTGGGTGATGCTCTGCCCATCCGGGGCGATGCTCCGTTGCAACCAGGGCCATTCTAGTGCCTGAAGCAGAGGCCACAGAGCCATCCTCAGCGCCTGGGCCAACTTTGCTCTAATGGAGCCTTGGCTGCAGGAGGGGAAGAAAGAGACAGAGAGGAAGGAGAGAGGGAAGGGTGCAGAAGCAGATGGGCGCTTCTCCTGTGTGCCCTGGCTGGGAATCAAACCCGGGACTTCCACATGCCATGCTGACTCTCTACCACAGAGCCAACAGGCCAGGGCAAGCACAACCAATATTGATTAATAACAATGAAAAAGTGGGCTGCCTTGAACTTGGCATGATTCTACCTTCAGGGAATCTTCGGGTTGTCAGGGGATGAGCAGTTCTGTGCTGCTAAGATGGACCATGGTGCTCAATTTTGAGCTTTGACAAATAAAATGTTCTCAATAGGGTCTGGCTAATTTCCTTTGGGTAATTAGGTCAATAAAATACATAGATAATGCTTAATTTTTGCCTTATAAATTCACAAAATTAACACTTCAAACCTCATAACTAGGAATATGTACACACACATTCACATACTTGTATGACTTAGACATTGCTTGTATATGTATATGTGACCTAACTATTTCAAACAAAGGCAATCTTTTGGTCTTTACCAGAACCCTAAACTGAACTCATCTCTTACATAAAATACTGATTCAAGAGATCAATACTGCAATTGATCAATCAGTATTAAATATAGTTCTTTATGACACATTTAAGAAAAAGTAAGCTATCATAACTATAATTTGGGAAGGAACAGCAGACAAAATTGATAGCTTGAAGTTATTAAAAATTCTGTTGGGTCCATTTTTTTAGTGTAAGCTATGTTTATACTATGTCTATACCACACTTGCACTTAGAACTTCACTTTAACTAAAATTAATTCTTAAAAAATGTTTTTCTGTTGGCCCTGGCTGGTTTGCTCTGTGGTAGAACATTACCCCAGTGTGTGGAAGTCCTAGGTTCAATTCCTGGTCAGCCCACACAGGAGAAGCAACCATCTGCTTCTCCACTCCCCCCCTTCTCTCCCTCTCTTCCCCTCCTGCATCCGTGGCTCAAATGGTTGGGCGCTGAGAATGGCTCCATAGCCTCGCCTCAAGCATTAAAATAGCTCAGTTTCCAAGCAACAGAGCCACAGTTCCAAATGTGCTCAGCCTCCCCAGTAGGGGGCTGGCCAGGTACGTACCTTTCTGTCTGCCTCCCGCGTCTCACTTAATAAAAAAAAAAAATGTTTTTCTGTGTTCTGATTTAAAAAGCAACCTGCTTAGCTTTTTCTATTTAACTCTTTTTTTCTTTCTTGTTTCCCTTCTTAAGTTAAAGTTGGGTAACAAAGTCTTTTTTCCTACCCATCCTTAGGTGTCTGACACCTACAAAAGCTGCTGAAGCACACTTTGCCCCTGATGAAATGTTTCTAGGCTTCAAACTTCCCTGTTCCAATTCTGTTTTGGAAAACAATTCTCCATGGGTCTCTTGTGTTTCTGCAGGTCTGAGTAGAGGCACTGACAGCTTTTGTTCCTGACTATCTTTTTAAGAATGCATGTATAATGAACAGTCTTGGAAGACAGATGAAGTAGGTCTCCCTATGGAGCAAAGAGCATGTTGGTTTACAGTCCAGTATAATAAAGATATTTTCTTCCTCTGTAGTAAAGGGCAGGTTTACTTGCTGCCATGATAAAAAACAAACAAACAAACAAAAAACATGGATTTTCCTAAGCCCAGGAGCCTCAGCTACGACATAAACCCACTGGGCGTGTAGGTGAATCCTGGCCCTCACTGTATCACCCTATAGTAATTGGGGCTTGGGGGACTGATACAAGAAAATGATGATACTCTGGCTAGTGCTGTTGCTATGATCAATAGAGAACCCTCTGTCTCTCTCCTGCCAGCATACATGAAAGAGTGGCAGATCCACCACAGTGCTTGGCATCTTGTTTCTAATTTGTGTCCTTCTGTTTTATTTAAGGATTCTCTTCTCCACCCAGATCCTGTGATGACTCTTTGGTTAGTCATCCAAATCTTTCAATTCAGTTTCTCTCCAAATTTCTGCCTCCTTAGTCTAAGTTCCCCACTTGTCCAGAAAAAATATAGAAGCAAATTAAATAATGTGTCAATGAACTAAAGTCAGAGGGATAAAAAAGGGTAAGAAAGAAAGTGTGAATACAAAAGCAAATCTGGATTAAATGTGGAGGACGGGCCCAAGAGAATCCTTACAGCAGGTGGACTTTCAGCTTCCTCCCCACTGCAGACATCACTCCCGGGTCTGAGGGTTTTAATGTGGGCTGCGCTGCTGGGCTGGGTGCCTTCAGAATGGAACGGTTTGACTCTATCTTTGCAATTCTTTGTGCTCACTGCTAAAAATACTACTTCGTTAGTAGTTCTATTTCTCACCTGCTTTCCCACCACTCCAACAATAGAGTCAGTAGACTCAGACTCAGAGAAATATGGTTAATGATAGAATGATCATGAAGTTTTACTTGCTTTTAACATTCAATTGGAGAGAGTTCCAGAGGTTTGAGCAATAGGCCTCTACAACAGGTGTCTTGAGACTTAATGGCTACTTATACCCCAAGGATTCTGATTCAGTAGGGTTGATGTAGGAGTGCATACACTTTCCATTTTTAATGAGCTTCTTGGGTAAATCTAAAGTTTGTCGGAAGAACGTTATATAAAAAATTCTGCCCACAGACTGCCTCTTGATCAGGTATTAAGCACATTTGCTCAGTCTCATGGAGATAGTTCAATCCCAAATGTACAGATCAGTCCTGGGCAAATCTTAGTGGCTGGCAGTCATTTGCCCTTGCAGGCACTCAACTGCGAAGGGCATTTAGATAGTTAATTTTGGCCTATGAAACTGAAAAAGGCATTTTAATATAAAAATACTTTGTCTTATAATTTTGGCATATATTTGGAGTAATTTTTTTTATCTATGGTGTGACACTATGTATGAGTTATTAGCAATGGCTATCTATAGGAAGATGTATAAATGGAATGAAAAAAACTGAAAACTATAGCTAGTAAACATTTGGTAACATACTATTACATTAAAGTACTTTATTTGAATAAATTAAAGAAATATAAAAATTTTTGAGAGAAAGACTATGGGGGTGTTTTTGAAAAGTAAAGACTACTGGAGTCTTGACTATTGAAATCATAAGATACAGAATAGGACGTCAATGAGAAATGTCTTACATTATTAGTGTTTTGGGATGCATTTAGAGAAAGGGTGTAACATAAAGGCATTGATAGTTCCTCAGATATTTCTTACTATTTTAACTTCCTAATAATGATGTTTATGAGAAAATTAATTTTTCTTTATAGTTTCAAACTAAACAGCATTAAATAAACTAAGTAATAAGACCAGCACAGTACACTACATTTCCATCAGGTTTGATTAGGAGTTTCATACTTCCATTGAGTCAAAATACACTGGAGGTGAAAGGTAAAAGGCTGAAGAAAACGCTTTCTGTCTACTCTGCCTTAGAGACAAGGATAACACAGGTTAGATTGCTGGGAACTAGGATGATATTAGAAACATTTCTGTCTGTACATTAAACTGAATTATGATGGAATTATTTGGGATAGTTGATGTTACATAAAGCAATTTTACCAATATTTTAATACGTACACATTTTCATTCTCGATAGGTGAACTTTTGCAATAAATTATCTCTTAGAAACAGCAACATAAATTTCAAACTGCATTTTCTCTGGTGGTTTATTTTATTTTTCTGAGATTATTTGGATAAAAGTTGATGGGACTTACAGTTTACGACAACTTTTACTTTTTTCACGTCTGGGAATGACACATCATTTTCTGCACTGCATTCATATTCTCCAGCCTGGTCTCTGGTAATTCCGTAAATGTCCAAATACTGTCCATTTTCAAATGGTTTTGCTACAAGGAAAAAAAAAGTACAGCATGTTTAATTGTAGCTGCCTGAAGCTTCATTGAATTAAAACAACAATCTCATGTCTTCCTATTGGATATTACTGACAAAACAATTGCAGATGAAACTGGAGAATTATTAAAACCTTTGTTCTATGTTCAGAAGGAAAGTCAGAGAAAAGAATCAGAAACAGAACAAGGGATATTATAACAATATTGTTTCCCCAGAACAGGATATACATGTGTTTTTTTAATTGATTGTGGTCTCCTAACCTTGTCACATATCAAGTAGAGCTCTGCACATTTCTGTAATTGAGTTCAACAACCTCCTAGCGGTGTAGATGGAATTCACTAATATCACTTGGTACACACTGACTTTTATGTACTGTATGCTAGCAACTTGACACGTAACCTAACTAAATGTTACTTTTCTTTTGGGGAGATCTCATACTCATTCTCCAGGTTTCAAGCCAGCTGGCTAGATAAGAGTACAGAAATATAGTAAACCATTACCATGTCCATGTTTCAGTTTCCAAAATTGTTCATTTTCCCAAGAGAGATATACCTTAATACTATATATAACCCATACAGTACACCTCAAAAAATCACTACTGCACTCAAACTGAAAATTAAGTGGTCATAAAAATAGACTAGATTATCTTTATTTTTAATATTTCAGGAAAAATATTCTATTTGACTAAAAATAGCAATAGATTATAAAGCCATAATCACAGATGAGAGAATATCACCAAATGAGTTGGATTTGAAAAAAAGAAAGAATTCTTCTGAAATCATGGAATTTTTATTTATTTGAAAGTAAAAGATTATTAGGCAGGAAAGGTTGTGATTGCCACAGCAAAGGAAGAATGGGCCTATGTGAATTTCAAGAGGTGGGACCTTTCTCCCTCCTTGTACAAGTCCTTAAAAATCACATTTCAAGGCATATCAAAGAGAACTATAAAATAAAACAATGGTTCTGTTAAATGGTCTGTTTTCAAAATCAATCTTATTTTTGTTTTCATCTTATTCTGTCATCAAAGCTATAATAAGTAATAATATGTTATAAAACTAGTAAGAAGATTCATTTTATATGAATAAAACAAAATAAAATTTAGTTTTGGTGTTTCAGATCTAAAATCCATGTCAATTAAAATTTCTTTTCCTGTGGGTTCTATTACCTGAGCCTAAATGTTGTTGCTCTGTTTGCCTTCCAGATAATGTGACTTCATTATTTGCAACCTGGACTGTTTAAGATACCACATATATATATAGTTAAGTCATTTCTCCATTCTTTTATTCTGGATAGTTATAAGTTGTAGATAGGGTCGAGTTATATTTCTCAGATGGTGGTTGGCTTATAAAATATGTCAGGTATAGGTAAGAAGTAAACTAACAAAATCAGCAGTTGTCTTCAATGTCCATGGTTTAAAATTTGATTTTATAATTATATTTTCAGTTCAACCCAGTGCTCTTATCTGACTCCAATATACAAATAAAGCATTGATTTCTATTGTTCCCTTCTATTTCTCTTATTTTCACCCTTATTATGAAAATAATCTAGAGTTAAACATGTCCGTAAGACTATATGGAGGACAAAATTCCTATTCACATGCTTACAATTTATAAAGTATAACTTGAATTATAAAGTAAGAGAATATTAAGTGCAAATTAAAGCAGGGAAGAATTGATATGTTGTATCAGAATTAAATTACCAAGTTAAGCAGTACAAAATGAAGTCAATCACAAGTTAAAAGATACACTCTTATGAAACTTTGTAAAAACAAATTTCCCCATATTTCCCCATGATAAGACACTCCCATGTGTAAGATACATCTTAATTTTGGAGCCCAAAATTTGAAACAAATATATTACATAAAGGTATTGAACTCAAGTTTTATTCATCATAAAATTCAAACAACTCCTTATCACTGTCAAAACTCCCATCCATTAGCTTGTCCTCATCTGTGAATGATGACAAATCACTGTCTTCAACAATGAGAGCAAAATCAAGTGCAAAAAAGTGGGAAATGCAAGTAAAAAAATCTACAACCACTGTGTAAGACATACCCAATTTTCAGACCCCAAATTTTTTGAAAAAAGGGGTATCTTATATATGGGAAAATACAGTATTAGGGTCTAACTTATGCTCAACATTAAAATTTTACTTGAATATTGTTATTTTTGTGTACTAATATAATTTTAATAAATTGTATTCCCCTAACATGCATTCTTTTAATAAAAAGCATGCAATATACCCTTTTGAATAATCAAGTATTATCTAATTCTTAAATAAATCATTAAGGTATACAACATAATCAACAGTTGAAATGCCATAGAAATGTTTACCTGAAACCTATGTACTCTTATTGATCGATGTCAATAATAAAAAATATTAAATATGGTTTCTGTGAGTTTATGTGATACTGTTTTTGCTACTTAAGCATTGTAGATATATGGACAACTGCTCTCAAATATTGAAGGATAAGAAAAAAACATACATTTGATATGTATGTCTACCAGGAACAAAAAGTATAATAACAGGAAAAAAATATAGGTTTTAGAAATTAAAGAAGGAAGCAGGTTTTTTTTTAAATTTTTATTTGGCATAGTCTTTTACTTGTTGTAGAGTAATTCTCCACCTAGTTTCCCTTTATACTTGGCCTGGTTGCCCTTTTTCCCCATCACTCCCTTCATAAGAGAAGAGGAGTTGGGAATAGCACATTAAAATGCAAAGAACACTTCAGGTCATGCAATGTAACCCAATTTATCTCCCCAAATGGAAGGGAAAGACCAAAGCCTAAGGGAAATAGGGAGTTAAAAACATGAGGACCATCACCAAAGCTAAGCCTTTACAATGTTTATGAGAATATGTACTTTGAGGGTACCGATACAAATAAATATCAATGAGATAGAAATGCATTGTGATATAGCAGCAATTCCGAGGGCATCATCCTTCACTAGTTTTTCTCTCACCTCTCTGGCCATTTTCTTTCACTTTTTCAAAATGTTTTACTTTTTCAGATCCCTTCTATACTTTCTGTCCTATGACCGTTTGTCTCCTTCACTGAGGCCGCTAGTTCAGGGGATCTTGTCCATTCATTTGCATTTCATTACTATTTATATATTGATACATTCTTGATTGATCTACTTAGTCTATATCTAGATCTTGAAACCTAAACACATATATTTAGTTGGACATCTTCACTTGGAAGATTCACAGGCATCTCAAAGTCAGCACGCCAAAAGCAACCTTCCCTTCCCAGCCACATCTGCAACTCCTCCCGTGTTGGGAGACTCAGTGAGTGCTTTGATCATCACCCAGTTGCTCAAGCCAGAAACCTGACTATTAACTCTGACAATATATTTTATTTCAGTACATATCACGATCAGTCACTGTGTCCTGTAGTTTTGCCTCCTAAATAATGCCCAAATCTTTCCTAGGAGCCGCCGTGGTTCTCAGTCACTGATCTCTGAATGCACACACTCAGGTGATAGGCCAATGATTGCATATTGGTTTTCAGAGTCATTTCAGTTTCCAAAACCTTTGCACAGAAAGAGTCATCCACCTTTTAAGGTTTTGCTGCAGGAGTGTATTTTGTTAGGGACTCGTAGCCATTTTTGACTAGATGGTACTCCACAAATTATTTTTTAAAATCTTTTTGGATTTTTTTTACATTCATGATTGTTATTATATCTGTCACCTTGTTATCTACCAGCATATTTGGTATCTTGCAAGTATGGACTGCATCATACTGAGTAATTAGAAATGTGGGTTCCAGAACTAGTATATCTGGCTTCAAATCCCTGCTCTGCCATTTAGAACTATATGACCTTATAGTCAGAATTTAATGTTTAAAGATGAAGTGAGTTAACACAAGTAGAGCACTTAGAACATATCATAGAAACTACAAAGTACATTAGCTTATAATGCAGAGGTTTGGGCGTGACAGGAAGGTCAATATAGGTAAACATTGTTTCTGTGGTAAGAGGTTGCTATATTGGAGAATTAGTGCATCTATCTTAACATGCTATCCAAATAGAACCAGAAGTGAAAATGAGAAAGTTGCTCAAGAAATGTTAATAGCAAGTATCAGTTCAGTTCTTATATCACTGGGAGAGATCAGTACACACAACTGCCCTGCAGATCTGTAGATGCAATTGAGAGTTGATCTCATGTTGGGTCACTGTCTCTCCATCTCAATTCCCAATGATAATTTAACTTTCTTGATTTACTTCTCTCCTTTCTTAAAAAAAAAAAAGAATATATATATATATCACACTAAATCCTTTTAATTCCTCAAAGTTAGGTAAGCATATGAGGCAGATTCCATTATATATAAGACTCTAGCATTTAAAGGTTACATTTCTAGCATATGAAGTCTTTGAAAGATAGAATACTCAGAACTAATTCCAAACCTATATGCCTGATCTATGTATCATTGAAATGCTGCATTAGCACTCTCTTTGTAAATGGTGAGAATAAATATGCTTATCCTCTGAAAACACTAAGTAGGTCAGATCAATGTTAATTTGATTGCTGAAAAAGTTATTGGTACTTGTATTAGTTTTCTATGGCTGTTATAACAAATCAGCACACACTTACTGGTTTAAAACCATACGAATTTATTCTCGAGGTCAGAAGTCCAGCACAGGTCTATCGTAAGTAGAATAATGGCTCCCTCAAAGATATCCATATCCTAATCACTGGGGTCTGTAAGTCTATTAGGTTACATGGCAAAGAAGACTTTGCAGATGTGATTTATGTTAAGTACCTTGAGATAGGCAATTGATTATATTGAAGGGTTCAATCTATCACATGAGACCTTAAGAGTAGAACAGGAAGGAAAAAAGAGTGAGTCAGAGAGATGTGACACAATAAGTCACTATTGTTGATGTTGAAGATGGAGAAGGTGAGGCACAAGCCCAGAAAAGCTGTGGTGTCTAGAAACTGGGAATGGCTCTCAGCTGACAACAGAAAATTAATTCTTTCTGGAGCTCTCAAAAAGGAATAGAATCTGTCAATATTTTGCTTTTAATCTGATGGAACCAGTGCAAGACTTTTGACCTATACAAGTGTAAAATAATAAATTTATGCTGTTTTAATCACTGACTATGTGGTAATTTGTTACAGCAACAACATAAAACTAATACAGGGTCTCATTGAACTGAAGAGTGTCACCAGTACAAGATTCTTTCCTGGCGTGTTTTTTTTTTCTCTCATTCAAGTTGTTGGGATAAAAGGTCTCTTGTTGTTGCAGTACCAGGATCCACATTTTCTTGGTAGAGGATTATAGTCAGCTTCTAGAGGCCACTCTCATTCCTTGGGTGATAACTCTTTACCTCCATCTTCCAAGCTAGAAAATGGTGGGTCAAGTCTCTCTCCTAACTTGAATCTCTACTGCCTCTTCTCCAGTCTCAACTCTCTGAACAACTCTTCTGCCTCTTCTTCTATTTTTAAGGAGTCATGTTTTAAACTGGGCCCACCTGCCCAATCCAAGATAATCTCTTTGATTACTCTATGTAAGGTAACATAGTCACAGGTTCAAGGGACGCGAATAACTTTGGGGGTCATTATTCTGCCTATGACAGTTCTTCCCTAGACTTGGCAATTGTACTTGCATATACAAATTGTAATTTTTCTATAATATTGAAAGACAGCAGAAAAAAAATAAATGGTCTAAATGATAAAATCACTGAGTTCATTAACACCTCTGAAAAATATGATATATGAGTGATGTTGAAGAAGTAAATCCAATAAGACATTCTTTTGGAAGCAAATTATTTTCATGAGAATGCACGAGAAATCTTTTCAGACATTGGATAAGAGGCACATATGACTGTGATTCCAACAAGGTGAGATCCACAATTGATCTCCATAACTATCTACTGAAAGTAGTTTTCATACCCTAGGCTCAAAGAGGTGGAAACCAAAGCTCTATGATACTGTGAATTGAGCAAAGAGCGATTAGAATGCAGGCAGGCCAAGGGGGCTGGCAGTAGTGGTACAGAGTTCTAAGAAGAAGACACTCACACAAAGAAGTACAGAAATCTCTATTTGTTTCCTTGCCTTTACTGAGGCCTAAGCTATACATGCATAGGGAGAAAGCCCATAAAGTTGAAGAAAGAACAACAAGGAGTTTGTAAGCTTAAAAATTCTTAGAGCTCAACAAGTCAGACAGACATCTGGTTCCTGACTATCAAGAACGGAGAGGCTTCTATAAATATCAGAGCCTTCATTCAGTGGAGACTGATGAGGGTTTATGTCTTAGTAGTAGGGCTGAAAAAAAGCTGGGGTAGAGACTCTTATAGACTTATTTTTAAATCTAATAAGCAAGGTTCAATGGACTAAAATTACTTCTAAGCAATATAGCTTCTTGTAAGAAAAAAGTCTAACACTTTAAAAACAAAACAATATCTAGACATTGAAAAATGTAGCAACACAAGTTCCTGTATTCAATAAAGAAAAAATTACTATATATTCAAAGAAACAGGAAACTGCAAAATATGAGGAGAAAAATCAGTCAGAATGAGATATAAGAATGATAGGGATGATACAATACACAAAGATTTTAAAGTAGCCAGCTATTAAAACTATGTTCAAGTATTAAAGAAATAACATGAATATAATGAGTAGATAAGTGGAAAATAGAAATAAAATAACCCAAAGAAAATTTTCATATAAAGGCACAAAAGATTTCAAACAAAATATTAAGTGGCTGAAGTCAACAGCAGATTGGACACTAAATATTATTAAAATTAAAACATAGCAAGAGTATTTTATATTTATCCAATTTGAAGCCCAGGGAGAAAACATACTATTAATGAAACAAACACTGATATGTGAAATATTTATAAAAAATTTTATATATGCATATAAAGATCACATAAAGGGGATAGAAAAAATATTTAAAGAAATAAAGGCTAAATATTTTCTAAATTTTATGTATATAACAAAATATCTAATCTAAGAATCTTATAATCAACAAGCAGTATAAACACAAACAAAATCAATCAATAGCACATTATAATCAAGTTGCTAAAAACCAGAGAAAGAGAAAATCTAACAAGCAGCCAGAGATCAAATATACAATGCACGTAAAGAAATAGAAATAAGAAATTCTTTTTTTCTTATCTGAAAATATGCAAGCCAGAATACAATGACAAAAAAATAAAGATTAAAAATTAATTTGTAGAAAAAGAACAATTAAAACCTAAAGTAAAGATAAATCAATGAAACTAAAAATGGTCAATAGAGAGTTAATGAAACCAAAATCTAAATTTTTTTAAAAAAATACTGATTTTCAGTGAGAGAGGAAGGGAGAGAAACAGAGAAAGAAACATTAATTTATTGCTTCAGCTATTCATACCGTCATTGGCTGACTCTTGTATGAGTCCAGGATCACACCTGCTGCCTAGGCAGGTTGAGACAACGTTCTAATCAACTGACTTTCTTGACCAGGACCCCAAATCTATCTTTTAACAGATCACTGAAATGTGTAAAACTTAGATTGATAAAGAATAAAAAGAACAATAATACAAATTACCAATATCAGAGGTAAAAGAGAGAACATTACTATAATTATAAGAAAAACTGAATAGCTACTAATCAAATATTAACCCTTTGAGTAGTACAGACGTTCGTGTACGTACTTGTGCGTCCTGACCATCCAGAGTATGATCGTACAAAAAATTTTATTTTAAAAATATGAAAGGCAACATTAAAAAAGGCAAATGTATGTTCTTCTTGTTTCCATATATTGGTTATGAAACAAACATGATTTTAAGTTAATAAAATTGTAACTAGAACTAGTTTCACTTTTTGAAAAAAAAACTCACTTCGGGGTCAGTGGCATAAAAACACTCACTACTCAAAGGGTTAAGAAAAACTACTTATCATTTAACTCAAGAATTTAGATTAAAAGATAAATTCCTTGAAATACACAAATCTTCAAACTGATTTAGAAGAAATATAAAATCTGAATATTCAATATGTATAAAATTGGAAGAAATTAAATTTGTAATTATTCACATAGAAAGCTCTAATATCATATTTATTAAGATTTTAAGGAAGACATACTACCAAATGTATACAAATTCTTTCTGAAAATGGAGGAGGATGCAGTCTCCCCAATTCATTTTATGAGGTTAGTATTATCTTAGCATCAAACCTAAAGACATAAAAGAAAAAATACAAAGATATAAAAATATTTTTTTAATTTATAGTAAACACATCCAATAACATTTTAAAATAATAATATTACCATAGCTAACTGTAGTTTATTACAGGATTAAGGGCTGGTTATACAACTGAAAAAATGAGGCAATATAATTAACTATGTTAAAAACAACAACAAAAATATACAAGTATCTGTACATGCCAATAAGTTATTGAAAAATTTGCTATTCATTTAAGATAATAAAAAAGTTTTCAGAAAAATAAAAATTAAGGGGAACTTTCTCAACCTGAGAAAAACTTGTATGAAAACTGTATATATGACCTCATATCATATATAATGTTGTAAGGGTAAATGTTTTCCACCTAAGACGTGGGTCAATGCTAAGTCCATCCTGATCCATATCTCACATCCTCTACATAAGTTAATTCAACCATCATCCTCATTCACTTGAATGTAAATCCATACAACTACATACTAATAGTCTAGAATAAAACAAAGAAGGAAATCTTTGTGACCCTGACTTGGGCTAACAATTTTTATTTGTTATCTTTATTATAATTTTTTTCTTCTTTTTCCAAGTGAGAAAAGGGGAGATAGACAGAAATCTACATACACCCTGATTTGATCTACCCAGCAACCTTTGTCTAGGGCAAATGGTTTGCCCATCTGAGGCCATGCTCACAATCGAGCTATTTTTAGTGCTTGGGACAGAGGCTTCATGGAGCCATCTTTAGTGCCAGGGCTGACATACTTGAGTCAATGGAGCCATGACTGTGGGAGAGGAAGAAAGAGAGAAGAAGAAAGAGAGATAAGAGGAAGGAGAAAGGGTAGAGGAAGGGTAGAGGCTCTACTACTGAGTCAAGTGGCCAGGCCATAAAAGTTTTTAGATATGACACCAAAAGCACAATTTACAAAACAAGATATTGATAAATTGAATTTCATAAAAATTAAACAAAAAGGTTAGCTTTGCAAAAACCATTATTTAAAAAGGCAAGTTACATAATGAAAAAATATTGTAAATCACATATTAGACAAAGGATTTGTACCCAGAATATATAAGGATCTCTCAAAACTCAGTAAAAATATAAAACTTATTAAAAAACAAACAAAATATTTAAACAAAAATTTTATTTAAAAAATACTCAGATGGTAAATAGATATGTCAAAAAATGATGAATCTGCTTACTCATTATAAAATTTAGAAAAAGAAAATTTATAACAAGAATCAACTGCAAATGTATTAGGATGGAGATAAAAAGATTAAAAGAAAAAGAAAAAAACCCAAAAATGACCCATTGATTAGTGTTGATAAGAAGCAGAACTCCTGGAGCTCTCTTACAGTGTTGGTCAAAATATAAAATGGTACAATACCTTTGAAAAACAGTTAATTAGTTTCTAATAAAATTAAACATACATTTGTCATACTTCCTAGCAATCTAATTCCTAGAAAAATAGAAACTTGGTCCTGGCTGGTTGTCTTAGTGGTAGAGTGTCAGCCTGGCTCGGTGTGTGACTCTCTTGGGTTTAATTCCCAGTCAGGGCACACAGGAGTAGAGACCATCTGCTTCTCCACCCCTCCCCCTCCCATCACTCTCTCTTCTCCTCCCCTCTTATGGCCATGGCTCAATTTGAGCCAGTTGGCCTCAGGTGCTGAGGATGGCTCCATGGCCTCCACCTCAGACATTAATATATGGTTAAGGTTGCAATCAAGCAAGGGCCCCAGATAGGCAGAGCATTGCTCCCTAGTGGGCTTGTGTGTGTGTGGGGGGATCCTGGCCGTGATGCATGCAGAAGTCTGTCTCTTTGCCTCCCCTCTTCTCACTAAATTTAAAAAAGAGAGAAATAGAAACCTATGTTTATACAAAAATCTCTATATGAATGTATATATTCATTTAATTCACAATTACTAAAATTAAAAACAACCCAAAGGCTCTTTAATCAGTGAATGAGAAAAAAAAATGTGGTACACCCATATAATTCAATCTGGTCTATAAAATTATTCATATATGCATAACACAAGTGAATCTCAAAATATATTTACTAAATGAAAGAAAGCATATCCAAAAAGCTACATGTATAATTCTATTTATATGATATTCTAGAAATAGCAAAACTTTAGAGGTAAAGAATAGATCAGTTTTTTTGTCCAAGGTTGGGAGGGGATTTTGGTTGATACAAAAAGGCAGCATGAGGAAATTTCTTAGTGCAATGAGACTGTTCTGTACTTTGATTGTGGTGGTGGACACATGAGGAGGTGTTCATCAAAATCCACAAAACTTTACACAGCAAATAAGGATTCTTTATGTAAATTTAAAGAGAAAACATATTTGTATAACCACACAGACACTGGAATGGCCAAAATTTAAAAGATTTACAATATCAAATGTTAAGTGAGAAGATGGAGCACTCAGCACAGCTCTGCTAAGAATGTGCAATCCTTTCCCCACCCTTTAGTTCTCTAGGGAAGGAGTTCTCGAAATATTCTAACTGGTTCTTGGTCAGTTGTATTTTAGCAATTCCATAGTGGTGATGTGAATTACAATGCACTTTGCTATATGTTGCCTTAAGATTTCAGCTGAAGGTTTTTCTTTAGTACCCTATTATATTAGTTTTGTGACCAGGACTCTCTCTGAATAATATACTCTATACTCCAGGGCCTGGCCAGAGAATAGAACTTTGACTTCTCTGGTTTTTAATTATTATCACACACTCGTGTTGAGAAATAGAATTCATAAAGAACTCTGTGCAGAAATTCCATTTATTTCTGCAGCTATTTAAAATTTTTCATTTCAGAATGAGTCTGAAAACTGTACCCTTACACTACCCTATTTTTCACTATCATATTTAATTAAAATTTTCTTTACCAACCTTTCATTGGTAAAGGAACATAATAAGAAAGTCTATATAAAATTTTCTATTACAATTTTATCACAAAAGTTATTGAGGTCCTACTGCTATAATCAATGTGTCTATGTGCTAAGGACCCATGGGAAAATTTCTCTGTGCATCTTAGTACCAGGAAAAACTTTACTTCTGACACGCTAATTTGTTTTGATAGTATGATCCATAATTTTATAAACTTGTTGTTCCCTTCTTTGTATAGACCACTAGAAACTTTAAAGCCAAGGTAAAAGAAAATATACATTTGATGTTTCTATACCCAGTGGTGTTTTTGAGGACCACTAAGCCATATGTAGATAGATCAGGACATCATAAATAAGGATATAAACCAAAGAGCTTTGGAAAATAATTTAATTACATACAATGGTAATGGGACAGAACTGTGTTGAAATCAAATAGATGTTTTTCTATTGGTTATTACCATAGAGATTTTGGATCTTGCTTTGTAAACAAGCAGAAATATTTGCTCAGTAGACAAAAAACAAAGCATGGTGTTTAATAAAAATGTAATAATTCTGACACCACGTGAGATGATCAAATAACATTCAAATAATTATTTATGGGCAGTGGATTACAAACAACAGCTGATGCCAACCCAAGAAGACCTAGAAATAACAACTAAAAATTGGAGGCAGAACACCAAGCCTAGACTTCACCAGCTCTACAAACAACACACCCAAACACACAGACATAATGAGAAGACAGAGAAGTGCAATCCAAATAAAACCACAAGAGAAATCTCCAGAAAATGACCTGAGTGATATGGAAATAACCAAACTACTGATGCAATGTTTAAAATAATGATTGTTAGGATGCTTAGGGCTCTTAGAACAACAATGGATGGTCATTATGAATACCTAAATAGAGATAGCAAGTATAAAAAAGAACATTAAAATATTAATAAAGAATCAGTTGGAGATGACAAATACAATATCAGAAATGAAGACCACAATGGAAGAAATTAAAAGCAGGATGGATGAAGTTGAGGATCAAATCAGTGAGATGGAGGACAAGTTGAACAAAGGTATGGAAGAAGAGCAGAAAAAAGAAAAGAGACTCAAAAAGTCTGAGGAAACTCTAAGAGAGCTCTGTGACAACATGAAGAGAAGTAACGTCCTCATCATAGGGGTTCCTGAAGAAGAAGAGAAAGAACAAGGGATAGAAACTTTATTCAATCAAATTATAGCTGAAAACTTCCCTAAATTGACCCAAGGAAGGGTCTCACAAGTTTAAGAAGCACAGAGAACTCCATTAAAGAGAAACCCAAAGAAACCTACACCAAGACACATCATAATTAAAATACCAAAGCTAAGTGATAAAGAGAAAATATTAAAAGCTGCTAGAGAAAAAAAGACTATCACATAGAAAGAAGCCCCCATAAGGATGACATCCTACTTCTCAACAGAAACACTTGAGGCCAGAAGGGAATCACAAGAAATATTCAAAGTAATGCAGAAGAAGAGCCTACAACGAAGACTACTTTATCCAGCAAGGCTATCATTTATAATTGAAGGAGAAAGAAAAAGCTTCCCAGAAAAACAACAACAACAATAACAACAACAACAAAAACACCTCAAGAAATTCATTACAACCAAATAAATGCTGCAGGAAATGTTAAAGGGCCTGTTGTAAACAGATCAAAGTGGGAAAAGAATATACCAAAAGAGGAATACAGCTTTAAAGAATAAAATGGCAGTAAACAACTACATATCTATAATAACCTTAAATGTAAATGGATTAAATGATCCAATCAAAAGACATAGGGTAGCTGCTTGGATAAGAAAACAGGACCAGTATATATGCTGTCTACAAGAGACAGACCTTAAAACAAAAGATGCACATAGACTGAAGGTAAAAAGATGAAAAAAAATATTTCATGCAAATGGAAATGAAAAAAAAGCTGGGGTAGCAATACTTATATCAGACAAAATGGACTTTAAAACAAAGGCTATAGTAAGAGGTAAAGAAGGTCATTACATAATGATAAAGGGAGCAATCCAATAGGAAGATATAATGATTATAAATATCTACACACCTAATATAGGAGCACCTAAATATATAAAGCAGACTTTGATGGATATAAAGGATGAGTTCAACAGCAATACTATAATAGTAGGGGATTTCAATACCCCACTAACATCACTAGATAGATCCTCAAGAAAGAAAATTAACAAAGAAACAGCAGACTTAATGGACAAACTATATCAACTTGATTTAATAGATATCTTTAGAACCTTTCACCCCAAGACAACAGAATATACATTCTTTTCAAGTGCTCATAGTACATTCTCTAAGATAGACCACATGTTAGGACACAAAAGCCATCTCAACAAATTTAAGAAGATTGAAATCATATATCAAGCATTTTCTCTGATCACAATGGCATGAAACTAGAAATCAACTAAAACAGAAAAACTGAAAAATACTCAAACACATAGAAACTAAATAGCATGTTATTAAATAATGAATGGGTTAACAATGACATCAAAGAAGAAATTAAAGAACTCCTAGAAACAAATGATAATGAACATACAACAACTCAAAATTTATGGGACACAGCAAAAGCAGTCTTGCGAGGGAAGTTCATAGCACTATAGGCATTCCTTAAGAAGCTTGAAAAAGTTCAAATAAACAACCTAACCCTTTATCTAAAAGAACTAGAGAAAGAACAGCAAGTAAGGCCCAGAGGTAGTAGAAGGAAGGAAATAATAAAGATCAGAGCAGAAATAAATGGCATAGAGGCTAAAGAAACAATACAGAGGATCAATGAAACCAAGACCTGGTTCTTTGAAAGGGTAAACAAGATCGATGAACCTTTAATGAGACTTACCAAGAAAAGAAGAAAGAGGACTCACATAAATAAATTTAGAAATGAGAGTAAAGAAATAAAAACCAACACAACAGAAATACAAAATATTGTAAGAAAATACTATAAAGAACTGTATGCCAAAAAATTAAACAACCTAGGTTAAATGGAAAAATTTGTTGAAACATATAATTTCCAAAAATCAATCTGGAAGAATCAGAAAACCGAAACAGACTGATTACAACAAAAGAGATCGCAACAGTTATCAAAAAGTTTCCAAAAACCAAAACCCCTGGGTCCAATGGCTTCACTGGTGAATTCTACCAAATATTCAAAGAAGAACTAACTCCTATCCTTCTCAAGCTATTTCAAAAAATTCAAGGAACACTTTCGAGTTCCTTTTATGAGGTAAGCATAATTCTGATTCCAAAACCAGGAAAATACAACACAAAGAAAGAAAATTATAGACCAATATCCCTGATGAATTTAGATGCTAAAATCCTCAACAAAATATTAGCAAACCAGATCCAGCAATACATGAAAAAAATTATACATCATGATAAAGTGGGATTTATTCTGGGGAGGCAAGGATAGTACAGCATTGGTAAATCAATTAATGTGATTCACCACATAAACAAAAGAAAGGAGAAAAACCACATGATAATTTCAATAGATTCAGAAAAAGCATTTGATAAAATCCAGCACCCATTTATGATCAAAACTCTCAGCAAAGTGGGAATACAGGGAACATACCTCAACATGATAAAGGCCATCTATGACAAACCCACAGCCTACATCATAATTAATGAACAAAAATTAAAAGCAATTTCCCTAAAATCAGGAACAAGGCAGGGGTGCCCCCTTTTACCACTCTTATTCAACATAGTACTTACTGGAAGTCCTAGCTACAGCAATCAGACAAGAAGAAGAAATAAAAGGCATCCAAATTGGAAACGAAGAAGTAAAACTATCATTGTTTGCAGATGATATGATACTGTATATAGAAAACCTTAAAGTTTCAGTCAAAAACTACTGGACCTAATAAACAAATTCAGGAAGGTGGCAGGATATAAAATTAATACACAGAAATCAGAGGTATTTTTATACATGAACAATGAACTGTCAGAAAGAGAAATTAAGGAAACAATCCCCTTCACTATTGCAACAACAACATAAAGTACCTAGGAGTAAATTTAACCAAGGAAGTTAAAGACTTGTACTCAGAAAATTATAAAACACTGATAAAAGAAACCAAGGAAGACAGAAACAAGTGGAAGCATATACCGTGCTCATGGTTAGGAAGAATAAACATCATTAAAATGTCTATATTACCCAAAGCAATTTATAAATTCAATGCAATACCAATTAAAATACCAATGACATACTTCAAAGATATAGAACACATATTCCAAAAATTATATGGAACCAAAAAAGAACACGAATAGCCTTTGAAATCTTGAAAAAGAAGAATAAAGTGGGAGGTATCACACTTCCAGATATCAAGTTATACTACAAGACCATTATACTCAAAACAACTTGGTACTGGCATAAGAACAGGCATATAGATCAATGGTACAGAACAGAGAACCCAGAAATAAACCCACATCTTTATGGAGAATTGATATTTGACAAAGGAGGTAAGAGCATACAGTGGAGTAAAGACAGTCTCTTTAACAAATGGTGTTGGGGAAACAGGACAGCTACCTTCAAAGAAAATGAAACTAGACCACCAATTTACACCACGCACAAAAATAAACTCAAAATGGATAAAGGACTTAAGTGTAAGTCGTGAAACCATAAGCATCCTAGAATAAAACATAGGCAGTAAGCTCACCGACATCTATTGTAGCAAAATATTTGCTGATTTATCTCCACAGGCAAATGAAATAAAAGACAGGATAAATAAATGGGACTATATCAAACTTAAATGTTTTTACACAGTTATAAATAATATGAACAGAATAGAAAGACAAACCACAGAAAGGGACAACATGTTTGACAACACATCTGATAAGGGATTAATAACCAAAATTTATAAAATACTTGTAAAACTCAACACCAGGAAGACAAACAATCCAATCAAAAATGGGCACAAGAAATGAATAGACACTTCTCCAAAGAGGACATACAGATGGCCAATTGACAGATGAAAAAATGTTCAACATAACTAATCATTAGAGAAATGCAAATTAAAACCACAATGAGATACCACCTCACACCAGTTCGAATTGCGCTCATTAACAAAACAACACAGGATAGGTGCTGGTGAGGATGTGGAGAAAGGGGAACCCTCCTGCACTTCTTGGGGGAATGCAGACTTTAGCAACCACTGTGAAAAACAGTATGGAGATTCCTCAAAAAATTAGAAATAGAACTGCCCTTTGACCCAGCCATTCCACTTATAGGAATATATCTCAAGGATACCATATCACTAACTGAAAAAAGAAATGCACCCCATGTTTATGGCAGCATTGTTCACAATAGCGAAGATCTGGAAACAGCCCAATTGTGCGTCAGTGGACAAGTGGATTAAAAAACTATGGTACATATATACAATGGAATACTATGGGGCTATGAAAAAGAAGGAAATATTACCTTTTGCAACAATGTGGAGGGACCTGGAAACTCTTATGTTGAGTGAAATAAGCCAGGCAGAGAAAGAAAAATATCATATGACTTCACTCATTTGAGGAATTCAAGGAATAATGAGAACTGAGGAATGGAATTGAGACAGAGGAGGGATCAAAGGGACCAGAGGAAAAGAGGACAGAGGGAAAGGGGATGATAGGATGGGATAAACCTGAAGGAAAGGGGGGAGGGCACTGTAAGAAGAGGGATAAGAAAGATGTTGAGGGGAATATGGGGGAGGGGGATGCATTCGGGGTGACCCTAGAATCTATGTAAACACAATTAATTAATTAAAAAATAATAAATTAATAAATACATGTATAAAAATAACTATTTGTGGTGAGGCTTCTAAAAGTCACTTAGCATTTTGAGGGAGTAGACAAATACCAACATTTAACTGAATATGTGTTCATACGAATGACATTATGAACAGAAGAAAAGAATAGATTATTTTATAACCATAATAGAGGAAAATGCAGATAAAGATGCAGGCTTTTAGAGTAGTTTCACCAAATTCCATGTGACCTGGGGTAACATTTGGAATTCCCTTGGGGTCAGTTTTCTCATATGAACAAAGAAAACAATACCTACTTCATAGAACTATTATAAGTATTAAATGTGAGAATACATATAAAGCTCTGCCCCATGTTAAATCCTAATAAAATAAAAATAAAAATTTGTATTGATAAAAATTTATTAATAAAAATAAAATTGAAATTATAACATGTTGCTCATTGCCTATTTTATTTGTTTTAAGAGGCAAAAATTGTGCTGTCAGATCTCATAACAGAATTTGATTTTGCTAACCAAAGCCTACAAGAGCCAGGAAAGCAGTTTAATAGTTTACAATGGAAGAAACAGCACATATGCCTGTTCCTATCAGGTAGGGATCATCTCCACTCAATATTGCACTAACAGAACCTTTCTATGTGCCATCGCCCATTTTGGATTCTCTGACTGTTTTTCTGGCCTCTCAACATTTGGTGGTCTGAGACTCATTTTTCTCTGGAAATAAGTGATTTAATCTGTTATTGGTAAGTGTAGTCATTTAGATAACATATTGTACATTATGCTGGGGAAGAATTGCCCCTTCCACTTCCTTCCTCCTCCGCCTTTAGCATACACACCATACTCAAGAATGATAAATTATAAAAGGAAAATGCCTGCAGAGAGAGGAAACGGCTGTTGGTGATTATATGCTTGTTTGCAGCTAAGTTCTGTTCGTCCCAGGTTGAATCCATTACTAGCAATGTAATATTTACTCTCTGAATGAAGCCACATGTTATTGGTTTACGCTATGTGAAACCTCCATTATGTTCTACTTGGAAGTATTGTAATGTATCTGAATGTGCTAGTCTAATAAAGCTATATTCTCCAAGTAACAGTAGGTTAGTTATAGAAGGTTCAATTGGGTATCAGAAAATATTTTTTACACTTCCACTATGCTATAACTCCCTCTATGGCTTTATATGTCTCTTGGCATATTTGTTTCTTATTTTTGCATCTGCAAGATAGAAATTGTTTTGTTCCTCACATTAGTTTTGTTGAGTGAACCTGTCACAGATGCTCTCTTTCATGGTCATGTGTAATAGACCAGTGTTTATGTAGACCTACAGATCTCATCTTAATTATGTATCATATCTCTCTTATGTGTCTTAATATTTTTTGTACATTTCATCAAAGTCAAAACTTAATATACCAATATTTTAAAGCTATAATTAATATTTAATAGTGCTTTGTTCAATATAATATATAATTCTTCAATGAATGCTTTTGGACTAACATTGCTGAATGCTATGGGCTGAATTGTGCAATTCATAAAATATGTATGTGGACATCATAACCTCTGGTATTATAGAATGTGACCATGTTTTCAGATAGAATCTTTAAAGTGAGTCTTTTAGTTAAAATGAGGTCATCAGGGTGGTTCTTAATCCAGTATGACTAGTGTCCTTATAAAAAGAAGATATTTGGATATAAACATGCACAGAGGAAAGACTGTGGAAAGACAATGGGAAGAGAAGCAATCTACAAGTCAAGGAGAGAGGCTTGGTAATCCTAGTAAACTACACTTGATCTTAGCCCAAAGGCTGAAAAGTGAAAGTCATCCTAGTAAACTGATACAGATGCCATATGAAGACAATAAAGGCAAATACTGTCTGTTAGGATACATATATTTAAAATGCTTGAAATTTGACACATTGCCTCTTATTATCTGTTGACTTTGTATTCTATGTCATTTTTTCATAAATCCCAAATATTTGTTTCTATTATTTATTCTTAACATGTAAAGTATCACAGGATAGATAAAAGCCTGTCATTTCAAAAACATTCAGTTTTTCTGTAAAAAACACTTGAAACATGTAAAAATATCAAAGCAGTGATCTCTTCATTATTCTATTCCCTTCTCTTTTATATTCTCCTCCATCTCTATGCTTACACTCCTTTCTGCGTGCTCAAGAGTCTGCCTGTTTATATGAGATCTCTTGATCCTGCTTATAGAATTTCAGCCAAATCTAAAGAAAAAAATTCACATAATATTTTTATTATTAGCAAAAATATTACTGCTTATCTCATATTTGAAGTTGGTGCTGGAAAATGAACAAAATACAAGTTTGAGTTTTGAGGTGTCATGGAAAAGAGTTTGAGGAAATAAACTGCTATTCTGTGGGGAACTAATTCTAAAATCCTTCCTTCTTTACCCCAAACAAGATAATTCCTGGTTTCTGCCAAAGAGTTATTTGGCTTAGCCTTCTTGAATGTTAACCAACAATGATATATAAGGTTTAATGAGAGATTCTGTTCTTAACTTCATACTCTTCCTACAGCTAGTAACTTCAGACATTGTGGCTATTTATTTATTTATGATGTGGCTTATTAATACGTAAAAAAAAGTTCATTGCATTCATTGAATGAAAGAATAAAAAGTAATTGAATGAAAGGACAATAAAATAAAGCAAGCATGAATTTACAAAGTAATGACTTCCTGGTATTTCCAGAGTTTCACTATCAATGCACCAGCCCCTCCCCCCAATATATTCAATATATTGTGACCTTTTCTTGGTGGATCTGGAATTAATATCTAAAATGGTATTAACACAACTGTTACCATCATCTTCTGTTGAACTCATGCTAGTAATAACAGAGAAATAATTCATCATTATTATATACCCAGGTCTTTCAAACATTTCTAGACTGAATGAATAGATTTTTGAAATGTCAAGAGCAAAGTGAGAAAGAAAGATAGTTTAGAGTACTTAGGATTAAAAATCAAGTTTTATAAAACATAATTTCTTGAACCCATAAAGAAGTGTGTATTCAACATGATGGCTCTTTCTCATATTAGTATCCATCCACTAAAAAAGAAAGCTAAAGTCAAACGGCAACTGTGATAAAAGTATAAATGAAATATTACTAAGTAAAATGAAATGACAACTGAGTTGAATACAATGAACACAGAGATGATAGCTATCTGACAGGAATTAAATCTTTAAACAAATAAAACCAGTATTTCTGTTTTACAATATTGCGACAGTTTATGAAGGAAAATATTGTGATATAAAATAGGTGATAGTAATATGCTAGCTAAATAAAAGTGATTCAATCTCGAACAATGCCACCTCTACAACAAGAGGAAAAATGAAATCTTCTGAAGCCATAATTCTCCTTCTCTATACAGCTGAATGAGAAGCAGGGTACAAGTAATCCTCACATATGCATGGTTGATGTGACACAATGAGCACCAAATCTTTGTCAACTATCACATATCTCCAATGCTGATTTTCCTTGTGCCTAAAATTCCTGTCATCATAAATTATTCTTTTAGTTAAAGGCATTTTTTCCCTAGAAACACTTGCTTAAAATGTAACTGTATTAAAGGAAAACCTACATGCACCCTATTTCCTTTACAGATCGAAAGTGAAATCTTAGCTCCACCACTCTGTGAGCCTCAGTTTGATCTCATTTCAACAGCCATGCTTTCTGTCTTTGATAAATTCATCATACCAAAGTTACTATTAAGTAGAAGAAAAAAAAAGCAAAATAGTAGAACCAGGGTTTTTATGAGGGCTATTAGAGAGATGCTTTGATGAACTGCAAACTTCTAGTTTCATTATAACCTGAGCTTTTTTATTCATAATCGTTGCTTCCTCTGGATTCTTTCCCTGCAGGATATCAACGGTTAAAACTATTACTTTTACTTGAAGTAGGAAGGTC
Organism: Saccopteryx leptura; assembly: GCF_036850995.1. NCBI lineage: Eukaryota > Metazoa > Chordata > Mammalia > Chiroptera > Emballonuridae > Saccopteryx > Saccopteryx leptura. Next base: position 145,881,306 of record NC_089505.1, read on the forward strand.
AGTAGTTATTTCTCCAGAGAAAACATTAGCTAACATTGCAATATCCTTTCAAATATAACAGGTGGAAGCAAGTCAGATTAGATAAAAGTGTTAATTTATTTATAGCACATTAGAGAGAAAATCAGAGATGCAACGAGTTTGCACATTTAAACAGATCATTGACCCTGCCAGAGATTTAGGCAAGTTGATTTATTTCACAAGCTATGAAAAAAAATTTACTAAAAAAATAATGTGTACTTGGCAATCTTCCTTCCCTGAAGATTTCTGGTATTCACACCACCTTCCCCCCCCCCCCCCAAACTTGCAGAAAGTTGATTCTCCTGCCCTTTAGTCTCAAATCACACTCTGGGAAAACATTTCTTTCGCTGATGATGGAAGCCAGTTGCAAACATGTTCAACAAGTATTTATGTAATAAATATATATTGCTTTTACAGGAAAATGTGTGTGGCATTCACATCCAGTAAGTATTTATTGACAAAACATTCTTGGAAGTCATTACTTTAAGAGCTAGGAATATAAGGGTGAATAACACATCTATTGTCATTGTACCCATTGGACATTCTGTCTATTATGAAAGAAAACATGAAAGAAAAAAGTAAAAACAAAAGAGAATATCAGATAATAATATATGATGATATGATGAACAAGGAATTAAAAAGAGACCAAGTTTTCTGCTTGTCCTGTGGTGGTACAGTGAAGAGAGCATTGACCTGAGACACTGAGGTCCCAGGTTCGAAACCCTGAGGTTGCTGACTTGAGTGAGGGCTCATCCAGCTTGAGTGCTGCCTTAACAGTTTGAGCATGGGGTTGCCAGCTTGAGCCTAGGATCATCAACATGATCCTATGGTCTCTGGCTTAAACCCAAAGGTTGTTGGCCTGAGCCCAAGGTTGCTGGCTTGAGCAAGGGATCACTGGCTTAGCTAAAGCCTCTGGTCAAGGCACATATGAGAAGCAATCAAGGAACAACTAAAGTGCTGCAACTACGAGTTGATGCTTCTCATCTCTCCCACTTCCTGTCTCTATCTCTGTCTCTGTCTGTCTGTCTCACTAAAAAATAAAATAAAAAAAGAATAGAGCAAATTTTCTGAAAATCTTCAGTACTAATATTTTAACAATATAATTCTTGTGTGTATTCTCCCCTGTACACTGTGCAATGTTTAGAGTCTCTCTGGCTTCTACCCACTAGATATTAATAGCAGTCACCACGATCTCAAAATTTTTCCTCGCATTTCCAAATGTCCCTTGGGAACTATATTGACAACCACAGTTAAGAAACACTGAAGTAACGTGATATGATAAAGATTGACTGCCTCGTCATTGAAAGAGTGGGATGTGATAATCACAAGTCTCTAGGGTCATGGAGAACTATCCATGTAAAGACTTGAGAGAGCCCTGGCTGGTTGACTCTGTGGTAGAGCGTTGGCACAGCATGTGGAAATCCCAGGTTTGATTCCCATGCAGGGCACACAGAAGAAGCGACCATCTGCTCCTCCTGTTTATTTATTTATACAACATTTATTTTAAAAATAGTTTTATTTATTTGTTGTTTAAGATTTTATTTATTGATTTTAGAGAGAATATACATAGAGAGAGAAAAAGGGGGGAGCAGGCATGGGAAGCATCACTTCCTAGTAGTTGCTTCTCGTATGTACCTTGATCAGTCAAGCCTGGGATTTTGAACTGATAACCTCAGCATTTCAGGTTGATGCTTTATCTACTGTGCCACCATAGTTCAGGTTATAAATTTTTTTACATATTGAATAAAATTAAGCTGAATTAAGGGATGTAAGAGAGAAAATATGATTCCTATCATTAGGAGCTAACTTTTCACTGAGCATATGTTTTATATGATACATTATGTCCATAATTTTTGTTTTCTACAGTCAGAAAGACCTTTTAGAGTTTTCTCATTTTTGTCTGTATGACATCAAGGAATAATGTTAATAAATATATGGCCATTAAATTTAGATTTTTTTTTGTTTGTTTCAACTCAGGAGTAAGCCCTTAGAACATTGCTTGAATTTTTAAATTATCTATAAAGCAGAAAAGCTACAAATTTTGCAAGGTTTTATATGAATTAGAAGAATTTTTTTTTTTGGCAATTTAATGCATATTTTGTTTTTTTTTTAGAGAGAGAAGGGGGGAGAGATAGAGAAACACCAATTTGTTCTTCCTCTCATTCATGCCATCAGTGGTTGATTCTTAGGGGATTGAACCCACAACCTCGGCATGTTCGTATGATGCTCTAGCTACCCAGCCAGGGCCTAATTTGTTTTTATTTTTAACAGTTTCATTTAGACAATAAAATGTTTACATTTAAATATAATTTTATAAATTTTAACGTATGAGTACACCTGCTAACCTATCATCACAATCAACATAATGAGCACATCTGTTGCCCTCAATAGTTGCCTCCAATGTCTTTGTAAAACTGCCTTCCGTTCCGCTCTCTGCCCTGTACTCCCACGTCCAGGCAACTCTGCTTCTTCTGTCACACACAGTAGTTTGTACTCCTAGTATTTGATATTATTAGAAGCATACTCTTGCCTACATAGTTTGATATAAAATCTATTGTCATTTTTATCTTTGTTTCTCACTGTGTCCTCTTTCTCTGGCTGCTATGGAGATTGTTCCCTATTTTTATTGGTTTTTTTTTTTTTTGGCAACTTGTTTATGATGTGCCTTGTAGTTCATTTTTTTTTCTCCTTTCATCTTTCTTGGGCTTCCATTCACTAAATATCTTTGATCTCAGTGTGGTAGATAGGAAGATTTTTGGTCTTAGTCCCCAATTCCTGTCACAAAGCTTCTAAAATGCTTGGTATTTTTTGAGTGATAAGAAAGAGAGGAATATGTATTGTCCTAAGGAAAGGACTTTTGGTGGGCCCTTAAAATTCTTCAGGATAGAAGTTGGTCCATAGATGTGGGTGGAGTGCAGAGTGCATTCCTAGCAGCTGTGGCTGATGCAATGCTGTGAGAATACTCCAGATCCCAAAATCCTCCTGGGCATACCCAGGAAGGGAGCTCACCCGCTAAAATGGAAGTGACTCAGTGCCAACCACGAAGCTCCCTGATCTTGTCAGCCATTGGTTATGAAGGACACATTGTAACACCCTATAGGCTGAACCTGTGTATATAAGCTAGTTTACTTCCTGAATAAAGTGGATCTGCAGCACTGAACCTGGTCCCCAGAGTCGGGTCTTTGCATCTCTGTCATCCTCACCCCTGGCAGGACTTGTCCACACTTAGAAAGACTAAATACTGATTAGACATTTTCAACATTCTTTTTCCCCTCCCCTGACCTGTATGTAGTGAGGGAATAGAGTCTGGAGAGTGAGTTAATCACTAGTGGTCAATGATTTAATAAACTGTACCTATATTGATACTTTCATAAAAATAAAAAAACCAACAACTTTAAATGATGGTGTTCAGAGAGCTTCTGGGTTAGTAAGTACATTCCCATGTTTGAAGGATCATGCATACTGTGAGGTCGGTCGGCAATGGGAGAAGGTCACATGAGGAACCACCCACACTCATGACTGCTAAAAGAAATGGCCCAGGAGCATTTTGAAAAAAGACAACTGTTTGTCAGCCAATGAAATTTTGCACAACCTATCACCTCACCACCACCACCTGACCAACGCTATAAATTACCCCCTGGGTGGGAGAAGCTGCGCAACTTCCCTGGCCCCTGTCTTGTGGACCAGTGAACCTCGCCCGGGTGAGCTCTAAATAAAGCTTTTGCTTCTCCTCACTTTGTGGCTACATCCTTCTTTCTTCCTCGGTGGAAAATACCTTACACATACCAACTCCTTGGGGACAGAACCTTGTGTTCATGATCCTACCGGTCTTTGATACATATATTTCATCTGGCTGTTTATTTGTACTTTCTATAATAAGCCAGTATAGATAAGTAAAGTTATTTCCTGAGTTTTATAAGCTGTTCAAAAAAAATTATTGAACCTGAAGGAGGGAGGGAATCCCAGGAAGCCTTAATTTATAGCCAGTCATTCAGAAGTACTAGTGGCCTCAGACTTGTGATTGGCATCTGAAGTAAGCATCAGTCTTGTGAGACTGGGCCCTTAACTTATATGTTCTGAGGCTAGCTTTTGGTAAATAATCTTAGAAGTGGATTAGATTGTTGGGCATTCAATAATAAAACTAGAGAAGTTATGTTGAAAAAGACACCACTTATTTGGTGTCAGGAGGAAAAAAAGTACTTCTCATTAAGTTTATAGTTTTCACCAAATTTGGAAAATATTCCATCATAATGTCCTCAGTCACCCTGGCTGGTGGCTCAGTGGATAGAAGCCTCAGCAGGGCATATGGACGTCCTAGGTTGGATCCTCTGTCAGGGCACACAGGAGAAGCGAACATCTGCTTCTCTCCTCCTCCCTCTCACAGCCAGTGGCTCCATTGGTTTAAGCATGACCATGAGCACTGAGGATAGATGGCTCCGTTGGAGAGCATCAGCCTTAGGCGCTAAAAATACTCTAGCATTAGCCCCAGATGTGGTTGCAGGGTGGATCCCGGTTGGAGCAGATGCAGGAATCTGCCTCACTGTCTTTTCTTTTCTCACCTAAGGAAAAAAAAAGAAAAGAAAAGAAAAGAAAAGAAAAGAAAAGAAAAGAAAGAGAAGTCCTGAATCTCTTAAAACTTATCTTTTACTTGTATTACTTGGAGACTCCAGTTACATAAAGATTAAGCTGTTTGAAGCTGTCCCACTGCTGATTGATTTTATATTCACTTAAAAAATATTTTGTTTTATTGTGGATACTTTGTATGGCTATATATTAAAGTTTATTAATATTTCTTTATGAAATGTAATCTACCTTTAAATGTATCCAGTAATTTTTTTACATCATATATTACAATTTTAATCTTAGAACTTTCTTTAGGATCTTTCAAATAGACTGATACAGATGATAGATAGATGATGATAGATAGATAGATGATAGATATTCTATGTTTCTATTTAACTTTTTATATACATGGAATACAGGTTATAATACCAGTTTTAACGCCTTATTTGGTGATTCTAACATGTGTCAGTTTAGTATCAGGTTTTAAAATTTCATAAAATTAATAATTTTATTATGGGTCATATTTTTTCTGTTTATTTGAATGCCAGTTAATTTTTCATTGGATAGTATGCATTGTCAGTTTTACTTAATTGAACTTTGGATAATTTTGTCTTCCTAGAAATATTCTTGAGTTTTGCTCTTGGATGCATTTAAGTTACTTAAAAACAGTTTAATCTTTTCCAGTCTTGCTTTTAATATTTTTAAGGTGGTCCCAGCATAATACTAAATCTAGTACTAATTATTTTCCACTACCCAGACACTGGTGCCTCTAATTCTTTCCTCGGTCTACAGTTTCTTCACATGTGTGTGCCAAATATGCTATGCTAATATTTATAAGACACTCTGCAGATTTCTAGGGCTCTTGTCCTCTCTCTTCTTTCTCTGTTCTCTCTCTTTCCCTGTCCCTGTCCCTTTTTAGACTCCTGTGAAGTCTAACCATCTTGCTTTCCCTGGACTCTCAGCTTCATCTTCATATCTCTGTTTGTGGGTCAAGCTCTGCTTGCGTTTCACCTTCCTGAACCACAGTCTACTTACTTTCTCACAGCAGTAAGCTGAGGCATTATAGACTTTCTTTCTTTATTTTCTATCTCTGAGGATTCATCATTCTTTATTACTCAATATCCATTATTTTCCAAGTCATTGTTTTATATATCTTGTCAATTTTTTGGTGCGTCATGAGGGTAGGAAATTCAGTCTCTATTACTCCTTGGCTGAAAATGGAAAGTAGAGTTTCTCAAACTATCTAGCCCACAAAAAGACCTCTATAATAATAATAATAACAGCTAAAATATAATACATGTGGCATTCTATGCATCTAAGATCCTATGCTAGTTCTGCTAGGTCTTCTATGTACATAGCATGCTTTCTCCATTATCTTCTCCTCACCACTCATTCATTGGGATTTAAATCTTATCCATACTGATGAAGGGTAAGAAAATGGGTTAACTACACGATCATCAGTAAATTCTGTGGTGAGTTTCAGTTTACTACATAATCTTTGATAACAAGCATGTTGTTGAATGACATGTGAATGGGATACGCTGAACTATAAGACTTTAAGATGAATTATTTTCTATTTTAAGTAGCTGTGTCTTTAAATGAAAAAGAATAAAAGCTGTTCAAGACACTATGTTCACTTTTAGCTCTAGAGAATTTATTTCCAGAATCCACTCTCAGGAAATCTCTGTAGGCAGGGCTATTGTTATTGTTATTATTCTCTTTCAGAAAACTCTGAGAGATCTAAACTTTCCTTCCTTTCCTCCCTTTTCTCTTCTCTGATATACTTCTTTATACAATATCCTGTCAGATGAGGTCGGTATCACTGCTGCTCTTCAGTGATGGAAGAATTGACTTTATCTGCTCCACATCTCTCTACTTCCATTTTTGTTATTGTGTATGTCATAAGTGTGTTGAAAAAAATTTAAAAATATGCTATCTTCAGCATGTGCTGAAGACCTGACTAAAGATAGCTTCTTAACTGAATGACAAACTTGTTGCTGTTGTGTGTTATTGGAGTATTTAGAAAAATTTAAAAGTACTTACATGTCCCTTATTTAAAGTATAGCTGTTACTGTTAAGTATTAGCTGGAATAATTTTTGTCTGTGAAATCAGACTCTGAGTGTTTCTTTTATACTTTTTGCAAGTAATAGTAAAGTATGAATTCTTCTCCCCTTCCAGTTTTGGAATGAATAGAAAAAAAAGAGAAACTGAGATTTTTTTTTTCTGATTTTGCACTTTAGAGTGTCACATAATACCTGCATTAGCCATTCAAAGAGACAAAAATTCAGCTTAATCTATTTCCTTTCAAAGAGACAAAAATTCAGCTTAATCTAGTTAAACAGAAAAAAAGAATTTACTGTCTCAGGTAATTGAAGAATCCGAGGTTAAGGCTAGTCACTTGAACTCAGAGATTTCTCACCAGTATTCATGAGATTACATTTCTTGCAATGCTTCCTTTTCTGCTGTTTTTATTCTCAGGTGGGTTTCTCTAGGTAATAGAAAAGATAGCCCCTGAGACCCCCAAGTTCATATTGTTTTTAATGTCCTTAATCTCAAAGGATTGAGACCCTTTCTTATCCAATATCCAATCAATTCAACTCTAAAATCTGCTAAGCCCTAATGTGGTCATGCATCCATTTGAGACCGATCACTTTAGTGAAGGGAAGCATGTATAAGACTGCTGAAGCTTCCATTCCATAATCATTCTGGAGGAGATATAGTAAACAAGTATACTCTACTGTCCAGAATAGTTTCTCCCCCCAAATATTGACTTCCGTCACCAGAGGAGAAAAAAAAATGTTGGTCATACAAATATCATGAACACCAACAGGTATGCTTCTGTGACATATCTCACTTGAAATTAACATCAATAAAATATTTAAGGGTATGCTATTAGTCACAGTTCAGCTACTAAAAGTTTACTAGGGCCAGTGGTGAGATTCAGCTGGTTCGCACCAGTTCAGCTGAACCAATACTTAATTTTTTGTTGAATTTGGAGAACCGGTTGTTAAAATGACACTTGTAATCAGGGTTTTCTCTAAGGTGGGCACCTGGGCATCTTCCCAATGTGGAAATCACAAATTTACTACATTCCTTACTCTTTTTTAAAATTCACCTGTACAACAGCATATCCTAAGTGTCCATAGTAATATTCATTCCATTCATAGATGAAAAAAATTTACAAGTGAGGATGTCAATCAAGAAGCAATATGAAAATATCTTAAATAACTTTATTTTTTCCAGGTATTATTTAATATTTTTAAATTACTATTTTAAATTATTTCTTATAATAATCTAGTTTTGTGTTCCTCTTTTATTTTCTTATTAAAGTATTAAATATGTGATATAATAAATTAGCTTTCAGTATATCTTTTTTTATACTTAAATGGTCATTAGAGGAGAGAACCAATTGTTAAATTATTTGACTCCCACCACTGATTAAGGCCCTAATATATTATTAAGCAATGAAGAAAGAAAAATACAAGAGAAGTAGTTATCAGTCATCTAGTTGACATAGAGGTCACAATCTGATTCTGAAAATGCACAAGCGTGAAAATAAACACAAATATAAAAACAGATTTGTGTGTGTGCATATGCTGTGGTGGAAGTATCACATATAATAAAAATTCATAAAATGGTTTATTAAAAAAATTCTTTTTGTGATAGAGACAGAGAGAGGGACAGGGAGGGACAGACAGACAGAAAGGGAGAGAGCTGAGAAGCATCAATTCTTCGCTGCAGCTCCTTATTTGTTTATTGATTGCTTTCTCATATGTGCCTTGACCCAGGGGCTACAGCAGAGCCAGTGATCCCTTGCTAAAGCCAGAAAACTTGGGCTTCAAGCCAGCGACATGGGGGTCGTGGCTATGATCCCATGCTCAAGCCAGCGGCGACCCCAAGCTCAAGCTGGTGAGCCTGTGCTCAAGCCAGATGAGCTCAAGCTCAAGCCAGAGACATCAGGATTTTGAACCTGGGTCTTCTGTGTCCCAGTCTGATGCTCTATCTCAGGGGTTGGGAACCTATGGCTCGTGAGCTAGATGTGGCTCTTTTGATGGCTGCATCCGGCTTGCAGACAAATCTTTAATTAAAAAAATAATAATGTTAAAAATATAAAACATTCTCATGTATTACAATCCATTCATTTCCTACTACTTATGTTCATGGTTGCAGGTGGCTGGAGCCAATCACAGCTGTCCTCTGGGACAACACCAAATTTTTATTGGATAATGCATAACGTACACAGGTTGTTGTATGGCTCTCATGGAATTACATTTTAAAATATGTGGCGTTCATGGCTCTCTCAGCCAAAAAGGTTCCCAACCCCTGCTCTATCCACTGTGCCACCACCTGGTCGGGCCATAAAATGATTTAAACTTGCAAAATAGAGCACTCAATGAAGACTATGAGAGAAAAGCAAGACTTGTACCATCTGAAAGAGATGAGTTGCATTCATGAAGGGCATTTCTAGTTAACGGTAAAGAAAAAGGGTTCACAAGCAAAATGATCTTATGTCGTATGTGTTAGGAATAGTGCTAAGTTGCTTGAGGAGAGTGTTGGGTTTATGTTAAAGAACAGTGAGAAATGTCCTGAGCACTGGCTGGGGGGTATGAGGATTTATCAGTATGAAAAGTGGGGAAGCAATAGCACAGGTCCAGATCAGTTGTTAGAAGCAAACAAAATTTGGCATAGCCTAGTGAAACAGGGAGTCACAACATTGACTGTTCAATAGGAAGAGAGGTGAATGAAAACCATGCAGTGTTGTCAGCATGCAGATCATGGTTTGAATCCAAAAGAGCACAGGAAAAGATCCTAGTGTGAGCAGGAAGACCATGACTAGAATGTCCACTCAGAAAGGAAGGCACTGACTTAGGAAGGGATCCAGGAGCCAGTGGAGGGTGGGATGTTCATTCATTTCAAATCAATGTAACAAATATACAACCAGATTCTGGAGGTGAGAGACCTGTGGAAATATCTGGAGACAAAGAAGGATAAAACCACAGATTGGGGTCCTGGCAGAATGAGTTAGAAAGAGGAGGAAAGAAGTAAGACTGGCCTTGCTACTGAGAAAACTACTAGTGAGATTTGTCTTTCCTATTTACAGCACTCTGAGATGAGGACTGTAGACCGAACACTTCAGAACAGTTCTGTTCTGATTTTTAAAATCTTTTCTTGTATGTTCTTATCATACATTTTTTGATACCCTTGAAACAATTATTTCATCAGAATTAATCATTTTTCCCCTTGTTTTTAGAGTGTGCTTTACTCACTCTGTGATTTAAGACATCTTATTTAACCCCTCTGAACTACATTCTATGCCTCTTTAAAAACAAAATCAATAATGACTGACAGTCTCTTAGAGTTCTGAAAATTAAATGATATCAAATACATCTTTGTCAATAGCACAGGGCTATTCCAAGTACATGTTTATTAATGTATGTTTTCTTCAGTTCTTCACTCCCTCCTTTCTTCCTCCTTTTTTCTATTTCACACTTCCATTTGTTGAAAGATGCAGAATTAAAAAAAGCAGTGAGTGGCAAAATCAAGTTATTCTTTCCATAGTGATGTTCTAACCCAAGAGAAATCTAATGGGAGAAAGGGGACTAAGGAGCTGAGAGTCATACATTTTGTGTGGTTTTGATGTCATGGTGGAGAACCACTTCCTAACTCTGCAGGAGACCCTGATAAAAGAAGAAACGTACAATCTGCCCAATAGCCTAAAAGCTATCAGTGATCTGACCTGCTCTCTGCTCTCTCAGATTTGATTTCTTCACCTCTCTTTTCTGTTCTCTCTGCTCTGGCCACACTGGCCTCCTCACATTTCTTCAAACACGAGACTCGAGACTCTCCTGGTCAGGGACTTTTCACTGGCTGCTGCCATGCTGGGTGTGTTCTTTCCACTGACAGCTGTGAGGATAACTTCGTCTCTGCCTTTACATCTTTTTTCAAATGTCACCTTTCCAGTGAGGCAACATTTTATGTCATATTTAAATTGCAACCTTCTCTTTCCTGCTCCAGCATTCCCAATCCACTTTAACAGGCTTTATGTTTTCTTTCATAATCACCTTCTAACACACTATGTGATTTAATATTTTTTATCTTCCTTACAGAAATAAAAGCTCTACAAAGAAAGAAACTTTTGTCTTTTCTGTGCACTTCTCTCTCCCAAGTTCTGGCACATGGTAGACTCATAATAAATACTTGCTGATTTAATAAAATTTGTATTTTACAAGATAAATCTGAGCAATTTATATTAGCAACTTAACAAAACTCATTAAGAGATATGGCTGTATAGTTTTAATGAGAAAATAATTAATTAAGAGTCTTTTCTTTGATCAGGAGACAATACTTGATGACAAAGAGCCCAATGCTTAGAAATAAATTCAGATAAAAGTCCACCAAAGTAATTTCAAAAATGGAAAATATCTGTTCAATCTGGTAATAGGAATGGGATCAGGAAGATGAATTCTGGGACAGACACAAATTCTAATGCCAAGGGGCACAGGTGGCTTCCTAAAAAATGTTCTTATAATAAGAAGATATAGAAAACCCAGAGTAATTGATGGCAGAAATAACTACTACCATGTTTGCAGTTTTCTTAAGGAGCATATTCCAGTAAGGGGATGGTGACAACCAGAGCATCAGAGGGACCTGCGGAAGTGCTTATTTTTCACTCCTGTCATGAAAGTGTTGATAACAGCAAGAGTGAAGAACCAGGAAATGATTTAGAGAAATATTAATAGATACAATTCAGAAAGTCTAGAAATAGGTCTATGTATCTAACCTACAGTTCATGCTAAGATGATAGTAATGATGACCATGATTGTTAAAAAGTATTGTTTTGGTTAAATTTACATGTCTTGTTTAACTGAGGTTTGTGAGAGACAGTTTTCACAAGAAAGTCCTATGTGAGCACATATCACACTGTCATATAATTTCCTTGCATACATTTATAAATTTTATCTGGAAACTTTACATAACTTTCCAAATTCTGAAAATACCTCCCTGAAAAGCATTTTAGATTCTCTGCCACATTTTCTAAAATATGATCAAATAGATGATTGAAATCAATATTTATTATGGAAAGTCACAAATTTTAAATAAAAAAAATTAATTTTAATATTCACAAACATTTGTTTTCATTTAGCTTTAGTAGCCAAATTGATTGTCTTTAAATCTTCTTTATCTGTCCATGCTGATTTCAATATACAGTGAAATACTACTCAGCCATGAGAAGGATATAAATGAAAGAACAATAGCAGGTAAGAAACAATTTAAATTTTGTCATTGTTAGGCTTTTTAGTTTTTTGGGGGTTTTTTCCCTGATAGGCATCAAGGCTCAGAAAGCAAGAAAAAAAAAGTGGTTGGATTTTGTTCTTATCTGGATTAGTGATATCAATAATTTAATGAACATAAGACCAAGAAGGTCATTCTTATTAACAAGACAATATAAGTCAGGAAGGTAAATTTTATATGATGGATTTTATGCAGTATGTGTTCTACAGCATCTCTCCTTGTTTTTTAAACAAATATATGATATTTTTTAAAATAAAATATATTGAAGTCAACTCTCAGCATTGCTCTTGGAGGAGCTCCCTCTATCTACTCAGAATGGCTCTATTGTCAAATGGTCATAACTGCATGATTACGTGATCGTCAAGTTCCGCTTTTATGATTAGCACTTAGAGTGACGAACACTCACTCTGATATCTCAAATCATACTTTCCAAAAAACATGTGGAATAATTTTTTTTAAAGAAGAGAGAATGTAATATTTTTTAAGAAGTTAACAGAAGTCACCTGACCTGTGGAGGCACAGTGGATAAAGCCTCGACCTGGAATGCTGAGGTTGCCGGTTTGAAACCCTGGGCTTGCCTGGTCAAGGCACATATGGGAGTTGATGCTTCCTGCTCCTCCCACCCTTCTCATTTCCTCTCTCACTCTCTTTCCATCTCTAAAATGCATAAATAAAATCTTTAAAAAATAATAACTTAACAGAAGTATTGCTAATTAGAGGTAACTTTTTTTTTTTTTTGGTAGAAACAATAATATAAGTAGAAAAGATTTTTTTATCTGTAAGTTATAGAGACAAGAGGTTTTTTTGGGGTTTTTTTTTTGTTGTTGTTGTTGTACAAATTTCATTTAAAAGCACATTACTTCTTTCTTGACTCCCCACCAGTGGAGCAGGTAAAATTAGACTGTCCTAAAATGATGGTTACTCTGGTATTCTTCTGCAGGAGAAGATACAAAACTGACATATTATATTCATAGATAGCATCTTCTGAAGACTAGTGCTTTACTAGCATATAATGATTACATGCAACTGGTATAAAACATTTGGGATTTAATTTTAAGAATGCTTGAAGTTTTGGAGTAGTACTTCTATAAAAAATTGATATCTGTTCCTATTCACAAATGAACAAAGGGAAGTAAATGGAGAGAATCAATAAGCATGATTACTCATTAGGCTCTATTTACACTTTTATTGTAAAGATATTGATTTAGAATTGATGCCTCCAGTTTTTTTTATAAGATATAGGGGCTTATCAGCAATGAACAATGAAATATTACGTTTCACAAGTATATACAATTGTGGATATCTTGATTTTATTTTAGAAACCCATGCTTAGCCAATGTGTTCAACTTTATAGTCATCAATTCCTATTTTTAATTCATTAGTGACACATTCAGCACACATTATTCAATGCCTTATTTATTTATTTATTTTGCCAGCTTCCATGTTTTACACTGGAAATATAAAGCATGCTAAAATTGCTTCCTTACCAGTAATCAATATGCTTGTTCTTCTATATTGCAAATATTGTTTTGTAATTAGCCTAATACTTGGTAATTTTAGAGAGGTATCTAAGGGGAAATATAATATGACATTCTTCCATAAAAAATAAAAATGTCACTACTGATTGCATAAGATTGCATTTTATAGTTCTTTGGAAAAGCATTTATTTGCATGTGCACTGGCAAAATGCAGTCTTCTTGTTAGAATCAAAGCTCTAGGAAGACTGTTCTGGTAGAAGAAACCCACTTTATTTTTCTAAAACTTTCCTAAGGTTTCTCAATTGTATGTTACTAAATATATATATATTTATATGACTAATACGTAAATCCTCAAGAATCCTGAATTCGGTCTTTATTGCTATTGTCCCAGAAAGCACAGGACAAATCAGGACTGCAACATTGCACAAAATATGTTTTGGGGGATGGGTAGAAGACTACAAAACAGCCACCATCAATAAAAAAATCATTTTATAGGACATTCTTTTGATAGGATTATGGAGAAGATGTTTCCCCTTTTTCAAATAAGCTTGGGAAATACTGGATTAAACAGCCAATTTCCACATCCCTTGATTTTTTAGATCCTTTATTATGCTAATGTGCACTGTAATGCTTCAAGATAGGTGTGCTAAACTTTTCTTAGGTCAATCTGGTCACAGCTTTTTTTTTTTTTCTTTCCCTTTTTCTTTTTCCTATAAGTCATCTACTGGAATAATTATTAAAAAAAAAAAACACCAAAAAACCCAAAAACCAAACCCACTTTGGGAAAACTGCACAGTGTGCTGATTTAGACTGAGATCTAAAGGCAGCTATAGCCTGACCAGGCAGTGAGTGGCACAGTCCATAAAGCATCGTCCTGGGAAGCTGAGGGCCCAGGTTCAAAACCCCTGAGGTCTCCAGTTTGAGTGTGGGCTCATCAGAGTGAGCACAGGGTCACTGACTTGAACATGAGATCATAGACATGGCCACATAGTTGTTGGCTTGAGCCCAAGGTTGCTGGCTGGAGTAAGGAGTCACACTGGCTCAGTGGGGGCCCCTCAGTCAAGGCACAAATGAGAAAGTAATCAATGAACAATTAAGGTGCTGCAATGAAAAAGTGATGCTTTTTATATCTCTCCCTTTTTGTCTGTCTGCCTATCTGTCTCTCTATCTCTCACTAAAAGAAAAAAAAGTAAAGGCAAGTATATTTACATTTTAATATCGAAACATCAGATATATCTACTGCTGTTTGGAAGAAAGCACATTGTCTTTGTAGAAAATAAGAATCAGTGAGGGTTCTGAGCATGGGAGTCAATCAGATGTTTGTGGGGACAATTTGCAGATGAGCATGTTAGCATCTGAGAGGCAACATTCCTTCAGTGAACTTGAATGATATATATTAGATAAATTAAAAGAAAAACTGTCTTAGAAATTTTAGTTTATTTTCTAACTGTAGTTTACTCTGTTCCAAATAGTCTCTCATTCACCACCATGCCTCCAGTTTGTTAATATTATAAATGTCACTTGCCCAGATTGAGTAGAAGTTAGTAAAGTAGATCTGATGCATTATTTATATTTCAGCTTCATATCTCACTTTTGGCTGAAGAGCCCAAGGCTGTAAGAACTTTTCAATAAAACAAAAATAGTATAAGTTAGAAGGAGAGTGGAGAAGTTAGAATGAGGTGAGTGAGATTGAGGGACCTAGGAAGAGTAAGAGTAAATACTGACAGATAATTCAAAGCTTACTTATTTAAATAGCAGAATATAAAACAATAGTAATACAACAAAATAAAATGGCACCGTAATATAACAAAATAAAATTAGATGCATCCTCCAATTGAATGTATAGTCTAGATTCTAAAAGGATAGAACATGTCAATCACAGTTTCTTGCAAATAAGAAACAGTGAGTCATATTGCACAACGTCATCACAGACAATTTATTCATTCAGTTTTTGACCATTATGTTGAAACTCCCTAAATTGGAAATTTTTAAATCTTTCAACACAATTAATATCCAGAAAATCTAGTTAATTTTTATATTTTTCATACTTTATGAGATTCTCATAAAAGATCCTAGGCTGCCTTATATTACTGACAGCCACTCATTCCCTTAGAACGTGTAGTGTGGAACTGACACATCCCAAACCTTACATAAAACTCTAAGGAAGGGACAGAGTACAGAATAAATAGAGCTGCACATGGTTTAGCTGTAGAGCTGGCGCTCTGAATCCAGATGGCCTAAGTTCCAGTTATATCTTTATCCTCTCCTATCAGGGTGACTTTGGGTAAGTTCATTAACCACTCCTAGCCAAGCTCAATGTGCTCATCTGTATAAATGGTAATAATAATAGTAATATAATTATTAGAGGTTATCCCAACTTATTTTATATAAAGTGCTTTGAATAATGCCTAACATTAGTCATAGCTTAATAAGTAATTATTTCCATCATTATTTTTATTATTAAAAGCAACTTTTCTCGATTAATTATTATTTTTCTGTCCCTGGCAAGTTGGTTCAGTGGTAAGACTGTCAGACTGGCATGTGAATGTTTCAAGTTCGAATCCTGGTCAGGGCACACAGGAGAAGTGACCATCTGCTTCTCCATCCCTCCCCCTCTCATTTCTATTTCTCTCTTCCCCTCCTGCAGCCATGGATTGATTAGATCAAGTTGGCCCTGGACACTAAGGATGACTTCATGGTTTCTGCCTCAGGTGCTAAGAAGAGCTCAGTTGCTGAGCAACAGAGCAATGCCCCAGATGAGCAGAGCATCACCTCCTAGTGGAGTTGCCTGGTGGATTCCAGTAGGGGCACATACTGGAGTCTGTCTCTGCCTCCCCTCCTCTCACTGAATGAAGATAAATAAAATTATCCCCGTCTTCAATGTCAATCTCTCTTCACTGCCGTCTCCCTTTTAGTTTGAAATCCCCAAAGTAAAAATAAATGTTCCTTGAGCTATGATTCTAACTTAATCTACCACTCCATTTTTCTCCATCTCTTACTGCCACACTTCATTAAAGTTTCATTCCTCCCTAACACAGTATGTCCTTAAACTTCTGTCATCTTATCACTAGTGTGCTACTGAAACAGTTTTCACTAAATTCACCAATGATGTCTTAGTTTTAAATGCATTGAGCCCATACATAGTGTTGACATCATTGTCTTTGATAGGCTTAAATGCCTCCTTATCCTCTTTATGAGAGCCTGTTCCTCATCAGGCACTTAAGTGGTTCTTCCATCCACTTAATTATAGTCATTCTCTTAAGTCTCTTCTCTTAGCATCTTTAAGTGCAATCTACATATTTCCTACCTGGGTATCTCTTTTATTTCTTTAGTTACATGTTGCTAACTTTCACATTTTCTTCACTAGAAATGGCCTATTTCCTGATTTTCAGTTACTAGTTATGTTGACACTTGCACATGGATGCCCCATCAGCACCTATAACTCAGCATGAATCTTCCCATTTCTTGATTCTCTAATTCATCCACTATGATGCTGCCAGATTTAGTGTTCGTCTTTCAATGCAAACTTCAAACAGAAACTCCTTCTAAGAGCCTCAAGGTAAATTTTTTTGAGAACTCTACTCTTTGTTTGAATATCTTTCTCACTTATGTTTTTTTTTTTCATGTATATTCATTTTATTAACCCACTACTGATTGTGAGCTGCTGAGAGCTCAAAACATCACTGTAATTTTCAAAGTACTTCAAAAATGACAAAATAAACAGAATATCTTATAATTAATGAATGGCTACTGAATTGAATTGCTGAATGTAAAGGGAGATATAACCTCTTAAAATGATAAATGAGATAGAGTGATTACATGGTTTGTAAAAAAAACATGCAAGCCTGATCAGGCGGTGGTGCAGTGGATAGAGCGTCAGACTGGGATGTGGAGGACCCAGGTTTGAGACCCCGAGGTCGCCAGCTTGAGCGCAGGCTCACCTGGTTTGAGCAGGAGCCCACTAGCTTGAGCCCAGGGTTGCTGGCTCCAGCAAGGGGTTGCTCCATCTGCTGAGGGCCCACAGTCAAGGCACATATGAGAAAGCAATCAATGAACAACTAAGGTGTCACAATGAAAAACTAATGATTAATGCTTCTCATCTTTCTCCGTTCCTGTCTTTCTGTCCCTCTCTCTGACTCACTCTCTGTCTCTGTAAAATAAATAAATAAATAAATAAATAAATAAATAAATAAATAAATATAAAAAAAAACAAAAAAAATCCCATGCAAGAGCATAACACAGTTACCGATATTGAAGGAAAAAAATTAATAAGATTCTAATGACTGTGATAAGAATAGCCAAAATAAGTATTTATCCATACATTTTATATATAATACATATAATATGTATATGTTTAATTAAATATACAAAAATTTAAAAGTGTAAAAGTAATTATACACATATATTTGTGCAATATATAAAACGCAGTTTTGCACGGTATTTCAGATGTGCCGTCATCTGTGCTGATTTTTCGATGATAGGTGCTAGAGGGCAACAACTCAAGATAATTCATCCTAGAATAGTATCATGTGCTCAAGGGCATTTGAGAAAAATTATTTTTAAATTGTTACATATGAATCAGAAGGTTAGAAAGGACTGAGAGAGTCATTTGCTTTATAGCTCGGCCTCAGGGGTATCAAGGGTTTAAAGTTTTTACATTCTAATGAAATGATCAATTAATATTCAGTAAAAGAGAATATTCATGGAGTTCCTGACAATGTTATTCACAATTTCCCTAGATTGTTATTGTTTCAACATTTTCATCATTCTCAGTGTAAAAAGCTCAGAATTGTCTGGGATGAAAACCAAAGCCAGACTAGCTAACTAGAAAAACTATTTGTCTTCTTTTTATAAAGAAAAGACTATTGACTAAGTTTTGAAATTTAGTTAAAATTTTTCTTATTGGATATTTTCTGTTATTACATATAATACTTTACCTTACAGCATTAGACTCATCACTTTTTATATATTTGTTGAAAATATTTTGATGAATTTCATGTCCCAAAGCAGAATCTGGGCTTTAACATTTAAGAATTTGTCAAACAATATATATAATATATGTATCTTTACAAAAAGTAATTTTTCTTCTTTTGTATGTATACATTCAGAGATTATGAAAATACAAGCTATACATTTGCTTTTGAATATCAATTTTACAGTTTACCATTTAAACAATATTCAAAATACATTGTTTCTTTCTAGGGTTGGACAGCAACATTAGAGGTGAAAATCATAATGCCTTCAAATAGTAAGTAATTGGTATATGGTTTTGTGATTGGCACAGAATACAGTTTCTAGAAAGGGTATATTTCTTATCTAAGCCTCTCAGACATGTTCAAGTTGAGAAGTCATCTTGGTTGCCTCTAGGACATAGTTTGAATGGAATTAGGAGAGTCTTCCTAGACCAAAGCTTTCACAAGAGATTCCCTTGCAACCAAGAACCTCCACAGTAACCATGCCCATCTGTAATCTCTTATTTGTAATAATAAGAGAACTAAATATTTGCTGAAGAATTAAATATATTTTTAGACATGCAGAAGGAGAAAAAAAGTGTGGATAATTATCTTCCTTTCTCACAATTAAGAAAAGCAAAATTCTGCAATTCATTTCCAACCAAACTAGAAGTACCCACTTAACGTTGTGAAGGCACATTTTGATGGGCCTGTAAAAGGAGACAGGAAGGAACTCTGGAGAATGCAATGCAGTAAAGTTGGGTGCTTCCTAAAATTGTTCTCTAATATCAAATGAGAAGAAATCAGAAACCATTCATGCATGTTTTTAACAACAACAAAAAATCTTTATCTGAAAAAAGAGAGTCTTTCAGCTATAATAAAACTCCAAGCCAAAGTAAAGATGTAACCTGAATTTTAAAATAAATCCTTTTGATTTTTCAACCTATGAAAAAGGAAATGAAACAGGCTCAATCATATTAGATCCAAACTGTCCGTTAAAATGTGACCTTTTATTCTACTAGTTTTTCAATAGTTCTAAAATTACAAATTCTGGTCTTGATTTTTCTATATATTTCCTATTCAGTCACCTCTGGGATGGAAGTAAGAAAATAACCTTTCTTCTTCTACCAGAATACTAACGCTGGCTGAAAGCCTAGGCCTTAGCTTGTTTCATCCCTCAAAATGGAGATAAAGGAGTAGAAATGTTATTGTTACAGTCACAAAGATAAGAAGAAAGTAATAAAGTGGATAAGAGAACCCTCTCACAATGCAAGTTGATCATTTATCTTACCATTAGTTTTAAGACTTTTTGAGTATAAACATGACAAACAAAGTGGAGAATAAAACATATTTTATACTTTTCCAATCTTCCTCAGACAAACAAGGCCAAAGAATATATATGATGGCTAATTTTCCTACAGTGCCACTTAGTAAGAACTTAAAACTTGAACCCAATATCTGACTTTTCATTGATAGGTAATATCCTCACTTCCTTTCTGATCCATTTTTTTTTTCATATTTTTCCGAAGCTGGAAACGGGAGAGACAGTCAGACTCCCGCATGTGCCCAATCGGGATCCACCCGGCACACCCACCAGGGGGCGATGCTCTGCCCACCAGGGGGCGATGCTCTGCCCCTCCGGGGCATCGCTCTGCTGCGACCAGAGCCACTCCAGCACCTGGGGCAGAGGCCAAGGAGCCATCCCCAGCGCCCGGGCCATCTTTGCTCCAATGGAGCCTTGGCTGCGGGAGGGGAAGAGACAGAGAGGAATGAGACAGGGAGGGGTGGAGAAGCAGATGGGTGCCTCTCCTGTGTGCCCTGGCCGGGAATCGAACCCGGGACTTCTGCATGCCAGGCCGACGCTTTACCACTGAGCCAACCGGCCAGGGCTGATCCATTTTTGAGCTCTCTCAGATAGGGTTACAGCATCTTGGCAGGGGTTACTGCTTTTAGGCAGATTCCCAGAGTAAACGCTTGCTCCTTACAAGAGATGACTTCCATCCATCAGCTATGAGAGGGAGCTGGCCATGCTGGAGTTATAAAGTTTTGTAATCTCTCTTTTTGCTCCTTTCTAGGTTACTATTAGCCCATTTATTTTTCCTGAAGTGGAACTCTCTAAGAAAATCTACAATCTTCATCTGTTCTCTATAAAAAACCTTTTATGAGACTCAGGGTCTTTTTCCAGTTACTGAGGATACAGAGAATTGCATGACATAAGCTCCCTTCTTTCTTTATTTAATTCAAAGTATTACCTCTCTGATTATTATTATAACAAAATAACAAAAAAAACAAAGAGAACAAGAAATCAAAACCAAAACCAAAAACCCTCTTAAATCATTCTTACTCTTCCAAAAGAAGAAAAAGACCTGGGTATTCCTCTCATATTCTACCTCTGCATAATTGTACCTTTGTTCCAATGAATTCTAGGAGTATCTCAAATAAAAGCTTACTTTTCTGTCATGACCTTCATAAAATCAGGAAGTTGATTCATTCATTCATTGAAAATTTTATTGAGCATATCTGAAGATTTAGGTGACAGGAATATATAGTGTGTCTGTAAAGTCATGGTGCACTTTTGACCAGTCACAGGAAAGCAACAAAAGATGATAGAAATGTGAAATCTGCACCAAATAAAAAGAAAACCCTCCCAGTTTCTGTAGGATGATATGGCAGCATGTGCGCATGCGCAGATGATGACGTAACACCGTGTATACAGCGGAGCAGCCCACGGCCATGCCAGTCGAGATGTGGACGGTACAGAGGAAAGTTCATTGTGTTCTGTGGCTTGCTAAATTCAAATCCGTAACCAAAGTGCAATGTGAATATCGATACGTTTATAATGAAGTGCCATCACATAGGAATAACATTTTCGGTGGGATAAGCAGTTGAAGGAAACCGACAGTTTGGTGGAGAAACCCTGTTCTGGTAGGCCATCAGTCAGTGACGAGTCTGTAGAGGTTATACAGGATAGCTACCTAAGGAGCCCGAAAAAATCTGTGTGTGAGCCCACATCGAACTGCATTGAATAGGTATGAAACTGTGAGAGTTTTCCTTTTATTTGGTGCAGATTTCACATTTCTGTCGTCTTTTGTTGCTTTCCTGTGACCAGTCAAAAGTGCACCATGACTTTACGGACACATTGTAGTAGTGAATCAAAAAGATAGAAATCAGTGCCTTCATGGAGTTAATAGATTTTCATTTTCCTACTTCCATATCTCTATTGATTATATCTCTATAAAGCATAATCCAATTTATATTCTTTTACTGCTCAAAAATATTTAATGACTTTCAATTTTTACTAAATAATTAATAAGTTCTAAGATCTCCACCATTTGTCCTAAGTCCCAAACTCTCTCTGTATATGATCATTTCTAGACACCCTATTCCAGACATTTCCTCCTATTCCATGATCTCTATTATTGGGAGATTATTACTAAGTTCAGATATTTTAAGATCTCTGAATTATATGTGTCCCATCTTGATACATATATCAAGATATGATATATGTATCATATCTTGGTGAACCTCATCTCTGACTACCTTAGAATTTTATCCATTAAATCTGTTGTGGAATTTACGGTACATTCTTCATTTCTATAACACAGCTATATATATCTGTATCTTCTTAATTCACCATAAACTTTTAAAATCAGTCAAACAAACTTCCTGGTTTGTTTAATTTTTCAGCCATTCTTCATTATGGGCTTCTCACAAAGCAAAATATACAGATAGTTCTCATCAAATTGTGAATAAATTATTCCATTATTGTTATACCATATTTGTATTAGTTTTTTAAGTTTACTACTCTCTACCATCAATGTATTCCAGTTGTAAAAATTAATATAAATATAATTTAAGAATGAAACATATAATGTAATAGCATTAAATATCTAGTTCACCTAAAAAGAAATGAAGCCTAATTTCCTCCATGGATTACCTACATTCTAGGGACAAGGTTGGGGCTCTAAGGAAATAAGCTTGCTCATGCCACAAAGATGCTTCCTGAGGCAATAATGGAAGGGCTTGTCTGCTGTTCATAGAAAAATAAAATAAAATAAAAGAAAAATTTGATAGACTGAGATTTAGATTTAGTTACAATTTAATTTATAAGCTACATCATTTCACAACACCCCTGACAAATTTCTGGGGACCATATTTTTTTATGTCTTTTGGAACCAGAAAGCAGACATATTTCATCATTATCCTTTCATTACCTTGATAAACAAGTGATGGGAGTGTTTTTAAAAAAAAAAAATTTAGTCAAGTTAGGCCAGTGGATGTTTCAGAGTTGACAAGTGAAAATTTGTTTTCAGGAATTATTTTGTAAGCCTACTGCTTGGCTTCAATGTGGCTCAGTGTACTGAAAAAGACACCCTGAGAGGTTTCCTCAAGTGCTCCATTAACCATCAGAAAGTGGGAACTAAATTACTCACAAAAGGAATCTGATCTAACAATTCTTTCCATTTACTGTGTCCCAGTTAGGCACTCAGCCACTTGATTTTATTGCATACTAAATTTCAACACATTTATTATTGCTCTAAGGAGGAGACACCCAGAGCTTTGGTTTGATCGATTAGTTCCTTATGTGGATCCTTTCGGGCTGGAGGTTCAACAACTGTAGTTGGATAACATAGTACAAAGTGGCACTAAAATTAAACCTTTCTTAGAACCTTTCTAATGATATGGTGCTCTGTGCATCTATGGACATTGCAAAAATAATAGCAATGGTAGTCAATATCACATTTGTGTTTATCATCTTTTGTCACTATGGATCAATTTATTTTTAAGTCATGTGATAGTTGCTTTCTCCTAAATCCTACCTCTTCCATTTCTTTCTATTTCAAAAGTAGATAACTTATGCTTTAGTTCCTCCAGGCTCATCTTTCTAGAAAAACTCATCTATCTTTCCAAATATCCATTCATACTTCCAAGTATTTGCCCTATCACATGCATTGTTTCTTAAGTTAAGAAATAGAGGATGAAAATACATAATACAGAATTACCTTTTTAAAAGAAATAAGATGCCATTGAATATGCATAAAAAATAACTTTTCCAGAGGTTCAGATAGGACAGAATTGCAGTTACATGGTTTTGTCAGTAAGATTTTGATTTGACTAGTTTATAATTCAGCTGTCATTGATTTCTTTAGCTTGAGAATAATTTTAACTAAAATCTTTCTAACTGGATCAGCCTCTTTTAATAATGAATCATAATTTTAACTAATACTTAATATGTTGAACCTGAAACTGTCTTTTAGCATGGTATTATTAAAAATAATATCATTCATGTTTAAAATGAATCTTATTTATAGACTCCCTTTGAATGCTATTGTTCTTCTAGGCTTTCTACTCAGGCCTTAAAACCTGCAAAATGATCTTCAATGGGGTGCTGATGTGGTTGAAGATCAGCCTGCAGCTACAGAGCTCTGTTACCTTTCTGAGCATCTTTCTCCCCTGAAATTGGGTATCATGCCTAAATTTTTCATTTAGCTAAATGGCACTTAGGTCTTATGAATTGAATTGTTTATTCTTGGTCATATAATCAAAGCAGCAGACTCTGCTCTTAGATTTCTTTAAGCATCACCTGAACACTGAAAATAGCATATAAAATAATTATTTCCTCCATCAAGAATTGGAAATAAGATCTGTCTTGAAATTATTTGTATTTATACTTGGCCCTGGCTGGTTGGCTCAGTGGTTGGCTCAGCCTTAGATTGTTGGCCCAGAGTGTGGAAGTCCTGGGTTTGATTCCTGGTCAGGACATACAGGAGAAGTGCCCATCTGCCTCTCTACCCTTCCCCCTCTCTTACCTCTCTATCTCTCTCTTCCCCTTCCTCAGCCAAAGTTGGCCTGGGTGCTGAGGACAGCTCCATGGCCTCCACCTCAGCCTCTAGAATGGCTCCAGCTTCAACAAAGCAACACCTCAGATGGGCAGAGCATTACCCCCTGGTGGGCATGCCAGGTGGATCCTGTTCGGGTGCATGTAGGAGTCTGTCTGACTGCTTTCCCTTCCTGCTTCTAACTTTGGAAAAATACAAAACAAACAAACAAAAAAAACAACAAGAAATTATTTATACTCCTTTTCTGGTAAATTCTGCAATTCTGTTCCACTGGTAGCTTAGGTGACTTTAGGATTAACTATTTTAAAATTGTTGCTGATGTAGTTCTTTATGGGGGAGCAAAAGTTGTCAATTAAGCCTGGGAAGATGATATATGTACTTTATTATTATTTTAAGCCTCAGACGGTTACATAAAGAATAAGAGCATGGATTTTTTAGTTACAAAACTTGAGTACCAAGGTCTAACTCTGCTCTTCATCTTAACTTCTCTTCTGCAAAGGAAGAATAATAATAAAATGTTTGTGATAATTAAATAAGAAAAACATATAAAGTGTCTGACATATGTAATGTAATAAGTGCTCCATAAATAATAGCAATAATGACAATAGGTCATGTAAGATTACAAACACATTAGTCAACACACCATATATACATATTTATGACATGCAGTTTTAATTAGTGCATATATTCTCACTTATCATCTTCAATTTTTTAAAAAAGTACACTTTTTAAATCAGTAAACTTTTACTATAAATATAGAGATAATTATTCTAGATTTCTTGGGACATACTGTCTCCTTTACAACCACTCAACTGTGTTGTTGTAGAATGAAAGTAGTCATAAACAATACCTAAATGATGGGTGTGTGGCTATATTCCAATGATGTTTAATTTACCAGAAGAGTCACTAGTTGGACTTAGTCTCAGAGCTGAAGCTGAATGTAGTTTGCTGACTACCATGACCAAATCTTTGTGTCCTCCATGAATTCAAATATTAAAGCTTAATTGCCAATGTGATAGTATTAGTATTTTGAAGTGAAGCCTTTGACGGGTGATTATGTCATCAGGGTGGAGCTGTCATAAATTGGATTTGTGCCCTTATTAAAAAGCCACCAATGCAACACCAAAAACATGATTTTTGAAACAAATAATCAATAAACTAAATTTAATTAAATTTTAAAATTTTTCTGCTCATGAAAGACAATGTCAAGGGAATGAGGGGACAAGCCATAGACTGGGGAAAAAAATATTTGCCAAAGACACATCTTATAAAGGACTGTCATCCAACATATACAAAGACGCCTTAAAACAACAATAAGAAAACAAACAACCCATGGACCAAACACCTGAACATACACCTTACAAAGAAGATATAATAATGGCAAATAAACATATGAAATCATTCTTCACATCATGTATTATCAAGAAAATGCAAATTAAACACAATAAAATATAATTACATAGCTATTAAAATGGTCAAAATCTGGAACACTGCCAATACTAAATGCCGGAGAAGATAGGGAGCAAATAGGAATTCATTCATTGCTGGTGGAAAGCAAAATGGGAAATAGCACTTTGGAAGGCAGTTTGCTGTTCATTTACAAAACTAAATAGGTTTTAACCTTATAATCCAACTATCGTACTTCTTGGCATTTACCCAAAGGACAATCTCTGTATCTTGCTCATCATTTTGTTGTAAAACATAGTAAGAAGAAAGTTGTTGATAAACCAAGGTGTTGACTCACACCACCACAGAAGTCCAAGATCAGTGCCTTGATCTTGGACTTCATATCCTTCAAAACTAAAATAAATGTTTGTTGTTTAAGCAACACAGTCTATGGTATTTTTGTTACAGCAGCCTGAATAGAGTAAGACACTGACCCTATTCTAAATCACAGGGCATTTTCACATAAATCTTTCATCCACATTTCTTTATCATGTTCCTAGATCTACCATATTTCTCCATGTATAAGATGCTCCCATGTATAAGATGCACCTTAATTTTGGGGGCCCAAAGTAGGAAAAAAATGTATTACATAAAGTTATTGAACTCAAGTTTTATTCATCATAAAATTCATACAACTTCTCATCACTGTCAAAACTCCCATCCATTAACTTGTCCTCATCTGTGTCTGATGACTAATCACTGTTTTCATATATTGCCTCATCCATAGTTCCATCTATGGCATTTGAAATGCCACAACCAATGTATAAGATGCACCCAGTTTTTAGACCCCAATTTTTTTTGAAAAGAGGTGCATTTTATACCTGGGAAAATATGGTAACTATTAAAATGACCAGTGTCTGTACATGATCAAGTTTTACTAGGGAAATAGTGTACATAATGAGTTTTTCATAAGACAAATAAAGATACGTTAAAGCAATTTCTTGTATTTTGATTATCTGTCTTTCCTTTTTGTGTTAGAATATTTCATTGAAAACTTGATGGTGACAGATGCAAGTTATAATTTTAATGATTTTATTTGATCACATAAATGCTGACTTTATCCACAATATTACCATTGTTAGCCAAACAATAGAAATTATATGGCTACCAAAGGTAGAGTAAAATTATTATTTTAATTTAGAAATGAGAACCCTTTATTGTTAGTTTATAAAATTATATTTTTAAGTTGAGTAGTAATTTTTGGACTTTTTGTCTAACCCTTAGACTATACACAAACCGTCATTCTAGCATAGCATATATACAGTATTCCACAAGTCAAGTGAAATGCCCTCTTTAAACACTTCTAATTTCTCTATCTCAATAAAAGTTCACTTTATTTTTACAGCTGTACTTGAAAATGTTCCCTTTTACATAAAAGTAAAAATCTATCTTCCTGTAACTTTCAGAATATAGCTGGTTCTTTGTCTACCTTACAGAATCACACATAAATAATTGAAAGTCTTATCATATAACATCCTTCTGATACTTGAAAATAGCTATCTTCCACAAAATAAAGTAGAACAAAACACAAAACATCTCTTTTACTTGCCCAGATAAAAGTTTTCCTAGTTGTTTTAATTTTTCTTTTAATCTCTAATACATACTTCTTATCCTCATTCTAAACTGATAATTTTGCTTTATAACTCATTGATAAAATACAAGGAATTGTATGAGAAACATATATGTATTTATATATAATATGTTTGTATTTTTCTAAATTTTTCAAAAGAAAATTCATGGATGTTTTTTACAGTTTTATTTCTCCTTTAATTACACAGCATATTCCCCCTCTAAAATGTCTTTCAGTCTCCCTGAGTATTAGCCATTAAAATGGAATATTGCTTGTCTCAATTATGTAAGAAGCTTATCTGATTGTATGGGTCACTGAAATTTCCAACCCTCTTCCGAAAATAAAGGATATAGCTAGTGTAAATGATTCCGTTGCATTACTGGCTTTCAAATGACAATTAAATTGAGTTTAGGAGGGAGGCTATCTTCCTTAAGACTATTTCCTCTAGTGAGTAGTAAAATACATCAGCTTTTTATCATATAAAAAGGTAATTGACTTATTGACAAACAGACATACTTGTAGAGAGCTATTCTGAAGTTAGGAATATAAATCTCATTAGAACAAGTGAAGTATTTCCTGTATAGATATTTACCAGAAGGAATCAGATACCTTAGATAGGAAGATCAGTCAGTTAACCTCCTTCCATTAAATCTAGCTCAGTATAGCACATAGAATCAATATTAAAACATATAAATATAAATGTTGGAATCATTTAGTGTCACTTGTGAGTGAAAACAAATTTTTCTTTATCATCTTATATAACAATAGAAACCTTAACAGAAGAGTTAGGATGAGTTGATTTCTTTTTAAAATATTATGTTTAGTCTTATCCCATCCATACTCCAAACTTCACCTTGAAACATTTAAGTATTATTTATGAAATCTACACTACAATGTTTTAGGGGAAAAAAAGAAAAAACAGAAAGGGTAGAAAAAATTGAAACTACTTCCTAGCTTTCAGGTCCTTTCAAATCCTGTCTGCTAATATCTTTTTTTATTGTTGTTTTAAGACTGAATTTGACATTTCAATTGTTCAGTTTTGCTATATACTTTTATATACAGTGTGTCCATAAAGTCATGGTGCACTTTTGACTGGTCACAGGAAAGCAACAAAAGACAATAGAAATGTGAAATCTGCACCAAATAAAAGGAAAACTCTCCCAGTTTCATACTTATTCAGTGCAGTTTGATGTGGGCTCATGCACAGATTTTTTTAGGGCTCCTTAGGTAGCTATCTTGTATAGCCTCTACAGACTCGTCACTGACTGATGGCCTACCAAAACAGGGTTTCTCTACCAAACTGCCGGTTTCCTTCAACTGCTTATCCCACCGAAAATGTTATTCCTATGTGGTGGCACTTTGTTATAAATGCGGCGATATTCATGTTGCACTTTGGTCATGGATTTAAATTTAGCGAGCCACAGGACACACTGAACTTTCCTCTGTACTGTCCACATCTCAACTGGCATGGCCGTGGGCTGCTCCGCTGTATACACGGTGTTACGTCATCATCTGCACATGTGCACATGCTGCCACATCATCCTACAGAAACTGGGAGGGTTTTCCTTTTATTTGGTGCAGATTTCACATTTCTATCGTCTTTTGTTGCTTTCCTGTGACCAGTCAAAAGTGCATCATGACTTTACGGACAAACTGTAGAATTCAAATTTAGAGTTAATGACTAAAGTACACATTCTGTAAATGGTTTGTGATTTCAAGCTCAAATTTGAGAAAAATCTTCTTAGAATATATACTTTACTTCAAAAAAAAAAAAACTGTTGGGCTATGGAGGATGCAAGTATTATAGTCGCAACCTAAGGCACACATCAATTTTGCTAGTATATTATATTTATGCTAATGGAAAATAAAAAGGGATAAAATTTTTAAAAAGACTGATTTTGGAAGTGCTTTCATTTTGATTGCATCTTGTCTTCAAAATAATCCAATTGGACAAATGTAACTTTCTCCTGAATACATGAAGATTAAATTCCAAAGATCTTAAACATCTTGTTTACTGCCACAAAGCACAAATAGCGAGATTTGAAATAAGAAATTCTTTTGACTCTTAGTCCAGTGTTATTTCCATTTTTCTTACTTTACCATAGAGCACATCACAGTATTTAATTAGACATTGAAGGAGAGTCCATATTACCCATGTTAGTGTGATACGTTTCTTGATTATTGTTTATATTGATTTACAGTGTAGTTATAAGTATGAAGCTAATTTCTGATAAAAAATACAAGTAGCCCTGCATTAACTCACTGAGTAAATATAAGTTTCTTCATTCTTGTCCTTTTAATTAAGATGTAGACTGTTATCTTTTGGTATGTTTTAAACAAAAGTCAGTCTCCAAATACGAGGAGAAATATGATGGAATGAGACTTTATCAATGACTCCTAATATCTTGTTTCTGGAAAAAAATAGATAAGTTTAAAAACTCTGTATGCCCTTTGTTTTTGTGTTTATGTATTCGTGTATGTTTAGTAGTTTTTGGTTGATTAATCCTAATGAAATACTTTTTTTCTGCCTTAAAAATTTTTATTATCATTTTCAGAAAACATACCTAGGGACTATTTGTTTTTTACATAATGGCATAAAACAAGTGAAATGAAACATACAATTTCACTTTGGTATGGAAAATGGACACTGTCTCTAATACTTGGAGGGATTGAGTTCTACAAAGGACTATAACATGTTTCTTTTGATTCACACAAGAAGAGAAAAAACTTACCATTTAGAAGTTGATCAAAGAAAATCATCTGAAGAAAATGGAATAAAAACTGCATAATGAGAATGGTGGGAAAACTAAAAAAGGG
Organism: Saccopteryx leptura; assembly: GCF_036850995.1. NCBI lineage: Eukaryota > Metazoa > Chordata > Mammalia > Chiroptera > Emballonuridae > Saccopteryx > Saccopteryx leptura. Next base: position 145,911,284 of record NC_089505.1, read on the forward strand.
CTCACCTTAAATGTCATAATAAGATCATAATACTATTGTTTTTCTGGAAGCCAAAAAGAGTTTATTAACTTAAGAGACCTGTTTTTACTATGTGGCACCAAAATTGACTTATGTGACCCAAAAGTAACAACAAACTTATTTATTTATAACAGCATCTGGAATAAAATATCTAATGTAATATAGAGGGGATATTTAATTAAGAAAATGATTCTCCCTTTTATCACTATTAATGAGATAACACACAATTATTCACTGAATTACCATTTGGCAAATGTCATTATGAACAAAATACTGAATGCAATATTACCTCAATGTAAAAATATTCATATTTTATTCAGGTCAACTACATAATAGCAGCATTTCTTAGTATTTTTATATAATTATCTAAATCTCAGTTTCTTTGTAAGTAAAATAGAAATGATAATAATAGCACATTTTTTGCATTGTTACAAGAATATATAATATGGCACACTTAAAGCACTTAACATAGTATCTGCCATGATATAAATACTAAAGAAAGAATCACTATTTACCTTTTCAAGCTCTTGTCTCTGAACCGCTACCTTTGAATGCTACATGAGGCTTTGAATTTGAATTAATATTTCCTGTCCCTGGACTCTCTATAGAATGAACTCTCTATTCTACTTCAGCTAACTCTCTCTCTTCTTGGAAAGAAATTTCCTGCCTTTGCTCTAGCTCCATTTCCTAGAATCTGATAAGATAGTTCAAACCTTGCTTTAAATTTTTAGAGAGCAGGTCTTGTTCCAAATGTAAAAGACAAGTAGTTGTATTGAACCATTTCTTATCCAGCATTTCAATTCTGTAACTTTTTACTAAGTCAGTCTACTGTAAAGTAACACACTTGGACTATATCACTCCTCTCTTCCCAAATAGTTACTCACCTTTAACATTCACCACAGTTTAATATAGAAACAGTCAATAGGGTTGTTAACTAGTTAGTGTCCTATAGTTACAGACACTACATTCACATGTCAAAACTCTTCTCAAAGCTCAAAAAAATCATTCCCTTCTGATGAAATCTTTTGCTCCCTTCTTTTGAACAGTAAGCTTTATCTAAGCTATTGTATTAATCTCATTGCCTTTTGTGAGTTAATAAGCTCAAATTTCAATATTTACTGAGCTACTCTTTGTTTTCCCAGAAAACATGTCTATTACCTAATTTAATATTTCATATTTTGATAAGAAGTTTTTGTTTGATTGTGCCCCAAAGTGTTTCATTTCATAGTCATATCATGACTCAGTGGACATGTATGCATGTACATAAATTTCATGTATCTGTATTTTAGGACAATGTTGTATGCCCCAACTATGGAAATCAACTGATAACTACATTTACAAAATTAAAGAACTTTGGGGCAGGATATACCTTAGAGATTTTCATGTACTTTCATTTTAGGGGTAAGAAAATTGTATTCTTAAGAAGTTAAGGAGATTACTCAAGATCACATAGTAATTTAGCAGGGCTTATATTTATGGTTTTTCTCTTTTCATTAACCATGTTGTCTTGCTCTAGAAAAGATATCAAATGAGAAATTGTCAAATGCTTGGTGTAAATCTGTCATTCCTGTTTTGTTGTTTTTGTTTTTCTTTTAACCTGTACCCTCTAACAAAGAATAATATCCAAAGTGATAAAGAAGTTCAGTGGTTTTAGTTTTTATTGCTTCATCAGTAACTGATGAACTTTTAGCTAAGTTCAGTAAAGAGCACCCTCATACCATTTTAAATGTATTTACACTATTTACTTATTTCACTTTTAATATGTACAGGTAATGCTTATTATAGTTTAGATTGCAGTATTATTTGACCACATCAAGATACGTATTTGACTTCTAGAACAGTACATGATTAACATTTAACAAAATAAATCCCTGTGAAGGGCATAAGAAGCTCTGCTGAGGATGTCTCTGAAGATCGATATTATTAAATCGCACAGTTTCTCATGGTTTGAATCCCCAAATCTCAGATAGAGGCATTATTGATTTTACTTGACAACTTTTTTCTTCACTGTTTGTTTCCTGTGCTTTCTCTACCCACTGGATGTTGATCAAACAGTGACTTTTATCTTACTAAGAGGGAGCTATTCAGCCTAGAGCTGCTGCTATGGCTGTCAGGCCTCCTGGGCAAATGTGCCAGTTCCTTTTCAAGAAAAAAATTCTGCCTCACTCAAAAGTAGCCACATCAATTGGCTCGGAACAGCATTCTTCCTGGAGAGAAGTCCAGAGACACATTTTCTCTGTCTGAAGAACAACATAATCAAAGATGTAGCCCTTTTGAATTCTGTAATATTTATCACTGTTGGCATAGACATGGGAGAAATTATGTGAAAGCAGTGTCTCTAAAAACATAAACATTTGGAATTTAAAACTTTAAAAATTTGAAGAAAATTTAGATTGTCACTGGTTGACCGAACCTTAACAAAATATTTAAAAAATGGATATTTTTAAAGAATTAGTTGAAGAAATGGAGAAATAGTTATTTACGGGTATTATATAACCTTAGGAAATACTGTACTAACCATGCAATCAATATTGACTCTCTAAAACTTCAGCAGCAGGTCATTTTCAGTATAATGTTGAGGAGGAAATACGCACCAAGAAAGGAAATGGAATCCTGTCTTGCTCCAGAGCAGGGAGCAGAAAGAGTATTTGGAATGTACCATATAGTAAATCGTTTGAGATTTGCAGACCAAAGAGTTTCTGTTGCAATTACTCAACCATGCTGTTGCAGCATGAAAGAAAGTGCAGACAGTACAAAAATAAATAGGTGTAGCTGTGTTCCAACAAAACTTAACCTACAAGAACAGACAGCAAAAGGAATTTGTTCCTCAGGTTGTAGTTTGTTGACTCTCAATCTACAGGAAATATACAATTTTGGTTTTATTGACCAGATAGATAGACAAACAGTTAAGAAGGGTATCTTATGTAAGATTATCAACTAGCTATTTTTTATTATAGCACTGTAGTTTATTTTCAATGTATGTCTTTTTCTTTTTTTGCATTAATGTATACAAATTTTTTTGTATGAAGAATTGGTGAGACTAAATAGCAACATTTTTAGTATAATATATATAATTAATTATACTATATAAATATTTATAATTTTATAAGTTTATAAAATATATAATTTTAACATATAATATGATATATATTATAATATCATATGTATATATTAAATAAAATTTTGCCACTTGGTGTCACCACTGTTTTATTAAAATGTGTATATGTACACACATTAAGCAAAATTTTATAATTCTGATGTATCTATGGTATATCATATACACAATAAACAAAATTTTGCCATTTGGTCTCACTTTCATTTTACAAAAAGGATATGTTAATAAAAAAGAGAAAATAGAACATACATTTGCAATAAAAGATGAAGCTATGTACAAATGGTTTGCTGATTATATATATATATATAGTATATAATTCATAAATAAAATACTGTGGTATCAATTATTAGTGCATGCTTTCACTTTCATAAGTGCCAGAGTTCACTTAAGCAGTATTCTTTGTAAAACATTATGCAGTCTTTATTACTAGTTCAGTAATAGGGAGTTTACTACCTAATAATCTTGCAATTCTATTTAACAATAGCTCTCATTATTGGAAATTGTTCCAGAAAATCTTGGCCATTTTGAGATTAAAATCATTCTATAACAGTAAGCCCATAAATCAGAAGTTCTAATTCTACTATTAGCAACTCTATGTAGCCAAAACTTCACACCTCATATGCTCCGTAAATGATGGCGAATAGCTTGAGTTTGGGGGTCTATCAAAATTGATTGTGTGTTCTAACACTGAAATATTCTAGTTGACCGTCCTTGGGAAAATTACTCAATACTGAGTCCCAGTTTCTTTAGCTTGTAAATGCAAATAACACCATTTACAGTATAAGGTCTTTTCTGATATTTATTTAAGAATATGAACATAAATTACATGGCAGATAGTAAGTACTCACCTAAAAAGATAATTCTGATAGCATTATTGTTGCCAGTGGAAATAGAAGAGATAAAACTATTACCCAAAGTCACCAGAAATGTTTTTAAGTTTTCATTATTCATTTAAAAATATTTTTATGCACTTACTTTACTGAAAGCACAATAAAGATAAGACAGAACTGGATTCAGCTGTTATGGATTTTGATCTCTAGCAGAGATTAAAAATGGTGTTTGCATCCACATGAATCATCAAACATGGGTCATGGTTAGCAGGTTTGTTAAATTCCAGGAGTCCTTTGGTATCTGAATACCTTCAGAATAGTAATATGCATTCCTATTAGCAACCATAGAGCTATATACTGTCCCTTTCATAATTTGTGATAGGGAATTGCTGATACCAACACTGCCTTTGCCTGTGTACTGTTTACAAGATTCCTCCTCTGATTTCCTGGTGATTACTTATAGCCTCTTTTGTACTCTGAATATGGGATACCACCATATATTTAGTCGGTTCATATCACCTTTTAAAGATACATTTCAAAATCATGAATGTTTCCACAGATATTAATAAGATAACAATTTTGAAATAATAAAATTGGCAGACAATGCATAAGAAAACTGATGCTGAAAGACAACTGGATTGCATATCTTAATCTAGGCATGTTTGATGTGTACTCTAGATATCATGATTAAAGATGATTATGTCAGGGTCCTAACAAGCTCAACATGTGTCCTTCTTTGCTTTAGTGAGGTTTAGACAAATCATATTCTATTCAACCCCCTTACATCTGATTTCCCTGTCATCTATAGAAAGAAATCCTAGAGAGAAAATATTTGCATACTAAATTCTAGTAAAGGTGCAGATCCAATTTCATTACCAAACTACCTAAGTCAAAATTCTAATTTCACTTCTACCTTTTCAGATTATAGCCTTCTACTGTACATAGACTCAATGTATCATAAGCAATGTTTGGAAATTTCAACCCAAATTTAAGAATTTATCAAATACATCAACCATACCACATGGAAAAGTTTAGTTTTTGGTGTCTAGACTCAAATTTTATTTGACTGATTATATTCCTTATTTGGAGTGAGCCAGTACACCTATTACTATACAAATAAGATTCAAAAGGTGAGTAGATGGCAACATTTTGTCCTAACTACCTGGAAACTACACCAAAGCACTTTCTTCCTTCTTCTGATTTACTCTGTGGATCCAACATATGTTCTGTAACATTTTAGGATGGTGAGAGGAGAACTGGCAAAACGCAATGGCTGTAGAGCCAGAGAACACCTGGACAAAGAAAGTCTGACTTTTACAAAGATTGCACCTCCTGTTACAGAAAGCAACAAAAGGAAAAAGATAGTGATTCCTTTGAACAATAAACTGCCAGGGTACGTTTCCAGGTTGGTGCCAGTGAGAGCAGCAGGTGCCTGGGGTAATGAATTGGGCATAAAGCACACCCAATTTCAGGACAAATCAGTGGAATGGAATTAAGAGACAGAGCATGTTATCAAAAAGAAGAGAAGAGAAGCTTTCCTGAAAGAGCTGGAACTGAGAAATGTGGTGTTCCTCATAAGTGATAGGGTTGTAGCTATGACAGAGCTGAGGGGATGGAGCACACTTGAGAGATTTGAGCTCTTTATGCACTCTGTGTTGACCAGACAGCTACATCTTGGGCTGAGGAACAAAACATAAGAGAGAAGCGGCTATCACTTTGACAATTGCTCCTACTTCTGTTTGGCTTTATGATCTATTCGGAGTTTAAACGTTCTGCAATTACTATTGCTAATGAACCTTTTAACATAAGCATTTTTATGGTTAATAAAATTTTCCTTTAAGTTGGAGGAGGCAGCATAGATAAACAAAATTAGCCATGTATTGAAAATTGTTGAAGCCAGATAATAGGTACATTGGGTTTGTTATATTATTCTTCCTCTTAAAAAATAAAGAAAAAATCCTTTCTTTTTTTTTTTTTTACCTTACACAGCAGTCAGGTAAACATTTCCATTTACCTCTTCCCTATCACTACAAAATTTCTTGAAAGAGACATGATTTCTCTATTTATTCTTCACCCTACACCTACATTCTTTAATTAGCCTACACAGTCAGGCTTCATTCCCCATAGTGTCACAGTTTTATCAATGTCAAAAATGATCCCCATATTGCCAAACACGATAGACATTTTTCTGCATATATCTTATTTCTATCACCACATTTCAATCCATTAGACCTTTTTATAACTATTAAAATCATGTTGTCTCTGAGCTTCATTCTTCTACATCTTCATCTCTCACCTTAGCAACTCTTCCTAAGCCTCATTGCCCTTTTGTTATCCTGTCCCTCAAACTTGATCACGGACCTTCTTGTGTCTCTCTACTTGCCTCCATAGGACAGCTTATACTCCTGACAAGTTTCATTTCTTATCCTGGCCTTTTCTTTGGAATTGAGCCTCATATAATTGATTATTCATTGACATTTTTACTTGGGTGTCTAATATGCCTTACAACTTAACATGGTCAAAATAGAAATTTTTATTTTTCTCTAAAACATATTTCTCTTCCGGTTTGCCTCCCTTCAGTTGACAACATGCCCATTCTCCAAGTTGATGAAGCCAGAAAACTAAAAGCTATTCCTCATCTCCCATTTCTCAGAGTCTTCTGTATAATGTGAGATTCACCCACTTTCTTCCTTTCCACTGCAATCACCCCTGCTATAGTCAGCATCATCCCTCATCTCATCTGATACAGTGGTGTCCTAAATGGTCTCCCTGCTTCTTCCGCAGGCTCCCGGGAACTCATTCTCTACACAGCGCCACCCACTTCTACACATTAACATTAAGTCATGTCACTCCTATGCTCAAAAATTCCCCAGGATTTTCTTTTGAATTTAGGGAAAAAAAGAAAATCTGATCTCCTTATGGTCTACAATCAGTCCCTTGTTGATCTGACCGCTTTCAGCTCATCTGCAACCTCACTTTAAGCTACTCTTCTCTTTTTATCAGCTGGCTCCAGGTTTTTTTGTTTGAGAGCACACTAACATCTTCCCTGCCTTCAAGAATTTATAAACACTGTGATCTTTACAGCACTGCTACACACAGCAGCTTCTCTTCCTTCCACTTCAAGGCTTAGTTTAGAAGATAACTTCTCAAGGATGTCTTATTGTCGCCATAGTCTTTAGTTAATGTTTAATTGTTTCCCTCATCACCACCCATTTCTCCCAACAAGACTGTTAACCCTTTGAAAGTAGTAGCTGTATGTTTTCCTCTTACATCTATGTACTCAGTGCTTAGCAAACTGGCTGACACATGAGTATTTGATAGATGATATTCAAAGAAAATACATGTAAAGTAAATATTCATAATATAACCATTATGTAATGAGTTAGGGATTTTTTTGCTTAAGCAATCCATTTTTGCAAAACATGTAAGCCAGGCTGAACCCTTTAAATCTTGAATGTGCTTGTACTATAATCAAATTAAGAGTTTCTGTTTTTTTTATTTTTAACACATGAGAAGATATCTAAGAAAAATTTACTTTCTCAATAAGACTTATTGATTATTCCTGACAGCTCAATCTAGTGGAAAGAGTTAGGAGTTGGCTGAAAAAAGTTGTTGATTTTCTCATTTGTTGCCTGCTGATCACTTTTCAGTCAGTTATTGTATATCTTCACTTGTGTCTGAAAATTAAAACAGTGACAACTAAAGCTTTATTTATATCTATCACCTTTTAATAAACCAATTTATTAATTGTATAGTGCAGTTTTATATATTAAACAAATAGCAATGTTTATACAACTTTCTCCCAAATTAATTAAGTGCATCCCAAAAAAACACCATTTTATCTTTACAGATGTGTGTTCAAAATTCACAATTATTCCCTGTCATGTCACAAAAGGAAAAATAGATTATATTTCTATGAAATACCCGGTTGTAATAAACTCCACTGAGAGTTTTGCTCTGAGAGTTCTCTCCTCTTCAGCTGGTTCTTTTGTCCTATAATTGAATTGAATTTGCTCCTCGTCCCATTCCCTCCAGAGACAGCTTCTCATTTGAGAGCTCTGAAGATATATTACACTAATATATCGTCAGAATGACAATGCTATGATGATGCATGGGTATAATACATCTTCAGAGTTTCAGCACTGTCCAGAAACAATACAGCTGGTACTTGATTAAATTTAAACCTAATGCAAAAGGAAACATTACTAAAAAAATTGGCTAACAAAGAAGGTTTAAAAAAAACCTAAATAAAAAAGTTATTTAAATGAACTTCATAATCCTGTGTACTTTGAAGACAAGTTTTCAAGATTTGATCATGGCTTATTATTAATTTGTAAGTTTGTGCAAGACTATTCTCTATATATTTCTGAAGATTACAATGTATATAGCCTGAGTTAGACAAAAATACACATGAAATTTAGTTTTCTCAGCCTCAGTATCTCCAGCAAAGTGTACATATTAAGTTTACATATAAATAAGTGTTTCATTTTGCCTCTTTTGTCAGTCTGATAAAGTTAGTTTCAATGTCCCAGGAGTTATTTTTATTATGCATTACATGAGGAGATATTTCATGAATGTTGAACCTCTTCCCTTAGGACAAAATTCCCTTTGTAGCATTTTCATAGAGAGTAAAAATACTATTTTGTGAAAAAAAAATTCCATAAATTCTTAGAAAACTTTAACAGGATAAAGTTGGGTTGCATAGTACTAGAACTAGAGAATTTATAAATAACATAGTAATAATGATATAATAATAATAATAATAATAATAATAATAATAACAACAACCAGAAAACAGGGCATTATTGTTCATGTTCTCCTGGTCATAGTGTCCTTTGTATCTTTTACTTTGCCTTTGTTTGGATTAGACTCGATCCTTTATGATAAGGGCAATCCCTTAGTAATATATATTATAGCTGTTTAAAAGACTTTTCTTTTGTTCCTTATTTTATAATTTTTTTCTATAGAAAAATGTAAAACTAAAAAAAGTATCCCTCCAATGCATTGTGTTACTTGTCCTCCTGTCAACAGCCTTTTATTAAAATCTGAATAAATAATTCAAATTTTTGTTTCAAGAAGTCATTCTGGTAGTTACTCAGTAAGCAATCCCTCCTCTACTTCCTTTAGAGAAACAACTAAATACAAAATATTATCTCATTAGAAACTGCAATCATTACATTGCATTTATCTGATTTTAATCACATAATATCACATTTATCATTGTCATCTTTTAACTATCCTCAAGCAACTTTTACATAAAGGTAAACTGTAAAATAAATTTAATAATAGCTAAATATTAGAGGTCTTAGTTTGTTGTTTAAAATTCTTTATCTGTATTATCTTCTTTATATAATAACCCTGTGATATTATTACTGTTAGCATCACCCACATTTTGCAGATGAAAAAATGGAGAGGCATAGAGAGTTTAAGAAATTGGCTCACATTAACACACACAGTGAGTGGCATAACACAGATTTGAAAACAAGTATCCAATATTAAACATGTTCTTTTGAGCACTATGCTATATTGCCTTGTTTAATAGGAGTTTAATAATTATTAAAATGTTATTAAGTTTATAACTTCTTTGAAGAATAATTAATTCACAAATAGTGTAAAGTAATTAACAGTAATATTAATTTTTAAACATGAAGTAGTTAATATAAGTTTATTGATCATGGTAAGAATTTATAGTATTCTAAAATATTGTGTCATTTAACAGTTATTTCTTGAGCACCTACTATGTAGATATATTTGCCTGAATTATGGACTGTATAGACATAGCACACAAATAGTGAGAAGAATAAGTATTTATCATGGTTTTATTGGTATATAATCTAAGATTATTAAAATCATTCTAATTTTCTAGTAGTGAGAATTATTCCTAATTATGGTCAAGTTAATTAAGAAAGATATAATGTTAAAATAAGCTGGGGTAAAATTAAAATTCAATAATAATATATTTATTTTGAATGAAGAAAAATGAATACAGTGGTACTTTACACTAAACGTCATTAACTCCTTTATAAATAGTTTATTGCAAGCTAAACATAGCTTCAAAGCTTCAAGGGCACATTGAGTCTTGATTTTTAAATATTTATTATTAACATATTTTCTTTTTATTGCTTATGTATATTTTAGTAATAACCCAGTAAAACAGCACTTACATTTCAGTAAGCCTTATTTGTATAAGATCTTATATTGATGAAGAAGTAAAACCAAGTTGTATCTTCACTGACTTCCTTCAGTTCAAGTGAAAATCAAATTTTTTGTTGCAAGTGTGATACTTGAAGTTATAATATTTTATATATAAACTATTGAATACATGTTGATTCAAGATATATTAGTGCATGGAACACACTAAGTGTTAGTCAATAATACTTACATATTATTTGGGTTCCTTTCATACATTCACAATATCTACTTGGTATTCTTTCTGGATCCCTTTTTCATCTTTTTTAAATTTTTATTTAGAAAATGAAATTTAACAGGATGACATTGATCAATAAGAGTTCAAAGGTTTCAGGTAAACATTTTGATAGCATTTGAATTGTTGATTATGATGTATACCCATCAACCAAAATCAAATCATTCTCATCACCATATATTTGTTCCTCTTTACTCCCTTCTCCTTACCCTCTCCCCCATATCTCCCTCCCATTGTAACTACTTTATTTTTATCTATGTCCATGAGTCTCAGTTTTATATCTCATCTATGTGTGAACTCATAGAGATTTTAGCTTTTCCTAATTTACTTATTTCACTCAGTATAATGTTCCCAAGTTCCATCCATGTTGTCATAAATGGCATACGTCATCATTTCTTACAGCTGAGTAGTATTCCATTGTATATATGTACCACATGTTCTTTATCCAATCTTTTATCGAGGGATTCTTTGGTTGTTTTTGCATGTCTTGGCCACTGTGAATAATGCTGCAATGAACATGGGGGTACATGTGCCTTTATTTACTAATATTTTTTAGTTTTGTGAGTAAATACCCAGTAGAGGGATTTCTGGGTCAAATGGTAGTTCTAGTCTTAATTTTTTGAAGAACCACCATACTTTTTTCCACCATACATTCTTCCATAATGGTTGTACTAATTTGCATTCCCACAGTGTATGAGATTTTTGTTTTCTCCACAGCCTCTTTAACACTTGTAATTACCTGTCTTGTTGGTAATAGCCAATCTAACAGGTTTAATGTGGTATTTCATTGTACTTTTGATTTGCAATTCTCGAGTATCTAGTGAAGATGAGCATCTTTTCACATACCTATTGGCCATTTTTAAGTCCTCTTGGGAGAAATGTCTGTTCAGGTCTTCTCCCCATTTTTTAATGCATTGTTTTCTTGATTGTTCCTGAGCTTTGTGAGTTCTTTACATATTTTGGATATTAACCCTTTATCAGAGCTTTTGTTTGCAAATATCATCTCCCATTTAGTTGGCTGCCTATTTGTTTTGTTGTCAGTTTCTTTTGCAGTGCAGAAGCTTTTTAGGTTGATATAGTCCCATACATTTATTTTTGCTTTTACTTGCCTTGCTTTGGGATCAAGTTCATAAATTATTTTCTACAGCCAAGGTTTGTGAGTTTAGTGCTTTTGTTTTTTTTCTATTAATTTATTGTTATAGATCTTATATTTAGGTCTTTTATCCATTTTGAATGAATTTTTGTGTAGAAGTACAAACTGTAGTCAAGTTTTATTCTTTTATATGTGGCTTTCTAATTTTCCCAGCACCATTTATTGAAGAGGGTTTATTTTCAGCATGGTGTTTTTTGGCTCCTTTGTTGAAGATGATTTGTCCATATATATGTGGTTTTATTTCTGGATTCTCCGTTCTGTTCCATTGGTCTGCATGTCTGTTTTTCTGACAATACCATGCTGTTTTGATTATTGTGGCTTTATAGTATAATTTGAAGTCAGGTAGTGTCATTCCTCCAGCTGCAATATTATTAATAAAATTTGTACTCATGTAGTCCCACCTCAGCATAAATTAGCATAAAATTAACCAAGTAAAGCTGCACTTTCTGATACTATAACTTTAATGTTGCCCTTAACTTGTTTAGACATATCAATTTATGTAAAATCTTTCCCTGATACATGTAACAGGCCATTGAAATCACTTAGAAAAAAGATGCTACAAAAATTCAATTTCTAAAATATAAACACCCTAATACCAATCTTTAACCTCAGATTTAGTCCATTAAGGAAAGACAAAATTTATATTAATTATGAAATGCTTTGAGATGCTTGATGGCTTCCTGTTTTCTGCTCTAAATAGATAGTCACTAGCCCTGGTGGGTTGGCTCAGTGGTAGAGCGTCGGCCTGGCGTGCAGAAGTCCCGGGTTCGATTCCCGGCCAGGGCACACAGAAGCACCCATCTGCTTCTCCACCCCTCCCACTCTCTTTCCTCTCTGTCTCTCTCTTCCCCTCCCGCAGCCGAGGCTCCACTGGAGCAAAGATGGCCCAGGCGCTGAGGATGGCTCCTTGGCCTCTGCCCCAGGCGCTAGAGTGGCTCTGGTTGCAACAGAGCGACCCCCCCGGAGGGGCAGAGCATCGCCCCCTGGTGGGCAGAGCGTCGCCCCCTGGTGGGCATGCCGGGTGGATCCCGGTTGGGAGCATGCAGGAGTCTGTCTGACTGTCTCTCCCCGTTTCCGGCCTCAGAAAAAATACAGAAAAAAAAAATAGATAGTCACTTTCCTCTGAGAATAGAGGACTATTTTTTATATTGATGCATTATATCATCAGGTCCATTGTTTAGCCTTAGATGTATTTTAAAATCTGATTATGCCCTGGCCGGTTTGCTCAGTGGTAGAGCATTGGCCCAGTGTGTGGATGCTCCAGTTTGACTCCTGGTCAGGGCACCAGGAGAAGCAACGATCTACATCTTCACCCTTCCCTCTTCTCGCTCTCTCTTCCTTTCCTGCAGCCATGGGTTGATTGGCTTGAGTGAGTTGACCCCTGGCACTGAGGATGCTCCATGATCTCCGCCTCAAGTGCTAAAAAATGACTCTGGTTGCAATGAAGCAACAGCTTCAGATGGGCAGAGCCCACCCTCCAGTGGGCTTGCTGTGTGAATACTGGTCAGGGAATTTGCAGGAGCCTGTCTCTGTCTCCTCTCCTCTCACTAAAAAAAAAGATCTAAAAAAGTTGAATATGTTCTCACTTTCTACAATCAAATAGTAGTATAGCCCACCACTAACTATATAATAGTAAGAGGGGCCCTTGGAAACAGACAAATGAATGTTAAAATTACAATAAAGAAAAACAGAACAAAGAGATAATTTTTAACTGCATATATAAGTTATTGGTGTGCAATCTTATCGTATAAGTTTAACTTGCTGTGATTATGCAAATTCATTCATTATTTAATTATCCATTGTGTAAAAACATTATGGAAATTCACCAAAGCTCTCTATATAGAGTGTAACTCAACAATGGAAACAGAAGCATGACTTGTAAACTGAAGATCTGGTATTGTTGAAATGTCATGAGCATAAATTGCTGGCTTTACTGAGTTTTTTCCTTCTAACATTAAATAGCAAAGTGCAGTGTCAGGATTGCAAACCTGAACAAAAGCTCAAAGAATAAAGTGTTAGGGCATCAGGCTGCCAGCTTGCATGGAGTACACACACAGCCTCATTATCATATCACCCCTGGAGTTGGCCCAGCACTCAAGTATTTCAAAGAAGACTTTCTTTCACCAAAGGGAATGATAATAGGATCAAGAGCAATAATAGAAAGTTAACACTTTTCACTTAATACCTGTGATGATTTGAACTATTATCAGATTTATTTTAAACAGTAGATTTCAGCACTGTACACGGCTTTTGGATAATAATTTTCCTTTATTGCCACCTTTTATTTTTCCTGATAAATTAGTAATTAATATTTGCTGTCTTAAGATTGTATTTAATTCTCTTTAAAGGTTACAGAAGCTTTAATGTACTAACCTTAAACTTGTATGTCTTGCAGCTGTTGAAACTAAATTTATAATCCAAACCTCTTTTAAATGATCAGGGTTCAGCAGGTTTGCAGGGTTCAGCAAAGTTATTTTCAAAGGACTAAATAGCAAATAGTTTCAGTTTTGTGAGATACATGGTTTCTACTGTAATTAATCAAGTCTACTATTATAATATAAAAGCAGCCATAAAAAGAATGTTAAGAAATGAATGTGACTGTGTTCCAACAACAGCAACTAAAACTCCATTTATAAACAGGCTGTAGGTCTTTGGGCTGCTGTCCCATGATCTAATGAAAATTTGACCTTGTTTACTCTGTTTATCTTGAAACAGCTCTCATTTAATAATCCCAAAGTCCTTAAAATTTTTTAGTTTGGAATAATTTGTTGTATTCTTGACTGACACTTTATGTTATTTATCTTATATTTGAGGCAAGCCCATACCAATATTTATGGAAAGCATAAGAAATACTTCTTTTTATTTTTCAAAGATTTTATACTTTAATCCATATGATTTCCAAATATTGTCTATGGCCATTTTATGGCTACTTTAATGTTAAATAATGACTGACATTTCATTAAACTCAGTATTCTATCCCAACCAAGAATATACTAAAAGAATGAAGGTAAAATAAGATATGCACAGATAAAAACTATGAAGACAATATGTCTCCAGTACACCTATCATAAAAGAATAGCTAAGAGAAGTTTTCTATAGTTACTGCACATAAAACTTAGGGATATTTTACTGCTTCATATTCATACTGAAATATTCCCTAATTTTTGTGAATAGTATATATAGAAATAAAACAACAAAGAGAATTTTAGAATATCAGGAAGAAAGAACAATGTTAAAAGTAAAACAATAAATACAAAATACTTTCCTTCTCTTGAGTTTTCTAAAATATATTTGACAGTTGAAAAAAATTAAAACACAATCTGATGTAGTTGTCATGTATAAAGAAAAATATATATATTTTTTATTTAGACAATTAAATTTAACAGGGTGACATTGGTCAATCAGAGTATATAGATTTAGAGAAAATATCTCCATATCGTTTGGATAGTCGATTATGTTGTATACCCATCACCCAATGTCAAATCAATGTCTGTCAGATTATATTTTGTTTCTTTTTAAGCCCCCCCTTCTTCCACCACCCTCCCTTTTCACTCCTCCCTTCCTCTGGTAACCACTGTACCCCTGTCTATGTCCATGAGTCTCAATTTTGTGTCCCACCTATGTATGGAATCATACAATTCTTAGCTTTCTCTGATTTACTTATTTCACTCAGTATAATGTTATCAAGGTCCATCCATGCTGTCATAAATTATACTATGTCATCAATTCTTATGGCTGAGTAGTATTCCATTGTATATATATATTGTGTGTGTGTGTGTGTGTGTGTGTATACACCACATCTTCTTTATCCAGTCCTCTATTAAAGGGCATTTTGGCTGTTTCCATGTCTTAGCCACCATGAACAATGCTGTGATGAACATGGGAGTGCATGTATCTTTACATACCCATGTTTTCAAGTTTTGTGGGAATATACCCAGTAGAGGAATTGCTGGGTCATATGGTCTTTCTATTCTGATTTTTTTGAGGAACCACCATACTTTCTTTCATAATGCTTGTACTACTTTACATTCCCACCAACAGTGAATAATGGTTCTTTTTTTCTCCACAGCCTCTCTAGCACTTGTTATTAAGTGTTTTGTTGATAATAGCTCATCTAACAAGTGTAAGGTGGTATCTCATTGTAGTTTTGATTTGCCTTTCTTGAATAGTTAGTGATGATGAGCATCTTTTGGTATATCTTTTGGCCATTGGTATTTTTTCTTGGGAGAGATGTCTGTTCATGTCCTCTTCCCATTTTTTTACTGGATTGTCTGTTGTTGAGTTTTGTGAGTTCTTTATATATTTTGGATATTAGTCCCTTATTTGAGCTGTTGTTTGAAAATATCATCTCCCATTTAGTTGGTTGCCTATTTGTTTTGTTGACAGTTTCTTTTGCTGTGCAGATGCTTCTTAGTATGATGTAGTTACATTCATTTATCTTTGCCTTTACTTTCCTAGCCTTTGGAGTCAAATTCATAAAATGTTCTTTATGGCCAAGGTCCATGAGTTTAGTACCTATGTTTTCTTCTATGTAATTTATTGTTTCAGATCTTATGTTTAGTTTTTTGATCCATTTTGAATTAATTTTTGTGCAAGGAGATAAATTATAGTCCAGTTTCATTCTTTTGCATGTGGCTATCCAATTTTCCCAGCACCATTTATTGAATAGGCTTTCTTTTCTCCATTGTGTGTTTTTGGCTCCTTTATCAAAGATGATTTGACCATATGTATGTGGCTTTATTTCTGGGCTCTCTATTCTGTTCTATTAGTCTGTGTGTCTATTTTTCTGCCAGTACTATGCTGTTTTGATTATTGTGGCTCTGTAGTATAGTTTGAAGTCAGGTATTGCAATAACTCCAGCTTTGTTTTTTCCTTAGGATTACTTTGGTTATTCAAAGTTTTTTATGGTTCCATAAAAACCTGGTAATTTTTTGTTCCATTTCTTTAAAGAATGACATTAGAATTTTGATGGGAATTGCATTAAATTTGTATATTGCTTTGGGTAGTATGGCCATTTTAACTATATTTATTCTTTCTATCCACAGATAAGAAAAAATATTTAAGGTAAATATATTATGATAGTTGGAAAGCAAAGGGAGATAATGTTTCAATACATCAGTGGAACTAATAAAATACAGATACCCTTAGACCATAAGTTTTAAATATATATGATAAAGTACATAAAGAAGCTACTAAAGGCCCTGGCCAGTTGGCTCAGTGGTAGAGCGTCGGCCTGGTGTGCGGAAGTCCCAGGTTCGATTCCCAGCCAGGGCACACAGGAGAGGCGCCCGTCTGCTTCTCCACCCCTCCCCATCTCTTTCCTCTCTGTCTCTTTCTTCCCCTCCCGCAGCTGAGGCTCCATTGGAGCAAAAGATGGCCCGGGTGCTGGAGATGGCTCCGTGGCCTCTGCCCCAGGTGCTACGGTGGCTCTGGTCGCGGCAGAGCAACCCCCCGGATGGGCAGAGCATCGCCCCCTGATGGGCATGCCAGGTGGATCCCGTTCAGGTGCATGTGGGAGTCTGTCTGACTGCCTCCTCGTTTCCAGCTTCAGAAAAATGCAAAAAAAAAAAAAAAAAAAGAAAAAAAAAAGAAAAAAGCTACTAAAATATCTATGCAATGAGACAAACTCTAAAAACACAACAAGAAAACAAAGTAGAACTTTAAAAAATGCTCAAGAACTCTTCAATGAAACAAAAAATAGAGGAAACAGAGAACATAAACAATAACAACAAACAATGCAAGAAATAAACTTTAACAAATCAAAAAGTTAAATTAAATGTAAATGGTCTAAATAAACCAAATAAAGTACAAAAATTGTCGGGGTGGATAAAAAACCATGATTCAACTATATTGTCTCTATAAGACTCATTTAAATATAACAACATACATAGATTGAAAGTAAAGGATGGAAAAGGAAACAAGATTGTTCATAAAAACTTTATTTTTTATAGCCAAAAACTAGAAACAACCGAAATATTCTTTAATACATTATGGTTAAACAAATTGTGGTATATTCATATTACAGGATACTACTACTCAGCATTAAAAAGGAATAAACTATTGAAATATGATACAACTTAGAAAAATCTCAAAAGTATTATGTTGCACAAAAAAGCCAATTTCAAAAGGTCATATATTGTATAATTCCATTTACATCTCATAAATAATTAAATTATAGATATTGAAATAGATTAATGGCCATAGGGGATTATGGATGGTATGTGGAGGAGTTGGTTTGACTAAAAAGGAATAGCATAAGGTAGATATTTGTGTTGTGAGAATAGTTTTGTGTCTTGATTATTGTGGTGGTTCCATGAATCAACCCAAGTACTGAAATGATGTAGACTATGTGCATGCATTACACTAACATCCACTTTCTAGTTTCACTGTCATACAGCAGTTATATGTCATTTAACCAGTGGGAGAACCTGAATGAAAGACACATGGAAGCTCTCTGTGTTAACTTTATGTCTTCTTGTGTATCTAGTTATTTCAAAAAAAGAAGTGAAAAAATATTCTTATTCTTTTGGGGCAATTTATTTAAACACTCAGAATACCATGTTTATCTGTACAATGAGCATAATGATACTCGCCACTAAGTTTAGTACTGAGGCTTCAATAAGCCAATGAGCAAGTATCTCACACTCTGCCTTGAGTATAGAAGATAATGGATAAATGTTAGTTGAACAATGTTAACTAAAATTGTATTAGAGCAGGTTGCTCTTTATGTTAATGGGGTTAAAGTTCTGAACCCAATCTCAATGTGATGAGGGTGGGTTCTCACACCAAAAATCAATTTTCTGACATTAGCTAGGTATCCTACAATTCAATTTAGTTCTGATTCTTTCTACTTGGAGATAGCATCAGACTCCAGCAGGGGTTCCCAAACTTTTTACACAGGGCGCCAGTTCACTGTCCCCCA
The DNA here is from genome assembly GCF_036850995.1 of Saccopteryx leptura. Taxonomy (NCBI): domain Eukaryota; kingdom Metazoa; phylum Chordata; class Mammalia; order Chiroptera; family Emballonuridae; genus Saccopteryx; species Saccopteryx leptura. The sequence continues at coordinate 145,929,746 of NC_089505.1, forward strand.
GACCATTGGAAGGCCGCCACATACAGTGCTCCTCTCACTGACCACCAATGAAAGAGGTGCCCCTTCCGGAAGTGCGGCAGGGGCTGGATAAACGGCCTCAGGGGGCCGCATGCAGCCTGCGGGCCGTAGTTTGGGGACCTCTGGAAGGGCTCAGTCCTATAAGGCTGCCTCTCTCCCACTTCCCATGCTAGTCAAGCCCAGGTTATCACCAATGCTTCTGAGCCACTGGCTGTGGTTGGGAGATTCCAATGACGGCTTTCTTAGGTTTGATTAATTTCCTAGACTGGATCATAGAACTCAGAGAAACATTTTATTTACCAGGTTAGCAGTTTATTTTAAAAGGAACAGCTAGATGGATAAGATTCATAGGATAATATATAGAAAAAAGGCATGGAGCTTCCATGGCTTTCTCCAGCCTTGCCATTCTTCCAAAGTCCACATGTTCCCCAGCCCAGATGTTCTCTGAACCCTGTCCTTCAAAGATTTTATAAATGTTTCATTCCACAGGCATAATTGGTTAAATCATTGGCCATTAGCAACTGATTCAACTTCTAACCCTTTTCCTCTTCCCAGAGATCAGAGGAGTAAAACTAAAAATTCCAACCCCCTAACTACATGGTTGACAGTCTTGGTAAGTAGCTTCCATCCTTAGGTGTTCAAAATTCACCTTATTACAACAACAGAAGAAATTTTTACTGCTTTCATCACTTAGGAAATTCCAAGGGTTTTAGGAGTTCTGTGCAGGGATAAAAACAAATATGTATTTTTATTACAAATCATAATCTTACAGAATTGCAACCATATTGAAACTAAAAGAAAAAGAAAAAGATGATTCACATTTTTGTAGTAAAGTATATTTATTAATAGGAGCTAATGGTAATGGGGGAATTACAGAAAGGAAAACCTTGCTGTGTCACTACCATGTTATCTCTTTTTAAATTTTAATTTCTAACTGTAAGAAGTCATGTGGAAGGCAAGGTCAGAGAGTAGCATTCTTTAACTTAGCAATATGTATGAAGCCTAATATGTGCCAGGCACATGCTTAACTATGGGATACAATAGTAAAAAGATACTGTTTCCTAATATAAAGACTCCCTTGTTTCATAAGCCTTAGACAAACAAAATCAATGACTACAATTCTTAGAATTAGTTCCATTAATGTGGTGGCAGAGATACTATGCAACTATGAAAGAAGATATACCTGGCTTTTCCTAGAATGCTTAAGAATGGTTTCATAAAGCTTGGAAGGATAACTAGGAGTTTGTTGTGTATATAAAGGGACAAAGGATAGTCTTAACAGTAGAAAAAAATATAAGGAAAATAGAGAAGCTAAATTATTATCTAGACTAATCAGACGCATGGTTTCGCTCCTACATCTAGTTCTTTCTTCACTGTTCATTTTCTTTTAATCTTTCACAGTTGGGTGTTTGGTCCATTGCCACTGAATTGTCACATGATCTGGTGACACAAAGGTGGCAGTTTGGCTCTTATTTAACCTAATTGACATTGCTCACTGCATACTGCTCAAGGAAACATTTTTTCCTTTTGGTCTCTTGAAATAAAGGCTTTTTGTTTGTATTCTTACATCTCTAACCAGTTATTTGTATTCTTTTTTATAAATTCTCAATAATTGTTTCTTAAATAAAAATGACCAGTGTCAAAGGATTGCTTTCAGAAAAGAGAGGCTTGAGCTTGTTTAAGTGTGGACAGTAAAAGTCAATAGAAAGGAAGAAATTAAAGAAAATATTAAAAGTAATAAGAATCTAGCTTGACCAGGTGGTGGCACAGTGGACAGAGCATTGAACTGGGACATAGAGGACCCAGGTTCAAAACCCTAAGGTCACAGTCTTGAGCATGGCTCATCTGGCACAAGCACAGGCACATCAGGCTTGAATATGGGCTCACCAGCTTGAGTGTGGGATCACAGACATGACCCCATCGTTGCTGGCTTGAGCTCAAAGGTCGCTGGCTTGAGCAAGGGGTTACTCACTCTGCTGTAGCCCCCAATCAAGGGACATATGAGAGAGCAATCAATGAACAACTTAAGTGTTGCAATGAAAAATTGATGTTTCTCATGTCTCTTCCTTCCTGTCTCTCTGTCCCTATCTGTTTCTGCCATACACACACACACAAACACACATACACATAAAGTAGTAAGAATCTAAAAAAAATGTGAAGGGATGAAATCCAGAACATAACAAAAATGGCAACTTAAATAAAGAGATATAATAATGTTAACTTCTATGAATAATTAGGGTAAGAATATCCTGCCAAAAGGCACTAAGCATATGGAAATTATACAACAAAGAGTTGAGACATACAGCCATTGTTTATCTCATATTTTAGCTTTGGAGCCAAAATAATATCTTTGTCAAATAATAGACACCAGTAGAATAGAGTGAGAACATTTCAGGAGATTCCAGATATTAATGAATAAGAATAAACTAGGAAACAAATATTAAGATAAACAGTAATGAATAAGTGAAAATTTGGCAAAGGTTTTTGAAACGTCCCATATTTGTGTTCTGTAATCTATCATTTTAAAATTTATCTCTTAATTTTTCTATTTCTTCTGACTAAATATAAATGTATTGATAAAGTAATATATGATTAAAATTTTATATTTTACCTTTATATTAAAAATCAGGTGGCTTAGGTAAACTTGTTAATGTTCTCCAGAATATTGGTTTTCAGCTTTATAAGACCCTTAGAACAGCTATGTGAATTGCATTTAAGAGCTGTAAACAGACCTCTCAATTACAAAAACAGGGTTAGAGATTCTATCAAGACAACAATTAAACACATTTCAATAGTACATTAATAGTTAATATTATGAAATATTTGCTATAAGCCATGAACTCTTTTCAATACTCTATATTATTCTATTTAATCTTCATAAAACTTCTAAGAATTGGGCATAATTATTATAGTCACTTTGTATTTAAAATTAAAGAGGTTAACAATTCAGTCTAAGATCTTATACTTTGTAAGAGAAAGACCTGGGTCTTAAATCCAATTCTGATTGATATCAAAGTTCATGATCATAATTATACTGGCACCATCTGATGTATAAGAAATTACTAGTGGAAATAAAAACAAATCATACATTTTATATTAGGGAAAATCTTGAAAATTTTCTGAGCAGATAAGGAACCAGTCAGAGATTAGTCAAAACAATTGGATCGCTTGTAAACAAAGATGTATAAACCTATCTAAATCTCTAGTAATAGAACCACTTCCTCCTTATATTTTCCTTAGTATAAGCATTTTTTACTAGTAACTCCATAAGCATTTTTGTATACATACAACATTCCTGACCTTGTTCCATGCCTGCTGTAAATAAAAGCAAATAAAGTATGGTCTATCCTTTGCACTGAAATCATCTAAGATCTTGTGGTTAATAAAATTTCACAGGAAGTAGCCTAGGCTTCTGTATCTCTGATTTTTACTATAAGACAGATAAACTGTTATCTATTTAAAACCAAATACAGTGATACAATCCCAAGTGTGTGGTGTCTAAGCAGTTGTAGTAAAGTGAAATGATTGATTCTAGAGCTAGGATAGGAAAGACACAAGATGAATCTGGTGTACTTTGCCATGCAGGGCAGTATGAAAATGCTATAGAAAAAAGTGATGACACAAGGAGCTGGTTCTTTGAAAAGATCAACAAAATTGACAAACTCCTGGCAAGACTTACCAAGGAAAAAAGAGAAAGAACTCATATAAACAAAATCTAAAATGAAAGAGGAGAAATCACCACGGACATCATAGATATACAAAGAATTATTGTAGAATACTATGAAAAACTTTATGCCACTAAATTCAACAACCTAGAAGAAATGGATAAATTTCTAGAACAATACAACCTTCCTAGACTGAGTCAAGAAGAAGCAGAAAGCCTAAACAGACCTATTAGTAGAGAAGAAATAGAAAAAACCATTAAAAACCTCCCCAAAAATAAAAGTCCAGGCCCTGACGGCTATACCAGCGAATTTTATCAAACCTTCAGAGAAGACTTGGTTCCTATTCTACTCAAAGTCTTCCAAAAAATTGAAGAAGAAGCAATACTTCCAAACACATTTTATGAGGCCAACATAACCCTCATACCGAAACCAGGCAAGGATGGCACAAAAAAGAAAACTACAGACCAATATCTCTAATGAATACAGATGCTAAAATATTAAACAAAATACTAACAAATCGAATACAACATATTAAAAAAATAATACATCATGATCAAGTGGGATTCATCCCAGAATCTCAAGGATGGTTCAACATACGTAAAATGGTTAACGTAATACACCATATCAACAAAACAAAGAACAAAAATTACACGATCTTATCAATAGATGCAGAAAAGGCATTCAATAAAATACAACACAATTTTATGTTTAAGACTCTCAACAAAATGGGTATAGAAGGAAAATATCTCAACATGATAAAGGCCATATATGATAAACCATCAGCTAAGATCATATTAAATGGCACAAAACTGAAGGTTTTCCCCCTTAAATCAGGAACAAGACAGGGTTGTCCACTCTCTCCACTCTTATTTAATGAGGTACTAGAGGTTCTAGCCAGAGCAATCAGACAAGACAAAGAAATAAAAGGCATCCATATCGGAAAAGAAGAAGTAAAGGTATCACTTTTTGCAGATGATATGATCCTATACATCGAAAACCCCAAAGAATCCACAAAAAGACTACTAGAAACAATAAGCCAATACAGTAAGGTTGCAGGATACAAAATTAACACACAAAAGTCCATAGCCTTTCTATATGAAAACAATGAAACATTTGAGAATGAACTCAAAAAAATAATCCCCTTCACAATTACAACAACAAAAAAATAAAATACCTAGGAATAAACATAACAAAGAATGTAAAGGACTTATATGATGAAAACTACAAACCATTGTTAAGGGAAATCAAAAAAGATATAATGAGATGGAAGAATATTCCTTGTTCTTGGTTAGGAAGAATAAATATAATCAAGATGGCCATATTACCCAAAGCAATATACAAATATAATGCAATTCCCATCAAAATTCCAATGACATTTTTTAAAGAAATGGAACAAAAAATCATCAGATTTTTATGGAACTATAAAAAAACCCAAATAGCCAAAGCAATCCTAAAGAAAAAGAATGAAGCTGGGGGCATTACAATACCTGACTTCAAACTCTATTATAGGGCCATGACAATCAAAACAGCATGGTATTGGCAGAAAAATAGACAATCAGACCAATGGAACAGAATAGAAAGCCCAGAAATAAAACCACATATATATGTTGAAATAATTTTTGATAAAATTATTTTATCAACACACAATGAAGAAAAGAAAGCCTCTTCAACAAATGGTGCTGGGAAAACTGGAAAGCCACATGCAAAAGAATGAAACTGGACTACAGTTTGTCCCCTTATACTAAAATTAATTCAAAATGGATCAAAGATCTAAATATAAGACCTGAAACAATAAAGTACATAGAAGAAGACATAGGTTCTAAACTCATGGACCTTGGTTTTAAAGAGCATTTTATGAATCTGACTCCAAAGGCAAGAGAAGTGAAGGCAAAAATTAATGAATGGGACTACATCAGACTAAGAAGTTTTTGCTCAGCAAGAGAAACTGATAACAAAATAAACAGACAGCCAACTAAATGGTAAATGATATTTTCAAACAACTGCTCAGATAAGGGCCTAATATCCAAAATATACAAAGAACTCATAAAACTCAACAACAAACAAACAATCCAATAAAAAAATGGGAAGAGGACATGAACAGACACTTCTCCCAGGAAGAAATACAAATGGCCAACAGATATATGAAAAGATGCTCATCTCCTTTAGTTATTAGAGAAATGCAAATCAAAACTGCAATGAGATACCACCTCACACCTGTTAGATTAGCTATTATTAACAAGACAGGGTAATAGCAAATGTTGGAGAGGCTGTGGAGAAAAAGGAACCCTCATTCACTGTTGGTGGGAATGTAAAGTAGTACAACCATTATGGAAGAAAGTATGGTGGTTCCTCAAAAAACTGAAAAATAGAACTACCTTATGACCCAGCAATCCCTCTACTGGGTATATACCCCCCAAACTCAGAAACATTGATACGTAAAGACACATTCAGCCTCAAGTTCATTGCAGCATTGTTCACAGTGGCCAGGACATGGAAACAACCAAAAAGCCTGTCAATAGATGACTGGATAAAGAAGATGTGGCACATATACACTATGGAATACTACTCAGCCATAAGAAATGATGACATCGGATCATTTACAACAAAATGGTGCGATCTTGATAACATTATACGAAGTGAAATAAGTAACTCAGAAAAAACCAGGAACTGCATTATTCCATATGTAGGTGGGATATAAAAGCGAGACTAAGAGACATTGATAAGAGTGTGGTGGTTTTGGGGGGTGGGGGGAGAGGGAAAGAAAAAGGGGGAGGGGCAGGGGCACAAAGTAAACTAGATAGAAGGTGACAGAGGACAATCTGCCTTTGGGTGATGGGTAAGCAACATAACTGATTGACAAGATAAACTGGACATGTTTTCTTTGAACATATGTACTCTGATTTATTAATGTCACCTAGTAAAATTAATAAAAATAAATAAATAAATAAATGAGAAATGCAGTTTACAAAAAAATAAAAAAAGTGATGACACAAATCACAATGACACAAGAGTCAGAATGAAGTGACCCCCCCACTAGCCAAATCAGAAAAAAAATGTATCAAAATAATTAAAACAGTAGTAAATTATAAATATTTGTTAAAATTTAGAATCTATATGTCTATGTCACAAAAATAAATAAATAAATAAGTAAATAAATAACCAAATAGAGAAAATTAGGTTCTAGTTTACAGCAGAATGCCAAGTGTTAATTGGTAAAAGTAAAAGAATTCCTTCAGCTAAAAAAAATCATCTTTTGTAATCATTAAAGGAAAGACTGATTCACATAAGAATCACTGATTAAGCTAAATGTAAGAGTAAGGTGAACAAGCAGCAGATATTTGTAAGGTATGATTTCAAATTTTTCCTCTACTGCTTATCAGTAACATGAAGGAAGAAAAAGTTACCGTACAGTGCAGAAATCAGGCAACATTTTGATTGGGTAACAGAAATTAACATCGCAGATGAAGAACAGATGGATACCCTGTGCCTCTGGATATCATTTCTTGAGAGGACTACAACTTCAATTATTTATTTACAGATGGGCATAACTAGACTCTAAGCATGAAAAACATGAGTCAAACCCAAAATGCAAGGGGTACGTGCATTGTTGAAATAATGCCAATGTTCCGTAATGATAGAGAAAGATGAAAGATTAGTCTCAGACTAAGGAAGAATAAAGTTATAAGACAACTAAATACTGTACTTGGCTTCTATACAAGAGGAAAAATAATTCTATAAAGGACACTATTTGATCTGTTGTCAGAACTGGAAGATGGATGGTAGTAGAATAAAAACATAATAATAATATTGAATGTATGAAAGTGGAAAACTATACTCTGGTTATGTTAGAGAATGCCCTAATTCTTCAGTAATGCACACTGAAACAACTAGGGAGAAAAGAGCATGATATATATAGGTTGCTCACAGTATATTACATATTCTTTTCTACATATGCTACACATGGCAAGTAGTGAAGCAAATTGGAACAAATGATTATGAATAAAACTGAGTAAAGAATATAGTGTATTCTTTAAATAATTATTGCAATAATGTTTAATATAAATTTGAAATTAATTCCTAAAAATATAGAATAGAAAAAATAGAAAGAAACCATTGGTATAAGTAAAGTTTAAGGAAGTTTTTATACTCAGAAACTTCTAAGAAGAGCTGATTTTATAAAAATACACTAAATTGTTTAGCCCTGGCCAGGTTGGCTCACTCAGTTGGTTCAGTGGTAGAGCGCTGGCCAGGAGTGCGGATGTCCCAGGCTCGATTCCTGGTCAGGGTACACAGGAGAAGTGCCCGTCTGCTTCTCTACCCCTCCTTCTTTCTCCTCTTCCCTTCCTACAACCATAGCTCGATTAGAGTGAGTTGGCCCCAGGCACTGAGAATAGCTCCATGGCCTCTGCCTCAGGCGCTAAAAAATGGCTCCAGTTGCAATGGAGCAAGGGCCCCAGAGGGGCAGAGCATTGTCTCTTAGTAGGTTTGCTGGGTGGATCCCGGTCAGGGTGCATACTGGAGTCTGTCTGCCTTCCCTCCTCTCACTAAATTAAAAAATACACTGGATTGTTTAAATTAAGAAGTGAAATGGCAATTCCAAGTGGCTCAGGTGTTATCTGCAATAAGATTGAAGCCACAACCTAAGTTTTCTGTATATTAGGGTGAAGTTTTGAGGATCTATCATTCTGTGACCTCTCATTTCTTATTGATTTTTAAAACTACAGTAGACTGTGAATGAGTTGGCAAAAATTACACAATTTCCTGCTAAATAGATCTAAACAGATCACACATGTTCAAAAACTAGTCATTGCTTCTATTGTTAACAGGGAGTATAGTTGACCCTGGAACACAGGGGTTTAAACTGCACAGGTCCACTTCTATGTGGATTTTTTTCATTAAGTATCTGTACTAATTTTGATTAGTGATTCAGAGTCCACAGATGTGGAGGGCCCATTGCATGCATTGATGTTGGCCATTTTATATAGGGGACTTGAGCATCTGCAAATTTTTGTGTCTGTGGAGGATCCTAGACCTAATGCTCCTTAAATACCGAGGAACAATTTAAGTTTTGAGAGTGTTAAACTTTATAAGCAGGTTTTGAATGTGCTAGGTCAGCACCTCTAACCCCTGCATTGTTTAAGGGCCAACTGTATGTTTATATCTATTTTTAACACTGAACTTTGCTTACATGGTGACTGCTGTTCTGAGTTACATTCCTTCTGAGATTTAGCAAAAGAGAATATACAAAATATTTATATTTCTTAGATAAAATATAAATACATTAGTGAATTTCACAATTTTGCATTCAAATATAAATATGTAAGTTGACAAAAGCTAATGGAATTATCAAACAAATTACTTAAAGCAGAAACTCCACAGTATTATGCATTTGAATATAGATCATTAACAAATTATAATTTGAAATTATTGAAAGCATTTATAAAAATAGCAGCCCTGTCTAGCTATTCATTGGATAATATTTAATATTTATGCTAATTTTAGTAATTTGCTCTATGTGGCAGGATCAGGAAAACAAATCTATGCACAGTTTAACTTATAAACCCGATCTGTCTTCTTCCAGCTTTATGATGTTATATTATCATTATTCTAATAACTTCACTAACCAACATTCATGCTATTTAATTAAACTAAAATGTATCCAAGCACTTAAAAAAAGGAAGAATATGCATAATCACAAGCACTGCAAAGCAGAAGAGTTAAATCCAAAATATTAATCTTTAATTATATGAAGATGGAGATTATGTGCTTCATTCTTACAAAATATATATATATTACTATATCAGATTTAAGTCCCTGAAAAGATGATTAAGAATCAGTCTTAAATTTGCATAACATCTTATTTTCGAAGCACATTTATGCCAATTATCTATTTTGAGTCTCACAATTGCCAGGGATTATTATCATTTGAGTTTTGGAAAGTAGGAAACTAGCTGAGAATAACTGAGGCTAAGAGATTTGCGGGAGGATTGGCTGAACTGATGAGCAGGAAAGTTGAGATAGAAGCACATGTATCCTCATTGTTAGTCCTGGGTTTGACTCACACCCCACAGAGAGTCCTGCCATTAATTCAGTGCTCTCACACCAGGTTTTATGACTCCGCAGCCACTCTAGAGTCAAATGTTGGCAGTCAAGAGCACACTCATGCTTCAGAAATATTATAGCAGCCTTAATGCATATTATATAAGTGTATACTGCTATTATATTGATTTTTTCTCACATTAATGGTAATACTGAGCATGTGATATGAGTAAGTCTCATTAGACCTACTGCATAAATGAGAGAGCTGACAGACACTTAAGGATAAGTGATATTAAAGAAAGCATTTGCAGATAATATAGATGTTCCACTTGTACTCTGTGCCTATATAAAATGTGCCTTTCTGATTTCTTTAAAAGCATTATCATCACAATAACCTTGTTGAAGCTATTTCCACTAAAAATATAAAATAAATAATATCAATTCTCTTTATCTGAAATGTTGTGACATCCTATTCATTAAAAGTACCACCTTCACTTCCACAGCACATTCAAAGCTATATAGCTCACATATTAAAGTTTTATGCACTGATGATTCTGTTAGAGTTGTTGCTGTGAAACCAGAAGTGTTTTGATGATGATTATCCTCAGCTTCCTAAAGTAGACTTAACATCTTTAGGAGGATGTGCACTGAAACCCATATACACGTTCTATCCCTCAATTCTACATAGTTATGGTATCTTGTACAAGTCACTTAAATTCTTGGGTTTTTAGATCGCTCATCAGTTAAAATTTAATTCTAACTACCAGATCCTTGATTTTGCACTGCATTTTCAAATCAGACCCAGCAACCCCATAATTTGTATAATGTGATTCTCCCGATTACCTTAGCAGTTCACGCTGGCCTCTTAACATGTGAAGGCTGACAGAATAAAAGCCTTACACATTTAAATGAAACTATTTCTCTCTCATAATATTTCCATGCGGGCCTTTTGTCTATTGATCTTTGATTCTCCAGGACACTACAAATGAAAACAACCTTGTTTAAGCATCTAGAGACATAGGTTCAATGCTGGGCTCTGACAGGCAATGTTCTCTTCACTTTGGTGAACCACAGGGTCTTTAGCTATAAAGAACAAGTATTCAGAGATGCATCCTGCCCACCTCCTGAACGAGATGTAAAGAAAATAGGTTGACTTCAGTTCTGAACACACGAGGCTACGGGTGACTATTGAACAGCGCAGACAACAGCAACATATCTCGGCATTACCTGACGGGGAGATGTGCCGCCAAGAAATGGAAGGCTCTGGTTTCCCAGTGGCCAAGCAAATCAGGGTGACATTGGTTCCTTCATTGATGGTCATATCACTTGAGATGTCATATATCTTCGGAGGAACTGAAATGGTAAAACATGAAGTGGTCAGAAAAAAATATCTATAAAATTCTGTTGAGCTGTATATGGTAACTCCATGATATCATGCAATAAAGTTGTGGCAATGAAATGTACTTATGGTCTATGAACATTCCCCAAAAGATTGGTTCTCTAGATCCTCAGAACTCTGCTAGAGTTCTTGTTGTGCTTAGTTGGTTCATTTTATTGTTTTCCAATTTTAAGACATGCAATATTTCAGAATAAATGAAATATTTAATAACAAAATGTTTAAACATTGCTTAAATTAAAATTGTATCATGGATACTGTGTATTAAGTAAACTAGAATATAGCCAACCTATCTGTTCCATCCATGTATCTTTACTATCGTGATGGTTTTCTTGTTGAAAAAAATTAAACAAAAACGGAAATCTGGAAGAAATTGGAAGTAGTGGAAAAGTGATGCTTCCATGCTGATTTTAGAGCCAAGTGATATAGAAACATGTACTGAATTGAGAGATAAGGTTTCAGGGTCCCAAAGGCATTTGGAGCTTTAATTTTCTATCTCCCAAGTAGTAGGAGATTCTCAGCATTTATGTTTTAAGAAACACTGTTACTGAAGTGTGTGAAATTGTGTTTAACAGGAGTTTTCTTGTCAGTAATGGCTGGAAACCACTGGTTGAAGCAATCTCTTCACTGGGGCATTCCTTAGAACCTCTGTTATGGCCACTGTAAATCTCCAAAATTAAAGGGGAATATATTATGGGTTTTTAAAAATCTTCATTGATGTGTTAAACTATGGACACTTTTATCTCAGAGCATTTGGCAAAACTATTGATCATGGAATACAATTTGGGAGTCTTCGATATGAAAATCCCTAAATTAATTCCCTGAATTTAAATGTCCATTATTCTCTGAAATACCAAATGGTCTCATTTAAACCTCAAACAACATAGATAAGAATCCTGGGTCCTATACTAGCTAGTGTGTTATCTAGGGCAAGTTACTTAATGTATCAGTTCAGTGTCTTCATCTAAAAGCTGGAAGTAATATTAATACAAATCTCATATAGCTGTTGGGAGAATTAAATAAGTCAGTATATTGTAAAGGACTTAGAAAAACACCTGACATCAGTGTTAGCTTTTATTAGATGTCTTAAAAGACACATATCGTTATGCATTCAATTTCAATAATGCCCTTTATTTATGCCTTAAAATTGCTCTCAGAACTTCATAACTTTGTTAGTATATGACTGGTATGTGTCATAAATTTTGGTTTACTGTATAACAATTATATGCCGATTTTCCAGGTTAAAGCTAAATAAATGGCAATTAGATAACTTGATCACTATTAGAAAAAATTTTTTCACTAGAATATCTTAATAGACTCTTAGAGTTTATATAAGAGATGTTTTCATTTAGTTAAAAAGAAAACAGTAACAAGAATCTGTCATAGCATAAATTAAATTAACCATACTTTGAATATTACCTTTGACTTTTTTAATGAAACCATAACTCCACTATAAGTTAGTCTATTATAATGATTACAAATATAAAGCTTTTGATTATATGTTACTGTTGCTATAATTGAAGAAAAGGCTTATTCCTAAGTGATTTATTACTGTAACTATTTCTAAATTATAATCTTTAATTTGCATTTAAAACCAATGATATATTATCATTACTGTTACCATAATATTTCTAAGAAATTACTAGCATTGGACCTTCCTGTGTTCAGTGCAACTTTCTGCTATTTTTTTTCACTGAAAGGAAACAGTTTTAAATTTATTGTTTCACTAGGAAAAAATTAAACATATTATCATTGAACTCTTCAGTGAGTTTTTATTAGAAAAATAGTAAAAAAATAAAATCCATTCCAAACAGAGACTCTTTTTAGATTAACTGAAAAAGAACAAAAATACAATTAAAATACCATAGAAAAAAGTATGGGAAAATGTAAATGACTTACTATTGGTGAACAGGAGAGCTAATTAAAATAAACTTACAACCATACACAGCAATATTATTTACTATGTGGATGTAGATATAGGTTTGATATAGTAAACTATAAAATATATGTGTACATGTATGTGAATGTACACACATACAAAATAAATAGATATACAATAATACACAGTATTAAGAAAAGTTACATAGCACTGTCTCCCTTATATAGAATATAATACAAAGAGATCAGCCTAGCCTGGCTAGTTTATTTTTATGTTTTAAACATACAACTGACTCACCTTTAGACTGAGGTTGTGTAGGTATTTAAGAGAAATGCAATACTGTCAAAAGACCATGCAATCTATTTATTCTCTCAATTATATTATTTTGCCAATTCTATCTGATATTTATTTATTTATTTATTTATTTATTTATTTATTTATTTATTTTATAGAGACAGAGAGAGAGTCAGAGAGAGGGATAGATAGGGACAGACAGACAGGAACGGAGAGAGATGAGAAGCATCAATCATCAGTTTTTCTTTGCGACACCTTAGTTGTTCATTGATTGCTTTCTCATATGTGCCTTGACCATGGGACTACTGCAGACTGAGTAACCCCTTGCTCAAGCCAGCGACCTTGGGTCCAAGCTGGTGAGCTTTGCTCAAACCAGATGAGCCTGTGCTCAAGCTGGCAACATTGGGGTCTCGAACCTGGGTCCTCTGCATCCCAGTCCGACGCTCTATCTACTGCGCCACTGCCTGGTCAGGCTCTATTTGATCTTTAAAAAGTTTATTTTCATCTTTACACATCTACCTATATTTTAAGCAGTAAATGTAAATGGTAAACAAATATTTAGCATAATTTTTGATTTCAGGGAAAAGCATAAGCATCTTTGGCCATAAACTTAGACTTAACATTTAATTATAAGAAATTGTGTGGTGGGAAAGAGTGTTGAGTTCCAGGTGTGACATTCATCTCAGTAACTCTAATTACCTCTTGGGACTCCATATTTCAGGATATGCTACAGGGAAGGAACATATGGAAAGAGGAGGTCAGTAAGGAAAAATTTTTTGGCGAGGTCCTTCTCCCCTGAATGCATCACCTGTTAACAACAGATACTGTGTGTAAAGGGAGGAGCCAATGAAATCCTTCACATGCTCTGTAGTTTGTGGAGGCAAAAACAGATGTTGCTTCCCTGAATATTTAAAGTCATTGCATATTGAATATAAGACTTCTACCTAGTATTATGAAAGGTTAATTCTGGACACACAGGAAATACAAAAATTTCAAAGCATAATTCTTGTCCTCAAAGAACTTATAATTAAGAGGAGGCAGATAAGTATATAAGTAAGATACAATAAATATTTTCTACATTTTTCTTTACTATTTTACATGAGTAACACATATCTAGTAGGTATGCCTTCTGGGTTCAAACTGGCAAAGATTAGTTCCATATTGGTTTCTTTTAATGCAAAACAAATAAGACAATTTGTGCACAGAGCTATTCAGTGAGGTGTTATTTATAATGGAGAAAACTATTAATAATCTCAATGTAGAACAACGTAAAAGGAGGTATTGTGAGCTCTGCCTGCAGAATAGGGTATGGTTCTGGGGAAGGGTTTGGGATCATTCCAGGGAGCATCAAGCTAAGAGAAAGTAGAAGAGAAAAGAGGTGCTTTTACTCTTGGCGTCAGGAGCAGGGAAGAATGGAAATATCTCAAGTGTCTTAAGACCATCTGTTTCTGGTAGCTGTTCCTGGGTTACAGTTTGTGTGTCAATGATACACACACACAGGTGAAAAAGGCTCTATTGAGCTTTCTGAATGACAAAGCAGCACATCTTATGGCATGTCCAATATGCTGTGCTCTAGCATAGAAAAACAGAAAATGAGGCAAGTAAAATAACTTAATATTCTAGATGCATGTTCACTTTCCATATAGCTTATTCCATAGTTTCTCAAATACTTCATTTAAAATCTAACCTTAATAATGTGTTTAAAAAAGAGCAAATGTGTTCAGTCAATTTAATTATTTTAAGTAACTAAATATTATAACTATGAATTTTAATAAGTGTTTTGGGTTTCTATGTACATTATTTAAGTATTTATACCAGAGCAGAGTAATAAAGAACTATATAATTTACCTAAATATAAACTTGTTTTATTTGCAGAAAATAATCATCATCATAACTTTATCATTATGGTCATCATCATGGCACCATAAATAAAAACAGTAAAGAACAGATTTTAAATTCCTTTAAAGAATAGAATTCATCTTGTAGTCTGGAATATAACCATTAAAATCACAGGAAATGCATGAGCACAGTGTTTTATTACATTAAAAGTCTGTTCAGGTGATTTTCTGAAAAAATAAATAAAATAAAGTTTACACCTCTACTCAGATGCAAGAGATGTAAGGTTGTGTTTCACAAAATATTGAGAACCATTTGAGGATGTATTTGATGGTTATCTTAACTGTAAATTCAAGGCATGGACTATTTGGATCTGTAAATTTACATAGGCTCACTGGAATCAATTAAATACCCCATCAAGTTTTTAGGTTGTAACAGTCCATGAAACACCACAGATACTAATACATTTAGAGACCTTCTGTAGGCTGCCAGGGCTAAAAGTTGGATGGAGTATTCATTTAATCCAACATAACATTTATTTAGTTACATACAGATTCTGAAAAAAATTATCAGTTCAGCCTTTACTGTGGTCACAATATTCTTTAGTCAAGGTGTAAAATTAGTGTCTTAAAGGAAAGTGCACTGAGTATATCCCACTTGTTCTCTGAAGTTATAGGTTCATTACCAAAAACATGTAAAAGCTTTGATTTATCTATTTGAATTATGTATATAATCGCTAGATCTGATCTTCAAAATATTTTGCAGACCAAGCAAGAAATAAAGATAAGTGATTTTTTTTTTGATGGTCTGTTTGATCAACCTCTTCACAGTGAATTCCTCCACTCCAAAAACTTACCAGAAAGAAGAAAGACTAAAATGTGAATTTTGGAGTGAATACTGAGAGGCTAAAATTTCATTTTAAAACATGTGTCAATGATGACATTGGTCATCTTAAAGTAGGATCGATTTTTCTCGGTATCTGTCTCATTGAAATAACCATTTGCATCCTCAACCCTCTGTTTCTTCCCACTCCTATTTCCTTCCAGTTTCTTTATTACAGTATTTTTTACAATCATCCATTGTCATTGGCCTTTATTTCTTTACTCTATTGCCTGTCTTCTCTTCATAGAAATTGAGTAAACTCCTGGTTGTAGAAATGCTGTTTGCTTTATTCAACAGCATATATATAACCAGCACCTACAAAAGGTCCTGAAACATACAGGCTATTAACAAGTATTTGATTTTCCTTTCATGTGCTGAACTAATAGTTCTTTGACTTCTTAAAAAAATATTTTACATAGAATTTATACCATGGCATGATGATATAATAAAAATTCTAAGAATATGGTGAAAATGTTATTATAATGCCATGGGTCCTTTGTGACTTTTATTTTCAAAGATCCTCTAAGTTTGGGGATTCAGTATTCCTTTGAATTCATACAAACTCAGAGAAATAATTGGACTTTTATCATATAAATTTATTTTCAATAGAATGATATGCCATCTTAGGCAGCACTGCATGCCTTTATTTATTTATTTATACTGGAGAAGTCGTGTAAATATAGGGTCAGAAAGATTTGACTCTGGGGTATGTACATATTATGTCCACTTTATTTTTTCCTCTCCACAGACTTGGAATCTGTTTTAGTTCAAAGAAACTACATCTCTGAAGATTTTTCAAACTGCTTGAGTGAACAGGCTAGACAGAACTATAAATCTTGAGAGAATTGGCTTTTTTTTTCCACGCTCGTATCTGGAAATGGCTGGCAATATCGAAAGAGCAGTCTGCCTTTCCTGAGGCTGGCATTTATTTCTCTGTTCAGTCCTGGGCACCTTCCAGGAAGGGAAAAAGCGGGTCTGTGTTACATAACAAACCTAGAAACGGTGCTGTTCTCAAACTGAAAGAAGCAATTGTTTCATGATATTTTTTTAATTGGTTTTCTTGTGGGTGCTTGATTTCCTAGCCTGATCTAACTAGCAACATGGTATTCTCCAGCTCATAGATTCTCACTGACTTTTTATAGTTTATGACTTTTCAGAGACTTCTATGGCTTCTTCTTTCATTCCATCACCCAGATAGTGGTTGAAGGAAAAAATATCCAAGTATAACTAAATGCAAACCTTCCATATTTGTGAATTACTGACTGATGGAATATGGCAGAATTACTTTTGGGGGCAAAGAACATGTTTGAGATAAATGGATCTTTCACACTTCAGTTCAAACTTTGAATCATATTGCTTAATGTTTTCTGTTTTTAGAAAGCCTAGTCACATTTTTCTCAAGCTACTGAGTTCTGTAAGGGGTCAGCTATATAAAATGGCAAAACAGTCAATAACTTATTTTAATCCATTTATCCATCCATCTACCCAAATTTTTATTGAGCAACAACTTGATTAAGCAACAAATCTTAAGGAGTCCATGTCTAAGGACCTAATACTATTAGTTATAATATGGAGTCATAAATCCTACAAAGTGAATTTTATAACTACAAGGTACTTTGAGAACACAGAGTAGTCAATCTATCTCTGCCAATGGAGTCAGAATTGGACAGGCTACTGAGACTAGAAAAAGCTTTATGAAACAAATGGCATTTGAGTAGAATTTGATGGGTTACTAATTGTAGCTTTCTGCATCCATACAGTTAACAGGATAATCTGATGAGGAATTTTCAACCCTAGATTTGGGAAGAGGCCTAATTTGGGAGATCCCAGACCAACAGGAACACGGTAAGTTCCAAATTCTTCAAGTTTGGTAACGGATTACCAGATACCAGAAAGACCCTTGCATGTACTTCTCTCTCTTATTTATGTAAAAACTCCACTCTAAATAGAGAGGCCTTCCTTCACATCCTCAGAGTAGTTTTTTGCCCTCAATGGTTTAATATTAAAATGTAACTGTCCTAAGAAGAGACAATACTGTAATAGCTGGCATTCATTTTCGTACTTCCTGAGAGCAGCTTGACAATGTAAAGAAGGCTTCATACTGGAGGTAGAAAGGTGTCATGAGCAACTCCCCCCCCCCCCCCATGGTTTATTTTCCCTTGGGATAATCCAGAATCCGTTTTCTGTATCATGGAGCAAGACAGTAGGCAAAGAAGAGAAGGAAGTAAGCATCTAAGAGGACTACACCTTACAAGACATGTAGATGTGGAAAAATTAAAGTGGAAATAGTGTCCCTGTCACTTTCCCTTTTCTCCATTTCAGCATGACTGACTATTACATAAATTATGCATCAAGTATGATGAGAAAAAGTAAGTACAACACTTCCTAAATTTTAAGACAGAGTTCCTCAATGAAGCAAGGTGCAGGTTTTAGTAGGTAGATTTTTCAGTGGCAAATACACATACACACAAACACACACACACACAATCTAATGAGGTTATTGGGTTAGAAAGGATAAGTTTTGGTAGCTTAACATTTATTTGATGCTTTTAAATTTTTTGATCGAAGACGGCTTTTTTATCTGCTATATAAATATTTTGAAAATCACAACATTGTTATACGAGTTTTCAAAATTTTATACTTAAAGGTTTTTCTTTTTGCTTCATTTTGACTAAAGGATCAATAGCTTCTACACATGAGTGTTTATACACCAGAGTTCAAACCGCTGCTGCACCTCGGGCTAGCTTCAGCTTCACTTATTGGATGCTTCAAAGATATAAGACACTGTTTAAAATCAGGACCTTAATAGCAGCTACCCCCTCAGGCGGCGGCCGCGGCAGCAGCAGCAACAGCGGGAAGGCTGGAGCACACTTTCAGCCTGTTGTATATACAGCGAATCTACAGTGCCTGTTCAACGCGCCCTTCTCCTAATAGGAAATAGTTACAAAACACAGGAAGAATTCCACAACTGAAATACATTAGAGCACACAATTACAAGTGTCCATTCCAAGTGAGACAGCATTCTTAAGGAACCAACTCTCTATCTTTAAAACCTGCAGTGATGATAGCATTTTATTAAGAATTAAACGTGATTTATTTATTTCTGGAAACAATTTGGCAATATACTTTAAGAAATTTTTTAAATCCGAACCCGCTAGTAGCCAATGATTTCTCCTTCCAGGAATTTATCTTGAGCAAAGCAGACACCTTTTTCTGTGTAGGCACTATTCCCATAAACCTGGTGGCCAGCCTCATTGTTCTGCTTGGAAATGTGCCAGAAAACACCCTCTGGAGTGGCCTGGCTGAACTGTTCTTGCCTCATCCTTGGCAGTGAACTTTTCTCTGCATAAACCGAGAAAACCGCCCAGCTGTGTCACACTAGAACCCAGCTGTCTTCTTTGCAAACATTTGCCATCTCTGAAAGCTTGCTTTAGGGTTTTTTGAAACATGAGTCCAATGTCTACCCTTGGATTCAGTTATAATGTAACACCTGGTTTCTTTTATGAGGTAAGCCTGTTTCGGTAAAATATGAGTTCTCCTTGATAAGCTCAGGTTTCTGTAAATGAATTTTAGTAGATTTTTAAATCTAAATGCTGCTATGTTTCTTTACGCCTGCAGAAAGGATGTGTCATTGCAGCACAATGAGAAAATCATGCCTTTTCTGAGGTACTCCGGTTTCTTTTTTTTTTTTTAATAATATTTATTTTGTTAATTATAAACTCAGTATAAAATTATTGAATAGAATGTGGAAATTTATATAAAGAATAAGGAAGAAAAATCCAACAGCACTTATTCTAATGAAACATTTAAAATTGCCTTTGGGCAGATTAAAAACAAATGGCTACTGATCATTATATGTGATTTCATTTAATATCATATAATCCCACCATTCAGAAAGAATCATTACTAATTGTTTAATTTATTTCATTTTGGGTTTTTTTTTGTGTGCATGTATTTTTACATAGATCCAAAACATTTCCACATGACCCAATGATCTCATCAGAAAATTGTGCCTAAACCTTGATTAAAAATAAAGTGTCTCTTTCTTTAAGAAATACATCCTCTAGATAGAAACTAAGCTAGAAGGTACTAGGAAACGGATACAAAAAGTAAGCCATATTAGCTCTCTTCCTTTTCTCATTGGACACATGTCTAACAAAAGAATACCTACGAGAAAGGTTAATATTTATTGGACATAACTATGTGTAATGTAGTTAAAGACTTTTATTTTATTTGCAAGGGTGGAGCTTAGCATGGTGCAAAATTCTATATATCCAGTCCTCGATGTCCTCTCCCACCCTCTCACTTGCTTCTTTGTTAGTTGGTTTATGTGGCAGTTTCATAATATGGCCCCAAATTCCTCCACTGTCATAAATAGTCTTTGTACTGCCCCTGTCCCATCTTTAGTTGAATTTGAGTAGGCTCCTAGATGCTTTTTAACAGAATTGAGAAAAAAAGCTATGTGACTTCCATGACTGTATCGTAAAATATCACTTGTCATCTGCCTTGTTTCTGAACACACTGACTCTTGGAGGTCTGAGCTGCTATATAATTAGCCCAACCATCTTGAATCTACCATGCTGGAGAGAAAAGGTGGAGACATCATTATAGACCCCCTATAGAGATGTTCTGAAACAACAGCAACAAAAAGAGAGCTTAGGAATCATTTCAACACTTCTGTGCCCTAAGGATTGAAGTCATCCTAGCGAGACTTCAAATATTATGTCCATATTGTAGTATTATGAGTAAAATACATAACTGTTGTTGTTTAAAATGATGAAGTTTAGGTAGAGTTAGAAAAAGAATAATGAACATTATACTAGCTGACTTCAAGGTAATATTATAAAGGTACAACAAAAATAAGTGCAGCATTGACATAAAAATTAACAGTGGGACAAAATAAAAACTCCAAAATAGATGAGAAAACATTCCAGGAGGCTCAAAGCCCTAGATACTTATATTAAAAACTACAATGCTACCACTGATAATATTCATTTAGAAAATGGATGTCCAGATTTGCCAAACTTTAAAACATGAATTTCCCCCTTTTATTTGTACCATACAAAATCATCCAAATATCTGTAGCTTACCCTGGCCCCAAACCAAATGGTACCATTATAAGAATTAGAAAAATTTGCTGCTTGCTGAAGACACTTGATCATTACACACTGGGAAACTGTCATAATATAGAAATCTATGCAGCCTATGAAAGTAAACAGTGCTCAAAGATTTATGTGTGTACAAAATCCTCACCATATGCTCCAAACCCTGTGAGGTTGGGATTCAGTAATAAAGTTATACTCTTGCCATCAATGCTGTCCACCCTGGCAAGCCCTCAGCTGGCTCATTTGCCTTGTAAGACCCAAGGAATCCATTTTCACATATTGCTTGGTGGCTCATAGAAGCTATACATTTTCACACTAATGTGTGGTTGCTCACCTGTCAGAGAATAACTATGATTAGGTCTTCAGAGTAACTATACTCCTGGGTTAAGAAATATTCTGAGAATAGAATTTATTCAGAAATTTAAATAATAAAATTATGATTCCCATTAATATTATGCTCCCCCCTAAAATAATTATCATCTACATTTTTTAAAATCTTCATGTTCCTTTACTTTTCTCAAAGAGAATGATTTATTCATGTTTTCTCAATATAATAACCATATGTTACCATGAAAATATATGCCAGGAGATCTCAGTAGAGTCCTATGTTTACATGCACAGATTCTCTCTAAAATTGGGTTAAAAGGTAATTTGCCATGTTTCTGGCCCCTGGATCATTAGTCATAGTGGTCTAAGTGCATTCTCCTATAATTCAATATCAAAGAAATTGGTTTTATGGCATTAACTATATTATATTCAAAATTTTATAAATTATTAAAATACTAGTATGACTACTGCCAAGATATAAGATGGTTCACATGGAAAAAAGTTGCATTTTAAATTATTCATTGGGAAAAAAGTCATTCTCTTGCCAGAAATTGTTTTATACCAAGGCTAGCTTCTGGGACTTACATTTAAATATGAATCACAAAAACTGTGAAAATTTTATATACTTATAATTATCTTGACTTAAATAAGAGGTTTATCTTTTTAACTCATTGATTTTTAGCTAGTGGGTTCAATAGTATAAACTTTCTTGTATCTAGGTGTTATATTAATGAGCATTTCATTAATAGAAAAAGTAATCATAAGTAATTCCTTTTAAGTCATTATAAAATGAGATAGATGATTCATATAAAAATACTGAAATTTAGTGACTTACATTTATTCAGTATTTTAAAGTACAGTATAGAAACTATATAACTAATTAACCATATATACAAACACACAAACTATAAATGTACATATGTATAAATATATATATTATGTATATTTGTTATTGCAGTTGATATATATTATATTAGATAGGTGTGTATATGTGTGTATATCTTTTAAATTAGTGTTTCTTGTTAATGCTGGAATATGACAATAAAGGGTCAAATGTAATTATAGAAAGGCTAACCTCAAGTAATCTCTCTACACAAATTTATATATTGTTTATTTGGTCAGAAGACATTTATTTATTACTTATTATCACCAAAAAATATGTTAGGAGCTCGCTATTTAAACCTACTACAACAGAATCTCTTCTTTTCAGTACCTTATATACATATTATGGAAGAGAGCAAAAATTGAAATGAAGCAAAATATAATTATATGAAGTTATAAAAGAGACAAATACAAAAATTAAAAGCAAAGTTAAATCACCAAACCCATGTGAAGATGAAGGGATGGTGAGGGAGATGCAAAGATAAATTTTGGAATAATATAACTATCTAAACAGATAAGTGCAATCCAAGTGGAGTGGCATGTGTGAAGGCACAAAGTTGGGAAACAGCCTGACTTATATATAGACAATGTATTCATCACTGTGCTTGCAAGAGTTGACTGAACTACTTTAGCTGGTCACAGCTAAAACTATTCCATCTATTCCATTTCAAGCTATAAAGAAATTTATTTTTCCTACATATTTCTGGAGAACTGATATAAATGCAAGGACTATTTTATGTTAATCCCTGGGTACAATACAGAATCACACTTAGAACACAGCAAGTGTGCACAAAGTGCTTAATATCAATAGTTCTTCAATTCTAAATTTTCCTTATTTGAAGAGTTAGTCTTTAACACATTCATTGAAAAGTCATTCTTTCTCATATTAATTACTATATTCTCAGTAACATATATTTTACCATTTCTCCTTTTTGATTTAAAAGATATTTGAGTAAGCTACTCCCTGGGGTATTATTAGATAAGAAACGTTCATTCATGTTAGGTTCTCTGAGGTACTAGGTATGTAGCACATTTTCAGTTGAAAGGTATCACATCCTATTAGTTTGCCTCTCCATATAATATAATATTATATTTCTAAGAACTTAAAAAAGCAATCAAGTCTGAAAGTATATTCTCTTGGGCACATGTTCTGTAACTTCTTCTCCTGCCTGCTACATTTTCTGGTTTTAAATACTCCAGGCTCATCCCTTGGCAAAACTTCTAAAAACAAGGCAAATCCTCTTTTTTTTCTTCTGAAAGCTGGATTACTTTTTCTTCTATCATAACTAGTACTATAACAGAAGGGTACAAAATATATCTAAATGTTTGATTTGAGGGTTGAGAGAAATGAAGGGCAAGGTTTAGCCATGTCAAATAATTAAATTTACCTTTTGGAAAAGTTAACTAACTACCTTAGTAAATAAAAGGAATTTTATGAATATGAATATAATTAGATATAAAAATCTCAGGGTCTATGACAGTTGTTAATGGTAGTTTTAAACAACAAAATGGAGAAATGTGGACAAAGAACTCATATAACCAAAAAAAAAAAATCCTTTCTGATTAAGCAACTGCAAACAGTGTCGAAGGGTGGATTCATGTCAGTATGAAAGGAGAATGTTAGAGATGTGCCACAAGAATCTCTTTTGCCCCTTATTCCTCAGTGTTAAACAACTTGGATGAAACTCTAAGAGACATGCTTATTGATGAATCATATCAGGAGTCATGTGTTCAGTTATAATCATTAAAATTTAAGAGTGAAAAGTTTTCAATTGATTTGTGGACGTATTTTCAGTCATTCTAGTGGACAGAATAATGGTAGAGTTCTGGTCATTATAATAAAGTATCCTAACAAGAAGTATCCTCCCAATGAAAGAGATTATTTTATTAGAGTGTAAATTCCCCATCATCAAAGAGTCTTCAGAATATGGAAGACCACTAATATTAGGGCAGAGATTACCATGTTGAGTGAGTAGCTGGGTAAAACATGGTCTTAGGATTTTTCAGCTGTTGGGCTGTTTAGCCTTTGCTGCACAGTATATGGATATACCAGGAAGCAACTCAGAGTAAAACAAATGAACATGATATAAGATCTGGGTCAATAGTTATTTACTATGTTTCCTGTGATTACTTAAAACAGAATAGGTCCAAATAAGTCCTATTAAATTTGTGGAATGGAAATAATATTTTATTAATATGTTTGGGAAGAAAAAGACACTATTCTCTACTATATGAAAAGTGTATTGGTCAATTTTATTTTTGGCTTTCTGAACATAATATGAACATTACATCAAATGTTTATACGTAAGCATTTTTTGTGAGTTTGTGTTTATTATAGCAGCCACAGTGTATGCCTCCAGACCAATGTGTTAGGATAAGAGGATGGAAATGTGCTTCTCGGTTGATGGGTAACATAAGAGCCCTTCTCATCTTGTTTCACCAAACACCTAAATCCACACACTTTCTGCCCTGGTTTCTTTTTTGTTCCACATTTATCTCTGAATTGCATTTAATCTTCAGAGACTGGATGACTACCTGCCTTTCAAACATATTGTAAAAACAGTGACTATGGTTCATTTTTGTCAACCAGTTATTTCATTAAGAAAATAGTACCAAATGACAGAAGAGTCACCAGTTTATGAGAGGAATTATTATTATATAATATTGTGCTTTTGGTAAGGAGATAGCACTATTGTGCCGTGATTGTAACATCAAACTGCTTCTGTCAGGCTGAGAGGTATAACATTCAAGTGGTACCTTAAGAAACTGGTACTTTTTGTTTTTAAGTGGGATTAAATAAAATTCATAGGAGTAAAAAATAAACTTTTGTAGTAGAGAAATATGATCTGTTCTTTTCTGAGTGCAGCAGGGTACTATTTGATCACCAAATAAATTTTCTTTTTATTTAAATTTCTGTTTACAGATTTTAGAGAGAGAGGAAGGCAGAGAGAGAGAGAAAGAGAGAGAGATAAACATTGATCTGTTGTTCTAATTATTCATGCCATCATTAGTTGATTCTTGTATGTGTCCTGACCAGGATTCAACCTGCAACCTTGGCACATCAGGACGGTGCTCTGTACAACTGAACTACCTGGCCAGGGCGTGTTTCCTCTTCACGAGACATAGCTAAATTCTGTTTCTCAGAATATCTTGCAGTTGCTTATGACTGAATTTTAAACCATAGAATCTGAGCAGATATGTTGTGTACAAACTCTTAGTCTTAGCCCACAAAATCTCTCCTTTCATGTTCTCCATGTTATTTCCCCCTACACTGCTCTGTAAGCAATCTTAGAAACTGGAAATTGCATATTGAAGATGACAGAAATACAAGATAGAGAACTTCTCCCTAGGGATTGTAGCTTGCAAGGAATAACTGGTTTTATTAGCAAAAAGTAAATAATACACCCAATTTAATAGACAAGATCTACCAATATTTAAGGGAGCAATTTCTACATTTTATAAGCCATTAAAAAGAGGATTTAAAAAGCAAATTGTAAAAAAATAGTTCTTATAAACTGATTCCTGAATATAAAAAGAGAAATACCTCACTAATTCAGTTTATGAAATCAATATAATATGACATTAAATATGGAAAGGACTGTTGAAGAAAAGTAATTTCACTTATACATAAAAATTTTTAAAATTATAATAGTGAATCCATCAAGTGAATCCAGTAATGTATATTAAAAATCAAGCCTTATTCCAAGACTGAGGAATATTAACAGTTTGTGAACTTAGTACTCCACAGAAACAGATTGAAGAAGAAATATATACATATATATTACATATGATTACATAAAAATATTTCAATAAAGCATTGCATAAAAATGCTATAATTTATAACAAAAAAGAAACTAGGGATACTCATTTTCCTTGATAATGTGACTAAAATGATCTATCAATAATTTAAAATTATTATTTTTAATTATGAAGAGTTGAATATATTTCATAAAAACTAAAATAAGGTTAGGAAGCCCATTTTCACTGTTTTTATTTTACATTGTACTGGAGTTCCTAATCAGTTCAATAAGATTGAGAAATAGCCTGACCAAGTGGTGGCGCAGTGGATAGAGCATCGGACTGGGATGCAGAAGACCCAGGTTCCAGACCCTGAGGTCACCAGCTTGAGTGCGGGCTCATCTGGTTTGAGCAAAAGCTCACCAGCTTGGACCCAAGGTCACTGGCTCGAGCAAGGGGTTACTTGGTCTGCTGAAGGCTGGCGGTCAGGGCACATATGAGAAAGCAATCAATGAACAACTAAGGTGTCGCAACGCGCAATGAAAAACTAATGATTGATGCTTCTCATCTCTCTCTGTTCCTGTCTGTCTGTCCCTGTCTATCCCTCTCTCTGATTCTCTGTCTCGGTAAAAAAAAAAAAAAAAAAAAAAAAAAAAGATTGAGAAATAAGTTTGAAGTATACGTATTGAAGAAAAAAGGTCTAAAAGAGTCATTGATCATATACAATTTCTTTGTAGAATATTCAAGAGGAGTTGCATGTTATTGAAACTGATAAAAAATTGGCAGGAATTTAGCTAGAGTATAATAAAATACGTAAATTTATCTACAATAAATCCGAATAACAAATGTAATTTGTTAAAATTACATTAAAACTTTTATTTTCATCCACAGAATTCAACAAGATTAACCCAATAATAATGTTGAAGAGTAAGGGACAAAGATTAGCCAAAACAACTGTTATAAAGCAAAAGAGAGAAAGAGATAGATATTTATCTTATCATATTCTTAAAAAAATTATAAAACTCTGGTGGAAAAATACAGAACAGCCCTGGCCGGTTGGCTCAGTGATAGAGTGACGGCCTGGCGTGCGGGGGACCCGGTTCGATTCCCGGCCAGGGCACATAGGAGAAGCACTTATTTGCTTCTCCAACCCCCCCCCTCCTTTCTCTCTGTCTCTCTCTTCCCCTCCCGCAGCCAAGGCTCCATTGGAGCAAAGATGGCCCGGGTGCTGGGGATGGCTCCTTGGCCTCTGCCCCAGGCGCTAGAGTGGCTCTGTTCGCGGCAGAGCAACGCTCGGGAAGGGCAGAGCATCGCCCCCTGGTGGACAGAGCATCGCCCCTGGTGGGCGTGCCGGGTGGATCCCGGTCGGGCGCATGCGGGAGTCTGTCTGACCGTCTCTCCCCGTTTCCAGCTTCAGAAAAAAAAATAAATAAATAAAAAAATACAGAACAGAATGATACAGAAACAAAACACATATGCCCAGAACACACACAGAATTTTGATACTGAAATGCTACAAATTCAGGGAAAGAATATACAATTCAATCAGTGATATTGGTAAAATTGACTACCTTAAGAAAAATATAAAAGTGGCTTCAGAGTTCATATCATGCATAGAAATATGCTAGACATATATTAAAAGTCTAATTATTAAAAGAAAAATATTTTAAAATATAAAATAACTTTATTATATTAAAGGTAGGAAGGAGTATCGTGTAAAACACACAACATAATGAACAAAAATCAATAAAGTTGGCCATGTTAAAATTAAAAACATGTATACATGTACATATATGAGACACCAAAAATAAATTTAAGTGAAGCTGTGGATTTATAAGAAGTATTTATAATGAACTTAAATAAACAAATACATATTAGTATCTTACACATATAAAAAATTTCAATAAGTCAATAAGTTAAAGAAAATGAACATGTTAATAAAAATGGATAAAGGACTTGAATAGAAATTCATAAAAAAGAAAAATTTGATGATTCAAAAGAGGTGGAACTTTTTTATAATTAGAAAAATTTATGTTAAAACAACAGAATTTCAAATCCATAATATTGAAAAACTTTAAAAATTAGATAATACTAAGTGATGAGGAAATCAGTAAATAAAATGTCATACAATAATAAAAACAGTGTAAATCTGTAAACAATTTGAAAATAGTTAATAAAACTAAAGATTCCCATATATCTCTACAATTTCATTTCTAAGTATTTACAGTCCCCAGAGCATTGTTACTAAAGTATGATCCTCTATCACCTAGCAGCTTGTTACAAATACAGTCTCAGGTGCACCCATATCTACCCAATCAAAAGCTGCTATTTAGTGAGATCTCTAAGTATTCTATATGTATATAAAATTTTGAGAAGAACTATTGAAGACAAGAGTACTACTTTTTAAAATTGGATGCACATTTGGGAAATCTGGGGTGTTTATAAAATAGGCTAATACATGGACTCGAATCCAGAAAAATTGAATTGTCAATTATATATTATATTCAAAAGCTTTCCAGATGATTTCACTGTACATCCATGCTAGAGAATCTCACATATGCACAAAAAACTTTATCAAAGATTATATAGTTTGAAAAAACAAAAATTCTTAACCCAAAATATCTATGGATTTATACTTTTATAGGTTATACAATAGTATCCTTAACTGCAGACAAAATGGTTTAACTAGGTCTACATGTATCAGTATTGACTACTTCAAAAAAAATGTTGAGTATAAGAAAAAAGAGAATCAGTGGCAAGTAGATAAATGGAACAGTTATGCAAATATACTCAACTAATCTTTGAAGAAGAAAAAAAGGCAATAGAATGGAGGAAAGAAAGTCTTTGCAATAAATTATGCTGCAACAATTGGACAACCATAAGCACAAAACAAATATAGACACCAACCTATACCTTTCACAAAAACAAACTCAAAATAAATCAACGAGCCTGACCAGGTGGTGGCACAGTAGATAGAGCATCAGACTGGGGCGCGGAGGACCCATGTTTGAAACCCCAAGGTTGCTGGCTTCAGCACAGGCTCATCTGGCTTGAGCAGGGGCTCACCAGCTTGGGCATGGGGTTGCTGGCTTGAACGGGGGATCATAGACATGACCACATGGTTGCTAGTTTGAGTCTGAGGTTGCTGGCTTGAGCAAGGGGTCACTCACTCTGCTATAGCAACCTGGTCAAGGCTCATATGAAATGAACAACTAAGGAAACTAAGGAGCCACAATGGAGAATTGTGCTTCTCATTTCTCTCCTTTTCTGCCTGTCTGTCCCTATCTGTCCCTATCTCTGTCATAAATGAATGAATGAATGAATGAATGAATGAATAAATAAATAAATAAATAAATAAATAAATAAATAAATAAAAATAGACCAAAAACCTAAATACAAAATACAAAACTATAAAACTCCTAGAAGATAACATACCAGAAACTCTAGATGACCTTAGGTATTTAGGTGACTTTTTATATACAACCAGAAAGGCATAATCCATGAAATAAATAAGTGAAACACTGGTCTGAATTAAAATTAAAAACTTCTGCTTTGTGAAAGACAATGCCAAAAGATCAGAACACAAGCCACAGCTTGGGATAAAGTATTTGCAAAAGACACATTTAATAAAGGACTATTATCCAAAATATGCAAAGAACCCTTTAAAGACAATGATAAAAAAACAACAACCCAATTTAAAAATTGGCCAAACACCTGAACACACATCTCACCAAAGGAGATATACAAATGACAAGCATATGAAAAAATTCTTCAAACCATGTCATCAGGGGAATGCAAATTACAACAAGAGTGACATATCATTAAAACTATTAAAATAGCCCAAATCTGGAACACTGACATCACTAAATGCTGAAGAGGATATGGAGCATTTAGGAACTCTCATACATTTGCTGGTGGGAATGCACAATGGTGCATCCACATTGGAAGGCAACCTGCTATTCTTTGTTTGTTTGGTTTTACAAAACTAGATTTGCACTTACTATATTGCCTAGCAATTGCACTCTTTGGTATTTAATCGCCAAGAGTTGAAAACTTATGTACACACACACACACACACACACACACACACACCCCTGTGTTAAAATGTTCATAGTATTTCTATTCATTATTGGCCAAACTTAGAAGCAAACAAGATATTCTTTAGTAGGAGAATAAGTGAATTAACTTTCATATGATGGCATGTTAAAAGGAAGTGAGTTATCAAGCCATGAAAATAAATGGAGGAAACTCAAATAAATATTACTAAGTGAAAGAGGCAAATTTGAAAAGGTTACATAATAAATAGTTCTACCTCTATGACATTAAGAAAAAGGCAAAATATGAAGATAGTATAGAAATAAGGATTAGGGGGTAAAAAGTGGGATGAATAGTCAAAGCATAGAGGATTTTTAGAGCAGTGAAA
This sequence comes from Saccopteryx leptura, assembly GCF_036850995.1. Lineage (NCBI taxonomy): Eukaryota > Metazoa > Chordata > Mammalia > Chiroptera > Emballonuridae > Saccopteryx > Saccopteryx leptura. Next base: position 145,960,229 of record NC_089505.1, read on the forward strand.
ATATTCTGCATGATATTATGATAGATATATGTTATTATGCATATTTTATAATCTATAGAATATACAATACTAAGAGTAAACCATAAAGTAAACTTTGGACTTTGGTTGATTTTGATGTGTGTTAGGTTCATCCATTTGAACAGATTATCACTTTGGTGAAAACTGGTAGGTATATGAGGGAGGTTGTGCATATGTGGGGGCAGGAAGTATATTGATAATCTTTTTACCATCCCTTCTATTTTGCTGTGACCTTAAACTGCTCTAAATATAAAATTTCAAAAAATAAAATAAAGTATTAATATAAAATTATATTTAATGGTCTTATAAAATTTTAAACATAATAAATATTCAATAGGAAAAGCATCAATTGGGAAAGAATTATACAGTATAAAAGTGTGATATTATTGATGAAAATACTTTTAAAATACATAAAATATTCTGTATATTATAATAATTGCATATATAATAAAATTAAAACATTCATAGGAGAAATACACAGTAACTTAGAGTAGATACATTGGGAAATCATGGAAGGGAAATTAGAAGTTAATGTTTATTTTCATATATTATTCACAAGTGAAATAAATCAATGTTATCAATGTTATCAATGGTTAAATTTGTGTATTGATATAATAATGTTGATATGCTTTTCAGTTATTTGTATTTTTCATTTTGAAATATTTTTAAACAAAATGTAGACTGTAAAGTTTCTTATTTTGTGAGGTATTGTGAACCAGAAAATGGGTCATGATACTTGAATGAAGATACAGCTTTGTAAAGTAAATGCTATGTAAGGATTAGTTGTAAGGATTATTAATAACATTATTTTAAGAGGAACTGAAACAAAAATCACAAAGATTAACTGTTATTGTTAATAAAAATAAATCCATGTAAAAGAAAGTGAAAGCATTAATCAGTTTTAAGGCTCTTTTTTTTGTTTGTTTTTGCTTAGTTTATAATTACTTGCTTATTACTTGTGCATAAAATTTATTCATTTCTTGTTTCCTCCATTCTTTTACATTTTTCTTATTTTTCTCAACCTATTATGTGTGATATGTAGGAATTACACAAGCAGATTATTACATACTTTTAATAAAAAATTTCTATATATTTGTCCAGCAGAATTGTAACAGGAAATGAATATTCTATATTAATAATATTAGTCTGACTATCCATAGAATAAAATTAAAGTAAGTACATACTAATAAAATAAACTTAAGAAAGAGTTTCTGTAAAGCTACACATGGTGACCTTATTAAATATTACCAATCTAGTAATCAAAGTGATGCACCTTGTAACAAATCGGAAATATATAATCAATACTATGCTTTTATACCTATGGCCAAGTTCTTGTTATGGTTGAACAGCCTTTTCACATCCAGCTGATGCACATCAACAGTTAGTTAACATCAGAGCGAGAAGAATGAATGCTCAGGCCATCCTCTACCCTTTCTGGACAGCCTGACCATAGGAACATGGAAACACCATAAAAACAGTAACTCTAATTTATGAGTTACTTGCTAGTTTCATTTGTAGATACAAGACCAAGAGGACCAAGGAAGTCCAGCCAGCCATGAAAATACAAAAGTCGCTTTCTTGAGAGAAACTGCACGTCTACCCTCCTTCTAGGAGCTCTGTGCCTCCCACATTCAATATTTTTTTTTATGTTTCCTCTATACAATCTGACCAAGGTGTCTGAGCTGTTGAAATGGGTTTCTGAGGACAGGATTCCCCTCATGTCTCAGGTGGCTGACACTTGAAAACCTCTTTCCTTTTCACAAGCAGCTGTGTCATGAATATTGGCCTTCCATGTCACAGCAGGCAGGCCAAACCTATGTTTGGTAACAGAATATTGATATTATGATAAAATTTAATTTTTTAAAACCAACAATGAGCCTGACCAGGTGGTGGCACAGTGGATAGAGCATCGGACTGGGATGCTGAGGACCCAGAATTGAGACCCTGAGGTCGCCAGCTTGAGCATGAGTTCATCTGGTTTGAGCAAAGCTCACCAGCTTGGACCCAAGGTCACTGGCTCGAGCAAAGGGTTACTTGGTCTGCTGAAGGCCCAAGGTCAAGGCACATATGAGAAAGAAATCGATGAACAACTAAGGTGTCGCAATAAAAAACTGATGATTGATGCTTCTCATCTCTCTCCATTCTGTCTGTCTGTCCCTATCTATCCCTCTCTCTGACTCTCTCTTTCTCTGAAAACAACAACAAAAACAATAAACAAAACTAATATAAGCAAACATACTACAACATCAATGAAAAAAATTTAATTAATTTTTTGTTATCTTTATTTTCAGGAAGGAAATACTATTTGACATGTGTCAGTGAATATAAAGCCAATGGATTGAGGCAAAAGGGGCAATATAAATATATACCTTCCCAAAACTATTTGAAAACTGTAAATTCACATTCCTCAAGAAGGAAGCAGTGTTTTGGTTAATGGTAGCTGTGAAAGAAATATCGGCTATCATCGGGACCAGACTAACTTCAACAGTCTTAGCCCCAGTGGACTGGTGCATATGTGCGTACACACATAAGTCTCAGATAAGCCAGCTCTTGGTCATGGAAATCCAGCTTTTGCAGCGATGCTGATGTGAACCTTGCTCTCCTGACTGCCTATCAGTTCAGTTCTAAATTCTAATGGGTAACTATTTGGTCATCCTGAATTTCTACCCAATATTCTGCCCTTGGCCACCACAGGCAATAGTATAATCTTCCTTCTAAGAATATGAATGCTTTCTCTGTGTGCTCTCTAACTCTGTCTCAAAAAGCATTGCAGAGCCTGGGCCACATTTCAGACAGTGTTGAATGAGTCCTATTATTTACACGTCTCCTTGCTTGAAGATATTTTTGAGATGCTCTGCCAATGCATTATCATCAAATACACTTTTCCCCTTAATTTTGGAAGTAATTATAAAGTTATTACTCTCTTTCAACCCATTCAAAAACAATGTTGATATCATGCTTTTTTCATCATGTTTAAATTGTCTAGAAAGTGGAGTGAAATTAAGACCAGAGGAGAGGTTTAAACAATTCGGATTTAGCAAAACCTAGTATGACCGAGTTGCTTGTTTTAAGACACTGAAGAATGCCACATAATTAGTTGAAAGAATTTTCAAAATGAATTTCAGATTAAAAAATACTTTGTTGATTTTATCTATCCAGAAGTTGGTAATTATCTATCATTCACAAGGTACTGTTCTCCCTTAAACAAAGCAGATGTCACACTTCCTAATCTCTGAGCAAGCCAGAAACCACACAAGTAGAAAGAGATATCACAAAGGGAGGAAGTATATTTCTCAGTATCAAATAACGTAATATTAACTAGGTGCTGGATGTGTTGAGGAGCGCTTTTGCTTGGAGTGCTAGGGAAGACTTTTGAAATGTTGTACGTTTTACATAGGGGCCTGGTGTACAGTATTAGGGGTTGAAAGGAGCCGTGGCTTAGGAATTTTTACAAAGTACATATCACTGGAGCCTATTCAATAGTTGTCAGATGGTAGAAAAAATGATTTGTATTACTAGAGAGGAGAAGAGACTTCAAACAAGGAGGAGTTTTTTACAGAAAGTTCATTAACTTGTTCAGATTACTTAGCTGTTAACTGGGAATGTAGAATTCAAAGAGCAGTTCTGACTCAAGCCTGATTTTTGTCTACAAGGCTATTCAGCAGGAAAAGAGAGAGAGAGAAATACTAGATACTTATAAAACATACTCTAAAGAGAAGAGGAGCAGATTACATGGAAAAACCTTAAAAGTTCACAGGGCTAGGAAAAAATATTAGGGCCTTGCTTTTATAATCATTTTTGACCTTCTATTTTGTGAGTGTGCCCATGAATGCATCACGACATGGATGTAGGAACATTTTATATAAACAGCTGAATCTACTTTATATATATATATATATATATATATATATATATATATATATATTACTCTGCATTATTAAATCTAAATCTTTACTTACCTATCTTAACAGACTGTGGGTCGCTCGAGGGTAGGGAAAAAAATATTGTATTGGTTTGTGTTCTTTTTTTTTTTTTTTTTTTTTTTTCTTTTTTTTAATAAATTTTTATTAATGGTAATGGGATGACATTAATAAATCAGGGTACATATATTCAAAGAAAACATGTCTAGGTTATTTTGTCATTAAATTATGTTGCATACCCCTCGCCCAAAGTCAGATTGTCCTTCGCCACCCTCTATCTAGTTCTCTGTGCCCCTCCCCCTCCCCCTAACTCTCCCCCTGTCCTCCCTCCCCCCACCCCTGGTAACCACCACACTCTTGTCCATGTCTCTTAGTCTCATTTTTATGTTCCACCAATGTATGGAATCATGTAGTTCTTGTTTTTTTCTGATTTACTTATTTCACTCCTTATAATGTTATCAAGATCCCACCATTTTGCTGTAAATGTTCTGATGTCATCGTTTCTTATGGCTGAGTAGTATTCCATAGTGTATATGTGCCACATCTTCTTTATCCAGTCTTCTATTGAAGGGCTTTTTGGTTGTTTCCATGTCTTGGCCACTGTGAACAGTGCTGCAATGAACATGGGGCTACATGTGTCTTCACGTATCAATGTTTCTGAGGTTTTGGGGTATATACCCAGTAGAGGGATTGCTGGGTCATAAGGTAGTTCTATTTGCAGTTTTTTGAGGAACCACCATACTTTCCTCCATAATGGTTGTACTACTTTACAGTCCCACCAACAGTGAATGAGGGTTCCTTTTTCTCCACAGCCTCTCCAACATTTGCTATTACCCGTCTTGTTGATCATAGCTAATCTAACAGGGGTGAGGTGGTATCTCATTGTAGTTTTGATTTGCATTTCCCTAATAACTAATGAAGCTGAGCATTTTTTCATATATCTGTTGGCCATTTGTATCTCTTCCTGGGAGAAGTGTCTATTCATGTCTTCTTCCCATTTTTTTATTGGATTGTTTGTTTGTTTGTTGTTGAGTTTTATGAGTTCTTTGTAAATTTTGGAAATTAGGCCCTTATCTGAGCTGTTGTTTGAAAATATCATTTCCCATTTAGTTGGCTGTCTGTTTATTTTTATATCAGTTTCTCTTGCTAAGCAAAAACTTTTTATTCTGATGTAGTCCCATTCATTTATCTTTGCCTTCACTTCTCTTGCCATTGGAGTCAAGTTCATAAAATGTTCTTTAAAACCCAGGTCCATGAGTTTAGTACCTATGTCTTCTTCTATGTACTTTATTGTTTCAGGTCTTATATTTAGGTCTTTGATCCATTTTGAATTAATTTTAGTACACGGGGACAGGCTGTAGTCGAGTTTCATTCTTTTGCATGTGGCTTTCCAGTTTTCCCAACACCATTTGTTGAAGAGGCTTTCTTTTCTCCATTGTGTGTTGTTGGCCCCTTTATCAAAGATTATTTGACCATATATATGTGGTTTTATTTCTGGACTTTCTATTCTGTTCCATTGGTCTGAGTGTCTATTTTTCTGCCAATACCATGCTGTTTTGATTATTGTGGCCCTATAATATAGTTTAAAGTCAGGTATTGTAATGCCCCCAGCTTCATTCTTTTTCCTTAGGATTGTTTTGGCTATTCGGGGTTTTTTATAGTTCCATATAAATCTGATGATTTTTTGTTCCATTTCTTTAAAAAATCTCATAGGGATTTTGATGGGAATTGCATTAAATTTGTATATTGCTTTGGGTAATATGGCCATTTTGATTATATTTATTCTTCCTATCCAAGAACAAGGAATATTTTTCCATCTCATTGTATCTTTTTCGATTTCCCTTAACAATGCTTTGTAATTTTCATTATATAGGTCCTTTACATTCTTTGTTATGTTTATTCCTAGGTATTTTATTTTTTTTGTTGCAATCGTGAAGGGGATTATTTTTTTGAGTTCGTTTTCTAATATTTCATTGTTGGCATAGAGAAAGGCTATGGACTTCTGTATGTTAATTTTGTATCCTGCGACCTTACTGTATTGGTTTATTGTTTCTAATAATCTTTTTGTGGAGTCCTTCGGGTTTTCGATGTATAGGATCATATCATCAGCAAAAAGTGATACCTTTACTTCTTCTTTTCCAATATGGATGCCTTTTATTTCTTTGTCTTGTCTGATTGCTCTGGCCAGAACTTCTAGCACCACGTTAAATAAGAGTGGAGAGAGTGGACAACCCTGTCTTGTTCCTGATTTAAGGTAGAAAGTCCTCAGTTTTTTGCCGTTTAAAATGATGTTGGCTGATGGTTTATCATATATGGCCTTTATCATGTTGAGATATTTTCCTTCTATACCCATTTTGTTGAGAGTCTTAAACATAAAATTGTGTTGTATTTTATCAAAAGCCTTTTCTGCATCTATTGATAAGATCATGTGGTTTTTGTTCTTTGTTTTGTTGATATGGTGTATTACGTTAACCGTTTTGCGTATGTTGAACCATCCTTGAGATTCTGGGATGAATCCCACTTGATCATGATGTATTATTTTTTTAATATGTTGTTGTATTCGGTTTGCCAGTATTTTGTTTAGAATTTTAGCATCTGTATTCATTAGAGATATTGGTCTGTAGTTTTCTTTCTTTGTGCCATCCTTGCCAGGTTTTGGTATGAGGGTTATGTTGGCCTCATAAAATGTGTTTGGAAGTATTGCTTCTTCTTCAATTTTTTGGAAGACTTTGAGTAGAATAGGAACCAAGTCTTCTTTGAATGTTTGATAGAATTCACTAGTATAACCATCTGGGCCTGGACTTTTATTTTTGGGGAGGTTTTTAATAGTTTTTTCTATTTCCTCCCTGCTGATTGGTCTGTTTAGGCTTTCTGCTTCTTCATGACTCAGTCTAGGAAGGTTGTATTGTTCTAGGAATTTATCCATTTCTTCTAGATTGTTGTATTTGGTGGCATATAATTTTTCATAGTATTCTACAATAATTCTTTGTATATCTATGATGTCTGTGGTGATCTCTCCTCTTTCATTTTGGATTTTATTTATTTGAGTCCTGTGCCTTTTTTCCTTGGTGAGTCTTGCCAAGGGTTTGTCAATTTTGTTGATCTTTTCAAAGAACCAGCTCCTTGTTTTATTGATTTTTTCTATAGTTTTTCTGTTCTCTATTTCATTTATTTCTGCTCTGATTTTTATTATCTCCTTTCTTCGGCTGGTTTTGGGTTGTCTTTGTTCTTCTTTTTCTAGTTCCTTAAGGTGTGAAGTTAAGTGGTTTATTTCGGCTCTCTCTTGTTTGTTCATATAGGCCTGAAGTGATATGAACTTTCCTCTTATTACTGCTTTTGCTGCATCCCAGAGATTCTGATATGTCGTATTTTCATTTTCATTTGTCTGTATGTATCTTTTGATCTCTGCGCTTATTTCTTCTTTGACCCATTCATTTTTTAGAAGTATGTTGTTTAGTTTCCACATTTTTGTGGGTTTTTCCCCCTCTTTTTTATAGTTGAATTCTAGTTTCAAGGCTTTATGATCAGAAAATATGCTTGGTACAATTTCAATTTTTCTAAATTTGCTGATATTGTCTTTGTGGCCCAACATATGGTCAATTCTTGAGAATGTTCCATGTACACTAGAGAAAAATGTATACTCTGTCGCTTTGGGATGAAGTGTCCTGTAGATGTCTATCATATCCAGGTGTTCTAGTATTTCGTTCAAGGCCACTATATCTTTATTGATTCTCTGTTTGGATGACCGATCTAGAGCCGTCAGCGGAGTATTGAGGTCTCCAAGTATGATTGTATTTTTGTTAGTTTTTGTTTTAAGGTCAATAAGTAGCTGTCTTATATATTTTGGTGCTCCTTGGTTTGGTGCATATATATTAAGGATTGTTATGTCTTCTTGATTCAGTGTCCCCTTAATCATTATGAAGTGACCATTTTTGTCTTTGAGTACTTTTTCTGTCTTGTAGTCAGCATTATCAGATATGAGTATTGCTACACCTGCTTTTTTTTGGGTGTTGTTTGCTTGGAGTATTGTTTTCCAGCCTTTCACTTTGAATTTGTTTTTATCCTTGTTGCTTAGATGTGTTTCTTGTAGGCAGCATATAGTTGGATTTTCTTTTTTAATCCATTCTGCTACTCTGTGTCTTTTTATTGGTAAGTTTAATCCATTTACATTTAGTGTAATTATTGACACTTGTGGGTTCCCTACTGCCATTTTATAAATTGCTTTCTGTTAGTTTTGTATCTAGTTTGATTCTTCTCTTTTGTTTTTCTATCATTTGTTTCTGTTTGTTTGTGTTCCATACTTCTTTCCTCTGTTGCTACCTTTTTTAAGTCATGTGTTTTTGTGGTGGTTTTTTCTAGGGTGGTTACCATTAAGTAATGAAAAGGGTACCTACCATATTCATTGTAGTACCCTATCTTATAAGTATTTCTGCACTTCATCGTCCTTTGCTACTGTTAATCTCCATTCTCTCCCCCCCTTTTTTTTTTCTTTGTTGTCACAGTTTAAGTTTGGTTTTATTGTGTTCTTGGTGGAGCTGTTACTTGTGGTGTTGTTTTCTTTTGTTCTTTGAATCTGGTTGGAAAACCCCCTTTAGTATTTCCTGGAGTGGGGGCTTTCTCGTGATAAATTCTCTCATCTTTTCTGTATTTGTGAATGTTTTTATATCTCCTTCATACTTGAAGGATAGCTTTGATGGGTATAGTATTCTTGGCTGAAAGTTCCTCTCTTTCAGGGCTTTAAATATTGGGGTCCACTCTCTTCTAGCTTGTAGAGTTTCTGCTGAGAAATCTGATGATAATCTAATAGGCCTTCCTTTATATGTTGTACTCTTCTTTTCCCTGGCTGCCTTGAGAATTTTTTCTTTGTCATTGGTTTGTGTCATCTTTATTATGATGTGCCTTGGAGTGGGTTTGTTGGGGTTAAGAAAACTCGGTGTTCTGTTTGCTTCTTGAATTTGAGGCTTTAGTTCTTTGCACAGGCTTGGGAAGTTCTCGTCTATTATTTGTTTGAGTATATTCTCCATTCCATTTTCTTTCTCTTCTCCCTCTGATATACCTATTATTCTTATGTTATTCTTTCTGATGGAGTCAGATAATTCCTGTAGGGCTTTCTCGTTTTTTATTATTTTTGAGTCTCTTTCTTCTTCTCTCTGTTGTGCCTCAAGTTGTTTGTCTTCTATTTCACTAATCCTATCTTCAATCTGGGTTGTTCTGCTAGCTAAGCTTGTTACCTCGTTTTTCAGCTCGTGAATTGAGTTTTTCATTTCTGTTTGATTTGTTTTTATAGTTTCAATTTCCTTGGTAATATATTCTTTGTGTTCATTGAGTTGTTTTCTGATCTCCCTATATTGCCTTTCCGTGTTTTCTTGTATATCTCTGAGTATTTTTAAGATTTCTATTTTAAATTCTCTGTCATTTAGCTCCAAGGCTTCCAATATGTTAAGTCTTTTCTCCATAGATTTTTCCACATCTATTTGTGTTACCTCTCTTTCTTTTGTATCCATAATATTCGATTTCCTCTTTCTTATTGGCATCTGAGGGTGGTCTTGTTGATAGCACACAGGCGCACTTTCTCGCGGCTTGAATGAGCGTCCCTGGGGTAGCTTCCTCCACACCCTCGTCTCTCAGATTCGAGTGATAACAGTCCTATTGCTTTCAGTTTGCTCCGAAGATAAATTTTCCTGTTTCTAGTTGATAAATTTGTTGTGATTTTGGGGAGATCTGTCGGACGCGCTGCTCACGGCGCCATTTCCGTGACGTCACTCCTTGGTTTGTGTTCTTAATCAGTGGGAGAATGTCTGATATATTTTAGGTGTTCAAAAATCCTACTTTGCTCCTCTCCCCATCATTGTTCCTTATCGCCATAACACATCATTCATATCCTTATATTCCACTTTCAAAATCATTTGCTTTTTTTTTCACATGCAATTCTTTTTGCCCTGATGGCATTGCCATCTTCCTTGTTAACAGAGCTGTCCCTCTATTTCTATATGTGCCTACCCCTCCACTGAGCATGGAGCTGGTTCCTTTCAATGACCTATGGGATTCATTACATTAGTTCCCCTGCAGTCTCTAACATCATCCAGTGTTTCACCTTGATTGGGTCATTCACATAACACATGTTGCAATTTTTGTAATCTTAAAAATAAAAAAGGAGACAAGAACAGAAAAACAACACAGAATCTCTTAAACACTCTTCCCCTTCAAATATTGCATCACTTTTACAGGAAAACTCCTTTAAATAGTGCCTATGCTCACAATCCCAACTTTCTCAATATCCTTCTTTCTTGACTTCATTTTAATTAAACTTCCAGCAGCACTTCTAATCTGTATTACCTTCTCTCTTATTACTTCACAATGACACATGTTGTTTCATCAGGTGGCCAGTTCTCAGTTCTCATTTTACTTAATATAACTGAGCATTTTTTTTTCTCCTTGAAAAAAAACTTTCTCATTTTGCTTCCAGGATATCACTCTCTCCTGGATTTCTTTTTCCATGGTCTTGCCTTCCAGTCAGCTCTGCTGATCCTTCCTATCTCACTGGCCTCCTGATGTTGGAGACTCTCAGGAATGAATCTTTGGACATCTTCTTTAATATCCATTATTCTCTTAGTGGTCCCATTAGATTTCATGATTTTAAATAGCAAGTCAATAGCAAACAGCTCTTCCCTGAATTGGAGGCATAGATCTTTTTTGCTGAATTATAGACACTACATCAGCCTTCTCAGCATCTCTACTTGTGTGCCTAACGTATACCTCAATCTGAACATGTCCAACAAGAATTCTTATTATTCCCACTCAAATGTTCTATGCTGTCAGCCTTTCTTTTCTCAATTACTGATAACTGATGCTTCCAATGTTCTCAAAACAAAATCCTTAATGTCACACTTAGATTCTCCCTTTTTCACACACTTTAGATCCAATGTTAGCATAACATTTTTGCTTTGTCTTCAGAGCCTCCTTACTGTTCTTCCTGCTGCCATTCTTCTCCTCATATCAATCATCAACAGAGAAGCCAAAATAATATAAATAAAATAAATCAGATTACATTGCCGTTCTGCTCAAAACATTCCAGTAGTTTTCCATCTCTTGTGGATCTCATTGTGTCATGTTGTTGGTCACAATATGGATGTTAAAGGTGAATCTGGTGAGAACTCAGAAAGAAAAGAGGAGAGCTACACAGAAAGCTTCTATCATCTCAGAGAACACATAGATCATCCTCACAGATACTATTAGAAATATCAACATTAAGAGTGCTTCTTATGCGGTATCAGATGGAAATGAGGTCTATGTTATTGGCTTCTAGAGGAAAGACTATCTTTCTTATACAATAGCAAAGAATGTGGGTAAATTGTGATATATTGTTTCATGAAAAGTAGAACTTATAAACTATGAAATTGAATAGTTAACAAAGAAGGTTTCTAAGCAAAGTGTTGAAGGTGAAGCTAGGTTCTTGCTGTTTATAGTAAAATACAGAGGAGAGAGATGGAATGAAGAAGGATTTATTAAGCAAAAAGGAACCAGAACTTAAAGATTTGGAAAATTCTCAGCCTTTCCCTATTGTCAAAATTAGAAAGCGTGCTTTGGAAAGAAAGCCAAGAATGGGACTGGATAATCACTCCATAAATCTATTTCCCATGGACATAATCAACCCTATCAGCAGAAGCCAAGATAGGACAATAGAGATCTTCAGCTACTAATAAGTCTTACCCTTCAAGAAAAGGAAACCTATGGCTTCTGAGATCATGAGGGCCACCATTCCCCCCACAAACCCAGTGCACACAGACCCAGAGGGCAAGGCTGTTGTTTCTTCCTATTTCAGGGTAAGGTCATCTCCTGGGTTTTAGTGTCCCATAATGACTCTGCAAAGAACCATGGGGCAGAGACCTCAATGAAAAAAGGGGATGGAATAGAAGCCTAGAGTCTGTAGAGGAGACACTGCAACCCAGGTGGACTCCGAGGTAGAGCATCCAACCAGAGGGGATCAAGTAGAATTTGTATTGATAGGTTTGGATTTATTTGGGACCCCTTACCTCTTTTTTCTATCTGATTTCTTTCTTTTTCAAATGAGAGTGCTTAACCCATCCCACTGCTGCATTGTGTAAATGCATAACTCGTCTGATTTCATATTCAGAGCTGGAAAGAAATGTTGCTTCAGAGTAAACCATACTTAGAGTCTCACCCATACCTGATTTAGAAGACATTTACATGATACTTTGGACTTAGAATTGATATTAAAATGGGTTAATTTTAATTTTAAAGGAAAATGGATTTCCTTCCTTGACAAATAATAATTTCACCATTCAACTTCCAGTGCCTCCAGTGTAAATATAAAATATTAAATTTTATGTTAAAATAAGTAATATTTTATTAGATACAAAATAGAATCAAAATAAAGTAATAAGTCAAATACCAGTCTTAAATGAAAGAGAAAATGTTTGATGATATTAAGGAGAAAAATTGGAAATTAAAATCACAACAATAATATTTTCATCATTTCTGACATTTATATGAACATTTTAATGTAATATTTAAAAATTATTACTAAGAATATGACACTTCTTTTTGACTCTTGTTTATTCATGTGTTATAAATTTGATAATAAGCAGCAATCACATGCTTTGAATGTTGCTAGGTGAATTAATTAATAAGAACAAATATGACAGTTCTAAGAGATTTTGTCCAAGGTCCAGTGGCTGGCTTCCCAGTACTGTGTAAGTACAGCACATATTCATACACAGACACCATTCAATTTATGTTCATGTGTGAAATCACAGAGATGGCTATGTACTCTTTTTGAATATCACTTTCAAATAACACTCTAGCACAATTTTACAGATAGTTGGAATGTTGTGTTTAGGTAGAGATTTCATTGTAAGCTCATTACAGTTTGCAAACAATATTTACTAATTCTTATGTTTCATTTTGTAAAATGCTTACCTACTTGCCTACTTTAATGTATAATAAGAGAACTGACATTCATTTGAACCTGGTTTATTTAAATGACAATTATTTTATTCATGTTCTTAGTAACAAGCATTAGAATGGCAAATAGAAATTAAATAGTTACTGAAAAATGATGACTATAGAAAATCTGCTTTTACAAACTGCTCAAACTCTCATTACCAAAATAAAAATGATTGAGAGTAATACTAAAACAATATAAAGATTTCAGACTACTACTTTTTTGCAATAACTTTGTGTGCAAAATATCTGCCACTCTTTTACCAAGAAATTTCCACTATTATTTTTAAAATTAAGAAAGATCTAATTCAATCATCTCAATTTTGGATTGGATAATAAATAATTATAAGATATGCCATGAAAAATCATATAACAATAAAGAAAGTCTTTGCTATCCTATTTGTTTTTGGCCATATTCTTTTAATCAGTTGTTGTTTCTGTCAGGCCAAAAAAAAAAAAAAAAAACTATAGTAAAGATGATATTGAGATTTTTAAGAAAATATTTTATAAGAGTCACAAATCCAACTTCTGAAGCTAAGCACCATTGGAATGAAAAAATTACCTTATAGTTGTATCTTTCATACTGGAGTGGGAATCTTTATGATTTGGGACTTTGACTGGTCAAAGAGTAAAGCCTTGTGGTAATCAAGATTTTTAATACTGTAATATAAGAACTATCAAGTGAGTATGTAGAGCTATGCAATGTACAAAAATAATTACCACTCAAAAACTTTTTGGAAACATCCTCCTATACCCGCCCTTAAGAAAAATCCAGCAGATATTTTTCTTACCTCAACTATAGCTTTCTTGTGTCACAGCCAAACTGGCTTTAAAATTTTTAATATAAGTATTAGTTCATATTTGTGGGGAAATTATTATTTGCCTAGAATTGTGGTAAACAATTTTTATACATTGTCCCATTTCATCCTTACAACAACCCTTTAAGTAATGTTCTCATTCTATTGAATAAGTCTTTTAAAAATGAGTAGTTGAGTAATCTGCCAAAGGTATAAGACAGGTACATGTCAGAGTTAGGCTAAGATTCAAATGCCTTTCGGCACTAACATCTTTGCTCTTAATCACCATTCTGTAATTTTAGTGTACCATACAAATTTAAGTACCACACAGATATATTCATCTATTTTTGAAATAAATACTCTAAGGGAAGTTTTGAAGAGTTTCTGGAATGTATATAACATTGAATTTTGTGTAATTTGGCTAATAAAGACTAATTTAATATTTAAACTTTGAACATTAATGAATAGAGAGATTGAACATTTTTTGTAATAGGTAAGAAAATATAAATTAAACAAATAAATAACAACAAACATACTAAAAAATAGAAAAAAGGACAGTGATACTATAATACAAATCTAATGATTTAATTCCTTGTGAAGAGTAACTGGATTAATAGAAATCTTTCATGTTTCACTGCATACAATGATTCTTGTGCTGTTACAGATTTAGGCCCAGTTTATACTTTTTTTTTTTTTTAACGTTTACAAAGTATAAGGTAACATCATTTCAAAATTTTATAAATCAACATTTCAACCAAGGAGACCTAACTGAATATTGAAAATACAACAAAGAAAAGAAAGCCTCTTCAAATAAATGGTGCTGGAAAAATTGGAAAACCACATGCAAAAGAGCAAAACTAAACTACTGTTTGTCCCCATATACCAAAATTAACTGAAAATTGATCAAAGACCTAAATATAAGGCCTGAAACAACAAATTATATAGAAGAAAATACAGGTAATAAACTGATAGGCCTTGGTCTAAGAGAGGATTTAATGAATTTGACCTCAAAGGCAAGGGAAGTAAAAGCAATATTAAATGAATGGGACTATGAAACTAAAAAACTTCTACACAGCAAAGAAACTGCCAACAAAACAAAAGGCAATAAACTGAACGGGGAAAGATATTTGTAAACAACAGTTCCAACAACGGGTTAAAATCCAAATTATATAAAGAATTCATACAACTCAACACCAAACAGACAATCCAGTTAAAAAATGGGAGAAGACTTAAACAGACACTTCTCACAAGAGGACAGACAGACAAATCTCCATTGCTCAACTTCTGTAGGTATTAGGGAAGTGCAAATCAAAACAATAATGACATGATTTTGTATACATAACAGAATGTACTTTATTTGCTCTGAATCCAAGGCAATACTAGTTCTTAACTTCTGAAAGCATTAAAAGGAAAATAAAGAGGATCATTTGTATAATTTCTTTCCCCAATTCATTTGTATAATTTCTTTTCCCATTTCCTAATTACATAATGTATTTTAGAAAAAGGAGAGAACAATAGAAAGAAATGGGAGATTTTTCAGAGTGGTAAACACCCAAAAAGGATATGCAAGTTTTTTTCGCCGGAGAGTAAATTATCTAAAGCTTTTAAATGAATGCATACCAAGCTGGCTCAAAGCAAATAAAAATTACAACAACAACCCTATCTATGTGTAGTTTGTTTTCTATATATGGCAATTTGTCACTGGCTAGCAAACCTAATAAGAATGTATGTATGTGGTTTTTGCCATTTACATGATTAGATCCTTAACAGCATTGTGATTGAGGAACAACCCTTTAAGGATCTCCATCTATTGCTTATTAAACTTACATCTCCATATGCACGAAAGCAGCAGCACCAGCAAGACTGACAAGATAAGTGATGGCTATATCAGAAAGAAAAATGCCTATGCCTCCATTCATCATTTGTTTCCAATTTACTGGTGTTGTGGAAGCATGAGGGCCCTTTTGGAAAGTCTGCTCTTCTGAGGTTTTGATTAACCTGTGTCATCATACCTCTCCCGTCATCATTACACAAGGCAGTTAAGTAAATAGACACAAGAGGTGTTGGCTTTGTCTCTCGAAATTTATTGCCATGGATATTCAGCTAGCTAAATCATTTACCTCACTTTCCAAAGAGTGATTTAAGTGTCATGCACATAGTGAAACAATAGCAAACTAAGTCGCCATAATCATTCATTCATTCATTCACAAAATATTTCTTGGGCATTACCTACAAGATTTCTCAAGCTCTTTCTTAGGCATTGAGGTTATGAAGATAAATGAAGTGTGCTTTCCATGTCTTTTGCAATATAATGCAGCTAGATAATAAAATACTAATTAAACATCCAATGTTTAAAAAAATATTCCCTTTATCAAAGATACTCATGGCCCTGGCTGATGGATCAGTGGACAGAACGTTGGCCTGGCATATGGACATCTCAGTTTAATTCCAGTCAGGGCACACAGAAGTGACTTCCCCCCTACCTCTACCCTCTCCCCCTTCTCTCCCTTTTGCCCTTCCACAGTCAGTGGCTCAATTGGTTAAGCATAGTCCAGGGCACGAGGATAGCTCTGTTGGCATGCATCAGCCTCAGGTGCTAAAAATAGCAGAGCACTCGAGCATCAGCCCTAGATGGGTTGCCGGGTGGACCCTGGTTGGGGCGCATGCAGGAGTCTGCCTCACTACTCCCCTTCTCTCATGCAAAAAATAAATAAAAATAAATAATTTTTCTATTAACTGTTTTCTGAATTATAAGAACATCATTGGTTTTTACGGCATAGAGATTTCTGCCAAAAGAAGCTGATATACCCGATTTGGTACTGAGAAGTAAGCAGTGATAAGTATGTGTTGTGTGTGTGCATGCATACACACACATGCATGTGTAGATACAACACTCTAAAAGGACTCCAGTGTGGCTTGAGTTACTCATACAAAAATGTAACATTAACTCAGAAGTTTTTTATTCTCTTGTGATCCTAAAACATTTGTAGTTTAGAAAGGATTTCTTTGTGCAAGGCAAGGGAAAATGTAAAATAAAGAAGAATCTATGGTTTGGTATGAAGGGAAATTAAAACCACTTCAGACAAATAGCAGTAATTGTCTGTAAAAAGATATTACAAAAGGTTTTATTGTCAGTGAACTGTGATGGTTGATCCAAATGAAGTTGATTATGAGCCATGAGCTGCTTTACATTAGAGGAAATAATACATTTTCATTTACTCGAGCTAGCAATCTGTACTATTAATAGTTATTAAAGCTCCGACTTAACTGGCAATGGCAGACAAGGGAGCAGGTCAGGGGAAGGAAGAGGGCTCTTTCACTAAGGAGGTTGAGTTTCCTTTGTGTTCTAGGACCTTATGGTGACTCCTCTATTCATTGAAATAAAGAAAAAGTCATTTCAAATGATCTAATAATGATATTTTAAAAATCATAGTGTTTAGTCTACACAGAGAATGCAATTAACAGCATGACGCACTTCCTTCCAGAATCTCTAGTCTGTGTTTGAGCCACTCACCTTATAGTTAATTTTACAATTTTCCAGTAAGGTAATTTAATCACTTCCATGGATAAAACTGGAACAGTATTAAAACTGAATCAAAGATATAATATTAAAATGCATTAAAAGCTTTTTAATGAGTTTACTGGAATAGCAATATTATACAAGACATATTTTAACCCTTGTTTATGAAGGTATGCCTTTCTCAAATTTCCTTTTCTATAAAAGGGACATTCCTCAGCCTAAATATCAAGAAAAAATTCCATTAACATTCTAGTGGTTTTAAACCGGAGATAGAATAGCAAAATATTCTGCTTATGGTTTCTGTGAAACACCTTTATGGGAACTCCAGTTACCCTGTTAGGAGGTCTTGACCACTTGGCCCAGTGGTAGAGCATCAGCACTGCGTGTGGATGTCCCAGGTTTGATTTCCGGTCAGGGCACAGGGGAGAAGTGACCATCTGTTTTTCCATCCCTCGTCTTCCCCTTCTCTCTTTTCTCTTCCCTTCCCACAGCCATGGATTGATTGGTTCGAGCACATTGTCCCTGATGCTGAGGATTGCTCAGTGGAGCCTATGCCTCAGGTACTAAAAATAGCTCATTTGTGAGCATGACCCCAGATAGTCAGAAAATTGGGCCCAGATGGAGGTTGCTGGGTGGATCCTGGTTGGGGCACATGCAGAAGTCTATCTCCCTATCTTCCCTCCTCTCACTTCAGAAAAAAAAAAGAAAAAAATCTTTCAGGATATTGTACCATCACTGTGTAAAAATACTGAAGGCAAAGCCCCTTTTAATAACTGTTTACTATCTTCTAGGCACTATGCCATATATTATTTATTTTAATAGCAACCTCTAAGAGAGTATTGTCGTCATTTATTTAAGAAGGAATTAAAGTTTAGAAAACTCGAGTTCCTTGTATCAGATAACAAAGCTAGCTAACTTTCCCTCTGACTGGAATGCTTCTTTTGTATAAGTGGGTCCTCTTGTCATTCAGATCTGAGCACCAATGTCACTCCCTTGGAGAGGCCTTGCCTGACGACTTTATTAAATAGCAGTGGATCTCTCAGCAAAGTCAGTGACCATCTCATTAATTCATGTTTTTTTTTATAGCACTTACAATTTGAAATGACCTTAATTATGTATGTATGCATCTATCATCTATCTATCTATCATCTATCTATCTATCTATCTATCTATCTATCTATCTATCTATCTATCTATCTATCTATCTATCTATCATCTATCTATCATCATCTATCTATCCATCAATCTATCTATGCATGGTCTTTCTCCTTTCCTACCTTACCGCTAGAATGTAAGCCTTTGAAAGGAGAACTTTTCAATTTGTTTACTTTTGTTTCTCAACCTTTTGAATAGTGCCTTACACTTGGTAGTTGTTAAATTAATATTTTTAGAATAAATGTGTGAATGAATGAATGAGTGAATTAATAGAATAATAGAGCCAACATTCAAAACCAGGTCTTTTGATTCAATATCTAATGCTCTTCTACTATATCACATTGCCTGCAGATATTTTATTTTATTTATTTATTTTTGTTACAGGGACAGAGAGAGAGAAAGACAGAGAGAGGGACAGATAGGGACAGATAGTCAGGAAGGGAGAGAGATGAGAAGCATCAACTCTTTATTGTGGCTCCTTAGTTGTTCATTGATTGCTTCCTCATATGTGCCTTGAATAGGGGAATGCAGCAGAGCGAGTGACCCCTTGCTCAAGCCAGTGACCATGGGGTCATATCTATGATCCCATACTCAAGCCAGTGACCCTGCACTCAAGCTGGTGAGTCCCCACTCAATCCAGATGAACCCTCGTTCAAGCTGGCAAACTTGGGGTTTCAAGCTGGTCCTTTGCATCTCAGTCTCTATCTACTGTGCTTCCACCTACCTGGTCAGGTGCCTGCAGATACTTTGAATCTGAGGATTCCAATCAGGTCTCTGTTCCTTGCAAGTACAAAGGAAACAATTCTTCAGCTCACTGTGTTATTGAAAATATCTGTAATCAACACCCTCTTCTTCCTGCTCTTTTTCTATTTGTCAGTCTCTTTTTCCATTTCTTGTAATTTGGTGCCTTTTCTATGATTAGTCAACTCTACCCTTATGTTCTAGAGAGAAAGTATGTGTGTGTATGAGAGAGAGAGAGAGAGAGAGAGAGAGAGAGAGAGAGAGAGAAGCATTCATTTGTTGTTCCACTATTTATGTACTCATTGGTTACTTTTCATATGTGCTCTGACAGGTGTGGAACTCACAACCTTGGTTTTTCAGAACAATGCTCTAACCAACTGGCTTTATTTGTTGGATTTCAAAGTGAATCAATAAGATAGACTCCTTTCAAGCACCCCAGTTCGCTCATCCAAATTATCCTTTACAACACTCATTTAGGAAACTCAGAAAACCCAATAAAATCAGACTATTTGCCTAGATACTTGCTGTCTAGTCTTAATTCAAGTTCATGACCAAAAAACTCAAATTAGAACTGAATGTGTGCAATTCAAATCACTTTTTTATACTGGCTTTCCAGTGTTCAACAAAGTCACAGCTTCTCTTTCCTCAAATCTCCAAATGATTCTCCTTTCTTTTCACCTCTCTTCCCCAATTACGGTGTATGCCTTTAGTGGAAAACTTGTAGAAAATCTCTTCTTACACCTAAATCTATCACTTAATTTGCACATGTACTGACACTCTGTCCTTTTGACTATTACCATGGATAAAATATCCCTGACTTTGTCAAAGGAAGTTCTTCAAATTGTACCTGTTTTACACTAGTATGACTTCTTAAAAACTTTCCTATTCAAATTATCCTTTTTTAAAATCAACAGTATCATTTCTTATTTTTTAGAGTCATCTTTTATCTCATTTTAAAAACGACAAAAACCTTCTTGACCCCTCCATCTAGCCTCCATTCCTTTATTTGCCTTCATTGTAAACTCACTTTCTAAGTTTCTATAGTTGCATTCTCTTCTTACACCTCTCCAATTAAAATTTTGCTTCTACCAGCTAGCACCAATGACATTAGTGTTGACATGGGGTATGCTGCACCATTCTTCTTTGAGAAAGCACCTGCTGTGCAGCACCAGGGGTGAGTGGTGAGTTGACTGCCTCAGCTGTCAGCATTTTCATGGCTGGCATTAGTTGCAGAGACATGCCTGTTTCAAATAGCAGACATTAGATGGCTGGGAAAGGCAGGCATATAAAGTCTCAGCCATTTTGTTGACATGAATCACTCTGGTGGCAATGTTAACTTTAGAACTCCCCTCACCAAGCTAGTCAAATAGTTCTTAGACATTTCTTGCAGTTTGACATTTTCCTTTACCAAGTCCTGCACACTTCCTTTTTCATTTCATGGCTATTGCTCCCTACTAAGCATCTTACAACCCCAAATCAGTAACTGCTTCCAGAGATTCCAACCTGTGACAGTCAGGACCAGGAGGGATTTGAAAAGGCAGATTGTAAGAGACGGTTTGGTCTTGAGAGCTGGATCACAAGCCAATGGCAACTCATCACTAGCAAGGAGAACACAGATGGCACCTTGGACAAAGTGGCCATCCAACTAAAACTTTCAACTTTGACAATTTGGTAGAGCATGAGGATATATGGATAGATGGGTGTGTATAAGCAGGTGATGTCACTGCTCTTATTTAAATGTAAGAAGAAAATACTCTATATACAAATAATAAGATTATATGGTTATTGCTAAGCAATAGGTTCTTCTATAACCAGACTGATGCAATGCAGTAGTCACTAGCATTTGTGGCTACTATGTACTTGAGGTCCAGCTGGTCTAAACTGAGATGTACTATATGTGTAAAAACCACACCAGATTAGAAAACTCACTTTGAAAAAAAATGTAATACCTCATTGATTTTTCATGCTGATTACAGGTTGATATACTAATTTAGTTAAGTATTAAATTAAAAATAGTATAATTTCATGTTTTATTTTATTGTTTAGTTGTACTTTTTAAAACATGACTATTAGAAATATTTTAAACTTTATATGCTGCTTGTATTTTATTTCTATTGTACAAACTGCTCTATAAAAGAACAGTTGAGATTGAATAGCAGACAGTTAAAAGCTAGATTAAAAGTTATTGAAACTTTTGTTTTTCTACAAATAAGCTAACATTATTTTCAGTGAGAGGTTGGAGATGCTCAAGGCCCAATTTTGGATTTCATAGTCAGCTTGTATAAACATGAAAGAAGTTTAAACAGCAACTAAGGCCGGGGTTAGGATGGAGACATCTGGGTACATGCTTCTAAAAACTATCACTAACTAGGTTCCATAAGTTTTGTGAGCTTGTGATAAGGCCTACTCACCTTATTGAGAGCTTGTACCTGCTGCTAGCCTGTTTGAAGACAGATTCAAGTTCTCTCTCATCCAAGGCAAATATGTACCCACCTCAGGACACTCCCTCCTCTCTCTTGGCAGAAGGTCTAAAACTATGACAGAGTCACACCATAAGCCAGTTACAGTGATGTGATCTGTACCCTAAAAGAACTTTCAGACATAGCCAAATGTCCTAACTGAGGATGGGTAAATGCATGTGGAACTGGATTCCAAGGGGTCTGTAATATAAAATTGAATAGGGAAGGGTTTACTGACTTGGATGTGTCTTTCCAAGGTATAGAATTTAACTAGCAAGGATCTTCTCTAGAAAATGTTGTGAACTTTCTACTAGGATGACTCCTAGTAACAAGTGAAAAGTTATACCACACACTCTGAGCATAGTTAAAATGCCAGAATTGTCATGGCAGGTTCTTGAAGAAAGTTGTAGAAGGCTTCCAGGGGTCCCCAAACTTTTTACACAGGGGGCCAGTTCACTGTCCCTCAGACCATTGGAGGGCCGCCACATACAGTGCTCCTCTCACTGACCACCAATGAAAGAGGTGCCCCTTCCGGAAGTGCGTTGGGGTCGGACAAATGGCCTCAGGGGGGCCGCATGTGGCCCACAGGCCGTAGTTTGGGGACTCCTGGTTAGGCAAATGCAGAAATAATTATTCACTGTACAGTTGGAAGACTCAGTGGATGATCACACTTCTCGTCAAGGCCAGAGGACATACCATGTACTTAGGCTGTGAGAAGTGTGCTAAAGGAATGGCACTAGCATCAGCAAAAGTTTATTGGTGGCTGTCTGGCCAAGACTAAAAAGAGAAGAGTGTTATAAATCTCTACTCAATAATATCAGTGCAAATAATAAGACCGAAACAATAGAGACTAAGCGGCAGTACATAATTACCATTATCTAGGGGAGTTTTATTTTTGTAATGAATAAAATAGAGTAGCAGCCTGATTCACAGATGATCATGGAGATGTTAACAGAACAAGGTATCCTTAGGAGCAAACTAGATAAGTTGTCAAAAGGAGAACTACTCAGCTGGTACCAGCAAAAGATCTCAAGGTTTGATAACCGAGAGGATGAGGGCTGCCATCTTGATAAAAATTCATGATTCTACTTCCAGTTTTCAAAGTGTAGGTGGTTTTAGACAGAATATACATTCATGAAAGATGTGATAGGGTTTCCAGGTGAAAGGTCCTCACTATTGCATAGCAAGTGTACATGGTAATGATGCCTTCAGTCTTTCTCCCCAAAAGACTATGATCATTTACTTGGGGAAAACAAATACCTAGATATTTTGACAACTGTTGACAAAGCATCTGGATTGACGTTGATATCCAGAGACGATCATATTGGTCTTCCACTTACATAAGGGTCAGAT
The DNA here is from genome assembly GCF_036850995.1 of Saccopteryx leptura. Taxonomy (NCBI): domain Eukaryota; kingdom Metazoa; phylum Chordata; class Mammalia; order Chiroptera; family Emballonuridae; genus Saccopteryx; species Saccopteryx leptura. The sequence continues at coordinate 145,983,156 of NC_089505.1, forward strand.
GATAAATTAATAAATGGAATTCTGGTCGATTTATCCATTAATGATCATTTTTCTGGTACTTGAATGTATAATCAAGAATGTCACTTAGAAATGTGATAAAACAATTTTTCTTGATCTTTGGCCACTTGGATAATAGCTATACTGGGTAAAATCAAGTGAAAGCCCCTAAACCTGTTCCTTCTACCCCATATTCAACAGGATATCAAAAACATTGTTGAACCCCGAGAGTACGGAAAGAAGTTAGAAATTAGTGTTACTTTTATGGATCTAAAGGATGCAGGGGTATTTGTTCTCATAACATTATTACTTAATCCACTAGTCTGAACACTAGAGAAACAAGATGGATCCTGAGAGATAACTACAAGCTTAACTCAGTGATAGTCCTTTTGCAGCTGCCATGCCAGATGTGGTATATTTTGCTAGAGAACATTAATATAGTCTCAGGAACTGGTATAAAGCCAAAATTCTGGAACATGTATTCTTTTTTATCTCAATCAGAATATGTAGTCTGAAACAGTTCATCTTCACCTAGATTGAACAATAATATTAATTTATGGTTTTGCTCACAACTATGATAAATCTTCTACCCTCTGTCATAATATGGTCTAAAAAGTCTGGACGATTTGGACAACTCATAATACTTCACGTTAACCCATTACATTAATAACATTATATTGATCATGCCAGATGAGCAAGAGGTAGCTGGCATTCTGGAAGCCATGGTAGAACACATGCATTCTGGAGGGTGAGAGATCAAACTGTGTAGATGAAATAACCTGTCATGTCCAAAGCAAGTTAAAGGCTCTAAGGACAAATGATTGTATCCTGCACCAAGTAACACAAAGGAAGCATAATGTCCTAGGGTCTTTATAGGTTCTAGAATGGAACATATTTATTCCATACTGGTTGGCACACAAAAATGTCAAAATTTGAGTAGAGCCTGGAATGGAAAAGGGCTCTATAGCAGGTCCAGGCTAAGGTGCAACAATCCCACCACTTGAGTCATAAAATATGGTGGGTTCTATGAAATTGGAGCTATCAGTAGCACAATCACAACACATTTTCTTTGATTTCTGAAGAAATGTCAGAACATTTACAGAGGGAGAACTATATGCCTTTTGAAAACATCTCTTGGTTTGCTACTGGATCCTTACAGAGACAAAACATCTAATCATAGGACATCACCTGATGATTGTTAGAAATTACATGATTCTGAGCATGGTTCCTTCAGATAAACCAAGTCCCAAGGATCATTTCTAGACCTCTCCTGGAAACCATGAAAATATGAAAGTGGTACATTTGGGATGGAGAATGAGCAGGACAAGAAGACAGGAGCAAGTTGCATAAGCCTAGAGTTCATAACCCTATGTAACCCAACATTACTAGAGCAGGACCCCTTCTTTGGCCCACGTCTAGAGCACATGGAGATGAGATATGACCAACTGATAGAAGAGGAAATAGTCTCAATTTGGTTTACAGAAGAGCTGTCTTTGTACGGGAGTCAAAATATTATATAAGAAGTTGCACTATAGGTTAGTGTACATGAGGTACCCTTAAAGGAAAGTGGTGAGGAAAAACTCTTTTCCTGAGTGGGGGCCTCTGGCAGTACAACTGGTCATCAACTTTGTGTGGAAAGAGAAGTATCCTAATAGTGGTTAAGAGGTAAATGGCCTAGAAGTAAATGGCCTAGAAGTAAAAGATTGGGATACTATAGACAAGGATGAGTGAGGCAGAGGCATGTAGATGGACAAATAGGAGTGGGCACAAAGTAAGAAGATCTTTTTTTTATTTTAGTGAGAGGAGGGAAGGTAGAGAGAGACTCTCATGTGTGCCCCCTCCGGGATCCACTCAGCAAGCCCACTAGGGAGCGATGATGCTCTTCCCATCTGGGGCCTTGCTCCGTTGCAACCGGGGCCACTTTCAGCTCCTGAGGCAGAAGCCATGGAGCCATCCTCAGTGCCCAGGGCCAATCAAGCCACAGTTACAGGAGAAGAGAAGACAGAGATAGAGAGGGAGAAGTGAGAAGGGGAGGGGTGGAGAAGCAGATGGGCGCTTATCATGTTTGCCCTGGGCGAGAATCGAATCTGGGACATCCACATACCAGCTAACACTCTATCACTGTGCTGAATGGCCAGGGCAAGTAAGATCTTTATATCACATATTAATATCCACTAGAGAATATCCACAATGGAAATGGTACTAAACAACCAAGTAGATGAAATTATCTGGCCACGTAGATAGAATGACTCATGTATCCTTGGCCACATACGTTTTGGCACAATGGACACATAAACAAAGTGGCCTTGGTGGCAAATACAAATATTACACATTGATCCAAAAGCCTCAGCTCCCACTTAGCTACTGTTGCTGCCAAGTGTCCAACTTTCCACAGTAGAGGCCAATACTGAGTCTGGACATGGCATGGCACCATTTCTTGAGGCTAGAAGCCACTCAATGGCAAATTAGCTACATTGTTTCCCATCTTTCCTGGAAAGACCACTGGTTTGTTCTCAGGAAAGGCATCCACTCTCCATATAAGTTTGCCTGTCCTGCCATTAGGGCCTTAGCTAACACCACTATAAAAGGCTCACAGGGTGTTGAGCCATTGGCATGGGATACTAATGGGCATGCTTTCTTTCCCTTTCTTAGTAAAAACACATGAGTGGATCCTTGACCACAGGATCTACTGGTTGTATCACATACTGCACCCAGATGGCTGATCTTAGTATGTGTTAGAATAGGCTGGTAATGGCACAGTAAAAGTGCCAAGTTGCAGGCACTATTTTGAAGAGAGGGAAGGCCATTGTTCAGGACCCAGAATATCACTGAACCAAAGACCTTTATATTTGCATGTCACTGACTGGAAGAATACATAGGTCCAGGAAACAAGGAGTGTAATCACTTGATTCTAACTTAACTCTATGTAGACATGACAGCTCTCCTTGACTCCTGGAACATATGCCTCAGATTCAAACTCAAATATTTCAATAATGGAGATGCTTGCCTCCAAAGTCCAGATTTCTCCATATTTTCTTACCCCACGAGAGACACTTCTTTACAGGCTGATGGATAGTGAGTATATCCTTTCTCCTCTTAAGAAAAACAAATCCCTATTCAGTAGGGCATAAACTTGTTCCAAAATCTGAATGAGATAATCACAAATTATTCCTAAATTGAGTATGGTTTATTCCACCATGTCCATGGAAACCTTGTTATATCTCTTCTCTTATTCTAGGTAAAAAATAATTGTGATAGGGAATAGAAATTAGGTAGTAAGTAAATTTTAATTGTTTGGGGAATATTTCCTTTTCTCTGTAAAAAAGATAAAATTTGCATTTCCAGGGTAATTATTGCTGTCAAAGTTATAGAAAACAGACTTAAGCCTTTTTATATATTTTATCTTCCATTCTCTACACACTTTTTTCTCAACTTGTCAGTATCTCAGACCCGAGCCTATAAATCTAAGGACCTGTTTTCTAAATTTCAAGAAACTTACTACTTCACACCAGAGTTTTCAGTCAATATTTTGTTTCTTCTTCCACATTTCCAGAATTTTTTATTTCCTTAGGAAAAGTCTGTGCAGATAGTGTTGGGAAAACACTAGCAATGATAGCAGATTTACCACCTGCCCATTTACAGCCTGCAGATTTATGGCCAACGCAGCCTATTTTGCCATCTGGGTCAAAGTCATATTTTCACTGGAAATATTTTGGTAAGTTATTGCTGGCATTTTTTACATGCAGGTGGTGATTATACAGGTTTTATGGCATTTTCATAACTGTGCATCTGACTGAAGTGCACAGACGCTGATCTTTTGTGAATGCTGTGGAAGCGGTTTGATGAAATGGAATGCTCTCTATTCATTACATTTACCAGTGTAGGAGGAACTCCTTTAACATAAAAGGTAATCGTGAGCCAAGTTACTTCCCTGGTTCTTGCCAGAGGTATAGATTGTGGTACAAAAAAAAAAAAAAAAAAAAAAAAGACTACTTTTAGATGTTGAGGCTAGTGTCATCTGTACGAAAAGATTGTGAGAGTCGGTCTGGGCATCTGTCCAGAAAAGCATCAAAACTAGTTAATTTTGATTCGTTCATCTTTGCAATTTTCTCATCTTAACATTTTTATTATTCAGAAAGAAGTTCAGTCTGTTTGGTGTATTTTTTGGAGTTATGCAGATACTGTGTAAAGGAGAGCCTCATGATTATACAGGAGGTATTGGGGAAAGAAAAACGCATGACACTTGAAATAAGGATACCCAGGGAAGGTAAAGTGAAAAAAGTGAAGAGATTAAGCAAACAAACAAACAACTCAAACTTAGACAACAGTATGGTGATTACCAGCGGGAGAAAGCTGGAGGAGGTAGAAGAGGATAAAGGGAGGATAAATGGTGATGGAAGGAGACTTGACTTGGGGGGTGAACACACAACACAATATACAGATGATGTATTATTGAATTGCACACCTAAAACCTATATATTTTTATTAACCAATATCACTTTAATAAATTTAATACAAATTTAAAAATAAGAAATAAGGAGACCTGAATTCTGATATAAGTTCTATAATTTGAGATCCATAATAGTTACCTCATTCTCTCTAAGCTTCACTTTTCTCACTTGTAAATGGAGGAAGGAGGTGATAATAGAAACTACTTAATTTTTAAAATTGAAGTATAATTACATGTACAGCTTTCATTTTCAAAACAATGAATTTTGATATCTGTATAATATTGTGTAACCATCATCTAAAACAAGATATGGAATATTTCATCATCCCAGAAAACTTTATTATACCCCTTTTTAGTCTATCTATTCCTGGTCCGCTCCATACACAGAAGAAATTATGTGCTGACTTCTGTTATCATAGACTAGTTCTGCCTATGATTGTCCTTCATAGAAATAAAATTATCTAGGTTTTTTTGCTCACTAAAATGCCTGTAAAATCTGCCCGTGTTATATGTATCATTCATTTGTTCTTTATCACTGCTGATAGTATTCTAATATATAAATATACAACATTCTGTTTATCCATTTTCTTGTTTATTACTTTTGGGTTATTTACAATCTTTTACTTTTATGCGTAGGATTGCTATGGACATCATGTACAAGCATTTTTTGGACATGCTTTTATTTCTCTTGAGTATGTGTCTAGATGTGGAAAATCTGCAATATAAGATATATGTGTATTTAACTTTATAAATTAATAAAATAAAGAAAAATAATTTTATAAGGAACTGCCAAAGAGTTCTCCAAAATAATAGTAACATACTCCTAGCAGAATTTCCAGTTACTTCACACTTTTGTCAACACTTGGTATTATGTCTTTTTATTTTATTAATTTTAATTGGTATAAAATAGTATCTTATTATTGTTTTAATTTGCATTTCCTAGATGACTAATGAGGCTGAGTTTCTTTTCATATGTAAAGTACATAGAACTTAGAATTGCTTTAAAATCCTTTCAGAAAACAGTCTAATTTACAGATTTTTTTCTGTCTTGGTATTTCTATAACACCTATTAACTTTTAAAAGATGGCACATGCTTTAATTCCACTTGCAAACATTTTAATTCAGAAGATATGGCATAAGACCTAGAAAAATAATACTGATTCAGAAATAAACCAGTGGATTATAATGTAAAAATAAAGAAGACTAGATATCAAATCTTAGTTTCCCCTTACTGAATATGTGATTTTGTGCAAGTTACATAATCTCTCTAAACATTAAGTTCTTCATTTATAAATTGAGGGCAGTTATATTACATACTTACTGCATAGGGTGGTGAAAAGAATAAAATATGATGATGATCATGTAAAATGATTACCATTGTATCAAACTCATAATAAATGCTCAATATGCATTAGAAGGAAGGAGAAAATAAAAGAAAATATTTTTAAGAAGCTAAACAAATCAAAGAACCTAATGTCAGTATCTTGATGCTATGCCTTTTATCAAGAATTTTAGATAATATTCCCATATAAAGTTTCTTACTTTGTTTCATCTTTCTTCACCAATAGTATTTTTGTGCATTGAAATATTGTCCCAAGTCTTAGCATTCTCAGTTTTCATAGACTTATTTTATGTGATGTGTGGCAGGTGTGCTTCTGTCGAGCTGTTTACTTTACTGGTACACGGTCTCACGGATGACCTGTGGTTCCCTCCTGCATCTCTGTTTCTATCTGGTGCTTAAATCTAAAATGATTTGGTCCTTGTTTCTGGATTCTCAGCTCTCGTTTCCTTTTCTTTCATACATTAAATAAAATATGCAATCAAGCATGCTCTCTCTCTAATTTTTTTCATCTATGTATCTGTATGTCACCATTGCATTAGCACTCCCATGATAATATTTTTAATTATCAACATAAAATTTTTCTTTCCTATCACAACCACCATGATTCTACCTATGAATCCCTTCGTTCACTGTATCTACTCTCTTCTTTCTAATGAAAACATCTGTTTTTCAAATTTGAGAGTCTTTATGCTTCTGGCTTTTTGTTTGTTTTGTTTTACAAATCAGCTGTAGCATCTGTGAATAATGAAGGAAATCTCATCAAAATGGAGTCTGGAAAGCAAGCAAGGAGAGCTCTCACCTACTACCACTCATTTCAGCATACATAACCAACGAGAAGGAAAATTTCTTCTTCCCTGCGTAGCTCAGCAACAGTCACTATCTTCCGCTTATCAGCAATAAGGAACTGCCCCAACCTCAATCTCCTATTCCTCATCAATAGGTCCCTGTTCCATAGGATCTTCCCCTATATCTTCCTGGAACTCAATAAAAGTCAAGTTTCCTTTTCTCTTCAGATTTGCCTATGGTTTGACCTAGCTTGAATGTCTCAAATTGCAATCCCTCCACTAGTCCCAAATAAATTTACTTGCTGCTCGAATAAACTGTTTGCTGTGTAATTTTGAAGACTGACACTTCCTATTTAAATGAGCTTTCCTTTATATGAATAATTTGTAATTGGCATTACATACATTTTCTAAAAATAATAGGAGTAATTATTATTTCCTTAAGATTATATATGAACCTAGGAAAGTAAAAACAAAACAAAACAAGTTTCTTCCCCTTTCTCTGTAAAACGGTAGATAAAATTTTGGTATCAACCACATAAGAGAGTTATCTGTTACTCATTCGTATTAAAATTACACAGTTCAAAGAGTAAATGATTTTTGAGTTCTTAAAATTGTCTGCTTATTGATGAGAGCAGGGTTAGCCTAATAACCAACACAACTTTGTTTCTACAATATAAAAATAAAATGACTCTCTTTATGGAGTACTTTTTAATACATTAGTGAAACCTAGGGATAATGACAGAAGTAAAAAGAACACCCAGTATAGTCAGTAGAGATTTTGTCTATGGACAACATGTTACTAATAATGACAGTCAATGTTCCTTTAAGTAAAGAAATGTGAAAACAATGAACTTTTATTAATAGGGTCTTTAGCACGTTATTGCTTTTAAGTTTACATTTTTGCTCAAAGTAACTTTCCCTTTGTGCTTTTTCCTTTGACAGTGGTTTTCAAAAACATAAAGCAAATGGTGAAATTCAGATTGGTATGACTGCTCAGTAAATATACAATAACTGTATAGAAAAATAAGTAAGTATTTTTGTTTTCTGTTGTAATTATTTTTAAAAAATGGAGCAGAAAGTGACAAAAAGATTTTACTTGAGAAATGCATAAAATGTTTTAATACTGAGCAATCAGAAACAATCCCAGTCTTATCTTTTTTTTAATTTTTAAAATTTAAATATTTATTTATTTATTTATTTATTTATTTATTTATTTATTTATCAAGTGAGAGGCAGGGAGGCAGAGAGACAGATGCCCACATGACCCTGACCGGGATCCAGCCGGCAACCCTGTCTGGGGCTGATGTTCTGCCCATCTGGAGCCGCTTGCTCCACTGCTGGATAACTGAGCCATTCCAGTGCCTGAGGTAGGTCTTGGAGCCATCCTCAGTTCCTGGGGCCAACTTGCTCATTTGAGCCATGGCTGCAGGAGTGGCGGGGGGGGGGAGAGAAAAAGAAAGAAAGAAGGGAAAGAGGTGGAGAAGCAGATAATTGATTCTTCTGTGTGCCCTACTAAGACTCAAACCTTGGACAAACATTGGCCCACACATTGGGCCAATGACCTACTGCTGAGCCAACCATCCAGGGCCATTATTGTTATTATTTTTCTTTTCATAAAACCAGGGAGAGAGAAAGACAGAAACATCAAGCTGCTCCTATATTTGCCTTGATAGGGGAATCGAACCGGCAACCTCAGTGCTCCAGGGTGAAGCTCCAACCAACTGAATTATCCACCCAGGGCTTAATTCTCATTGATTTTCAGAGAGACAGGGAGAGAGAGGGGGAAGGAAAGGATTTGTTGTTCCACTCAGTTGTGTATTTTTTAGTTGTTTTCCATGTATGCCCTGACCAGGGATTGAACTTGCAACCTTGTTGTTTCAAGACTATGATCTTAACCAACAGAGCTAACTGTCCTGGGTCCCAGCTCTATCTTTTATGGGTAAAGTTCAATAGGCTACTGAAAACTGTCACAAGAATGCTTAGCTTTCTATTTCTCAAGTAAATGGAGGGGGTCTACATCTCTTAGCAACAGTTATTTGTCATGCAATCTTGTTTAATTAATAGAGAGGCTGAAGACTGACTATAGACAACCATTCTTCAGTTTTGTATGCCAAAGATTTTCCTAGTAAAGTTTGTGACTCAGTGTTTTTGGTTTCATGGTAAATGCCAACAGACAGACAGACAAACAAAGACAGAGACAGAGAGATGACTAGTGTCAGGACTTGCTGAAGTTCCTGATTTATATATTTTTTACTACTGGTCTCAATATATCACCAGAAATTACAGATTAAAAACCAATGTCAACACAGAACTGTACTCTAGAACATTTGTTTCCAGAGTTAACTATCTGAAGATAAAAACAAGCAACACACAATTCTTACTTTTTTCCCCCCAAATTTTGCTTCCTAGATCAGAATTGTTATGTAACTATACAGACATAAAAATGCAGTTAAAAATACTGGCATAACATCCTTAAGATTTTTCTCTTTATTTCAACTGACCCAAATAAAAATACAAATTCCATGTCAACTATAAATAAATAAAAATTAAAAAAATGTGAAACCAAATGTAATATTTGCTGAAAATTTTCAGCAAATAAATATTTTATTTCTGACAGGTTCTATTAGAATTCAATTCCTTTCTAATACATCTAAAGTCTTAGAATCAAATAAAAGCAAGCAATTACTTTTAAAGTCAGAGGTGTATTCAAATTTTAGAATTGTGCCATTATAATACTATGTAATAAGTACTATAGGAAAGATATGGACTAAATATTTGGGGGTATTTGAAATAGAATAACAAATTGATTGTATTATCATTCTTCATTTGTCTCCAACTAGACTGAATTTCAGAGCAAGATTGTGTGTGTGTCCAATTTGTTTAATTCATTTCTATGTTTATTATTAGTACTCAATGAATCTTTAAACGTTTTCTTTCATCCTGAATTATTCTATTTTTCACCCCTTCATATGAAAAGCAGGAAAAGGGACATCATAAAGAAAAAAGAGCAGTTGTTTTTTGGGTTCCCCAGGGAACAACTCAGAAACACATCCTGTTGTTGCACAAGCTTTTGACCTTTTCTTTGTCTCCCACTATAATATAGGTTTCCTTTCCTTTCCTTTCTTTCTTTATTTTCTTTCATTTTTTTCAATTGTTCACCCCACATAGCTCCCTACAATTCCACTCTGCCTTTTTACCCTTCTAATGAGTATGTGGGTCATGTCTGTGGGATACAAATCCGCATTGCTTCCTATTTCCCAGTAACCTCGGCCTGTTGCCATCAGAGACCAAATTCTTGAGTTTCTAACTTTCTAGCAAAGTACACCTGCTGTCCCATACTCCGCAGGAGCTGCTGTTTGTTCTGATTCTGTGTCATTATTTATTTCCTGCAGTGTGTGCTGTGCTCCCTCGTGGAAAAAAAAGGTTTGGCTTATGTTTTCTTCCCAATCAATGCACAATAAATACTACTGGTGGCTGTGTGATGAGAGGAGGCTGAAACCTAAGGGCAAGGGACTGTATCTGTGTTTCAGGATAGGTTGCATTCACAGAAAGGGAGGAGGGAAACACCGTAATAATAGAGACTGCAACACAAGTATCATTTAACCCTGCTGTCTCATCTCACAGTTGATTGATATTATCTGAAGTCAGAATCCAAGTTGGAAACAAGTCTTCAATGTACTTTGTGACTTAAAAAAAATATATAAGGTTTGGGGGATACAGAAGTTTGTCTGGATTTGGCTATTATTTAAAATCAAACTAAAATAATTAAATTCCCAAAGGTTTTTTTTTTGTCATATCATAAGCTCCTTTTAGTTTCTTTTCTATGAAAAATTAAACTAAGATAATCAGTTCTTCTAAAGTTGAACAGATATTGAATTCAGCATCTCTCTGGCATCACTAAGCAATAAGTGAGACTATTACATTTCCAGCAATACTCCAAATCTCAATGCAATAAGCTCCTATCAACTTGATGAGACAGACAGCTCACCTTTTCCAGAGATTCCACACTCCAGTTATTTCTGGCAGGGTGTTCTGATATATAATCAGAGTTGCTCCTAATGCAGTACCTCAGCTTTGGATCCTGAGGTTCTAAATATTTTTGCTCTCTTGACCATATGGTCTGACTCATAATTATGTGCTCATTTCCACCAAAGTAGTAACAACCAAAGTGTTATAACTCAAATGTTTGTGTTCTCCCATAATTCATGTTAAAATTCTAACACTTGATGTGATGTGATGGGAGGTGGGGCCTTTGGGAGATAATTAAGTCATGACAATGGAGCCTTCATGAAATGGATTAGTATCCCTATTAGAAGAGGCAAAAAAGAGCTTTCTTCCTCTCTCTCTCTCTCTTTCTCTCTCTCTCTCCCCTTTCTGCCTTGTGAGACTCTAAGAAAAATGGCCACCTACAAACTGGAGAGAGAGTTCTCACCAGAATGTGATTATGCAGATACCTTGATCTTGAACTTTCAGCTTCCATAACTGTAAGAAATAAATTTCTTTTGTTTATTAGCTAATTAGCCTATGGTATTATAATATAGCAGCCTACATTGACTAAGATATCAGAATTTTTTTTCCTTTCTAGCCAGCAGCTCTCTTTAACATGCTCTTTTCAAGAAGAGGGATGTCATAGTCACCAGGGATTTCACATTGGGGTCCACAGGAAAAATGTCTAGTTTTGTTCTTCATATTGCATCACAATCCTTTCCAAGGTGGTAAGGCCAAGGAAATGTCAGGCACAACCTTTTATTACCCTGAATAACTACTTTCCCCAAGAAGTTCCACATGTAGCCTACATCAGATTTCTTTTCTCAATGGTGGCTTTCTTTTTCAATGGGGATCTCACATTTTTATTTCAGGAACCTTATTTGTCTTTCTCTCTAGTCTAATAATCTTTAAAGATAGGCCATCAAAAAATGTTTATAGAAATTACTGCCAATTCAAATACTCTTCCTTAGCACTGTGAGCCTTCTATAAATCAAAGAATATGACTGGACATCTATTTCAGTCTCTCTAAACATTCCAAGACACACAAAGGACCTTTAAAAGCATGGTGAAGTATCATCTAAGTTTTATCTCTGACTCACATATTTATCATTTCATAAATTTATATAACAGACATTCACTGAATACATATTGGGTGTCAGACATTGCTCAACTAAGAGTTGAAGATGTTTTCCATGGTTTTGTTTGTTTCAGCACTTGTTTAAAGCTTTTTCCTAAATTGTGTTTCATTAGAAAGGTTGAATTAGCTTCAATGCTGCTTTGATGATCCAGATCTTATACTGCTTGAGTCATATTTATCAACACTAAATGTAGCTTAATAGCATGCAAGGGAAGACTGTCTATCTAGTAACTCTTCCTGTGAATGCAAAATAAGAATGTCTATCTAGTCACTCTTCCTATTTTCAAGGTCTCCCTCCTGCTGTTGGTAAGTATGAAGTGTCACCTGTGGTTCATGGGGGAAAATGATTACACAGACACAAGGTGTGGGCCATTCTCTCTGGCTGAACAGTGTACATCACTGTCAGCAAGAATTGTCCCTCAATTGGGCTACTATTACCCACCACCCTAGGGCTGAGGCTCAGCTGTAGGTCAGGGGCAGTGGAATGCTAATAATGTTTTTGTCATTCTGAGTTCAGCACCCATATGAATGTTAGTTGATATTTTCACTGATGTCAAACAATAAGACACACATAAATAGTAAAGTAGTATGTTGGAACTTCTTTCATTTGTCAAAGATGTAACCGCCATCGTTGCTGAATTAGATAAAGTTATAAACACAAAAACATTCTATTTTTTGTGCTATTTACAGTGTAATGGCTATAGAGAAGACATACCCTTAAATTTAATCTGTGTTTTTGACATTTTCTTAAATCAATAAAATAATAAATCCAGTCCTAAAGAAAAATCATTGTGTAAAGGGCCTGATAGTTAATATTTTTGGTTTTGCAGGACATAAAGTCTCTGTCCAACTTTTCATTCTGCTCATTGTAGCATGCGCGCGCTCACACATGTGCATGCACACACACACAGCCATAGACAATATGTAAACTAAAGGGAGTGGTTGTGTTGAATAAAACACAAGGGGAACGTTTAAATGGAAAGGTTTGAAATGCCATTTCATTAGGTTACTTTTCTAATTTATTCCATATAGGTATTTCCTTCTCTGAGCCACTACTAAGTTTAGCTCTTAGCAGTTATAACCCAGTCATTCAGTCAGCAAGCATTTACAGATACTTAGTATTTACCGTGTGCAGGATACCATGTGTTATAGGAAAACATGATCATATGAGCCAAATTTTCTGCTGTTAAGAAGATCAAACCACATATATATGGACAAATAATCTTTGAAAAAGGAGCCCAAAACACACAATAGAGAAAAGAAAACCTCTTCAATAGATGGTGCTAGGAAAATTGGAAAGCCACATGCAATAGAATGAAATTTGACTATGGTTCATTCCCCTATACAAAAATTAATTCAAAATGGATCAAAGGCCTAAATATAAAATCTGAAACAACAAATTACATGGGAGAAAATATAGATACTAAACATATGGATCTTGGCCATAGAGAACATTTATGAATTTGAACCCAAAGGCAAGGGAAATAAAGGCAAAAACAAATAAATGGGATTATATCAAACTAAAAAGCTTCTGCACAACAAAAGAAAACAACAACAAAACTAAAAGACATCCAAACAAACTGGAGATGATATTAACAACCAACAGCTCTGATAAGGGGTTAATATCCAAAATACATAATGAACTCACTATGCCCAGCAACAATCAAGCAAACAATCCAATTAAAGAATGGGGAGAGGACCTAAACATAGACTTCTCCCATGAAGACATACAAATGGCCAACAGATATATGAAAATATGTTCATCTTTGCTAGTTATTAGAGAAATACAAATCAAAACTACAATGAGATATTACCTCACACTTGTTAGATTGGCTGTTATCAATAAGACAGATAATAAGTGTTGGAGAGGGTGTGGAGAAAAAGAACCTTCAATTACTGCTGGTGGAAATGTAAATTGGTACAGCCATTTTGAAAGACAGTATGGTGATACCTCAAAAAATTAAGAATAGAATTACCATATGACCCAGAAATTCCTTAACTAGGTATCTACCAAAAAAACTCAACACACTCCCATGTTTATCGCAGCATTATTCATGGTGGTCAAGACACAGAAACAAATGAAGTGTCCCTTGATAGAAGATTGGATATAGAAGATGTGGTACATATACAGAATGGAATACTATTCAACCAAAAGAAATGAAGATATATAGCCATTTATGACAACATGGATGGACCTTGAAAACATTATACTAAGTGAAGTAAGTAAATTAGAAAAAGCTAAGAACTATATATATGATTTCACACGTATGTGAGATATAAAACTGAGACTCACAGACATAGATAAAAGTGAAGTAGTTATCACAGGGAGCAGATGGGTGGAGGGGAGTAAAGAGGGACAAATAGGTGAGATATAAAACTGAGACTCATGGATACAGATAAAAGCGAAGTGATTACCATGAGGAGGGGATGGGAGAGGAAAATAAAGAGGGACAAATATATGGTAACATAAAATTATTTGACTTTGAGTGATGGGCACACCACACTATCAACAGTTCAAATGCTTAGATGTTTACCTGAAACTTATACACTCTTACTGATCAATGTTACCCCATTAAATTTAATTTCTAAATTAAAAAAAGGAAAAAAAATATCATCCCATAGTTGTGGGAAAAATTGGTGTACTATTAGCATCCTCTGGAACTAGAAGTTCTGGAGATATTTTAGCCTGTTAAATTAAGAAGCATTTCCAAAGACTGAATCCACATTTTTCAAAGTAGCCTGAACATGAACACAGTATATGGACAAATGAAAATAAAACATACAGTAGCCTTTGATTTGATAGGTCTATCCATAAAGATATAAAGAGAAAACCAGTATTCTTTTAGGACAGCCAGTATTTACTGTGATAGACACTGAGATCCTGTGCTCTAGAAGCCTAAACACTCAGATCACCACTTTTTCAGTTACCGTCACTGTGCTGGATTCTATCAAAAGATCAAAAGAAAAAAAACCATGATTTCTGTCTTTAAGAAGCTTTGGGGAAGAAAACAGTTACAAGTGAAACAGATTGATTGAGTTAATGAAAAGCCTTATGTTCTGGAGTATACATGTCAGTGGTGAAGTCAGCCAGTTCGCACCAGTTTGGCAGAACAGTTACCTATTTTTTTGTTGAGTTTGGTGGACCAGTTGTACTTGTAATCAGGGTTCTCTCTGAGGTGGGCGCCTGGGCAGCTGCCCAATGTGAAAATCACAAATTTACATGCTTTACTCTTTTTAAACATTCACCTATGCAACAGCATATTCTAAGTGCTTGTAGTAATGTTCTTTCTGTCCATAGGTGAAAAATATTTCATTGAACTGTGTTTGTAATATTTATTTATTAATTTCATAAAACTTATTATGCCTTTGATTAAATACTACATTTTAATTCCCTCATATTTCTTTTTTTTCCTGAAGTTGGAAACGGGGAGGCAGTCAGACAGACTCCCGCATGTGCCCGACCGGGATCCACCCGGAATGCCCACCAGGGGGCGATGCTCTGCCCATCTGGAGCGATGCTCTGTTGCGACCAGAGCCATTCTAGCGCCTGAGGTGGAGGCCATGGAGCCATCTCCTCAGTGCCGGGGCCAACTTTGCTCCAATGGAGTCTTGGCTGCGGGAGGGGAAGAGAGAGACAGAGAGGAAGGAGAGGGGGAGGGATGGAGAAGCAGATGGCTGCTTCTCCTGTGTGCCCTGGCCGTGAATCGAACCCAGGACTCCTGCACTCCAGGTGACGGTCTACCACTGAGCCAACCAGCCAGGGCCTACATTTCTTACTTCAGTAAACAGATAACATAAAGAGAAAAAGTGCCAAAAACCAGGGGGTGACAAACTATCGTTGGAAATATCTTAATACTTTTATTGTTTTTTGTCAAGTATTATTTAATATTTTTTCAATAATATTTTAAAACTCTTTCTTATAAGATATTCTAGTTTTCTGTACCTCTTTTATTTTTCTTATTTAAGTATCAAATATATGAAATAATAAACTGCCTTTCAGTATATTATTTTTTATACTTATAATAGTCATTAGGACAGAGAACTGGTTGTTAAATTATTTAAATCACACCACTTATATGTGTTAATCATTACATTCATCTTTAGCTACATGGCATACTACTAAACTTTTTGTTTAGAGTTAAGCATTTAGAAAAAGGAGAGTTTTAAATACTTGGACAAGTTTTCAATGAGACGCTACTATGAGTCAAACATTCCAGGGCATGTAGGGTTACAAAATTAAACAAGAAGATTGTTTTCTGTCATCAGAGGACTAATTATTGAGTCTGAAACACAATAATGTGAATAATAATTATAGCACATAGTGATAGGTGCTGTTACACAGTATTAATGGCTGCTATGAAGCACAGAGGATTTGACTGTGGGCTGAAGTTGTTAGAGAAAACATTCGGAAAAATGAACCTTGTGTTGGTAGCTGAGGACATCAGTAGGATAAGAGAGGGGGTACAGAGGATATTTTGGGTTGGAAGAAAAACATTCAAAAAACAATGAGGAAAGAATAAGCATGCTTATTTGTGTGTATTGGGACAGGTGCGAGCTCTGGTTTAAATGGAGTAAGATGTGCCAGTTAGAATGTGTTTATAAAATGGTAAGAGGGAATTCAACAGGGAATAACAGATGAAAAGTAGAGCTTTGGGAACATTGGACTGCTATAACTATGAACGACGGGTTAGAGATGGTAAAAACTGGAGTGAGAAAAGACAACTGAGCATCCTTGAGATAATTGCAAGACTAGATTACTGCAGTGGTAATGGGAAAGGAGAGGAGGGCAGAAGCTGAAAGACAGTTCAAAAGAGGAAATGACAGGATGCAATGACAGATTGAATACTAGGTTTGAATGATGGGAAACAGTAAAAGATCATCTGGGAGAATGGAGATACCAGTGACAGAATCCACATAGCCCTACAAACTGACAACTGCATGATCAAAGTGACATACCACTAGAGCCATGTGTCTGAAAGCTCTTCATCAGAGACACTAAGCTGAAAGAAATTTTGTCTCTAGCATTTTTCTTTTTGCTCAAGAGTGTACGGATAAATGATGAACTTTACAAAAAAAAAAGAAAAGAAAAGAAAGGTCCTCTAAGGCACTAGCTGGCATGACCTCACGTGTCAAAGCAAATTAAGTACCCACAAAGTGAGAGTTAGTTCTAATGTTTATACAATTCAAAACTTCAAATAGATATTACTTTCTTCTTGTGAAGTTTTATACAGGTCACCTATAAACTACAATAAAGCACCAAATAGCAATACTTGGTAGACCTCCAATAAAGATTTGTTAAACTGGACTAAGGATGAGGATGTTAACAAGAAGTCAGTGGGGAGTAAGTCTCACATGTGAACACAGTGCACCACATGAGCAGAGCGGAGAAGGAACAGCTTTGATAAGTCATGAAACCAATGCTCAGGTAGTCAAAATGGGATGGCCTTTTCTGAAACTCAAGTGCTAAGAAGACTGCAATGAGTATATGGAGAATTTCAATCAGGGAAGCCCATCATATCTGGAATGTGTTTCCTTGTCTTGGTAAAAGTTTGGCTTTCACTAAGTGGTCCTGACTACAAACATGTTAATAACATATAATGTTATTAAATAGCTGGGTAACTATATATTTATAAACTCAAAATGGAAAGAAGTTGTCATTCCTTGGGCTCTGGGGTCACATTTGATATATGGAGGTAAAAGCATCCTGAAAAACAGATACATAAACATGATACAGAGAGAACTCATTTTCATTACTTCAACCAATAAAGAGAATTTATCTGTTTTCTTTGATGTAGGCTACTATTTTTGAGATTATAGGAAAACAGGATCCTTATTGCTTATTATGTATTTATTTACAATAATAAAAATCAAATACAATAGACTATTTTTAACCCAAGAAAAGTACTCCTTGCACTTGACAGTTACAAGGTATTGGAGCTTTTCTTTGAAATAGGAAAATAAAAGATCTTATACAATTCTGCATCAGATCCTATTGTTTTCTAAAGGCAAATACCATTAACTTCTATCAACAGTTCCTTCTCAAGAGTTAGAAAGAGAAAATTATATACTGTAAGAGAAAAAAGAATTTTTTTTTCAATGGTTGATCAAGCCTAGAATTTGTTACAGAGAGAATCTTTATGGAAGAAACCAGTATTTTTATGAGCTGGAGGTAATGGAGAAGAAAACAAAGCTGCATATAAAATAAATGGCAAATGCCATTTTGAGTTGGTGGCTGTAACACACTGGTACTTTTTGTGATACCCTATTCTGTCTCTGGCAATATATAAAGCTGGGTCCATCTTTCAGTATTTGACTTAAGTTTATAGCTGGAGTAGAATTGGTGTTATAAACTAGTTGCACCAAATTTATATTGTGTCCTCCACAGAGTGGGCTGAATAAATTTGGTTCCAAGTTCCATTATTAATGTGTTCAATTATTCTGACAAATTGTGTTAGAACCTTATGTGCCTTTCCCTTTAGATCCATAGCATACTTACTGCTGTGTAAGTATAGCATTTAAACTAGGAAATTTCCAATTAGTCGGCATCCTTACAAATAATCTGCTTGTTCTGCTTAAATTATTTAACTTAGAGTTATTTCTGAAATCATGGATTCTTTTTAAATTAATTGCATAATAATGCCAAGTGCAGGGCTTAGCATATGGCTGACACTTAATAAATGTTTGTTGGGTAAATAAATGAGTTTGCTTCAGTCTTGAATTTTGGCCTATATTTTTGTAATGTTAACCAAATAAAATGGCTTGTGTTGGTGTGAAGCCAACTCTGTGGATATTGGAATTGTTTTCATAAAACTTGTCTTGATTAATGGTTAAAAAATTTGGATTGGAAGTAAAAAGAAATTTATATTTAGACCTTCTTTAACTGTCAGTTATTTAACTTGTTTCCTTTCAAGCAGGACAAGGTCTGGGCATAAAGTCATACAACTTGAGAGTCAATTCTGGCATTCAATATTGCTATGTTACTCTACCAGAGCTTTGTTATCTCTGAAATGTTAATAATATCTACGAAGCAATGTTGTTTTGAGGTTTAAGGAGATAATATTTATCACTTACCAATAGCTGAATAAAAAGAACACCCCAAACTTTGGGCTTATTTATTTTTACTAATAAGTTTATAGAACAGCTGGACAGTTCTGCCGACTTAGGACAGCTCTGTCTGGTTTCAGTGAGGTTTCATTATGGTCTTTGCCTGGTAGTTAACCAGCTGCCCACAAAGCTAACTGACCCATGCTTTTCCATCAACATTTTTTCATGTTATGGCAGAAATTTAAGACAAGTAAATGCTTTCAGCCCTCTTGAAACCAAAACTCAGAAGTAACAATGTGTCACCCCTGCCACATTCTATTGGTCAAAGTAAGTCACAAGAGCAGCCAAAATTCAAGGGTTGGATAAATAGATTCTAAAAGTGAATAAATGTAAAGTTATATTGCAAAGGGTTAAGGACAGAGGAGACAGTAAAGAACTGTGGTTAATTTTGCAATCAACCACAACATAAGAAATTGTTACCATAGCACCTGCATATATGTGTTTAATAGATAATATTTATTGTTATAATTAACCTACAACTTATGTTTCCTTGTTAGCTTTCTTTTTTTATTCTCACCTTATTCTTTTATGTGTGCAATTCTGTGGTTCTAATAAAAAAGGGTGGTTGCTTAAGAAAACCATTTTCATTATCCTCTTTGTCATTTTTCCAACCTAACCAGTTAGTAATTATAGGAGAACTGATAGCCACAAGCTATGGCTTTTATAATTTTCTTTAATCTTCAGGTTCTCAACCATTCAGTTCACTGTTGAGGTCCAGTGAGGCAACAATGGCATAATGGTTAAGCAATAGTTTCAGAGATAGACTACTTTATTTTGAATCATGACTGTTAACTTACACCTGAGTGGTCTTGTATTAATTAATATTTTGGTATTTCAGTTCTCTTATCTTTAAAATGAAATTGGGTTATTAAGAATAGTACAATATTATATGTATTTGTGTGTGGTTATATAGAGACTGGTGTGTCTGTGTGTTTGTGTATATTACATTTAATTAATTTATTTCAGTAAGGTATAAAATCATGAGTCTGGCTTCTCGGATAATTAGCAGATAAGGCAAAATTAGTGTTGTGTGGCTGGCTAACTAGGTCCACTCACTTTCTCACACTGTCCCAGCTCCTAATCTCTCACTATATGTGACATGTTATTGATCTTTGAGCTAAAGCTAAATAGGCAAAGTCCAGGAATACTGAATCTACATATACTATTTTGAATGAAATTCTAGGCATGTAATTAGAATTTATTTTTCTTCATTTGTACTATAAGTTATTTTTTTGGTTTTGTTGTTCACAAAGTTCTACTTTCCATTTCAATCTTCTTATAAAAATTTACTCTGAGAAGCCATAGAAAAGAATTAGCTGTGTACAATTCAATAGAAGTTACATATATCTAAGAAACTATCAGAAAATAAACTTCCTCAAGAGTAGTAATATATGACATTAACCAAAATGACTTCAACTCAATATTCTTAGCACAAGTAGAGTTTGGGAAACAATGCAAACTGATGAAACATTATTGCTTCTAGTGTATAGCAAGACTACCTACAAACAATTGGGACTACGGAGATCTAATTTTAAAAGAAGAAAAGAAAATCCCTATTTGAAAACACTTATCTAAACAATGTCACACCTATACTTTTGCCATTATTTTAATGTACGTTAATATACAGCATATGAATATATAGTAATCATTGCGATTTTTGAACAGAGTAAGAAACAATTTCGAACCAATGCCAGACTCTTTCTCTGCCATACATTATTACCCTCCACCACACTTCTGAGAAAAGGAACATGGCAAAACCACACCTGATGATTCCATTCCTTGCAGAGGCACATAGCTGCATTTAGCAACATTTCTAAGAAAGAAAAGATAGAAGGCAGGCAGAGAGGGAGAAAAAGAGCAAGCAATGTTGTACCTTATAGTACTCAGCAAAATTTGAATTATGTCAAGCTCATCTATGTATCAATATGGCAAAATAAAAAACTGACTATTGCCATTTATCGTTAAGCAGACTCTTCCTCTATTTTCCAACCTCTACCAATACTATCCTACTTGCAAGCATCTCTATGATTAGTAATTCAAAGGAGCCTCTGTACTCTGCTTTGAAATTGTTTTTGAGGAGTATCTAAAAAAATGGTAGAAATAATACTGTAATTTATAAAAGGACTTCTATATATGTCTGATACTTGCTATTGTAGGCATGTTATTTATATTATTCTTATGCTTAACTATAGCCTCCAATGTAGGTATATTATTCTGTATTATACACAGAGAGATTCAAAGTTGGCCAGCTGATGAGAGTAGGACTTGGATTCAAATACAGGTTTTTCTCATACCAGACTTGATGCTCTTATTGTAAAAATATAGACATTGTTTCTCTTCATCCTTTTTGCTTGAAATAGATTCAATCTTTATTTTTCTCAGAATAGTCACATATTTCTTGGCATCTTGTTAACACTCTCCTCAGTCTTTGTATCTCTCTTTTAATAATAAACCCCAAAAAACACTGACAGCTGTCAGAGGGAGGGGCTTGAGAGTAGGGTGAAAGAGGTAAGAAATTAAGCAAAGAAAAATAAAGTGCACTCTACTTACCTTATAACAAATAGACTTTTATAACTTTATGTTTTCCATATAAAATATTCTTTTAATATTCTTGAATATGCCACTGCCACAGCCTTAATTAATATTCTTTAAAATAGTAAGCAGAGTCTATGAAATAGATGTTGAGTTAGTGTTAATCACTCACAATTGGTCATTCATCTAATTAGAAAAATATTGAAAGATACAATCTAGTTCTCTCATTTCTTTTTTGGATAAATAAATAATAAGAACACTGTAAAAGTAAGATGAGTTTAGAACATCTCCTTGGTGTTCCAAATATATTGACAAAAAAATTAAATAGGACTGACAGGATTTATTTTTCTAAAAGTTTTGTAATCCCTCAATAATATCTCTCTTGTTTACATTACATGAAGTACATTATTAAAAATGTTATCTTGCCTGACAAAGTCGTGGTGATGTCGATAGATCATCAGCCTGGGATGCTGAGGACCCAGGTATGAAACCCCAAGGTCACCAGCTTGAGTGTGGGATCATAGATATGACCCATAGTCACTGGGTTGAGCAAGGGGTCACTGGCTCGGCTGGAGCCGCTCCCCCCCCCCAAAAAAAAATGCACATATGAGAAAGCAATCAATGAACAACTGAGGTGAAACAACTATGAGCTGATGTTTCTCATTTCTCTCCCTTCCTGTCTGTCCCTTCTTCTTTCTCTTTCTCTCTCTTTCACTGAAAAATAAATTACCTTATTTTGTCAGTGCCTAGAATTTAGTTTTTTATCCAAAAAGGTGTATTTTTTAAAGTTATCTGGAAAATCATAAGTATATGCATTTGATAAAATGTTTACAAGAAAATGAATATTGATGATACAAAAACCGGGAGGTTAGACACCAAGGAGAAAATAGTAATTTTCTATCTACTACATAGGTGAATTGCATCATAAATTATTTTAAAATAAACCACATAAAAAAGCACATTTTATATACTTTGGGATCTATGCGCCCTTTTGGAAATTAATTATAACACTATGACTGAACCCTTTCTATAGAAAATTGCATTTATGCATATATAGAGAACCATTAGGGGAATCATGTTTGTTGGGGTTTTTTTTATTCAGTGAAAGGAGGGGAGGCAGAGACATACTTCCACATGCACTCTGACCAGGATCCACCCAGCAAGCCCACTGGGGGCAATACTCTGCCCATTTAGGATGTTGCTCTGTTGCTCAGCAACTGAGCTCTTCTTTGTACCTGAAGCAGAAGCCATGGAGCCATCTTCAGTGACCAGGGCTAATTTGATCCAATCGAGCAATGGCTGAAGGAGGGGAAGAGAGAGAGAGGGGAGAGAGAGAGAGAGAGAGAGAGAGAGAGAGAGAGAGAGAGAGAGAGAGAGAATCGAGAAGAGGAAGGGTGGAGAAGCAGGTGGGCGCTTCTCCTGTGTGCCCTCACCGGGACATCCACATGTGGGGCCAGTGCTCCACCACTGAGCAAAGCAGCTAGGTCCAGGTGAAATCATTTTTCATGCTAACTAAAAACCTAGTTTTGATGAAGGTAAAATCATTTACATGTTACAAGACTCAGAATCCTATTGGAAAGTATTGAGGTAATAACAAAAGGCTGTATTTAGCTTTCTGAGAAGCTAAATGGGAAATATAAAGGCATATTGTAAGCCTTTAAAAGTGAGTGAGAAATGTTTTGTTTCATTCAGGGTAGTCTTGAACTCTGGTCTGTTAAACATCTTCATAAATAATCTGCAGTTGGTTTTTAACAACATTAATTAAATTTTCAGATGAGAGAGGATATCAAGTGATGAGATATGATATAATAGTACAAAAAACCCTAGAAAAAATGACCTGAAATTAATCAAATGAGATTTAATCTTGAAATGCAAAGGCCAGTATTTGATTAAAAATAGATCCAATAAAAGTTGAGTAAAATTAAAAATTGGTTTCAATAAAGAGGTATTTCCCATAGTTAATATAATGTTGATTTGATATTCCTGTAATGCGCTTTGAAAAAATGCAAGCTGTTTTAAAAATACAAATGAATATGAAATCCTAATAGTAATAATCATCACCTAAAAATTCCAGTGGCTGGTTGTCCACACTGGGAATGCTAAAATATTATGGATAATATGTGCTCCAATGGAACCTTTGTGACCATCAGACTTCTATTCGGCAGAAGGAACCCAAGGTCCCACAGAATCTTTGAGGAAGATTGAAAAAGGAGTACAGCTACATGAAAAGACATTAGATTTGTTATGACAAATTTCTACAAACTCTTCAAAAGGACCAAACTTTTCTAAAAAAGTAGTAACAATTAAAGTCATGGAAAAAATTTAAGATAGACAAAAAGATATAGCTTTAATAGAGAGATAAAATTTTGGCTGTGATAAAATAAACTGCTTCTTCATTAGCAGATCTGGATACATCATTTGCAAATATTCCAAAGGATGTTAATGAAGGCATTTAAACTTTTCTCCATAATTGAGCCTTCACCCTTATTTATGCAAATATTCAAATATGTTTTGGGAACAAATGTATTCACAAAAGGTTTTTCAAAGTGCTTCTTTTGCAATAGTGTTCAGAGCCTTCATGTTGTTATTCTTTGAAGGAGATGATGAAACTTGGGTTCTATAATTACAGCTTACAAAATAAGTTTCTCTATTTTGGGTTAGTGGAGATTTCTTCTTACTGGTATTAGAGTATTGGCAATACAACATAGCTGCAGTTGATGATATAAAATAGATTCCAAACAAGAATGTAATAACACTTTTGTTTTAAGCAAATGTGATCATATATATATATATATATATATATATATATATATATATATATATATATATATATTATCTTCAGAGCGGATTTCTTCTTTTCTGCAAAAATAATTTCTGGAAGGCTTCCTTTGTGGAAGGACTATAGAAGGCTTAGTTTGAATTTCTCTTTCGTACCTGATTTAAGTAAATCAGGAACAATGTACTTCAATGTCTGTAGTATTATGCACAGTGATTAAAATATTTTTCAACTACTGCAAACATGTTTAAAGTTTTTCTACTGTAAATATTTAAAATGTTCATTATTACATGACATTTGATTATGTTAAACATCAGTATTTTTAAATGTTCCAAACTAATTTTTATTTGATCTCCAGAAATTACAGAACAATGGAATAATTTCTCTTAAGTAGATTAACTCTTTTGTTGGAGTCCCTTTTAAATGACATTAATAAGTTTCTGTGGTTTTTTGAAACACAGGTTTTAACTATTCTCTTTCAGCACTTTTATATTGAAAAATAAATAATCTGGTATGCTTAGTTTAATTTTTATTTCAAACATGTAGACCTCATTCAACTAAAAATAGAATATGATAGTCACAATAACCATAACCTAAAAAATTCCAGTGGCTGAAGAGACTCCTTTGGGGCTTTTGGAATGCTATAGATAGGTTTGTACCACAGCAAATCCTCTCTGATGATTTATTTTATGTGTCGACTGGGCTAGGACACCATATTCAAATATTTGGTCAGACATGGTTCTGCATGTCTCAATTAGGTTGTTTTGGAATGAGATTAACATTTAAATTGGTAGACTTTGAGTAAAGCTGATTGTTCTCCACAATGTGGATGAAACCTCTCCAATCAATTGAAGGTCTGAACACCACAAAAGACTGACCTCCCTCAGCTAGAGGGGTTTTTGCCAGCTGAAAGACTTTAGAGTTGAACTGTGACATAAACTTTTCTTTGGCTCTTCAGCCTGCTGGCCTACCCCACAGACTTCAGATTTGCCAGTTCCTTAAAGTAAATGAGCCAATTCTTTAAAAAAAAAACACACACACACAACTCTCTCTGTATAATATAGTTAACCCTTGAATAATGTGAGGGGAGAGAGAGTTAGGGTGCTGACCACATATGCAGTCAAAAGTCCAGGTATAACTTAAGTCAGCCCTCCACTCATACTCAGAAAATTCCTGTATAATTGGACCCAACCAGTGTGTTCAAGGGTCAATTGTACATATATCCTGTTAATTATGTTTCTCTGAGAAACATTTGATAATACAAATAAAATGCATGACCATCAGGTACTCACACAATAGAAGGGACTAGGGATACATAACAAATCCTTGGCAAAGAGGATTTTTTTTTTTTTGACAGAAAGTGAGTCAGAGGGAGGGACAGACAGGAAGGGAGAGAGATGAGAAGAGTCAATTTATCTTTACGGGACTTTAGTTGTTCATTGATTGCTTTCTCATATGTGACTTGATGCGGGGGTGGGGGGGGCTACAGCAGACTGAGTGACCACTTGCTCAACCCAGCGACCTTGGGCTCAAGCTGGTGAGTTTTGCTCAAACCAGATGAACCCATGCTCAAGCTGGCAACCTCGGGGTTTCGAACCTGGGTCCTACGCATCCCAGTCCGACGCTTTATCCACTGCGTCACCGCCTGGTCAGGCAGGATTTTTTTTTTATTTCTTAAGTGAGAAACAGGGAGGCAGAGAGACAGACTCCCTCAGGTGTCCAGACCAGGATCCACTTAGCAAGTCCCCTATGGGGCAATGCTCTGCCCATCTGAGGCCGTTTCATTGCTAGGCAACTGGGCTATTTTAGTGCTTGAGCTGAGGCCATGGGGCCATCCTCTGCAATGGTGGCCAACTTGTTCCAACCAAGCCATGACTGTGGGAGGGGAAGAGAGAGATAGAAAATGAGAGAGAAGGGGGAAGGGTATGGGTGGAGAAGCAGATGGTTGCTTCCTCTGTGTGTCCTGACCAGGAATTGAACTGGGACATCTACATGCTGGACTGATGCTTTACCACTGAGCCACTGTCCAGGGCCACAAAGAGGATTATATAAAATATAAATATGTTTTCAGTTTCTGAATAAAACTTTATGAATTTAAATTGAAACCCTACTTTCAGAATAAGTGGGGGGAAAAGGATATGGCCACTTTTTATAATTCCAGTATTCAAGAATTAGCTTTTTAAAAGCTATAACCAACAATTAGATTCAGTTTACTAGTTCATTGTTTATTATAGTGTCAAATGCCAAAATGGAAAGACTGGGAAAGACAAGCACTTATCTGTGTCTAGCAACAATGATCTCCCCATTTATTCTCTTTCACAAATACATTAGTATATATCTTTGCCTCCCCACCTTGGGTAACTACACTACCATATGACTCTGTATCATGTGGTGGTTATGAGCACCCATGTTGGGGTCAAAATGATGGAAGGTTAGGTAACCTCTCAAAAGCCTCAGGTTCCTCTTCTATAGAATGAGAATAACAACATCTGCTCCACAGTGCCCCTATGAGGATTATATTGCAATGCTCTTCACTTAGAACATGGTAGGATCTGATTCTTGCTTTAAGTCTCCCTAAGGAGCAAGAATGGTATCTTATATACATTCCTACAACCCACACACATCACCTGGCTCAGTGATTTCTATGTGGTCAACTAGTCAATAACTAAAGATAATAGTTACCAATTATTGTGTGATTATGGTCTATTAAACTTTTTAAAGTGCTTACAAAATTCCATTCAAGACCTGCTGATTTCTCCATTTTTTGGATAAGGAAGCCAAGGCTGTGAGAGTAGTCGCTCTGAGATCACACACAGCTACTTAACAGTAGAGGAAGAATGTAATTCAGGTCTAAATCAAAACTTTGCTCACTGTGCTTTGCAACTCGCTGTCACTGCCTATAAGATGATTGGTAATAGGCATTTGTTCGTTCCCAAATCACATGAGAAGTTGCCACTGATCACTATATTCTGTCCTTTTATTTCCTTTCTATGTTACTTGATGATCTGGCTCTGTCACACTTTGGGAGCTAGAAGTCTGGATATTATGGCTTGTTAGACAGTGGAACAGAGTAAAAAAGAAAGTTATGAAAGCATCTTCCCTGGTGAGATTTTGAAGGAAAAATACACTATGTACTGAGCTAATTTTTTAATTCATTATGCTTGGATAAGATATAAACTCATCATGGACAGCATCTATCTTTCCATGTCTCTTTCTAGGAAGCTAAAAATAAGTATTATGTATGTTTTAAAGATTATTCCAGACCCCCAGGTCTGTGACCTTAACAAAATAAGAAATTTATCTAAAAGTTTTGAAAATATGTTTTATATGCCTAATAAATACTATACTAATATACACAGGAGAGAAATTCCCATTTACATTGTTATACGTGTTTCCACTTTTCATGGAGTACTTCCCTGCATTCATTTTAGTTATAGAAGGCTTAGAGAGTTTATTTAAAAGGAAACCTGGAAAATATTAGTCAAAATATTAGTTCTAGGACAGAGTGATTTCCTCCATTATCAAGCACTTTACAAACTCAAGAGAGTAAAACATTTCATTCCTAAGGTGTGACCAACAATGTTATCATTAACTTATCATCTTTATTCCTTAACTCGAGAAACTGTATTATGAAGTCTATAGACAGATTTTTGTAACAAAGTGATCTGTTATTCTCAAACTTGTTAGCAAGTTAAATATAAAATGACCCTATTTGTGAGATAGAAAATTACATCACTTTCCTAAACCCCTGATAATATCGCTATTTTTTAAACTGAATTTCTTTAAGCATTGTTTCTGCCTTTTTGATTTTGTGAAATTATTTTACATTTTAAGGAAAAATAATCATGGCATTGCCTCAAGTGTCACATCAGGTACAGCCAAATGGCAAATGAATGTCATTATAGTACCCATTAGGGAACTCACTTTGATTAAAGAGGACATCCATGCCTAAGGAGCGCTGCTGTCATCAGTTTCCAGGCACCATCCTGTTTGTGGCACAGGGGGCATGGGGGAGGGGCTTTACTAATTGCTTAGAAATACAGGCTCTCTAATCTTTGGAAAGAAATAGACATAGAAATAGAACAGTAAGTGGAAAGCAAACCAATAAAAACAATAAAAGAGCTTGCAATTTGTTTGGAGAAATCTAAATAAATCCATTTTCGATTAGTTCATAAGAGAAGAGAAATTAGAAGTATTGACTCCTGTGGACTGAAATGGAAGTCAACAGGATGATTTTAGTAGTTCTATACTGATGGAGACAATGTTGCTAGGCAAGAGTTTGTCAAATGTGTTTTATTTCCTCTATACATTCCTAGTGTTAAAAGCACTTTCTCTTAGTACAAAATTAAAGTCACATCCTGTTATTACAAGGGACCAAAGGACAATGATCAAGAAAAAGAAAACAAATGTAATAATTCTAAAGACCAAAAGAGAAGAAAGTAGTAGTATTAATGAAACCCAAAGCCAAAACCAGAGAAAAAACTTTTAATATAAACTTTTAGTTCAACATTTAAAAAATCCGACATTGACCTATTTTTACACCTCATTGTTTTTCTAATTGAAAAGACAAGCAAGGCACACCAGATGCATTATCTATTAGGAACGGCATCACTCCATTAATTCAATATTCTAGTGAAACTTTAACATGTCTAATTGACAGGAAATGTAAAGTTTAAAACTTGTGGAAGTGATAGGCTGCACCTACTGTGCTGATGATATTAAACAGCTCTCTTTCTACATTTTCATCAGTTACTCCAGAAAGTCAAGCTATCTTTCTTTGAACTGAACCAGAGAGGGAGGGAGGAGAGAATCAGACCTCTCCCACCAATGAGTGTCACATCCAACTGCCAACCTTACCATAGGGAATAAAACTAGGTTAAGGGGACAGGTTTTGTATTTTTAAAAATTACCTGCCATGTATTTTTTTCCCAAATGTCAGGTGGTGGCCTCTATTAGAGGCACACCATTAATCAAACTAATGAGAACTACGGATGTAACCATCCCTTAACAAAGTCATATGCCTCAGTGGGGAAAGGAGTTGAATGGAAGAATTTTATGAAGTAGGGTTTTTCTTATGGATACTTGGGTTGAGTCACACCAGTGTGCAGATGAGGGCCTCCTGATCCCTTCAACAGTTAAATGTACCCTGAGGGAGAACACTACATGACTGAATCAAAATCAGTTTTACTTATGGTTAAGGGGGAAAGAAAATCACAGTTGCTTTGCATAAGGCTTTCAAAATCATTCTTAATGATGTTAGCCTTATTGGTGATCCTTCAGGTTCTGAAGAAGCTACTAAAGAGAAAGTATTTTTAGAGAAACAAGATCCTGCAATCAGTGGTAACATAGGAGTTAGAAGTAAGGAGGCAGTCAGACAGACTCCTACATGCGCTCCACTGGGATCCACCCGGCATGCCCACCAGGGGGCGATGCTCTTTCCATCAGGGCATTGCTCCATTGCAGGCGGAGCCATTCTAGCACCTGAGGCGGAGACCATGGAGCCATCATCAGCATCCGGGCCAACTTTGCTCCAATGGAGCCTTGGCTGCTGAAGGGGAAGAGAGAGATAGAGAGGAAGGAGAGAGGGAAGAGTGGAGAAGCAGATAGGTGCTTCTCCTGTGTTCCCTGCCTGAGAATCAAACCCGGGACTTCCACACACGGGGCTGATGCCCTAACCACTGAGAAACCTGGCCAAAGCCTCTCTTCACATCTCTTAACTACTCCAAGTTATTCTGCCTTACTGGTAAATGTAGACTAGCAAGAATGGCATGCAAATCAGAATTTTATGTTTGCAGGCCTGAACAGAAATAAAAATTCCCCCATCAGACCTTTCCAACAGATCAGCCTAATAGAAAAAAAACAAAGAGCTGGGAGATGAAAGCAATGAGGAAAGTCAGAACTCTAACATGTGGGGACTGGCCCTGGCCAAGCCATGAACAGACTGTTTTGACCAGGTAGTTCATGATGGAGATATATATATATATATATATATATATATATATATATATATATATATATATACACACACACACACATACACACACACACACACACACACACACACACTCAAGAATCTACATTTCTACAAGAGTTTACATTTGCAGACAGACATGGTTGATGGCTTTCCAGGTTTTGAGGTTTTGGAAATGTCTATTAAAAAGTCTATTAAACATTTACTAGATTTAAACTGAAGGTGGCATGTTAATCTGAGGACAAGATAGAAGTTTTTATTAAAGTTAGAAATAATATAAATAACTTTTCTTTTCAAACCAATATGTGGAGTCATTAAATTGTTGTAAAATTATTTTTAATAAACAATGACTTACATAATATTAATTGCAAAGTAGGCAATTACAACACATTTTCTGTGTTAATATGTATATAACATTATGGTCAGAGACAGTAGACTATTTTTGTCTTACATTTTTCATAATAAATTATAGATTTTCATACATCTCTACAAAACAGAGTCTATAATATGGAAAATCATATATACATAAATAAACATGTAGAAATAATAATCAATTTAGTGAATGGTTAAGGTGAAAATCATTACACTTAGAAAATCAGAATGAAGAGTAGGAGAAAGTAAAAGCAAACATAAAGTCCCTACTAATAAACTTCATAAAAACTCTGTTCTCTAACCCAGGGGAACAAAGTCCCCCACTTTCTTCATAAGTACCACTAAAGCTAAGTAACAAAAAAAAGTGATAATGAGTGTTCTTATCTATTGAGCACTTACTCTGTGTTATGCCCTATTCTAAACACCTAATTATTCAACTCCACTTTAATCATAGTCTTATACATAGGTAATTTTATAATACCTATTTTTAAACAAATGAGAAAACTGAAGTGCAAAGGGAGTGAGTTGACCCAATTTACACAGCAAAAAGATAGCAGAGCCAGATTCAAGCCAGGTGGTCTGACGCCTGGGCCTGTGCTCTTATTCATAAATGTTCCTGTCCTCTCTGCTCTAAGGTTGTCCTTACAACTTGGGTAAGTGAAAGGCAGGTGTCTCTTCTTAGCTAGCCAAAATTAATTTCACATTGAAATGTATAAACTTGATTGCTTTTCTAATACCAAGTACCAAGAAGTACTATTAGGCATGCCTACCTAAAATGACAAGAGGGCTTAACTTGTATGTGATTAT
This sequence comes from Saccopteryx leptura, assembly GCF_036850995.1. NCBI lineage: Eukaryota > Metazoa > Chordata > Mammalia > Chiroptera > Emballonuridae > Saccopteryx > Saccopteryx leptura. Next base: position 146,014,417 of record NC_089505.1, read on the forward strand.
CACCATTGACTTTCAGAACTTTAAACACACACACACACACACACACACACACACACACACACACACACACACACACTGGTATAGGTTATGGTATTTAAAAGATTGCCAACATGTTTCTGGAGTATGTTTTCTGTAACAAGAAAAGTGAGCAAAAACCAAAGTTAGTCACTGACCACTTTCTACATCCTTTTCTGCCTCATTTTCATCTTAAAACCCAGAGGAACTCAGCAATTCTGTACATAATACTAGCTGTGACTCTTTTCTTTACCACCACATACATTCAGACTCATGCAACAATACCTTATTAGACCATATTCTACTTTCAATAATTAATTATTCTTCATTCTTTTTTTATATCACTACTTCTCTTTACCAGTATTGCCAAACAAAACCTCTCATCCCTCAGTATAAACTGTCTGACCCAAGTTTAACTGCAAATTCTTAATCAATAACACCAAGGTTATGACTCTTTCACTCCAGTGGGGAATGAGAACTCATCACATCTCCTCCAGTGTGCTAATACTTACTATTTGGACTGTTACTGAGAATTTTTTAATTATACTGCAAAATAAACTCTTACAACACAGCTCTATTAGGAATATCTTCTGTTGTACCCATCAGAATCCTTGCTAAATTAATCTGTATTTATCTACATGTTATTTTCACATCTTATTTTAGAGCATAATGAGAATTTATTTCTAAATACTTAGGCTTTTGATTTTATACTACTTTTTTTCATGTTAACATAGCAAAGAGAGCAGTGAAGTACAAAAAAATTTGGCATCATGTTATACATTGGGAAGCTACATTCAGAAGCTCTAATTAAACTATAGAGTATCTGGAGAATGTAATCTCAATTACTATCTCAGGGTGCCATAATTACCTATAAAGATCCCAATACCAGTTTTAGTAAATTTTCTCATTAAAATATACTTAAATGCTCAATCTTGAAGCACTCCAGGCTGAGATTTCCTTGACAGCTAAGGGTACAGCTCAAAATCACTTTTGAATCAGAGTTTAGTACAGGGTTGTCTCATGGACTACATGACATCATGCTACCTGTATTTATCTAACCACCGCTGATGGTTTCAAGATGAGCGTGTTTCTTGTGAGCCTTTGAAAGTGCTGAGCTAGGCTATTTGAGTAGAGAAGGGAGTTTTCCTAACAAATAGCTTTGGCTATCTACATGACAGCAAAGGAATATTTTGGCAGGAAACCACACAGCACAGCAGGATACCATGGTTTGAACAAAATGTTTTATGCACTGTGTTACCAGGGGGATTGGTTTACATGTTGACACTACCTCCCACACAGAAGCCCTGGTTTATTTCCTGACCAAATGCATTTTTCTTCCTAATATTTTACAAATACATCCTGGATCTACTTTTAAGTAATTTCCTAATAAACAGTTCTGATGGCTTTTACTGAACTAAAATTTTTAAGCACTTACAGCAAGAGGTGAATCTTCTTTTAATCAGCATTTTACTTTTTTTATAATTCATTTTTAGAGAGAAAGAGAGCGAGAGAGGAAAGAGAGAGAAAGAGAGAGAGAGAGAGAGAGGTGGGAGGAGCAGGAAGCATCAAGTCCCATATGTACCTTGACCAGGCAAAACCAGGGTTTCAAACCAGCGACCTCAGCATTTCCAGGTCTACACTTTATCCACTGCGCCACCACAGGTCATGTTAATCAGCATTTTCTTTTTAATTATTATTTTTGAAACATTTACACATAGCCCTCTCTTTGTAATGGGAAATGAACAAAGCCCTGAAATTCATATATTTCTAATTTCTCTCAACATAATTTTATAAAACTCCAACTCTGAGCAAGGGGCATTGCATGATCTGTTTAATAAAATAAGTAAGACCTATATGCACAAGGTAGATGAAAGAAATACAGGCACAACAATATGTGAGCTCATTGGAGATTACTTATGGTGAAAACAATCAACTAGAAGTAAGATTTTTCTGTCTCTTATTTGGAACATATGCACGCCAGAGTCTCTACTACCCCCTATAGTTCATTCTAGCCATCCCACTCATTTTTTTTCCCTATGGGGACCTTTTAGACATTTGATTTTGTGTCTTCTATGGACAATGGTTCATTATTGATTGTACTTTAATGGTATTGGGGGGGGCGGTTGTGCAAGTATTTTCAGGACTACATATTATTTATCTGCAGTTTGCAGATTTGGTTAGAGAAACAAAATTGGGAATAAATAAATAGAAGGTTTTCAGTAGTGTAAATGAGAGGCAAAAAGGTATTAAGTTAATACAGAAATGGCAGAAAAGAGTTGGTAAGAAAGTTATTCCAAAAGTATAATCAAGTAGACTTTGATAACTGATTGGGGAAAAAATAACTGGTATTACTAAAGAATGATTGCTGTACTTAATAGAAATGGAATAAACCAGATTATGACTAGGGACCACAGAGATTTTAATTTGGAACATTGTACTAAATTTGGATTTTTAAATTTAAGGAAATTTTCAGTTCTCATGAGTCATTGTAAAAATCAATGTTGACCTTCAGAAATATTAGCAGACCCTAATCAATGACAATACACTGTGAACCTTTAGGGCAAGAATGAAATGATATATTTTCATGTTATTTTAGAGCTTTGCAAAGCATATGTATGCCCTCGAAGTTTATTGAATTAAATTATAAATAATATGCATACAGTTTTTTTCAATCTTTAGAATGCTGGTATATTTTCATAGACCCTGATCATATTTTTGAACAATTAAAATATAATTTTTCATTTTCAAATTTATACCATAATGAATTCGCAGTTACAACTGTGCTCTTGTTAATTATTCCATGGGAAGTATATGAACTTAATGGGGACATATAGAAATTTAATGTGACTTTGCTGAATGCTAATTATAAGAATTCTAAGCTGTGTTTAGAATTCCATTAAAACATACAAGATAAAATTTTCAGGGACTATTTATTGTGTCATGCATAATGGAGTAGAATTCTACCAAATTGTGTCTTTGTCTTGAGAATTCCATGAGTGCACCAGAGATTTAATTCATTTAGATTAGCAGAGAGGCAGAAATTAGGCGCTCCCACTAGATAAAATCAAGGGCTAACTGGACAGATATATTTTTATTCTCTTTGGTTTATTCTTCTGTGTTTCTGAATTTACAGGCTTTCTCTTCCAAACAGCCAGATGCAGAAAAGGTCAAGAGACTAAGAAAGAAAGAAGACTGAAAAAAAAGGAGCTTTCTGTTATCACAAAGCAATATTTCTTTACAAAATGTAACAAAACTTGTTTGTGCTTTTGTTGAGTAAGGCTTACATTTATGGAGCAGTACTCATTTTGTTGCTAGCATTGCTTGATATCTGTTTTAATATGAATGTGCTTCATTCATAGCAAAATGGAGTAGTCCTAAAGTATGCAAAATGAATTATTAAAGTTGAGGTGAGACTGGTTAGTCTGTGGAACTCAGTTCAAAGGGAAGTATAATTTACATCTGATGTTAATTCTGTATTCTGCTCTATTAAGAATTTGATTATTACTGAGGATGCTACCTCTGAAAACTTAATCTAATATTATATTTCTTCACTTTTAGATATTTTGTTAATTCTGCTTTGCCTTATTCCTTGTCAACCTGGAAAACTCTTATTCACTCATTAAAATCCATCATAGGTCCTACATCCTCTTTGAAATTTCCCTTAATCCTTTCTTTCAAAATTTATTGGATAGTTTTCTCATACCTCTATTTCTATATTTAGTATGCTGACTAGAAATTACTTTTCCTGTGAGCTCTAGAATTAGTTCCTCTACCTGTGAGTTATCACATTTCAAGCCCAAGTTATATTTATCTCTATATTCCTAGTATAGTACTTAGAACACAGCAAGTTCTCAATAAATATATGTTGAGTAAATGATTGAATAGATAAAAGTATATTTTCTGTACTTCCAATATCTAATACAGCAGCTGATATTTAAAAAGATTTAATAAAACATATTTATCTCAATATCATAAATCAGTGGGTCAGTAAGGAGGTAATGAGAATTATAATCTTAGGTTCAAACCAAGAGTTGTAACAGCCAATATCCCTAGAAACATGGACCCAAGCAATTGTGGGATATTTCAACAGAACAAGGTCAGTTATATAAGTTTTTTAAATTTACCCTTTTCTTGACCTATAAGTTTTGATGCTTGAATTTAAGCTCTTCCACACTTCTTATTGTTAAATACTCCCCAGTGAATATCGCATTTAGGCAGGTAGAGGTTCTATAAATCACTTTCATTGCCCAAAGTCCCTTTCTAAAAATGTAGCTATGTTGTATATTTCCCCATATGCAGTCTGTCAGGCCAAACGGCAACCCGTTTCATTTTCTTTTAATAAACACAAATCCCTAACCTGCCAAGTTCCTTGTAAGGAAACATCACAATTAGAAGTCAAAACAACATTTATTCAATCAATATGTATTTGTTGACAAATAACATTTATATGATATCTGGTTTTCCCTGTTGGACCTTGAATAAACTTCATTTATTTTTGCACTAGTGCAGTTATTTAGAAGACCCGTAATAGTATATAAATATATATATACTTTAAATGGATTAAATAAATCTGGGGACTACATTAGTCCTAGGAGAAAAGTAGTTCATTTATGAAGCAGAAATAGCCAACACAATTCTAGAGGAAGCTGCCATAGCCATTTAACCTCTAGTAAGAGTATTAAAAGTCCTTTATAAGATATGGATATTAACATTTAGAATATATTGAAAAATAATTTTAAAATGTATAATATTGAGACAGATGTATTAAGATAATAAGTTCCTTATTTTTATTATACTTAACCATCCTTATGGAATATCACCATACCTTTGGATTATGTATTTTCTTATTCTTTTTTAGAGAGGAGAGAGAAGGGGAGAGAGAGAAGGGGGAGGAGCTGGAAGCATCAACTCCCATATGTGCCTTGACCAGGCAAGCACGGGGTTTTGAACCGGCGACCTCAGAATTTCCAGGTCGACGCGTTATCCACTGCGCCACCACAGGTCAGGCTATTTTCTTATTCTTTAAGTGAGAGGAAGGGAGATAGAGAGACAAACTCCCACATGCATTCCAACCACAATCCACCTGGTAACTCCCATCTGGGGCTGATGCTTGAATTAACAGAGCTAGCCTCAGTGCCCGGGGTTGACACTCAGACCAACCAAGACACTGTCTGCAGGAGAGGAAGAAAGAGGGAAGGGGAAGGAGGAGGAGGAGAGAAGCAGATGGTCACTTCTTTTTTATGCCCTAACCTAGAGTCAAACCCAGGATGTCCATATGCCTGGCCAATGCTTTATCCACTGAGCAAACTGGCCAGGTCCAGATTATGTATCTGTAACAAAAATCTTAAAATCAATAATGCCCTCATAAGTGTGTCATATACTTTTCTTCAAGGTACTCAAAATATTTCAGAGGGCAGCAGCAATATTTATGTTATCAAGAAAAAAATATTGTTTTAATAGATGACGGGGGTGGCAATAAGATGAAATCAATTCTATTAGAAAATAGCTGTATTTACAAAAATCCTTTCGAAGTGTCTCATGTTGAAAATTTCATTCATAAAGGTATAATTATGGATCCTGACCTCAGTAAGCAAATATCAGTGCACCCTAGTCTCCATCCATACCACACGACCCTTTCCCCTGCCCCCAAAGATGCCTCTTTACAATTGCATGTCTTGACATGTTGCATTTGCTACACTTCTGTGCTTTTTATGCCCACTCTTCCAAGCTCTTCTGGCTTAGAGTAAGGATAAGATAGAAAAGGCAGATATTTATAAAGTGTCCGTATTCACAACAGTGAGGTTAAAATAGTAAAAAGCAGTGCCTATTTTCAAGGAGAACTTCATCTAGTAAAAAGACTGTTATCTACCCAGTGAAGTGCCCTACAAGGTAATATATACATGAAGAGACACAGGTTCATAAAGAACCATCTGTAGAGTATGAAGTGATCACAGGGAATAAGCTCTGCTTGGGGAGTGATATCAGGGAAAAGTTCATAAAAGAGTGAGTTCTATGAGGAAGCACATGATCCCAGATAGAACTGTTGTGTCATAAACAAACGTGTTGTCTGCGGTGTACCAGATACAGCAATTAGCATTTACTTCCTTGTTTAAAGAAACTTACAGTCTAACACATTTGACATTATGGAAGCTGACAGTTTATACACTCAACAGTTCTTGGCTTAGGCAGGGTGATGTAAATAAAGGTTTCAAAGTGGATATGAAGCAATAGTGAGATAAATAGAATTCCAGACTTATTATAAATATTATCCATCTATACATCCATTTACTCTTCTGTTCTTTGTTATATTTATTATTTATCAGCCTGCTCTGGAGTGAAAAATGTTGTGTTTCCATATATCTAAGACATTGTCTAAGACTTAGTTTCTTTAGCTGGGAATTGGAAAGAACAAATGAGAGAACACAGGCATGGCTTATAAATAGGAAAGTGTAGTGCAAATGATGTTCTGTTTTGTTTTTATGTCTTTTTACCTCCAACTTCTGGGTAATTATAAAACTCCAATATTGTTTTCAAAAACATCATAGAATTCATTGATGTGAATAAGAACATGGGTATTTCAAAATATCTTTGTTAGAATTTTTTAAATGCTGGGTTGAAATCCTGGTTCTAAAACTCTGTCATTTAATTTCCCTGAAGTGCATGAAAAATGTCTGATTCATAAACCTTCTGGTTTTGTGAAAGGATGTATAAGAAAATACTTTATGAATTGTTAAACTGTGTAGAAATATATGATGCTGTTATTTATCTCTTGGCTATGATAAATTAATTCTATCCAGCTTAATATCAATAGAATGTACATTTTCCCTCTATCTCAAGTATCTTACAAATTCTATGTTGCCCTATAATCTCTATAGAATCTAATTAATATGATGATCTTTTCCTCACAGGCTTGCTATAGTAAGTCTTTCTTCTTTACCTCCTTGAAAAGCTATCGATTCTTACAGGACTTCCTTTTTCTTGGAGTATTCTGTAAGACATTGAATTTGGCAGGCTTCACACTCAAACTCTCTAACACCAAGTGTTGCAATTTAGCTTTCACCTTCTTCTATCCTAATTTCCATTTTTCTAACCAAGTTTTCCCTTGTGTTATGCTGAAGTGGCAATCATCAAAGGTTACTCTGCAGCAGGACAAATATATTTTTGACTAGTCAGTCCTTCCAGTCAATAGCCTAGAGAGCTACTATTAAGATGTCCTTCTCACACACTTATCCAAAGCTCACAACAAAGTATGCTCTTCTTGTTTTTATTCTTTTTTTTAAATATTTTTTTCTAAAACTCAGGACCATATTGATCACACTCATTTCCAGCTCTTCTTGCAGGTATATTTTAAAAGCCATGATGGCTTTTACATTAGATTAAACAGGCTGCCTGCCGAGTAATGCATTAGTGGAACCATCTCTGAACTCATCCTGTGAAACTTGAACTTCGTGGATTTTAAGGGGAAATTATTACAGTGGAACCTTGCTAATTCGTGTTAGTAATGAATGGTCCTATTTAAATTGCTGAATTTCTCAATGGAAATAGAAGAGAAGCAAAGGAAAGAGAATCTAAAGGAAACTAGCTGATGTTTTCTTCCTGTTTCAGAATGCCTGCATGCTCCCATGGGATATTCAAATTATAGCCTCCTGATGGAAAACAAATGAACAAACAAAAACATTTTTAAATTCTAATTAGTAAACACCTTATGGCTAGCCCAGCAGATGTATATGGAGAAAAACTTATATGCCACAAATATACTTGCAAGAAAGTAAGAAATCCTGTTGTTTCCATTTCAAAATGACATCATGTTATTTCTCTCATTTATATAAATGTGACACTTAATTGGAAATCAGGTCTCTATTATTATCATTGCTATTTTCTTTTTTTTTTTATCACCTCTACTCCTATTTTCCAAGTTACCATTTTCTCATACTTTTTTTTCTTTTTTTTAAAATTTTATTTATTCATTTTAGAGAAGAGAGAGAGAGACAGAGAGAGAGAGACAGAGAGAGAGAGAGAGAGAGAGAGAGAGAGAGGAGAGAGAGACAGGGGGGAGGAGCAGGAAGCATCAACTCCCATATGTGCCTTGACCAGGCAAGCCCAGGGTTTCGAACTGGCGACCTCAGCATTTCCAGGTCAACGTTTTATCCACTGCGCCACCACAGGTCAGGCTTCTCATACTTTTGACAACAATATTTTCTAGAACTTTGCTCTGCTCTGGCCTTGTTCCCTATCACTGTGCTTTCAGTTCAGCACTTAGAAAAGATCCTGTTAAAATTCTAAGATCTGGAAGCAGCCCAAGTGTCCATCAGTAGACAAGTGGATCAAAAAGCTTTGGTACATATATACTATGGAATACTACTCAGCCATAAGAAATGATGACATCGGATCATTTATAATAATATGGATGGATCTTGATAACATTATACAAAGTGAAATAAGTAAATCAGAAAAAACTACGAACTATATGAATCCATACATAGATGGAACATAAAAATGAGACTCAGAGACATGGACAAGAATGTGATGTTAACGGGGGGTGGGGGAGGATGGAGAGAGAGGAGGTGGGGGGAGGGGAGGGGCACAAAGAAAACCAGATAGAAGGTGATAGAAGACAATTTGACCTTGGGTGAGGGGTATGCAACATAACCAAATGTCAAAATAATCTGGAGATGTTTTTCTCTGAACATATGTACCCTGAGTTATCAATGTCACTACATTAAAATTAATAATAATTAAAAAAAATTTCTAGTCTCTGTAAAAAAAAAATGCTAAGTAAGATGTCATTTCATCAAAACTTTCCCAAGGCTTCCCAACTCACTCAGAGTACAACCAAAGGACTCATGATGACCTACAAGGCCTTAAATGATTACGTGACACCTTTTTGCCCCATTGTTTGATCTCTACCTCTCCATTCCTTACTCACTCTGCTCTAGCAACATCGGGCTTTTTGCTGTTTCTAGAATAATCCCCAGGACCCCCCCCCATCTCAGAGCCTATGGAGTTGCTATTACTTCAGCCTAGTAGACCTTTTCCTTAAAAGCTCATGGTTTCCTCTCTCATCTCTTCAGTCCTTTACATGGATGTCACCTTCTCAGCTACTTGTTCCCTGACCATTCTATCTGAAAGATACCCTGTTCTTCTTCTCCTTCTCGGGCTTATTTTTTTTTACCCATACTACTTACTAGAATCTAATTGAGCATTCAGTAGACATTTTCTGTTAAAAAGCCAGATGCAGGTCATATAGTCTTCATTGCAATTACTCTATGCTAATAAAAAAGCAAGTACTGTAAATGAAAGAGCATGGCTGTGTTCTAGTAAAACCTTATTTATAAAAGCAGGAGGCAGGGCAGATTTGGTTCACAAACCCTCATTAGCTAACCCTTTTCATAACATATTATATATTTTACTCATTTCATCTATTTCATCTATCATCTGGTTTTCTTTTTCTTTTTTTCTTTTCTTTTTTTTTTTTTTGGATGTCAAATCCATGAGGGTGTTTAGTTTATTGCTCTGTCACCACTGCCACAATAGTACCTGGAACATGGGTGACAGTAAATTAACTATTCAATAGAGTTTTGTCATTTATACATCTAAATCTCAAGATAACAACTCACATTTTAAATGAGGACAAGAGAATAGGAGGACCTCTTCCTCCACACCCTTGTTCCTCCTTCTTCTGTAAGATAACCCAAGGACCATCTGCCATATTCACAATGATTAATAAGGGAGAAAGAGTTGCCAAGGGTCTGTTTCCAGATCCCTACTGCTCTGCAAATTCTTGCAATATGCCTGAGCACTCCGTTCCAAATTCTGCCAATCCAGGTCAAACATGACCCTGTTATCCTTATTATGGGTGCATCAAGAAGCTCAAAGCCCTAGGATATATGTATTCAGGTGGCTGGGGGAAAAATTAGACTCATTCATGAACTAACCATGAAAGGAAAGTTTGTGAGAGACCATTGACTTTTTGCTTTATTTACTTTGTGTGTGTGTGTGTGTGTGTGTGTGTGTGTGTGTGTGTGTGTGTGTGACAGAAACAGAGAGAGAGAGAGGGAAAGAGAGAGAGAGAGAGAGACTGATAGGGACAGACAGACAGAAACAGAGAGAGATGAGAAGCATAAATTCTCATTGCAGCACCTTAGATGTTCATTGATTGCTTTCTCATATGTGCCTTAACCAGGGGGCTACAGCAGACTGAGTGACCCTTTGCTCAAGCCAGTGACCTTAGGTTCAAGCTGGTGAGCCTTACTCAAACTAGATGAGCCTGTGCTCAAGCTGGCGACCTCAGGGTTTCAAACCTGGGTCCTCTGTATCCCAGTCCAATGCTCTATCCACTGCACCACCACCTGATCAGGCTGCTTTATTTACTTTTAATACTCACTGTTTTTTTTTTCTTCCAAGTAAGAAGAGGGGAAATAGTGAGACTGACTCCCACATGCGCTCAGACTAGGACCCACCTGGTAACTTCTCTCTGGGGCCAATGTTTGAATCAACCAAGCTATTCTCAGTATCTGGGCCAACACTAGGACCAACCAAGCCACTGGCTGCGGGAAGGAGAGAGAGAAGGGAGAGAGAGAGAGAGGCATAAAGCAGATGGTCCCTTCTCTTGTGTGCTCTGACAGAGGTTCAAACCCAGGATGTCCACATGCTAGGCTGATACCCTATCCACTCAGCCAGCTGGCCAGGCTCAACACTCACTTTGAAAACATGATTGCACAAGTCTCTTAGAAGGTAAATCATTGCACTGTATACAACCATTCTTTTTACTATCTCTGTCTTCAGCAGATTACTCACAGTCTTTGCCTATTGGATCCTCTGGGCCATCTGATTGTGTCCAAGCATGGTTATTTTAGAACACTTCATGTTTCAGGAAATTATAATTCAAATTTACTGTGCAGCTACATTAGAGTAACTCTTTAACACCAATGTTTAATTAAAATAGTTTTAAAATCATATGTCAGAATCTAGATGATCACCAAATAAAATTAGGGATAATATGATTTACTAAAATTTAGTGTGTACAAAACAATAAATGTGGTTTTCAGGGGTGGGTAAGTACCCAAAGCTAAACAATACAAAGCTTCAATCCCATTCTTATGTGACTATAGAAGGATATCATTTTAAATTTAAAAAGTCTTTAGATGTTTAAATTATACCTTTGTTTTTATTTACAGATGAGGAAAATGAGCCCCAGAAATGATAAACAATCTCCTAATTTATAAAAAATGTCTGTGGTTGGGAATGGGGACCACATAGGCTTGAAAAACATGAAGATTATTTTTATAGAATAGCATATTTGCGTATGTAATTTAAAATAAAATAATTGAACGTCTAATAAGACCAAAAGTAAGAAAAAGCCATAGAAAGAACAATTACTAGTTTGCTAAGTACTAAAACACTAAGAAGTTACTCTCTTTTAATTATGGTTTAGTTTCAACAGTACAGTGTTTCGTATCACAGACTGGAGCTAGCAGCTTGGCTTTGAATCACAGGTTCAATACCTAATAGTTCTATAATCTTGGGCAGGTTTTTTAATATTGTTGTGGCTCAGTTTCTCCATCTATAAGATGAGAATGATAAGAGCACCTATTTTTAGGGTCACTGGAAGAATTAAATGTAAAACATTTAGAACAGTGCTTGGCATACAATAACTACCATGCACTGTTGTTATAATCTAATGGGGGGGATGGCACAGCTGCTCGGGAGTATTCGAGTGCTGATGTGCTTTTTCCCTAGAGGCAGTTTCGGTGCTCTCCATTGGAGATGCTAGGAGTCACTGAAGTGTCTACAAGCACTGGAAATAGCTAAGACTGGAATCAGATATCCAGGCCCCAAATTTAGTTATCTGCAGACATGTGTCCTTCTCATGCTGCCCTTTAACACCAGCAAGAGCAGGAGAAATGGATCTGCCTGCCTTTCCAGCCTTGGCTTAATTTGCACAATCTAGTAAGTAATGAAAAAGGCATAACTTTGCTAAGAACAATGGCTAACCGTTATCAATAAACTGATTATTGGCAAGCATAAAATGAAATTAATTTTGGATTAATACAGGAGAGACATGAGTAAACCACAGTTATTAAGGCATAATGTACTTACATTAATTCAAGTTAGTAATTATCACTGTTTCCATTTCTCTTTTTAACCATTTAAGAGGTCTGACTCAGCAGAGTGGAACTGAATGAAACAGTTCATTCCATGAAAAGTGAAATCATGTATTTAAATGAAGTAGCCTCTGCTAGGACAATAGTTATAAAAATCATACCAGCTTTTCTATGACATGATGTAGGTTTTATACAAATAGAGGTGAGAGTCTGAAGAAATAGTTAGGTTACTTGAGACAAAAGACAGAACATATTTTAATATTTTAGAGCAGGGGTCCCCAAACTTTTTACACAGGGGGCCAGTTCACTGTCCTTCAGACCATTGGAGGGCCGGACTATAAAAAAAACTATGAACAAATTCCTATGCACACTGCACATATCTTATTTTAAAGTAAAAAACCAAAATGGGAACAAATACAATATTTAAAATAAAGAACAAGTAATTTTAAATCAACAAACTGACCAATATTTCAATAGGAACTATGCTCCTCTCACTGACCACCAATGAAAGAGGTACCCTTCCAGAAGTGCGGCGGGGGCTGGATAAATGGCCTAAGGGGGCCGCAAGTGGCCCGCGGGCCGTAGTTTGGGGACCCCTGTTTTAGAGGGTTCTTTTTATATTTTTATATTTTTCTCTGTATTACATGTAATTCATAATATTAGCTTAATATTTTAGTATGAATACCAATCAGCTTTTTTGAATGCTTATTATACATAGGACTTCCACTAATCATTAAAAAAATCACTTCTTAAAATATTTACAATTCCCCTGCCAAATTTATTATCTAAGGAACAAAAAGAGATTAAGGTCACAGCTAGAAAAAGGCAAAAGAGTGAATTATATCTAAAAGTGATAACTTTGTACCTCACACTCATTTCTAAACTGCCATAATTAACCCCTTGAAAAAAAATAGCATGAGATAACTTTGTCTCCTTCCCTCACTTTGTCTTTTTTGTCGATGTCTCCTACCCCAAACTATTCTGGCCTATTGATTTTACAGAAACATCTCACCCTGCACCCTGAGGTAAATCTTGACATTGCCCGTAGGTTCCTCTGCTACATACTTCATAAAAATCTTGGTGGCTTTCCGTTCTATTCTGTGTTCTTTCCCATACATTATATTGCACTGAAATCAATCCACTGACATCTGTGTGCCTCTCCAAAAAGAGGTGTGCCTTCAAGCATCTTTAGGGACTCAGCAGCTAGCGCATGCTAAGCACATAATATTATTCCTTTTATATAGATTTGTTTAAATACATAGGTGATTAAGAGGATATTGAGTATATTTATTTTTTGTTTGTTTTTCAGAGTTCCTATAAATATGTTTATTAATTCCAAAGCAGATGAACTCTTCCACAATCAGGAATAGGAAGTGTGAGTCTTGGAGAGTTCCCTCAGGGAATATAACTGACTGGTCTGGCACCTAACCAAATTGATGATCATACATAATGAACAGGAAGACAGTCCATTATTAATAGGACATTAAACTATCATTTCTTATCAATTACTAAGTGCTAATCACTTCGTAAATGTTATCTTACTCAATCCTCCCCACAACATTTTAAGATGGTATTTTTTTTCATGATTTTATAAAAGAAAAAAACGGAAACTTGGCAAAGTAAATGAATCACCAGTCAAAAAATAGAGCTCAGATACTACTTCATATCTCTGACAGGAATAGCTTTGTTCACACGAGACTAAATGATATTCCCTTTCTGGTTTCCCCCTCAGTTATGGTGAGCAGCATTTGCTAATGGATCATTTACATGGTTGCCAGGGAGCTATAGCAGCAAAAGGCCTCTTGGGTCCACAGGTTCCATGGTATAACCTTTTGGTGAAGCCCTTAAGTGATTTTTTATTACTGAGACTGCATAGCCTAGCCCTTTTGAAGGGCATGGGCATGCAGCTCCTGGTCACAGATGCACTGGGGCAGGGGGTTCTGTCTCATCACCCACTGCAGCCCCAGAGCAACTTGACATGGCCCGAATGTTCTCCCAGTGGCTAGAATTTAAACTTAAGAATATATGTGTCTAATATTGGCTTTCACTACAATTTGATTACACCTAAAAATTAGAAGGTCATCAGAGAAAAACAAGAAAATAAATTCCTCTGTGAGAGAATTGTGACAAAAGTAATTTTTTTTGATACATTGATAAATGTTGTATAGTAGGTAAAAAAGTGGCAGGTGGCATTTTTTATTTCCTTAATTTATTGACATAAGTGCCCTCCAGCCTCCAAAGAACCTTCCTCTGACAGAAATTAAACAAAATTTCAAAGAAAAGAGCAACACAAGACAGGAGCTATTTCCAGTGCTGAAATGGAACAGGAACCACACAATAAACAGAAAAATCTCTCCTACAAAGCACACAATAAATAAAACATCAAAAGCACAAACCAGAGAACTCAATTAAAATAGAAAAGTTTCAGTCTTCCCCTGAAGGACATAAATATTATTATTTATTATTTATACAGTGCTCTAGGTGCACATGACTTTATATCCTAGGTTGAATAATACACGAGTAGAAAAAGTATCCTGTAGGACTTCCAATTTAGGGCCACATTGAGAACAGGAGAAATGCCCATGCTCTTTCATAGAAAGAAAAGTAATATAATGAAAAGAGTTCAGTAGACTCTTTAAAGAGGACAGTTGTTAGTAGGTTTTGCAAAAAAAAAAAAAAAAAAAAAAAAAAAGAAGAAGAAGAAGTGTAAGGTCAGATCTGCTTTGGAAGTTTGCAGTACTTTAAATAATCAGGAGCATGGTGAATTAAAACATGAAATGTAGTAGGACAGATAAAATGGCCAGAACTTTCCACCTGGCCCTTGTTGAATCCCCACTCCCTTCCTTTCAGCACTGGTCCCCTGGTATATCAGATCGGAAATGTTTTCTTAGCCACACTTGAAAGCTCGATGCAGAGCTTCTCCAGTATTTTATAACGATATAATCCCCTATGTAAAAATCTCATTAGGCTTAAAATATTTTGAGTGTTTTCTGTACTGAACAAAGCCAAACACATGTTTTAGATGTCTTCTGAATATTACTATCATATTCTATCATTCTCTTTTGTGTTGCAAGTGTTATTTTTAAGATGCCAACATTTAAAATATACTACAATTTTCCTAAAATTGAAATACCTTTATTTTCTATCATTTGAGCATCTACAAATAGTCTACAAACAGAAACCTTGTTCCTTACTTCCTTAAAGGCAAAGACGAGGAGGAGTGAAAAGATGCAAGTTAAATGCCAACAGTAGTTTCTCTTGGGTAAAAGAAAAATCTATTTAAATAATTTAAGTACTCCCTAATTTAATAATTTTAAAAAATGAGAACAGTAAAATATCTCCTGACTAGACCATTAGCAATTATTAGAAAGAGAAATTTTGGCTTCAAAGGCAGAGTTGGAATTGTTTTTGACATGATGTTCCACAACATATCATATTCATCCATTATGATGTCAGTAAGAATAGGCTAATCAAATAATAATGAATAGCAGACACTCTCCTAACCATTTAATTCTTTTAATATTTCAATATTCAAAAAATGATAAAAGACAATAGCTATTATGAATAATGTAAACTGTACTTTAAATAGCAACACAAATATCTGACCCTACCAAGTTTTGCACATTTTAATTAAAATGACTAAGATATTAAATTTTTTTAGCAAAATTTCCTTCTAATATATATATATGTATATATATATATATTATATTTATATATTATTCTAGGAGTGTCCCACTGCACAGGGAAGTCGAATCAGGGATGCTTGATCGATATAGAACTTGGGCTTTACTGGGACAAGAGATTTTAGCAGTGAATGGAAGACTGCCACACAGGTTAATACAGGAAAGAATTATTTTAGTAGGTATGAACATTGGAGTCTCCTTTCAACTTTAAAAGTATATAATCCCTTCAAATATGTGTTCCAAGTAATATCAAAATGACAACATTTGCTCAGTTTTTCATGAATCTCCATATTTTATTGTCAATTATTTTACATAAAGGCAAGTAAAAGAAAGCACATAGATTGACTTAAAGAAACTATTTTGGGGAGGCTTATACTCTGCTTAAAAATTGAAAAACAAAAACAACCAAAAAAAATAAACAAAACTCTACCCTTTGCTTAGAAGATATGACTGCAATAGTCCAAATAAATGTCATCTTTACATAGTAACATTCTGTATCAAATAGGAGGGATCTATTAGAAGTATGGGGCATGAATGAGAAAAGAATTTGAAAATAAAGTGCTCAGATTTACTTTGAAAAGAAATGATGGTAAAATTCGATCTGAAATAAGAATTTAAGCAGAGAAACATCAGATTAGGAAGCAATGGTGACCAAAGAAAATTTTTGAGTTATAAAAGTTTTGCTTGCTTTAGAGAATCCAAAATTGTATGTATAAGTGCATCATTGTTAATAAATAATTTACCAAGTGCATGATACATACAGGCTACAGTAGTCCTACAATGAGGACTTGGTAGCAGAAGTAAGTGCCCGAATTACTGACACCAAAGACAGACACTATAGAAATTTAGTAAGGAGAGAATTTTGAGGCTGAGACACTGAGGAAAGAATTAACGGAGTTGGTGAATTAGCCCAGTCTTCAATTTGAAAAAGCTACCAGTGTTTGTACACAACTATTTTCCAGGTAGGAAAAGATCCAGAATTTGGGGTAAGGGAAGCTTTTTACAATTTTGGAGTCTCTCTGTAAAAAAATAATACAAAATTAGCAGAATAAAATTCAAATAGCAATGAATTACAAATTTCTAAAACCTGACAAATATTAGAAACATCTAAACCAAAAATTATAATATTTTTATTATTTAACTGTGATTCACTTCTATGAAAGTTTAGAAAGTAACTAGATATTTTTTGCCTCTTACATGAAAATTACTTAGTAAAATCATTTTCTATAAAGAAAAGAGAAAGATTACTTCCAATTCTTTCCTTAGCAATATTGTTCAAATTTGATTTTGTTATTAGTTTAGGAAAACATAGTTCAGCATACAAATTTATTAATGCTTTTGTACTGAAAATATTTTAAGATTTTATCAAATCTGGAAAATACTCTTACTGATTTTATACCAGGTATTATTTCTTTGATATCAAGTTTTCATCTTTGAATTAATGGAAAATATTAAACAATTTGTGGTAATGTCCTCTTTTTAATGAAACATAACTCTTTTTCATTATTTTTCTCAAGGAAATTATTTTATGTCTAATCAACAAGACATTTAAATCTTTTTTCAATAAATATTTTTAATTCATTCCTCATCATTACTTAATAAGAGTCTTCCTGCTAACACTTACTAAATGTTTCTTAGTAAAATATTATCCTGGAAATAACTAAAAATAATTAACTAAACAGAAGTACTTGCACATCACATAAAAATATCTCACTATATACGTCAATCAGATGAATCCCCAAATCAATTATCTTGTAGATGCCATTCAAATGTCTCTTGACATAAAGAAAAGTGTAGAAATATACAGGGTCTTAGTCAATTGAGGTAAAATAGCTTACTTCAAAAGGTAAGTTTTATGGATATAAACACATAGCTATGGACCCTCACTGGGCCTTATAAGATGTTCCTATAAAAGAGGGCCCATGAAGCTTAACTTATATTATATTTATGAAAAATCTACTTTTGTTGTCAAGCAATGTTATAAATATTTTTTAATATTATCTTAATCATATCAAAGTTTCCCTAGATCACTGACAATATGTACCCTACTTTTAAAACACTCTCTACTCTTTTTTGCCACTGCTGCCTTCATTACACACTCCTCCATGCTCACCTGTACCCTAACATACACACACATATGCTCTCTCCCTTCTTCAAACACAAGTGCACACACAGAGAAAGAAAGGCAACCTTTTGTCTGTGTATTCCTCCTCAGCCTTCATGTATTAACACAGACATTAACTTTGTTAATAACTTTTATCCTTCACTACTTCTGACTTTTCATGTGGGCAGAATCTTTTTATGTCTTGCTTATAGATTCATATTTAGTATCAAATAAAGTTCCTAGGTTAAAATACTGCTCAAGTAAATATCTAATAAATGACTAAATAGGGGAAAGAAAAGAATTATAGAGGAAATTAGCCAAACTAATTATAAATATTTAAGTCAATTGATACAAGTCTTCCAAATCTTGGTTTTATATATAGAGAAGCTAATACAAATATTTTGAGAAGAAATGAATAATTGTGAAATAGAGAAAAAAATCCTAGAATATAGCACCATGATTTAAAATGAATCTTACTGGAAATTGTAGCAGGCACAAGTGGTTACTTACCCAAAATTCTAGAAGATAGACAGATAATCCATAAGAGAAATGCAATTAGTCTCACATTTATTTAATGTGATGGATATTGATTGCTAGATGATGTGGACAGTGCTATATAATGCTTGGTACTTTCAGGCAATAGAGTAGTATGGCGTCTAAAAAAAGGCAACTAAACAAAGTATAGGTTGGGAATTTTCCCAGACAGTATTTGTATAGATATAGATTAAAACATTATTTAAAAAACAGGGAACATATATTCAGGTCATAAAAATATAATAACACTAAAATAATTTTACTTCTTTCTTCCTCCTTTTCACTTAATGTGCAGGAAATATTAGCATTTTTCCAACAACCTACAATATGTAGCAGTAGTCTTAATATTTATTAATGGATTCCCCAAGCTTGTTTGTATAGATTTTGTTAAGTATTTGTCATTAATTGAGCATTGTGAATGTATCAGAACTGAAAAACATGACACATTATATTTAAAATTCTTTAAATATTTTCAGACAAGACTAATATTGACAAAGACCTACTACAAAAGGCTACAACTTTAAAGATTTTTTTAAAATTTTATTTATTCATTTTAGAGAGGAGAGAGAAAGGGAGAGAGAGAGAGAGAGAGAGAAAGGGAGAGAGAGAGAGAGAGAGAGAGAGAGAGAGAGAGACAGCAAGAGAAGGTGGGGAGGAGCTGGAAGCATCAACTCCCATATGTGCCTTGACCAGGCAAGCCCAGGGCTTCGAACTAGCGACCTCAGCATTTCCAGGTTGACGCTTTATCCACTGTGCCACCACAGGTCAGGCCAAAAGGCTACAACTTTAAAATACCAATTTAAATATAAGGAATTAAAATAGCTCATGTATAATTATATTAGGATGTTTTGTAATTAATAGTTAAATCAACATTCAACAGGTTCTTCCATGCATTTTGGTAAAAGAGTCAATATTAGTTTGAAGAAATTACCAGTGGTCAAAGAAAAAACATCTTAAAATACTGAATTGGATAAAGACTATATATATATATGCTTAAATTATATTCATACTTAATTTTAACCTTAAATAAAGCTTTTTTAGGAGCAAGGAGCAATTAAGTATAGCTGCCTGATATTTTTAATTCCAAAATTTGGTATTATATTGTCTTAAGGATTAGGCAATAATTTTACTATTCATTCTGTTACACTTGTAAAATTATGTTGTTCCAGAGCTAGGTTGAAAAATCACAGGCCTATGAATGTGACTATTATCTGGCTCTGTAAGTGTCCTTTTATTCATTCAAATCTGTGTGCTCAAATGTGAGTTCATATTACACTCATGCAATGTTTTTTAATGAATGTGCTAACCTGAAGGGGTGAATGTTCAAAACACTGCAGAGGCAACATTCACCCCAAATGCAATAAACTAACAGATTTTGTATGTGCCTCGCCTAAGCAGGGTCTTGGAAATTCACCCTGAAGGCTGAAATATTTCGTTTGTAAGAATCTCAGCTTTCATAAGAACACCTGGGGATAAGAGAGCTGTGAGAAGCAATTCTAATAGAAGTTAAACTCTATTGCAGAATCACATTAAGTAGAAGAGAGCAGTACAGAAGTTCACCTCTGTCTTAGAGCTTTTTCTCCAACACGTGTCAAAAATATCAAGTACTTTACTATTTATCATCAAGGTTTCAGTTACTTAGGCATGTGGAGTATATCTTGTAAAGTGCCATTTGTATAAAGGCTTATGAAAGTGGTAACATATGCTGACATATAAAAAGACATAGCCCTAGGGCCTGGCCAGTTGGCTCAGTGGTAGTGTGTCGGCCTGGCGTGCAGGAGTCCCAGGTTCGATTCCCGGCCAGGGCACACAGGAAAAGCGCCCATCTGCTTCTCCACCCCTTCCCCTCTCCTTCCTCTCTGTCTCTCTCTTCCCCTCCCGCAGCCAAGGCTCCATTGGAGCAAAGTTGGCCTGGGCGCTGGGGATGGCTCCATGGCCTCTGCCTCAGGCGCTAAAATGGCCCTGGTTGCAACAGAGCAATGCTCCCTGGTGGGCATGCCGGGTGGATCCTGGTCAGGCGCATGCAGGAGTCTGTCTGACTGCCTCCCCGTTTCCAACTTCAGAAAAATACAAAGAAGAAAAAAAAAAAAAAAAGGACATAGCCCTAGGAATGGACTCAGACGGAAGTGACTCATCATTTTTGTAGGTCTCATCTAAATCTTAGATCTCTAAAATTCCAATAATTCATCATACTCTAAATTGCGAGAACAGTCTTTCTGGTAGAGTGTATGTGTGGAATAAAATGTTTTAAGAAAAATTTGACTTCTCAGGACACCTCTAATGACACCATTTTAAGTATCATGAAAAAGGTCAATGTAAAAGTGACTTAGGACTACATGCTTTATGTAGTTTTTCAGGTTGCTTATGTTCATTCTAAGCGTAAAATGGATATTAAGCAGCCCTGTCAGTTGCACATACTTTAAATACCTTATACATTTGTTGTAAGAATTATAACAGTAAGCTTTACATTGGCATGCCAATGTATGATCAGTGAAACTGATTTGTGCTAGATAAATAAGAATCTAATAGACTTTTAAATAGGTAATAAAAACTTTAAATCATCTTTCTTTCCTGATAATAAAATAGCTCTTTATTCAGTTTTAGATACATGTTTCTTTTACTTTTTAAGAGAAATTTATTTTCTGTACTGCCCACAGAGGGTTCTTGGTTTCATTAGGTTTCATTCATGAACTGAATTTTCCATTAACTTGAGTTCTAATGATATATTTATGTTTTAGAATAAGAAAAATATCAATTTATCCTTTCTGAAAAGAACTGTGTGAAGTATAGTCACAAAAGATTATCTTAATATTGCTTGCAGAGAATTAAACACTCTCTACAGTACTAACCTCGATCTATTTGTTTATGAAACTTATAGAGTTTAGTACTCTGGCCAACTAATTAATACAGATAAAATAAAAATAAATAGTGGCAATCATAGGAAATGTTACACAAAACTGGTGAAACACTATAATATATTCAACTGCTAACGGGTTTCTGAATTTAGCTTATGATAATTATATAATTAAATATTGCCTAAAACTTGCTTTGAAGAGGTGTGACATGTAGAAAAACAGTTATGTTTTTTTCTAGATACACTTAGGTTATAGTGATTTTCTGAGATACTTTTAATACAATATGATGAATTAACTATCTGTGTTTTTAAGCTCTATGATTCTCTAAGACATGGTTCTATGGATTGTTCTAACAACTAAACTTGTGTTTTATAGACATTAGAGCTATTCACCAAGTATTTCTGTTACAAGCCAGTTACAGGGTCTTAGGACACATAATGAGCGGGGAAAAATTTCATTAGCACAGGTGATGTGTGTCACTTTCTGGTTAATTGGAGACTCTCAAGCAGTCCCTCTTTTCCCTCTAGCATAGGATAATGCTCAAAATGGCGGCTAAACTGTTTTCTTGGGACTCTCAGCGTGTATGATGAGCAAAGTGCATACTTCCAGTTACACTCCTGAGAGAGTAGTTTGTATAAACCTTGGAACAAATGTAGGCAAAAATTTATGGTATCAAAGATTTTGATGGTACAATAAACCAACATGACTACTAGCCCTCATTGTTTGTTCCCATGTAGACATTGTTGCCTGTATTTCTCCACTTTATTTCTTCTTTATTTGTCTTCCTAAAAACGCTTTAGGAGGTGAGTGAAAGTTGGGCTACCCTTAGGATTCACCAGTGTTTGATACTCAGATAAAATGACCTGCATTTTATGATTCAGACGTACTCTTTTTTTGCCTTGCCTCTCACTTCTTATGCATTCCTAAAGATTTCAAAAAGACAAAGAGAGAACTTTGTGGTTTTGTTTGTTTGGTTTTAATGCAGGCATTTACATTTATATTTATAAAGTTATTGGAACTTCAGATTTGAAAATAACATTCAAATATAGAAATAAATATATTGAATATGTAAAACCCATAGCAAACATTATTTCTAAGTTGGTTTTTCAGAGTGAAATAGCTAAAATATCTAACAAGAAAAATATAAGATTTTTAAAAGAGGAAATTTTTTTGTAACATGGGTTCCTGAAAAAGTTTTGGAATAAAAATACTAGGTTCAATAGGATTTCAAGATGGAAGTGCAGTAGGCAGATGCACAGATTGCCACCTCCTGTGACCAAACTGGATTACAAATTAATTTAAGAACAATCATCATGTAAAACCAACTTTGGACTAAAAGAACAAGACTCGAAAACCAAGGAGCACAGAAGAAACCACACCAAGCCTGGTAGGGAGTGTGGGGGCATGGTGGGGGCTCCTTCATTCCTAGGAGCAAGGGGAGGCTGAGGCTGAAGGTCTAGAGGGTTTGTCATTGCAAGGAGAGAGACCCTGAGAGGCAGGGGTCTTCAATCCCAGGACTGGAGCCCCAGCCTAGAAACTCAGGGACTGGAGGAGATAGCCTGACAGCATTGAGTGGGGAGAAGAGCGCAATTTCTGTCTGTGGGAAGCAGCTGGCAAAAGAAGTTGCAGCCTTAAAGGGCCACTGCAAAAAATATCACTCACAGTCAATTGCCTGGGGCTCTGGGGGTGAGGAGGGCTGAGAGAACTGGTATTGATGAGGAGAATGGGGATATCAAGGCACAAGGAAACAAATGGTGATGGGGAGAAGAATACCTGCGCTGAGTCATTCTCCAGTGCCGAGGCAACCATAGTTGTGGGAGGGGCCACCCCTCCATCTAGCACAAGCCTAGTATGGAACCAGTAGACTCACCTCCAAAAAGCTCTCCAGCTCCAATCAGCGTGAAAGGTTCAGAAAGGAGGAAGAAAAGGGAAGGGGCAGTGACTCAAGTTTCTGGGGGGGGATCTGAGCTACACCACCCCTCTGATATGAAGAATGCCCCCTGACCGTGGAGAGTCACTGGGAAGACCATACCTTCTAGTTCTCAGAGGTCACACACCGCATTCCTGGATAGAGTCTCAACTGGGGCCAAAGAACAAGAAATGCCCACTTCCCCCCTCCTAAACTCAGAAGCTCCCTGCTGAGCTCAGCAAACACAGAAGCTCCCTGCTGGACTCAGCAAACAAACAGCTGGGAAATAAAGAGTTTTAAACAGCTCTACTACTTAAGAAGAATCAAAATCCGAGCAACCAGCAGAGGCTGAGGAATAAAATTCTGGAGGGGAAGTTGCATTCCATAAACCAACCTCAGACCCACAACTCTAACAAGCTCCTAAACCACACACAGAAAAAAATGGGACGACAGAGGAATGCAAACCATATGAATCAAGAAGAGAAATCCCCAGAAAAAAAGAAATGAATGAAATGGAACTAGCCAAATTACTGGATGCAGAGTTTAAAATAATGATTGTTAGGATGCTTAAGGGTCTCAGAGCTACACTGGATGAACTTAATGAGCACCTAAATAAAAAAATTGCAAGCATCAAAAAGGACACTGAAATCATAAAAAAGAATCAATCAGAAATGGCAATTACAATATCAGAAATGAAGACTACACTAGAAGGAATCAACAGTAGGCTGGATGAAGCAGAAGATTGAATCAGTGGATTAGAGGATAAGATAAATAAAACACAGAAACAGAGCAGCAAAAAGAAAAGAGGCTCAAAAAATCTGAGGAAACTACAAGAGAACTCTGTGACAATATGAAAAGAAATGGCATCTGCATCATAGGGGTTCCTGAAGGAAAAGAAAAAGAACAAGGGATAGAGAACCTATTTGAAGAAATCATAGCTGAAAACTTTCCTAAATTGATGAAGGAAAAAGTCATACAAATTCAAGAAACACAGAGAGTCCCGGAAAAGAGAAACCCAATTAGGCCTACATCAAGACACATCAGAATTAAAATACCAAATTTAAGAGATAAAGAAAAAATAATAAAAGCATAAAGAGAAAAAAAGTCAATTACCTATAGAGGAGCCCCCGTAAGGATGACATCCAACTTTTCAACAGAAACACTTGAGGCCAGAAAGGAATACCAAGAAAGATTCAAAGTAATGCAAAACAAGAACCTACAACCAAGACTTCTTTATCCAGCAAGATTATCATTTAAAATTGAAGGAGAAATAAAAAGCTTCCCAGAAAAACAAACAAACAAACAAATTCATTGCAACCAACCAGTATTGCAGTAAATATTAAGAAGCTTGCTATAAAAAGAGCAAAAGAAGAAAAAAAAAAAAGAAAAAAAAGAAATTGAGAAAAAGAGGATTATAGATTTAAACAATAAAATGGCAATAAACACCTACATATCAGTAATAACTTTAAATGGATTAAATACTCCAATAAAAAGAAATAGGGTAGCTGCATGGATAAGAAAACAGGAACAATACATATACTGTCTACAAGAGACACCTTGAAACAAAAGAAACACAAAGACTGAGAGTAAACGGATGGGAAAAATATTTCATGCAAAGAGAAAGAAAAAAAAAAGCTGGGGTAGCAATACTAATATCTGACAAAATAAAAAAGAAGGACTATAGTAAGAGATAAAGAAGGTCACTACATAATGATAAAAGGAGCATTACAACAGGAAGATACAACTATTATAAATATATATGCACCTAATATAGGAGCACCTAAATATATAAAACAGATTTTGATGGACAAAAAGGGCAAGATCAACAGCAATACTATAATACTAGGGGATTTTAACACCCCACTAACATCAATGGATAGAACCTCCAGACAGAAAATTAACAAAGGAACAGTGGCCATAATGATACACTATATCAACTAGATTTAAGAGATATCTTGAGAACCTTTCAACCCAAAGTAGCAGAATATACATCTTTTCAAGTGCTCACAGTACATTCTCTAGGATAGACCACATGTTAGGACACAAAACAAGTCTTAATAAATTTAAAAAGATTGAAATCATGTCAAGCACCTTCTCTGATCACTATGGCATGAAACTAGATATCAACTACAATAGAAAAACTGAAAAACATTCAAACATTTGGAGACTAAATAGCATGCTATTAAATAATGAATGGGTTAGCAATGAGTTCAAGGAAGAAATAAAAAACTTCCTTGAAACAAATGAAAATGAACATACAACTCAAAATTTATAGGACACAGAAAAAGCAGTCCTGAGGTGAAAGTTCATAGCATTACAGGCATACTTTAAGAAGCAAGAAAAAGCTCAAATTAACAACTTAACCCTGCACCTAAAAGAACTAGAAAAAGAACAACAAGTAAAGCCCAGAGGATGAAGAAGGAAGGAAATAATAAAGATCAGAGTGGAAATAAATGATATAGAGGCTAAAAAATCAACACAGAAGATCAATGCAACCAAGAGCTGGTTCTTTGAAAAGGTAAACAAGATAGATTAACCTTTAACCAGATTCACCAAGAAAAAAGCGAGACGACTCAAATAAATAAAATTAGAAATGAGAGCGGAGCAGTAACAACTGACAAAACAGAAATTCAAAGGATTGAAAGAAAATACTGTGAAGAGCTGTATGCCCCAAAATAGGACAACCTAAATGAAATGGATAAATTCCTTGAAAAAATAATCATTCAAAAATAAATCTGGAAGAATCAGAAAACCTAAACAGACTGATTACACCAAAAGACATTGAAACAGTTATTAAAAAATGCCCAACAAACAAAAGTTCTGGGCCTGATGGCTTCACAGGCAAATTTTACCAAATATTCAAAGAGTAACTAACTCCTATTCTTCTCAAGCTATTTCAAAAAATTCAAGAGGAGGAAAAACTTCCAAACTCCTTTTATGAGGCAAACATAATTCTCATTCCCAAACCAGAGAAAGACACTACGAAGAAAGAAAACCATAGGCCAATACCCCTAATGAACTTAGACGCTAAAATTCTCAACAAAATATTAGCAAATCGAATCCAGCCATACATGAAAAAAATCATACATCATGATCAAGTGGGATTTATTCTGGAGAGGCAAGGCTGGTACAATATTCACAAATCAATCTGATTCATCATATAAACAAAAGTAAGGATAAAAATTACATGGTAATATCAATAGATGCAGAAAAAGCACTTGATAAAACCCAGCACCCATTTATGATCAAACCTCTCAGCAAAGTGAGGATACAGGAATCATACCTCCACATGATCAAGGCCATCTATGACAAACCCAAAGCCAACGTCATAATCAATGGGCAAAAATTAAAAGCAATCCCCTTAAGATCAGGAACAAGGCAGAGTGCCCCCTTTCACCACTCTTATTCAACATAGTTCCGGAAATCCTAGCAACAGCAATCAGAAAAGAAGAAGGGATAAAAGACATCCAAATTGGAAAAGAAGAAATAAAATTATCATTATTTGCTGATGATATGATACTGTACATAGAAAACCCTAAAGTCTCAGTCTGGATCTGATAAATGGCAGGATAAATGGTAGCAAGGTGGCAGGATATAAAATACTCAGAAATCAGAGGCATTTTTATATACCAACAATGAACTGTCTGAAAGAGACATTAAGAAAACAATCCTCTTCACTATTACAACAAAAAAATTAAAGTACCTAGAAGTAAATTTAACCAAAGAGGTTAAAGACATGTACTCAGAAAATTATAAAACATTGATAAAGGAAATCAAAGAAGATACAAAGAAGTGGAAGCATATACCGTGTTCATGGATAGGAAGAATAAACATCATTAAAATGTCTATATTACCCAAAGCAATCTATAAATTCAATGCAGTTCCTATTAAAATACTAATGATATACTTCAAAATATAGAACAAATATTTCAAAAATTTATATGGAACCAAAAAAGAACACAAATAGCCTCAGCAATCCTGATAAAGAAGAATAAAGTGTGGGGTATCACACTTCCTGATATAAAGTTATACTACAAGGCCAATGTACTCAAAACAGCTTGGTACTGGCATAAGACCAGGCATACAGATCAATGGAACAGAACAGAGAACCCAGAAATAAACCCACACCTATATGGACAATTGATATTTGAAAAAGGAGGTAAGAGTATACAATGGAGTAAAGACAGTCTCTTTAACAAATAGTGTTGGGAAAATTGGACAGGTACTTGCAAAAAAAATGAAACTAGATCACCAACTTACACCATTCACAAAAGTAAACACAAAATGGATAAAAGACATAAATGTAAGTCATGAAACCATAAACATTTGGAAGAACACATAGGCAGTAAACACTCTGATATCTCTCATAGCAATATTTTTGCTGATTTATCTCCATGGGCAAGTGAAATAAAGGACAGGTTGAACAAATGGGAATAGATGAAACTAAAAAGCTTTTGGAGAGCAAAAGAGACCATTAACAAAATAAAAAGACAACCCACACAATGGGAGATCATATTCACCAACACATCTGATAAGGGGTTAATAACCAAAATCTACAAAGAACTTGTAAAACTCAACACCAGGAAAGTAATCAATCCAATCAAAAATTGGGCAAAATAACTGAATAGACACTTCTCCAAAGAGGACATACAGATGGCCAACTGGCATATGCAAAAATTTTCAACATCACTAATCATTAGAGAAATGCAAATTAAAAGCACAATGAGATACCACCTCACACCTGTCAGGATGGCTCTCATTAACAAAACAACACATAAGAAGTGCTGGCAAGGGTGTGGAGAAAAGAGAACCCTCCTGCACTGCTGGTGGGAATGCAGACTGCTGGTGGGAATGCAGACTGCTGCAGCCATTGTGGAAAACAATATGGAAAGTCCTCAAAAAATTAAAAATTGAACTGCGTTTTGACCCAGCTATTCCACTCTTATGAATATATCCTAAGAATAACAAATCACTGATTCAAAAATAGTATTGCATCCTCATGTTTATTGCAGCATTGTTTACAATAGCCAAGATCTGGAAACAGCCCAAGTGTCCATCGGTAGATGAGTGGATTAAAAAGGAATGGAACATATACACAATGGAATACTACACGGCCATGAAAAAGAAGGAAATCTTACCCTTTGCGACAACATGGATGAACCTGGAGTCTATTATGCTAAGTGAAATAAGCCAGGCAGAGAAAGAAAAATATCATATGACTTCACTCATTTGAGTAATCCAATGAATAATGTGAACTGAGGAACAGAAGATAGGCAGACAAGGGGTCAAAGAGTCCAGAGGGAAAGCAGGCAGAGGGAAAGGGGATGAGAGGAGGGGATTAAAGAAAGAAAAGTCAGTGAAAGTATATACACGACACAGAGAGATAGAGGGCAGGGTAGTAAATCATGGAGGGAAGGGAGAAGGCGGTGGGGGGAGGAGACAAAGGGGGTATTAAGGAGAACAAGGGGGGAGGGAGGAAGATATATGCAGGAGTACGCTTGTAACTATGTAAACACAACAAATTAAAATCAATAAACAAAACAAAACAAAAAGCACTAGGTTCAGTCCCTGATATACAACTAATTATCTCACTGTATGACTCCATGTCAGTTAATGTATATGAATTGTTTTCTTCTCTTTAAAATACAGAAAAAAGGATACCTACCTTATGAATTCATATGATAGTTGTATACAATTAAGATAACATACATAAAGACACTGTATATTCTAAATAATTTATATATACATATGTAAATATTATCATTATTTTTTGTTGTTTTGTTAATAATTTCTTCTAATTCTCCATTCAGCCTTCTCACACCTCCACTCCCAATCAATGGAAAAACGTAAGTTGAATATGATGGGTAATATCACCAGTGAGTCAAGCCAGAGTGGGTGTTACCTTAATAGTTCATATTCATCATTGCAGTGGTAGAAAATGTGCATTTAGTTGTGGTTGAATAGTTCACATCAAAACAAAATCTCATCTTTATGACAGGAACTGTTGTGTTGGGCTTTGAACATAATCCAAGACACTCAAGACAGTAGCAAAATTAAGCAATTGGAAAAATCAGAGTAAAAAAGGCATTTTTCATGCTTATTTGCTTCAAAAGATGCTCTGATTTTGTTAATTGCCTCAAAGAGTGCTTCGATTTGCTCTTTTCTGCAAACAGAATTCTAATCTAGTTTATCCTCTGAATTGCAGCTGCGTTCAAGTATCCTAATATATTTGGTGCATGCTGAACTATTCTTCTGCAATTAATTCACTAGGTTGTTCATGTGAAATGATTTACACCTATTTAGAACTAGATTGGAAGCCATTCAATATTGCTTATGAAGTCATTAAAATAGCTTTTAATGACATTAATTTGCACTTAGTACCTCCCATGTAAGGATCTCAAAGCACTCTGTAAAAATATATTTTTTTTTTTTTTTTTATTTTTTATTTTTTTATTCATTTTTAGAGAGAGAGAGAAAGAAAGAGGTGGGGAGGAGCATGAAACATCAACTCCCATAGGTGCCTTGACCAGGTAAACTCAGTGTTTCGAACCGGCGACCTCAGCATTTCCAGGTCAACGCTTTATCCACTGTGTCACCACAGGTCAGGCCTGTAAAAATATATTTTTAATGGAGAAAAATAGAAGACTAGAACACTGTATTCAGGAATGATATGCAAGGTAGGAAATAAAATGAAAGTTTATTATTATGTTTTAGTGTAATATAGTTATTATCTTTGTTCTACACTACAACTTTCTCATTGTATCTCCCTGTCTGCTAGGTTTGTGGGTCTCCATTTTTTTAATCCTACCCTGTTGGCCAATCTCATATGTACAAGCCAACGTTGTCTGATTCTTCTGCCTTAAGGTGTGTCTTCTCCATTACTATTTCCTGCTTTTTAAATACACCAACCTAATATTATAATTCACCTGCTCTGGAAAAGACTGAAAGTATGTAAATTAATTTTACTGCAATGGGTCAAAGCTGCCAGGCCTGCTTTTTAAGTGTGATAGCTTCCTAGAGTTCCAAGTGTTTTCACTTAAAAGATGGTAAACATGAAAAAACTTCGGTTTTCATTCATTATCATAACATCATAGGAAAATGTTCTGCAAATATGGATTGCTAAAAGAAATTTTGGTTTCCATAATTTCCAAAATTTCCATAAAAGTTTGTTTTTATATTATTTACTATATAAAATATGCTTTTATGAAATCACAGAGACTTAAAAAGCCTTAAAGAATAATTGAGAAGACAGCATTTTATACCAAGCCTTGAGAAAAATGAATCCTAGCCCCAATTTGTCATCCTCCTCTCGGCTGTGTTTATTTGCTTTAATTGTGCTGGAAAGCAGGTCTCCCCTTTAAACCATTAATTAAACCTTTCTGCAATATCTTCATGAATGGGTCCTTATCCATAAGTGCAGTCTACCACATAAAGACAGTTTTACTTTTGGAGAGCATCTTTCAGCATTATTTTTACATAGTAACCCTTAAAAAAATAAGCAGTTCTTATAATATAATATAGTTGTTTTTCTTTGAACAGTCTAATAGCATTTTATATTGTTGGTATTCTATGATTCTAAAAAACAAATGAATTCATTATCCACTGCTAAGTTAATGATAAATATTAAAGGCATTTCAGATGATGGAGATTAGGCAACAGTGGTTAAGAAAGATCTTAGGAGAAAGTGAAACTTGAATTAGACCTTAAAGGGCATTTCTCTATGGTTTCATTTTGTATATTTTGTAGAGATAATCATTCATTCATTCACAGCTAGCAATATGATGATCCTAGAAATGTCTGAAAGTTACAGAATAAGACCATAGGATTAAGGAGTGTATTCCAGTTGTAGTGGAAAGCTAATATATTTAAATTACCTGATGTAATGCCGGTGGCCAAGGCCAGGCACATCCACATTGGATTTGGGCAGGTGGTAGAAAAACCACAGAGCCAGAAGGGGTTGCGCCATTTTGTTTAATGAAGTCTCACAATGGCAGACAATCACACAGTCAAGAAAAACCTCCTCTCAGGTAAACAAATAGCAAAATGGTCCCTCACATGGTGAGCAGGCAATCCATGCATCCACAATCCCCCATCTCTCTTGAGTGTAAGCACCCATAGCTTTATATAGGCTATGCGCATGTGCCTCTGCCTCATGCTCACACACTAATCAAGCAAAGTGCTTGCAGCTGGTAAACCAGCACACAAGCCTAACCCAGTTGCCCCACACCTGACTACAAGCAGCATGTGGAGAAATGGAATAAGTGAATTACCCATAGATCAGAGTGTGGGTGGAGTGCAGAGCGCATTCCTAGCAGCTGCGGCTGATGCAATGCTGTGAGAATACTCCAGCTCCCAGAAGCCTCCTGGGCATACCCAGGAAGGAAGCTCGCCCGCTGTAGGGAAGTGACTTAGTGCCAACCATGCAGCTCCCTGATCTTTTCAGCCATTGGCTATGAAGGACACACTGTAACACCTTATAGGCTGAACCCATGTATATAAGCTAGTTTACTTCCTGAATAAAGTGGATCTGCGTCACTGAACCTGGTCCCCGGAGTCGGGTCTTTGGGTCTCTGTCGTCCTCACCCCCGGCAGGACTTTTCCACATCAGAGTTTCATATTAGGACATTTAGGGCTTACCATGTAATAAATGGAAAATAAAGCATTGCCTTTAAAATAAACAATATTGAAAATAGAGAGGATGATGAAATAAATCAGATATGTGCTTTAGAATACATATACTACCTGGATTTTAGAGTCCAGTATAGATTGAGAAGAGATTTTTAGAAAGTGTGCCCTATGGGAAGAATTTTATAATAGTCCAGAAAAGAGATAATGAGTGATAACAGTAATCATGAGCATAGAAATATCTTATAAAACTCTAGTGACAATGACTGCTGGTTAAGAGGTAGTGTGTAAGGATGGCGAGTGATAAATGAATCAAACACTGCTAACATGACAGAAAAAGACCAAAAAAAAGGGCCTGAAAGTAAGCAAGAGAGGCCGCTCCACCTGGAAAAAAATCCAGCAGGGAGCCAGAAATAGCTACATGTAGCCTTAGAAGGAGTATGGACAATAATCAACAGTGACTGTATTAGTTTGATAGGGCTGCCAAACCAAGTACCACAAACAGGGGGGCTAAAATGACAGAAATTAACTTTCTCATAGTCCTGGAGGCTAGAATTAGGTGATGAAGGTGTTAGCAGGTTTGCAAGGCATCTTTGAAGGTCTCTCAGCTTGTAAATGGTCATTTCTCTCTGATCTTTATGTAAACTCTGTGCTTGTGCCACTCCTAATCATCTCTTATTATAAAGTCACTAATCATATGAGACTAGCGTTTACCCTCGTGTCTTTTAACCTTAAATATCACTTTAAAGACCCTATCTCCCAATATAGGCATACCTTGTTTTATTGCATTACGCTTTGTTGCACACCACAGGTGTTGCATGTTTAACAGATGGACAGCAAGACTCTCCACCAGCAAGAAGACTGACTCCCTTTACTAAAATATTTGCTTTTTTACAGTGGTCTGGAAGAAAACCTGCAATATCTCTGAGTGTCATCACATTTTGAGATACAGAGGGTTAGGACTTCAACATGTAATTGTTGGGGTGGTATAATGCTGGTGGCCAAGGGCAGGCAGGTTCACATTGGACTCAGGCAGGAGGTACAGAAACTGCAGAGCCAGAAAACGTTGAGTCATTCCCATTTAACAGAGTCTTGCAATGGTGGATGAGCAATCGTCAGGGGAAAACACTCTTTTCATGGCAGCAGGCAAACAAACAGTAAAAAATGGTTCCTCACAGCAGTGGGCAGGCAATCTGCAATCTGCGCTGAGGGCAAGCTCCTTAGCCTTACATAGACTATACATATGTGACTCTGCCACACGCTCATGTACTAATCATGCAAAGTACAAGCGAGCAAGCCTAACATAGGTGGGAAACACAATTCACTGTTAATGACCAATAAAATGGAATAGACAAAAGAGTGGAGTTGTCTGTGGTATTAGTTTAATGTTTATACTTTACTTTTTACAATTAATATACAGAACTGTTATAAGAAGAAAATAACAAAACATTTTAGGAATTATTTTCCACTGCAGGTAGTCCATACAAAATGTGCATGTTCTGTTGAGCTGACCAAGGTATAGAGACAACTCCTTCTTCCTTAATAAAAGGAGTCTTATAAGTTCTATAACTTAAGAATAACAAGAAAATATTTATGTATCATGCCTTGAACTTTATTTAGACTTCATGTATAGTTATATCAGGGTAATTATTTACTGTTTTGGTTTTTCTAACTCATACTAGAAATGACTCCAAAATCATCCTCTCCTGATAATATTTTCAAACAATAGGAAAAGTCTACTCTGACTATTTTAGTTTTATTTGCTGGGTAGAAAATTAAAAAAAAATAGTTGAGTGATTTTTAAATTAATAAATAATCTAAAATCTATTCTGGCCAATTTTGGTAGTCAATGTATTCTTTTAAAAATATTATTAGAACATTTAAATTTATATTTGCTTCCCTTATAAAGTTGTTCAGCAAACATTATCCTTGTCTGGGTAAAGTGCTTTCATTATGCTTCCCAGCAGTTGTTCTCACTTTGATGTAAATCAGAATCACCTGGAGGGCTTGTGAAAACAGATTGCTCGGCCCCACCCCGAGTTCCTTATTTGTAGTCTGTGGTGGAGCCTGAGAATTTTCATTTTCAGTTCAGTTCTCAGTAATGTTGATACTGCTAATCCAGGAACCACTCTGTGAAAACTCAGCTCTTCTCCAGTCATCTTAGTAACTATAAAGTCAAATCATGCCATTTTACTTTGAAAAATTATTTTCATTATGAAAATATATAGTTTTAATTAAATAAAATCATTAAGTCACCATTATGAATGACAACCAATTGATGGAAATAATCATGAAATGCATGGTATCTTAAGATATGAAATTAATTGCTGCTATCACCATCAAGGACCAATTTAAGAGATGAGTAACTCTAAGAAGTCAGTATGTATTTAAAATATCTGTTGCTTGAACATATGTCACCTTGGTCATAGCCACATTAGTGTGAAAACAATAAAAAAGGATATAGATCAATATCATAACTATCAGTATATTCCTCTATTAAGAGATATAACTAGTGCTGAGGTTGCTGGTTCGAAACCCGGGGCTTGCCTGGTCAAGGCACATATGGGAGTTGATGCTTCCAGCTCCTCCCCCCTTATCTCTCTCCCTCTCTCTCCTCTCTAAAAATGAATTAAAAAAAATTTTTTTTTTGCCTGACCTGTGGTGGCTCAGTGGGATAAAGCATCAACCTGGAACACTGAGGTTGCCGGTTTGAAACCTTGGGCTTGCCTGGTCAAGGCATATATGGGAGTTGATGCTTCCTGCTCCTCCCCCTTCTCTCTCTCTCTCTCTTCTTCTCTCTCTCTCTCCTCCCTCTCTAAAAATCAATAAAATATTTTAAAAAGAGTAGTAATTTTCAAAAAAAAAAAAAAAATCTCACATAGGCCCTGGCTGGTTGGCTCAGTGGTAGAGCTTCGGCCTGGCGTGTGGAAGTCCCGGGTTCGATTCCCGGCCAGGGTACACAGGAGAAGCGCCCATTTGCTTCTCCACCCCTCCCCCTCTCCTTCCTCTCTGTCTCTCTCTTCCCCTCCTGCAGCCGAGGCTCCATTGGAGCAAAGATGCCCCGGGCACTGGGGATAGCTCCTTGGCCTCTGCCCCAGGCGCTAGAGTGGCTCTGGTTGCGGCACAGCTACGCCCCGGAGGGGCAGAGCGTCGCCCCGTGGTGGGCAGAGCTTCACCCCCTGGTGGGCGTGCCGGGTGGATCCCGGTCCGGCGCATGCGGGAGTCTGTCTGACTGTCTCTCCCCATTTCCAGCTTCAGAAAAAAATAAAAAAATAAAAAGAAAAAAAGAGATATAACTAGTCCAATGAATAAATGCTTTCATTACTAGATAGCAATGCATAAAATTTAAAACAAAATGTTGAAAGCTTAATGTTAAAAGCAACAAGTATAATATATGCACATCCTATCTATTAGCCATCAAATAAATTATAAAATGTGTAAAGGATGATGAGTGGTGAGAGATATCTCTTGTTTCATGTTGTCCTGGAATTGAAACCAAGGGCCACAGTGAGAATAAAAGATGCCTTTCACCAATCCCATTCATCAATAAAAAAAAATACTGAAAGGAAATAGGTTGGTAGCCTTTTCAGGAGTTAGTAGAAGAGAAATGTTTTAAGAAACTAAGGTTGACTTTAAAAAGACAAGTTTAACCAGCAAGTTGGCACAACCCAGCTATTTTTAGGGAGGCCAATCAACCATAGGAGACATTTATGGAAATGTAGACTTTTCTGAAGACCCTTATGCTGACACTATGCATGGAGAGATAATTAAATGCATTATGATAATTACATGACAAACCCCCTTGCTCAAGAGCTTAAGATCCTTGAAAGTGCAAAAAGTTCAAGTTGATCAAAAGTTTTGAAGAATTTGTTTTCTCTATGAAAACTATCTTAACTTTCTCACTCTTTACTAAAGAATTTATCAAATATCTTTAAAATGACAAGTTTTTAACATGACATTCACAACATTTTGGGGGGCAATATAATTTTCTCCCAACTTCAGATAAAGTATTAAATAAAGTCTCAGATTTTTTTTAATTAAAAATCTTCTATTGGGAGACAAAGTCTTAAAAGACTAACAGTCTCTTTTCTGATGTTCCAATTTAGAAACATTAAACATATTAATGTAAATCTCAGTATAAAGTTATTTCCAACACTTGCTTCAGAAAGAGAACCTTTCGTATGAGTTCTATAGAAAGATACACCTTTTCATTGCAGCTAAATATGTTAACTTTAGTATGCCTTGTCATGAAATATTTCAAGATTACCAAGATAGCTAATAATATAAAATCTATCTTTTTTCTAGTAATATTTTTAGAAATATATTGTTTTAACTTTAAACTTTAGAGTTTCATAATGGAGAGATATTTAAAATCTTATATTTCAAAATGCTCCCAGGTATCAAGGTGGAAAGCTTTAAGGTTATGTTTTCATAATTAAAATAATTGATTTTATATACAGAGAATCTCATAATCTTTTGTCTTTTAATAGTATCTTTACTGATAAAATATAACTTCAGTTCATATTTCAAAAAAGAATGACTGCATTGTGAAGTAATTTTGTATCATCTTTTTAAGGTTAATAAAATATTACTTTAATTCATTTGAAAATATATTTCTAGAGGTAAAAATGATGATACTCCCAATTACTAAAATGAATCCCTTAAATATATGTGCAAACCAGTGTTGGCAGAACAAAAATTCTTTGTAGATTTTTTTTTTCATTTGTTGTTCTCTGTTCAAATTTAAGACAACCTTTGGTTCTGGAAGAATTTTCTTTTGCAAACAATTATATATTTATTTTTTTACTCCTATGAAATGAGTTCCAAGCACTTCGATGCAGATAGAAAATTTTATAGTTTCAATGAAACTTTTCAAAGTACTCTTCTACCCTCTGATAAAATATAATTTTGCAGCTTTCTACCAAGATAACCTACTGCCTTCAATTCTGGCTGTATGCATAAACATTTTTCTTCTTACCTAGAAATGCATCACCTCAGAAAAGATTAAGAACATTGGACAAAGACTCTATGCTTCTGGCTGCTAGCATTTTCCTTAGATCTGACATCTTCTTGACACAATAAAGAATAAATAGTGGAGGGGAACTAATGTTTAATTATTAATACTGATAAAAAATTTAGATTTGATTTCCAGATAAAATTAAACTTGGAGTTTTTGAGAATGATAGGCAACATATCTAGTAAATATGATAACAGTGGCAAATACTTTGAATAGACAAAGATAGATGGAGTTCTCATACATAAGAATTTTATTTGATAGACACATCTTCCCCTAGTAACTCACTCATACTTTTTACCTATAATGGCTTCTCAACAGGGTTTTGTTCAATTAGAATCTTTCCTATAGTGCAGCATATTTCTTTCGATCTTTAAGGAAATTTCTCCTCTAAAAATTATATAGATGCCAGGATCCCTAAATATGCAGATGTCCTAGATGTCCTATGAAAAGTGTTTTGAGGCACAATAAAAGTCTTATATAGAAAGGAATAAAAAAAAAGGATGATAAAAAGGAGGGTGATTAGAGGAGAACTATCTGCTTTATAGCAAATTCAGCTTTTAATAAAAATAGTTTCTTCTTATGTTCTGATGACAATACCAAGCTTTCTGGTACAAGTCCTTAAAGAGCTTTAAATCTCAGTCTAAAATAAATCATAACTTTTAAGTTTTTGGTAAGGTTTACCTCAATTAGGACTTTCCACAGATTTCTACATTTTCATTTTTTCTAAATTGTCATTATGCATTTGTATATTAAAATATAGAAACTAAGAATAAAGCCATAAATAAATAATTTAGACAAAAATTCTGCAAGATGCATTTGTTTTCTCCATTGATTTTCATTTGATTATTGGCTATTAAACTTGAAGGGGTAGGTTTTCACTATAAATGTGTTTATGGGTAAGAAGGTTGGTGCAAATGTTTCTTGACTATAAGTATAATGTGACTTTCATCTATTGAAACATGTGGCAGACCACAAGTGAGTTCCCAACTGAATTATTTTAGTTCTAATATGTCCTTTTTGAAAGTCTTTCCGCTTTACCCAACTGTTTTTCTCTTGTAGTTTTAAAGGTATGCACTTAATTTTGCCATTTCAGCTCTGTGTATTGTAGAAAGCAGCCAGTTCTTAGAATGGCTGATAAACTAGTTGACCTCTGTAATCTACATTTTTAGAGAAATACATTTCAGCTGCAAATGTTTCCAAAGGTAGAAAATCTGTGAAGAAAATTAATCTGTAACCAATCGATGTTTTCATATTAATACAGCTTGGAAATACTCTCTTCCAAACATGTGGCCTTCCTGTAGAATTCAAATGCACTGTTATCTCATTCTCCTAGGCACTTGGATCCAAGAGCAGGGCACCAAGATGGACTGTCATCTAATAAACAGATGCAAACCATGCTTTACATTTAAAGAGGGCAATTTAAGTCTGTTACTTTTATATTTACTCCTTTATATTTAATTCAGTTAGTTGTATAACTGGTGATAAAATTTTCCTAAGTCCTGTGTAAGGCACAGTGAGTTGCTTATATCAAAACTCAGAGTCAGTACAAATGTTGGCAGAAGATTTCATCCCACTTGGGCATTTTATAGCATCTTAGGGAATTATGTTTCCCTTAAGGGCTTTATTATTAATGGGAGCTGCCCATGTGCTTTGAGGAAAGAATGGACTTCCTCAATTAGAAGACCTTTCAAGAGAGTTAAGAGAGAATTTATTTATTTTTCTTTAGGGAAGAGAATGTTTCCCATAAGAACGTTGAATCTTTCACGGCAGACTTTCTTGCAAACACAATGGGTAAAATTTTTAGTTCTTTAAAAATTAAACAGACACCATGAAATTTAATAAGGCTAAAAAGGGACCTAAGTTTATTATCCCTGTTTTCTCACACAGTAGTACTTACATAACAGGTTATCAGCTCCATGTACTAAAAAGAATCATCATCTTTGAAAAAGAAAATGTTGAGTACTTCCCCAAAACTCAAGTTCAGTGGTTCCTAGTCTAGAGGTTACAGGAATACTTTTTGCTACCATTTACTTTATGATAATGAATAATTTCCTTTGCCTT
Source organism: Saccopteryx leptura (assembly GCF_036850995.1). Classification (NCBI taxonomy): domain Eukaryota; kingdom Metazoa; phylum Chordata; class Mammalia; order Chiroptera; family Emballonuridae; genus Saccopteryx; species Saccopteryx leptura. Next base: position 146,053,324 of record NC_089505.1, read on the forward strand.
CTGCTGCTCTGTTATTTCGTCTAAGAACCATATTATCTACTTCATATGGTTGTAAAGATTAGAGAAAATTTATCTGACATATCTAGCATATGGTAGGTACTTAAATGGATAATTTGTAACTGTTAAATACCAAAATATTTACTTCTATTTAATTTAATTCAATACATGTAAACTCAGAAAGTATAATTTCAGCTTTGTTGCTGTCTGGACTTGAAATGTTCATTTTTAGGGGACTTAGTCTTTTTTCCTATATATGTATATAAAGCATTATCAGCATGTAAACCACACACATTAACTCACCTCATCAGTACCAATACTCTAGGATTTATTCATCACAAAAATATATTTTCTTAATTATATTCCATTCAGAATGTAAAACTGCCACTTTGATTTTATGTTATATATTACATGCAATAATAAAATTATTTTCATAATTTTCTTTAAATTGAAATATCTGATTAGCTTTATAATCATTTTAAACATTAACTTCTGTTATTTGATATGCTATTATATTCCCTAATTTTTGAATTTTTGTTAAATAAACAGAAACTCAAAAGGCTTATCTTTTTATCCAACTAGAAGTTATATCACAGAGAAATAATTAAACACAGAAAAGTGACCCTTTGGTAAACTCCCCAGAAGAAAATATTTGTCTAACATAGTGATAATTAGAGTTTATTACACTGAAATAGAGTTTTCAGTGAGACAAAGAAGATATTTTTCCTAAAGTTAAAATTAACTCAATTGATAATGACACATGACACAAGTTGTTTGCTATTATTGTTAGAAACAACAAAGATTCAAATGAGATATATTTTCTGAAAAGAGTAAGCAGAAGAGTTAACAACAGCCTAAATTAAAATAATTTTCTTTATTCTCTTTAGTATTTTGACTCTTGTGTCCTTAACGATAATGCCATTCTGCCTTTATGCTTTACTCAAATCACTGAAATTACATGGCTCAATTTCTCCATGGGGCCCCATAAAGTCTACTTAAACTAATTTCATTCGTTATCTTCTAACACTATATCTTTCTTAACATTGTCTTTAATTGGCTATTGTTTTCTTCCTTGAGTGGTGAGCAGTTTTTATCTTGTTTTTCATTTATGGTTCTTTCATTTGTTTCAAGAATGATATTTTGTCTCATTTCTTGGGAAAGGGGATATGAAAATTGTTCAAAGAATTTCAGTTGTTTTGCAAATCATCTACTATTCACTGTAACTGGACCACTTATGCCCACACACACAGACTTACCCACAGGATAAACTTATACCATAATTGATCATTGCACATGTAACTCATTCAAATATTAATGCTTTTTATCAATTAGTTTATAAACACTTTTTTTTGATAATTTAATAAACCAAACAAATTCAACAAATGATAAAAATCACAGAATTTGAAAACTGAAAGATGTCTAAATAATCTTCTAGGTCCAACTCAAATTTCATGTCCCTCTGCCCAAAAAGAGGATTGAAATTCTATACTTATGGTATGCATAAACCTATACTTGGCATGTGGAAAATCTTATTTTTTTTTGTAAACATTTTTCTTTATATATTTGAGCTAGGAATGTAAAAGAATCTGGAACAATTTATTGAGAGCCCCACTTTGACAAGCTAAGACAAGTGTCAAGTACTTTCTTAGTCTTGTTTCTAAACATCAGTGGTTCTTGAATCCCTCTGCCTTGGTCAAAATAGAATTAAACTCTGGAAAGGTAAATTTATCTCAGCACAGTTACTGGTAATTTCAGTCTAACATCTTCCCACTTGGGTGATTCTAAGGATGTCGCAAAATAATGAGCACAGTAAACAATTAGCATCATCCAAGAAACAGCCCTCAAATAGTCTGTGGCATCTGTTTGGCCCTCGCTCTAAAGCTAATAAGAGCCAGGACTCTCCAAGGTACCTTTCTTTTCAGCTTCAAGTCTAATTACACTTCCTGCATTTCAAACCAGTGAGGTACTTATGGCTAGGGAGAACGCTCACATTATTTTATAGTAGAACAAATTAAGAAACCCTGCATAAGTGGGCAGAGTGCCAGTTTACAATTCTCCCAGCAGACCTGACTCACATAGCAATGTTACTTGCAGGAATTCTACTCGTTTAGAATTTTTTCTTAGCTTGTTCTATTACAAGGAAAATATTTCATATTAGCTCTATTTTAAACTTCTGTAATAAAGCAGAGCATTAGCAATGCAACTATAAGGAAGAGGATCTGGAGGAATAAACAAACACATGAAGTTTACATATAAAAGCTGAAATATGCAATAAAATCTCCAAACTTCTTATAAAATGGTTCACAAGCCATTAATTAATCACACTGAACATGATTTTTAATATACACAGGAACACTAGAGAATAGGGAAGTATACAATGTTGCAAGGAATTATTTTTTCTTGATTATACACATTAGCATTATTAAGATTTATCCAACTGTCTGGTAACATACTGTATGTTTCTCTTTAAACTTTTATCTGTTCTAGGTTCACTTGGATTTTTTGTTGTTGTATTCATCTTAGTGAGAGGAGAGAAGCAGAGACAGACTTCTGCAAGGGCCCCAACTGGGATCCACCGGGCAAGCCCTCTAGGGGACGATGCTCTGCCCATCTGGGGTATTGCTCCATTGCATCTGGAGCCATTTTTTTAGCACCTGAGGTGGAGGCCATGGAGCTATCCTCAGTGCCTGGGGCCAACTCGCTCTAATCGAGCCTTGGCTGCAGGAGGGGGAGAGAGAGAGAAACAAGTGAGAGGGGGAGGGGTGAAGAAGGAGATGGATGGGCGCTTCTCCTGTGTGCCCTGACTGGTAATGGAACCCAGGACATCCACATGCCGGCCGATGCTCTACCACTGAGCCAACTGGCCAGGGCCCACTTGGATTTTTTTTTTTAATGACAAAGCAAATGGCTCTTTACATACAGCATAAACATTTACAAGTTTTCCACAGAAATATTTTTGTTATAAAATTAGTAAGATATAAACATGCTTTAATAAGCAGGCAGAAGACTTAGTTTAAAAGATTTATACTGAAAATGCTAATTAATTCTTGAGATGAAGTTTCTATATCAAAAAACGACAGGCCCTGGCCGGTTGGCTCAGCGGTAGAGCGTTGGCCTGGCGTGCAGGAGTCCCGGGTTCGATTCCCGGCCAGGGCACACAGGAGAGGCACCCATTTGCTTCTCCACCCCTCCCCCTCTCCTTCCTCTCTGTCTCTCTCTTCCCCTCCTACAGCAAGGCTCTATTAGAGCAAGGATGGCCCGGGTGCTGGGGATGGCTCTGTGGCCTCTGCCTCAGGCGCTAGAATGGCTCGGCGCAACAGAGCGACACCCCAGACGGGCAGAGCATCGCCCCCCAGTGGGCATGCCTGGTGGATCCGGTCGGGCGCATGCGGGAGTCTGTCTGGATGCCTCCCCCGTTTCCAGCTTCGGAAAGGTGAGGGAAAAAAACAAAAAAAACCCGACAGCTTTTTCACTTATACACTTCTGGGAAAAGACTATCAACTCTTAAAAGTCCTTCTGACAAGCTTGAAAACTCTGATGTTTGCAAGCTTTCAAAGGAGTTGCTAATAATACACAAAAGAAATAAAGGTGTCAAAAATGGTAACAAAAGAGTATAGACAAGTCCAAGGAAGTTTCCTGAAGTCAAAACCTGCTAAACATGTTCTCCCTTGAGAATTATGATGATTAGTTATGACTAAATGAGAATAGTAAATGAAATAAATGTTAGTGTTTACTTTAGTAGTAATAATCTAAAAACAATAAGACCTAAAGTTCATATTGCATTTTCTTTATGGTATTAACCTATGGTTACTGTATAGTATATTATATGTCTTTTTGTCCTCAGATTTTTCTACAATGTCTGTGTAGAGTATGTACTTAGTTAAGGCTTATGAAACAAATAAAAAAACAAAGGGACAGATGAAATCAGGAAATAGAGTTGGCACAGATAAATTAGTCCTTTGTTTTCCACATCTTACCAGGTCAGTTATATGTTTTAGGAGGTAGATTCACCCTCACTTGTAAACATCGGTCTGCTTCTAAATGGTTATATATATATATGGCAGGAGGCACACTGCAGCTTCTTATCTTTCAAGCACTCCCCAACTTGCCTTAAACAGAGAAGTATCTCAGTGAACATAAAAGAGATATAGCACTATTTGAGAGGCATTTATTAGGTGCATATTTTTTACATTTATTGCATTTAACAGCTTTCTGAAATAGAGAAGAGACAGATGCTAACAAGTGAGGATAGGAGCAGAGAGGGAAGATCATGTTTATTACTGTCATTACTTAACAATTTTGTACTGACCAGTGCTAAGAACAAAATTTCATTCGGGGTGCAAAAAAATGACCTAGTTTATCTAAAAACATAACAGCTTTTAAAAATTCAAGATTCCTTTTTTTTTTTTTTTCCTCCTTACTCTCATCATACTCATGAAATCAGAAGCAAATATCTGGTCCTGTCCTTTGTATTAAGATTTTTTATTACCCTCCTTTTTTACTGCTATGGTTCTTGCTCCCTAATATTTTTCTTTGTACCTAATGATATCAGGTGAAAACTAACCTTTATATGAAATCTCTGGAGTTTAACTGCCTCCAACCCAGCCCGCAGTCCCATTCACTTGTTCTTTGCTGCTGCAATCTTGTTGAAGAGTAGTATCAGAGTGCTAGGGCAGCTCCAGCTTTTAAAAGGTCACGTATTTACTTTCCTTAAGAATGCCTTTTGACCCTGCCATCCCACTTTTAGGAATATATCGTAAGAATACCAAATCACTGAATCAGAAGAAGAAATGCACCCTCATGTTTATGGCAGCATTGTTTACAATAGCCAAGATCTGGAAACAGCCCAAGTGTTCATCAGTGGACGAATGGATTAAAAAGCTGTGGTACATATACACAATGGAATACTATGGGGCCATGAAAAAAAAAATCTTACCTTTTGTGACAACATGGATGAACCTGGAAACTATAATCTTAAGTGAAATAAACCAGGCAGAGAAAGAAAAATATCATATGACCTCACTCATTTGAGGAATCTAGTGAACAAGGTGAACTGAGGAACAGACGAGAGGCAGAGGTGGGATCAAAAGGACCAGAGGGAAAGTGGACAGAGGGAAAGGGGATGAGAGGATGGGATCAGAGAAGGGAAAGAGATTGGTGAAATTATATATACATAACACAGCATTATAGAAAGCAGAAAAGCAAATCCTGGAGGGAAGGGAGGAGTGCATTGGGGGAAGGGGGGCAAAGGGGATGTTGAGGGGAACACGAGGGTTGGGGGGATGTATTCAGTGGGACACTTGAATCAATGTAAACACAATAAATTTAAATTAAAAAAAAGAAAGAATGACAAACATACATCTAAATAGCCTGACAGTCCCATCATTGATTCATTTTGCCACTGGCCCAGAGTAGAGATTAGGCTAAGTACTCTGTTGTTTTAAATCTGTGTTATCTCTGAATAGAAAAGGAAACTGATTCGGAATAGGGGAAATCCAGAACACAGGATCTTTTGAAATTTTTCTTGAATACTGCAATAAGTTCAAAATCAAAACATCTTTAATAGTTTGGGGATCCCATGATGGTGGGAAAGTAGGTGAATGCTTCACTCACCTGCTCCTGGCCCCAGACCTGATTGACAGCTAATTTATAGTACAACTGTAAGGCCAGTGGTCACGGCCATCCATGTAGGTTCCCGTTGGATTCGGGCAGATGGTAAAGGAGCTGTGGAGCCGGAGGATGGTGGGCCATTTTGTTTGTTAGAGTCTTGAAAAGGCAGAAGAGTAAGCACGCAGGTTAAACCACTTCCCTCTCTCTCAAGACTCACATAGAAAACAGGCTGGGGTAAAAACCCCGTCCCACCAAACAATAGTAAGCAATGGTCCTTCCCAATGGTTGTGGACAATCTATAACCTACAGTCTGCCGCCCTGAGGGCAAGAGGGCAAGCACCTGCAACCTTACATAGATTATATGTACGTGGCCCTGCCCCATGCACCTGCACCAATCAGGCAAAGTACAAGGGAAGCAAGCCTAACACATTTGTAACACACTTATTTGCCCACAGCAAACAAACTGAATAACCAACAAAAGGATGGCCGACCTAAGATATTATAACCAAGGATTAGAAGAAGAAGAGAAGCCAGTTAGACTGCTAAGAAGGGTGGAGACACAGAAAGGGCTGGCAGGGGCCCAGGGGCAGGGGTTGATGCAGCAGGACTCCCTCCCCTGACGAGCAGGGGTTCTCAACCCCAAGCAGGGATCCCTGGCCTAGAGCAGTGGAGGCAGAAAGAGGAGCCAGCAAAGCAGTTGATGAAAACCAGAGGAGACTGAGTCAAGGTGGGTCACCCAGACACCTCCCACACAGGGGCGAGACCTCCCACTGTTACAGTATCAGCCTGGGAATGAACTCTACCCCTTTCCCCCATTGCTGGTACTGCCACTCTGACATGCTCAGTCCTGTAGAGCGGTCTGCAAGCTCCAACCAGCAGTGACTTTTGGGACATGCTCTCCTAGGGGAGGTTTGTGAGGGAGATATGGATGAAGACTGAGTAGGCTTTGGAAGAAAGATCTGTCTCCCCTACCTAGCATGCACAGCCAGTGTGCTCCCCCACCTCCCACCTGGAGGGACACTGGGCTGAAATCCTCACAAGCAGGGAGACAGAAGAATGGTGCAGAGCCAGGACCTTTTGTAATTTGAGAAGGAGAGCCACTCTCCGCCATCTCAGGTGCACAAGTGGCACCTGGCCTCACCCCAACCGAGGAGGCTAGGGATGCAAGGCCCACAGGAGCCACTCCATGCCTTATGGCTGACTTCGCTGGGCTCAGGCAGATGGGAGAATGGTGCAGAGCCAGACTTTTCGGTGGTTCAGGAAGGAGAGGGAAGAAGAACTGGTTGACTACAAGCACGTGGGGAGGCTCTTGGGTTTATAGCTGTGGGGAAAGACACAGTTGGGGGACAGCCACTAGGATTCTGGTGCTGAGTCATTCTCCAGTGCCACAGTCACCATCTTTCTTGGGTGGAGCTCTCAACTCCAAAGGCATCAGACTAAGGGAAACAAATATTCCCACCCTCTGGATTCCCTCTGACCCCACCCTGCGGGGATTAGAGCTTGCTGAGGAGACAGCAGCCTGGGCCAGGGTGTAGAGGTGTGGACAGACTAAGGAAGTGACAGTAACTCAGTTATCGGTCATTAAGGTGGGGGGGATATTCCAATTACTTTCCTGTGAATCTGCCTGGCATTTCTCCCTCCCAGGAAAGTCAGTAGAACCATCCTCCTGGTTGCAAAGAGATAGACTAAGACTGGAGGCTCTGGAGAGGAGACTGCATTCACCATCTCTCTTGAAGCCTGACAGGGCCTATAAAACTCAACACCAAAAAAACAAAAAACAAAAAAACAAACAACCACTAACAAAATGGATCAAAAAACCTGATAAGACACTTTTCTAAAGAGGACATACAGATGGCCAATAGACATATGAAAAGATGCTCAACATCACTAATCAGAGAAATGCAAATTAAAACCACAGTGAAATATCACCTCACACCTTTCTGAATGGTTATTAATAGAAAAACAAAAACAAAAACAAGTGGTGGTGAGGGTGTGGAGAAAAGGGAATTCGCACGCACTGTGGAAATACAGATTGGTATTCTGGGTGCCCATCAGCAGATGAGTGGATAAAAATGCTGTGGCACATTTAAACAGTAACTACTACATGGCCATGAAAAAGAAGGAAATCTTACCCTTTTCGGCATCATGTATGGACCTGGAAATCATTAAGCTATGTGAAATAAATCAGTCAGAGAAATGCAAGTACAATATGATTTCACTCATATGTGGAATCCAATGAACAAAATGAACTAAGAAGCAAAATAGAGACAGACTCATACATAGAGAATAAGTTGACAGCTGTCAGGAAGGAAGGCTGGATGATGAAGGTAGAGCAATAAAGCATAAAAGGACAAAAAAACTCACGGACATGGACAACAGTGTGGTAATTACTGGGAAGTGGAGGAGGGTATGGGGGCATAAACAGTGCTGGACAGAGATTTCACTTGGCAGGTGAACACACAATAGCATGTACAGGGATGTGTTGTAGAATTAGACATCTGAAACCTGTATAATTATGTTAGCTAGTGTCATCCTAGTAAATTAAAGAAAAAATACATCCTACTAGTTTAGGAATAAGAATAGGTACCAACAGAAATAAGGACTCTCTGAAGCATACTTCTGGAATTTGTAACAATGACAATATTTTCCATTTATTGAGCACTTACCACATAACAAGCACTAGACTAACACCTTCTCTTAAAACAACACTGAAATGTATAAATTACTATCCCCAATTTACAGGTAAGAAAAAAGATCAAACAAGTTACATAATACTGTCTGATATTCAACTAGAACTAGAGGATCCTGATGATTAAAGGTAGCTAATATGTTAAAGACAAACCTTAATAAAACCTAAAGTCATTTACTGAGTTTTGTGTTTTTTTTTTAAAGAAAGGCCCTACACTAGAAAAAAGATCATAATGCAGTCTCCTAAAATATAATGCTCATATAAAGCGATAAAATATCTTCTAATTTTTGAGAGAAGTACATATAAAATGTGTTTACAGTTTCTAGGTTCTCCTATGGCATGATTTTGGAGTTAACTGGCCTTGTGGACTCAACAGGACATTCTGTAAGTCACTGGATAGTAAAGACTTGGGTACTTTGTGTCCTAATGTACTTCTATCTGCCTCAACTGGACCAAGTTTTTTTATTATTGTCTCATCATCTAACCTTAATGAATAACTACTATTTAATAGGTACATTACTTCCCCTTTCATATATTAGCTCTTTTATTCACAATAACCCTTCCCAGCAGATTATTTTTTACTTTTATTAATCTACATATTATAAAACTTTACCTTTTTGTATGTATAGTTGAAACATTTTTAGTGTATTTACAATTTTATGCAAATATCACTGTATTTTCATCAGTACCCCTCCCCAAAATGCCATAGCCATTAGTATTTACTTTTCATTTTCCCTTCCCTCTAGCCCCTGGCAATCACTAATTTATTTTCCAATTTTATGGATTTGCCTATTCTATACCTTTCATATATGTATATTATCTTTGGAATCTGGCTTCTTTCATTTAGTATATGTCTTAAGATTCAACCATATGGTAACATATCAGTACATTCTTCCTTTTTGGGGCCAAATATTTTATTTTACGTATATATCACATTTCTTTTTATCTCTTTATCACTTAATGGACATTTGGTTTGTTTTATCTTTTTTATTGTTACCAATAAGACTGTTAAGAACATTCATGTACAGCCTGACCAGGCAGTGGTGCAATGAATAGAGCAGGGGTCCCCAAACTACAGCCCGCATGCGGCCCCCTGAGGCCATTTATCTGCCACCACCGCACTTCCAGAAGGGGCACCTCTTTCATTGGTGGTCAGTGAGAGTACTGTATGGAGTACTGTATGTGGCATCGCTCACGTACAGTACTACTTCCGTGATGCACGCGTCACGGTTCCGGAAGCACATCATATCACTTGTTACAGCTAGCAGTGACAAATATGGAACCGGACATTGCCTATCTCATTAGCCAAAAGCAGGCCCATAGTTCCCATTGAAATACTGGTCAGTTTGTTGATTTAAATTTACTTGTTCTTTATTTTAAATATTGTATTTGTTCCCGTTTTGTTTTTGTTTTTTTTACTTTAAAATAAGATATGTGCAGTGTGCATAGGGATTTGTTCATAGTTTTTTTTTATAGTCCGGCCCTCCAATGGTCTGAGGGATAGTGAACTGGCCCCCTGTGTAAAATGTTTGGGGACCCCTGGAATAGAGTGTCAGCCCAGGACCCAGAGGACCCAGGTTTGAAACCTGAGATCACCAGCTTGAGTGTGAGCTCAACCTGCTTCAGAGAGGGGTCCCAGCTTGAGCGTGAGGTCACTGGTTTGAGCCAAAGGTTTCTGGCTTGAGCATTGGGTCACTCGCTCTGCTTGAGTCCCCAGTCAAAGCACATATAAAAAAGCAATCAGTGAACAACTAAGGTGCTGCAATGAAGAATTGGTGCTTCTCATCTGTCTGTCTCTCTCCCTTTGTCTTGGTCTCTCTCTCTCTCTGTCTGGGTTGCCCTCGAAAAAACAAAATCAAACAAAAAAAATTCATGTACAAGTTTTTATTTAGATACATGATTTTGTTCTTTTTTATATTATAAGGAGTAGAATAGTGGGCCATATGGCACTTCTGTTCGTGAAGGAAAAAAAATGTAATTCTACTATAAAAGTCATAAATAGTTTACAAAAAGTTTAGAGTTTAAAAAAAATGTATCAAAAAGTGGGTCATTCTCCATGTTGCTAGCTCCATGTAAAATATTTAAGAATATCTAATGTATACTTATAGGTTGCACTGTATATTTAGTTAATAATTTTGATCATTGCTGAGTTTTAAAGAAGGTTAAAACAAGTATATTCATAATCTGTTAGGAGAAAATCATTTCCAATTTAGAAACTTAAAAATTATACTTTGGCTCCTTTAGAAAGTCAACAGGGTTTTGGTTCAGGGATGATATTTTTTAATTTTTTTTGAGGAACTATTAAATTTTAAGTCCTCAAATGTCACAGTTACTAGTGTGCCATGGCTGATAATGGAAGAAGAATCATTAACTAGGAATGACTGAGCATCTATAAATAGCACATAATTTATCTTCTAAAATTTGGCTTAAGGCACTCCGTGACATTTTGAAGTCAGATTGGTGTTTATAAAATCGGTCATTAGGGAAGCTAATATGTTCTTTCTCAGTGGTATGGATGTGTCTTTTTTTTTTCAAATACATTTCATCTTCTTTATCTAAAAAGAATTTATTTTATAAAATCATTAAAGACATCAAAATCAACAGGTATTTTAAAATGAAAAAAAAACTACTATGTAGTTGATTTGCTTGCTTCATATGTTTGCTTGTTTGAAATACACTTTAGAAGTTTAAAACAGACCTTGAAATAGTTGAAACTCCCAAGTTCTGCTTGGGTGAAAAAAGAGCAACCTTTTACATATATGCCTAGGACTACCATGGAAAAAATGTCTGCAAAGGCAAAATTTCAGGGTAAAAAAGTCCACTTTTAAAACTTTTCAGAAAACTGAGAAATTAAACTGTTATCTCTTTTATTGATGCCTGATAAAACAATTGAATCAAGGTATTTGCCACTGTTTTCTGAACTGCCTATATAGATGTATAAGCCTTCAAATGTAGACCTTAGACTAAGACGCTGGGGAAGGGCCAGTTTCGTGTTGGTGCAGTTCTCTGAATATGTGGGTATGGAGGATGACTCAAGAGAGAGTGAGCAATTTAGAGAGGCTGGTCTGAAGACAGGATCACCAAATACGAGACCAAGATTCTTGGATGCTAAACCAGGCAAAGAAGGTTTAGGAAAGAATGCAAGAATTAAGGCCTGAGATTTTTGGGGCTGGGGAATTGTCACAATGGAATGAAGAAATACTGAGGAAGAAACGGCTGAGAGCACAAATACACTAAGGCCTCCAACTCCATGAATTAATTAAAAAGTTACACAATTGTATTTCAGTTTTACAATATCTGCCTATACCCTCATTTACTCAAATTAAAACCAATATTTATATTCTAATTAAATATAATATAATTTAATGAGTAGAAACATTTTTCATTAGTATTGAAATGTCTTTAAGCAAGGTCATGCTATTCATAGTTAGAACTACTCTATTCCGATCAAAAATTCTTTTATTTCTTCTCAGCAGGTTTGTCTGTAATTTTCCATATTTTTCCCTTTTAGTTTCCTCCAGATCTCATCATACATGAACTATCATTTTCTTTCACCAAGTGTCCGAATGTCACTCTCACCGGCCAAGGATCCAGTCTCACAGGTGCTAATTCTTCTCTGGCCCTGCAGCTCTCCTTACGTCCTGCCAATAGGAAAAGTCCTATGCAGTTTCTCTGACCTGATATATGGGACTTTCCTCACATGGTAAATAGGAGGGGATTAAGAACTCAAAGGAGATGCTGCAGTAGAGTTAGACCAAATTTAATCACAGTAAAGTGTCATAACTTATGAACTAGAGGTTTTAGAAGAATAATAACCTGTGCTTTCCCCTATTAGTCTCTGTTTAGTATTTGCACAATACATTCTTTATCCCAGTTATGCAAATAAGCACATTACTTATTATTATGAATTAAAATTATAGATGGCAGTCACTTTGTTATATTGAATTGTAAAATTATTTTTGAGGCAATTTAACAATGTAAAAATCCTTAGGCATATTTATTTAGATTATTTTAAACAGAAATAGTTCATTTTCATTTAATAATATTCAAATCATCCTAATTGCCTTCACTGATACATGTAATGTTTTGAATCTTAATAATTAGAGTTATTTAACTTGCTGGGTAGCCAGCTATGTACTGGAAAATGAGGGCAGGGCTCCAATTAAAGTGAGAAAAGAATGTTTGTATGTCATAATAACTTTTAAGAGGAAAAATAAGATTTAAGCTGTAATTATAATTACAAAAGCTAAAGATGGAAAGCACATTCATTTGCTTACTTTTTCTCTCAATATGTATGGAATTATTCTACACAAAATGTAGGTTTTTTTAAAATTAATATTAATTTGTACTGGGACAGATAATTGAAGTGAAGAGGCACTGAAACAGAAAAATAAGTTCTGTACTAAGCTACTGTTATATTTAGGTATAAAATAGAGAATTGTGAAAAGAAAATATAGAATCATTATCACCATCATAGCTAAGCAGTATTAATGTGTTTAAAAATATTTCTTAACTAATGTTCATATAATGTATAAATTATTTCAACACAGATCCATCTGACCTTAAAGCCCATATTTTCTACGCTAAAATTATCTGATGGTGACATTAATCTTAGTTTTGTAATATGTATTTATTCAGGTATATTTTGTTTTTGGAAAGTGTTCAAAGCATTTTATCGATATATAACTGAAATTTGAAATTCAAGTTTGAATTTGACATACAGTAAGAAGAAATAAAATGATCCCAAAATGAGGGATAAACTTGAAATTTATTTCCTAAGAGCTATCATTACTAGTACTATGACTGTTGCTCCTGATAATAACAGGTACTATGGTATAAACTATTTTGACATATTATTACTACATGATACATTTCTTATTTTTTATGCATCTCACCTCACTAGAATGTAAGGTTCGTGAGAGCAACTTCTTGTGCCTATCTTTATACTGTGAAATCCCAGCTCCGACACTGTGTAGGGACAAACCAAGTGCTATAAACACTATTACTGAATGAACAATCAATTTCATTGATTTATAGTGTAAGCAATCGGCTTACAGAGGATGAAATATCCATCAAGATAGACCCTGTGGTCAGAGTTGTCTCCTAACCACAAGTGAACATTGTAGTACTGGGTGTGTATCTTTTCAAATACATTTTTCCTAAAAATGAGAAACACACTTCTTACACTTGATTTTTTACCATAATATCACAAAAATTAGAAAGAAAATATAATGAAAATAATTTTTTTCAAAATTCATCAATATTTATATTGTTAATTTTCCGCCCAGGAAAATTAAGAAAGTAAAGTTCTTCTTAGTCCTATTTCAAAATTTGAAATTGAAAGAGGTGACTGGTTGGTTGGTTCTGTGGTAGAACATTGGCCCGGCATGTGGATGTCCTGGATTTGATTTTCGGTCAAGGCACACAGGAGAGCGACCATCTTCTCCACCCCTCCCTCTCTTGTTTCTGTCTCTTTTCTCTCTCTCTCTCTCTCTCTCTCTCTCTCTCTCTCTTCCCCTCCTGCAGCCATGGCTCTGTTGGTTCCAGCCCATTGGCCCTGGTTACTGAGGATGGTTCCGTGGAACCTCCACCTCAGGTACAGAAACAGCATTGGCCTGAGATGGGGGTTACCAGGTGGATCCTGGTCGGGTGCATCGGGAATCTGTCTATCTCCCTTCTTCTCACTTGGAAAAGAAGAAAAAGATTGAAAAAGAATAAAGAAATTGAAAGAGGCAGACATAGAGGCACACAGAAGTTTGAAGACCCAATGGTAATGACAAGGCTGGACATTATAACCCCAGAGCCCATTGTCCCCCACAGTCATTCACTAGATGATGAAACATAATTTCAGTATGTGATTAGTGTGCTTTTAGATTTAATAAGTTCTGAAGACTCCAAAGACACGCGTTCATGCAGGCTTGTTTAATACTAGGAGATTCGTCAGTTTGTTTTTATTGCTGCCTTCTCCCTTTCCCCTACAAAAAAAGCTAGAAATTAACAGACCTTGAATAATTTTTCTATACTGATTACTTCCTAAATATATTTTATTTTCTTTTAATTCACAAGATATTACATATTCAGAATCATTTATTCTTATGAGAAGCTAAAACATTAGTTCCTATATTTGTAGCAGCTCTGCTCTAAGTAATGATTTGCTTGGTCAGATACTATCAATATTTTCAGAAATTTCAGTGCCATTTAAGATCTACCTAGTTTTTCAATTCACATTTGAAATTCAACACCTTATAAGCTGTCGTTTTACCTCAACTATAAATCTGTCTCTTCAGAATTAAAATGTTTCCTTTTCATGCTTTAATATAATATTTGTAAGGTCATTGCCATAACTGTAATAATTTTAAAAATATTCATTACTAACTTCTCCAACAGGAAATATACAATGTGTACATTATTTTAACAAATACTATTCTAAGATACTTATGTACAACATGCGCAGATGTTACTGCTTATTCTAAAATATATTTTCAAAAATATGTTAAATTATGCAGTTATTGCTTTTTATGGATGAGCTTCTTTTGTAGATTATATTTTCATGTGTTCTTGTAATAATAGCTTATTAGCTATGTTATTAAAACATAAAAACTATTGAGGATAAGCTTTATTAATGATTTATTGAAATGCTATGATTAATCCTCTTTTATTAATTTTCTGTTTTTATTTTTTAATCTGCCTATGAAATTTACTTCTGTTAAGCATAGGGATTTTTTTTATCAAATAAAAAGGAAGAAAGAATCTAAAATAAGTAAGTCTCCAGAGACCTTAGTTGGTTGAAAAATTAGAAAACTAAGTTGTCTTTACATTGCTATTACTTACGCCCATATTCACCTTTAAACACCAGTAGAATAATTGTTGACTTTTGATACCAGTATGATGATATTTAACCATTTTTATGTCTTCTCATATCTTTAATATGTTTGCTAAATAAAAAATAAATTTTATTTAGCAGAAAATTAAAACAAGGACTTTATTTTCAATGCCATTTTATGCACTTCACTTTATAAAACATTAACCAAACTTGACAAAAAAAACTTATATAATGATAGCATTTCAACTAAGATATTTAATATGTCAGACATTGTTAGTTTTAAATCAGTCAAAGAGCACCACTGTGACCTCAATCTTTCATCTGGAGATGTCTTAAAAGTTCCATGACTAAGGTGATGTATTTAATCATGTGACAAGAGTGATCATGTATGGATTTTGGTATGTATCCAAATATATTACCATTATATGCTTCCTTTATTTCTTTGAGGGATTCTACATAAATATATATATTTAATTATAAATATTTTCCTTTCCTGTAACCAGGAAGATATATGATAGGCATGCTATTATTTATTAAGTTCAGTGTTAGTGTGCAGAAACAAATTTCTGGCATTATAATTTATATCAGTCTTACTTGTTCATTTAATAAGAGTTGATTTATTACTTTGTTTCCCTATTTATATGATGCGAAAGCTTATAGTGATGACTCCATGTCATCAGTCTGTTATGTATTATATTAAATCTTTTTTAGTCTATCTTTTATCTACCCAAAATGAAATCCAGTGTGAAGCAGTGCCTCAGGGAACAAAAGCAATTGTGGAGCCATTGCTAAGGACAGCGGCTGTATTTATCAGCATTACATGAAGAGGAAAAAAGGGGGCCTGGCCATGTTTATTAATAATATGATATCAAATAGATACTACCTATTAAATTAATTTACAATATTGATGAAAATATATTATAAATTATAAAACAGCATGATTAATAACTTTTATGTGCCAATCCAACATAGCTAAACAAAAGTGTTTGATAATTGTGGTATGAGCTGCAAAAAATAATCAAGTTTGCTTTATGGTACTACACAAAACTATCATTCTTAAGTGAAAGATAATACAATTGCCATGGTAGAGATGCAAAGTTTTATAAAGTAATAAAAATTTTATGTAGTAGCAATATTTCTTAAACTTTTGAACAGTGTCATTATTAAAGATTTATCTCTATGTTTCTTCCAATATAGGACTTGGCAAGACTAGTAGTCTCTTCTTAAAAATAATTAATGTCTGTCTTTATAAAGGTGGCTAAGAATAAATTAATTAGTGTTTGTATAAGCCAATCATTATACAATTTCCTGTTTCTGCAAGCCAAATCACTAAAGAACGGTCATGTTTATTAACATTACTGTTCAATTGATATCTAACCACTCAACCTGGTGTTCAGAAAGAACTCAAGATGTATATGATGATGGCATCTGGCAATTTTACTATTAATACAGGCATTTGCACAAAAGAACAGGATTGTGTGATCCCGCAATAAACAATGTGGATTCTAGTACATGTCATACCCTAGACTGCAACTTGCATGTTAGAGTCCTTGATAGCAATACAGACATAGTAATTCAAGCCACCTCTAATCAGGTTTTGAACAAATGTTACAACAGCCATCTTAATTCTCTGCATAATTAGAATGCTCTCATAGGATTTCAAAATATTTTTCTTCTTTAATCAGGGTATCTTTGTATAATCTAATTATTTTTCTCATTTTGTTACTCTGTCTTAATAATAATGATATTTGATCCAATATTTTTATTTAGATATTTGAAAAAGTACTCAATGTCAATTACAATGCTATTCTGATTCACTTTTTCAATTCAATTTTTAATGCTTGCTTGTCTGTAGACACACACACAAAAGTTAACTTTTTTCCTTAAAAAGCTATGTTTAGAGTTCATTTTTAAAATCATATTTTTAAATAATTTTTTATTAATTATTTTATTTTATTTATTTATTTTTAGAGAGGAGCAAGAGAGGGAGAGAGAGAGACAGAGAGAGAGAAAGGAGAGACAGAGAGAGAGAAGGGGGGGAGGAGCTGGAAGCATCAACTCCCATATGTGCCTTCACCAGGCAAGCCCAGGGTTTCGAACCGGCAACCTCAGCATTTCTAGGTCGACGCTTTATCCACTGCGCCACCACAGGTCAGGCTTTAAAATCATATTTTAATGAATTCAATGTTATCTTATATTTTTAGATAAATACTTTTATTTACTTATATCTTATTCATACCAAGGAAATTCATTATGTAGTTGGAATTTTCCTTCTATCCAGAATCTAATTCTTAGAACAATGTAAATACAATAAAAATCATGAAGATTACTTACTAAGTTAAACAGTCTGAAAATTATTGATCATTAATTAGTCCTTTATGCTCTTGATGGCACTAATAAAGTAAAATTTAGCTCTGTAAATTTAACAGTAGTTTGAGATCATCTGTCTAATAGAAGAAGAATTAGAAAATTAACAAAGAGAGAATATGTATGGTTAAAACAAATCCATTGATAATTGCTTTCCAAAGAAATGAAACAACATATGCTAAGAAGTTTAACACACTATCCTCATGAGCAAATAGAACAGGAATATTAAAATACACTTATGATTTACTGAAATGGCATTTTGGAGGCTCCTAAAATATATGATATATTAACTCTTTTCCTCTGCCAAAGAAAAACTAATTAACAACAAACTACAGTATAAGGTGAAGTATATATACTTTTCATCCTGATAACTTAGATTTCAGAAGGCATTTCTAGAGTTAAATCTAGCCTCTACCTCTTAGCTTACCTAACTAGTAACTAGCCCTAAGAAGCAATTAGTAAAAAAACTCATTATAAAGTCAGTTGCAAATCAGAAGACTCTCTTTTTATTTTCATCATTATAATTTGTTTTTGCTTTTATTGTTACTGCCACCAGCTTACTGGTTAACTCTGGTTAGCAGTAGGGAAAAATGTTATAGATCAATCATTTTGCCTTGGCTCTTACTCTCTATCTGCACTTGACTTTATGTGAAAAGGTTTAAACTAAAAGTAATGATCAGTTTTTAAAAGAAGATTATACCATTTCTAATTTAATGCAGATTAAAAACATGGCCCAAACAGAGCACTTTCATAAAGATTTAAAAGTCATTTCTAAGTCTAGATCTGTTTTCATTACTATGTAGCCAATGTATTTGGTTAGAAACTACATGGCACTTATTGGATCCAGTTTGTGACAATATAATTGGCAAAACATTGAATCAATAATTGTTATAAACATCAAATAAATGATTTGAAACAGATGCAAAATGATCAGAGGGAGAATTTGAAAAAAAGACACTAGTTAGGTCCATGTGAAATAATCACTGGGTCTCTTCTATGCAACATGTCTTAGAATCTGTTGTAGCACAGCATTCATTCTAACTTAATGCAAACATTTCCAAAAGATTAACCAACATTTAAAGTCTGATTTATGACAAGGTTTAATCCAACCATGTATCAATTCTAGTAAATGTGCTTTAGTTGAAAGTTCTCCAGACAAAGAGAAGAACAGAAAAGGAAGGGAATGAAATGAATTGAAGATTTCACGTATGACAGGAACCCAGTTGGCTACTAAGTGCCTTAAAGGATTCAGAATTCATATAACATACTCAGAAGATAGACAATGCACCTCAAAAGGTTGCAGAAAGAATGCTCCATAAGGTCCTTCCAACTCAGAAGGAACCAAAACAGAGTTTAAACTTAGGTCTGCTTGACTTCTTGTTACCCTGTGAGCTACCAAAATCATTCAGCTCCAGTAGATCTGTGTGCCCATATCTGTGAAATGAGATAGTTGATTTCTAAAACTTCTTGTATGGATAAACTCTATTATTTTAAGTCTGTTTAATCAATTGTCACAGTTATTCGTCACTCAAAACAGCATATAAATCATTACTTTTCTCTATCAGAAAATAATTTGTGTGTTATTTTGTTGTTGTTGTTACCAATGTACTAAATAATTTTTGGAATGTTTCTATTTCCTTTCCTTTATCAAATCTAAGAAAATAAGCTGCCTGTCCTGTGGTGGCGCAGTGGATAAAGTGTCGACCTGGAAATGCTGAGGTCGCCAGTTCGAAACCCTGGGCTTGCCTGGTCAAGGCACATATGGGAGTTGATGCTTCCAGCTCCTCCCCCCTTCTCTCTCTCTCTCTCTCTCTCTCTCTCCCTCTCTCTCCTCTCTAAAATGAATAAATAAAATTTTAAAAAATTAAAAAAAAAGAAAATAAGCCAACATATCTTCCCTTTATGAAATACATTATATATTATATATATAATAGTGCAAAGTTTATGAATAATAGATTATATATGTATTATGTATAATAGATGATCTCTTATATAATAGAATATATATTATATTATATTGATTTTATTTATATATATATATATATATATATATAGAGAGAGAGAGAGAGAGAGAGAGAGAGAGAGTATTTATGTAAAATAGTGCAAAGTTTAACTTTTGACAAAGGGTAAATCATTTGGGAACACTCAGTTTTCTAAACTTGAAACTCCCAATAGTATTATTTGAAGTTTAAAGACTTGCTGCTGAGATACTTGAAGAATTCCCTTTGGATTGTTTGTGAGGTTTTCAAAAAAATTAAGTCTATGCTATAGTGCCCTATGGGCACAATTCTAAAGATGAAATATGCAATGATCTAATTACAAAGAGTAGGCTGTAGAGAAGGCATTGCTTCACATTGCCACTTGCAGGGCACACCGACAGGAGTCCATGTGAAATGGCTGGTGTTTTTTTTTCATAAAGTATTCCACAAATCAGGCAAAATAAAACTAGAAATGAAAAAGTATAAAGAAACAGGGTTTGATTTTTGAAAATAAAATTTTACATTTCTTTACAATATATTATATACAGGAATAAAATCTAACCTTTTAATGTTCCTGGTGTTTTTGAACTTGATTATTTTGTTATTGTCTGATATCTCATCAAACCACTTCTAAATTTTAAAAAAAATCTCTATAATGCTCTTTTTGTTCTGAGCTAGGAAAAGATGATAACAGTGGCTAACATTAGTGAGTTAAATTTATAACCAAAACTGACATCCCACTCAAGTATCTACAATGTAAAAGAGTAATTAAATTTCCAGTTTTAACTGGAAAGGAATTTTAATGTGATTTTAGAGGTCCTTTGAATATCTATTTTGTTCCACTTTATGTAAATATATATATACAATTTACCTTGTTAGTTCCAAATGTATGTCTTTCTTCACTAGATTTAGAAAATAAATTAGACTTTACAAACATTATGAATACTAAATCAATATATTAATATTGAGGTGTTTGAAAGATTATTAACTACAAAAGACAGCACATACTACATAAAAATATTAAATGTATTTAATCAAAGTCATCAATTATATTTATGCATAGAGTCCATGAATAGTACATAGATTTACTTATATATTTTACGGATTCAGGAAAGTCTATCATATTATTAGATGGTGATAGAAGTAAAAGAAAAAAAAATTAAAGGCCCTAGCTTGTTGGCTCAGCGATAGAGCATTGGCCTGGCGTGTGGCAGTCCCATGTTCGATTCCCAGCCTGGGCACACAGGAAAGGCGCCCATCTGTTTCTCCACCCTTCTCCCTCTCCTTTCTCTCTATCTCTCTCTTCTGTTCCCACAGTCAAGGTTCCATTGTAGCAAAGTTGGTCCAGACACTGAGGATGGCTCCATGGCCTCCACTTCAGGCAATAGAATGGCTCTGGTTGCTACAGAGCAATAGCCCAGATGGGCAGAGCATCACCCTTTAGTGGGCTTGCAGGGTGGATCCTGGTCGGGCTCATGTGGGAGACTTTCTCTCTGCCTCTCCACTTCTCACTTCAGAAAAATACAAAAAATAATTAAAACTAAAATCCACAGATGGATAGGACTGTGCATCTCAGTTTTATTTTTAAATATTCTTTTCCTCATCATTAATTTTTAAAATTAATTCCACAAAATCAGACATTATAATTTAGCCAAGGGACTTTTCAATGATGACTCTCATTTATTCAACAAATGTTTAACAAGTATCTATTTGAAGCCAGATCCCATGCTAAATGCTGATGGTAAACTTTAAATAATACATCATCTCAACCTTTAAGACACTGAAAACCTAGTGGATACACACACACACACACACACAAATAACTAAAATTGAAGTGTGAACATTTAAATACTGGAATGCTTTAGAAAGGCTCTTAGTCTAAACCAGTTTTAAAGGTGTATGAGTAGTGAAATGAAATACTTGGATACCTATTATGTACCAAGAACCCTTGAAGACAGGCCTCATTATCCTCATTTTACAGATGAGTGAACTGACCCTGACTGATTATGTAACTTGAAATTGTTTGCTAAAGGTAACAATGTTAATCATGGTAGAGTGGGAATTGAAGCCCACATAATTTGACTTAAAAATCCATTCTATTTCTGTTTTACAGCTCAGCCTACCATTCTAATCAATTAATAAGTGAAATTACATTCAATGTTGCATTCCATTTATTTGACAAAATCCTAAGCCTCTGGAGCAAGTTAAGTGACCATGTCTAAGGCTATTCTAGAGCCTTGGCTTCTAACCAAAATTCCCAGCAGAGCTTTAAAAAATATATCCAAGTATTAGCACTACTCTCATAAAAGAAATATCATTTTACTGTTTTTTAATTGAAATCCTCCAGATGTAAATATATCAAACATTCATAAAGAAAAACTAAGGCATTATGTTAATCAATGACATTGATTCAATATTTTTTAGTTAAAGTGTACATTGAATGGTGATATATTAATTTTATCAGTTCCTATGTTTGTATAAAAATAAAGCATTTTGTAAGACTTTTGTATGTACTGTTTACTCAGGAGGTAGATGACATCCTTTAAAGTCCCAGCTCTGCCTGACCAGGCAGTGGGGTAGTAGATGGAGCATCGACCTGAGACTCTGAGGACCTAGGTTTGAAACTCTAAGGCAGGCGTCTCAAACTCGTGGCCCGCGGGCCGCATGCAGCCCGCCGAACAATTTTGTGCGGCCCGCAGACTAATCCACGAAGTTCAAAATATTTTGGATAAAATTAAATAAGCCTAGGGGCCTACTTGTATTTTTCATTTCTCTAGCATCCTAGCTAGATATTAGCTTAGTTAACAGCAATTGTGATGCGAACTACAGTTTCTGGTCATTTTGTGACACTGAGTAAACTGCATGTATGATTGTGCTTGTTGTACTGATTTTTTTTTTGTTTTCAACTGCAGTGAGAAAAGTGTTGCGTAACAGTTGCCTTTTGTAGACCTAGTGCGGCCCGCCTAATGGCTGTGATCTTGCTCTGCGGCCCACATGCTGAGTTGAGTTTAAGACCCCTGCTCTAAGGTCTCCAGCTTGAGTGCTGGCTCATCGGCTTGAGCATGGTGTCACCAGCTTGAGCACGCGATCATAGACACGAACCCATGTTCACTGGCTTGAGCCCAAAGGTTGCTGGTTTGAAGTCCAAGGTTACTGGCTTAAGAATAAGGTCTCTGGCTTGAGTTAGGGGTCACTGGCTTGGCTGGTCCCCCCACCCCCATCAAGGCACATATGGAAAAGCAATCAATGAATAACTAAGATGCTGCAACTATGAGTTAATGTTTCTCATCTCTCTCTCTTCCTGTCTTTCTGTCTCTTTCTCTCTCACAGGCGTGCTTGCTAAAAAACAAAAAAAACAATAAAAAAAAACCCTGGCTCTTTTCTATTTACTATCTCTTTGATGTATAGAAAGAAACTCAACTTTCCTGCAACTCAATTTTCATAAGCATAAAATGATAATAATGATACCTGTTCATTGGTACTTAGGGGATTGTAGTAAGTAATAAAAATTAGGTAATAAATGCAAAACACTTTTAACTATAGGCATGACTACAGCTAAGGAATGGACTCTAAGTCCCATGAGAGCAGGGACTCTTTAGAGGACTTAAATACCTGAGGGAACTGAGGCTAAGAAACACAAGATTGCTTAGCCAAGGTTATATGCGTATTCAGTAGCAAATTTGGAGTTAAAATTTTAAGTATAGTCTCTTTCTATGATACTACTGATTCTAAAAATAGACAGGTATATTTGGAGAGAAATGAAAAAAAAAATTAGTGCCAAGTAAGCTTGGTACAAGCTAAACTGGAAAATAAGAAATTTAAAGCACAAATTTTATAATCAGTCTTTGAGTCTTGGCACTGATATTTCTTATGTGTGTTATTTTGTCTAATTTGCTAAACCTACATGAGCTTTCTTCCTTAATTTCCTTGTTCATAATGTTAGCATAGATGGGTAGCTAGATATTAATATGGGAAGGACGCAGAGGGAATAAGACATTGAACCTAATAAACTAGAGAAGAGGATATCAAATATTAAGATTAATAAAATTGAGAAGCCTAACCAATAAAAAGTTATAGCATTCCATTTACTAAGAAGTTACATTTCACACACCACAGGGGATTGCCCTTTTAAGGGGATTAACACTCCTCCCTGCTCCCATGCAGAGAGGAAGAACTAGTTTCCATCTCCCCAGGGTACAACTAGGTCATCCCCAGACTAAGGGGATGGGGGAAGGTGCTTCTGTGTCCACTTTAAGGCATGTATGTTGGAAGCCAGGATGGGAACCATAGAGGCCTGTTATTCTAGCCTAGAAGAAGGATCTGATTGGTTAGTGGGAGAAGCCAGTGCAAGCCTGAAAAGATTAAGAAACTGATTGATTGGTGTAAAGAAAATTGAGTTCTTCCCAGTCCAAACTATAAGCACAGGCCTAATAAAGAACAAGCCTTTATCTTCTCTCTCACTCTAAAACACACACTTGCCCTTGGTTCTCAGGTTCTCCAAGCAACCACACTCCGTGGACCAGCAACTGCCTGTGACCTGCCAGCCATACAGACTCCCAAGAACAGGTTCTGAGCAGTGCTGGGACTAGATTAAGCTTTGGCAGGGTGTGAACCATAGCACGGAATATTTGGACACTGATCTTTGTATTGAGTCTGATGAAAACTAGGTTGGATTTTTTCTATGGCAAGATGGATAAAAATGAGACACTGGGAACCTGTAGACAGCCTTCTATCTCAACCCCAATAAATAATATTGTGAAAGCTTCACTCTATCCATACTTAGTGCTATAAAATGCCTTCTCTGCAACTCCATAAAGGAATATCATTTCCACTGGCAACAATAAAATAGGAATAATTACAATATTTACATTGACTTGTGTTGAGTACATATAGTATAGTGGTCTGGCATATAGTTATCACTTAAACAGACATGACTGTCTATAACCACTGCAACAAATTGCCAGAAATCCCATAGCTTAAGACAACAATAACAAAATTTATTGTCTTACAGTTTGTAGTTCAGAAGTCCAAAATTGGTCTTATGGAAATAAAATCAGTGTGTAAGCAGGTCTGCATTCTTTATGGAAACTTTAGGGCTGCATGCATTTCCATGTCATTTCCAACTTCTAGAAGCTGGCCACAGTTATTGGCTTATGGCCCCTTCCTTCATATTCAAAATTTAGTCAATCTTCATATCACATCATTTTGACCTCATTTGCCATCTTTCTCCTCCACTCTATGGATCCTTAAAATTACATTGGCTTACCTAAACAATGTAGGACAATTTTTCTATTTTAAGTTCAACTAATGAGCAACCTTAAATCCATTTGCAACCTTAATTCCCTTTGTGTGAATAGTAACATATTCACGGACTCCAAGGATCATGAAATGGACATCCTTGGAAGCCATTTTTCTGACTATCACGTAAGCTATGCTTTAAAATAACCACTTTCACAGAATACTATATGCATTTACTTTGTGTATATTTTAGAGGGGAGTACAATATTCATGATTTCTAAGATTAGTTGAGACTCATTTATTGAAGATGTTTTGAAACTATTGTTCCAAATTATACACTTTAGTAAATGATGCATTCTACCATATTCCCTTCAATGTATTTGTTAGTAATGAACTAAAATTTTATATATGAATGTGTGTATACATTTCATTCACATATATATTTATTACTAGATTGAATATTTTCACATACCTTGAAATAATTTCCAATTTCACTATTTAAAATAATTTTCTTTTTTCTGACACATCTTTCTCAGTAATTATAATCGTTGAATACATATGATTCAGAGCAGTACGCTGAAAGAAATCCTTATTAATTTGAGTAGTTTTAAATGTACAGACTAGATTTTAAATTCAAATATTTCTAACCTCATGTATTTACTAAAATATGAAAGCAATCATTCCTACATTACATGTTCCACTCTTGCTTTGAGTAGACAAATAAAAATAAAAGAAGCCTGAATGATGTAACTTCTAAATCCATATTTTTCTGTGATATTCCAATGTAGTTCTTATTTTTGGATTTCTCAATCTTAAAATTTAGATTTTGAAAAATAGGAAAATATGTTAAGACTCAAAGGAGACCCAAAGCCAAATGACATTCCTCATCAACTAATCAGATTTTTTTTCTATCCATTTTACCCTGAATTCATTTCTAATTATTTTCTTCCTAGTTTTCCAGTACTTTTTAATATTTTAATATAACAAAGAAATGGATGGCACATAAACACAAAAGAAAAAATAGTGAGAGAGCTGCCGTTCCCGAATTTCATTACTTTACAGTCATTAACACTCGGTTATAACTCTGGTAACACGAAGTGTTTCTTCTGAAGAAAAAGAAAAAGAGACAACACTGATAACTAAATGTCCCCCGTGGTGTCTACAGAACAAACCACTTTTTAATGATATGTCTCTAATCTATCAGTGGTATAAACTTCTCTGTGAAGAGCTGGTCATAATGCAAATATCCTTTTTCATTAACATAACAAATGCTAAATTTGAAACAAAGTCATTCTAAATTCAACAAATCTGAGAAGATTATGAGGTATTTCTGACCCTTGACACCAGAGTTTATGGTCAATCTAGAACAAAATGCTGAAACACCAAGTCTGAGTGAGAATTAACTCTTTCTGAACCAGCCTACAACACTCTCTATAGGCTATAAGAAGACAGTGGCATGGCACCCAGGAACATAAGACCCTGGCACGAGTCTCATCTTAGACAGACTTGATCCATCCTTTACTTCAACAGTCAAAATTTAGGTAATTGTTACATTCATGTATGATCAACCTTATTTAATTTTTTTTCTTCTAACCGCATTTCACAGAAGAGATAAGTGAGGCACAACATTATTGCTGTAAATGGATTAATTACCTGAAAATATCACTTGCTCCTGAATTTGCAGAGCACGCCAACAAAGACATAACGTTTCTGTAGGCTACCTCTTAGGAGACATAGAACATAGAAATAATACTTGTAAGAAAATCGGACAATTAAACAAACAACAAAAAAAAGAAACTAAACCAAGCCAATAGAATCACGCACATAGGTTTTCCCATTAATCAAAACTTTTGAAAATTCATACAAAATGAGTCAATAGAAGTGCAGAATCTTTATAAATTAAGTAAGCATTTATTTGTAAAATGCTATACTGTGGTTTTATGTTCTCTTCTCCTTTACTGACTTTCTAAGAGTGTAGAACATCTGCTGATAACATGGTAGGGGCCCAGGGAATGAAGACCAGATGGTTTAAATCATTACTCTCCATCTGATCATCCCATCTTTCTTATGATTTTGAATTTGGTATTATTACTTGGTGCTGTCTCTCTCATTTACCATTAAATGTAAGCCCCTTTTGTCTTTCTTATAGAAGTACAGGGGTGTTAGTTTATTTCTCCTATAATTTTTCACAAACATCCAAATAATACAGAACTAAAGTATTTGGTCTTATGGAAAAATATTTTTCTTCCTTGAAATTAATTTTTACATAACTTTCTGATAGGAGATAGGAGCTGGGAACTTTCACAGTCTAATGTAATCTCTATCTATCATCTATCTATCTTTCTTTCTATCTATCTATCTATCTCAATCTCTCACTATCATGCTTTTTGTTTCTTATTTATGTCTTAAAAAATAAATTTAAAAAACCAGTTTGCTTCTCTTTTGAGTAGGTCTACATAGAGACTCATGCTGCCATCATTTTACTTTAAAATCAGCACCTATAATTACCTATTATAACTGATGAATTTATTTCTTCCTGTGTTCTTATTTTGAGTATTGTTAATGACTATCATTTAGTATATAAAAGTTTTTTGGCTGCTATTAAGTATTTTCTTTTCCTTTAGTTGGCATCAAAAGTATTTCCAACAATATAGTCTGTAATTACTATGCTATTATGAAAGTTTGAAGACACACATTGAAACTTATTTTTTAAAATTGCTTTGTCAGTCTGGGAAATGATTGGTCTAAAATGAAAAGGTTGGAAAAAATCTCATCATTTCTAGTAAAGAAGCTGGTGGCATCTTAACAAATTTAGGTTTGACAAGAATCTTTTCTTCATTACAAAGGTGAAAATGGCTTGGCTTATATATTTGTCTATGTTGTACTGTCATCCTTGCTCAAAAAAAATTGAAAAACTGAAAATTAGAGAAACAGACATTTAATATTTGTACAGATGCTATAACTACATCTATTAAATAAGAAGTTAGAGTGACAAAAAAGAAGAAAAACTGAGGAGCTAAAATGAATCAATGATATTTTTCAATGACTGTGAACACACATACAAATGTATTAAAAGACTTTCATTACAAAAGTAATCAAATTATTTGTTGGGTATTAACTCTATGTCTAGCATTTAATACATTTCTTCTGTTAATTTTAAAAGTAATTCTATAATGTAGGTTTCATTAGCCACAAAACCACTGTAAAGCCAGTAACCTCAGCCACCATCACAGCCGCAGTCACCTGGCCCATGCAGGTTCACATTTGATACAGACAGACGGTAATGAAACAATGGGGCCAAGAACTGGTGGGCCATCATCTTTATCCTAGCTTGCACCCGGCGGGCAAAAAATACACATGGTGGGAAAACACTTCCCTTTCCATTCAGGGCTCCCAAAGCCACTGACTTATCCGAGTTTCCTAGAATCAAAGTTTTCTACCTCACCAGCCTATTCACCTCTGTTCCCCATCTCCTTTTCCCTGCACAAACTAGCTTCTCCTCCAGCACTCCGCCATCTTGGCTGCTTCTCTGCCCATTTTATAGTGTAGAAATCAAAACCTTTAATCCAATATACAAACAAGGAAGCCTCTGATGCAAAGTCACTTATCTGAAGCACAAAGGGATTCCTCACAAGAGTGTACCACCACTTATTATGCAACAGTCAAGGGTGTGAGGAAAAGCTAAGTTTAAAACTAAGCCTTAGGCTATAACGACCATGCCTGCTTAAAGTCTGTCCTCCACACCCAATGCACACTATAAGGGAGCAAACATATTTATCATATTTGCAAACTTATTTGACCAATAGCCACAAAGTAATTAAGTGCCTCAATCCTGAAATCACACAGCCAAGACTCAGGTTCAGATCAATCTTAGTGTAACAATTTAGCCTTTTCTACTATGTAAGCTGTGCAATGGCCTCATGATTTTGGAGAAGCCATTTTCTCTACAAAGCATAATTTTATTAGTTGACTCATATTTGCTATGCCTGAATAAATAAATTTATTTTGAAAATATTTATTAAGTATAAAAAAAGCTTTTTGCTTGTTCTCATGTGGTTTATATTTTCATCTAAAACACAGATGTACTAACCAAATAACAGATTATGATAAAAAGAAGGACTCAGAGAAGAGGTAATTAATTTTAATAAGAAGGAAGAAATAGGGTCCAAGTAAAAGAAAAAATGCAAAGATGTGAAGCACTAAACTCTTTAAGGCAGTGGTCCCAACCTTTTTTGGGCCACAGACCAGTTTAATGTCAGAAAATATTTTCACGGATCGGCCTTTAGAGTGGGACGGATAAATGTATCACGTGACCGAGACAAGTGTCAAGAGTGAGTCTTAGATGGATGTAACAGAGGGAATCTGGTTATTTTTAAAAAATAAAACATCGTTCAGACTTAAATATAAATAAAACGGAAATAATGTAAGTTATTTATTCTTTCTCTGTGGACCAGTACCAAATGACCCACGGACTGGAACCGGTCCGTGGCCCAGGGGTTGGGACCACTGCTTTAAGGGACCAGCAAACTGTTCAGTACATCCATAAAGTAAGGTTGGGCAAACGCGAGGAGAGGGAGGCAGGGCTGTGGCATGGGGAGCTAGCAGGGAAGGGATTGCTTGCCATTCGGGCTAAGTTCTTTTTCAGAGAGAGGACTTCAAGTCTTAATCACTTAATTAAAAACCTATTATAAACTATTTGATTTTTATGTCTTTATTAATTTTATAATTAGAAAAAATTTAATAAAGTATTAAGTGAAAAACTAAATGAATCATATTAGAAACAAACGCTTTTCATTTTTGCTTACTAACCACCATGATATTAGGTAACAGCCAATTGGTGGCCAGGTTCTGGGTGGTACGGAGATTCTTAAAAAATATTTCCCATTCATCATGAAACACTGAAAATGTCAAGATAATGTAACGTCCTTGGGTAAAAATACCAAACCTTAGAGATTTTTCTCTCAAATATACAGTATTCTTTTCATTAGGCTATTACAATGATAGGCTTAGTGTTTTATTCAGCCAACTACAAAGTTTTTGGTCTGGGCTCAAACAAAGGGGTTCCATGAGGCTGTATATGATGGGCAATTTTTGAATATATGATTGATGATAAGAATCTGGAATAGAGAGATAGGTAGAGGTTGGCACAGCATTTTCTTCTCGGTATTTCATGTGTATGCAATGCCCCCTGCATCTCTAGCTGTGCCTGTGTTCTTGATTTTATGTAGTGTAGCAGAGGACTGAGGCTATACTTGGCAGAGTAAATGGTGCAGCACTTGATGCCTATGGCTACTCATAAATGTCACTATGGTGATGATATGGAATGTTAAGTACTGCAGTGGGACAGGAGAGAACCGAAAATTAATGGAGCACATTGAACCAAACTGGTATATTTAGTTATCTTTGAACAGTAATATAACATTTTAATAATAAGTAGAATAAATAACTCTTATTCTTTCAGATGGTGATGAAACCAAAGGCTGACCCCTTTGCTCATCTTAAAGTAGCAAAACATGAGATATTTTGCTTCTGAAATATATAGCTTTTCCTGTTTGATTAACTTGTTATTTTAAGCCTTCCCTATCAATTGAAGGGTCCAGGGACTCATACATTCCCCCCGTCTGATCTTCATAAGGCCATGCTGATTTTTTAACTACATGCAAATACAAAAAGTAAGTCAAACCATATTTTGGCGGCAGCCAAAGTGGATAACAAACCACATTTCCGAAAGTACAGCTTGAGTTCGTTTGCCTTTAAGGGAGACCTCACTGCTGTGAACTCCGAAGTTAAAAGAAGAAAATATCATACTGTCAAAAACAAGTAGGCTGTGTGAACTGCAAGCTCAAAAGCCTTCCAGTAATCCCAGCCACATGCCAAGTCTCAGAAAGTGGGACAGTGTCTCCTTTGGAGATGGGAAAAACACTTCAAGGTATGCAAAACTGACAACTCTCCATGAGAGATGGATGAGCCATGGAATGTTTTCTGCCTTCAAATAATTGCTCAAATGCTCTGCAAGCTTTTTCCATTAGCTAAATAAATACCTTTGAGAGCAATTTTTATTCATCTAGAGCAGACTTAAATCTCTTTCCGGGAGTTTTAGGAGGTCAGTAGCTTCAAAGGTAAATATATGCTACTTTGAAAAATATACATAGCGGTTTCTGTTAAAAATGCTTTTCTCAAAAGAGAGTATGGTATGCCACACCTAAATGCTAGTCGTAAAACTTTGAGTCTTCTTCTTTGTTTTGCTATTCCAATATTTCATTCTTGGTCATTCAAACCCCAATTCATTAATATACTCGAAACCTGACTCACTTCACTTCATTTCACTGTTTGCTTGGAACAGATTGTACAACAAGCAAAAATTGAAGTTAAAGTTTATTAACTAATTAAACCTGCAGCAATGATGTATCTATTAATTTATGGTAACTGATTCCCATGTGGTTTAATCCACATGGAATTTTTGTAGATGGAGTGATTTGGACAGAAATCAGCAGCATTATAAGATTCCAATAACACAAAAATATTACTAGCTATATTATAATTTAAAAATTAAAATGCTGACATCCTTAAATTTAACATCTCTATTTCCACACCATTTCTTTCACTTCCACAGTATCTACCTTAGTTCTTAGAGCCTCATTCAAGTGTGAACTAAAATGATGCTTTTTCCCTTGGATTTTCTTTCACAAGTCTTTACATCATACTTTGGTTTCAGCCCCCCCATTTTTAAAAATCATTTAATATTTTGTGTCTATTTCCTCCCTTTTTTTAATTTATTTTTATTTATTTTTTTTTTCATTTTTCTGAAGCTGGAAACAGGGAGAGACAGTCAGACAGACTCCCGCATGCGCCCGACCGGGATCCACCCGGCACACCCACCAGGGGCGACGCTCTGCCCACCAGGGGGCGATGCTCTGCCCATCCTGGGTGTTGCCATGTTGGGACCAGAGCCACTCTAGCGCCTGAGGCAGAGGCCACAGAGCCATCCCCAGCGCCCGGGCCATCTTTGCTCCAATGGAGCCTTGGCTGCGGGAGGGGAAGAGAGAGACAGAGAGGAAAGCGCGGCGGAGGGGTGGAGAAGCAAATGGGCGCTTCTCCTGTGTGCCCTGACCGGGAATCGAACCCGGGTCCTCCGCACGCTAGGCCGACGCTCTACCGCTGAGCCAACCGGCCAGGGCTATTTCCTCCCTTTTAACTGAACAAATGCTGTTCCAAAAAGATGCAAATTGAATCACTAATGCATAAAAATGTACTATTTACATGATATTTCAAGAAGACAGTTTCTTAGAAAAGTTAAATAATGTTCAGCAGGGTTATTACAAAAATTCATCAAACTACTGTGTAGATGAGTTGTGGACAGATGTTACCAAGTTCTCCGTTGTTTGATCTTTTTGGCTTCTTAATGAAAATTCCATAGTGTTATCATGCCAGGAACTTTGAGAACAGTATAAAAATTATAGTCATTCCTTTCAGAAAAAAAATACCAAACTTTACATATACTCTGATGGGTTTTATAATTAAAGCATCCCTCAATTTAAAGTTATGTCACCTTGCTTTGGCCAGTGCAATAGCTATTCTTTAAGGGAAAAAAAGGTTCTTCAGTAAACAAACAAGTCATTATTTTGTTAGTCAAGAAAGACTGTATCAGAGTCCAAGAAAATTTGTTGTATAAACTCTCAAACAAGATTTTGTCAATCTGGTCAATTCTCATTAAGTGTGTGTGTGTGTGTGTGTGTGTGTGTGTGTGTGTGTGTGTGTGTGTGTGTAAGACTGTGTTTCCACCATGGCCAAACACCACAATGATGGAGCTGGACAAATAAACACTAAAGTTTCCATGCAATGATACTAATAACTGCAGCTTCCTTTGGAAGCATCTTAATCCGAAGAAGCTCCCAGTCATGGCTTCCCAGGGCTCTGTGCTTAAACTCTCCTCATGTGTTTCTCTCAGCAATGAGTGACTTTAGTCAGCAGTTGAGCCCAGCAATTAGAGCCTACCACAGCTGCTCTCTACGAGTCTCATTGCTTCTCACATGCTCAAACAACCTCCAACAGCATCTTGATTTCTCAGGAACTGCACATTCGAGCACGTCATTGTCAGCACCACTTCTAAAAGACGTCTTATGGCAATATTCTTTTTTTCTTTCTTAAGTGAGAAGTGGGGAAGTAGAGAGAAAGACTTCTGCTTGCGCTTCATCCAGGATCCACCTCGCAAGCCCCTATGGGGCAATGGTCTGCCTGTCAGGGGAAATTGCTCCATTGCTTGGCAATCAAGCTATTTTAGCACCTGAGGCAAGGCTGTGGAGCCATCCTCAGAGCCTGGGGCCAACTGCTCAAACTGAGCTGTGGCTGCAGGAGGGTAAAAGAGATAAAGAGAGAGAAGGAAGAGAGGGAAAGGTGGAGAAACAGATTGTCACTTCTCCTATGTGCCCTGACTGGGAAGCAAACCTGGGACATCCACATGCCAGGCCGACGCTCTACTGATGAGCCAACTGGTCAGGGTTGGCATATTCTAATGGAACCAGTCCCCCAATCTGAATAACTGGTTCTGTTTCCAAGCCAACAATCCCCCAACCTTCATTAAACTTTATAGAACGAGACAATGTGACCTCATACTTCTCATTACTCCTTCAATACTCAATGGTCTTGTCATTCAACTCCAAATGTTTTATTATGGACACTAAAAATAACTTTCAGGCAGTTTTCTATAGCAAACCATTAGTTTCTGCCCTGTATTCAAACTACAAGCCCCTCTCCCAATCAACTGCTTCACTACAAAAGTTGGGCGTGGCCTTCTATATAAAGAATACCACTTCTTTTATGTGCCTGCTGCCTAGCTCCTACCTAACTTCAGTGCACTATCTGCCTCATGCCAGTATTACCCCACTGGTTTATGAATTCCTAGAAGGGGAAAGCTAATTCTTTTTTGCGGATCTTTGTCTCCCTAACATCTAGAACAATGCTTAGCACAAGAAAAATGCTTTGAAAAATGTGCTACCCTGGGCAGATAGCTCAGCTTGTTAGAGGATCATCCAGAAGCACAGAAGTTGCTGGTTGGATCCCCTGTCAGGGCACATACAGGAACAGGTCGACATTCCTGTCTCTCTCTCTCTCTCTCTCTCTCTCTCTCTCCTTTTCTCTCTCCTTTCCTCTATCACTAAAATCAATCAATAGTTGTTTTTTTTAAAGTGTGCCTAAGTTGCATTAGAGTTAGTGTTCAAAGTCAGGTAACAAGTTTATTAGAAAAGAATCCCAAATGGTTTTTTATTTGTTTCCCTACAAGGCACAAGTGCAGCTGTAAAAATCAAGACAGGAAAGCACAAGTGTTGGAAAGGCTGTGGAGCAAAAGGAATCCTCATTCACTGCTGGTGGGAATGTAAACTGGTACAGCTATTACAGAAGAAAGTATGGTGGTTCCTCAAAAAATTAAGAATAGAACTACAATATGACTCAGCTATCCCTCTACTGGGTATATACTCCCAGAACTCAAAAACATTGTAATGTAAAGACACATGCAGCCCCATGTTTATTGCAGCATTGTTCACAGTGGCCAAGACATGGAAACCACCAAAATGTCCTTCAATAGAGGATTGGATAAAGAAGATGTGGTACATATACACTATGGAATATTACTCAGCCATAAGAAATGATGACAAATAGCCATTTACAACAACATGGGATAGACCTTGAGAACACTACACTAAGTGAAATAAGTAAGTAAGGAAAACCTAAGAACTATATGATTTGACACATAAGTGGGATATAAAAATGAGACTCATGGACATAAAATGAAGTGAAATGGTTACCAGGGGAGAAGGTTGTGAAGGAGGGGAGTCAAAGGGATAAATATACAGTAATGGAAAGTGATTTCACTTTGGGTCATGGGCACACAACACAATCAACAGTTTAAACACTATAGAGATATTTACTTGAAAACTATATACTCTTACTGATCAATGTCACGCCATTACATTTAATTTTCTAAATTTTTAAAAAAAATCACGGCCCAGGATATTGCTGGATAGCTCCTAGCTCCCAGGACAAATGGACAACAGCACTCCACAGCCTTTATGTGTGTTATTTTCTTAAAGTTACCGTCTCTGTGGATAATGAAAGACTGCCGTTTCCACTCATGCCATTGTGTATGGGTAGCTCTAATATTCATTAAAGACGTGACTAAAATGCTAATGATAATTGTACCCAAAAGCTAATAAAGAGAAACACAAAGCTCACATAAATGCCAGCATTTAATGATTATGCATACTTTTATCTTTTCTCCCCAATTTATCTTATTTTCTGATAATTAGTTTTTAAAATCTGAGATTTCAGTATATGTGTAATTTATTTTGAAATCTCTTTTCAAATTTACTTTTAATACTAAGGATATATACTCAGGAATGAGATATACTTTTTCTAGAATGTGGACAGGTAATCATTATTATCTAACGGAGTTACCTATATGGGAAATAGAGCTTAAAGCATACCCATACTGAGTATCTACTGCTAGGAAACACTTGAAATTTTAGGAAAAAAAAATCCTTATCAACTAGAATCCGGACAAGAAAATAGAAACCAATGTAAGTATGTCAAATACAGTGTGTTTAATACAGGGTCAGTTTTACACAAGTGATGAAAGGTTAAGGAGCCAAAAAACATGGTGAAAGTAGGACATTTGTCAGTGTCCAGTGGCAAAGAGCCACTGAGTCTTACAGTGCAGTGTCACTGCCAGAGCCCAGAGGTCGGACTCTTTATCAGGAATGAAATCCACAGCATGGGAGTGCCCAGTGTGAGTTGTGTCTTTGGGAGAATGGGCTCTCTGGCATAAGGAAAGTTCTTGTAGGGGACACTGTCTGTGGCAATAAAAAAACCCAAAAAACCAAAACATAGCCTGACTTCTGCCTTCCTCCTGTCCCCAAACTCCCTCAAGTGTCCCCACGGGGTGAATCCTACCAGAAACCAGGAAATGTAGCAGCCTGAGAATACACCCGTGAGGGTCAGCCAGTCCCATTAGCAAAAGAGATACAAGGAATGGCCCCGAGAGAAATAGGCCAAAATGATTGTCACTATATCTTTCCCTTATATTACATAGCAATTTGTTTTCCAAAAAAAAATGTAGAAGTCTTTTCAATTGTTGTAGCTTATAACCTTAACATTGGTATAAATTTATATCTTTTTCACATGGAATTTTTTCACAGGAAGAATTGCTTTTGTTAATATTTTATAATTAACTCTATTATTCATATTCTAAAATAAAAATCACTTGGAATCAATGAGAGCAATATCAATTTTATCTCAATTCAAACAGAGAGAGGAAAGGCTCTATTTGTAGGTCATTAGCTCACAGGAAGAAGGCAGATGGTAACATCTGTTGAATACCTACTCTGAATCAGACATTCAGAAAAATTTCTCATATACCTATTTTTTTTTTCACAGCAATCCAGAGAATTGGGTATTATTTTTCACTTCTCAGAGAATAAAAATGAGTGTTAAGGAGATAGAGACACTTAAATAAGTTTATATCCTTTACAAATATCAAAGCTGGAAGTCACCTGCAGTCACTCTAATGCCTATGCCATCCTAAACTGCTTAGGAGAATACTGGAATTGACTACATAGTTTCAAAGGAAAAATTGCCCAAACCATTATTAAATTAGAAAAAAAAATCAGAAACATTTTATCTGGTCATTGGCTAGCTTGTACTCCCAAAGGACTTCACTCATTCGTTGACTATATCATTTATGAAATATTCATTTTATCCCCAATTACATGCCAGCCCCTGTTCTACTCACTAAAGGTAGAACAGTAAGACACATAAGATCTGTGCTTACATGGAGTTTGCCACAGCCTGCAGGCACTGGGGCATTAAAGCCTATGTTTATCTTTTCTACTAGTTGAGTGGTTCTCAGCCAGGGGTGATTTTTATCCAGTGGACATATGACAATGTGTGAAGATATTTTGTGACATCAGAACCAATAAATGCTCCTTGTGTCTATGATGTTGAGGTCCCTGTTTCAAGTCTATTCAGGCTGTTATCACAAAATATCATAAACTGGGTAATTTATAATCAACAAACATAATTCCTCATAGTTTTGGACCCTGAAAAGGCCAACATCATGACATACAGATTCTGTGTCTAGTATGGAGCCACTCTTACCTGGCTGTCTTTTCACTATTACAACCTCACCTTCTAGAAAAGAGAGAAATATCTGTGGGATCTCTTTCATAAGAATACTAGTCCCATTCATGAGGGCTCCCTCTTTATAGCATCAGTACTTCCCAAAGACCCTAACTCTTAATTCTATCACACTGGGCATTATGTTTTAATAAATGTATTGTGGGCGGGAGATACAAACATTTAACTTATACCAGTCAAAGATGCTCCTAAACATCTTATAATCTATAGGACATCTTCCCCTATTATAACACACACACGCGCGCACACACACACACACACACACACACACAATAATTATATAGTCCTTAATGTCAATAGTGCCAAGGTTGAGAAGATCTGTTCTAGGTGTGCATGAGAATCTTTTTGTGTGTGTGTGTGTGTATGTTTGTATTAGTTTTCTATTTTTTTGCCATAAATTACTACATCCTTAGTGGCTTAACACAACACAAATTCATCTTATATCTCTGTAGGTTAGATGTCCAATATAAACTCTCTCAGTGAATACTGAGGTATTGCCAAGGCTGTGTTACCTTCTGGAGTCTCTAGGAGAGAATCCATTCTCTTATCATTTCCATTTTCTAGAGACTACACATACTTCTTAGCTCATGA
The DNA here is from genome assembly GCF_036850995.1 of Saccopteryx leptura. Lineage (NCBI taxonomy): Eukaryota > Metazoa > Chordata > Mammalia > Chiroptera > Emballonuridae > Saccopteryx > Saccopteryx leptura. The sequence goes on from NC_089505.1 coordinate 146,090,807, forward strand.
GCTTCTTCTTCTGTGTTTAATGGAGGATTGAGTCCTTTTTAATTTTTATTTTTTTATTTGTTCATTTTAGAAAAGAGAGGGGGAGAGAGAGAGACAGAGAGACAGAGACAGAGAAGGGGGGAGGAGCAGGAAGCATCCACTCCCATATGTGCCTTGACCAGGCAAGCCCAGGGTTTCAAACCGGCGACCTCAGCATTTCCAGGTCGAAGCTTTATCCACTGTGCCACCACAGGTCAGGCAGGATTGAGTCCTTTTTAAACCGCATCACTCTAACCTACTTCCACAGTCACATCTCTTTCTGGTTATCCTCTTCTGCCTCTTTCTTCCACTGCTAACCACCCTTGTGATTTCTTTAGACCCACTTGGCCAATCTAAAATGATATTTCTATGATAAGATTAGGTGAATTGCAATCTTAGTTCCCTTTTGCCATGTAACCTAACATAGAAACAGGTTCATGGTTATCTTTGGATACCATTATTCTGCTTATCTCAAGGAGGAATGCATGTGCAACTTTTAGCAAAGTTATGTACACAGAGTAAGTACTGAATTAAAGTGGAACTACAAAATACTGCGTGAATTAAACTGAATTCAATTCATTTTAGATGTCTTTTTAAAATGGATGACCTTTAAATGAAAAGGTCATGAGCATAGGAAAAACAATATATATGTCTTTCTTAACTCTGCTCTGATGAAGAGCTCAGGAACATGTCTCCTCTTAACATGTTATTTTAAAATGTGTAAGTCCACCAACTTGTTCATTTACCAACTCGCTCACATCAAAAACTTAAAAAATGAGTAAAATATGTAAGAGGAAACTCTAATTGTGTTATTTTTGGCTCTTTTAAAACATTAACCCCTTATGTGGGTTTGGCATTAAGAGCCCTTGGTTATAATCTTTGTAGCTAAGACTATCCCATAAAAATATTTTTTCTCAAAATAACATTGCTAGGAGAAAATTTTTGCAGAACTTCGGTATCTCATTTATTATTTCTCCATTACAGCATGCAATCACTATTCCACATTTGTGAAAACATGGGGATTAGCAGAGGATAAGGATGCTATGACCCGAAATGAAAATAAGTAGCCCAAGCCATGAATGCCTAACTAATCCTTTTAATTTAAAATTTTTCCTGTTATGTCAGCATTCTGGGTGTTATGCCCTAAAGATAACATCAATACATTAAGTCACAGCTTAAGCAAACGTGATTGACATGAAGTTGAGAAAAAGAAATTCGTACATATATAAAGCCAATAAACCTTTATTGAGTGCCTAACATTTGTCAGGCAATTTCCTGGATGTTCAGGAGTCAGAAAGGATTAAGATTTAGTTTTTACCTTCAAGCAGTTCACTGGGATTCGTATTGGAGTTCACACATAGATTAAGGACATTTGTGATTTTCCTGCTCACATAAAAACTCTGTAAAGTGTTAAAGGCGTATACATTGTTCTAGACACCACGTCTACCAGTTACATCAGATTTTCAGATGGGTTACTGACCACAAAACATTTAAAAACAACTGGCCTGGAATGTAAACATACTAATGTGGGTTAGAAAGCTCTGAGAGTTAAGTGCAGGTACATGGTCACCTTTCCTGGGTTTCCCTACTATTCTTTCTAGATTACCAACTAGAAGATGCTGAAAGAACAGGAAGTGTAGTGATGTGAAGCAGAAAAACATCAGGAGCTAGAGTCACTCTGATTCTGCAAATTAAACTTTGCCACCAATCTTAATTATGCCCATTTTCCTCTTGGCACTATGCATAATTAATTTGTATTGTTCTGCTATAAATTATACGATAAACAATAGCATTAGCAGACTCAAATTTTTCTCCTCTGCTAAGTTTTACCATTGTCCTACATAAAGGCTACAAAGGGCATGTCGTTTAGAATGTAGTTCATGGCAACACAAACTCTTAATTGTGTTGGTTGCAATTTCTTAACTACACACACAATTTGGGGGAAGAAAACAATAGAATAATTCATAGATCAAATCTTATTGCAATAACTTCCAAGGAGAACACAAATTATTTCACCAGACTTAGATTTGATTTGCAGGGTTTCTTAAAATAAGTGGGCCAGTTAAAGTGTGATAATCTTTTATGTATAGAGATATTTTTTATACTGATAGTATATATTACATTGGGATTTGGCATGTATTACTCACACAGTTATGTTCTTCTATTTTTTTAAGGAAAAAATAAAGATACCTAAGATAAGCAAACAAATAAAATTATTCTGAAATGCAACACACAAAACAAAATTCAAAATTAATATCAAGAACATAAAAATGGGCCCTGGCCGGTTGGCTCAGTGGTAGAGCGTCGGCCTGGCGTGCAGAAGTCCCGGGTTTGATTCCCGGCCAGGGCACACAGGAGAGGCGCCCATCTGCTTCTCCACCCCCCCTCCTTCCTCTCTGTCTCTCTCTTCCCCTCCCGCAGCCAAGGCTCCATTGGAGCAAAGATGGCCCAGGCGCTGGGGATGGCTCCTTGGCCTCTGCCCCAGGCGCTAGGGTGGCTCTGGTTGCAACAGAGCGATGCCCCGGAGGGGCAGAGCATTGCCCCCTGGTGGGCAGAGCGTCGCCCCCCTGGTGGGCGTGCTGGGTGGATCCTGGTAGGGCGTATGCGGGAGTCTGTCTGACTGTCTATCCCAGTTTCCAGCTTCAGAAAAATACAAAAAAAAAAAAAAAAAAGAACATAAAAATGTAAAAATGTAATCAGTCTAAGCTTTGAGATACCTGTTAAACTATATGCTTCAAGAACTAGAATAGGCCCTGGCCAGTTGATTCAGTGGTAAAGTGCTGACCTGGCATATGAAAGTCCCAGGTTTGATTTCTGTTCAAGGTACACAGAAGTGACCACCTGCTTCTACTCCCACCCCTATTCTCTAACTCTCTCTTCCCGTCCTATAGCCATAGTTTGATTGGTTCAAGCACTTTGGCCCCAGCCCTGAGGATGGATCCTTAAAGCTTCTGCCTCAGGCACTAAAAATAGTTCAGTTGTTAGCATCGTCCCTTGATGGTCAGAACATCAGCCTCAGGCAGGGTTTGCCAGGTGGATCCTGATTGAGACTTACGTGGGAGTCTATCTATCTCTCCTCCTTTCACTTAAATTATATATATAAAAAAGAACTAGGATAAATATTAGTTATTGAAGAAACTTTAAAAGGGCAGCAGATTTTGTTTAAGTGGTTAATTATGTCAATATCTGTCAATATTATTTTTCTTGCTCTTTCCAACCTCTCTTATATTTGAAAATAACAGAATATTGAAACTTGACAAGAAAATACAATGAAGTTATTCATTCCCTCTGTGTATAGTAGGCAGTACATTATGAAATTTTACATAGTTTTGATGTGCAATACTATTCTAATATAAGATTTTGTGTTGCACTATATTAAAACTTTATGTACTAAATATTTTGTTAGGAAAACATGATCACTGCATTTACAAAAATATATATTTTTCTTTTCTTTCTTTCTTTTTTTTTTTGTATTTTTCTGAAGCTGGAAACGGGGAGGCAGTCAGACAGACTCCTGCATGCACCCGACCGGGATCCAACCGGCACACCCACCAGGGGGCGATGCTCTGCCCATCCGGGGCGTCGCTCTTTCACGACCAGAGCCACTCTAGCACATGGGGCAGAGGCCAAGGAGCCATCCCCAGCACCTGGGCCATCTTTTGCTCCAATGGAGCCTCGGCTGCGGGAGGGGAAGAGAGAGACAGAGAGGAAGGAGAGGAGGAGGGGTGGAGAAGCAGATGGGCGCCTCTCCTGTGTGCCCTGGCCAGGAATTGAACCCAGGACCTCCACACGCCAGGCCGACGCTCTACCACTGAGCCAACCGGCCAGGGCAAAAATATATATTTTTCAATGAAAATTACTATGCATTAAATTCTACCCTCTCTTTTTTGCTTTTATCTTAATTGCAGAAAAATAAAGGCCTTTAGCCTTTTCTAAAAACATATATTTTTTAAGAATTTATTTTTTATTTTTTGTAAGGATGAAGAGGGAGAGAGAGAGAGAAATCAACTCATTGTTCCACCTAGTTGTGCCATTGATTGCTTCTCACATGTGCTGTGATGGGGTCTCCAACCTGCAACATTGTGGGTCAGCAGTCGATGACCTCACAGTTTAAGCAGGTGCCCTTGGGACTGAGCCAGCTTCCTCGGGATTCAGCCGGCAACCTTGGGATCAGCAACCCCATGTCAAGATGGTAGCCTTTAGCTTGACCTAGCAACCCTGGGATGGAGCTGGCAAACCTGGGATTGAGTTGTCAGCCTCAGGATTGGTAGGATCAGTGACCACTTGATCCAGCCAGCGTCCTTAGGCACCAGCGACAACCTTGGAGCTCCAGGACAGTGTTCTATCCACTAAGCCTCTGGCCACAGCTCTAAAGACTATATTATTTTAAAACAAAATTTTTTATAAGAGAATAAAAAATGTCTACCCTGGAAGAAGTATCAATATACAAATAAGAATTTTGCTGAAAATTAGCTCAATTAATGTTAGTTCTTATGGCCTCTAGTAGTTACACAAATAACCTAATCAGTGTCAACAAGCTCATAGATAAAAGTGAAGTACTGGCTTCCTAAAAGCTGTACTAGATACACTGCCATGTAAGAGTACCAATTGTAGCCAGACTGAGAAGTCTAAAACAAAGAACCTGAAATATCCACCTGAAAATGCATAAATTATAAAAATTATTATGAAATACTTCACTGCTTAAAAAAGTCTATCTCATTTAAGTTCAGATAGGTGAACTTGACTGTGTGTGTGAGGATACGTTTGAGGAAATAATTTTACTGAAATCTAGATCACAAAAGACACCTGGACGACTGACTTATTTTTCCCAGATTTCACAAATTAGGCATAATTGTTCTAAACTGTTTAGATACCAGACCATTATCAGTCTGGACATCAACAATACTGCCTCATATATTTCAACAGATTAAAGGTTTCCCACTGAATAAAGCACTTAGAGAATACAATGAGAGTCCTATTAGCTAATCAGGCATATACTCCAAAGTGCTTATATATTCCTTTCTTTCTTACTTGCAAATCTGCACATTTCAAATAAAAAAAAATAAAAAAATTTAGAGGTTTTAGGTATGGTTCTTGTGTTATTACTACATCATTGTAGGATAAATCTGTAGGACCAATACAACAATAGTTACATCATTTCTTCTACTCAACTGATTTTTGACCCACTGATCAGTATCCAGGTACTCATTCATCTGTATGAGCTCAGTATATTTTGGCTCCTATCAAATTGGAGTAAGCAAACAGTTATTTATGGTAGAATAAGCAAGAAATCCCTGCAGGTGGAATGAGAATAAGTATGTATACCCTTTTACCTGTAACTTTTATCTCAATTATTTGACAACACTTATAATCTAATTTTAGGGAACAGATAGGTGGTTGCCAGAGGCGAAGAGGGGAGAAATGAGTAAAAGGGGTTAAAAGTGCAAACTTCTAGCTATAAAATAAATAAGTCATAAGAATGTAAGGTACAGCAGTGGTAACTGTTGGAACAGGTCAGAATGAGATTATAGGTTAACCCTCAATCTGGACCTGAGCAATCAGATGGTCATTGCCCCTTAGCTGTCCTTAGGATGTAGGTCCTGCCCACTGTCCCTACACTAGCTGTTACAAGTATGCAGCCTTAAGAGTAAGGTGTTATTGAGACTATCTGCACTTAATACATGACTGAACCTTATTAACTGAACCTCTATATAACTTTTAATACTCTTGGAAAATGAGTGTGAAGATCCACTTGTCTTCTAACCACCTAAGATAAACGTTGTGTGTAAAATAACTTGCTTATTAAACCTGCCACCTACCAATCTGGAGTAGTTTGCCTTTTTTTTTAACAATTTATTTATTTATTTATTATTTTTGTTTGTGACAGAGACAGAGAGAAACAGAGAGAGACAGAGAGAGGAACAGACAGACTGGAAGGGAGAGAGATGAGAAGCATCAATTCTTTGTTGTGGCACCTTAGTTTCTCAGCGATTGCTTTCTCATATGTGCCTTGATCAGGGAGCTACAGAAGACCGAGTGACCCCTTGCTCAAGCCAGCAACCTTGGGTTTAAGCTGGTGAGCCTTGCTCAAACCAGATGAGGCCACACTCAAACTGATGACCTCTGGGTTACGAACCTCGGTCCTCCACATCCCAGTCCAATGCTCTATCCACTGCGCCACTGCCTGGTCAGACATCAGGGGAACTCTTGAGGTTTTAAACGAACAGTGACTATATTAATGATACTATATTGTAATTTGATAGTAGCTAAGAAATAAATTGTAAAAGTTCAAATCATAAGAACACAAACTTATAGTTATATATGGCAAGAAATGTTAACTAGACTTATTGTGGTGATCATTTCATACCACATGGGTAGACAAAAGTAGGTTTACAGATGTTAGTACATGAAATACAGTTTATTCTTTTATTACTACTTATTAATTATTATATTATAACTGTAAACTTATTTTTCCTTTGCATATACAACTATCAACTGTTTTGTAATATTTCTGAATCTAATATAATATTATATATCAATTATATCTCAATAAAAATATTTTTTAAATATCTACTTTATCACTATATTACCTTATAGGTGTACTGTGAAGTCACATTTCTTACAATTAAATGTTATTTGGTTGGTATAATAAGTAGCATTATATTAAGGAACCATTTTTATTTCAGGTCAATTATCATTTGTTTCCATGCTAAAAATAGTTAAAATCTGTTTTGCATCTTTATCATTTCTTTGTATTCTAAAGCATTACTAAAATTGAGTTGCTACTTATAATATTAATCCCCCATAAGTATAAATAGAAATGGAATTGAGCAGAGTGGGAGCCAGGCCAAGGGCCTCATCCAGCCATCATTGCACTCAGGCCATGACATTTTTATAACTATGTGCTCTGTAAAACTTTTCCTAGTGCTGATCATTTTTCTTTGGTTTCATTTTGTAGACTGTTAAAAGCATGAAATATTTACTGTTGCAGAACAATGGCTTAAATTACTTAATGTATGTGGAATTTTAACATGCTTTTTTGACTATTATAGCTTTTTCCTTCTTTAGCTCTCTTGAGGAAGGCAGGCTTATCTTTTGTAATGCTGTGTTATTGCCCAGCAGCTCAACTTGGAACAGAAGTGTGGTGTCTTTCTCTTCTAGTATGTACCTGTCAAGGCTTTAGTATTCATTGAAAGGATGTTAACATTAGATTATGGTTCTATACTGAGGTCATATGAAATATTGCTCCCCAGATAGTCATTGCCAAGTATAATTTTAAAATATCTATGCATAAATTTCTGTTCAAAGATCCACTGAGGGAAATAATATTTGTGGAGGTTTGACTTGGGAAAGACAGGTTCGAAAATTTACTCATAGATTAAGCAATAATAAAAAAGCTATTACCTTGTTATGTAACCCGCATCTTATTGAATTTATTTTTAGATTTTTAAATAATTTTTTAACTTCCCTGAACTTCAGGTTATAATGAAATGTGTTATAAGGAACAAACCTATGAATGAGTGCTATGAGAACCATACACTTACTGTTGAGAAGTTCCTGACAGCTTACAGCGATATTCTGAGATGACTCATAGAAAAGCTAAATTCTGATCAGGGTAGTAAGAACCATAAGGTTTAACACTATGAGCTATGAAATGAATCATTGATACTGTTTCCTGTACTGTATTGGCAACTAGAAATCTTAGAACTAACTTTTTTTAGCAAGCTTCATCATTATATAGAAATCATGTCACAGATTTTATGATCTAACCTGACCTCTGACTACATCCTACTCTTCTTTCCTTACTATTTGTTTCAGATTTCTCCTGTTTATCTTGATGTCCTAAACACTTCTTTATAAGCCACTTTAAATCCCTCCACTATCAAACAGACTGTTAATAATAAATGGTGTTGGACTATGTTGTCTTTGTACTTTACAAATCTTTCTCAAAGCAATGAGTAAGCCAGAGGCGAGGATCTGACATTGTCATATTTTAGGATCTTTGGGAAGCAAACACTGAAACGAGATTGAGTCTGCAGTGCAGAATATTTATCAGGGAATATCCTTGTGATAAATTCCTGGAGAAGGAAGGAAATGAGATGGAACAAAGCAAGAAGATGATGTTCAGTGCTCATTGGTCAACAGCCTCACCCACATGGAGCCAAAAGGTCCATCAGGTTTTCTTGAAGATAAAAGAGAGGGGCTTTTATATTCCTGCCTCCATCAGTCATCAGATGTTGGTTGCTCTAAGCAGGGCTTGACTTTGAGCAAGGTGGCTCTTTAAGCTGAAGCTATCTTTGAAAGGGTTGGCCACTAAATACTGTGTGCTCATGGCACTTCACAACCCATCCTTCAAAATTGAAGAACAGCAAGTCATCTATCACAAATATCCCAGGTAAGTCATACACACTGAGGTAATTGGAAATCCCTGGGGAAGTTAAATACCTTTGAGAAATTATTTTGATCACAGAGTTATGTGCTAATCAAATCTTCTACTATATCTAGAGAAAACCCGGAGTATACCTATGCCTCCATGAAAGGGTACAGTTGGGTGATAACAGTCCATACATTGTGTTTTTTGGTATACGGAGGTCTTAAAACAACATATATTTATTATGTCAGTTTCTGTCTAGGCACATTTTAGCTGGGTCGTCGTTCGTATTTCCACAAGGCTGCAATCAAAGTGTTGTCTGTGGCTGTGGTGTATATATTATATTTAGTAATTATACAAAAACTATCAGTGTCTACTTTGAGGTGTATATAACCTAGACTTTCAATGGGAACTCAAAGTAGGAGCCATCCCTGTCTTATATTTGAGTGGATAACATTTGCATGTCATGTTTTGATTGTTACAGTAATGTCATAAGAATCTCTGACTCCATAACAAGTACTACATACAGCCTTGTATGTTTTTATGCTCACAAACAAGGAAGATTGTTCTTAATGTATGTTGCACCACATGATTTAAAACACCGAACAATTAGGTACCTTGATGTTTCAGCATTATATTATATGTAAGTAATACATACTTTCAGTCTGTTAGCCAATTTTCACCCCCTTAAAGCAAAACTCCAATTCACTTCATTCTTCAAATTCCATGAACACATTGTTCCACTCAGGTGGTAAAAGAAAAAGTGGAGATAAATAGAGCACACCTGCAGAGTGAACACTAGGTGCTGCTCTGTAAAAATGAGTTTGCACAGTGCACAATAGAAGTGTTATAAAAGTGCGATGGAATATTTTTCATTTTTTAACTTAAATCACTTTTTTTTTCAAAATCAAAAGTAGATAATTACAGTGGATTTTTTTTTTTCCTTTTCTTTTGTGGTCATTTGTCTTTTTGGTTTTGACTGTCATGGATCTTCGGAGTCTTCATCTTTCAAATGAGAAAATTTGAATTCAAAGAGGCTTGATAATTCCCCATTTCATAAAGGAAATTTCAGAACTGGAATCTAGGTTTTCCAAGTCATATTCCAATGTCTGCTTTGGCAAGATATCCCTTTAAGTATCCTCTTTCTAAAATAATTATATTTTTCAGTAGCTCCATTGAGTACATAGTTGAGTTTTGTTTTTATCAAGCACTGTTTGACATTCAGTGATTAATATTCTTCTTTCACTTGCTAAGTTTCATTATCCTGGTGAGTAAAGGCTTAACAAATTGCCAGGTAAAGAACATACATTTTAAAACTACCCAGATACACTGGACAATAGAACAAATTTAAAGACTGAAGAAATGCGCACATCAGTTTATTTTTGTTCTTTGAGAGGAAATGTAGCTCAAGTGGGGTTGACTTTTTATGACATTTACTTAGTTCTTGAATTGACTGACAAGCCTATTAATGTATTCCCTGAACTTTATTAATGTAATTGGAAAACTGCTCACATGCCAATCAACTTCTAATAAGTAATTATGTTCATGAATACTGTAAAATTATTAGCTTTTAATTTGACTTAAGTACATACTTTCAAAACAGTACCAAAATTTTTCTTTTTCTAGAGGATTAAAAATATTACATTGATAAAACATTCATTTTTAACATGCATTCTCTGAAAGGGTGCTAGAAAGTGCACCGATCATCAAATGACCAGTAAAAAAGGGTGCTAAAATAAGGCATGTCACAGCTTTAAAATATGCACAATATTGAACAGTCTATGTGATGTAAAGTTAAAAATAAGTCTTATAGAAACTAAACAATGTTTAAGCAGAGCTTATATAGCCATAATCTGACTTAAAATCTGGGCCTAACATGGAATAAGAATGAAGGGGGAAAAGGCAAGAGAGATATAATTAGTGTTTAGAGATATATCATTTAAAGTCTACAAGAAGTAAAAAGTTTGTATCTCAAGTTACTCAAACATATTGTTGTCCAAATTTATTTTTCTTATATAACAAAATCTTTTGTTGCCTTCAAGCTAGAAACTGAAGTCAAAGGGCTCTGAACTAAACAAGAGAAGGGATTAGGCCTGGATCACACAAGAAATGTGTTTCTGATTTGTAATCTCATGTCAGTTTTTGAAGCTGGACATACACCTGCCCTCTGGAGTCTCTGAAAAATCTCTGAATAAAGATGGACTTTGGTGAAAGCTACTATTTTCTTCTATGCTTCTAAATAAGGACATCCTATAGTCTGCAATGGTCTATAATAAGAATCGCCATTGAGAAAATTCACTGACTTAATCCTCAATTTATACTTTCTTCTTCAATGTTAATTGATTAGTTAATTAGTTTAATTTTATCACAAAGTTAACATGTTTACTAATAATTGAAGCTATATTTGAATTCAGGTTTACATTTATATAAGAAAATAAAAAGCAGTTAATAAAATTATAGATTAAGAATCTTTCCCAGATGTAAGCTAAGTATGTAAATTAGCACTTAGTATGAATTATTTGAAGGGTGAACTCAGAGATAATACAAATATCTTGCTTATTCAGCATTCCTGTTAGGGACAAAACATGCATTCCCTGTACCACATTATCATAAAATTTGTTATTAATTTTACTTAGAAATGCTGTAGTGTCATTTTGAGTTCCAGAATAATATTTTTATGCAACCAACACATGATTAATCTAAAATGTACTAGGAAATAATGTAAGGGGCAAAAATGTACATTTTCCATTCTATTAGCATTATAACTTCATTTTTCTTGGAAAGTATTTGTGTTCAAGATATATATGCTCTTACATTTTAGTGTGCAAGAAAAATGATATAATGTGAAGATTCTGTTTGTATTTAGAGATTGCATGTTAGCTGGTATGATTTATGACCTACTGAAAGTACGTCAAAGTATAAAGCATTGTGTACCATATTTTTTCAATTACTCTATACTTAAATTAAGTATTTCTAGAAGGCTGCTCTTTTCATTGTGACTTTAATCAAAGCATACAAAAGTTGCATTGAGACAGAATGTTGGAAAGCAGGAGAATTACTTTCTAAGAGTTACTATCCATATTTCAAAAAGTTCTAATATTTTAATTTATCCATCATGGGTTATCAAATAGTTATTTTATTGTATCTATCCTAGATTTTCAAAGATTTATTGAAGAGGTAACCCAACAGAAGATACAATGTGAATCATACACCAAAAAAACCACATAATGTGATGTTCATGGATAATGTTTTATCTTGGTAAGTGGGGATTTGTATGACTATAGTAGCCATTACATTTAATGGAATCTAGAAACATAAATCCCTGAAGACAATGACAGAATAACCTTCACTATTGTCAGTTACTTCTGAGTCATTTTGATATTTAAATTTTGAGCATTTCTAAGCATAGTCCTTTACAATGTAGCAACTATGGAAATGCATACCTTGCACAGTTAGATGCACCTGCATTGTTCTTGGTGTATGTTGAGTCTGAACAGAACACGTGTAGGGGCCATCATCTGTCACATCTACATTCTGTATCTGGAGGCTGTAGTCCCTTTTATTCAATGTTGAAATGGAAACTCGAGGATCCACTGACCACTTATCACCTCCCGCAAAAATAATACTTGACCGGTTCAGCCAGGCACCCTTTGAAGCTCCATCTTCCAAATAACACCTACAAATTACCAGAGACAGAACACTATTAATCAAAATGAAAGTGAGAGACATTATCTTTCTTCTGACTGTACTTTCATATGCTGAATTATAGCACTTCATCAAATGCAAACATCAGGCATAAACACAGGAGGCATGAACACACAAGTACGTATTCTATTTCCAATACAAATATGAAACAATACTGTGCATAATTTGTTTTTTGTTTTGTTTTGTGTGCTTTATTTAGTGTGTGTGTGTGTGTGTGTGTGTGTATGTTTTAATTCAAACCCACTCAAAATCAGTTTCATTCTTTCTGGATGACAAGTAAATTTAAATAAGGTTAAATTAGTTCACATAGCATTTTTGACATGAAAGCACATTTTATTCTTTGAAATTATGAGTCAGCCTCATTCAACCCAATCCAATTCTAAATACAATGTACCAGATGCAGAATGCAAAGCATAGAATAGTACCATATACATTTTTATTTTTAAAATCACCTGCATCTACAAAGTGGTAACTCTGTACACTGAAACTATAGACTTCATTTCACCGATAATATTGCTGTTGTAATTAAATGTAGCAATTTTAATATAATAATTTTAGTAGCAAAGTCTTGCTCCTTTTCAATGAACTGACCAGCAGTTTTTTCCAGGTAACATATTTATCCAATAAACATTTTATAAAGCATATACTGTTTATGGATTATCCTTGCTCTTCTAAACTCAGTCTAATAATGAAGATAACCAAGCAATGTAGTAATACTATACATTAAAGAAATAGTTTTATTAACTCTGCTAAAGGCTCACGAGAGACAAAAAAAAATGTTATTTAACTCAGAAAGGGTGTTGGGGTATAGAAAAAGATTTTCTGGGATAGGATAAGAAATACTTGAGATAAAGAGGTGAGAAGGGTAAGACGTAACTTTCCAGACAGAGGTACTGGATGTGAGCAATGCCAGGGAAAATTGAGAGAGAGAACCACATGTTCCAAGGAAGCACACCGGGGTGGGGAGGGGTGGGCTACAACACTGAAAAGGTAAACGGAAACCAGATAATGATGGCTATCATGACAATCAGTAGATTTTAAGATCAAATTTGAAGCCATTTATTCAAACTTGTATTCTATAACAAGATTCAAAAACATAGCTTTGCATCTAATGGAAATCAGTCACATCAGAATTTAGAACAGAAGGCTGTGGTCATATGTCAGGATTTTGCTGAGGCCTGGAATTCTATGTTTCATCTTGAAAGTGTTTTGATACAAATTAAAGACTGGTTCTCCTAAATGAGTACAAAGCACAGCTACAGAATGAAAATACACATACATTGAAAGAGTTTGACAGCATTTGTACAGAACACCTTAGGGGATTGAACACAGCATTTGAGATTGCTACAAAATTGCAAGCTGAATGCAACAGGGTAAACTGCTGCCAATAGTAAGAAACTAATCTGTGAGTGAAAAAAATATGGCGCAGGGTACCTTGCAGAATCTAATTTTCACTCAGCTTCACCATCTACAGAACCTAAACAAGTATAAATCATAAAGTTCACTGTTAATTGAAAAGCTTTTCTTTATGTATTTAGTGAAGAAAATAAAATCCACTTTAATGAAATAAATTATTATAGTATATTGCTAATCTTAATAATATGCAGAAAGAAGAGAGAGGAGACATATTTGCCACTTCACAGGATCACATCGTGCTAGTATTGGGTAGAAAACTATCCAATATCACTACCAGAACTGTGACAATTCCAGTGTTTGTATTTACTATCTGGATTCAGAGAGTATTTATTGTATGACTTCTGCATTCATGGCCTTCACATGTCATCCTATCTGGTATTTATAACAACCCTGTAGGTATGAATTGCTAGTTCCAATTTATCACTAGAAGATAACCGAAATGTTTAGGTTACACGACTTGCCCTAGCCATACTAGTAGTGAGTGGCAAGGTTGCATTTATAATATAATCAATGTCCTTTCCTCCATAATGCAGATCAAAGACTTTTAAAATAGGTTTCAGAATTGGGAAGATGATTAGAATGTTGCAGAAATTACTGCAAGTAATTTCTTATTTACTGAATGTGACCAACTGCTTAACCTATCCTATTCTAAAGGAAGCGGAAAATTAATTCTTAATGGCTATTTTACCATGAAAGTCTGATTTCGAACACTCTGCTTGGCATTTCCTTTTCCCGAGAGGCAGAAGCAGTTTCACTGTTATGTGGAAGGTATTAGAAAAACACGGAGATTAACTAGACCTTAGATGCTAGGATTTCATAGATCAGATCTGGGTTATGACTCCTAGACTTAGCACAAGCATTAGTCCTCTGTTCTGGCATGTCAGGAACCATCAGGGAAGAGTAGAAGTTAACTTCTGCATTGTGAAAATGATGAAAAAAGGAGCCCTTTATATCTTCTGGGCTTGGATAACTATATTTCATAATTTTTATTGGTACCAACCCAAAGCTTTTTAAGAAATACATTAGAAAAACCCTTAAATGAGACTCAGAAAAAGAACATCTTTTTTTTTTTTTTTTTGTATTATTTCCTTGTATTGCTGAAGAATTACTCTGAAATTGCATTATTGAATTGGAACTCAACTCCAATTACCATATATGGAATTTTGCAAATTAGGAGCAGCAAGGCTTTCTATTTTATGAAAATCATAAGATACTTATATAGAGTATATGTATTATAAGGTCAACTACAAGATGATTATATAAAATATATGAAACAGGCTAAACACAAATCTGGTTCCTTGAGAATAAGACCTCTGTCTTCTACATCTCTGTCTCCACATTTGCTCTACTATTTTCCCTTTATGATACAAAGTGATGCTGCCTGACATGGGGACACAGTACTAAGAAGAAATTCTGGAAGGAAGGAAGGAAGGAAGGAAGGAAGGAAGGAAGGAAGGAAGGAAGAAAGGAAGGAAGGAAGGAAGGAAAGAAGGAAGGAAGGAAGGAAGGAAGGAAGGAAGGAAGGAAGGAAGGAAGGAAGGAAGGAAGGGGGGAGGGAGGGAGGAGAGAGGGAGGAAGGAGGGAGGGAGGAAGGGAGGAAGGAAGGAAGGAGGAAGGAAGGAAGGAAGGAAGGAAGGAAGGAAGGAAGGAAGGAAGGAAGGAAGGAAGGAAGGAAGGGGAAGGAGGGAGGGAGGGAGGGAGGGAGGGAGGGAGAGAGGAAGGGAGGGAGGGAGGGAGGGAGGGAGGAAGGAAGGAAGGAAGGAAGGAAGGAAGGAAGGAAGGAAGGAAGGAAGGGAGGAGAACAACATGGTAAGAAAATTGGGAATGAGGGTGGAAGAATAAGGAGCAATAATAATTTAGTTTTGAACTCTTTGGACACCAAAAATTATTATTATTTTTTATTTTTGGTTTAAGAACTTTGATGTCTAAAAATATAAATCTCTCGTAATACTGGCCCATACAGAATTTATAAATTAGGAAAAAATGATAAAGTATATTCATGAATTGCCATCATTCAGAACAGGAAGTTAATATACGGTAATTAAATTGTTGTCATAATCGTGTTAATTATATTTGCCAGAAATTCTTTAACTTCTTCCCTTGTCACCTGTAGCCGCGACCATTCCCCGCACAATGAGCAGAATAAACTGTTTAGAGTTTCAATCCGATCACCAACTCCAATCCTTCCTATTTCACTCATAAAAGCCACTAAATTCCTGCTAATGACCAACAGGCCTATGTCATCTGGTACTTGGATGCTTTTCTGACTTTGTGGGCTACTGCTCTTTCCCAATGTGCTCTGCTCTAGACAGTAGTCCCCAGCTGTGCTCTCCGCAAGGCATGCGTTCTTCTGTCCCAGCAAGTTTGCAGTGGCTGTTTCTTCCACGAGGAAACTCTCTTCCCCCAGAGTTCTGCGTTAATTACTTGCTATCTTCCTTAATTCCTCACAGATTTATCTAGTGTATTAAACAGCAAAAACTGTTCTTAACACTACCATATGACATATTTCTTTTATTTGATTTATAATTTTGTGTTTCTTCCTGCTAAAAGTAAGATCCAGAGACTGTGCTTATTTGATTAATTCTGCATATTCCAAGGGCCTACACATCATAGATAATAAATATAAATATTTGTTGAGTAGATGAATAAAGGCAAAGAAGAAGACACTTTTAGAAGGAATAATATGATAAAGTATATTAAAATTTCAAGGTGCAATCTAGTTGGAAAAGCTAAGTCATGTCTTCATTGTGATAAGACATAATTAACTGCAAATATCTGTTAACACTAACAAAGACAGCAGTATGAGACATAGCATGACCTAAGTGAGCGATCTGAGTCAGTAGACCCAGTTCTGTGAACAGAATAAAGTGGTAGGTGTGGGAAGAACTGGGCTGGGCTCATACCTACTTAAAATAAGAAAGAACTATAATATTTGACTGTACTTCAGAAACCACTTTAAACCAGTAAATATTCTGTTTAGTATGTGCTAGGCACTTTACATTGACCTCCTTATAACCCTATGTGCTGGAACAAAGCTAGTCAGCCCGAACTCTTTACTATGGAGACGACTACGCTATGCATTCTTAGGGTCAGACAGCAGCAAGGGTGAGGGGTTCTCCATGTTTAGGATGGAGGAATTCATGTGAGAACAAAAGGGTGGGTGGTGAAGCAAAAACACGTGGTTAATGGGAGAAGAATGAAGCAATAATTCTAGAGTAACAAACACAGACTTTATTTTCCTTCCTAAATTTAAAAATACAACATTTTAAGAGCTAGTGATCTTAGCATCACTTTGAAGGATAACCTATAAAACAATCAGAATAAAAATGTGCAATAATGAATTTGAGTCTTTAATTCAGTATGCCATAAATGTCCTCAAAAGTGTTTATTTCTTTTTGAAAATTTTGCTAGACTACCTACTTCATAGGGAGATGAGTGAAGCAGTTCAAAAATACATTCCTCAGCATAAGCTGTGTTAACACAATGGCAAATATCATGACAAACACTTCAATTTTCAGTCTGTCATCTGGCTGTTTTGTGTACATAGCTCCAAACATCTGGTTGTTGAAATGTATAGAAAATAGCCTATTTCATTTTCTTTCATGATAGCTAATTATATCAACCCAGGCTTAAGATACTTAACACTTTTCTAATAAGAATTGCATTTACTTCTGAACTCTGATAAGAAGCACCTTTATAAATGACATTACCAAACATTAGGCAGACCCTTACTTAGAGGTTGTATGTTTCATTTGGTGAGCTTCTAGTTGATCGAATTGATGTTGAAATAATTCTAAATAACTCTGTCTGTGATACTATCTCCTGTGGTGATTAAATATGACACTTGGACATCAAAGAATTTAGTAGAAATCAGCATTTTAGGTTACTTTTTAATATATTTTAAAGCATAATTAGAAAAAAAAGCCTATGGTTGCTGAGGAATGATTTGTTTCACTTCCTTATCTTTAATACCCTTTAACACTTTTCAGAAACATAATCTTTAGCACCATTACCAGTACCCCAACACAGTGGGATTTATTCAGATTCATGGAAAGAGACCAGCTTTTCTCAGGACATGTTGATTAATGAAAGTTCCTGTTAAAGATACTAATTAATAAAAGGAGGAAAGTGTCACTTCCCTTGTATTCAAAACTAAATCATATGAAAATGATATCCCTATAAAGAAATTGGCTAACTACCTTCACAGTTGTCTTTTCATTGCACCACAAAGTTCTAAATTTGACAAAAGAACTTTCAGAAGAATACAGAAAAAATAAAAAATTCAGAACCCACACAATCTCCTTGCTAATTTTGCATGTCAAGAGAGCTTTGATATCCTGGCTTCCATGCCACAATGACATAAGAGAAGTAAAGCACAGATAAACGAACCAGAACAAATTATATCCCTTCTCCTACTTGTCTTTGTTTTTAAGGCACTATCTTCTTAATGTCTTTCATGTCAGTTACTCACTAGATAACACCCTAGATTGATATAGATATATTGCAGATATAAATATAGATATAAATATAGCTATATGGATATAATATATAAATACAGGTAGATATGTGTACCCATATACATGCATACTTAAATTTTATGATTATAAATTTAATATTTGCCAAATAATAATGCCATTATATATATTATGGTTGATTTAACATTTTAAGTTCTCCTCTATTACTATTATGACAAAAATCTTCTCTGTAGCAGAAACGCTTATTATTATATTTCTATTTTGACAGATGTAAGAGGTACAAGAATTTGTCAAGGGAAATCGACACAATCAACAATTCGTCCAATGAACTTCAGTTACTTAATCAAGTATTCACAACTTCTGAACAATGAGAATTATAATTTAAAGAAATACCTATGTATTAATGCAATTGTGTAGGTAACAGTTAAGTACTGTTGTGTAGAAGCTACTATACTATGATTGTCTACCAGGTACTATTGTAAGTGCATTACATTTATTTCTCACTAATTCTTTACAACAAGCCTTTGGGGTAAGTACTACCAAGTACTACCATAATGCCCATTTCATAGAAAAGAAACTGAGGTATAGAGAGGTTATGTACCTGACAGTTAACTTTCTTATTGAAATTTATGCATGGAGATATCTTTATTAATAAAGTTATAATAACTTTATTATGACTTAATTGAATTAAAACTTTAGGCAAAAGTACCTAAGTAGTATTAATGACTCGTGTATATTTATTTTTAAAATGAAATTATGCCATGCTGGGCACATCTTACTTTTCTTGTAGTATCAAAAATAAAATAACAGATTTATTACTTTCCAAGAGAATGAAAAACTATTTTCTGTACATTTTATTCTAACATTTCTTTACAATAATAAGGCTATATTAAAAATATCTTGGATAGGAGTTTGAAAGTTATCAGCTATTATGTAATTACAAGTATAACTTCTCAAAAACTTAAATTTTTAATATTATAAATTGAAGGTAAATTTTCCTGAAAAGAATAAAGTTTTAATTTTTTTCTTGTTTTCCTAAGAAAACTATACCTAATTCCTAAAAGATGGAATCTGTAATGCAATCAATCAGAAGTGTAAATTTCTACATTTAGTCTTACTTTACTTAATGATTTAAATTCTTTAAATCTTTATTGAAAATACATTTAAATCAAACATTTTCAATGCCTAAGAAATTAAATTTTGATTTTGGATTTTTCACCAAATTTCAAACATTAACATCACTTATTTCAACTTGTAATTGAACCATGCTTTACAATACTACAAAATGTTTTAACTTGTTCCTTCCACTGGCTCATTTAAGTCAAGCTTTTGTGTAAGTAAAATGTCTGTGTTTAGAAAGGGCAACACCAGGAAATTTTTACATTTAGGATGCTTCAATACACTAATAATAATTATAAATTTCATTTGCTGAATGACTGCAGATTAAGAGGAATAGAACATACTTACAATATGATCATATTTAACAATCACAAAAGCCTTGTGAGAAGTAGGTAGGTCTTATTTTCACATTAAGACTGGTGTACTAATGAATGCAGATGAGAAATAAGGCAGAGATTGTAAAAGAACAAAGTGTTACATATTTAAGTTAGTTGAGGACTAGCTTTGTTCAAATGACTTGAATCATGAATCAAACTGGTAATTTCTTTGTCAATTTTAATTTTTAGATTTGAATGCAACTAAACCAGCTTGCTTTCTCCCACATGGACTTGAATGTGAGATATTTGGATCTGGAAGAGCTTCAAGATTTCTGTTAACTAGCAGGTGCTCTGAACCGCTGTGGGGAGAATTCTGTAGGCAGTGCCATCTCCTTGGCAGATGCTTCCGGGAGAAGTTGGACTTTCACCTCAGGAGCTATAAAGGGAGTGAACACTATATTTAAAATGCATGCAGAAGATGTTTAAAATAACCATATCAGAGAGGGAGAATAAAATCAGGACCAGAGAAGTATCTGAGATAAAGCTCTGAGCTCCAGGCAAACACCTCTATTCTGTCCTCTTTGTGGTGAAGCCAGGTAGAGACACCTCATTCTCAAAATAAGGGGTAAAAATAATATGGAATTTTGCACTAAAAACAACATCAGCAACTCCCCTCTTTTCCATCATCCATCTCTGTATTTAAGTCATTTAGAACATATTTTATTTGCACTGAAATACAGATGATAAAATAAGAAACATAACAAATAGATATACAGAAAAGTATAGATTTTTTTACAGCATCAGTGAATACAGACATTTAAAAAACACAAAGAATTATAAGAATCATTATCTCTGCTTATGTTGATCATTAAACTTTCTGCTGGTCACTGTTGGATTTTTCTTTAATTTTGTTTCTAACAATATATATTCTGAGCACAAATTATATTTTATGAATAGAAAATGGCTATATAGCACAACTAATTAAAGCCAGAGTTGCAATCATTAACTAAAGTAGCCATTAATCCACATCTATCTGTCTTCTCCTGAGAAAACTGACTGAAACCATATTTCAGTATGAGCTATGCCTTAAAATATATTGAGGAATGTACCCCAGAGGGAAAAAATGTAATGCAGTTTTTTTTGTGTGTGTTTCCTGCAAACAAATTAAAACTGATAATATTTTCTCAAAGATGTTAAAACTTAAAAATTGTCTCAAATTTAAGTCTTAGCTAAGTCACATGGACAACTCAGTTGTTTTTGACAGGCTATATAGTGTAGTGATTAATTACAGTTAATATTGGAGTTCAGATATTAACTTTTTTGTTTATTATCCTTGAAACCTGTTACAAATTAATTCATTTCAGATTTCTCATCTCTACAACAAGATTAGTAAAATTCTTGATCTAACAATATTATTATGAGAATTAAAATAATTTATTTAACATGTCCAATATGTTGCCAGGTACCTGGTTATTGTATAATTAAAAGTAACTCTTATTAACCTACCTTCTTATGGTTAACTTTGTTTAAAACAAAACAAAACAAACCACCACTACAACCAATGAAAACAAAAAAGTCTGTCCTATAAACTATAATTGGAAGATGAAAAATGAGGCATTAGTAGAGTCTTTGTTTAACTATGCTATCAGAGCACAAGGCTAGTTCACCAGAAATCATTTTGTAGATAAATGAGTCATCACTTCTTTTTTTTTATTAATTTTTTTATTTTATTTTTATTTATTCATTTTTAAGAGAGGAGAGAGGGAGAGAGAGAGAGAGAGAGAGACAGACAGACAGACAAAGAGAGAGAAGGGGGGAGGAGCTGGAAGCATCAACTCCCATATGTGCCTTGACCAGGCAAGCCCAGGGTTTTGAACCGGCGACCTCAGCATTTCCAGGTCGACGCTTTATCCACTGCGCCATCACAGATCAGGTGAGTTATCACTTCTAAAAAGGATCCCCCCACCCTGTACTTCCTTATTTTATAAGTAGAACATGTTGAAAAATGAGAGATTCTTTGTTATTTTTTAAGTTACACTTTATAAATTTATATAAATGTCTAATCACTATGTTGTACATTAGAAACTAATCTAGTATTATTTATGTCAATTGTGACTGAAAAATAAAAAAAAATAAAGTTATTTCTACCTAGTAAAAACTTATATTGAGAGTTAAAACTTAAGTTTATAAATCAAGTTCACTGGCTTATTAGAATTTTGGGTGACAAGTAACCCTATCTCTAATAAGGCTTTAGAGACCCATTTGCAAAATGGAGATACAGCATAACCTTAACTAAGTAACTACTATATAGAATCAGATTAAATGGGACTGTGCATGGAAGATAAGTTTGTAAACTTATAAAGCAAAATATAAATGTAAATATTTAATAATTATTATAAAGTTTTATGAGTTACCTTTCTCATAATTCTAGAGCAGAGAACTGTGATCTTTCCAAACCCAGAGAGAAAAACTTACCAATTTGTTTTTTTCTGTTTTTAAGGTCAATAAAATGATTTTCTACACGATGTAAACTCTTTTACATTTTTCAATCGCCACCTAAAATTTTTATTATAAGCTGACTTCTTTGTAAATCTATCATTTCTGATTACTATTAATATGATTATTTAAAAATAAACTTGTTAACTCTCACTTTTAAATATGTCTAAGAAAATCTAATAACAGTAATTTGATATTCACTATCACCTACTAAAACAAACAAAAAACAAAAAAAACAAGCGGTACTTTAAAAGAAATGCTATATTGTTTCTTTTTCTCCTTAAACTCATATTTTCATTAGACTTCTGCCATATAATTTGATCTCAATCAAATTTTTTTTATTTTTTAAAGTCTTTCATTGATATGTTCTCTGTAATAAAATTAAATAGCTAAATTGTCTATAAAATTCTTCTAAGTATTTAAGTATAAAAATATTCTGGATAAATTTATTTTTATAGCTATTAACAGTATACCAATAATCAGATTTCATATATATATCACACATTTTGATAACTATTTATTAAACATATTTTTTTACTCACATAGTTAATGATGGATGTTTAAATGAGGTGGTTTTATCTAGATACATGGACAACTTTCTTGTTCAAGTAAGTATACTATTTGCTTACATGAAACGGTCTAATATTAATTCTGAGAAACCTAGTTTTCTTAAAATACACTACAGGAATTAAAGGAGTCTTGTTACAGAGATACCACTCAAATCTTGAACTCTATCAGAGTAATGTAAGTACACTAATCTATCAGTAATGATCATTCCTAAGGCTCTATCAGTTATTAACCCTATTACATTTTCCTGAAGATGTCTTGAAAGGAAGTTTGAAATGGTCTATTTTTTGTTTCAATATCAGTACCAATATTTTAAAAGTCTCCTTTGGACTATGCTCTGTGACATGATTCTGCGTGTTCCAAAGATTTTGTGAAAGGTGACAGTAAAAGCACAAGGTATGAATTGGAAGCAATCTAACCACAGCCCTACTCTCAGGCAGGTCACTTGTAGGAAAGATCACATCAAAATTTAAAATCAAGAAATTTTTAAAAACAGTCTGTTCCTCCACAAGTCTTGGAAAGTCATCATGCACCTTAAGGTATTTATGCTACAGTATAAAACTTTTTTATTTATAAAATATATACTATATTTTGTAATGTCTTCTTCAGTTTAGCTATTAAACTCCTGATTTAAAGCTATCACCATATTGTCTCTAATTTTTCTCTTTTTTAAACTTCAGCTTCTGAGTGCTTAAGAGTAAGGAAAACAGAAGACTGGATTTGTGTGAGAATTATTGGAAAGTTAGTTTACAAGTTAATTTTAGTACCCCAAATACATTCTTTATAAAGAACATGTATTTTTTAAATATAGTTGTTTCAAAATGTTTTTTCACTTTCTTATTTGTTTTAAGATTATGTTTAAATTTGCTGGAAGTCTGTTAAAAACAAAACTAAACTTGTGTGAGGTAGAATATATTATAATTTTTCATGTGTCAGTAAATTAAAAATATTTATCTCATCTCTTAATAATTATTAGTAATATTTATCTCATTTAACAATAATACTTTTAAAAAAATTTCCCAATGATATGAGAGAGAGAGAGAGGCAGAAAGGGGGGTAGAGAAAGAGAAGCATCACATCACTGTTTCACTTAGTTGTTCAGATGTGCACTCATTGATGGCTTATCATATGATCCTTGACCAGTGATTGAATCCATGACCTTGGTATGTCAGGACAATGCTTTATTCACTGAGCCACCCAGCCAAGGCATAATACTTTCATTTAAATCTCATAAGCTTGGTTACTCATTTGTGTTCCCTCAATATTTAAATACCTTTGTTCCTGACCTGTGATGGCACAGTGGATCAAGCCTCCACCTGGAGTTCTGAGGTGGCCCATTCGAAACACTGGGTTTGTCTGGTCAAAGCACATATAAAACACAACTACTACGAGCTGATGCTTCCTGACCTTCCTCTGTTTTTCTCTCTCTCTCTTGCCTCACTCTAAAATCAATAAATAAAATCTTAAAAAAATATATACTTAAAACTTTTAAGTCAATACCCATGGATTTTAAATATTTATTTTTAAGTCAGTGTATTGGTAATCTCTTCAGTTTCCCTTTAGAGAAATCTAAAATATACTTATCTTTTCTATATGATTAACTATTTTATTATTGTTAATTTTTGCTTCTTTCAGATATATGTATATATTTCAAAAGTTGTGCTTGTGTGTGTGAAAGTGAGACAGAAAAATAAAGAGGGATATTTGATGCAAAAATTGACAAGAAGTATAAAAGAACATTTATAATTACAAGGATGAAAATTTAAATATGTAATCAAAATTTAATTTGTATAAATTACAACTGAGTTTCTTCTTACAGAAAGTACCAGAACCCCCACAAATACCAATGCACCTCTTGCTAGAGGATGCATCCAGCAGTAGTCTCCTGTGGACAGCTGGACCTGCCATATCTCAGTGCCCGGCTGGCTAAGAAGAGAAAGTACCTCCAAGGGATGTAAAATTCCACTGTGATTTAAGAAAAGCTGAAATTTCAGCCATGAATTTCTGGCTGGACCTCTGTTTACTAGATTGCTGCTTATTTTTTTATCTCCATGCCTGAATTCTTAAGATCGAAATTTTGTGGTATTAGTCATTATTTCCTTGAGTCACTGAGGAGTAAAGTTAACTGAGGAGTAAAGAAGAAAATCATCACTATAATGTTCTCTAAAAGCAGGTGAACAGGAATCTGGGGAAATGATGATATAGTTTCTCCAACAATGCATTTACCCTGAATCCAAACAACATGGAGTTGAACCATAATTCTTTCTGACTCTTACTTACTAGCCTTAGAAATTGGGGAATATTTAATTTTTCTAAATTTTCGCATTTGGTTTGTTAAAATGAGGAAAGCAATATGCCCTTGAAAGGGCTATTTTGTGAATTAACTGAAATGTCGCATGTGATGAGACCTAAACACATAACCTTAGATACCATTGCTTGGGGAAGCTACTGCTGAGATCTCTATTCCATGACACTGGTGGGTTTAATGGACCTCTCCTAAAGCCTGCATTGCTGTCACCACATTAACTATAGTATCTTGCATTATTTCCCCACACTACAAAATTGCTTGTTTAATCATTTATTAACTCTGCAAAACTATGAAGGACCTTAGTTGTTGACTTATTCATTGTGATGCCCAGTAATGTGTGCGTTGTCTGCCACATAGTGTCTTAAAAATACTTTTAATACTATGAGAACTCTAAATAAAGTACTGTAATAATGGTGCATAAAAATCACTAACTGTTGGAAACAAGAATGGGGTGGGAATAGGTCAAGGCAGGATTAGCACAGTGATAGCATTGACATTCACCTTACTCCCATTGTACTTGAAATCTTTGCTCCTGGTTACCCTTAATTGAAGAACACAACAAATCTCTTGGTTTCCTCCATGGTTCAAAAAACAGAATGTCATTGAGAATAAATGGGTATGCACGCTGTCTGAAGAGTTTACTTGTACACGTTGATTTGTTTTATTATAAAAATAATTTAGTAATGTTAAATTTTACCTTCGATGCACTAGAAGTAGAATAAACCTCTTTGTCTCAGAAAAACAATGGAAGCCACTCATATAGTGGTATTTTCTTTCCTAAACTTCCAGAACATGTGATAAAAACTCAAAGACTAGATTGAATAGGTAAAGTGTGAGTGAGATCTGAAAGAAAACTTACATGATAAACAAACAAGCAAATAAATACGCTGATCAAATATAAGAAAACTTTATTCATTTAACTTTAATTTGATTCAAACAATATGATTTTTAGGTTATTAAATAGGTGGATGATCTACAAACATATTCATGATTAACTATTATCAATGTTTATGTCATTTCATTCTGAGTTCCTACTTCATGACAATGTTTTCCATTTCTTAGCAAAAAAATAATTGTCATTCATTTTCCTTCAAAATATTTACATTTTCTTACTGAACACACTAGTAATTATTTTTAGTATAATTTTAATTAACATAATGCATATTTGAGTAACATAATTTTTTAAATATAATAAATATATGGCAATAATACATTAAAAAAGAAAAGAGTAAGAATAGAAAGTGTATGTTTTCTTAAATTAGAAATGTAAAATGTAGTGCCCTTGAAATTTTAAGGTTTATTACTTTTGAACTTTTTTTTACTATTTTTCTCTTCTGTTTTATTCTTGAGTTGGTTTCCTCTATAAGAAACTCTTTACCATTTACTCTACAGTTCTCTACCTTAGTCATTAATCTCTCACGTGAAGCTGTCAGAATCTTTTAAGAAAATCAAAGTGTACTTTATCCACTTTTCTTATCTTTCACAGTGCATTATTTTCAAGCAGCCCAGCAAGTTAGTTTAAACACAAACTGCCATGTAAAATTCACATTACAAACACAACCACGCTTTCCTCAGCTTTTATTCTGTTACCACTATTTCACAATTGTCTTTTCAATCAATACTGAACCCACGGAGCTATTGTTTCCTGGCTTGCTTGTCTCCTGAGCTTCTTAATTCATGAATTGTTTCTGATTCAAAAGGACTTTCTGGATGTCATACTATATATACACATGCATCTTTTTTTTCCTTCTAATTGGCCTTTCTAATTATGTGCCTTTGAAAAAGGTTATCATATTTCTCTTTGTTTTCTCTTAATCATAAGTTTATCATTTGCATATTTTCAGAATTTTAAATCAGCACTATACAATTCTTTGACAGTCAACCTTAGTATTCATGTATTTAGTACAAAAATATGGATATAAAAATAAATATAGAACTTTATGAAGAGCTAATAGACTTTAAGGTGACATTTTATTGAGGTACAAGTAAATAAATGGATTAAATTTTCTTTAAAATATACACTGGCCGAATAATTAAAAGAAAACTTTTTGGCAAAGTATACTTTTGATTTTTCCAAACCCCAA
Source organism: Saccopteryx leptura (assembly GCF_036850995.1). Lineage (NCBI taxonomy): Eukaryota > Metazoa > Chordata > Mammalia > Chiroptera > Emballonuridae > Saccopteryx > Saccopteryx leptura. The sequence goes on from NC_089505.1 coordinate 146,117,683, forward strand.
ATGGTCTTACAAATATGAGAAAAAATTTTTCTTTCATCTTCAGTAATGGTTGAAAGTCATCATTATCTAACAGATGCTCAGTGACCCTTGTGAAATGAGTTGGTCATCCTAGTCAGCTATTAATGGGCAGGCAACTATAGCAGGAAAATGACCAATAGTATTGCTAATCAAACTCCATTTTTTTTATTTAAACACAGAAAACAAGGTGAAATTGAGCTATACTTGTCTTATTTCACTGAGAAATACACAAACTTCAAAGTGAACTCAAGATTGTTATTTTGAGATTGAGTCTGAGTCAATTCCCACTTCAGTTACTGTCAACAAATTTTCTTTTGAGTTATAACAATGGAAGTATACTAGAAATTTAAAAGACAAAAATAAGTCCATGCTTTCAGTAGGAATGGAGGATACTTCTAAAATTATAGATATGATAGAAGTGGCGTAAAAGACAGACTAGTTTACAGAACTTTGAGAAGATGAGAACATAGCTAATTGCATTGGCGAATTAGGAAAACTTAAAAAATAGGAATGTAGGTAGGTAAAAAGCCTGAAGTGAAGATGAAAGAGAAAAAGCATAAATCCTCCTTGTATAGTCTGAGTTGAAGTGAGGATTCTTAAAGCAGGCAGAATATTCAATTGGAAGCTACTATCTTCACCAGAAGTCATTAAAGACCAGTCTACCTTGTCAACAAAGGAAGAAATAGATCAAGGTGGAATTGTTAGTCTTGAAAGAGATGATGAGTCTACTACACAACAATAGAGAACAGAGGGCATTTTATTAATTTTTCTTAGATATCTGGAAATATCTAAGTACTCCTTAACTTTGGAGAAATTAGAGAGGACTTGGTTTGAGGACAGAGATAGTAATTACTATTTTTTTTAGGTATAGGTTCCAGCATGAACAGAAGATGGTCAACTAGTAATTATAAATGCAGTCATTTGTAAGTAGATATATATGGAAATTATTCACAATAAATGTGAGTATGGTCAGCTATGGGGCATTATGAATAAAAAGGAGTTTCATGTACAGAAACTTAGAGATCCCACTAATTTTGGTATTAAAAATAGTAGGAAAAAACCCCACAAATTTTAACATGAAAACCAAAAAAAGTTTTAACAAAAACAGGTGTCCTTAAGTATCTATCACTATAAAGAAGTCAAGGAGGGACTAAAAACATCATTAACTAGATTACTTCTCAGTGACATTATTGGTAACAGTTTTAGTAGAGTAATAATATAAAAATGTAAGCATTTTAAGAAGTTTTAGTGGAGAGGAGAATCAATAGAAAACTATAATTTTATAGTTCTTATTTTAAAATACTACACTTTCTAGTCCTAGATCTTTCATAAGAATTTGATATAAAATTAAAACATTTGATAGCTTTTTGAAGCTTTCTCCCTTTCATTCTCATTGTATTTTCATTTCTCTGAGTAAAGTATTCTTTCTTTAGCTTACTGCTTATTTACAGCAAACTTTATATGAGAAAAAAGAATGACTTAATTAGGTCATCTTGTACATACCTAACTCACAGCTTTGAAACTGTAAATCACAAACTTGCATTTTGGTCTTCTTGATTGGTAAACATCATTTAATTACCAACAATACTATTTTTAAAATGTTATTCAAAGTTATCTTCAGTCAACTAACATTTTTGTACAAGCTTCTTTAGAGCCTAGTCTTTATTTCTGTCCTCAAAATGATATAATTAGTGGGTATTTTGTTATCATCTCATTTAACTTACTTGGGTAATTTTAAATATATGGATGAAAGACAGACTCTGACACCATTTATTACTAACCTATGACCTTAAAAATAATAATTCTTAGATTGTTTATTTCTTCTTAGCATTATATTTTCAATTAGTATGTGTGGAAGAGTATTTTTAATCTTTAAAAATGTATGACCTGTTTCTTATTGATATCAAAAAATGGTTATTTAATCACCAGCTATCCTGGGTATTTTTGTAAAGCAAAGGCAAACCAAGGAAGGGAGAAATTTCTCTAAGGAAAAGGGTTTTCATATAAATTGATTTACTATGTACTGATTACAATGAATCCAACTTCTTTGTCTTTCTGAAAGATCACACACTAATGTAAATATATTTATATATAAATCCAGGCTTTGAAAATTTGAAAGAGGTATTTTAAAGTTGGTTGAATATAAGCCTAAATAAAATAAGAAACTTAAAATAAATCTTGCTGACCTGTACAATTACTGGGATATTCCACATGGATAATAAACTCAGAATTAATGAACACTAAATTGAGGATAAGGGAAGTGTTGGAATGATCATCATTTTCCATATTCCATGCTTTCCTGACTTCCAAAAAAATTGGAGAAATCAAGATATCAACAACAAAAGTTCATACAAGCACATTACAGAAAATACATAGACAAAAATAAAATCAATCTTAATAAAAAGTTTTGCACTCTTGTAGCTGCAACTGCACATAGAAAATAATCAAATAATGATTACCATTTTTTCAAAATTAGTGATATACTAAATGCTAATTAACTATACAAATGGACTTTATAAAGGCTGAGAGTTGGACGAGCAGCAACGAAAAGATTAGGAAAGAAAATTAAGTGTAAAGATGTGCCATCAGAGATGAAGGCAAATATGACCCGCACCCTCATACTCTCAAAAGATGCAGGAAGGCAAAAGTTGGAGAATGAAGAAGGCTGGTAGGGAAAAAGAAATGCTTCGTTTGAAATATGGTGTTGGAGGAGAGCTCTATGAATACCTGGACTAGCAAAAAGAGGAGCAAGTGGATCTTGAAGCAAATTAAGCCTGAAATATCACTGAGGGCAAGGTGAAAAAAAAAAAAAGAGAGAAACTGTCCTAATTTGAGCACATCATGAGACAGGATGGTTCTTTGGAAAAGACAACAATGCTGAGAAAAATGAAGGCAGCAGGAAAAGAAAAAAAGCAAGTATGAGATGGATTGACTTCATAAAAGAAGACACAGGTGGCCCTGGCTGGTTGGCTCAGTGGTAGAGCGTCGGCCTGGCGTGCAGAAGTCCCGGGTTCGATTCCTGGCCAGGGCACACAGGAGAAGTGCCCATCTGCTTCTCCACCCCTCCCCCTCTCCTTCCTCTCTGTCTCTCTCTTCCCCTCCCGCAGCCGATGCTCCATTGGAGCAGGGATGGCCCGGGCACTGGGGATGGCTCCTTGGCCTCTGCCCCAGGCACTAGAGTGGCTCTGGTCACAGCAGAGCGACGCCCCGGAGGGGCAGAGCATCGCCCCCTGGTGGGCAGAGCGTCGCCCCCTGGTGGGCTTGCCGGGTGGATCCGTTTGAGCGCATGCGGAAGTCTGTCTGACTGTCTCTCCCCATTTCTAGCTTCAGAAAAATACAGAAAAAAAAAGAAAGAAAGAAAAAAAAAGAAGACACAGGCATGAGTAAATAGGAGCAGAGTCTGGCTTTTGAGGACAGGACATGTAGATGTCCCGCACTCACAGGGACCCCAAGGGGACAGAGCAGGCTCAATTGCATGTAATGCACACACTTGATTAAAGCCTCTGCTCTTCTTATATTTTACGGAAAAATAAGACGAATCTCATAGAAATTAACAGTACAAAACTACAAACTAGAAACAGAGCTGAAATTTGAACTCAAAATCTAATTGAACCCAAATACCTAGCACATCTACCATATTTTCCAAACTATTATAAAACTACAATTTTCATAGCTATCCTTCAACTTACTCACATGCCAGTGAGCAACATTTTTTGTCCCAGCATGTTACTGAGAATTATCTCAATGAGACCAGGAAATTTATGCTATGTTTGGGGTTGTCTCTGTCATATTTTGCATGGGGTCATTTATTCAGTAACAAAAGAGAAAGGCAAATCATGCTGTGTAGACAATAATTCTTTATGTGGCAGTGGATAAATTCTTGGATGTTAATATTGTTCTTTTCCTAGCCTATAGATATAAAAGACAGTGAATTTAGGGTTCTGGTATCTTCTGAAAGGACAAAATGCAAACTCCCTGAAGGCAGATTTGAACAGTAAGTTTCAAACAGGCCACCCTGAGGAGCAAAGGCAAAAGTCATAGAATGTCTCTGTTTTCTTATGTACGTGTGCCTTATTAACCTTCAAATTGCTTGCTTATTTTGATATTTCAGGGACCATGAATAGAATCCAAATCTTTACTCCTTCTCAAGGTATCAGTATCAGTCACTTGTGATTTGTTTTAGTTCAGTCTTCTGCTTTAGTGTTAAACAAAGACATTTTATTAGTTTTGTTGTTTGTACTTGTGCATTCACCTTTTCCCAAAAGAGTTTAGCCTTGAGAATTATTAGAGTAGGTTTGCTAAAATATCCAATCCTCCGTTGTAGGTCAGTAGTGGCACAGCTCGTGACATGCATCTTTGATTTCAGTCCCTTTTGTACTTTTGTGATTGAGTCCATGGAATTCAGTTTCGCAGACATTTACCCGATTCAGTTAACTATGCTGTTGCCAAGGGAAGAATGGGCTTATAAACAAATCACACTTCTATGTGAAGGCTTATGTTCACAGATTGTCTATACAGAACGTTTGCTCTGTTTTAAAGATAAAGATGTGCAGAAGACAGCATTAAATGGATAAAGTCAATTTCTTTTCATTTGATTTTACTTGTAAACCTCAAGTTATAAGTAAATATCTTAAGAAGGCAGAGCAAATATTGAGTAGTTTAGGAAACCAAAGGGTACTCCAACAAATATTAATACATATATTTCTTTTTTTTTTTTTTTGTATTTTTCTGAAGTTGGAAACGGGGAGGCAGTCAGACAGACTCCCGCATGCGCCCGACAGGGATCCACCCGGCACGCCCACCAGGGGGCGATGCTCCTCCCATCTGGGGCGTTGCTCTGTTGCAACCAGAGCCATTCTAGTGCCTGAAGCAGAGGCCATAGAGCCATCCTCAGCACCCGGGCCAACTTTGCTCCAATGGAGCCTTAGCTGCTGGAGGGGAAGAGAGAGACAGAGAGGACGGAGAGCGGGGGGAGTGGAGAAGTAGATGGGTGCTTCTGCTGTGTGCCCTGGCTGGGAATCGAACCTGGGACTCCTGCACTCTAGGTTGATGCTCTACCACTGAGCCAAGTGGCCAGGGCCTAATACATATATTTCATTTATTTCAACACTAAACATAGCTTCAATATGTGTGCTCAGTTATCAACTCCTTGAGTTCAAGGATATTATTACTGCAGATATATTCAGAGCCTGATAACTACAAATGGCTCAAAAATTATTGCTTGAATAAACTATTAACTAAATAATCTTTTAGCATGATTATTAACATATATTACATATATAACATATCAAAGTTAACTAAAAGAGATTTAAAAAACACATTATCAACCCAAAAAATAATAGTAAAGTATCTTACTCTCATAAAATTAAATTTGCTCTTTTAAATATGTGGTGCATGTACACCACGGTGTTTTGTTCAGCCATAAGAAATGATGACATCGGATCATTTACAACAAAATGGTGGGATCTTGATAAAACTGTACGGAGTGAGGTGGGTGGGTCGGAAAAAACCAGGAACTGCAGGATTCCATACATTGGTGGGACATAAGGACAAGACTAAGAGACATGGACGGGAGTGTGGTGGTTATGGAGGAGGGAAGGAAGGAGGGAGAGGGCAGAGGGAGGGGGAGGGCACAAAGAAAAGTAGATAGAAGGTGACGGAGGACAATCTGATTTTGGGTGATGGGTATGCAACATAATTGAATGACAAGATAACCTGGAAATGTTTTCTTTGAATATATGTACCCTGATTTATTGATGTCACCCCATTAAAATTAATAAAAATTTATTTATAAAAAATAATAATAAATAAATATTTTTATTTAAAATATCGCTCAAGGTTTAGGAATAGTGGCAGAGGGAAAAGTTTATCCATTCATGATAAAAGTAATGAGAAATAAGAAACCTAAGGCTTGATTACTAAAAACTTATTATACTCAAAATAAGTTATGAAAATCAATGTTTTTAACACTGATTCTTTAAAAATTATATGTTTGTGAAATTTCTGTCAATGTATGCCAGTCATATCAGCAAGAAATATTCCTGTTTTACTTTCTGTGAATTTTAATAGTCATGTAAGTATACTTGGTTGAAATCCAAACTTCAGAATATGTGAGATTTTAATAACACAATATAGTGTAAAGGGCTCAAAAATAAAATCTGAAAAGTTAGACTTAAGGTATTATTGTGATACCAACTATCTGTTATTCAGAAATCAGTCTCTGTAGACTTAGGTTGCCTTATCTGTGCAGTGAGATTAGTATTTTCCAAAGTAGGCTCCATGGAAGAACTTCCTTAGGATGTTAAAAGGTATCTCTTCAGAAAGTAGTTTCATATGCATAACAATGAATTAAAATATGTTTCCTGGTTGCAGGAGTTAGTATATTAATGCCCATGAGTACTCTACTAAAAAGAAAGAGAATATGTAAGTATTACCAAACTGTTTTGTCTCTTAACACCCTTCCCAAGATTAATCTTGTAGAATTAATGTTTCACAGAAGGGAAAAAGATGACATACTTCAGCCAGTTTCACTTTGTTCATTCTGCTCATTTAGAAAGTTTACAGAGCTCTGGCTGGTTGTCTCAGTAGTAGAGCATCAGCCTAGTGTGTGAATGTCCTGGGTTTGATTCCTGATCAGGGCACACAGGAGAGGTGCCCATCTACTTCTTCACCCCTCCCCCTCTTGCTTCTCTTTCTCTCGCTTTCTCTATCCCCTTCCTGTAGCCATGGCTCGATTGGAACAAGTTGGCCTTGGATGATGAGAATGGCTCATGGCCTCTGCTTCAGGTGCTAAGAAGAACTCAGTTGTTGAGCAACAGAGCAATGCCACAGATGGGCAGAGCATCGTCCCCTAGTGGGCTTGTTGGGTAGATCCCAGTCAGGGTGCATATGGAGGATTGTTTCTGCTCCCCATACTCTCACTGAGTAAAAAAAAAAAAAAAAGTCTATAGAGCAGAAGACTAGAAGTCAATAGGCATAGTACTAGGATTAAATTCAAGGGTAAGTGTGGTATCATAAGATATTTGTTATACTTGGGTAATCTGAAGCTCTAAAATCCAGTTTTATAAGCACCAAAGTTACATCAAACCAATCTAAGACAAAGAATTTTTCCACTTTTTCTAAAAATGAACAAACCAAATAGACATATACCTGGTAGTTTGTAGACAAATACAAATCAATATAATAATTAATGATCTGTAAACATAAAATTTTTGAAGATTTATAGCACGAGAATACTTATGTTTCTGCAGGCTAGAGGAATAAAGCATATATTCATTAAGTTCTTTTGTTATAAAATATTATCTTCATATGAGACCAAAATATTTCTCAATAATCACTCTTAAATAATAATCACATTAATGTGTCAATTGAGTGTTTGAACTAATGAAACATATCTATCCATCTCATTGGCATTGTAAAATGATTTAATATAGACCAAATTTCCACATGTACAAAATCTTATTGTTGAAAGATCAATAAGTGTAGAAAAAATTCTAATTGCCTCTACCAAGTACAAACAGAAAGTCAATGAACTTATAGCATAACCTTACCATTTTACCACCATTCTACCCACCTTTTTTTGATTAATTGTTTTAAGTTCTACTTTGATTATGCATTTTTGATACCATCAAATAATTCTTCATTGCCCACAGAATCAGGACTTAAGGCATTATCCTGGAATCAAAGATATTTTATTATATAACCTCTATCTACTTTTCAGTTATTTTCTTATAATCTTCCAATATTAACACTGAGTTATAGGCAACGTGATTCATTTTTTTTCTTTCACAAATAATTTTATTACACTGAGACATTAATGATAAATTTGTCAGAAATTGCCTTTATCACATTTCAAAACTTCACTCATCCTTCAATGTCCATTACAAAATTCCTCTTTGAAGTTCTCCTTTCTTATCATCCCACATGAATAGTTTTCACTAAAATGTGTGTAATTAGTGTAAGTCATTTAGAAGTTTTCTAAAATTTTTCTATTTGTCCACATCTCTTAAGTATAACTATAGTATTTTAATGACAAAAACTATGAGATAAAATTTAACGCCTCTATCTTTTCCTTGCTATTGAATTTATTGAAGTGAAGCTGGTTAACAATATTTTACAGGTTTCAGGTGCACAATTGTACAACACATCATCTGTACACTGTATTGTGTGTTTACCACCGTGGGTCAAGTCTCTGTCAATCATGATTTATCCAACCTATACCACCTTTCAAATTTAATTTGCGAATTGAAAATTTTTACACAAGTGAAAACATTTTCCCCTATATGTTCCACAGATAATTTTGACAAATAAAAAGAGCCACAAACAGAACATCATGAAATAAAAATTCTGCTTACATTTTATTACATCATATATTTTCTATTCAAGATGTTCTAAATATGCTATTCCTCAAACTTCAAATTATTTTCATAGGTAAGCACTAAGGCAAGTATGTATTCATTCTGAGAGGTATGAAAAGATATTAGCCTTCACAGATGGTATGCTTTCAGATTAACAAAATAGACTTCAAAACATTTTCAAGCAGACTCTCTATAGAGAGTTTTTTATGTTTATGTAAATGCTGAAAAAATCTCAAACATCTCTTTCAAATTAACTCAGTGACACTTACTGACTACCTCTTATGCAGAAGACACTGTATTTTTCCTATGAAACTGCTTTTAAACATGGCTCTTTAAGAAAATTTTGTCTAACTGTTCTATTATAAGTAATGTACTCATTTCTTTTTAATTTGTTTTTTATTCCAGAGTAAAAATTAGAAGATGACATTAGTTCATGAAATAGATCCTTAAAGAAATGAAGCTCCAATTAGTTTCATTAACTTTGAATCAGTTATTTAAAAGGAATCAATAAAATAATCTCAAATTGGGGAGACAATATATATATATATATGCTATTTATTAATATATCTTCTTAAGGATTCTTAGGAGTGGCTAAAAACTGACAAACTCAACTGTTGGCAAGTATGGAGTAATGCTTTCATGAAAAAATCCAATATAGTCATAAAAAGTGATGAGTGACACCTGCCCAGGCGGTGGCACAGTGGATGGAGTGTCGGACTGGGACGCGGAGGACCCAGGTTAGAAACCCCAAGGTCACCAGTTTGAGCTCAGGCTCATCTGGTTTGAGCAAGGCTCACCAGCATGAACTCAAGGTTGCTGGCTTGAGCAAGGGGTCACTAGGTCTTCTGTCCCCCACCCCGCCCTGGTCAAGGCACATATGAGAAAGCAATCAATGAGAAACTAAGTTGCCACAATGAAGAATTGATGCTTCTCATCTCTCTCCCTTCCAGTCTGTCTGTCCCTCTCTCTGGCTCTCTCTGTCTCTGTCACAGAAAAAAAAAAAAATTAATGAGTGCTGAAATGTCAGATAAGACAAAAGAAAAAGGATTTATTATTATAACCTATTTTCTGAAGAAGACAGTTCAATGTGCACTTGTCAATGCTAAAGGTCAATACATTTGTGGCATTTTTTAAAACATATTGGAAATAAGAAAACATTTCTCTTTGGTTTTACACAGATACATCAGAAATTATAATATAAGGAAGTATATAATTATTGTGACAAAAATCCATAGCATTTGCTTTTACATACTCTCTCTTTAAAAATGATGTATTTCCTTGTTAAATTACCATTTTACTTGCTCTCAAGTAAAATGAGCAGGAATGAACATTTACAAAAGAAATTAAACCCTCTTGATCTAGTATGGTCAGTGGTCAGATTGTGTAAGTAGGGGAATTAGCCTGCAATCATTGGTATAATGATACCACTTATAATGAAAATTTGTCCTAGTTGGCTCTATTCTATATACTTAAAAATCTTTTAGAAATTACGATGCATCTATGATGTGTTAAAGCATATCTCATCATTGCATTTACAAATGCTGATTTAGAAGAATAAAAAAAAATGTCTCTCGTTGATTTTCCTCAAAGTATACAGTGTGAAAAAAATCTCAGACTCTTACTCTGATTCTTTTAAATTTCTGAAAAATTTTCTCAAAGTATAAATTTTCTTCTCATTTCTCTCATCTAAAAAATTAGTAACATTAATGACAGTTGTTCTTAAACCCATATGGACATCAAAATCACCTTTGTACCACTTCAAACAAATATATTCTAGGCAATTGTTTTAAAATCAGTGAATACCTATGATTTAAAATAAATCATATTGAAATAGCCACATCTTATTCTAAAACTTCCAGTGTCACTCCCCTAAGGAATGAACTTTTATATAATTTTCCAGAAATTATATAAAGAATATTTTTCTGTACCTATATCTATTTAAAATTTTTAACATAAATTCATCCTATAACAATGTTATAAATAACTTGCTTTCCTTTATAATATATCTAAAATATCTTTGTATAATGCATACATGTAGATGCATTCTCCTTCTAAGTGCTTGAAGATTTATCCATGAACTATTTAAAACATAAGCTCTAGATAATTCATTTATCAGACTGATAAATGAATGTGTACTATAGAGAAAGCAGCCTACTAGCTTTTTGAGGTCATGAACAATCATTCTACTTTAAAAGAGAATGCCCAGCTCTGTTAGCTTTCATTCTTTTTAGGTGAAGTTTCAATAGTTATCTTCCAGTAGCTATTTTGTTAATCCAATTTTGTAATAAATCAAGTTTGAACCTTAACAATATAAGTACTGCTAAAGCACTAATTCACAGAAGTGGAATTGCTAGGTCAAAACTATGTGAATCTTTCATTTTGCCAAATTGTCTTCTCAAATATTGTTACTTAATATTTCCACCATCTTTATCCTGGCACATATATTTTATATGGTTTTATAAATATTTATATTGAGTATATATAAATATATACGTACAAAGAGAGACAGAGAGAGAGAGACTACACTGGATATCAAAATAATTAGAATTTATGTGGCTGGGTCTGAAGATTTATACAAGCCATCTCCTAGTATTCACAGGTGACTGCTTCCAGGACCTTCATGGATTTCAATATCTGTGGATGCTAAAGTCCTTTATGTAAAATGATGTAGTATTTCATATAACCAATGTACATCCTCTCATATGTTTTAAATAATTTATATACTACTTACAATATTTAACACAATGTAATACTATATAAATAGTTTTTACACTGTGTTGTTTAGAGAAAAATGACAAGAAAAAAAGTCTATACATGTTCTGTACAGACAAAAACAATACAAGCCTAACTACATAGTATTTGGTCAGCATAACGTTTTTTTCCTGAGTATTTTATATCTACGGTTAGTTAAATATGTGACTTCAAAAATCTAAGATTTTTCCCTTAAAAGCTCCCAAAGATAAAGACTACTGATTAATCATATTTAGTAATCACTTCCTCTTTTTTTAACCATACTTGATTTGTTACACAAACATGACTTATGGACATTGATCGCCAGAATTTGTGATGCATCAAATGGAAACTGAGATCCACAAAATAATGTCCCATGCATCTCTCTCATGATTTATACAGCAATGTTGTTTAGGAATGATGTTACATATTGCATCAGACTTCATTCTACAGTCATTTTCGTTAAATGTCAACATGATGAGGGATGGTATTCTCTTCTTCTCCAAGTATACCTGAATAGAAAGTTCAAGTTGCACAGAATTTATACCTGAAAAGTTTAAAATAAGATTAGGCATGGGGCCTTTACTAATTCCACATAAATTCTCCACTACTTATGGCAGATAGTTTTTTTCCAAAGATGGAAACAACATCTTGCACCTCACATATTTTCCCGCATTGAGGTCTTGCCAATCCCTGATGAACAAGTGGAGTTTAAGTTCTCTTCTTTTAAGCCTATCTTGGATAGGCTTCGTGATTAGTTTTCAACCAATAGAATGTGGTAGAAATGATGAGACAAGAAATTTGAGGCTAGATCAAAGAAAGCCATATAGTTTCTACTCTGTTCTTTTATAATCCTCACTTTTCACATCATTCCTCTAAGAATTTTCCTCCCATTTTTGCCAGGGGAAGCCCATGTATAAATGACCAAGCCAAAAGTCCTGGGTTTTCCCACTTTCTGATTCCTGCTGACAGAAGTTCCAGACAGCACAATAAACAGGCCTCCTGATAATTCAGCTTCCAGTCATCTGGTCACCCCCAGCTATTCAGTTCTCAGCTAAGGACCCAGACATTTCTGAGCAGACATAAACCAACCCCAGTGTGCCTTGATTAAATTCAAGATTCACAGAATCTGTTGGAAAATTAAAATGGTTGACATTTTACGTCACTATATTTGATGTGGTTTTGTTATGTAGTAACAGAGAGCTAAATCACCAAAAGGTTTTTATGTTTGTAAAATTTAGAAAAATATTTACTTATTGCTTTTACATATAATTACATATAAACAAAAGAAAATATTCTCCAAGTGTGTTCATTGATTGGAAGTTTGTAGAAGTGTAAGAAATATTGAATGCAGTGGACACTATTGTTAGGAGACTATTGTCTACCCAGTAGCCCTGGATAGCTATAAATAATTGGTCAGAATCAAACAAGATAATTCTACTCCCTTTACTATTTACTAGTTCAACAGTGGGCTTGTGTCCAAGTTCAGGCCAGTGAGACTAGGCTCAGACTTAATGACAGGTTCTGAGAAATATTTTCCTTCTCTAATAAAATAATCAAAAACATAGACATATAATTATTTGTCCACATTATGACCATTGTATTACTGTGATTACTGTGTAATCTTTGACTTTGTGCTTTCAAATTTTACTATTCAAACACTTACGACTTAATGTTGGAAGTAGTGGTGACTATCTTCCCACAACAAGGCTTAAGCCAGGGGATTTATGAAAATTCTGAACCAAAGCATAGGTACAGCATCACTGATCCACCAAACGAAACTTAGAATTATGTATCTCCCATCTCAAGCAAGATACTGTATGTCTGCAGGATTTAATCTACTTTTGTAAGGTTTTTCTATGCCTGCAGCTGAATACATTGTAAATGCTGCCCTCAGTTTACAGAAGTTACCCTCCACATATGGCCACTTAGACAATTCTTTATAATCCTATCATGTGAATGATATTGTTGGATATGTGTGTGTAGTGGCCTTGTCAGCATTCATTCTAAGTCTTCCATGGGGGACAAAGGATTTCAGTGTTTCCAAAAGTAATTTGACTGCCAACCCCCACATTTTTAATTTAGAGAGACATTATGATCTGAAAAAAAATATCTTATGGGGAAGTGCTTCAGAGTTTCTTAACTTCTAAAAGGGTGTCTGATTTCCTTTAAGCCCTTCTTGACTGATTATATATCCTTAGACTTAAAATTTCTGCTTTAATGAAAGTTTGGTGAGAATAAAGATAATATGCATTATTTATTCATGGGAAAGGGTTAAAAAAAACCTCAGTTGTTCATCTTACTATAATTTGCTATGTTAGAATGTAATGGTTTATTTTTGATTAAGAAAATGTTAACCTGTCTAATAGAACCCAATATAATAAATTAGAATTTAAGAAGTTGCATTTGGGAAATTAATATTGAACTCAGTTCTAAATCACCTGGAAAATAATTTTGGGAGGTTAATCTTCCTCTCCCTTTTAGACATCAACTTCATTTGATCTTTGTAATAAAAAAGAAAAAGGAAAAAACACTAGTTTCCATTCTGCACATTTAGAGAGTAAGAGATTATAAATGCATCAATGTTTTCCTGGGTCTGCATAATATGCCCTGTCATAAAAATGACCAACCTAGAAACAATTACATTATGGCACCTGTTAATTCATTCATTGATTTAATAATCTAACCATGTGCAAAACATTGATGTAGAATGCTAATAACTATGCCATGGAAAATTCAATAATTTCCTTTATTCATTCAACTAATATTTGCTATTAGTAATAATGTTACAGACTCAAAATGTAAAAGTATATCTGTGTTTCCTGACCAGGTAGTGGAACAGTGGATAGAGCATGGGCCTGGGATCAGAGGACCCACGTTCAAAGCCCTGAAGTCGAAAGCTTGAGTGCAGGCTCATCTGACTTGTGCATGGGGTCGCTGGCTTGAGCAAGGGATCATACACATGACCCCATGGTCACCGGCTTCAGGTCAAAGTCGCTGTCTTGAAGCCCAAGGTCATTGACTTGAACCCAGCATCACTGGTTTGAGCAAGGGGTCATTGGCTTGACCAGAAGCTTCCAGTTAAGGTACATATGTGAAAGTAATCAATGAACAGCTAAGGTGCAGCAATTAAGAATTGATGCTTCTCAGATTTCTCCCTTCTGGACTGTCTCTATGTGTCCCTCTCTCTGTCTCTCTCTGTCTCTGTGTGTCTCTTGCTAAAAAAAAAGTATAACTGTGTTTTTTAGTTTAAAAATAACTTCACCTCATGATTCCTAGCACTTCATTAAATGTGGATATTTTTCATTTTCTTGTAGTACAACTAACTGTTCAAATGACAGCTAGTTAATCTGACAAAGTTATTCACGCTGTTTTAATATTAACTAATTAACACATGTCTTTTGTCCAAAGCAACAGTTTTCTGTTAATATGTACATAAGCCAAAATGTCTCAAGTATTAAGATTTTACATACCATGGCAAAAAAGGGACAAGCCTATATGGCTATGTGTGCTGCCCATCCAAATTTGAGGTATAGTCTTCTCCTATAGCTATTGATGATTGTCCTCTGCAAAATTCTTCAAAAACAGGTTTTTAAATAAGTCTTATACTTGCTTTTCCAAGTGGTTTTGCAAATGACAAATAATAAACTTCTACTTGATACTAACATATAAGAGAATTAAAATGGCCTTTTAAAGAATTAAAGAGCATACAATATCTCACATACTGAGTTTTCAGTTAAAAAAAAAGCATCATTTGTGGTACGATGATAATCACGCAGGCCTCAATCACATCAGCAGGCAAGTCAAAAACTCCTGCGGGTGATGATAGCCAATGCAGATGGCAACTTCCTCCCTCTGATTCTCTGCTCTATGGCGGAGAAACCAATATTAAAGGAGTTAAAAAGCAACATACGGTTTGAGACCATAGAGAAGTGTTTGCTCACGCCCGAAGGACAAGAAACTAAGCAGATTTTAAAATGCTTCAAAATATCTAACATGCTCACAACTTGGAAGATGTATGCAAGTCAATTTTATTATAATTTTATATTCAGTATGCTAAATCTGAGTTCCACCAGCTGGGTTGTTAATACAGGTCAAGGAATAATTAGCTGCATTTGTTTCAGTTTTAGAAAACCTAAATGAGCTCTTAATATGTTCAAGCTAAGAAAGAAACAAAGATTTCTGCACTGACGTAATAGGTTCTGACAAAAACATGAGAGCGGAGAGCAGAGGATTATTACACTAAGATGCACTTATGAAAAAATAATGAACGGAGAACTGATATTATACTTGCAAAATTCAAATAAATGCCACAACTCTGTAATGAATAGATTTTGACAGTGGGGAAAGTCCATGCTGAGTGTAAGCAGGCAGGGAAAGAAAATAGAGCAATTCAATCCAACCGTCATCCAAAGGCACTAATAATTTTTCTTCTGTGCTATTCCCAGACAATGGTACATTTAAATTTTATATCACTACAGGCTTTTGTAGAGAAGGAGAAATTGTAAGCTGGAATTTTAAAGAAATATGTTCTTATCTCACTTGGAAATCTTTTAACCACCTGAACAAGTTGAATAGTGAGTGATTATACATTATTATAATTTTTTTTAATGTAGAGTTTTATCTCAAAGCAAATTCATCTGCCATTATAATTATGCATATAATAAATGATGAGAATTTCTATGCAATTAACAACTCTGGCTTGGCAAATTCTAAAAAAGACAAAAATAAATGAATATACTATCAAGGGATAGTACTAGCAATGATTTATTCTCCATTTTCATGTTTTACTTTAAAATAATCCATAGGTGCTGTATTACTTTATAATGTAGATTAAACAAATATTTAATGGAATAGTATATGATTTTTTTTAGAACCATATGAGTGGAAAAGTAGTTATGTAGGCTTATTATGTCCAATACTTATATGCAAAGTTCTTCATAGGAACTTTGATTTTTCCTCATAAATTCACGTGATGAAGTGGGAAACAATTTGGTAGTAATGTATAGTGATTAGCCACACAGGAGACTTGAAAAATAGCCAGACTATATACCACATTGCAGTTTTGAGAATAGTATTCAGGAAGCCAAGCAAATTTCTCAGATTGACATGTTTTAAATAAATATGCTTTAAAAAGTATCACTTTCTCTCTTCAGCCTGCTAACAAATTACATTAACTATCTGTGCTCTCTGACAACTTGGAAACATTATCAACTTTCCTCTTAAGAAATTAAGTTTGTATAATTATCAGAAAATGTACAAATTGTACTGAAGGAGGAAACATGGAAATGTAACTTAAACCTTCCATTTGCTCTTTCACTGAGGGGAAAACTGAAGGGACTCACTCCTCAGTCAGTGAGACAAGACACCACAGGGATATGCATAATGATGAATTTAAACAATAAACAATAGATTGTGAATTTGATATAAAAAATGAAAAAGTAATAAAATGGCTCTGGAATATAAGTTTTGTGTGGTCATTGAATGACTTAATGCCATAACACATTTCTTCTAAATATATATATTTAAATATTTATTGAGTTCTATTACAGACAGGTATTTGACACTGGGAATACATTATGTTCATGTGAAGAGAAAAGATAAAAATCTTATGAAACTGACATTCAGCTCACAAATTCTCAGTTTTAATTAGAGGGGAAATAATCTGTACTGAGGTTAGCAATGCCATTAGGAACCTAGATAGGATTTAACAAATTCTGCGCTGAAAAAGTTTATAAAGTGAACTGGTAAGTGAACACTAAGTAGTCCAAAGGTTTTGTTTGTTTGTTCATTTTTGTTTAGAAAAATAGGTTGCCCATCTATAAATTTTATATTTTATTTTCTCATGGAAAATATCTATGTTGCATTACTATGAAATTGAATAATACAGCTATAGAGACTCCACCTGATGGCAAACTATTTTTTTTATTTTTTTGGCAAGAAATAAATTGATCAGAGACCATGTTTGTGGGGGTTAATGTTTTTCTCATGGAAAATCACTTTCTGAACTGCATACATCATGAGGTTTCAAAATGGTGCACTTTGCCACAGGGGAAGGTTACTTCCTGGTAAAATGTTATGCATAAATTCTAAATGAGAACTACCATGCTCGCTGACCATAGTTCAACTGTCACACATTTAGTACTGCAGCTTGTCATGTTCTAACACCTGAGGTTCCTCAGAAGAAATCTTATTATATAACATTTTCCTGCCTCTGTCATTGTGTGGCTGGTGGACTTGGGAGGAAGCGCATAGTTCAGGTTGGGTTACATCCTCAGGACGCAGGCAGGGCCGTGACCAAGCAACTAATGCAAACACCTTTTCAGTCATGACTGTCCTATCAAGAAAATCATTATTTGCTTTCATTCCATTTTCAGTTTATTTCAACATTTACCATTAAAGTGGGAGCAAGAGGAATAAGACATATAAATATTCTGTCTGAGCTCTTAGAAGATGAGTAGAAAGTTCTAGATTCATGAAGAAAGAGCAGCAGTGATGACACTAACGATACATTGTTTGATAGTCACCTACTTGCTGGAAGCCCAGATGTGTTTCCTTCTTGAGGAGCAATGCACCAAAACATCTGAATAAGCCTTTTTGGAATAAGATGAAGACACTGAATCATACATACATTGCTAGGCAGTTTTCTGCCTCTCCTTTATCTCATGCATAAAGATATTCCTCCATCCGTTTTTCATAAATTAGATCCATTTATTCTTTCAATATATATTTAAGTGTCAGCCAGTTTTCAAGATGCAGCTGAGAACATACAGTTGTGTGGCTTACCCTCACAAACTTACAGAGCATGAAGAAGCGATTCCTGCAGGCATTATGGGGTGGGGGTAGGTGCTGCTTAGGTGTCTATGGGAGCCCATTGCAGATTCACTAAACGTACTTTAGGTTGTCAGAAAGGACAGCCCCCTAGAAGTAGCAAAGTGAGACCAAAAAAATAATAAGAAGAAATAAGGTTAGCAGAAAGTATTGTGCAAGGAGAAAACAGGGGGAAAATCTTGAAAACAAGGATGGGCAGTGCATAATGAGTGTGGGAAGAAAGAAGTCAACATGAGCTAAGTAGGAAAGCAGGGGCCAGATCCTGATGGACTCTAAATAGTACTTTAAAGAATATAGTTTTATTCTAAAGGTAATAGGAATGTAACAACACAGTTTGACAAAGGGTAATGGCATAATTTGTGCTTTAAAAACATCACTAAAAGTTTAAATGATGGTACTCTGTGACACATGACCTTGGATACTCTTACATGCAAGAGAAAAAGAAAATCTACCCAGAGGATTATAATGGTTATTAAATAAAATATGTACCAAACACAGTCCCTGGCACAACTAGACATGTTTAAGAGAATTGACTCTGGAGTATATTTGTGTTTAAACAGAGCCTTCAGCTCCACCACCAGACTAAGGTGATTAATCTTCCCCCACCCCTAATACCCACCACGTTCAATTCTACCCAGAACTTCATAATGTAACCTTATTTGGAAATAGAGACTTTGCAAAAGTCATTAGTTAGGGATCTAGAGATTAAAATCACCTGGAACTGGTGTGTGTGCACAAGAGATGAGGGAGTGTGGGTTAAATCCAACAATTTGTGTCCTTATTAGGAGAAGAGAGAACACAGACAGACACACAGAGAAACACTTGTTGGAAGGAGCCAGAGGTTGATGTTATGCCACCAGAAAGAAGCCCAGGAACTCCTGAGGCCATTAAAAGCTAGAAGAGAGAAGAAAGTATTCTTTCCTAGAGCCTTCAGGGCTAACTTAGCCTTGTCAGTAATTAAAGTTTGGACTTCTAGCTTCCAGAACTCTGCTAGCATAAAAATTTTTTTCAAAGAAACCCAGTTTGTGATATTTTGTTATGATATCCCTAGGAAAAATATATAATCATAAATCTTTGATGTGCTATTGGGTAAGTTACACAATTGTCTCATTTCTTAATTTATAGGGTTGTTATGTGAATTGTGTGAAATTATACCCTTGGAATACATAGAGCGTACTTTGCTTGGCAGAGACTAAATAATGCATGTTAGTTCTTATACCTATTACAAAAATACTAGGTAGATAAAAAACCAAAAATGTTTAAAATATTTTGACTTGTAAAGCACTACATCTAAATTTATAATTGTTTTGTAATTTTGTTCAATTATGCCATATTCCATGATATTTAAAATTAAAATATTTACTACTATTGCCAAATTACTAAACAAATTTTTCAGTCTTAAATTACAATATTATTGTCCATTTTTAAAGTTTTTAATGGTCCTTAAAGTTGCATATTTTATTTCTATCAAAATATTTTCAGTGAATCTGTTAACACTAAGTCTATTTTATTCCCTGAACACAGTTTTTCCTCTTTATGCAGGAACAGCATTGACCTAATATTCTTACTTTAAGAAGGTACTCACATTTTAATATAATTATCCTAAGATTGTTTTAAGGAAAATAATAGAGTAAATGACAGAAATGAACTATCCATTGCAATACAATTTATCATGGTGTGTTGCACATTACATCTGAAAAAGAGGCAATGTAGTAATCACTTGGAGTATGATAACACATAATTGTATGCTGGTCATAAATTGTAGGTAAATGGCAGTTTCAACTAATGATTGCCAAATAGCAGTGCAGGCACTGTAGTGATTAGAAAAGATGTGGTCATGAATGCATTTAGTACTGGCACATTACAAAGCTTTTCAAATAAAAATAGTAGTTATATAAATATACATAATGCTGAAATACATTTCTATAAAATAAAATATTTAAAGATATAGATATTTACCATCCTTGACATATAGATGATTAGATAGATAGATAGATAGATAGATAGATAGATAGATAGATAGATAGATAAATGATAGGTATTTAGAGACAGAGATACAGTGAGAGGGGGTGGTTAAATGAAAAACAGAAACTAAGAACAAAATAAATCTCTCTGCTTATATGCTCTTTCTTCAAAAGTATTGCTGTTGAATTAAATTCAATTTATATCATTTTAGGAGAAAATATGGGCTTACCTAACTTCAGCTATATGTTTCTCTCCTTTTACATCTTAACTTTTATTTGTGTTGCTAATCTGATATGTAAAAAAGGTCACTCTCCACTGGCTGGTAGTATCAGTATTTATCTCTCTAGAGTAGATTTAAAATTCTACAAAACACCTACAATTTTATTCCTAGATTCATAGAAACTACTATAGGTATGTTCAGCTAGTCTCTATAGAGATGCTATGAAATTTCTATCTATTTTGATACAGCAGAACTCAAAGTTACTTTATGAGGTAGAACTGAGTATACATTATTTCAGTAATATTCCTCTCCAGTTGATTCTTCACTATAAAATATATTGAATACTTTGTTGTCTTTTGGTTGAAAATAGACACTCATTTTTTAAATTGTGAGACTAAACAATGATGTTTTCTCTATCATCTCATCTGAAGAGTTAATATAAGATTCACTTGCAGAGATGAGTGAACAGATGTATGTATACATATTTAAAAAATAAAATGAAAGTTTTAAAAATATAACATGTTTTCTCTCAATTATAATAAAATGAGAAAATGCATAAAGTTAACATTTTTATCATTCTTATTTTCATACCTTCGCCTCATAGTCCTTACATTGTTTCTTATAAACGGTCTTTCTATTAGGTTTGTCTAACTATATATATGGTTATTATTTGGAAAAAAAAATAAGTAGGTAGGTTCCAAAGTAAAAATAGCTTCCTCTGGGAAAGCTTTTACTCCTGATAATAAACTTCAAAACTTCTTATTTTTTCTGCAAATCAACTGTTGGCACAAAATCTATCACATTTGAAAGATTTTTTTCCAAAATTCCTTTTTAAAATCTTACCTTTATTACATACAGTCTCCAGTTCTGCATGTAAGGTGATTGGAAGTCACCATATGATTATAACAATGAATAAAAAACTAAGCAGACTGAAAATTCTTTGATCAGTAAGAGAAGTGAGGACACAAGATAAACTGCTGCCCCAAAGATCAGAGAGACTGACAAGCAAATTCCAAGAGTAACAAACAATTCACCAGAGCAAAACTCATGAGTGGAAGTCACTCCCGAGGTGGGAAAACCTGACATGGACTTGGCGAGAGGTTCAGTGTGGAAAAGTCTGACAGATAAAAATGTCTGGAATATCTGGTCTCATGGAAGTCCTCACACTTTTGTGAGCTGTATCTCCAGATCCTTAAACAGATTCTCAAAGAAATGTTGAAGAGAAAAAAAAATATTATGCTTCTAGTAAAGAAAGAAAAAAAAACATTTTGTAATACAATAAAGAATTATTTTCTTTTCAACAAGATCTGCCCTCCATGGAAATTATTTAACCAGAACACAACCTCCTAAGGTTTCATTAGGTTGACCTGAGGGAAGGGAAACACCAAAGTCCGCCAGCCCTAGCCTTCCTCAAAGGAGAAGGGAAGTACTCAATTCTCTCCCACTCTGATCTGCTATGTGGGAAAAAGATAATACTCAATTCCATACCACTCTAGATATAATGTCCCACATATTAAAGGTGTAGAAAACAAAGGGAGATATTGAGAAATATCTGTGAAATTCAAAATCCAGAGGCATAAGCTCCCTGAAAAACCTGAGGCTTTTCTGCATGTAAGGTGTTTGGAAGTCACCACCTGAGGCTTAACCATGGGACGATGAAACACTTCCACCACTCCCAACATGTCACCACCACATTATTAAAAGCCTACTGAAATCAGATCCTATTACCTAGCACGTAATGTCTGCTGATCACGTCACTGGGACAACCACAAATGTGGAGAATATTCATAATGGGAATACAAAAATAAGAAGACAGAAAGAACAGAAGAAATATTTTGAAATAGTGATGATTGAGAATTTCCAACACCAAACCACAGTTCAGAGAACACCAAACAGGATAATGCCCAAATAATAATAATAATAATAATAATAATAATAATAAAGATTCAAAGATAAAGGGTGGCATTACATGATGATAAAGGTTTTTTCTTTTCTTTTCTTTTACATAATGATAAATAAATTAATTTTCCAAGAAGGCATAACAATAACAATCTTAACCTGTATGTGCTTAACAACTGAGTGACAAACTACATGAGGCAAAAACTTATTGAACTGTGAGGAGAAATAGGTAAATACCCTTCTCTCAGAAATGGAATGATCCATCACTAAAAACATAGTTTTAAACTTAACAGCACCATCAATCATCTGGATATAATTAACAATATAGACTACTTCATCAACAAGAAGCAGAATAGACATTCCTCCCAATTTTACACAGAACATTTACCAAGAGAGATGGCATTCTGAAACATAATATATAGCTTAAGAAATTAAAGCCTTGGACAGTTGCCTCAGTGGTAGAGCACTGGCCCCAGCGTGTGAAGTCTCAGGTTGATTCCCTGTCATGACACACAGGAGAAGCAACCATCTGCTTCTCCACCCTTCACTCTCTGCTTCTCTCTCTCTCTTTCTCTCTCTCTTCCTTTCTTTTCTCCCTCAGTCATGGTTTGATCGTATGAAGCCAGTTGACCTGGAATGCTGAGAATAGCTCACTTGTCAGGCACTAAAAAAAAGGCTCGGTTGCTGAACAATGGAGGAAATGCCACAGAATGACGGAACATCACCTACTATTGGGCTTGCTGAGTGGATCTCGGTTGGGGCGCATGTGAGAGTCTGTCTCTTTCCTACCTCTCTCAAAAAAAGGGGGGGGTTTAAAAATCTTACATATATGCTTTTAGACCACAAGTAATGAAAAGATAACTGGAAAACCCCCAAATATGTGGTGATTAAACAATATAATTCTAAATAACAAATGAGTCAAAGAAGAAATCTAAGAAGAAATTAAAAATATTTAGACTTAGCCCTGGCCGGTTGGCTCAGTGGTAGAGCATTGGCCTGGCATGCAGAAGTCGGGGTTTGATTCCCAGCCAGGGCACACAGGAGAGGCGCCCATCTGCTTCTCCACCCCTCCCCCTCTCCTTCCTCTCTGTCTCTTTCTTCCCCTCCCGCAACCAAGGCTCCATTGGAGCAAAGTTGGCCTGGGTGCTGGGGATGGCTCCATGGCCTCTGCCCTGGGTGCTAGAGTGGCTCTGATCGCAACAGAGCGACGCCCCCAAGTGGGCGTGCTGGGTGGATCCCGGTCGGGCGCATGTGGGAGTCTGTCTGGTTGCCTCCCCGTTTCCAGCTTCTGAAAAATACAAAAAAAAAACCAAAACCAAAAAACAAAACAAAATAAATAAATAAATAAAAATATTTAGACTTAAATAAAAATAAAAAACACAACTTATCAAAATCTGTGAGATGCAGTGAAAACAGGGTTTAGAGGGAAATTTATAGCATTAAAATCATGTATTAGGAAAAGAAAAATTAAAATTAATCATCTAAGTTTTCATCTTAAGACTCTTGTAAAGGAAGAGCAAGTTAAATCCAAAATGAGAAGAATCAAAATAATACAACTTAGAGCCCTAGCCGGTTTGCTCAGTGGTTGAGTGTCAGCCCAGCATGAGTAAGTCTCAGGTTCGATTCCTGGACAGGGCACACAGACGAAACACCCATCTTCTTCTCCATCTTCCCCCCCACCCCGCCTCTCCTTTCTCTCTGTCTCTCTCTTCCCTTCCCATAGCCAAGGATCCATTGGAGCAAATTTGGCCTGAGTGCTGAGGATGGCTTCATGGCCTCAACTTCAGGTGCTAGAATGGCTCTGGTTGCAAAGTAGCAACAGTCCAAATGGGCAGAGCATTGCCCCCTACTAGGCATGCTGGGTGGCTCACAGTCAGGCACATGTGGGAGTCTGTCTCTCTGCCTCCCTGCTTCTCAATTCAGAACAAAAAATGAATTAAAGCATAAATCAATAAAAATGAAAACAGAAAATCAATAGCAGAAATCAATAAAACCAAAAATTCTTTAAAAAGATTAATAATATTTATAAGGCAGGCTATAGTAAATGACTTCTGTAAACAATTCTAAGCCTCTGAATTTGATAACCTAGATAAAATGGACCAATTGTTTGAAAGACACAATTTGCCAAAAAACAGGAGGAAGCACACAATCTGAATAGGCTTATATCTATTAAAGTAAATAAATAAATAATAATTTTATAAAACATAAAACATTGGGCTCAGGTGCATTCACTAGTGAATTCTACCCAACTTTTAAGAAAGATGTGATAGCAATTCTCTGTAGTCTTTTTCAGAATGCAGAAGGAGAAGGAATACCTAACTCATTCAATGAGGCCAGCATTATTCTAACACTAAAAGCAGACAAAAACATTACAAGGAAATAAAGTTACACAACAGAATCTCTCATGAAGATAGATGCATACATCCTCAACAAAATATTAGCAAACTGAATTCAGCAATGTCTAAAAAGAACTAATACACCATGGCCAAATAAAATATAATGACATAGATACATGTTATTATACATTTGTCCAAATGCAATGAATGGCAACACCAAGAATGAACTCAGAAGCAAACAATGGACCTTAGATGATAATGATACATCAATGTAGGTCCATCATTTGTAATAAACTTATCACTCTGGTGAGGGACTGTTGATAAAAAGGGGGCTATGTTTATTTTGGACAAGAGGTAATGGGAAATCTCTGTAACTATCTCTCAGTTTTCCTAGGAATCTATAATGGCTCAAAGAAAATTGAATCTTAAAAAAATAATAAAATTTAATGGTCAAAAATGTTATAGTATTTTAATTGATTTTTAAGTGTTTTCCTTACTATAAACCAGTTAAAAACAACTTCTTTTACAATTTAGTGTGTGTAATACTTCTGTCACTAATCATACTTTGTTTTACTCTATATTCATGCAACTTATCTTTTATAAGTTACTTTCATTTTTGTATTTCTCACAGGTTTAATACAGTGTCCTGAATAATAGGTGTTTTATAAATATTTATTAAATAAATTACTATATGTATGTACATATACATATGTATGTATTTATACACATACATATATAAAACAGTAACAAATCCCACATTTGACAAAATCTAACATTTCAAAGGGTAGAAATAATCTGGATCATATCTGTAGTGCCCAGCTAATTGGTTTGATGGCCTTAAAGTTTTAAATATCTAATCAATAAACTGGTAATTTTCTAATTACAAAAATAAATGTGAAGGACTATAAATATTCATCATAACAGTGGTATATCCTAAGATATTAAGCTATTTTGAGTTCAATATATATTCAATATTAATAACATGTCTTAAAAACTATAAAATTGCTCTAAGTATATTTTACTGACCACTTTTAGTATATAGATAAGGTAACAAGAACTATTTCATTATTTTTTAAAATTTTAACCACAATTTTGTGAGATAAGACCTGGTATCAGCTCAACCATAAGCCTATTTACAGGCAGGTTACTTTTAGGAAAGAACATATGGGAACATTTAAGACCAAGAAATTTCTGGAAACTATATACTCTTGTCTAGTCCTTATGCATTCATCATGTATCCTAAGGTTATTTGTACTATATTTGAAGCCTTCAGACTACTCTTATGGTGCCTGGAATACTATGTTTAATATATTTTTCTGCAGTTGAAATTATTTACCTAATGTCACATGGCCACTAAATGATATATACTATAATTCAAACCCAAGTCTTACTCTGAAATTGTTCTTTTCAGTAATTTTGCTCTACTGCTCTACTTATATTGATTGTACTGTGTAACAAAGGAAAGATTTTTAAATAACCAAAACAAAATCTGCTTTCCCCCAAATGTGTTCATAGCCTAATTTCTGGAACCTGGTAATGCTACTTTATTGGGAAAGAATTCCTTGCAGCTATAATTAAATTAGAGACTTTAAGAGGAAGAGATCATCCATGTGGGCCCTGAATCCAATGATGAGTGTCAGTGTAAGAGACAAACATAAAAGATTTGACAGAAGAGGAAGAGGTGGGTGATAATGGAGGCAGAAATTGCAGTGATACTTCCACAAGCCAAGAAATACCTGAAGGCACCAAGAGCAGGAATGAAGCATGGCCCTTCTGCACCTTCATCTTGAACTTAGAGCCTCCAGGCTGTGAGCAAATACATTTCTGTTGTTTTAAGCCACCAGATTGGGAAACTAATGCAGAATTTAACTGTAATCCAGAAACTGTTGGTGTTTTTAATATACCATGCAAAATTGAAAGGACCAAGTGTCTTATTTAAAATATTTATCTTTAAGCAATGTTTGAAAATTACTTGGGGAAAAGAAGGGAATGACTATTATCTCCTTTTTACCCAATACTTAGTAAAATGAATATCACAGATGATAAAGGGGCCAGATTTATGCTAACATATAAATTAATCAATTTTCATCTTTATTTGGTAGTATATACATAGAACGTAAGAACAGGTGATTAGAAGCTAAAAGTGTGCCCTGAAGAGACTGCTTAGCGCCAGGGTTGATGCATTTCCTGTTGCTTCTTGTGTCTGCACTGTTAACTGGACAATCTCTTTTTCTCTCATTTCTTCTTTCCTTTTCTCCTTTCCTGCCTTCCTTCTTTTTTTTTGTGAACACCCTGGAAGCCCATTCCCATGTTATGCTGTATTTCCATCTGTACATTCAACATGCAAAAAAAAAAAATTAACAGAGGAATTTAGTCTTTTACAGAAGGCAGTCAAGGAAGTAGATTACTTAGCAAAACCATCATCTTCACTCACCTGAAGCTCTTTATCTTCTCACTGCAGAGACTCATACCACTGCCTCAGTAACCCATGAACATTCACCACAGGGCCTCAGGAAATTCAGCCTATTGATTCTAACACACTGATTTGTCTATAGAATTATTCACTCTCTGTTTTGACATTAATGATGGGTCAGCCAAAATAGATTAGGTCCTGATTAATAACCTGTATCCTTATCTGAGTAAATAAAATGAATAAAATAATAATCATAGTTATACACTTTGAGGATAGGAAATGAATTTCTTTAGAGTATATTATTAAATGTGAAGTTTCTTTCTTTGTGCTTTTCATAGATTATTAAATTAAACTATTTTAATAATAAAATTATTCCATATGAAAATATTCTAAAAAATATGACATATAAAATTATCCACAAAGTACTTATTAGTCTTAAATTGAGCACTAATAGAATAATGCTTAAAAACTGATAGTAATAGTCATAAATCTTTATCTGTTAATAATATTTTAAAGTTATTTAAAAACAATATATTTATAAATCATATTAATAATTATTTTCATTTGAAAATTAGTCTGTTTTACATTTGATGATATATTAATTATTTTTGCAAATGTCTGCATCTGAGTCATTTACTCAACATTGGAGATTAACATCTCTTGTTTATCTCAGATATATTATATAATAATATAGGTATATCTTAATCATGATGTTATAAAATCTTTTATTCAAGTTCCCTCTGAAATTAAAAGAAGTTTTACTTAGTTCAAGAAGAACACAAGGCTAAGACTGAATATTTTCACCTTGTGTCAATGTTTCCTTCACTAACATTCTTAAATATTCAGTTTGGCATTCACAGTAAAGACTTTATGCTAATATGAGTCTAATGGAAAAGTCTAACTTTAGGAGAAGACATATCAACCCTTTTTATTCATTGTTCTGAGTTCCAGAAATAGTTATATGCCACTATATACATGTCAAGTCATTTCTTGAACAAGTATTACAAATTTCAAAGAGGAATTCATACTTTTTCTAAGAACTATATAAAGAAGAATTTCAAATGAGTTTCTTCTATGGCAAAGTAGAATATAGTCAACATAATATTAGAAATAGAAAAGCAAATAAGTTTATTTTTCAGGAAGTGTGGGGAAGTTGAGAGTGGCTATATTATTTCTTGCACATTCCTCTCATTACTTTTCCCTTCTTATATTTATTTTCCCATTCTTCACAGTGTGTCTAACAAACCAAGGTCATGTCTTAGAACCTTAAAATATCACAATTTAATGAAGTATAGACAATTAGAATAAGAAGGATGTAGAATAGGAGTAATATTATGAAACTAACCAAAATGTCACTGTTATCAACTGCTCTTCTGTCCCAGTTTTTATGCAAAATTTGGAAATCAGTAGTATTTTTAAAATGAGGTCTGACAATACTTTTGCAACAGCTCCTCGATCTGTACAATAAAATCAACACAAGTGTAATGTAATATTAGATGAGTGTCCGAAATTTTCATTAAAACATGTTCTATGCAGAAGAAAATATGCCTGACTGTGAATCTATCTTTTTCACAATACGGGGAAGAGTCCTAATTGAAGATCCCTATTAGTCATGTGACTGGTGGCAAGTTCCTTAAATTGTCTGTGGCTCAGTTTCTTCCTATAAAAATAAGACTTTAGTCAGAATCGCTCATCTTTAAGATTCTTTCTAATTCAAAACTTTTAATTATTAATTTATTTTATTATACAACCAAATCTACCTATTATTTTGAAAAAAGAATCTCAATAAGTTTAATCACCTGACATTTGGGAAGAGAAAACAAGTATTTCCAGTTTCTCCAAATTGCATAGCTTTTGACTGTCTTGTGTGATTGTCATGCAGCACACAGCTAGGCATACAATAGTTGCTGAATAACTATGTTCTTAACAAATTAAGACCCTATGAGTGTTCCAGCATTGGGCTCCATAACCACATTTACTCAGTATGAAAATAGAATAGATTATATAAGACTCATGCATAAGCTGGAAAATTAGAATAAATCAATCTAAAACTACCCAAAGGACAGTTCATATTTTCATGCGTTTTGTCTTTATGTTTATTTTTCTTCACTTAAAGAACTTATATTAACACATCATAACTTTGAAACACAGTTACTATATTCCATCCAAGTATTCATAATGGATGCAGTGTGGTTCTTATTGGCTTATGTAATACGTGCATGAACTAAGAGATAAAACAGTAATGAGGTGGGTGCCTTTGAGAGTACTCTGAAATTTCAGCGCTATTGTTTCATTTTATGATTTACTGGAAGATTTTCTGTGAATATGCATACTTGGAATACATTGGATTCAGCCAGAAAGTTTCCATTCCATTTAATTTTAATACCTGATAAGTGAATTTGATTAAGGGAGACTGGCTGGTGGCTATAAGAGCTGGTAGAATTTATTTTGAGTGATTTCAACTGTAGACAATTATCTCTTAAGTTTTTGGAAGTTAGTACAGTTTTGTAAAAAGTTACCTTTAAAATAAAATGATTTCTGAGTTTGTACAAAAAATGAAAACAATGTTATTGTGCAGATTTATTTTTACAACTTGTATTTTTGTCTTTGCACTAACGCTTTTTGAGCAGAAATCTTTCTTTTCAAACACTTTAATCTCACTGCCTTTAAAATTAGCAGTTATGTTTTGAGTAAAATGTCAGCAGAAAAAATAAACAAACTTATTTTTAATGTATACTTCATTGGATTTAATTGCAGAGATCCCATAAATTGCTTAAAAATAGTGAAAAACAGTTAATGCAGACAGTTTTGTTTTTTATTGCCAATTGATTAAATCTATTTGGAGATGTTTTTAAAGGTAAATTAAATGGAAAAATTTATATAATGGTTATACAATGCTGTGTACTATGCAGGATAAAGGATAAAACTAGAATGTTCCTATTTAATTCCTGAAGTTCAAAGATTATAAAATATTAACAATATTATTTGTTGATGTTGAGATGCATTTTCTGCCTGAAAGGTATATAGGCACCTTCAAAATAGTCAAAGAGTCTACCTCAAAATTGATTTTCTGACCACTTAAATGATTCTGTAAGACCTGAATCTAGGAAAGCTTTATTTTTATTTAGCTACCTCTATTTAATGTTATATATAAAAAAACATTATTTGTAATATATATATGCAGATATACACATACATATGTATACATATATCATATATACATATATACACATATACACATATACACAACATACAGGGCTAAACAAAAATAAGTTTACAGTTCATGTAGAAAACAATACAATAATCATACAAAGTGACCAGGTACAAATAAAAAAAGAAACATACCAAAGAGAAGACAAAACAATAAAAACAACAAAAACAAGATAACACCATCCTTTAAAAGTACAATTCAGCCCTGGCCGGTTGGCTCAGCGGTAGAGCGTCGGCCTAGCGTGCGGAGGACCCGGGTTCGATTCCCGGCCAGGGCACACAGGAGAAGCGCCCATTTGCTTCTCCACCCCTCTGCCGCGCTTTCCTCTCTGTCTCTCTCTTCCCCTCCCACAGCCAAGGCTCCATTGGAGCAAAGATGGCCCGGGCGCTGGGGATGGCTCTGTGGCCTCTGCCTCAGGCGCTAGAGTGGCTCTGGTCGCAATATGGCGACCCCCAGGATGGGCAGAGCATCGCCCCCTGGTGGGCAGAGCGTCGCCCCTGGTGGGCGTGCCGGGTGGATCCCGGTCGGGCGCATGCGGGAGTCTGTCTGACTGTCTCTCCCCGTTTCCAGCTTCAGAAAAATGAAGAAAAAAAAAAAAAAAAGTACAATTCAGTATTTAATTTCACTATCTACCAGAATAAATCTACCTGCAAACAATGCCTGTCATTGCTCTTTTTTAAGTAAAATAAGACAAGTTTGAAGGAGTATCAACAACATAGCCCAGACAAGCTGCCTAAAGTAAACTTAATGGTAATAAGCATTTTTCAAGTTGCTAACCCTCCATTCTCAAAGATGAGTTTAAGAGAGAATGAAGTCTGTCTTACATGAGTAATACTATTTAGGAAAATATAAATGTTTTCTTTCATACTGAAGGGCTTCTTTATAATGGTGAGAGAGCTGCAGGTCATAGTGAACCTTGTCAAACTAAGTGATACCTGAAAAATATATGAGAGTTAGCAAAAACCACCAGTTAGTTTAAATACAAAGAATGTTTTGTCCTTTTTGAGTAAGTAAGAGTTAAATGTAAAAATAAAATAACATGTACTGCTCTCTTGATACATGCAAGAAATTTTTCTGTGTCATGATACTAAAGTTTATTTTTCTATTTCCTATGTTTACTTCCTAGGTTCTGACAATGTGTCCATATTTCTACTCTGGATTTTGTGACTTACTACATAGAACCCTGAAGATAAAATCAAATTATTGTATAATAATTGCTATATAAAAACTACCAAACCCAACTCAAGAATCTATTTCTAGCTTGACCAGACAGTGGCACAACGGATAGAGCATCAGCCTGGGACCCTGAGGACCCAGGATTGAAACTCCAAGGTTATCAGCTTGAGTGTGGGGTCACTGGATTGAGTGTGGAATAATAGGCATGACCCCATGGTCACGGGCTTAAGCCCAAAGATCACTGGTTTGAAGTCCTAGATCACTGGATTGAGCAAGAGGTCACTGGCTTGGCTGGAGTCCCCTGGTCAAGGCACATATGAGAAATCATTCAATGAACAACTAAGATACTACAATTATGAGTTAATGCTTCTCATCTCTCTCTTCCTTCTTATCTGTCTGTCCCCATCTCCCTCTCTCTCTCTAAAAAAACAAAAAACAAAAAACTATTTTTACAACTTATAAAACAGAGTTAATACCTACTCCAACAGTCCATCTATGAAACATTCCAGATGTAATAAGAATCAAATTAGATGATCAATTTAAAAGCATTTTAAAATTTTCAAATGTTCCCGATTGAATGTATAATACTTATATCTTCAATTAGCCCAACAGTCATACTAAAATGTCAATAAAAGATTACCTTCAAGGACAATGAAAAAAACAAACATGATACTAGATGAGATAAACATTTAGCTGATGGAAACCTGATGAATGACTTGTTAAGGTCTTAGCAGAGATGGCTATAAATTTAGTTCTTTTCAAAATTGTGACCAAAAATAAAGCCAGTTTGAGCCACAAATACAAGTGTTAGAAAATTAAGAGTGCCTGCTCACTTAGAAAGTATATATAAGTGAGGAGTGTAGCTGGATTAAAAAATTAATTAGTTCAAATTTGTTATAACTTAGAAAGTTCTCCAACTCATGCACCCAGGGAGATTATGCCAGAGACTCCAAAGTCAAGAACATAATGTCCAGAAATGAGTAAGACAACCTAGTAAAACAGGGGTAAAAGCTAGAAGTTTACCATTAAACGATGAAATAAACAACTCTATTCTCTATATATCTAAACAAGTTCTCATTTCACTTCACAAAAATGATAGAAAGCCTTTTCTGGGGGGGGGGGGGGGACTTTGAGTCATGTCCCAAAGACATGCTAGAGATTTTGATATTAGGGAGCTCCCCAAAATGGTAGGATTACATATATTATCCTCCCACAGTGAAGCCCATTCATTCTAAACACAGCTCTACCAGTCAGTTGCCATTAAAAACTTTTGGTCCTGTCTAAAATATCCACAGAGGCATTTAGTCGATGTCAAAAAGTTCTTGAAACTTAGTTCTGTCCAAAACATCCACGAAAACATTTGGTCCAAAGTTAATATAAATCGTGCTATTCTGTAAAATTCAAACCCCGAACCACCTGTTTAACCCCATATGTCATTACCAGACAGGTTACCAAGGCAAAAAAGGGTTATTATTGGCAATATAGTCACTACAAGTACTGGACCAATAAAACATGATAGTATTTTTTACATGTTAATACCATAAATCCAAGAGTAGTAACAAACATTCTGGGCTATTTTAACCGAGGAAAGTCTTCTAGGTAAGCATGGACATTTCGGACAGGACCAAATGTTTGATGATAATCAGTTCCCTAGAGTCTCTTTCCTAACAGGCTTAAACAGAAAGGATCATTAATCATTTGAGAAAAACAAATGATTATGAAAAACCAAGAAACATCAAGGAAATAAGTGTGATGTAAGAAGCAGGACATCTAGGAAAAACAAAAAAAGAAATAAATTATTTCATTAATGGCTTCAAAGAAGTGAAAGAATATATACAGCCATGAAGAACAAAAGATAACAAAGATTTGCTCAATTAAAACAATATACATGTGTAGGGAAAATAAACAGGGGCCTGGTTAGTTGGCTCAGTGGTAGAGTGTTGGCCTGGCGTGTGGATGTCAAAGGTTTGATTCCTGGTCAGGACACACAGAGAGGTGACCATCTGCTTCTCCACCCCTCCCCCTTCATTTTCTCTCCTTCTCTCTCTCTCTATCTCTCTCTCTCTCTCTTCCCCTTCTGCAGTCATATCAATTGCTTTGAGTGTATTGGCCCCAGGCACTAAAGATGGCTTTGTAGGGCCTCCACCTTAGGTGCTAAAAATAGCTTGGTTGAGAGCATGGTCCCAGATAGGCAAAACATTGGCCCCAGACGGGAGTTATCAGGTGAATCTCAATCAGGCCTCATGTGGGAGTATGTCTCTCTGTCTCCCCTCCTCTCACTTGGAAACAGAAGGGAAAAAAATAAAAGAAATTCTGAAATATTAAGTTAGAAAGTTTTAAACAGTTGAAATATAAGTATAGGGGGGTCTTCGGATTACAACACAGTTCCATTCCTACAACAGTGAAGTAACCCGAATTTTGTTGTAGGTCAAAACACCCCCTAGCCTAAGTCACTTACCTATCTTAACACTGTTTTAAAATCATAGTCTAGAACATTAAAACACAACTA
This sequence comes from Saccopteryx leptura, assembly GCF_036850995.1. NCBI lineage: Eukaryota > Metazoa > Chordata > Mammalia > Chiroptera > Emballonuridae > Saccopteryx > Saccopteryx leptura. The sequence goes on from NC_089505.1 coordinate 146,151,348, forward strand.
AACCAAAGAAAAAGGAAAAAGACATAAATATACTTTACATTATACTGCGTATTCGTCCACCATTTGCAACCAGATTAGTTTGCCTATGTAGTCCATAAGTATGATGTTAATGGCATAGGTCAAAACAGTCATGTCTCAATTTTTAAAGTTTTTATGGGAGTGAGCATCATAAACTCGAAATGTTGTATGTCGAGACTGTCATAACCCAAGGAGCCCCTGTTTATACTATATTAAGCAAGTGAAAAAAAATACTTATCAAATATAGTGCTTTTAAAGCTGTAAATGGTCCCTGGCCAGTTGGCTCAGTGGTAGAGCATCAGCCAGCATATGGAAATCCTGGATTCGATTCCTGGTCAGGGCACACAGGAGAAGCTACCATCTGCTTCTCCACCTCTCTCCCTTCTCTTTCTTTCTCACTCTCACTCTCTTCTCCCACAGCCATGGCTCAATTGGCTGGAGCAAGTTGGCCTCAGGCACTGAGGATGGCTCCATGGCCTCCGCCTCAGGCACTAAAACATGGCTTCATTTGCAGTGGAGCAGTGGCTCCAGATGGGCAGAGCATCATCCCCTAGTGGGCTTGCTAGGTGGATCACAGTCAGGGTGCCTGTGGGAAGAAATCTTTCTCTCTGCTCCCCTCCTCTCACTAAACTTAAAAAAAAAAAAAAAGCTATAAGTTAAAAGTAGTAATCTTATTACACTATAAATTTCAGGTATAAACAATATGTATAGTATGGTATTCTGATCAATAATTATTCCATAAACCTCAGTATATTAGGCAACTATAAGACAGTGATAGGAAAAAAAGTGAGAGAATGAATTCATCTAAGAAGGGGGTAAGAAAGCTATAATCTCACCTTTTACATTTGTAAGTCACTAAAAATACTTCAAACTTAAAAGTCCTTAAATAACAGAATATATGTATTATTTAGAAAATACAAATAAGTGCTGGGAGAAACAGATACAAGAGTTATGAGAAGTTACTTCTGAGGAGCAGTTCTATATTATTTGATATTTAAACTACAAATATGTATTACTTTTATAAAATAAAAGTTATAATCTAAAACCACAATTCTAATGAAAGTCATTATTAGCTGGCAACACAATGCCAACATAGAACCTTTTCTCTTATGCATATCATTATGGTTCATTCAGCAAATATAACTGTAAATTTTCCGTGTGATAGAATTTAATAGGCAATAGGAAAAAAATATTTAAGTAGTATTACACAGGATGTTATAGCTATAATATTCCACTTAGCTCTTTTAACAATAAGTTAAATATCATTCTATAACTTTTACAGATAAGGAACACTTCCGCCCCACCCTCATGGCACACAACATGTGGCAAAGATGGGATAAATACGCTTCTATTTTAAATGCCCCTTTATCATAACCAATCTCCACCTTCAACCTTTCAGTAGCTTCTTTGCACCTACCAACAAAGTCTAAGTTTCTTAGCATATCACATAATATATCCATGCCTCAATCTCAATATCACAAATATGCAATCTTATGGTCACATATTATGAACCCAAGCCTCAAAATTTCTAGCTTATTCTTTACCATTTCCAATCCTATGTATTTAGCTCTATTAATACCAAAAAGCCTTTACTAGGGAATCATTTCTCAATGCTCCTGTATTCCCAAGTTATTTCCTGTGCCTAAAATTTCCATCCCATCTTTCTTTATTTGGCTTTGTCTTTTTCATCCTTTATAATCTAATCTATCTATGTTTAATCTATTCCTAAAGCCTACCAAAAAATCTAAGGTTGAGATACATATCCCTCTTCTGTGCTTCCATAAGAAGAGTATCTTTATCTACCTTACTACTCACATACCAGATATTTAATATTTTGTTGGTGAGAAAAATGTTTTCATATTCATCAGTGTATCCTCAAGCATTGGGGAGGGGCAGGAATGACAATATTCTCTACCTAAAATAACTTAGAATCTAACAGTAGAAATAGAAAGATTACATGGAAAGCTATACTTCTAGAGCAGTGGTAGTCAACCTGGTCCCTACCGCCCACTAGTGGGCGTTCCAGCTTTCATGGTGGGTGGTAGTGGAGTAACCAAAGTATTTATATAAATAAAAAGATAGATTTAACTATAGTAAGTTGTTTTATAAAGATTTATTCTGTCAAACTTAGCAAAAATCCGATATAAAGTACTTGGTAAGTAATTATTATTATATGCTTTAACTTGCTGTAACTCTGCTTTATAAATTTTATAAAGTAAAGTTACTACCTTACTTTATAAATCACCATTACTGTGGAACTGGTGGGTGGTTAGAAAATTTTACTACTAACAGAGATACAAGAGTGGGCGGTAGGTATAAAAAGGTTAACTACCCCTGTTCTAGACTAACACTGAAAGTTACTATGGGAAATGGGTAACACTTTTTAAAAGTTTGGATAAAGAAGATATTACAGAAGGTTTTTCACATGAGGAAAATTTGATGAGGTTCATTACATAATTAAAGCAGAGGATAAAATACCTAGCAGAGGATATAAGAAGAGCTTAAAAAATGCCAGCAGAGGCCCTGGCCGGTTGGCTTAGTGGTAGAGCATCGGCCTGGTGTGCAGGAGTCCTGATTTCGATTACCGGCTAGGGCACACAGGAGAAGAGCCCATCTGCTTCTCCACCCCTTCCTCTCTCCTTCCTCTCTGTCTCTCTCTTCCCCTCCCGCAGCCAAGGCTCCATTGGAGCAAAGTTGGCCCAGGCGCTGAGGATGGCTCTGTGGCCTCTGCCTCAGGCACTAGAATGGTTCTGGTTGCAACAGGGCAATGCCCCAGATGGGCAGAGCATCGCCCCCTGGTGGGTGTACCAGGTGGATCCCAGTCGGGCGCATGTGGGAGTCTGACTATCTCCCCGTTTCCAACTTCAGAAAAAAAAATGCCAGCAGATAACACAAGATTCCTTCCAAGGAAGATTAGTTCAGTTCTATGAATGTGTAGGGTAGAGGTTTAGTTCCAGATCTTGGAAGAACTTAAATATAATGACCAGGGCTTGGTGTTGGAAGAAGTATTTGACATATGTAAAGTTGATGGAATGAGTAAGGGGTGGAAAGGAGACTGTTAAAAAGATATTTATGAAAGTATGAAGGCAGACCAGTGGAGAGATACAAGGAAGGATTATAGAATGCCTATTAGGTGATAGGCTCTACAAGGTGGGAAATAAATGTAATAGGAAGATGTCACTATGGATCCAACGTTCTGAATCTCAGTGTCTGAAGAACATAGCTCTATAGAAAGAATATGGTTTACCTTCGATGTTTCCTGCATTCCTTGTCAGTAGAAAGTGAGATCGAATATCTGTTGAGATGTAGGAGAGTTAAAGAAGATTGAGGCCTAATGGATTACAGTGAAATAAACTCCCTCTGTTGTTTATATGCATGATGTGAACTGTTTAAGGATCTTAATTAAGTACACGTCTAGATTAGAACCATTCAACGATCATTGGAAATAATACATTATGTATATGAGCACTGTATACATTGTGGAGGTAACAATAATGTTGAATGACTTTTGGGGAGGGGGTTGCATAGAATGAGCAATGTCCCATTAACAAGTAACTTGTTACATTGTTACTATCTGGTTCTTTCAATTTATAGAAGAAATGAGAATTTCAAGAATAGTGAAAAAAATACATTAGTGTAGAAAATAACTAATTTTTAAAACTGAAAGCTCTCTTTAAACTTAACAAATTCAAACTAAAGCCCACATATAAATATGGGCTTATTCTGAACCCTTAAACACACAAGTTCAACATTAATTGAATAGTCATGTGAATTTACATGACTCTTTTTCTTCAAAGCACTTTCAGCATATCACATACAAAAAAAAATCTTTGATAGTCCTTACCAACTCCTGGCTCAAAAGTGTCAGATTCTTTTACCCTGATATTTTGCACATCATAGAAAACACAGTATCTTGAAGGCTCTGTACAGACTAGATTCCCAACTTCTTCGATTTTAGTTCTGATCTCTCTTCACAAAGAAACAAATGATTTTCAAAAATCTGAGTCCTGTTTTCCAGTTCCTTCCCCAGTTTATTTTTTTTATTAAAGAATTTTTTTTTTAGATTTTTATTTATTTAACATTTTCATTAGAAAGAGAAAGGAGGGGTGAAGAGATAGAGAGAACAGGGGGAGGAGCAGGAAGCATCAACTCTCATATGTGCCTTGTCCAGGCAAGCCCGGGGTTTCGAACGGTGACCTCAGCATTCCAGGTTGTTGCTTTACCCACTGTGCCACCACAGGTCAGGCCCTTCCCCGGTTTCTTGAAGTGAACAACTGCATCTGCTATTTTCTTCAAACAATTCTACAATGCTTTTTCATTGCAATACATACAACAGGGGTTCAATAAGTGTTCACTGATTAACTTGAAGCTGGCTGCAGTGTCTGGATACATTTAAAACTCTAGTTGGCTTCAGATATTCAGATAGGACAAACACAGCAAAATTATTTTAGTAAACTTAGTTTAACTAGACAATGCCTGCTAGAAATATTATTTAAGGAGAGTATCAACAAGTACAAACAAAGTATACAAAGCCTATTTTTAAGGAGAAAAAATTTTGAAGGGCTGGACACGCAAAAACAACAAAATGGTAATCTTGATGTCAGCACAGGTGGAAAGGTAAATGCATTCGAATGGTAAATGCATTCTATTTCACATTTGCACAATTCACTGGTAATATTTCTGCTCCAGGAGCTCTCTTGGAGTTTATGCTACTTTGCAGTTCTTATAAATCCTGTGCCTAAAACAAAAACATACCAGGTGGATCTATTAATTTTAAACTAATAACTGCTTTTATCTATATTTAATAGTTTAGTCATGTAGAAAACAACACAAAGCATAATCATTTGTTAATGATTAAAGTCACTTTGTAATTGAAAGTATTTTGCCTATTGTAGGCAATATCTACAAAGGCTGAGAAAAAAATAATGATTCAAAGTTAAACTCAAATAATTAAAACTATTAATAGTTATAAAACTTAACGCTTATTTAAAATTTCTATAAAACATAAAACTACTATGTATAATAGCAATTTTACTTATGATATACATAATTTTATATAATTATGTCTGGAAATGAAATCAATGGAAAACACATTTCCCAAAACAAAAATCAGTCTAAGTAGTTATTTTTTTAATCTAGTAGCAAAAACCAATGAAATGAGATTTTTAAAATACTATCCTAATTTACTCTTAGAACCATATAAGAGATGGAGTACTTCCTAAATTTGCAGAGTGGAGCATAATTTACCACTTTCCAAAAATTTCTGCACCCTCCACAGGAGCCAGACTTCCATTAGTCTTCCTTTAAGTAAATAGAATCAAATTAAATACACTTCATGCCTCTCCAAATGCTCTTGGTAATCCTTCAGATTGCTTTGTGGAAAACGGGAGACTCAGAAAAAAATTAAATAAATAAAAATAAAAGACCTGTAAGGGATAAATGATTGAGTCTCTTAAATGGGGGTCGGACAGAAGAAGGGCATGTCCAGACGGTGCATATATGTTCACATATATGAAGCCAACTGATTTCAATAATAGGTAAACTCCAATTGTATCATAATTTATTAGTTTAGTTTTTCTATCCCTAACTTTAAAATGTACTCAACAATTTTATTTTTCACTGAATATAGCCAACTGTTCTTTAAATGATTGTGATTTAAAACATTTGTGACATTCTGTGAGTTACACAGCTACAATTTTAAGGGACAGTCAATGTTTTCATTAATCCAATGATAAAATATGTCTTGTTCTACTGATGTGGATCTGCCCTGAATAAAAGCTTTGGGAATTTGCACTTTGCCCTTTCACTTATCTCCATGCCACTTTTAGGATCTCTTCTCTCTCTTGATTACTTTCCTTTCTTCAGTTCCTGTCCACACATAGCTGTGGGATCCTTACCTGTGCTGCTTCCACAATTTAGTCATTACCGATTGTATACAATTCCCTCCAGGATCTACTGTTTACCGGAATAGTTACTCTGTATAATTTACCTTTAATAACAATTTTTCCACTTTGAAAACTAACATGTCCATAATGAAAAATTTGAATACTCTAGAGAAAAATAATAAAATATAAACTTGCATAATGTTTTTCAGGCTCTAGAGTTAAACTACACTTTTTTTGGGTGGGGGGAGAATTCAAGTGACCTAAGGCAAATAATTTAACCTCTTTTATTCACAGTTGGATTATCTACAAAGGAAGCATATAAGTCTTACTTCATAAACTCATGGTGAGAAATACTGTAATTGAAGGAACCTATGATAAGTGATTATAAGGATGCTTGACATATAGTAAGAGCCTAGTAAATGTCTTATTATTATATTTCAAAGAAGTGCCTGATATTCTAATACCAGCATAAATATTTTCAATCACAAAACCAGGATTCTTGGTCAGTCTTTACTGCTTTCTAGTTGTGTCAACTTAATCATACTTTTTAATGATAATAACATAAAAATAATAGCTATATCATAAAGAGTATTTACTATAGCTAAAGCATTTTATAAGCCTTTCTGCATAAATGATAGCTAAATTAACCCTCATAACGACTATAAGCTACGAATACAGTTATTATCCCCATTTTACAGATGAGAACCTGAGGCACGAAATGATTACTCACTGGTGATCAGAACTAGAAAATGGCACCTAGTGCCAGAATTTGAAGCAGGCAGCTTATTTCCAGAATCTGGGGTCTGAACCTCTGCATTACCCTGCATTCATGTCTGTGAGCTTCAGATTCCTTTTTTATATTTTAAGAAAAATACTCTCTTCCCCACAAGCAAAATCATTATCATATCTACAATGCAATATAAATAATAATAGTTCATGAAGTATCACATATATTAAAGTTTTTAGAATAATGCAAACGTATGAAGATAGGCTGGATTTATCTTGAAACTTCTTTCATTGTAGCTTTTAAGTCATGAAAACATTTCCAGACAAGTCTATATAATAAAAATATTCAGAGCACTGTGGTGAACACTCTATGTATTACAGTTCATTTAATCTTCATAGAGTTGTTGGATATGAGGAAATGGGAACGTAGAGAGTTTAAATTACTTGCCTGAGGTTCACCACAGATACAGCTCTGAATTAAGATTTAAGGTGGGCAGCCCATCACTAGAGTCCACATAACCATCATGTTATTTTTTACTGTTTCTACCAAAAATCGAAAGAATGTATTCATGCCCCAGGTTTTTCATGTAATGGCTTTGAAAATGTATGGACAAATAGATTAAATTATACATACCTACAGTTTTATGGTTTCTATATATGGTAACCATAGAGTAATGCATAGAAAAGAAGCAAAACTACTTTATCTATTTGAATCCATTATGCATTCCATTTATTTTACATCAGTGGCTCCCCAGACTATCTGTAAAATTAGGGATTTGATAGACTTGTTTATTCGCTCTCTAATTGGTAGACAACTTACATTGCTTCACCATATTTGGAAGTGCATATACTTGATGAAATCATTTTCTTCAACCACTAGGGTTTCTTATTCTTGAAATGAGGATAACTTTACTCATGAGAAGAAAATGGGAAAATAGAGCACTGGAAATACATTAGCTGAGAAAATATGTAAGAAAATACTGTAAAAGGGAAGAGGAGGCAAAAATCTTTGGTACACAAAAAACTGAAAATACTTATATATATTTATATGTTTTTTCCTTCAAACTTATCTGAAAAGACATAGTTAATTAAATTTGGTTTCAGTGTGTGAGAATTCTGTACACAGTAGAGTAATTGCCTTTATCATTTCATAAAATAATTCTTAGCTACTAAAAACATTTAAACCTCTAAATCCAAGATATTTATCACTAGCTTAAAACTGGGCTCCCGGCCTCAACCAAAGCTGGTAATTCATCTACTAGATATATTCCACACGATAATGTATTATGAGATTTTTAGAAGAAACATTTGTCTTGGCTGGGTGAATGTTATAAGTTTTATTTCCTAGTTTTTTTGGACACCACAATGCAGTAACACTAAGATGTCCTGACACATCTGGCCTGGCCCTATGCACTGGCCTTCACCTTATTCTTCATCCCAATCCCCTTTTGCACTTTCTTGCTTTTCTACTTGGTCATGAGCATAGTCCCCAAAACCCTTTTATTCTCTCCTCCAAGGAAATGTACCATGAAGACATTTCAAATTCCAGAAACAAGCAGAGTATTCATGATATTTATCAATGGAATAAAAGTAGTCTACAAGGAAGATGGGTACTTCAAAATAATTTCTAAGTGTCAGATCCCCTTATTGTATGACACACCCTCTCTTGACATCATCCACCATAGGTGGCTTCATTGGACTCTGTCAGGTTTGCAGGTTTTCAGACCCGCTTTCACCCGTGTCTTGGAAGTATGTAATCTCATTGTCAGGCATTACTCAGAGTCCTCCTGTCCTTTGACATTTTCCCATTGCAAAGTTCTTGAGACCAGAAAGGGAAGGAGGGAATTACAAAAACTAAAGATCATTAGAACAATGTGTGAAAGTCAAAAATTGCAATGTCTACCTTGATACTAATATTTTTTAAGACAGAAACATTAAACACAAGAGTCCAGTACTTTAAAAGGAAAATTTTTAGTGTTGTGAGCAAGAGATTTCCTGGAAGGGGCATTCTTTGCAGTCTCGAGACTCAAGCTGCTTAGAAACGACCTTGCCTTTTCAACAGGATGGCTTCATCAGACACTAGAACTCCTAAGGGGTTAATGTCCAGTTCTCTCCCAGACCTACTTAATTTTATATGTTCTATAACCTTCCAGTTGCCACATCCAGATAAAAGAAACAAGATGTAGGACTAGCAAGTGGTGAAAGAGCTACTCAAGGGTTTAAATCAAGGCCTGGTGTCAGCTTCATGTCTGGCACACAGAAAAGAGATAAAGGGACAGGCAGGAGAGAGAGTGGGAAGCAACAACTACCAGGGAGAAATACAAAACACGCACATGGTAGTGATCTATGGAAAGGGTAGGCAAAGGGGGAGACAGTACAGAAATAAGACTAAATAATGTCGACCAACTAGTACACTGCTGAGTAAAGAAAGAGAGGGTCAGAAACAGAATGCAGGGTACTGACCCTCTCCCTCCCTGCTGCTGGAACGTGAATGTGCCTAGTGGTGTTCAAAGATCCAGTTTATTGGACTGCATGGGATAGATAGAGCACGTTGGGGAAGATAACACAGAAGCACATTTCCCTCAGCGTTTCAGCTCCCATCGAGCCGTAGGAAAATAAACACCCCCGATTGTAGCACAAAAGGGAAAATCACATCTTTTCATGGGCAAGAGAACATTTCTAGTATATTATTATGAATTGAGGAAATTGGGAGAATTTTATAAAATCTGCTTTATTAAAGCCATTTATTTCTGAGACTCTTCTTACTTTCTTTTGCATACAATTAACTCCCTGAAACGATGTGGATAAGTGTGAAACAGCATTGCCACATGGAATTTGGAAGAGTCGTCCTACATAAAGGACACATTGGGGGCTAATATAAACCTCATTTGGAAATTCTTCTCCAGCTTTAAGTCTCTAATAAAGAAAGATATGGTTTCTTGTTCCCTGAGACCACCCCAGGCCAGAGGTGGGCTCGCAGACGAGGGAAGTCTTGGAGGAATTCATGACACTGCTGACACACCCTGGCAGTCATGCTCAGCACCAGTTTCTTTTTGGTCACAAAATACCCTACAAATAATTAGTCTTCCCTCCAAACACACAAATACACAAAGAATAAAGCCAGAGACAGAACAAAGGAGGGGGAAATAAATAAGGTGTCATGCGGGTGATCTGAGGAGTGAGAGAAGAGAATATAAGATGGAAAAGAAAGTTATAAATTTCTCAGATGAGGAAAATATGAAATGGAAGAAGGTATAAAAATAAGAGGGTAAAATCAAAGAGGGAGCAGAGTACTGAGTTAAATATATCTCTTTATATTTTATAATAGCATACTTATAAGAAACCACATGGCTCAGATAAATCACAGAGAATAAAAACCTGTTAGGCGTTTATATAGCTTAATACAAAGTAAAATGCTATGATAATGTAGATGGACATAATGATTTACAATGCAAGGAAAATGCACATATGCATGTCTCACCTCCAGATTATCAATAATACCTGCAATCCCATCTGCCATCTCTTTGTGCTAAGCACTGCCCTCTTTGGATGTCCACCTTTGACTATTTGAGAGTCTTGTCACGTATAGTAAAAAAGTAATAGCTCGGTGTGAATTAATTTAGGAAACAGAAACAGAATATTGGGGTTGGGAAGGGAAATAGAAGTGGCTAGCACAGCAGAAAAAGTGCTCTATTAGGGAGCTGAAGTCCCCAAAATACACAGAACTATCATTGTTTGTCCTATGACCCTCATGGAGGAGGGACTGAACATCTGGGATTGCAAATCCATAAAGCAAGACATTGGGCTGTATTGTACTGCGTGGAAAAAAAGCCTTCTGCACACTGAGGGAGAGACTTAAGGAGACACATAAGACTAAGGAGGCAAAGGAATGTTAGTACAAAGTTTTTTGTTTGTTTTTTATTTCAAGCATCCAAAACAAATTACTTTGTTTCTCGGGACTACCAAATGGCAGGAGAAGCAAAATCTAAATGCCTGGAGGTAGATGCTGAAGGGGGTGGGGGGGCAGGAATGAAAAGATGTGAAATGCTGAAGATCTGTTTGCATCTAAACAAATTTGCCTCACTAATCCTGCAGGAGTGCACACAGAGGTGATATGAGTCCCAGAGTACATGTAAATCTAAACACATGTTTACCAGCTGTCCTCTCCCACAGATGTTCAATGAGAACAAAATAAATTAGATCAACATTTTAAAAATACATCCAGTAGCTATTTGTCCAGGGAAAGAAGACAAGTGGCTATTTCAAAAGTTGATGTACCAGGTCAGAATACTCAATATAGGATAAAAATTAATGAGCCAGTAAGTGATCCAGCTGCATATTTGATCAATCCAGTAACTGCATTTTGTGTTGCCTAAGTAGAACAAATGAGTAATAGCGTTTCATGGCATGAGCTTATATAACCGGAAATATTATTAATGATTTTAATCCATCTTTAAAAATGACCCGAGTCCATGTAAAAAAATAAAAATTCTTCCAGCATGCTTGTTCTATAAATTTGGGGAAAATAAAGCCTCACTTAAATTGTACCTGTAATTATATAACTGAAATCACTACTGAATATTTCTTTTAAATTGCATTGGTCAGTGGATTTCTAAAAAACTTAACAACTAAAAGCTTCTATTTTTCTTTGACAAAATATAAAGTGGAATAGAAAACACATTGGAATAATTTTCTATCACAGCTTTCACATTTGTAACTCTCTCAACCAAAGCTTATCTAGATTTTCTAATTTATCATACTGCAATTGTTTTCCAATCACCTCTTCATATGTAAATCTCAATGTACTTCCAAAGACTCTGGCTGTTGTCTCTGAAACTTTTTGATACTAATATGTCTTAAAAATGAAGAAATCTAACTTGGACAGTATACAATGAGGAGGCATCATTTGCTATGGAGTCATTATGTCATTTTACTTTTAAAGTTTTTCCCTTTATGCACAAAGCACGCTTGTTATTGACTACTGAAGTGCAGTAGAACATTGTCTTCAGTATCTGCAGTGTAATTTTCCTCACAGAACACATGTTTGTCATATAATGGAATCCACTATGAGCAAATCACATTGATATAAGTTCATAACAGTACACAGAGAAGTTGAATTTCATCTGTCATAGCCTTTCAATTCCTTAACACTTCGAGTTTTTCGAAAAATCTCATTATTTAAAATTGGTAAACTAAAACACTGCCCCTTTTCATGGTATCTGTACCATTTTTATTCATTATTGTATAAAGGACAATTAAAATCAAGGTTATTTGACACCCCTACCATAATCCCATCCTGTCTTCACAATCAGCTTTAAGGCACAGCTTAATATGTGATGTTAATATAAATTAATATCAGTAATATTTATTACTGTGAGCTGAATAAATTGTGGGTCCAAACTATAAAATGCATGCCAAGCAATATATTTTTATATTTATTTACATAATTATGAATAATAATGTGGGTACCCATCATTTATCTCTGGTAAAATGATGATAATTTAGTAAAATTATAAAACATTTGTCTTTTAGAATAGTCCTAGCCTACAAAATTCTTATATTATATAATCATGATTATATTACTAATTAGGAATAATATATATTCTCTAATATCATCTTCATATCTCCCAATTTTTATCAAAAGACTACTAGTTTCTGGACCTCTGTTCTTGTCACTCTGTATTTTATTTCTGAGAAAGCTCAACTCACAAAAACGTATTAATAGAACTCTTTCTTAAATATCTCTTATAATATATTATCTCCAGGCCCTTATGTATAATTAATGACTAGATGTTCACCAACACCTCAAATTCAATGCGTTCAAAACTGAACAATTTTTCCTGTACCAAACCTGCATGTTTTCTTGTAATCCTTATCTTTGAAAATCTTGTATAATCTAATACAGAAACCTGAGTCTTATACTAGATGTCTGTATCTTATTTATTTCCTGACCTACCTCTTATAGAACACTAATTCTTTGGCTGAAGTTGTCATAAATTCTTGCTTGGCTATGTGTAATAGCATCCTAGTTGACTTTTTCAACTCTATTCTACACTCCCTGAAATCTACCTCTGGTATTTTGTCAGAGTAAACTCACAACTTCATATTTCCCTTCCTTAATGCTCATTATTATTACTTAATAAAAATCTCTTATTTTGAGAAACACATACTTTAGCATCATCAGTCTCAATCTCAATTCTTGACACTACTCTCTTTCCTTTCAGCTCCTCCCACCAACTGGTTTAACATACCCTTTGTTTAAGCCATAAAAAATATGTTTATTTCTCACATAGGTCACATGTTATGCCTCTTTACCTTGGCAATGTTGCTCTTGGAATACTCTTATCTCCACTTCACCTGATGAACATTACTTGCCCACAAAGCTTTTACAACTCAGCTATCACTCTTCTGGGCATACTTTCCTACCCTCTGCACTCTCACAGCAAGTTAAGTTTATTTCTATCAACATGCATTTCTTTACACTCTCATTGATATTTATCTATCTATTTAATCTATTAGATTGTAAGTTATTTGAGAAAAAAACCCAATTATTAACAAAATTGATATCCCAAACCTAACATATTATAGGTCTTCATGGGATGTCAGTGAATTAACAAATGAGTATGTGGTACAAGTTAAGTTTTGAGGGAGTCAAAATTTATATGCCTAGAAACAGAGTGAAGAAATAAAATAGAATCACTGTCATCAAGCCACTGAATTATTAAAATCAAGTAGATTGATGTCTGAGGAAACAATTTTATTTTTGTTTTAACTAGTTTGGCAACTTAAACTTTTGAACTTTCCTGTCCTGCCTCAATGCCTGGATATGAATCAAACCTCCAGATACCCTCTGATGACCTTCTCAAGGACTGAAAAAAGAAATGTTCAAATATCCAGACCACTTGACATCCATTATCCACACCATCAGTCATAGAGAATTACCTTTGGGACTAACCTAGAGGCTAAGAATACAAGACAGATTCTTCCCAAGAATGTAGTTTTTGCTATAAGAACTCTTAGCTTGCCTGACCAGGCAGTGGCGCAGTGGATAGAGCATCGGACTGGGATGTGGAGGACCCAGGTTCGAGACCCTGAGGTTGCCAGCTTGAGTGCGGGCTCATCTGGTTTGAGCAAAGCTCACCAGCTTGGACCCAAGGTCACTCGGTTGAGCAAGGGGTTACTCTGTCTGCTGTAGCCCCACGGTCAAGGCACATATGAGAAAGCAATCAATGAACAACTAAGATGTCGCAACGAAAAACTAATAATTGATGCTTCTCATCTCTCTCCGTTCCTGTCTGTCTGTCCCTATCTATCCCTCTCTCTGACTCTCTCTCTGTCTCTGTAAAAAAAAAAAAAAAAACTCTTAGCTTTTTATTCCTCTTTGGAACACACTGGGTATCATCTAGTTGTGTTTCAAGATGCAAATCCTAAGAACTTTAAATAAATTTTAACCTTTAAAATCCAGACTCTTTGAATTCCTTAGACAAGGCAGATTTTTAATAAGTTGTTCAAGGGTCAACTATATATATTCGTTCACTTGCAGTCAAATACAGTTGTGAGAAGTCACAAAATTATTTTTAATTGAGACAAGTTAGGATTATGCTATCCTACTACAAATGGACACTATTTCTTTTGACTCTTCATTGTCATGTTTCAGCCCTTTTTAAAATCCCCAAGGATTAGGCCCTGGCAGGTTGGCTCAGTGGTAGAGTGTCGGCCTGGCGTACAGGAGTCCCAGGTTCAATTCCCGGCCAGGGCACACAGGAGAAGCGCCCATCTGCTTCCCCACCCTTCCCCCCCTCCTTCCTCTCTGTCTCTCTCTTCCCCTCCCGCAGCCAAGGCTCCATTGGAGCAAAGTTTGCCTGGGCGCTGAGAATGGCTCTGTGGCCTCTGCCTCAGGCTCTAGAATGGCTCTGATTGCGGCAGAGCAACGCCCTAGATGGGCAGAGCATCGCCCCCTGGTGGGCGTGCCGGGTGGATCCTGGTCGGGCGCATGCGGGAGTCTGTCTGCCTCCCCGTTTCCAACTTTGGATAAAATAAAAAAAAATAAAAAAATAAAAAAATTAAAAAAATCCCCAAGGATCTAAATAATTCCATCATTTAAAATAGATGATTTTTCTCTTTACACCATGCAAAGATTAAAATCATTAAGGTGGATACTCTCAAAACCTGTCTTTCTAACCATCTCAAAAATATTTTTGGATTTTCCCTTTGATTAAATTTATTGGTGTGACAGTGGTTAACAAAATTATACAGGTTTCAGGCGCACAAATCACAATACATCACCTGTACATTGTATTGTGTGCTCACTACCTCAAGTCAAGTCTCCTTCCATCACCATTTATCCTCCCTGGACTCCCCTCCACCTCTTTCAAGCCCCCTCCCTCTAGCAATCACCATGCTGTTTTCTTTGTCTATGAGGGGTTTTTTTGCCTCTCTCTCTAATTTTTCACACAACTTTGCTTTCAGAAGAACTATTCACACCTTTAAGGCTACATTTTGAAAATACGATCTTGACCCCATTCCTTCTTATCTTCTTCAATCAATCTTCACCTCTGAGAAATTGATAATTTTTCATTCCTCCCTAGTCCCAGGACTATGAAAGGTTCAGGAGATGTAAAAATAAGTAAGAGGACCTTTGCTTTCTAAGAGCTCATTTTCATTATCATAACTGCATCTAAATTTTAACCTTTGACCTTTTATTTTGAGTAAAGTACCTCAAAACTTACTAAGTGCTATCTCTAAATTTACTTATCGATAAGTTTTTTTTCCTTGATCTTCTTTGAAACATGCTTCTTTTATTTCCATAATATTGTATGTTTAAAAATTCCTCCTCTTTGCTTTTCCTACTTACTGTAATCCACAAAAAAAAAGTGTGCTCCATTTCTCTTTTTTAAGTCTGTTTCTGCACAATATGATTGCAGGGCATCAATGTCACCTCAGTATAAAGTCTCTGAAAACTAAACATCCAGCCCTCATTTCTAGTCTACACTTTAGTTTTATAACTCAAACTACCTGTTGACTAAGTTACCATTATCTAAAATTTGGCATGACTGAAACTGATGTTCTCATTTTACCCCTAAAATTCTTTGGTTCTGAAGAGAAACAAAATGTGTCCCTCCATAATCTATCTCTTTGGTACAAACATTATTTTTGGCTAATTATTTTTCAGAAATAACCATGAGAGAGGCTCTGAAAACAGAGTAGATGTTACCTTTTTGTAAGGGACATGACCATTTAGCAGGGAAATCTCCATTAGCATGGTTATCTCCCTCTCTGTAATAGGAAAAGAAGTTTCTAAATTTTTAGAAACTTACAAATGAAAAAGAGAGGAGCCTAAGTCTGTGTAACAACCTTACCCTAGGTGACTGTATTCACCTCAAGTTCCCCCAGCCTCCCATAATTGGCTACCCCACCCTCAACAATTTTTATTGTCTTTAGCTAGCAACAGTATTTATGGGGGTGGTTTAGAACATTTTGAAGAGTTACTTTTCTTCAGTATTTTCCATGTGTACTGGGGGAGTTTAATGAACTTCTGTGTTTTTCTCTTGTTAATCTGACAAAAATCTAGAAAAGTAAAAAAAATAATAATAATTTTCCTCTCCAACAGTTCCAGGTCTCTAAATATCAACAGAATTATCCTCTTCAAAACCTAGCCTCAAAACTTTGCAGTTCTTCTAATTTCTATCCCACAAACCAGTTAGATAACAGATTTTATTGTTTTATTTTCTCATTATATCTGTACTTTAAGATCTTGTACCTTCATTCCTAAATTAATATAAAATTTTTCCAACTAATTATTTTTTTTTACCTCTAATATCTTCTCCATAGTAAGAATCTTCTACCTATGGACAGATTAATCTTCTATGCCATTGCTTACTTGACTGAAACCAGCAGCCAAACTATTTATTGGGATAAAATCCAAATTCCTTAGGATGTTATTCCAGTCTCTGCATGATCTAACTTCACATTGCCTTTCCAAGTCTAAATTCCACTATTACCACACCATTGTTCTTCCTAAATTATAGACACAGTTGACTACTTTTTCCATTCCAAATTGTGAACAAAATTTTGCTTAAGGTCATAGCTCCAAGTACAGTGCAATGTTCTTTC
Organism: Saccopteryx leptura; assembly: GCF_036850995.1. NCBI lineage: Eukaryota > Metazoa > Chordata > Mammalia > Chiroptera > Emballonuridae > Saccopteryx > Saccopteryx leptura. The sequence goes on from NC_089505.1 coordinate 146,168,090, forward strand.
TCCCCAAGTGTCTAAGTACAAATCTTATCCATCATTTACTATAAATTGTTGTTTAATATATCTAACAATACTCTTTGTAATTTGAAAATAAGCCCTAGCTGGTTGGCTCAGCGATAGAGCCTTGGACTGGCGTGTGGATGTCCCAGGTCCGATTCCCAGTCAGGGCACACAGGAGAAGCAACCATCTGCTTCTCCACCCCCTCCCCTATCACTTCTCTTTCTCCCCTCCTCTCACTGAATTAAAAAAAAGAAAAGAAAATAGTGTTCATCATTTTATGTCTTCTGTTATAAATCTTGATGTTCTTCTCTCTTGTGAACTTTCTGAGAAGAGAAGCCACATGATTTTTGTTTCTCCCTGAAAATCCATTTTAGTAACTTGCATACATCAAGAATCCAAGTAGACATTCAAATTTACTGTGTTGAATTTTGTTCTTTTGTTCTTTAGAACAGGTATAATTAACTTTATTAGGTTTTGTATTATATTTCTCAACATTAATAAATTTATCTTTTGTTTATAAAAATTAATAATTTTGAAGTAGTTCTTAATTTTTCCCTAACTAAAAAAAAAAAAAATTCCTAAGTAAGGTGGGAAAAGGCAATACATAAGAGATAAAACTCTAGAACTTTTAATTTAACAACCTGTGTTTACACTTAAATTCTTTAAATTTCTGAGAATTTATCCTGTTAAATGGGTCTAATCTTAGTACTTATCTCAAAGGTTTTTGAAGATTAAGCAAAAAAATGCATATACAGTGTTTTCAATGATTCGTGGCATACAACTCAATAACTGGTGTTTATTTTTATTTGTTAATTACATCTTACTCCCGATCTTCTCAGCTGGAGGTTGTTTCATTTTAAAAATATTATGATATACCTATAAAATAGACAGGTTTATAAAAATCCAGTTTCAAAGAATACCCTAGAATTGTTTTTTTTGCAATTTCCTCTGGCTTTGTCATTTAAGAAAAGCCCCCATTTATATAGTGTGTTGTTATACTACTAATGAATGAAATAAGCTAAAGCCATCAGAGTAACCACTTGTTTTTTTTCAAAAATGTATGAATTCTTGTGATTAATAAGGTCTTTTTAAAAGGGAAGATATCTCTGTGAAAACTCATGAAATCTTTCATGGCTGAGTCCTCAGTTTCCCACTCCTATTGCCAATACCTCAGTAAAGGCTCCTATCATCTCTAACCTGAACTATTGAAATAACTTTCTAAATACTTCAATCTTACCTCTTACCATTGTTGTCATATGTATCTTTCTAACACACAGTTCTGAGCACCACCCTCTATTGTTCATAAAATTAACATAACTTCAGAAAATAAAATCCAAAATCACAAGAAAAGAATTTAATACTGTCCAGAATAGAAGTCTAATCAATTATTCCAGCCTTATAATGCCATTGTTTATCTCACACACAGTGCACTAAGGCCAAATAAAAGACATTTTATGTACTTTTAAGTCTCATGTTTTTTCCTTCTCCTTACAATGTCCTTCCTGGACATACTCCTTCTTTTCCTATATAGATTTTTACTCAGAGCCAACCATACTGTTTAAAAGATTATATTCTTTATGCTATATTCCCATAGATTTGTGTGTTTATATAGTATATGTATATATAAAATATATACATATTTTAAATGTATTATATGTCCTTATTATATATTATAAATATGATATAAAATAGTGTACAAATCTACACATAAGGTTATATATACTATAATTCAAGTGTGTATACATATGTTATATATACATAAATTTATATAACACACGTACTTGGGAGTGTAATAACTCAGATACATAACATTTTCTTTCATTAGAGTATAACCTCTGTGAGACATGTATCTTAGCACAGCATCTGGTACATATTAAATGATTGATATAGTTTTTTTAAATGTGTGACTATGTAATTGGATGAGTTTACTTTTGTTTTATTATCTGTGAAACACACAAACTTCAGGCTTTTTGATGGTTTTCAGTAATACCTCAGTGAGCGTTATTAATTTGTAAAATGTGCTTTCTGAGTCCTAATCATTTGATATAAAAAATTATAGGACTGAAAAAAATATAACAAAGCGCACTCCAGGCTTTGATGAGGCCATCATTACTTAGGAAAATATCTTCTAGTGTAAAAGACTTTAACTTTGAATAGAATTTCATAGCCTGCCCCTTTCACCCCACCCTTTCATGTTTAATCATATCCACTATTAATTTCTACAGATAGTCTTGAGATTATTTTTCAAGGTAATTGAACCATCATTGGCTTTTTTTTTCCTGTCTGGGAAGATGATATAACAGCAGAAGACTTTGAGCAAAGTTAAATATATATAATGTTATAAGCAAGGACTATGACAGACGGGTCTTGGCTCAAATCTAAAGCCCTTCATCTATTTACAAGTATCTAGTTTTACTTGACTTTGTTGATTCTGTTTTCTGAAAATTTCTAAGACATACTCTTTCTTATTCTCAAGATTTGATGTTTCTGCATTTTGGCCAAGGCAACATTTTTTTTTTTCTTTTGAGGTTTGGGCTTTGGTTTTCCATGCAGTCAGTTGTAATCATTGAAAATACATACCTTTTACTTTGTTTATAGACTATTAATGACCCTTTTTGAGCTTTGAAGGCATCAGCCTTGAAACCTAGCCCTTGGTAGATACAGTATTTTGCTTGCTTTGTCACCAATTAATCTGTCTTCATTTTCTCTTTGTTCTTGGTTCTCTGAAAGAACTTGATAAACAAAATTGTGTCCATAATCCAGCCTTTATTTTGTGTTGGTCACAGTATTGTGAGCTAAATGTACATTACTTTTGTCCTTATAACATCTTGGCAGAAGTCATCAGAAGACATAGCCACCAGTTGAGCTGAGAGCTGGACCCAGGCAATGGGAAGCTTCTCATCCCCTCCACTGTCCTTGGAATATGCGTTTCATTTACCTCTCCTAGAAGCCACTGCAAGGACACAGCCTTGATATAATAATGTGGTGATGAGACTATCAAAACTGAATATACATGGCTGAACCCAGTTAAGGTTTCTAGTAAACACAGTTACATCCCCTATATAAACTTTAAGATTCTGTCAGGTGAATATGGAAAACTATTTGTCTTGTGAGCATCTAGGGCAAATCTCTTAAATTCCCTTGCTTATTAAACCTGCCACCTGGTGATCTGGAGTGGTCTGACCTTCCTGTTGGTCTTCCCCTGCCCTCCTTTTAAGGGACTATTTTCAGATTACATTTGGCAAGCTTCCTGCCAGATTTGCAAAGCAACAAACACTGTGAGATTGATGCTAAAACCGAGTCATGAAGGTTAAGAAACATAATCAAAGTTCTAGGTTTACACTCAAATCTAACTGTAAGCCTACACTTTTTGTTCTGAAAACTGGAATATCATAGTGAAAATTGCTCTAGAAATGTCATCACGTATAACCTTTCTTATAAGCTTCATAAGCTTCCTTAATTTTCTTATAAATTTTGAACTTTAGACAAAAGTAAGAATTATGGATATAATAAAATGAACACTATTTTTTGAACACTTATTACATGTTAAGCATATTACTCATATAATCTTTTTTTTATACTCACAGTAACACTGTCTCCATTTCATAGATGAGAAAATCGAGTTGGAGGGAAATGTTCAGAAAAAAACCTTGGTGTAGTTTAAGCTCTAATAATTTCATGCTACACTAAAAGTTTATTTAAATTTCTTTTAAATATGTTTAGTTTGTGAATTTAATAATACATTTTTATTTTTTTCATTCAATGAGGAAATGAACATATTTATTTTCATCCATGTCATATTCTGAAATGCAGCTTATTAAATTTTTAAATATTTTTTTGGTCACAAAAACACTCCTTCCTTTTAAGTAGTATCTACTAGTGAACCAATGAGCAACATGCCAAGCTATCCTAAGGTAAGGGTTCTTTGCAGCACCTCTTGTTTATTTTATTATATTATCTATACCATTGATTTTCTATTTTTAGGGTCTAGCCACTTAAAATATGCATCATCTGAGTCTTTATTTGAAATGCAGAATTTCAGGTTTTATACTAAAACCACTGAATCAGAATCTGCATTTTAGCAAGCTCACCAAGAGATGCCTATCAATATTGAGAAGCACTGATTTAGGCATCAAATTTGATCTATAATCATAAGAACATGGCAAGTGAATACTCTGAATTTATCAGAAAGTTAAGAAATGCTATATACTAAAATATAAGCATTTATATCAGACACCAACCAAGAAAGGCAGAAAAAAACAAAATGAATGATAGTCTTTTGATGTTAAGAAAGGCATTATAGACATTGCATATAATTCTATGGGTAGTAGCTAGGAAAACTAGCCCAGAACTTCAGAGGGTTGAAGAGAATGAAAAAGTAATTGCCAATAAAACATACCAGAATTTCATCTTATAGGGGCTACGCTAAAAGGAATACATTCTTGATTCACTTAAATTCTCGTTCCAAGAAAACTGTCCTCCTGTGCTACATAGACTATGAACATATATTTTTCTCCTGAGTGCCTCCCTAAAAATTGACTTGATAATTCATTGTAGAGTTTTCCTAGGGGTTGAAATGAATTTGCAGTTTTTTAAATCAAATTTTTCTTTTCTGTTTTTGAAACTGAGGTATTAATAAAATCCTAGACTCCTGGTGGGTTTTTTTTTTTCTTTTTTACACTGCTTCTCAAAGTTTAATATAAGCAGTTATTTGATCATATGCAAAAATTGTTAAAATGCTTTAGAAAAAAAATTATTCTAGCCCTGGACTTAAATTCATCTCTTTTCTGCCTTTAAGTTGTACTAGGATGTAAAATGGGGATAAGAAACAAGTTGAGAGTCAGTAATAGAGCCACTTTTATTTTTTTATTATTCTTATTCTAATAAAGCTTTAAATAAGGGTGTGAGAAATTTTTATAACATCACAAAAAATATAAAATAGAATTTTTGAAGTACAGCAATGTTATACTATTGCCATTTTCCCAATTACATATTTTCTTTAGTTCCCACCATTGAATTACTTAAACCCTCACCACCCTGCCACACGCATGTGCGCGCATACACACACACACACACACACACACGCGCGCGCGCGCGCGTGCAAGAGAAACAATGAGTAAAACACAACTCAATAGTGCTACCTGGACAAATAAAATGATTCTAATGTCAACATCTGATCTACAGTAGAAAATAGCAGCTACAGCCAGCCTCTAGGAGCCTATGGTCCAATGAAGTGACAGATATGATATTTAGAAAACAATAAAAGAGAGCATGGAATTTTTTTGTTACAATGTTATTTTCTAGCCTATAGCATAAATGTTCATAGGAGTTTAAAAAAATATAGGGAAAGAGTGTAAGAATAATGAAACCATCTAACATGTGGAAATGATATAAAAACCTTAGCATTCATATTGCTAATCAATAATGTCATATGGATTGTCTACTCTTAAATGTAAATCAATAGTAAGTTTCAAAACTGCAATTCAGCAATTCATTAATTATTCTTTACAAATTGCACCAAAGAGTTGACCACAGATTTTTCATGGTTTCCCTAAATCAATGCAAAGGACACATCAAATGTAAAATGTTTCATGTCTCTAAGCTTACTAAAAATAATTTCTGCTAATGGACTACAATTTAAATAGCCTAAGAATAAAAACATTTCAAGAGGTTATACCTGTTATTAACCTGTAAAATGGCTTGAAAGTAGAACTTAAAACTAAGCAACATTCAGATGGACACTCAAGGTTAGCAAATTATCACTGAAAAACAGAGATTTAAAGAAAAGCTAGAAGAAATTCATTTCTATGTTCAGGTATTTGCTTCCTCAAATACTTTGTTGTATTTAGGAATATCTAAAATGCTTATTAAAATGCATAAGATTCCTTTTAGCTTGACACTTTTAAATCCTTCCTGAAAGGTTGGGCCTGCAGGGTAGGCTTTACAACCTAACTGCCATTCTGCTCTGCCTGGTAAAGTACTGACTTTTATAGTATGCTTTGTAAATATCAACAGTTTTGTACCTGAACTCAAGCTGAAGCAACACAGCAAAAATGCAGCCTCCAGCAAACACACCATGTCACCCTGAAGGAATCTGGGTAGAATTCAATTAGAAAGGTCAATAAGCAAGGAGGAAATATTGGTGGAAAAGAAAAACACAAGAAAGAGGAGATTAAAGGTATTGCAAAAATGAAGACATGAAAAAATAAAAAGCTAATATCTGAATTTGCAAGCAGGTAGAAAATGGGGAACTGGAAAAGAAAAAGGTTAGGAAAAAAAGTCATAAAGTTATTGAAGAGACTGAATGGTGCAGTGGATAGAGCATCAGCCTGGGGCGCTGAGTACCCAGGCGTGAAAACCTCTGGTCACCGGCTTGAGAGCAGGATCATAGACCTGACCTGTGGTCGATGGCTTGAGTGCAAAGGACACTGGCTTGAAATCCAAGGTCACTGGTTTGAGCCCAAGTCACTGGCTTGAGCCCAAGGTCACTGGCTTGAGCAAGGGGTCACTGGCTTTCCTGGAGCCCACTTCCCCCACCCCTGGTCAAGGCACATATGAGAAAGCAATCAATAAACAACTGAGGTGCTGCAACTATGAGTTGATGCTTCTCATCTCTCTCCCTCCCTCTTTGTCTGTCTCTCACTAAAAAAAAAACAACAAAAAACAAAACTTATGGAAAATAAGATTAAATTTTATTTTAGACCAAAATAATTGAACTTGATTATACTGACAGACTTTCCTTATTATGTTAAGTTTATGTAAATAAACATGGTAGAAAAATGATATAAACTATCACATTAAAGAAATACAAACTGCATTTTTTTTTGTGGGAGAACCAATTCAATATAAGTAAAACCGGGAAGATCTGAATGAACAGAACTAGAATGTGTTATTCCAATTCAGAATCTTTATAAAACATCTAGTTTACTTATGTTACAGCTCTGTATGCTCAACCCAGTACCAATCACTTACCATTTATTTACATGAGCCCTTTTCATGTAGTAAAGGCAAGATTAATGAATATGGTTGATAGATTAATGGGTGGTAAAATAAAAGAAATGGCTTTCTCGCCATTTCTTTTAGTTTGTGTGATCAGCATGACTTGTTAGTTAAATAATAATTTAGAGAAAATGGGTATCTTAGTTCCACTGCCAAAATAAATATCATAGGTGAGGTGGCTTAAACAACAGAAATTTATTTCTCTCAGTTCTTGAGGTCAGGGTGCCAGCACAACCAGGTTCTGGGGAGAGCGCTCTTTCTGGTTTGTAGATAGCCATCTTGCTGTATTTTTACATGGACAGAAAGAAAGCACTTTCCTGTCTTTTCTGCTAAAAGCAAATAACCTATTATAAGGGCTCCATTTTCATAACTAAATTATCTTCCAAAGGTCCCATTTTCAAAAAACATCACATTAATTATTGGGGTTTCAACATTTTGATTTCAATGAAACACATATATTGCATCCATAGCAACAGGGGTACACTTCTCATAAGCAACATCTCTTTACGCCACAATTTTATTCTTTTCCATTTCCCTTTGTGTGTGTGTGTGTGGGGGGGGAGAGGGTGTATCATAAACAATATCAAGAAGTAAATTACCAATATATATGCATGACTTTAAACCATAAATACAAATCTTAAGTGATGAGATGCTTATTTGATATTAGAAACACTGTTTATATATATACATATGCATACACACACGCATGTGTATATGTAAGTTGGGGCAAAAGTAGGTCTACAGTTGTTATATGAAAACTAACGCAATAATTAATAAGTAATAATAAAAGAATAAATGTTTTTACAACTATAAGCCTCCTTTTGCCTCACTCTGTGTGTATATGTATTTATATATTTCTCTTTATAAATTATAATTATTAAAGAATATGGTAAAGTATCAAAACTTATTTTTTTGATTTAAACATATTTTATAATTAAACACATCCAGATGTGTATTTATTTGAAATTTATAAAAGATAATTATAAAATCTTGGATCCAAATTGCTTTAAAGAGTTTTAATTGTGACCTGACCAGGTAGTAGCACAGTGGATAGAGAGACAACCTGAAATGCTGAGGACACAGGTTCAAAACCCGGGTGTCGCCTGCTTGAACACAGGCTCACCAGCTTCAGCACGGGTTTACCGGCCTAAGTATGGGATAAAAGACATGACCCCATCATCACTAGCTTGAGCTCAAGGTCACTGGCTCAAGCAAGGGGTCACTGGTTCAGCTGAAGACCCCAGTCAAAGCACATATAAGAAAGCAATCAATGAACAACTAAGGTGCTGCAACAAGTTGATGCTTGGCATCTCTCTCCCTTCCTGTCTGTCTGTTTCTGCCTGTCCCTTTGTCTCTGCGTCTTTCTCACATGCTTAAAAAAAAAGTTTGTTGTGTTATAAAAATATAAATAAAAAATGACCATAGTAGCTTTTTAAAAAATAAATCCAGCTTTCATATTCTTTTATTAAAGTAGTAAGTTGACCATCTGTAAAATGCCTTCAGTGACCTCATCATTTTGAAATATTCAGCAGCAATCATGCCACAATTCAGAAAAGAATATTTAAAATAAGGAACCACTTAGAAAAAATAGCAATATAATAACCTATATTTTGATTCAATTCATCCTTTAATTCTCCTCATGTAATAGTAATACAAATAGTAATTAAGAAATATGCCTTTCACAAGTTAACCATTTCCAATAAAATTTTACTTATTTTTACAAGACAGATATCTTTTTTACAAAAAGTAACACAGGCTTAAATTCTTATGAAAAGAAAAATTTATGATAGGTTACCAGGTTTGCCATTGCTATATCTGTCATTTAATTGTAGCATTTATTTAATTTTAAAACTTCTTCAATGTAACTCACATATATTTGAAATAAAATATGCAAATAAATTCAGTCTCTGGAGAAGGGTAAATTCAAGCATGAAGCAGAATAGATTTTCATTTTCCTAATGCACTTTGGCACTTCTGCGTGTCCACTTACATCAGCCTATGAAAATACCTCCAGTTCTGTCAGCCCCCAAGAATGTGTTAAAATGACATGGTAAATTTGGAGTTCTGAGAGTAAATAAGCTTTGTGTAAAAAATAGTCTTCCAAACCACGCAGGTAAAAGCAGAAACATTCCATGCATTTTAAATGCCTATAATCATGATTCTCCACCACAAAATATAACAGTATATGTTCTATCAGAATAATTATTTTCCTCTATAAGTATCAGTGTTACCAAACCAAGCTTCCTACTCACATTCTGTCCTGGTCAGTACACAGTGTAATGCTGCTGAGAGTGTTAGGAAGGGAAGAGAAGAATCCATTCAGGTACTTGATACGTTTTGACATTAAGCACCTAGCACTGTAATTAGCCAAGTATCTAACTGTATAATGTGATGGGAATATGACAAATAAATCGGAAGAAAAGTATTGCAAAAATATTCCACTAAAAATAATAATACTAGCAACTCAATTAATGTGGAGGTGAATCTCTCTTTCTAAAGTATTATCATGATTTACCGCAGTAAAAACTATGTAAAAATAAAATGGCTTGCAAAGACAAGTTAAGACTGCTTTTAACAAGTCTTTTTGACCCAGTGTCAATAGTCTTTGTGGCATTCTTACCTCCCTTACAGAGCACAGTGGGACTAAGTTTATTGTTGTTCTGACCTGTGGTGGCGCAGTGGGATAAAGCGTCGACCTGGAACACTGAGGTTGCCGGTTCGAAACCTTGGGCTTGCCTGGTCAAGGCACATATGGGAGTTGATGCTTCCTGCTCCCCCCCTTCTCTCTCTCTGTCTCTCTCTCTCACTCCTCTCTCTCTAAAAAAAATCAATAAATAAAATATTTAAATTATATGAATATACAAGTTCATTGCTGGTTTTTATTGGTGTCAATGATTATTATCCACATTTTTATAGAACAGGAAACTGAGTTTAGTAAACATGATGTATCCAAAGCCACATAGTTAATAAATAATTTGAAAAAGGGTTAGAAATTTTCTTTCAAGGGATCCTGATCTAGACATCTACTCTTATAAAACCTCTGTTTTTATTTCTACAAAGAAACTTTTTTTTTACTCTAATAAAACGCATGCATTTGGGTTGTTTGTAATGGACCTTTATTGCATCACTACATTTTCACTAGTTTATATTTGGAGTTTCCTCTACATAAGTCTTGGAGACAGTGCAAGTTGTATATACAATGTTCAAGTTTCTTATCTGCAAATGGAAGAAGAAATAGTATCAACCTCAATGGGTTGTTTTAAGAATTAAGAGATAGTCTATGTAAAAGTATTTTATGTAGCAGATGACCAACACATTTAGTATTAATTTCCTACGATCTTCCTTTTATCCTTCATAACAGAAATAATCAGAGCTCAATAGAAGTTGGTTCTTTTTTGTTGAGGACAGAAACTGGCCTGGGGTTTCCTCAAACCATCCCATTTTCCTCTGCATTTCAGGGACTGTTCCTTTTCTAAACTCTCTCAATCTTTGTGAAGGTTAGCATATGGATCCTTATATAATATTCTAATTTTGATTTCATTTAAAGCCAAAATTAGCATCGTTTTCAAAACTTCTTTTTCTTTTCTTTTTAAAACCTATTCTACTTTTAAATGCAAGGCTTTCGTTTGTTTATAAAAAGCACAAACTTGCGATAAAAATAATCTTTGGACAAAGTAGTCCTCAAAGACCCTACTACCTTCTACAAACCAGCGAGTAATACCTAATGATTAGGGCAGGAACTATTCTGTGACAGTTTAAAGGTAACCTAAGGAGTTATTCACTCAGAAATTCCAAGTTTGTCTCTCTACAGCTCTGCAGTGTATTCACCTGTTTTGTGTCCAACTGGCCTCTATGCACTGAGCTATTCAATAACAGGAAGCATGTGTTATTCATATCTTTGGCCCTGATACCTGGCAGCATTGGCATATCATAGACATTTATGTTCTCAAAGAATGAATGAAATCCAGGGTAGACATTTGTAACTTTGGGGACATAGCTCAATATGGGAGTCAGACAGTCATTCTCAGCTAGTTAAATCTGGGAAGTGGAAAAACCCTAGCTATTAAATGCAGAGACTAGAATGTACAATAAAAATAATCTCAGCTGTCAAAAATACACATGGAGAAAATGACAGGAAGAGAATCCAGTGGCAAAAAAGAGACAAAACTAATTTGACTGAAAACGAAGTCCCCTCTGCCACTGTCCAGTCAGCTTGTCAATTTAATTTGCAGTCAGAGAAGAGAAGATGAGTCAAAACAGGTGTTTGGTTTTTCTCTCTTTCTAATGGGGGAAAAATCAAGTGCAAGCATGGCTCTGCCAGCTGTGAAGAGCTGCTGCCACCTGTGGCGGCCACAGCCTATGCTCACGAGACAGGTCAGAAGCAGCTACAGACAGCTGATCAAATGAGCTGAGGGTGCAGGTAGGGGAAGAAGGCTGGAGAGAAACAGTGCTGGGTAAACGCAGAAGGAAAAGGAAGAACACATTGTGCTTCTAACATGTCCAGTTTCAAAATGTCCATTTTTAATCTTTGTTTTTCTAATTAGTACAAAGGCATACTCTTTCTTTTTCCTCCTTCTGTTCACTAAAGAAGTGTGATAAAAGTGGTTAAAAATGAAATTTTTGCCTTATGTGCAGTATACAATTCCACATACCTGTCAGGCTCAACTAAAGCTTTGCAGCATTTTTCCCTGGGAATATATAATCCTTCCCTGCCCCATCTCCCCACCTTCCTACTCGCACCAAGATAATGGAAAGAAAAAAAATATTGTCTGTGAAAAATATTGTGTGGAACTCAAAGAAAACTTGCCTTGTCTCCAAGTCTGAGGGGTTCCGTTGGCCCAGGTGTGCCATTACGATAACGGGAGCCTGGGGGAGGAGTGGGTGGTTGGGAGTGGGCTCTTTCATCAGAGGAGGTCATCATGACCACAGATTTTTAAATATAATTTAAAATAGAGGCCCTGTCTGGGTATCTAAGTTGGTTAGAACATTCTACCGACAAAGTTGTAGCACATACATCCTCAGTCAGGGCATGTACAAAAAATCAACCAGTGACAGCATAATAAGTAGAACAACAGATTCATGTTTCTTTTTCTCTTTCTCTCTCTCTCTCTCTCTCCCCCTCTCTGTCTCTCTTCCTTCTCTCTCTTTCTAAAAATCAACAAAAATTAAAATAAAATAGATACAAACAGCAACTGTGACAGTGTGTGCCCTAGCCCTCATTAGCATCTTTGTTCTGAGACTTCTTGTTCTAACACTCCCTATAAATAGTATTTTGGTGCTATTTACAGTGGAGAATAGAAAAATGATGCTTATGAATGATTGATTTATGCTAAAGAATAAAGTAACAGAAGAAAAATTAAGCATGTATTTAAAACTAATATTCTTCTCAAGATCCTGTTTTTTAAATTATCCAATATGGTTCCCTCTGCATAATTTTGATCATGTCAATATAGATTAATGTGGGCACCACAGGAGCTGATGAACACTCTGAGACTTTACCCCGAAAGGAGGCTTAGCAAGAACATAAGATTTCAAAGTGTATTACTGGGTTCAGCATATCTAAGAAGTTCATTACCAGCAAGTGCCTAAATAAGATGCAATTGGTGACCTGACCTGTGGTGACACAGTGGATAAAGCATCAACCTGGAACGCTGAGGTCACCGGTACAAAACCCTGGGCTTGCCTGGTCAAGTCACATATGGGAGTTGATGCTTCCTGCTCCCCCCCCTCTCTTTCTCTCTCCCTCTCTCTCTTGCTTTCTCTCTCTAAAGGGAATAAATAAAAACTTAAAAAAAGATGCAGTTGGTATTAAAATAATTCAGAAAATTAGTGGGAGATATCTTTGGGAGAGGGAAGTTTAAGTTTTGAAAGGACAATCTTTCAATGTTATACAATAAATAGCATTTACATAGGAATACTGACTTAGCTGATCAAACACTCTCAGATACAAAATGGGAAAATTGGAGGGATCACAAAACTTTAAGGTTATTTTGCCTAATAGAAATATTTTCTAATGTTCAGTGAGATCAACCACAAATGACAAACACAGACAGAGAAAAATGCTAGAGATGCTAGAAATTAATTAATAACTCACAATATTTACCATCTCAACAGCTGAGATTCTGAGGAACAAAAAGGCATTCAATTTATTAGAATACAGGATTATCACTACAAATATTAAAAGCAATAGTGTGCAATGGGAATATAGTTAATTGTCATTAAATCTAGTTTTTGGTTTAGGGGTTAGGAAAGGCTTCCAGAACTGTTGATGTCTAAATGGAATCTTAAACAGTAAGTTGGAGTTTTCTGCTAATAATAACAATGTACACAAAGGCAGAGAAGCAAACAAACAAAATATAATAAATTGTGCAAGAACTTATAAACACCTAAGTAGTGAGAGAGCATAAATTGATGAAATGAAGGGAGGCAATCTTGTGGGAATGAAGCATGTGGCATGTGCACAGCCAGAGAATCTTGTGATGTGTCTAACTACTAGGAGTTATCCTGAAAAGGAAGTCAGCTTTTTGTTAGTGTATCCCTCTGGTACAATGCAGAAGGTGTATTTTCTAAACTGTAGACAGGCAGACTGAAAAAAAATAAATATAACACAAGATGAAGATAGTATTTCATATTCCAAGGCTTAAATTTCAAGTTTATATATTACTATTGACTTTTTTAAACAGCCTATTTTTAATCAGATATATAAATATAATATCTATGAATTTTCAGAGTAAAGATAATACTCACCTCACTTCATTGGTTTTATAACTCATTTCTTTAAACAGTTGAAATCTAAATAAAATTGTGACAGTAAATAATCTCAAGCACTATGGTGTAGTATTTCTAACGTAAAGTAACTATAAATAAATGATCTCCTTTATTAATAAATAACTATTAATGATAGAAATTATTAGTTGAATATTATGCTCTGGTGGTTATGAGCACTGGTAAAATGGAAAGACTAGTTTTAGTGCAATGGAACACTTTATTCCTAAAATTCTGGTTATCAGACTGTCATGTTCATGAAAGAAGTTTTTTAAATATTCCTTATTCTGACATCTGGCATTTAGTATTTAAATTTTTTAATCCAAGCAGTTGAAAACCTAACCAATCTGAATTTTACATGAATTATGATTAATAGGTAGGTGTTTACCTAAGACATCACTTAGGAAAGTGTGTGGGAAGAACACTTGTCCCAAGAAGGAGATGCTCTGTGGGGGAAAATGTGGCTTCAGAGTTAATTAATGTTGGAATTTGTAGAATTTTAAGAGATTTAGAAGGCACATTTGCATTTTAAAAGCTCTAAGAAATGCTGAAAAAAAGAAACTGTTCATCTTTTCTGTATGCAACATTTCCAAAATTTCTTTAACCATGTAACTTATTTTAAAGTGATGCTTATTTACATCATCATCACTATACTATTACCTATTGAATGCTTACTCTTTGTCAAGAATTTTGCACTACAAATGTCACTTAAGAGTTATTGTACCTCTTTTAATATGAGGAACCTAAATATACAGAATTGGCCTGAAGTCCCAGGAGTGGAGGCAGAACCCGTATTGAACTCAGGACTGGTCAGTTTCACAGACTATATGTTTAAACATTATGTAATACCCCTTTACTTACAAAAAATTTATTTTTTTTAACTCACTTTGAAAATGCTTTCTGAGATACTTGATGAAATATTCATCATTAACATTAGTATTACTGTTAGTACTAACTTCACTTTACAAATCAGGTTATTTAATGATTTTTTAGTTATGTTAGTCAACATATATTCATGGATATAGCATACTATATATGTTAAATACTTTAGAAACCTTTAACATAATGAACTTCCAGAAGGTATATTAGCAATATTATATTCATATACCAAGATTTAGATAAATAATATGTTCAAATAATTATTTCCAGCTTAAAAATACAATACTAACATATAATATTCTCATTAAACCGGCATAGACACTAATTTTTTTTTTTTTTCAGAGACAGAGCGAAAGTCAGAGAGAGGGATAGACAGGGACACACAGACCGAAACGCAGTGAGATGAGAAGCATCAATCATCAGTTTTTCGTTGTGGCATTTAATTGTTTATTGATTGCTTTCTCATATGTACCTTGATCGTGGGGCTACAGCAGACAGAGTAACCCCTTGCTCAAGCCAGCGACCTTGGGTCCTAGCTGGTGAGCTTTGCCCAAAACAGATGAGCCCGCGCTCAAGCTGGCAACCTCGAGGTCT
Source organism: Saccopteryx leptura (assembly GCF_036850995.1). NCBI lineage: Eukaryota > Metazoa > Chordata > Mammalia > Chiroptera > Emballonuridae > Saccopteryx > Saccopteryx leptura. The sequence goes on from NC_089505.1 coordinate 146,183,325, forward strand.
CGAACCTGGGTCCTCCGCATCCCAGTCCAACGCTGTATCCATTGCACCACCGCCTGGTCAGGCAACACTAAATTTTTAAAGGTCTTCATTTAACTATGATGTCCCCATTGAGCCAGAAACACTTAATTTTATTTACTTATTAGAACAAAGATAATCTTTTTCATAACAATGATTCACAGCTCTTAGTGTGAGCAGAAATGCAACAATTAAGAGGTCGCTGAAATATGCTAAATGAAGGTATTATTTTATAAGTAATTCAACAAAAATTCAGGCATTTGGTTTTCATTAAATTATATCACAGAGTATTTTTCACAGTGTTGTTTTTTAAGAATTGATTTTAAGAAACTCAAGTAAATAAGGCTGTGTTCTATATAATGTTACAGCTAGCACCTCATTTGTTCCAATTATTGCTAAACGTTCAAGAAACATACTTTAGAGAGTATACAAATATGAGTTAAACTATGAAACAAATTTTTTTAAATTAATACTTTAGGGAAAAATAACTTCTTGGATTCATTATATAAACGTACAAGAAACATTTTGAATAAAAGGCCTTTTAACTGTTATATTTTTAAGAGCATAAATGATATTGGTTACTCTGTTTTGTCTTGTATTTTTTATTTTTAGAAAACAAAATCTTATTGAATAAGAATTGTGAGAGCCGACATCCTTGTCTGGTTCATGATCTTAAGGAAAATGCTTGTAGTTTTTACCCCTTGAGTGTGATGTTGGCAGTCTGTGTGCCATGTATAGTATTTAACATGTTGCACTATGTTCCCTTGATTTCCACTTTGCTGAGAGAGTTTAACATAATTGGGTGCTGGGTTTTATCAAATGTTTTTTCTACATCTATTTATATGAACATATATGATTTTTATCCTTCCTTTTTTTATGTAGTGTGTCACATGTACTCATTTGTAAATGTACCAGAATAAATCCCACTTGATAATGATGTATGACCTTCTTAAGGTATTACTGGGTTCAGTTTGTTAAAATTTTGTTGAGATTATAATATTTATGTTCATCAAGGATACTGGCCTGTAATTTTTTTTTCTTTCAAGTGTCTTTATCTGGTTTTGGAATTAGGATATGCTGATCTCCTAAAATAAACTTGGGTGTCTTCTTTCCTCTTGAATTTTTTGGAATAGTTTGAGAACTATAGGTGTTAATTCTTATTTGAAGGTTAGTAAAATTCACCAGCAAGGCCACTGGGTTCAGGACATTTGTTTGGTGGGAGGTTTTGTTTTTTTTAGTATTGCTTCAATTTCACTAACTGTAATTGAGATTTTCTAATTCCTTCTGATTCAGTTTTTGAAGATTGTATGCTTCTAGACATTTATCTTTTTTTGTTCAGATTTTTTTTGTTCAGATTTTCCAATTTGTTGGCATATAGTTATTTGTAATATTTTCTTACTCTCCTTTGTATTTCTTAGGTGTATGTAGTTACTTCACTTTCATCTCTAATTTTATTTATTTGGGTCCTTTTGTTCTCTCTCTCTCTTTTTTAATGTGTCTGATTAATGGTTTGTCAATCATGTTAATCTTTTTTAAAAACCAGCTCTTGGTTTCATTGACCTTTTATATTGTTTCTTAAGACTCTTGTTTATTTGTTTATTTTTGCTCTTATTTTTATTATTTCCTTCCTTCTGTTCACTTTGGGCTTGTTTGCGTACTGTAAGTCCTGACCACAGCAATCAGAAAAGGGAAAGAAATAAAAGGCAGCTATATTATAATGGGAGAAGTAAAGCTGTCTTAATTGGCAGATGACATGATACCTTAGAAATCAAACCCTAAAACAGTCCACCCAAAAACTAAATAGTAGAACTGATAAATACATTCAGTAAAGTAGCAGGATACAAAATATATATCCCGATATTAGTTGCATTTATACACCAACAATGAACTATCAGAAAGGGAAATTAAGAAAATACCACTCACGCCCTGGCCAGTTTGCTCAGTGGTAGAGCGTCGGCCTGGCGTGCAGGAGTCCCAGGTTCGATTCCTGGCCAGGGCACACAGGAGAAGCACCCATCTGCTTCTCCACCCCGCCCCCTCTCCTTCCTCTCTGTCTCTCTCTTCCCCTCCAGCAGCCAAGGCTCCATTGGAGCAAAGTTGGCCCGGGCGCTGTGGATGGCTCTATGGCCTCTGCCTCGGGCGCTAGAATGGCTCTGGTTGCAACAGAGCAATGCCCCAGAGGGGCAGAACATCACCCCCTGGTGGGCATGCTGGGTGGATCCTGGTCGGGCGCATGCGGGAGTCTGTCTGACTGCCTCCCCATTTCCAACTTCAGAAAAATATCAACAAAAAAAAAAATACCATTCACAATTGCTTCAGAAAGAATAAATACCTAGAATTAAATTTAACCAACAATATAAAAAATCTGTGGTCAAAAAACTATAAGACAGTGAAACAAGAAATCAAAGAAGACACAAATAAGTGAAGGCAAATACTGTGATGATGGATAGAAAGCATTAACATTAAAATGTCCATATATATATTTAAAGCAATAAATATATCAATGAAATTCCTATCAAGAAAGATACCAATGTTGTATTTCAGAGAACTAGAACAAATATTCCAAATATTTATATAAAGACACAAAAGACCTTAAATATCCACAGAGGAAAAAAAAGAACAAAGTTGGAGGAATTATACTACCAGATATCAAACTTTACTACAAGGACATAGTAATCAAAACACATAGTTTTTGAATAAAAACAGACAGATCAATGGAACAGAATAGGAAACCCCCAAATCAGCCCATGCTTATATGGTCAATTAATATTTGACAAAGGCAAGAACATACAATAAGATAAAGACAATCTATTAAATAAATGTTGTTGAGAAAATTAGAAAGATACATGAAAAAATAAAACTAGATCAACTTCTGACACTCTACACAAGAATAAACTTAAAATGGATTAAAGACTTTAATATTAGACTTGAAACTATAAAATCCTATTAGAAAACATAGGCAATAGAATCTTGGACATTTCTCATAGCAATATTTTTTCTGATATATCTTCTTGGGCAAGGGAAACAAAAATAAATAATTTTTTTAAAATGAGACTATATCAAAATAAAATGTAGTTGCACTCTAAAGGAAACCATCAACAAAATGAAAAGACAACTCACTGAATGCGAGCACATTTTTGCTGATACATCTGAAGAGGGATTAATATCCAAAACTTATAAAGAACTTATAAAACTCAGCAGCAACAAAACAAAACAAAATTTCAATTACAAAATGGGCAAAGAACGTGAATAGACACTTTTCTAAGAGGACTTACAGATGGCCAGTAGACTTACAGATGGCTCAGTGTCACTAATCATGAGAGAAATGCAAATTAAAACCACAAGATACCACCTCACACCTGTCAGAATTGCTATTACCTATAATTCAACAAACAACAAGTGCTGGCAAGGATGGGGAGAAAAGGGGCCCCTCATACACTGTTGGTGGGAATGCAGTTGGTACAGCCACTGTGGAAAGCATGGAGTTACCGCAAAAATTAAAAATGGAATTGCCTTATAACCCAGCAATTCCACTTCTGGGAATTTATCTAAAGAAACTAAAAACAGAAATTCAAAAAAATATATATGTACACCTATTTTCATTGCAGCATTATTTACAATAGCCAAAATTTGGAAGCAGCCCACGTACCCGTCAGTAGATGAGTGGATAAAAAAGCTGTGATACATTTACACAATGGAATACTATTGGCCATATAAAAGAAGGAAATCTTACTTTTTGAAATGTCATGAATGGACCTTGATACTATTATGCTAAGTGAAATAAGCCAATCAGGGAAAGACATGTACCATATGATTTTATTCATATGGAATTTAATATACAAAATAAACTAGTAAAATAGAGACAAACACATATAGAGAGCAGGCTGACAGCAGTGGGGGGAGGGACTAGGTAAGGGGAATGGAGGAACTGAACAAAAAAGGACAAAAAAAATAACTTGTGGTCATGAACAACAGTGTGGTGATTGCCATTGGGCAATGAGGAGGAAAGGATGGAGGGATAAATGGTGATTGAGAAAAAATGACTTGAAGAGGGAGGAACACACAATACAGTGTACAAAGATGTGTTGTAGAACTGGGCACCTGAAACTTGTATAATTACATTAACTAATGTCACCCCAATAAATTCAATTAAAAAAAGAAAGTAAAAAGCATTTTTATTGGGTATCAGACAAAGAAAAAAGGAATGAGAGAGAGAATCTATTTGTTTTTCCCCTTATTTATTAATTCACTGGCTGATTCTTTTGTGTGTCCTGACTGGGGATTGAACTTTTGAACTTTCAACCTCTGCAAATTGGGACAAAGTTGTAACAAAACTGAGCTAGCTGGCCAGGGACATCTTGTACCTTTTTAATTTAAAGTATGTAGTGTGGAATTTTATCTTGATCTAAAGCAAATACATTGCTATATTAGAATTTTGCAGTCACAAAAAATGCACATTTTATTGTCCTATAGGCTAGAGCATCCATGAATATTATTCTGCTAGCGTTATGAAGACAAATAGTTAACCTATATGTCATCTGAAAGCTTTTCCTTTTAGATTTTTACTATGGATAAAATGACTATTAATATATTTTTAGGTAATTTGCTACTAACTTTGGTGTCCATGGCCAAAATCTGACCAAAAACTATCAGAGTGGAAACAGGTCTCCAAAGTTATCTAGTCAATCCTACACCTGAATACAAATCTAGGCTTACATTTTGTTTACTCCAAAGAAAAATGAGAAGAACAAGGACACTGACTTTTATATAAAGCTAAGTTTTCTCAATATAAGAAATTATCTTTCATTCCGAGATCTTGTCATCTTACATTTTTGTAATTCAATGACCTTTATTTAATAAATTTTCTGTTGTGTCACTGATAGATTTGAATCCAATCTTAGAGGAGCAATAACAAAGATGGACTGACCCAAGTCAGAACAGGAGATTACCTCAATGCAAAGTAATTAATTGATGCATTGTGCATAAAGGATTGATGAGGGGAGAAATTAACATTTGTTAGCTATCATCCTTTACAAAGAATTCCTAATGTAATTATTCAAAAAAGACCTGTGAGAAATGAACTGTGTTACTATTTTACCGACAGAGAAATTGAGGATTAGAGAGTTAATTCTTCCAAGAGTTTACAATTGTGAACCAGTTTTGAAATTCAGGCCTGAATGCCCCTGGAACCCACACTGTTTTTCCTAGCCACATCTACCTCCCAAAATCCATCCAAGAGTTGGGTTTAACCAAGGTGAAGAGATTAGAGAAAAAAAAATCGTAGACACAGGAAACAGTATGGTGATTTTAAGAAGGAAAGGAGGGTAGAGGGAGGAAAAGAAGCGTGAACAGAGGACAAATGGAAGGAGATCTGACTTGGGGCAATGAACACACAGAACAATATACAGATGATGTACCATAGAATTGTACACTGAAAACTATATAATTTTTTTAACCAATGTCACTCCAATAAGTTCAATAAATTTTTTTCTTAAAAAGAACTAGATTAAAAGCAGACTATGTTAGTCAACAACAAACAAGCTGACATAATATTTTCTATTCTTTACAAAAGTTGTATGATAAAATGAGCTTCTTAAGAGCAGAGAACATGTATTTTAACCTTAGGACTTGGCAAACTGCCTAATAATATTTAACACCTGAGGATGTTTGCTGAATAGATGAATCAAAAGATAAATGAGTGACCAGTTTGTGCAAAACTCAAAAGAACTTTTAAATGATTCCAACACTCCTGCCATCTAGGACATCCAAGAGATATCACTCCAGCTGGCTCTATTCTGAAAACTACAAGCTTTTCGTAAGACAGATGTAGTGGGTCTTGTAAATCTGTTACAATCCAATTATTTTCTTTTGCAGAAAACTGGTTTTCTTTTAATTAGTCATAGCTGAAGAAAGAAAGAATCTTCTAAAATTAGTTTGGAAAGATGTTTTAAAGAGTAGCACAAAAATAACAGTTTCATTTACATTGAATTAAAGGAAAATGATTTCTTAAACAATGTTATGACTAGTCTCCAAGTAGTTAAGAGGCTTTTTATCAAGGAAGTACATTGCATACTGAAAAATTCTTCAAAAGAACATATATATTTTTTTTGCCTGACCAGGTGGTGGCGCAGTGGATAGAGGATCAGACTGGGATGCGGAAGACCCAGGTTTGAGAACCTGAGGTCACCAGCTTGGGCTCAGGCTCATCTGGGGTTTGAGCAAAGCTCACCAGCTTGGACCCAAGGTCACTGGCTTGAGCAAGGTGTTTGTTACTCAGTCTGCTGAAGGCTCATGATCAAGGCATGTATGAGAAAGCAATCAATGAACAACTAAGGTGTTGCAATGAAAAACTGATGATTGATGCTTCTCATCTCTCTCCATTCCTGTCTGTCCCTATCTATCCCTTTCTCTTTCTCTCTCTCTCTGTCTCTAAAAAAAAAAACAAAAAAAAACACACATATATTTTCTTATTTCTGAAGCTACAATTATCTATAGAATATATGTAACTCCTTAGTGAGAATGTAAGCTGCAGAAAGTCAGAGTTACTTATTTATATCACTCTTTGTCTGAGAGCCCAGAACAGTAGTTCTCAAAGTGTGCACCAGGGTGCACTGGTGCACCCTTTAATTTCCAGGGTCACCCTATAGTATTCCAGAAAAATATGTGCCTGTTGGGCACATATTTTTGAGAGACAGAGGTGTGGAGAATTGGTTATAAGCTGACAGTCTGCCCAATCCCCCACCTCACTTGCCTGATTAGGTTGCAAAAGGCTGTTAAGCTGTGGAGCTGGATTGTTTACACTACTCCTCATGTTCCCCGGAAAGACTGGAGACAAGTTTTTTTCTATCCTTTGTTTAGTGTAAATTTAAGATGATATGAATGGTGGGGGTTTGATGATTAAACATAAGGCATTGTCTCTTGAAGCCTTTTGGATTTCTATAAAAGAATATGTGGCAATATCTAAAAAAGCTTTGAACAGTTTACTACAATTTTCAACATCTGATTTTTGTGAATTAGGATTTTCTACCCTCAACACAATTAAGAGTAAAAAGAGAGGAATTCTTCAATGTATTGATGAGGAAATGACAGTTTGCTTTTCAAATATATGCCCAAACATTGAAGAAATCACTAAACCACATCAGGCTCATGTTCCTCATAAACATAAGAATGGGAAAACTTAACACATTTGCTCTGGGACCTCATGAATTTACTAAGTCTTACTAAGAATGTGTATATATATATATATATGTGTGTGTGTGTGTGTGTGTGTGTGTGTGTGTGTATAACTTTTTTGTCATTTTTTTATTTTTAACCCCTCCTTTTTATGAATTTTAAAAAGTATAACTTAAAAAATGTAACATTAAATGTTTTTTAATGTCAGAATAAATTTAATTTTGTCATATTTATTTCATTTAATTACCATAAAAGCATGCTTGGACTTTATATTTTTTTTCTTTAATATTTGACTTAATTATTATATTTCTCAGAAATTTGTATATAGTGCACCTACAGTTATTTGTAGGATTTTAAATGCGCCCTGACTTCAAAAAGTTTGAGAACCACTGGCCTAGAATATTATCTAGTTCATTAAATGCACTGAATCAAGTATTTCTTAAACAAGTGAACAAACTGATGACAAAATGGGAGGTATTGGGTTTACTGAATTATATAGAACCTATGATACATATTTGCTTGTATATTCTAGATGGAAAGGACTAAGACTTTTTAAAATTATGGACTAATAGTATTTATTGAATGTTTACTATGTGTCAGGTATTATTTTGAGAGCCAGGAGTAGAGAAGTGAACAAAATAGATAAGACCCTTGCTTTTATTGAGCTTATTGACTATAGAGTTTTTAGAAGTTACCAATACCTAGGATGTCTTACCTTCCTGACTCACCAAGAGAATCATATATTATATATAAAATATATAATGCTTCTCAGTAGTTCTGCCATTTTGACATGTAATTTATAATTCTGATAACTTTTTAAGAAATTTTGAGTGAAACTAGGGTAAAGAACACCTATAACACAAATAGATATAAAATATAATGCCAGTAACAGTAAGTGGGATGAAGCAAAATAATGCAGGCCAAAGGAAAAAAACTGGCAGGGACTGCTATTCATGTGCATATCAGGGAAATACTCAGGGGCCACTATGGGGATTTCATGCTTTCATTTAAGAGTGATGGTGCCTGACCTGTGGTGGTGCAGTGGATCAAGCGTCAACTTGGAACGCTGGGGTCACTGGTTCAAAACCCTGGGCATGCACATATAGGAGTTGATGCTTCCTACTCCTCCCCCATTTCCCTCTCTCTCTCTCTCTCTCTCTCTCTTCTCTAAAATGAATAAATAAATAAAAACAATTTTAAAAAAGAGTGATGGAAGAACATTGCAGGAATCTTAGTGAAAAGTAATAGGATCTGATGTAGGTTTTGTGGACGTCCCTCAGACTGCTCTGTGGAGAATATGCTGTAGAAGAGCAAGAAAAGAAGCAGCAAAACAAGTTAAGAAATGCAAGAAATGATGATGCCTTTGAGGTGGGTGGTAGCACAGGGAATCATGACATATGACTCAATATGTATTATGACTGGAAGAGAGACTATGTCTTTATGGATTGGACATGATGTAAGGAAGTCAAGGATGATTCCAGGATTTTAGATCAAGCAGTGAAGTGAGCATAAGAACGGTACTCACAAATCTTAGAGTTTCATGTTTATGTATTTACATCAAACTGAAAAGATAAAGAAGATAGGTCTTCAGTGGTAGAGCATCGGCCTGGTGTGCGGGGGACCCGGGTTCGATTCCCGGCCACGATTCCCGGCCAGGGCACACAGGAGAAGCACCCATTTGCTTCTCCACCCCCCCCTCCTTCCTCTCTGCCTCTCTCTTCCCCTCCCGCAGCCAAGGCTCCATTGGAGCAAAGATGGCCCGGGCGCTGGGGATGGCTCCTTGGCCTCTGCCCCAGGCGCTAGAGTAGCTCTGGTCGCGGCAGAGCATTGCCCCCTGGTGGGCAGAGCGTCGCCCCTGGTGGGCGTGCCGGATGGATCCCGGTCGGGTGCATGCGGGAGTCTGTCTGACTGTCTCTCCCCGTTTCCAGCTTCAGAAAAATACAAAAAAAAAAAAAAGATAGGTCTTGGTGTTATAAAATAGAATGGTGATATAAACGGTCCAGAGTTCTCCTTCCCATGTATATATATAATCTTAATCATATGGACACACAGCATATACACATTTTTGTGTAAGAGCATGTGCAGCTATAAAATGTTCTTAAGTGTAAGGAACTTTTTCTTGCTCCACACTAGAAAACAGTGACAGAGAAAAGACTAGAAGACCATGCTGCATATGTACTACATCCTGGTTTCATCGTTATGAATTGGAAAATTCTTTGAGTTCCTAAAACACTAGGAAGAACTAATAAAATGAAAATACCATCAAAGATGTACATGAAACCTTGATCATATCAATAAATTTCAAACAAGTAGAAGCCTTGAGATAGTAAAGGCATTTTAAAATCATTTTTGTCTTAATGTTAAAGTTGCCATTTCTATTTGATAAAAGCTAAATAATGGTTGAGCTTCATTTCTGTGCTTACTTTGCCATTCAGTGTCATATTTCCTCATGTTGTCCCACACATCATTGTAAACTTGAAAAAGCTACACATTTTAACCTCAAATCATTCATAATGTCTTCAGCAATTTGTGCTTTATCATCTCCAGTTTGTTTTTAAAGGCATTCTTCATGTAAATACTCATTTTAACATAAATCTTTGACTATTAATATTAATTTTCATTTACTGAGTATGTGGCTATCACATATTCTAGTTATAATTAAAGAGCTAATGCTGTAAAGCATGCATTAGAATTCCTGCTTTCAGATGATAAACTGAGGGACTAAATAAATAAAAAGTTCCTATGTTACTTCTAAAGTTTTTTTTTGCTATTTAAGATTTTGAGTCTATATTTTTAATTATTTTTTCAATTCCTTTTTTTTTTTGGCAGTAAAGCACAATAGATTTTGAGGAAAATAATCCCAATATAAATCACCTACAAATAGTAAACAGAAGAAAATTCAAGGAAAAAAATCGTCAGACTCCAAAATTAAGAATGCCTTAAGAAGGAGAAGTAAATCATAAAAACATTCTTATCTTGAGTGGCCTAGTTTGGATACAACACATTCTTGAAGGCAATAGATAGAACACTAGGCCCAGAAAAAGTGAAAGATTGAAAGAATTATTTGCTGTGGTAGGAGACTCTGACAAGCAACTCTCTTGGTAAGTAAAACAGCAAAAATACTCCTCCCACACCGTGGCAGGTTGGCTCAGTGGTAGTAGAGCATCGGCCTGGAGTGCAGGAGTCCCGGGTTCGATTCTCTGCCAGGGCACCCAGGAGAAGCGCCCATCTGCTTCTCCACTCCTCCCCCTCTCCTTCCTCTCTGTCTCTCTCTTCCCCTCCTGCATCCAAGGCTCCATTGGAGCAAAGTTGGCCCCGGGGGCTGAGGATGGCTCCATGGCCTCCACCTCAGGAGCTAGAATGGCTCTGGTTATGGCAGAGCAACGCCCCAGATGGGCAGAGCATTGCCCCCTGGTGGGCGTGCTGGATGGATCCCAGCCAGGTGCATGAGGGAGTCTGTCTGACTGCCTCCCCATTTCCAACTTCAGAAAAATACAAAAAAAAAAAAAAAAAAAAGAATAAAACTTGCTTGTTTAGACCAGACAAAAATTATTAGACTAAATAAAAGACAACATAGCTTAGCTTTTTGCTATTTATAAGAAAGATGTGTAGAACATAAATAGACTGGAAATGAAAAGTCAAAGGACAAAAAAGATATATAAGGTAAATTCTAAACAAAAAAAAATCTGATATGTTTATATTAATACCAAAGATAAAGTAGTATAACAAACCAACAACAAAAAAAAATAGTGGAGATGAGTCACACAAATTGATATGTTTTAATTTAGCAGAAAGTTATGAATGCTTAATTTTTATGATTTTATATTACAATTATAAAGAAATTAAATAAAAAATTGACACAGTTATTAGAAGAAAATGACAAATATGTCTTTATAGTAGCAGCTGTTAGCATAACCTTTTGGTAAGTGTAAGATCATCCAAACTTAATAAAAAAATGTTAGGAAAGTATACAGATGGTGTGAAAAATTATGACTGACACTGTATTAATGGCCATAGATGAATGGTATTTCTCTGCCATAAATACACTCAATAAAATTAGTATCTATTTATTCTAAAAGTTTTAAAAACTGAAAAAAAGATAAATACAAAAAATTCCCCAAAATCTTAAACTTATAAAGAGCATGTAATAAAGACAATAATAAATATTGTCCATAGTGAAAAGCTGAATGTATTTCTTTTGGAACTTGACACATATTTGTTATCATTACTTCTTTTCAAAATTAAAAAAAAATATTTTACCCAGTATAATATGACAAGATAAAGAAATAAGTGGTATAGATGGTTCAAGAAGTATCCAAATGGTCATTATTCACAAATAATAACAATGATCTACATGCAAGCATAAAAGAATTTACAAATTCTTAATGAGAATTAGTGATTGTTTAGCAAAGTTGCTGGATATAAAATCAATGTAAAAGAAAACAATTGCATTTTTGTAAAGTAGCAACATTACACAACATTAAAAATCTTAAGAAAAATGACAAGGTAGCATTTAAAAATTAATGTTTTAAAATATTTAGAATAAAATAATTATAATGCCTGACCAGGTGGTGGTGCAGTGGGCATCTGCCTGGGAGGTTGAGGACCCAGATTCAAATTTCGAGGTCGCCAACTTGAATACAGGTTCACCAGCTTAAGCGTGGGATTGCAGACATGACCCCATGGTTGCTGGCTTGAAACCCAAGATCTCTGGCTTGAGTAAGGGATCACTGGCTTGGCTGGAGCCTCCCGCCCCTTCAAGGCACATATGAGAAATCAATCAATGAACAACTCAAGTGCTGCAACTATGAGTTGATGCTTCTCATCGCTCTCTTTTTGTCTGTCTGTCCTGTCTATTTCTGTCTCTCTCACCAAAAGACATACCATATTTCCCCTTGTATAAGACGGTCCTTGTATAAGGTGCACCATAATTTTGGAGCTCAAAATTTGAAAAAGAAATGTATTACATAAAGTTACTGAACTCAAGTTTTATACATCATAAAATTCATACAACTCCTCATCACTGTCAAAATTCCCATCTATTAGCTTGTCCTCATCTGTGTCTGATGTCGAATATATCTACTTACAATGAGCACAAAAACAAGCGGAAAAAAGTGGGAAATACAAGTAAAAAAATCTATAACCACTGTATAAAATGCACAAAGTTTTTTAGACCCTAAATTTTTCAAAAAAGGGTGTATCTTATATGTGGGGAAATACAATATGTGTGTATGTGAATGCTTAGATAGATAGATAGATAGATAGATAGATAGATATAATAAATCCATTAGATTTTGAAAAGTTCTTAAGAAGCATTGACAATTTTTAAAGTATTTTTTATTTTACTGTATTTATTAAAAGGTGCCAAAGACTCATGACAGAAAAACAATGAAAGCACTTAAATCAGTAAGAATGAAATCTTTACTACCTTACTTCCTTCATTGAATATTATTTTATTTCCAGAAATAACTGTATTTTAGTGGAACAAAATTTCCGGAGTAAAAACACCTAAATAACTAAGACTAAAATCTGTATGTATCCAACTCTTAGTATTCAAGAGAATTTCATTTCCTCAGATCATTGCATTTCAATGTCATCAGCATTGTTATTTTTGTGGCAGAAGTTTTTGAAAAGAAAGATGACATAACTCTTGACTCTTTTCTGTGTCTGCGCAGGCAAAGATCTTTGGGTTTCTACTGTTATTGTGCTGGTGGTGGTTCTGGAACCTGAGCAGAGTCCTTGACATTTGTCTGATTCAAATTAAGCCCAAACCATTCACACAAATAAAATTACCTTGTTTTAATTGTTTGTGTATCTGTAACCATTTAGCTAAGTGTTTACAGTTTCTCCCCACACTTATTCGCTAGATGAATCCTAAAGCTGATTTATCAGGGGGATATTAAAAAGGCTTAGTGTTTTAAAATGCAGATGCAAATTTCCCCACGTGGAGGGCCCAATCGGCCTGTTCTTGTGTAAATGAGAGTTATGCTGCTAAATCCCACATAATGAGATTAGCAAATATCTTGTAAATTAAAGCAAGGGATTTTTAAAAGTTAATATATTGCTTCCCTGATAGAATACATTTTATGTTTAAAACATTTTAATAAAAAAAATCTTAACAAACACCAGAACAATAATTACACAAATAACAAATTAAAGAGTTGAGCTATATAAAGGCTTTCACAATCACTGGGGATCAATAAACATTACAGTGAAAGAGAAAACTATTTAATGAACTAACAAAATAAAATAGCAGGAGTATTAGGGACTAGTAAATGTTATTAATTTTATTATATTCATCTTTGAAAGTATGTCATGCATTCTTGTCTTGATATACTGTATTGTTTAAAGAAAAGAATAATCATAGTCATGGACAAAGACAGTGAATTCTCTTACATTGATCATATTAATAATACTATTTAAAAGCACTATATTTCAAAGAAAATTAGCTTCTATAAACCAGTCCCAATATAAAAATGATTAATTCTCTTTAATTCATAGAATCACCCTTGTTAAAATTTAGAATAAAATATTTGACTTACACAGATCATTTCCCATGTAAAGCTACCTGGATACATGACTTATCAGTGAAGAACATGCCAGAAATAATTTGAGGGGAAAAAATCCAAATACTAAAACTTTTAACTATCTCATCATATATTTATCTCCTCCTAAAATAAAAAAAATAAAATGTCTCTGTATACAGTATGTCATTCATGTTTCTTAGTTGAAGCAAGAATGCAGGATTTACTTTTGTTTACTCATTTTTTTAAAAAAAAATTCTTACTGCTAATACTTCTAATGAACTATAAAATAAAATAAATCCATATAAAGTTGTAAAAAGTCTTTTACAGAATGTTTGCACAGCCATGTTACACTTAATCAAGTTTATCACTGTATTCAACTCTGTATTTACTGTCAAAGGAAAGATTCCATCATTATCATGAAATGTAAAAATGCTTCAAGCTCCCAGAACCTGACAATTGTTAATCTTTAAAACCTCTCTTTACACAAAACTTGACAGCTATAAGCTCATTTCTTTAAAAAGGCAATATACATTGATGTATTAGAATGGTAAATTTAGATTTCTGAGCATAATATGTGCATTAGCATAATATAATTGCTTCTGCCTTTAGGGTAGCCAATGAGATTGTGCAAATGCACCTATTCATAGAGCTCTTGAAATGATTTGGCACTAGGGAGTTATAGTGAAACAATCCAATTTCACTTTTCTACAAATGAATTATGGTCCAAAAATCAAAAAAGTCTATTAAACTTTTAAGAAACACTTTTTAGTCTAGACGCAAAAACATAATTCATAAAACATATTGCTAAGTTTTTATATCTCATATAGTATAACCTTCACATTGAACCCAGCCCCCAAAGAATCTGAAGCTGTTCAAATTCTAGGTATTTACAACATTTAAAAAAAATAATGACTTTATAGATACTAAACTTTATATTGAACCAAAATTATCTCACACTATTCTTCACATTAAAGATTAGGTGTTTCCAAAATGTCAATCAGCTACACAAAACAAAGTTAAAATAACTATTTTTACTGGATTAATACTACTCCATCATAGTTTTTAAAACCCTTATTAAGATATATTGATTGGTTCAGTAAATACCTAGAGAAAATCTTTCAAGTTTTCAGCCACTGTGCTAATTCCTGGGAATCAAAAGTTAACCAGATATCATCTGAACTCTTTGAGCTCACAATCAATCCCAATCCAGTCAGTAGAACCAAGATAGAAAAGGTATGAAGAAGGTAAATAAACCGAGGATTAAACTGAGAAAATAAACCAAAGTTTTAATCTGTGCCTATCTGGAATCATGTACTGAATTCTGGTTTTCAATTAACACTATTTGAATATATCACTGACAAGAGATAGAAAATATTTTGTCCTTCTTTGTACTTTCTGCAAAAAACTAAGTTGCAGTTTTGGAGAAGAGAGTTCCATTTTCCCAGTAGTGACATAATTAAAGCAGATGGTTCATTGAACCAAACAAAGTATTATCCCTGCTCCACAGCGACATGGTTCTCATTTTGACTGATTTACTGGTAAGAACTGAAAGATGAAGGAAGAGATGGGGATATGGAATTTGGATTGGTTGATTTAAGATCGACATTTTTCCTTTTCTATTGTATGGATTTTTAAAAATTATTTTTACTTATTTACTCATTTTAGAGAAAACAGACAGAGAGAGAGAGAGAGAGAGAGAGAGAGAGAGAGAGAGAGAGAAGGGGGGAGGAGCAGGAAGCATCAACTCTCATATGTGTCTTGACCAGGCAAGCGCAGGGTTTTGAACCAGCAATCTCAGCATTCCAGGTCGACGCTTGATCCATGGCACCACCACAGGTCAGGCCTGTATGGATTTTTAATGGCAGACTACAAGTAAGACTCTGTCTCTACTTCCAATGTATTTCTTTTCCTAAGGTATTGGAGTCCTCTACACACACACACACACACACACACACACACACACACACACCACACAGTTAAACTAGTGGCCAGCATAAGTTGAATGTATAAATTAAAATATAACCTTAAATATAAAATTTTATCAACTATCCTTCTCTCCTTTATATTGTTCCTAACTAAATTCCATAAGCAAGCAAACAAAAAAACAATTTTTCTTATTCCTTTTAATTCCTTACTTCTCAATTTAACCTTCAAACTACAGTTATCTGGCTTCTTCTGACTTCTGCCTCTACTGAAATGGCCTGAAAATGTCCACCAACTACATAACTGCAAACCTTCTAAATATGATGAATATTGTTTGTAACCTATCTTAATTTCATTGATTGTGGCTTATGATATTGCTGACCCATTCTTCTTTGAAATCATCTTCTGCTTTTGACTATAGGAACTTGAAGAATTACTGATCTTATTTCTTCTCTAGCAATCTCCCATTTCTTTAGCTGGTTTCTCTTTCTATACACATCTCTCAAATGTTCTTGCTCAACAGGGATCAGTCATAGTGATAGTGGAGCCCAAAAGTTAGATATTTGGCTTCAATAATAGTAGCTTTTTAGTTGTAATAAATAGGAGATAAGTAAGGGTTAAGAAATAGTTTAATTTGCTTGCTATTCTCTCCTAATGGCTCCCTGGCCTTTACTTTGAAATGCAGGCAAAAGTTTACTTTGCAAGAATGTCCTGAAAAGCTTAGGGACCTGACAATTAGGGGAGTTTAAATCACAATAGTTGTTTGTAAAAGCCTAGCCACAGGATTTACTGTGAAAAGTTAAGCTCTATAAATTAATTAGAAACTTAGTTCACCAATCCTAAATGTTTACTTTGTATCCTAAAAAAACAGGGAGTCTTTTCTCAGACAATTCCCAAAGGCAGATGATCCCAGAAGTGCAAGGTCTTGGCTGTTCCTGGGAGACATCTGACTCTAGCTATGTTGAAGATTTACCAACAACCCCAGAGAGGACCATGTTAATTGGCTCTGTGTTACATCAGAAGAACTTTCAGAAGAAACATTCCTGCAACTTAACCCCCACCTCTTGCATATTGTTTCATGACTAACTGCAGGGACATTTTTTGTGCCTTATACCATTACTAAGAGCCCTGACCTTATAAAAACTACCAGCACCAAAACAGTGTTAAACTAGTTCTTTTAGACAGGGGTCCCCTGCCTCCTCACGTTACTACAACTTGAATTAAAGATGCTCTTATACCTACTTGGTCCCTGTAGCTTGTGGAATTGGCAAAACAGGGTGATGGAGAACATGAATCCCAGCTTGTTCCAGTAACAATAGACTTTATTTTTCTACTCATTTTATGGATACTTCCTAGATTCAAGTACCATTGGTCTGAAAGTTGTGTTCTTTCACTTGCCAGTTTATTTTTGTAATATTTAAAAAAGTTATATTGGGTTCAGAACATATGAATTTATTTCCCGAGCTCATTTCTCTTCATTGAGTATTAAATACAAATATCTGTCAGATCATGGCTAGCAAAATGTGTTTCATGGACAGACCATCATACCATCTCCCACATGCTGACTGGAACTTGAGAATCTCAGGCCACACTTCAGATCTGCTGAACCAGACTTGAACGTGAAGAAGACTCCCCAGTGATTTGTATATACATTATACTTTGAGCAGTTATGTATTCAAATTTTCCATCAACACTTCACACTTATAAAACTTTCCCACCAACATATTCAACATTTCCCTCCCTGCCTTGATTCCAAATCTTTCTCCTCAAAGTTCTGTCCTAATAATTGGTTCCAAAAATCCATTCAGCTAACCAAACCAGTTATCTCCGAGATTTTTTCACCCTACACATCCAGTCACTGAACCCTATTTAATCTACCGCTTAACCAGTCCTTAAACTCTTTCTCTTTTTATCACAGCAGAGCAGTAATCCAAGTCTTCATCATCTCTTATTTTAGCTATCTCAAGCTTTCAAATTGGTTCTGTCTCCCTTGTTCTCATGTCTTTGACAGTAAAATGGAATTGTGTTTCAAAAGTATAATTATTATTTATATTCCTCTGATTAAAGATTTTCACACAAACATATCTATTTTCAAATAGGCATAAGTAGAATCCACATGTTTTCGATCAGCAGATCTGATAAAATAATATAAATAAATGTTTATAATTATTCCTCTCTGCTTAAAGGATAAAGACAAATAATCCGGCACCTAATTTACTTCTGATCCCTTTACCCACAAATTTCAGTTTCCTGAACACATCACACTGGGTTTGAATCATTAAGTCACTCACGTCACTGTCTTTAAAAACTCGGGTACAGTTATGTAGAATGCCTTCCCTCTACCCTTTTAAATCAGGAATATACCTATTCAACCTTCAAGAGTTCACTCAAATATTTCTGTTCTTGTCAATTATTATAACCTTCTCCAAATAAACTTTATCACTTTTTTGCTTTACAGCCCCACTGTACCCTACACATCTTTATTATAGCAGTTGGAAAAGTGCAAGAGTTTCAATGTTTGTTTTCTTTATTAAGACATGAACTCTTTGAAGGCAATATAAAACATGATTTATATTTCCGACTTAAGGCCTGATGATCACAACAAAATTTTAAAAATAAATGAAATAAAATAAAATGTGAAACAAATTTGAACAATTATAAAAATGAGAATTCAAGTATGAAGCAGCATAAATATCTCTAAATATATTCAAGGTAGTTCAAGGTATTCAATAGTTCAAGGTAAAGAAAATTGAGGCAAATGACCGGTTAAAAAAGATATCAAGGAATCAATTATTTAGATTTTTATGCAAAGACTGATTCTATAAAAATAATTTGAAAATACAGAAAATGGACCAGTGTAAAAGAAAAAGGGAACACATGAGAAAGACATTCATTAAGAGAGAAGGAAGAAAAGGGAAACAACTTCAGTATCGTTTTGTATGCTGAAGATGATAGAAAAAAAAAACATGGAGGGGCATGCTTAGTTAGCAACTGGAATGGCCATATGAGCGCACAGTGCTGGATCATTAAGTCTGTGGCACACATAGAATGGATCATTAACAGTCTATCAAGTATTGTGTGCCTATAACAGAGTCATTTTGATGTGTTTATTGACAAGTAATGCTGTTTCCTATGGAATTTTAAGCATATTTCATTGAAAAATATGGGATATTTAACAGAAAACAATGAGCCAAGTTAAAAAAAAATCAAACTTTATAACTGCACTTCAAAAGTTATATGCAACAAAATGGAAAAGTATTTGAATAGCATGGAATAATTTTAAGAATAAAAACACATTTCAAGAGATCCTTAGTAACATCCAGAAAATTATGTTTATGCATAATAATTAAAGAAATAATACTATCTGAAAGATAAATAAGTCAGAAAGTTAAAATATAGTAACACTATTCAGTCTTTATGCCTTATCTAATTTGGCAATTGTATGTATTTATATATAAAAAGCATGTGAATGTAATAGAATGATATTCATACTGAAAAAACATAAACCTACTATAAAAATTGTTACTGATTTTCTTCCCTTACACAAATTCTAAGTGTTAAGAGGTCACAGGTTCAAAACCCTAAGGTCACTGATGAGCGTGAGCTCTTTGGCTTGAGTGCAGGGTTTCTGGCTTGAGCAGGGGATTGTTCACATGAACCCAAGGTTTGCCAGATGTAGCCCAAAGGTTGCTGTTGTGAAAATCCCAACATCACCAAAGGTTGTTGGCTTGAGCAAGGGGACACTGGCTTGATTTGAGCCTGAGGTTTAATCCCAGGCTAACGCATGTAAAAGAGACAATCTTTGCACAACTAAAGTGAAATCAATTATGAGTTGATACTTCTCACTCTCTCTACCTATTTCTCTCTCTCTCTCAAAAAACAAATTGAAATGTGAAGCAGTACATCTTTGCAAAGAAGTGGTAAAAAAATATAAAGCCAGTCTTTATATAACTGCAAAAAATGTCAAATCCACATTTTCTAGAGCTCAGTCACAAATAAAAATCTACATTATAAAGTTCGCACATGTAAGGTCACAAGTAGGGATACCATAGACAGTAGTCTATGGGGTGTCATATTTAATATAGATTATCCTTAACATCCTGTACAAGAGCCTCTTAGAAGGACATGATGTTTTCATTTAAAATGTATGATAGTATATGATGTATGTTTCTTTATGGAGTAATAGAGTACTCTTATCAACTTTATGATCAAGATAAAGCAAGTTGGGCTCTTGTCAAATGTAATCACCACATTATTTAATACAAAAAGATTTTCTTTTCAAAAGATAAAATGAAAAAATATGTCATATATAATTGAAAAAATATTTGAACATTAATTAAAGCAATTATAGTTAGAGTCATTGACATTTCCAATTTTGGGGTTAGTACTCCATACCCTTGGAAAGGATGACTGAAATATTTCAATGCTCACAAGAATCACAAAAATGTTGACTAAAAATTCTACATAGTTTTTCTGAGAAAAGAGACACTGAACTTAGAAACAGGATGTGAACCAAATGAAGAAAAAGAAAGTCTTCATATAGCACACTTGAAACAATCATGTTCTGTGCATTGTTTTTTAAAATTAAGTCCTATTTTTTTCTATTACATCTGGTGTTTGTTTGTTTGGGTTTTTTTTTTTTTTGGGGGGGGGGTTTGTAGTTTACATGGAGCAATTGGAGTTGGATTGAAAGGCTTTTCTATTAACTATTAAGATAACCAGTCCTTGCCCTGGCCGGTTGGCTCAGCGGTAGAGCGTCGGCCTGGCGTGCGTGGGACCCAGGTTCGATTCCCGGCCAGGGCACATAGGAGAAGCGCCCATTTGCTTCTCCACCCCACCCCCTCCTTCCTCTCTGTCTCTCTCTTCCCCTCCCACAGCCAGGGATCCATTGGAGCAAAGATGGTCGGGGCGCTGGGGATGGCTCCTTGGTCTCTGCCCCAGGCGCTAGAGTGGCTCTGGTCGCGACAGAGCGACGCCCCGGAGGGGCAGAGCATCGCCCCTGGTGGCCGTGCCGGGTGGATCCCGGTCGGGCGCATGCGGGAGTCTGTCTGACTGTCTCTCCCCGTTTCCAGCTTCAGAAAAGTACAAAAAAAAAAAAAAAAAAAAAAAAAAAAAAAAAAAAGATAATCAGTCCTTTAAGAAGGAGAAGAGAGGAAAAACCAATACCCCGAGGATGCTTGAAAATTAAACCTTTCTTTGGTCTTAAAACAGGTAGTTTACATCAGTTTGGTAGAGTGACTGAAAGACCCTCCATAAAAACCCCCACTTGACTTAAAGGGGTGATTTTAAAATTATATCTCATAAAATTCAAAGTCTTACCTCAATGGAGCTACTTCAAGAGCCCCTGATGATGGGGAAGTGGAGGTGAAGGGGTAAACCTGATGCCAAGAAGGTGAGGAGGCCAAGCAGGCACGTCTCCACTATACTCAGGAGTTATTCCATTTATAATTGTACTGAATATTAAAATTCGGTTTAAGATTTTGCTTGAAAATTAAATGTATTTCCAGCCTCAAACATTATCACTAGAATTACCTTCTTAAAATTGACCTCCAAAAATGGCAAGTTAAGGGGAGAAAAAACATATTTACATTGTCACTACTTTCATTTTGTTACTGAGTAGCAAAATGGGAAAAACTGAAAATGAGAGTATAGCCAAATTTTATAGATAAGAAGAGGCTAAAAACGTCTTAAATAAAATCCTTCCATTTTTGAAGTTATAACATTGAGGTTCAGAGAGTTTTGAGGATTACAATAAGTCACATGAGTTAAAAGCCCTGCAGGATCCAGGAGTGAACAGGAGTGAAGGGAGAAGGACTGAAGCCCAACACAAGGACATTAACTGTCTCATATCATATATTCTCCGCCACTGGGAATACTGAAGAAGAAGAAAGGGAGCATTGTTTATGGAGTGCCTGCCACGTGATAAACTCTTTATGTGCATTAAAAAAATCAATCCCTATAGTCTAATGAAACATATTATTTTCTCAGGTTTCACAGAGAAAGAAACAGATTTGAATGGATAAAGTAACTTATTCAAACTCACAGAGCTAAAATGTAGCAAAGCTGGTAGAAAAACTCAGTATTATTTGACTTCAAAACACTTGTTCATCTACATTAATAGAAAGTATCCTGCATGGAGACTACTAATTTCTCAAATGTGTTTTTTTTTTATAACTAATTCAAGTCTTTTAAGATAGCTGGGTTTGATACTTTAAAGCTGTAACAGCTAGATTCTATGTGTATGAGTTAATTTTGGCCAAAACCGTTATAAAAATTCTAAATAATTGAAATGCAACTGGAGAAGACTAGAAGCTTGGAATCAGAGGAAGCAGGGACCAAGGAAAATTTAGAGCACAGAATAAGGACTAGAGTAGAAAGCTGAGAGGGATGTTGGCCAGCTTCAAAGTTACATTTAATCTGACCTTCCTTATAGTTTCTCTAGTCTTGAGAGGGCAGAGAGAAAGCTATCAATAAAATACTTTAGGAAAAATCTTCATCTTTTTTGTACTCTACTTAGTACTGAGTCATTTCTGGACTATAAGGTACATATTCTTAAAAAAGACACCAGAACACACCTTCATAGTTGACTTTCATCAGTTTCTTTCATTTATTCACAAATTTAAAGATTTTTTTTTAATTTTTATTTATTCATTTTAGAGAGGAGAGAGAGAGAGAGGAAAGAGAGACAGAGAGAGAAGGTGGGGAGGAGCTAGAAGCATCAACTCCCATATATGCCTTGACCAGGCAAGCCCAGGGTTTTGAACCGGCGACC
This sequence comes from Saccopteryx leptura, assembly GCF_036850995.1. NCBI lineage: Eukaryota > Metazoa > Chordata > Mammalia > Chiroptera > Emballonuridae > Saccopteryx > Saccopteryx leptura. Next base: position 146,205,735 of record NC_089505.1, read on the forward strand.
TCAGCATTTCCAGGTCGAGGCTTTATCCACTGCACCACCACAGGCCAGGCCATTTATTCACAAATTAAAAAGGTCATTTCACACTCACAAAATGTTTTTAAAAATGTTTATTAATCACCCAGCAATATTTTGCATATGTATATTTTATTTTAAAAAGCACCTTGGTTATTTAATATTAATCTTTTAAACAAACTTTAGTAAATAAGGGTACAGGCTATAAAATCTGGCCACATTGACTAGAATCACTTCCTACCTGTGTACTCTTGGGCAGTTTGATTAAACACTCCCAGATTCAATTTCCCCATTTATAAAATGTAAATAAATAAATAAATAAGTTAATAAATATATGCCTTAATTGGTTTGTTACAAGGATTAAAAATTTTAAGAACTCACATATTTAGAACGGTGTCTGGCACATACTAATTGCTATATGTGTTAGTCATTATTATTATTATTAAAAAGTATTCTTAAAAAATATCAAAATTTTCAAAAGTTTCAACAGTTACTCACCTATCAAAATTTTATTACAATGTGTTAGATAAGTTCAAATATAATGGGAAGAGAATTTCTGAAGGCAAAAATATTAAACTTCAGGCTTTGCCACTATTATAAATTAATGTATTTATTTAAGCAACTGTGAAATCTATTAATATATGTATGGAATATGCCTGGCATGATAAAAGGAACTGTACTATTTCAGTAATCACATATTTTATTGAAGAGCCTTTGGGCTATTTTAATATTCAAATCAGTTGAATATTTAGCAGTAATAATGTAAGATTAATATTTGTACAGGCACTTGCTCCTTTAACAGCAAACATTACAGTTAAGCTATTAGACTGCAATGATGGAAAGGTTTTTGTAAGTACTGTCAAAGGGAGGTTTTTACAGGTTAGACTTTTATACAGATACCGTGTATTTCCATAAGTGATGTCGTTTCTTAATGTATGAAACGTTTATCATCAATTTTCACATATTTCACTTTTAAATAAATTCATACACTTTAAATTTTAACCGCATTAACATAGGCAGTCATTTTATGATCAAGTGGCTAGTTTTAATCATTTAATTTGATTTTTTAAAAATTCACTGAATTTTTGAGACATCAAGAATACAGGACATCTAACTGGGTTTCTGGTCATAACAGCATTTTAGAACCTGAATTTTTAAAAATTTATTTATTGATTTTAGAGAGAGAGAAAGGGAGAGAGAGAGAGAGAGAAAGAGACAGAAACGTCAATCTGTCTCTGCATCTGCCCTGACCAGGGATCCAAACAGCAAACCCTGTGTATCAGGATGACGCTCTAACCAACCAAGATGTCTGACTAAGGCTAAACCTGCATGTTTATAGTCTGTTAATGTTTATCCCTGTGTATACTGCCTTGTAAAAGCACAGATCTACGTGATTTTTTTTCTATATACAAATTTTATTTCATAATATTAATACAACACTCCAGGCAGTGCTTTTCTGGGGGATTATTACATGTCCCCAAACAGGACAAAACCACCAGGACTCACGGTTTGAAATACCCCCTAAGGTATGCTATAATGACCCAGAATCATTGCCCTGACATGATTTATTGTCTAATTTTCACTTTTTGTCTCTAAACAAGTAAAACAACAAAATGCTCTCCTCTGGAAAAGAATGCAAATTTCAACTACTGTTTCAGGGTGATGGAACAAATCTGAGCAATATTATTTTCTTGTATTCATTTTTAAAGTGAAAATGGCACAGCAGCCGTGTAGCAGCGGCACCCTTGAACACATGCAGAATGAAATGACTTTTTTTTTTGCTTTTCATATAAAATTAGCTACAATGTACACTTACTTAAAAACAATTGGCCATTTACAAGACCTAGTGGTACTAGCCAAAAGCACACAGGTGTGTTTCGTTCTTGCAATATTGTTTTTTGTCTTTAGCCCTTGGAAAACACCAGAAGGGGTTCTATTGTGCATGCAGGTGTTATCACCTACTGTGGAGTAGAAATCCTTTTAGATGAGTAGAAAAGAGAAGAGTGTTTTGAATACTTACTTCCTGGCTTGCCATTAATTAACTTGGTTGGTCCATTTTGAAAAAAATTACATCCTTCACATATCTCAGTTTCTCTCTTCTGTCAAATGTATTCTGCTCCCTTCTCATCCACAAAACTGTATTTTGTCACATTCTATTGCACTTAATCTAAAATAGTTAAGGCAGGCAAAATATGTTTTTGTTCATAAGGAACTGGAATATTGGCGAACAATTGCTGTTACCTCTCTGAACAAAAATCCTCTTAATAAGTCAGCAGAAGTATTTACTTTTTCTAGTCCTTATTGTAGAATGACAGACAGTAAGCAATCGTAGTGTGGTTGATGATAGTTTACAAATAATTTTCATAACAGTTCGAGGACTGAAACTTATGTTTCCTCCAATCTTGCTAGACTAAGTATCGTCTCCTTTTGTTTATAGATATAGATAGGGCTCAGGAAGTTTGAAAGTTTGGAATCTAATAAACAAAGTGAATGGAGGAACAGAATAGAGGCAGAGGTGGGGTCACAGGGAGCAGAAGGACAGCTGTCAGAGGGAAGGGGGGTGAGAGGATGGGATCATAGAAGGTGAAGGGGGAGTTAGGAGGAAGGGTAAAGGGGGTGTAATCGGGGATATGGGGTTGGGGGTGAGGGAGTTATACCGAGTGGGACACTTGAATCCATCCATGTTAATGCAATAAATTAAAATTAATAAAAAATTAAAAAATATATATATAAAAAGAAAAATTTAAACAGTTAGTAACTCTTGAAGTTCAGACTCTAAAGCCTATTTTTTAGAATTTGTGTCTACAGTTATTTTTCTACAGATGTGGGTGAGAGTGGCAGGGATGTCAGTGACACTGCTGGGAAAGGTTACTCAGGAAGAAAATATGTAAGGGTTTGAAGCATTTTACAAAAATGAAAGCCATTACCATGAAATGATAAAGTCTCTGAACCAGAGCTAATGCTTACTTGTCATTAAATTGCCACTAAAACTGGCCTTAATTACAGTTTCTGTATTTTTTTTTAGATTTTATTTATTCTTTTATTTTTTTATTTTTTATTTTTTTAGAGAGAGAGGAGAGAGACAGAGAGAGAGAGAGACAGAGAGAAGTGGGGGAGGAGCAGGAAGCATCAACTCCCATATGTGCATTGACCAAGCAAGACCAGGGTTTCAAACCAGCAACCTCAGTGTTCCAGGTCAACGCTTTATCCACTGCACCACCACAGGTCAGGCCCTACTTACTGTTTTAATAATGGTTAATAGTTCCACACATTACAGATGAGTAGATTAACTTAATATGTAAGGAATTACATCATAGTTGAAATTTATTAAGGTACATGATTAAAAAGTTGCTCCTTCAAAAGACTATAAATGTATGATTCTTTAGATTCCATGTCAACAATTTACAAATTCTAAAATGGCCTTCTGATTTAGTATAAGTACATTTTAGAGAGTACTGATGTAATGCTGTTAGAAGAGAACTGTTTATAGCAATGTATCTTCCTAGACTGATTACTTATTCTATATAAATTATTTATTTATATAGAAATGAATCAGTATTGAAATCTGAAACCCCTACAGAAAGTGTAAAGTATTCCCAATAAACATTTAATATTTCTGACTGTCACAAATGTTAATATGGTTTTGTGTCCTCCCAGGCTATGGTACATAAAAATATGCACATCTACAAATTTACAATTAAAAGCTATATTAAATTACACAGATGGAAAATTAAATATTTATATTCATTCAAAATTGTGTTCTATTATTCAAGTATATTAGGATGTTCAAAAGGATAAAAATATTTTTAAACTGTTTCTCTCAGCTATAAATATTTGTATAAGAATATAAAAATTAAGAATAATGTAAATAGGTCAAATAACTGCAAATAACCAACAACAGTTAATTTTGTTTTATTTTTTGTTGTTGTTAAAGGACGGGGATAATTAAGTATATATTAATTAAACTGTATAGCAACAAATTAGAGAAAAACAATAAGATGAGAGTTTTTAATGCCTGATCAGGCATTGTACAGTGGATAGATTATCAGCCTAGGATTCTGAGGACTCAGGTTCAATACCCTGAGGTCGTTGACTTGAGCACAAGCTCATCTGGATTGAGTGTGAGGTTGTTGACTTGAGCATGGGATTATAGACATGAGCCCAAAGGTCCTGGCTTGAAGCCCAAGGTCGATGGCTTGAACCCAAGATCACTGGCTTGAGCAAGGGGACACTGGCTAAGCTGAAGCCCTTCAGTCAAGGCACATATGAGAAAGCAATCAATGAACCACTAAGGTGCCGCAACCATGAGTTGATGCTTCTCATCTCTATCCTTTTTTATCTGTCTGTCTGTCTGTCTCTGTCTCTTTTTTTCTCTTTCTGTCTAAAAAATAAAAATGAGCTTTTAAAAATTGATGAAATAAATCTTGTATTTTGTACTTACTAGGAAAATTGCTACTTTCTCAGGCACACATTAGATTTCTTTGATAGAACGTGGGTGATGGTGGTACTTGGACTCTGTATTCTTGTCTATGACAATATTCCATACTTCAATGTCTATCTTTATTGTAAATAAATTCACATCTCAGTATTTACTTTAAATAAATATTTATATCACCTCTGATATGTTAAGCATAAAATCCAGGAAAAAAATAATGAAACTGAGCCTTTTCACAGCCAGTGGCTCAATTGGTTCAAGTGTCACCTTCAGGCACTGAGAATAGCTCGATTGGTCTAAGCATTGGCCCCAGATAGGGGTTGCCAGGTGGGTCTCAGTTGGGATATCTGTGGGAATCTATCTCTCTGTTCCCAGTCCTCTCATTTAAAAAAAAAAAAAAAAAAAAAAAAAAAAAAAAATATATATATATATATATATATATATATATATATATAGAGAGAGAGAGAGAGAGAGAGAGAGAGAGAGAGAGAGAGACTGCAGAACAAAAGATTTTTACCAAGATAGATAGATATTTAATAGGAAATAATACAGTTTAAGATCATATTTGAGAAATGACCTTAATTTCTCAATTTGTTTTATTGAGCACTTCTATATTTTGCCACTACTAACTATTTATTTTATAATGTTGAATCCTTACAATGTGATGAAGTAAATTATTATTGTTATTTCTACTTCACAAAGAGAACACATTCATTTACTCCAGTCGTTGGTCTAATAAATAATAAAGCCAGAAAATAAACCTAGACAATTAGATATCAGAGTTCTTTTGACTACTTGTTAAGCAACCATGTTGAGTAAGTTCTTTGGATGGCATTTCTGCTTTTCAAACCTTAAATACAATTGCCTTGGTTATAATTGTTTGTAATTTTATACTACCTTTATTAAAGAAAGAAAACAATGAAATTAAATAGTTTTATATTTAAAATCAGTTTATAAACTATTTCTTATCTGTTTAAAGAATAATTTGATATGGACAACTGCTAACACATGAAAGTAATTTCATCATGAGCAGAACAGATATGAATTTTTATATAATACTATGCAATATATAAAAATACAACACATCTGTATTAATAAGTATACTTCCAGGATGTAATAATTGCCAAGCCACTGATTTTTATTTGCTCCCTGACCACCTATATATAATAAAGCACATTTTCGGGGGTATTTAGGATTACCACTCAAAGCTGCTGCCACCTGCTGGTAGTATTCCCTTACTATAAAAGAGCTCAGTTCCTTTGGTTAAGCATACTTTCTAGCACTAGCAATTCTTAGCTATTTTCTAAGTACTGTGTCCTCATTGGACAGACATTAGCAAAGGTGTCACATAATGAGTAAGAAGTATAGTAAGGTTTGAAAGGCTTTGGGTATGAATCTAACTGAAGCTGTTAACCACTATACTATAGTGGCTTCCTCCTAAGAAAAAAAATCTTTAAATAAGTCTGTTACATCAATAGTATTGAATGTTCTACAGTGGTAAATAAAAATGAGTTAGTTCTACACACACTGACACAGGTAAATATCTATGATATGGTGTTAATAAAATAAAAAAAGGTTGAAACATTATATACATAAGTAACATGGTTACATTTATTTAAATAATAAATTATAGATTAGTAGATTTCAGCTGAAATTGGAGCTGGGTATATTCTCATGGGAAGTTCATATTCCTCCCAATAAACCATGATGGTTTAATAAAAAGTAGTTTTCAAGGTCAAAGGAACTATTCAATAAGCAAGGGAACTATTGCTGAGATATTGTGTTCTGCCACTGACTATACAAACTTAGGTGTATTAAAAATTTTTTTTCTTATATAATATCTCCAAATGCAAATAATTTCTGCTAAAAAAGAACATTAGGGTACAAAAATGAAAGATATCTGGCTTTAAAAAGCTTGTAATCATTTTTTTTTTAATTTTTTTGCATTTTTCTGAAGCTGGAAACAGGGAGAGACAGACAGACTCTCGCATGCGCCCGACCAGGATCCACCCGGCACGCCCACCAGGGGTGAAGCTCTGCCCACCATGGGGCGATGCTCTGCCCATCCTGGGCGTCGCCATGTTGCGACCAGAGCCACTCTAGCGCCTGAGGCAGAGGCCACAGAGCCATCCCCAGCGCCCGGGCCATCTTTGCTCCAATGGAGCCTTGGCTGCGGGAGGGGAAGAGAGAGACAGAGAGGAAGGCGTGGTGGAGGGGTGGAGAAGCAAATGGGCGCTTCTCCTGTGTGCCCTGGCCGGGAATCGAACCCGGGTCCTCCGCACGCTAGGCCGACGCTCTACCGCTGAGCCAACTGGTCAGGGCCGTAATCATTTTTTAAATCACTTCATTTTTGAGCACCAATGATAATTGAGGTAAAGCATGAAAAGTTGTTTGTGTTCCAGAAACAACATTAGAAAAATATTATGGATGTTCCATGAGTTAACATATTATAATAAAATAAAGAGGTCCCAAGTAACACTGAATAATAGCCAATGTATATAAGACACTGCTAGGTTATTAGACACAGCTAGGTCCAACATTCAAGTCATTCCAGTATTGAGTAGAGGACAAGAATAATAAATTTAACAAGCATATAAGTCAGATTATGACAAATTCTATAATATGAATACAACAAAATAAAGTGTGAGTACATGGAAGGGAAATTTCCCCAAAGAATGAAGTCAGTAGAATCTGATGTAGACATTTAAAAATTGAGACATTTCCAAATAACAAGGCAAGAAAAAGCCACTCCAAATAAACAGAACAGAATCAATCAAGGCTTATAAGTGGAATAGACTGTGAAAAGTTCAGAAAACTTCAAAGTAAGCAATGGAATTATAGTACAGTATATGTTAACATGATAGTAGATGATAACAGTAATTGTCTGATGTTAAAGAACTGTAAATATTATACTAAGAAGGATAACTTCTTTCCTGTAAGTATGAATAAGCCATAAAGGTTTCTGATCAGGGAATTGGTATGGGCTTTTCTTCATTTCAAAGTAAACACCATATATCAACATAAATGGTGGACTTATGGATGTGGAGTAGCTATTGTGGATGCAAAGACAAGAGATCATGTTAGCAACAATAGAAAATCAAGCAAGAGAAAATATATGTCAAAGGCAGGCTCTTCTTAAAACTATATAATAAAAATAACATTTCTTCCAACTTTTAATTTTTCAAAATTAATATATTTTGCATTTAACAGTAATAAACCACTGTGGGTTGAAGAGTATATAACAATAAAATCCTTTGAGTTCCTGGATACCAGCTTAATTTTGTGATCAAGGTGACAAAGAGCATTTTGGATTTTTTACTATTCAGAATCCCTGAAGAATTTAAAACATAGTGGAGAGGCTCTCAGAAACTTAATAAGAAGAATGAATATATAAAACAATAAATATTCAAGAACTATCTTCTCATATTAAGTGCAAACAATAAGAATATGTCAAGAATATAAAAAGAATATCTTCAAATTCACAGAAATATGGAATTATTTTATGAGCACAGGGGTGTGAAGACTTATTTAGTTTTTATATAGACTGATAATTATCGGTAATTCTGGAGATATATTTAAGAATGATTTCCAGTGAAATAAAGTGTTGATTGTAGACATTTAACTCAGAAATGCTTATATATCATGAGGTAAAGAAAAAAAGAATATTAAATATAATTGTTGGACACATATGTAGCTGCAAAGACATAAAATGTTAAGACATACACAAATAATTTAATTTTCAATAATTTAATTTTCTAAACAATTAACTTATACCACATATATTTACACTTAACTATTTGTTATCTATAGATTCACTTTTACATATTGTCACACCTAAAATATATTCAGAATTTCTTTCTGACAAAGGCTTTGTCAAAGCCTTCCTCTGAATCCCACACAGAGGCACATGAAGTAGTAGAGGATTATACAAGCCTGATAAACACTTGTTACATTAGAAGAAAGAAAATTCTCACATGACTCTGCAATAGACAAGAGAATGACAGGAGCTTAGAATCACATAGAATAAACCATTCCACAGAATCATTCCCTACGAGGACTGCATTCACAGGGCACAGAAGCTGGCACTTAAGCGCCACTTAAATAAAAACACCTTCTTGAATAAATTGGCAACAATAGACCTCGAGTATAAAATGGAAACAGAATAGATGCTGATTATGATGAACTTATCAGCCTGCTAACCGTCGGCAGTCAAATTGGCAAGTGTTGTAAGAGCAGTAACAAAAAAATCAGAGAACAAGTCCATCAACTCTGAACCTTTTTGAAAAGAAAAAAATTGTGTGGTTGTGCCTGCATATGCATGCAAGAAAAAAGAAAGACGCAATGACTGTTATAAGGTTCATGTTACATATAAAACACGCTACCAAGTACATGCAGATAATGATATATGTAAAAGAAAACACCAATTGAAGTTGTCAAGAACATTTGAAATTTGCTTAAATATTCAATCGAACCCAAATACCATTTTGCAACTATTTCCAGGACACCATTTTTATAACTTTCAACATTCCTCTCTCCATTAATGAACATGGGTTAAGGTAGACCCAATCGAAGCAGTCCATTCTCTGGATATCATCCTAATAATATGGCTTCTATTTAGTTTTGTTCATATGTCAGTATGCTTTAAGTAGTTAATGTCCATTTATTGGAATTTGTTACAAAAGGGACATTTGCCAGAAAATTTCAACTTCCATACTGACAAACAGCACACAATTAATCCAAAGATAAATTAACAATAAAATAATTTAAAATATACTCCAGGAACACACACGTTTAACTTTGGTCATCAGTTTTTAAAAGCAATTTTGTAATAGATTGAATCCGAATTCTATTGACCCAATCAGTCATCCTTTATTTTCTTCTTATGTCCCTTTAGGTACTCTTTTAACATGTTTTATATTTCCTCTTTATGTATTTAATGCACAGTTAATATATTCATATATACTTGTAGTACTTTGTTGTTTTAATTAAAAATATTTTTATTATTTCTAACCCATCTTTTCTTTCTCCTACAGTTCTCCTTTTGTTTCCTGAAGTTGCATCTCTTTTAAATGGGATGTTTTCCTTCCTGAATCGTGTGCATATTTAAAAAAAAAGAACTAAAAAATTAAAAATGAAGTACCCCACCCCAGTGTTCCAAAAGAAGATGCCAAGTCACCTCATGTTATTGCTTCCAAGAAAGAAATCAAGCACTGATTCTGTGACTCTGGCTCACTCTCCATTTGAGGCTATACTATGACTGATGTTGAAGAAACTGGTAGAGGGAAATTTCTTTTTGAGAAATGGTCCAAGTCTTTAGGTACATTTCTATATCTCACATAAGGTGAAAGGGCCTTCAGAGCTCATAGTGTGTGATGTCTTTGAATCACAGGCACAAAGGCAAGATACTATGTCCACTTTATTCCTCAAATAACAGGGAAGGGTGAAGTGGCCATGTAAGGAATTCCCACACTTCCAGACTTCGTCAGAGCAAGGGGACGTGAGTGTTTGGACTATTTGTAGACCATAATAGAGAGCAAGAAGAACCTGGGATGACTTAGAGACATCTCACGTAAGATAACTGTTTCTTGGGTCATATTAAACTTAAAGAATTATAGAATGAAAGAGGACATCAAAAGAAGCCAGCCAGGGAATGCATTTTCTACATAAGAAAAAATACATTTGGATATTTCCAGTGCAGATATGAACAAATAAAACATTCAAGAAAGTATGAATTCTGAACAAGAACAGAGAACACTGATACCATATCACAATGTCACAAGTCAAAAATAACTTATTTTCTTCTTAATTCTCTTAAATCCATCTTCTCCAACATTAACTCTGGAAAGTTTAGAACTCACATAAGCACTAGACAAAAAAATAGAGAAATCAATGTCATCTGCCAATCCTCATATGCTCTTCCCACGGTGGACTACAAGTTCAAATCATGCCAACGTTGGAGATACAAATTTAGGAATTTTGTATGTAACACTTGCCAAGTAGTAATCAGTTATTTTCAACTTTTCTCACCTCATAGCACACATAAACTAGTTACTAACATTCTGAGGCACATCAAAAAAATATTTTGCTCATCTGACCAAAAAATAAATAAATAAATAAAAGGATAAATTTGATCCTTTCACATGAATGGCTACTGCTGTTGGCTGTTGTCATTTTTTTTTTATTTGACAGTCTAAGGAAAAGGAGGTCAATGCCTCTTATTAAATAGTCAAGTATTTCATGTCTTAAAATTTCTTGTGGCATACTGGTTAATAATTGCTGTATTATATACATTAGCTCCTAACATACCCGTGATTTCTGACTAAATGTGACCAGGGCACTTTTATTATCTTAGACATTACAGAAAATTTTAAAAATCTATCCTGGGTGTCACCAAACATGCCCGCTCACTGTAGCAGTTTCAAACAATCATGAGGGATAAGGTTGAGAATAAAAATGTTTTCTGCTGTGCTTGGCAGAGTTTCATTTTTTCAAAGCATATCTAGACATATACACATGAGTCTGCACTTACTTTTCTTTTTGGGGACATCTTGTCATGTGACATGTTCCTAAGAACACAGATCAGCTGTCCCGTCCACTACATCACCAACCTGGTTGAGGCTACAGAAGCTCCTTCTCTACAGTCTGCAGGTGGGCACAGCGGCCCTATATTCATGCCTGAGTTCTCTTCACACATTTTTCCCTGGTATTAGTAATACCTGGATTATTTCAAATGCCTCTTTTTGATCATCCAGTCTTTCCAATACCTTTTTTTAAATAGAATTTTTTGGGGTGACACTGGTTAACATAATTATACAGGTTTCAGGTGTCCAAGTCTACAACACATCACTGTACCCCATACTGTGTGTTCTCTGCCCAAATCAAGTCTCCATTGATCACCATTTACACCCCCTATACCCTCCTCTACGTCCTCCCCACACCTACATAGCTGTCTTTTAAGATTTCTAATACCTTTGTATATTATCTCCATAATCAAATTATCTGTTTAAAATAACTAACATTGCTTTTGTTATCCTAAATCAGCCCTGACCAAAACATTCACCAACTCTGAGTTATATCATATATGAATATATCTTATATTATATTAATTATATATAAATGTATGTATAATTAATATAATATATAAATAATACATTAATTATATATTCATGCATATTAATTAATAATAAATGCTGAAGGAGGAAATTGAAGCAAATGTACAAAGTTTCTTTGTACATTATTCATATTCACAAATAATTCTATAATAAATTTTGATGATCAATTTGCTTCAAATAAAAAAAGTAAAAGTTAAATTGAAGAGTCCTCTAAAATAAACTATATATTACATAATAGTGCAAAAAGCACTATTATGAGCCATACTGTCACATGTTTGCAGTTACATGCTAATTGAGGTTTATTTTTCACCTTGGCATAATTCTGACCTCGTTAAGCATAGCATAACTGCATTAGAATTCTTCAAAATTGAAATTTATTCTTTTCATAATTGGTACAAGAAAGTTCTTCAAAATCTCTGTTTTGATTTTAAAATAAAACCTATTAATAACCACTTGAAGTGCATCTTGGAAACAAACAATAAATACTATTTTAAAAAACTGTTTAGTGTTAGATCAAAGAATCTATTTAAAACTAGAAATAATCAAGAATAATAATTCTGCATCTTTCTTTATGTGTATTTGCAGGACATCCAAACATGCACTGCTTTATAGGTTCTCTATTATTAGCAATAGATCAAATTCAGTATCTAAAATGGAAGATTCAAAAGCAAATAGTGTAGAAAAAATTAGGAGAAAATTTATATACCTTTGTATGGACCTATCTACAAAAGATTTGAAATAATATCTTAAAATGGCAATATAAGTCCAAGGGCATTTTGTAGGACTGTGAGTAAATATAATTTCACCAGATGTGAATTAATTTGGCAGTAATAAAACCTGTTCAATTCTGAAATAAGACACTTGATAATAAAAAAACAACAATGGAATATCTAATGTTCTAACAGGGCAAATGGAGACAGAAAGATTCAAAGTGTCTTAAAAGAAGAAAATTAATGAGGAAGAAACCCCTGTATTTTTTATTGTCAAACAAGTCATTCAACCACAAAGTTTATTTGTACATACATAACTAATAGGCATAGCCTTAAGGAATATAAATGTCCTATCATTGAACAAAGAGTAAAGTTTGTGAGAAAGTATATATTGAAACAAACTCTAGGATAATAAATTTGACAAATGATAAAATGATAAAAAATAAATATTTTGGAGATGTGTCAAAAGAGGTAAAGCCAAGAGAACAAAAAAAGTATTGAGGAAAATAACTTTATATGTTTTTAATTTTAAGATATTTTTTGAGAAAAATGTAAAAAATAAATTGATTTTAGAAGTGATTCTTCAATTCAGTGACTTCAGCGGAGGTCATCACAACTCTTCAAAATAATAAATAAATTAGGAGTTCTAGATTATAGCCAGATAAGTTACCTGAAGTAGTAAGTATTTACTTTAGAATAAATTAAAACAGGTAAATGTTTAAATTTATTCATCAGTAAAGGAAATGATTCTTTGTTGTTTAAAACTTTTGACTATTTGGTAACCCTTTCCCCAATGGTAAAAAAAAGTAGTTACATAGAACTTTAACAGACTATGGTTTATTTTATCAGAATAAAAACAGTTGAAATGTGCCAGATATTAGCAAATGGAAGTATTAATTTTAAAAAAGGACATTTTCCAGAAAGAAACTCAATGTATAACAAATGAGTTCTAATAAAATGGTCAGAAGGTTTAAAATGAGAAAAAAAGAACAATGTTGAAGATAAAGTTATTGGAATGTTCTGACGCAGACTTGCTGGGGTGCAGTCTGTGACCTACCACCCCTCCTGATAGCTTTCATTTTTGAATAGGCAGAATGAAACACAGATTGCAAGAAAAGATTAACCGCCCTCCCACACTTCCCATCAAAAAACTCTGATTACTTTAAAGTGAGCATTCTTGTATTCCTGGCCTCTGCCCAAGTTCATTTTAAAGATTAGTTTCTGCTGTTTTCTCTCTCTTTTTTTTTTTTATACAAGTGATCTGTTCTTAGCCTTTTAAATATCACCTCAACCATTTCAGCAAGCATTTGAAACATAGAGGAAAGACGATATTTAATATTAATGAAATATTTAAAGTACCTCTTATAAGCCAGTATGTAAGTACAGTAAATAAAAAAATTGAAGCAGAAATAAAGTTAAAAATATAAAGAACTTTCATGTGACTCTAATGAGTAATTATGTTAGATCTCATTTTTTAAACTCAATTTATAATTTTTAAATAACATATAGTGATAAGAAATATGCACATTTTAATATAAACCAATGAATATGATAGCTTGATATCATATATCATTCTGTTAGTAAATATTAATTTTATAAATTAACAGTAATCTACTATAACTCCCAAAAAGCTTTCTAATGTTTAATAATAATAATAATATTGATATATATGATACTAAAATAGATTCCAGAATTATTTTTGATAAGTTGGATTTCATCAGCACTTATTTGAAATTCTAAGGTAGTATTCCTATTATAAGTAATTATTCAATCTTTATTCATTAAAGACATGAAAAAATAAGAAATTAAAATTTTTAATTTGACAAATCTATTAACAAGGGTTACTATTAATAGACTAATAAGCATTTTATTTATCATTTGACACTCAATATTTTTAACTTTTATTATATACCGATGGCCATTAAGTCTTTTTTCTCCCCTTGGGCAAATGAAATATTCTGTATAGAAGAATATAGCTCACCAAGTGTATGAACACTCTTCATTTGCAAAGAAAGAAAATAAAATGTGTTTAACCAGGCTCTCAAGGACCTCCAGAATCTAGCCACACATGTCACCTATGAGGCAGCCAAAATGGACCAACTACTTATTATTCCTTTGACTCACTTCTGCTTTTCCTGACTGGATGCTTCCACCTAACTCCAATGTCCTTCCCTATCTCTTATCTTCCACTTTTTTCCTCTGTTCAAAATCTAGCCATCTTATGCATCCTTGAGAACTCTACTAAACACAGAACTTGTTTCTTATAGCTTTATTTTTATTCCTTGCCAGAAGTGTTATGAATGGCACTGGATTCTCATAGAACTTATTCTTTGCTATAATTCATATTGTTATATAGTATGTTATAGGTGAAACAACCTTAGGTGTCATTTCATCCGTGACTCTTTTTATTTGTTTATTTTTGGCACATCAGAGAAGTGAAGCCAATATTTCATGAATTGCTTAAGAGCATATTGTTAGAGGCAAAGAAAGCCCACCCAAAACAACTGTATCCCTTCTACTTGCTTGCCTCCCTTTCTACCTTGTATTTTGAAGAGATCTGCAGGTAGTTCATCAACCCTTTAAATGTATAAGTTCCTTTAAGTTTCATATTTTATTAATATGTATTGAAACAGAACTTTTCCATAGAGGGCAACCATTAAATAATTACTGAGAGGGGTGGGATGGGGATAAACAAATTTTGATTCTACTAGGGAGCAAAAACTTCTCTAGAGATCTGATAAGGAATAAAAATATTTTAAAATGTTTTTTAGTCTTCCCCAAACTGCAGTGGTTAGTCCTGTGACATCTTCAAAGTGAAAGCATATTCAGAAGTTTAGTTCTTTTCTGTCTTTATGATATCCTGGAAATATCCTAAAAAACTAAATCAAACAACTGAACAACCTTAAACAAACAAACAAAAAACAACATCTCCGTGTAAGTATTCTCTGGTACAAGCTCTATACCACCTGCACAAAATCATATATGCTGATCTTTCATGCTAATGATGGAGCCAGCAAAGTAATCAGAAATCAGAGAGAAAATTAAGATACTGCAATTGTGTTAAGGAAATATATAAGATAATGAGGCAGAAAATAATTTGAGAGCTCACTTTAGATAAACTGCTCATTAAGATTTACCTGAAACTAATGTTTAAGCTGAGAATAGGAGAAAAAACTGAACCAAGCTCAGGAAGACTCTGAGGAAGTTTACTTAAGGCTGAGGAAATAGTAAGTGCAAAGATATATTTACATAATCTTAGGTGGTAGCAAGGCATATCAATCAGAATCTGAAATTTTCCATGGTTTTAAATAAAACAAAATAACCCTGTCAGGTAGTAGAATAAAAAGCTGTTTGCACACATTTTCAATTGGGATGCAGAGCACAACAGTACAGAGTATTTAGGCTCAAGCTCATTCCTCTGTGTTCCTTCCATCATTGTGCACATGGCTAATCCACACAACTTTAACCAGGCAGTAGGCTAAATATGGACATGTCAGTTTTCTCTATTAACTGATGAACTTTTTGTGGGTAAAAGACAAGTCTTAGTCATCTCTGTGTTCCAATTTTTAGCCTACTGCAGGAAGTCAATAAAAACTGAATTGTTGGTACATTACATTTTATTGTACTGCATAAACTAAGCTACAGTCCAGAAAGGTTGACCCTTTCTAACAGCAAGTTTGAATGGCTAAGGTTGACAGATAGCTAGATAAATGGATAGATAGAAAAATGGATAGATGATAGATAGATAGATAGATAGATAGATAGATAGATAGATAGATAGATAGATAGATAGATGATATAGATACAGATACACGGTGCTGCAAAAGTAGTCTTACAATTGTTCATATGGAAAATAATACAGTAATTAATAAACAATAATACAAGAATAAACTATTTTGTATGCTCACAACTGTAAATCTACTTTTGCCATACCCTGTTTAGAGATATATAGATTATAGATATATATCTATCTCTGACTAATGTGAAGGAAAGTAATTACACATTTTGCTACTACATTTCATAAAAAGACGTTTTGTTGATTTATAGATAATTGAGTAATTTTGTTTTTCTGTGGAGAAAAATGGCTGGTAATATAGAATAAAAATAAATTTTAATTACATTTTAATGGTTGATTTTGTATAAGTTCCCTCTTTTTCTACACAGAGTAGTTTTTATTTTGATTTTATTCTAAAAAGGAAAAAGTAAAAATATTTTGAGAAAATTATAAATATTTTTAATTAACTAATATAGTATATAAAATTAAATATATAGAATCAATATGAAAGTTATATTGGAAAATTTTAAATTGTTCATAAACTAAATGCTTTATAAATAAATTAGTTGATACACATAATGACTCACTGATATTGAAAGGTATTTATTGCTTTATGAAAATAATGTTTCATTTATATTGATTTTAAATCTCAAGTTTGAAACAATAATTGTCATAAAATTGTGTGATTTGTATAATTTCAAACAAAAGGATGAATAACTATTTGTGTTCTGACTGCAAATTACACTGAAAATTAAGTTGCTGGACCTATTTACTGACTACTCCAATCCCTTAAAGAACTGGATTATTCTTTGGATTGTCCACTTCAATTCTAACTGACAGAGAAAGAAATAATATTTTTATTCTTATCCTTGGGTGACCATTCCAGATGTTCCAGTTGTGCGATGACAGTGATAGTATATTAGTAGATATAGTAGTCAGCTCTAAAATAGCTCTCGATACTCTGCTTCCTGGTTTCATGCCCTCCTGGTTTTCATGCCCAGTTCCTTCCCTCACTGAATCAAGGACTACATATGACTTCTGAGGCTGGGTCCTAAAAGACTTCCTGGCTTCTACCTTGTGCTGTCTTGAATTGCTTACTCTGGGGCAAGCTAGTGTGGTGTAGACAGACATTCCGGCAGCAGTATGAAGAGGTTCACATAGAGAAGAACTAAAATCTCCTTCCAGGAGCCAGCTCCAATTTTGGCCTATCTGCATGAGCCATCTTGGAATCACATCCTTTACTCCCAATTAAGCCTTCAAATCTAACTTTAATAACAACCTGTGATATTCTAAATTTGTTTGAGTGAAACAAAAGCTCGTCTTTACTTGACATAGAAACAATTTTTTTTCTAGGTAAGAAAATAAAAAAAAAGTCTTTTTTTTTGATACTTGGTTCATGGAATTTGAAAAATTATTCTTTGATCCTCAAGTTTCATATTTGTCTGAATAAGCTAAGCTTGCACTTCATTAAATTACCCACTATTCTTTTTTTTTTTTTTTTTTTTGTACTTTTCTGAAGCTGGAAACGGGGAGAGACAGTCAGACAGACTCCCGCATGCGCCTGACCGGGATCCACCCGGCACGCCCACCAGGGGCGACACTCTGCCCACCAGGGGTCGATGCTCTGCCCCTCCGGGGCGTCACTCTGCCGCGACCAGAGCCACTCTAGCGCCTGGGGCAGAGGCCAAGGAGCCATCCCCAGCGCCCGGGCCATCTTTGCTCCAATGGAGCCTCGGCTGCGGGAGGGGAAGGAGGGGGTGGGGGTGGAGAAGCAAATGGGCGCTTCTTCTATGTGCCCTGGCCGGGAATCGAACCCGTGTCCCCCGCACGCCAGGCCGACGCTCTACCGCTGAGCCAACTGGCCAGGGCCTACCCACTATTCTTAAAATCTCACAGGAAATTTCACTTTTTGCCTTTACATGTGACATTCCTGATGCATTCTAAGCCCAATCTTCTTCTAAATGACTAATGCCTATACATGTATCATTAAATTTCATAAAACCATAATTAGTGTTTAATGTGCAAGATTATAGTGAGAGTGTGAGGCCAAAAATTTTGATAAAGTATCTTAATTTATCCATCAGAAAACACAGAATACAATCAAAATTACTGTCATGAGAAGACAACTTGAAATGAAAGGGATGCATTTGTCCTTAATCTGGGTTTTTCCAATATAAGAATCTTTGTTTTAAACATTACATTTCTAAGCATAAGAAGAAACACTTCTTTTTTTGGGGGGGAATGATGATGGTGATACTATGAACCCTGGAAAGACTCTAGCTTATTTGTAGTTTGGAATAAAATAAAATATTTCAGTATATCTACATAATTGTTGACATTTCTAGTATGATGAACTTTTTTGGGTGGGGTATTAAAAAAGATTGCCTATTTTCTAGGTTCTCCTTGAAAATTACAAGGGCAACTGATATCCTCAAAAGTGTGAAAAGTTTCTTTGCCAAGATAAACTTAGCTTGAAAGGAAAGACTTGGTAACTTGGAGTACAGACGGAGCACCTAAGAAGCTTGGCAACATCCGTGGTGTTACCGTGACACACTGCTTTCTAAGCTGGCGTACACTGACACTAAGACTCTGCCAGCAATCCTGAGAGAATTTTTGTCTAATGTTCTAAAAGTTTTCAACTTTATCAGAGCCAGAGTCTTAAAAGACTGTCTTTTAAAGAAATATGTCAAGAAGATAGTAGTTCATCTCTAGTATGTAAAAGTTGGCCAGCATTTTAGAGCACATATTCCAAAGCCCTTGATTGAACTTCGAGTAAAAAGTTCAAGAGCAAGGTAATGCATCCTTACAACAATTTTATAGAGCTACTTCATGGTAGCTTGAGCTACTTAGGTGGCATTTACAGCCATAACAATAAATCAGTATTTTCACATAGGTCTTGTGACATGGTTTTTGATAGTGATGATAAAGTATGTTATTTTGTTCATCTTCATAATTAGGGAGAGAATTTGAGGTGGACAACTACATGAAGTTCCAAATGTTATCAAAAGCACTTATTCAGGGTTAATTGGGTATTAACAAAACCTTGCCAAATTCCTCCAGGAAAATACCTTTATATCTCTGGATTCACAACACTACTCTTGATTACTGGTTCTGCTGAAATGCTTTTTAATTTTATTACAGATTGAGTAATTCCAATTATTGACTTTAAAAAAAATTAAAGAAGCTGACCTGGTCAAATCTGACCCCAGCAATTTGTTCATATGAATTCAAATGAAAAATTTTGGTAAACTCTGGTGTTATAAAAAAAAAATAGCTTACCTCTAATGGACAGTGATGACTGTAGGGGTCCTGACTTCTTCTGTATCACAGGAAAGGTCAGCCTCACTTCCAAACAAAAGAATAACCTCAATGGATACCAAAAATGTTTTTACATAATCATGTTTTACAAAAACCTTTTTTAAATACACCTTAAAATTCTTTTTCAAGTAGCTTTTTTATCAAGGGAATTAATTTTGTACAGTGTAAAGATTAATTTATTTTTAATTTGCACAATTTCTATTTCTTTTCTTACTTTGTAGAAGTGAGCTATTAATTTTCTATAAAATTAGTGAGATATTTCATGAGTAGTTTAGCAATTAGGTTATATCACGATTGTCTAGTGTTGGGCCTCCAAGGAAATTCACAATAGATTTGGTGACCACAATAATTAAAAGCCACGGATTTCACTTGATATACAAAGCCTGCTTTGACTTTCCTGGGCTGAGTCAGCATTTCCATCTTTCCAGTCCCACCATCCTCTTGTTCCTACTTGGAGCCAATCATGTTTTATTGTAGTTTTCTTTTTTTCAATCACTAGATCATGATATTATCAGGACAAATGTATATTCATGTTTTCATTCAGGACCCATTAATTAGCATGGCCTTGCAAATGATAGGTGCTCATAAATTATTTCAGGAGTAAACAAGTGTAAAAAAACACATCCTTTGTTTTGATTTTTATTCCTCCTGGGAGACTGTGTTTGCAGGACAAATGATTTTATGCGGGAAGATAGTTCCATCTTCTCTAATGTTAGTGAAGGAAATTGACCTGGTAAATGGGTAAGGCCAAACACATATAAAGAAGTTCTGTGATATTTAGGGAATTCTGTTTGTTTTCTTAATACCAAGTCAACTACCAGCTTTGAATACAAAAAAAAAAAAGTTTACACAATGTAAATTAGAATTAGTACCCTATATATCAAATAGCAGTAATTAAACTTCTTCCAATTAAATTAAAAATGTATATAGCATGAAGATATTTTAAAATCACCTTCAATTTTTTACATCTTAAGTTGTGCTTGGTTCTAGATATAATTCACTTCATCCATTCTTTAAAATTAATTGCCTGAAATAGGAAAGTAATTAACATTAAACTCAAAGACCAAATATCTTCAGCTAAATTCTATTTTTAATTAGCTAAATTACTCATATAACTGAAGGGAAAATGAGAAAGGTCGAATTATTTAGATCCTGCACTTGTTTTCTCTATTGTGCCAATACTAGTTTCAGATTTTGTATTAATTTTAGAATTAGAATATTTGTCTCTAATATCAATATGACCATTTTTTTCTATTTTAATTTTATTTAAGACTTTCATAACTTACACATATTAGATCCTCAACTAAATGTTTGTTGAACCTGATTTAATACTCCAAATATCCTGAACAAAACCATCTCTTCTGACAGAAAGCATTGTTCAAGCAATTAAAATAGTATAAAGCCATAAGGTAAGATGATACGATCTAAAGCTGCTGAAGTTAATTAGCTTTGAGAAATAATTTTAAAATAATAGGTACATTAGCTAAAGTAAATTACAGAAAAAGATCTCCTGCATAAAAAAAATAGAGCATGTGGCAACAATAAAATTGTAGAGTAAATAAATGTCTTTTATAAGCTAGTGCAAGGTAAATCATCAGCACTTTCTCACACTAAACCAGAAACTCTCCACTGTGCAGGGACACCCACAGGAAGGACTTAATGAGTGAGTAAATTGCCGAGGCATTGGATCTGTGAATATTTACCGCCATAGTAATATCATAACATTAACAATCTGTTTGTGTTCTTTCTCTCTTTTCTGGTGTTTTGGAATTCTTTTCTTAACCGTTAGTCTTAAACTACATACTCTTTTAAATAGTTTATTATTCAGCTTGCCTAGGTCAACTGTATCAGTTAAGGAACAGAACTTAAAACTTATTTTTTGAAAATAAATTTTATTTTTAAAATAAAATTGTGTCCCCAAACACATCTAATTTATACTTAGAAATACTGTGGTACCATATCTAGCAATAAATATTTATTTAGTTATTTTGATGATAGACTTACTGTGTAATATTAGTCTTCTAATCTTTGCAATGTCAAGATAGTATTCACCATAGTATCTCATTAGTACTCACAAGATTTTACTCAATATTTGAGTTTCCATAAATGCTATCTGTACAGTTAAAATACTACATTGAGGACATCATTCCCTTAACTGTACATACAGTAAAAACTTTCTCCCCAATATTCATATTTTTAAAAAGTTCTCTATATATATGTTAGTAGTTGGGAATTCATTTTTTATAAAGAGTATTGTTTTTTGTTTTTATTTTTGTTTAAGATTTTATTTATTTATTTTAGAGAGAAGATAGAGAGAAAGGCAAGAGGAGGACTGGGAAGCATCATCTCATAATAGTTGCCTCTCATATGTGCCTTGACTGGTCCAGCCCAGGGTTTCAAACCAATGACCTAAGCATTCCAGGTAGATACTTTATCCATTGTGCCACCACAGATCAGGCAGTAATTACAATTCTAATATAAATTTGAAAAGTTATGACTTACAAAATTAGGAGAGGGCAGAAACCACTAATTATCCACAGAGATGAAAGAAATGGCATTTTATTTAGAAATACATTTAATTTGTGGAAGCCATAGTACTCAAGTAATATTAACACAAATGACTCTTTTCATCTACAAAGTGTTTTTACAAATATAAGTAATTAGCAAGATTAAACATTTAATAGGTGATATGTACAGTGTGTCTTTTTTTTAAAAAAATAATATAACTTGATAGTGGTAAATTGTGACCTTTTTTTTTTTTCTTGCTGATACCAAAATGATATGTTTTTTATCTCTCTTACTCATTGTGAATATCTTCTCAGGGTCACTAATAGAAGAATGTTTAATAAAGGTTAAAGGCTTCATTAAGGATAAAATTTATATTATCATTGGCCTTAATGATATAGACCAGGCCTTTTGAACAAAACGTTTATAGTTAATTTCAATTAATGCAATGTAACAAAATTCTTTTAACATTTTTTTTTCTTTTTTGTATTTTTCTGAAGCTGGAAACGGGGAGGCAGTCAGACAGACTCCCGCATGCGCCCGACCGGGATCCACCCGGCATGCCCCACCAGGGGCGATACTCTGCTCATCTAGGGCGTTGCTCTGTTGCAACCAGAGCCATTCTAGCGCCTGAGGCAGAGGCCATGGAGCCATCCTCAGTGCCCGGGCCAACTTTGCTCCAATGAAGCCTTGGCTGCGGGAAGGGAAGAGAGAGACAGAGAGGAAGGACAGGGGGAGGGGTGAAGAAGCAGATGGGCGCTTCTCCTGTGTGCCCTCGCCGGGAATCGAACCTGGGACTCCTGCACACCAGGCCAACGCTCTACCACTGAGCCAACCGTCCAAGGCCAAAATTCTTTTAACTTTTGCTGAGCAAACAATTACCTTCTTTAATTGTTGCCTCTGTCTTTATGACCATAAATCTTAAGGCTGATTGACTTGACCCATTCAAGAATCTTCTGCTGTTTTAATGTGTACTTTCTTTTGATTCTTCAAAAATAAAATTTTTAACATCATTAAGAAAATGGTGAAAAATTAAATATGCCTGAAAATGCAATACACAAATTATGTACTGATTTAGGCTTGTAGCCGAGGTTCCAACCACTGCACCTCTGTAGGCCAAACTATGTACTGATTTTAACAAGTAGAAAACACAAATAATATTTATATTGCCTAACCAGGTGGTGGTGCAGTGGACAGAGCATTGACCTGGGATACTAAGGAACCAGATTTGAAACCCGCGGATGTGAGCTTGAGCAAGAACTCACCTGGTTTAAGCACGGGCTCACTAGCTTGAGCACAGGGTTGGCAGCTTGAGCGTGGGACCACAGACGTGACCCCATGGTTGCTGTCTTGAGCCCAAGGTCACTGGCTGGCTTGAGTAAGGGTTTAATGGCTTGCCTGGAGCACCCCCCACCATCAAGTACAAATAAGAAAGCAATCAAGGAACAATTAAAGTGTCACAACTATGCATTGATGCTTCTCCCTTCTCTCTCTTCCTGTCTGTTCCTCTTTCTCTCTCTCTTGCTAAAACATATATGGATATATATTTATTGACAAGTTTACTTGAAAAGAGGGTACTATCCTCTTCCCAAATATATTAAATGCTTATAAAAAGATATAACAATTTGGAAAAATAAATATCAATATTTGTAAAATAAAATTCATGTTACACATGATATCTTTACAATACATTTATTCATTTTTTGGAAATATAAAGCAAAAGAGAAAAAAAAAAGGAGACTATATACCTAGAAATCTGGCTTCTAATACTAGTTCTGAAAATAACTAGCTGTGTTACCATGAATAACCTACTCAATATTTCTGGCTTCCAGTTTCATCATTTACTAACACCCTGAAGTTAATTCTATGATTTTATGACTTGAATGTATATATTTTTCCCCAATTTATTTCTTCTTTGTTATTCTTACCATACAGGTAACTCAGTTAGCTCTTTGAGATATCTGACTATGCATTATTTGAGATTTGAACACCTCTCATTTCCAAAAGAATCATTACACATAATGAGGCATAATATTTCTTGATGTTCTTATGTTAGCTATTAAGCAACTACTTTTAAAAATTAATCAAATCTTCATTTTTTTTCTGTGTGGGTCTTGTTTGGTTGAGGGGAGAGGCTGAGTGAAGATAGAGATCTTTATTTTGTACATGGCCAAAATAGAATGAGTAATTTATTTACTATTCATTTAATTACTTATTAATTGTTTTTTCTGGCAGTTCAAGGAGGGTTACTTCATTGATAATAACATAGAGGAAGAAAAGGAGAATCTTGGGTGGATCTGGATAAGAATATGAGGACAACTTTTTCTTCAAAACCTCTCAGAGTTAATATTGTCAGTGCCCTCCAAGACTCTATGCTGAAAATTGAAATTAAAATACTCTATCTTGAAAATGAAGTAATTGCTGGAATTATAGTGATTTACTTTAGAAGCTTAGCAAAGTGATAAGAATATCATTAGATTCTCACTGTTACTATTTTAAGAAATAAATGTCCCCTACTGCCCATTAATAATTCTATTTTCACTGATCTATGTCCTTTGATTATATTGAAAATGTAGAACAGTAGCCAGTAATTCATTTTTATTGAATTAGTTCTTTTTCATTACACATAGCAGTGTTTTAAGTAAAAACTAATAGGATGTAAAAATTAACTTTTGTTTTGAATTCTATTTAAACCATAATTTCTCTACTTGCCCACTAATGCTTCCAATTAGTCATTCATTTCTATTTACTCTGCCTCTGAACAATTTTTTTGACTGCACACAGGTAAATTACACATGGGTTCTTTCAAGTCCATTAATACTCTATCATGTACTAGTTACATTCGTTGTCAAGACTCTGTACTGTGGCAGAGCGAAGTCCTCCCTACTTTGTGCTCCTAAAGCCTTTGGTACTTAGTTTCTAGCTCAGCAACTTCCATTTTTCCTTAAAATCACTGCCCTCTCCCCCCACTCCATCTCCTAAAATTGATGATGGCAGTTCTTTCTTTATTTATTTTTTTAAGTGACAGTGATGGGGAGACAGACAGGGACAGGCAGACAAGAAGGGAGAGAGAGATGAGAAACATCAATTCTTTGTTGTGGCTCCTTAGTTGTTCATTGATTGTTTTCTTATATGTGCCTTGACCGGGTGGCTCCAGCTGAACCAGTGACCACTTGCTAACCAATGACCTTTAGGCTCAAGACAGTGACTGTGGGGTCATGTCGACGATCCAGCGCTCAAGCTGGATGGCAGTTTTTAATAGTTCTCTAAATGCCTGCTATTACTGCTGATGCATAACGTTATTACTTATTCAATAGAAGGAAGAATAGATGGATAAAATAATGAACTACAAAAGCTGCTTACCACAGTCAAGACTATAGAAAAAAAGAAATTCCGTGTTAAATTCTTGGCTACAAAATTCAGGTTGTGCAATATAGAAATACAGTTAAATTCAACTTTGATTTATTTAGTTTTCTACACCTCAAGTTGTCATGGGTAATACTGTGTACTAGTCCAGGCTGCTGGGTTCTACAGAAACATTCAAATGCCATATCAATTATACTAGGTTCACAGTTTTCATAGGTTATGGTTTTTTTTTTGTTTTTTTTTTGAGAGAGAGGCAGATAGAGAGAGACATAGATACATTGAGCTGCTCCTGTATGTGCCCTAACTTTGGAATAAAAAAGCAACCTCTATGCTCCAGGGCGATGCTCCAAACAACCACCAACCTATCTGGTCAGGGCTGGTCATGATTTCAAGTAAGAAACATTTTTACAATTCAGTTAGCTTAAGATTTGGCAAGCAAATAAAAGAAAAACTCTCCATTCTTCACGTCCTAGATTATGGGTTGGAGCTTCAACATGTGAATTTGGGGAACACAATTCAGTCTGTAATACATATACACTCTCTGGTTTTCTTCTACATTTCTTTCCCTGTTACTTCTTGACTTAATTGAGCACAGCTGAACACAACTGAACTAACAGGACACACATCCAATTTTAGAAAATAACATTTGCCTTTGGGGTCCAGGATATGGGCATTCCCTTCACATGCCTGATATAAGATGGATCCTTGCCTATAATAAGACTCAGCCTGGAAATTTGGAAAGAAATGAAGAAATCATCAAAAAGCTCACCAAGTTTTTGCATTTGGAATTGCCAGAAGTGGGGGAACTTGGCAAAGAAAAGTACCAAGAGAAAGGCTTCCTTTATAATCTAACATTAGAACTCAAAGCATGCTCCAATTAGATTCTATGATACCTGACATGCTATCTGATTAACAGCAACTTGAGTTTGGGGCTGTTGATTCCTCCGAAGGTGTCTCAGAATTCACGTGGTCTCTAAATAAAGTGGCAAATTTTGTATAATAATAGAGAGTTAGAAAGAAAATTCAAACAGTAGTTTTGTCTATGTCTAGTTTACTTCATGTGTTTTTTTTATAATAACAATGACTAGGATTCACTTTATTCTACAAATATTAACTTGGTGAGGTAGGCATCTGCTATAACTACCATTTTAGTTATTAGGTAAGGAAATGTTTTATTTATTCAAGGTAAATTTTACATTTAGTGTCATTACCTATGTATTGCTCAGAAAAAAAATCAGTATGTATTTTAAATTACACATATAATTGTTTTGTGTTTTGGTGCTTAATTCCTTTCCTAAAAATGCATAAAAAGGATTAAAATGTTCAAATTGTTTCCTTTAATTTCTTTCACGCACTTTTGTGGGAGGAATTAACCTCCATACTCTAAAATGATTGTATGTGTAATATTAAGAAATGGAACATCTCATTTCCTCTTTATTTCTATTGTGGGGATTGTAAACACCAGAGGTATTTAATGAAGATCTTACTTTTACAACATCACAAAATGAAAAAGGCACATTGGAAATACAACTGGAAGCTTGTCTTTTAGATTGGTCCCCAGACCTACTGCAGCACATTGATTTTTTCCCCATTTTTCTTGTTGCCTTTCTGTTACTTCAACTTTCTAGTAAATTTAATGTGACAAGGTGTCAACAAAGCTGCCTCATAGAGGCCAGCATCTAGTTACAACTTAAGCCTTCTTTATTAGTGCCCTTGATTTTCTAATTTTAAGCCTGGGGGGTATGGATCATAGGTATCTAAAGCCACTAAGTTCTGCTAAAATGCAAGTCCACCATAAATTCTCTAATCATCACCAACATTGCAGACCGCGGACTTTTTTTAAGACCTCCTTCTTCTGTAGACTCACAGACAATTCATTCTTTGTGCAGGACAAGGAGGTAAAAGTTTCTTTGCCTTAACAGGTCATATTATTGTTTATCATACAGACATTCTTTCAAATGAAATACAATTTACTCATTTCACCATATAGTAAAAGTTGTTTAAAGTTTAAAATTGTTTTTTTTAGCATTGTTGACTTTATAAATCCAAATACACAATTACAAGTGTGTATTGGCTAAAGAACACTATTTTTTTGATAATACACAGATTTTAATGGCTAGTTGGAGGCGCATAATTTATACAAATAATGGTAAAACAGAGTAACTTCCTCCCTCTTGGTTGGTTTTGCTCATATATGAGGCAGAGTTTTCAGAGTCAGTCTACTGCAAGTTGCACTACCCATTAATACCCATCCAAAAAACATTTTAATAATTATAAAATTAAGTACTTCTAAACAATGCATGCTAAATCTTAAATCATATTTAACTAATGGTTATTATAAAAACATGAAACAAACAGGAATAATTACATTTGAACAAAAATTACTCCCCCTTGACTGTAAGTTTTGTTTTATACATGAGACCTATGTCCCTTCCATGACAGCACCTAAAGCATTTCAAATTTCAATATTACTTAGAGGGAAACTCAGGCTTTAAAAATCCATCTTGCAGTCTTCTGACAAAGTAATTGGCTGGAAAAATTAAAATAAAATTTTCATAAAGTTCATGTTTATGAAGTGACAAAAATTGCTTTTAGAAAATTATGGTATTAATAATTTACACTCATGTCAATAGCATTTTCATAGAACTAAAGCTCTCTACCTTGAAAATTATAAACCTACTTTGATTTCTCTCCCATACAGACAGTTAAATATGCTGAGACATATTGAGATCTAGATATAGATTGTTCATTTAAGAAGATAGCTCCTTGTTTAATTAGAGATTTATCATCTTAACTAGCCGTACTATAGCTCTGAATTAGTTTTCCGGGGTTTGCAGAATTAAAGATGGTAAAAATTGATGAACTTTAGCTGTACTTCCCCCCGAAGGGTACAAACTTTTATTACATTTCAGATGCAAAACACAATTAGCCTCTAACCTAACCATGTTAATCTCCTTGAGTTAGGCTTATGTTTTTCTGCTTGTCTAGAAACTTTTAATGAAAGATCTATGTCTTTTACAGCTGATTTTAATAACCTCTTTATTTGCATCTCTGCCCTTGTTTAGAGGAGGAGTTAATACAATAAGCTCCTGGATTAGAGAACACTCTTTTAAAATTGAACATAAATAAAAATTTGCGACATTCAATTGAAGCAGCTCTCAGCAGGAGATGGGCATCAATGAAAAATATTACTCAAGCTCCAAAAGTTTCCATGAAATTAACTAAGATGGATGCATTAGCGGCATCCTTATGTTCCATTCTGTAAACGCCGACTCCTGACCATTAAGCTGGGCCATTTTGACAACACTGGATTAAAAAAAAGAGAGAGAGAGATTTACTTTCTGGATAAATAATTCTTTAAAGGTAGGTTTTCTTTTTTTGTCAGTAACAGCACTGTTGCAACTTATCTTAACCATCTCTTATGTTTTCCATAGAACAATTTCATATGCTCACTTGCTCTCAAACTATATCTTCTGCTGAGCAAAGGCTTTGGTGTGACAAATAGGCTCTGTCACATATGGAAATAAATGATCAGTGTGAATTTCCTCACTCTGGGTGAAAATCAATGACATAGCTATCTTTCCCTCAATGAAATGTCTGATAATTATTGTGGGTACTCTAGTTTTACCTGGTAGGAAGTATTTATGTTTAAAAAAAATAGAAAAAGAAAGAAAGAAAAGTGAAAGAATGTAAACACTTTCCATTTCCATGCTACACTACAGAAGTAAAAGAAAATGTTTTCTTTGGTTCAGAACTGCCTAAAATATAGGAGAAACACAATAACTTTAGTTACTGTGTTTCTCCTATAGAACCTTTCACTGTAGTAATGGTTTAGCATGATGTCATCTGTTTCATTACCAGCAGTGTGCAAGCAGTGTGCAATTATTTTCTCAAATGTCATGAAGCAATCATGTCTGAAAATGGATTTATTTTGAACATTTAATGAGAATTTTTCCTGAAACACCATACCATACAAAGATTTTCAAAGCATAGAATTGTTATGGTATCTTCTAACACGTCTCATCATTCCTGGTCAGTCTCATAACAGTGAGATACTCACAGACAAAGGTTATGTCTCATTCAACATCTTATACTTATCATGGTATCTAATACATGAAAACAATCCATAACGATTTATTGAATGAGGGCTGAATATATAATTAAGTTTAAAAACTTTTACCCATTCACCAACATATACCTAGAACAAGAAGGAAGGGAGAATAATTTTTAAATACATAGTTTTTAAACAAAGCTTCAACAGAAATTTTAGCCTCATCCAAATAACTTATCTAAAATTATTTCTGTCATTGATATAAATTTTCTTGCCTCTTGGAAATTCTTAAATTAATGCTCTACAGTTAATAAAGTTAAATTTTATGAAGCAGAAATTGCACCACTTTGACAGTGAATCGTGAGCGGTGTTAGCTTATTGTGTTCCAGTCTCAGATTATTTTCTGATTCGTATAATGCAGTGGTCCCCAATCCCCGGGCCGCAGATCGATACCGAGCCGTGGGCCATTTGGTACCAGTCCGCAGAGAAAGAATAAATAACTTACATTATTTCCGTTTTATTTATATTTAAGTCTGAACAATGTTTTATTTTTAAAAAATGACCAGATTCCCTCTGTTACATCCGTCTAAGACTCACTCTTGATGCTTGTCTCGTAAGTTTGGCAATTATATTTTAAAATGCCACAGTTTTTACGCCAGTTGCATAATTTTATTTTGTGCATTTATCCATCCTACACTACAGGCCAGTCTGTGAAAATATTTTCTGGCATTAAACTGGTCCGTGGCCCAAAAAAGGTTGGGGACCACTGATATAATGAACTCCTTGCTTGATGTCTCTTAGCCCAATCCCTAACCTCGGGCTATTTCCCACATTGCTACTGGAGATTATTTTCTGCAACATGGTTTTAGTCATCCCTTTCTCTAATGACAGTTTTCAAATAGCTAGCATATCATTGCTTCAGGAATAAAGTTGAAGAAACTCAGCACATCATTCAAGACCCTTCCAAGTTGAGTACCAACTTTATCTTCTTGAACTACAACTTGAAACAAAATAATTTACTATCTGCAGATAAGGGTATTCCCAAGCATTACGAATTTACCTTTCTCTTAGCCTTTGTTTATTTTTCTTCCTCTGTCTACAAAATGTCACCCCTTTTCCAATCCTCTATATTCAATTGGCAAGCCCTGTCACCCATTCTTTGAAGCCTTCCAGAATCCTCCAGGCAGAATTAATCACTCTTTATTCTGTGATGCCATAATATTGATTATGTATTCCTATGATAGCACCAAGCACATTTGATAGTAGTAATATTTATAAGGTGTATCTTGTACTACATGCATTTCTGTCTCTTCCTCTTCCAAAAGGAAAAAGATTCTCCTTATTCATCTTTAAATGCCTAGTTTCTAGAATAGTGTGAAGATGCAGAATGAGTTCAATAAATATAAATAGAGCATGAAATAAAGTGGTTACAAAGAACTCTGGGGACACACATATTTTGCTTAGTGACTAGACTTATTAACTCCCAACAGATATGCATGGCTTCTTGTAATCCTTCACTCCCAGAATCAGAGAAGGGAGGCTCTGCACATGTCTCAGTAGCCTTTTACTGGCAAATAGCTTTTTTGATTTAAAGTAAACGCAGCCTAACTGCTGCTTCAGCACATGGGACAGGAGCTAACTTGTTAACTTAGCTGACCGTGCTGATCTCCGCCTCTCAAGCTCAAGTGGGTATGTTTTCCCAGGATAGCTTGCATTGAAGAGGAAATCAGAGTCTATTCAAAGAGTCTGATTAACAGATTGAAAAATGGGTAACCACTTTCAGAGAGAATTTATCTCCAAATGCATTCATTTTTCTTTCTGTATTCAAAAGTACACACATTAGTATATAAACTGAGTGGAACACTAGTAATTACTGGCACTAAAAATTGGAAGGAAAGAAAAGGCAAAGAAATTCTATATGATGTACTTTTAAAGAGGCATTTATTTGTGAAATCTGTAACAAGTCAAGATACAATATTTATTTTGAAAGAAATAAGAACTGTTCAATTTTAAATTAATTATAAACCAGGATCAATTAAAAAATCACTTTATAAGATACATTTATAAGTATTGAAGCTATTTTCTCTGGATAATTGATTATCCCAATCAGTTAATAGGCACTGTTTTACATATATATTCTCTAACCCTTTATTTTTTTTAATTTTTTAAAGCCAGATTTTTATTTTATTTATTCATTTTAGAGAGAGAGAGAGAAGGGGGGAGAAGCTGGAAGCATCAACTCCCATATGTGCCTTGACCAAGCAAGCCCAGGGTTTCAAACCGGTGACCTTAGCATTTCCAGGTTGATGCTTTATCCACTGCGCCACCACAGGTCAGGCATATTCTCTAACCCTTTAAAGTTCACCACAAGGGGAGGTAAGGACTCTGACATAATTTAACTGGCTTATCTTCAATCATATCTGCTAAATGACAGAGCCAAAGTCCAAACCTAAGACTCACATGTTCTAAAACCACTTTTATTTCCAACACACTATGAATGTATGGTATGACTTCTAGTTTTAACTATGTAGATTTAAATATGTAGATTGAACATTGCAATAGCTCATGAAACCATCTCATAGGCCATCCTAAAAGCGGCACAAAGGGAGTAGCCCTCTGTGTACCTAGGTGCACAGTTTGAATCCTGACGGTCAGTCCTCAGTGTAGTGACCAGCTACAAAGCCAAGCTTCAGCACTGATTACACTAGTGACATCCTCCTCTTGAGACTTATGCTCACCGATCTCTTTCTAAGATGCAGTCTGCCATATGTTAGGTTAAATGTCGTTTTTGACAGCCACCATCTTGTAAAATACTGCTCAGTGATGAGGTGGCTTCGCAGACTCAATTTCAGCTTAAAGAACAATTGAAGAGGTGCATTTTATAAATTTTTCTATATTAGAGCAAAAAGAAATATCAAAAAGGTTAAAAGAAGAAGTTCTTTCATTCCAGCATTTGTTTTACTCAAAATTGTGCTAGCCATGAAAACAAGGCTTTAAGTCAGAGACAGAGAAGTGATGGGTAATTAAGTCTGAGTCATTTATTTTATAGAAAGCAGGCTTTATCCCACACCGCATTGCCTTTCCAGCCTTGCAGAAAGAATTTCTTTTTGACTTCGCCATTTTCTCTTAAGTTATTAAAAATAAGTCCTCTAAATACAGAAACCAGACACAGTTACCAAAAGAAAAGAAACCCTCTAATCCTCTCTCCAGGCATGTAGAGAAGCTGAGGTTCCTTTCCCTCCAGGCTTTGTCACTGCCCCAACAAATGAGCAAGATAAACTCTGCCTGCACCAGCAATATGTGGATGGCGTCTATGCAACAGCTCCCTTGGTTCAGCCAGCCGGGATCAAACCCGAGAGGGTGGCCCCAAGCATCACAGCTCCCATTATGCTGGCTGCATTTTTTCATCGGCAGTGTCTAAGCCCAGTCATTCTTATCAGTCTATGATATATTTAGTTTATATTTCTGCCCAGAATGGGCTTTTAATGGGATCTTTGTTTCCAAAGAATAAAAAAAAAAGTACACTGTATCCCTTAAATCGTCTGAGATGAGAATCATCAATATTTTTATTATCGCCCCTAACCCTGATACCTGATATTTAAATTGTTTTTTGAACACTGCAAAGCATTTTTATATTCTTTATCTTGTATTATTCCTACAGCAACCTTATGAGAAAGAGTTCTGTTTTCTTGTTTCCTTTAAATAAGTGAGGAAACTAAGAAACAGAGAGAGCATGTCACTTCATCTAGGCTTATAGCATTTACTTGCAGAGTCTGAATTATAAATTGCCGCTAACTCTAGGTCCTGTTTTGCATTATTATTATTAATAATTATTATAAAATTGTATATATAACTATATCAAGTGACAAATATCAAACATCTTAAGAAAAGAAATCCCAAGCATCCCAATATAAGCACTGTTATTTTGGTGTATGCAGATGTAGATGTATATATCTGTATATTCTTATATACATACACAGTGAAAGCAAGCATACAAATAACAGTCATACAAAGTTATAAACTACTACATTTTTTTAATTTTTTTAAGAGGCATCTTTATAGATTTTGCACCTTTGTTCTATTACATTTTAAGAATAAATTACAGGATGCCTAACTTCTGAGTCTAAGAAGGGACATGATTAGATAAATTCTAACAAGACTGTCTATCTGCCATGAAATAATCCAGTTTCTCTTTAAAACTTTATATTTTCTCAGAAATCCTTTCTCTACTGCACCCATCATTTAGTGAATGGGCCTAAATGGGGTGACTTGGATTTGTTTTATCAGACTTTGATAACCACATAATATTTTTTTCCCACAGATCTAGACATAAAACACTGCTCAAACAGACAAACAAACCAATAAACAAAATCAATCTGCACATACTACTTGGGAAGCTGAGCATCTTCTCCATATACCAGAAATGTTATCAAAAGTAGAAGGAGACTGACCAGGCGGTGGCGCAGTGGATAGAGCATTGGCATGGAACACTAAGGAGCCAGGTTCAAAATCCCAAGGTCTCCAGCTTGAGTGCAGGCTCATCTGGCTTGAGCACTGGGTACCCCAGCTTGAGCGTGGGGTCATAGACATGACCCCATGGTCACTGGATTGAAGTCCAAGGTAGCTTGCTTGAGCAAGGGGTCACTGACTCACCTG
The DNA here is from genome assembly GCF_036850995.1 of Saccopteryx leptura. NCBI lineage: Eukaryota > Metazoa > Chordata > Mammalia > Chiroptera > Emballonuridae > Saccopteryx > Saccopteryx leptura. The sequence goes on from NC_089505.1 coordinate 146,239,675, forward strand.
GAGACCCCCAGTCAAGGCACGTATGAGAAAGCAGTCAATGAACAACTAAAGTGACACAACGAGTTGATGCTTCTTAATTCCCTTCCTGTCTGTCCATCCCTGCCTATCTGTTTGTCTTTCTCTCTCTCAAAATAATAATAATAATAAAAAAGTAGAAAGAAAAACTTGAATTGCAGTAAGGGTAGCTGGAGAAAAAAAATGGACTATTGTTCAATCTTGGCTGAATCAAAACACTGTATGAAGCACATATTTAATAAACAGTTAAGGGATGTTCATCTTTATATTGATATTTATATATGTTAAAAAATCATAAAATTAAAAAAAAATCATAAAAGTAACTAAGTAATTAATTCTTATTTTGTGCCAAGCAACTCTTTAAGCACTTTATCTACATTACTGCATTTAATGTTCACAACTTCCTTCCATAAAGTGCTATTTTTAATTGTCATTTCACCAACAAGCAAAACTATGCTTAGAGAGGTTGTGACTTCTCAGAAGACAACATGCTGGGATGTCTAAAGCCAAGGCAGCCTGACACCAAGGTCCATACATATCACTAACTTGCTATTGAAGACATGTTACAAAATTATCCTGCACTTTAAAAAATTATCAAGGTATTCCTTTAGCATCAGTATAGAAAAATGTCCCCAGTAATAACAATAGGCATTTGTTGTTTGCCAGAAGTTTTCTGAATATCCTGTGAATCACTTTTAATACATTATTTATATCAATTTTACATGTAAGAAGACATAGGTAATTTCCCCAAGGTTTCTAGGTCAAGAAATGGAAAAGCTAGAATCCAAATCCAGGCAGTCTGTCCTAGATCTGTGGGCTTAATCAAACTATACAGCTCCTCATTAACATTTATTTCAATTTAATCATTTCTATGGACAAAATAATTGGGCAAAATAAGGTCTAAATATACCGAATCTGATACATAGAAGCCTGTAGTTGAGACCAAATCTAAACTTTTTAAAAAATTAATGGCTTTTTAAATTTTTTGTTTATTTTTTGTTTTTAGAGAGAGAGGAAGGAAAAGGGAGAAAGAAAGAGAGGGAAACATCAATTTGTTGTTCCACTTATTTATGCATTCATTGGTGGATTCTTGTCAGTGTCCTGAGCAGGGATGGTGCACTGAAACTTGGTGCATCAATGCAACACTTTAACCAACTGAGCTGTCCACCAGGGTCCAAATCTTAACTTCTAGAGTAACAAGGGAAAGAACAAAAGTGACAGACTGTTACTGACTGAATTATGTCCCTTTACAATTCATATGTTGAAGGCCTAATACTCAATGTGATTGTAATCAAAGACAGGGCCTTGAAGGAGGTAACTAAGGTTAAATGATGTCATAAGAATGGAGGCCCTAATCCAGGGGTCGGGAACCTTTTTGGCTGAGAAAGCCATGACTGCCACATATTTTAAAATGTAATTCCATGAGAGCCATACAATATGTTTAACACTAAATACAAGTAAATGTGTGCATTTTATGTAAGACCAACACTTTTAAAGTACAATAAGTCTCTGAATCTCTTTTTAATAACTTTGTTATGCTGTTGCTAACCAATGATGACTAAAGTACTTCTTATCATTAATGCTACTTCTGGTGCTATATGGCTTTGCTGATGGCTTTGTAGTCTGGTTGATATGTGGTGAGGTTAAGCTTCATGCAGGCGTTGAGACTTCCATCTGTTAAACGTGATCATAGGTTGGCCTTAACGTTCTTTAGATGTGAGAAAGACTGCTCACATGCATACATGGAGCCAAACATTGTCAATACAGCAATACTCACATGCTGCAGTGTGTGGTATGTGACAGGAAGTGCGGTCCAAGTTTTGACAATCAGCTGGTCTACCGCAGGTTGAAGTTTTTTCATTTCTCCCCACTTGTGTTTGCTTGCCAACACTGCTTGCTGTTGTGCAAGTCTTTCCAAATCTTCATTCAGTGACTTGAACTTACTCGCCCCCATGTCTGAGGCCTTCGGGTCAGCAGTTTATAGCTCAAAATCTCTGATAGAGACACCGGGTATGTAACTCAGGTCGGCGCTGTCCACTCCACACTCATGTGGATGGGTGATAAACTTAAAAAGATGAGTGTGCTCACGAAATTCTCCAAAGCACGCTTTGAATGACTGCAGGAGGTTAGATGTGAAGCCCGCTAGCTGCTGGAGATCAAGATGTTGAGCAGGGTCACTTGCTGTGCATGCATCTTTAAACTCTCCCAGTTTTTCAAAGTGTAGTAAATGACCTGTTTCAATGTCAGCAATGAAGAGTTCCAGCTTATTTTCAAATGCAAGCACTGCTTGTTGAAGGGATAAGACTGTATTTCCAATGCCTTGCATTTTCACATTGAGCTGGTTCAGATGTTCAGTCATGTCCATGAGATAGTAGAACTTCAGGAGCCACTCAGGGTTAGCTAACTCAGGATGCTCGACATGTTTCATTTCAAGAAAAGTCTGTATTTCACTCAGACAAGCCGCAAAACGGCTGAGCACTTTCCCTCTTGACAACCAATGCACATTGCTGTGCAGAAGCAGACCAGGATAATTATTCCCAACTTCATCCTGCAGTGTTTTAAACTGGTGATCATTTAAAGCTCGGGCAACAATAAGTTGACCACCTGAATGACCAGCAACATCACCTCACCAAGCTGTTCGCCACACATCTGAGCATGAAGTGCCTCCTGATGTAGGATGCAGTGAAAATTAGGTAACTAAGGTTAAATGATGTCATAAGAATGGAGGCCTTAATCCAGGGGTCGGGAACCTTTTTGGCTGAGAAAGCCATGAACGCCACATATTTTAAAATGTAATTCCGTGAGAGCCATACAATATGTTTAACACTAAATACAAGTAAATACTCTCTTCATGTTCACGAATAAGTGCTACGAATCCTCTGTTTTTCCCCACCATGCACGGAGCACCATCAGTACACACCAAAATAAGTTTATCCATCAGCAGATTTTTTTTCTTTAGTGAACTCAGTGAAAGACTTGAATAAATCCTCCCCTCTTGTTGTCGCTTTCATAGGCAAAACAGCAAGACTTTCCTCATGTAGTGTGTCACTGACAGCATACCTTGCAATCAGGCTGAACTGGCTTACATCTCTTGACTCATCCAAAGGGAGAGAAAAGAATGGTGCTGCATTTATGTCCTTCACTTGTGTTGCCTCAATTTGATTTGCCATCATGATGGTACGATCGTGAACAGTTGTTGCCGACAGAGGCATGTCTTTTATTCATTTGATTATCTTGTCTTTATCTGAAAAGTCGTCAAAAAGTCATTGGCAACATCAAGCATAAAAGTTTTGCATACTCCTCATCTGTGAATGGCTTTCCGTTTCTCACAATTGCTAAAGCACCAGCAAAGCTAGCTGAATTCCCGTCACCTTGTTGGGTCCAAACACGGAGTTGCTACTGACTACCTTGCACTCTGCACAGTAACTCCTGACTAGTTTTCTTCCTGCTGTCCCCCCGCCCCCCGTTGGATATTTCGATGCAAATGAAGTATTGTGTGTGTTGAAGTGCTGCTTTATATTTGACCATTTCATTGATGCAATTTTATCATTGCATATTAGACACACTGCAGAACCTGCTCTCTCCACAAAGGTGACTTCTTCTGTCCATTCCTGCTGAAAAGTACAATACTCCTCATCTTTTTTTCTTTTAGCCACCTTCTTTGTCAAAACGGTTTCTACAATTAGCTAGCTGACTACTTGAATAAAAGGAGGAAAGTTTACTTCCTGACTTCACAATGACCCATGTACATTATGCATTATCCAATAAAAATTTGGGTTGTCTTAGAGGACAGCTGTGATTGGCTCCAGTCACTCGCAACCATGAACACGAGCGGTAGAAAATGAATGGATTGTAATACATGAGAATGTTTTATAATTTTAACGTTATTATTTTTTTATTAAAGATTTGTCTACAAGCCAGATGCAGCCATCAAAAGAGCCACATCTGGCTTGCAAGCCATAAGTTCCTGACCCCTGTCTTAATCCAATAGGACTGGTGGTCTTATAGAAGAGAGAGAAAGAAACACCAGGGAGGTGCATGCACCAAAGAAAAGCATTGTGGGGATACAGTGAGAAAGCATCTGTTTGCAAACTGAGAGACCACTGGAGAAACTAAACCTGTTGGCACCTCGATATTTGACTTTCAGCCTCCAGACGGTGAGAAAACAAGTTCCAGTTAGTTAGCCACCGAGTCAGTGGTATTTTTTATGGCAGCCTGAGCTGACTAAGACATTCACTGTTCCTAATATAAACTTGGTAACTAAAGAACAATTAGCTGTTAGAGAGAAGATCTGAGACAGGATTTTAAAAACTGGATAGAATGCAAGTGATGCATTTCCAGAGCAAGAAAAATAAATATATTTTAGGCCCTTCCAACACCCATTCTAATTCTTGCTATAATGTCCCAATATGATCACACATACATTCATTTACCTTACATTTGTTTCATAATGGATATATTGCACCTGGTTAAAGAAGTAAAAATTAACATTCTAGCTGCAGCAACATTTGGTGACAAAATAACAAGTTTTGCGAACATGCGCAATATTGATTTGTATACCAAATTATATACCTTTTAATTTTAAGATCCTAACTCATTAATCATTTCTGCTTGGTATTAGCCTGTACATTAGAGATTTAAATTTTGTTTGTGGTGTAGCTTGACCAGGCAGTGGTGCAGTGAATAGAGTGTCGGACTGGGGTGCAGAGGACCCAGGTTCGAGACCTCGAGGTCACCAGCTTGAGCACAGGCTCATCTGGTTTGAGTAAAGCTCACCAACTTGGACCCAAGATTGCTGGCTCGAGCAAGGGGTTACTCAGTCTGCTAAAGGCCCACGGTCAAGGCATGTATGAGAAAGCAATCAATGAACAACTAAGGTGTTGCAACAAAAAAATGATGATTGGTACTTCTCATCTCTCTCCGTTCCTGTCTGTCCGTCTCTATCTATACCTCTTTCTGACTCTCTCTCTGTCTCTGTAAAAAAAACAAAAATTGTTGTGGTATAACAGTGTATGTATGTGTTTAATTTCCCGTCCTCTTAATGACTCTTCTGCTCAAACTGGTTTGTAAAAAGTTCAGTGTGAAATGCATTTTGATTTTATGTAATGATATGAGATTCATCTTGTCATACTCAAGCACCAAATATAAGATAAAATGCATATTTTAACACCATACCATTTCCTTTATTTTTAAAAGATTTTATTTATTCATTTTAGAGAGGAGAGAGAGAAAGAGAGAGAGAGAGAGAGAGAGAGAGAGAAGGATGGAGGAGCAGGAAGCATCAACTTCCATATGTTCCCTGACCAAGCAAGCCCAGGGTTTCGAACTGGCAACCTCAGCATCCAGGTCAATGCTTTATCCACTGCACCACCACAGGTTGGGCCATCATTTGTTACCACCGAAAACATTTGACTATATGTCTACCTCAATTTTAGAAGGTACAACTTATTCAATTTATAGAAGTTTGAAGATAAGGTACTCTAATTTACAGACAATTTACTTGCTCCAAATCCTGACTGAACTATAGTTTTACACTGACTGATTTTCCTAATCTGTGTTCTAGCTTGTCAATTTGTTGTCCAAGAAACAAGAAGCACAGTTAGTCATGCATAATAATATCAGGTTTGTGGATTTTAATAGACATGACAATGAGCGGAAGAAAACATATAAATTTGGAAATAAAACATTTAATGGACTTTTATCTCACTTAAAATGAAAATAAATAGCTATTATATATATTTTAAACTAGGTTGAACCAGGTATAATACTTACTATTATTGAAGATTGTATTCATTATAAAATATTTGATAAACACATGTCAACTGTAATGTACCAAAATATTCTTTGTATCTCATGTATAGGCTTAGGCATTAAGCTGTAAAATGCTTATCAAGTTTTTCTTTAGCACCATACTATATAGAAAAACCAGCAGAATAAGAAAATAATATCCTTTTTAAGTTACTCAGTGAAATACAATTAGAGTTTCACTGATTATTGTTCAATACACTGTATTATCTGAGTAAGCAGATGAATGGATAAGAGAATGAAAGAATGAGTAGTTTAAGAATTTTAGCATGTGCTCTTCCATCTCAGTGCTTCACAAAGGTTGCATATGGCATTACAAATTCTTTTTTTTTTATAAATAAATTTTTATAAATGTTAATGGGGTGACATCAATAAATCAGGGTACATATATTCAAAGAAAACATGTCCAGGTTATCTTGTCATTCAATTATGTTGCATACCCATCACCCAAAATCAGATTGTCCTCCGTCACCCTCTATCTAGTTTTCTTTGTGCCCCTCCCCTCCCCCTCCCCTCTCCCTCCTTCCCTCCCACGCCTTCCCTCCCCCCCACCCCCAGTAACCACCACACTCTTGTCCATGTCTCTTAGTCTCATTTTTATGTCCCACCAATGTATGGAATCATGTAGTTCTTGTTTTTTTCTGATTTACTTATTTCATTGCATATAATGTTATCGAGATCCCACCATTTTGTTGTAAATGATCCGATGTCATCATTTCTTATACAACTTCTTGAAGTAAATACAACTTTATAAAATCAGATCATTGTAATAGAATATAGTACTAGTATAAGCAGACTAAAAATATTTTATCTTAATTAATAACATTTACAGTTATTAATTACAAAATAGTTTTATTAAGTGACTCTTGTTTTGAAAAAAACAGCTTGAAATTATTTTTGAGGAATTTGTTATTGATAAGCATATACTAATTTCTAAATAGTTAACACTTGCACAAAAATATTTTCTTTCAAAATGATGATTCAAAAATCATCATGTTTTCTGATTAATATATTGGCTAATAGAGAAACCTTCAGATTTTAATTAATAATTTACCCAAAATAATTTTCTAATATATGTTTTGGAATCAATTTAAGTGTTTATTATAAGAAGGAATCTTAAGATTAATTATATTACATTATGCATGGATGTCATTTCTACTTCTTTTACATACCAAAAAATGTCTTCTCTCTACATCTTCCTTCACACACACACACACACACACACACACACACACACACACACACCAACACACCAACAAACAAAATAAATCTGCAGATATGGCTTTGGAAGCTGAGCACCTTCTCTGTTTACCAGAAATGTTTTCAGAAGGAGAAGGAGCCTGACCAGGCAGTGGGACAGTTGATAAAGCATTGGCCTGTGACACTGAGGACCCAGTTTCTCTTTATCCAGTATCCCTTCCAAGTACTTCCTACAGCAATAACACTCCATAGGTATCTTATTAAATGAATTCATTTTATGTCTGTAATCAAGTTTTATAAAGTGAACACGGCAGCTGCTCTGGAGAGAATTTTTGACTACCCCCCTGATCACCCATGCAAGAATACTTGTAACACACTAATGAGGGGGTCTTCTCAGAATTGTATGATATGTAACTTGGCAGTTTTGACAATGTAATTTTTTCTTTATGGGATTCCAAAACCCAGAAGATAATTGAAAATAGCTTGGTCTTTATTTTGTTGGTTTTATTAAAATAGACTGCATTACTTTTTCACATAGCTATATATGACTCTTGTTAGTTTTGTGAAGATTTATTTATATCATAAACTATAACTCAGAATAATTAATAGTGGACCTTTTATTAGAGGTGTAATTTTAAGTTTATTTTAATTCCAAAATTAAATATATATCTATATCTATATCTATATATCTATATATCTATATATCTATATATCTATATATATATATATAGATATATATATATATATATATATAGTCAGTTAGTTAAGGTGTTGTCCCCATATGCCAAGGTTGCAGGTTTGATCCCTGGTTAAAAGAACACATAAAAGAAGCACATAAAAGAATCATCCAATGAATGCATAGATAAGTAGAACAAATTGATGTTTCTCTCTCTCTCTCCCTTTCTGTCTCTCTCTCTGTAAAAAGCAATAAAAATATTACTTTTAAAATTTTAAATATATATTCTACACACTTTGAAAAACTGATCTTCAGATTACTGAGTTTCTTATAGTGTACAAAGAAAAATAGATTGGTTAAAATGAGCTTCATTTTTTTCTAGGTGTCTCCATAATTTTTTTTAAAATGTAGCTTAATGTGTCCTTCTTGTACTTGCAAAGTTAACATTTCTCTCTTAATGTATGTGTTTTGTGTACTTTTTATCTTTTTCAAAAGACTCATAGTCTCATAAGATGTTGTGTCAATATTAGAAATCAGTGGCGGCTTAGTTAAGAAAAATTTTATATTTAATACTGCATTTTCTTGTTTTAATTCAAATTCTATTACTTCACATAGCAGAAGTTTTAGATATCATAAAAAATTGAGAAATGCATTTATTAAGTAATAAAATATATGGATTTAAAAATAAATAATTATTTAGATAAAATACTAAAATATGAGGTATTTTATATGAAGTCCTATGGCAATGAACATTGAAGCCTACCCTGATGCCATGGATGTGAACACCAGCATTGGTAAACTCAGGCTCCATGATAGAATCAAGGACAACATGAAGCACATCACACAAACCCAGCCAACTAAACTTTGATAGCTTAGCTTATTTGCTCCCTACTAACAATATTTTTGAAAAAGTCAGTTAATTATAAAGTATGAGTCATAGCATATTTAAAATTAAGACCTCTCAAAAATACATATTTGTTTATAATAAAGGTAATTAATGAAAAAAATGTTTATGCCACTCCTAAATTATAAGATGTTTCTTTTCATTTTATATAAACGTGCATTCCAACAAATTTTAAGAACCATGACCTCAAAACCCAACCAATCACTGTTGTACATTTCATTCCTGTTGCACCACAAGACTAATTAGAATATTGTTATTGTTGAAAAGTATAAAGGAGAACCCAAACTTTAAATTTCTTTGAATAAGAGAGAAATAATAGTATCCTTTAATAGTATAACTCTCCTTTCCAAATGTCTTAATCAAAAATAAATACAGCCTGACCTGTGGTGGCGCAGTGGATAAAGTGTCAACCTGGAAACGCTGAGGTTGCCGGTTCAAAACCCTGGGCTTGCCTGGTAAAGGCACATATGGGAGTTGATGCTTTCTGCTCATCCCCCCTTCTCTTTCTCTCTCTCTCCCCTTTCTATAATGAAAAAATAAAATCTTAAAAAAAAATCATATGCATCCTGTAGAAAAAAAAATACATATGTCACTGTATATATGTCCTCCCCTAACGATATGCTTATTTTAATGGCAGTATTACTAATAACTAATCTTTATTAACTCAATAATTTTGTTTCTATAATCACAGTTAATATGTCAATAATCTAAGCCTTAAAAGCAATGTAGGCCAGGCAAAACAAAAACCCAAACAAACAAAATAAACTGCATTTAGCTGCAGTTCTGGCCTATATCTCAGCATCTCCACTAGACAGTGTGTGCACATGCTACCCATGATGATCCTTGAGAAAGTATGCTTCAACAAACCAAGACAAAACCTTAGTGTTCTTCTTGATTCTCTTCTTTTTCTTTATTCTCACTATGTCCAATTAATCTCCTATTCCTTTTGAATCTACCACTGAAACATTTTTTGAAAAGGGTCTGTTTCTATTTCCACAATTACTTCCCTAGTTAGAAACATTAATCCTCTCTCAAAAACTGATGTTACAAATGGTCTCCTCCACACCAAGGTCTTCATTTTCTAATCTTACTCTCCCAATCTTCCTCTGTGCTACATGCTTTCTGAAACAGATTTAAACATCATGCTCTCTTGCTTATAAAACTTTTGATGGCTCCTATGGATTATAGATGAAATTCTAAACTCCTCATCCTATCTTATTATTCTTGTCAGTTCATTCCAAGAACCATTAGAGCCAACCCCCTCATATAAATATATTCTTTTACTAACCTCAGTTATATAGCTTTGAAATTGACTATTATTATTAATTTTTCATATTTCATTATGTCTTTTTAATGACCCTCTTATTTTTTGTTATTTTATCTTATAGCCAATTAGTTTTTCTTTTTTCCAATTCTATTAAGATAAAATTTATGTTTCTAAAATGATGCTATTTCACTATAAGCATCTTTGTCATAAACACGTTTGCTAGGAGCACTTTCACACCAGGTGCTATGCATATAATCCTTCCCTCAAAATAAAAACTAAGAATATATAATAGGTTTGATATAGCTTCTTTAGATACTGGATTTGAGTCTCTGGGTAAAACAAAGGCTGAGTGTCTTCACTGACTGCTTTTCACTTGAGTCCTTTATCCATCTGGTTCTCAAATGCATTAATCTGAGCTCATTTCTCAGCAGTACCTGTTTCCTAGTTTACAGAAAGAGAATCCCCTTTGAGTCACAGGTAGCATGATCTTTGAAGGCAGTGCCAAACAAATATTGCTAAAAATACTGGTGGAGAACTATGCCTGGATTCTTCTTTCACATGCAGACAATAAAAGCAAAATATGCTCACCTTGGGTTTTGTACCCTGGATGAAGACAAATGCTTATGCATTTCATTTGTTAATTTTAGATCAGCTTGCTGTCCAGGCTAAGCTTCCTATGGAGCAGATTTCTAGATAAAAATTTGAAAACAGATTATTTATTTAGGAAATGCTCTTGGTAATGAACACCTAAGGGTGGGAAGCAGTTTTGAGCAGTAATACAGTCCAAAAAAAAGACCTCAGCCAACCCTATTGAAACCTGTGGAGTTGCCTGGCCTGTGGTGGTGCAGTGGATAAAGCGTCGACCTGGAAATGCTGAGGTCACCGGTTCAAAACCCTGGGCTTGCCTGGTCAGGGCACATATGGGAGTTGATGTTTCCAGCTCCTCCCCCCTGTCTCTGTCTCCTCTCTCTCTGTCTCTCTCTCTCCTCTCTAAAATGAATAAATAAAATAAAAATTAAAAAAAAAAAGATTTGTTTAAAAAAAAAAAAAAAGAAACCTGTGGAGTTATGATAAGCCGTCACAATGATTCCTATTTGCTCAAGGACACCAAGACTTCATATGTCTTATGATAATGATAATCAATCATGAGTTCAGACCAACAGAAGGATGTTTGAATTTGAATTTGAACATGACAGTTGTCTTCATGGGCCATATTTTAACATTTCCATATGCTAAGAAAGTAATATTTATTCCTCAAAATGATATGGGTATACATCAACCACAGTTATTAAATTTTGATTTGTTTTCATGCTAAGCTTATTTTTTCCTTTACCTATTAGCTATGTTTCTATCTATCTTAAAGTATTAACACTAGATAAGGAGAATTATAAAGCTAAAAATCTCAGCAATATTATAAGGACTTTTTAAAATATACATCAATTTAAATATTTAAGTACTTAATCAAATAGTATACACTTCATGTTCAATGAGACACACATACATTCTTAAAATACTACAAAAGAAACTGATTAATGCGCAAAGTTTTTCTAAACTATAGCTGATAAGAGTTAAGGTTTCCTAAGTTACACATCAAAAAGAGATGTCCTTAAGGGTCAGTAAAAGGCTGCTCAATAAAAAAAAAGAAAAATTTTTTTATTCCTTCATATTCATTTTGAAATATCCCCTAATTTTTGGGATATATATATATATATATATATATATATATATATTACAAAATAAGAAATGACATGAAATAGCAAAACAAAATCATAGCATATTTGTAAAATTTTATATGATACTGAACTACAAAAAATACAAGCTAATATCACAGAATGTCAAATAATATTTATGTTGAAATACAAACATTTAAAAGATTTGAGACCAAAATATGGAAGTTAAACATAATAGGTAGCATATTAAAACAATATCATATATACTTAATTCTAACATGCGCTTTTCCACATTTGTCACTCCTCAAATTAGTATTAAATTTAGAATTAATAGAGGTTTATTTAATTGTATTTCATTCTTCGATAAGGGTATATAAAATAATATATCTTACAATAGAAGATATCTTGGATTTGATAAAATATAGTATTATTTTTTTAATAGTGATAAAATAACAAGAGTGATAAAAGTAAAAATAATAGATGGAATGGGTATGATAAATTTATGAATGATTGCACTTATACCACCCACTAAAGTTCTTTTCTTGGTCAGTTGATTTCAACTTAAGGTTGTTTTTTCCCTATAAAATTAATATAGATCCCATATAAATTTATGTAGTTTAGCCATCCTATTAATATATTATTTATCATCATTTTTATATGCAAATCTATCACATATATTATGAGGAAAGAAAAGAAATCGAATTTCCATTCACTGCTATTCCAGGTTCTAGCAGGCATTCTCTTATCATTCTTCCCTCCGGCTTCTGACAGTGAAAAAGAACTTCTATGCACCTGCCCTTCTAACATTGAAAGAGCATTAGCTTTTTGATGAAAATGAAGGTCTAAATTTAACTTTTCTTGGAGATTGCTATGATAAACATCTAAAATATCTATTCAAAACTGTGAATAAGCATATATTTTACTTATTTTTCCTTCATTTTATATTTTCAAATGTCTTGATTACCGTGTGCTATTTACAAAAGACAGATAATCATTCTCATATTGTAAAACTAAAATAACAATAATGATTCCATTTTTGTACTTGCTGTATTTTATTCTGAATTTATAATTTTATAATTTCAAGGAAGTTATTTTCTTCTCTTAATGTTTTTAATTTAAATGGGTGAGAAATATTTTCAGAGTCAGGAATATATAGTACGTATTTTACCTGGTATTTCTAAATTCAACTTTAAGGACATAAATATAGACAATCATGAACTTGAAACACTGCAGCTTTAATTAATTTTATCCCTGACAAATATGGCAATTGAACCATGGAATAAAGTGAGTTTACTTTTTTTTTTCTCTAAATTACTTTTAAAGAATTTTAGAACGTTTTAGAAACATTATAATAGGTCAAGCTACAAAATCAATATACAGATGCTTAGCAAATATTTCACTTTTACAAATAAGTCCATAATATCGTATTTAAAGTGGTAAATTATCTAAGTAACAAATAAGTGTTACAGATTTGATAAATTCTTCAAGGAAGCCTGCTTTATTTCTGCTAAATCCTGCTTTATTTCTGCTATGTTGCCAATCTATAGTGTTACAGGAAATGGACAAGCCAGTCTGATAAAGGGAGACTATTCTCTGTCTAAATTCTGAGTTACAAAAAAATGTTAAGCCCTGGCTGGGCAGCTCAGCTGGTTAAAGCATCAACCCAATATGCCAAGGTTGCATGTTCAACCCCCAGTCAGAGCACATACTAGAATCAACCAACAAATGCGTGAACAAGTGGAAAAACAATCAATGTTTTTTTTCTTTCTCTCCTTCTCTCTCTCCCTTCCCCTATCTTTCTAAAGTCAATCAATAAAAAAGGGTTAAAACTATTGTCCTCTAAATATTACATACATGATTGTTAAGATTATATACTGAAATTAAAACAATATGTAAAAGGTGGCTTCTCTGTCTGTTCTTCTGAAATAAGAAAAATTCTAAGCTTTTAGTCACATTAAAAAAAAACATTTCAGCAGAGTCAAGCTGTGAAGATCTATAGCTCATCTGCATATACTAATTTTCATCCAAATTTTTATGGTGCTGGCCATCTGGATGAATGAATGTTACAGATGACTACCCAGGTCCTTTCAACAGAAGCTAAAGTTATGCCTGCTGCTATGGAAAACTATATTTTGGTTGATCCTTAGGAAACCATTTGTCAACATGCTAAAAGTGAAAATGTGCTTGGGTTTGCTCTATACAGAATCTCTCTTCTATGTTTTAATGAAGGTTTCTGTAAACTCAATAAAAAAGAGTGTCAGTTCCTGATTACTGACAAAGAAGTTAAAAATCTAAGATTGGACTCGGAGTACTTAGGTTCGAGTTAGGATTTAACATCTTTTTTGTTGTTAGCTTTTTTATTATTGTGTACGGCTAATCTCAAACTCTCTGAACTCCAAGGTCTTCATTTTTTACTAAGATAATAATACAAAATTAACAAAATTGACAAATTGTTATAAAAACTGAATCAAACCACATAAGTAACATAAAAGCAAAAGCTGTTTATTTATAAAGACTAATAAAAATACAGAAAAACTTCTACTTTTTTCTGATGAAAAAAGGAGTGAATGTCTATCTAGAACTGTAAAACAAGAAAAAAAAGTCACACTGGTTGTGCCAATGATTATTTTGGATACAACACCAAAACTATGAGCAACAAAAACAAAACCCAACAAGTGGACTGCATCATAGAAAAAGCTTCTGCCCATTGAAAATAGTTAAGGAGGCCCTGGCTGGTTGGCTCTGTCATAGAGTGTCAGCCCCATGTAGATGTCCTGGTTTGATTCCCCATCGTATGACCTTCTGCTTCTTTTCCCCTCCTCTGTTCCCTTCCTGTAACATCGCTTGATGGTTGGAGCAAGTTGGCCCCCCTATACTGAAGATTGACTTCCTGGCCTCCACCATGGGTGCTAAAAATAGCTTGATTGCGAATCAACAGAGCAAGAAACCAGATGGGCAAAGCATCATCCTTAGGAGGCTTGCCCTGTTGATCCAGGCAGGGGTGCATGTGGGAGTCTGTCTCTCTACCTCCCCTTCTCAATAATTTAAAAAAAAATAGGAAAGAATAATCAACGAAATGAAGCACAACCTACAAAAATAGAAGAAAATATTTGTAAATCATTTATCAGGTAATGGGTTAATATAGCCAAAAAAGCCAATTAAAAAATGGGCAGAGGGCCTGAATAGATATTTTTCCAAAGAAAGCATACAAATGGACAAGTAAATAAAATCAATGCTCTGGAGGGATTGACAAAAAAGAAAAAGAGAGAAAAAAAATCTCATGGCCATGGACAACAATGTGGTGATTGCTAGGCTAGGATAGAAGGGCAGGTGGAGGAAAGTAGGGGGATAAATGGTGATAAACAAAGACATAACTTGGGGAAGGTGAACACAATATACTGTGCAGATGATGCACTGTAGAATTGGGCATCTGATACCTGTATAATTTGTTAACCAGTGGCACTCCAATAAATTCAGTCAAAAAGAGAGAAAAAAAAATCAGTGGTCAACAACACTAATCATCAGGGAAATGTAAATCCAATCCATAATGAGGTAACACCTCACACCTGTTATAATATTTAGTATAAAGAAGGCATAGATAATCCATGTTGCTAAGAATGCAGAGAAAAGGGAATCCTTGTGTAGTGTTGGTGGGAATGTAAATTGGAGAAACTCTGTGGAAAACAGAATGGAGATTCCTTAAGAAGTTAAACATAGAACAACCATCTTACCCAGCAATCTCATTTCTGGGTATACATCTGAAGGAAATGAAATCACCATCTCAAAGAGGTACCTGCATCTCCAAGTTCACTGAATCACAATTACAATACAAAGACATGGAAACAAGTGTCCATTGATAGATAAATGAATAAAGAAAATGTAAATAGATAAAAAAAGAAGCCAAACTCATAAAAACAAAGTATAATAGTGTTTGCCAGGGGCTAGAGAATGAAAAATACAATGAGATGTTGGCCCAAAGGTACAAGCTTCCAGTTGGAATAGATCTGAGGATCTAATATTCAACATGGTGACCAAAGTGAACAATATTGTATTATATGTTTGAAAGTTTCTAGGAGACTTGAATTCAAATGTTTCCATCAATCAATCAATCAATAAATAAATAATAAAAGAAAAGAATTACATGAAGTAATGGATTATAAACTAACCTTACTGTAGTAATAATTTGGAAATTCATATGTGTATCAAATCATCACATTGTATACCTTAAAGTTATATACTGTCATAAGTCAATTATTGTATCTGGTATCTTTGCAATTAGTATCTTTTCTTTTTTTTTGTGCCCCTCCCCTTCCCCCTTTCCCTCTCCCTCTCCCCCCTCCCCCCGTAACCACCAAACTCTTATCAATGTCTCTTAGTTTCACTTTTTTGTCCCATCTACATATGGAATAATGCAGTTCCTGGTTTTTTCTGATTTACTTATTTCACTTCGTATCATGTTATCAAGATCCCACCATTTTGCTGTAAATGATCCGATGTCATCATTTCTTATGGCTGAGTAGTATTCCATAGTGTATATGTGCCACATCTTCTTTATCCAGTCATCTATTAACGGGTTTTTTTTGTGGCAACCATTTTTGCAGTACATCTTCACTGTACAACCAATTGGCTGTAAAGCTATTTTGTCGTCAAGAATAAAATAACTGGTTGACAGTTTGGTTTTTATTGGGCAGACTTAATGTATCTAAGCTAGTTGTCAGTTTGGTTTCATTTTTCCATTGACAAGATTCTCACAGTGCTTTCATGTTAATATCATATAAATCTTGGCTCTCATAATGATCTATACAGTGATGAGTTAACATGAGGTCTTAAAATAGTGGATGATAACAACTATGTATAATGACAGATTGCAAAGCTTCATGTAAAGTCAGATTGTGCCATGTCTGGTTGGCTCAGTGGTAGACATTGGCCAGACATGTGGAGGTTCTGGGTTCATTTCCTGATCAGGGCACACAGGAGAAGTGCCCATCTGCTTCTTGATTCCTCCCCCTCTTGCTTTATCTCTCTCTCTCTCTCTCTTTCTCTGTCTCTCTCTCCCTCCTCCCCTCCTGCAGCCTAGATTCAGTTGAAGTAAGTTGGCCCCGGGCATTGAGGATGGCTCCATGGCCTCTGCCTCAGTTGCTAAGAGGAGCTCAGTTGCTGAGCAATGGAGCAACGTCTCAGAGCATCTCCCTTAGTGGGCTTGCTGCATGGATCCCGGTTGAGGCACAGGTGAAAATCTGTTCCTGTCTCCCCTCCTTTCACTGAATAAAAAAAATAAAAATAATAACAAGTCAGATTGCATGCTATACTAGAAAATGCTAGCATACCGGTTTGCAAAACCTTAAGTGAGCAGTCATCCCTCACACCCGTCAAAACCAAGTTTACCAAGCTATGACAAATATAAAAGAGATGGTTCACAACAGTCCTGTAGTAGAATTTGTTTTTAATTACAAATTCTTTAATTAGAAACTGATACCTCTCCTAATGGAAGAAGAAATTGTAGCAAAAAGGAAAAGTGCAATGCTAAAGAGGAGATGAATCAACAAAGAAATGTCTAATATTATGAATGAATTATTTTAAAGACAATGGTTTATTTTTCACAAGTCTTTAATTTTGTTATGAATTTTTCATAATTCATTATGCCCCATTTAGTGTCCTTTTAAATTTTTCATTATTTAATTTTTTACAGAAATTTATCTTAAAGTTAGTTGTGCTCTGAAAATGCCTGCAGCAAATGTTTGCAGCAAAAATGATTATGATGAAAATACCTAGAATTATTAATTATATCTCAATAAAGCTGCAAAAATGACAATAAAAATATCCAAGTAAGTGTCCACTGAAAGGCAGAACAAAAATACATAATGTACAAGCTGAGGAGCCACTTCACCTGCAGGTGTTGTAAGTTATCAAAAACTACAGAATTAAAAGCAACCTAACTAGACCTATAGCCATAATATATGTAATATAATATGAATAGAACTAGAGAAACCCAGCCCTGGCCAGTGTTGGTTCAGTAGACAGAGCATCGGCCCTGGAGTGTGGACGTCCTAGGTTCGATCTCCAGTCAGGGCACAAATGAGAAGCAACGATCTGCTTCTCTTCCCATCTCTCTCCCTCTTCTTTCTCTCTTCACATCTCAGAGCCAGTGGCTCATTGGTTCTAGTGTCAGCACCAGGTGCTGAGGATAGCTCAGTTGATGCGAGTATAATCCTCAGATGGCTTATGGGTGGATCCCAGGTTGGGCACATACAGAAGTCTGTCTCTCTGTCTCCTTTCCTCTCACTTGAAGAAAAAAAAAGAACTAAAGTAACCCAAATAGTCTCTGAAAAAATGCAGAATTTTACTGGTGTTCAGGAAGATAGAAATAAAAGAAGTCATTGCTCCTCAGATATTAATGTTTTATCATTCCAAATATTAATAAGGACCTGTGGTAATGGAAACACTTATACTGGTAAGAGTATAAGTTCGTGTAAGCAATTTGAAGAAGAAATTCATTAATATTTAGTAACACTGGACATATAAATATCTTCTAAGGCAGCAAGTACACTTGTAGATTCCTTCTATAGAGGAAATTTTGTACTTGAGCACAAGGGGACATAGGATAGAATGTTTTGTTACAGAATTGTAATTTAGGTAGAACCTTACCTGTCTCTCAGAGTCATTAATAATTAATCTGTGGTATGTTTAAGAATATAAATCAATCAAATTACATCTTTATGTTAATCTGGAAAAATCTCAAAAATAATATATTGACTAAAATAGCAAGTTGAGAAAATATGGATGCTTCAGCATGCTGTTCCTATAAATTATATACATATATATAAAATACACCCGCACATATTCTACTATATATAATTCACATTAACTTCCAAATAGTTACTTTTGTACATCTTTATTAATAGGATGTAAAGCAGATAAGAAAAATATTAACATTTATTTAAACTTGAGTTTTGTGCCTGCCATATTATCGCTACTCTTCTGTTTATTTAAATCAGTGGTAGTCAACCTGGTCCCTACTGCCCACTAGTGGGCATTCCAGCTTTCATGGTGGGTGGTAGCGGAGCAACCAAAGTATAAATAAAAAGATAGATTTAACTATAGTAAGTTGTTTTATAAAGATTTATTCTGCCAAACTTAGCAAAAATCCAACATAAGGTACTTGGTAAGTAATTATTATTACATACTTTAACTTGCAATAACTCTGCTTTATAGATTTTATAAAGTAAAGTTACTTCCCTACCTTATAAATCACCATTACTGTGGAATCAGTGGGCAGTTAGAAAATTTTCCTACTAACAGAGATACAAAACTGGGCGGTAGGTATAAAAAGGTTGACTACACCTGATTTAAATGGTTACATAATTTAAAAGCAAAGCAATTTATGTACGAAAAACATCAGAATAGCTCTAAGAATCATTCATTTATAAAAATTTTAACTAAGAATAAAATAAATGATACAATGAAACCCACTTTTAGTATCCAGTTGTAACTTCTAAACTTAATTCCTTACTAGGACAAATGAACATTCATAGAACATAACTACTTGTTCCAGGGCCTGGATCTATCTCGGGACACTGTAGGAGTAAGCAAGGTAAGTAGGAGAGAACTGAGGCTGTGTGATTAAGAAGGCGGGACACTGCCTCTTATGATTATTAAGTATAGAGTAAGTCAGTGGCCAACAGCCATTGGTACACAGTCTTACACATTTTTGATTATGTATAATTTATTTATTAAAGCTTCAATGAAGGGTTTCATTGCTACTTCTTCTACTTTCATCTACAACCCTGAATAAGATTGCAAGGGGATAAAGAGTTAGCAAGCCTATTTTAACTCACATTAAACTATGTCCTTTAACAGAGATCATGTCAGTAATTTTGAACTTTACCTTACTTTTTTGTTCCATTTTTCAAATGGTTAAAAACATATTTATTGGGCTCCCTCATAAACCCTATCATTATGTTTTGACTAAGCATCGTGAATAAAATATTC
Organism: Saccopteryx leptura; assembly: GCF_036850995.1. Classification (NCBI taxonomy): domain Eukaryota; kingdom Metazoa; phylum Chordata; class Mammalia; order Chiroptera; family Emballonuridae; genus Saccopteryx; species Saccopteryx leptura. The sequence continues at coordinate 146,259,201 of NC_089505.1, forward strand.
TAAAAAAAAAGGCCGCTAACTCTTCACCTGTAACCCACACATCAACAGTAATGACAAAGCAGAGGTATCTTTCAGTTGGGAAAGGAAGCTTGACATCATGGCCCAAAATCTCTCCAACTACTAATATTATCACCATGGTAGCCTCTGTATTATACCAGTGACAGCTTAAATGTGATAAGTTGGTTTCTGTATTTTACAAGCTTTATTAAGTTTGGAAGTAACAAAAAGAAACACAGAGAAAGCAATCTGCCACTGGATAATTTAGTTTCAAAATAAGTTCATTCAAGCATGCATGGCTTAACCTCTTACCACTACCATTACCATCATCTTTATAGTCAGAGACCATCTCTAAACTTTACTGAAGTCTAATCTGAATGTCCAAACTCAAAAGAGTGAGTAAAAATGAGAGAAAACAGTTCCCACTGGTGCCAAAGTTCTGCCTTTTAAAGACACAGTTTCCTTGCCTGAGGCTCATCCTCTCACCTTCACAAGTAACAACTCTTCCCCCTGTATGGGCATTCCATACCAGTGACCCTCAGCAGAAAGGACTGAACCAGTGACTTTCAGGAGAACAGGTTTAACTCATATCATCGAGCTATGCATCCTTGCAGTGAAGATGCTTCCTTTTTTAACTCAGTAAATTCAGAAATTAGAGCTACCTTTGTTCTCATCCCCCTGACAACGTTGCCTTTTACTCAACCCTTGGGATCCTGGCAAACTGGGAAGTTTAAAAAAATTCCCCCTCCTTTTGTGTGTTAGAAAAAGGCTTACGGCAAAGAAATATCTTTCCCCACAGGACTGTTATAAGGCTCACAGATGCTCCCCTTGACTAGCTACAGCAAGGCCAGACACAGACTCTGAGGAATTTTCATTCTTTGGTTCATAAATGATTACCTGGTCTAATTTGTTCTCACTGATCTATAATTAAGAACAAAATCCTTGTTAATGAAACTTTCCCCCAGACTATTGGACTCTGCCTTACCCTCAACCCAAGCCAACATAAAATTCCAGAGAAAGGCTTACTTAAAATATTCTCTGATCTATTGCTTTGTTACACCATCCTCCTTCATCCCACTTCCCCAAACTCATTTCTTTCTAGTTTGTTGACTCATGCCTACTGAAGAAAAGCCCTTTTCTACCTAACTTTTGAGATGCTTGCAGATCTCATGGTTGAAGCATATTGCAGAAGTCTCCATCCCCTTTTGCAATAGTCTCTTTCACCCATCTTGTAATAATCTTTTTGAATAAAGTTTCTCCTTACCTTGTACCAATTTGTTGTGGGGTTTTTTGACACTAGATATAATACCCCATGAAAGAAACTGCTAGTTCCCTTCCAGTATTCATCCCCCCCTTCCCTATACTAAAACAACTTCTAATTACTCAACTGTGAAATATAATACACACTTCCCAAGACGCCTTGCAACTAAAAGTAGTCATATAACAAAGTCTGGCAAATGAAACATAAAACGAAACTGGCATTCACCTTCCAGAAACACTAAATAAAAGGAATTGTGTGATGTGATTTTTTTCATACTTTTTACTTCTGTTAATGGAACATGAACGTGATGTCTGTAATCAGAGCAGCCACATGGACAATGATGTGTCAGCTATGTGTTCAAGATAGTGAAACAAGATAGAATGAACCACTGTTTGGGGAGAGTTTTATCACCAGATCGAATGCTAATTGAACCACATCACTTAAAGTCTCCTTTTCTCCACATAAATCCTCTACTAAAAAAGTTACAAAAAAAACAAAACATATAAATCTTTGCCACCTCAGGATAATCTCACTTATTGAATAATTATCTTTGAATTGCTCTTTTTCTAATCAAGCACAAAGAATTGAAAGAGAAATTACTAGATCTGAACACTGGACAGTCCCCAGAAATTAGTATAAATTACCTATTGATTTAAGTCTTTTTTCTATAGACTTTTTTATTATACTATAGTAAATAATTATAAAAAATCAGAAATGTGGCACAACTAATGACTACTCTGTTAAAAAATGCATATTCCTTGTTTATTAGCTTAGAACTAATAATGTCTTGGTTTCAAAGAGTATAATTCTAACATCCCATACATTAGACAGCTTATCCTTTTAGCCACGATTAACTATGAGTACTAATTTATTACTCCCTAATTTAACCCAAAGAGTTATCCAAGTCACAGCAAAAATGAAATGCAACAGAGATATCAAGTGTAGTTTACTGGATGCAGACATTAAAACCAGAAAAAGCAGCAGTAGCACTTCAATACCTCAGTGAGTTTACTTTACTGTAAGGCCACAAAAAAGACTTACAGTGATCTGGACATCAATGATATGTTTCAATCTTTTACTTTTGAGCTAAAAATATCATTAAAATTCATGCATAGTTCTTTGGAAAGCACATGTACACAGACATACACACACATACATATAAAAACAATAACCTTGAAGACTAGAGATTCTATGGATCTAGTCTGGCCTTTGGTTATATGTTTACAAATTACATTAATATCAGTTAGAAAAAAAAATGTACTTATTGTAATTCTGAAATTTCATCAACTGTCATTATAAGTTTAAAAATATATAAATATTTCTATGTGTGCATTATTTTATCACATATTAATATAATGATATTATTTTAATTCCTATTCAATCTACAGCTCCTGTTTCTGAAGATAACATTAGTTCAAATTATAAATAAGGTTATGATAATGCACATAAAACTAAAATAAGTTAATATGCCATTTAGAACATATAAACACATTTAATAATATCTCATATACAGTCACATATTTTTAATAAGATATATGTCACCAAGTTAAATGTCATATGTAATATTTGTACAAATTCAAGTTACAAATGTGACAGCAATTTCAGCATTCTTAATACACATTTGTCCATTTACACATATACCTCCCTAAGTGATTTTTGAGTTATATTGTTGCTTGATAATCAGATTTTACTTTCATAAACAACTATATAACATCACATCAATTCTAATTTACAGTAATTTTACCTAATTAGTATACCAGTGGGGACCAAAATATACCAATTAAGTCATTATTCCAGTTATAAAACAAACCCAAAGGAAAATATTAAACTAGCCGGTAAATATCTACTCCTGAATTTTTAAAATAAAATCAGTATCAGATTTAAAAATAAATTGCCCTATTTAACAATCTTAGTATAGGAGCAATAACTATAGAGAAATCCATTTTTCTTAAGAATTTGATAACTAAAATAATATCAGTCATTATAATAAATGTACTTACATGTATTTCATATTTATTATTCAGTAGCTGCAGATATAAATAAGATGGGCCATATATGAGTTTCTTCAAAATACTTACAATTTGGGCCAATATATATATTTTTGAATTCAGAACAATTAAGAAACAAAATAAAGCCTGACCAGGTGGTGTTGCAGCAGGTAGAGCATTGACCTGGGACACTGAAGACCCAAGTTCAAAACCCTGAGGTCATGAGCTTGAGCACAGGCTCACCAGCTGGAGTACTGAGTCGTGGACTTGAGCGTGGGATCATAAACACGACCCCATGTTTGCTGGCTTGAGCCCAAGGTCACTAGCCTGAGCATGGTACACTGCTCAGCTGGATATCCCTGGTCAGGGCATGTATAAGAAAGCAATCAATGAACAACTAAAGTGATACAACTGAGTTAATGCTTCTCATCGCTCTCTCTTCCTGTCTGTCTGTCCCTGTCTGTCCTTCTCTCTGTCTCTCTCTCATAAAAAATAAATAAATAAAATAGAGACTTAAATACACCTTAACAATCTTCCATCTGTATAAAGAGAATCTCAAACTCTTCTTTTGACTATGAAAATATATTTCCATGTATTATAAAGTGATCTTTGATAATTTCAAAGTGAATTAGTTTCATTTGCTTTTGTCTGTATTTATCTAGGTGTATGTATGTATGTATATATGTATGCATGCAGTATGTATGTATGTTGGCATCTATTTAGCTATCTATCTACTTGTCTATCTAGAACCAATTGATTCTATTTTAAAAAAATTAAAGGTCACTGAATCAGAAACATAAGCTTTTAAATTCTATTTCACCTCATAGATGTCTTAATAGGATGCAAACTGTATTTGTCAATTTGAAGAAATATTTCCTCAACACGAGTGTGGCTTTTTTTCACCATATGGAGAACTGTTAGCTGGTTTGAGTCAATAACCTTCCAAATATTTAATTTAGCAGCCTACCAGTAAGATAGTTTTTTGTTTTTTTTTTAAGGTTTTTTTTTTGTATTTTTCTGAAGTTGGAAACGGGGAGGCAGTCAGACAGACTCCCACATGCGCCCGACTGGGATCCACCCAGCATGCCCACCAGGGGGCGATGCTCTGCCCATCTGGGGTGTTGCTCTGTTGCAACCACAGCCATTCTAGCGCCTGAGGCAGAGGCCATGGAGCCATCCTCAGCACCCGGGCCAACATTTTGCTCCAATGGAGCCTCAGCTATGGGAGGGGAAGAGAGAGACAGAGAGGAAGGAGAGAGGGAGGGGTGGAGAAGAAGATGGGCGCTTCTCCTGTGTGCCCTGGCCTGGAATCGAACCGGGGACTCCTGCATGCCAGGCCAATGCTCTACCACTGAGCCAACCGGCCAGGGCAGTTTTTACAATGTGTAAACTCTTTAGTATTTATATGTTGGTGCCATTGTTTGTCTTTGCAACTGAGATTTGATGTTAAAAATACATCTTGTTGAAATTCTTCTAGGGTCTAACATCAAGAGTTTTTGAAATTTAAATAAAATAATTTTATCTATGTATTTATTTATTTACTTACTTATATATATAGAGAGAAAAGACAGAAACATTGATTTGTTGTTTCACTTACTTATGAATTCATTGGTTGATTCTTGTATGTGCCTTGGCCAGGGATCGAAGCCACAACATTGATGTATGGGAATGATGCCTTAACCAACTGAGCTACTTGGCCAGTGCTTAAATAAAATAATTAATATCATGACACATAGAAAGTAAGCTTGTATCTTTATAAATGTACAGTATTTTGAATGTATTATCATTATGTATAAATACATGGGTTGTTTCTTATTGAGATAAAGATTAATTTTAGCATTATGTTTTTAAAACTTATTGCACTGATTAAACAATTTTTAGATTCTTAGATAAGATAAATATTAATTTATTCATTATAAAAATACTTTCCTTAATACTGTGTGCATAATTAAAAATAATATGTAGCCTGCTGAAAAGTAGTTTATATTTAAAACTGAAGGTTAGATATTTAAATTAAAATTATAATGAATTAGGATTAAAAACTACACTGGGATAAATCAAGTGTCATGAAAACGAAGAAAGAGAGTGTAATGGTTAACCATTCAAATTCTAGAATTATACAGCTAGTGTTATATTCGATTTTGGTCATGTACCACCTATAAGCTTCATTTTCCTCATTTGTGAAATAATAATAATAAAAGAAATCACCTCATAAAGTGTTGTATTTCACAGCGTTTTTGTGAGTTGTCAATGAAAATGAAGAAATGAAGTATGCTTAGCACAAAGGCTTGTACATAGAAAGCATTCAATGACTCCCCTGGCAGAATAAAGGTAGGTTTCCTGGAAGTTTTAGTAGGTAGTCTGAACCCTAGCACTTAGCATGATATCTTAAATTAATGAATAAATGCATGCATGAAAGAATAAATGGATCTCTGAATGGGAGAGGTAGTATATATTTCAGACTAACACACTAGTTAAACCAGAAAAAAATAAAGACATGAAAGAGTTGATTCAAAGAAACAATTAGTATTTTCATAAAGCTGTAACATAGTATAGATGTAAAGATTCACTGTGGTTCGGTTCTAGCTTTTCAAATAATTCCAATTGTATAGTTCAGAAAACCATATGTAGGACTTAGGCTCAAATTGGAAGTCTCTCCTGGAAGTCTTAAAGGAAAAGTAGTGAGTGCCATTATGAACCCTAAATTCAGGACATTCTGTTGAAACCAAACAAAATTGTAGAATAATTGAGATAACATGGCTTCCTTAAGCTTTGCCTTACATTAGCACAGAAAATAAGTTAGACTTTAGACTGGAATAAGAGGACTTCAATTAAGCTTCCCTTCCTCCACACAACATTCAAATTCTACAATTATTATTCCACAAAATGTTAAATCTGAAAAACACCTCAAAAATAATATAGATAAAACTGCACTAAATTTTTAGATATTGCTCTCTGTAAATTCTATTAATTCCACTTAACACATTTTAAAGCTATATATCTGTAAAATTACCGGTCTCTTCCTACTAGACTATAAGCATTATAAGAGTAAGTGATGTGTTCTTTATGCTTATTGTATCCCGAGAAACAAGCACAGTGCCAGGCACAAGGAAGGTGAATACTAATTGAATGGTTGCATAGATGAAAGAGTGTATTATAGGTCATAGAACTGACACCAAGGGAGTTTTGGTGTTTTGCCCTACTTAACAGGTAGAATTTTTATCTATAAGCAGCTCTCTTAATTTACATTCTACTGCCTTCTCCTACTTTCATTCAGTACATTACCAACTGTTAAAATCCTCTCTCGGATAACATGTCTCTGAAACCTTAGTGTGAGTGAGTGTATTAACATGTTTTATCTATCTTAAAACAGACAAAGAAGTTTAGAACCTGGATGTTTTAGTAAGGAGTACAGTAGTTTAAATGGTAAAAGACAATAGTAAATCCCATGTCGGTTCATTTTACAATTTTACCTAAAGTGATATCCAGGCTCTCCATCCACATCCACTGATCATGAACATAATATATGTGAATTCATTTCCCAAACATAAGTTAAAGAATGTGATTCCACTGCCTTCTTGATTTTTCTAGGACAGGAGCTCTCTAAACAGCAAGGACTAGAATAGAAATAGAGAGAGGGGAAGCAGGAAACAGACAAGAGATCCAGAATTGTCTTTCCCTTGGAAAAAGACAGACATTACCGTGCACACTGTTAAGTAACTATTTGATAGTTCTTAAGTAAATGACAATGAAATATGACATTAAAATGAGATGGGATGTCATCGATATTCAAATGTCACTTTTGAATATATTAAGTTATACAAGAAGTTACTTATTATTCTTTGTGTCCATATAAGAATTGACATTTCAGCTAAAGAGATTGGTTATTCTCTTCAACCACAAATTCATCTTGCATATAGAAAATATTGCATTATCTGAGGACACACAAAAAGAAAAACTGTCAAAAAAAAGAAACCTTCAATATGTTATGCTGGTGTTTCTACCACAACACAGAGGTGGGTATTTTGTTTTCTCAGCAATAATTCTCCCAAAATTATTATTCACTGAAAAGAATTAACACTGATACTATATATGACAAATTTTTATAATTACATAACAACAAAAACAAAAAATATATATATTAATGGATTATAACTAGTAAGGCTTCAAATCTTATTTAGTGCCTTGTTACTACTACATTGCCATATAGAATATTGCATAATTAAATATTTTCTTAACCAATTTTTGTATCAATTTCAAGCTTAATTTTCTTCACTCAAAGCCAAAAGAAATGGCATTTAAAATCAAGCTTCAATATCAATATTTAATTTTATACCTTAATATTAGAATATAGAATTATATGTTTTATTATTAATATAAAGGGTTATATGCTTCATTTAATAATCACTGTATCCAAATACAAAGTATCTTCTGAATTTCTTTAAAATAAATGAATTAAAATCAATTAAATATTGTATTCTCAGCTATAAAGAAAAAAGAAATCTCATCTTTGCAAAAGCACAGGTAAACCTGGAGCATATTATCCTAAGGGAAATAAACCACTCAGAGAAAGACAACTACCATGTGATTTCACTTACACGTGGATCCTAATGGACAAAATAAACTAACAAAATAGAAACAGGCTCATAGATACCAAGTACATACTGACAGCTGTCAGAGGAGAAGGGGCTTGGGGACCCGGATGAAAAAGGTAAAAAGATTAAGCAAAGAAAAGTACTCAGAGTCACAGACAAAAGTATGGGGATTACAAGAGGGAAAGGGGATGGGAGAGGTAGTACAAAGAAAAGATGAGATAAATAGTGACCGAAGGAAACTTGACTCGGGGTGGTGAACACACAATACATTATTTAAATGAAGTATTAGAGAATTATACATCTGAAACCTATAATTTTATTAACTAATGTCACCTTAATAAATTTAATTAAATATAAATAAAATGAAAAAATAAAATCAATTAAAAATATCAATAGCTCAGAATTTTAAAATACTGAATCGATATTTCTGCATTATATAAATTAACTATAGTAACTCTTCCAATGATATCGACTTATGTATAATTAAAACATTTAGTATAAATTTATATACAAGAAAAAAAATTATATAGTCTATATTTGTCCTTAAAAATAAATTTTAAAATTAGATATACAAAAGGAACCATCAGAATCAAATTTAAGAAAATATATTCTCTGTTTTTATTATAAAAATAGTAATAGAGAATTTTATGTCTTATGGTCTGGAACATAATATTTGCCTAATAGTGATATGTTAATTGGCTCAGCGGTAGAGCATCGGCCTAGCGTGCGGGGGGACCCGGGTTCGATTCCCGGCCAGGGCACATAGGAGAAGCGCCCATTTGCTTCTCCACCCCCCTTCCTTCCTCTCTGTCTCTGTCTTCCCCTCCTGCAGCCAAGGCTCCATTGGAGCAAAGATGCCCCGGGCACTGGGGATGGCTCCTTGGCCGCTGCCCCAGGCGCAAAAGTGGCTCTGGTCGCGGCAGAGCGAACGCGCCCGAGGGGCAGAGCATCGCCCCCTGGTGGGCAGAACGTCGCCCCTGGTGGGCATGCCAGGTAGATCCTGGTCGGGCGCATGTGGGAGTCTGTCTGACTGTCTCTCCCCGTTTCCAGCTTCAGAAAAATACAAAAATAAATAAATAAATAAATAAAAATATTAAGTGCCTAATTTTATTTATAACATGAACATTTTTTTTACTACATGAATTCAGAAAACCTATCAGATTTATTGTTATCACTATTTGTGCTGCAAATATATATAAGTTCTACCAGAAATTTCTGTCTGTTTTTGGAATAAAACAAAATACAAATTTTTCTTACTGTCAATAAACTTTATTAAATAATATATTTCCACACCAATTCTATCTTCCAAATATGGTCCGAAATGGTTTGCTGAGCTGAATTAAGCCTTTCTGTGATCTCCAATGTCAGAAAAGGATCTTGCTTCAACATGGTCTTAACAACATCATCATCGATCAAAGATGGTCGCCCAGAACGTGGCTTATCAGAAAGGTCGAAATCACCTATTTCGAATTTTTCGAACCATCTTCTGCATGTCCTATCAGAAACTGTACCTTCACCAAACACTTTCAATAAATTTCTACATGCTTCTGTAGCATTTCTTCCTTGTTGAAATTTGTATACAATACAGTGGCGTAAATGAACTTTATCAGTAGCCATGGGTACACTATCGCTTCACACATAAGACTAACGTGAATCAACTTTGTTTTCGTTAATTTGCTACATCAGTATGTATACTTTAAGTGATAAAAATAGAGAGGCACACATGCGCCAAATAAACATGTGCTTATGTGTTGAAACTTGTTGTGATAGAAACGGACAGAACTTTCTGGTAGACCTTATATATATTTTTTACTCTGCAGGCAGTGCTATAAGTTCAGATTGTTGGGTTTCCTTCATAGTTAGGGCAGTTCAGGGAAACTTGAATATACTGATAGGCCTATTTAAAGTTATGTGAGCCATTTTTTTTTATTATTTTTATACAGGCACAGAGAGAGAGTCAGAGAGAGGGATAGATAGGAACAGACAGACGGGAATGGAGAAAGATGAGAAGCATCAATCATCAGTTTTTCATTGCGACACCTTAGTTGTTCATTGATTGCTTTCTCATATGTGCCTTGACCGCGGGCCTTCAGCAGACTGAGTAACCCCTTGCTCGAGCCAGTGACCTTGGGTCCAACCTGGTGAGCTTTTTGCTCAAGCCAGATGAACCCGCACTCAAGCTGGCAACCTCGGGGTCTCGAACCTGGGTCCTCCGCATCCCAGTTCGACACTCTATCCACTGCACCACCACCTGGTCTGGTCAGGCATGTGAGCCATTTTTGAAGTAAGATAATGTTATATTTATTATTAATACATTTTTATTTATTATATTTTTATTTGTTTCTGATCTTTATCAATCATCTAATCTATAATATTGTAACTATTATTATACTCATAATTAATAACTTTTCAAATAAAAACAGTTTAAAAATTTTTCATGGCAACAAAAACAAATTGTTATTCAGTACAATAAGTAATAATGTGATGAAAACACATGGTTAGGGTTTAGAAAATCTGTTTTAATTATTTCATTATATTTCAATACGATGATGAGTGGTATGGTTGTTGGTAAGACCCTCTAGAATGTGTCCATCTTTAAAATGAATAGTCAGGATATAAAAATTCTAAAGGTCTCAAAACTCTATAATTCTACAAATATTTAGAGTATTTGGCTTAACCTCAGTACAAGAAAAGCCATATGCATAAAGTGGGTTTATATTTAAAATGTTTAATAAGAGAATGACATTTAATGATCAGAGCCATATTTGCAGAAACAAATAAAACCCTATAAAAACATTTTTTCTTAATATGGAAGTGAGGGCATCTATGCCAGAATAAGCAAAAGTGCTGACTAAAAAGAAACTAATAATTTTCTCTGTCCTAAAGAGTAAGAATTCCTCAAGTTTCTATGAAGTTTTCACTAGGTGGGTTATACGTCCACTCAGTTTGGAAGAATAATTCTACTGACTAGTTTCTAGATTTGGCTGTTTTATGTAGAATAGGATAGCTTTCTTTAATGACCAATTAAAATAGTTTGAGGAATTGGTAATCAATGTAGACAAAATTAGAAAGGAGAAAAAATGACTGTTAATGTGGTCCCTAGACCAATAGTAAGAGCATCCCCTCTGAACTTGTTAGAAATTCAGAATCTCATATGTCACCTCAGATCTACTGAAATCAAAAACTGTGAGAGAGTGAAGCAATAATCTTGGGTTCAACAAATGACAAAAGGATTCTAATAAACACTAAACCTGAAGAATTACAGACTTAGGCTATCAGAATGGGCTGCCATTATGGAGATGATGAAGGTAACTGCTTAGATAGTGTGCTTCAGAAATATTTGGCCTGAAACTTCTCAAATTGTATTGATTACAAAATAAAGGTTAGGTATCTGTTGTCAATCAGCAGGCAGAAAGTGAATCAGATGAACCCAGATCTGGCTGAAACAGTTCATATGTGCAGCCGTCATTGCTCCCATTAGAAAAGCAAGATCAAGAATATTAAAATAATATTTCCCAGTTCAATAACTTACAATTTAGCTTTGAAGTTACATACCATTTTAAAGATACTGACACCAAAACTTTGGAAATTTTAAAAATTGAGAGATAAATTATCAGTTAAAAATATAAAATAATTATATAATATAGTTCTAAAAGAAGTGTTTTGTAGGAATCTGCTATGAAACCATGCAGTTAAATCAGAGACAGGGAGGTGCCCTAGAGCAAAACCCCTGAGCAGATGAGAGTCCAGGGACCTCTCCAACCTGTACTGGAAACAGTGTGTGCTAGAAACAGCAAAAACAGCTGGATAAGATTCAATAACAAGAAATGTTTAGGCTCTCAGAACCGAGATTAGAAGTTAGCATATTCCTTGTTCTTTCCTTCACCCCCTGAAAATTTCTGCTGTCTGCTTCCTTGAGTTATCTGTACTGGCTAATAAATATCTAAGGGTGGGGATGGGACTTCAGTCCTTCAGTCTGCTGACCAGAGCTGTTGCCTCCCCTCAGCCTCCTGGAGCATTTCATCTGGACTCCGAGTATTTCATTGTCAACATGACAAGTGGTGCCCCATGTGAGGAACAGGAACCAAATGACAGGTTTGCTAACTGAGTAGTTTATTTTGACAAAAAGAAATATATACTATATATGTATACCTTTGATTTATTCACACCAGACAGCTATTGTCATGTTGGCCATTGTCATTTATTTGACAATTTAAGGGAAGTCAGTGCACCTGAATAAATAATCAGAAAGTGTAAGTTTTACAAATTCTTGTGGCACACAGGCTGAAAATTACTATCCTAGCAGAAGGCCCTGCTGTTGTTCCATGGACCTTACTCTACGTAGCAAGGGTATGGAGGTGGGATCTTAACCAGCAGCTACCACTTAATATCATATAAGTTTGAGCAATTGAGTCAATATTTCTGGGCTCCATCTGTAAAATAGGGATAGGAATACTACCTATCTTTTAATGACTGATAGATTAAATGAGCTAATATATACAAAATGCTTAGAACAGTGTCAGACATAATAAGTACATAATAAATTTTAGCTAATTTAGACCAAGAAATTAACTATCACTATAAAATATATTATTTTCAAGCATAAATTTGAGTAATTCATTTAAAATAATGTATAAATATTGCTTTTGAAGCAGCTAATCTTATAGAAAAAATAATTTTTTTAATTAACAGAATAATAATGTTTTATTTCTTATGAAATACTGTTTGACTCCTAGTTAAAATGACATATTCTTAGTGCTTATATATGTCACCATCAAAGATAATACCAATACCTAAACATTCCTTTTTCTTTTTTTTTTACAGAGGCAGAGATAGACAGGGACAGACAGACAGGAACGGAGAGAGATGAGAAGCATCAATCATCAGTTTCTCGTTGCGCTTTGCGACTTCTTAGTTGTTCATTGATTGCTTTCTCACATGTGCCTTGACCGCGGGCCTTCAGCAGACCGAGTAACCCCCTGCTGGAGCCAGGGGCCTAGGGTCTAAGCTGGTGAGCTCTTTGCTCAAGCCAGATGAGCCCGCGCTCAAGCTGGCGACCTAGGGGTCTCGAACCTGGGTCTTTCCACATCCCAGTCCGACGCTCTATCCACTGCGCCACCACCTGGTCAGGCAACATTTCTTTTTCATCATAGTTTTCTCTGTTCTTCAATTCTATCTTATTAATTACAGCCTATGTCCACTTGGGGCATTTTAAATAATTTCTTCCTTAAAGACAGAAGATTAAATTACGAGCTATTAAATATACATACTAATTAGTGCAGTGATTACTTTCAAATTTAGTTAAAATAAGAAGTCCTGAATCATACCTAACTTCAGAGATTTGTAGTTGGAAATTCCTTTAATTTCTTAAATAGAAAAATAATTACTGTTATATTTTATGAGCCTTTTAATCATGTAAATGGTGACATTGAAAATTGAATTGGAAGTTAAGGATTTGCCAGATGACCAATAGCTTACCATTAGATTTTATCCTCTATCAAAAAAAATTTTATTTGTAAAATTATTTCTTACTCCCTAAATAATTCACATTTTCATATTAAGAGGACGGTGTGTGTTTATTTCTTTAAATATACATAGGATAGGTGTCCCTAGAGGTTTAATCACTTCCCCCAAGATGTTGTCACTTAGACATTTTTTTGGGAATATAGTCATTATATTAATGAAATAACCTAAGGCAAAAAGTTCATCAAAGAATAATTATATAGCCACATATCTGGAATCAGAAAGGATTAAGAGAGAAACAGATCTAAAATATTTGAACTTCATTTCATAGAACTCCTTTCTTTTTTTTTCTTTCAAAATTAAGAGCTTCTACCATAAAAATAAATGATAGTTTAGTGAGAGTTTATTTAGCTTATTTTGTAATTAATATGCATGAGAATTTACACACTTAATTTACATTCACATTTACAGGAATTACCTCTAACCTACATATTGACAGAAGAGGCTTTTTAATTTTATGAGCCCAAGAAGCCTATTTAAGTACCTCATTTTTTTCTCCATTGCCTTTAATTAAAATAACTCCAGGATCATCTACCTGATAATTTGGATAATTTTTTTTTTAACAGAAAGCAAGTTTGCTCATTGAACACATTTGCTAAGCTTACCTAATGACAATTTTAGATTCATGAAAATTAAAATGAGTTCATTCACAGCAGCAACAGGCCCACTCACAGGGAGTCAGAACACCTGCCTGTTTGCCTTCCCCCTTGCAAACCAGAGGGCTATAGGGCTTTGGATAGATCATCTAACACCCGAGCTCTAGTTTCCACATCTAAAAAAAGAGAACTGAGTTGAAAAATAAGAAACTGATATATCATGAAATGTCATAGCGTATCTAAAATAATTTAGGAATTCTCTTAGAAATTGTTTTAATGGTTTTCAGTGTCCATAATGATATAATTTCCAACTGTGGAGGATTTTTTTTTGGGGGGGGATGTATCATTACCTGCCTCTGATACATTAAAATATTTAAATTTATTCATTTTAAAGAGGAGAGAGAGAGAGACAGAGACAGAGAGAGAGAGAGAGAGAAAGGGGGGAGGAAAAGGAAGCATCAACTCCCATATGTGCCTTGACCAGACAAGTACCGGATTTTGAACCAGCGACCTCAGCATTCCAGGTTGACACTTTATCCACTGCGCCACCACAAGTCAGAAAATATTTAAAATTAATTGGACAATCCTCCACTCCCCAAATTGTGAAATATTGTTTCATCCGTTATTTTCCACCCTTCTAGAAATCTAGAGAAGTGTCACTAGAATTAATCACAAAGCTACAGCCTGCCCAAGTAAGAGAATACACCATATTTTCATCTTTTAAATCATATTCTCTCAGATATACTAAAGCATCCATTGTAATGCTTATTATATATCTATGAGAATAGTGATGATGATGATATTATAGACTATAATATAATAAATTATATTATAATTTACCACATTATGCCTCTCCTTCCTCTCTCTTCCTCCCTCTGTCTCTTTTCTCATTCTTTCCCTCCTTCTTTCCTTCCATTCTTTCTTCCTTTGTTCCCTATTTCTTTCCATTCTACCCTTCTTCCTTCCTTGATCTGCACAAGACTGAGCTTAATATACCAAGGGCATCACAACCCCATAGGAGAGTCAAGAATAAATAAATGATCGCAACAAGAGATAATGCAGATTCATATTACAGCTTTTTGCAAGTCTCATGAGAGGACAGAGCAGGGAGGAACTGGAGTGTTGGATGATTTACACAAAGCTATAGGTAGCTCTCTGGTTTACTGAAGAAGAGGCAAGCAAGCAGAATAGTAAAAAATACCCCAGAAACTTTACTGATAAAATTTAATTGTCTTAGCTCTAAAGAAATAACTAGACCAATTATATTAGTCTGCTGGATAAACTATAGAAAAATACCATAGACTGGATGACCCAAACAACAGGAATTTATTTTCTCACAGTTCTAGAGGTTGAGAAGTCCAATATCCTGGTGTTGGCAAGGTAGGTTTCATTCTGAGATCTTTTCTCCTGCCCTATAGGTAGCTGCCATCTTGCTGTATGCTCCTGGGACTTCTCCCACTGTGTGCCAGTGGATAAGAGTGAGCTTTCTGGTCTCTTTTCTTATAAGGACACCAATTCTCTCAAATCAGGGTGCCCACTCTTATGATCGCATTCAACCTTAATTACCTCCCTATAATCCAAATCTCTAAATACAGTCACATTGGAGATTAGGGCTTCAACATACAGATTTTAGGAGGACACAAATATTTAGTCCATATCAATTATGAAGAAGAAGGCATCAATCCAATTGAGTGGTGGAGTGAGAAAGGTTCTATGTTCTGGGTAATATGTATAAAAAGTTTAATACAACTAGGGTAGAGGTAGTATGTCTGGAATTTTCGGGAAAACACAGGAAAAGTAAAGACGATCCTGAAATAACTTCTTCAGTAGGCTGGAGAAAATCCTCAACCAGTGAAGCATAAAACAGGATTATGTTAGGATTCTCATCAAAGTCTTCCAACAATGTCAGTGTGGTCTATGTTTTCTCTCTACTAACAAGTGAAAAGGCTGTCTTACTCAATGCACTCTGCTTCCTGTCACCAACACATTGTGAGGTAGAGATAGATTTAGAGTAGATGTTTAGGTAAACCAGAAATACAACTATTATATATTAAGTTTTTTCCCCTGAAATAAACATACCGTAAAACTATGTTGACATGTAATTTTAATTTATCGAGCAGTTTTATTTAACACAGAGGACACAATTGACAAGTAAAATACAATTATACTTTTTCCTTAATTCCAATCCATAGTAAACACATTAGAGATGAGCTCTTCCACTTCTTAGACTACAATGTACAATTTTCTCAAATTCTTATTATTACTGGTGAGTCATTAACTTTATTTGGGCTATGTTGAAAGTGTTGTACCTACTACAAAAGTTCCTTAAAAATGAGAGACTCAACTGGTAATACAAAAAGTAGAATATTTTAGGGATATGAGTGTAACAATTTCACAATATATATGTTCTCTTAGTAAATTTTTTAAATTGACTTTCCATAGATTTGCAGAAGAAAATATTTGCAAGTCATATTCACACTTATCAGTTGTTTACAAATGTGTAAAGGCAAGATTATCTTGTGGCTATTATGTTTTCCTGATGTCAGGGATTTATTATTCTAAAGGCAAGCTATATTTACATATCAAAATATTCTAATGGAATATGAGAACACTGCAACATTGCATTATATTGGTAATGTTCTTTTCTACCTAGAAAGATATTTGTAAAATAGTGAGGCTCATTTGCTAAAACCACAGCTTGGTTAGACCAAATACATAAACCTTGTCTGTAAATATTCTCAACTTAATGTTCTGATTTCTTATTAAGATCCTTACGATAGAAAAGGTAAGAAAATTAGCATGCATTCATATGCTTCAACTAGCATATGTTTGAGCATTTCTGGGAAGATTAACATTTAGCTTTAAAAGACATCACAAACACAATTCATCTTTTTTAAAATACTGAACAATATAATAAATTTTGCAAAATTTTGTCGCTAAAAGTTGGTAACAATAAAGTATCCAGGTATAAAAATTGATTTTTTTCTCTCCTTTTCTTATGTTTAAATAATTAATAGTGTCACTTCTCAAAAGATCAGACAAGCCTCAAATAATTTAAAATAGTATGCCTCAGTCTGATATTCTGCTAGTGCTTAAAATAGGGAAACCTGGCTTAAAATATAAGCTTACAAACAATTTCATTATTACAAATTATGAAAAGCCTTATGAGGGAAAATATGAGAGGGTTATGTTAAAAGAAAAAATAGTGAAGAGCACTAATTTATGTTTAGTGGAGGATTGTAGAAAAAAATCTAAGATTTGAGGGATTAGTCAGTGCAGATCTGGGAAAAAAAAAATGGGAAGTAGTAAGCCTGGCAGAGGAAATAACTTGTGCAAAGGCCCTGAGCTGAATCAGAAATAAGGTTCTTGGTCTTTTTATCACCATGAGTACAGGGCTTTCCATACACTGTACATTGTCATACTGTGAATTGGCAGTAACTGGACTGATTAATTATGGAGCTCGATTTTCATTACGAAAGTATGTTGTAACCCTCATCTACAACCACCGAAAGCCTCAGACAAAATGTATTAGGCTGGCATCACAGTTACTCTGTCTGGGTGGTTTGTTGCTTATTTATTGGTAATATGAATTTTAAGAAAAGAAGGACTGATAGAATGCTGCTGCGGTGGTGAGAAAAAAAAGGAAGGCCATTACTCGTAGGCAAAAGATAAATCTAATTAAAGGTTAGGTTTTCTCAATAATTAGCTTGTCTAGCTAAGTTTAGCTATAGAATACCTTTATTTCTAAAATTTCTCCAGAAAAAAATAGCTTACCTTTGGAACTCTGAAAGTCATTGGCTGTTCTCTAATCCCATTTTCCCCATTAAAAATAAGTCCGTTCTGAAAGTGATTATTAATTACCTGAGGTTTCTTAAAAGACAAGTATATTTATTGAGTTCTGGGACTCAATCTTGGAGGTACTCTGTCTGACACAGATAGCTCAGCAGTCTAGTAAAGGAAACAATACATCTTCCTAACAAATTTATGTTTTCTCCTAGCTGGATCCTCACTTTTCTTCCAAACTACTATGCTGTGAGCATTTAATCACCAGGTTTTAGTTAAAAACTCACTTCATGTTTGTAATCATCTGCTTTTTTAGCATCTGTTTCTCAGATGGCTGTCTGTGCTTCCTTGTCTTATATTTTCTTTTCGTTTTATCAAAATCAAAGAGGGTTCTCCCTCAGAGTTCACACACAGATGACAGACACCCACTAGCTGAGCCCCAGCTGTTTCACTGAGCAGCACCAGGGGCTACGTTCCCCTCGTACAGAATGCTCTATTTTTCATTCAGGTGCCTCACCCCACTTTTTACTACAAATCATTCTATAAATAGCTCAATAATCATTCATATTCACTTTATTCAACTTAATGTGGGCTTATAAAAAGGATTGGAGTTACTTCTTTTTCTTCTGCATATGCCTAAACACCTAAAAATTAATTGAACTGAACAAACCATAGAGCTCAATTATTCAATAGCAATGTCTCCTTAGGAATTATGACTTTTTCAGTAGTAACTTTTGTTAAAAGTCAGAAACAAAGGCAAGCTTTCAAACTTCCCCGAGCAGACAAAACCAGTTTAGTCATCCAAGCAAAGCTTAAGTTAGCTTATCCTGCAAGACGAGCTCGACCTTCGGCATCTCTTGCTTCTGACTCTGGAAATCAGAAACCAAACTTGATTGAACTGTCTTCCGACATCGATTAGCAGTAATCACTGAAAATTCTAATATTATCAATTGTACTGTAAAGAATAGTCACTAATTTCTCACTCTATAAGCTGCTTTATAACAATATACTCCTGAGCCTTATTCTGTGTTTTGGTTTGATTGCTACTGGTTTGCAAACTCTCTTTTTGGTGTGTGTACAATAAACATTTATTAATTACTACCTTGGAAATTCATTGATTTTACTTCTATTCTTTCCAAGCTTTTGATACTTTGTTAAGTACCAATATTTAAAGAAAACTATCATGAGAAATCTTTCTAGCAGGAAATATAAATGTTTAGAATCACATGTAGTGGGCCAAAACTAATATAAATAAGTTGATACAATTAGCAAAACATTGAATATATATTCTTTAAAATATGATAATTCACAAAGATAAATAGCTGGTGCATTCCAACTCCCAAAATAAGTTAAAATAATAAGTGAAAGTTCTGTGTGAATGGCAAGTAGAATTTCAACTTGTGAGTTTACTTTTTAAATATAACAAATTTCAGCATTCTCTTAAATACCACATTAGATGAAATAAATTATTCTATCTGTGAGATGCCTGAAAGCTAAAATGTGCAATTTAAAAATAATGAAACTGTATTATCTAAACATGAAGATTAAATGCAATAACACATCTAATTTTTCAAGTTTGTCTTTTTATATTATCTGTATAAGTCTCCATTAGAACTTACATTTTAGCATATATACATAGATTAATGGTGAGTTTGTTTTAAAATGCTTTGATTCAAATTGCCCAGTAATAACTTACATGTTTATTTTTCACTCAAACATGAATATTAATTTGAAAATCTAGAAGAAAATCTATTATATGCTGTGTAATAGAATACAGTCATATTTTCCTTACTTTATCAAGGATTTGTTGTTTGATTTTTTTTTTGAGCAAATTATACTACAAGTAAAAGTATAAATCTTTTACTATAAGAATCAAGTGAAGAGTTAGGAACACTTCTGCTAATTGATTAGTGTGGTAAATTTCCCTTGAATGCTTTATATTAATTAATGGATGCCCTGCCCCCTAGTTACTTCTTGGAATAAAAATTTCTATTTAGATAAATTTGTTTCTTTTGTGAATCCCAAATTCAGCATACTGGTTACATTTCTCAGTCTTGATATCTCCTCAATGTTTTACATTATGTATTTTTTTGAATGAATACTTAAAAAGATATTATTAGATCTTTTATTTAATTATTATTTAATTCTTTCTAATACAAGTATTTATGAGATAGTAAAATTTGAAATTTACTGACTCAAGAACAGTTGCTATTTTGATACTAAGCCAATCTCAGGTCATAAATGCTTATTAGGGTTTATTTGTAATAAAAATAAAACTGTTCTCCTTTCTCTCTAAGTTATCCATAAATGTATTTTCTTTTCAATTCTCTCTTGTACCTCACATCTCTGCTTCTCCCACTTCCAAATTTACTTTTAATAACTAAAATAATGGATCAGAAATTTCTTTTTTTAGAGCTTTGATCCAAACTGTATGATTCTTAAAGTGTGACCAAGCAACCTGCTAAGACTGTCACAGGCCTGGTGTTTAACGGGTGGCACTTTCCTTGTCTCTGTGGATCACATCCCTTTACACTTCAAATACAAGTCTTACATGATCAATTTTCCAATTAAGGATGAAAAACACTAAATAATTAGAAATGATGTTTGATGTTTCAAGGTGAATCTGAACTTCATTTCATTTTAAATGTTCTTAAAAAGGTAAATGCTTCATTTATTTCATTCTTTGGTTTATGAGTACCTAGACCTTAACTGAAAAAACCTTGAGTGGTATGTCAATGAAGCAAAGATTATTTTAAATTATTTCACTATATAAAAAAACCTCGGTATAGAATCTCGCTATATGAATAACACATTGAAATGATTAGATCAGTAAAATTTGATTTGAGTCATTTAAAAGGTAGCTATCAAGTTTTGTCTAGCTTTCCTTTATTTTCATATTTAATGGAGTTAAAACAAATGTGGACTAATATGAGCTCTTTATTAAAAAACAGTTTTTTATAGATCATAAACTCATAAACACAGCCATTGAGTAACTTATTAATTAAACTTCCTAACATTTTTAGCACTTAATTCATTTACAAAAATAATATATTCATGTGTAAAAATAAAATTTAAGTTTTATTTTATTATATCTCCAAAAAATCTATACTACTAGGTAAAAATTTTAAGACATTTTATATTAAATTTTAGATAAATTAAAATTTTATAAAGTCCTGCGTAAGTTGTTTAGTTTTTTTTTAATTTTCTCTTAACATCCTACTGACATGAGAGGTGGTATTTTATCTTATTTTCTTTTATTTTTAACTTCATTGAGGTATAATTGACAATAAAATTATAATAAATTTAAAGTGTAAGATGTGATTTGTTATACATATGCACTGTAAATGGATTCCCTAAATCGAGTTAATCAACACTTCCATTATCTGAGAAGTGGTATTATATAAGGGTTAAAAGTAAAGACCCTCCCAGTTAGGATTGAAACCCACCACTGTCATCACTACTACACTATCACCACCAGCATTTAGTAGCTAACAGACACTTGGAAGTTATTTAACCTCACTCTGTCTCAATAAGGTGGGGATTATAACATTACGGTTCTTTTAGCATTGTTGTAAGGATTGAGTAATATATTAAAAAACAGCTATTATGTCTCACATCCACACTAACTGTAAGTATTAGTTATTATTATCAAACTCTCCTGATTGGCCCTGGTTGGTTGGTTCAGTGGATAGAGCATCAGCCCAGTGTATGGATGTCCCAGGTTCAATTACTGGTCAGAGCACACAGGCAAAGTTACCACCTGCTTTTCTACCCTTCTTTCTCTCTCTCTTCTCTTCTCACAGACAATGAATGGCTCAACTGGTTCGAGCGTCAGCCCCAGGCACTGAAGATAGCTTGGTTGATTGGACCATTGGCCCCAGACAGAGTTTACTAGGTAGATTCCTAGTTGGGGTCAATGTGGGAGTCTGTCTCACTATCTCCCTTCCTCTCACTTAAAAAAAATAATCCAGATTATTTGTAGATGGTCAAGGGAGGACCACTAGGTTTGCTCTGCCCTTCCTCATTATTTTCCTCTATCACGTGGGTCTCTGATTCTTTGAGGGTCCAGTTTAGCCTATCAATTTCTTTTTTAAACAAAGAGATCTTAAATGATAGAAAGAAGTAAACTGAGCTACTATCTGAGTTCAAAAATTTAAACTGCTGAAAGGAAATATTTTGTTTCTCTCACCAAACATTACAATTTCATGCTTTACTAAAGGCCCAGAGTTCTGGCTAGTTGGCTTAGCAGTTGACCATCAGCCCCACACATGGACAGGTTTGATTCCTGGTCAGGACGCAACCTGCTTGTCCACCCCTTCTCTTCTCCCTTTTCTCTCACTTCTCCTATCGAAGCTATGGCTCAAATGGTTCAAGCAAGTTGACCCAGGGACTGAGGATGACTCTATGACCTCACTTCAGGGGCTGAAATACCTTGGTTGCCGATCAATGCAGCAACGGTCCCAGATGGGCGTAGCATGGCCCTGTAGGGGGCTTGCTGGGTGGATCCCAGTCGAGGTGCATGTGGGAGTCTGCCTTGCTGCTTCCCTGCTTCCCTGCCTTTCACTTTAATAATAATAATAATAATAATGCCCAGAGAGTGGATATATTCTTAAATGTTCTGATTAAGAGAATAGCAGGAAAATCAGACAATTTCACTAAGACCTGAGAATGCCTTGCCTGAAAGATTCATTAAACTGAAAAAGTTTCTTCATACGTAATATAGGTATCATGAATTGACTCATTCACAAGGGAGTACTGTCATATTCACATGTTACAAAGAGATATCTGAGATTATGAAGATTATACTGAAACTAATCAAAGAAATCAAGAATATAGGTTAATTTGCCTAATACTCCCATATCTCTTTCCTTGTTCTCTGCATTGGAAGTGTGATCTGTTCCCTTGGTTTAATTTGGGGCAAATTTTGGCTCTTAGCTTAAAAACTTTGATTATAATCCTATTTTTAGTATTTATCTGTGTTATAGGATCAAATGTGACCTCCAGAGTTTTAAATGCTGCTGCACAGCAAGTATCCTGCAAAAGGGCTGAATAATCAATCTTTTTACAAAAGAATAAGAATGCAGAACATTTTTCCTCAGAAAATCTATCTATGACTATGACAAATCAAATAACTGAGTAGACCTTGATTGATCATTTCTCTGGACCATAATGGTTTATTGTTCAATTTAAGCTTAAGAATGTTTTCTCTAACCTAGCCAAAACTCATTGCATACTTTAGTGTATTTCATTTCTTAAATGTGGTGAGATGTTGACAAGGACATGCCCTGTTCACTACTTGGGAATTGTAAGGTTTTGAGATTATGGTAGTTTTCTTAAATGGGAGTAGCAAGAGGGAAACTGTTACAAGGAAATAAATTAACCTATATATATATATATAAACAGATGTATGATACATAAACATTACAAATTAATAAAACCCTTGACATTCATTAATTTTCTTCTTCAACAGTGCACATAAAATGACAATCAACCTGGTAAGTAAACAGGTCTAATATTTTGCCCAATGATTTGGCCATTTATAGACTGTAACTTTGATTTGCTCACCAGATTAATTTTTGCTGATTTAATAAGTAGCTAAACTGTTTTACAGAGAAAAAACTAAAATTTAGATGTTACTTTTAAATATTATGCAAGCAAATTCATTTTGTCTTCTACCAACAGATCACTGAATATTTTAGTTGATATAATTTTAAATAAATAAAATCAAATACCTTTATAAAGATATAAGTGGTAAATCTTAAGTGGTAAATGTTCTTATATTTAATACTGTGTGAAAATATAAAAAAAGAATCAATACTGATCTTGGCATTGCTAAGATAGAAGACTGAAATTTAAATACTACAATGACAAAAATAAAGTAATTTGATTGCCTTTAAGGGGTACAACACACATGTTCTTTCTCATTAATTCTCTCCTTTCTTAAGGAATAAAGAGACAAAAGTTGAACTACAGAAATCACCAAAAGCCCAAAATTTAACTCGAAACCGAATCAATACTTAATTTTAAAACATCCACAAGATGTAACAAAATTTTCTATGCTAGTCCCTGCAGAAAACCACATATGTGGATGTCCTTGCTTTTACTTAAAATTGACTTTATCATATTTCAATATTTCTCCCTTTTTATTATTGCAGTCACTCCAAATCATTAACTCATTATATCCCTACTCATATAACACAGAATATTTTTAATTATGTATTTATTCAGTGTACTGCAGAATTGAAAATTTTGGCACCTTTCTAGAACTTAGTCACTTTAGTATATGGTTAAAGTTGACTTGCTGTAACCATATTAATTTTAAGTGCAATTTATTGATATGCTCCAGTAATGGAAGTAGTATGCCCTGATTTCCATCATATACACATATAAACAGTTCTACGTTATCTGTTTACTATTTAGAATTACTTCTGGAGTGTTTCATATGACATAGAGCTTTATCTACTGGGAACAAAATGAACTACCACTTAACATCAAGTTTTTGCAGTTATAATTATACTGTATGTTTTCATAGACTGCCTGCAGTGCCATAACAAAATAGTACAAACTGGGTGACACAAATAATAGATTTTATTTTTCTCACACTTCTAGAGGTCATGATCAAGGTGCGGGCAAATTCAGTTTCCGGTAAAAGATCTCTCCTTGACTTGCAGATGGCCGTTTGCTCTCTGTGCCCTCACATGGCCTTTCCTCTGTGCACCTGCAGAGAGAGCTCCCATCTCTTTTTTTTATAAGAGAAAATGTTAAATGTTAAATATATTTTCTAATATATTTTACTAATGATATATTTTACTAATAATATTACACCAAAGCCCCATTCTCATTACCTAATTCAATCAACTGCCTCCCAGAGGCTTATTTTTGTGTTAATTGATTCATTGAGGTTTAACAACACTAATCTGCTGTTTTAAATATAGGATAGACCTTTACATATGTTCCAATAGCCATTTGTCCATCCACCCATCTATTCCTTTAACTCTTATCTATTCCTAAGGCTCACACCTAAAATGCTTTGCTGACTCTGCAACTCTAATAAGCAGCATTTAATCACTTGAGTACAATAGTCAGCAGAAATGAGTTACTCTAGAGAAAACTAAAGACACACTTAGGTTACTCAACAACTGTCAATAAAGTGTGCTTTACAGAGAGGCATACTTAAAACAAGTTTTATTAGTACGGTGAAAAAAATTTGTGTAATATAATGAGTTAGATGATGTAGGTGGTGTTTCAATTCCCCGAACCCTCCAATACAGACAATTCAAGTATGCGCTAAGAAACTCGGAAGCCTTATGGGAAGAAGCATCCATGGTCTTTATGAGTATGACCTTCAAAATTAAAAAGCCATATTGAAAAAAGTACCAATTTGCATATAAGCTGCATTCTTGCTATTTTATAAGAAACTCAGCTATTGGAAATATTTTATGCTATAACTATAACCTTGCACTTATAAAATGGAAGAAAACAGCATTTAAGTTCAATGAACCACTCACATTTAGAAGAAACTGAAACAGCCCAGGTCTGTAAACATGGCAGCTATATAACTTTCTTCTAATGAGGCTGTAACTAAAAAGCTTTTAAAGTGAGTCTTTTGCTACCTAAAATCCTTACTAAAGCAAACTGAAGTGCCACATCTCACTATTCAACAAAGCAATAAAATATTATGTACTAATATATATCCACAAACATATATTTTACATCTATTTTAATATTATAAACATATTTATATTAACTTATAAAGTAAGTTCCCTAATTATTGCTCATTTTATTGAAGCAGTAATACAGAAAATAAAATGAATCCACATCCAAATAAATATTAAAAACCTTTAAGATGCAAACCACTCCTGCAGAAGACTTACAATAGAAAATAATTTTTTAAAGATAAATTTACTATGTTTGCTGAATGGCAAAATTGCTTTCAATCAAAATAAAGAGGCTAGGAGTAAAAAGGTACATAAGCAACCACTCTTTAATTCTTTCTTGTTCTTGTTGTGCATTCTTCACCTTTGCTTGCAATTGTTTTTATTTATTTTTTGTTTTCACATTAAAAATATTCTGTTTGCATGTACAACATCAAATCATATCTTTTGCATTTGCTACAAAGTAAAATAAAGTTATTTAAACAGCTCTACTGATCATGGACTCTTCGCTATTACTGTTGAAATTCTATGAGCTTGTTCCTCATTTTGTACTAATGCCTTAGTGAGTCTATTTGAGTCAAGAAACTGAATGAAGAAAAATTTAAAATACACAGGCTTTATTTCTCCTTTGGCCCAACCCTTCTTTCTTAATATGGTATGCTGACAGAGCATATCTAATGACTTAATTAAAAAACAATTCACTATGTAATCAAATACAGTTTTTATGTCCTATTTCCTACCAACTCCATTATGCTTTACTTATGAGGAAAGTTTTCCCCTATTTGTGGATGAAATATCCAGCATGCTTCTTGACTTTCTGCTAATTTATAGATAATAGTCACTGAATCATCATCTCAAATAGCTAAGGAAGTCAAGTCCAAAATTTTTAAGAGTCTGGATTTGATTTAGTGTTAAGTCATCTCCTCCCTTGACTCAGACCTGCTTCAGGCTGGAATATCAGTAGTAGGAAATGAGAGAATGGTTAGTTTTTCTCTATTTTTCTGTTTCATATTCTTCCTCTTACTCCCACTCTCCATGCCACTCTAGAAAACGTTTTTCTTATGCAGCCCTCTGGTAGGGAGCTAGGATGTGGAGAGAAGTGACATGGAATAAGAAACCTCTTAGGAGAGTATTCTTACACTAAATATTGATAGATAGTTTACCCTATCTAGATCCAGTAATGATTATGTCAACTGAGAATGGTGTTCTAACAATCAAATTTTGAGTTAAGCCTGACCAAGTGGTGGCGCAGTGGATAGAGCATCAGACTGGGATGCGGAGGACCCAGGTTCGAGAACCCAAGGTCGCCAGCTTGAGCGCGGGCTCATCTCGTTTGAGCAAAGCTCACCAGCTTGGACCCAAGGTCGCTGGCTTGAACAAGCGGTTACTAGGTCTGCTGTAGCCCCACGGTCAAGGCACATATGAGAAAGCAATCAATGAACAACTAAGTTGTCGCAACAAAACACTAATGATTGATGCTTATCATTTCTCTACGTTCCTGTCTATCCCTCTCTCTGACTCTTTCTCTGTAAAAAAAAAAAAAAAAAGATACAAATTTTGAGTTAATTTTAAAAAATCAGGAACCTTTCTTTTTTAAGTGATACCTTTGATTTTAAGGTACAACATACAGGGGTGAGTAAAAGTAGGTTAATAATAATAAATAACACAATAATTAATTAAATAAAAAACACTAAAAAACTGTTTTTTGAGGAGTGACAACTGTAAACTTACTTACTTGTGTAAACACACCCCAGTATGTGTGTTTTACAATCACGTTCCAAGAATTGGTTTTTGGGTCTTCCCATCCTAATTCCCTTCCTTCCTCCTTTTTTTTCTGCTCCACTTTCTTCCTTCCTTTCTATAAACCACCATGTTTTAGAGGTTTGGATTTTTCCAGAGTGAGTATACTATTTAGACTGTAGAATCCTTATACATTTTGTTTTTATACCCACAGTAAGCTGAGTAACAGATCACTCAAAGATGTCAGTGTCCTAATCACCAGAACCTAAGAATGTTACCTAGCATGACAAGGACACTTTTGCAGATGTGACTAAATTAAACGTATTGAGATCAGAAGATAATTTTGGTTTACCTTGAGTCTAATATAATTGTAGGGTCCTGATCAAAAGGAGGCAGGAAGTTCAGAATTTGAGACGGAGATGTGACTATGAAAACAGAGGTCCAAATGGTGCCATTGCTGGCTGTGAAAATGGATTAGGGTCACTAGTCAAGGAATATGGATAACTTTTAAAACTTGGAATAGGCAAGGAGACTCTACCCTTGAGCTTCTTGAAGGAACACAGCCCTGCTGACAACTTGAATGTAATCCACAAAACTGAGTATGGGCTCCTGACCTACAGACTATAAAATAATAAGTTTATTTTGTTAAAAGCTACTATGTTTTAAGAATATTGTAGAGCAACTGTAGTACATTAATACATTCCTTTCCTCCAATCTCTTCTACAATTATCACATTCCCAACTAATTTGATAGAATCTTTTAAAAGTCTTGCATTCTTATTTCTCATATATTCTATTTAGTTTTATTAAAAATATTATTTTTTTATTTTTCTATTCTATCTCATTGCTTAATACAATAAAATTTAAGTTTTCTAATTACAAAAACAGTTACACTGTCCTTTGTAAACAAACACAGCTACTCTTTGTAAGCCTAACAGGTAGAAATAAAAAAGTTCTGGGCTTATCATAGAGCAGCCTATGGCCAGGGGTTTTCACTGTACCTTGCTATCACTGAATATAGTTTTAAAAAGGAATGGAGAAGAACAAATCTTCCATTCACACAAGACATAGTTTAAATGCATTTCTGTCATAAGACTTTTTTCTATAAATGCATAATAATAGATATAAAGTTGTGTATATTTCTCTATTTTTTAACTTTGCATCATAATGTCCAAAGACAGTAAATTAAATTCTTCCCATTGTTGATCTATTTTCCATGCTCCATACACCCAGAACCATATTTGATTTTATTTCATGCCCATCTTTAGATTCAATCAGTATACTCTGTTTGAGGATAAAGACTGAATTGCTTGGCATAAGCATATATGGATTTTTAAGATATGGTCCTTCCTTCACATTTAGCCTATCTCTAGTGCTTAACCCCCACCACTTGTCTACACTGTATGTTTCATCCTTACTAAATTTCTGGAGCTTCCAGGAATAAATTTACTTACCTTAACCTTTTATCTTACACATTTCTATGGCTAATGTCTTACCATTTAAAATTCATATTAGATATCACTTATTCAGGGAATATTTCTGATTACCCCTTCTAGTTATTAGCAACTTTTGACTTCATAATCACCTTTATTATTGTCTATTAACTCCACAGTATTTCTGAAATTCCTCTCAAGTTCAAAGAAACTGAGTTCTTATGGTTGGAAATTGATTTTTGTTTATATTTTTCTTCAGGCGCTACGGAAGTGTCTATCACTCAATGTTCTTCCAGAAATATTATGTTACTTTGAACATGTTTAGATAACTTTAACAAAAATATTTGACAAATTTTGTTAAAATGTGGTAACCCTATGTAAATATACACATGTTAAGTAGGTTTATTGATAAAAATCAACATAGCTGCTATTTTTTAAAATTATACAGCTTGTCAACACAAGTGTATTTAATTTTCATTTGTTTCCAGAGAACAAAAATGTATTTTTTAATCTGACAATATTGACTCCTCCCTGAATCACTTTGATTTATTTGTATTACCTATACATGCTCATGATATATCTGGAGTTATATAAGACATTATATGTACCATTAGACAGTTTTTTTTAAATTAGGTGTAATAGTTTCTTTTCCTAAAAAAAATATTTACTTGTCAAAATATGAGATTATTTGGCTAAGGAGATTAGCTCCATAGCCAAGGTACCTCAAATCTAGGGAACAAGATCTATTTTTATTCAGGTTATATTCATTTCATTTTATGGAATAATTAGTTAAACTCAAAGTACTCAAGATATAATATACTAAATTGTTAAAAAAAAAAAAAAAAAAGAAACACTTATCCTGTTATTGAGAATTTTTATGTGTACATTCCCTGCTCCTGAGATAGATACATTGATTATGTGAACTAATAAATAGTTCTTCAACAATGTAAGTTTTAACTTTTGAATCCAAAATATTTTATATATTTATTTATTTATTCATTTTAGAG
Source organism: Saccopteryx leptura (assembly GCF_036850995.1). NCBI lineage: Eukaryota > Metazoa > Chordata > Mammalia > Chiroptera > Emballonuridae > Saccopteryx > Saccopteryx leptura. Next base: position 146,288,778 of record NC_089505.1, read on the forward strand.
AGAGAGAGAGAGAAGGGGGGAGGAGCTGGAAGCATCCACTCCCATATGTGCCTTGACCTGGCAAGCCCAGGGTTTTGAACCGGTGACCTCAGCATTCCAGGTCAACGCTTTATCCACTGTGTCACCACAGGTAAGGCCCAAAAATATTTTTATAATTTGAATTTACATTACTGTCTTACGAATTAGTATTGTCAATTGTGCTTTTCTTAGTTTTTGTCTTATTTCACTTTATTTGTTTATTGGTTTCTATGTTTGATTTATGATTGTTACATAAAAGTTAGAATTTGGAATTATACCAAGAGTTGACTGTATTGATACAATGACATCCTCATTTTTAATCAAACAGTTAATTTATAAACATATATTCTAGATGTAGAGAATGAACAGCAGAATATTCAATCATATCTTTTTATAACAACAAAAAAATTTTACAGATAGCTTAAAATTGGACTTTCCAATTAAAATAAGATAATATAAAATTATATACATATTTTAGAATAATTAAGCTGGTATTGTATTTTAGGACAAAAGGGTTACAAGAGATTTTCAATAAATAAAAGCATATTTGTGGTTATTTAGTAGTTCAACAATGTAGTAATAAGTCAAATTATGTGGGAGATAACAGAAATCAAAAAATGATGTAAAATGAACATTTATTGCAGACAAAAAATAAGAGAAATTCAAGTAATTATTGGTAGTTAAATAGTAGTGTCTAGCACTATATATGTCATATATATATATATCCATTATTTACAACTTACTGAAGAGAAGAGGATTTATATACATTCAGAAGTAACTATTAAAAAGAGAGTAAAGTTGGATATAAACAAGTAGAAGTCTACTATATAAAAACAATAGTTAAATTATTTAGATTATGAATAAGATCAAGTGGTTAATGTTGAAGGTCTACATTTACAGAGTAGCTAACGGAAGAGTAATCACATGGAAATATATTGAGCATGACTGGTGTGGCAGAAACCACAAGCTCATCAAACATCCCTTCTGCCACTCCAAAACTCTCCTTGTAGATAGGCAGGATCACCTGACTTATTGTGGGTAATAAGCTATGGAAGAAGCGAGTAATTTTTCTAGTTAACGCAGCAGTCAACCTCCAGGGTCTCCACCCTTGAACCAACAATGATATTTCCATTGTTCCAGGATGTGTAGTTATATGATTATGAAATTTCCATCAGCTGGATGGCTTAATGAGTACAGATTGCAAAATCCTGCCAACTTGAGTATAGAGCAGGTGACAATTAATATTTGTTTTGCTAAAACTAATGGGATTTGGTGATATCTGTTACAGTACCTGAACAGTAACTTGTGATATCTGTAACTTGTCTTATAGAGTAGTGTGCTATAAAATAGTCACAGAAGTAAATGATGAAGAGTTTTAAGCAGAAGAAAATCACAGTCAATGTTGAATATTTTGAAAATGATGGTTGATATGTGGTGACTATGAAGTCATCACTGATGAGAAGAAATTCAGTGCAAGGCAGAAGTCTGACTACAAGACATGAGTGATGAAACACAATAAATTGAAAAATTTAATAAAAAGAAAAGAAATGAGTGATGAGAAAGGTTTGGCAGAAGACATTATTTTATCAAGGATGTTTTGAAATGAAGGAAAAAATGACAGAAAAATAAAAGCAACTATAAGTATCAGTAGGGTTTGTTGAAATCTGCCTTAGTATGTGAAAAACCTGAGGTTATTCTTAAGTGTAAAGAAAAAGATAAATAATATTTGAAGAGGACTAGAGCATAGACAAAAGCATGGATTGGAAAAAAAGAGGAAGGATGGAGGTACAACTTTGCCAAAAATGGGAAAGTTGATCAAATTTGTATTAGAGGTCTTTACCTTAAAGTTGCTTAATTAACTCAGGATAAAAGGGGTTGTGTTAAGTTTACTGAGAATAGAAGATTTTTGGAATTGTTTAATGGAAGACAAATGGGAAATGCATAAGGGACTACAGAAGACAGTAAAAATCTATAAGTAGCTAAGATAAATATGAATTTATGCTTGGAAAAGTAGGATCTAAGCAAAGTTTTGAGCAGGAGCAAAAATTAGATTACAACTTTACCACAAATATTGCATGAAATTGAAGAAGATGTAAAGAACTGAAAAGATAAAGACTAGCTAATATATTGATTTTAATCTATAAGATACAATAATAGCAAACTTAACATTTAAAAGAGGTAACAATAGCACAGAGTCAAAATGACTCATTAAAAGTAACAACATCAATAAGTTACCACAGAGATAACAGTTTTATCTCAGTGGTAGATTTGAAATTTCAGAGTTAACTCTTCTTGTGACACTCTTCTGTAGCATAAAAATTGGAGAGGCAGTGGAGCACTCAACTTCATTCTGAGAAAGCAGTGATCCTGGAACACTCAATGTAAAAATTTCACTGTCCGCTTCCCAAAAGATTTTAGTTCACAGGCATGCCTCATTATGTAGGAAAAGTTCAGTAGACATTACTATGTTAGTTTAAGTTACTCATAAAAAAAATTCAGATATGAGTTCTCCATTCCAATTATGAAATGGGAGGCAAAAGGAGAAAAAATTGAACTGCAATACTATGGTTTTGATATTTAAGATGATTGAATTTTGCCTCCAAAATGATAGGCTATAAATTTATTCCCATTGCTTTTAAAGGAAAAGTAAAATAAAAGTATGACTACGGAATAGAGCAATGCATTTAGAATAAGAAATTCATCAAACATCTTGACAAAGAATTGAATAATTAAAAGCAATGGTGGTTTAGAGATTAATTTACTACTTTGAGATTCTAAATTTTGGATAAATTTTTAGACAAAATTGTGAATGAAGCATAATTAGGAGTCAGTATTTTCAGTGTTCCCTCTCTATCAAAATTTAAAAAAAGGTCTTTAAAATATAGCTATGAATATAGATAGATATATAAACTGTACCCATTTCCTTTCATGACCTCAGTAAAATATATTCAGCTTCTTTGTGTAACAACCCAAGAAAATTCACATTATAAGGGATTCAATCTTGATTAATACAGCTTTTTCAAGAAACCATTTTTTGTTCAGATAAGAAAATTTATCTTAAGTCTATATACAATGATATAAATGAAGTATCATTAAGGTGGAAAATAATCACACATCATAAAAGTAGGTTACAATGTATCAACTGATTGCAGAACTGCTTTGCAGTGATAACATAGGAAGAAAATTATATTGAGATTATAAATTTCATTACATAAAATTACCACTGTTAAGATTTGTGAATCCATTTATAAATAGAATGATCTATTTGAGAAGCTGCATAAGTCTTACATATATTTCAGCATATCTAATTGCTAGAGAACAGGCCTTACTTTCGGGAAAAAAAAAATTGTATTGAACTATATGAAAAAAACTGGCCTGGAAAAAGTATGATAGATAAATAAATACCTTTTTTTCAAAACTTTTACATTAAATTTTAAAATACACTAACTACATTTACCCACTTAAACACAAGTTTAAAATGTTTCCTTTGGCTGGGTTTCTAGTTTCATTTCAAAGAGGAGCTAAATTTAGCATTTTTTATGCAAAAAGATGTCCTAACCATTAAAATATGTTTACTTAGTCACTGAATTTTCTATAACTAGTCTTTCTACTCTAAAGCTATTTTACTTAAAAACATAATTATATTAACATTATCTTCAATCACGTGCGCACACACACACACACATACACGCACATCTAATAAATCTGTTTCATTCTACATGGGCCATTTTTCCTCAATTCTAGCATTAGGATGAGCCCTTATATTATTTCATACCTTTCCTGAAATCTATGGTTTGGTCTTCTACCTATGTCTAATATTATGTCTCATAATTTTTTATAGAACACTATGAAAAAGAAATAAATATTAGTAGAGATCAAGTCTTTCAAGAAGAAAAAAAACCATAAATTTTATAGCCAAACAATTGTTAGGACAACTTAATGGTTAAGCAAAATAACTGAATGGGTAGTTACAAATAATAGTTTTTAAATTAATTTTAATTTCTCTCTCATGTACTCTTTCACTCAAAAGAGCAGATATTATAACAAAGATTCAAAAACTTTTTCTCATTTTTTCAACTAATTATTGTATTTATTCTCTATTTAAGTACTATTTTAATACCATCAACTATTACCATTCCCCCTTAAGTGCATCAGAGACATTCTCAGTGAGTCCTTCCTTCTAGTTGTAATTTACCACACTTCGTCTCATAGTCATTCGAATACTTTCAGAAGTATGTTAATACAATGGTAAATATGACCAAATGCAATGTAATTAACCATTCCAGAACTAGACAAATATTATGCTACATGTAGTTTATAGTTTAAGACCACAATCTGAAGATATATCAAAATAATTCAATGATTCATTATTATGTATTAATTTTTAGCAAAAAAAGAGTATTGCACATTATTGCAAAGCTATAACATTTGTTTATAAAAAGAAATAGATGATAATTTTAAAAAATGCTTTATATAATCAAGAATATGTAGAGTTATTTGCCAAGCAAAGCATAATTATTAGGGATTAGAGCTAGTATAGACTATAGAAAATAGATATTGCAACCTCCTTAGGAATTCAGAGAGATGTCTAAAACCCCAGAAGTGGATAATGCCAAAACAGAGACCATGAACCAGGCCTCCTAATTCTTAGTTAATTGCTCTTTTCTCTACCCCCTTCCAGGCTTCTATGTTGGGTATTAATTTTAATTCAATGCATGCCATAGTTAAACAGCCACTTCTAGCTTTTATAAAAGGCCATTTTTTCCACCCACTTAAAACACAGCTATAATTAATAGATTTTAATATTAGAGTCTTCTGTTTGCAATGAATCAATAACTTCCCAGGTAAGCAATTAACATTATCAGACAAGGTTATCATGGTGTAAAAAACAGGTGGCATTAGATTAATTTACTATCATTTTCAAATAACCACATTTTTAACTAAACAAAGTACAAAATAATTTAATAACCTGGTTCTCTGGACAAATTCCTTAATATCACAGAAGTGAGCCTAGAGTAACAAGCTTATAAAAAAGTAATAATATTAAATACATATTTAAAATTGTGTTAAATATTAAAACACAATTTCGAGAAGATAGGTTTTATCTCAGTCTTTTTATTTCAAGGGAGATTAACATTAATGGTTCAGAAGAAAAAAGGAAGAGTCATAAATACAAAATAACAAATACGTCATGAATTTTCAACATGTGATAAGTGCAATACACTCATACTCAATTCTTTTTCTTTTATCACCCACAGAGATGAGTACTGTTAATGAAAAATTTTCTTGATAAGTGGCTACAGAAACTTATTAACCTTCAATTGATTCTATGGAGTCATTTTGAGATAAGTATTATAATCACTGTTTCTCCTGTAGATCCTTTATTTTCCAAAATTATAAGTGTGCATTATTTTTTATTCATCTATTTGCTTTCAAATTTTTATTGCTCTTAGTATGAAGGCAGCAACTTGAGAATTGTCTTTAATTTCTTCCTAAGATCAGGAACCACTAAAAGAGAATTAATACTTTCTGATGAAGTGGTCAACTCCTAACTAGCTGAAACAACCCAACTAAAATTTGTATTACAATATTGATTTTCATGGGGTTTTTGTTTAAAGAAAATATGACAATTAGAACAAGAGGAAATATTTGGATTGGTTTATGCCTGTATGGAAACACCTGAATGTGTTACTAGAAATTCTTAAAAAATGATTAAAAAACTCTTTCTTCCCAATTTTTTTCCTCTCAAGCTAATATATAAAAGAATAAAAACATTGATTTTATTGCTTAGAATTCCACAATACAGAATTTCCATTATATCAACTCATAGCAGTGCAAAGGTTTAAAATAAATGAATACTTTTAGAACTTGTTCATTCCGTGGCTGTGGAAACAAGTGTGATAACGCAACTCTAAAACACTAGTGGATTACTTTTCAGGTTAGTTTGAGGATTTAAAAAGATATATTTTAAACATGTAGTTTCCATTGGCACTTTTAAGGTCCATATGTCTAAAAATTATACACAAAGCACAAAAACTTTGTTCTACCTTTCTCTTTCTCTTCCTTTCTCTCTCAAATCAATAAATTTAAAAAAGAAATAGGACACTGCACCCTTGCTTTTCACAACTTTTTATCTTGTTTTCATATCATATTGCAAATATGGATCCATGTTTTTTCAATACATATGTTACTCCAATAAATCATTATTTATGTTTCTCATTATCAAAAGATAGTAAAAATATAAGTATTTTCTTTAGTAATCTGAAAATGAATAGAAACACAAAGTATGAATAAGTTATTTTACCATATTGCACACATTATTTGGTTTTCTGGATTTAATTTTGACTTGCTGAATAGAAGCCAATAGTAGTTACACAGATTTAATCATTGTATAGAGTAGTGTTTTTTAACTGCTGATCTGCAGACCACTGTCTGTCCACAAGAAATTTCATGCTGGTACACAAAAGAGTCAATCATCCTGATGTTATATGAAGATTATAGACCCAGTGAATAAGTGATTAAGTGAACTTAATCAATTCACTTATGCAAAGGGTGACTGTCACTTATCAAACTGTATCATCAATGAAAATACTAATAATGTTGTCTTTAATATCTTTGGAAGTTGTAGGCCATTCAAGCAACAAATTTGCACCATGTATTGCATTAACAACCTTGAGCAATAGACAAAAGCCATTCAGATAAACTTATGTATTATTCAATGCATCATACATGTGAAAATCAAGCAACAGCTTGTACCATGTTGCACTGTTATGTGCAGTATGATAAAACTTTATTTGTTAACTGTTTTTGTTTCCAGCCAGCTAGTTTTTGTGTAGACTCTAATGCCTACCCCTCTCTCTGTATTTCATGTTTTCAAACTTGCATACATAGTGTTTGGACAAACTTATGTAGTGTTCAATATATTGTACATACGGTGTTCAGGAACCAAGTGCCAGCTTCCACCATAATGCATTATTGTGTGAAGTATGATAAAACTTCATTTTTTGCATGCTTATATTTCCAGCTCCCTTCTTGTCTTAGTAGTTCATGTTTTTTTCACACTATTTGCCAAATATTCATGCATGTACTTGACTGTTCAGGATGTGTCTATATAGTTTGCAAATAAATTAGTGTGTGTTTCAATATCATTGTGCTGTAAATTTTAAATCTTACAAAATAGAAAGAAAAAAAGACAAAACATTTTAACCCTCTTTAAAAGCAAATTGAATAGTCAAAAGAAAAGTAGTGATGACACAAAAAGTAAACCAAGTGCTTCAAATTTAAAGAAAATGTGTTGATAATTTGGAAAGTGCAACAGAAACAAAAAAAGAAAAGGGAACTTTGTTGGACATTACAATAAGAGTATTTAAAACTTAGTTTCATCATAGCACCTGGTATTGAATTATCGCCATGACCCTAAAGTAGTAAATTGTTAAATTCTGTTAAATGATGCAATGAAACCTTCCAAACTCATTTGTCATTTGCATTCAAAGCATTGCAATCTTACTGAGAAGCCACTAGAATTTTTTGAAAGATTATACAACCAAATTAAAAGTCAGAAAATTCAAAAGAAAATGATACTAGTGACAAATTGCTGCTTTGAGCATCTTATTTAGCTGATCTTTGAACCTCAAAACAAAATACTATTGGTGAAGAATTAGTAAAGCCTTACATCTTAGATGTCACTAAGGAAATTTTGGGTCTTCTTCAAGTCACACAAAAACTTGAGGCGATACCACTTTCAGACAATACTGTACAGAGAAGAGTTGTTGATGTGGGCAAGTATATTGAAGAGCAAATTGTAGAGGGGATTAAGAAATCAAAATGTTTTGCCATTCAACTTGATGAATCAATTGACATAAGTAACTGCTATTGTTCCTTGCTTTGTGAGATATATTGACAATAAATACTTGAAGGAAGAACTATAGTCAGTCCCTGGGTAACAAACAAAATAGATTCTATAGGTTTATTCTTAAGTTGAATTTGTATGTAAGTTAGAACAGGTACATTTACCAATTAAATGCAACTTAGGTGTTAGTCTTAACATAGTATTTATTTTCACCTTTCTGTTCATAGAAATACTTAAACGTTTTCAAACCTATGGAACCTCTTTTGTTCTTAACCCAGGGCACACACATACTCCGCAATGTTGAACTACCTGGTCAGACCACTAGTTTAGAGATATTTAGTGTTCTTAATGAGCACTTTCAAGTGAAGGTTTAGAGTGGTAAAAAGTGCATGAGAGAGAGTATGGTCAGAGCTGAGAGCATGATTGGACATCAGTCAGGGCTAGTTGCAAAAATAAAGGATGTTGCACACCCAGAAATGCTATGTAGATACTGTATGATTCACCAGCATCATTTAGTTGCAAACTATTTCCTGAATTAAAAACAGTGATGAATGATGCAGTGAAGATCATTAATGAAATTTATAGTTGAGTTTTGACTCCAGACTGTTCACAACACTATGTGAAAGAACAGATTCACAATACCAGCATCTTCTCTTTACAGAACTGAGGCAGCTCTCAAAAGACAGGGTTCTATTATACGAAGTGAAATAAGTAAATCAGAAAAAACCAGGAACTGCATTATTCCATATGTAGGTGGGACATAAAAGTGAGACTAAGAGACATTGAAAAGAGTGTGGTGGTTACGGGGAGAGGGGGGAGAGGGAGAGGGGAAGGGGGAGGGGGAGGGGCACAAAGAAAACTAGATAGAAGGTGACAGAGGACAATCTGACTTTGGGTGATGGGTATGCAACATAATTGAACGACAAGATAACCTGGACATATTATCTGTGAATATATGTATCCTGATTTATTGATGTCGCCCCATTAAAAAAATAAAATTATTATTAAAAAAAAGACAGGGTTCTTTCACCCTTTTTTGAGGTAAGAGAAGTGAAACAGTTTCTGCAAGAGTGCAACTCTGCATTAGTAGAGTGGATGGCAATCTTGAATATATGGTGGATATATTTAACCTCTTCAATGAACTAAATATTTTTCTTGGGTTTTAACACAAACATTTTTACATGATGAAATAAGATGGATGTATTCACAAAGAAACTTTTTCTTTGGGAAAGTCACATACAGGAAGAAGGTGTAGAAATGTTTCCACTTTTTCCAAATTTTTTGATGGCTGCAGACATCACTTGAAAATTCATATTTAATACAGTAAGTCAACATTTAAGAACATAAGTTCAAAACTTTGATATTATTACCCTGAAAATGAGAATCACCATAAAGGCAACCTCCGGATCAATAACCCATTCATAGAAGATACCAATTCCTGCTCCCTTAATCATTGAGAGAAAAATAAAACGGATAGATTTATCATCTTATGTCACTCTGGTGTCCAAACATAAAATGCAATCATTGTCACAATTTGGGATGTCACTGAAAGAAGAATATCCATCTCTTGGCTACAAAGTCTTATCACTAATGGAAACCGAATAGGGAAACAGAATGGATGACAATGCAGCACTTCATCTCTCAGAAACAAAACTGCAGCCTCAGTTTTCAAGTATCCTTGCAAAGAAACAACAGTAGATTTCACACTAGCTCTACTTTAATTAAATATTGCTCTCTAGAAATTTCAATTGCATTTCATTAAAAATATTTTACATTGTGTGTCTGGTTATTTTAGAGAATTTTCATTTTATAATATTAGAGCTAAAATATACTGCACAGAATACTAATAATGGTTTTTATTTCTGCCCTGAAATAATTCTCCTATTTTCACCAGTCCCCAAGTGTAAAAAGGTTGAAAACCTCTGGTATAGAGCAACATGAAGATTTTTCAGGCTACAGTGCATACAAAAATGAGTTGCCTTGGGCTGGTTATTCAGCTTTTCTAAGCTTTCATTTTCTCATCTGTACAATGAGGGTATCGGTCATTCCTATTTTATTGAATTATTGTGAGGATTAAGTCAGGTAACCAATGAGAAGCAAGTAGCATAGTATCTGGCATGTAGCTGGAGCTAAAGAATAATAGCTATTATAATTATAATTACTAGATTTATTTTGGCTTCTCATACTAGGTTTTATAGAAATTAACCATTTGGCTCCATTTCTTTTCTTACTTCTCAAAGCAGAGCAGAATATGAATTTAATATTATGAGAAAAAATGATTCATTAATATAATTATACCAACATGCATAAAGTACTGTTATTAAGTCAATTTATTTTAATAAGTATTAGGCACAGCATTAGACATAGAATGGTATGAAGATGAGTAAGATAAAACATGACTTTGCAAAGGCACCAGAGTGGAATGGAGACTAACAGATAAAGAACACTCAAGATAAATGAGTAATAATAAATATAAAAAACCTCATTTTCTTTTGTCATTCAAATTATGGAAGTTCTTATTGTTTGCAGTCATGAAAACCTTTGTTCCATAAAACTCCTTATTGCTATGAATAAGAGAATAACTGATATTGTAATGAAGCTTCTTAGAGTCAAGTAAAGAAGGGCAGAGAATGGTCAGAAATAATTCCACGTTCCTGTAATGCCTGTGGCAGGAATTTGCACATCCTTACATCCCTGTACTTCCTACAAGAGATAAGTACAAGAAGCTAATCGATTTTTCCTGAGCACCTACCATGTGCTTTGTTGTTTTCAGTTTGGTAATGATCATTAAATTTTCATAGCAATTCTGTAAACAGGCACTATTTTACAGACAAGGAAATGAGATTCAGAGTTGTTAATGTGCAGAATGCCACAGAGTGGCTAAGTAGCAAAGTGAAATTAATTTGTTTTATTCCATATACCATGGTCTATCCATAACAAGGCAGTCTATTTGCTTTCTCCATTTTTATTCTTGAACACTAACTTGAACACTAACAAAATAAAACTAATTCTTCACAGTTTTTATTTATGTTAAAAATATTAATGGCTCTGAATCTTATTATTTTTCTCTTTTTTTATCTACCTCTTTGACTTATATTTTCTCATATAGTTATTTGAAAATGCAAAGTAAGAATGAGAGTCTTATCTCAGTATATCTTCATTATAGTTTATATATTCATTAATTTTTTTATAATTCATTACTTTTTCCATAATATAGCCACTGTAATTGTTTTATTTTTTAATATCCTAGTTATTTTCTTCTAAAGTCCCACCAAGTTATCTAATAATTAATTGATTCTGAGTTGATGTATTATGTATAATATGGTTAATAACTATGTGTTTTCCCCTTATAATGAAGCAAAGAGCCATTGACTTAAAGAAGCATAAGGAATATTAAAAAAATATTACAAACATTAAGAGACAATATTTCCTGACAAGAAAATAATTTCCTTCAAATTTTCAGCTATAAAACCACAGGTATATGGACAAATAATCTTTGACAAAGAACCCAAAGGAGACGTTAATATATAGCATGTTAACTATAATTAACAGCCATATTATATACTTGAAAGTTGTCAGAAGAGATCATAAATATTATCACACATACACACACACAAACAAAGCTAATATTGTGAGAAGACAAGTGCTAACTAACTTATTGTGGTAACATTTCACAATACATACATGTAATAAATCATCATGTTGTACATATTAAACATATATGACAAATGCCAATGATATCTCAATAAAACTGAAAAAGAAGACACTAATGTAATCTATTTTAAAACCCCTATTGCAGCCCTGGCCAGTTGGCTCAGTGGTAGAGCGTCGGCCTGGCATGCAGGAGTCCCGAGTTCAATTCCTGGCCAGGGCACAAAGGAGAAGTGCTCATCTGCTTCTCCACCCCTCCCCCTCTCCCTCCTCTCTGTCTCTCTCTTCCCCTCCCACAGCCAAGGTTCCACTGGAGCAAAGTTGACCCAACCACTGAGGATGGCTTCATGGACTCTGTCTCAGGCACTAGAATGGCTCTGGTTGCAACAGAACGACGCTCCAGATGAGCAGAGCATCGCCCCCTGGTGGGAATGCTGGGTGGATCCTGGTCGGGAGCATGCGGGAGTCTGTCTGACTGCCTCCTCGTTTCCAACTTCAGAAAAATACAAAAAACAAAACAAAACAAAACAAAAGAAAAAAACCCTATTGCATTAAATAATTTAAAACCTGAGCTATCATGGTGACAAAGGAAATAAAATAGTGTAGATATAAAAGACAGTAGCAGTAACACTTCTCTACATATCTATGGAGTAACAAGGGCTCTACCTTCTCAGTTATACTGGTCAGAATCAAATTTGGTCCTTCTTCTGAGCTACATCAAATTTTGCATTTAAGTAATCAAAGGGTACTATAGACAAAATAAGATCCATTGGTTTGGTAAGGTCTGATTTATATCTGAACAGAGGTAACTAGTAACAATTTTGAGGTCTGTTTAGTTAGTAGTTCAGTAGGAATGATCCATATACATAAAATGAGGTGACATACATGAAGTGATATGTTGAGTGATGAAAAGTAAAGAAAAAACAAAAACAGAAAATAATTTCCAAAGCCTGGAGGATGTAGGGAAGAGAAGATAAAGAGATAGTAATCTGTAGATTACCAAAGAGAATGAATCATCCTAAGATCAGAAATGGAAGTGTGCAATGTCCAAAACATAAAAAATATATATTTAATTGTCATTTTGTCGCTGATTACACTTCCTGGGACTTCTGCCTTTCTTCCTCCACTTTCCTGTTTCTTCTATCTGCCACCAGAAAAAGCTCTTCAACTAGAATTGATTTATCTGAGCCTTTGAGAATACTTCTAGTACATTTGGATGATTTTTCTGTTAGAACTTAAGTGCTATACATTAAAGTCTCAGAACTTACTAATTTTTCAAATTTTATTATTTTGAAATTAAATGTAATGGGACAACAACATTAAGCAAAAACAGTACATAAGGTTTCTGTGAACATCTCTGTAGTCTTTAAGCTAACCACCTCTCTGTCTCTCACTAACTTCCTTGGCAAAGGCAGAGTTTGTAATCCTCTTAAGTAAGTTTTTGTTGACTAATTAGAAATTTCTCCAAAACTTCTATATCCCTACATTTTTAGTGTTGCTTTTAAATTTTCTTTCTCGAGTTTCTTCATTTAGCATCACCTCCATGCCACCCGCCGATATTTTAATACTTACTTCTTTTTTACAAGAAGCCATCTGAGTAAATGTCTCAGAATGAGTCTCTGACCTACTTCATAAAGTGATTTGAATTTTAATATATTTATTCTTCAGCTAATTGGGAAGTCAGCCCTACATATTCAGCCTTGCCCCATGAAGCATTGAGGAAGATTAGACCCCGGGAGGTATGCAGTCAAGTTGCCAACCTAGCATATGAGAGACATACAGAGCCACTAGACCCAAGCATTTCATGGTAACGAGATTATGGACTTACCATTACTAGCAAAGTGTATGGACCAATGGTTTAAGCTGGAGTGCTACATGAGATTGAAACTGTGACTCAGATTTAGAGTTTGGAAAAGCCAGAAGCAAAAATGGGGTTACAGACAACCAAGTAAATAGTGACTCAAACTCAGAAATTGATATCTAAAGTGGAGAAATTTAACAAGACATATTTGATGCAACTCTGACTTGGTTGAATAAGATTTATAATTATTATCCTTAGCAAGTACAGTTGGAAGTGGGAGTAGACTGTTATAGGAAAAGGAAGCAAGACTTTGGAAAAGTTTGGTGAAAGATGAGTAAAGCTAAAGAATTGTATCTACTTTAGTGTGCTATTTCAAATTACTTTTTCTAAAAAGATTCAGACTATGATCTTTCCTTAGTTCTGGATTTTCTGCCGTTTCAAAGTTAGGTGGCTTTCATTTCCCTCAAATACCATCGAACTGTCATTACTTGGTCAGTACAAGTGCTCACAATACTTAAGACTGTAACTCTTGTGTATGAGAGCACCACACAGATTGCTTTATCAATCAGGGCACTGCTGCTGTTGTATTATGCTTATACTTTTACCAAACAGTCCATTAGACTGGTGGTTCCCAACCTTTTTTGGGCCACGGACCGGTTTAATGTCAGAAAATATTTTCACGGACCGGCCTTTAGGGTGGGATGGATAAATGTATCACATGACCAAGACAAGCATCACGAGTGAGTCTTAGAAAAATGTAACAGAGGGAATCTGGTCATTTTTTAAAAATAAAACATTGTTCAGACTTAAATATAAATAAAACAGAAATAATGTAAGTTATTTATTCTTTCTCTGTGGACCGGTACCAAATGGCCCACGGACCGGTACCGGTCCACAGTCCAGGGGTTGGGGACTACTGCATTAGACCATATCCTCTATTTCTTTCTTTGTAAAAACGTTTGTATAACTTCATGTTATCATTTACTAATCACAAAACAATGTAACTTGTAGTTTTATGCCTGAAAATTTCAGAATTGATAAACTCATTGAGAGCAATGGTTAATTTTATCTGTCAATTCAACTGGGTCATAGAACCCAGATACTTGGTTAAACATTATTTTAGAATTTTCTGTGAATGCATTTTTTTAAATGAAATGAATATTTAAATCAGTAGACTTTGAATAAAGCAGATTCACCCCCATTATGTGGGTGCCCTCCAACTAATCAGTTGAAGCCCTTTCAGGAACAAAGAACAAGAAAGAATTCTGAAGCACACTGTCTTTGGACTCAAACTTCAATATTTCCCTGGGCCTACTCTGCAGATTTGAAACTTGCCAAGTCTTCACAATCATGTGAGCCAATTCCTTAAAATCTCTCTCTTAACTGCAGTCTTCTACCTTCTACACCTCAAGTCAAACCAGATACATCTAAATATATAGATAGAGATATAGAAATAGATATAGCTATATCCCATTGATTTTGTTTCTCTCAATTTCCCTAATACAACAAACATTAAAAGTAGGACCTAGAATGATTATATAAACAAAAAATTATTCTTTCTTTGGAAGGAAGCTTTTGACTTTCTTGATATATTTCAAATTGTGAGAAAATATCCTAGATGTTACCATTTTGCTTTAAAGTGAGAGTACAAGAAAGATTTGAAAACACGATTCATTCTCTTTATTCTATTTCCCACTATCTTCAAGTACAGAGTCATATATTCCTTTGGAGCAAACGGATAACCAAGGAAAGTTGGACTTTCATTCACTACAGTTGCAGTTCGTTCATAAAAAGAAGTTAGAGTACTTGTGAAAAGTTTGAGTTTTTGACTAAGTTAATTTTTGTAGAAAAATATAATATCATATGTGCACTATTGTTTTGTATTTCTTTAGGTGAGAGGATAGCAGGTAGTGAGGCAGACTCTCATATGCACACCAGCTGAGATACACCTGACAATCCCATCTGGGGCAATGCTTGAGTGTGGAGCTATTTTAGTGCCTGAGGCTGATGCACTCCAAGGGAGCTATCCTCAGCACCCAGGGCCATGCTTGAACCAATCAAACCACTGACTGTGGGAGGGGAAGGAAAAGAGAAGGGAGAAGGGTGGAGAAGCAGATGGTCACTTCTCCTGTGTGCTCTGATGAGGGATCAAATCCAGGACATCTATATGCTGGGCCAATGCTCTAACCACAGGCCTACATCACTGTTGTTTTTGCTGCCAAAATGGAATCAGTAGAAACTTGACAAAGCTGGCTTTCTAAACCTAGAAGCTGTTTTTTATTTCTTTCTTTTGGAAGGTAGAGATTGAACATAGCTTTGGTTCAGAGTTTTGTTTTGTTAAACATCATGGAGTAAACCTTGTACTTACGTCAGTGAAAGACAAATCACTTCCTCAGGAATAGACGTCCTTGAGAAGCTGTGAGCAATGCAATGATTTTTGTCTTTTGTATTTTTTTTGTGATTTTTTTTCACTGGGCATATAAAATAATGTCACATTGCTCTGTGTTGAGAAGAATACTTTCCTAAAAAGAATAGAATTTCTATAAAAAATAATAGATTAAAAGTTAAGTAGAAGACATCCTAAACAGACAAGATATCCAAGAAAATGTGGCTGGTAATGTTTCATAATGATATCTCATAGCAAGTTTAAGTTTATTCATACTACAGTTATCTTTCTTTTACTTCAATTGTATAAAAAGTTTTGTTCAAAGTTTCATTCTGGCTTAAAAAGTGTTAATCCACAATCTTGTTAAGGCCAGTGGGACATTAGACCAGTGACTTAAGGCATATGACTTGTGGTGGAAAATATGATCTCATTAATGGCTTCTGGATACAGCACACATGAGCAGAATACAACCTGACAATGTAGGCTAAGCACATGGGTTTCAAGTGAGAACAACACCTGGAAAGTGCATATGTGGGAAGTGAGGAAGGGTCGAGTTTTTGACTGACAGCTGAATAAGACTACATGCATTTAATGGGTGTGCCAAGGATAGAATTACTGGTGACATATGCAGAGTGTACCACAGATGACAGCACACTGACTGATTTAAAATGAAGCATGGAGCATGCACTAAGGGAAAGAGAATTAAATTTAGATTATGAGGCCCTGTGTGGTTGGCTAAGCTGTAGAGCATCAGCCCGGTGTGTGGATGTCTGGGGTTTGATTCATGGTAGGATACATAGGAGAGGCATCCATCTGTTTCTCCATCCCGCCCTCCTTGCCTCTCTCTCTCTCTCTCTTTTTCCCTCCTACAGCCCTGGCTTGACTGGAGCGAGTTGGCCTGGGGTGCTGGGGATGGCTCCATGACCTCCACCTCAGGTGATAAAAAGAGCTGGATTGCTGAACAAAGGAGCGATGCTCCAGATGGGCAGAGTATCACCTCTTAGTGGGGCTGCCGGGTGGGTCCTGGTCAGGCAGCATGCAGGAGTCTGTCTCTGCATCCCCTCCTTTCAATAAAAATAATAAATAAATAAATTTAGACTATGAGTGTTGGCAGTGAAGGTCTTACCTTTTCTGCTATGCCATCCTGATGGTGTGAATGGTGATAAAGGTGTTCTGATAACACAAATGTGGACCCATAAAATCAAGAGAGCTATCAAGGTTCAACCATAATAGGACATCACTTAAGAACTTCTGGCTTAATTTAAAGTTTATTTTATTTTATTTTATTTTATTTTATTTTATTTTATTTTATTTTAGAGAGGGAGCGAGAAAAAGAAAGAGGAGGACGGACAGACAAGGATGGACAGACAGAAAGAGAGAAATATAAGAAGCATCGTCTCATAGTTGGAGAACTTTTAGCTGTTTGTTGATTGTTTTTTATGTGTACCTTGAATGAGAAGCTCCAGCCATGCCAGTGACCTCTGGACCCAAGCCAGTGACCATGGGGTCATGTCTATGATCCCGCATGCAAGCCAGCAACCCTGTGCTCAAGCTGGTGAGCCTGCGCTCAAGCCAGCAACCTAGGGGGTTCAAACCTGGGTCCTCAGCATCCCAGACCAATGCTTTATCTACTGTGCCACCACCTGGTCTGGCTAATTTATTGTTTTGATGGTCTTTTATGTATAGCCTAAATTTAAAATTAAGCAAAAGTTGATCAGCCTCTTCAAAACATAAGAAACATATTAATCAAAGAAACCATTCTGAAGGGTATTGTAATATGATTTTCAATTCAGTTTAGAGGATCAGTAGAAGCATAATACAGATTTCCATTTTCAAAACATCAAGTAAATGAAAGTTCCACTCCGGGGAATGCAATGGACGTAAGAGTGTATTGGTGTAAGACTTATTTTTTTATAATACCATTCTGTACTTTCTGATTTTATAACTTTGTGCACATTAAAAGATATCCAGAAAGAAAGTAAAGCCATAAACTTTAAGTTTAAATGTATCTATCTATCCATCAAATCCCCTTCAAAAGTTACTATGATCTGTAAAGCAGCAAATGCATTCGTGATAGCATTTTAAAAGAATTGCTTTTCAAAGCATGGATCCTTTTGAATTGTGAATAACATCCCATTTACAACCTCACATTTAGCATTATGGATTTCCTTAAAGTCATACACAGCCTTAATAATTTAGCTATATAATCATTAGCACATTGTTGTACATATAGAATATAATCAATAAAAATTTGTTGAATGAAAATAATCAGAAGTGGTTTTAATTACAGTTAATTTAATCCCTACTTCCTAAAAAAAAAAAAACCCCAACATGATTTTCACCCTCCTGGCACATGCATGCACATGCACACATGTACACACACACAAACACACACATATTTATTTGGTAATGATGTGTAGTAACAATAAAAGGTATATTTATCCCTATCCGGTTGGCTCAGTGGTAATTGGCCGGAGTATGGAAGTTTCGAGTTCGACTGCCAGCCAGGACACACAGGAGAAGTGCCCATCTGCTTCTCCACCCTTTCCTCTCTCCTTTCCCTCTATCTCTCCCTTCCTCTCCCGCAGCCAAGGTTCCACTGGAGCAAGGTTGGCCCAGGCACTGATGGCTCCATGGCCTCCACCTCAGGCACTAGAATGGCTCTGGTTGCAGTAAAGCAACACCTCAAATGGGCAGAGCATCGCCCCCTAGTGGTCATGTCGGGTGGATCCCAGTAAGGCACATGCAGGAGTCTGTCTCTCTGCCTCCCCACTTTTTACTTGGGGGGGTATATTTTAATAAGTTTATTTTAAGTATAGTACTTATGCTGTCTTTTTGCAGATTAAAGATATTTAAATTATATAAATTCAAATTAACATTAATCTTCAATTAATTAAGACTATGAAAATATTTATAGTAGTTATTTTCATTTATTTATTTAGAAACAACTTGCTAATGTTCAAATGTCCTCCAATATCTACATTCACAGGAAGTTTTAATAAAGTATTTTCACTGATCTTGATAAAAAATATTAATTGAAAAGTTTTAATAAGGTATACATTAAAATACTTCACTAATAGCTTAGTCTAATAGGCATCTGAGAATGCATTACGTCGAAGCTTATCCTTGCTGTCGTGAAAGCTCTGTGAAAGCTTAGTAGTTTTCTGTGAAGTCTGACTCAAAAAACAGTCGTTGGTATTGCAAACCATGTGGAGATTAATCTATTCCAGCTCCTCACCTTCTTGTATACTTGATGAGTTTTACTAAAAATGTTAAAATACAGTGAAACAATGAAGTTCCATTCTTTTCACATGCTGGAGTATTTTATGTAGTTTTGAGAGATGTGTGCAATTAAATTTGTTACTTTTATTAGACCTAGAGATGTTTTGCGTGACTAAAAAAGAAAAAAGATTTTGTGGCTGCTTTTGTTACTCTATTTTTCATATTAACAGCACTCTGAAAACAGCAGTAAATTACCTGTTTGAGAATATAACTTTAATGTAGCCCAGAATTCAATAACAATGACACCAATTTTTGTGCTTTAATCTGTTAGCATTCTAGGCACAAAGAAAACATCTACCTTGAGATTTCTGACTTTGTTCTCTGGGGGAATGAAAAGAAAATCCCATGGTGATTATATAGATATTATCTCCACAGTAGGACAGTGGAATTTGGAACAGCCTACTCACTTGCACATGCTATGTCTCCCTAACACTGCCAATATTTCAGTACCTTTTCTTCCTACCTCATTCCTGTAAAACCTTAAATATATTACCCAGTGGAAAAAATAAAATCTCTTTTTGGTTTGTGGGCCGAATGCTCTGGGGGTGGACACCTGCAACTTTAACATTCTTTATATAGGCCAGACTGTAAGCAGAGGGATGTTACTTGCCTAGGGGTATTTTTGATTCTCAAGTACCACCTGTTCTAGAAACTGCAGCCAAATGTCATCTAAAAGAAGTGGCATGAAGTATGGCAAAGCAATCCTGTGGCTACAGAGAACTATATAAACACCACAGCTACTAATACAAGAAAATCACCCCTGTCACTTTGCTGGAGAGGAGAGGGACAGAAGCCCGGGGCACTGCTGAGAATTCTCTTCAGCAAGTAACTGCTTTCCTCCTCCTACTTATGAAAGCTAGCTACAGTTTTTGAGGTCATAAAATAATTTCTGTGTGTGCCCCAAGACCTGTGTCTTTAAAACACTTGCACTTAATAATGTCTGGAATTTATTAAGAAAAATATAGCATAGTATTTTTTTTTTCAGAGACAGAGAGAGAGTCAGAGAGAAGGATAGATAGGGACAGACAGACAGGAGCAGAGAGATGAGAAGCATCAATCAGTTTTTTGTTGTGACACCTTAGTTGTTCATTGATTGCTTTCTCATAGGTGCCTTGACCATGTGCCTTCAGCAGACCTAGTGACCCCTTGCTTGAGCCAGTGACCTTGGGTCCAAGCTCGTGAGCCTTGCTCAAATCAGATGAGCCTGTGCTCAAGCTGGCAACCTCAGGGTCTTGAGCCTGGGTCCTCTGCATCCCAGTCCGACGCTCCATCCACTGTGCCACCACCTGGTCAGGCTATAGTGTAGTATTTTAAATTCCCTTTAATAAGCTGAACTTATAAAACTCTGGCCCTGGATTCACACTACTTGTGGTTAAATCCCAACTCTAACACCTACAAATTATAGTGGATCCAAATTGGTTCATCTGTCTTTCTTCTATCCTCTTTTTCTACACCATTTTGTACTGCATAGAATGTTAGGTTAAAAACAGTATTTCTTACACTCCCTTTCAGCTAAACTTCAGCAGTGACTTGGGTTCTGCCAGTCTAAATCTGAAAAGAGTATTGAGCAGGTATTTGTGGCTCAGGTGACAATAATCTGGCCGGTTAGGCTTCGGTGTTCTTGAGGTAGTCAGAGAAGCTGTACCTTGATTTTCCTACTTTGTAATTGTGGTGAAATAACGGTTGTGCAATGTTGC
Organism: Saccopteryx leptura; assembly: GCF_036850995.1. Classification (NCBI taxonomy): domain Eukaryota; kingdom Metazoa; phylum Chordata; class Mammalia; order Chiroptera; family Emballonuridae; genus Saccopteryx; species Saccopteryx leptura. The sequence continues at coordinate 146,309,462 of NC_089505.1, forward strand.
TCTAGGAGTCATTATTGGAGAACCAACCTAATCCTGGTTCTTCCAGCACTTTAAGTACCCAGTTTCTTAAACTAAATCTCTTTCAGCTCAAAATGACTGCAGTGTCTTCTGTAACTTTAGTTGAACCATGACAGGAATAATATTTATTAATATATTTATTTAAATTATAATTTATATAAATATATATGATATGCTATTATATATTTTATATGTACATACATGCATGCATTTCTGTATTTCCATTTCTATGTTGGACACTATTTTGAAACAAATTTTAAATAAATATAGCTGTGATGTTTAAACGTTTTATTTCTTAAAAAATTTTATAAAATGAGAGTCTACATAATAAACACAATTGAAGTTTTCTGGATCTTGGTGAAAAGACTTAGCTCAGAAATATCTTGGGCTCTTATTCTCTTATTGATTTTTTTAAGATAACCTACTTAGAATTTCAACTAGTCTTAAATTAAAAAAAATTTTTTTTCAGTGAGGGATGACGTTATCCTCTCTGGTCCACCCTCCATAGTTGACATTTGGCAATACTTGAATATTTTGGTTTGTCACTAAGGCATGTAACAGGTATAAGATCTGGATACTGTTGAATGTACAATTCTCCAAGAAACCCTACAATGTCAAGAAGGCTTTTTGTAGTGAATATGCAGAAAAAGTCTCATTTGATCATCTTCTAAAGAATATGCTAGAGGAGAATAACTTAGCTTAACTGGGTCTTATGGTAAGTTTAAAATAAATAGTATAAATTATTAATAGGAAAGACACAAAGGGATAAAAAACCTTGAGCCATAACCTGACAGGGTGAGAACCTTTTCAGTTATACATAATTTAAATCAAATAAGCCCTTAGGTCATCTTATAGCTAACGTAATCCAGAATAATATTGATGACAAACACCTGGAGTCTAGGTTGGTAACCCTTAAAAAAATATGAGACTTTGAAAATATTGTAACTCTATTATACATCTTAAGTTTACTAAGAGACTCGATTTTAAAAGTTCTCATCACAAGAAACTATGGGAGGTGATGGATGTTAAGTAAACATTGTGGTGATCACATTGCAGTACATACATATATTAAATCATTATATTTTATACTTTACATAATACAATGTATACATCAATTACATCTCAATTAAAATGGGGGAAATAGACTCTATAAAATAAAACACCTACAACGGACTTATTTAATGGCAAAATATTGAAGATTCTCCCTCTGAGGCAACATTCTATGCTGTGGAAAAATGACTGTTTTGTTTTGTTTTTTCAATATATGATTCTGGAGCTATTTGTATATATGAGAAAAAAATTCTACAAATTACACTTTTACCTTACACTATATAAAAAAATTAGTTAAAGATAGTTCATGAATATAAGTGTCAAATTAAAATAATCAAACTTCAAAAAATATATGGAAGAATTCCTTCATGACCTTAGAGTAGACAGAAATTTCTTAAACAGGGCACAAGAGACAGTAACTATAAAAGAGTAGAAACATAATTAAGTTTCATTAAAATGACAAAAATTTTTGTTTATTAACTATCAGTAGTAAAGAGAAAAGTCATAGACTAGGATATTTTCATTATCTATCTATCTATCTATCTATCTATCTATCTATCTATCTATCTGTCTATCTATCAACTATCATTTATCCATCTGATCCACCTGCCAATGAAGATTTATACCCAGAATGCATAAAGAAAAAATAGGCAGAATGCTTGAACAAGTACCACACAAAGAGACTATCCAAACTGTTAATAAGCATATGAAAAGATAGTTATCATCATTATTCATTAGGGAAATGAAAAGAAAAATCACAATACACTATTATATATCCACCAGAAGACTTAAAAATAAAGACTGAAAATACTGAGGATTGGAAAGGATAAATGTAATTTTGAAAAACTATTAGACAATAACAACTGAAGTTAAACATAACACCTACTATATGATTTATCAATTCTTCAAGTATATGGTCAAGAGAAATGAATATATATGCCCAATGGAAGACATGTACAAGAATGTTCTAGCAGCTTTATACATTATAGTTAAAAATTTAAAACTCAAATGTACATTATCAGGAGAATGCAATATTAATCTATCATGTATTCTTATAATGGAATATAAAACAATAATTAAAAATGAACAAACTACTGCTACACAAAACAAGATGGATAAATCCCACACCTTGTGTGGAGCAAAGAAAGACATCATAAAACTGTTTGATTTATATTCAATTCAAGAACAGGCAAAATGAATTGACATTGATAGAATCATAAGAGTGATTACCTTTGAGTGTGTGGGTAAGCTGTCAAGAGATAATTTTCTGAGGTGAAAAAAAATGTTATATCCTGATCTGAATGTTGGTAGCTTGTATGTATTCATATGTTCAAAGTCACAAAACTGTACACTTCATATATTTACACTTTCCCATCTCATATATATATATATATATATATATATATATATATATATATATATATATTAGACATAATTTAAAGGATTCGAAATGTCAAAAAGATAATATTGAGCATATATACAGGGGTTGGCAAAAATAGGTTTACAGGTGTTTGTATGCAAAATAATACAGTAATTAATAAATAATATTACAAGATAAACAGTGTTTTGCATACTCACAACTATAAACCTACTTTCTCCCCCCTCTGCATGTTACTATAAAACGAATATTACAAAAGGAGAGTAACATGCTTTATTTATATCTAAAAAGTATTTTGACAGCACTGCAAATAAGAAAAGGTCAATCTGCACAATATATTTTATGAACAGAAAAAATTATTTGGTGATGAATTTTAAGCCCTTAGGAAAAAATGTGTCAGTAATTCAAGAGTATAACTAAAACCATGGGAAACTGGAAAGGTTGCATGTATATATAAATATCCTATTAATTTCTTATATATCTGTGCATAATTTAAAACTTCTTAGGATGCTTGTTTAACAACCCCTATTTTTTAAAAGGAGAAATTAGGTCTATTAAAAATTGATTTAATTTCTCCTTACCCTTTGTAATTTACAGTAAACCATGTATCATTCTGAAGCTATATGATTTAAAATTTTTTTATAGTTAACTTTACCACGCAATGTTATATAAATTTTTCTAAAAAATGATCAGTAATGGAGGTAACTACATATGATAAAACATAACTCATTAAACTCACTAAGGAAGAATAGAATAAATTTTTACTGATATATATTGAGATTAAACTTCATTTTAAACTTTATATTTTGGGTGTTCAAAGATGTAATTTTTCACATGATGGTTATTTCTTATATTTCTTTATATAGTTTTTATATTAAAAAATTTTCATTACATGCTGCTATAATTTGTAATAAATCAACTTTTTGAACCATTTAAAACTGAATAAGTTCAGTCTTGTGCTGACATAACCAAAATTTTACTATTGTGTGGCAATACATCTCTTACATTGACATTTGCTACTACACACGCACACACACATGCATACACACTCACCCATATCACATCCACACATATATGCCCACACACCAAAAAGCAAAGGTCAATTTTATAAATTGTCAAATATGAAAACTTATCTCACTATTTTGTAAATTGCAAAAAATTAAAAATATATATTTTGCATTGAATGCTGAGTGCAAATTTTTAAGAAGCCAATATTATACGTATAAGTATGCCATAGCATATTCAAACTTCTACTTAAATAATGTGCAAAACTATAACAAATATCATATACAAATATCTAGATTATCTTTACTTATCTATGAGAAACTGAAGAATAAAGCTATATCTTAAGCAGTGAAAATGTAGGCTAGGATCATAAAATAGGAAAATATACAAAAGCAAAATATGTTGGCAAGAAAAGTAGGGTGGATTTTATTATGCCTTTCCACCCCTCTTTTTAATATTCTTTTTTTAAAATATTTTATTTATTGATTTTTTAGAGAGAGAGGAGTGAGAGAGAGAGACAGAGAGAGAGAGAGAGAGAGAGAAGGGGGAGGAGCAGGAAGCATCAACTCCCATATGTGCCTTGACCAGGCAAGCCCAAGGTTTCGAACCGGCGACCTCAATGCCAGGTCGACGCTTTATCCCACTGCGCCACCACAGGTCAGGCTTCCACCCCTCTTTTTAAATTAGTTTTCAACTACAGTTGACATACATCCTCTCCCTTTTTTTTACAGAATAACTATTATTTAGATATTTATTTAATATCCATTTAGATAATAGATAAATAGTAGTTAGGAGAACTTACCAATTGATCAATTACTATTAAAAGAGTATTACTATTTTGCCTGACCAGAAGGTAGCACAGTAGACAGTGTCAGCCTGGGATGCAGAGATCCAAGTTCGAATCCCTGAGGTCACCGGCTTGAGCATGGGCTCTTCAAGCTTGAGCACAGGGTTGCTGCTTTGAGCCCAAGGTCACTGGCTTGAGCAAGGGGTCACTGGCTCGACAGGAACCCCCAGGCCAAGGCACACATGAGAAAGCAATCAATGAAGAAGTAAGGTGCTGCAGTAAAGAATTGATGCTTCTCATCTCTCTCCCTTTCTGTCTGTCTGTCTCTCTCTATCTCTCTCTCTCTCGTTAAGAAAAAAAAAGATTATTACTATTTTAACTTCTTTTTGGGGAAATGCAGTGGATTTTTATGGTATATATCTAAATAACTTTCTAGTACTTTTATGTAAATATTATATACCTAGATACCAAACTGAATATTAATTGCTTTCCAAACAAGAGGTTTACTATAAAGCATGCATAATGACTTTAGAAAAAAAAATTGTAATTATCAATAATACCCCCACAAGAACATCCTTCCTATGTTTGCTTTAGAAAAAGAATCTCTATACTTAATAAGCCTCTAACTGAATTTTGCTACAAATACATCAGGACATGTTGTCTTGATCTATTTCCAGAGAACATTAAACCACTGCTTTCAACAAGCTGTTCTCATTTATAATACAATGCATTTGTACTGCTGGCAAATGGGAAATCCCAGAGTGGTTGAATAAACAGGAAGCTTCATCCTGTGTTAACAGTCCCCCAGGACCCTATTGTAAAGAAATGGTCTTTTCAAGAGCATGCACAAACATGCCGTTTGATATTTGGCAGAAAACTTGTAAATTTTAGTCCCAATCCATTTAGTAACTTTATGGTTTTTCATATACACAAGCTTGTGACTTTGGGAATATTTATGAAAAAAATTGTATGTACACACACATATATATATACAAATATGTATGTGCATGTATAGATAATATATCATTATGCATATATACAAATCATATATATTACATATATTATTTAACAGCAGTTCTTAGGGCTGTACAGTGAGCTCTTCAATTATAGAAAATATGAGCACAGCATAAAATGGAGTGGAACTATGCTGGGTATCAATTGGCATTGAAGCAATATTCAAAGAACCTTATAATTTATATAGTTATGAATATCAGAAAATATTTACAGTAGTAAATATCACAGCATTATTACTACTACAGTATACCAAAAGAAGTACTAAGTTACAAAGACCAACACAAAGTATAGCCAAATAAAAATATAAATTAAGTCTATAAACTATATATGGAATTGCATACTTAAGTATCTATTAAGTTATTTATAAATCAATTATAAAATTTCAATATTAAAATACAAAGGCATTTTATTATATTTTATTTAAGTAGCAAAAATATATAATTACTATTATGGTTATTCACAGAACACAGATTGTGTATTAAAAAGACCAAATATAGCAGTGAATGATAATTGTTTTCAAAACATGCATGAAATAATGTAATAAGATAGTGCACCTGTGTCACTTCTGAAAGATTTTATACTGCTCAAAGAGAATCAGAAAACTTTGTTATAATTAAATATTCCCTTTGATATGATTAAAAGTCGTCAATCTTTTTTTCCACGGCACAAGAAAGTAAGTAGCATCAAAGTTAAGTGACATGACAATGATTATACAAGTGGTGACACAGATGAGACTAGAATTCAATGTCCAGACTTTGGATACAGAATTTTAATTACATTGGTGTTCCTCAAAGACAATTTTCTCAACAATGAAATATTTTTAGTTTATGACAGTAAGATTTCTAAATCCTTAAGCAAAACTACTAGGACTACTAGGGATAGTCTGCTACGTGATGTGATTCCCTCCTATAAACCGTCAGAAAATATAATTGTGTGTGTGTGTGCACGTGTGTGCACATGCGTGTGCTTGTGCATGTGTGATAGAGAAAGTGAGAGAAAACAAAAAAAATTTTTGTGAGAAAAAAGAAAAAGGTAGTGGTGGAAATTAAGAGTGTGTCATTTCTATCTCTGTTGTCTCTGATCTTTGCAAAGTCCAAAAACATCTTTTAAACTACAGTTTTAACACTAAAGTGAAAAAAATCTGAAATAGTAATTACAATATTTTGAATTTTTTTACATTAACTGTATTATAGATGTAACTGAATCTTAACAAACGCATATTGTTTTATTTATACTTGATTAAGTTTTCACTACTCTAATGAGCTGCCAGAATGAGTCCTGACCGTCTTTAGCTTTAGTTACTTCCCAGCATCATAACCTTAAACTACTGGAGGGAAAAGGGTGTGGGGAAGGCAGAAGAGGGCTTAAAGAGGACAGGAGGTGATGGGAGGAGACTTGGGGTAGTGAACATACAAGATGATATATTATAGATTTGCATACCTGAAACCTATATAATTTTAGTAACCATTGTCAACCCAATAAATTCAATAAAAATAAGTAAATTAAATTATGGCCTAACCATACAAAATATAAGGTAAATGGAAAAAAGCAGCATCATATTATGACAGAAGGCTAAAAGCAAAGTTCAAGTTTTATCTTTGTCATTAATGGCTTTAAGGCCTTAAGATGGGGTTTTCTTTTTACCCTCCCTGAGCCTTTTATTTTTTCTGTAAAATGATCTTAGTGTCAACAACTCTCACAGGTCAGAGATTTTATCCTCCTTGTAAGCAAATATATCAGCCTGCTACATTTTCGTAAAGACTGGCAGTAGACATAACATTCTTGGTTCAGAGAAAATGGCTTTATTATGCATTACATGCACCTTATAGTCTCATCAGTTACTTTTCTATCCCAAGAAACACGGGGCAATGTTAAATGGCCATGAGCATGCTGCAAAGTGAACTTATGTCACCATGGAGTTTCCTTCAGTGTAAAAAACCCCCAATCTTCTAGCAAGCCTGCCCAATATTTGCCCCACAGGGAGATCTTATCTTGATTATACTGGACTCCATCAAATCTGACTTTTACCCTGAAGGAAGATGCCATGTCTCTCTTCCAAGTGTGTTTGCTTTAGAAACATCCTTGAAAAGATAGTCAAGAACAAAAGTTGTCACAAGATGTGCAGAAAAACCATGGATAGTTGGTCCCCAACAAGTAATAACATCATCTTTGTGACTATGAACAGCTACAGTATATGAATAACGGCACTTAAAAATGTAAAAATTATACTAAGTGAAATAAATAAATCATAAAAAGCTAAGAACTATATGATTTCATGCATAGGTGGGATATAAAACTGAGACTTATGGACATACAAGGGTCCTAGGGTTATGACAGTCTCGATTTAAGATGTTTTGAGTTTACGATGCTCAGCTTACATCATTAGTGTTGTATGTATGGACGTGCGTGTGTTTCAGCTTACACCATTAGTGTTGTATGTATGGACTATATGGGCAAACTAGTTTTGTTACACATGACATATGAGTGAGGGAGTTGGGGCCCCCCAGTACGCTTACCTACACCATCTTGGACTGTTAAAAGCGCAAGTGTTTCATTTGCATTGCTTTATTTGGAGACATTTGGCCCTTATCATTGCTTCTCAATGAAAGTTAGAGTTTTCATATGTTAGTGCTTCGAAGAAGAGGAAAGCCATCATGATGGATGTCACAGAGCTACTGGCATCACCTGGAGAGGAGCTGTCCACTGAGGACCTCATTCAGTCAGAGAAGCAGCTGATTGAAGAGGAAGAGATAGAAATCCCAGAAGCCAAGAGATTCACTAGTAAGGGTTTGGCAGAAGGTATTTTTATGGTAGAGGATGGGTTGACAAGCTTTCAGGCTGAGGATCCCAGCGATGACAGATTCAGCAAGGTCTACAGAGCTGTTATGGATGCCTTGCAATGCGATAAGCAGATTTTAGAAGAGAAGAAGTCATCAACCTTCCAGACTAACCTGGAACAATTCTTTAAGAAGGTGGAGAGGCCTGCAACAGATCCTCTACCCTCTACATCAGCTACTTCTCAAGATGAAACACCTGTAGTACAGGTAGGATCATCTCCAGTGTCTCCTACATGTTCCTGAGGCAATCCTGATTCAGCTGACCCAGTATCTCCAGCACCTTCTGCAGGTTCCCCTGACTCTCCAGCTTCTTCTTCCCAATAGGTCACTCTCTCCCACCTTGCAATGCCCCTTCCAGGGTGCAAGCCAATGAAAGGAATTAAGGTAAGGAATTTTTTTACACTCATTTTTTCTGTTACTACAGTACAGTGAGTACAGTATATTTATGTCCTTTTCTTTTTTCTGTGGCTTAGTTGTGTTTTTATGTTCTAGATTATAATTATACAACTGTGTTAGGATGGGAAAGTGACTTAGGCTAGGGTGTATTTTGACATACACCAAATTTTAGGTCATGTCACTGTTGTTGGAATGGAACAGTGTCATAACATGAGGACCACTGTAGATAAAAGTGAAATGGTTACCAGGAGCAGAAGATGGAGGGAGAAAGATAGGAGGGAGTGAAGAGGGACAAATATACAGTGATGGAAAATGATTTGATGTTGGGTGAAGGGTATACAGCATAATCAACATTTCAAATGCTATAGAAATGTTTACCTGAAACCTATGTCCTCTTATCGATCAATGTCACCCTGTTAAATTTAATTATTAAATTAAATTTTTTTAAAAAGGCAAAAGATGTGAAAATTGCAATTTGTTATATTAACATTAATTTTCACCACTAAAATTTTTCTTTAAAAAATAGCTTTTGTGTAGTAAAGTGCTGAAAATTAAAATATTTAAAAGGTGCTAAAATAATCTAGTTTCTAAAGTAACTCTCAATAAAGCCTGATACCTTGAACAAATGTAGTTCATCTATAAAATAAATAAGTCAGCAAGCAGCAGTTGCCTGTCTTTAGTGCACCGAGTCTCCGATTAAAGAGCATCTGGAAGCCACTGAATTCATCACAGTCAAGGGAGAACTGACTGACTCATAATGTTTTTGTTTCTAAAAGGAAAATGAAATATTTTTATATAAAATTATATATTTATAATCCTATATCATCCTTTCCAAAGTCCAAAAAAGGATGGGGAAAGAAACATTGTTAGCTCTAACTGGTTGAAGGACAAAAATCAAAACGAAAAACAAAATAGCTAACAAACCTGTGTTGGAGAGGTATTTAGAAAGAAAGCAAATGATATGAAAACATACATTTCTATCAGTGAAATGAACATCAGTAATTATCAGGAACAGTGATCCTCCATACTTAGCAGAATTTACAGAACATTTAATATGACCTAAAAATTATCTGACTAAAAATCTTATCTTCCTTTGATGACCATACTAAGTAAAGCATGAAATATTTCTCATTTGCTACAGGAAATAGGTGGTTAAAAGCTCAAGAAGTGTAAAAATGTAACCAGACTGTATTACGCAATAAAATCACACTGGGTCATGACAAAGCATTACATCAAGGGTTTGCAATGGTGTAAATCCCTTTAAGCAAAACATACATTCACAAAGTACAGGCATGGAACATTTGCGCAACTGAGACAAAAAGTATTATTAAAGCGCAGCAATAGGCCCAGGCCAGTTGGCTCTATGGTAGAGCCTCGGCCAGCGTGTGGAAGTCCCAGGTTCAATTCCCGGTCAGGGCACACAGGAGAAGTGACCATCTGCTTCTCTACCCCTCTATCCCTCCCTGTATCTCTGTCTTTCTTTCTTTCCTCCCACAGTCATGGCTCAAATAGTTCCCGCAAAGTTGGGCGAGGAGCCTGAGGATGGCTCTATGGCCTTGCCTCAGGCGCTAAAATAGATTGGTTGCTAAGCAACGAAGCAGAGGCCAGATGGGCAGAGCATCACCTGTATGGGGCTTGTGGGGTGGATCCTAGTCAGGGCACATGTGAGAGTCTGTCGCTGCCTCTCTGCCTCTCACTGAATTAAAGAAAGAAAGTGCAGCAATAAATCATAAAGCATGGATATCTAAAAAATGAATAGCTGTCCCTGAGTGTGAAGTTTAATAAACAGAGGTGCTACAAAGTACACATAACTAGTAGTAATAATTTAAAATTTTAACAATAGTAATATTCATAAGTTGTGTAAAACAAGATTTTCAGAGATATGACTACATATGGCAGTCATGTGTAAGTGACCGTTCAATTACAACAACTTTCAAAATTCTGTGTATTTTTAAGTAAAAATTTTTTATAAAATGGTGAAAACAATTTCTATTAATTTGCTCTGATTTCGGTATGTTCAATCCTTTTGAATGTTATTGTTAAAGTTGAATAAGGCTAAAAATTTATAAAATCACATTTGCATTGTTTAATACATCATTTAGTCTCTTGACAGGATATATTTAGTGTTCTAAATTTAATCTGATAATGATAATTTTTATTACAGCAAAATAAAATAAAACACATCTAATTAATATGCAAGTTATAGCATATCCTTATTTTTCAGATATGCTATAGGTTTGTAAGGTGCTCTTTGCATACCAATATCAGTGAAGGTGGCTCACCAATAGGAAGTGAGAAAGAAATGCAGAGCCAAGACTTTTTGGCCAAACAAGGATAATAGCAACTTAAGGGTAAAAAGACTTGCCTAAGAGATCAGAATAATAAAATGCTGCAGTGTAAGAAAACAGAGAAACATTTGCAGGTCCAATTTACTTTTAGTATTAGGAGTAGAATCAAATTGCAAGGTCTAAGAGAATAAATGAAAAGCAATGGAAGTAAATAATATTGACTTTTCTCAGTTAATGACAGTTCTATTCCACTTAAAGTTGCTCATAAAACTAGCTTGGAGTTGTCCTTCACACTTCCTTTTGCTCTCAAACTCCCTATCCAATTTGTCAAAAATTACCTCTACTTCTGCCTTCAAAATATATTCAGAATATAACATCGTTTTACTATCCAAATGCCTAACACTTTGGATTAAAGCAATTGACTGACGTTTGGTACTTTGCTCTGATACTTTCAGCCTTGGAAGCCTGTTCTCTATCTAGCCACCAGAATAATTTTATTAAAAAGTAACTCAGATATTGTTAACTTCTCTGCTCAAAATATTTCTCATCTCATGAAGTCAAAGCCATCTCCTTATAATAGAGGACAAACAACCTGTGCTTGCCCATCCCCCCTACCTTTGAGACCTGATCTTCTATTTGCTCCTTGCTAATTCTAGCTATTCAGACCTCCTCAGTGATGGCTAAATACTCCTAAATCCCTGCTTCACACAGCTAACAGAATATAAATTCCAAGAAGGCAGGAATATTTATCTCTTTAGCACATAAAATACTTCCTAACAACGAGTACATTTTTAATACATACTTGTTAGCTGGATGGATGGAGAAAAGAAACACATACACACACACACACACACACACACACACACATGCACACACACAAAACCCTGATGAATTCTTAATAGAGAAACATCAGTCCACAAGGATCTAACTTTCATAAGACAGAAATTTTGTATTTCACCATTTGTTAGGTCATGTTTATATGAATCTAACTGGCAACCTATTTCATGATAAATTCTATTTCCTGAGTCTCCTAATTAACTTATTAAAATCTTTTCACATAATCTTGATCAAGCTCTTTGACTCTGTGTGCTTAACATCTAGGATTCATTTACTTTATGTACTTATTAAATATATATGATAAGCCTGACCTGCGGTGGTGCAGTGGATAAAGTGTCGACCTGAAATGCTGAGGTTGCCGGTTCAAAACCCTGGGATTACCTGGTCAAGGCACATAGGGGAGTTGATGCTTCCTGCTCCTCCCCTCTTCTCTCTCTCTCTCTCTCTCTCTCTCTCTCTCTCTTCCTTATTTCCTCTCTAAAATGAATAAATAAAGTCTTAAAAAAAAGAAATGCAGAATTGGTGGCCTCTGCTTTAAAATATATATATATATATATGATAATAAACATTTAGCCAATATGCATTATGTATTTATTATGATGTGCCAGGTACTCTGATTGATGTATAGAAACAAGTCAAGAGAAAGAAAGAAAACCCTATCCTTGGGATCTTACAGCATAATTGAAGAGCAAGACATGATAAAGATAGAATGCAAGATAAAAATATAAAAATTAAATTAAAGAAGGAATAAATTCCAACTGAGTGGGTTTAGAAATGTCTACACAAAGATGGTCCAGGGTATAATAGTTGCATGAAAATTCCATTCTCAAATAAAGTAACATAAATTTCGCAGGATCTTGAAAACCAATAGTAATTATAGAAATAATCAAACTTCATTTTTATAACATCAAAAAGAAATATCATCGGCTTTTTAGTGTTGTGTCATTCTCAGAGAAATTGTTTAAATAAAATAAAACCACATCTAATAAACTGATTTAAAAATAAATTAGTTGATAACCTAAAAACATATCACATATGCTTTATATTGGTTAGGTCTACATTAATGAGCCAACTGTATAGTAGGTTGAGTGACCTTTAGAGTTATTTAACTCCCATTGTCCATGAATATGAATTGGATTCAAATGGAATGGTAAACTAATTATATTTCCTCAATACTTTATATAAAGTAATTGTGAAGTTGAAGTTAGAAATTCATATTTATTTACCTTTTTCACAGAGTATTGAATATGATTTCATAGATCATTTTGCCTAAAGTGTCATGCAGCGGCCCAGTTTAAAAGACAAAATCTGAGGTTAGAGAAAGGGAGAAGAGAAGGATATCTTACAACAGGACAGGAGCTTAGTTAGGCATTGGGAAAAATCCCTTGTGCTAAGAATGTTAATTATAGAATCTTTATGGAGTTGTTACAACTAAGCTTGGAAAACATTTAGGGGATAACCATTGTTTGGACATAGAATTTTAAGGTTAAGATGCTGTAGTAATTTTTTGAAATACGGCTTTTTAAAATATGATACTACTATTAATGTTCTTTCCTATTGACTTGCAACTCTATTAGGGAGCAGAAGAGGAATCACTTACTCTCAATGGATTTTATAATAATCAAGAACAAAAATAATATAGATATATTATGTTCCCAAAGACCATAGTCACATTCTATACAAGTAATTTTATTGTGAGTATAAAATTAAAGGATAGTTATTTTTAATTATAAACAGAATCTAAAGTGTATATTGCAAGAGCCATAAAGTTAGGAAGAGCTACTACTGAAGTAAAATCTAATCAAGAATGGTGTATAGCTGACCATTTTTTCTCTTTCATTAGTCATGGAGTATCTTTCAAGCTGTTTTTGAGTTTTTATTTATTAAAAGAAAAGAGACCTGTCCAGGTCATTTTCCTCTTAAATGTTTTTCTCTTAGACACTTTTATAAAAAAATTACAAGAATTTTTTTAACATGACCCTAAAAATAAGTACCATTCTTTAAAATTTGACAATTATTTTGTCATGACTGTATTCATTTATGAATTAAGATTAATAAGCTGTTTTAATAAATCTATATCTTTAAATTATCTGGTTTGGCACTCTTGTAGATATATAGGGGAAGTTCCACTATAAATCTGATTGGCTCTAAATACAGAGCTCCTACAGTGTGAATTACTTAAAAGTTAAAATCTTTTAATATGCATTGATAAATACAAAATTTCTTTCATATACAGAAAATGTTCTTTTCTGTTAAATTGCGCATTTAATAGGAAACAATAATGCAATGACAAACGTGTATTTTTTTTATAAAAATTCTTATTTTATGGAGGTAAGCAAAAGGAAGTGAACAATATGGAATTTTTTGTACTGTATTGTCCAATAGCACTTTTCCAACATTATTGAGCTATAATTGACATACAACATTGTGCAAGTTTAAGGTGTTAAGGTGTTGATTTGATACACTTATGTATCATAAAATAATTACCACCATAGTGTTAGCTAACACCACTTTTTCTAAGACATCATATAATTACCATTTTTTTGTAGCAAGAACATTTAAAATGTAGTCTCAAAGCAAATTTGAAGTTTCTAACAGCATTGTTAACTATTATCACCATGTTGTACATTAGATCACCAGAACTTGTATATCTTATAACAGGAAGTTTGTAACCTTTGACCAACATCTTTCCAGCCCCTGAACCACCATACACCTCTCTGTGTTTATTAGTTGATGTTTTTACATTCCACATATAAGTGATATTATGCAATATTTGTCTGTTTCTTTTTTCATTTAGCATAATGTCCTCAAGGGACAACCTTATTGTCATAAATGGCAGAATTTCCTTTTCTTCTTCATAGCTGTATAAAATTCCATACACTTCTCACATATCTCCATTTTCTATCTTTAAACCTATATCTGTATCTATATCTATATCTCACATCTTCTTTATCCATTTGTCTGTTGACAGACACTTAGGTTGTTTCCATGTCTTGGCACTTATATATAAAGCTGCAATGAACATGGGAGTGTAGATATCTCTTTCAAATTCTATTTTTCCATTTCTTTTGGATATATATCCAGAAGACAAACAAATGACCAACAGGTACATGAAAAGGTACTAAACTTTACTAATCATCATGAAAATGCAAATCAAAACCATACCGCTATATCGCTTCAGACTTGTAGGAATGGCTATCATAAAAAACAAGTGTTGGCAAATATTTGGAAAAAGAGGAACATTTGTGCACTACTGTTGGAAATATAAAGTGGTGCAACCACCACAGAAAAAAGTGTAGACATTCTTCAAAAAGAATCAATTTAGGCCCTTGCTGGTAGATCAGTAGATATAGTGTCTGCCCACAGTATGGATATCCCAGGTTTGATCCCTGGTCAGGGTATGCAGGAAAAAAGACTATCCATTTCTCTCCTCCTCCCTCTTTTCCTTCTCTCCCTTTTCTCCTTTGCAGCCAGTTGCTCCATGGATTAGCACCTCAGCCTCAGGAACTAAAAATAGCTCAGTACTTGAGTATCAGCCCCAAAAAGGATTGCTGGGTGGATCCCAGTTGGGGTGCATGTGGGAGTCTGCCTCACTACCCTCCCTCCTCTCATCTAAAAAAACAAAAACCAGAAATTGAAAAGGAATCATTTTAGTTTGTAACAAGCAGTGAAGCTTCTCTTCCACTCAGTTCTATGTTCTCAAAGTTGCACCAAATGTATATATGTATATATATTTTTGATACTCAGTATTTTGTTCCTTGAATATGTGACATATAATTAAAATTTCACTTATACTTGAACACTTTGAATATGTTTATCAGTTGTTTTTTCTCTTTTTGTTTTGGTTCTTTTTTTCTCAATTCCTCCAACTCTCTCACCTAAACATTATAATGTTTTGCAGTGATAAAAAGCCAATATATTTTGTAAAACTGACTCTCTTGTTACCAAAAAAAAATTATTGAAATATCATCTAGAAAAAAAAACTAAGATGGTATTATAGCATTATATTTACTAAATGATTACCATGAAATATAATAAATTGTCTTTAAATGCTTTTTAATTTATAACTTGTTTTTCATCATTGAAGTTATATTTAAGTATTGAAAATTATGACAATAATAATTATTTTTAGAGAAAATTGCTTGTGAAGACTCATCAGGATCTATGATTTTTATATGCAAGGGAATGTTAGGACTAATTTAGCATTTATTCTAATTTTTTCTACACAATGATTCAGCAGGAGAAGGGGACGCATAGAGAGACTCCCACATGCACTCGGACTGGGATCCACCTGGCAAGCCCACTAGGGCTTCACTCCAGCCACGCTTTACCTACCTGGGGTGTTGCTCCCTGCTCTTAGCACTTGAGGCGGAGGCCATGGAGCCCTCCTCAGTGCCTGGGGCTCACTCCCTCCAATCAAGCCATGGTTGTCGGAGGGAAAGGAACAGAGAGAGAGAGAGAGAGAGAGAGAGAGAGAGAGAAGAGAGAGAATGGGAGGGGTGGAGAAGCAGATGGGTGCTTCCTCTGTGTGCCCTGGCTGGGAATCGAACCCAGGACATCCACACACCAGGCTGACACTCTACCACTGAGTCAACCTGCCAGGGCCATTTATTGTCATTTTTACTATATTTATGGTGAAATTATAAGTAATAAAAAGTATTTATACTTTAGACCAAAATGGAGTGGGAGGACTAGATTTATGCAACAAGCAAAAAACCAGACAGAATATAAGAAACAATTTCAAGACATGAGATTTAGGCACTAAAGGCCAGTGATTCCTGGGATATGAAAAACAAATGAGTGAATTCTATGACTCGATCCACTTGCTGCCTTACAGTTTGCAGGCTGTGGCCCAGGGAGAGTAAACCGAAGCAGAGCTCAGTAAACTCCCTGAGTGGAGGTGAGAGAACTAGGAAACTAGGGTTTCTAAGGAAGTTAGAGTACTCAAGATAGTATCAAAAAAGAAATCTATGTATATTTATTTAGAAGGTACTCAAGTATTTAGCAAAATGCTGGTCAGTACAGACGTTTGAAAAAACTACTCAAAACAGAAGAAAGTACCTTCTAAAAAAATTTAAGGGAACAGTACTTGGCACTCACATAGTCACACAGAAGAGTGATAGTTTACACTAACCACATGTGAAATATGAAAATTCACGGAGCATTGTGTTGAACACCCAGATGACTTGAGCCTTAGTAGTGGGGAGTAATTTGCCCATGACTGAACATTTCTGGTTTTCCTAACACATAGTAACAGTAGGATCTTAAAGAATACTATTGTTTCCAAGGAATGAAAGTGCCTTTAAGAGGAAAGCATAAATATATTTACAGAATCAAAAATATCAAGGAAACAACAACATAAAATTTACAATGTCTGGCATTAATCAAAATATATTTCTCATGCAAAACAGGGAAATAAGAACCACAATGATTAAAATAATTATATCAATGAAAACATACCCACAATAACATATTGGCATTACTGAATAAATATATTAAAGAAGTTATTATAACTGTATTTAATATGTTCAAAATGGTAAGTAGAGAATATAAAAATAGTGTACTATAATAGCTGAGGAGAAAAATTCTCTAGATGGATTAGCAGTAGATTAGGTATTGTAAAAGTAAAGATCAATGCATTAAAATCACGAGAGTAGAGGCCCTGGCCGGTTGGCTCAGTGGTAGAGCGTCGGCCTGGCATGCAGAAGTCCCGGGTTCGATACCCGGCCAGGGCACACAGGAGAGGAGCCCATCTGCTTCTCCACCCCTCCCCCTCTCCTTCCTCTCTGTCTCTCTCTTCCCCTCCCGCAGCCAAGGCTCCAGTGGAGCAAAGATGGCCCGGGCGCTGGGGATGGCTCCTTGGCTTCTGCCCCAGGCGCTAGAGTGGCTCTGGTCACAACAGAGCGACGCCTGGGCGCATGTGGGAGTCTGTCTGACTGTCTCTCCCCGTTTCCAGCTTCAGAAAAATAGAAAAAAATAAAAATAAAAATAAAAAAACACGAGAGTAGAAATTATCTGAAATAAAACACACAGAGAAGACTATATATTAATTAAAAAGAATAAGTAAGCTGGGGATCAACTTCATGTGCCATAATATAACTGTATGCTATTTGAAAAAATAATAGATGAAAACTTTCCAAATATTATAAAACTATAAATGCACAGATCTAAGAAGATCAATGAAACCCAAACACAAGAAACAAACAAAATTCCATTATGGCACATCATCATGAGATTGCTTAAAACTGGTCATAAAACATAATTTCAAAAGAAGCCAGAGAAAAAAAGTGCATTGCCTACAAAGGAACAAATGTATAATGCATGACAGTGAGGTTCTTGTACAAATAATGGAAAACAGAGAACAATGGACCAAAAATCTTACAGTACTGGAAAAAAAATTCAGCCCCAAATTCTACACTCAATCAGAATATCTTTAAAAAAAAAAAAGGAAACATAAAAAATTTTTCAAACATGGAAGAGCTGAAAGACTTCACCACCAGCAGACTCAAACTCCAAGATATGCTGGGGGAAAAGTACTGTAGACAAAAAAAAAAAAAAAAAAATGTGATATCAGATGAAAATATAGATCTCCACCAATGAATAAAGAGAACTGAAAAAGTGACATGGTGGGAAGGGATACAAGATTTTTTTATTATTATTATGTAGTCTTCACAAAAATAATTATCTAAACAAAAATAATTTTAAATATATTTATAACATTTATAAATAAATGACATTTATAACAAGCAAAATGTAATAGAAAAATAGCATAGAGGCCAGGGGAGAAAAGTAGAAGTGTATTACAATAAGATGCTTACAGTTTACATTAAGACATATAACATCACTTTAAGGTTAAAGTTTAACAGATTAAAGTTATGTATTAAAATCCTAAAGCTACTACCAAAATAACAAAATGGTGAGTTAGAATCAATAAGCTAACAACAAAAAGGAACAATAAAAGATTCTTAATTAAAACAAAACATGAGTGAAAGGGGAATAAGAAACAAGTAAGACAAATGAAAAACACAGAGTAAGATCATAGACCAAACCAAATGTAATCATATCAATAATCATACCAAATAGCTAGTGTTCTAAACCTCCCAATTAAAAGGGAAAATTTGTCAATTTGGATAGAAATGGAAGGCCCAATTCTATGTTGTCAAGAAAGAATATACACATACACTGTAAATATAAAGACATAAATAGGTTAAAAATAAAAGGATGGGAAAATATACGTTATGCAACTCTAATCAAAATCTTGTGAAATGATTATATTAATAACAAAAAAAAACTACTTCAGAGCAAAGAATGTACCAGAGATAAAGAAGATGATATTATAAAGGCATTTATTAATTAAGATTATCCAATCTTAAAACTATTTGTACCTAATCACAGAGGTTCAAAATATATAAATTCATCTCTGCTAAAACTGCAAAGATAGATATATCCACAATTATAGTTGATTTGAACATCTATTTCTCAATAATAATAGAATAAGTAGACAAAATATCATCAATGCTATAAAACATTTTGACAACACTATCAACTTGATGTAAATTTGAGCAGAATAATGCACATTCTTCTCAAGTGCACATGAAAGAGGAGATAATTAAACCCAAACTAATCAGAATAAAGGAAATAACACAGATCAGAGAGGAAATTGATGATCTAAAAAATAAAACCACAGACAAACCAAAAGCTAGTTATATAAGAAAAATAATGAAATTAATAAACCTTTCACCACACTGACCAGAAAAAAAAATGAGAGCAAATAATTTATCATTATCAGGAATAAACATGGTAACATAGCACTGATATTACTATATATTTTACACATATTAAATATATGAAAAGAGAATATCAAGAACTTATGCCAACACATTTAACAAGTTGAGTAACAAAATTTTTGAAAGATAAGAACTATCAAAGTTCACTCACAGAAAGACAATCTGAACAACCTGAAGAGTCCTATATATATTAAAACAAATACTACATCATTTACATAATATTCTAGAAAATGCAAACATTATAAACAGAAAGCTGGTCAGCACTTGGCTACAGACCAGGTGAGTGCTGCAGAAAGAAAGGAGAGGGAGAGTTTAACAGGGGAATGAGAAAAATTCAAGGGATGATGGATATATTTTCCAAATTTTTCTATCTTAATTATGGTGGTTTAGTTTGTATATATTCACTCAGATATTCCAAATTATATATATTGAATATAATATAAGTGGCTTATTGTATGTAAGAATAAAATAAAAATACTCAAGAAAAGAATAAATGCATGTTTAATTAATAGCTAAAAGCAAAGCCAAGACAATTATTCTCTAAAACCTCTTATTATAAGTATTACACAAAGCAACTCATATGACTCCCAATATGTAATAAAATATAACACTAAAAGAAGAAAACAGAAGTATGATTTCACCCTTATATCTAATTCCTAACTTACTAATTCCATATATAGTAATTGAGTATTTGGAGAATATTTTTAAGAACTTATTTCTGGTGATAAAGTTTTGATATTAATAGTTATTTTAACAAGTGACATAAATTTAAACTTGTTCAAATATGATATTGGAAAAATTAGCCAAAACTTACTATCTTAAAACTGCATACAGACACTCAGGCACACACATAAAATGTGACATAATTCTTAAAGCTCAAGATGGCACGTGCTCCATGACCTTGCCCTACTAATAACAATTTTAGTCAGTGACATTGACATAATCCTAAGACTTAAATATGTGATAAAACACATCTGACAACAAAGCAGGCTTAACTGATATTGAGCCCTCTCACATTATAAAAATATAGAATTGTTAGATTAGATATGTTATAAAGTAATTTAGCAATATTCATGTTTTAGAACTTCCAAATATTAGACATAAAAAAGAGAATTACCTGATGCCAGAAACAGAATTTTTTAAATTGTGCTTAACTTGCAAAGACTAAAGGACTATTAGACTTGCATATAAATGCTAAGGATGGACCACTGGACTTGTAACTCCCTATGGGAATGGTAGACAAAGACTATAGTTGGCAGATGTGAAGCTAGAACAGAGACAGCTGCCTTAAGATGGCAGGGTTAGAGAACTATTCCATTTCGGAAGAAAAACAAGGAAAACTCCTTCCACCTATCCAGAGAAGGGTTGTTGACGTTTTCTTCTACTTAGGTTCTGTGTGAGGAAAATTGCATTGTAAACTTCTTTGAGAAACACTTCAAAACTTCATACTGCATGGTCCTCACAAATGTGGACCCTGAGAAGAAAGATTAACTTACTATGAATGCTGAGACATAATTTATCTGCTTAGATGTAGTCCCTACGATCAAGCAAGGGCCCAATTTAATGAATAATAAGTCTAGCCACCATTGCTTACAGGGCCTCTGCATATACCCTGTATAGCAGGAAGAACCTCAGACTGACCGCTCAGCTTCCTGCTCAATGCCCTGCATGTTTACACCACCTCAGTCGGACTCAACCACTGCAAAAATTCCCTGGTTTCACCTTTTTTACCAATGGACTGAGACCTGCCTCGTTCAATTAGAACTGCAAAATTTGCATATCTCATTTACATAAATGAACCAAACTGAAAACCTGGGTGGGGATTTTTGCAATAATTCACTGGCTTCCCTTTGTCTTAGTGGGCCACATTTTAGGTTGCTACCTGAATCTGGGTCTCCTGGGCTGCAGCTCCTTTTTGCTCAAATATATACTTCTTACTTTTTAGTAGTCTAAAATTAATCTTATTTCTTAATATAGTCTAAAATTAATTTTGTTTTTACACAAAGGAAAAAATAAGCAAATGGAAACAAAACTAAATACTGGTTAAGATGCACTTATGATGTAATAAGTAGGCAGGAGGAAAAGACAGGGTCTAATGAATAGTACACTGTGATAGTATCATGTTGAAAATGACTAAGTAGATAAAGAGACACAATATGATAAAACCAAACAAAAATCTTTCAAAAGAACAGGAAGCATTGAAAAGGAAAAAGCAAAAAATGAAAAATCTAGTCATGCACTGTATAAGAATATTTCAGTCAAAAACTTAAGGATGGCCCTGGCCGGTTGGCTCAGTGGTAGAGCATCGGCCTAGCGTGCGGAGGACCCGGGTTCGATTCCCAGCCAGGGCACACAGGAGAAGCACCCATTTGCTTCTCCACCCCTCCGCCGCACTTTCCTCTCTGTCTCTCTCTTCCCCTCCCGCAGCCAAGGCTCCATTGGAGCAAAGATGGCCCGGGCGCTGGGGATGGCTCTGTGGCCTCTGCCTCAGGCGCTTGAGTGGCTCTGGTCGCAACATGGCGACGCCCAGGATGGGCAGAGCATCGCCCCCTGGTGGGCAGAGCATCGCCCATGGTGGGCGTGCTGGGTGGATCCTGGTCGGGCGCATGCGGGAGTCTGTCTGACTGTCTCTCCCCCTTTCCAGCTTCAGAAAAATGAAAAAAACAAAAAAAACTTAAGGATGGATTGAACACATACATGGAGGTGGTCCTGTAAGTTTAGAATAAAGGGGAAAAATTCTCTTAGTGACATCTTAGCTCAGCCCCTTATTTTTGTGTGATGACCTCAGTCTTTGGTCTATAAATGCCTGGGGCACTCACCTAGACTACTGTGAGCCTTCCACATGCGTCTCACTTTAAAAAACCAGTACTATATCTGCATCAACTCTTGTGGTTTTTACGATTGCAAGACATACTTTAGCAATAAACATTAGGAAACTTTTAGGAAAAAAAATTATTATTTACAAGCCCATGTACAGACCAGGCAAGCCAGAAAGCACACAAAAAGGAGGGTGGGTGGGGGTCGTCCAGAGTGCACAGCAAGCCTAGGATTCTGTTTAATTGGGGTCCAGTATGGGGACCTAAGGTTTCACAAGATAAGTTTTTATTGGTGAATTTAAATCATAAGAGCAGGAAGCCAAATGAAAAGTTATAGAAATCAACCAAGATCTCTAAAACAAAGAAGCCTCAATGTGAGGGCAGTGACCTGGCTCTATATCTACTCACATGGCTGGCGATGCATTTAACTGAGATAGTCCTTTGTGAAGGAGAGGAGTCTTTGCAGTGCAAACTTGAAAATCAAAGTTGAAATCAGGCACTTCACTTGCACTATAAAAGAAAAACCAGGCCCTGGATGGCTGGCTCAGTGGTAGAGCATCAGCCAAGTGTGTGGATGTCCTAGGTTTGATTTCTAGTCAGGGCACACAGGAGAAGCACTCATATGCTTCTCCACCCCTCTCCTTCTCACCTCTCTCTCTCTCTCATTTCCCCTCCTGAAACCATGGCTCGACTGGAGTGAATTGGCACCATGAGGATGGCTCCATGGCCTCCACCTCAAGTGCTAGGAAGAGCTTGGTTGCTGAGCAATAGAGCAACAGTCTAGATGAACTGAGCATTGCCCACTAGTGGGCTTGCTAGGAGGACCCCAGTAGGCACGCATAAAGGAGTCTATTTCTGCCTCTCCTATTCTCACTGAATAATAATTTTTAAAAAGCCAATTGTCAGGGTTTATACTATAATTACTCTTGTGTTTGGAACAATGTTGATGTTAACAAACCTACTGTATCCTCATAGTTGCTATATAATCTAGTTTGTATAAGTACACATTATGGTGTTTACACAATGACAAAATCACTAATGACAAATTTATCAGAATGTATCTCTATCCTTAAGAGGCACATGACTGCATTTGTTACATTAAAACTGAATAAAAGACTAAACAGCAGATCAACATTAATAATCTGGAAGATTAGTCATCAGGAAACTATCTGAGATTACTTATGTTACAACTAATAGATGTAAAGAAATGGCAAAAAGACAACAACAAAGGATGGGTTAAGAAATAAAAGGGAATGAAATGTCACAATATATGTATATTAATATTAGGATAGAATGAAGAAAGGCAATATTGAAACTCTAGAATTAAATTTTATATTTTCAGATTGAGGAAGCATAGTCAATTAAAATCTAGATTTTAAAAAAATCCATGCCTAGACAATATCTAGTCTAGATATAGCAGAACATATAGAAAGATAAAATCAGAATTCCTACATAAAATCAACAATTAGACTAATAGGTGACTTTTTACATTTTATTAATTTTAATTTATTGTGTTAAGATGGATTCAAGTGTCCCACTCAATATAACACCCTCACCTCTCACTTCCATGTCTCCCATTATACCTCCTTTGCCCCCCTTCCCCTACGTCCCTCCCCTCTTCCCTCTGGGATTTGCTGTCCTATTATCTGTATCTATGTGTTATGTGTGTGTGTATATATATATCTATATATATATATAGATATATCTATATATCTATTATATATAGATATAGATATAGATATAATTTTACTAATCCCTTCACCTTCTCTAATCCCGTCCCCTCATTCCCCTTCCCTCTAACAGCCGTCCCTCTGCTCCCTGTGACCCTGCCTCTGCCTCTACTATATTCCTCAGTACACATTGTTTGTTAGATTCCACATACCAGTGAGATCATATGATATTTGTCTTTCTCTGCCTAGCTTATTTCACTTAGCATAATAATCTCAGGTCCATACATGCCATCGCAAAAGGTAAGATTTCCTTCTTTTTCATGGCCATGTAGTATTCCATTGAGTGTAGTACCAAAGCTTTTTAATCCACTCGTCCACTGACAGACACATGGGCTATTTCCAGATCTTGGTTATTGTAATCAATGCTGCAATGACCCTTTAGTTATAGACCCAGCTGAACTATCATTCAAGATTAAGTGCAAAATGAAAAAAAAATTTAATAAATTATAATATTCTTCATATAGTCTTTTTTTAATACAATATAAAGAATCCAAAAACAAATGAATAAATAGAATACTGGAGGTGGGAATGAAATTAAATAATCAATGGAAAGCATCATCTGTAAAAAAGATCAATTTCCAATGGTTGGTTAAAACAAAGCAATTTTTTTTTTAAATGTAGAATAACAACAGATTTCATGTGGGTCTAGTATCTATTCAAACATTCTGATATCATGGAATATTTGAAGGAGGATACAGTTATTGACCTTTTTCGTGTCTTGTCATGTTGAGAATACTTTCTAAAAATCCAAGAATAACAACTATGTATATAAAGCTAGAAATATATACTTTTTAAAACTATTAGTACAATTATGGGAAGAAGAGGATAATAATTTATTCATCAGATTAATAGCACAACAAAAAGAACATAAAAGATTTCATTGCCTGACCTGTGGTGGTGCAGTGGATAAAGCGTCAACCTGGAATGCTGAGGTCTCCGGTTCAAAACCCTGTTCTTGCCTGGTCAAGGCATATATAGAAGTTGATGCTCCCTGCTCATCCCATCCTTTCCCCCCTCCTTCCCTTCTCTAAAAGTGAATTAAAAGAAGAAATTTTTAAGGACACTTTAAAAAAAGATTTTATTAAAAAAAGAACATGGAAAATGTAAATCATACAATACTGTAAAGCATATAACATAAATGAACTACATCCATATTTTAAATATGCACCAGCCACCAAAATGGCACGTTAGTGGAAAAAAAATGGCCAAACTATACTCTGTATGGTACAATTTATTTTTAAATGCATGTTAAACAGTCCTTATTATATACTATATAAATATTTAGAGGACACAGATGTACTCCTATTTCAGGTTGCTTATAAAATAACTCAAGGTTAGGAGAAAATGAAATTGAATAGAATGAAGTGTTCCTAGCTTTCTTTATAATATTTTATTCTTTATAGCTTTCTTGCTGTATTATATTTTATTCCTTTAAAAACAAAGAATGTAAAATAAATATTACAAAATGTCAGCAATTGTTAAATCTATTTTATGGGTAGAATGTTTATGTTAAATTTTATATTTTTTATTTTTCATTTATTCTATCATAAACATTTCAACCTGAAGTAGTAGAGCTTAAACATTATGAAAGTTGCAAAATTGGTATTAACAGAAATTATAAAAAAGGAGTATTTATATCCTAAGAAGCTATCTTTATTACACAGCGAAGATAATCTGAATTATGTTATTGATTTTTCTGTTTTCCATGTCTCTTTGACAATAGCTAGGTTTGGATGGATAATTTTCACTATCCTGTTTTAGATGTTTGGTAATAGTAGCAACAGTTGACCTACACTCTCCTTGGTACTTGCAGAAGTCCAGCCAATAACTAAGTTTATCACTTCACTTTTGCTTTTGAGTTTCTAGAACAGGGGTCGGGAACCTATGGCTCACAAGCCAGATGTGGCTCTTTTGATGGCTGCATTTGGCTTGTAGACAAATCTTTAATAAAAAATAATAATAATGTTAAAAATATAAAACATTCTCATGTATTACAATTCATTCATTTCCTACCGCTCATGTTCATGGTTGCGGGTGGCTGGAGCCAATCACAGCTGTCCTCCAGGACATCAAATTTTTATTGGATAGTGCGTAAAGTACACAGGTCATTGTATGGCTCTCACAGAATTATATTTTAAAATATGTGGCGGCCCTGGCTGGTTGGCTCAGTGGTAGAGTGTCGGCCTGGCGTGTGGAAGTCCTGGGTTCGATTCCCAGCCAGGGCACACAGGAGAGGCGCCCATCTGCTTCTCCACCCCTCCCCCTCTCCTTCCTTTCTGTCTCTCTCTTCCCCTCCCACACCCAAGGCTCCATTGGAGCAAAAGATGGCCCGGTGCTGGGGATGGCTTCGTGGCCTCTGCCCCAGGCACTAGAGTGGCTCTGGTCACAACAGAGCAACCCCCAGATGGGCAGAGCATCGCCCCCTGGTGGGCGTGCCGGGTGGATCCCGGTCTGGCGCATGCGGGAGTCTGTCTGACTGCCTCCCCGTTTCCAGCCTCAGAAAAATACAAAAAAAAAAAAAAAAAAAAAAAAAAAAGAAAGAAAGAAAGAAAAAAAAAAATATGTGGCGTTCATGGCTCTCTCAGCCAAAAAGTTTCCCGACCCCTGTTCTATAAGAATCACATTATCAAATTATCCAATCATCAAAATTTAAATGGTCAGATTGTTAGCATATGTAGCTAGATATTGCCTTGTAGAAGTCAAGATAGCCCAGGGAGAGGTACCTCTACTATGAGGCCTGCGCAGTAAAAGCCAAGATGGCAACCATAGAGGACTATCTAGCCTGAGAAAAAGATTAGACTCAGTAAGACACAAAGAACCCCAGAATATCTAGGAAATGAATTGGTTAAATTGATGACACAATGTCATCCCACAAAAGATGAGGAAATTGATTGGTTAGTTAAAACACCACCTGGTCTTTCCCAAGCCTGAGGTAATATAACCCAAGCTTAAGAAAGAGCTCTCTCTCTCTCTCTCTCTGTTGGTAACATGCACCTGCCCCATTCACTCACACGTTCTTGATCCGTACCAGTCATACAGCTCCAGTAGTCAGGGAAAGACTATACTAGTCAGATGAGGACAGACATGGACTATACTGGACTGACCCAATGGCACAGAACTTTTGGACCCTGGTCTTTCTCTTGGGCCTGATGGAGACAAGGGTAGATTTTTTCCATGGTGGACAGATGAAGATGAGACATTGGAAACCTGGGGGTAGCGTTCTATTTCCAGCAAAATAAGCCTTACTACCAAGCTTTAACCTCTTGTGTATAGTCTCCTTGAATGCTTTCCTTGCAACTCCATGAAAGGACTTCATTTCTACTAGCACAAAGATCATTTTTAGAGAGAGACTGTAGATCTGAAAAGGTTATCTACATAGAGAAACTGATTGTGGGGACAGGATTTAATATCTAAATCCATGTATAACCGTATCTATTTCCCAGACTTCATTTCTTTTCTGGCTGTATTCTGAGCCTCAAACAACTTAAGGCAAGATTGTATTTAAAATAAAATAGAAGAGGAAGTTATTAAGGAACCCCACTATTGTCTTTATGGAGAAACTAGAACATTTTTATCTGCTGAAAGTTTGGTTATATTATAATGATAAAAGGTATTTTGGGTTTTTTGTTGTTTAAAAATAATATATTATTTTTGCTTATGTGATAGATAGTTGGACTGTTATTTTTCTTTCAGGAAATTCAATTCATAGTAAAAAAAAAAAAATGAGTTCAACAAGAAGTTAACCCCAGAAACAAATAGAAATTGGACAGACTTAAGTTTTGGGACAGAGACCTAACTTTGATTAAAAAAAAACATTATATTTTTAGTAATAAAATTTTAGAAACATTTTCTAATACATGTAAAGTTAATATAGGTAAGTTAGTTTTATACCAAATAATATAGCAATATAAAAATAACTGCTTTTCTTTAGATAGCTGTTTTCAATCTAAATTAAATTTTTTCTTTTATATAAACTAAAATATATTCTGTTGAATTTTATTTAAAAATATAGTACAAAAATATTGTGTATGCAATGCAATACATACAAAATAATTACCAATTACAGTTGAACTCTGAACAACATGGTTAGGTATGCCAACACCTAGCAAACAGTAAAAAGACCACATATAACTTTTGACTCCCCAAAAACTTAACTAGTAATGGTCTACTATTGCTGGAAACCTTATGAGTAACAAAAATTTTAATAACAAATGGTTTATGTGTCACATGTATGCTTTATTATATTTTTACAATACAGTAATCTGCAGAAAGAAAAATGTTACTAAAATATCATAAGGAAGAGCCTGACTGGTAGTGGAGCAGTGGATAGAACATCAACATGGGATGCTGAGGTCTCAGGTTTAAAACCCCAAGGTCGCCACCTTGAGTGTGGGCTCATGCAGTTCAGGATCAGTCTCACCAGCATAAGCGTGGGGTTGCCAGCTTGAGCCCAAGGTCCCTGGCTTGAGTAAGGGGTCACTAGCTCACCTGGAGGCCCCCAGTCAAAGCATATATGAGAAGCAATCAATAAACAACTAAAGTGTTGCAACTATGAGTTGATGCTTCTCATCTCCTTCTTCCTGTCTGTTTCTTTCTTTCTCTCTCTCTCTTTCTCTCTCTCACACACACACACACAAAAAAAAAAATCAAAAGGAGAAGAAAATACATTAATAATATAGACTGAACAAAAATCTGCATAATATTTGACCCATGCAGTTCAAACTTGTGTTGTTCAATGAACAACTGAAAATGTTAGGTATCATGAATTATATGTCACATTTTTAATAACTAATATGATTTGGTTAGATAAGAAAAACTTTTTTTCACTTATTCATTTTTTCAGTATAAATTTGAAGGGGAGTTAAAGTTGTTATTTATTTATTTATTTTTTTGTGACAGAGACAGAGAGAGGGACTAATAGGGACAGACAAGCAGAAAGGGAGATGAGAAGCATCAATTCTTCATTGTGGCACCTTAGTTGTTCATTTCTCATATGTGCCTTGACTGGGGGGCTGCAGCAGAACAAGTGATTCTTTACTCAAGCCAGCGACCTTCGGGCTCAAGCCAGCAACCATGGGGTCATTCTATGATCCCACGCTCAAGCCAGCAACCCTGAGCTCAAGCCGGATGAACCCCGCTCAAGCCAGTGACCTTGGAGTCTCACACCCGGGTCCCTGCTTCCCAGGCCAATGGTCTATCCACTGCACCACTGCCTGGTCAGGGTAATTTTTTTTAACAACATTGCACTGAATTCTTAATATGTGCCAAATAATTTGCTGCATAATGTGGACATAAAGATTAAAGATGTAGACCCTGCCATTATATAAGGTCTATCGGAAAGTTCTGTCTGTTTTTGGAATAAAACAAAATAGAAATTTTTCTTACCATCAATAAACTTTATTAAATAATATAATTGCCATTATTATTAATGATTTCTTGCCAGCGTGAGGGCAATTTGTATATCCCATTTTTGAAAAATGTTTTATCTTTTTTTTGTGTGTGTTTTGTTTTGTTTTTTTGTTTTTTTTTTTTGAAGCTGGAAACGGGGAGAGACAGTCAGACAGACTCCCACATGCGCCCGACCGGGATCCACCCAGCACACCCACCAGGGGCGACACTCTGCCCACCAGGGGGCGATGCTCTGCCCCTCCGGGGCGTCGCTCTGCCGCGACCAGAGCCACTCTAGCGCCTGGGGCAGAGGCCAAGGAGCCATCCCCAGCGCCCGGGCCATCTTTGCTCCAATGGAGCCTTGGCTGCAGGAGGGGAAGAGGGAGACAGAGAGGAAGGAGGGGGCAGGGGATGGAGAAGCAAATGGACGCTTCTCCTATGTGCCCTGGCCTGGAATCGAACCCGGGTCCTCCGCATGCCAGGCTGACGCTCTATCGCTGAGCCAACCAGCCAGGGCCAAAAATGTTTTATCTTTTGATTTGAAAAATTGAACCAGTGTTTGTTTGATATCTTCTTCATTTTTGAATTTTTGTCCTTCAAAAAATTTTGTAAGGAAAAAAACAAGTGATAGTCGGAGGGTGCTAAGTGCAGGGAATATGGTGGATGCAACATTCTTCTGTAGCATTTCTTCCTTGTTGAAATTCGTAAAAATTACAGTGGCGTAAATGAACTTTATAAGTAGCCATGGGTACACTATCGCTTCACACATAAGACTAACGTGAATCAACTTTGTTTTAGTTAATTTGCTATGTCAGTATGTATACATTAAGTGATAAAAATAGAGAGGCACACATGTGCCAAATAAACATGTGCTTACGTGTCGAAATTTGTTGTGATAGAAACGAACAGAACTTTTCAGTAGACCTTATATATATACCATTATATGTACAACACATAATATTATATATTCTAACACAGAAGAATTCACAAAGTGCTTGAGAGCATATTAAATTAATACTGGTATAGTGGGAAGGGTAAGGTGAGGGGCATTCTGGAGAGATACTCAAGTATGTAATCTATATATAATCCACATGGTGGATCCAGGGAGCCACAAAGTAGTTCAGTATTATAGAAACATAGCCATGAATACCAAAGATGAAACTCGAAACCCATGGAACAAATCTTTGGAGATT
The DNA here is from genome assembly GCF_036850995.1 of Saccopteryx leptura. Classification (NCBI taxonomy): domain Eukaryota; kingdom Metazoa; phylum Chordata; class Mammalia; order Chiroptera; family Emballonuridae; genus Saccopteryx; species Saccopteryx leptura. The sequence goes on from NC_089505.1 coordinate 146,339,986, forward strand.
TAAGAACACTTTGTGAAATAAGCAAAGTTCTGTTTATGTAATTTCCAAAATATTATGGAAATATTAATGATATATTTTATCCAGACTTTCTAGCATTGATAGATGCATTTATGCCAGAGAATTATTTTTAAAAATAAGAAGAATCAAATATTTAATAAATACAATTATTCATCTACCCTTATGATAAGTATGATCCTGAACTTATTTAGAAGTTGTTTATTAAAATTGAATAAGTCATTCTCTTGCTAAAATATTCTGTAATCAGAGGGATCAGCACTAAATTTATTGGTAACTTTTATTAAACTTTATTTTAGCAAACCAAGGGTAATAATATTGGTCACAGAATAGTATCTTAATTATACAGCAAGATATTTCTCTAGAATTTGATTAGGGGAACTCTTTGTTTAAATGATGGTAATTATGCTTCTTTGACAAAATCTACTGTCGTCCATCAATAAACAGTTTCTTTATAAACCTGGAAACATACACGCTCCCTTAGACTGAAGTTCACAAAAGGAGAAGGGTTTTTCTTTAATGCATTGAGTCTCTTGGTTTATGGCTGTCTAGTATGGTACGGGTTTAACAAAAGTAAATCTCCATAACTGTTAGTCAAACAATGACAGTTAATAAAAGTTTTACCCCGTGCTATTCATGTAATGATTAACAATTTATAACAAAAAGGAAAAGCATGATAATAAAAAAAGTCAGAAGCTAATAAAGAAAAGGAATGAAGTAACTGCATGAACACTGTATCCATGCAATCATCATAAATAAATCCCCTTGACAAAGCCACTCTAAATCAGAGAATCTAACAGCAGAAACTGAAAGGGACCCATAGTTGATCATTCATTCTACTTCACATGATTCCAACTCCATGCCCTCCCGACCAACGAGGTAATTAGTACTTAGATTTTATAATGTAGTGCTGTGTTGGGAAGCCTCCACTCTGTCAGAGTGTGACTGTTTTTTATTTTCTTACTAAGAAAAGGTAATTTTGAATGATTATCAGAGAAATAAGGAAACAGAGACACATATGTGTGAAAAATGTAAGATTGATCTTCAGTATAAGTCACCTTGTTTTATCTATTGAATATAATTTTAAGACACAATGAAGTTTATGCTGGCAAATCATTTTGGTCCACAACCTGTTATGATATTGATGATTCATCATAAAAGAAAAATTTTCCCACTACCAAAATAATTTTAGTTAGGCAACAACACTAGCTAATTACTAATCACAATAATCTGATAGAAAGATAGAGGAAGGAAGGAAGGAAGGAAGGAAGGAAGGAAGGAAGGAAGGAAGGAAGGAAGGAAGGAAGGAAGGAAGGAAGGAAGGAAGGAAGGAAGGAAGGAGAGAAGAAGAAAAGAAGAAAAAAAGAAGGGAGGGAAGGAAAGAAGGAAGGAAGGAAGGAAGGAAGGAAGGAAAGAGATAAAGAATAGAGACAATACATATCAGTTTATGGTTTATAAATACTTTCATACATTTTGTCTCATTTAAACAAAATAATCAATTTGTTGGATATCTATTATTTTCCCAAAGAACCTTACTTATACAATCTCATTTAATCTTAACACCAGTGACTCAAATACTCAATCAGCCTTAAACTTGGTGTTTTTGGCTGCTGGTCCAATCACCTTTACATGACACCATACTGTTAGTTAAAATGCATGATTCCTAGAAAGGAGAGGATCTAAGATCCAAGAACATTTCTCACTAGCACATTTAACTTAATTACATTATTTGACAAACAGAAAAGGAGAGAGAGCTTCAACTCATAGTTGTGGCACTGTAGTTTTTCACTGATTGCGTTCTCGTATGTGCCTTGACCGGGCAGGAGGGGTTGCTCCAGCCCAGACAGTGACCCCTGCTCAAGCCAGAGACCATGGGGTCAATGTCTATGACACCACATTAGGGACCTTGCACTCAAGCTGGTGAGCCTGTATACTGAAGCTGGCAACCTTGGGGTTTTGAACCTGGGTCCTCAGCGTTCCAGGCCAATGCCCTATCCACTGCACCACTGCCTGGTCACACAAATTTTATTATTCTTGCACCATACTAAATAAGACTCCACAAGTAGCATTGTTTTGTTTTAATTTTATTAGCTTTTAATAATAAATGAGTAACTAATTCTCTGAATAAACCATAGTCCTTTCTCACTCTTTAGGTAATCAATCTCAGGCAACATCTGGTTCTGTTCAATGCTTAGCACAGAGACTAACATACAGGGATACTTTGTGAGACAGTAAGAAGTACATGAATAAATACAATCTGAAGAGCATGAGTGATAAAACATTAAAATACTGCTCATGATTTGGAAACAAATTCTTCCTCATTATCTACTAGGAAATGGCAAAAATGACCACAAACTGATTAGTAAGTGAAATGATGGGAATCATCACTCACCCATCCATAATTGTGACTATTTACAAAAGGCTTTTCTGAGGGAGAGGCCATAATGCATTTGTTAAGATTACAAACTCCATAGTCATACTGCCTGGATTTATGACCCAGCACTACATTTATTGTTGTGTAATATATAGCAATTCATTAACATCTTCAGCCTCCATTTCCCTTATGTACAGTAGGGATTATAATAGTTTGTATTTTATGATTGTAGTGAGGGTTATCTGATTATTATGCAAAATGTATGTTCAGCCAAATAAATAAATGCTTAATCACACTACATATAAATATGATAAGTATGTCCAAAAAGGGTCAAAGTATATATTTCTATTTGTAAACTATTAATCTTCAAGTGGCAAGTGATAAGCTTTATACAGATGAAATAATTTAACAAGAAATTGCCTGACCAGGCGGTGGCATAGTGGATAGAGCGTCGGACTCGGATGCAGAGGACCCAGTCGAGACCCCGAGGTCACCAGGTTGAGCGTGGCCTCATCTGGTTTAAGCAAAAGCTCACCAGCTTGAGCCCAAGGTCGCTGGCTTGAGCAAGGGGTTACTCAGTCTGCTGAAGGCCCGTGGTCAAGGCACATATGAGAAGGCAATCAATGAACAACTAAGGTGTCGCAACGGAAAACTGATGGTTGATGCTTCTCATCTCTCCCCATTCCTGTCTATCCCTCTCTCTGACTCTCTCTCTGTCCCTGTAAAAAAAAATAAAAATAAAAAATAACAAGAAATTATAAAGCTAATTATGAATCAACAAAGCTGTGAAACTTACTACATTCTTTTGGTTTATTGAAACTTTTTAGTGACATGTAGATTTTAGTCTAACTAAACTTCTCTTTCACTAAAATCTAGTAATAACCACTAAATTAAATTTTTTAAAAAAACTATTATTGAAATAAATTTATTTTCATCTCACATTTAACTGTCCACAGAAACCTCACAGTTTTATTTGTTTTTTGTGTTTTTTTTTGTATTTTTCTGAAGCTGGAAACGGGGAGAGACAGTCAGACAGACTCCCGCATGCGCCCGACCGGGATTCACCCGGCACGCCCACCAGGGGCGATGCTCTGCCCACCAGGGGGCGATGCTCTGCCCACCAGGGGGCGATGCTCTGCCCCTCCGGGGCATCGCTCTGCCGCGACCAGAGCCACTCTAGCGCCTGGGGCAGAGGCCAAGGAGCCATCCCCAGCGCCCGGGCCATCTTTGCTCCAATGGAGCCTTGGCTGCGGGAGGGGAAGAGAGAGACAGAGAGGAAGGAGGGGGTGGGGGTGGAGAAGCAAATGGGCGCTTCTCCTATGTGCCCTGGCCGGGAATCGAACCCGGGTCCCCCGCACGCCAGGCCGACGCTCTACTGCTGAGCCAACCGGCCAGGGCCAGAAACCTCACAGTTTTAAAAGTGTGTTTAGTTAATGCACTCACTACTTCAGTAAATGACTATACAAACCTTATCATTTGCCAGAATATACAAGACAATCTGTCAGTATTTTTTGAATGTGCTCTGCAAGACTTTTTGTCAGTTCTAGCAGACAATAACATAATGAGAATATATGCATGCATAGTCAGGGAGGTACACTTGCGATAAAGGGGTAGTGACCCCAGGTGGTTGTATAAAGGCAAACCCTTTATTATTGTGTTAAGCATTCAGACAGCTGCGGGGCATATCCTCGCTCCCCACAAGGAAGCCTAGGATCAAACCGTTTCACAGGTGGACTCACCAAACATTTAAAGATTTAATGCTAATCCTTAAATTCTTTCAAAAATTAAAAAAAGGGACACTTCCTAACTTACTTTGTGAGGCAACCATTATCCTGACACCAAATTTCATGGTTAAATATTCACTTTTCTGGTTCACAAAGGAATGTCATTTTAAAGCTGCAATTTTCTACCCAATAGTGAATATATTTCAAATAATTGTAAAAAGAAGAGAAAAATCTTGTCCTAGGTACATATTTTACTCAATATTGACAATACTTTAGTATCTTATTATGTTATAAATTGAGGCCACTCAGGTTTTATTCCAAGAAAATGTACTGATAATGAAGAAAACCATTTTAAAAATACATATTCATCAATTCAGTTCTTTTCAATTTGGGAAGAGACTTGTCAGAATGACTTGGGATGTTCTCTATGCCTTTCTCCTTTTGTACCAACTTCATTTTTAATAAAGAAGAGTTGTGTCCCTCATATTTTGAAGAATGTTTTTTAATAAAGGGAAATCATTAAGTAAATATGATTTGAAAAATAAGCACATAAGCAATTGAGTCTAATGTTCCAAACATACATAATCTTTCTGCTCACCCTAAAATATGCAAAACTTATGACTTGCATGTATTATAAATTATACCTAATTCATTCATTTATTTTTATTAAGTGCACTGTATATTATGGAATAACCGAGCACGTACTAAGATATTAAGATACCTATGGGGGTACAATGGTGATGAAAAGACAATCACCTAGTGTGTGTATCTTATATTTTCTAATATTATTTGCATTTGAGATATGACAATAATGTAAAGAGGATGTAATCACAAAACTATAAGAAACACGTTTAGAGATGGATTATATACCAAACATAGACTGCATGTGCATAGAGAGAACTCTTTTATAGTCAGATATCCACATATCACAAGTAAAAGAAGCAAAGTAATAGTATTTTAGAGTTTTACCACAGTTGATACTCCTTAACACTCTAGTATTGATAGCCGAACTGAATAGATTTGAACTCTATTCCCAGACAATTTCTCACTCCTCTGATAAGAATATACGATCACAGAGATGAAAAGGTCATCGAACGAGGACCTGTTGAATCATACACTTTAGGAAGGAAAGACTGGCTTTTTTTTTTTAATATATTCTTGTTTCTCTGACTGCTTGCCCACAACCCTCAGAACCAATGCCTTTTTTCTCTAATTTGTTTAGAAATTTTTTTTGCCGTAAAAAATTATAAAGAAAAACTTGATCTTGGTCCTTCATTCAAACTTACATATGCCACCAAAGCTCCAGGGTTTGAATTGTCCTTATGTATATATTTTCTATGTACCTTCAAAATGAACCATTGATAAAAGCATGTCAGAGTCATATAGTTGTCATTTTTAACTAATACCTATATTGGAATTCAAAATAGTGATTCTGGGGTTCTATAAAGTGTGATTAAAATATGCCTACATGGTCTTCAAAAGAAGAAAACAAAAATTCCTGAGAACTTATCCTAACAGCATCTTTAAATATCTGGGGTAAGTTAATAGTAACATGTCTCAAGTTTTCTGAATAGTAAGTAGAAAGACATGCTCAGTAAAAGGCATCTTCAGAGTCAATCTGCTTAAAATTTACACTGTGTTCTTCTGACTTTTTTAAAAGTATGCCCATGTAGTTTTATTTTCTTTCCAGCTACATTCATCACTGAGAGTTCATTTCCAGTGAATCAAGTGGTTGAACAACATTTTGTCAGCTGTGAACACTAAATGTGATTGCAGAAAGTAGAGTTTGCAAAAACGGTGTGCAAAGAGTTTTGACTAGGGCACTGAAACAACCATGTGCAAACTTTAAGTTGACAGGTGAGCATTGCATGCATCATGCTTTTCTAAAATATATGGTTTTTTTACTGTCCTATGAAGTGGGATGTTATGTGGTCAATTTTAATGGGCTAGATTGATAAATACTGCTTTTCATCCTCTCTATAGGTAAATGGGTATTTGGTATGAGACACATTTCACAAGACATAGGTAATCAGGAATATTTTCTTTTTAGTTTGTGTTTTCTGCATATTTCAAATATTTATTCTTCACTTTCATTATTTTTCTTTTATTCTTTACTCAGTATTATCGTAAAACAACACTGCTAAAATATCATTTGTTTCTTTTTATAAAGGATATTTTGTCTTAGTAATTATTACTCCAAGTAGGATTTATTTTTATTAATTCCACGCATTTTTCACATCTGACTTTATTTTTTACTCAAATTCAAAGAATTTCAAATGCTGTGACTCATATTATCACTGTGCAATTAAATTATTTTTGTCTTTCTTTGAAAGTTAAAGAACATAGTGTTTAGACTTCTCAGGTTCTTTTTTTTTTTTTTAGATGCTATGTGATTCCGTCATTTCTTTTCCCTGTTAACTAGTGTTGGAGAGTGGGATAAGATGTTTTCACAGAACTACTTTAATTCATGGTAAGGCAAGTTCTTTCACCATGTCAGATGGAATACTATATGCTTTCATTTACCATTTTAACACTAGTTGTTAGGTAGTATAATTGTACACAGCACATCATTTGTGCGTATTCACACAATTCAAAGACTACATTTATAAAGACTGTCTATGGTAAAATTTTGGGTAAAGTAGAATTTTCTACTATATGATGGTATGTAATTTTTTCAAATCCACAGAAATTTATTATACTGTCTTCACTGACCTGTACTTCTAATTAATGGATTTTGGTTATGATTGACTTATATAATAATCTCTCTTATTATTAAGAGCAATACAACATGTGTGCATGTGTGTTTTGTGTATGTTTGTGCGCACATGCATAATGTAGTAAGTCATATTTAGGCAATAAAAACATTCATTTTTTTATTTTTTATTTTTAGTGAGAGGAGGGCAGGCAGAGAGACAGACTCCCTCATACATCCGGCCCGGGACCCACCCGGCAAGCCCATTAAGGGGTGATGCTCTGTGCATCTGGGGCCCTTGCACCATTGCTCAGCAAAGGAATCATTTATTATTATTTTTTTTTTTTTTGCTTCTGAGGCAGTGGCCATGGAGCCATCCTCTAGGCTAATTTGCTCAAACCAATCGAGCCACAGCTGTGGGAGAGGGAGGGAGGGAGAGAGAGAGAGAGAGAGAGAGAGAGAGAGAGAGAGAGAGAGAAGGATAAGGGGGAGGGGTGGAGAAACAGATGGTCACCTCCCCTGTGTGCCCTGACTGGGAATTGAACCTTGGATATCTACATGCCAGGCCTATGCTCTACCACTGAGCCAACTGGCTGGGGCCCAAAAACATTCTTTTAAAAGGCCCTATTTAAAAATCAGTAAGAGTCTTCATTGACACAATATTTCTTTTTATAAAAAGTTTTAAAGTAAACACTAAAAATGTTTAATATCTTCAAAAGTTCTATGCCATATGATATTTACATGCTAAATTTAAACTAGACATAGTGAAGTATTAATATATTTTAACATATAATCTTAATCAGAAAAAGTAAAACCCAAATCAATTAACTCTGCCTCCAAAGCTGGTATTTTAAATCTACCAAGCATTAAGGCCCTGGCTGGTTTGCTCAGTGGTAGAGCGTCGGCCTGGCGTGCAGAAGTCCCGGGTTCAATTCCCGGCCGGGGCACACAGGAGAGGCGCCCATATGCTTCTCCACCCCTCCCCCTCTCCTTCCTCTCTGTCTCTCTCTTCCCCTCCCGCAGCCAAGGCTCCATTGGAGCAAAAGATGGCCCGGGCGCTGGGGATGGCTCCTTGGCCTCTGCCCCAGGTGCTAGAGTGGCTCTGGTCAGAGCATCGCCCCCTGGTGGGCGTGCCGGGTGGATCCCGGTCAGGCGCATGCGGGAGTCTGTCTGACTGCCTCCCCGTTTCTAGCTTCAGAAAAATACAAAAAAAAAAAAAAAAAATCTACCAAGCATTAGTGTCCTTATACAATAACTATAAAACTAGTTTATAAGTTGAAGATCAGATTTATGTTCAGAAACCTGTCACACATATCTTTGTGTTGTTCTCTTCCCATATCACTACTCTGAATCCTCTCATATTTGCCTAGTGGCAGTTCATTTTAAGGAACATTAAAGTCCCAAAGCTGTTTCTTAAATGGAAAAAATTTTGCAGGTTTCTTCTACCATTCATTTATTATTCTTTAATATGTATTTGAATCACTACCAGCCCTGACACTTGTCATGAAGCAAAGCCTTTTAAAGCTACAAGGGTACCATGAATGTGCAACTGACATGTATTGACTTGAGAAGAAAAGCCATTTATTGTTTCTTGGGTGTGTGGGGGTGGGGGGAGAAAGAATGTAAAGTAAAGGAGGAAGCTAGGCTGAGATTTTTTCTTAAAAGTGTATAGTTTAAGAGACTGTGGTAGAAATTTTTGGTTTCTACAATGAGTAAATATAACCACTAAAAAATTATTTGATGACTGCAAGTAAAACAAAACCAAGTGAGTTTACTTGGCACCTTAGCAATGTCAGGGACAATATATCAACTTCATTTTGTCTATCTCAAATCTTAAATTTTGGAATAGAAATATTTTTGGTGGTGTTTGACTAGATGTCACTTTGTGAAATGCATCATTCTGTGACATGATTGATTAGAGCTTGTGGAAAAGCCTTGTTATCTGCAGCCAAAACTGTCCGGAAAACTGTAACAAGTTGAGATTTGATGATGCTCTTTATAGTTTTAAAATAAGCTCATTCACGTTAATATGTATACCATAAAATGAGGTCCTAAAAATTTATAAAGACCAAAGTGGTTATTCTAATTATTCACATAATTTTTGCACTGCTGCTCTACAACCTGAGCAACAAAAATATAATAATAACAACAACACAAAGCTTACATAATCACCATCCCCTGATTCACCTGCTTTTTGTTGCTTGCTTTATTTCTTGATCCATCAAAACTCCTGTGACTTTTTCAAAAGTGTTAGTAAAATAATAAAAAAGAGAAATGGAAAAGAAAACAACAAAAAACAGCCAACTAAACTGGTAAATATCTGCATTGTAAAATACTTAGGTAAATAAACTCAAAGAAGTATTTTAAAATAGAAACAAACAAAAATGCCCCAAAGAATAGTGTTTATAGGTTTGCACAATGGTTCTTGTGATGGCGTGTCGCTAGCCTAGGCTGAGGACCCCTGCCCTTAGTTAAGTTAGAAACCAGAGGGACTGGTTCATAAGAGGAACTTGAGGCATAACAGCTATAGCCACAACTGAAAGAGAAAGATTTTTAGCAGACTGGTACAAGACTGAGGTTTTGCTTTTGCTAAGTATGAGCAGGATGCGGTTCTCGTATTTTAGCTTTTTGCAGGAACTATAAGAAATCGGTTTCATATTCTGGGAATCTTGTATCTTTACAAAATATTGTGCAAATATGCTGAACCAACTCTAATTTTGTGGTTTTTGTCTATAAATACTCCCCACCCCATGGCTCGCGGCCACTCTCTCTGCTTCCCTGCGTGGAGTGCAGTCAGACAGTCCGCTGGCCAGTGAATAAAGGCTTTTCTAAATTTTCCTAGATTTGGGCTCTGCCTCAGTTTCTCATGAGTTGCACCGCAACAGTTCTCTCATTTCTTCTTTTATACATGGATACTTGATTCTGATTATATAAATGAATTCCTTTTTATTTAATTCTTAATATATATCATATATTAATCATTATGTTAGACAATAAATATATAATGATTAGCAAAGCAAAGGAGATTTCACCTGAAAGAATGTACTACTCAATGTGTGGTAGAGCAGATAAATAAGAAAGGATAACACCATAGTATATAAAGCTATATTAAATACACACATATATATACACATAATCACATACATGTGATACTTTATGGTAAAATATATATGAAAAACATTTTGTAGCTAACGTGTAAACACTATAAAATAATTATTACTATCATCACTACTACACAAAATGTATTTGAACTCTCAGTCAATGCAAATAAGACTAAAGAAACAAATGGAAGGCTAAATGATTATAAAAGAAAAGTAAAAATTATTGCCACAATCTCAGACAATACTGAAAATATGTCTATGACCTTAGTTGGTTTATTAAAAAAGACGAAAATCAGATAAATCATAAAAATTTTAAGATTGTTACTACATCACAAGAGTGTCATTATATAATAAAAAAGGGTCAATTCATTTATAAGATATAAAAATCCCAAAGATGCATACACTTAAAAAACATAACCAAAATTTATAAAAAAAATTCATAAAACCAGAAGAAAATATATAGAATAATTACCAAACTGGATATGTCAATGTGCTTGTCAATATTAATATGTCATTTAAAAAAATAGTACAGGTATAGAATATTTAAAGAATATAATAATATAGGTTTATTTAACATATATGAATCATATAGAGCATACTCACCCTTCTCAAGATTACATAGGTAATTTTAAAAATGTCCACATACTAGGAATTAAGCATAGAACTGATCTAAATAAATGACTAGCATAATTTAATTAATTTTTTACAATAGACAAAAGAATATTAAAATTATACATTTGAAATTAAAATACATATAAGCACTATATGATCAAAGATTAAAGCATAAATTTTTAAAACATTTAGAATTGAATGATAATAAAATACTACATATTGTGTGACCAGGTTGTGGTACAGTAGATAAGAGTGTTGGCCTAGGATGCTAAGGACCCAGGTTCAATCTCGAGGTCGCTGACTTGAGTACTGGCTCATCCAGCTTGAGTTCAGGGTTGCTGGCTTAAGCGTGGGACATGGGATCTTAGACATGACAACATGGTCACTGGCTTGAGCCCAAGGTCACTGCCTTGAAGCCCAAGGTCACTGGCTTGAGCTCAAGGTTGTTGAATTGAACAAGGGGTCACCAGCTCAGCTGGAGCCCCCCCACCCCCAGTCAAGAAACGTGAGAAAGCAATCAATAAACAACTAAGGAGCCACAAGAAAGAATTGATGCTTCTCATCTCTCTCCCTTATTTTCTGTCTGTCCCTGTCTCTTCCTCTTTTTCTTTCTCTCTCTGTGTTTTGATAAAAAAACAAACAAAACCAAAACCCAGAAATAAACCTACATATTAAATACCAAAGAATGGAGTGAAAGCAGTCTTAAAGGGACATTCTAACTTTAAATAAATATATCAGTAAGGAAGAAAAGCAAACATAAATAAGCTCATATCCAATTTAAGAAGTAAGTAAACATAATAGCATCTACCTGAGAAAATAATGGATCAGAAAAATGAAGGTACAAAGAAAAATGTTAATGAAATTGGTAACAATAACACAATAGATCAGATCAGTGATGGCAACCGATGAAATAAAAAAGTGTAACGATCTTTTCAGATGTGTGATCAGAGGTAGCAGGTGGGATAGATTTGGGTTGAGAGAGAATTGGTGGATAAGTTTACTTGCTTTTAATTTTTGGCAAGAGGTGAGTATGTACATATGCTAACAAATATGAAACAAGAAAGAGGTAGAAGTTTAAGGCACAGGAGTGAACACCAACACCCAAAATAACTTTTTTCTTACTGAAATTAAAGCGAGTCTTCCAGAGTCTCTCACAGAATTCATTTCTGTCATCAAGGAAGAAGGAAAGCTGTTTCCTTCATGTTGCAATGAGGCATTTAAATTTCTAGAACAGAAGCATGACAAATAAATATTCTTCTTCTGCAAAAGATTACAGGAATGCCCTACTCAAGTAGAAACTCACCAAATACGAAATAGTTTGACCTGATTCAAACATCAACAAAATGTTAAGAGATTGAGAACGTCATGAAATTTTTACTTCATTCAAAATATAAAAGTGCATATAAAACTTTATAATGACATCTCATAGTCATATTTTAAGATCATACTTAACTTTAGGTTAGTCTTTTTTGCACATGATTCACAGTGCAAATCTGAGACCTGCTGTTTTGGCAGTTATTAGATGACCACAGGTCACTGGGTACATTAATACATTAATAAATTATCCTTCAGAATGAATGTCAGCATGCCATATTTCAACAGAATAAATGAAAGATGAGACTATTATTTTAGGAATGGATATGAATAACTTTATTTTTTAAATATAGTAATACAAATAAAACATAATATAAATAATAACAAATATTAGAGAATAGTTCTGAAAATCTATCCCCTCATTAGAAAAATACATGGTAGAAAATAACAATCCTTAAATTAACATTTTAGTTTGTTCTTTTATCACTTCAATTCTACTTTTTCTCCCAGCATTTAAGTTTCCGAATGTACCAGAAATTTATACATCTCAATTATGCTATGAGTACTTCTAATTGTTCTAACCTTTTTATCATTGCTGAAACAACCACTATGACTCTTATTCCAGTAGTGGTTCTAAGAGCATTTCTCTTTGGTAATAAACATGCTCATTTCAAATGTTAGCAGTTAAAAGACACTGAAAAATTAACTATCAAGTTCAAGGAAGGAAGACTATCCTTCATAATATTTCAAAATCACAATTTAAGGGAAGAAATGTCGTGAGCAGCCAAATCATGTACGTAGTGGCCTCGACAATCATTCTAAACACAGTCATATTTCCATTTTGAAGTAATTAACATTTTAACAAGAATGGTACTCTTTATAACTAGTAATTTTATCATAACTTGAATTCTGCAAAAATGATATATTAACTATATTCTGATTCATGTGATTTATAAGAGATTTGTGTATTTTCACCTGTTAAGGTTATTGATTGAAAATAAAATATTTATCTTCATTCTCCTATTATTTTAGAATATTTTCTAAGCCAAGAATAATTTATTTCAATATTTGTAGAGCCCGTTTAGGCTTTCAAGTTCTTATAGACAAAATAATGTGTTGAAGGAAGAGCACAGAACTTGGATAAATTATTTATCTAATTGAACTTCAAATTTTTTAACTGAAAAATGAGGATAATAAGTACTTTACAGACACTATTGAGATAATGACGGTAATGTAACATTGGTGCCCAACACATAGAAGATATTCAATAGTGGATAGCTATTAACGTAAAACATCAAACATTACATTGTTTTTGACTCTCTCCATTTCTCATTTCCCATCTTCTAGCTATTCCTGTCCAACTTGCTGCTCCTTGGATACTTAACTTGAAAATTCTCATGCCTCCCCCTCCAAAGACTATAATGAGACACAGAGACTAAATCATTTGCAAATGTATTTCAAATGCTTACTATGTGCCAAACCTGCAGTGCTAATTGTCATCAACACATACATAGTCCTTGATTCCATGGCTCTTACAACTTTAAGAGATAATTATTTTGTTAGTCCTAAGTGATGTTCATATCCTTCCCAAACCAAACCAAGATAACCAAATCAAGCCAGGCCAAATCAAGAAAATAAAAGTAAAGCAAAAGAAACAGCCTTTGCAGAATGGTTACTAGTTCTAGGCCTTAGGATGGTCCTGTTTATAAAGAAATTTATATACAAGAAACTTATCTGAACAACACTTGTAAAGATCTGTGACCCCAAAGGAAGTTAACATAAACCTTCTGGAAAAAAGGTCCAATATTATAGGAGTATGTGTTAGTAAAGCAGTAAAAGATTTTAGAAACTTTCACAGATGTTATATATTTTGATTCTACCTGTTTTCATCTTTTTCATACTTTGATATATTATATTATGAACAGTATTGCAGATCCCATAGTAAATATCCAATTAATATAAAAATTGCTTTTTTACAATTACCATTATATTAGGGTTTAGGAATTAAAAAGGTTATCCAGTACCTTTTATTGAAGTTTCAAAGGAATTACTCAACATAGGTCTTAAGTAAGAACAAAACCAAATTATTGCCAGCAATGAAAAAAGATTTTATTTCTTTTATATATATATTTTTTACATTTTAAATGAAATTACCATTAATCAAAATCGTATTCCTTTCCCACAGTGAGACTGACTTATTTTGGTAGAACTGTCCTGTGTCTATGGCAGATTCTATACATACAAGCTATTCAATAAGTACAAAGTCTACATGTTTATTTCTGTTTTGTGTTATTGCTTTTATTGTCATAGTCTTTTTTTTAAGCCAAGGTACTATGGTGTTTCTGAGATGTCCTGCTTTCATTTCGTAAATTCTATCCAATATAAACCAGTTAGAAGCAGTAATAAACTAAATCAAAAAAAGATAAAATTTCTCAAAAATGAACAAACACAATAATATATATATATTTTTATTCTGAACATAAAAGATTGGGGTTTTTCTGGTATTGTTACCTTTTTAAAGATTTAATGTTAAATAAAGTCTCTATACTTTAAGTGATACAGTACTTTCTACTCTTTTTTATTTTTCACAAGAGACACAGAGAGACAGGAAGGAAGAGAGAAGAGGCATCAACTCATAGTTGCGGCACTTCAGTTACTCATTGACTATTCATCATATGTGCTTTGACTGGGGGCTCCAGCTGACCCAGTGACTCCCTACTCAAGCCAGCGACCTTGGGCTCAAGCCAGTGACCATGGGATCATGCTGGTGATCCCATGCTCAAGTTGGATTGATCCCAAGCTCAAGCTGGATGAGCCTGTGCTCAAGCTGGAGAGACCCCTCTGCCAGGTGTCTCTTATATTCAACTGTAAACTTATATTCAACTGTAAACTTATATTCCTGTGCTCAAGGGGTGTTTTGAACCTGGTACCTCAGCATCCCAGGTCGATGCTCTATTCACTGTGCTACTACCGGTCAGGCGATTCCCTTTTTCAGATTACTTCTTCTGTGCCAAACTATAAAGATATTTTCATTCATACAATGAGGATAACTCTTACAAAAAAACTTAATGTAAATATTAATTCAATCCCTAATGTCAACATTTTGATCACTTTTACAGCAGTAAGGTCTTAGTTCTGCATGCTTGACTCTCATATATACATCTAATTCACAGGTATATATTAAGGTGGTGCTATTTACACTTACAGCAGATACACAATTAAAAAAAGCACTCTTCTTAGTATGAATAGGGTATTTATTAAATTTGGGCAAAAGACATTAAATATTTTGTCTGAGGTGAACATGTCAGCTTGGCCACCATGATAAAAGCATTGACAAAAGAGATTGTGTGGGGCCCACCGCTGCTCTGACTCCAAGGCAGCACCGCCGCATCATGGAAGACGCGCTGCGAGGACTGCGATTCGTCAACACTGACATACGTGCTAGCTGATCCCTCAGAATGCTTTCCATTCTCTTTTTCAAGTCAAAAATAGAAACCAACATGACAAAGCTATCACTACCACATACCTACGTAAGAACAAAGCCACGCACATGATGTCCCAAGAGAAGAGAAGGTACCTTTTTTTCAGAGTAAATACTTGACATTATTTGCTTAAGAAAATTTTCCACGTGTTTACCATATAGCCCACAGAGGTACTGGAAGATAAGAGTAAGAGCTCCCCATATCCAAAGTGCAAGGCTATACAAGAAAAAGTATGAAAAAATTATGGAAAGAAACAGGAAATCTCTAACGTTGCTCCAGGAGAAACCTATACACTAGGGCCAATAATTCCTTGCCACCTGAGAGAGTGTCTCTCTTTTCACTGATACAAAATGGTCACTTAAGTCTTCAAGGGGTTGGCTCAGAGTCAAAAGATATCCTGAGGAAATATTCTATGACTATAATATTCTGTAATATTGGCAGGATGTAAAATATCTTAGATGAGGCAGTACAGGAAACAGGATATTCTACAAAAATTCTTCCCTGTGGTGTAATTCTCAAATACGGGTGTGTTTTTTGCTCAGCTGCTCTATTGGAAGGCCCAGGCACCAGGCCCCGCTGTGCCACTGATACGGTTTTAGAAGATGGTGCCAGGGAATAGATTTGTCCTTTCTCTTTAGCACAGTGGCCCAGCTAGTCTCCCTAGCTTATAGATACCATACTCAAGATCCTGCCATCTTCTCTTCCCCAATTCCCTCTTCTCTGCCCAACTGATACATTTACTTCTAACATTTTGTTATTTTAAATCATATAGAACTGAAATAGAGTTGTCTCTACAGAAATGAAAACGGAATCCTTTCTCTGGGTCATCACACTCCATATTGAAGATAATTGGTACGATAAACTGAGCTATCATATAAAAAGAAATAATAAAAACTTATTATCAACAGTATACATTAGGTGATCAAGTTTCCCAAGGTCATTACTCTGGTTGCATTTAAAACCATGATGACCAGAATTGAAATGAAGACAAAAGTTTTGTTTTTTTTATTTTAATTATAAATACTCTGTCCCATGAACTGTCTAATTCAGTTGGTAAAATTAAAACCTAAGAGAGGATCTAATTCATCATGTTAAACTGAACCTGAAAGGAAATCAAATACAGGTAGAAGATTCTTATGAGACTGAATAATACATCTGCTGAGGCTACAGGTGGTAAGTACTTTGCCTAGATAATGTGAAATTAGTATAATGGACCCTAAATGTCTACTAAAGATTAGACATGAGCATTTTCTTCTGTGCTTATCAATGTCTATTGTCATTCCAATTGTGATACTTTGCTTTAAAAATCCACTTAGGTTATATTCTAAACTGTAAACTTATATTCCTGGCAGAGAATCAGAGGATTTAAGATTAGGAAAAGTCTTTCCAATGGGCTCATTACTTTTCTGTACCTTCTATCCTTCATAAGTGAGAAGAAACTCTTATATCTAAGAAGATAATAGGCCAAAACATGTAGGTCTTGTTTAAGCACAGTCCCTTGAATATCACTCGGAGGTAAACGGGCACTGCAAAGCACAGGTGCAATATTGGGTTCACATTTGTAAAGTAAATGGATCACTGAATTCTTCACAATCCAACACCTCCTGTTGCAGCGGTGGGATTTAAATAATTCAACAACTTGTTTTCTGCGCTGACTGTTTTAAGTATAAAAAAATGATATACCAAAAGGTAATTATTTCATATATTTAATACTTAAATAAGAACAATATAAGAGGGACACAAAACTACATTATGTTATAATAAAGCGTTTTAAAATATTATGAAAAATATTTAAAAATACCTGGAAAAAAAAACAATAAAACTGTTATTTAAGATATTTCCATACTGCTTCTTGATTGGCACCCTCGCTTGCAATTTTTTTACCTTTGGATGGAATCAACATTACTACAGGTGCTTAGAATATACTGTTGTGCTGATGAACATTAAAAACGAAGGATGTAAATTTGTGATTTCCACATTGGGTGGTTGCCCAGGTGCCCACCTTAGAGAGAACCCTGATTACAAGTGCTGTTTTAACAACCAGTTAAAATGGTTAGGTATCGTCTCTGCCAAACCGGTGAGAACCAGCTAAATAACCACCACTGTCTTCATGGTCTTCAATGGAAGCTCCAAGTATAAAGTACGGCAGCACTTCAGTAAGATGGACAAATGCTGGATAACTTTAAATATAAAGTACTACAAGCACTGTCCATACTTATTCTCCACAATTTAAATAATTTGGTCTCATTAAATTTAAAAAACAGAAGAATGTAGAGTTTTACTTAGGAAGTATGTATTTTAACTTTCTTTGTGTCTGATGCCACACATCTTATTTGCCTATACAGTAATTTGATATTAGGAGCTGTCATTATATTCTAAGAATTTTTCACTATTTTGGGGTGGGCAAGATTATTCATATTTAAATGAGATACTATAAGAAAATACAGATGAGCCTGACCAGGCGGTGTCACAGTGGATAGAGTGTTGGACTGGGATGCAGATGACCCAGGTTCGAGACCCCGAGGTCACCAGCTTGAGTGCGGGTTCATCTGGTTTAAGCAAAGCTCACCAGCTTGGACCCAAGGTTGCTGGCTCGAGCAAGGGGTTACTCGGTCTGCTGTAGCCCCATGGTCAAGGCACATATGAGAAATCAATCAATGAACAACTAAGATGTCGCAACGAAAAACTGATGATTGATGCTTCTTATCTCTCTCCATTCCTGTCTGACTGTCCCTATCTATCCCTCTCTCTGACTCTCTCTGTCTCTGTAAAAAAAAAAAAGAAAATACAGATGGGCAAATGTACAAATCTTATGGATGGAAGAACATTTTACATCTTTGAATTAATTTAGTTTTTGAATAAAATAAAACTTACAGAAACTATATACAATATTACCAGTAAACTCAAAATTAAGGTGTATTGTTACATTCAAAAGAGTTTCCTCTGCTTGACCAAGTAGTGCACAGTGGATATAGCATCAGATTGGGACACAGAAGACCCAGGTTTGAAACCCAAAGGTTGCCGGCTTGAATGCAGGCTCATCTGGTTCAAGCAAGGCTCACCAGCTTGAGCCCAATGTCACCAGCTTGAGCAAGGGGTCACTTGATCTGCTGTAGCCGCCCCCCCAGTCAAGGCACATATGAGAAAGCAATCAATAAACAACTAAGGTGCTGCAATGAAGAATTGATGCTTCTCATCTCTCTCTCTTCCTGTCTGTCTGTCCCTCTCTCTGTCACACACACACACACACACACACACACACACACACACACACACACACACAAGAGTTTCCTCCCTCTTTGGCACTAAAATAATGTGTACTAATAGTTAAATAGAATTTACACAATTTATTCATAAAATATATTTTTTTGGAAACTTGTTCATATTTTTGTTGACTATTCATTTTTTATTAAATAACCAATATTTCTGCAAGTAATGTCTCACTTTCCTGAAAAACATAAGTTTGATTTTCAAAAGCTGCCTTAGCTCATTAAAGAGTAGTACTGAGTGTGAAACTATCAAGGTTTCATTCCTTTTTCCAACTCAAACAGCTGCTACCATCTCCGAAGAAACAGGTGTTGATGTGTGAACAATATTAGCACTAAAGAGAACAGACCACTTGGTGATGACATTTCTCACTGGAATATTATATCAAAATACTTTTAAATTCCTTAAAGTACCCTGGAGGAAAGACAAATTAAATTTTAAAGAGTCCAAAAATATTTCAATAGTTTTATTACTTCTCTTTCCCCTTACAAATCCAATATGGAATTATAAAAATAACAACTTTAAAAAGGATATTACATTTCAGAGACTTTGGCTCCTGTCACTCTACATAAAAATAGGTTTTTGTTTTTTTATTTGTTTGTTCTTAGAGAGAAGGACAGACACATAGAAAGGTAGAGAGATGAGAAGCATCAACTCTTAATTGTGGCACCTTAGTTGTTCATTGATTGCTTTCTCATATGTGCCTTGACTGAGGGGCTACAGCTGAGCCAGTGACCCCTTGCTCAAGCCAGTGACCTTGGACTCAAGCCTTGACCTTGGACTTCAAGCCAGTGATCTCTGGGGTCAAGCCAGTGACTATGTGGTCATGTCTATAATCCCACGCTCAAGCCAGCAACCCTGTGCTCAAGCTGGTCAGCCTGCACTCAAGCTGGTGACCTCGGGGTTCAAACTTAGGTTCTTTGAGTCCCAGGCCGATGCTCTAGCTATTGTGCCACCAACTGGTCAGGCTACATAAAAATAGTTTTAAGTAAAAAAAGTTTATTTTAAAAGTAAAAATGCCCCCAAAGCAGCAAATAATTCAAGTTTTAAAATCTTAATTTTTAACTTTAACATAAACCAAATTTACAATAATATATACATTAATTCTATCATGACACTGAAAATACTAACAAAGGAAATTTTACTTGTGCTGTCTTTCTGGGAATGTCATTAGAAAGCCTTTTAAATAAATGGAGCTTTCTCAGAATTTTTAAAGTGCTGTTTATATAACAAAGCATTCTTTTTGAGGCTAGAATTTGAGACTATATGAAGGTAACAGAATGCCATATAAACATGTGCAAGCAGGTTCTGTCTCCTAAGGCTAAGACTTGGATTTTTATTTTTGTTGTCAGCCCTTTCATCTAAACAAACAAAAACAGCCAGTTGAAACTATTATTTAAGTAACTCCATAGCAAAAATCTATCTATGTTTCATGGCAGATTGAACTCTATGAAAGAAACAGAGAACTGCTGTGTTTAGTAATGTCAATTAGGTGAACACTATTATTACATGGTTTCTGAGTTATAAATTGTTACTTTGAGCAGTTATTTCAGGAATTCCAGAGTCTGGGTGAAAAAAAAAATTACTGCCAAAGGGTCCTGAAGCCCTGAGAGCTTACTTACCATGTTCTTGGACAGATTTTGACAAGAAGGTGATCCATGCTTTGGAAAGGGGCTGTTCCTGGGCAGCAAAGACACCATGTGGTAGCCGTTAGTCTTGTTAGAGAAAGAACTTCTTCTTTAACATCCTTTGTGTAAGTTTGGGTCTGTATGCTTAGGTAAGTGATGAGGTGTTGTATTTCTAAGTTTGGTAGTTAATTGATTAGTTTACCGCGACCAGGGGTTTTGTCCCAAGGTGGTATTTGGCAATGTCTGGAGAAATTTTTTACTGCCATGACTTGGAAAGATATTATTGGCTTCAAGCCAAGGATGCTGCTGAATGTCCCACCATACAGAGCACACCCACCTATTAAACGAATATCCACTGCAATATGTCAATAGCACAGCTGCTGGGAAACCCAGCCCCAGATGCAGCTCAGGCAGTATGTTGCTCTGGTTCTGTACTTTGCCTTGAATGTTCATTCAACTGGTGTTAAAAGTTACAGTTTAGGCTTAGTTGTGTTGTCAGAAATTATGGAAAAGTTAAAACCCACAACTAACCTTAGACAATTTAATTGAGTTAACTAAGCTATATAGTGAGTGCATGAGGAAATTATAGAGAAATAAAGGAAATGCATTGCCTCACTGCCCCAGCTAGAGCGACAGCCATCAGTGAAAAGGGCTGTGCCCAGCAATGCAGTGACATCTTATGTGACACAAACACAGCAGTATAGCCAAGAAAATAGGAGTGCAGAGCAAACCAACATGAAAAATTTGTTCTTAGAAACACACGAAACAAGCCCTGGAACACAATACAAATCACCAGGAGATAATTTAAAGCTGTTAGATCAGTGGAGCCTTAAACACTAATAATTTAGGTACTAAGGGCCATCATGATCTCATTCCATGACCTCATAAACTGCAAAGGCTAGAAGCATTTAAGTAATTTTTGTTCAATAAGAAATGCTTATAGCCCTATATTTATAAAGATTAGGCAATTCCTGAGCCCTATAAATACAGCGGTTTAAAACAGAAAAGTTCCTGCTCTCTTGAAGATAACATTAAAAAGCAATCGCCATAATGTAGAGCATATTTAATAAGAATACCATTAGTGAGAATGTCATTTGTTGAGAGAGATATAGTTTTCTGATAAGATAGGAATGTTATGTCTTAGACGATTTTCCAGAAATGTTACAGATTGCTGATGTTTAGAAAATATAAATTTATATGATCTTATTTATTTTGAATTCATGAAATAAAACTTCATAATATAATTTTATAAACACCACTATTCTTGGGGACAGAATTAGAACAATATTATGAGATTTACAAAAAATATCTCAATGCACTTATTCATCTGTATTCTGTCATGGTGCCAATCTAAATTTAACCACAGTGTTCAGTTTATTGGTTAGTTCTTTCACAATAAGTATATGAGGATGATTACACATATTAAGCAATCACTACACTATCACTTAATCCTTGTAGCAGATACTGTTATTACCTCTGGTTTACATATAGGGGAAAATTCAGCATGTACAACTTGTCTTAGGTCATCTTTTTGAAGCCCCAGGTCCAACTCTAGCCTCCAGACCCTCTACTGCTAACCAGTGACATAAAGTTAATAGTTTAATAACTATATGCTTTAAAAAGATTCTTGTTATTATTTTATGCTAATTTTTCTTTTACTTGCTTTTTTTCTATCACACCCACATCACAAAACACAAATATTATTAGAAAGAATAAACTACGAAAAATAGTCAAGTTAGATGTCTGAAGACCACATAAACCAAATGGAGACATTAGGATGTCATTTGTGAACAATTTCATTTCTAAGGTAGCTTCTGAGTAGTTATACCACTTTATCTGATTTAGAAATTATCTGAAGGCACCAATATATAAAAGCCAAGTTAAAATTTCTCAAAATGAATTTTTGTACTTCTCTTAAAAATGTCAATGCAAATAAGAAACCGTACTGTTTGCGTCAAACATGAACTTTTTTGTTTTCAATTCTTTTTTTTTTATTCAAGTGAGTGAAGGGGTGATAGAGAGACAAGACTTCATCATGTTCCCCAACCAATATCCACCCAGCAACCCCCATCTGAGCCTATGCTTGATGCTGCAACCAAGCTATTTTTAGCACCTGAGGCAAAGGCTCCACAGAGCCATCCTCAGTACCCAGGGTCAACCTGCTTGAATCAATCAAAGCCATGACTATGGGAAGGGAAGAGAAAGAGAGAGAAAAAAGGGGAGGGGGAGAGAAAGAGAAGCAGGTGGTCATGTTATTGATTATTGCACCATGGCTCATATATTCTACAAGAAAATGAAAAACAATTACAAAACCAAAATAGTAGCACCACAGAGAGTAAAAGTTTTCTTGTAAATACAAGTTTATGCTTGACATTTGACACTGGAGTAAATATTCCTTGGACACAAAAAGTATAAAATAATTTTAACTTTCATAAATCTTCAGACTAACCGGAGTAAGCATTGGCTCCTTTGTTGGATGGACTTACAGATTTTGTACAATGTGAAATACCCTGATAGGGGTTGGGGGCAACTTTGCTGGAAGCACTCCTCTGCCCTGGGAAGCTTTTTCCAGGGCTAGAAAGAAGGCCAAGGACATTTTGCGCTTTTGGCAAAGTGCTTAGAGACTGGTGAAATGTACCTTTGTAATTGTTGAATTTGTATGATTGGTCATGTTGCTGTAATTTGTGTAATGTGCCTTGCAACCATATGCGGTACGCAGCTCACGGCAAGCCATCTATTCTGTGTTTGGACACTGGGACCTTTGTGGGAAGGGGGTGTGCATGGACTCATGTCCATTTTTTACAATCAAAATGGAACTGTGCTTAACGGCACCTAGAAGGTCTCTGTAACACAATGGGAGGGATATGACATCCCGACCCCTAGGAGAAATCCCCTGTTTAAGACCCCTATTCTATTTCCTAACTAGTCAAACATTACAGAAGCTTGCCTCATTGTTTAATCCAGCTAATTTATTAGCATATAGTATAATAGGTATTATAGTTGTTTTAGTTCTAGGGTTCTGTTGCATAATATGTAGCATTCAGAAGCTACAACAGCAAGCTATCATTCATCAAGTCCAACTGGCCTTAAGTAAAATAGAAGGAGGAGTTGTGGGTGGAGCACAGAGCGCATTCCTAGCAACTGTGGCTGATGCAATGTTGTGAGAGTATTCCAGCTCCCAGAAGCCTCCTGGGCATATCCAGAAAGGAAGCTCGCCCGCTATAAGGAAGTGACTTAGCACCAACCATGCAGCTCCCTGATCTTTTCAGCCATTGGCTATGAAGGACACGCTGTAACACCCTATAGGCTGAACTCATGTATATAAGCTAGCTTACTTCCTGAATAAAGTGGATCTGCATCACTGAACCTGGTCCCAGAGTTGGGTCTTTGAGTCTCCATCATCCTCACCCCTGGCAGGACTTGTCCACATGCCTTGAGCATGGGCTCATCAGCTGCGCATGGGGTTGCTGGCTTGAGCGTGGAATCATAGACATGACCCCATGGTTACTGGCTTGAGCCCAAAATGTTTGCTGGCTTGAAGCCCAAGGCTTCTGGCTTGAGCAAGGGGTCACTCACTCTTTTGTAGCCCTCCAGTGAAGGCACACATGAGAAAGCAACCAATGAACAACTAAGGAGACTAAGAAGCTGCAACAAAGAATTGAAGCTTCTCATCTCTCTCCCTTCTTGTCTGTCTATTCCTAGCTGTCCCTCTCTCTGTCTCTGTCACAA
The DNA here is from genome assembly GCF_036850995.1 of Saccopteryx leptura. NCBI lineage: Eukaryota > Metazoa > Chordata > Mammalia > Chiroptera > Emballonuridae > Saccopteryx > Saccopteryx leptura. The sequence goes on from NC_089505.1 coordinate 146,363,924, forward strand.
AAAAAAAAGAAAAAAAGAAATAAAGAAAGAAAGAGAAAGAAAGAAAGAAAGAAAGAAAGAAAGAAAGAAAGAAAGAAAGAAAGAAAGAAAGAAAGAAAGAAAAATGTTATTCAAAACATCAGAAAAGAATTCTATCTGGCCAAACTGCAATGTTTCATCATATTACCTTTATCACAAATAAAGCTTCCTTCTAGTTATTTTTTCTTCCTATGAGTTTCTTAAGCTTCACTGTTTGCAGTAGAAAAGGTGATTAAAATTTCACAAAATAATTTATTTTTATTTTTATTTTTTAGTGATAGGAGAGAAAGCATACAGTCCTGTATGTGTGTCCTAACTGGGATCCACCCAGGAAGCCCAATAGGGACAATGTTCTGCTCATCTGGGGCCCTTGCTCCATTTTAACTATAGCCATGGAGCCATCCTCAGCACTCAGGGTCAAGGTGCTCTAATTGAGCTATGGCAGCAGGAGGGGAGAAGAAAGAGAGAGAAAGAGAGAGAGAGAGAGTGAAAAGAGAGGGAGAGGGGTGGATAAACAGATAGTTACTTCTCCTGTGTGCCCTGACCGGGAATTGAACCTGGGACTTCCACATGACAGGCTGACGCTCTACTACTGAGCCAACTGACCAGGGAAAACATTTTTTTTTTAATTATACTTATTTATAATACAGAAAAGATAAAGGAAAAAACCAAAATATCAGAAAATGTAATTTATAAATTATTGAATGTGAGTAAATAAGCAATTGAAAAATAATTTTATACAATATTACTGTATTTTCTAAGAAAACAAATTTTAGTCAACCAAATAAAATAAATAATTGTTGAAAGCCTACATGTACAGTGATAGACAATGTATAAGAATCAGTATAAATTAAATGATTAATATATCTACAGCAAAAGGGGGAAAATTCAATTACATTTTTCTTTCTAGTACGTCTTATTGTCAGTGTAAAAATGGTCTCTAATTCAAGGTTTCCTTAATCTTATCCACAAAAACTTGTTTGTCAAAGATGTAGTTTATTTTAATGGAGCTCTATAAAATGAAATATAAATAAACCTTGAAAAAATTTGCTTAATATTTTTCTATGAAATTTTAAGCATTATATGCTACTGTCACTTTTGAATCAATTGCTTTCTTTCAAATTAATGTCACTCTATATTGATTAGTTTATATAAATTCATCCCTAATGTATTAACTGTTCCAAATTTACAAATGAAGATTTAGAAAAGCTGTCACCAACTTTTATATAATAGAGTAACAAAGCCATTATTTAAAAGGTATTTACATAAAATATTTGAGAGAAACGGAAAAAGTAAAGGAAAAGTCAGTCACTTTTTTTTCTTGCTTTCCTCTATTTCTCTTCACACGCATACAAGAACACATACATACACAAACAATTTTGAAGAGAGGAAAATTAATATATATATATATATATATTTTTTTTTACTCTGAACAGTGTGGCTACTCAAGAAAGGTTAACACTGATTGAGGTAGAATGATTAAGATTATCTTTTCAGCCTGACCAAGCAGTGGTGCAGTGGATAGAGCGTAGGACTGGGATGCAGAGGACCCAGGTTCAAGACCCCCAAGGTCACCAGCATGAGTGTGGGCTCATCTGGTTTGAGCAAAGCTCACCAGCTTGAGCCCAAGGTCGCTGGCTCGAGCAAGGGGTTACTCGGTCTGCTGAAGGCCCATGGTCAAGGCACATATGAGAAAGCAATCAATGAACAACTAAGGTGTCACAATGCACAACAAAAAACTAATGATTGATGATTCTCATCTCTCTGTTCCTGTCTATCCCTCTCTCTGACTCTCTCTCTGTCTCTGTAAAAAAAAAAAAAAAAAAAAAAAAAAAAAAAGATTATCTTTTCAGGTCAAGAAAGAAAAACACCCCACTCTACTAGATAGTAGCCATGGAGAAACCTTAGTGTACAAAAACAGTAATTACCAAAAGTGCTATAAACTTAGTGAAGGTTTGGAAACTATCAAATGCATAATAACTGAAATATTATAATTAGAGTAACACTGAGAATAATGGGAAATGAAAGGAGGAAACAAGGACATAATAATGGTTTTGAATTTCTTTTTAAACAACTATCATAAATAAAATACACTTAATTTATTCCATAAAATAAAAATTTAATTTAATTAATAGAGAGTTGCAAAAAGTCAGTCATATATATTTAACACATCATGAAGAAAATATATTAAGTATTGTTCAACAAAATTCTTATACCATCTATAGTAAGAAAGTGATAAATGTAAATGTCTTTTAAAAATCATATTCATATTTTCAAATCACCTTTAGAAATATTTATTCCTGAAAATTACCAATATGCAACTTTCAGGACATTTTATTAAATATTTCCTTAGTTGACCTTAAAAAAGCTTCAAATGTCTTTAATGACTTATTTTATATATCAATTTACTAACAAATATAATTACTGTCTAGCATCTTAAGTGTAGTTTTTAAATTAATTATGTATTCTAAGATCATTCATCTCAGGCCTGGACTTAAGTGTGTAATCTTATAATTTAGGGAATTACATGTACTGTCTGTACTGAATACTTATTCCTGGTTTTTATTGTTATTTCTGTTTCTGACCTTTTACAAGATTCAACAGGTTAATGAAACTCTTCAATTCTTATTTTTATGCAAATAATGCTTCTTTTTCAACAAAGGTTTTTATGTGGTCCAGAATTGATGCCAAACTCTCCAGTAATTCTCTATTAAATAGATCTATATTAATAGGCTTTCTTTCTGACTCACTGTTTTTTCTTTTTCAATCCCTTTTCACCCAGCTCCCCAATGTTTTTAACATAGAATTATGCCTGACACTTTCTAATCCCTGAGAATCTTTTCCAAATTTAGTGAACTTTAACAAATGTCAGTAAAAGGTTCACATACAAATTGAAGGTAAATAGAACACAAATGGAAGACTCAACACACAAATGTTCAACAGAAGTGAAGTAAGAAATATCTCCTGAGGTCACCATGTTGAAAAATGATGAATGTGGGACCATCAATACTGGTTTTAAGAGTTTATAGCTTATCAGAAAATTCAAATCTACATTTCCATACTCTATATAATATAAATTTTCTTGCTTAGAAACACACAAAATCAACTTATTTGTATTTTTTAAAAACTTCTATTGCAATATTCTAAGTACTATATATATATCTTGATAGGTTATAAACTCTCCAGGATTTAGAAATATTTCTCTTGCTATTGGCAGTGTTTCTTCAGAGTACTCAAGATCTCACATATCCTAAGCAATAAAAAATTTATTGAATTAAGAAATTAATATTTCATCTATATCTCTGCAACTTTCTTTTTAATTGTTCTGAAAGAGAGATGGGGGGAGAGAGAGAGAAAGAAACATCAATATGTTGTTCTAATTATTTATGCACTTATTGGTTGATTCTTGTATGTGCCCTGACTAGGGACTGAACCCACAACCTTGGCATATCAGGACAATGCTCTAAACAGCTGAGCCACCTGGCCAGGGCTCTCTGTAACTTTTAATTAACATCAATCTATATTTCAGACCTGTCTTTAAATAACATCTTTTCAAGACCTTTCTTGGACATCCTATATGAAATTGCAAACTCACTAATTTTTCCCCCTATTTATTTAAAAAAACTGATTTCCATCTTACTCATTTGATTATTATCTGTCTCCCCAGTTATAAAGTAAGCTCCTTCAGGACAGGGGATTGAGCTCTTGTGATCTCTATAGCAAAGCTAGTGTTTAGCCCAAGGTAAGTGTTCAAAATGAAATGTAGAATGAACCAATAAATGCAAATTTTATCATTCATGGAACTCAAAAACTTTTGAAAGGTTACTAAGCCAGGAAAATACTTGGTCTTTTAAAAGTGAGACCCTGCAGCCCTATATTTACTTTCATTGAGCACTGGAAAAGAAAAAATTAGTTTTGCAATTTTATACTGAAGTCCCTAAGTCCCCAAATAGCTAATTTGTGCTATTTACTGTGCTATAGTTGTAAGTATGGGGGGCTAACTAACATTTCCTCTGATGTTCCTATTTATGCATCACCTGTTTCCTTTGGGGTTTTGTAGAGAATTCTTGGATAAGATCTAAGATATGCAGTTCTTTCAGTTCTACTCAGCTGTTATTATAGAGGAGCCCTGCTGATGTGGTGTTGAGATGTGATAGGAAAGGAACCACTCAATATTCCTATGATTAGATCTCCTTCTTTTAGTGAGCCTGTGCCCCTGAGCTGAGACCTTAACAGGTGCTTTTCACTCCTCTGATCCTCCCATCGACAGAGAGAATACAGGGGGCTGAACTTGGGTATTTCCATTTCCACAGGTCTCTTAGGTTTCCATAAAAGCCCACTCATTTAGCTCCGGTAAAATTGTTTCCATTGAGTGAATACCTTGTTAAAAGCAGAGTTTTCTGAGTGTTTTTCAAAATGGGTACTTTACACCTCCCCCTGCTAGAGCATGAGAGAATTTTTCTCCAAGCTGATTCAATGTGGATGAATAATATTTAAAAGAATATGAGCCCATTCAAGAAGCAGACTCTCGGCCCTGGCCGGTCGGCCTGGCGTGTAGAAGTCCCAGGTTCGATTCCCGGCCAGGGCACACAGGAGAAGTGCCCATTTGCTTCTCCACCCCTCTCCCTCTCCTTCCTCTCTGTCTCTCTCTTCCCCTCCCGCAGCCGAGGCTCCATTGGAGCAAAGATGGCCCGGGCGCTGGGGATGGCTCCTTGGCCTCTGCCCCAGGCGCTAGAGTGGCTCTGGTCGCAGCAGAGCGACGCCCCGGAGGGGCAGAGCGTCACCCCCTGGTGGGCAGAGCATAGCCCCCTGGTGGGCGTGCCGGGTAGATCCCGGTCGGGTGCATGCGGGAGTCTGTCTGACTGTCTCTCCCGGTTTCTAGCTTCAGAAAAATACAAAAAAAAAAAAAAAAAAAAAAAAAAAGAAGCAGGCTCTCATAGTTGCTACAAATATTACTTCAGTTACAAGAATTTCAGTATGAAGGTTTAAACTTGTTATATCTCTCTAAATCCAGGTGTACACTAAGCAGCAAAAATCTACAAAGATATAAAAACACACGAAAGTAGTCTTTGCCCTTTCTGGCATCCATTGAGAATTATTCTATCAAAGAAATATTGAGTATAGTCAAGTTCAAAAGCTGCTGACAAGTAGAGATATCATCGGTAATATAATGTTTGTCTATGAGAAACAGGCTGAGGCTGAATATTTGTGAAGTTAATGTTTGTTGCCATTCTTTATCTGATATTACTTTAAATAATTTCTTTCCAAGTATTGCCATTTTTTCCTTTACCTTTAATAGAACAGTGCTGTAATTTACTCTTGGAAAAAAATAAGCAATCTCCTATTTATATAAAGGATAAAAGAAGTTCTCTATAAAAACATCAACACTTAAATGTTACTTAACTTTTACTTAGAATCAACTTCAGTACTCCTCACTAATAAAGAGAAGAAAACAATATGTTTCCAAGAACTGATATAGAAATAATAATACTTTTGTGAAGTTTTATAAAAAAAATATTAAAAATGTGATGAGAAATATGTATTAAAATGTGAAACTCTTCTTTCAACAGTTAAACATTTTTTTAATGAAGTCACTAAATACTAGATCTGCTTGTGAAGTCTGTATTTCTTATAAACTTTTGTAATGTCAATTGACGCTTTTAGAAAAAAGATTCTGACCATCTTGTAAAATAAAATTATCTTAGGAAACTAAAAAAAAATGTGGTTGATTGAAACAAAGCATTTAATATATAATAAAATAAAATGATCATCAGCCATGAGTGGCAGAATAGATAAGTCACCAGGAGGATAGAATAATAATGAATTTTTAATGGATCCAATATGTTTCCTTTTAAGTAAAATAATCCTAAATAAGATTTTTCACATTAAATTCACACTATGAAGGTATGTGAAATAACTATACTAGTTATTTTTTTATTAAGCATTTAAATAGATTTGTCACTATAATGAAATGGCATCATTACATTTACTTCCACTTGCCAAAATGTACTATTTTTTCAAGAAAACAAAAGATAGCATGACCAAGCGGTTGTGCAGTGGATAGAGCATTGGCCTAGGATGCTGAGGTCCCAGGTTCGAAACCTTGAGATCGTCACCTTGAGTGCGAGCTCATCTAGCTTGAGCATTGGCTGACCAGCTTGAGCATGAGGTCACCAGCTTGAGTGCCGGGGTCATAGACATGACCCTATGGTCACTGGCTTGAGCCCAAAAGGTCACTAGCTTGAAGCCCAAGGTCTCTGGCTTGAGCAAGGGGTCACTGGATCAGCTGGAACCCCCGGTCAAGGCAAATATGATAAAGCAATCAATGAACAACTAAGATGCTGCAACCAAGAATTGATGCTTCTCATCTCTCTCCCTTCCTATCCATCTGTCTCACTCTCTCTCTAAAAAAAAAAAGAAAAGAAAAAAAAAAGATAAAACTAGCATAGCAAAATAAAATTTTAAAGACACAAAACAACTTTATATATAACTAAAACTTCATATCCAAACATAAATACTACAATATTCATAATTAGGATACAATTCTCTTCTCCAAAATAAAAGCCCTAGCATCAAATATTGTCTGCTCAAACAGGTTTGAAAATCATTTTTTCTTTATAAAAATCACAATACAAATAAAAATATCATTAATTTGAATTTTAAAAAAGATGTTCAGTTCTTTTCTTGCTATGCTAAACAGATTGTATTAATTTTCACTTGCTGGTTGTAGGACCAGTAGCCACAGCCACCATCACAACTGCCTGGCCCGTGCAGGTTCTCATATAATTCAGACAGATTGTAATGAAACAGAGCCAATAACTGGTGGGCCATCCTTTATTCCTGCTTGCAACAGGAGGGCGAGAAAATACACACAGTGGGGAAAACACTTCCCTTTCCATTCAGGGCTCCCAAAGCCACTGACTTTCTATGGTTTTTCCTAGAATCAAAGGCCTCACCAGTCTCACTCAGTCACCTCTGCATGCCTCCATTTTGGCTGCCTCCTCCCCTCCAACCACGTGGCCTCTCTCCTGCCACAACTTGAGCTCTTCCCCTCTCTGCAACAGTGTGGTCTCTCCTAAAATGGCCTCTTAGCTCCTCCTTTTAAAACTTTTCTGGCAAAAGTCCTCCCCCAGCACACACTAGCACAAGGGTCCCCAAACTATGGCCCGGCCCGTGGGCCAAATGCGGCCCCCTGAGGCCATTATCCGGCCCCCGCCACACTTCCAGAAGGGTCACCTCTTTCATTGGTGGTCAGTGAGAGGATGCATCCTGTGCTCCTGGAGTACTGTATGTGGTGGCGCCGCAAAGCGCGGGGTCACTCACATACAGTACTACTTCCGGTGACACAGGACACATGCATCATGCCTCCGGAAGCGCGTCATATCATTTGTTACAGCTAGCAGTGACAAATATGGAACCGAACATTGACCATTTCATTAGCCAAAAGCAGGCCCATAGTTCCCATAGTTCCCATTGAAATACTGGTTAGTTTGTTGATTTAAATTTACTTGTTCTTTATTTTAAATATTGTATTTGTTCCCATTTTGTTTTTTTACTTTAAAATAAGATATGTGCCGTGTGCATAGGGATTTGTTCATAGGTTTTTTTATAGTCCAGCCCTCCAACGGTCTGAGGGACAGTGAACTGGCCCCCTGTGTAAAAAGTTTGGGGACCCCTGCACTAGCATAACCAAGCCCCTTCCCAAGCAGGAAGGTAATTAATATTATCACCTAGGCGACAAAAAAAATTACAGTTTACAAACTTATCTGCCCAACACTGGTGCAACAAGTTACAACAAACTTAATAGTTTAAAACAACACAAACTTGTAGTTCTAGAGAACAGAAGTCTGAAGTGGGTGTCACTGCATTAAAATCAAGGTGTTAGAAGGGCTGCATTCCTTTTGGAGGCCCTAAGGGGGAAGGAACCTATTACTTTACCGTTTTTTAATATATACAGATAACTCTTGGCTCATAGCCCCCTCTTCCACCTTCAAAGCCAGAATCTTTGTTTGAGTGCTTTTATTTTTTTAATCTTTCTATTCCTTTCTCTTCCACCTTCTCTTTTATCTGTTAAGGAATCTTGTAGTTACATTGAGCCCACCTAAATAACCAGGATAATCTCCCTATTGTAATGTTAACTGTTTAGCAATTTACATTAATTCCATCTGACATTTAAACTCCCTTTGCCACATAAACTAATGTAGGTACACATTCTGGGTATTAAACTCATTTTAATGCAATTAAATGTTGTATTACAAACTTTCTTGGAAATATTGTAAACACGTTCCTTAAAGTATGGTATTGAAAGATTAATTTAAAAAAAAATTTTTACAATTAATTCATCTTCTACTCCCGCCCTTCTCCCTTAGTTTTTTGGCTACCTAATTTCTAAAGGTTTTATTTGCAATTTAAATCTTGGCTACATATCACATTACATCTCTTTTATATTTTTTCCTGTTCTACTAAATAATAAAATAAAAATAATGTAGATACTGAGGTTGAAACTTTCTGGAGTGTTTTATAATTAATTACAAATGCATTTTTCATTTTCTTATTCACTTTCACAACAACCTTCAGACTAAGCACACTAAGCAATTTTTAAAGAAAATTTTTGGTTTTATTTATAGTTTTACATTTACTGGTATAAAGTTGTACAATTTATTATGATTTCTTTAATATAAAATTCATTTATAAAGTAATTTTAAGCTTACAACAAAACTGAACTGAAGGTACAAAGATTTCCTATATATTCTCTGACCTTTAATACACATAACCTCCCCCATTATGAAAATCCTGCATGAAAGTATACCTTTGTTATGATTAATGAGTTTATATTAACCCATCGTTATCACCTGAAGTCCACAATTTACATTATGACTCAGTGTTGTACATTCTATGAGTTTTGACAAGTGTATAATGACATGTATCTGCCTTTACAATATCATTTAAAATAGTTTCACTGCTCTAAATATTCCCTATGCTCTGCCTAATACATTCCTCCAGCCCTCTTTACCCCTTGTCAACCCCTGATTTTTTTATTGTCACCACCATTTTCCTCCCCTGGGCATTTTAATATCTTATATTACAGGTGAGTTAATGGAGACCTTATCAAGCCACCTAACCAGTCAAGTGTCAAGAATTAAATTAGACTAAAGATCTTATGACCCTACTCAGTTAAGTGAATTTCTTTTAAACCACATGACTCTTTCCAAATGATGTAAAAAGTTAATACCTGAATATAGATAGACCAAAAAGCCAGAAAATTATTTTATGTACAACTTTTAAAAAATAGAAGAGAAAGTGATTTTACAGTTTTAAACCTGTGTTTTATTGCATTACCATGACATAGGGGAGACAGTATGGGACAATGAATAAAAAAGCACAGGACGAGAAAGCAAGAATCACTCAGCTTTGAAAAGTTTTTTTAAACTTTTTGAGAATTTATCTACAATGTGTGCATACTATTTTTAAACACCAAGAACTGTGTAGACTATGTCCAAATTTAGTATATTTAAAATCACCTTATAAATCATAAAGTATTTAAAAATATATATAATTGTTGGGCAGATAAAATATATTATGCTCATTTTGTTAAAGATGGCGCTGCCCACATGGAAGCCCGTCTCCTAAGTGATAATATTAGTTGTCCTTATGCTTGGAATGGGCGTAATTATATTAATGTGTGTTGGGGATGGGCTGTGGGCAGGCAGCCCTTGTAGCCTGGGGCTTGGTTTTAGGACTAAGCCTTTCCTACTGTTGGGCAGATAAAATGTATTATGCTCACTTTGTTAAAGAGGCCGTTGCCCAGGTGATATTAATGTGTGTTGAGAGTCCTTGTAGCCTGGGGCTTGGTTTTGGGATTAAGCCTGTCCTACCCTTTTTGGTGTAAGGTGGTACAATCCTATCATGCCTCAGAGAAGTGACTTTGTATTAGAGACTTCCCTATTATGTATATTGGATTAAGGGTTTGGATTTCTACACTATAAAATGGGGATGGAACGAGAGTTTGCTCTCTTGGTTCCTGAGGTTAGCATGAGAGAGCGGAGAGAGGAGAGCCAGCAGCTAAAGGAGGCCACGTGGAGGAGGCCAGGAGAAGCAGCCAAGATGGCGGAGTGCTGAGTGAGATGCCAGTTTGTGTAAAGTTTGTATCTGGGATAAGGAAGGAGATGGGGAACTGAGGAGAAGAAGGCTGGTGAGCTAGAAACCTTTGATTCTAGGAAACTCGGATAAGTCAGTGGCTTTGTGAGCACTGAGTGTGACTGGGTTTTGGAGCCCAGTGTGTATTCTTACTTGCCCGCCGGGTGCAAGGTAGGATTAAAGGCTATGGCCCATCAGTTTTTGGCTCCTTTGTTTCTTTACCGACTGTCCGAATCCAATGCGAACCTGCAAGGGCCGGGCTGCTGTGATTGTGGCCCTGGCTGTGCCTCCTGGCTTTACACCTACCCTTTTTGATGTGGAGTGGACTCTGTATCAGAGAGTTCCCTATTTTATATATTGGATAAAGGTTTTGATTTCTGCACTATAAAGTGGGGCAGACCAGCTTGCTCTCTCAGTTCCTGAGATTAGCATTAGAGGAGAGAGCAGAAAAGAAAAGCAGAGAAAGGCCACATGGAGGAGGCCAGAAGAAGCAGCCAAGATGGTGGTGTGTTGAAGGAGAAGCCAGTTTGTACAGAGTTTGTGCAGAGAGAAGATGAGGAACAGAGGTGAATGAGACTGGTGAGGTTAGAAACCTTTGATTCTAGGAAATTCGGATAAGTTAGTGGCTTTGTGAGCACTGAATGAGTGTGTTTTGGAGCCCAGTGTGTGTTTTTACTTGCCTGCCGGGGGCAAGCTAGGATTAAAGCTAATGGCCCACCAGTTCTTGGCTCCATTGTTTCATTACCATCTGTCCAAATTTAATGGGAACCTACATGGGTCAGGTGCTGTGATGATAGCCATGGATACTGGCTTTACAATAATGAACCATTATAATTATTAGATGCAGTTGCCCAATTACCAATCAACAAAAGATGGAGACATTCTATGAGTTGACTCAAGCCATGCTCACAAATAGACCAGAAATGAGTCATTATGCAAAATCAACCTATAGAGAAATTATGTCTATGAGTTACCTCTGCTCTCCTGATTCTAATCAAAATTTTGCCTATATTATCCTTTCCTATTTTTATGTTAATGACTAGTGTAATATGGCTTCAGATGTGGTTTTCTGAAGTCACCTACATGGCAAAATGTTTACTTTTCCTCTTTGTAAATGTGTAAAATTACTACTACTGTGATAGCATCATTATTGGTTGGGATTCTCTAAAAAATAGACCTATTACTCAAAAGTGTTGAGATAAAATACATTAAATAAAACTAAGGTTTTGTTTCAAATAAGTGTTAAAACTAAGAGTAAACCTAAGAAACATACGTGAATTTAAGTGCTGATTTTCTGTTTATAAGAATAATTCTTGAGTGTAATTTTTAGAAATATTATTGAACCAATGTAATACAATTTGGGATTATAGATGTTTATGTACAAATTAATTTTTATGTTTTTTTCCTCCATATACTTTACATCTTAAAGCAACCTTGCATTTAAACATGGACACTCTGATTACAACTATTATATGTCACTGATTCCAATGCGTTTTAGTTGCCTTTACAGGGAAATAAAAATTTGTGAACACTGTAAGATACATTGTGAGCCTTAGAAGACAGTTAAACATCAGAAGAAGACTAAACCTTTTTGGAAGATTTTCTAAGAAGGTTACATAAATTGCACTGATACTGAAAAATATACTAAATATTTTTCTTGAAAATTAATTGAAAAAACAGCATTAAAGATAATCCATAGCCAACAATCTCCCTTCCTCTTCCGCTTTTTTATATAGTTTTAACAAAGGTATATAGAATTCTAAATAGACTTTGGTCCCTTGTCTTTTTCACCTAACAGGATATTATATACATTTCCCTTTGACTATATAACTTTTCCGATCTATTTTTATAGTGATCACAACAATTATATCAATACAACATTAATCTGGTCAAAAAGCATTTATAGAGCAGCTATTATGCTCTAAGCACTGTGCCAGGCATTAGAAACACTTCCAAGAGTTTGCCGCCAATGTAATCAAACTCAACTGGGAAGAATATCAGATAATTAAAATACAAGGCAGTAGATGTGATAATAGAGCTGTACATGCAGGATCATGAGAAGACAGAGAAAGGACTCCTAACTAAGCTTAGTTGAAAAACAATGTCAATCTCATTGAGCTAATAGTTAATGAAAGAATAGAAGTTAATCAGTCAACATTAGGTATGGGTGAGTATTCCAGGAATAGGAAACATGGATAAAAACATTGGCTTAAGTAAAACATTCTGCCATTCTACAAAGAAAAGAACAAACATTTAGAAAAAGGATAAATGCTTCATGATGGCCAGAACATGAAATAGAAGATAGACTAGCAATAAATTAGTTTGCAGTTGTAAGCTGGGACAATCATGGGAGGCTTACATGCTTGACATATATGAGATGAAAGACCACTGAGAGGTTTTAAGCAGGGTAATAAAATAGCCAAATAATAATGGACCACATTAGTTGCTACAAAACAGAAGCTAAACTTCAGTGGGAAAAGAAAAAAAAACAGTTGGAACTAGTTAAAAGTCAGTTTCAAGATAGATTTTCTGTATATAAAATGAAATGTCTACAGAAATAAATTTTCTGTATATAAAATGAAATGTCTACAGAAAGGATTATACCATCAGACTACAACAGTTAAAAATAATATTTATTGAAGAACTATTATCTGTCAGACACTGACTGAAGTGCTACAGTTATATGATCTTGGTTAACCAAATTTGTTAGGTACTCCTTTTATTTTAATTATAAAAAGAAAAAACTGAGGTATGAAGAAAGACATACCTCCATACCTAAAAAACATGTTTACTCATGGTACACAGTATTAACAGAGTCAAGATCCAAATCCAGGCACTTATAATGTGATATGATGAGTAAAAAAATCAGAGTAATTAAGGTAATGCTTTGTTTTTACTAAACATACTAGAATGACTGTCTCCAAATGAGATTGAGAAGAGATGAGAGCTCATTTTAGTCCTTTAGTGAATACCACAATTCAATCATTTTCTTATCATTGGACATTCATTTTATTTATTTCCAATATCTTATTAGTATAAATAATAATACATTAAATATATTTGTACATACATAATTACATTTTGTATTGTTTTTCCTTTATAAAAATTAATTGCAATTTTAATCTGAATACCAAGAGTATATGAAAGTAATAATTTATTCAAAAAGTCAAATATTGTCTATTTTTATTTTTTCTCACTAAAGAATATCTTCCCTTCCCTCCCTTCCCCTCCCCTCCCCTCCCCTCCCCTCCCCTCCCCCTCCCTCCCCTCCCCTCTCCCCTCCCCTCCCTTCCCCTCCCCTCCTTCCCCTTGCATCTCCTCCCCTCCCTTCCCCTTCCCTTCCCTTCCCTTCCCTTTGGTCCAAGCTTTCAAAAAATGTTAGTACATTCACAGGTTATTTTTCAATCACTAGAGGACACCTGCAATACACACAGTGTAAGAAAGGTCAATAAGGTCTCTGTTGAGAAGTGAACAATGACAATGAGATGACGCACAATGACAATGCTTTCAGATTCTAAATATGGGTTTTGAGACAATCACACCTTTTTAGAAACTCAGCATCTTAAAAATTAAGAACAGTATTAACCTAGTCCTCAGAAGTCTTTAAATGGAGAGATTTTTTGTTTTGTTTGTTTTGTTCTTAATGACATACAAAGAATTTACTTACTAGAATAAAACTGGCTGTCAAGGATATCACACACGTTTTCTATTTTCTACTTGTTTTTGTTCATATTTTAGGAAAACTGTTTAAAGGGAACACTTTATCAAGTTTAATTAAATAGCAACCAGTCTTTATTTTTTTATCCTTAACAGTTAATGTCATTTCAAAAAATTAAAGACACTAAATTTGTGATCAATAGACAATTTTATTTTCTGACTTTTATGGTCAGTCCCTAAAGATAGAGTATTCCATTAGCCAGTCCACTTCTCTGCACCTCACACATCATTAGCCTGCTGAATCTCAATTAGTTCTCTCGGTGGCACCTTGTCACAGCACTTCTCCTGCCCTCTACCAATTCTGCTTGACAGCTCGCATGAACAAGTAGCTAAATCAGGACACCAATGACTCACACAGGCTTGAGGCCTCTTACAGCTCTTCTGGCTCAGATTGTCTCTAGCAATGTTATTAACACTGTTTTTTCCTCCCTAGCTCTAAAAATTATCAAGCTATTAGATGAGTTGCCTACGTTTTTTATTCCCGTGCCAGATAAGAGCTGTGCTGAGAGGTGGTATAGGATTTACTCAGCCACCTGATGAAACAGACCAAAGAATGTTTCAAAATGCATCACGGATACAATTTTCTGAAAGATTCTGACATTGCATTTCATAGTCATCATCATCATCTCGACTGCATTAGCTAAAATGTTAAAAATAGAAAGTCTATGCACTGATGATGCATGATATAAGTAAAAAGTATCTGGTAGTTGAAATGACTACTGCCTCACTATTTAAAATACATCAAGAATTAAATGAAAAAGGTGCATATGAAAAATTGAAAAGTACAACTTCAAAAATATTCATTGTATGTGTATTCAATGAAAGGGTGTGCAGATAATTCAGTGACAAAATATGAGCACTATTAATTAAAGTAATATATCATTCATGTATCTATTCACATCTGTGCTTGTGTGTATATATAACTTGTATTTCACACATGTAATAGTTATGAAAAAATAATAGTTCATACACAGTTTTATTTCCAGCATCAATAACAGGACTTGACAATATTTATTGATTTAATTATGTAAAGAATAATAGAAAGGCAAACTAATAGGGATTGCAGAATATTTTCATAAAAATTTTTCTGGTCATTTTAGATACAGTTTAAATAATCATGATTTATTATATTTTATAATATTTACATTAAGTGATATACTTCCATTTGTAGTATATTTGAAGTTTTTGATAAGATAACTGACACATGATATAAAACATAATCTAATTAAATATAAAAGGCATTCTCTGTTATTACTATAATAATATATATTGTTTCAAGGTAACTTTTCTTTTCCACAAGATTATAATGAACAAAATTAGATAGTTTTTGACATACATGAGTGTCGCTCTTCCTCTTCAACACAAAAGTAATGTCAAAAAGATTTAAAGCAAGACAGAAGCTCAAATACCCCGAAACTACACTCAAAGACATATATCTTCTCTCCTCTTGGAACAAACTGCTGACCCCAGTTTCCACGTTGATAAATACTGTGCTGATTTATTTATTTATAGACTTTTGAATGGCCTATTTTATTTATTTTTCTTTATATTGTTTACAGCCTCTCATTCTTTTGTTCTTTCAAAACAGGGATCTAGAATTTATTGGAACTGTGCCCTTTTAGATCAAATCTTTCCAAAGGTCAATCACAATATTTTTTTCATAGATGCATTTTCAGGATTTGAGATGCTTACACAATTAAAATTTTCATTTGCTCTTACTTTCTGTTTCCCATACCATTCTGCTCTCAGCGTCCAAATAACCACAGTTCTGCTCCCTTTGCGGTCATCCTTTTTTATCTTTTTCATTCTCCCAAATGCAGTTTTTCCTCAAGGCTTAAATCCTGACCCCCAGATCTCTTTTCTACATATCAAATCTCTAATATTTATCTCCTAGTTTTAACTCTTACCTCACAGTAAATGATATCTGAATCTTCTACCCTTCTCTCTTTATGAACTCCAGCTCTTAATTTTTAAATATCTCCTGGTGATTCTGTTTTTATAGTACCCTACTATTTTTTAAAACTCAATATTTTCTAAACCAAATTAGCACCTCTCCCCCTCACCATGCAGGCCATCTTTGCAATATTCCTGTTTGAGGGCATTTTCATTATACTCAGGCTCAAAACCTTGTGGTTAAACTTGTATTTCCAGGAATTTTCCCTAGTCTGAGATAAGTTAACATCTGTTTACTCTTCATTCCCAGTGAGTACCATAATAGTCCTTTCCTTTTTTAATATCACCCTAACTTAGGATTTTTAACATTATAGTTATGCAAAGTAAAAACCCTCAAACTGGTTCTCAACATTAGTCAAAGCCACAAAAAATAAATGTTTTTCAAGAGGCCACATTAACCACTGATCCTGGCTTCTACAATCAAACATTCTGTCTCTCTTTAAAACATTATATTGGCTCTGGTCTACTTATTGTCTCCCAAGCATATAGGCATAATGTATGCCTATACCTCATTATCTTTTTATCTCAAATGCCATACTTTATTTTCTCTGATTATTCAAATTTTAGCCATGCTTCACAGGCTGCTTCAAGTTCCACATCCCACAATAGTAACTATCTTTTTATGCTGCAATAGCAAATTGAGAATTCTATTTTTTTTCCTTAAATCATGTACTACATGTATGCTCTGTTTATATGAAGTTATACCTCTGTTGTATCTTCAACCAGATATAAGCCTTCTAAAATTTGAAGAGGCTTTTCAATTTTGTGCCTCAGTTTCATCATCTTTAAAATGAGAATGAAAATATTATTTGTCTCTTAGTATATGGATTATAGTGTATTATTGGTCTCAATAATTCATTACTCCCTACAGTCACACACTCTGCCATGTGACTTCGCAGAACACGCCTACTGTGGACATGGCTTATTTCCGTGTCATGACAATTTTGAGCTTGCACTGATCAATAAAAGGAGTTTGACAGTGTGCCAGTTTTCTTTCTTTGTTTTGTTTTATTTACTTTAGTGAGAGGAAGGAAGGTAGAGACACTATCCCATATGCACTCGCCCATATAGATCCACCTGACATGCCCACTAGGGGGCAATGCTTTGCCCATCTGGGGTGCTGCTCCATTGCAACTGGAGCCACTTTTTTTTTAATTGCTCAAGATGGAGGCCTTGGAGCCATCCTCAGCACCTGGGGCAAATCAAGCCATGGCTGAAAGGGGAAGTGAGAGAGAGAGAGAAAGAGAGAGAAAGAGAGAGAGAGAGAGAGAGAGAGAGAGATGAAAAGGGAGGGGTAGAGAAGCTGATGGTCACTTCTCCTGTGTGCCCTGACTGGGAATCGAACATGGGATATCTACACACCAGGACAGTGCGCTAGTTTTGAGCCTAGACCTTATAATGCCTTCAGCCATTTCATTTATCTACTTGTACTTTTGACCCAGACCAGTCCACTGATCTCAACGGTAAAATGAAAAGTACAGAAATCAGAGGCATCCCCCAAATAACCTGTGGTTATTGAACCTGTGGTTAAACCTGTGAATGAACCAAACTGAAACCAGAAAAATGGTTAGGTCAATTGACTCCAGGCACAAATAAAATCTTTTCTGGAGATTTGTAGCCCAAACACACACTCATTCTTAAATACTGCTGAGATTCTGTCGTTAGTTTTTACACTAAACTTTTGTAGCAATAACTAACCATAATAAGATAGTTAAGAGTAAAATGCTTGGCCTGATCAGGCAGTAGAGCAGTGGATAGTGCTTCAATCTGGGATACTGAGGACCCAGATTCAAAACCCTAAAGTCGCCTGCTTTAGCACAGGCTCATCAGCTTGAGTGCGGGGTCGCCAGCTTGAGCATGTGATCATAGTCATGACCTCATGATCACTTGCTTGAAGCCCAAGGTCGCTATCTTGAGCCAAAAGGTCACTGGCTTGAGCAAGGGGTCACTGGCTCACCTGGAGCTTCCCAGTCAAGGCACATATGAGAATGCAATCAATGAACAACTAAAGTGTTGCAGCTATGAGTTGATGCTTTTCATCTCTCTCCCTTCCTGTCTATTCCCATCTGTCTCTCTCTCACACAAACGTGCTAAAAAATTCAAAGAGTAAAATGCTTGTAAATGTGCAGAACAGTGCCTAGTACATAATATGTACTCAATAAATATTAAAGCATTATTTAGCTATTTCCACCTGTCCTACCTTATATAAAAATTCAATAAATTTTAATAAAAATTCTGGGAATTAATTAAGTTTAAAGGGCCAGATAATTCATTCTATATTTTTAGTCAAAAGATTGTTATTTCTATTTCCAAATTGAAAGTTCTAGTGAAAAATGCACTTTTTTTTTTTTTTGCATTTTTCTGAAGCTGGAAACGGGGAGGCAGTCAGACTGACTCCCGCATGCGCCCAGACCGGGATCCACCCGGCACGCCCACCAGGGGGCCATGCTCTGCCCCTCCGGATGGGCAGAGCATCGCCCCCTGGTGGGCGTGCCGGGTGGATCCCGGTCTGGGCGCATGCGGGAGTCTGTCTGACTGTCTCTCCCTGTTTCCAGCTTCAGAAAAATGAGAAAAAAAAAAAGAAAGAAAGAAAAAAAAAATCTGCTTCCCCACCTTTATTTTATTTAATTTTTTTAAATTGATTGATTTCAGTTAGACAGGAAGGGGGAGAGAGAGAGAGAGAGAGAGAGAGAGAGAGAGAGAGATTAATCTGTTCCTGTCTGGGCCCTGACCGGGGAACTGGCAACCTCTGTGCTTCCTGACTAACCAACCAAGCTATCTAGCCAGGAATGCTTCCTCATCTTTAAAGTAGAAATGATAAAACCTCAAAGGGTTCTTTCAGAATTCAATGAGATAAAACACTGAGAACTTTGAAAACTCGAAAACGTTTTGCAGCCTGATCAAGTGGTGGCGCAGTGGATAGAGTGTTGGACTGGGATGCGGAAGACCCAGGTTTGAGACTCCAAGGTCGCCAGCTTCAGTGTGGGCTCATCTGGCTTGAGTAAAAAGCTCACCAGCTTGGACCCAAGGTCACTGGCTTGATCAAGGGGTTACTTGGTCTGCTGAAGGCCCACAGTCAAGGCACATATGAGAAAGCAATCAATGAACAACTAAGGTGTCACAATGAAAAACTGATAATTGATGCTTCTCATCTCTCCATTCTTGTCTGTCTGTCCTTATCTATCCTTTTCTCTCTCTCTCTCTCTCTCTCTCTCTCTTTCTCTCTCTCTCTCTCTCTCTCTCTGTCCCTATAAAATAAATAAATAAATAAATAAATAAATAATAAAATAAAAACGTTTTGCAAAAGATAGTCATGAGTCCTCTGATAGTGTACTTCATGGGCTGTGCTCTGTGGGATCTTCCCTTGCCCCTAGGGAAGTGATACAAATGTTGTTTTCTCTCCCTCTCTCTTTCTGTCCCTCCTTCCTTCCCTCCTTTTTTTCTTTCCTCCTTTTTTTTCTCTTTCTCTTTTCCTTTTTTTTCTCTTGTAGGTCAAGTGCTTGCCAAATTTCTTCAACAGAACAAAAAAATCTAGGCCAATTTTATTTTCTTTGGTGCTTTAAAGGCAACCACTATCGTGGCTTAGTCCTCTGGACTTAAGATGCTGTCATTTTAAGTAGCCAATCTCAGTGCACTGATAATATATTTTCTCCTTTTACCAGAGACGTGAGGTTCTGGTTCCCACTGTTTTTCTCTTTAGCTGGTGGAAAGCTTTCTTTATTGAGGGTTTGTCTTTACCCTTAGCAATTTACCAGCTGAGATTTCTCCCCTTTATAGGGCTTATTCTTTAATCATAAAGCTTCTTACCCTTCAAAAGTTTATCAACAAGCTTTACAGTTTGTCTCAAAAGAGACATTAAGTTTTGTTCGTTTGTATTAGATTATTTTTCCTAGAAAGTATTTATTAAAATAATATAGGAAAGATCTTAGTAAGGTATTCAAAACATCTCAAGTATTCAAGTGTTATTTATTAAATTAATTCTCACTATTTGAATTGATCGGTTACACCAAAGACTTGCTTTCTTGAATGTTATGTGTGTAGTATACAGTTGATAATACAAACTAGTCTAGATTATGTCTTATGGGTTCAGGCTGTAAGACTTTCAGCTGCTGCTTCTATTTTTTATTCTTTACTTAATGTCCAGAACAAAAAAATTCAATATTATTTTTTAAAACATGCCACACAACACACAATTATTTTTAAGCAGTTTGTTAAGAAACAAGCGATTCAGAAACTTTGACCCTCCCCACTTTCCTGCCCAAGAGATTCAGAGCAAACTTCTTCAGGAAAGAGATTTTAGAATGCTGTTTTATCCTTTTTTTATTTAAGTATGTAAATTAAGAATGTAATTAAGAATGTAAATGAGGTCTGGTGCCTGTTAGCTAGGTACCCAATGTATCCCATTGTTTCTGAGTCACCTAGCAAGGATTTCTTGCTATATCTGTTCTCACTCTTCCTCAACTACCTTTAAGTTAATTTAAGGTATCGATTTATATTTTTAAGTGAGAGGAGAAGAGATAGAGAGACAGACTACCATGTGCACCCCAACTGGGATCCACCCAGAAACCTCCATCTTGGGCCAATGCTTTGCCCATCTGAGGCTGCTTACAACCCAGCTATTTTTAGTGCCTGAGGCAGAGTCTCCATGGAGCCATCCTCCTGGGGATATGTTCAAATCAACTGAGCCATGGCTGTGCGAGGAGAAGAGAGAGAGAAGGGGGACAGAAGGGGGAGAAGCAAATGGTCACCTCTTCTGTGTGCCCTGACTAGGAATCGAACCCAGGACTTCCACGTGGTGGGTCGATGCTCTACCACTGAGTGAACTGGCCAGGGCCTTCCTCAACTAACTTTAAATGACCCATTCTCACTTCAGAAATCGAATACCTTACTCTCCTTTTCTCCTTTGTCCAAATGTCTTATAACCTAATGTTACCTGTCTTTGGAAATTTTCATGATTTGTCATGTCCTCATATTCATGTATTAAAATTTGATTTTCTTCTGTTAATCTGTCTCTGTTAATTTGGTTATTAGCCAAGCCAGAAGAACTTAGAAGGTGGGAATCAAAGTATTTATTGGTTTTAGCCCCTACACAATACAAAGTTAGTATAGCTTAAAAGAATAATAATAATAGTAACTAACTTTTACTAAATCACAGGCTTTGTGGAGAATTAAGAGCTTTCCATGCATGATTTATTTCATCTTCACCACAATGCTATTAGACTAGGTAATATTTTTAACTCCTCATTAAGAAACAGGTAACTGAGGCTTAAAGAAATTGAGAAGTACCTCTAGTAGAGTCACTATACAAATTCAACCATGTAAGAAAAGGTCTCTCAGCCCTGGCTGGTTGGCTCAGTGAATGGAACATCTGTCAGCCCAGTATGCAGATATCTGGGTTCGATCCAGACAGGGCACATGTGAGAAATGACCATCTGCTTCTTCTCTTCCCCTCCCTCTCCCCCTTCTCTCTCTCTTCCTCTCATGCAGCCAGTGGATGTCCTCGGATACTGAAGATAGCTAGGTTGGTCCAAGCATCGACCTCAAACGAGACTTGCTAGGTGGATCCTGGTTGGGGTGCTTGTAGGAGTCTGTCTATCCCCTCATTTCACTTAAAAAAAAATCGCTATTTATTTACATACATGCATCAGGTAATGTTTTTCTGACCATTCCTCTTTGGTCCATTTAATCCACTGTATACAAAAGAGTTTAAGACTATCAAACATTTTAAAATCATTCTAAACCTTAAAACATGTTTGCTTCCTTGAGCCAAAGGTATGTTAATTTGATGTTAAATGCTGATAGCTTTACGCTCAGGAAGGAATGTAAGAGCACTCATGCCAGCTACTTTGTGTGATTCTCTAGCCGTACCTTTACCTGTGCTTGAAAACAGCGTAAGTTACAAAGCTAAGCTTTTTTAGAACAATGAACCTTTCAAAAAAGGTTGATTTACTGAGTAAAATACAAACTTAAGGAGACCAAGTAGTTTGGGATATTTTTCAATAACTATGGACATAAATTTCTCTTCCAATGTGACCACCAATGGTGCATCTTTTAAATCTTTACACTTTATATATTTAATACTTTAGTTGCCTGTAAGTCACTTCCCTTTTGAACTTGGCATTGTTTAATTCTTGGCAATAGTTTATTAACTGGAGTAAAATGAATCATATTTATCATTTTAGTGCCTATTCTTTTAAAAATGAGTTTTTTCATTGACATTATTATTTAAACTCAATGAAATAGAATTTGATTGAATAGCTGAGATAGTGTTTGTAGCTTTCTGCTTAAACAAGAGTAGAGCCTTATATAATTATTATTACTCATTCTAGGAAATGTTTGCAAATTGTACATTATTTGCACATGAGATACAAAAATCACACACACAAAAAAAACAACTATTGGCATATTAAACTTAGCTGTCACCTCTCCTCTTCATAATAATATTAAATTTGAATTTACAAACAATTTTATGAGCTCTATATTTGTACTATTTTAACCAGAATTAAATTATTATTTGGATTTTAAACAATAGTCACTCCATTAAGTCAGGATAGGCACTTCAATGTCAAAGGGTTTGGTGGCAGCCCCAGTGGGGTGTTAGAAACAAAACTAGAAAGGAAATAATTTTTAACATGTATTCTTTCTTTAATATCTGCTCTTGATGCCATTTTAATGCCCGTGGAAATGTGGTCACATAAAAAATATTTTATAAGATCTATATTTGAAGAAGCTTAGGCTGTTGAAATAAGATTTATTTGGGGTTGATAGAAGATTGTTCATAGGTTTTCAGTGTCTCACCTCCATCTGTCTCACCAAAGAAAAAGTCCAGTCTTGTCTTCATTAAGCTCAGTATAAAAGCCAAAGTCCAAATATTTTGCATCATAGCCCGTAGCAAAGCTTAGTCCAATCCAGGCAAGGATCGAAGCATGCATTTGGAAGACCATCTGGTGCCAGCCCACACAGGATAGGAGCAAAAAGGGCAAGCAGGAAGGTAAAGAGAAGGGCAAAAAGGTCCTGTCTCTGTTAAGTCTGTTTATATTTTCATGCTGAGAAGGAATAGCTTTCCTTTAAGCCAATCAATCCATTTCTTTCAAATTTTGTGGGCTTGCATTGGTTTCTCCTACTAACCAATCAGATCCTTCATCTAGGTTAGACTGACAGGCCTCTCTGACCACCATTCTGGCTTCCATTGCACATGCCTTAAAGTGGAAGCACAGAAACCCCTTGCCCATAGTCTGGGTATAAATTGGCTTCACTCTCAGCATTGGAAAACTGGTTCTTCCTCCCTACACAGGGGAGGGAGGAGTGTTAATCTGTTTAGCTGGGTAATTCCCTGGATGTCTAAATTGTAAATGGGATACTGAAGTTTTTTACTGAAGCAAGCTTTTCAAAGTTTTATGAAATATAATATCCAAATCCCTTTGCTCTCTTTTCCTATCTCTATCTTACTACCTGCCTACATTAACACTGTTAGATACATAAATATAGGTTCATTAGGCACAAAATCTTCTCAAATTTCTAACATGAAAATATGATATTTTATAAATGTAACACATTTGCAAACTCATTTTCAGTAGTTTGCCAGCTGCCAGCTTGATGCCCACTATCTATTTTTGTTTTAGCTCCAGAAAACAGTATCTGTGTTCAAATAATAAATTGTAATTTCTGTCACATTATAAAATTCTATTATGCATCTTTCCTTTAAAAACATACTTATGGGATTTTGAGCTATATACTCATTCTTGGAATGCTCTCTCCCCAAAACTGTTTAGTGTGGCAATTCTTCCTTTGCCTCTTCCTTACCCTTCATTCATTATGAAAATATGACTGATGTTTTTAAAATATCAAACTATTTCTTGTCTCCTTAGATTTAGTCATATGAATTACTACTGCACAAAGGACCTGGCACTTTGGGTCTGCCTAGGGCCAGTTGGTAATGTGTGGGTTTTTGACTTTGTGCAGAAAAAAATTCACAAGTCCAGGTAAGTGTGAGAATAAGATTATTAAAGCTGGGAACAGTGAAAGAAGAAATGGCACAGAATACAAGGAGAAACTTAGCTCTTTAGAGTCTTATTTGAAAAATAGAAGCCCACACAAAAGTCAGAAAAATGGGAGACTTGGAAACTGGTGCATGGGAGTAGCCCAGGCTGATCTGCTGCTTCTCTCTGCTCTCCTTGTTGCAAGTCTCCTGAAGCTGATAAAGTTTTGGAAATATATTCCTGTGTGGTAAAAAGAGAGAAAGAAGGAAAAAGGGGAGGGAGAATGAAAAGGAATGATTGTGTTCCCTGGAGGGAGAGAGCTCACTGGGTCTTTTGCTTTGAGGATTTTTAAATACTGAGAATTTAGGGGAGGATTTCAATAAAATATTCATCAACCTTCCCAGTATGACCAGCCCCAGTGAAGGGGGTATTAACCACCACATCAGTCATCCCAGGTTCACCCACATGGGCCTGGAGCTAAAACACAAGTGAAGTCTAGGTACTATCTCTAGGGACATGACATTCCTATCTGGCTGTAAATTGCTTGGCCAGTTTATTCAGCTGTCTCATTTACCCCATTCCATTCTAATTGCCAAGGAATTTCCCTCGTGTCTTACTATCCTGTCTCACTGATCTTATACTCTTTCCCTCAGCATCTGGAGAGTTCCAATTTATTTTTTAAAGCTCAGCTCAGCAATTAGATTTTAAAATTTTTCTCGTCTTTTTTATACTATAGTATGGACGTCTGTACTGGACACCCAAAATAGTGTTATCTTATGCCCTCTCACTGTATATATGTCTTTCACTCTTGACAATAAGTTCTGCATTAGAAGCATTTTTTTAAATCTTTATACCTTAAATAACCAGTATTAGTAAAATTCAAACAGGTCCTAGATAAATGATGTGTGTTTAATGATTGAATTAGTGAATTCAGAAGTTATAACTTGCATAAGAAAGTTACACATTTTCTTCCTATAAAACAGAAAAATGCGGCCCTGGCCGGTTGGCTCAGTGGTAGAGCGTCGGCCTGGATTGCAGAGGTCCCGGGTTCGATTCCCGGCCAGGGCACACAGGAGAAGTGCCCATTTGTTTCTCCACCCCCGCCCCCTCCTTCCTCTCTGTCTCTCTCTTCCCCTCCCGCAGCCAAGGATCCATTGGAGTAAAGATGGCCCGGGCGCTGGGGATGGCTCCTTGGCCTCTGCCCCAGGCGCTAGAGTGGCTCTGGTTGCGGCAGAGTGACGCCCCGGAGGGGCAGAGCATCGCCCCCTGGTGGGCAAAGCGTCGCCCCTGGTGGGCGTGCCGGGTGGATCCCGGTTGGGTGCATGCGGGAGTCTGTCTCTCCCCGTTTCCAGCTTCAGAAAAATACAAAAAAAAAAACCAAAAAACAAAAAAACAGAAAAATGCAATAATGGCACTCATAATAATAAAACAACAACTGTTATTATGTTGTTCATGACACATGATGCATTCCAGACATTTACTAAACCACACCAAGTGGGGGCTCATAGAGCATCAACCTGGGACGCTGAGGACCCAGGTTCAAAACCTCGAGGTCACTGGTTTGAGAGCAGGCTCATCTGGCTTGAACATGAGCTCATCAGCTTGAGTGTGGTGTTGCAGTTGAGCATGGGATCGTAGACATGACCCTGGGGTCTCTGGCTTGAGCCCAAGGTCACTGGCTTGAGCAAGGGGTCACTGGCTTACCTAGGGCTCCCCAGTCAAGGCACATATGAGAAAGCTATCAATGAACAACTAAGGTGATGCAACTATGAGTTTATGCTTCTCATCTCTCTCCCATCCTGTTTATCTGTCCCTATCTGTCTCTCTCTCTCTCAACAACAACAACAACAAAAAACAGACATTTGCTGAAAAGTATATACAGTGGTACCTTGAGATATGAGCAGACCAACATTTTTTTAAGATACAAGCTCGAACTCGGTCCTTATTTTTGTTCGAGATCTAAGCAAAATTCTGAGATACGAGTTGTGATTTAGGAAGCTGCCGCTAGTTGGCGTGTTGGCGCACAGATCCAGTATCAGCAATTTGATATACGAGTTGACTGACTTATGAGCTCTGTTACAGAACAAATTAAATTTGTATCTCAAGGAACCACTCTAGTTATTAAAGGTAGAGAAAAGACTCAATGTTAGGTCTGTCTGATTTAAAAACCTTATCTCAGTCTGTACTGTCAGGTGGTAATGTACAATGCCTGTGTTTTAATTTCTTCTCTCCTTTTTCTCTTTCTTCAAACCTTATTTACTTCTTTAACTCACAGCATTCATACTTGCTTTAGAATTTTTGTGTCAACATAAGATACTATAAATTTTCTATTAATAATAAAAAATACAAGTTACACAATTTAAAATTTTTTATTTTATTGGTGAAATATACCTATATTAAGTATAAATTGAGTAAAGTAAAATTATATGTACATATGATGTAATTATGCTAAAACAGCATGTACATTTTCTTGAGAAAGTTAATTTAACCCCTCTAATCTCAGTTATGAATGTGTGTGAGTGTGTATATGTGTTGTGTGTGTATTTATTTTTATAGAAAATAATATAATAACTGTATATTGGTTTTTGTGAGAGTTAGATATAATTTGCATAAAATGACTTGATAAATGCTAAATATATATGAATAATGTTCCTGATAATTACTAATGATTTACCTTTAACTGAGCAACTTAAATAATAACATGGCTTTACATTTCTGAATATTTATTCAGATACTTATTATTTATTGCATTGAAATTGGAAACACAGTTTTGGTAATTCATATGCAGAATAATCACACATTTTTGCTTCTTGCCAACAAAAAATGGTGTTCCTAATCATTCAATTCTATTTAATTTTGTTTTCCATTATGTAACTATAACATATCAATCAAATATTATGTCATTGCATTTTGGTTAAAGTTTTTATATAGGCAACAAAGTGTATCTCTGCTAATGTAACTGAATAGCTAATAATGATGAATGATGAAACTAGCTAGAGTCACTAAACTGCCCTTTGGAAATAAATTACTTCCCAGTCCCATTAGGTGAAATATAACCACTTAATCATTTTTGATATTTTTATAAAAATTCATTTTAAAGGTTAATATATAAAATACATGATAGGCAATGATTAAAACAATTCAATCCATTGAATTATTCTGCATTTACTAAGTAGATTTTATGTTATATAGATTGTTAGCAATTTTTTTGTCATTTTACTTGTCTTTCTCTTTTTTTTTTCTTTTTCTTAGGTAAGAGAGCCAGAGAGACATACAGGGACAGACAGACAAGAATAGAGGGAGATGAGAAGCATCAACTCATTGCAGAACTTCAGTTGTTTCTTGCTTTCTCATATTTGCCTTGACTAGAGGGCTCCAACTGAGCCAGTGACCCCTTACTCAAGCCAGTGACATTGGGCTTCAGGCCAGTGACCATGGGGTCATGTCTATGATCCCACACTCAAGCCAGTGATCTCATGCTCTAGCTGGTGAGCCTGTGCTCCAGCAGCAACCTCAGGGTTTCAAACCTGGGTCCTCAGCATCCCAGGACAACGCTCTATCCACCACACCACCATCTGGTCAGGCTTTACTGCCTTTTGATACTCTGTCTGTGTAAACAGTGGCTCAAATAATTTTATAGGCTTTTTTTCCCCATGTTAGTAAAAGGTTTACTTAGAAAGAATGAAGGTTTGTATGGTAACTCAGTAATTACAAATTCCTATGTATACAGATCATTTGATGTGATATCTTAAACCTGCCAACACACATACAGGGTCTTGTGTGTGTAATGTTCTACTAACATATTCCCAATAATTAGAGACCACAGTGTCCCTCCAAATGAATCACAGAATATTTGTAAATGTGCACACATATCAGCAGAATGTGGACTGATTCTTTCTCCTTAAAAGTTTAGGTTCATTTTTATTTCATCATGGTTTCCATGTGGTCAGAATTCCCACGCATAGTTCCTAAAGTTAATTTTTTATCAGTTTGAGGCATCATCCAATGGATTAGGTTGAGACCAGAATGCGTACACACGCACACACATGGAAGAGAAACTTGTAGCATCAGATGCTTATTTCAATTGGTTTGTTTTCATAAGAGCATAAAAGTTTAAAATGCTTCCTTAGACTCTGGGGTGTTTCTTATTTAAAAAAGAAAAATCCAAATAGTATGTGCATACACCACAATAAATAGCTCCCTAATAAGGACTCTTTTATACATTATCCTATCACTTTTTCTCTTCTTTCCCCTTACCAAACTCGCATACATGTAATTATTTTATACATAAAATTTATCAAAACTCATATTGAAAACCACCTTTATATTACAACTGAAAATGGGGCAGCGGCAGCTTAAATACAATACTGCAGGAAGAGTAACACTTTGCTAAGCCATTCACATCAACTATACTGCTTTGGCAGCAGGGAGAGGGAAGTAGGTGGGTGGATTCAGCACTTAGTCACTTGCAGCCTGAGCTTGCTGGGAACTTTCCTCTTTCATGAATCAGTATTCAGAAACAAATGCAGTCTCTAAGGTAATTCAGATAATCCTTCCCAAAGATCTTTCTGCTTAACATCGAGTACAGATATTTTATCTGTTTGAAATTAGAGTGTTTGCTTGTATTATTTTTAAAAGGCACATTTATAAAAGTTTTGGACCATTACAAATATTTTATTTAAGTGGGTGACTCAGGCATGTTGGTTTAAATTAAACCACATGCTTGGGATATTCATGGAGCTAAGTAAGGACTATATCTTATGAAAATGCAGGATGCGGAGCAGCAAAATTTAATCTGGAGGGCACTTGTCCTCAGTCATGCGAGACAAGATGTATTAGCCATAAATGAATTGCTGCTGTGCTACTTGAGTTTCTTTAATTTTCTAAACCAAGATTGTAAAAAGAATCAGTGGTACTGAATCCCACTGGCTATGGTGAAAAGGCAGTGCTCAGAGATAAAGAACAATTTATCTTCTACTGTAAAAAAGAGC
Organism: Saccopteryx leptura; assembly: GCF_036850995.1. Lineage (NCBI taxonomy): Eukaryota > Metazoa > Chordata > Mammalia > Chiroptera > Emballonuridae > Saccopteryx > Saccopteryx leptura. The sequence goes on from NC_089505.1 coordinate 146,392,719, forward strand.
AGTTTTGGCAGATAGTAAAATACATTACAGCATAATATACTCTAGGAAGAATATTAAAAAATATGGATTTTTTTTCTTTAAATTTTAACAGTACTGATTCAATATATGTTCCTAGATAAAAGGAAAATAAGAGTGTTAATTGCAAACTACAAATATTAGACATGTAAATTAATCTAAAAAAGCATTTGCCTATATCTTTATGGGACATGTCTTTAGCAAGGAATCAGTAAGAATATATTTCATTATGTAACTAAAATACTAATTAAGCTTCAAACATTCCATTATTACCACTATTAAATTGAGTATTGACATTTAGAATTATGAGGTTTTTTGAATGTTACTTTGACTTACCAGGTCAAAGTTTATGTATAATAGGATTTATCATGCCCAGATTTTTTTTTTTTTCTAAATGCCTAGTGACTCTAGCATTGGATGGTAGGATAGTTTCTCCTCAGCTTGAGATACTGATTTTTATGGTGTTTTTCTGTGTATAAGGTTCTTGATGACCAGATTATGTCCCTTTTGTTTATTATTCCTACTCAGTATATAAATAATATTTAACACATTTTTTTAAAAAAAGTACACTCATTTTTAAGCTATGACTTTTAAACTCTATAAGGAAGGTGACAATTTTTCTTCCCTAAAGCCATGGAGCTAGTGAGTGATGGAACCACTCACTAACTTTGTGCTTTAAATATATACTTAAACTTTCTGTGTCTCAGATAAAGGAAACAAGAACTGCTGTAAAACAACAGATCTATTTTTTTTCTGATCTTTCAGATTATTGAACATAAATAGTTTTTAATTTGTCTGTGTCACCAAGGTAATCCTGATATTAGGATGCCTTATAATTGAAAAGCAAAACAAAACATGTTTTTCCTTGTCTATCTTTGCAATAATTTCATTCAAAATAGTCACGCAAGTTCCAGTACATCAAAGCTCTGAAAATCAATACTAACCTAATACAACATAAAGTGTCAATAAAACATGCATGCAATCTGTAACAGCTCTTTAGTGTTAGCAGCTTTGTGATTCAAAAGGACACAGAAGGAACTACATTATTCTGTCACTCTTCCTAAACACTAATTTTGCTGGGATATTGGCAGCAGAGAATTGTACACACAAGATCCTTCAAAGGTATAGTTGAAGACCAGTGATATCTTTTAATTCTCTTTCTAACTCAGTTTCAGAAACGTGATTTTTTCATGTTATGCATTTCTTTATTCTTAGATTATATAACATTTTTATTATAGAAAATTTTACATATATTTTATAAAAAAATAGCTCATTTTGGAAAACATACAGATATATTCCAGGTCAAATTATAACACTGAAGACATATCTACCACACATCAGTTTAATTCTTTGAAACTAGACCTATACATCAACTATGAAGAGTTTATCATCATAATATAATGTCATACCTAAAGAATACAAAATCTAAGAATGAAGTTAGCTTAAGGTATCACTTTATTACACAATTAAATGAACATCAACTTTGTACAACAAAAATAAAATAACACATCAAGTATACTTTATTTCTTTACTTTTTATACAGTGAGAGGAGGGGAAGCAGACACAAACCCCTGCATGCGCTGGACAGAGAACCACCCCACAAACCCACTAGGGGGCATGGTTTGTCCATTTGGGGCATTGCTCAGTTGTTTAGCAACCAAGCTCTGACGCCTGGGGTAGAGACCATAATAAAACCATCCTCAGAGCCCTGGGCCAACTTGCTTCAAATGAGCCATGGCTGCAGGAGGGGAAAAGAGAGAGAGAGAGAGAGAGAGAGAAGTGAGAGGGGGAGGGATGGAGAAGCAGATGGGCACTTCTCCTGTGTGCCCTAATCAGGAATCAAACCCAGGACATCTACATGCCGAGCTGATGCTCTTCCACTGAGTGAACCAGCCAGGGTTTCAAGTATACATTTTAATATTGCTATTAAAATTTGAAAACAGTGCCGAACCAGCAAATCAATTAAGATAACCAGATTTTTATCCAATACTTGAGAAATTACAGAAAGAACTATTTAAGTATAATAAATGGCATTGATATTTGTCCAAAAGTTTATTTCTCTTACAATGTTCCTATACGTATAAAAGCAGGGGCCTATTTCTCTCCTAGATGAGGATAAATTTTACATAAGTACAAAGCCTTGCTATTTCTACTTTATATCAGATTCATAAAGAGAACACAACTAGTATTTTTTTCTAAGCTTATTTTATATAAAGTACCAATCAACAAGAAGAAATAAATGAGAAGTTTTTAGTCTTGGTGGTAACACACTGTTCTAAATAAATATTTTATTCCCCATCTAACTTTGAGTCTCACAAGTGAAGAAAGTAATTATCAAGAAGTAATCCCTGTTAGAATCAAAGTGCAGAGCAAACATGCTCAGGGAAGTTGCTAAGATTCCCTAGCTAGTTCTCTCGAACACACAAAAATCAATTACATGACTCAGAACTGGACTACAAGCATGCTCATATATTTGGCCTTCCAGGGTGATAGTATACAAAGAAATTGACTATGAATCTCCTCATGCCTTTTACACAGGAGTTTTTTAATTTCTCATGCTTCTCCCTCTTTTTTAAAAAATTCTGGTTTTATAACTATGTCATATGAATGGTAAAGAGCGTCTCTAAGTTTCTAATGGGATCTTCATGATCTATCACATGATTTCATTGGTCCTAATCCTTTCCCACATCCTGGAAAGTCATGCAGATGAGGTGAAAATGCCTCCATGTCCTGTACAGCAGTGGTCCCCAACCTTTTTTGGGCCATGGACTGGTTTAATGTCAGAAAATATTTTCACGGACCGGCCTTTAGGGTGCGATGAATAAATGTATCACATGACTGAGACAAGCATCAAGAATGAGTCTTACATCTGTTAGGATGTAACAGAGGGAATCTGGTCATTTTTTAAAAATAAAACATCGTTTGCACTTAAATATAAAAAAAAAACACCAGAAATAATGTAAGTTATTTATTCTTTCTCTGTGGACCGGTACCAAATGGCCCACAGACCAGTACTGGTCCGCGACCGGGGGGGTTGGGGACCACTGCTCTACAGTGCAAATAGACCTACATAGGCATCGCAAAGAGGTACAGTGCTGCACAGTTCATTTTATCTTGAACATTAATGGGGCTTCCTACTCATGCATGTATCATATTTGATGGCATCATTCTGTTAAACATATCGTTGTTCCGTCAAGACAAGGAGACACAGGGATTTATTAAGCAGAGTCACATAGCACTGCATTCTATAACCAAGCTTAACCATTGTAATAGGCTAATGGCCTAATTGAAGGAGGCTCAATATTATGACATTGTTAAACAAAAACCGCAAAAGTACTTTAGGGAAGTGAATATATTACTTTGAGGAAAAAGAGTTATTGCTCGCAGTGTTGTTTACTCACTATTTTCTAATCACTTAATTGAGTCACCAATGTGACTCAATAGCTCATTCCTGATTTCCAGTACACAGCATTTACTTTTTGAAGAGATGGCAGGCCGAAACGGCTTCAACATTTTTGTAGAAATTGCCAAGGATAAAATTCTTTACAAATATATGTTAAGTTTAATTAACATTATTCTTCTAAGATGTAATAACTCAGATAGTTTTTCTTATTATGTAATATAATGTTAATTTAAAACCAACCAAATAAAGAAAAACCAATACAGTATTTGTTTTAGAGAAAAAAAATGATGTAATTTTGTAAAAAAATGAACAACCCCCCCCCCAAATATTTCATTCTATATTTCTGAGAAGTCCTGCAAGGTATAGTCAGCGAACTGTTTTTATTTATTTTTTGGTGGAAAGAGGAAAGTTTAACACCCACACAGTTGTACAACAATGTGACCTTCTTGGAGATACTAATAGAATTATAAATGACTGAAAACATTTATCTATAAATTGTAAAATATTGCATATCTTCTGTGGGCATTTAAACTACAAGGTGTCATATGCTGTGTCCTAAAAACAACAAGCAGTCATTTTTCTTATTTTTGCTGCAATGATGGTTATTTAAGTTTGAGAAAATCTGAGAGCAGTTATATAGGCATAACCCAAAGGTATTCTCAGTATTGGCTTTCAGTAAATAAACACTGTCTCCCTTCTCGAGCTTACCTACTACCCCCTTTTCCTTTGTTCAGGGATTTAAGATGGGTGCTTACTAGGAGCAATATATAATCTAAGAACTTGCATTATGCCAATGAAGAAAGCATTTGGGGGGACAATTAAAGTCTTAATACTACATTTGTTTAAATTTTGAACTTAAATATTTTAAAATTTATTTACTTTTGTTTCAATAGATGTTTAAACAGTGGCTTAAGTCTACATTTATGTGAAAATTACAGGACAAATAAAATTTTGTACTTAGACAAAAGGGAGAAAATGACATACATGTAACTATGATAAATGGCTCTCTGGAAAATTGAGATATTTGGATATAGTTACACAAGAGGTCATTTTAATAATTGAGATTAAAATTAAAATTTAATAACCTTTTTATAAGTTCCCTGTGTTCTGTATAACTGTAGCAACTAGATTTAAGACAACTTAACATATAGTTTTGGACAATTAATCACAGAGTTTAGCTAACATCAAATATCTGTCTGAGTAGAATATTATAAGACATTAATCAGCCTATGTAGTTAAAAGTGACTGAAAATTTTAGTGATGTTACCTGAGTCATAAAACTGAATAACATAGAAAAATCTACATAAAATGGGTCTTTTTTTTTTTTTTTTTTTGTATTTTTCTTAAGTGAGACACAGGGAGGCAGAGAGACAGACTTCTGCATGCGCCCAATAGAAATCCACCTGGCAAGCGCACTATGGGGTGATGCTCTGCCCATCTGGGACATTGCTCCATTGCAACTAGAGCCATTTTAGTGCCTAAAATGAGGCTTTGGAGCCATCCTTAGTGTCTGGGCCAACTCGCTTCAATGGAGTCATGGCTGTGGGAGGCAAAGCGAGAGATAGAGAGAAGGGAAAGGGGGAGAGGGAGAAGCAGATAGTTGGTTCTCCCATGTACCCTGACTGGGAATTAAACCTAGGACATTCAACCCTGAGCCAACTGGCCAGGGCCATAAAATGGCCACTTTTATGTTCCACTAACAGTCAATATTTTATTGATCCTCTCAAAATGATATGAAAAAATAGAAGATAAGTGCACAAATTAATTTTAATCATTATAACAATAAAAATACCAAACAGATTATAAAACATTAGAAACAATATCAGAAGGCATTATTGGTTGTTTCAATGGTAGAGCGTTGGCCCAGCGTGTGGAAGTCCAGGGTTCAATTACCAGTCAGGGCACCCAGAGAAGTGTCTATCTGCTTCCCCAACCCCTCCACCTCTCGCTTCTCTCTATCTTTCTCTCTCTCCTCCTTCTCCCTTCCTGTGGCTATGGCTCGATTGGAATGAGTTGGCCCCAGGTGCTGAGGATGGTACCATGGCCTCCACCTCAGGTGCTAAAAAACGGCTCCAGTTGCAATGGAGCAAGGGTCCCAGATTGGCAGAACATCACTCCCTACTGGGGTTGCCAGGTGGATCTTAGTTCGGCCGCATGCGGGAGTCTATCTCTGCTTCTCGTCCTCTTAATAAATAAATAAATAAATAAATAAATAAAATAAAATAAAATAAAATAAAATAAAATAAATGAAACAATACCAGAAAAGTGTAAATAACACTTTAATGTATTCAGTTTTATTTTGCAAAATAGTATGGTTAAAATAAAACTTTAATCAACAGAAGTACTACTTTTTTTCTTTAAAACTTCAAAACAGTTTATTTTATATATTGAACTTTAAAACAATAACTGTTTTACTCAATCACTTAACTCAGCTTATTTTTGAGAATAGTAGATTATTGTCAACTGAAGATTAAGTATTTAAAAATGAGCTTAAATATAGTTATAAACCTGCTACTTCTTTCATTGGCATGAGTCAGCCCATAGTCCAACATGTAGCAATGTAAACTTCTAAATGCTGAAACTTTTTCTAATTTCATCTATAAGAAAAATTGTCTTCTACATAATATTCCATCACAGAAAAACATTTGGATTCCTAACCTATAGCTCTAAGAATAAAAGACCACATAAAACAAAATAAAACTTTTCTATAGCTATAGATTAAGTCAAGTTAGATTATTGATATCAAAAGCAGATTTTGTACAGTGGCAAGGGCACTGAATTATACAAATGCATGGGGATCACCTGCATTATATTCAGTTTGAATGGTAATCCTGAAACTGTTTAAAAAAGTGGTACTTTAAGTACCAAACACAAAACTTTTAATTAATACCTATTTATTAAGTGAAACAAACATAAAAACATGTAAGGAATAACTAAGCCCTGGTGGTAAATTAATATTATATTTATCTCAAATATTTTAAGCAAAATAAGACAAAAGGTCATATTTCTTTGGGAGTATAATGAGCCATTGCTCTTCTGGTTGCCAAAATATCTCCTCTAATTTGTGGGAGAATGAGGCAGATGCTTGCTGGCCTTTTCCCAGTAGCTCTCAGCCTCCTTTTGTAGCTAGAGGCATCTACCTGTCTATGTTCTGGCCTAAGAGTTGGAGGCGGAGGAAAGGGAAATGATAATGGTCTTGCAATGGGAAAGGCATATGACTTTCTTCTTTCTTGTCCTGCTCCCTATTGGCTGGAATGAAATGTGATATGGTACTAGAGAGACATTAAGCCATGAGATAACTTTGGGGATAGAGACCATGCAAACACTATGAACAGGTGGAAGAAGCCTGGTTCTGTGATAATCAGGAATACTACACTAGTTATGAATTACTTACCTTAACAAATTAATGTGTGACAGAAATCACTTTGTCTTGTTTAACAACTGTAATTATTTTCTATCACATGTAGTCAAACCTACTCCTGATACAGAAGTGAATACCCAATTTGATTGTTGTCTGGCATATCATTTTCTTCTTTTATTTTTTCCTACTTTATAACTAGAAAGGTTAAATAGATAATAACAGCTGAGAAAATAATATTTTCAAATTTAGAGAAACTGCTGGTCAGCAAATATAACAAAAGCTATGAATGACATTGCTGACTTATACTTAATCAGGAATGTAATATAAAGTACAAAATTCACCACCTCAAATTTTGGAAGTTAAAAGTAGCTGAGGATTTTGACACCATTGTAAAACTGAGAGAGTACTACTCTGAGTTATAATAGTCTTTTAACCTAATTTTCCAATAAAGAATTAGTTCGGGTAGAGTGTGTTTCATTTTAGCACTTACACAGTCCACCAATTCTAAGCTTTCTTTAATCTATTAGATGGAATCTTTCTTTACAGACTATCAGTGATCAAATATTCTCCCTTGTACTATATATTATAAAATGACTTGGTAATAGTTATATAATTAATATGTATATATTTTTAATACTAGATCTACAAAAGCTCTGCCAGTGTCTACTGCCTTCATTTATATTATGGGAAATGATAGACAATTATATTATAGATATTTTAGTAACTAACAACACATCTTTAATTAATTGTATTTTCCTTTGTCAGGTCTTATAAAATAGTTATAGCTTTGAAAGTAAACATAATAATTTCTCTAATATTAAACATCTTTTCCAATAATACCAAATTTACATATTTTTAATTTTTCCATGTCTTCTGAGAACACAATATTCATAATTTTATTTTAAATTATATATCAATGCAATAGTTGAAGACATTTTAAATGGCAACAAAATCCACCCCTGTACTCTTAAGAATGCACATAATTCACGTGAAGTAAGAAAAACCTGTATATCTGGACAAAGTTGGTACATGTACATACAAGGACAATTATGTCATTACTACTGCCTAACTGATGGCAAGTGTAAGATTCTGTGGATTTTCAGATATACTGTATCACGATTTCAATAATCTTGAGATGAGGCAGAGATGGAGGGAGGGCCTTGGAATCAGTGAAATGCAGGGTATGTGTATATACTAAATAGTTATTTCATGCTTAATTGTTGATTAAATTCCTCTTAGTAAAACAATTCATTTTAATAGAAAAGTATGGTTAAGTTAAAATTGATGGTTATAATCACCAAGTTTTCCAACCTTACTGGTCTCATTCTACCAAAACCACATATAGTGAAATGCCAAGATACCTACTAAAAAGACTAGAAGTCTGAAACAGCATTAAAAATGTTACCCCATGATAACTTTGTGACAGCTTGAATTATGAAAATGACTGCATAATTTATTTTTACTAAAATACTAAAGATCATTCAATAGGTTACTTGTAAAGCTCTTTAAATCATATAAACTCACCTTTTAGTGAGAAAAAATATAATTTCCTCCTTCCTGACCATTTTTTTCCTCCCCAGCATGCCAAATCCATATAAGATCACAACTGATTTTAAGAATAAAAGAATCTTTAAAGAAGTAAGCCTTAAGGCAACAAATGCTAACCAAGTCAGCCATTTCGATCAATAGTTACCATACCAGTAGAACCTCTGTGTTTTTCAGTTCCCCAAGTAGTGATTTGTAAAAAATCAAGAATGTTGAGATATCAGGTGGGGAACTGTTAATGCCTGCTTTTACAGCTTGGTGATTACTCACACTTCACAGCATGTGAAACAATGCAATCTGTTTTTCATATATCCAAACTAATCACATGTTGACTTCTTTCCAGTGTTGTTCTAGTTTGGGTTTCAAGCACACACACAAAAAAATCTGTATAAAAATAATTTAGTGTCAATGAGCTATATAACTTACATATACACTGATTTTCATTTCTACTTCAAAGCCATTATGCAGAATAATTAACTCATATTTAATTTCATAATGAGAATAAAATGCTATATAATTAAAGATGTTAGGTTATAGCCCCTAATTCTGATTTGTGAGAAACACTACAAATATTTTCAATCTCCCTTCTATGACTTGCCATGGCAATTTCAATCAAGTTGTCAGATCTATAGGGATATATGACTCTGCTTAAAATAAAAACATATGCTTTTGTGGAATATAATATAAAATAAGCAAATATGAGACAACTGAGGATAAGCAAAACAAAGTGTTTGGAGTATGCAGAAACTCTATTATACTGCAAATGTAGGCTTTTTCTCTATAGGGTCTTATGTGGAAAAAAAAACCATAATATTTTTTAGGAGAAGAAAATCACCAAATTAAATTGCTAATATGTAATCTGGAAGTGATTTTGACTTAAAATAACAAGGTCACTTCTAGTGACCAGGTTCTTTGACTTTGTATTACTTTTCCGCTTTGACCCAACCCACATATTGGTATCAGAAGCTCTCTCACACTACAATTACTATCTATCTGAATTTATAGGTATGGGAAGACCATATTGGGTTGACACTCACAGCAAGACTCTAAAAGCCAGAGGAGTGAGGGACTGCCTTGCTAGCCTTCATCTAATTAAAGAGTGCTTGGAAAATAACACTGGACCAAGACAATGCTAAAACTGCATGTTCAAGCCCAGTTTGATTTTGTTAAACTAGAATCAAAACATAAATGTTGGTAACCTTACAATACTTTTATACTTACAATTCTTTGCTACTTTTTTTAAAACAATTTTAGCATCATACTTAAGAGTGTTATGTGATAGGTAATTTGTGTTAATTAAAAAATACTTCCATCCTTTACATTTCAAAACAATGCAGATACTTCTTCTCGAATATCTAGTATATGTGAGACATAATGCCAGGTGCTGGGAATACAGAGATGAATGAGATATCTCTACTCTCATGGGAACATGGTTTGGTAGAAAAGACAAAGAAATAAACAACAAACTCATATAATATGATATGAAAATGTTATATTAGAAGTATAATTAAACACAATATGAGCACAGATGGCATGATTAATTCTGTGGAGGAGGAAGGTCAGGCAATTTTGTGAGTATGCATGGCAAATGCTATTTTTAAAAGCACCAAATACACATTATTATCAGATAATTATATTTGAATCTAGTAATTATATTTCTGAAAAATGTGGTATAGTAAAAGAAAAAATCATAAATAACTTTAACATTTATTAAAATATCTAAACCAACAGCAACACTAAATATTCAAGAAATATCAGTGTCCTACAGTTCATTGTGCATAGTACCCAGTGATACTAGTTTTGCATGGGGTTTTACTGGGCTCATAATTTGATGCTGCTATTATATGACTTGTTATTATTTTCCTACATTTACAATTGTGATCTTATTTAATAGACACATTTTCCAATGAACAAGCCTTGACCTTCTTTGTTCAAAATGAGTAACAAGTTAGCAACCAAAAAGGCTGGTCCCATAGTTGAGACAACCACTAAAAGAAAAGAGGGGAAACAGGTCATGTTACATTTTATGACATCAAACATCATTTCATGTTCACTCATGAGGGCATAATACCACAGCTAGTGTTTTAAAGTGACTGACACTTTTATTTTGTCAGTGCAAAGAACTTAAAAAATTGTTTTAGAATCTGACTCCTTTTTAATTGCATGAAAACTTCATAATAAATATTATTAGCCTTCTTTCCTGATTATATACAGTGTCTTCACTCCTTTTACAGTACTTTAGTGTGTGTGTGTGTATATATATATATATTGGATCAGGCGTAAAAAAGAACATACAGTGTGTCCGTAAAGTCATGGTGCATTTTTGACCGGTCACAGGAAAGCCACAAAAGACGATAGAAATGTGAAATCTGCACCAAATAAAAGGAAAACTCTCCCAATTTCATACCTATTCAATGCAGTTCGATGTGGGCTCACGCACAGATTTTTTAGGGCTCCTTAGGTAGCTATCCCGTATAGCCTCTACAGACTCGTCACTGACTGATGGCCTACCAGAACGGGGTTTCTCCACCAAACTGCGGTTTCCTTCAACTGTTTATCCCACCAAGTAATGTTATTCCTATGTGGTGGCGCTTCGTTATAAATGCACTGATATTCACGTTGCACTTTGGTCACAGATTCGAATTTAGCGAGCCACAGAACACACTGAACTTTCCTCTGTACCATCCACATCTTGACTAGCATGGCCATGGGCTGCTCTGCTGTATACACGATGTTATGTCATCATCTGCGCATGCGCACATGCTGCCACATCATCCTACAGAAACTGGGAGGGTTTTCCTTTTATTTGGTGCAGATTTCACATTTCTTTCGTCTTTTGTTGCTTTCCTGTGACTGGTCAAAAGTGCACCATGACTTTACGGACACACTGTATATAATAACGAAAACTAACCTTCACATAAGTTGAAAATTAATAGCTAAAAAATAGCTATGTGAAATGCACATATTTACACTGTATTTATGTTCATTATTCCAAAGTGGTAACTATATAAAAAATAAAATTTTTAAGACACTAATGTTTAATACTAATATATAAATACAAAAGTTTTCAATAATAAAAATACACAAATAGATCTCTTTTGTATTAACCAGATGTTTTAAGACTATGGTAAAGAATTTTAAAGAGTATATATTTCCAAATGAATGTATATATTAACACAAAATAAGAAAAAATATTTTAATGTTATGCCAGTGTTAAGGTTGTACATATACATACTACTAAGATTATGGAAAATTTGCATTTGTATTCTTGTCCTTACATAAAACATTAAGAAATATTTCATATAAGATTTAATATAAATATTTAACTCAATAGTAATCAAAAAAATACTTTCATAAATAAGACCTCTTTCTGAGTAATAGCAAATGTTCAACTTATTTTTAATTACCCGTGGACACCTTATCTGATTGCACTGCCAATACAATTGAACTTCTGAACATCATCATTCCTTTACACATGATGCTTCTTATAACTTTATGCATTTCTTTCAATAGCTCTTATACTGTGACTATGAGCCCAAATCGGAAGGTTTGATATTTAACATTTAGGACAACATAATTTGGTATTGAGTAAAGATGCAGTGATGAGTGATTTGGCATTGGCATTTAAGTTGTTAGGATACCATTCACTTGAAATCGAACATCTGTATCCCAGAAAGATTTGGCTAAAGATGGAGATTTGTTATACTTCTGTACAAAAGTGAACGTCAAAGTACTCTATTGTTTTTTTAGTTTAGTCTTTAGGGTTTTCTATGTACAGTATCATGTCATCTGCGAATAATGACTGTTTCCCTCCCTCCTTTCCAATTTAGATGCCTTTTATATTTTCTTCTTGTCTGAATGCTGTGGTTAAGACTTGAGGGGATGATGATAGAAGGTGAAGAGACTAGCCAGAAAACATACATACACAACACATAGACACAGACAACAGCAGAATGATAGCCAAAGGGCCAAAGGGGGTAGGGAAGAGGTGGAGGTGGGCAAAGGGGGGGACAGAGACAGGAAGAGACTCTGGGCAATGGGCTCACGGTGCAGTGTGTAGATGCTGTTTTACTGAGTTGTGAACTTGAAACCTGTATGGTGTTGCAAACCAAAGTGATCCCAATAAATCCAATTCATAAAAAATAAATCAATAAAATACTAAAATAGCTGAGAGGTCAAATAAGGCTGAGTAAAGATGGAAATCTGGGGTTATATTTAATTTTATAATAGGGAAGGAATAGGAAAACAACCACAACCAAAAATGAAAAACAATCAACAAAAACCAAAGTAGACTGCAGTTAAGAAGAGAATGATAGAGCCAGAAAAATGAATCATAAATATTAACAAAGGACATATGGAAATATAAATACATATTTATTTATACATGTGTATATATGTATGTATGTAACTACATATATATAGTTAGTTTCCATATATATGTAGTTTCCAAAAATGCACATTTTAAGGTAAGAAGAATTAGTTATTAGTTATTCCTAATATCAGGTCTGTGAAAAATTGAAGCACACATTATTAACAGGTATTTAGAATCAAAAAGTATAGAACAAAGACAATGGATGAAAAATAATATACTGATTAAACTAGCTGTAAAAGACAAAAGAAAGATGCTCTAAGTTTGAAAGAGCAAAAGACAAAACAAAATTAAACTAATATAAAGCCAATATATGGACTCTTTAAGCATGCCTATATAAAGTAGATAAGGAAATTGAAGTATTTCAAGAAGCAAATATTATATAGCAAAAGAATATAGAATAAAGTATACACTCATAGAATATAATACTAGAAAATAGTAGGAAAAGTCTAGGACAGAGACCGAACACAAAGTAAAGAGGTTGGGGACATTAATCTTCTAATTAAAATAACAATTGAAGTTATTTTTGAGAGAAAAAATAAAAAAAAGTTAAGAAAACTAGAGAATTAAAATTTAGATGAGCTTGCCTGACAAGGCAGTGGTGCAGTGGATAGAGCGTCGAACTGAGATGCAGAGGACCCTAGTTTGAAACCCCAAGGTCGCTAGCTTGAGTGAGGGCTCAGCTGGTTTGAGCAAGGCTCACCAGCTTGAGCCCAAGGTCGCTGGCTTGAGCAAGGGGTCACTCAGTCTGCTGTAGCCCCCCCCCCCCCCGTCAAGGCACATATGAGAAAGCAATCAATGAACAACTAAGATGCCACAACGAAGAATTGATGCTTCTCATCTCTATCCCTTCTTGTCTCTCTGTCCCATCTGTCCCTCTCTCTGTCATACACACAAAAAATTATTTAGATGAGCTTTTTGTATAAAACAATCAGAAACAGTAAACACATTTACTATTATAATGTGTTTATTGATGAACTATACTAATTAAGAATTCATTTATATTAAACTTGAATACTATACATATTTAGTAATTGTACAAATATTTCACAACATTTTAAAAATCTTACAAGTAAGTGGGTTCCAAGTTCAGCAAAATATTAAAATTTGGTCAAGAAAGTTGGGAAAGGCCCTGGCCGGTTGGCTCAGTGGTAGAGCGTCGGCCTAGCGTGCGGAGGACCCAGGTTCGATTCCCGGCCAGGGCACACAGGAGAAGCGCCCATTTGCTTCTCCACCCCTCCGCCGCGCTTTCCTCTCTGTCTCTCTCTTCCCCTCCCGCAGCCAAGGCTCCATTGGAGCAAAGATGGCCCGGGCGCTGGGAATGGCTCCTTGGCCTCTGCCCCAGGCGCTAGAGTGGCTCTGGTCGCAATATGGCGACGCCCAGGATGGGCAGAGCATCGCCCCCTGGTGGGCAGAGCGCCGCCCCATGGTGGGCGTGCCGGGTGGATCCCGGTCGGGCGCATGCGGGAGTCTGTCTGACTGTCTCTCCCTGTTTCCAGCTTCAGAAAAATGAAAAAAAAAAAAAAAAAAAAAAAAAGAAAGTTGGGAAAATATTCAGAAATTTGATATACTAAACTGCTAGTGTTTGGTTACGATTATTTCTTAAAAACTAGTTATTGAACAATTGTTGATTAGAATGATTGGGATTTAAAAGTACCTTTTTTGTCATAAAATATAGTTAAGTACTTTCTAATCATTCATTTAATGTACATATATTTTAGACAAATGTTTATTCTATTTGGTTTAATGTACTTAAGAGAGCAAACTGAAAAGTTCCCATTAAAAATACTTTTGAGTAATTTTATTGATTACATTTTTGAATCAAAGCTAGGGTTAAAATAATACTATAAAAAGGGGATAAAGCCTATAAGCAACTTCAAATAATTTCATTTAATTGTAAAAATAAATACGCTTGATCTGGAAATAAAGTGATATCTTTGTCTCTCTTCATCTGTAAAATAGCAATACTGGGCATATATGTCAGAAAAATAATCTTGTATCTAGTAGTAAAATAATCTTTTAACACAAACACACACATATTATGTATATAATATATAATATATATCATTATATATAACATATATATAATATATAGTATATATATAATATATTATATATAAAGATATATATATATAAAGAACTTGGAAAACAATGAAATGCTGATATAAATTTCAAATATTAATTTATGCAATTTTAAATGTCAAAGTAGACATAAGTTATAGAAAGTGTACCTTTACTTTTCTGTCAACATATTTCTGTTACACTGTGAAAATATTTTGTAATTAAGTCTCTGAATAGAAGTGGAACTTTGTTTTATTTTATATTAAATTTATTCACTCAAATAATGAGCTAGACTTACAAAAATTGAGCACTCTACAGAAATCTGAAGTTATTTTTTCTTTTCACGCAATGGTTATCTTGAAGGACTTTAAAATCTAGAATAACATCTTTTATAAGGCTTCTTTGGAAAGATAAGAATTGGGAATTTTAAAATGATAGACATAAGGTACTAGATTCATAGGCATAGATGATCACTTTGTAAGTTATATAAATGCTTTGGGTTGTGCACCTGAAGCTAATATTCTACTTCAACTGTAATTGAAAAGTAAAAATGATTAAAATAAATAAAATAAAATGATAGGTAACACAATAATGTATATTATACTTAAGTAAAAAGCATTATCTCTAAAAGATGACTTAATTCAGTAATGAGAAAACATTTTTTCTTTATAGTCTATACCAGCCCCTGAGACCATCTTATTTCAATTAGAAATGCATCATTATTTTCTTTGAAAATTATGCAATTATTTAAAAGCTTTTTTTTAATTTAGGCTATTTCAGTTATTTATATATTTTAACAAAGTGCTACCTATTTTATATTCAAAACTGCTAGAAAATCAGTTGCTCTGTATGATTACAAGATACAATATTAAGCAGTCAAGTTCTGTTTTTACTTTTATAAAGCATATGGCCAAAATTTTTAAAACAATGAGTGATTCAACAGTTAAAAATAACCATTAGCAACACTAGAAAAAAGTGTAAGTTGCTTGTTTGTCTCCTCTCCCTCACAACATGAATATTAATATAGCCATTTCTAAGATATTTGAAAATTTTCTATTTGCATTTATCTTGTGAAAATATAAAATCAAATGAAAAAC
Source organism: Saccopteryx leptura (assembly GCF_036850995.1). NCBI lineage: Eukaryota > Metazoa > Chordata > Mammalia > Chiroptera > Emballonuridae > Saccopteryx > Saccopteryx leptura. The sequence goes on from NC_089505.1 coordinate 146,408,570, forward strand.
AGATACAGAAAACTTATTTTGAAGTAATTGAGCACTTTTATATTCAGGCAAGTTTGTGGAGATAAACCTGTTCAATACAAAGGGAGATTTAGAAATCTTTTTCTTGTCCTGGCAGGCTGGCTCAATGATAGAGCGTCAGCCCAGAGTATGGAAATCCTGGGTTCGATACCTGGTCAGGGCACACAGGAGAAGTGGCCATCTGCTTTTCCACCCTCCCCAACCCCCCCTCCTTCTCCGTCTCCCTTTCCCGAAGCCATGGCTCAAATAGTTTGAGTAAGTTGGCCCCAGTTGCTGAGAATGGCTCCATGGCCTCATCTCAAGTGCTAAAATAGCTCAGTTGCTGAGAAAAGGAGCAGCAGCCACAGATGGGCAGAGCATCACCAGGTGGGAGCTTGCCAGGTGGATCCCGGTAGAGCACGTGTGAAAGTCTGTCTCTCTGTCTCCCCACCTCTAACTTAATAAAAAAAATATTTTCCCTTTATTTAGCACCTTTTCTATTTTCAATTAGTTTTATAAGTAAATATTGAAAGCATTAGAGTTAAAGGCAAAATTTTAAAAACTTTCTGCTTCAGTTTCCTTATCTATAAAAGAAAAATAATGCTAGTACTAACTTGATAGATTATTGTAAGAAATTAATGTACTTTATAGCTCACACTAAGTATTCACTAAATGGTAGTTATCATTAAAAGAATAACAGTTACTATTTTATGACATTTCTTTATACTAACCAAACTACAGAATTTTAATACTTAGTGAATTGCAGTTAATTTTTTAGATCAATTATTCAGTAAAACATAGATAGAGAGATAAACTAGACTTTGGGAAACAATTCTAAATTTACAGTAACAGGAAAGTTTACTTTCTGTTATTTAGTGTAGCAATTCTCAAACTATGGTTCCCAGACAACTAGGAGTCCTTCAGCCTCATTAATTCAGTACATTAAAATTATTTTCATAATTATGACACATTTTTTGCCTTTTTCATTATGCCAACATTTGCAATAGTGCTGAAAAGCAATGGTCATTAAAACAGTCAGAATATTAGCAATAATTAACTCAGTGCCATGGCATGTGCCACTAATTCTAAAGTCTTGAATACAAGTGTTTTTAATATTCTAGGTAATCAAATGTAATGTACACATACAAGACTTCTGTTGTACTTTGATTTGCAATGGTTGTCTTGAAAAAAGTACTTGGGTGATTGAGATCAAACTGAATCAGTCACATTTATCCAGAACACCATTTTTACTTGAATTAACTGATGACCAAAACGGAAGTTATTCAGTCAAGTTCTGACAGACATTAATTTGAAATAAGGCATTCTCTTACATGAGTTTTTGATACAAACTAACAAAAGTTAAAATTTCTGACATCTTAATTCTGACATCATGAGCTTGAGAGCTTTCCAGTTTTTATACTATTCTTTAGTTGGTTTCAGTAGTGATATTAACAAATGTGATTTTTCTATGAAATTGTTTATGTAACTAGGAAATACATGATTAACTCAGTAAATCAGTATTTTCTAATTGATCAATGAATGACCTTACAAATTCAAACATGAGTTAAGATGTATTAAAGTGCAAGATAAACCAATGGCTTTTAATGTAAGAGAGCAGAAAAAGTTCATTGATGTGACTCGAGATCCCACATTCCAATTAATCATTTTAAAACACCATTTGTCGAGTTTTGGTGTGGTCTAAAGAAGAATACTACAATTCTATGAAAATGCTATTCATGTACTCATCTTCTTTCAACTCTATATTTTATAAGGCTACTTTTCTTTCTATACTCAATCAAGTATCATTGTCACAGATTGAATAAAGAACCAGAATAAGAATCCATCTATCTTCCTTTAAGGCAGACATTAAAGAGACACAAGCTCAACTGCAGGTCACTGGCTTTTGCACAAATGATCGGCATAATCTCTCAAATTCGCTGGCTAAAAGCCCAAGGTCACTGGAATGAGCACAAAGGTCGCTGGCTTGATCAAGGGGCCACTGGCCCTGCTTGAGGCCCCTGATCAAGGCACATACAAGAAGCAATCAATGAACAACTAAAGTGACTATGAGTTGATGCTCCTCACTCTCTCTCCCTTCCTGTCTCTCTCTCTAAAAAAAAAAAAAAGATATGAAAAAATGTAAGACAATGTCACTCATCTTATTTTGACATACAATTTCATAATAATGTTATTTATGTTAACATGTAATGAACTTGTTATTTATAAATGAATTGATCACAAATATTTTAAAATTTCTCAAATTTACCATCTAAAATCATAAACAGTAAAAGACATAACCCACATAAACAGAGTACATTTTTTATGAAGGTAACATTATTTTAACTTAGATTCTATAAAATTTAGAGTATATTAAAAACTCCAAAATAATTTCTATAATAAGCAATTATTTTTTTCAAAATTAATGTATAGTGCAAAGAATAAGTTTATATTTGAGTTTTGCAGCATACCCATAAAGTATTCTTTTTTAAAAGTACTTTTGAACTTTATGAAATAATCATTATTTCCCAAATAATACTGCAAATCTATCTTTGCCTTTCTATCATGTAATGCTTTAAAACAATTTTTCTCAGTAATTCTTACATGGCAGATGGCTCATAGGTTAGGTGCCTGAAATGGACAGGACCAAAATAAAACATTTGGCTGGAATTTATCTCAGGAAGCCAAGTGTTGTGGTAGGCAGCCAGCCAGACACCAAATTTATCCAAAGCTCAAGAGCAATCAAGCAAAATCTCATGGGACATAAATGTTCAATTTCTAAAGAGATTCTCATAATCTAGAACACTACAAAACACTCACCCTTAAATATCACTTATATTTTGAATAGTTGTTTATAAACTTTTCTATCTAAGCAAGTAAAACAAAAATAAGAAGGTGACAAAGTAGTCAATGTCTATGGGGAAACTGTGCAGAAAGTAAAAATTAGCGGATGGGGCAAACCTAGGTTTACAGTTGTGAGTACATGAAACAAAGTTTAATCTTATATTATTATTTATTCATTACTGTATTAATTTATATATAAATAACTGCAAACGTATCTTTACCCAACCCTGTGAAAAATTAGAAATGATCAAATAAGAATTTTAAAATCCTTCCATTCATAAAAAACTTAATGAATATAAATAAATAGAGCTGGCTTTGAGCTAGAACTACCATATGATCTAGCATTCTTTCCACTAAGTATCTAACCAAAAAACTCAAAAACATTGGTGTATAAAAACCTATGCATCTCAGTTTTCATCACACAGTTATTCACAGTGGTCAAGACATGGCAGCAACCAAAGTGTTCCTCAACAGAAGATTGGATAAAGAAGATGTGGTATATATATACAATAAAATACTACTCAGTTATAAGAAACGATGACATAGTTCCATTTACTACAACATGGACGCACCTTGAGAACATTACACTATACGAAATAAGTAAATCAGAGAAAGCTAAGAACTGTATGATTTCACACATAGATGGGAAATAAAAACAAGACTCATGGACATAGATAAAAGTAAAGTGGTTACCAGGGGGAAAGAATTAAGAAAAAGGGTAAATGGAATGGGAGTAAACAGGGGAAATATACAGTCACAGAAAATGATTTGACTGTGGGTGATGGGTACACAACATAATCAACAGTTCAAATTCTACAGAAATATTTACGTGAAAACTATGTAGTCTTATTGATCAATGTCACCCTATTAAATCTAATTTCCTAAATAAAATTATTTTAAAAAGAAATATAGCCTGACCAAGTGGTGGCGCAGTGGATAGAGTGTTGGGCTGGGACACGGAGGACCCTGGTTGGAAACCCCAAGGTCACCAGCTTGGGCGCGGGCTCATCTGGTTTGAGCAAGGCTCATAAGCTTGAACCCAAGGTCCCTGGTTTGAGCAATGGGTCATTCAGTCTGCTTAATCCCCACCGCCCAGGTCAAGGCACATAAGAGAAAGCAATCAATGAAAAACTAAGGTGCCGCAATGAAGAATTGATGCTTCTCATCTCTCTCTCTTCCTGTCTGTATATTCGTATCTATCCCTCTCTCTGACTCTCTCTCTCTCTACCTCTGTAAATAAATAAATAAATGAATAAATAAATAAATACAAAATACAAAATATCTCCACTACCAGAAACTTATATTTTAATGTGAATAAGACTTACAAAGTTGTCATAAAAAATGCAAAAAAAATCTTTAATAAAAGATCATGCTGTATGTCAGGTGTATGGTAGGGACTAACTACCAAAATGAGAAAGTCAAAGGAGACTGTTACACAAGACAACTGAGGTTGGCAATCAGGAAGGTAACAGAGTGTTGGCTGGATAAAAGAGAACAAGGGCATTTGAGGTGAGTAAGCATGGCCAATGCATGGAAATAAGAATGATTCTGATGAAGAGGAATACATCTTGCATCTTTCTAATCATGCTGCCTAAGTCAATGGTATATAAAAATTCTAAAGCTACTAAATTCAGGCAAATATTTGTGTTCTTTTCTGGTAATTTAATGGGAGAGCAGAAGACAGAGAGAGCATTTGTGGAAGCAAGGTGTAATTCACAAGCATAAATTAACCCAAATTCAGTATTTATGGAACCAGAAACATCTTTGTCCTGTTGATTTTTGCAAAACATTTGCAAAATTGACTCAGTCTTTCCATATGCTTCAAAGATCATTTTTTTGTTGTTTCTGTTCTTCTTGACAGAAAAATACACATGGATCTGACATGGTGATAAATTATGCAGTTTATAAAAATCTTTAATAAAAAAAATTTATGGTAGGTATTATGAAGACATTCATGCACTTAATTCCCAAAGGAAATACTTTTACTTGTAATCACACCAATAGTACCACCTATTAAATCAACTTTCTACTATGAGAAAGCATCCAGGTATATTGTATTTCAGAGGGAAAGAATATTGAAAATGAAATAGTCCAAAGACCAATACATATGGCCACTTCACAAATATTGTTCATATGTCATACTTTGTTTAATAAAAATAAATAAATAAGTTTTTCTTATTGTACTACAAATGTCTATTTTCAAAGAGAATTATTTCTTAATAAAACAAATTACAAAGGAATTTGTAGTTCCACAAACTTCCACAAATCTATACAAAAAGGAATTGTTTCTGTCATCACAGAAAGTGACTTAATTGTATTGTAATAACCACCTAAATTCACAAATGCATGTAAATAAGCACAAATGTCAGGACTGGAGGTAACAGTCCGTTGTATGAAGCCTCATCTTCCTCACACATGATGTCTTCTTTCCTCACACTCACCTAGGACCCTGGCTTATCTCTAACATAGAACTTGTTGCTGGAATGAAGTTGCATAAGTACATACTTTCTTATGCTGTGATGTCTTTGAGGGCAGCATTCAGACCTGTGTTTGACAGTAGTTATCCAACAGTTTTTTACTATGAATCAATGAATAGTGACTGCTGCCAAGGCCATAAAGTAATTACCAAAAAAATGAACTTCAAACAAATAAAATATGTCCAGCTTGTACTTTTTGCTGCAGATAATAAATAATTATGAACAATGTTAACATTTTCTAATGTTATTTGAAGTTTATATTCATTATAATTGTCATACTATACAATGTGTTATATCTAATTTCTTTAAAAAAATTTTTATTTAATAAATTATTTTTATAGATTCTAGGGTTGCCCCAAATGCATCTCCCCTCCCCCTTATTCCCCTTAACATCTTCCTTACCCCCCTCCCTATAGCGCCCTCCCCCCTTCCCTTCAGGTTTATCCCATCCTGTCATCCCCTTTCCATCTGTTTTCTTATATTTAACAATGATTTCCTTTAATTTCTTATATGTAACAATGATTTCCTCTAATTTCTTATATTTAACAATGATTTCCTAATTTCTTATATGTAACAATGATGTTATATATGCTGAATTATTTATTTTATGGCACACTGAGACAATCTTGTTATTTCCACATACTTTCTTTTTGAATCGAAATGATTTTAAGTAATTTTAGTTTAAATTATGTCTATGAATTTTATGGGAAGAAAATATTGGCTGATAATTTATATTTAAATACATTAAACTATTTCCACTGTTCTCTGCTTATAACTAATATATGTTTTCTTCATGTAAGTCTTAACTCTGAACAACACATATGTATAAACAATAGGCAACTTAGAATTACATGAAAAGAATCTCAGATATGTATACAATATAATCAACCCTAAACTTGACTTGTAATAATTACATTAAGTTGACAAATAGTGCAGGAGCATAACAAATGATTTTCAGATATAAAGTTAAAAAAACAGCAGAATAATCATTTTGAGATGTAAAGAGTTTATCATCAGTCTATCACATATATAATTTATAACTAATTATTTCCTTTGGTTGTACAAATAAAACTGATATTGACGGTACCTACATTTCCTTAACTATGAAGACAAACTATTTACATGATTTTTTAATGCAATTTCTATCTAACTATTGCTTTAGGTCCCAAATTCCATTGACTGTGTTCATTCTTACTGAAATCCTTCTGTGCACATAATTTTATACTGAGTATTATTCCCTTGTTAATATTGAAAGTCATTTTAACTGTCTGCAGTTTGATCTTACTAATTAGCTCATATTATTTTTAAAACATATAATGACTCTCTAGTTACCTGTAATTCCTTATTAAATTTCAGGAGAAAAAAATTAAAAAAATTTTATATTAGGCAAAAATAATTTCCTTTTTCTTTTTCTATTATTCAGTGAGAGAAGGGGATACAGAAACTAACTCCTGCATGTGCCCAATCAGGATTCACCAGGCAAGCCCACTGGGGGTGATGCTCTGCCTACCTGGGGCATTGCTTTATTGCTCAGCAACCAAGTTCTTCTTAATGTCTGAGGAAGAGGCCATGGAGCCATCCTTAGTACCCAGGGCCAACTCACTCCAATGGAACCATGACTGAAGGAGGGGAAGAGAGAGAGAGAGAGAGAGAGAGAGAGAGAGAGAGAGAAAGAGAAAGAAGAGAAAGAGAAAGAGAAAGAGAAAGAGAAAGAGAAAGAGAAAGAGAAAGAGAAAGAGAAAGAGAAAGAGAAAGAGAAAGAGAAGAGGGGGAGAAACAGATGGGCACTTCTTCTGCTTCTCTGACTCGGAATTAACCCAGGACATGTACACACTGGGCCGATGCTCTACCACTGAACGAACCAGCCAGGGCCAAAAGTAAGTTTATTAAGATTAGAATTCACTATTCATTTATTAAAGTAGAATTCAAATAATAGGAAAGTTTATGTACAGATAGGCGTTTTTGGGTAACAAGGACAAAATAAAAGAATAATGGGATTTTAGAAATAGAGGAAAACTCAGACCACTGTTTTCCAAATTTTTCTCCTATGTAATTTTAATGTTACAAGATGTGAATAAGTGTTAATTTAATAAGATATACCTTGGTAAAATGCAGTTATTAAAAATGGCATGTAGCCTGACCAGGAGGTGGACAGGGCAGTGGATACAGCATGGGCCCAGGATGCAGAGGACCCAGGTTTGAAACACCTAAGTCGTAGGCTTGAGCGCGGACTCACCAGTGTGAACACAGGGTCGCTGGCTTGATCATGGAATCATAGATATGACCCCATGGTTGCTGGCTAGAGCCCAAAGGTTGCTAGCTAGAAGCCTAAGGTTATTAGCTTGACCGCAAGGTCTCTGGCTCAGCTGGAGCCCCCAGTCAAAGCACATATGAGAAAGCAATCAATGAACAACTAAGGAGCCGCAACAAAGAATTGATGCTTCTCATCTCTCTCCCTCCTTGTCTGTCCCTGTCTGTACCTCTCTCTCTCTCTCTCTCTCTCTCTCTCTCTCTCTATCCACTGCGCCACCGCCTGGTCACTCTCTCTCTTTCTAAAGAAAAAAAAATGGCATGGAATGCCACCTTGAAAATTAACCTTGAACATTAGCATACTAAAAACTATAAAAATCTTTAAGTGTTAAATTTTAGACAAAGTCTTCTTTGATCACTGAGTCCATTTCCATCATGTTTATAAATACTAGTTTTCCAAAGCACCATCTATGACACAAAAATTTAGTCTGTGGCAGTTCTAAATCATGGCCACAGTATATTTGACATTCCTCTCATTTATTGGTAGAGTCTAAATCCCCATATCTTGAGTTTGAGTCTGGGCGGGCTTGTTACTGGTGGGGCTGTTAGTTGTCCAGTAGAGTAAGGTGTGGTGACTTACGGATTCCTGAAGCTAAGTACTAATAGTCCATGCAGTTTCACCTTGGTTCGAATGCATGCACTTGAGGAGCTCTCAGAACTCAGCAACTATGCTGTTAAGGTCCCCAAATAGAAATGTCAGATCTACGTACTTCAGTCAACAGTCTCAACTGTTGCTGACTTTAAGTCAGTTGATACCAGGTGTTAGATAAATGAGTGAAGATATTTCTAAATTAGTAATGTCCAAGAGAACATTGTGATGACGAAAATGTTCTATATATTGGCACTGTCCAATAAGGTAGCTACTAGCCACATGTTGCTATTGAGCATTTAAAATATGACTAATGTGCCTGAAGAACTGAAAAATTAATTACATTTGATTTTAATTAGTATAAATTTAAATATAAATAGTAGTAGCTACTCGAATGTACAGTGGACATATAATTATAGCCCTCAGCCATTTGCTTCACTCCCTGCCAACCTCCCAGAGATCATAGAGAAAAGATAAATCATACTATTTTATCCTGTCCGAATTCATGACCTACAGATCCCATGAGCATTATTCAACAAAGTTTAGAGTAATCTGTCATGCAGTAATAAATAACTGAAATATAATTCCAACCTCTCAAGTATTAGAGATAAACAAACGGAAGTTCAAAAATTGCACTTTGCACAAAGGTCTGTGACATGTTCACCGAAAAACTTAAAATATAATGCAGAAAAGAGAATTTTGAAATCCTATCAGGAATCGACTCTTTTCAATAATATTATACATATTAAATTTGGTAACCTAATACCCTACAATGAGTGACAGTTCTTTTTAACAGCAGGCATTCCTGAAACATATTATATAAGTAGCCATAAGAACAACTGTAAAGGTCCAGCCTATTTTATATTATCCTTCCTTAAAAATACAAAAATTTGAAATAAAGTTACTTGCATACAAGCTATAACACCAAATAGCAAATGATACATAGTTGCTAAATATTGAAATAAAAAATAATATTACAATAATTCTGATACATCTTCCACCCTTCAGAAAACTTCATGATCAGCTTACTAATTAAGGCTTCAATAGAATAAGTAAAACATCCTTTCCACTTCTGATGTTTTCAGTATATAAGTTAAAAATGTCAGAATAAACTTGAAACACAAATCAGCAACATCCCCATTTCCCAGCAGCTTGACAACTTTGTTACGGTTCAGTTTCTCCAAGGACAGTTGCAAGACCAAGATATTGATTCGCACCACTGAACTTTTCTAATTATTACCAATGCAGACCCTCCATTTAATCAGGTCGTTCTCACAGTACGCATTGCTTTCAGTTCAAATTCATCAGACTGATAAATAACAACAGTATGCCTGCATTATAACTCTTTTCACTAAAAATATTTTTTGACAAAGATTAGAAGACTATTATATGCCAAAGTATACTCAATTGACTACAGAAGTTTCTGTCCCCCAAGAATTCTGACTTTCAGTGATGTATACATTCAACACTTTATAAGGTTCGAAAAGGAGTTTCCTCCTTAATAACATTTATCATGACAACTATTTCAGTAGGATGACCCTGTAAAAAAAGCTGGTTAGGAAACTATCAAATTCATTGACGTCTTTTCCTAATACAGCCAGGTTATTTAAGATGTACTCACGGAAGGTGGGAAAGTGGAAGATACTATCTATAATGAAGTTAGGAAAATTCTCTGTTGAATCACCTTTAGTATCTGCAAGAAGAGTTCCATGCAGGGGATATAGAAATGCAAGTACATTAAATTATGTGCTCTTTACACATAGTATTTTATGTAATTCTCATAACTTCCAAATGAGGCAGGTCCTATTATTCTTATTCTTATTCATTGTATGACTAAATCCAAACTTACAAACTTAAGTAATTTGTAACTTGCCCAAGGTTATCTAGGCAGTCTACTGTGATCTGAATTAAAAGATGTTTCTTTTACCACATGATATTATCAATAGATGCAGAAAAGGCTTTTGATAAAATACAACACAATTTTATGTTTAAGACTCTCAACAAAATGGGTATAGAAGGAAAATATCTCAACATGATAAAGGCCATATATGATAAACCATCAGCTAACATCATACTAAATGGCACAAAACTGAAGGCTTTCCCCCTTAAATCAGGAACAAGACAGGGTTGTCCACTCTCTCCACTCTTATTTAATGTGGTACTAGAGGTTCTTGCCACAGCAATCAGACAAGACAAAGAAATAAAAGGCATCCATATAGGAAAAGAAGAAGTAAAGGTATCACTTTTTGCAGATTATATGATCCTATACATCGAAAACCCCAAAGAATCCACAAAAAGACTTCTAGAAAAAATAAGCCAATACAGTAAGGTCGCAGGATACAAAATTAACATACAGAAGTCAATAGCCTTTCTATATGCCAACAATGAAACATTTGAGAATGAACTCAAAAGAATAATCCCCTTCACGATTGCAACAAAAAAAATAAAATACCTAGGAATAAACATAACAAAGAATGTAAAGGACTTATACAATGAAAACTATAAACCATTGTTAAGAGAAATCGAAAAAGACATTATGAGATGGAAGAATATTCCTTGTTCTTGGTTAGGTAGAATAAATATAATCAAGATGGCCATATTACCCAAAGCTATATACAAATTTAATGCAATTCCCATCAAAATTCCAATGACATTTTTTAAAGAAATGGAGCAAAAAATCATCAGATTTATATGGAACTATAAAAAGCCCCGAATAGCCAAAGCAATCCTAAAGAAAAGGAATGAAGCTGGGGGCATTACAATACCTGACTTCAAACTCTATTATAGGGCCACGACAATCAAAACAACATGGTATTGGCAGAAAAATAGACACTCAGACCAATGGAACAGAATAGAAAGCCCAGAAATAAAATCACATATATATAGTCAAATAATTTTTGATAAAGGGGCCAACAACACACAATGGAGAAAAGAAAGCCTCTTCAACAAATGGTGCTGGGAAAACTGGAAAGCCACATGCAAAAGAATGAAGCTGGACTACAGTTTGTCCCCCTGTACTAAAATTAACTCAAAATGGATCAAAGATCTAAACATAAGACCTGAAACAATAAAGTACATAGAAGAAGACATAGGTACCAAACTCATGGACCTGGGCTTTAAAGAGCATTTTATGAATTTGACTCCACAGGCAAGAGAAGTGAAAGCAAAAATTAATGAATGAGACTACATCAGACTAAGAAGTTTTTGTTCAGCAAGAGAAATTGATAACAAGATAAACAGACAGCCAACTAATTGGGAAATGATATTTTTAAACACCTGCTCAGATAAGGGCCTAATATCCAAAATATACAAAGAACTCACAAAACTCAACAACAAACAAACAAACAATCCAATAAAAAAATGGGAAGAGGATATGAACAAACACTTCTCCCAGGAAGAAATACAAATGGCCAACAGATATATGAAAAGATGCTCATCTTCTTTAGTTATTAGAGAAATGCAAATCAAAACTGCAATGAGATACCACCTCACACCAGTTAGATTAGCTATTATTACCAAGACAGGTAATAGCAAATGTTGGAGAGGTTGTGGAGAAAAAGGAACCCTCATCCACTGTTGGTGGGAATGTAAAGTAGTACAACCATTATGGAAGAAAGTATGGTGGTTCCTCAAAAAACTGAAAATAGAACTACCTTATCACCCAGCAATCCCTCTACTGGGTATATACCCCAAAAACTCAGAAACATTGACTTGTAAAGACACATACAGCCCCATGTTCATTGCAGCATTGTTCACAGTGGCCAGAACATGGAAACAACCAAAAAGCCCATCAACAGATGACTGGATAAAGAAGATGTGGCACATATACACCATGGAATACTACTCAGCCATAAGAAATGATGACATCGGATCATTTATAGCAAAATGGTGGGATCTTGACAACATTATACGGAGTGAAATAAGTAAATCAGAAAAAACCAGGAACTGCATTTTTCCATACGTAGATGGGACATAAAAGTGAGACCAAGAGACACTGATAAGAGTGTGGTGGTTACGGGGGGAGGGAGGAGAGGGAGAGGGAAGGGGGAGGGGGAGGGGCACAAAGAGAACTAGATAGAGGGTGACAGGACAATCTGACTTTGGGTGATGGGTATGCAACATAATTGAACTTTAAGATAACCTGGACATGTTATCTTTGAATATATGTATCTTGATTTACTGATGTCACCCCATTAAAAATAAATACAATAAAAAAAAAAAGATGTTTCTTTTTATTAACCACAAAATGATGTTTCCTTTAATACTTGAGAGAGAGAAAGAGACAAGACAGACAGAATAAGAAAGAAATAGAGACAACAACTCAAGAGTGCATTTGAAATACACCTGATAATTTACTTTCATCTGGTGTGATCTAAAGACATTTTGTTTTAGGTTTGAGTAATATATCCAATATTAGTTAAACAACAAATACAAAGACATGAATGACTATAATTATTAATTAACAGCATAATTTATGTTCTAAACGATATTTTTTTCAATGTCTTTAATAACTGCATCCATTAATTTTGCACCTTCCTAATTGTAGTCTTGAATAAGAAAGTGAAGGAAGCATCTGAATATCAAGGGCATACCAGACTACAACGCTTAATCTCACTGCTCTTTGTTTCTCCACTAGACAGCAGAAATCTAACAGATATACACTGATAAGTGAATGTCCATGATATTAAACACAAGCTGCTGGCATTACCTGAAGCCTTCATACCAGATTCTATATCTTATAGTCAAGAGAACTACTGCTTATACTGTCATTTAAACATTACAAATATTATACTTTAAAAAAAAATTTTCTCTTCTGCTCTTGCTTATGAGTAAAAAGGTAAGAACCAGTAATAATCTTGGTAATAATTGTATGTCCAGATAATTTTAAAATATTTTAGTATGCTTTTTATTAAGCAAATAAATTGTCAATATATTTTAAGAAAAAAATGTTAAAAACTTTTTAAAATATATGGCCTTTTATTTAAAATATTTAGAAAAATTAGCTATGTTGAAATTACTGATTCAGAATTATTGTGATTGCCAGATACTATGTATATACTTCATATGATTCTCACAACATTTTGCAAGTATCTATTGTTATTTACACATGAATGAACTGAAGACCAGAGAAAAACTTATTAAAAATCCCCTCATGAGTAAATGACAGAACTTTATTTGTGCCCAGGACTATCAGATTTAAGTGACTGCGAATTATTACTCTCATTTCTTATCAAAGCTGGATTAAGTGAGGTAAATTTGTGGTATGTCTTTTATAATAAAGTCAGTTTATAATTGTATATTAAACTGTAAATCAAACATTTTATTTAAATGAGTTTTCTGTTAGTACTATATTTGAAAAGTATCTTCTTGTTAGTTTTTATATTTCTTAATCATAAAGAATGATTTTAATATCTTATTTAATATGGAATGTATAAAAGAAATTCTTCACCAAGATTCTCCTAGGATCCATACACCATGCTATGGAAATTATTTTGTTAAATAGAAATAGTAAGCAGGGGCTAAAAAATAAGTATATAATTAAAAAACTGAGACTGATCCTAAATACTTGCCATTCATAAATTCATTAATAGACATCAAGTATTATTTCTTTACTAAAAAAGTAATTAAATTTTAATAGTTTATTGTGATTAGTAATTTGTATTTATTTTTTAGAATTAATCATTTCTACAGAACACCCATGTAGTTAGTAAGAAAGACAGAAGAAAATCAAATTTAACTGTCTTGGGCAGGACAATAACTCTTCACAATGATTTATGTCACATTTAATCCAGATTAATCTCAATTTTGATTAAATATAATTGGTGTTTGATTATATTGAAAGATAATGTTTTTGAAGAATTATAGAGAAGTAAACATATATTATGAAGAACTGACCTAACAAGGAAATTTATATTGTAAAATAAATACCTAAGAAAATGAAGTTCAGAAAATAACTAATTTATAGATTAAAGGTATTGTCATCTAAATAGCCATAAATGCCTGACCTGTGGTGGCGCAGTGGATAAAGCGTCGACCTGGAAATGCTGAGGTCGCCGGTTCAAAACCCTGGGCTTGCCCGGTCAAGGCACATATGGGAGTTGATGCTTCCTGCCCTCCCTTCTCTCTCTCCTCTCACTCTCTTCCCCTGCCCCCATTCTAAAATGAATAAATTAAAAAAAAAAAATTAAAAAAAAAAAATAGCCATAAATATTTCTTAAGTTGAAGTGAAAGAATAACAATCTTCAAAATATCAACTGGATTAATCAGATTTAAATTTTTATGGAAATGGGTATTTATGTTAGATATCAATTTAATATAATTACAAATTATGGAATCTTTAGTCAAAAGGAAACCTCATTGTTAGAAAAACAGAAAGTTGTAGACATATAACAATGTTATTTTACTATTAGATTTTGAAAAAAAATAAGAACAGTAGAAATAAAGTCCTATAAAATGTGAACTCAATCAGAAATATAAGCATCAAAAAGTTACATTTTACAAATGATATATATGGTCCTCCTTTGTGCTCCACAACAATATATCATAAAGGGCACATACCTGCTTTCTGAATCATAAATGTGACAGGGCATAGACTTTACTGAATCTCTAGAGAATAATTACCTTCTCAATAGCAAATGTTATGACCTTCAATTCCTAATTATCTAGGGAGAGTTTACATTTGACTCCATACATAAATTCATATCTTCAGAAATTCTCAAGTTACAACAGAAAACTGATTAGGTCTTCAGTCATAACCAAACTATTTTTATCACTTACATATAGCTATTAAAAATAAATATTTACCAGTATGTTCACTATATATTCTTCAAATATTATTTATTCCTTGATAAAATGATAGTATTTACATTCATAATATCTTTTGAAATTCAGATAACAAAGTGATTCAGAGAATAAATTATCTTGTTCATGTATATTTACTTTTATATTTATGAGCTGCACAGAAAGAAAACAAATCAAAGCACCTTTTCTGTCACTTCTATTCTGTAACTTTAAAAAGGGTACTAAGAGCTATGAGACCTCCATTATTGTTATGTTAGAGTTGGCAAAATGGTCATTCATTCTAATTTCACAGAACAACTACCAAATTGATCTCCTTCAGAAGAAAATGGAACCTATATGTATACAAAGCATTTAATCATAATATACTATGGTTAAATAATATATTTAGGCATATTCATGGCATGAGCAAGAAAACAGCATTGGAAAGAGTTTGAACTTTGAAATCGAAATTGGGATGTACACCATGACACTTAATGGTTTTGCAACTTTGGACAAGTGAATTAATTTTCTTGTAATTTAGTTTCTTCCTCTTTAAAATAAGAATGATAAAAGTCTACCTACCACATGGGAAAGTCAAGAGAAAAAATAAACAATGTTATAATACAGTGCCTAATCTAATAAAAGGTAGAGAAAATTTTTTTAACTATATTATTTTTTTTCTATTTTTTTAATTTAGTGAGAAAAGGGGAGGCAGAAAAAGACTCCTGCATGAGCCCGGACTGGGACCCACCCAGCATGCCCATTAGGAGGCGATGCTCTTCCCATCTGGGGCATTGCTCTGTTGCTCAGCAATACAGCTTTTCTAAGGCGGAGGTCATGGAGCCATCCTCAGCATTCAGGGCCAACTCGCTCCAATCAAGACAAGGCTGCAGGAGCAGGAAGGGGGGAAAGAGAGAGAGAGAAAGAAAGAGAAGCAATGGGAGTATGGAGAAGCAGATGGGTGCTTCTCCTGTCTGCTTTGAGCAGGAATCAAACCCGGACATCCACATATTGGGCCAATGCTCTACCACTGAGCGAACTAGCCAGGGCTAAAATTGTATCATTCTGACCACAGTTACCAAAGTCCTTTAAGGATGTGAAATACTTGCCTGGGAGAATATCTTAAAGTCAGATGGATTGAGGTAAAAAGTGCAACCTGAAGGTAAGTCTGCAAGAGAAGGCATAAAAGAAAATGTTGGGAAGAAACTGTTTTGCATAAGACAAGAAGAATCATTTTACTTCCAAGAGGAAAGGATCTAGAAAACAAGAGTATCATAAAGCTGGAGAGAGTGTAAGGGAACAGGTACTGGACATGTATTGTAGTGAAAGAGCATTAAAACAAAAAATAAATTCTGAGAATGTAAATTTTTATGTTACATTTGAAGTATTTAGCTTTGCCAAACTAGGTTTAGACTTTTCCATTACAAAACAAATATTTTGTTATAAATAAGGGGTTTTCCCTTGTGGAAATCAAAGAAAAGACACTGGTAAATGTGCTATAAATAAGCGATTGCATATTTTCAAATAAGTATAAGTAAGCATTAAAAATAAACTATTGGCCCTAGTTGGGTGGCTCAGCAGTAGAGTATAGGCGGCATGTGGATGTCCCGGGTTCCATTCCAGTTCAGGGCACACAGGAGAAATGGCCATCTGCTTCTGCTTCTCCACCTCTCCCCCTTCCACCTTTCTCTCTCTCTCTCTCCCTCCCTTTCTCTCTCTCTCTCTCTCCTCCTCCTCCTCCTCCTCCTCCTCCTCCTCCTCCTCCTCCTCCTCCTCCTCCTCTCTTCCTCTTCCTCCTCCTCCTCCAGCCATGGCTCAAATAGTTTGAGTAGTTGGCCCTGGGCACTGAGGATGGCTCCATGACCTCACCTCAGGTGTTAAAATAGCTCAGTTGCTGAGCAACAGAGAAGCAGCCCCAGATGGGCAGAGCATCACCCAGTAGGGGCTTGCTGGATGGATCCTGGTCAGGGCACATGCAAAAGTCTATCTCTCTGCCTCCCTGCCTCTCACTTAAAATAAATAAATAAATAGATAGATAGATTGATTAATTAATTAATTAAATAAATTATCAGTGCAAATTCACAGAGCATTGAAGAAAGTTTTTAATTTTATTGGATATTGACCTATAATTTCAGCCAGTAATATCCAGAGCACAAGTTTAAGATTCTGGATAATATAAACAGACTGCTTAAGTAGGAGTTGGCTCCTTCTAATATTTTGTGTGCTTGGGCAAGTTGATTAACTTCTTTGTGCCTCACTTTTTTCATTGTAATAATAGCAATTATAGCAGTACCTGACTGATTATGTTGTAAGCATTAAATGTGTTTATACATGTAATGCTTTTAAAACAACGCTTGGCTTTAAATACAGGCTACTGTTATGAAGAAATCTCTAAATTACTTTTCATTAATAGTTATTATTACATTACCATTATTATGTTGTAAAATATAATAAGCATTATAAAGATATTTAAGGTCTCCAAAACAAAGTCTTGACACACTGATAAGCCAAAGGTAGATCAAATGTTTTAAATTGGCTGTATTTAGCTGTATTTCTGAGAGGAAAATGAAATTCAGCATATTCTGTAGAATCTTAAATAAGGTTTTGCTTTTCATAATTTAGCTTCTTAACATGAAATTCATAATTAAGGTGACTGAAAATAAATTAAGGTGACTGATAAAGAAATTATCACAAAAATTCACTGTTGCCACAATATTCTTTTTTTTTTTCTTTTTCTTTTTTTTTTTTTTCTGAAGCTGGAAACAGGGAGAGACAGTCAGACAGACTCCCGCATGCGCCCGACCGGGATCCACCCGGCACGCCCACCATGGGGCGATGCTCTGCCCATCCTGGGCGTCGCCATGTTGCGACCAGAGCCACTCTAGCGCCTGAGGCAGAGGCCACAGAGCCACCCCCAGCGCCCGGGCCATCTTTGCTCCAATGAAGCCTTGGCTGCGGGAGGGGAAGAGAGAGACAGAGAGGAAGGCGCGGCAGAGGGGTGGAGAAGCAAATGGGCGCTTCTCCTGTGTGCCCTGGCTGGGAATCGAACCCAGGTCCTCCGCACGCTAGGCCGATGCTCTACCGCTGAGCCAACCAGCCAGGGCCTGCCACAATATTCTTAATATGTGTATATCATCAAAAAAATTTGTTTAAGTTTTCAAAGAAGGATCTGAGCAGTATTCAGCTTTACTCCATCTCTCTCTTTACTTTGGTTCTTCATTGATTGTTTCTTTATATGTGCCATTACAAGGGCGGTGGCTCCAGCTGAGCTCATGACTCCTTGCTCAAGCCAGTGACCAACCATGGGGTCATGTCTGTGATCCCATGCTCAAGCTGAAAATCCCACACTCAAACTGGTGAGCTTGCACTCAAGTCAGTGACCTAGAAATTTTGAACCTGGGTCCTCAACATCCCAGGCCAAGGTTATATCCACTGAACTACCACCTGGTCAGGCTAAAAGTCAATTTTTAAAGAAAACTAATGATGACAGTTTCAAATGTATTTTAAAATTCCTGTAAATTAAAATTTGTTTAGAGGATTATAATAGATTCACCCTTCTGTTTTTCAAAGATATTTTCCTAAATAAGAAACTCTGTCCAACATGTAATGAAAATTACATTTCTAAATTCCTTATTCTTCTAAAACATTGTTTTTATCAAAAGCAGATACTGTACAATGAAGAGTATTCTGTGTAATTTTTCTACTCGATCACTCTAAGATGGTAGTAAAACGAACAGTCAATCCGCATGATCTTTACATGGTTGCTCTGTATATCAGAATGGATCAGGCCCTGGCCGGTTGGCTCAGCGGTAGAGCGTCGGCCTGGCGTGTGGGGGACCCGGGTTCGATTCCCGACCAGGGCACATAGCAGAAGCGCCCATTTGCTTCTCCACCCCCTCCCCCTCCTTCCTCTCTGTCTCTCTCTTCCCCTCCCGCAGCCAAGGCTCCACTGGAGCAAAGATGGCCCGGGCGCTGGGGATGGCTCCTTGGCCTCTGCCCCAGGCGCTAGAGTGGCTCTGGTTGCGGCAGAGCGACACCCCGCAGGGGCAGAGCATCGCCCCCTGGTGGACAGAGCGTCGCCCCTGGTGGGCATGCCAGGAGGATCCCGGTCGGGCGACACCCCAGAGGGTTAGAGCATCACCCCCTGGTGGGCAGAGCGTTGCCCCTGGTGGGTGTGCCAGGAGGATCCCGGTCGGGCGCATGCGGGAGTCTGTCTGACTGTCTCTCCCCGTTTCCAGCTTCAGAAAAATACAAAAAAAAAAAAAAAAAAAAAAGAATGGATCATATAGATAAACACTACTTTAGTGAGTTTTGTGATTGCAGAGGATTTAACTTTTTAAGCAACCACACTGGGTAGAATAATTTTCAGATTTCACTTCTGGAAATCTCACATGAAAAATTTATCAAACTAATTCTAGCAAAATAAACAGTCCAAAGTTTACACTAAAAGCTAAAACCTGCTCTTTAACAATTGAGTTACTTCTCTTCTTCAAAAGTTCTCTTTGGCATAATGATATGATAATCAATTTGAAAAGTTATTTGTATATAATACTTAACTTTTAAAAAGTTAGTGTTGATTGGTATAAATGCTATGCAATAAAGTTATTTGCATAGCTTTATTGGTAGAAACTGATTTGATGATTTAAGGCAATTCAAGATAGGTTTCAAATAAATTTTACATGTCCTTAAATATGTAAATCAAATTATGGTGTTCTTTATTATGAACAAAAACCTAGAATTCTGTTGAATTATTATAAACTAAGTAATAACAGTCTTGCAAAAGTCCTTGAAACTCAGATTTCTTTCTAAATTATTACTCTTATCTAGTCCTTTCTCATCTTTTTATCTATCTAGTATCCAAGTAGAATTAGTGTTAATTATCTTCTATTAAGCAGAATATTTTTCTAATTTGTCTAAATTAATTAAAATTCTAACTCACAGTTTGCTAGATTTTATGAACTGTGTTCAATTTTTTGTTATCCAAAACAATAAGCATGTTCTTGTTTTATCCTCCCAAATAGTAAATTATATGAAATGATACTTATCCTGAACTTATGTCCTGCCACTTAAGATTTAATATAGACTTTTAGGTTAACATTGTGTCATTCACAGACATACATTGTTAAGCTATTCTAAAACGTGAGCATTTGGCTGAAAATCATTAGTATTTCTTAAAGTTTTTGCTGTGATCTTTAAAGATCATGGAAAACTCCAAATGTTTCCATGAGGGTCCTCATCCCTGAGTTATGTCCTGACCAGGATAATGTAGCAAGTTCATGATGAGTACATGCATGAAACGATTGGCTAGAGGAAGACCAAGGAGAGCAGGGTGATAAAATGACAGATTATGTCTATACTTATACGTATTGCATATCCTATCCTTCATGCTAACACTGGAAGACTGTCAACAAATTTCATAGCTTCTTTCTTTATTTATCCTTCTGTCTTCTCTCTCTTTTTATATAATGATTTTCACTTCCCTTCATTATATGTTTAAATATTGCCTCCTCCATAGATTATTTTGATTAATGGCTAAAGTTCTGAATCAAGATTGCTTGGATATAATCTTTGCTCCATCATTCAAGACAGAGATCTGGGTCAAATACATTACATCATTTTGCATCAAGTTTTTCACATTTAACACTGGGGTAATGGTAGTACTTATCCCAGGATTGCTGTAAAGATTTAAAAAATGCTAAGAATTGTATAATTTCACACATAGATCGGATATAAAACTGAAACTCATGGACATAGATAAAAGTGTAGTGGTTACCAGGGGGAAGGGATGTGGGGAAAGAGGATGTAGGGGAGGGGTTGGGGAAAGGGTGTAAAGAGGGACAAATATGAGGTGATGGAAAATGATTTGACTTTGAGTGATGGGTATACAACATAATTAACAGGTCAAATGCTATAGAAATATTTATCTAAAACCCTTATACTCTTTTTTCTTTTTGTATTCTTCTGAAGTGAGAAGTGGAGAGGCAGAGAGATAGACTCTCACATGAGCCTGACTGGGATCCACCTGGCATGCCCACTAGAGGGTGATGCTCTGCCCATCTGGGCCATTGCTTCATTGCAACCAGAGCCATTCTAGTAGTGCCTGAGTAGGAGGCCATAAAGCCATCTTCAGCACCAGGGCCAACTTTTGCTCCAATGGAACCTTGGCCAAAGGAGGGGAAGAGAGAGAGAGAGAAAGGAAAGAGGGAAGGGTGGAAAAGCAGATGGCACTTCTCCTGTGTGCTCTGGCCAGGAATCAAACCCAGGACATCCACATGCCAGGCCAATGTTCTACCACTGAGCCAACCAGCCAGGGTCAAACCTTTATACTCTTAATGATCAATGTCACTGTTAAATTTAATTTTCTAAATAATTTTTTTAAATAATAAAATAAAATAAATTAGAAAAATTAAAAAGATAAAATGAATTACTGTGTATAAAGAACTTTCAACTAAAGTACTGTGTGTTTGCTATCTTTATTCTTACTATAATTATTGACACTATGTGAGATCTTGCCCAGTTTTGCAGAATTTACTTTGTTTCTTTCAAAATGACTTTGTACATATCTATTATGACATTGTAATAATTTTGCTTGTTAATTTGTGTCGTTTTCTACCTCTACTGTGAATAATGAGTATTACATAATCTTCTGAACGTAGATGACCTTTAAATAATTAATTTTATTTTTAGAAAAAATAATAACTAAAACTAACAAAGGAATAAATGGGGCAGAGCTTTGTAAAGGAGGTAATATTTTGGTCTTGCTTTATAACATAAAGTATATAAGAACCTGAGGTAATTCACAAATACTCAACCTCAGTCATACAGATGCAGAAGGAATCTACTAAATATTGCATCATGCATTGCATGCATCTCGATCATATGGGGGATAGCATTTTTGAAGCTACAAATAGACCATACTAATAGCTACTGATCAAGATCTCCTATAGCGGCATAAGAGTTGATATTTTAACAATCTTTCTAGGTAATTTTAACTCACAGCCAAGCACATAAATTATGTCTCTGCTACATTTTAATCCATTTGGGTAAAGACACTCAGGTTCTTTAGAGAGAAGGTGAGACAGAAGAATCTCTTTAGGTAGTTGAATGAGCTGGGTTATCAACTCTTACTATGGCTATGGTCTTGAAGAATAATTTCAATAAAACTGTATGCTGTGATATATTTTTAGGCAATACTTTATCCCTTAGAGTAATAGAAAATAGTTTCAATTAAATGATAGGGCCCTATTTTTTTGCTTTTACGTTTATCAAGTATTTTTGTATATCTGAAAGTACAAGGAAAATACATTCCATTCTGTGAAGCTGAGCATGGCAGTAAAAAGGGCAAAACAGGTAGTTACTTATCCTTATATTTCCATAAACTTTGTCCTGAGACCACACAAATATGAACTTATCTAACTTTATTGGAGCATCTTTTTTTTTTTCTGCCCTCTAGAGGAAACTACAGAAGGACATGAGAAATCTAAAAGGCAGGGATATGAAACTGAATTAAAATGTGTACACAGTAAAGTCTTGAAAAATAGCTAACTGGTTGTGTAACTTGGTTTTCATTTCTCAATCCAGAGAGTTGTGGGGTTAAGATATCTCTACCATATGTTTGTTTTCACTAAATATTAACACTCATTTATTATAATATAGATATACTGAAATGTTGGGAAGTATAATGTAGCTTCTAGCCTCAAGGAATTGAAAAACTACAAAGAGATGTTGACAACATAAGCAGATATCAAGATGTAGCTCCTATTAAAGGCAAAGTATAAAAACTAAGATAGTCTTAAGAAGAGAGTAGCAAGCTGTCACTGTTGTCCTTATAAGGAAAACTTTTACATAGTAGGTTACATTTCTTTCCACTTAAAAGAATACATTTAATAATAATAGCATGAGTAGAAAATGGAGAACAAAAGGTATCTTGTACATTTCAGCAGAAAATTGTGAGCAAGGTGTAGAAATGGGAAAATGTAAGATGTTCTTGAAGTATATCAACATATAGGGTGGCTGAAATAATAAGTGTCAGTGAAGGTTGAAATGTGAAGAATAAATTGGAAGGTAGCAAGAAGATATCAAACAAAATCATATTTATAAAAAATAGTAAAATGTGAAATTAAAAGCATTTGAAAAATTGTACTATTAGTTTCATGAAGAAGAAGCAAAAAGTGAGTGAGACGTGGAGACAGAAAATACAGTATTTTGAAGAGTAAGGAGAATTACTTATTAAGAATAGAGTAAGGGGGGCCCTGGCTGATTGGCTCAGTGGTAGAGCGTCGGCCTGGCGTGCAGAAGTCCCGGGTTCGATTCCCGGCCAGGGCACACAGGAGAAGCGCCCATTTGTTTCTCCACCCCTCCCCCTCTCCTTCCTCTCTGTCTCTCTTTTCCCCTCCCACAGCCGAGGCTCCATTGGAGCAAAGATGGCCTGGGCGCTGGGGATGGCTCCTTGGCCTCTGCCCCAGGCACTAGAGTGGCTCTGGTCACAACAGAGCGACGCCCCGGAGGGGCAGAGCATTGCACCCTGGTGGGCAGAGCTTCGCCCCTGGTGGGCATGCCGGGTGGATCCCGGTCAGGCGCATGCGGGAGTCTGTCTCACTGTCTCTCCCCATTACCAGCTTCAGAAAAATACAAAAAAAAAAAAAAAAGAATAGAGTAAGGGGTCCACTACTAATTTCATTAATAATAGAAAGCCATTTCCTGTACAGGAAATAACATGATTAAGATTCTGTGTTGAGACACAACATTTGAAACAGTTAAGACCGGGAATAATCTTAAGCAAAACATATTTATGATGGTCAATCTATTAAAGTAAGATTATGGAGAATAAAAAAAAATGAAGACTTTCAATTAAATACAATTTTAAAATACCTATACTAGCACCTACTCATCATTGGTATTTAGCAATAATTTATTCTCATTTGTGTGTTCAATTATACAAGTAAATTATGATTTTATAATTTTAGTATTAATTAGTATAGACTATTTCTCTCTGAAAGGACGTTCGTTCTCTATGCTGTAAAAAAGAAATAAGAAATGAGGACTACTAACAAGTTTGTTTTGGATTCTCCTTTGACTGAATATCTGAACAAGTCACTTTCAGTTTGCCTAGGCCTTTTCTAATACAGTAAGTTTTACTCTTCTAATATTTTAGAGCACTATTTCAGTTAATATATAAAAAGCAATCAAAAGACCTGGCCAAGCAGTGCTGCAGTGGATAGAGCATCAGCCTGGGACACTGAGGACCCAGGGTCAAAACTCCAAGGTTACTGACTTGAGCACAGGCTCATTCGGCTTAAGAATGGGCTCACAAGCTTGAGTGTGGGGTCACTGGCTTGAGCGTGGGGTCACTGGCTTGAGCCCAAGGTCATTGACTCGAGCAAGGGGTCACTGGCTCCACTAGAGCCCCTGGGTCAAGGCACATATGAGAAGCAGTCAATGAACAACTAAGATGCAGCAACTACTAGTTGATGCTTCTCATCTCTCTCCCTTCTTGTGTCTGTCTGTTTCTGTTTTGCTAAAAAAAAAAAAATTAAATAAAATCTAGAGATTTTTGTTATGAAAGGAGTTACTAAGATTCAAGTGACATTATGTGCTATGCAGCTGGGGATTATAACCCAGGATTAAAATATTTTGCTATAATTCAAGTTTTTATTTGCTCAGGATACTTAAAAAATGTTTCCATCCCACGTTGACTTTTCTAATAAAAAATACATTCCTTAATTTTATTAGAATGAAAATTTTCAACCTTGATTACATACATTTTATCTCTTATTTAATGTATTTTTCATGAATTTTTTTTTTTTTTTAATTATGAGGATTAAAATTAGGAAAAGTCCTATCGGCATATAGATTCTTCAGAGTTTTAGGTCCAGTGGTGGGATTTTGCCAGTTCACACCAGTTTGGCAGAACTGATACCTAATTTCTTGTTGAGTTTGGTGAACCAGTTGTTAAAATAGCACTTATAATCAAAGTTATTTCTAAGGTGGGTGCCTGGGGAGTCACCTAATATAGAAATCAAATATTTACATTCCTTACTCTTTTTTTTTCATTGTGTTACATAGATTCTAGTGTCTCCCCCAATGCATCCCCCTACCCCCATTCTCCTCAACTTCTCCCTTACCCTCCTTCCAACAGCTCCCTCCCCCCTCCCCTTCAGGTTTAATTCTATTCCTCAGTTCACATTGTTCATTGGATTCCTCAAATGAGTGAGGTCATATGATATTTTTCTTTCTCTCCCTGGCTTATTTCACTTAACATAACAGTTTCCAGGCCCATCCATGTTGTTGCAAAAGGTAAGATGTAATGTTCATCTGTGCACATTCTAAACGCCCGTAGTAATGTTCATTCTGTCCACAGGTAAAAAAAAAAATTATTCATTTCATAAACTGATTATACCTTTGATCAAATACTACATTTTAATTCTTTTGCACTTGATACTTCAGTAAAGACACATATAATGTAAACAGAAAAAGTGTCAAACAACCAGGGGGTGACAGACTGTCATTAGAATATCTTAAATAATAATTTTATTGTTTTTTCTGAGGTATTGTTTAATATTTTTTCATGACTATATTAAAACCCTTTCTTGTAACATAATCTAGTTTTGTGTCCCTCTTTTATTCTTACTTATGAAATGCATGAAATAATAAACTACCTTATGGTATATCATTTTTTTATATTTAATATGGTAATTAGGTAAGAGAACTGGTTGTAATTACTTGAATCCCACTATTCTCCAGGCCTCAATAAAAAGAACAAAAGTATGTTAGAATATGAGAGATATGTGAATGGTTAAAGAAACTTATATACCTTAGACTTTAAGAGATAAGGTATACATATGCAAAACCAATGTAAATTACAGAATTATAAATCATTTAAAGTGAGTGTGATTTTATAGCTTACTTTAGGATCCATGCTTTCTCTGAGTACTTTATTATATGTGCAGATTTGTTTATAGATTAGCTGTGAACTGGTGGGAATTCAAAACATAGAGAATCAAAGAAGATTTGAATTTGGGTAGTAAATATACAATGCAATATACAGATAATGTATTACTGAATAGAATACTTGAAACCTGTATAATTTTTTTTTCAATTAAATTTAATGGTGTGACAATAAAAATACATAGGTTTCAGGTGAATATATCTATAGCATTCAAACTTTTGATTGTCTTGTGTACCCAACACCCAAAGTCAAATCATTTTCTACCACTGTATATTTGTCCCTCCTTACTCCCTTCACTTCCTTATCCCTGTATAATTTTATTAAGCAATGTCAACCCAATAAACTTAATAAAAATTTTAATAAGTTTCTAAAACTTTTTGAATGCCATGTTTAATTTTGATGCTTTATTCTGAAATGAAATAAAGAAATTCTCTCCAGGAAAAATACAGTATGTCCATAAAGTCATGGTGCACTTTTGACTGGTCACAGGAAAGCAACAAAAGATGATAGAAATGTGAAATCTGCACCAAATAAAAGGAACATCATCCTTCCCAATTTCTGTAGGATGATGTGGCAGCATGTGCGCATGCACAGATGATGACGTAACACCATGTATACAGCGGAGCAGCCCACGGCCATGCCAGTCGAGATGTGGATGGTACAGAGGAAAGTTCAGTGTGTTCTGTGGCTTGCTAAATTAGAATCCATGACCAAAGTGCAATGTGAATATCGGCGTGTTTATAACGAAGCGCCACCGCATAGGAATAACATTACTGGGTGGGATAAGCAGTTGAAGGAAACCGGCAGTTTGGTGGAGAAACCCCATTCTAGTAGGCCATCAGTCAGTGATGAGTCTGTAGAGGCTATACGGGATAGCTACCTAAGGAGCCCTAAAAAATCTGTGCGTGAGCTCACATCGAACTGCACTGAATAGGTATGAAACTGGGAGAGTTTTCCTTTTATTTGGTGCAGATTTCACATTTCTATCGTCTTTATTGCTTTCCTGTGACAGGTCAAAAGTGCCCCATGACTTTACAGACACACTCACACTGTAAAATAATATCAATACCAATTAACTATCAGTAAGACCAAAAAAAATTGATTGGCACATGTTCCAAAATGTTACAAAATGGGAAGTAATTTTACTCAGTTTCCAATTATTAAAAAAGTAGAAGTAAAATGCTTTAATATTATGTTAGACACTTTCGTTCCAGAGTATTTTATTAGGAAGGCTGGATGCTATAGAGATATTTGGAAAGCTGCAAGATCTGTGTTCTTATTTTGGTGTGACATACACTAGTCATATAGCCTTAGGTACGTTACATACAAATAACATATATGTGCACTGAAGTTCATAACTTCCTTTGTGGGGTTGCTGTCAGCGTTAGATAAAATAATTTAGTAAAGTTTCAGTACAGCACATGGCACACAGTAAGTGCTCAAAAATTGTTGTTTTCCTTACTACTTTCTCTCCCACCTTGAAGACCATATTTCATTTCTTGCCTAACTACTTAAAATTAGTTTTTATTTGTGATTTATATGTCTTATAACCTGTAATTGGTTAATGTCCCTCGATTGTACTGAGGAACATAAAATCTGTACCTTTACTATGGAACCCGTTCAGTGAAAACTCAATGAGGTATCCCTCATATCCCCTATTCCCTTTATCAAGCAGCTATTTCCTGGGCACTGTGGTAAATGTTAACAATATTAAAATGGATAGAACATGGTCCCTGTCCTTAAGAATATCAGCCTCTAATAGGAGAAACAGACATTCAAACAAATAATTAAAACATAATGAATAAATGGATCATTTAAATACATGTGAAATTTAACCCCCCTCTTTAATGTTACTGTGTATTCTCTAAACCATGCAAAATATCCATACCAAATTGATTTGCTTATTACCTGAAATGTGTTAGGCTAATGGAATTAAGCAAGCAAACAAACAAACAGTCTCCACAAGAACAAGAAGTTTAATGACCAATAATGAAAGTCAAACAGTTACCAACACAGGCTATCAGTACAGTACTTCTGCGGCACTGAACACCTTCCATCTGTCAGTGGAGATTTAATAACATGACTTATAATGTGGACCTGTGTGTCTTACAGTCTTCATTCCTTTGATGATGCAATCTGATGCATTTCATCTGGAATAATCACTCATAGGCTTCAGTGTGCCCTCCTTTCACTCTTCGTAAAGAGCCTGATGCTGGTACAGTTAAGCAAGGTACTTGCCTTTGAAAACATACACAAAATGAAAAGACTGAAAAACAACAAAGTGTAAAGTACCCAAATTGAATGAAATAAAGCCTATGGTGGAGAAGAGTCATTTAGTGTATTTCATATCATGGAGCCTGGTGATCAGAGTGGGTTTTAGAAAAAAGACAACTTCTCAGTAAAACACTTTTCCTAAAAGGTCTGTATTGAATTCTCCTTCCAGACCTTGTTCGTGGAACTCATGTACCCAATTACGAAGGTTTCCAAAGTGGTTGAGAGAAATCTTACTATACATGAACTTTCAAGTCAAGAAAATTAACCTCCTTAAAAATAACTACCCTATTTCTCACCTAAGAAAAAAGGTAAATAATAAATTGAAATATGGCAATATCACTCACTCTGGTATGCAAATAATTTTGACATAAAGAGAGTATACTCCTAAACTTAATTCCTTTTCCATAATATATGAAATTTTATCACTATGTGTATTAAATTGCCAATAAAAGCAGTCAACTCTGCACTCAGGTCAATGACATAATTTTTAAAATTAATCAATGAATAATTTATTTTTAGTCAAAATTCCTAAAATTCATCCTGGAAACAATGAACGGTTATGCTTATTTTGTTTGTTTTATTTGAATTAAAAAAAAAACTTTAGAAATAAACCACCTTGTAGGCGTTTCAACAAAGTGTTTTAACATTTTCTTTTTACGCCACTTTATTTAGTTGTTCCCATAAATTTCTATTGTTGTGAATTGCTAAATATTATTCTGAAATTAAAATCTGAAAAGGAAATCTGATACATAATTTTTATTCAATAAAAATTTCAGGCCTGACCAGGCGGTGGCGCAGTAGATAGAGCGTCTAACTGGGATGTGGAAGACCCAGGTTCAAGACCCCGAGGTCGCCAGCTTACCAGCTTGGACCCAAGGTCACTACCTCCAGCATGGGTTACTCAGTCTGCTGAAGGCCCGCAGTCAAGGCACATATGAGAAAGCAATCAATGAACAACTAAGGTGTTGCAGCGAAAAACTGATGATTGATGCTTCTCATCTCTCTCCATTCCTGTTTGTCCCTATCTATTATCCCTCTCTCTCTGACTCTCTCTCTGTCTCTGTAAAAAAATAAAATAAATAAAAAATAAGGAGGCCCTGGCCAGTTGGCTCAGTGGTAGAGCGTCAGCCTGGCGTGCGGAAGTCCTGGGTTCGATTCCCGGCAGGGCACACAGGAGAGGCGCCTATCTGCTTCTCCACCCTTCCCCCTCTCCTTCCTCTCTGTCTCTTTATTCCCCTCCCACAGCCGAAGCTCCATTGGAGCAAAAGATGGCCCGGGCGCGGAGGATGGCTCTGTGGCCTCTGCCTCAGGCGCTAGAATGTCTCTGGTTGCAACAGAGCGACGCCCCAGATGGGCAGAGCATCACTCCCTGGTGGGCGTGCCAGGTCGATCCCGGTCGGGCACATGCAGGAGTCTGTCTGACTGCCTCCCCGTTTCCAGTTTCAGAAAAATACAAAAAAAAATAATAATAATAAATAAGGAAATGTATTAAAGGGAAAAAATAATAAAGTGAGAAATAATATTTACTTAAAAATTTCCCAATAGACTATCTTCACTTTGGGTTAGGAGGACACAGAAAAGGGATAAAATTGACTTGTATTCAGTAAACTAAAAAAAAGTCTGATTAAAATCTGACTCTCTCCATAATCCACAAAAATGCTGGATCAAAAGAATTAAGATGAAAATTAAACTATGATAATTTTATAAAATCATTTGCTCTTTAATATGAGAAAACTTATGACTTGAAAATTAGATCGTATTTGTTGCTATAATTATAGAATTATCATGAATATGACTTTCAAAATGAAGTCTTCCCTTGTTTGTTTAACAAAAGGAAAAAAATGAGTCCACAGATTAAGTGAATTACGTCAATTCATACAAAAAATATTCAGATAGACACAGAACCCAAATTTCTAGACACAGATTTTCTCTCTTTACTGTAGTATTAAATAGACTAATTTGGCCTTATTTAATTCTATGTGAGAAATTTAGAAGAGGTATGTGTATTTTTTTCTTTTGAATTCTGAGAATGTGGACCAACTATAAGTTTTCTGTAAAATGTATGAAACAGAGCCACAAATGCTTTTCTCCATACACACTAACTCTGACCAATGGCTACAGGCCATCTAGATGTGTTAAGATTCTAAGATGTGCCTTGGTTAGAACATCAGTAGGCAATATGTGTGTGATCACATCAGGTAGAGAGATATTATATGTCCAATACATTAAATCCCTGAACATTTTTTCTCAAACTGCTAGGGTACCCTGAAACCATCCAAATTAAAAATCACTTTTGTCATCAAATGAAAGAAAATTAAAATAAGAACTAGTCCTTATGTGACTTTTGATTCTATAATAATACTCTCATAGAAATACTGAATCAACTAATGATTAACCAGTATAATGAATTATGTATCTACATGATAACTCTATTTAACATATAATTAAACAATCTTAGAAATGGTTTTGTAGGCCCTGGCTGGTTGGCTCAGTAGTAAAGTATCTGCCTGGTATGTGGATATCCCTGGTTTGATTCCCCGTTAGGGCACACAGGAGAAGCGCCTATCTGCTTCTCTCTATATCTTGTTTCCTCTCCTGCAGCCATGGCTCAATTCCAGCGTCTTGGTCTGGAGCACTGAGGACGGCTCCATGACCTCCCCTTCAGAGGCTAAGAAGAGTTAGGTTGCTGAGCAACAGAGCAATGCCTAGATGAGCAGAGCATAGTAGCCCCCTAGTGGGCTTGCTGAGTGGATCTCGGTTGGGATGCATGTGGGAGTCTCTGCCTCTCTTCCTCTCAAGGAATAAAACGGTTTTGACATATTTAACAGTAATTACATGCTTTATTTTTCCACAAAATTTAAGACTTTAGATAAATAAAGATTTCAAAGGGGACATATATCTAAACTTAATGGATCCTAATATTCTTCTCTTCCCAGACTATCCAAAATTAAACAATTTCATATTACAAACAGTATAGCATATGAGTGGTAAGAAAGCAACCTCTGGAGCTAAACTTGAATTCTATCTCTGTCAGCAAATTGTGAATAAAGACACAGTGATCAGCCTCATTTGATTCCAATTTCTCTACCTGTTCTTGTGATTAATAACAACACCTGCTTGAAAGAGACATTGTGAAGATTTAATAAGGTGGTACAATATGTGGAAAACACTTAGAACAATAATTAGCACATACAAAGCATTCAAAACTAATTAGCTACTGCATAAAGAAGACAAAATTTTTGCTCTGGTGAACTTTTACATTTTGGGCTTATTTTAATTATTATTATTATTATTTTTTATTTCTTTCCAAAGGTTAAAGGAGTATGGGAGGAACAATGATGTGGTTTCTACAGTAAATATTATTATCAATAAAATAATGGTGAATTCATCACGATGTCATCATAGGATATAATTAATGCTGTTATCATGCTTCATATGTTACATATTTAATATTTAAAGCAAATTAAAAATTAAAAATTATACTTTTGAATATTATTTCTTTAAAAACAAGCAATTTCACATGTCTAAGTTGCAGTATAATGAAATGAGGTACCAAAAATTTGATTTGTGATAAGAAAAAAATTAAACTACAAAGCATTAGTAGGCACATACCACAAATGTAATAAACCTTATATATAAATAAATGCTTATATATATTTTATTTTGCTTTCACTATCTGACACAAGTATCATGATGTCAGAGATCAGATCTGCCCTGTTCTTAGTGCTATTTCAAGGGCTCAGTGACATAGTATTGAATAAACATGAGTGGACTGATTTTATTTCCATGTAATAAGAGCTTTCATTTCTCTATTCAATAGTTCTTTATTAAACCTCTGATGGATTTATTAATCTGTTACCATGAACAAATAATTTTATCAATATATTATATATAAAATATAACTATAATAATAATTATTCCTCACATTTTTCAGGTATTTATAGGCAAGACTGTTGTAGTAGAGTAAATGTATTCTTTAATCTCCAAAACAAAGCCTTGAAATATTTCATTTCCATTTGTTTTATGACAAAAATCAAAGTATAGGTTAATTATATTGCCTAAGGTTTCTAAATTTGTAAATGATAAAGCTGAGATTTCAACTCAGTTTCATTCCTGTATTTTCCCCTGCAAAAAGTTGTTGATACAATGAATGGGACCATTAACTGTGCCTGGAGGCAAATTTTTAAATATTACATGTAAATATTCTTATAGCTTCTTAATGAGTTCCCAGGGTATCATGTTATGTTTTCATAACTAAGAAAAAATATTTCTAGAAAGACAAAGATTGCTTTATATTAATATTGTATTTGAGTATTATCATGACATATTACTAAAATAATGTTAATTATACTCATATCAATCATACCATTGTAATAGATAAATGTATTGAGCTATAACTTAAAATAGAATGAAAAGAATAAAAAGTATATAAAATTATGTTTTCATTATTTACTTATTAAACCAATTTTCAATAACATTCTATATCTCCTTATGTAATAATATTTAGAATGATGATTCTTTTGCATTAATCAAGATAAGTCATGTACAGATTATGACTCAAAATGGATTTAAGACTTAAAAGTTAGACTCAAAATCGTAAAAATACTAAAAGAAAATATAGGTAGTATGACCTCAGACATTTTTTAAAACAACATTTTATATACACACACACACACCTAGGCAAGGGAAACAAAAGAAAAAGTAAACAAATGTGACTACATCAAATTAAAAAGTTTTCACATAGCAAAGGAAACCATCAATAAAACGAAAAGACAACACACTGAATGGGAAAACATATTTTGCCAATGATACATCTGATAAGAGGTTAATATCCAAATCTGTAAAGAACTTAAGAAACTCAGCATCAAAAAATCAAACAATACAATTAAAAATGCACAAAGGACCTGACTAGACATTTTTACAAGAAGACATACAGATGGCAAAAAGACATGTGAAAGATGCTCAATGTTGCTAATTTTCAGAGAAATGCAAATTAAAACCACAATGAGATATCACCTCACATTGGTCAGAATGGCTACCATCAATAAGTCAACAAATGATAAGCGTCACCTAAGATGTGAACAAATGAAAATCTTCACTGCACTGTTGGTAAGAATGCAGATTGGGGCAGCCACTATAGAAAGCAGTACCTCAAAAAAATTAGAAATGGAACTGCCTTACAACCCAGCGACTCCACTTCTGAAAATATATCCAAAGACACTCAAAACACGAATTCAAAAGAATACAACCCTATGCTTATCAAAGTATTTACAATAGCCAAGATTTGGAAGCAGCCAAGTTTCCATCAGTAAATGAGTGGATAAAATAGCTGTGGTACATTTACACAATGAAATGCTACTCAATTGTTAAAAAAAAAAGAAAGAAAATCTTACCTTTTATGACATGAATGGACCTGGAAAGTATTATACTAGGTGAAATAAGCCAGTCAGAGGAAAACAAGTACAGTATTATATGATTTCACTTAAATGTGACATCTAATGAACAAAATAAACTAACAAAGTAGAGACAGATTCACAGATACAGAAGATACAGAGAAAAGACTGACAGCTGTCAGAGGGTAGCGGAGTTGGGGGGGGGCTAGATGGATAAAGTGAAGAAATTAAGCAAAACCCCCCACAAACCTCATAGATACAATAACATAATGATTACCAGAAGGAATGGAGGGTGGAAGGAGGTCAAAGACGATAAGGGGGTGGGGTTGGGGGGGGGGGGTAAATGGTGATGGAAGGAAACTTAACTTGGCATAGTGAACACACAATACAATATATACATGATGTATTATAAAATTATACATCTGAAACCTATAAAATTTTATATTGTCACCCCAATGAATTTTCCAAAAATAAAAAGACTCATAAAAAATAAAAGCCTAAATAAAAGGGACTGAAAGGTAAATAAAACACTTTGGGTTTGGGATTACTAATCTCTAATATTAGATTATCTTTATGATTCTATAAGGTCAATCCACTAGGATACCCATCAGAGAATGTAAATTAGGACAGAAATATAGGCAAATTTAATAGTACACCTTTTAAAATAACCCTGAACACCTAGGGGTAGATTCAGTAATTTTAAAAAATACTGAAATGAACTAAACATAGTAAATACTGCTAAGCTTCAAATATAGTTCCAATTCTAGTTGAATTATACATTGGAAGATTCATTGCATAAAAATAAGGTGGGTTTATTTGCAGAATTGAAGTAATACCTGTTGTTAAAAGTTTTTTTTCTGTTTCTTGATTATAGCACAACACACTCCTACCAATCATTCCTCCTACATCAAAAAAATTACAACTAGCCGATGATGGTGTCAAATCTATCTGTACATTAAAATCTCACTAACGTGATTCCAAAAGCCATGCTATATGACTATAAGTGACCACAGTTAAGCAGTACATAATGAAGATTTGGTCAACAATAGACTGCATATATGATAATGTTCCTATAAGTTTATAATGGAGCTAAAAAATTCCTATTCCCTAGAGATGCAGCCATCGTAACATTGTAGTTTAAAGCATTACTCACATGTTTGTGGTGCTGGTGGGGTGCAGAGAAACCTACTGCACTAGCAGTCCTATAAAATTATAGCATGTAAACTATATATAGTACATAATACATAACAATAATAATAAATGACTATGTTACTTGTTTAAGAATAAAAAGATAAATCATACAAATAATGTCAAATGACTTCTACACAAAAAAGCTATACTTTTAGCCAATAAAATATTCTTATAGATGCTGAACACACCCTTACAGATGCTAAAAATTAAAAGGTTACTTTGCCTCCTTAGAGAAATAAGTCTCTTAGATAGGAGGATGGATAGCTTTAACTAGTGTGATAAAAATGGTATTTATTTCATATGGTTATTTCATCTGGAATTTTAAGAATAGTTCATGTGCTTGTTTTCATCACTGAAATCAGAGGCAGTCTGTCAAAGTCATGCCACTATTCTGCTGTCCAAACACTTTTGATACTAGTTATTTTCATAAAAAAATAAGTTATTTTTCTTATAAGATAAAAACAAAACGTCACAGATTGACAATTATAACAATGTAGATGCGTGAAGTGTGTATATTTACTGTATTATACAAACTATAATCACTAACTCTCACATGCTTATATGCATTAAGTATCTCAAATATTACTTATTTATAGTGCTTTTTTATGCCACTTCATATTATTTCTAAAAAATAAGTATATTAATTTCTGTGTGACATGAAGTCTGGATAAATAGCATTGTCCGATTAGTATATAGTTGATCACAGTTTTTAATTTAAATTTGAATTGGAAATAAAATTCTCTTTGTTTTAGGTTAATAGGAGATTTATAGAGAATGCTAGATTTATCCTTTCAGATTTATCTAAGTATAGCATCTTAATCTGATTTTCTAGTACACCATATTTAGTCCCTGATCTCAAGTTAATTCTCCATCTTATTAACAATTTATTTTATTTAGTATTCTTGTTTTGCTTTTGTAACAATTTGTGGAGACAACTTTTCATATATATGTGGGTGAACTTCTTATTTATTAATAATCAAAATAAATATTTCAGGATGCAAGAGAGGATTATTTCATCCAGGCTACTACAAACACCTTAGTATTTTGGCTGTTAATTTGCAAGATGTATACCTTTTAAGCACTTTCTATCTCTAGCATAACATACCTTTTATTAATGTCCAAGATATTAAAATTTTTGATCCAATAGATTTTATATAATATGTGATTCAGGAATTTTCTACTCTACTATATGAATTCATACATACTTTTAACTTATAAAAGTTAATTTTTAACTTTTTTATACATATTTTAACTTTATCTATATAACTATAGATAGATAGATGATAGATAGATAGATAGATAGATAGATAGATAGATAGATAGATAGATAGATAGATAGAAAGATAGATAGAGCAAAACACTGTTTGCTTACATGACTTCTCAGATTGCCAAGTTATCAAGTAGGAATTGAAAATACCCACTTGAATGAGAATGAAAATTCTCATTTTTCACAGTAGTTCTGTTCTATAAAGTTGCTGTAACTACTGGATTAGCAAACACCAACCCAATGTTCCTAGGAGAAATAAAGCATTAGGTTCCTGGGAGCTACTGGTTATAATATTTTGGCCCCCTGATCAATTCATAACTTTTTTTTATTTGTGTTTCTATTTAAAGATGATTTAACATTGAAGGCATTAAAAACCATATTGTCAACATGAGTTAAGTCCTCATTAAAGCACTGGACTAACAAACAGTACTATAACTCAAGCCATAATGAAATTTTCCTAATATAGGTATTTTCTCCCAAAGGACATCGTAACCTTTGTACTGAGGAATACTACCTAGCACTTCACCACTATGCATGGGGGCCATTTTCATAGTGAAATCACAAATGGAAAGCAAAAAGAATGAAAAATGTGGCCCTAAATAGACTGCAAAAATGAAATTTGTTGGCCCTGGCCGGTTGGCTCAGCTGTAGAGCGTCGGCCTGGCGTGCAGGGGACCCGGGTTTGACTCCCAGCCAGGGCACATAGGAGAAGCGCCCATTTGCTTCTCCACCACCACCCCCCTTCCTCTCTGTCTCTCTCTTCCCCTCCCGCAGCCAAGGCTCCATTGGAGCAAAGATGGCCCGGGCGCTGGGGATGGCCCGGGCGCTGGGGATGGCTCCTTGGCCTCTGCCCCAGGCACTAGAGTGGCTCTGGTCGAGGCAGAGCGAAGCCCCGGAGGGGCAGAGCATCGCCCCCTGGGGGGCAGAGCGCCCCCCCACCCCCGTGGGCGTGCAGGGTGAATCCCGGTCGGGCGCATGCGGGAGTCTGTCTGACTGTCTCTCCCCGTTTCCAGCTTCAAAAAATAAAAAAAATTAAATAAATAAATAAATAAAAGAAAAATGACATTTGTTTACAATATGATTACTTATATAAAAGAAGTGACAGGGTTTCATCAGTCTGACCTCACCTGGGAATGTGAGTATTAGTCCATTCAAAATATTTGCTTCTCACCTGACCTGTGGTGGTGCAGTGGGTAAAGCGTTGACCTGGAAATGCCGAGGTCGCTGGTTCAAAACCCTGGGCTTGCCTGGTCAAGGCACATATGGGAGTTGATGCTTCCTGCTCCTCCCCCCTTCTCTCTCTGTCTCTCTCCTCTCTCTCTCTCTCTCTCTCCCTCTCTCTCCTTTCTAAAATGAATAAATAAATAAATAAAAAATTAAAAAAAAAGTTATTTAAAAAAATAAATAAATAAAATAAAATTGTTCAAAATATTTGCTTCTCTGTGTATGTATGGAAGTGACTGTGAAGTGCTCCAATATTGATTTTGGTTTGTAAATATATTACATCAATTTTGCAAATATGGAATCCACAAATAATGAGGATCAACTGTATGTTGTCAGAATTTTCATGCTGGGTATTCCAGTTGAAAATGTTTTCTAACTGATTAGGAAGTGATTAGAACAGATTTTAACTAATGTATTCAGTAAATCAACCATAACATATTATAGCAATATATAGGATTAAAAGACTTATAATGCTTTTTTATTGAAACACTTAAGAGTTCCATCCGGAAAGGAGATTCTTCCATGTCACAAGTATTACTCAACTGTTGAGTCAATGGTACAGTCATAGAACCATTAATAATTTATGAAGCATTGCAGGACATTTTAATGTAATGCTGCATAAGTTTATAAATTAATAATTTAGAAAAAATTTTCAAATAGCCTTCATCTTTTAAATCCTATAATTTTAATATAATATAGAAAAATAATACTATTGGATCAAAGAAAAGAAAATAATGTTTGCTATTCATGTAGAAGATGAAAATTAATTATAAAGATAGAAGAATTACATACAGATATGTTAAACATTTTAACTTGGCATAAAGTTCTCTGCATATACAGTGATGGAATATATTATTGATATTTCACTTAAACAAAATTGCTAAATATATATTCCATTAATCTAATAGCAACTCCTAAATTCTAGACTTCTAATACATGTTTTGAAAACTAAGCTTTTACAGGGGTAGTCAACCTTTTTATAAAAACTGCCCACTTTTGCAGTGCTGGTCAACCAGGTCCCTACAGCCCACTAGTGGCTGTCCTAGCTAAGCAACCAAACTGGCACTTGATCGCCCCATCATGAAAGCTGGATCTCCCACTAGTGGGTGGTAGGGACCAGGTTGACCAGCACTGCAAAAGTGGGCAGTTTTTATAAAAAGATTGACTAAAAGCTAACAATCTCAACATACGTTTCAAAATATTATTGACATTGAACTTATGTTATAAAAACTAAATTATAAATGCAGGTACATTTTAAGTTATGCAAATTAAATATGTTTTAAAACAAAAAGCCAAAATATTAATTACTGAATATCCTACTAACATGGTTACCAGTATTTGTCATAAAGTGCTCCCTTGAGATATGTAAATTCCATTTTTTTTTTGTATGTGTGTGACAACGACAGAGAGAGACAGAGAGAGGAACAGAGAGGGACAGACAGACAGGAAGCGAGAGAGATGAAAAGGATCAATTCTTCATTGTGGCACCTTAATTGTTCATTGATTGCTTTCTCATATGTGCTTTGACTGGGATGGGGGGCTACATCAGATCAAGTGACCCCTTGCTCAAACCAGTGACCTTGGGCTCAAGCTGGTGAACCTTGCTCAAACCAGATGAGCCCACGCTCAAGCTGGCAACCTTGGGTTTTCAAACCTGGAGCATCCGAATCCCAGTCCGATGCTCTATCCATTGCGCCACCACCTGGTCAGGTTGTAAACTCCATTTTTATGTGATGAATTATAGTTATCTCATCATAGAAAGAGTTTTATTTCATTCAATAAAATCAAGTTGGTTTTATCTGTCCATTGCCTGTTAGCAATGACCTAAACTAATGATCCTACTTCCAAGTCTTTTGCTCTCTCTTCTATCAATTATTTTTCTAAAATATAATCTTGACTAGATCATTCTGATGCTTGAAACAATTCACACCCAAGAAAATAAAACCCAAACTATTTCCAGTCTTAAAAATGCCCTTTTGATCACATTGTCTATTTCTTACCTCACTTCTCACTGTCTCCTCTACACTATACCCTAACAATAATTCAGTAACTCTATTTCACCCCAAACAACACTGTTTTTTGTCACCATGCCTTTCATCCTTATCTTAGAATTCATTTTCCTTTAGGCTGCCTAAAGAACTCTTACTTAAAAACCAGCTCAAGCATTGCCTTGTCTATGAATCTTTGTCTGACTGCCTTGAGAAATATGTTGATCATTTTTCACTTTAGAACTCTTCACATCTATTTGTTGTTGCCTTTATCATATAGAAGTAGGTTTCTAGAAGACTTAGAGTATCACTATTTATTAATAATCTTTAGTGTGTATTATTTATTTTATAACTCAAATACTAGCACAATGCTTATCACAGAGTAGATGATCAATAAATGTGTGCAGAATGACGGAATGAAACTATAAAGACCCTTTTCCACTCCACACTCACTGTCAATCTTGTTTAATACAGAATACAACTGTGGTATTATAATCCTTCATTCATTAAAGATTCATTAGTAATAAGAGAAAAATAAGAAATTTTTTTCATTATACATATTTTCAATTCACAATAAAAACATTAAAAGTATTAAGCATTTAATAAAAAGTACATCAAGTATCACCAACTGAACTATCTCAAGCTGTTTTTATTTTAGATTTATATACCATGTACTTTCAAAAGACTTCAAGCATTGTATTAGAGTAGAAATTAAATGCATTCTAATACAGAGAAGCTAACGTATAAATGATGCTTTTATCAGCTGGGCAACCTTCTAAGTACTTTAGCCATATTGATTCATTTAATTCTCATGGTATGAAATGATATAGGTGTTATTTTCTTCATATCCATTACAAACAAATAAAATGAGATACAGAAGTTACCAAAATAAATTAAAAAAAACACTTGTCCAAAATTTTCAAGCTGTGTCTGCAAAGCCAGAATCAAATCTAGTGGTCCCACTCCAGAACTCGGGCTCTTAATCACTACTCAACACCCCTTCTGCCTCAGATGAGAGGAAGATGAGGAAGATATCACTAGACTTTTGTTATGAACTTACAGCTAGACTTGTACATTAAATTACACTCTACATTTCCTTTGACTCATTGCAAATACAAATAATTTTTATTACTGATATCCTATTCTGGACCACGTACTTTACATATTATTGTATAAAACGGTTTTTGTAAAGTAGCATTTTAGTACATGGCTATGTAGTAGTATCTTAATGAATATTATCTGTCAACTAACTGGATAAGAGAGAGAGAGATTGAAAATAGTTTTAGCACCATTTGATTTTTCAAAGAAAAAAAAAGAGCAAATTTAGGTAACTTGTTTACTGTCAAAAGTAAGGAACTACACCAGGATGGAAATTTAGATGTTCCCAAGACAAAATGCCTTATTTGGTGTAAAGGTTACACATTAAACTGAGTTACAGTGAGTGTTATATTTCTGGAGATAATTAAACTCAAATTCCACAAAAGTATTATGTTCTAATGTTCTAATTTTCTATGAAGTATGAAAAAAAGAACACACTTATTAAACACTCTCTCCTATTCAACAATGTTCTGCATCTTTTGTATCAGCTTTATTTTATTTGTTTTGTTTTGGTTTTATTAAGTAAGAGCGGGGAGGCAGGGAGGCAGAGAAAGAGACTCCCACATGCGCCCCAACCAGGATCCACCTGACAGTTCCCCTACAGGGCAAAGCTCTGCCCATTTGTGAACGCTGCTCCATTGCTTCGCACTTATTTCAGCGCCTGAGGCAGGCAGCATGGAGCCATCCTTAGCACCCAGGGTAAACTTGTTCTAATCATTCAACCATTGAAGCCATGGTTGCATAAGGAAAAAAGAGAGAGAGAGAAGGGGAGGGGCAGGGGAGGAATGGAGAAGCACTTGGTCACTTCTCTTGTGTGCCCTGACTGGGAATTGAACCTGAGACTTCCACACACAGGGCCTACGCTCTGTCACTGACCCAACCGGCCCAGGGCCTCTGATGCTTTTATAAGTGCCAGAAATGTTGCAGCAAACAAATTAAATAAAATTCCTCCCCTCATAATCTTGTATTCTACATCCAATAGTAAACAAATATATAAAAATACAGTATGTCAAGTGGTTATAAGCACTAAACAGAAAAACCGAATTGGTAAAGTGACGCTTTGTGAGAAACCCAAAGGAGATTTGGAAGCAAGCCATGTATAGGACTAGGAAACAGTGTTTTAAGATTAAGCAACATGTACAAAGGTCCTAAGGCAGGAGCATGATTAGCTTAGCTATAAAAATGTATAATTCATTAATCATTTTATTCTATATTTTGTCACCATATTTTCTAGAAAGTTTGCTTGGTTGTAACCCCATAATTTATTGGTGTATGTTCAAATTCAATGTGAACTAGAGAACGTATTCACTAATGATACATCTGATAAGGGCTTAATATTCAAAATTTAAAAAGAACTTATAAAACTCAACACCAAAAAAAGAAATAATCCAATTAAGAAATGAGCAAAGAACCGGAACAGACACATCTCCAAAGAGGACATGCAGATGCCCAATAGACATACAGAAAGATGTCCAATGTCACTAATAGAGAAATGCAAATTAAAATTGTAATGAGATAATTACCTCACACTTGTCAGAATTGCTATCATCAAAAAATCAACAACAACAAGTAGTGTTGGCTAAGATATGAAGAAAAGAGAACCCTTGTGCACTATTGGTGGAAATGCAGATTAGTGCAGCCACTGTGGAAAGCAGTATGGAGTTACCTCAAAAAATTACATATGGCACTACCTTATGACCCAGTAATTCCACTCTGAGATTATATCTGAAGAAGCTCAAATCACTAATTCACTAAATCAAAAAATATATCCCTTATGTTCATTGCAGTGTTATTTACAATAGCCAAGACATGGAAACAGCCCAAATGTTCACCAGTAGATGAGTGGATAACAAAACTGTGGTACATTTACACAATGGAATACTATTCAGCCATTAAAAAAAAAAAGGAAAACAATCTTACCTTTTGCTATAGCATGAATGAACCTGGAGAGTACTATGTTAAGTGAAATGGACTAGTCAGAGAAAAACAAACACGGTATGATTTCATTTATATATGGAATCTAATGAACAGAATAAACTAATAAACAAAATTGAAACAGATTCCTCGATACAGAGAACAGACTGACAGATGTCAGAGGGAATGGGGGTTGAGGACTGGCTGAAAAAGGTAAAGAGATTATGCAAAAAAAAGAACTCATAGACAACAGTATGGTGGTATGGTGATTAACAGAGGGAAAGGAGGTAGATGTAGGAGAGGATAAAGGAGGGATAAGTGATGATCGAAGGAGACTTCACTTAGGGTGGTGAACACACACAACATACAGATGACATATTATAGAATTATAAAAATAAATGTGAGGTTGTAATTAGAAGATTTAGGGAGACAGTTGTGTGAGCTGGAATATACGGTAGAAGCTTCTTGAAAGAGAGTGAGGCATGATATGCATTCTAAGAGGTATATAGAGAAAATACAGAGATGTGAATTAAAAAATATGTAAGGGGATATCCCACAGACAATGTGTTGGTATCACTGGTACATAATGTTGAAAAATTAGAATAGAACCAAGATAGTTTATTATTTACATATGGAATAGTATCAAAATCACATTTTCTATTTGAAGGGATATTAAATTCACTTGGTTATCTAAGAGAGAGAAGAAAAATTTTTAAAAAAAAGGAAAATGTGATGAATATTCTAATGAAGGTCCTGCCATCCTAAATAGGTAAAAATATGGCATGAACTCAGTAACTTCACACTTACTAATTGCTACAAAGCTTAAAATCAGTAAGGCATTCTGAGTCTTACTAAAGAAATATGAAACTGAGCTCCTCACCCAAAGAAGTTTACATACTATCACATGAAACACAAGATAGGTAGATTTTTAAAAAGGAGAACAATTAAGGACCAAACTGTTTTTACTGGATTCAGTTCAAACAGGGAGAAAGTGAGAAGAGAGGAGAAATGTAGTTGCAAGCAAAAGATAATGTGTTAAAAAATTTAAATAAAAGAAAAATAATACAACACACTGCCTAAAAAAGACAACCAGTTTTATTTGGGTATCTGATTCCTTTTTATTACAAATGCCCAGTATTTTCTCTACAATATTTGAGAGATCTGTGTTGATATCAGAAATGACAAAACCTTGCTTCATACTACCTGTACTGTTTAATTTTATGTGTCAAGTTGGTTAAGCTATTGTGCCCAGTTGTTTGTTCAAATACCAGGCTAGATTTTTTGTGAAGGTAGTTTTCAGATGTGATTAACATTTAAAACCCTAGACTTTAAGTATAGCAGAGTATTCTCCATAACATAAGTGAGCCTCATCCAATCAGATGAATGCAATTAAGAGCAAAGGTGGAGGTTTCTCAAAGAAGAAAGAATTCTCAAGAATGCGATCTAGTAACCCTTCCTGAGTCTCCAAGGTACTAGTCTGCATTACAAATTTTTGCTTAATCAGACCTCACAATAACATAAAACAATTATTTTTTAAAAAATCAAGCTTGCCCCTCCATTTTTCTTTTCCTTTTCTACTGGATAAATGGATTGATGGATAGATAGATGATAGATAGATAGATGAGAAATAGATATAAAGATGAAGAATAGACATATATATAGAGAGGATATACACATATATCCTATTGATTCTTTTTTTTTCTTTTTTTTTTTTTAAAAGAGACAAAGAGTCAGAGAGAGGGATAGACAGGGACAGACATACAGAAAAAGAGAGATGAGAAGCATCAATCATTAGTTTTTCATTGTGCATTGCAACACCTTAGTTGTTCATTGATTGCTTTCTCATATGTGCCTTGATCACAGACCTTCAGCAGACCGAGTAATTCCTTGCTCGAGCCAGTGACCTTGGGTCCGAAATCATGAGCTTTTGCTCAAACCAGAGGAACCTGTGCTCAAACTGGTGACCTCGGGGTCTCAAACCTGGGTCTTCGGCATCCCAGTCCGACGCTCTATCCACTGTGCTATCTCCTGGTCAGGCTAGCACACTACTTTCAAATTGTAACTAACTACTTTTTTTCTCTAATTAATAAGAAAAAAATTATTTTTAAACCTTAACATCCATCTGCATATTGTGACATTCAGAAAAGAGTACTGATAACTTGTTAGAAACAAATGCCTGTTTAGACATATAGCTGCTATTTTGTTTAATTAGGGACCATAAAACACAAATCCTTACCTTCAAATAATAAATAATCAAATCTAAATGAAATATGGAAAACAAGCCAATGAGTACTATGTACTTCCTTACTTGCCATTGTGACTAAAGACACAACACACATAGCATAAAATATTCTTTAATAATCCCAAAATCCTGTAATACAGTTTTACATAGAGAGCTTCAATAATAGAACAATACATTTAACTGTGAAATTTCCTTCTTTTGTACATTTTTATCGGAACCTTTACAGTGTTAACATGTGCTTTTTTTTGACATAAAAGCCTTAGAGTTTCAGGCACTGAAATATATTCAGAGCAGTATGGAAACCAAGAAGAATGTGATTTTCCCTGCCAGCAGCAATCTGCAATAGGGCCATATCTATACAGACTAAACAGCTCACCCCCACTGGGAAATAGCAACCTCCCTGTTATGGAGATGGCATTATTTTTCAAGATGATCTGCCTCGTGTACTGCTACTCAGCATGC
This sequence comes from Saccopteryx leptura, assembly GCF_036850995.1. Taxonomy (NCBI): domain Eukaryota; kingdom Metazoa; phylum Chordata; class Mammalia; order Chiroptera; family Emballonuridae; genus Saccopteryx; species Saccopteryx leptura. The sequence goes on from NC_089505.1 coordinate 146,453,565, forward strand.
TATCCATAACTCTCCAGATAAATTGAAGGGACTGAAAGATTTATGAACTCATGAATTCTTTTCTTGTAGGGAGGAACCCTAGCCTAATTCACCAGAGGAGTTCTTATGCCTACATTATGATCCTTTGGCACAATAAAAAATATGTGGTAAGAGTAATGGGACATTAAAATTGACTCCTATTTTCTAAAAACTCTCTTGTGAATGTGCACGAGGAAGAGTAGCCTAGGACCATATTAAATCTTGCTAGGTCATACTGCATCTTAAAAGGGGGCATATTATGTATTGCTGGCCACCGTACCTTTTCTTTATCAGTTTCACATTGATATTTTGAAGCAAGGAATTATTTTAAATAAAGGAAGCTTTATTCATTATGTAGATCTCATTCTGCCAATAAATTATTTTTATCATAAAGATCAGATTAGTAATATATTAATAAATCATTGTAAAATTCTTCACAAAATATATATTCTAAAATAACACAAAAATAAAGGAGTAACAAAAATACACACTATTTTCTGTGAAAGATATGTCCTTTTAATAAACATTTTTCTTAGAATATTTACTCAAAACAATTTTCCTTTGCACTAAAAAACAGAGTTCAGGCAAACTTATTAAATTTTTTCCTCAAAAAAAATAATCAGAGAAGACAGTTGTATTTAGAAAAATTTTAGCACATTATTTTGTGTTTTATAGATATCATGGTTTTTGACTACATATAATTAACTTAAAGCACATTTTCTCATTAACTACAATTTATTTAAGTCCTCCCAGATCATCCATTAGTAAATTTTTACATAAAAATATGTGCAATCTAACCTCTTGGTTGTTTGTCTAAGGAAACCAACAAATTAGTTCAAGAATTCTTTTAGCACAAGAATTCTTTTACCACTGTAATCATATGACAAGTTCTCTCAGGATCAAAAATTATTTCAAACATTAGTGTAACAAACTCTAGAGCCATGACTTGGGTTTGATAAACTCAAGTTGGTTGGCAATTTTAGCACATACCTGTAACACATCTGTGATTTCCCTTCTTCCATAAAGTTCTGTTACTTTAAAATAAATTCCTATGAATAGTTAACTCTATGATTTAAATAGTATTAATTACCTTTAAAATAACTGTGAGGAGTGTGTGTCTGCATGTTTGTGCATCTGTGTGTGTATGTGTGTGAGAGAGAAGAGTAAGAGAGAAAGATCAAAAGAGACAGAGAGAGAGAGAGAGAGCATGGATTTAACATTGTGTTTTTTGGGGCACTCCACATTAACCAGGATGAGTGGTCTATGGATGTAACTCCCAAAAGGTAGTATGAAATCTATAGTACAGTGGTCGGGAACCTATGGCTCGCGAGCCAGATGTGGCTCTGTTGATGGCTGCATCTGGCTCGCAGACAAATCTTTAATAAAAAAATAATAACAATTTTAAAGAGCATTTTATGAATTTGACTCCAATGGCAAGAGAAGTGAAGGCTAAAATTAATGAATGGGACTACATCAGACTAAGAAGTTTTTGCTCAGCAAGAGAAACTGATAACAAAATAAACAGAAAGCCAACTAAATGGGAAATGATTTTTTCAAACAACAGCTCAGATAAGGGCCTAATATCCAAAATATACAAAGAACTCATAAAACTCAACAACAAACAAACAAACAACCCAATAAAAAAATGGGAAGAGGATATGAATAGACACTTCTCCCAGGAAGAAATACAAATGGCCAACAGATATATGAAAAGATGCTCATCTTCTTTAGCTATTAGAGAAATGCAAATCAAAACGGCAATGAGATACCACCTTACACCTGTTCGATTAGCTGTTATTAGCAAGTCAGGTAATAGCAAATGTTGGAGAGGCTGTGGAGAAAAAGGAACCCTCATACACTGTTGGTGGGAATGTAAAGTAGTACAACCATTATGGAAGAAAGTATGGTGGTTCCTCAAAAAACTGAAAATAGAACTACCTTATGACCCAGCAATCCCTCTACTGGGTATATATCCCAAAAACTCAGAAACATTGATACGTAAAGACACATGCAGCCCCATGTTTATTGCAGCATTGTTCACAGTGGCCAGGACATGGAAACAACCAAAAAGCCCATCAATAGATGACTGGATAAAGAAGATGTGGCACATATACACTATGGAATACTACTCAGCCATAAGAAATGATGACATCGGAACATTTACAGCAAAATGGTGGGATCTTGATAACATGATACGAAGCGAAATAAGTAAATCAGAAAAAAACAGGAACTGTATTATTCCATACGTAGGTGGGACATAATAGTGAAACTAAGAGACATTGATAAGAGTGTGGTGGTTACGGGGGGGAGGGGGGAATGGGAGAGGGAGAGGGGGTAGGGAGGGGCACAAAGAAAACAAGATAGGTGACAGAGGACAATCTGACTTTGGGTGGTGGGTATGCAACATAATTGAACGACAAGATAACCTGAACTTGTTATCTTTGAATATATGTATCCTGATTTATTGATGTCACCCCATTAAAAAAATAAAATTATTATAAAAAACAAAAAAAAAAAAAAAATAATAACATTAAAAATATATATAAAACATTCTCACGTATTACAATCCATTCATTTCCTACCACTCATGTTCATGGTTGCAGTTGGCTGGAGCCAATCACAACTGTCCTCCGAGATAACACCAAATTTTTATTGGATAATGCATAACATACACGGGTCGTTGTGAGGTCAGGAAGTAAACTTCCCTCCTTTTAATCAAGTAGTCAGCTAGTTAATTGCAGAAATCTTTTGATAAAGAAGATAGCTAATATAAAAAAAGATGAGGAGTATTGTACTTTTCAGCAGGAATGGACAGAGAAATTCGCCTTTGTGGAGAGAGCAGGTTCTGCAGTATGTCTAATATGCAATGATACAGTTGCATCGATGAAACGGTCAAATATAAAGTGGTTTTTTGACACATGCCATACTACATTTGCATCGAAATATCCAGTGGGGGACAGCAGGAAGAAAGCATGTCAAGAGCTACTGTGCAGAGTGCGAGCTAGTCAGCAGCAACTCCGTGTTTGGACCCAACAAAGGTGACTGGAATTCATCTAGCTTTGCTGGTGCTTTAGCAATTGTGAGAAATGAAAAGCCATTCACAGATGGGAGTATGCCAAAACATTCATGACTGATGTTGCCAATGAACTTAAAAACTTTTCGAATAAAGACAAGATAATCAAAAGAATAAAAGGCATGCCTCTTTTGGCAAGAACTGTTCACGATCGTACCATTATGATGGCAAATCAAATTGAGGCAACACAAGTGAAGGACATAAATGCAGCACCATTCTTTTCTCTCTCTTTGGATGAGTCAACAAACGTAAGCCATTTATCCCAGTTCAGCGTGATTGCAAGGTATGCTGTCGGTGACACACTAGTGAGGAAAGTCTTGATGTTTTGCCTCTGAAAGAGACAACAAGAGGGGAGGATTCATTCAAGTCTTTCACTGAGTTCGCCAAAGAAAAAAATCTACCGATGGATAAACTTATTTTGGTGTGTACAGATGGTGCTCTGTGATTGGTGGGGAAAAACAGAGGATTCATAGTGCTTTTTTGTGAACATGAAAAGAGATTCATCCCAAGTTTTCATTGCATCCTACAGCAGGAGGCGCTTTGTGCTCAGATGTGTGGTGAGCAGCTTGGTGAGGTGATGTTGCTGATCATTCTGGTGATCAACTTTATTGTTGCCCGAGCTTTAAATGATCGCCAGTTTAAAACACTGCTGGATGAAGTTGGGAATAATTATCCTGGTCTGCTTCTGCACAGTAATGTGCGTTGGTTGTCAGGAGGGAAGGGGCTCAGCTGTTTTGCGACTTGTCTGAGAGAAATCTGGACTTTTCCTGAAATGAAAAATGTCGAGCATCCTGAATTAGCTAACCCTGAGTGGCTCTTGAAGTTCTACTATCTTGTGGACATGACTGAACATCTGAACCAGTTCAATGTGAAATTGCAAGGCATTGAAAATAGTCTTATCCCTTCAACAAGCAGTGTTTGCATTTGAAAACAAGCTGGAACTCTTCATCACTGACATTGAAACAGGTTGTTTACTATACTTGAAAAAACTGGGAGAGTTTAAAGATGCATTCACAGCAAGTGACCCTGCTCAACATCCTGATCTCCAGCAGCTAGCAGGCTTCACATCTAATCTCCTGCAGTCATTCAAAGCACACTTTGGAGAATTTTGTGAGCACACTCGTCTTTTTAAGTTCATTACCCATCCACACGAATGTGCAGTGGACAGCACCAACCTGAGTTACATCCCCGGTGTCTCTGTCAGAGATTTTGAGCTACAAGTTGCTGACCTGAAGGCCTTAGACATGTGGGTGAATAATTCAGGTCACTGAATAAAGATTTGGAAAGACTTGCACAACATCAAGCAGAGTTGGCGAGCAAACACAAGTGGAGAGAAATGAAAAAACTTCAACCCGCAGAGCAGCTGATTGTCAAAACTTGGAACGTGCTTTCTGTCACACACCACATACTGCAGCATGTGAGTATTGCTGTACTGACAATGTTTGGCTCTAAGTATGCCTGTGAGCAGTCTTTCAAACATCTAAAGAATGTTAAAACCAACCTATGATCACGTTTAACGGATGGAAGTCTCAATGCCTGCATGAAGCTTAACCTCACCACATATCAACCAGACTACAAAGCCATCAGCAAAACCATGCGGCACCAGAAGTCTCATTAATGGCAAGAATGGATTCATCATTGGTTAGCAACAGCATAACAATGTTATTAAAAAGAATTCAGAGATATATTATACTTTAAAAGTGTTGGTCTTACATAAAATGCACACATTTACTTGTATTTAGTGTTAAACATATTGTATGGCTCTCACGGAATTACATTTTAAAATATGTGGCATTCATGGCTCTCTCAGACAAAAAGGTTCCCGACCCCTGCTATAGTATATAGTATATAACCTCATACCATCCAGTTGAGACCTCTGATTATACATTATCACATTAGGGAAAATTAAAATTTTGAGTTTAAAATTCAATTAAATTGCTATGGAACAATAAATTGGTAGTGCCTGCCTAAGACAAGTATACATTTGCAGTTGTTTCATTGTTGGTGTTGTTCTGGTTTGATGTTTTAATCAAATAACTTTTTATTTGTACCTCAGGAATAGTTTGGCAAGCATAAATATTGGGAAAGTTTCATGTAATAGAATGCATTAATTCTTCTAAATCCAAAATGTGAAGATTTTTCAAAGAATCTGAAAATGCATGTACAGAATTTACACTGCATTTGTCAGAACATATTTTTTGTTTAAGGACTTGAACTATAGTACTCCAGTGTCTCATTCATCATCTTTTCCTCGTTGTCAACAAAGAATCTCTAATATTTCCATTATTTATTTATTTATTTATTTATTTATTGATGATTTTATTGATTTTAGAGAGAGAGACAGGAATATCAAGCTGTCCTGGGATCGAACTAGCGACTTCTGCACTTTGGATAATGCTCTAACCAACTGAGTTACTAAGCCAAGACTAATAGCTCCATTTTTCATTCTATCTTTTTTGAAAATATTTATACTTGAAGAATTAAAACGTTCATGCTAGGATTCTTTGGGGACTTCCTAGGAAATCCTTCCATTTTATTAAGGTTGATACCTAAAAGTTTGGGAATAAAAGTCATAAGACTATTATGACAATAAGACTAAAGAGGGATTAAGTAATAAACCAACATTCACCTTCACTTTAATCCATTATTTTTTCTCCCACATCTTGGGACATAGACAAATACAGGCCCTTTTTATACAACTACAGAAGAGAACATGGAGACACAGAAAATTAACCTAGGAAGAAGTCGTATAAGAAAAGTGTTCATAAAAAATAAATAAGTGTTCCTACAGGAACAAATGAAGGATAGAACATCATGTTACCAGTATAAATAAAAATAAAATATCTAAAACATTTCAAATTTATTCCAATTTAAATTTATACAAAAAATAAGATGTAAAATATTAATACATTTGTCTTTTGTTGTAATCAATAGAAATATTTGGATATCAGTTTAATAGCAATAGACTTAACACCATGCATAATGAATGTATACTGAATCCATGATGTTGATATAGAAATTTCAGAAAACTGGGATTTGTCTTGTATATGCTGTTGGGAGAAAAACTGGCAGAGATGCTAATAGAAGCTGAAATGCAAGACTGATTCAACATGAAGTCTATTGCTTTCCTATACGTCAACAACATGACTTCATAAAATGAGCCCCAAAAAACAACTTTTACAATTTCAACTAAAAGCCTGACCTGTGGTGGTGCAGTGGATAAAGCATAGACCTCGAACACTGCGGTCACTGGTTCAAACCCTGAGTTTGCCTGGTCAAGGCATATATAAGAAGCAACTACAATGAGTTGATGCTTCCTGATTTTCTCCTCTCTCTCTCTCTCTCTCTCTAAAAATCAATAAATAAAAATTTAAAAATAAAATAAAATAAAACAATTGCAACAAAAATAAAATAAAATACCTAGGAATAAACTTAACAAATATGTGATGGACCTACATATTGAAAACTACAAAACATTAGGGAAAGAAATTGAAAAAGACACAATGAAATGGAAAAATATTTCATGTATTAGAAGAATCAACATAGTTAAAATTGCCATAATACCAAAAGCATTTTTAAAGAAATAGTACAAAAAAATCACTAGGTTTATATGGAACCATAAGAAAACCAAAATAGCCAAAGCAATCTTGAGAAAAAAGAATGAAGCTGGAAGTATCACAATATCTGACTTCAATTATACTATAGAGCCACAATAATCAAAACAACATGGTACTGGCAGAAAAACAGAAAGACCAATGGAACAGAATTGAGAACTCAGGTATAAAACCACATATATATAGACAAGCAATCTTTGACAAAGGAGCCAAAAACACAAAATGGAGAAAAGAAAGCCTCTTCAAAAAATGGTACTGGAAAAATTCAAAAGGCATATGTAAAAGAATGAAACTTCACTATAATTAGTTCCCTTGCACAAAAATTAATTCAAAATGGATCAAAACTTAAATATATGATCTGAAACAATAAATTATATAGAACAAAACATAGGGACTAAGCTCATGGACCTTGGCTAAAAGAATACAATTTATGAATTTGATGCCAAAGGAAAGGGAAATAAAGGCAAAAATAAATGAATGGGACTATATCAAACTAAAAAGTTTCTGCACAGCAAAAGAAACTTACAACAGAAAAAAATAGGCAGCCAACTAAATGGGAGATGATATTTGCAAACGATAGCCCAAATAAGGGGTTAATAATAAAAATATTCTGCTCACAAAATTAGGGGATACTTTATAGCTTCATATTCATTTTAAAATACCCCTAATTTTTGTGAACAGTATATAAAAAGAACTCATGAAGCTCAGCAACATATAAGCAAAAAATCTAATTAAAAATGGGAGATGACCTGAACTGACACTTCTCCCATGAAGACATACAAGTCTCAACAGATATATGAAAAGATGCTCCTCTTAACTAGCTATTAGAAAAATGCAAATCAAAAATACAACGAGATACCACCACCTGTTAGATTGGTTATTACCAACAAGACAGGTAATAACAAGTGTTGGACAGACTGTGGATTAAAAGCAATCTTCATTCACTAATGGTGGCAATGCAAACTAGCACAACCATTATGGAAGAAAGCATGATGGTGCCTCAAAAAATTAAGAACAGAACTACCATATGACTTAGCAATCCTTCTACTGGGCATCTACCCCAAACACTCAAAAACATTGGTATGTAAAGACACATGTACCCCCATGTTCATCACAGCATTATTCAAAATGGCCAAGACAATGAATCAACCAAAGTATCCTTCAGTAGAGGACTGGATAAAGAATGTACATATGTAGTACATATGTACAATGGAATACTACTCAGCCATAAGAAATGCTGACATATTTCCATTTATGACAATATGGATAGACCTTAAGAATATTATACTGAGTGAAATAAGTAAATCAGAAAAAGCTAAGAACTATACGATTTCACACATAGGTGGGGTATAAAACTGAAACTCATGGTCATAGATAAAAGTGATATGGTGCCCTGGCCGGTTGGCTCAGCGGTAGAGCGTTGGCCTAGCGTGCGGAGGACCCGGGTTCGATTCCCGGCCAGGGCACACAGGAGAAGCGCCCATTTGCTTCTCCACCCCTCCGCCGCACTTTCCTCTCTGTCTCTCTCTTCCCCTCCCGCAGCCAAGGCTCCATGGGAGCAAAGATGGCCCGGGCGCTGGGGATGGCTCTGTGGCCTCTGCCCCAGGTGCTAGAGTGGCTCTGGTCGCAATATGGCGACGCCCAGGATGGGCAGAGCATCGCCCCCTGGTGGGCAGAGCGTCGCCCCATGGTGGGCGTGCCGGGTGGATCCCGGTCGGGCGCATGCGGGAGTCTGTCTGACTGTCTCTCCCCGTTTCCAGCTTCAGAAAAATGAAAAAAAAAAAAAAAAAAAAAAAGTGATATGGTTACCAGGGGATGGGGGGAAGATAATGTAGAAGGACAAATATACAGTGATGGAAAATGATTTGACTTTGGGTGATGCATATACAACATAATCAACAGTTCAAATGCTATAGAAATGTTTACCTGAAACCTAAATACTCTTATTGATCAATATCACCTTGTTAAATTTACTTTTCTAAATAAAATTCAAAATAATCTCTAAATGACAAATTTTTTAATTCAATTATTTTTAAAGATAAAAATTGAAAACTCAAGTGGTTACAAATGAATTTCTCCCAGCCAAACAAACAAATTTCTCAATTAAGAATTAGATGACATCCTCTAACAGAACAAAGACTAATCCAGGTTCTCTTCTAACCAGAATTCTTTACAGACTCCAAGGTTCACCTCAAATCCCGCTTTACTTCTAGGTTTCTATATCACATATACTCCCTTTCTTTCTGGATTTAGCTATCATGTGTTATCTTCATAAAACATTTGCTATTTAGTATACTGTTAAATCTTTCATGGGTATATTTCTAAGTGCTACAATCAGAGATTCTTCTAAAGGACACCATCTTTATAATTTTCCCATAATACCAAGCAGGACTATGTTCATCTAGGAGGCACTCAAGGAATGCTAGCAGCTTAGATTAAATGAATGAAGGAGGAACAATGTTGATTTTCAAGCCATCAAATTAAAGTTCTGAAAGCTTTTGTGTTTTCAAAAATGATACCTTGGCTTCCAATTCATGTATACTTTAAGTAAAAGCATTTTATTCAACATATGTTTCAACAGCTAGTAAAATGTTGACAAATTTTAAATAAAGTGCTGTTTTATTTTTCCCATTAAAATATATTTGTTTTTCTTGCCTGACCGGGCAGTGGCACAGTGGATAGAGCGTTGGACTGGGATGTGGAAGACCCAGGTTCGAGACCCCGAGGTCGCCAGCTTGAGCGAGGGGTTACTCGGTCTGCTGAAGGCCTGTGGTCAAGGCACGTATGAGAAGGCAATCAATGAACAACTAAGGTGTCACAACACGCAATGAAAAACTAATGATTGATGCTTCTCATCTCTCTGTTCCTGTCTGTCTGTCCCTGTCTATCCCTCTCTCTGACTCTCTCTCTGTCTCTGTAAAATAAAATAAAATAAAATAAATAAATTTTAAAATATATTTGTTTTTCTTTAAAAAACTTGATCTCTTTTTTTTTTTAGTAAAATTTCCCAGAAACTTTATAGCCATTCCTATTTTTTCAGCTATCCCTTTGGAAGACTTAGATAGAAGCAGTAAAATGCAGTAAAAAATGTATCTCTATATTGTGAAAGAGACAGAGAGAGACAAAGAGAGGGACAGATAGGGACTGACAGACACAAAACGAGAGAGATGAGAAGCATCAATTCTTTGTTGCAGCCCCTTAGTTGTTCACTGAGTGATTTCTCATATGTGCCTTGACTGAGGGGGCAGCAGCAGACTGAGTGACCCCTGCTCAAGCCAGGGACCTTGGGCTCATGCTGGTAAGCCTTGCTCAAACCAGATGAGCCCATGCATGCTCAAGCTGGGAACCTCAGGGTTTCAAACCGGGGTCCTCCATATCCCATTGTGACACTCCATCTATTGTGCCACTGCCTGATCAGGAGAATATTTTCTATCAACATTTTAATATATGTTTATGTTGTTGTTGGTTTTTTTTATCATTATTCACATTAGGTTTTTTATTCTCTCAACTGCTCAATCTTTCATTATATCTATTCATTCTACTTATGATTCAACACAATTATATAAAAAATAAACCTGTAATTGGGTCAATTTTTACTTAGAAAGTACAGGTAAGTTTAATCGCTCCCCTTATGTACTAATCCAACTGATGCATGTCATTATTAATAGAATTTTATTTATTGTTGAAGTAATTGATTTCACTTACAAATGATTTAAGTAAAATAATAGCATGAACAGTATTTTCATCTAATTAATGAAAACCAATAACTTTATAGTTTCACCAAAATGAAGTGACAGTTTAACAGCTGGTACATAGTAAGTGTTAAACGGATATTTACTGAATGAATCAATGACAGTCCAGAATACAAAAAAAATTTCAGGATACCATCTTAACTTGCTGGATATTAATGTATCATCTGACTCATATATAGTACTTAGAATTTGCTCATTTAATAACATCTACTATGATTTATCAATAATGCATATTAATTTTTTTTAATTAAGTGAGAGGTGTGGAGGCAGAGACAGACTCCCACATGCACCCTGACCATGATCCACCCAGCAAGTGCACTAGTGGGTGATGCTCTGCCCATTTGGGGTGTTACTCCATTGCTCAGCAACCTAGCTATTTTATCTCCTGAGGCAAAGGCCATGGAGCCATCCTCATCACCCAGGGCCAACTTAGCTCAAACCATTTGAGCCATGGCAGCAGAAGAAGAAGAGAGAGAGATGGGGGGGGGGAATGGAGGGGAGAAGTGGACAAGCAGATGTTTGCTTCTCCTCTGTGCCCTAACCGGGAATTGAACCTGGGACTTCCACATGCCAGGCCGTTGCTCTACTGCTGAGCCAACCAGCCAGGGCCAAATACATATTAATTTTAAAACATTAAACTTTCATGAAAAGGTAGTGAATATTTATTAATTTTTTCTCCAAATTAAAAATAATAGCTTAAAATTATACTGGAGAGCAATCTAAAAGTTTATGTTTTGCTTTATCTGGTAATTAACCCCTTTATTAATAAAAATAATAAAAACTTAAAATTAATCATTAGAAAACATATATTTTATAAAATAATGCATAGAATCTGTTTTGTTCACACCTATACTATTACCAAAATATTAAGCCTGAGTAGTTTGCAGTTTAGGTTAACAATTGAGCATGCATTGCACATACTGAATAGATTTTCACCTTTTCAACTGAAGAGTGTTAACCAGATGATAATTAGTATCTGCTAAGTGCCCCTCAGACTAACATGATATCATCAAGAAATATCACAAAAGTGTTGACACAATGTTCATCCAGCTGGAGATTCCAAAGAAGTCTGTTTTCACTGCCATTTACTATAAATTTTAACTCTGCACCAGCTGGCTAGACCCTTTCCTTTACCCTGCTGTCAACAGAAGAGAAGAGAATGTGCTTTTAGTTCGTTTATCTAATTTTTTTAGTTTTAAATTGATTAAGAGGTAGAAATACCCATTTAAAATGAAAATTGAATTATGAATTATAATTACTCTAACCATGCAATTTCATTACTTTATACATATTAAATATATTTGTTTCCTAACCTCTATTCCATTATTGCAGTTCACAGGACAAAAATAATAATGAGCTAAACTTTATGTAAAAACTAGGATATATATTCTATGCATAAAAAATTTTAGTTTTATTCACTGGTTTTAATTATATTTTGTTAATTGATTAAATGAGTAATACAGCTTAACTATAAAATTTGAGTTTATATTAAAGATAAATATAATGAAAATGGAATGCATATAAAATCCATGTATTAGAGTAGTTTTAAGCATATACATTCTAGAATAAATCAACCCTTACTTAAAACCCAACCAAAAATCTGGTTTAATTTCTTTATCTATTTTCTTTAGACAAACAGATAAAAATAGCACCTGATAACATTTCTTAACAAGTTTGAGTAAGTAATGAATGAAAAAAATATATGCATAAGTTGATCTGCCCAGTTCATAGTAAATGGCAAACAATAATGGGCAACTATCATTGGTTTTTATAGAAATATTAATATAAATATTCTGGCTTTGCATTATGTGATCTGAAATATGACAAGATCAAATAAATTGTTTTATGACTAGGCCTAGTCTAGCTAAAATTTGCAGTAGAGAGAGTGTTTTATCTCATATGCTAAAGAGAGAAAGGGTTATTATTTTATTACAGTATATTCCACAGCAACATGGTGCCATTTTCAACATATCAAACCTATTACAGAAAGGGAGCTTATATACAGACAGACTACATCTCATTATATCTTTCTAAAGGGTAAGTATCGTGTCTATTTAATGGACCCCTACAAGAGCACAAACATGAGTCAGCCTAATAAATGCTCTTTGACAATAATGAGGTACAAATATAACTGTTCGTTTTTTTGTAGTTCTCTCATGCAAAATTGCAATGCAGACAAGGTTCATCTTTTGTTATAGTTCATCTCTTTTATTGTTCTCATTCCTCCATTCACAGTAGCAATTTTTTCTCCATAGGATATTTATGTTGATGGATTTGTTTCTTTCTTTTCATTTAAAATAATTCTCTAAAATAATTGGCTATGAAGTGAAGTTAAAACAATAATAATAGCAACAATATCAAAATCTGATCAATTTCTTATACTGTATTATGTATTAAAGTGCTTTATGTAAAGTTCCTCTTTTTATCCTCACAGCAACTATAAGAAGCACTGATTCATTTCTACGTAATAGATAACAAAACCATGTTTTTGATACATTAAGTAAAATACCTTAACACCCAATACCTAGGAAGTAAATTAGTCTACGTTGGTCTGACTTTGAAATATATGAGCTTAAAAATTGTACTGCCCCAAAGAATGTTTATATAAAGAAATTTTTCATCTTTGGTTTAATCAAAAACCAAGATTTGAGTATCTATTTGTAAGTCCAAATGGTATAAAAAATATTTTTGAACAGGAACTTTTTTCTCACCTATTAAATTATATGTCCTATATTAGCAAACATCATGTAATAACTCACTAATACTTACTAACCATTTTTTAAGCACTAGGCACAGTTTTAAGTAATTCCCAAGTTCAATGTAAGTGAACCCTCACAATAACTCTCTATAAACAAGCACTATTTTTCTCACCACTTTATAGATCAGGAAATATGCACAGAGGGTAAGCAATCTTTCCAAAGTCAGACAGACATGCTAGCAAGGTTGTAATTCAAAACTAAGGAGTGTGATTCTAGAGATCACACTATACACTACAATCCTGTTACCCTGTCAAGTAGTCCTCAAACTTGCCCCAGTGAAATCAACTGTAGATGAAATATACATCACTTAAAAAGTTGCTCAAACTGGAAAATAATATTTTTGATGGATTCCAGTTGGAATTCAATGCAAATTCACACTTCATTCATTAGTTCATTATACAGTAAGGAAGCCAAGATCCTTAAAAGCTGGCATCCTTATGTAGATAGAGGGTAAGAGCATTCCTCTCTGATTAGTAAAAGAATGAAAAAAGTAGTCTAGAAGCAAAATATAATTAAAACATTATTCTTGTGGATTTAAAATGATAAATTTTATATATACAATACAAGCTTAAAAATATAATGTTTGACTATTTCAATGTAATTTTCTGAATGATTCAGAAAGATTGTAATTTATGCATATAACTCATAGTATTACTGATATAGTCATAATATTATGGCTTCTGTGTCATACAGTGAGATGTGTTTTAGAAGGATCACAAATAAGTGTCTCATAAAAATATTTGAATATTTTTATCCAAGGAGGAAAGCTCATGTTTTACATTATTGTCAAAAGTAACAAGCTAAAAACTATATGATTTCACACATGGGTGGGATATAAAAATGAGACTCATGGACATAGATAAAAGTGAAGTGGTTACCAGTGGGAAGGGGCTGTGGGGGAGGGGATGGGGAGAGGATAGTAAAGAGGGACAAATATACAGTGACAGAAAATGATTTGACTTTGGGTGATGAGCACACAACATCAACAGTTCAAATGTAGAAATATGTACCTGAAACCTATGTACTCTTACTGATCAATGTCACCCATCACATTTAATTTTTTAAATAAAATTCTTTTAAAAAGTAAACAATGAATATCCACAATTAATATGAACCTAAATAGATGGTTATGGATATATACAACTTTGTAATACCATTTTACATATTTCTATTTGTTGTCCTTTAAGTCTATAACCAACATAAAAACCAGTATTATGATCGTGGCACTTAGTACAATGTATTAAAAATATTCTCAATTTGCTCACGTTTAAAATAAAATTTATTAGGCAAACTTTCTAATGTATGTATTGCTTCCCAAACTGTTATGCAGAACAGTGATGTGAAGAGATATTTCTCAGGGAAAAAAAAAAAAGTCCAAGATAAAACAGTTCTGGTGGAACTGCATATTTGGTCAAATAAATATTTAACATTGTTATGTTAAATACTGAGAAGCCCTGTTAAAACAAACAAACTCTTATTTCTAAAACTTAGTTCTTTCTGTCAATAAAACCTTATTGAGCACCAACTGTGGATCAGATATCACTCTGGCCCTGAAGATAAAGCTGGGTGGAAAATGTGCAAGTCCCCACTTTTACATAACTATAGTGACAGAACAGCAATAACACGACTATCTGAGATAACACATCTGAGGGGAGAACAGGCATGTAGTGTCCAAAGCCAGGCACGATTTTCTGGGACGCCCACCCCAGAGGAGCAGCAGGGCAGGCTCCTGAGCAGGGGCCATTCGAGCAGAGACCTGAATAACAAGAACACTGGTAGACAACTATTTCAATTCCCTACCAGAATGAGTGCACTGTTGTGTGTGAAAATGAGTGTCCATAAAAGGCAAGCTGATGAAGTAGATTGGGAGATGAGGCTATGGACCTTCAGTCCTGGAGCACTGAAAGCTCTCCTGAAGAGTAAGCAAGCTAAAATAATACTTACTTTTTTGTGGCCTGGGAAACAACCAGATGGAACATTCTGGGAGAAGACTGTTATGTTCATTACCATCTTCCATATTAACCTGTTTTATTTTCTCTAGTTGTTTTATTTTCCTAACTTGATAGATCTACCTGCCAGATTATAAACTCCTTGAGAACAGGGAATTTTTCATTTTTGTCCTATGGACCCCAATAACCTAGAGTAATACCCTTATATATTAACTACTCAAGAAACATCAGTTATCTCAATGAATGAATTTCACCTGCAAGTATATTGAGAAAACTGTAAGATATTAGAAGAAACACACATTGGGAAGAAGATTTTGAGGCCAACAGAAGAAACTGCGAGGAAGAAAAAATGTCCTTCATGAACATTCAGAATATGTCAAAAGCTAACAAATTTAGGAGGAAATCCAAGTACAAAAGTATGAAAGAGAGGACAGTATGAAGGCAAATCATTTACAATGAATTAAAAACGAGTCCAAGAAGTGGAAACAAGTGAATGAGATAGTCATCACATGTTCCAATTATCTCTACTTTTCAAAGTATCAAAAAGCTGCCTTGAGTTAAAAGTAGGTGAGCCTCACAAGTTACTAGAGAACAAACAAAATATAGAAAAAGTGCAGTAGAACATGTAAACACTCCTTTAACTAGATAGTCCTGGCCATAAGTTATAGCTCTATTAAAGGAAGGATGAAGAAGGTAGGGAGAGGCCCTGGCTGGTTGGCTCAGCGGTAGAGCGTCGGCCTGGCGTGCGGGGGACCCGGGTTCGATTCCCAGCCAGGGCACATAGGAGAAGCGCCCATTTGCTTCTCCACCCCCCGCCTCCTTCCTCTCTGTCTCTCTCTTCCCCTCCCGCAGCCAAGGCTCCATTGGAGCAGGGATGGCCCGAGCGCTGGGGATGGCTCCTTGGCCTCTGCCCCAGGCGCTAGAGTGGCTCTGGTTGCAGCAGAGCGACGCCTCGGAGGGGCAGAGCATCCCCCCTTGGTGGGCAGAGCGTAGCCCCTGGTGGGTGTGCCTGGTGGATCCCGGTCGGGCACATGCGGGAGTCTGTCTGTCTCTCCCTGTTTCCAGCTTCAGAAAAATACAAAAAAAAAAAAAAAAAAAAAAAAAGAAGGTAGAGAGAAAGAACATGAGAGCCAACTGTGTGCTGAATACTGCTTAGAACACATTCACGTATGTTATTACTAGGACGCACAATAAGTACTGTATAGTAGTAGCCATATCAGTATTTCCATTTTACCAACAATAAAACTGAGTCTCAGGGAATAAGAAGTTAGAATTAGACTAGAAAGGGTTAAAAATGTTCTTCAGTGGTATGAAACAAAAATAAGACTTATAATGGGAAAGCTTTAGATAGCCAAGGAGTAAGACATCAGAAAACTTACTCTCCTCTTGGGGACACCTGTAAAATCCGTAGAAGATGAATATGAAAACACATTAAAGGAGATTGTTAAATGGTATTAAAACTAGTTTTCATTCAATTAGGCTATAAACTATGTAGTATAACTCTTCTACCAGCTAGCAGAAAAAGGCAACCCATCTAATTCCAATGTTTCATTTTATACACTGACTATAATTCAACAATTAAAACTTTATAACATATTACTGATATGTTTGATGAAACTGGAATAAAAGCATCTTTTTAGATTGCTGGATTTTATTGATTTTCCCATCTAGCTTGGAAAATAATGTTGCTTGTACTTTAGGCTGCCTGACCCTTTTCAAAGGAGAATTCTAAATCAGTTTAATTCACTGTTTAAAAGTTAGACCAGAACTATCATTCAAATGATTAAATAGGGTACTTAGAAAACTACAGTAAGCAACTGTGGCTTTTCCTTTCTGTTAAGGACTACAATATACCAAGCCCTAGGAAATACTGTGCCTTAAAAAAAATAAGCATGGGCTTTGGAGACATACTGGCCAAGGACCAAATCCTGGTTATGTTGTTTACAACCTGTATTAAAATTCAGAAAATTATTCATTTTCTATGAATTTGTTTCTCCACATAAAGTAGAAAAATTGAAAGTTGTGAGAATTCAATAAATTAACCAATGTATAATGAATACCTAACTACAAATAATGTTCAAAAGTTGTTTATTTTTCCCTTCTGTCATCAGTAACTTACAACCATTAGAGTTGAAATCATTACAGATGATTTTTTTTCAGAATATAGATAGTTTTAAATATTCACTATTTTCTATTATAGTAAAGGTTTATTAGTATTTATAAATGCTAAGTATTTAACCTCATTTAAAATAATTTAACATGTGTCCTGAAATATATAATGCACCTTCTTGATTTTTTTATTATTCTCAATTTAGCATTAGTTAAAATGTAGATGGTGTTGAATAAATGTTAATAACAGAATAATAAATTTATTATTTGTTTTGATCATCTCTTAATGAGAGACACAGAATAGTAGAAAAGTCATGATGCTTGGGGAAAAAAAAATCTCAGTTTGAATTCTGGGTCAGCCATTTTCTGATCTACCTGGGGTAGATTACTTCCCTTTCCAACCCCACATTTACTTGACTATAAAACTGGGAAAACAATACCGTACTGCCTACTGTTCTGATGGTATGAAATATGTAGTAGGTACTCTGTGGGATTTAACTCTGAATCATGATGTTGATGGTTCTATAAAGACGGTGAACTTAAATCTACCATGCGTTTAGCAAATGTACAAAATTAGAGCAATCATTCATATTTCTTAAGCTTCTACAGTTTATTGTCTAAAGATAAAATGACAATATAGACAGAAAATTCTTGACCATACAGACAGCTTCTGAATAGTACTGCATTCTGCATCACATATAGATGTCATAAGAATCCATAGAGAAATATTCAATCCTGAATAATTATTAGCTACCCCAACTATAGTACACAATTGGCTATTTTTTTTTTTACAAGTATAGTCCTCATTGTGGTTTTAATTTGCATTTCTCTGATGATTAGTGACATTGAGCATTTCTTTTCCTATGTCTGCTGGCCATCTGTATGTCCTCTTTGAAGAAGTGTCTATTCAGGGCCTTTGCCCATTTTTTAAATTGGATTGTTTGAGGGGGGTTGGTGTTGAGTTCTGTAAAATCTTTATAAATTCTGAATATGAACTTTTTGTCAGATGCATCATTGGCAAATACTATATGTTCTCCATTCAATGGGTCATCTTATCATTTTGTTGATGGTTTATTTTGCTATACAAAAATCATTTTAATTTGATGTAGTCCCATTTGTTTTTCTTTTGTTACCCTTGCCCGAAGCGATATATTATTTTTAAAAATATTGCTATGAGAAATATCTGAGATTTTATTGCCTACATTTTCTCCAAGAATTTTCATGGTTTCTGGTCTAATATTTAAATATTTAATACAATTTGAGTTTATTCTTGTATATAGTGTAAAAATGTGGTCTAGTTTTATTTTATTTTTTTGCATGTAATTGTCCAGTTTCCCCAACACCATTTGTTAAATAAACTGTCTTTATCCCATCATAAGTTTTTGTCTCCTTTGCCTAATATTAATTGACTATAAAGGCATGGGTTTATTTCTGGGCTCACTATTCTGTTCCATTAATATATATGTCTGGGGTTTTTTTACCAGCACCATGCTGTTTGGTCACCTTACAAAAGTCAGACGACTATTAGCAAGAAGTCGACAAAAAACAAGGATGCGGAGAAAAGGAAACACTCGTGCACTGTTGTTGGAAATGCAGATTGATGCAGCCAATGTGGAAAGTGGCATGGAGTTACCTCAAAAAATTAAAAATTGAACTTCCTTACGTCCCAGTGATTTCACTTTTAAGAATATATCTGAAGAAGCCTAAATCACTAATTCAAAAGAATCCACTGCAGTTTTATTTACAATAGCCAAGATTTACAAGCAGCCCAAGGGCTTATCAGTAGATGAGTGGATAAAAAAGCTGTGGTACATTAAGAAAATGGAATACTACTTGGCTATAAAAAAAAAAAGAAAATCTTACCTTTTACAACAGCATGATGGACCTGAAGAGTATTATACTAAATGAAATAAGTTAGTCAGAGAAAGATAAATACCATATTTCACTTATATGTGGAATCTAATGAATAGAATAAACTAATAAATAAAATAGAAACAGACTCACAGATACAGAGAACAGACTAACAGCTATCAGAGGGGTGGGGGGGGGTTGCAGGGATGGGCAAAAAAGGTAAAGGGATTAAGGAAAAAAACCTTATAGACACAGAAAATAGTTGACAATAGCATGGTGATTACCAGAGGGAAAGGGCCAGTAGGCAGAGGTAGATGAGGGTATAGAGAGGATAAACAGTGATGAAAGGAGAGTTGACTTGGGGTGGTAAGTATTCAGTACCATATACAGATGATGTATTGTAGAATTGTGCACTTGAACCCTATATAATTTTATTAACCAGCGTCACTCAAATGAACTCAATAAAAATTTGTTAAAAATTCTAGCCCTTTTATTGATATCTTAATGTTGTCACATCTTCCATTCTAAATTCTTTCACAAATGTTCCTCTTTCACCCTCCATCACTGCCATCACATGGTACTTTCTAATCCCTGTATCTTCTCCTGTCTCTTCTGATTTCCTCTGTCCTTAATATTTTTTGTAACCACCCAGTCACAGTCATTTCTAGTAAGTACATCAAATCACCATCAGCCTGTTGAGCATAAAATATATGGTTCCAATGCTAGTATTGAATGCATTGGGTCTGCACCCTAATAACTAAAACCTCTTTTGGTGTGTTTTGGCTTTCAGACTTGGAGTCATTTTACTTGCTTATTGGGTTTAACAACAATACAATTTTTCCATTAAATAAAATCTTTAAGATATAAAATGTCAAGAGTTTAGCTACATTATTTCATGCTATTGCTGCCTTAGCATCCATTTTATGTGGCAAAAAGGCCTGCGGGGCCATGAACTGACATCAGTACCTCCTTCGGTCCAAATCATAGATAACAGCCTAAAGAATCACCAGTAAATTTAAGTTCCTGATATCACTTCCTTAGCAGTCCTTGTTAGTAACCTCTTCTGCCTTCCCTGGTATATCTTCCCATTTTTCCCCCTTTGGATAATTTACCCCCCCCCTACCCACCCACCTACTCACACACACACACACACACACACACACACACACACACACACACAGAGAAACACACAGACATTCTGTATGGTTTGAGTTGATGAATTAAGCTTTGGCTAGTAAACTTTCAAGAACTCCATCCACGGACCTTAACAAAGGCATATATCCCAGGTCCTGCCTCTTTCTATGCCTACATCTTGCCTTGAGCTCCTGGTGTGTGGAGAGGCATGCTGTGTAACTCCTCCAGGACCTGAGTAATAAACTTCTCTATCACACTTTCTCTTGTGGTCTTTTTTTGAGCCAAGGTTCACCAGTTGACACCCCAGGGTACTACTATCAAATATTATTTTAACCAAATCACAAACACACACACACACACACACACACACACATATATATAGTCAACAAATATATATATATATATAGTCAACAAATATTGTATAACAGTTTCACATATAATTGGCATAGTGAGTTAAATGAGAAAATATGTTCATGTCAGTAATTAAAGAATACCATCAAATTTCAGATTGATATCAGGAAAAGAAGCACAAAATTATCTGCTAATATAAATTAAGTGCTTACTAGGTAGCAGGTGTTAGCATTTTCCAAGAATTATCTCATGTAGCATTTGTGTCATTTTGCTAAGGAGGTGCTAAGTGGGGTAAGGCATTATTTGTTCAAGTAATATAAGCAATAAATAAGAAATAGAAACTCAAGCTCTCATCACTCCTATTTTGGATACCTCAAAACATAACTTTTTTAAAAAATTTATTGATTGATTTTAGCTAAGAGGGTGGAGAGAGAGAGACAGGAATGTCAATCGCTTCCTATATGTGCTTTGACAGGGGATCGAACCGACAACCCCTGCACATGGGACCGATACTCCAACCATCTGAGCCATCCAATCAGGGCGCATGATGGGTCTTTCAATGTAACTACACAATTACAATAAAAGATAAACTGTGCAAAAGCAAAAGTAAATCTTTATATCTATTTTATATTAATGATGTATGAGCAAAAAAATGATCAATGACGTATTCCCAAGAAGACAAACGGGCAACTATTCAAAGATTTATATATAATTTCCTTTTATGATGTATTATAGAACATTGGTCCCTGACCCTGCTGCAGGTGATGGTACAGAGCTACTACCTTTTAAAATAAACATAAATGAAGTAGTAACCTGAAAGGTAGACATATACGTAAGTAAAAAAATACAATTTTAAAACTTCAATTAATACAGTGTATATCACTTCATCATAGGAAGGATGTAAGTTTAACATTATTCCAATTATTGAATTAATTACATATTTAAGCTGATATCCATTCTTTATTATTATAATTCTTCCATATAGTACAATTTATGGGCTTAATCTTGTCATCCCATTAATCTAAAATTTTAGGTGATTTTATTAGAAATCACTCATATAGCATAACATACTTTCACCTCTTCCTTCCTCCATCTTTCCCTTCCTCTCTCTTGTCTTTTATTCTTACACTAAACAGGTTTGGGTTTGGAGCACTAATAATGTGTCAAGCAATATGTTAAGCAGTAGAAATGCCATTTTCTATTCAGGTGATCAATTATCAAGACATTTATTTGAAAATAGGGTTACTCACAAATCAAGTATATCTAAGTCTGTTCTTCTATAAGAAATATATCTATAATATTAGAAAAACATTATGATCCCTTTGATTTATTCACTTAATATACCAATACAATAGTATATAATGTTACTGGAGAGAATATACAAGCAATACTCTCTTGCCTTCTGATTACAGCTCTTATGTTCACAATATCTCCTAAATCCTTTTAATATCTCTAAATTTAATTTAGTTCCATAAGAGGTAAGGATTTTCTGAAGACAACAGAACACACTTTTTCCCCATGGCCCTTTAAATCAGCCAAAACCTTTCAATACTTTATGGCAGGAGCTATAGCTTTAAAGAAACCCTATTTTGTAGCATGAGCATGGGCACTGGACTTGTGTCCTAATGACTTAGTGAAATATAGTACAGAATAATTTAGTTCTGGACTGAAAAGGGTTATAAACATCTCCCTTATATTGAACAAATTACCAGCTATCTGGAAAGTATAATATATTGGCTTCTGTTCAAAAGAGTAACACTTAATGTTGGCAACACTGCCAGATTCCTGCTTTCTTATATTCTCCTTTTCCTAGAGAAAGTGATTAAAAGACGAGTTCCCATGCCAGCTGAATGTTTAAGAGCATCAAAGATCCTCTCTCAGGATTCAGAACTTAATATGACTTAGAAACCAACCACTATGCAAATAGGTAACCTCCCCAACATTATAATAAATCAATACCATATGACCACATTAAAATTCTATCAGCTCTTATCAATACCCTGTAGTTTGTAAAGTACTGTTGACCTAACTCTGGAAGACTTTTGAAAAGATACAAAAGTTCTGTTCTGGTTTAGGGTGTGTAGCTACTTTCACAATTGAGAGTTATTCATCCATAGCAAATAGCCAATTCTCTCTACCTCTTTACTTTTTTATTGATTTTATTTAAATGAAACCTTAAGAGAAAGGAAGAGGAGGCTCCAGGAGTTGAGGCAGAAACAGAAAATAAAATTGCTATTTTGAACTGTTTCTGTTATCTGCTGATTATAATTGCAAATAATAGTATCCTTCTGATATAATTTAAAATATTAGGTCTTAAAATTACAACTACATTCAAAATATTACAATAAGTATAATCACTTCATTTCAAGCTTTTTCTTCTGAAACCCATGGTAAGAAATACATCTAAAATCTTGACATAACACAAGCACACAATCAAGTGTAATCAAACAATGCTTTACTTACCTTTATTATGTATAGTGCCTTCTACTCTACTTTAATACACTTTATTTAAATAAAAAATACCTTTAGTATCCAGTACTTTTTCTTCAAGAAACACTATAGATTGTATCCTGCAATTTAAAGACACTGAACGATTTCCATGTGCCTTAACTCATTAGGAATTTTTCAAGATTTACTTAAGGCAGAAACTATTCATATATAGAGTTAATAAAAAGTAGTATTTAATAACTATAAGCATACAGTTATAAGACAATATGAAACTTATAACTGTTAAAACCAGAAACAATTAATGAACTACAGAACAAATACATTATTCTTTCATTTAAACTTCCATGGATTAATTAAAAAATAGTGGATGTTAGCCTGACATATGCAAAATTACCTGCTATGACCCTAGGGATAGAAGAACAACAGTTGTAGAGCTTACAAACCCAGATGTTCTGTCAATCAAAATTAATATAGCAAAGAACAGAAAGTACATTTTAACAAAAGATCAAAAACTAGTACTATTACTAAGTTCTTCAATATTTTGTAAATTAACCACAATTTTAGATATGGTGAACTAATTAAAATCTAATCTGATAATGATTATAACTGTGTAGAAAAATCTTAGATTGACTCCAGTAATATGGAAAGTTCATGTTTCCACTGATGAATTTGAAACACACAAAACACCAGATAAAAGAGAATATGACCCAATTTAAAATTTCTTTTACAAAGGACAGAATGCAGGTAATATTAGGCTCCTAGGGGAAAACAGAACAGTAAATTTTATTTTCTCATACATATACAGTGTCAATCATAATCTGTAATGGAGCAACAAAACTTTGAGAAGGACAGAATGGCAGAGATCAATAAGCAACTGCCCGCCCAATTCAGAAATCCTCTCTTGAGCATCTTTGAAGGAGGGTTGTTTCATTAATGATTTTAAATTAACATTCTTTTTCCATGAAAGTGTGGAGAAATGGAACAAAAGTATAACTTTATAATGACTGCTTTTTTATATTGGAGCCAAACATCTAAACAAATATCTTTCAGAAAGTATTTTGAAGAATATAGGGGGAAGGTTACCACATCACCTAACAGTCAGTTTAGAAAGAGAGAAATAATAATAATAATAAACCATAGTACCCACTATTGAAGATTCCCTTAGCTATTCTATGTAAGTTATGTGATGTCCATATCTTAATTTATGCTAATTTGAACAGGATATGGTAGAAAAGTGATATGATCCATAATCAAAAGATTCAAATGGCTTGAGTGACTAATTTCTACAGTGGTCAAATACTTTAATACTTGAAACATAAACATTTCTATGGTCACATATTTCATATGAAACTAAAAACTCCTCAGGTACTAAGCTATATAAAAAATCTTTAATTTCTATTGATTTAAATAGGAAACACTGTACAAATTATCTCATCACTTTGATCACATATTTATAGAGTGTAGCCCTAGTTCTCTTTTGTTCAGTCAAAACACATAAAAAAGATACAGTATTATTGTCTTGACAATATATATATATATATATCTATCAACATCATTTTCCCTTCTGTAAAAACATGTTTTTATTGAAATTAGGTATTAAATTGTAAATTTAAGTAAATTTTTATGAATAGTTTTAATTCTCATCATAATCTGGGTGTGGGGAGAAAAAATTGCCTTTCTTGTTTGTAATATACCCCAATGTTGCAATCCACTGCTAACAAGCAACATTATGGTGCCATATGCAAAGTAGTAATTTAATCAAATATAATTAAAATCACTGAAACTATTACTTTTCACTTTGTATTAATCAGGGTTCTATGAGCAAAACTTAAAACATTCTGGATTTTTAAAACAGAGGGAATTTAATGGAGGGAACTGATTACAAAGGGATAGAAAAGCTGAGAAGCTGAACCCAGCAGTTACAGCAGCAGGAAACCATTACTGCTCCTAACATGAAACAACAAATGCATAAGGAATAAACAGAAGCCCAAGACCCAGATCTGGGGTGGAAGATGAAACAGAGATTCCAGTAGGCGATGGAGACATTGCTGGACATTGCCCAAAGCAATAAAGCAGGAGAAAATCAAACACCCTGGCCTCCCACTCATATGGCCTCCATTCTCCCCAAACTACCTATTATTGGCCAACCACAGCCAGAAGACATGGCTGACTGGGAATTGCAGCTGGGGGATTAGCTCTACCATCTATCTATAATAACACAGATCAACAGAAGACTAAAGGTTGAATCTGGTCAATCAGGCCCAGAACTGTCACATACAGGATTTGAATATTTCTGTAAAGACTTCAGAAGTCAGGTATTACAAAATTAACTTAGTTTATGAAGCTATTTAATGGCAATGCTAATTTATTTCAAATAAGTACTTCATTAACATGGTTGTTCAAAGATTTGTATAACCACCATGGGCTTAACAATTCTTCTGAAATACAAACATTGAGCAAAAATAAATTTACTTATAAACTAAAAAAATACCTCCCTGGCCGTTTGGTTCAGTGGTAGAGCGTCGGCCTGGTGTGCAGGAGTCCTGAGTTTGATTCCTGGCCAGGGCACACAGGAGAAGCGCACATCTGCTTCTCCACCCCTTCCCCTCTCCTTCCTCTCTGTCTCTCTCTTTCCCTTCCACAGCCAAGGCTCCATTGGAGCAAAGTTGGCCCGGGCACTGAGGATGGCTCTATGGCCTCTGTCTCAGGTGCTAGAATGGCTCTGGTTGCAACAGAGCAACGCCCCAGATGGGCAGAGCATCGCCCCCTGGTGGGCATGCCAGGTGGATCCCGGTTGGACGCATGCGGGCGTCTGACTGCCTCCCCTTTTCCAACTTCAGAAAAAAATACAAAAAAACCCCCAAAACCCAAAAATACTACTGTCCTTTAATATAATAAATGATTGTATATTAATATACCAAGTTATAAGTGATGCTAATGAAACAGCTCAGAAAATCCACTACAGGTAGTATTGTAGCATTTTATTCCATATGCTGAAACACATTTTTTAAAATTGAGTATGCATGATAATCTATTACTCCTTCTTCTTTTAAAATAGGAAATAAAAATTTAGAATGTTAAATGTTTTTGTTCAAAAACACTATTTAATAAACACATAAGCTTTTAAATAATGCCTTAATGTTCAAAATTAAAAATACAGGTATCTATATACTTGAACAATGTACCTGGTATATGTGATGCATCAATATGTAGGAATGACTCAATAGATATATGAGACTCTTCAATGATATTCCAAAAGTATAGCATAATTGATTTCTATTGCTATTGGTAATTCTCTATCTCATACATAAATCATTTACTGTCTTGTATCCAAACTAAACTAGTTAATGTAGTCTAATCAAAAGGTGAATGTATTGAACAAATAGGCTGAGAAGTAATAAATACTGGTCATATTTATTTATAAATCCACTTGAAACAAGTTTTTTGTCTTCAAAGGAAATATCTTCTGTGGAAATGTGATCTATGTTTTAAGCTTTAAGCAAAGGTTTTCCTCCTTATTACAAAGCATATTAGGATCTCATATAAGTTCCATTCAAATCTACTTCATTAAAATGACAGTTGTGTTCAACTTTGCTAAGGTAAAAAATACATATTTGAGAAAAGAATCTCTCTTCTTTCCTTTAATTAAAGCATGACAACAGAGAATAGGGTAGTTTGAATTCACGTCAGGAAGGTGGCCTAAAATATATAAAAATCATATAGAAGAGTTGAAGTAAAAACAGATGGAAAGAATAAGCTTAAAAATAGCATGAGTTTTTAAAAATGTTCAGAAACTGGGAAGATGTTAATGAGGATGTTCCTTGTATTGTTTCCAAAGAATATTAAGCATTTTGGACATGTTAACATAACTGTGTTTGTTGACAAGGTAAGAATAAAACTATTGATTGACATTAAAGTAACTGAAAAACCATATTTAAAAATCATCCAAAAGTCATGTATTGATAGAGCTGAGTTACATTCTTCTTGATTTTCCATGTCCACAAGTATGATCAATGTGGTTCCAGCATCTCCTGTTCTCTGCTGTGTCACCCCATGAAACATTAACTAATATCTTCTATGTACTGCAAAATGCAATTTGAAGACTAGATAAAAAGTTCATTCTTCCATATACAGTTTAACAAGTTTTGTTAAGTATAAAATATTAATCGTGTTAAATGTAGTTGAATCAGTACTTCCTAATAAATTAATGAGTGTTAGCTTGTAGCAAATTACAATGAACTCTATACATCCATGCATTTATTTGAATCCAAAGTTTAAGTAAGGGAGATACCAAACGGTAATTTATTGAGTAGATGCAGCATTAAATACTTTATTAAGAAGGTCCAAATACCTCAAGTGAATCCTTTAGAGATTTATCAATGAATAACATTATGAAAAGAATAGGAGATCTGACATTTAATATAACCTCAAAAGACAAACATAAAATGGTAAGACTGTTGAAATTATTAAATGAAATTTCATGGTAAGTCCTCTAAGCTAAACAGAGAAGATGGTTTATAAATGATAGACATAGTTAGTAGATCACACAGTGAATTTCCCTTTTGTATTGTAACATCAGTTAAGGGAAGTTTTTTTTTTCTTGAATCTTTTCTTTAAAACAGAAATTGTGGCATTTATAAGATAAAAAACGTATCAATTGACCTTTAAACTTCTGTTTCATTAATGTAACCACAAGCAACAGAGTCACTGACTGACATGCTTGCACTTTTGGGCCTTTAGCACTTACAGTTATTTGACAACGGTTATGCCACTATTTGCTTTTTATGAGAGACACTTTGAGGAATGTGTTAGATAAAAAATAGAGTATAATATGTAACACTTAATAAATGATATAATGTAATTGAGTAAAATATTCTCTTAAAGCACAGATTTCTGCACTTTAATGGAGAGGTATGTGTTTGAGGGTAAATTTTGTTTAATTGGTTTTGTTTTCTAATGAGTTAGAGAATAACATCAAATACAATTCTAAATACCCAAAGCCAAAACATAAAATATAACTCTGTGACGTGATGAAAAATATGTCACTTGGCTTACACTCAATCAGTCTTTAAGTTCTTTCTATACTGGTCTATACAGAGTCAACACTAGTTGCAGGAAAGGAGTTAAGAAAAATAACCGAGACTTTCTTGTACATATATATGTTAAAATAGTTAAAAAAAAAAAAAAAACAACCCATGGACAATGTAAAAAGGTAAAAATGTGATACTCCCTTGAGAATTCTAGAATTACTATAAGCAAATTACTTTGGGTAAAAAGTAATGCAGATCAGATTTCGGTTGCATAGGACAAAAAAAATGATTCTTTTTTTGTTAAAAAATAAACACTGTAATTGATTAGAAATGTCACTTAAAAGAACAGTGAGTCTATTTTGTTTAATTTTTTTAATAAGTTATTACAAATTTCCTAAAATATTACAAAACTCAGAATATAGGGGGAAAATGGATAAGGTCTTGTGCATATAAGTAAACAAGAACTGCACCAAACCAACAACACTGGAAAGATACTGTCCTCATTAGTCAGAGAAGCTTTAGTATTAGAAGCAATAAGTGAACTAACCATAGGTCTCCTAGAAGCAAAATGTGGGTTCAGCTATTTTAATTAGCCATAGTATTTATAAGATTGTCCATTAGAAACAAAATGCCGAGGTATATTATCAAAAGACAAGCAAATCCTTTAGGTTGAAAATATTAATGCTCATTACAAATAAGCAATGTGCTGTTATAAACATATAGATTGCAGGTCCCATGATATGTGTTTGCAGCCTCTGAGAATAGTGTTTCATCTTTCCCACTATTGTTCAAACTTTAAAAACAAGCAATATAAAGAAGATAAATACAGGCTTAACTTATATCCTCTATGTGACAAAGAGTTCACCACTTTTACCAACAATAAAAAGGTATTTTACTAAGTTATAAAAATTTATTCATACATGTATAATTTGTGTACACCAAGTGGCATTTTATGTATACAGCAAAGACAAGATATATTATTAAAACATATTAGTGCATATTAAATAGTACAGTAGTATCCCCACAAATTTGAACTCATTAGCATGTTTCAAAAGGTATAAGTCATATACCACACCCAGATCCCAGATCATTAAATTTAAAATATGTTAAATGATCCAAACTGAAACATATTCCACTCTTTCACCTTAGACATGCCATGTATTTTGATTTTGTGCAATCCACACTTATAAGCCAACTACCACCCAGTGGAGAGAAAGAAGATCTTTCAGGGAGATTTGAGTTGTACGTCAGGTGGGGGTGTCAAGGGGAGAAGGGAGGGTGATGGGAAATGATGGAATAAGGGCGTTTAGCCTTGTTTAGATCTAAGCACTACTGCTGATCAATTTATGTTTTCACAGGAGAGAAAATGTTTCCAGAATCTCATTCTGTAGTGTTGCTTGGGGATAACAACAGGCTATGGATGGATATTCATCATTAACAAAACATTTCAATGCTCAAGCTTAGGGGACAGAGGGAAGAAGGGAGATTGAGGAAATGAAGTAAAACTGAAGAATGAAGAAGGAAGGGAGGAAGAAAGAAAGGAAATAGAGAAAACAGAGGAGAGAGAGATGGTGCACACATGTGTGAGTGACATTGTGTGGAACAGTGAAGAAGTGTGTGCCTTTTAAACAGTAAAAGACAATTTGAATGTGAAAGTGGTTGTTAGAGCATGGAAGAGCCAATGTGTGTGAGGATATAAAACAAGAGAGTATGTGAAGGAGAGTGTTTAAGAAAAGGGATTTGTGAGGGTGAGAAAATGGTACAAGAGGGCGTTAGAGGGAACATGCATGTGTATACGACAGGGATAGGCATGGAGATGGGAAATGGGACTCAAAAAATGGGGGGATGACAAGATCACAAAATAGGAACAATAATGAGGAACAAAAATGGGGAATGACGTAAGGTGAAGGGTGAAGGAAAGGGGGTTAAATAAGAGAATCAAAAACTAGAGGGTTGATGATTTAAAAAAGAGAAAATTGAGGATAAAAGAGAAAAAGAAGGAAAGAATGGAGAGAAAATGGAAAGGAAAGAAAAGAGGCAATGGGTAGAAAAAAGTGTGAGAAGGGAGTGTGAAAAATGGAAAAAGAAAGAGAAGGGAGAAAAGGGAAAAAGCGGTACCAGAGAAAAAAGAAAGCTGAAGAGGGAGAAATTGAGCATAAGTGTCCAACTGAGAGGGAAAATAAATGGGAACAGGAAGAGAGCAGTTTGAAAAAGTCTCTTAGACTAGAGTAAAACAGAAACAAACCTGATAAACTTGTCAGACTCTCCAAGAGTATACCCCATGACAGTAAAACATAGACCTTGTGAATTGAGTTTCAAAGTGCCACCTGCCCCTCCTAAACCGCACACTTCACTCATCCCGAGGCTACTTGGCGTTCGGACAAGTGCTTTAGCATCACGAGTCCAGCTTGCTACCTGCCCCAGCGTAAAGGGACTATGGCTGGGGCAAAATCAGCACCTGGGTGTCTTGAGATGTGGTCTTCTGATAGTGATCACCACCAGCATTATTACTCGGTTCAAAAAGAAAGCAAAAAAAGAGGTGGAAAGAGAGACAGAAGGATAGACCAAGACAAGTACGAAAAGCACGCCGTTCTTCCTACCTAAGCACCGCCGTGTCCCCTTTTCTGACCATCATGCTGTCCACGGACGCCCAGGGGAAGTCCACACTCTGTCCAGCCGGGAGGCAGGAGGGTAGCAGGCAGCACAGGCTGAGGAGCACCGCCGCCAGCCACTGGTTCGAGCAACAAGCACCCTGCACCAACAGCATCATGTCCATCCCTGCTAGAGCTGATCACTCTCCAGAAGCTTTCAGCTCGCACTCCCCCACCCCCTGGTGCTGGCGAGTCTTCCCGGGAACCAGGCGGCGCGCCACAGGAATTTTTTTTCTTTTTCCTTTTTTTTTCCTCTTTTGGTGGGTGGGTGGGTTTCTTTTCTTTCTTTCCCCCCCTCCTCTTGTTGGGTGTTGTTTCTCTCTCTTTATTATTATTGTTTTTTGCCTCCCCTCCTCCTCCTCTTCACTTTCCCTCCCTCCCTCCCCTCCCGCCCCCTGGCACCACACAACACCTCCTCCTGGTTGCTTTTGGCGGTGTCCGGAGTGTGTCTAATTCTCGGGCGGCTCGCACACCATCTAGCGAGGAGGCGAGCGCGCCGGCGAGTGAGGGAGGAGGCGCGGCAACAGCGGAGGCTGGGCGAGCGACAGCGGCGTCGGCTGCAATCGCAGCAGCAGCAGCCCAAGCAGCGCGGGGCGCAGTGGCGGCCCACGGCCCCCGGGCTCGCGCGCGTTGCCAAGCGGCCGTTTCCTTAGCAACCCCGCCCGGGGATTGGGGATGCAGCAGGGAGGGGTAAAAAAACGAAGGGGGAAAAAAAAGAAAGAAAACGAAAAAATATATCAGAAGGAGCTATATCACAATCAAGTAAACTGCGAGGTAAAGAGAGATGCATCGTAGACACAACGCTTTACTTCCTGCCATATCCACTGGAGTGATGCTTTGCTAGAAAAGTCTTGGTGTCGGGCAGAGGTGAATAGAGCAGAGGGGCGCTTTGCTTTTCCCTCTTCCATGCGTTTTACCTCTTGAGGCACCGTAACTTTAAAGTCCTCCAAGTTGTGATTGGCGCCATTATGACGCTGGGTACCGTGAAATTTTGTTGTTTATTTTTTAAATGTTTCCATTCTTGTCTGGGCTCCGGTGCTACAGTTAACCAGCGGCCAGCTAGTTCACTCTTTACCCTTTTTTCGGAAATAGGTAGGGGCAGTGGCAGGGGCTGCTTTTTGAGGGGACATGAAGACAGCGCATACAAGGCCTTGCAGTAGAGCTGCTGCCTTGTCTATAGGGTCAGTCAGTATGGTTTGGCTCCTCCCCCACCCCCCGTGCGTGTTGACACTAAACGGGGGGAGGGGGGGGAGGCTGTGTGTGTGAGGTATGGTCAAAGTGCGGTGTGTATGGTTGTATCAGACTGTATAGTATGCGCGCACACGTGTATGCGCGCGAATCGCGCGTGCCATGCCTGCCTGTACGCGCGCTGCACGCAGGCGCGCTAGGAGGGAGGTAGTGCCTGGATGCAGAGTCAAGAAGAGACTGCAATAAAGTGTTTTAATTGTGTAGAGCCAGGCCGTCCTGTTATGTAAGAGGCAGTTTAACCCGTTTGAGCCTGTCAGGCGGAATGATCCGCGCATCTGTATCTACGCAGGGAAGGGTTACTGGGTTTAACGAGTCGCAGGGTTTATTTTTTAACAGCTTCCAAACGAGGTTGGACAGATTTCCTCTTCGGCGGCGCAGAACTGCGACCCTGTCTCTCAAGTCGCAGCCCCTTAAAGCCGCTCGCCTTGCAGCTGCGAGCCGCAGTCCTGGCCAAAGGCGGAGTGGGGTGCTGGGCATGGGGCCGCCCCTTTCATTATCTACTTCTTCCCTTTTTGAACTCACTTCTAGATTTAAGAACCTTTAGCTATTCCGGGCTATTTGCAGATCAATGCGAGAACCGAGGCTGGAGTCAATAGCAGTTACGCCAATCAATGTTGAGTGAGGAGTTTGGCAAGCAAAGCGGGGCAGTGAAGGAGAAAAACAAGTAAAGTAATTAAAAAAATATATGCTCACTATATGCATTCATTTTTCCCTTCCTTCACCCCTATCCTCCTTAAGCAGTCTTTAAATATTTTCTTCGCCTGACCCCAGTCATTCCCTTGGCGGAAATAAAACAAAACCTCGTACATCCCTAATTCGTTTTCCGTAATGCTAGTAGGGTCCTTTGGCAGAGCGCGCGGAAGCAATAAGCTCTGCAGGGGTCAGCATCCGGCTGCCTCCCAGGCTGAGCTCTACTAGAGGCAGGCAGGGAGTCGTTGTGCTTGGCGATAGCGGTGCTCAGAGTGATTTTTATCGCAGTGCCTGAGGATATGTGGAGAAAGACAAGGGTTCCCATCACCTGTGACCACCACACCGACTGATCAAATACCCCCTAACCAGCATCACGTCGCTGCTGAACTGACACTCGATGGCTGGGCAATTAACTGAGACGTTTGTAGCAGGAGTTACTGATGTTATTAGTATTCAAGCCTAACTCTCAAACCAGGCTCGGAAATTGAGAGTGCAATAGAATTCAACCGTGTTTTGAATTATCAATAAAATGTTGGTCATTTGCGGACGAATGAAAACATTTTCTTTAAGGTCTGGTATGCTACAAAAATAATTGTCAAATGACAGACTCCTGCTAATGTTGATGCCAAATACCTAGATAACACTGTCATCTTGTTAACTGCGTGTTTCTTTCTCTCATGCTATTACTGATGGATAAAGCTTAAAATTATCTAGGACAAACGGGGGATTAGAAAAATCGATACGTCATGTACATGGGCAAAACTATGCAGCATTATTTAGAATTTTCTCTAGAAATGACTCCATCCATTTGAAGAGAAACAGAAGGCACAGCTTCCGGCATTGTGACTCAGTTTAGTGCTATTTTATGCAGGAATAGGGTGCCAGCGTTTTCTAGTACAAGCTATGAAAAGCATCCTTTTGTAACTGCTGTTTCCCAGAGATCTGACATCTTCTGTGAAAAGGGGAGAGACGGGGGTATTTCTGTGACCAGGGATGGTGCTATGCAGCAGTTTTAATATGTACAACAACCCTTCAGGCTTGTGAAAGGAAACTGGAACCACTTCTATTTAAAGGCAAAGAGTTTATTTTCTTTAGTTCTAGTTTTTATCTCAACATCCATTCATAAATCACAAAGCATTTAACTCTCACAAAACGCATCCAAAGGGAAGTAGTAACCAAACCTATTTCATAGATGTGTAGACTGTTGGAGAGATTACATATACCTGGGGCAGTTCCTGTAACTATCTTACTTTTGCTGTTCTGACTAGGGAGAAAAATTATTTAAAAATTTTTTTTGACCTTTTTTTCTCCTCAGCATTTCTAAGTGTATATATTTGAGAGGATTTTACAGGATTTCCAGTATTTGCTTTGAGGTCCTAGATTTCTTCACAGCAGAGATTTAAATCTTGCAATATTGACTCCTTCTGAGGGAAAACGAAAATAAAAACAAACAACAAAATGAGGGAAAGGAAATCCCCCCAGAACAGATAGTACATATATCCTTAGAATTTGTTTTTAAGTAACACAAATAGGTAACAGCATTGTTTGAACTTTTTAGTAGCTGTATTAGCATAGCCTCTTGGTCATAATTTTTTAGGAACTCACATTGGCATAAATCACCACT
This sequence comes from Saccopteryx leptura, assembly GCF_036850995.1. NCBI lineage: Eukaryota > Metazoa > Chordata > Mammalia > Chiroptera > Emballonuridae > Saccopteryx > Saccopteryx leptura. The sequence goes on from NC_089505.1 coordinate 146,487,866, forward strand.
TTCTTTTGAGTCTTGTACCCTTATTTTATTTTCAAAGCTCAACTTCTAATATTTGAAGGAATGTATGGAGTTAGTTTGGCAAGCAGTTGAGCCTGTTGTAATAACTGATAATGACATTATGTATATTGACTTACATCCTTGTCTTTCATACCTGTGTACTCATGGTTGTTGGAAAGATAATTTTATAAAAAAACTTCTTAAATGTTCTCAGTTTAATAAGTTTGATATTTATTTGACTATATAAATGAGATTTTTATTAGAAAAAAAATTAGAAGTTTACATTTGTTTTCTGATACTGAATGAGTAAACCCAGATATATTTTTCATGTTATTACTGTCTAGGATTGAGAAATTTTAGGCAAAACAGGTACCAGGGTCTAATGGCAAGAGCTAATGAGATAACTTTTTCATTCCTGAAAGAGACAATCAGGGATCTCTTATAAACAAGATACATGAATAATAGCTCCCTAACTAGAACCGTAACTGAGTCTCCATTTGAATTAAGCTAGTTTAAGTGTAGAGCATCTTACCAAATTAAACTGACCTATAGTGATGATTTGCAGGTCAATGTGAGAATTAAGAATTTATTGAGGGTGGGTGGGAAAATCTTCCTTTAGTGAAAGGTTTCTCAACCCAAGCATCTTTCACATTTTGGGACAGGTAATTATTTATTGTCAGTACTACCTTGTGCATTGGCAAATGTTTAGCTGCATCCCAGGCCTCTACTCACTAGATGGCAATAGCACCAGTAAATGCCAATAGTTGTGATAAGGAAATTCCACCAGATGTTGGCTAAATATCTGTGGATTAGGGGAGAGAGAGCAAAAATTGCATCAGGTTGAGGAACACTACATAATAGATTACACTTCTAAAAAATATACCATCTTTTGCTTTTCAAATAAAATAATAAAGCAGATTTGTACTCAAAACAAAAGTATTTTTTTGAACTCTGTAGCTGTAAATGTAGCTCTTGTTCATCATTAATTAAATCTCTACATTTACCTGCCATGTGGTTGGGTGACCTAGGTTAGTAAGGATGTAATGAATTTAATGGCTGATAATAAATGTCTTTCTATGGTTTCTCTGTGGGAGGTTTTTTATTTAAACCAGAGTTGAAGTGATAGTCCTCATTTTAAAAAGAAATTGTCATTTTATGATTGTTGGAATAAAAATAGATGGTAAGATTTTTTTTCTGGACAAGAACTAACTTAATTGTTTGTATTATTTATGTAATGAACACTACAAGGTACATAGTGAGGAAATGGCTATTAAATAAAGGAGAGTGAAAATAAAATAATTTTCCTGTTAAAACACTGTCTGTAAAAAAGTCATTTAGCACTGAAAAAAAAAAGCCACCTTATCTATTGAATGTAGATGATAAGCAAAGAAGTAAGAAGTTTTTTGGGGGGAAGGGGTGCAGGGATACCAATACTATTTTCAAAGCTCTTTAAGCTATTGCCATAGAATGTCCTTGAAGATTTCACCTAAATATTTAAACCAAAACAAGAAGTCTTATAATAAATGTGAGTGGTTGTTTCCAAGCTTTGATTTAAGCTGCCTCAACTATCCATATGTGGGTTTTTGTGTTGACATAAGTTTTCAGTGCCTTATGTTAAATATGAAGGAATGTGATGTTGGATTGTATGGTAAGAGTACATTGTTTTGTAAGTAACTGCTGAGCAGTCTTCTAAAGTGGCTATACATTTCCATTCCCATCAGCAATGTATGAGGGTTATAGTTTCTCCATGCCTTCCTCAGCATTTGGTATGGTCAGTGTTCTGGATTTTGCACATTCTGATGTGTAGTTTTCTGTTGTTTTCCTTTATATTTCCCTGGTGACATAAGATGGGGGGCATCTTTTCATATGCTTTTTGCCATCTATAAATCTTTTTTGATGAGGTGTCTCTTAAGGTCTGTCAACCAAAGGCTGTTGGCACCAAATCAATACCAACAGGAAGCCCTAATTTGGGGTGCAGTGAAGAAGAAAACTCTTCAGTGCAAACACCTTAGTTACAGCATGGCTGCAGAGCAGCACTGCTGTGGAACAGCTCAATAGTGTTACAGCTCAATTATGAGACAGCACAGCTATGGAATAGCGTGGCTAAGGAACAGCATGGCTATGAGGCAGCCCTGGGGCAAAGCAGCCCTGGGGCTAGGCGGACCTCAGGAGGGGTCTTCCTTGTGCGAGTTGCCTCTCCAGTTGGACAGCTAGCTGTGCTTTGCACCAATCTGGTCTAGTTCTCTCTGCCCTGCTCGTGTTTGATCTGTCAGCATGCTCAACTCTTCACTGTTTTACTCTCCTCTGGTCCTGCAAGATATATGCATTGTTCCTGTTTCAGCTCCAGCCTGGGAGTCACAGTGTTCAGGCTTTGGAAGAACGAAAGAGTGTGCTCTCTGAGCCATAGGGAACTGACAAATCAAGAAAAGTACCCACTCTTGGTCCTGTTTGGTCTGTCTTCATGTAAATGAGCCCCCCAAATCCTCACAGTTTAATTGGCCCCAAAAGCATGCTTCTGATTTATCAGAACTGAGCAACAGTTGGTTGGTGAAAATGCTGAAAGGGACATAGCTGCACAGCCCTAATTGGACAGGGAAAGTTTCAATCCTATTTGAAACAGAATTCCAGAAACTCCTTTAAAAGGGCTGGTTTAGACTGCAAGAGCAAAGTGCAGGCAGGCAATTCAGTGCCAGCAGCAGGCAGCTTAGTTCAGGCTTCTCCCTGAAGTGTGGTTTGCTTGAGAGCTCAGCAAACATATCTGGAACATTATTAGTCATTATTTCTTCAAATACCTTTTCTATCTCACCCTCTTTATCTTTTTTTCTGTGACTCCAATGGCATAAATGTTGGGTATTTTGTTACAGTCCTACAGATTGCTGAAGATCTGTATTTCTGTTTTTTGTTTTCTAGTCTATGTTCTCTGTTGTTCTCTAAAATACGTAAGTTCTGTTTTATCTTTGAGTTTATTGATTCCTTACTCTGTGCTCTCCATTCTATTGTTGATCCCATTCTTTGAGTGTTTATTTTTGATATTCTATTTTTCTGTTCTAAAACTTTATTTTAGTTTGGCCCTGGCCCAGTAACTCAGTTTTGTTAGAGTGCACCAATGTTGCGGATTTGAGCCCTGGTTAGGGTACATACAAGAATCAACCAATGACCACCTGAGTAAGTGAAACAGCAAATTGATGTTTCTTTCTCTGCATCTCTATCTTTCTCCCTTTCTCTCGCTCCAAAAATAAATTAAAAATATATTAGTTCTTTATGTCGTCTATATTTTGTTGAGACTCCTTTTCTTTGCTGAGACTGTTTTGTTGTTGAGACCTTTCTTTTTTTCCATTTGTTTCCAACATGTTCTTCATCGTTCATTGAAATATTTCTATGATACCTGCTTTAAAATCCTTCTCAGATAATTCTAACATCTGTGTCATCTTGGTGTTATATATGTTGATGTCATTTTCTAATTCAAATTGAAATTTTACTGCAACTGTTTTTACTAGTTCATGGTATGATGAATGATTTTTTTATTGAAAATTGATTATTTGGGAACTATATTGCAGTTCACTTTTCAGTCTCACTGTATCGCAGATTTTAAAATTGTATATATCTAATTTTATATCTCAGGTTTTTCATTATATCGTGGGATTTTGCAGTATATATGTGTTTATATATTTATTATTTTAATTATTTTTGCAGTAAAATAAGCAAAGTAAGTGTGGGAAAGATTTATAAGAGTGTGGGGAGGGTTTATAAAGCCCTAAAATATATATAAATATATAATAAAATAAATATAAGGTTGCTACTTTCTGTATTTTCGCCCTATTGTGGGGGGGTTCTGGAACTTAAGCCCTGCGATAGACGAGGGACCACTGTATTATAAAACATTTAAGTAAACTGTTTTACCAGTATTTATTTCTCTAACAACTTTCTACTGGGGAAAGGGATAACATTTCTATGTTGTCAGATCAGGTTGAAAGTCTATGTTCCCACCCACTGAGAATGGTTGTTATTGATAGGCTGGAATAGAAATTCAGGTTGCCACTAAGCCTCCACTGATACTACCCTGCCTGGGTAGTTATTGATCCCTACATGGTCTCCATTGATACCATAGCAGGAGGTATGGTGTCCTTACTTATGAGTAGTAGTGAATCTTCTGACTCTCTACTAGACCTTCTCTAACATAGAGGGATGTGTCATCACTGCCTGGTGGGGATGAAAATCCTGGCAACTCAACTCAGCCTTTATAGCTCCACACTGCCCCTCACCTCAACCCCTGACCCTGGCAGGGAAGAAAGTTTGGGAAGCTGTGTGCAGACTGTTGGGAGCAGAAGTTCAATTTCCTAATGGGCCTTTGCTTGTGAAGGTGAGGTAGGGCTGCAATTGCTTTTAGTAGTGTTTGGCTAGACTGTATTTTTGTCTAAAGCTTTCTTCTTGCTAGGATGCTCCTTTTCTGGTCCTTGAGCTAGAAAGAACAGGATTTTGTTTGGGATTATTATTATTATTTTGTCTATTCCTGTTGGCATTTCTGAGTCACCAGATTCTCTAGCACTAGATTCTCTAGTCACCAGATTCTCAGTCTTCCATATAATACATGAAGCAAAAGGAAAGCCCAGGGAGCCACTGCCATGTCTGTCCTCCGGTCCTCAGTTTTTCCACCTTTCACAGTTGTCTTGTGTTTGTTTTACATATAATGTCAGTGTTTTTAGTACATCTGGTTGGAAGAATGGGGAGAAGTATACTTATTGTATCTTGCCCAATATATAATGTCATGCATTTTTTTCACTATAAATTTAATTTTTCTAGTCAGCTCAACCAAGATTTTCATTACTTCTATAGCAGAATGTTACTCGATCTGGGCTTATTACTACTATAGAATATAATGTAAGTAATGTCTACTAAGGAAACATAAAAATTTAAGGAAGAAAATTTTCACTTGTATGAACCTTTCTTAATTACCAAACTACACTGATGCAGTAAATAGTTCAAGACACCCAGGCTTAGTTTATATGCTAGCACTAAAATGGTTGTTTCTAGCCTAACTAAGCAGTAGTGCAGTGGATAGAGCATCAACTTGGGACACTTGAGGACACAGGTTCAAAACCCCGAGGTCACTGGCTTTAGCATGGGTGGACTTAGTAGGTTTGAACATGGGATTGCTGGCTTCAGTGTGGGATCATAGACGTGAGTCCATGATCACTGGCTTGAGCACAAAGGTCGCTGGCTTGAAGCCCAAGCTCTCTGTCTTGAGCCAAAGGTCACTGGGTTGAGCAAGAGGACACTGGCTCTGCTGTACCCCCCCCCACCCATCAAGGCACATATGAAAAAGCAATCAATGAATAACTAAGGCAGGGGTCCCCAAACTATGGCCCCATGGGCCGCATGTGGTCCCATGATGCCATTTATCCACCCCTGCTGCACTTCCGGAAGGGGCACCTCTTTCATTGGTGGTCAGTGAGAGGAGCACAGGATGTGGTCCTGGAGTACTGTATGTGGCTGCGCCACAAAGCACAGCATCGCTAACGTACAGTACTATTTCCGGTGATGCCAGATGCACGCATCAAGGCTTTGGAAGTGCGTCATATCACTTGTTATGGCTAGCAGTGACAAATATGGAACCGGACATTGACCATCTCGTTAGCCAAAAGCAGGCCCATAGTTCCCACTGAAATACTGGTTAGTTTGTTGATTTAAATTTACTTGTTCTTCATTTTAAATATTATATTTGTTCCCATTTTGTTTTTTTACTTTAAAATAAGATATGTGCAGTGTGCATAGGGATTTGTTCATAGTTTTTTTTATAGTCCGGCCTTCCAACGGTCTGAGGGACAGTGAACTGGCCCCCTGTGTAAAAAGTTTGGGGACCCCAAACTAAGGTGTCACAACTATGAGTTGATGCTTCCCATCTCTCTCCCTTCCTGTCTGTCCACCCCTCACTAAAAAGAATTTAAAAATAGAATAAAATGGCTGTTTCTATCAGTCTGTTTTGTGTTTATGTTTATATTGTTGATTGTCCATGTCAATCAGAAAAAAAATTTCATAGCAATAAAAGTAAATGTGAAGATGTTTACATATAGTAAAAAGACCTTATAGTTTAAAATGAATAAAAAGTCAAATTTGTTATGGATGTAGCTAATTTTAAATCAGTTTTTTTAAGTTATATAAAAAGTATAACTAGAGTGAAAACTGAAATAGAGGAGAGGAGACTTTAATTTTTCTCTAGTTGTGTCCACTAAGTGGTTGGTGAAGGATCAAAGACAAATTTTTCTTGGACTCTATTCCAGCTCTTGCAAGGCAGAGGGATTAGAATAATATGTAATCTCTAGGTTCCTTCCAGAATAATCTGATGCACTATGTATGTTTACCGATTGAATAATGTGGATGAATGCTGCCCAACCACAGGCCATCTCAGTGCACTCAGTGCTTACATTCCATCTGCCAGTTCCTCTGGATATAATTATTTGCAGGAGTTGTCCAGGCAACTCTTTTCTGTTTTGTTATTATTTTAATATTATAGTTTTTAAAAATACAGTACTAAATATACATGACATGTAAACCCAACTAATTGTTTTCTTGGAGTTGAACAAGGAATTTACTTAAATGATGAGGTGGAAATCTGTACACAAATAGAGTAATGAATAATCGGCACAGAGTCAAAGCTGAATTTATAAGATTGAAGGAATTAGAATTTCTCTAGACATGTAATTTTGGTAAGAGAGTAAATGCTTTTCTTTTATCTTGGTATATATACTTTCTTGCACACATTATTAATAATGCAATATATTTAATAAGTGGACATTGGTTTAAAGATATACTAATGGAACTGGTGCAAATAGTTTTATAATTGAGAAAATTATTCAGTCTAAAGAATATTTACCCACCTCCGCACAATTTCTTCATGAGGCATATAAACGATCATGTCTGAGTACAAATAAAATTATGCGCTAATTCTATAATTGTAATCTAGGGGCTATCTTTGCACTTATTTGTCAGTTTTAATGAGATTTATAAGGTAAGATTTATCTGTAATCATTTATGATCTAATTTTCCATTACCCAAAAGCAAATCCAGATGCTGTCAGGAACTCTTAATATTTAGTTCTGCCTCCTTTGAGAAAGAAAAAAAGGATTGTGGCCAGACAGTCACAACATTTTTTATACTCTCACTATCTCATTTTTTTTCCCAAATGCTTTTTCTGTTGACCATAATTCCATTCAGAATCTAATTTTGGCATTCCCAAATGACTAATTTTTTGGATCATTCATATATAATGAGTGTATTATTTTTCGCTGCAGGATCACATGTCTTTGGAGACTTGAAACCAACTTTATTTCATTAGGACTGATTTTCTAATTTCCACACAATTTTCACTGCAAAATGAAGGCAGTAGTATGGAAAAATAATGGATTAACATTTCTCATATTTTCAAATAATTGCTATTTATATTTATTGTGATTTCATCTCACAACTGTATTTATTTCAAAATTATTTTTGTTCTAGATAACTAGTGATTTCTACAAAATATTTGTGACCTAGATCACCATAATCATTGTTAACATTAAAAAGTGATACAGCTGCCAAATCAGAAAATTTAAGACAAAACAGATATAATATATAAAAATCATAATATAAATTCCACCACAAATATTCACTGAGAACTTATTTGCCAAACACACATTTTTTTTATTATCTCATTTAATGTATTATTTGGTATATTTGTTAATTATATACATATATATATATATATATATATCACTTTAGAAAACAAAATAATAAAAACAGAAGCACTTTTATTTTTCAATACTTGTTAATCGTAGCTGCAATGTAAAGCAGGGGTAGTCAACCTTTTTATACCTACTGCCCACTTTTGTATCTCTGTTAGTAGTAAAATTTTCTAACTGCCCACTGGTTCCACAGTAATGGTGATTTATAAAGTAGGGAAGTAACTTTACTTTATAACATTTATAAAGCAGAGTTACAGCAAGTTAAAGCATATAATAATAATTACTTACCAAGTACTTTATGTCAAATTTTTTCTAAGTATGGCAGAATAAATCTTTATAAAACAACTTACTATAATTAAATCTATCTTTTTATTTATACTTTGGTTGCTCTGCTACTGCCCACCATGAAAGCTGGAACACCCACTAGTGGGCAGTAGGGACCAGGTTGACTACCACTGAAAGCACTGTTATAAACCAACAGAATATTTTGTTTCAATATCTCTCTGAAATATATTACAATTTCTTTTTATTTTAGTTAAGTATAATAAATTTGTCATTATTGGATTTTTCATCATTAAGACCCTTACCAATCTCAACATTAATATTTAAATTCAAATTATTCCAAATTATTTTTATTCAGCCTATAGTTTTACTTAGCAGAATAAATAATAAAGTATTTTTGTTATTTGCCATTTATCAGCAAAAAATAATTAAAAATTCTCCATTTCTGCTCATTATAAAATCATAATGATATCTTGACTAAATAACTGGTCTCCAACAATCCTTTTGTTCACTTACAACCTCATATTTCAGAATAATTTTTCTAAAACAAAAATTATTATGTCACCTCTTTTCTTACATTCTTTTATGATTTCACATTATCCTAGAGAAAATAACCAAATCCTTAATTCACTCTGCAGGCTGCAAGAATTGGCTTATCTCCTCCTTTATGATCTAACCTTGGAAGTCCTGAACCATAGTGCTGTCATGCACAAATTGTTGAACAATCTATCTGTGATTCAGTATAGAAGTGGGCTTTTTGAACACCAGTAGGCAAGATCAGTGTGAAAGCCATCTTAGACATTGGCAACTCCATGTGTTTATTTGAATTTATACTGTTGAGATATTATAAATGGTTTTGATATTTTAAAATATTATAATTTAGCCAATTTTTCAAGTCATTAATATACTTATAAATATTATGTTTAATTCCAGAATAATATTTAATTGTATAGCTCTGTGCAATTCTGTATTTAATATATATTTTAAACACTTCTGCTATTGGAAAAGTTAGGTCATTTTATTTTTTGCCATGTTAGAACAGTAAGCAAATTTAGTTTTAGTTTAAAATTTAGTACTAAATCATTACATAGAACTAAATTAATATGGATTCTTAAAATGCATTGCTAGAATTAAATTATTTGGTCCAATGGCACAAGCCTAAATGATAAGCTTTGTATATATTGGAAAACTGTTCTCCAAAAAAATTGTTTTAATTTATTTTCCTATTAGCAGAGAATTGTAGGTTGTGTATGTTTCTATGATTTGATAATCAATGAATAGTCTTGTATTTGTTTTAATTAGCATTTCTTTGATTACTAATTTTGCTGAAATTTAACCATAAGCTTATTAGTGATTTACATTTTAGGAATTGCATATATATACATTTGTACGTGGATATGTACAAAGTGGGGGTTTACAATTGTGAGTACATGAAACAGTTTATTCTTGTATTATTATTTATTAATTATAATACTGCTTTCTATACAAACAACTGTAGACCTATTTTTGCCCCACCTTGTATAAATAGATATAATTATACATAAATTTGATTTTTTTATTTTTTCTCTTTTTCAATGTAAGTTTAAAGGACATTACATGTTAAAACTACAAATATTGTTTTCTAATAAACCTAATTTTAGAACAGTTAGATTTATAATAAATGGAGAAGATAAAAGTTTTCCTTATATTAAACCTTACTTTTTATGATACATTTGTTATAATTAATGAATCACTGTTGATGCATTATCATTAAAGTCTATATATATGCAGATTTCTTTAATTTTTACCTAATGTACTTTTTGTGTTCCAGGATCCAGATAATCTTTTTTTTTTTTTTTTAACTATTCCACTGACTTCAGAGGTAGGGAGAGAGTTGAGGGTGGGGAGAGAGTTGGGGGTGGGGAGAGAGAAAGAAGCATCAATTCATTTTTCCACATAGTTGTTTCATTTAGTGTGCACTCATTGTTTGCTTCTTGCTGTGCCCTGACCAGGGATCAATCCCACTACCTCAGTGGGCTGGGATAATGCTCTATCCATTGAGCATCCCGGCCAGAGCCAGTATCCACATTACCTTTGGTTGTCACATTTAAGGATCCTCTTGGCTATTACAGTTTCTCAGATTTTCCTTGTTTTTGATGACCTGTTCAGTTTTAAGAAGTACTGAGCAGGTATTTTATAGAATGCTCTTCTATTGGAATTTGTCTGATGTCTTTTTTATGGTTGGACTAGAGCTATGGGTTTTTAAGACAACGATTTCATAGACAAAGTACTATTGTTATTGCACCATTTTAAGGATACATGCTATCAAAATGATTTATTGCTGTTGATGTTGCTATTGATCACCTAGCAAAGCGGTGATTTTTAGAATCCTCCACTATACAGTTTTTCTCTCTCTTTTTTTCTTTTTAATTTGTACAGTTCTTATGTAAAAAATGAGTAGTTATACCTCTGTTTCTTTTTTTATATATATAAAATATTTAACTTCTTTTTGTTTTGTTTTGTTTTTATTCATTTTTAGAAAGGAGAGAGAGAGGGAGAGAGAAGAAAGAGAGAGAGAAAGAGGGGAGGAGCAGAAAGCATCAACTCCCATATGTGCCTTGACCAGGCAAGCCCTGGGTTTCGAACCGGCGACCTCAGCACTTCCAGGTCGATGCTTTATCCACTGCGCCACCACAGGTCAGGCCTATTCCTCTGTTTATTATACATAGAATACGTATATAAAATATTGGTAACTCCTTTACATGGGAGAGTTGATTCATCTTTCATAGTTATTTATTCATTCAATTATTTTACTTTACGTACATTATTATTGGCACATTGATATTTACTTTATAGTTTGGATTACAATACAATATTATCTTAGTTTATTGTTGCTAAAATTGTTTAAGCTTTGAACATTGGGAGGTTCTTTTGGAAGATCCTCTCATATCCCTATTAATCTCAGTTTTTTAGGTTTGTGCATTCTGATAATTTTCTTATATTTTGGCACTACTTGATGCTTCAGACCTTCATGTTCATCTTTTGTACTTTCTGTGTTAGTTCTAGAGACAGGAATTCTTCATGAAAACTTTTCTTTTTCATTTTGTTGTAATTGGAGAAACCAAAATACGGATACTGTGTATGCTAATTTCAACCAGGGTGTCATCGTTTCTAGGTCCGGTCAGCTGATGGAGCAAAGAAATACATGTGTATGCTAACCAGTGTATTATATGTATGTATAAATATTAAGCTAAACATAAGTTCATACTAATATCTCCAACTGTAATTTATTAAGATATGGGTCATTCTGATCTTTATCTCTTCATTTTTTTGTAATACTCCAAATAGTGAGACACCTGGTTCCCACTATTTACCATTGGTTATATAATTGTTCTACTTCAGTATATATGTATAGTAGTATCAGAATTGTTAGCCCGTTTCTCCATAGAAAACTACTTTATTAACTACAATACAAGGCTTAGGTGCAGTTCTTTTTACTTTAGTTTTATATTTATAAAAAATTTCTATAGTTACGTAGGTCAGTTACTTTTTCTCCCACCCACTCAATGAGGTTCTTTCATACATTTGAAATAACAAAACTTTTGTCACCACCTGTTTTTTATTCTAAGATTTCCTTTTTAAAAAACATTTATTTATCTATTTACTTATTTACTTATTTATTTATTTATTTATTTAGAGAGACAGGGAGGTACAGACAGACTGGAAGGGAGAGAGATGAGTAACATCAACTCTTAATTGCAGCACCTTAGTTATTCATTGATTGCTTTTTCAAACGTGTGTTGACCAGGGAGCTCCAATTGAGCCAGTGACCTCTTGCTCAAGCCAATGACATTTGGGCTCAAGTCAGCAACCTTGGACTCATGTTCCTATATGGGGTCATGATCTAATGCTCAAACCAGCAACCTCAAGGTTTCCAAACTGGATCCTCAGCATCCCAGGCTGATGCTCTATGCACTGTGCAACATCTTGGTCAGGCTATTCTGAGATTTTTTGAGTTCTTGAATGAGATATTTATTTTTATTTTATCTTATTTTTCTACTTTTCAGTATTTTACTTTATTTAGACAATTAATTTTAACAGGGTGATATTGGTCAACTAGAGTACATAGATTTAGAGAAAACATCTCCACATCATTTTGACATTCAATTATGTTGAATACCCATCACCCAAAGTCAAATTGTCTTCCGTCACCTTATATTTGTTTCTCTTTATGCCCCTCCCCTCCCCCCACTTCCCTCCCTCTCTTCCTTTCCCCTCCGCCTGGTAACCACCTCAATCTTGTCTATGTCCACGAGTCTCAATTTAGTGTCCTACATATGTATGGAATCATACAGTTCTTAGTTTTTTCTGTTAAGTGAGATTTTAAAAATATTTTTGCATACATTAACTTCCACGGTGTTCTGTAAAGTTCAAAAGTTTTTGACCAATTCATATCCACAATTATTATACAATATCATACAGAATAGTTTTATTGCTCTAAAAATTGCCTTTTCACCTATTTAACCTATTTCCAAACCCCAGCAACCACTGATCTGTTCCAGTTTTTCTATTTTCAGAATGTTATTATGTTATTGGAATCTTATTGTATGTAGCTTTTTTAGACTGCTTTTTTAATGTAGGAATGTGATTTGAAGGTGATATATGTTTTATTGTGGCTTAACAACTCATTTCTTTTTATCACTGAATAATATATATTATTCAGATACGTCATAGTTTATTTTTCCATTCACCTAATGAAGAACTTTTTTTTTTTGCTTCTAAGTGATTTTGAATAAAGATATACAAACTGTGTGCAGATTTTTATGTGAACCTAAACTTTCATTTCATTTGGGTAAATATCTAAAAGCAGGATTACTAGTTGGTATTTTAAGACTATGCTTAGCTCTGTAAAAAATTGTCAAACTGTTTTCTAAAGTTGGTGTGCCATTTTGTATTTCCACCAGCAAAGAATTAGAGTGTCTGTGGCTCTGCATTATTGCCAGCATTTGTATTAAGTCTTCCCATTCTAGTAAGGTGACCAACTTATTTACAATGAAAAGGAGGACAAAAATAAATTGAAGGAAACAATATCATAAATAAAAGAAATATTTTATTAATTGCAACAATAATGCACTATAATATGATAAATGCAAAATAAAAACATTTACAATATTTTATATTGTAATTATGCTTACATGCCTATTAATTTTTAATAATAATTGTAAGAAAAAATTACTCATTTAGTAAAACTAAATATCAAACAAAACCACTAATTTGGAGTGATATTTGGGTGTATTTATTATTTTCTAATGTAAAAATGTCTGTTTTATGTAATCAATTAATCAAAATGCATTATTAATTGATATGGTTTGAGGTTAGATTTCCACTTTAAAACTCAAATTTTGGAAAAATACTTGTAAACAAAATTATATTTATTTGGAAATTATTAAATAGATAATGAATTAATAAAATGTGAATTGTGCTTACCTGTCTATGATTGAATATTGACTGAGAAAGAAATAATCATGAGACTAAAATGTCATATGTGCACTGGTGACATCAGAGAAATGGCACCATAAGGAGTGATACCGATAAATCTTCCCAAAAATTCAACAATATCTTCAACCAGAGACAGAAAAATCTATCCTTGGAGCCTCCAGAAGTTCCACACTAAACGCAAAGGTATGATCAAATGAGAAATTGACTAAATATATAATCAACCACAAAAGAAATAAAAAGGAAGAAACACTCCACCTTCCTCACTAACCTAAATAAGGGGTGCTTTGACTGGGAACTGAGAGTATAGGAACTAAGGCAGGCATAGGGTGTGAATAGAACCAGACTGCGACACAAATGCCCGAACCAGGCTGTGGCACGGACATTCAAGCCGAGGAAAAACTGTGCTTGTGGCAACCCAGTCAACACAAGCTAATGCTCTCGCCAAATCCAGACAAAGAAAGGCACTTGGGACAGCCAACCGCCCCGATATCCTCGCCTCTCTCTCCTGTCAGAGCGCACAGATAGTGGATGAGAGATTCCTCCTAGAGCCCTGGGAGTGGGCGCCCGTGTTACGGAACAGAGAGGCAGAGTCAGAGGCCTTTGTGTGGGCCAAAACCAGAATCTCAGGGTCACCCCTGTGCCCCAAAAAGCAGTGCACGGGGAGGGAGAGGGAGCGAATTTCCCTACGCTCAAACTTTTCCTTGTGGGCGGGGTGCTTCACTCGGAGTGAAAGGCAACCGGCCTAATATCCTGGTCCGCGAGCGCAGAGAGTGGGCGAGAGATTCCCCCGGGAGTGGGTGCCCATGTTCCCGGACACAGGGGCAGACTCAGAGGTCTTTGTGCTGGCCGAAGCCCCGCCTGATTATGCTAGGGGCTCTGACTGATTGAGCCTTACCCAGAGCCCTGTGCTGAGTGGGAATAGAGTGGGGATTTGCCAGCCCTTTGAGCCTGTTACTCTCCAGGCAGAGGCAGCAGCAACCCCATAGCTGGATCATCAGGCTATTATTTCAGGAAGGAAAGAGTAGGAGAGAGGTTCCAGGAATATGGATTCTCTTATTGGTGGAGACTGCAAATGCTAATGAGCCTCGACTGCCAACGAGCCTGAAGCACAATACATGACATCGCCATAGAGACTTATCAACTGCAAACCTCTACCAAAGCATGCCACAGGGGCAGAACCCGGGGTACAGAGTCACCAACCAGGAAGAGGGAGAGAAAAGAAAAATCAAGAAGAAAACCTCTCAAAATCAAGAATAATCCACAGACTTTATAATCTATCCTATTTTATTATATTTGTTTGTTTGTTTCTCTTCTCTTCTTGTCTTGATTATTTTCTTCCTCTTCCAACTTGGTCGTTTAATTCTCCGCCGGTCTTACTCTCTCTTCTCCTTGAACTACACTACCCATAAATGTTACATCTCCCATTATCTTTTCTTTCTTCTTCCTTTCTCTCTATGAGGGCTGCACTCCAGAACCCTTAACTCTCTCTCTCTCTCCTTTTATTCTCTTTATTCTTTTTGTGTTTTCCTCTTTCTTTTTTTTCCTCCCTTTATATTAGTTTCTTCTTTTTTCCTTTACTTTTTTTCTCATTCAATCCTCAATCATGAACAAATTATTTTATCTGAGACTCAAATTTTTTTTTGTGGTGCTTTGGGGTTTTTTTACTTTGCTTTTTTAACTCACTAGCAGTGCTCCAAAACCTGGCTCTCCATTTTAGCTAATTCTTGCATCACTAAATACAATAGTAATTTTTTAATTTTTTCCCCTTTATCCTGTTTCCCTCTTATACCTCTCATCATATCTCTTAGTCAACCATCACCTAAAAGCAAATCATTTTATTCTTGACCCAAACTTTTTCCTTTTTTGCATTTTGTGGGTCCATACCCCCTTTTTTTTACCCTTTATCACTTCTCCCCAACTCAGGTCCTCCATTATAGGTAGTTTTTGTTCTATTTAGCATAATATAATACACAATACATCACAAGATTATCTCAACAAGGAGGGGAGAAAAGAGGAGAGGAAAAAGGGGGGATAATAATTTTATTTATTTTAATTCTTTTTTATTTTTTAACTTTTTATTCTTTATTAAATCTCATTAATACTATCAACAAAACCACCCTCAGATGCCATTAAGGAAGAGAAAATCAAATATCATGGATACAAAAGAAAGAGAGGTAACACAGATAGATGAGGAAAAATCTATGGAGAAAAAATTTAATATATTGGAAACCTTGGAGCTAAATGACAGAGAATTTAAAATAGAAATTCTAAAAATACTCAGAGATATACAAGAAAACATAGAAAGACAATTTAGGGAGCTCAGAAAACAATTCAATGAACACAAAGAATATATTTCCAAGGAAATTGAAACTATAAAAACAAATCAAAAAGAGATGAAAAACTCAATTCATGAGCTGAAAAACGAGGTAACAAGTTTAGGTAATAGAACAGGCCAGATAGAAGGTAGGATTAGTGAAATAGAAGACAAGCAACTTGAGGCACAATAGAAAGAAGAAGAAAGAGACTCAAAAATTAATAAAAATGAGAAAGCCATACAGGAATTATCTGACTCCATCAAAAAGAATAACATAAGAATAATAGGTATATCAGAGGAAAAAGAGAGAGAAAATGGAATGGATAACATATTCAAACAAATAATAGATGAGAACTTCCCAAGCCTGTGGAAAGAACTAAAGCCTCAAATTCAAGAAGCAAAGAGAACTCTGAGTTTTCTTAACCCCAACAAACCTACTCCAAGGTGCATCATAATGAAATTGGCACAAACCAACGACAAAGAAAAAATTCTCAAGGCAGCCAGAGAAAAAAAGAATACAACATAAAAGAAGGCCCATTAGATTATCATCAGATTTCTCAACAGAAACTCTACAAGCTAGAAGAGAGTGGACCCCAATATTTAAAGTCCCGAAAGAGAGGAACTTTCAGCCACGAATACTATAACCATCAAAGCTATCCTTCCAATACGAAGGAGAAATAAAAACATTCACAAATACAGAAAAGATGAGGGAATTTATCATCAGAAAACCCCCACTCCAGGAATTACTAAAAAGGATTTTCCAACCAGATACAAAGAACAAAACAAAACAAAACCACAAGTAAAAGCTCCACCAAGAACACAATACAACCAAATTTAAACTGTGACAACAACAACAAAAAAAGGGGGAGAGGACGGAGATTAACAGTAGCAAAGGAGGATGGAGTGCAAAAATACTCAAAAGATAGTGCACTAAAATGAGCATGGTAGGAACCCTTTTCATTACTTAATGGTAACCACCATTGAAAAAACCACCATAGAAGCACATGATTTAAAAAAGATAGCAACAGAGGAAAGATGTATGGAATACAACCAAACAAAAACAAAAGATAGAAAAATGAAGAGAAGAATCAAACAAGACACAAAACTAACAGAAAGCAATGTATAAAATGGCAATAGGGAACTCACAAGTGTCAATAATTACACTAAATATAAATGGATTAAACTCACCAATGAAAAGGCACATAGTAGCAGAATGGATTAAAAAAAATCCAACTGTATGCTGCCTACAAGAAACTCATCTAAGCAACAAGTATAAAAACAAATTCAAAGTGAAAGGATGGAAAACAATACTCCAAGCAAATAACATCCAAGAAAACCCAGGTGTAGCAATACTCATATTGGATAATGCTGACTACAAGACAGCAAAAGTACTCAGAGACAAAAATGGTCATTTCATAATAATTAAGAGGATGCTGAATCAAGAAGACATAACAATTCTTAATATATATGCACCAAAATATATAAGACAGCTACTAATTGACCTTAAAACAAAAACTGACAAAAATACAATCATACTTGGAGACCTCAATACACCGCTGATAGCTCTAGAACGGTTATCCAAATAGAGAATCAATACAAATATATTGGCCTTAAAGAAAACATTAGAGCACCTGGATATGATAGACATCTACAGGACATTTCATCCCAAAGTGACAGAGTATACATTTTTCTCCCGTATACATGTATAATTCTCAAGAATTGACCAAATTATGGGCCACAAAAATAACATCAGCAAATTCAGAAAAGTTGAAGTTGTACCAAGCATATTTTCTGATCATAAAGCCTTGAAACTAGAATTCAACTCCAAAAAAAGAGGAAAAAAACCCACCAAAATGAGAAAACTAAACAACATACTTTTAAAAAATGAATGGGTCAAAGAAGAAATAAGTGCAGAGATCAAGAGATATATACAGACAAATGAAAATGACAATACAACATATCAGAATCTATGGGATGCAGCAAAAGCAGTGATAAGAGGAAAATTTATATCACTTCAGGCCTATATGAACAAACAAGAGAGAGCCAAAGTGAACCACTTAATTTCACACCTTAAGGAACTGAAAAAAAAGAACAAAGACAACCGAAAACCAGGCAAAGAAAGGAGATAATAAAAATCAGAGCAGAAATAAATAAAATAGAGAACAGAAAAACTCGAAAAAATTAATAGAACAAGTAGCTGGTTCTTTGAAAAGATCAACAAAATTGACAAACTCTTGGCAAGACTTACCAAGGAAAAAAGAGAAAGAACTCATATAAACAAAATCCAAAATGAAAGAGGAGAAATCACCACAGACATCAAAGATATACAAAGAATTATTGTAGAATACTATGAAAAACTTTATGCCACTAAATTAAACAACCTAGAAGAAATGGATAAATTCCTAGAACAATACAACCTTCCTAGACTGAGTCAAGAAGAAGGAGAAAGCCAAACAGACCAATTAGTAGGGAAGAAATAGAAAAAACTGTTGAAAACCTCCCCAAAAATAAAAGTCCAGGCCCAGATGGTTATACTAGTGAATTCTATCAAACACTCAAAGAAGACTTGGTTCCTATTCTACTCAAAGTCTTCCAAAAAATTGAAGAAGAAGCAATACTTCCAAACACATTTTATGAGGCCAACATAACCCTCATACCAAAACCGGGCAAGGACAGCCCTTAAAACGAAAACTACAGACCAATATCTCTAATGAATACAGATGCAAAAATACTAAATAAAATACTAGCAAATCAAATACAACAACATATTAAAAAAATAATACATCATGATCAAGTGGGATTCATCCCAGAATCTCAAGGATGGTTCAACATACATAAAACAGTTAACGTAATACACCATATCAACAAAACAAAGAAAAAAACCACATGATCTTATCAATAGATGCAGAAAAGGCATTCGATATAATACAACACAATTTTATGTTTAAGACTCTCAACAAAATGAGTATAGAAGGAAAATATCTCAACATGATAAAGGTCATATATGATAAACCATCAGCTAACATCATATTAAATAGCACAAAAAAAGTGAAGGCTTTCCCCCTTAAATCAGGAACAAGACAGGGTTGTCCACTCTCTCCACTCTTATTTAATGTGGTGTTAGAGGTTCTGGCCAGAGCAATCAGAAAATACAAAGAAATAAAAGGCATCCATATTGGAAAAGAAGAAGAAAAGTTACCACTTTTTGCAGATGATATGATCCTATACATTGAAAACCCCAAAGAATCTACAAAAAGACTACTAGAAACAATAAGCCAATATAGTAAGGTCGCAGGATAAAACATTAACATACAAAAGTCCATAGCCTTTCTATATGCCAACAATGAAACATTTGAGAATAAACTCAAAAAAATACCCCCTTTACAGTTGCAACAAAAAAATAAAATACCTAGAAATAAACATAACAAAGAATGTAAAGGACTTATATAATGAAAACTACAAACCATTGTTAAGGGAAATCGAAAAAGATACAATGAGATGGAAGCATATTCCTTGTCTTGGATAGGAAGAATAAATATAATCAAGATGGCCATATTACCCAAAGCAATATACAAATTTAATGCAATTCCCATCAAAATTTCAATGACATTTTTTAAAGAAATGGAACAAAAAATCATCAGATTTATATGGAACTATAAAAAACCCTGAATAGCCAAAGCAATCCTAAAGAAAAAGAACGAAGCTGGAGGCATTACAATACCTGACTTCAAACTATATTATAGAGCCACGACAATCAAAACAACATGGTATTGGCAGAAAAATAGACATTCAGACCAATGGAACAGAATAGAAAGTCCAGAAATAAAACCACATATATATAGTCAAATAATTTTTGATAAAGGGGCCAACCACACACAATGGAGAAAAGAAAGCCTCTTCAACAAATGGTGCTGGGAAAACTGAAAAGCCACATACAAAAGAATAAAACTCGACTACAGTTTGTCCCCTTGTACTAAAATTAATTCAAAATGGATCAAAGACATAAATATAAGACCTGAAACAATAAAGTACATAGAAGAAGACATAGGTTCTGAACTCATGGACCTTGGTTTTAAAGAGCATTTTATGAATTTGACTCCAAAGGCAAGGGAAGTGAAGGCAAAAATAAATGAATGGGACTACATCAGACTAAGAAGTTTTTGCTCAACAAGAGAAACTGATAACAAAATAAACAGAAAGCCAACTAAATGGGAAATGATATTTTCAAACAACAGCTCAGATAAGGGCCTAATATCCAAAATTTACAAGAACTCATAGAACTCAACAACAAACAAACAAACAATCCAGTAAAAAAATGGGAAGAGGACATGAACAGACACTTCTCCCAGGAAGAAATACAAATGGCCAACAGATATATGAAAAGATGCTCATCTTCATTAGTTATTAGAGAAATGCAAATCAAAACTGCAATGAGATACCACCTCACACCTGTTAGATTAGCTATTATTAACAAGACAGGTAATAGCAAATGTTGGAGAGGCTGTGGAGAAAAAGGAACCCTCATTCACTGTTTGTGGGAAAGTAAAGTAGTACAACCATTATGGAAGAAAGTATGGTGGTTCCTCAAAAAACTGAAAATAGAACTACCTTATGACCCAGCAATCCCTCTACTGGGTATATACCCCTAAAACTCAAAAACATTGATACGTAAAGACACATGCAGCCCCATGTTCATTGCAGCATTGTTCACAGTGGCCAAGACATGGAAACAACCAAAAAGCCCTTCAATAGAAGACTGGTTAAAGAAGATGTGGTACATACACACTATGGAATTCTACTCAGCTATAAGAAATGATGACATCGGATCATTTACAACAAAATGTTGGGATCTTGATAACATTATACGAAGTGAAATAAGTAAATCAGAAAAAACCAAGAACTGCATTATTCCATACATAGGTGGGACATAAAAACGAGACAAGAGACATTTATAAGAATGTGGTGGTTACGGGGGCGGGGGGTGTGAGAGGAAAAGGGGAAGGGGGAGTGGCACAAAAAAAACTAGATAGAAGGTGATGGAGGACAATATGACTTTGAGTGTTGGGTATGCAACATAATTGATTGACAGGATAACATGGACATGTTTTCTTTGAACATATGTACCCTGATTTATTGATGTCACCCCAGTAAAATTAATAAAAAATTATAATAAAATAAAATAAAATAAATAATAAAATGTCATATGTGGCCCTGGCTTGTTGGCTTAGTGGTAGAGCGTTGGCCTGGTGTGCAGGAGTCCCGGGTTTGATTCCTGGCCAGGGCACACAGGAGAAGCGTCCATCTGCTTCACCACCCCTCCCCCTCTCCTTCCTCTCACTTCTCCTCCTGCAGCCAAGGTTCCATTGGAGCAAAGTTGGTCCGGGCGCTGAGGATTGCTCCATGGCCTCTGCCTCAGGTGCTAGAATGGCTCTGGTTGCAACAGAGCAACACACCAGATGGGCAGAGCATCGCCCCCTGGTAGGCATGCTGGGTGGATCTGGTTGGAGTCTATCTGACTGCTTCTCCATTTCCAATGTAAGAAAACAGAAAAAGAAAAAAGAAGAGAAAAAAAATGTCATAGTCCATGTCGTTTTTCTGTAAGAAGTACACAGAGACATTTGCGTGCTTGGTATATTGCGCACTCTCTCTATGTCTCCTGTGCGAAGCACATGTGTCTCATAATTGCATCAAGCCATACTGTACTGATCCTTGACGAATGATCATATCAAATACAAATACGTCACATCACAAGCAATGGATCAACTGCATCAATCAAATATGGACATTTACTGATTAGTCTTCCAATATCAGAAAGAAGGACATATAAAAGGACACTTTTTGAGAGAGGATAGAACTTACAAAAGAAGAACTGTCCTCCCTAAAGGAGGACGATTAGTCACCTTCATTTTAGCCATTTTAATAGGGGTATAGTATCTCCTTGTTTAAATTTCTAATGCCATAATTACAGGTGGTGTTGAGTAAATTTTTATATTTTTAATTTGTTTCTCTTCAATGGAATGTCTGTTGATACTTTTTGGCTATTTTGAAGTGGGTTGTTTCCTTATTGTTGAATATTAGTGATTTTTGTTTTATTTGGGTATAACCACTCTATCATATAAGTGTTTCACGAATATTTCAGTTGTGGCTTGTGTTTTCATACTTTGTATAGTGTATTTTACAGAGCAGACATTTTAATTTAATAAAGTTTAACTTTAATTTTTTCTTTCATGGATCATGGTTTTGGTTTGTATTTAAAAACCCATCTTCAAACCTATGGTCATCTAGATTTTCTATATTATCTTGTAGAATTTTTATTAGCTCCAATATTTTATTTAGGTATATGATCCATTTTGACTTCACTTTTGTGACAGGTATAAGGTTTGTGTTTGATTTCTTTCAGTCTTTTGTTATGTATAATATCTGATTATTCTGGCACCATTTGTTGAAAAAACCATTTTTTTCATTGAATTGCTTTTGCACATTTGTCAAAGATCAGTTGAT
Source organism: Saccopteryx leptura (assembly GCF_036850995.1). NCBI lineage: Eukaryota > Metazoa > Chordata > Mammalia > Chiroptera > Emballonuridae > Saccopteryx > Saccopteryx leptura. The sequence continues at coordinate 146,510,156 of NC_089505.1, forward strand.
TGTATTTGTGTGGGTCTATTTCTGGAATCTCAATTCTGTGACATAAGGATTCTTTTTAAATTCTATTTAGAAAATTGGTTTTAAAAGGGTGTCATTGGTCAATAAGAGTACATAGGTTTCAGGCGAACATTTCTGTAGCATTTGAACCGTTGGTTATGTTGTATACTCACCACCCAAAGTCAAATCATTTTCTGTAATCTTATATTTACCCTCTTTATACCCTTCCTCCCACCCTCTCTCACCTCCCCATTATCCTACATCCCATTGCCCCTCCTCCATGTTATCTTCCCCCTGGTAACTACTTCAGTTTTATCTATGTCCATAAATCTCAGTTCTATATCCCACCTATTTGTGAAATTAATAGTTCTTAGCTTTTCTGATTTACTTATTTCACTAAGTATAATGTTCTTAAAGTTGATCCTTGTTGTAAATGTCACTATGGCATCATTTTTATGGCTGATACCCAATAGAGGGATGGTAATTCTATTCTTAATTTTTTGAAAAACCATTTTTTCCATAATGGTTGTACTAATTTGCATTCCCAATAGCAGTGAATGAGGGTTCCTTTTTCTCCACAGCCTCTCTAACACTTGTTATTACCTGTCTTGTTGATAGTAGCCAATCTAACAGGTGTGAGGTGATATCTCATTGTAGTTTGGATTTGCATTTCTCGAATAGCTAGTAAAGAAGAGCATCTTTTCATATATCTGTTCAGGTCCTCTCCCCATTTTTATTTGGATTATTTTCTTGATTGTTGCTGATCTTTCTGAGTTCTTTATATATTTTAGATATGAGCCCCTTATCAGAGCTGTTGTCTATAAATATCATATCCCATTTAGTGGGCTATTTGTTTTATTGTCAGTTTCTTTTGCTGTGCTTTTTAGTTTGATATAGTCCCATTCATTTATTTTTGCCTTACTTCTCTTGACTTTGGGGGTCAAATTTATAATTTTTTTTTCTACTGCCAAGGTCCATGTGCTTAGTACCTATGTTTTCTTCTATGCAATTTATTGTTTCAGATCTTCTATTTAGGTATTTGATTCATTTTCTTTCTTTTTTTTTTTTTTTTTTTTTTTTTTTTTTTTTTTTTTTTAGAGAGGAGAGAGAAAGGGGGAGAGAGAGACAGAGAGAGAAGGTGGGGAGGAGCTGGAAGCATCAACTCCCATATGTGCCTTGACCAGGCAGGCCCAGGATTTCAAACCGGCGACCTCAGCATTTCCAGGTCGACGCTTTATCCACTGCGCCACCACAGGTCAGGCATGATTCATTTTCAATTAATTTTTGTGCAAGGGAAATACTAAGTTTCAGTCTTCATTCTTTTGCATGGGGCTTTTCAATTTTCATAACACTATTTATTGAAGAAACTTTCTTTTCTCCATTGTGTGTTTTTGGCTCCTTTGTTGAAGATGATTTGTTCATGTATGTGTGGTTTTATTTCTAGGCTCTCAATTCTGTTACATATGTCTGTGTGTCTGACTTTCTGCCAATACCATGCTGTTTTAATTATCATGTCTCTATAGTATAAAGTGTAGTGGTATGGTACCTTTGGTTTCATTCTTTTTCCTCAGGATTGCTTTGGCTATTAGAGTTTTCTATAGTTCCATACAAACCTGGTAATTTTTTGTTCTATTTATTTAAAAAATGACATTGTGATTTTAATAGGGATTGCATTAAATTTGTATATTGCTTTGAGTATTATATCCATTTTAAATATGTTAATTCTTTTAATCCATGAACATGGAATATATTTTCATTTCATTGTATCTTTTTTTTCAATAGTGTTTTGTAATTTTCAGTATATAGGTCCTCCATATCCTTTGATACGTTTATTCCTAGGTACTTTATTTTTTTGTTGTTGCAATTGTAAAAAGAATTATTTTTTTGAGTTTATTTTCTGAAGTTTTATTGGTGGCATATAGAAAGGCAGTAGATTTTTTATATTTATTTTGTATCTTGTGACTTTACTTTATTGGTTTATTGTTTCTAATACAGAAGTACCTTGACAAACAAGAACTTTAAATCACGAGCAATTTGAAAGACAACAGTCACTTGTGGGATTTTTTGCATTAATTCATAAGTGGATATTTGAAGCACGAGCTTCCGTTCTAAAAGGGAGGAAGAAACAAACTTCCATGGAAAAGTTTTTGTTGAAATGGCCAGTAAGTGAAAGTGAGGAAAGTGTGGTGAAAAGCCAAAAGTTAGTGAAGAAAATGATGATTTAGCAAAGTAAAAATCTAGCAATTAAGTTTAGCAATTAAGTTTCATATCATATGTAGTGTTTAAGTTAAATTTTGCAATTAAATGTATCATTAAGTGTGTAGAGCGTAAGTTATGTTAAGCAATAGCACATGAAATGAAAACCTCCTCCACCAGTCTCCTCCCCTCCACCAGCATCTTTGCCTGACTTTGAAGGTAAATACACTTCATAAACCAGTTTATTTCTTTACATTCTCTCTTATTATGTATATATATTTGTTGTTTATAAAGTACATTTTCTTATTTAAAAGCATATAAGACAAAAAATGTGTGTGATTTTTGGGGGTCGGAATGGATTAATTGCATTTCCATTCATTAAAATGGGGAAATTTGATTTGACACATAAGCAAATTGATTATGAGCTCTGTCATGAAAAGAATTAAACTTGTGTGTCAAGGTATCACAGTAGTTTTTTGGGGAGGCTTTGGGTTTTCTGTAGACAGGATCATGTCATCTGCAAAAAAGTGATACCTTTACTTCTTTGCTGATTTGAATGCCTTTTATTTCTTTCTGTTCCCTGATCGTTCTTGATAAAACTTCCAGAACTATGTTGAATAAGAGTGGAGGAAGTGGCAGCTTTGTCTTGTTCCTGACTTTAGAGGAAAAGCCTTCATTTTTTTTAACATTTAGTATGATATTAGCTAATGGTTTGTCATATATGGCCTTTATTATGTTAAGGTATTTTCCTTCTATTCTGATTTTATGAGTGCTTAAACATAAAGTGTTATTGTATCTTATTGAATGCCTATTCTGCATCTAGTCATAGGATCATATAATTTCTGTTCTTTGTTTTATTGATGTCATGTATTATCTTGATCGATTTCCATATGTTGAATCATTCTTGTGCTTCTCAAATGAATTCCACTTGATCATGATGTATTATTTTTCAAATGTGTTGCTGTAGTCAATATGCTAATATTTTGCTTAAGATTTATGCATCTGTATTCATTAGAGGTACTGGTCTGTAGTTTTCTTCCTTTGTTTAGTCCTTGCTAGGTTTTGGTATGAGTGTTAGGTTGACCTCATAAAATGTGCTAGGGAGTATTGCTTCTTCTTCTATTCTTTGGAAGACTTTGAGAAGGATAGGTAGCAAATCTTTTTTTGAATGTTTGGCAGTAGAATTCACTAGTGTTGCTATTGGTCCTGGACTTCTGTTTTGGTGGAGGTTTTTGATAGTTATTTCTATATTCTCCCTGTTCATAGGTCTAGTTAGGTTTTCCACCTCTTTGTGAATCATTCTAGGAAGAGTGTATATAGTTCTAGGAATTTATCCATTTCCTCTGAGTTGTTGAATTTGGTGACATATTATTTTTTATAATATTATGATTTTTTGTATATCTATGATGTATTTAATAATTTCTACTCTTTCATTTTACAATTTGTTTATATAGTCCTTTCTCTTTTTTCATAAGTGTGGTTTGTCAATTTTATTGATCTTTCCAAAAACCCAGCTCTTTGTTATATTATTTTTTTCTATAGTTACTTGTTCTCAATTTTATTTAGTTCTGCTCTAATTTTTACTATGTCCTTTCTTCTGCTTACTTTGGGTTGCCTTTGATCTTCTTTTTTTAGTTCCTTAAGGTGTGATATTAGGTTATGTACTTGGGATCTCTCTTGTTTCTTGATATAAGCCTATAATCATATAAAGTTTTCTCTTATTACTGCTTTTGCTGCATCTCAGAAATTTTGATATGTCATTATGTAATTTTCATTTGTCTATACATATCTATTGATCTCTGCTTTTATTTTATTTTTCTCCAGTCATATTTTAGAGATATGTTGTTTAATTTCCATATTTTTGTGGTTTCTTTACTTTCTTTTCACAATTGAATTCTGATTTCAAAGGCTTATGATCAGAAAATATGCTTAGTATAATTTTAATCTTTCTGAATTTGTTGATGGTAGTTTTGTGGCCCAATATATGGTTTATACTTGAGAATGTTCCATGCACACTGGAGAAGAAAATATAATCTGATATTTTGGGATAAAATGTCATAAATATCTATCATGTCCATTTGGTCCAGAGAGTCTATTAAGGCTGATTTTTTTTTATTGGTATTCTGTTTGGATGATGTATCTAAATCTGTCAATGGGTGTGTTGAAATCTCCAAGTAAAATTGTATTTTTGTCTGTTTCTATTTTTAGATCAATTAGTAGATATCTTATATATTTTGGTGCTCCCTGGTTCAGTGCATATATATTAAGAAGTGTTATGTCTTCTTGATACAATGTCCCCATTATCATTATGAAATGTCCATCTTTGTCTCTGCTTATCTTTGTTGTCTTGAAGTCAGTGTTAATAGATATGAGTATGGCTACACCTGCTTTTCTTTGGATAGTATTTTCTTGATGACTTGTTTTCCAACCTTTCACTTTAAAGCTACTTTTGTCCTTGCAGCTTAGATGTGTCTCTTGAAGGCAGCATATGGTTGAGTTTTGTTTGCTAAAATTTTTTTTCTGAACTATGTCTCTGTCTTATGTAGCCATGGTATTCAATCTGCTACTCTGTGCCTCTTTATTAGTGAGTTTGATCCATTTATATTTATAGTAATTATTGACACTTGAGAATTTCCTAAAGCCATTTTTTGTTTTGTTTTCTGGTAGCTTTGTATATTGTTTGGTTTTTCTTTTTTTTGCTTCTGTTAGTTGTTTTTGTTTGGTGGTATGCCATACTTCTGTGTCCTGTTTCTTCTTTTTTAAGCTGTGAGGTTCAGTAGTGGCTTTTTCATGAGTGGTTACCATTAGGATAAGAAAAAAATGTTCAAATGTATAAGAATCCTTTGTCTTATGAGTGCTTCTACACTCCATCCTCCTTTGCTACTGCAAATCTTTATCTTCTCCCCTTTCATGTTATTTTTGTCACAGATTATCCTTGTTTTTACAATGACCTTATTGAGGTTTTTACCTGTAATTTTGATTTGTTTTGTTCTTTGTGTCTGGTTGAGTAACCCCCTTGAGGATTTCCTGAAGTGGGGGTTTTCTGTTAATAAAGTGCCTCAGCTTCTGTATGTCTGCAAAAGTTTTAATTTCTTCTTCATATTTGAAGGCTAACTTTGATGGATATAGTATTCTTGACTGGCAATCCACTTTTTTAGTACTTTGAATGTTTGTGTCCACTCTCTTTTGGCTTGTACAGTTTCTGCTAAGAAGTCTGATGATAAGCTAATGGGCTTTCCTTCTTGAGGACTCTTTCTTTGTCACTAATTTTTGACAATTTTATTACGATGTGTCTTGGACTAGGTCTGTTTGGGTTGCAATAATACAGCAACCTGTTTGCTTCTTGAACTCAAGGCTCTTACTCATCTGATTAGGCTTTCCATTCTGTTCTTCTTCTCTTCATCTTCTGATATACTCATTATTCTTATATTGGTCTTTCTGATGAAAACAGACAATTTTTGTAGAGCTATTTTATTTTTTTTAATTTGTGAGTCTCTGTCCTCTTTTCTCTGTAACATCTCTAGTTGTTTGTCCTCGATATCACTGATTCTTTCCTTTATCTGGCTAGTCCTATTAGTTAAACTTGCTACTTCAGTCTTCAATTCATGTTTTGAGTTCTTCATCTCTGTTTTTACGGTTTTAATCTTCTTGGAAACATATTCATTTTGTTCATTAATTTGTTTTCTGAACTCATTAAGTTGTCTATTGCTGTCTTCTCACATCTCATTGAGTATTTTCAGAACTTCAATTTTGAATTATCTATCATTTAAATCCAAGGCTTCCATGTGATTGTAATTTTTTTCTGGAGATTAAATTTTTTTTTTCTGAACTATGTCTCTGCCTTGTGTAGCCATAGTATTCAATTTTTTCTTCATAAATAGCATTTTAGAGAGATAATTTTAAGAATCCTAACAGAAAAATGACTAAAAAACTTTTTAAATTAAAAAATACAATAAAACATATAAATATTTAAAAAATTATGACAAGTAAATAAGAAAAACCACAGGAAAAAAGATAAAAATCAAACAAAAAATTAAAAACAAAACACCTGCAAAAAATAATAATAAAAAATAGAAAAATTAAAGAAAATAAAATTCAAAAATGAAAAAGAATGAGATTAAAAAAGAAAAAAGGAAAAATAAATTTTAGTTTTGAGAGGTTTCTTCCTGTAGGTGTCACTGTATTATAACTTTTAGCTGTGTGAAGTTTCTGGGCTGTCCGCTGAGATTTTGCTGTTACAATGATGTAGGTGGGGTTGCGGTTATGGGTGGGGTATGATGTGAGGACTTTATAGCTTCAGCTTTATGGCTTTGGCTTTACAGCTACAGCTTTCTAGCTTAATGGCTCTAGCAATGGCGATCTCAGACTTCTCAGCACTCTTTCCCACATCTCATCAGACCTGGAGACCAGACATGGAGCACCTCTGTTCTTCAGGGGAGAGTGTGGCTCTGGAGAGCTAGCTGTGGGGTTTGTTTCTGCCATTCTCCATACCACAAGATGAGGGATGTGGGAACTGGGAGGTTGAGGGGGCACACTTCAGCTTTTCTGTCTCTGCTGAGTGTGGGCTACAGGTACATCACAGGAACACTTGCTGTGACCATGGGCTCTGTCCGTTTTGGTTTATCTCCCCCCCCTTCCCCTCTATCTCACTGCTTCTCCCAGCAGAAGAAGATTCAGTCACTCCAAGTTTCCCTCTTCATACCCCTCAAAGAAAATCCAGAGAGCCCAAGCTTCCCTCCTCTTTGTAGTCCAGCAGAGAAAAAACCCAGTCACTCCACATTTGTCTCCTCTCCTCTCCAAAGCCCACCATGGATGCATTTTATTTTCTGCACCCTTTTTCACCCTGTCCCTCCTTTAATCCATTCAGTGTGTGGATATTTCAGGCATTCCTGGAAGCCCAGCTGGTGTTCCTTTGCTGCATTATTTGTTCAATTTGTTGTAATTTCAAAGGGAGAGATCAGGAGTATCTCTCATACTGCCATTACTCTAACATCATCCTTGTTTTGTTTTTTTTAACAATCTCAACATGTCATATTAACTGTAGCTTTATAGTAAGTCATAAAATCAGATTGTGTGAATCCTCCAATTTTGTTCCAATTCTTCAGTATTGTGTTGACCATTGTATGTCTTTATTTTTCATCTAATCTTGAGAATCAGTTCGGCAATATCTACAAAATAATTTGCTTGAATTCTGGTTGTAATTTTATTGACTCTGTAAATTAATTTTGAGAGAATTATCATCTTAACAATAATACTTCTTCCATTCCATGAACGTTGAATATAAAGATAATGTTTTTCCCTGTCTTTAGCTCATGCAATAATATGTAAACAGTAATTTGTATTGTAGTTTATATTAATATAGTTTAATTGTACATCTGTTAGTATGTGAATCCATGAAGCTTTTTTGTTTTTTTAATGAAATAATTAAAAAATAATCTTTTTGTTTGGCTTCATTCTCTGAATCATAAATTCTTATTATCAAGCACTAATTTTTATACACCCAGAGATGTCTCTGTCTTCTCTTTCTAACATTGTGCCAATGTACTATGGTTTTAATAAATAAAGTTATGGCTTTGTTATACTTTCTTATGTTTATCAAGATTGATGCTCCATTGGTACTACTATATCTAAAACATTATTGCCTAATTTTATGAAGTCCAATTAGAAATTGAACTCCAACAATGTTACTTTTTAAGAATGTCAAAAAAATATTTCCTCTATCTCCTGAATGCCTGCCTCCTCCAACCAATCAGAATTTTTATATTTATTCTAGGATATTAATTTCTTTACTTGTGGGAATATGATGAGAGAAGGGAGGATTGGAGCAGACTGCTTAGAAACTTATAAGTCAGTATATTCTGATTACAGCTAACTAGATTAAAGCTGTGATGTTTGAAGTGATATCACAGAAAAAAATAATATCATGGAAGTGCTTTCTGTGAAATATAATTTTTATGTATTCTTGGGGCTTAGAAAAATAAGCATTGAGGTGTCTAGGAACAACTTGCTGGCATCAGGTGAATGTCAGTAAGAAAGTGGAACTGGGTTGGTAATTGTCCTTACATATCAATGCTTGTTTGTAAATTTAAGGAGAGTAAATAGCACTATTCCTTTTTTATTTATAAAATTAAATTTAATGAGATGACATTGATCAATAAAAGAACATAGCTTTCAGGTAAATATTTCTATAGCATCTGAACTGTTGATTGTGTTGATAGCACTATTTTGAAAGCTTAATGAAAAAAACATGCATTTGAACAAACAAATGGCAACAAAACTACTGCTCTATCCAGAAGAGAAATTTTGAGTACTATAGGCTTTCTTCAACCCTTTCTCAATAAAATGGAAGTGGAAGAAATCAATACTTATATGAAATAGAATTGGAATTCCCTAATAAAAGAATATGCTGAGATAAAAACAAGCAAAACAGAACAAAGCAGGATTATGGAAAGGGGAGCTAAAAGGTAATTATCCACAAGAATTGCAAGGAAACAAGTAAGAAAATAATAAAATATGAATTTACATTTACATTATAGGTTAATACTGATAAAGCCTAAGAGTGGGTCAGTAACATGGAAGATCAATTTTAAACACTCTTCAGAACACATACAAAAATTATAATTATTTTACATTTTGTAAGTTCAGAAAATTAAGAATTATTTATTAATTTATTTCAATACATACCTCACATATATTCATAAATACATAAATATTCAAATGTTTTATTTCCTCTTTAGCATATCAAGAATTACAAAGGCTCCAGGCAAATGTTGTCTATACAGTTTATGTCTTTCTTCAATGACAAAAGTATTTTAAAATCTATGTTTCCACAGAACCTGTATCATTTTTTTAACCAATGTCACCCCCATAAAATTAAATTATAAAAAAAACCTATGTTGCCAAAATTGCTGTCCATTAGCTACATGTGGTTATTGAACACTTATAATATGCTGGACTAACTATGAAACTAAATATTAATTTTTATATAATTTAAATTTAAATATCTACACATGGCAAGTAACTCCATATTACAGCACAGAATATAAATTAATTAAGGCTATATAATTATATTATTTAAAGCATTTTCTTTTTTTTAAGTGAAAGGAGGAGAGATAGTGAGATAGACTCCTGCATGTGCCCAGACTGGGATCCATACAGCAACTCTGTCTGGAGCCAACGCATGAATCAACCAACCTCTCCTCAGCACTGGGGTCCATGCTAAAAACCAATTGAGCCACTGGCTGCAGGAGGGGAAGAGCAAGAAAAGGGAGAGAAACAGAGGAAGAGCTAGAGGAGGGTAAGCAGATGGTTGCTTCTCATGTGTGCCCAGACTTGAGATTGAACCTAGGATGTCTGCAGCCAGTACCATGTTTAAAGCATTTTATTTTCAAAAGATTATCTATCTAAGTTTTCTCTAGTTATGTACCTCCTATAAAGCTCTAATTTTGAGGTATATGTTATGTACAGCAACTGCACAAATCTATTTGTATAACTAAATAAATTTTTATATATGTCAACACCTATGAATGTACAACATCAATAGTAAACTCTAAGGTAAATTGGAATTTGGTGATTATGATGTGTAAATGTTGGTTCATTCTTGGTAACAAATATACCACTCTGGTGAGTGACACCGATAACTGGCACAGGCTCTGCCTATGTGGAGAAAGAAGGCATAAAGAAAATATCTGTACTGTTCTCTCAATTTTGTTTTAATCCTCAAACTGCTTTAAAAATAAAGTCTTAAAAAGTTACAATAAGAATGGTGAAATAAATATGATGTTACATTATAATGCCTAATAAATAACTTTAAAATTTTTCAATAGTTTTTACTAAATATATTGGGGTAACATTGGTTTGCAAAACCATACAGGTTTCAAGTGCACAACTCTATAGAACTTCTGCACACTGCATCATGTACACATCATCATCCCAAGCAGAGTCTCTTTGTGTGTGTGTGTGTTTCCGAAGTTAGAAGCAGGGAGGCAGTCAGACAGACTCCCTCTTGTGCCTGACTGAGATCCACCTGGCATGTACACTAGGGGGCAATGTTCTGCCCATCTGAGGCGTTGCTCCATTGCAACTGGAACCATCTTAGCATCTGAGGTGGAGGCCATGAAGCCGTTCTCAGCGCCTGGGCCAACTTTGCTCCCATGGAGGCTTGGCTGCGGGAGGGGAAGAGAGAGATTGAGAAGAAGGAGAGGGGGAAGGGTGGAGAAGCAGATGGGTGCTTCTCCTGTGTGCCCTGGCTGGAAGTCGAACCCCGGACTTCCACACGCCGGGCCAGTGCTCTACTGCTGAGCCAAACAGTCAGGGCTAAGCTGAGTTTCTTTTTGTCGCCATTTTCTGTCCCCATTTTCCTCCCCCATTATCCCACCTCCACTTAACCACCATCCCTTTCCCTCTAGCTATCACCACACTGTTTTTTGTGTCTAAAATATGTATACATCTATAATATATAATATAATAAATATAATATAATATAATATAATATAATATAATATAATATAATATAATATAATATAATATAATATAATATAATATATTTTTTGGCTAATCATTTCATCTTCTTTCATCAGTCCCTTTTCTCCCTCCTCTCTGATGACTCTCAGTCTGTTCAATGTGTCCATGACTCTATTTTTATTTTGTTAATAATTTTATTTTGTTCATTAGATTCCACAAATAAGTGAGATCATATAGTTATAATAAAACAAACAAAATGTTAAAAAATTATTTATTTTAAAAAAGGCATAATAGTTAAGATAGTGTGGTAATGCTATGGCATAGATAAATATAAGTGATCCATAAAGATATGCTTGATACATGGCAGACATATACTTGCAACAAATTAAAGAAAGGACTGATTTTTCATCAAATAGTACTGGCTATGGGATGGCAATTCTCTCTATGTCTCTCATGTTTTTCTGCATATATTTGGAGGAGAGGCACTTTCAGCCTTTGGTGTAGACTACCTTTTAAAGAAATTTTGCATCACAAACAGATTTTAAAGTTAGAGACAGTCTTTACCTCATCCCTAACACCTGCCAAATAACAGGTTTTCTTACTGTCCCATATATTAAATATAGTATCTTCTGGGGCCCAATCTAAGCATACTTGCTGCTTGTTATAACAAATGTAGGCTCTTTAAGCTTTGAGTTTCTCTTCTATAATGCACTCCACTGCAAGTGTGTGTGTGTGTGTGTGTGTGTCATCTGGTCCTTTTCACGTTCTCTAGCTACTGCTATTCCTATGATTAGCATGCTGGACTTCAACTCTGAGACTGAAGTCACGCTGTTTGCCAACATCCGTGAAACTATGGCATTGTAACTTAACTTGCTAGTAAGAAAAACTTTCAGATTCTTCTCCATTCTTGGCACTGTCCTTATTGCATTGATGTAAGAAAATAAAAATGTAAAAAAAAATCAAGAAAATGTCTAGCACATAATTCAAGATGGTGATTATCTCTGGGAGAGTGAAGCAAGAATGATTGATCAGACAGAGGTACTAAGTAAAGTTTCTGGTGTATGGTCAATATCTTGCTTCTTTACTTTAGTAATAGTTAAATGAATATTGAATTTATAGTTTTTATTTAAACTATACCTACATTATTTTATTCACCATTATTTATGCTTTCATAATAAAAATGGATGCCTGACCAGGCAGTGGCACAGTCTTGGCTTGGGATGCTGAGGATCTAGGTTATAAACCTGAGGTTGCCAACTTGACTGCAGGCTCACCAACTTGAGAGCTGTTTCCTTGGCTTGAGCGTGAGTTCATAGTCATGACCCATGGTCACTGGTCATTGGCTTGAAGCGAAGATCACTGGCTTGAGCTAAGGGTTATGGGCTCAGCTGGAGCCCCCCTGATCAAGACACATATGAGTTGATGGCTTCTCATCTCTCTCCTTTTCTGTCTGTCTGTCTGTCCTTGTCTGTCTCTTTTTCTCTCTCACTAAATAAACTTTAAAAAATAAAAAAATAGCCTGACCTGTGGTGGCACAGTGGATAAATTGTGGGCCTGGAATGCTGAGGTCGCTGGTTCAAATCCCTGGGCTTGCCTAGTAAAGGCACATATGGGAGTTGATGCTTTCTGCTTCTCCCTACCTTCTCTCTCTCTCTCTCCTCTATAAAATAAATAAAATATTTTAAAAAGATTAATAAAAATTGTTAAAATAATAAATTAAGTACTAAATATACATATTTAGGTACTCATATTTAAGCATTTAAGACTTTGCATATAAGAAATGTTAGAAAAAATTTTAAAAGATAGTGGGATGTATATATTTCATATTTATTACAATACTTAATTATATAAAATCTAAAGCAACAAACTTAGAAGAAAATAAAGCGGATGCCAATAATATTTATCTCTGAATGGTATGAATACAGGCTGGTTTTTTTTGTCTGCCACTATTAAATTTAATTTTGCCATTTTAAAAATAATTTCCTGAAATTAACAAAAACGAAACGGAATTTTTATAAATTTTTCTATTCACATGTATTACTAAACTATATCAACCACCTGTAAAATATGCTAATAATGAAATAATCACCAATTTATGAAAGATTAAGATACTAAGCATAATACACATTTCTTCACACTAGAAATATAAGGCAAGATTTAAGAAAAAAATTTAGTCTAGAAGACTGTATCAGAAACCAACTTTCTTCCACTCAGAAGGGACTAAACTGGTTAGAAGGTTTAAATGCTCAAAAGGCATTAAAATACTTTTTCACTTGCTTTAGTAATAATAATGGGTTATTTAAATAATAATAATGGCTTTAATATGCAGCAAAATATCAATGGGCAATCTTTGTTATTTATTTTGGGAGAAGCGCTATGCCAGCAATTCACTTGAATCATCTAATTCTGAACACAACTCAGTGAAGACAAACAACACCTTGTCCCATTCTACAAATATGGAGCAACTAAGATTAGAGGGTTTTAGAGTAAATAGTCTTAGGTCACACAACGAGTATGTGAGAAGCTTCGGCAGAAACACAGGCCGTCCAAATATGAAATAACATTTGAAACAGCCAGGTAAACTGACATATATATATTTTTCAATCATTTGAATGAAAATTATCCAGAATCTTTGAAATCATATCCTCCTCTGTCTTTATTCTTTATCTCTGGGACATGACTTCACTTTTTCTTTAGGAAGACAGAATAAAAATTAAAATGTTCCTTGGAAAACACTGCATGAAAGTATATTGTAATAAAAATATTTCTCAATTTTTGACTATTGTTATAGCATGCTTTCTAAAGTCAGACAGGCACACTATAGAGTCCTGTTTGTGCCTTAAAATCCTTGATTAGGTTATAATAGCTTACACTCAAATTTTTCATTTGAAAATGTTATAATGAAATTTGTAAGGTTGTTATGAACACTAAAATTGATTTTTATATATGAAAAAATACCTAGTTTCATAAATATTTAGTAACATTATTTTTCTGTTTGATAGAGGAAAGTAGCAGGGTAGTGAAAAAGTGAAGGGAAATGATTTGGGCTTGTTGAAGCACCTCTATGTAGCTTCTTACTTAAAGTACCTTTTTACTTACTAGACTACTGATGTATTATGAAAGGACATAACTAAGGGATAGCCATATGGGAGTGATGCATAGGGCAAAAAATAATAATAATAATTGAAAAGGGTGCAGTATTTCTGTGCTCCCTGGGTGTCCACTCCCCTTAAACTGCCACATGATCACCAACTCAGAAGCTTTCTGAACACAGTCTTTTTGGCTTTTTATGCATGCTTTATTACATAGGAATGTTTGATTTTATCATTGGTCACTGGCAATTGATTCAACATCAAGCTTCTTCCCTTACCCAAAGGTTAGGGGAGTGAGAGTGAAATTTCAAATCATGTTGTTATTGGTTCCCCTGGCAACAGGCCTCTACTTAAGAGGCATTTCAAAGTTACCACATTAACATATAGTGTGGTTGAAAAGGGATTGTTATGAATATCAATACACCTTGATAGCTCTTATTACTTAGACAATTCCATGTTTTAGGAACTCTGTGCCAGAACAAAGACAAAGACCAAATATGTATTCCTTATTTTAAATCACATCACATATGCATATCTAGATTGTATATACATGTGTCTAGTAACTTATGTAAACTTTCTGAGGTCATTATAGAAGAAAATATTACCTCAAAATATTAAGTTTAGGTGGCTGAAAACATGTTTCAAAAAAGAAATCTGCAATACTAAACAAAAATTTTGTCAAGGCAGGAATTCAGAGAATAAAGAGGAATGTTGGAGAGACAAAAAAATCTAATGAGGAGATAAAAGGGTCCTTACTTGGGTGAAGATCTGTAAACCTGGATAGAAACTCTAGGCTCTCAGTTATTACATTCTGTATCAACATAAACTTAAATGATAGTTAAAGACTGGCCCTGGCCTGTGGCTCAGTGGTAGAGTGTCAGCCCAGCATGTGGACATCTCAGGTTCAATTCTTGATCAGGGCACACAGGAGAAGTGCCCATGTGCTTCTCCACTCTTCTTCTTGCTTCTCTCTCTCTCTATCCCTCTCCTGCAGCGATGGGTTGATTAAATGGAGTTGGCCCCAGGCACTGAGGTTGGCTCCATGACCTCTGCCTCAGGTGCTAAAATAGCTGAGTTACTGAGCAATGGAGCAATGCCCCTGATGGGCAGAGCATTGTCCCCTCATGGGCTTGCAAGGTGGGACCCCATTAAGACACATGCGGGAGTCTGTTTCTGCCTCCCCTCCTCTCATTGAGTTAAAAAAAAGTTAAAAACATTGGTAAATTAACTCTCAAATGGAGCACCTTTAGGGACAATAATTATTTATGAATTCCCAAAAGTATTTAGTTTAGTGTCTACGAATGAGGCCCATCAGATTTCTCAGGGTTATTTAGTAATATGCGGAGTACTACATATTCTGTCCAAGAAACAGAATTATTAGATACTTTCTACCCTGAGTCATTTTTCATCTTTCTTTTTATTCTTATGTGAATTGTGATGGTGTTTGTGGAGCATCTGTGCAGTGATTGTAGATGGTATGAGCAGTGGTGTTAGTGGAGAAATACGGAAATCTCTGAGGTCTTTCACTTTTGTTTTCAGATTGATCCTAAGTAATGTTGAGGCAACTCTATCTTTACAAATAAGGTAATTCAGATTCTTAATTTGTTTTTGGGTTTCAAATTTAACAATATATTAGATACAGAATAATAACTGTTGTAATTTTATATTAATTGTATCATTAACATAATATTAATTAAAAACTTGAAACTTTACTAATGACTTCAAAACATCCATCTTAGAAACTGTTCACATACCTTAAAAATGTTGAATTATGTTTACTAAACAGCTTAGTAAACTGCTGCTGAAACCACAAGATTTGGTAATCTCTATCCTACAATCACATTTATAACATTGTGTTGATGTATCATCTTTTTTAGAAAACAGAGTAATCAGTATGAAAATTAATAGTAAAGATAGGCAGTGGTAGGATTCAGCTAGTTCGCATGGGTTCAGCAGAACCGATACTTAATTTTTTGTTGAGTTCAGTGAACCAATTGTTAAAGTGGTACTTGTAATCAAGGTTCTCTATAAGGTGGGCTCCTGGGCAGTGGTCCAATGTGGAAATCACAAATTTACTTTCCTTACTCTTGTTTAACATTCGTCTGTGCAACAGCGTATTCTAGGTGCCCTAGTAATGTTCATTCTGTCCATAGGTGAAAAAAAATTTGGTAGAGCTATGCTTATAATATTTCTTTATTTATTTTATAAAACTCATTATACCTTTGATGAAATACTACATTTTAATTCTTTCACGTTTGTTAGTTCAGTAAACAAACATATAACATGAAGAGAAAAAGTGCGAAACAACTAGGAGTTGACAAGCTGTTCTTGAAAATATCTTAAGTAACAATTTTATTGTTTTTTTGTCAGGTATTATTTAATATTTTTTAATTAATATTTTAAAACTCATAATGTAATTTAATTTTGTGTCTCTCTTTTATTGTTCTTATTTAAGTATTAAATGCATGAAATAAACTACCTTTTGGTATATTATTTTTTTATACTTAAAATGGCCATTAGGGCAGAGAACCAGTTGTTAAATTATTTGAATCCCACCACTCAAAATATGAATGTAATTTTAACTAGAAATGGTCATAATTTTTTCAGGTAGCTTGGCTTTTAGTAATTGATTCACTTGTTTTATTTTATTTTTATTTATTTTAGAGAGAGAGAGGAAAGGAGAAAGAGAAAGAGAAAGAAGCATCGATTTGTTGTTTCACTTATTTATGCATCATTTATTTGGTTGATTCTTGTATGTGCCTTGATGAGGGACAGAAATACCAGGATGATGCTCTAACCAACTGAGCTACTCGGCCAGGGCTGTAACTGATTCATTTTGGTAGCCTAGTTTTGTTTTGTGCTAAGCCATAGTTCCCACTCATGCATTTTCTGAGTTGCCTTGTCATCGCACGTGAAATCAACTCATTATAGTTCTTCCTTATATGTATGGTCAGAAATGCATGCTTCCTTATCTATAATTTAGGCTTTGTGCTCTGAAAAATATAGCCTCCTAACTGCCATATAATGTTCAGAAAACTTCTTAGCTCTTAAAAATAATCAAGAATACTAAAAATGGTTCCCATACATATATCTCTTCACATGTATATAACGCAGTAGACTTTGAGAAGAATCTTGAATTCACTTTTTTTTTTTTTTTTGTATTTTTCCAAAGTTAGAAGCGGGAGGCAGTCAGACAGAGTCCCACATTTGCTGGACTGGGATCCACCTGGCATGCCCACCAGGGACCAATGCTCTGTCCATCTGGGAGGTTGCTCCTTTGTGGCCAGAACCATTCTAGTGCCTGAAACAGATGCCATGGAGCCGTCCTCAACACCAGGACCAACTTTGCTCCAATGGAGCCTTGGTGGTGGGAGGGGAAGAAAGAGATAGAGTGGAAGGAGAGGGGGAAGGATGGAGAAGCAGATGGGCACTTCTCCTGTGTGCTCTGACCATGAATTGAACCCAGGACTTCCACACGCTAAGCTGACACTCTACCACTGTTGAATTCACTTTTAAATAGGTTCTTAAAATAGTTGAGATGTCAGAGAAAGACATCAAGGATATTGTGGGGATTTTGACAGAATAGATCAGTTTGATTAAAAGGAACTAAATTTAAGAGGACCAAAGAGAAATGGAGGTAATCTGATCATCTTTTAAACCCAGCCAATATAAATAAGCAGAACAGTTTACTTTTTAAATAGCACTGATCGTACCTTAATATGATTATAGATTTGGTTATTTATTGTTTATTTTGCCCTTAGGACAGGAACTTTATTTTGTTTATTACTGAATTTCCAGTATCTTACAAAGTTTGGCACAAAGTAGACATTTAATAAATATTTGCTGAATAAATGTAAATTTTAAACAGTCAAATATCTGAGTCAATTTTTAAACATAGTATTCTAATTTGTTCTCTAGCTTTATATGCTGATACAAAAATTTAAATAGCTAACTCAGTGTTGCTATGAATACTAAATATGGTAAATCATATAATGCATAGTTGATTACTACCTAATTAGTGAACAATAACTAGATAACTAGTAGTTATTGTTATAGGGGATGTTCTAGATATATACATAATGAAAATGGATTCTAGAATGAATAAAATTATTCTTCATCAGTGTTAATAGCACTGAAAGACCTTTGGGGCTTATGGAAACAGAAAAATAAGTAGCATTAACATGTGGGAACTTCTGTCACTACTGCTGGCCCTTATTAACTTGATCGTGGATTAGCGTCATATAAAACTAAGGGTTGACATATATAGGTGGAAGAGAAAGTATTAAGATGCTCTCTGCACTTACTATGTATCATATCAGTCACCATTCAAGCTGCATGACATGTGCTATCTCCTTTAATTAATTTCCAAGACTGACCAATTTTTTTCTGTTTTTCACATGTGAAAAATATAATTCAGAATGATGAATTAACTTGTCCAATTTCATGCATATAGTTAATGAAGGATTTAGGATTTGAATCTAGAGCCATCTAACTCAAAAATACATTATTTTTCTTATGTGCTGAATTCTGTGGCCTTGGATTAACTGGATTTTCCTCTAATTCTGAAACATCTGTCTTGGGGATGAAAAATCAAGGGAAACTGATTATTTCCTTCCTAGACAGCAGCAAAAAACATATGGTGAAATGCAGATGTGGTCCAAATTCCCAAAGTATGTTTTCCCCAAGTAAATTTGTTTATTTTTAATATCTTATTTTAAGAGCATGTATTTATTTTCACAGCAAAGCCTTATCTTATTTTCTTTATAAAGGAACACAAGAGAATTATTGTATTCTTCAAGGCTAAGGAGGCTGCGTACCAGTCATTGCTTAGTTGACTGGGAGTAATAAATACGCCAAAGCCAGGGATTTATTCTTATAGAGTTTTAAAAATGACCTATGGACTCAAAACAATAGCCTCTTGCAGTTTTTTTTTAAATGATGCACATAAGCAAAATAAAGACAGACTCATATATAAAGAGCAGGCTAAAAGCTGGGGCTAAGGGCTGGGTGGGTGTTGGATGGATTGAGCGAAAGAAGAAAAAAAGAGAAAAAAATCATGAACAGTGTGGTGATTGCCTGGGGGAGATGGAAAAGGGAAGTGGAAGACAGCATAAGGAAGATAAATGGTTATAAACAGATATTGACTTAGGGTGGTAAACATGCAATACAATGTACAAATAATGTGTTATAGAATTGTGCCCCTGCAACCTGTTATAATCACTGTTAACCAGTGTCACCCCAGTTAATCTAATTAATATAACATATATAAATAAGTAAATAAAAAAAATATTGAACTTTTTTTTAAGTGAGAAGAGGGGAGGCAAAGAGACAGACTCCCACATGCACCCCAACCAGGATATACCTGGTAAGGCCCCTAAAGGCAATGCTCTGCCCATCTGGGCAATTGCTCCCATTGCTTGGCAATGGAGCTATTTTTAGTGTCTGAGGTGGAGGCTATGGAGTCATCCTCAGCCTCAGGCCAACTTGCTTGACCCATTGAGCCATGGCTGCAGAAAAGGAAGAAAGAGAGAGAAAAAGAGAGAGAGAGAGAGAGAGAGGCAGAGAAGCAGATGTTTGCTTCTCCTGTGTGCCCTAAATAAGAATCAAACTGGGACATCTAAGTGCTGGTTGATGCTCTACCACTGAGCTAACCAGCCAGGAAAAAATACTGAACATTTAATGACTGTTCATAACTGAAACAATCTGAGGAAGCTTAAGGGTATGATGAATTTGTAAATTATATATTAGGGTATCTCACAAAACTCAATCACAGGAATGAAGGCAGAACTCAACCAGAGCGACTTAATTAGAATATAGAAAGTACTCAAAAATCCATTCTTTTTCATCTCTGTTCTGTGATATTATGGAATAGCTTTCTCTCTTTGTTCACTTTGTAAAATATGGCTGTTAAAGTGCATAAAGATATATGTTGAATTTTGGAACATAAAAATCTCTAGCCAGTTACTTGTTGTCTCCTAATTCCAAATTACTGGGAAAGAGAATCTGAGTACTTCATGTTTAGATCAAGAATTTAGTCACAATACAATCAACGTAGTCATGGAGCTGGGGTTGTGTACAAACAAAGCATATTCTTATAGGAAAGGTATCTCTCTTGGATGAAGAGAAGGCTTCTCTATGGAAATAAACTATCTAAGTTCTCTATTACATATGTGCACATCAGATATTTTACACATAATTTCAGACAACACACTAACCATTCTGAGACTCAGGTTAAATAATCATTTAAAAACCCTGTTCAAGATCTATAATCTGCTTATTTTTCTTCCAAAGTGTGTATAGATATTGTTTTGCCTCATTTTGCAAAATTGGTGGAGTATGTTGCTTTACACAGCAGCTGGATCACTTTCTGTATGTAAACATAAAGTCAATTTATAGAAGAAAAGAGAATTTGGGCTAGACAATTCAAAAGAGAGCAAAGAGCATGCCCAGGAAGATAACTTGTATGTAATCACTTGAGCTTTCCTGACAGATGGGAGCTCAGTAAACAATAATGCTTTAATAATACTTGCACCCTGAGCAATTCCATGCTGGTTCCATCTTGCCTTTGACTTTGCTGAGGTCAGCACATATCTGCCATTGCAAAGTGAAGTCAGAGGTGCCAGCTGTAGTGAAAGTGAGACTGTGGTGTAGATGCTTCTCTATTAAGAACCAAGCAATGACATCTACACTTTTATGTATGCTTGCTGACAGGCATTTATGATAATGACTTACAAGGTTTGCTGACCCTGGTTGACTCAATCTGTTCATTTCTGATTTATCCATTCCCATCAGAGCATTCCCATAGAGTACTTGTTTATGGATGCAAATATTATTGTTAAAGAGAACACTAAAAGGTTTTTTGTTTTGTTCTGTGTTGAGGGAAAATAAAGTCCCAGGAAGAGTTAAATACTTTTTAAGTCTATAAGCTTTTATTTTCCTATGTAATGAAACCATGAGTCATAAAATCTAATGTATCAAAAAGTAAACATGTTTTATATTATAAACCAAGGCATGTTTTTTAATAGTATGCTTATCATTATAGCAAAACTAATTTTATGGGAGGGGAACTTTTCATTCTAGTGATTTATTTTACTTATATATAGAATCAAATTCATAAAGTGTATGTGTTTTACTAAAATAAAATTTCTTATTTTCTTAGTTCTAAAGACATATACTGTATGTGCATAAATATATTCAGCAAAAACTGTAATGTAGATTTATAGTAGGAACCATATCAATATAAGGGGTAGGGGTTAAGTCTTTGCTTTTAGCTCTACTTTTTTCCTATAAAATTTCTTTCCATCTGTAAAATAGAAAATTGAGTTTTATGAGAACTTTAAAGTATTTAACATATAGCTGACAAAAATTAGAACCCTACATATTTTCTTTATTAATAGCATGAATAATAATTATAGGGATAATGTAAAATTCAAGAGTATTAACTAATAAAAAGTGGTAAGTCGATAATACTACTAGTAATAAACCAAACAAGAAAGAAATAATGCATTTTAGAAATATGGTGATACTAGTTTAGTATATATATTTATTTCTAAATATATCTCATTGCCTGCCTCCTTGCCCCAAATTAAACTATTTTACTGATGCACTGAATTTGACTACAGTCTGAACTAAGAACATTTGTCATTTGTTAATAGTAATATTTGTAGTTTGAGTAAACAAGAAAACAACAAAAACGTCCTTTAAAACACAGTATATTTATCCTAAAGGATTTTTATGAAATAACACAGAGTAAGAATAGCAATAAATAAATCTGGTCAATATAAGCCTTGAGATTTCTGGGGAAAAAATATGAAATAATATTTTAACCTACACATAAAAAATGCTATATTAAAACTGAATTTCACACCTGGAAGAAATTTAAAGATCACCTGCAATATTCTGTTTTATAAAACAGTTGAAAGAAAAAAGTAAAAAAAAAAAAAAATGAAATGGCAGAGGAAGGATGAAAATGAACTCTCATTCTTATTTTTTTTTCCTAAGAGAGATGTAGGAAACACCATAAACTGAAAATAACTGTGATATTAATGAAATGTAGTCATTGATTTACCTAATAAACACTTGAAAATAACATCATAAAAAATGCACACAGAGGTCAGGAGAACAAAGCGTGAACAAAGTGATTATTTCAACCAAGAGCAAATATAAAAAACAATAACAAACACAAATTATACAGCTGAAGAATACAAAAACCAGACTGAAAAATTCAATAAGAAGTTAAAGCAGACTTGATGATGAGGAAGAAAATATCAACAAACTTGAAAACAGGACAATGGCATTTATCCAGTCAGAAGAGCAAAGAGAAAAATAATAATAAAAGGTTAAGAGAGCTTAAGGGCAATCACTTAAAGATCTGAGGGGAGACATATAGAACAATAAATAGTCATAGAAAAATTCAGTACTCCACTGTCAACAATAAATGAGTCATCCAGAAGAAATAATCAACGAGGAAATATTGAACTTAAATTACATGCTAGACCAAATGTTCATAACAGACGTTTGCAGAAGATTCCATATAACAGCAAGAGAATGCACATTCTTCTCAACCTCACAAGAAACATTCTGCAGTATAGAACATAAATTAGGCCCCAAACAAGTCTTGCTAAACCTAAGAATATCAAAATCACATCAAACATTTTTCTGGTTGCAATAGTATAAAACTATATCTTACTTTTTTATTTTTTGAGAGAAACAAGAAGTGGGGGAGTAGAGAGGTGAGAAGCATCAATTCAGTTGTTTCGCTCTAATTGTCTGTATTGACTGCTTCTCATTTGTGCCTTAACCAGAGGACTCAAACTGAGTCAGTGACACCATTGCCCAGATCAACAATCATGGGCTCAAGCCAATGACCTTTGGGCTCAAGCCATTGAGTTTTGGGCTCAAGCCAGCGACCTTTGGGCTTCTAGCCAATGTCCTTTGGGCTGTATCCAGTGACCTGGGGATTATGTCGATGATCCCACACTCAAGCTGGTAACCCTACACTGCAGCTGGCAAGCCCATGCTCTAGCTGGAGACTTTGGGATTTCAAATTGGGGCCCTCAGCACCTTGAGTTGACAATCAATCCACTGTGCTACCATCAATCAAGCAATATGAAACTATATTAATTACAAGAAAAAAAATAGAAGTTTCTCAGATATGTGGAGATTAAGCAGCATGTTACTGAACAACTGTGTCAAAAAAGAAACAAAAGAAAAATAATTTTAAAGTAAATAAAAATTGACATATAATGCACCAAATTTTATGGAATACAAAAAAAGAGCAATTCTCAGAGGAATATTCATAGCAATACATGACTACATTAAAAAAAAATAAGATCTTAAATAAATAACCTAATTTGCCACCTCATGTAACTGGAAAAAGAAGAAAAAACAAAGTCCAAATAAGTAGAAGGAAGGAAATATCCAAGATAAGAGTAAGGATATATATAACATAGAGACTAAAAAGACAATTACAAAATCAATCAAACTTAGAGTTATTTTTTTAAAAGATAAGCAAAATTGACAAACATTTAGCTAAATTCATAATAAAGAGAAGATGCAAGTAAATTCAGAAATAAAAAGGAGATATTACAAATCACAGAAATACAATTAATTATAAAATACTATAGTTGATTCTTCAACACTAGTGAAAACTCATGGGTCTACTTAATGCAGATTTTTAAAAATAAATAGCTGTTTTCTTTTTAATTTACAATTGGCAGGCCAGAGATGCAGAGAACTAACTATTACATTGATCTATGCCATTTTGCAGAGAGGGCTAGAGTATTCACAAATTTTTGGTGTGGATTGGGAACCCTGAAATCATTGATACCGTGGGTCAACTTAAAATTTTTAAGGAAGTCAAAAGTTACATAAGAATTTTCTACTTTTAAGGGATAGCACCACTAATCCCAAATTGTTCAAGTGTTAACTGTATTATGAGTGATTATATAACAAAAAATTGGGCAACTTAGAAGAAATAAATAAATTTCTAGAAACATGCCACCTACCGAGACTGAATAAAGAAGAAATAGAAAATATGAACAAACCAATTACTAGTAAATGGATCAAAACAGTAATTAATAACCTCCCAATAAACAAAATTACAGAACCAGATGTCTTCACTGGTGAATTCTGTAAAATATTTAAAATGGAATTATCAATAAATTTTCTCAAACTCTTTAAAAATGAGAAGAAAAAAGAGTATTTCCAAAGTCAATTTACATAGCTAGCATTTTCCTGATACCAAAACCAGACAAGAATTACAAGAATAAAAAATTACAGGCCAATATTCTTTATAAACATAAATGCAAAAATCCTTAACAAGTAGCAAACTAAATTTAATAACTAAAAGGATAAATTAAAATATTAAAAGCTACACAGTGAAAAAATAAAGGCTTTTCTTCTCAAATCAAGAACAAGACAAGGAGAGTAATGGTGCAGTAGGAAGTGATACCAATAAATCTCCCTCAAAACTCAACAAGATCTTCAACCAGAAACAGAAAAAGCTATCCTTGGAGCCTCCAGATGTCTTGCAATACACCCAAAGGTATGGTGAGTGGAAAATTGGCTAAATATATAATCAAATCCCAAAGGAAATAGGGAGTAAGAAATGCTCCGCTTTCCTCACTAACCTAAATAGGGCTGCTTTCACTGGGAACTGAGAATATAGAAACTGAGGCAGGCAAAGGGGGTGAATAGATCTAGGCCATGGCACAAACGGCTGAACCAGGTTGTGGCACGGAGATCAAAGCCGAGGAAAAACTGTGTCGGTGGCAACCCAGTCAATACAAGCTAACACTCGCACCAAACCCTGACAAAGAAAGACGAGTGGGGCAGCCATTTTCCCCGATCTCCTGGTCAGTGCACACAGATAATGGGCGAGAGATTCCTCTGAGTGCCTCGGGAGTGGGTGCTCATGTTACCCACAGAGGGGCAGAGTCAGGGGTCTTTGTGTGGGTCAAAAGCGGAATCTCCAGGCCGCCCCAGTGCCCTGAAAAAGCCGCGCATGGGGAGGCAGTGAGAGCTAATTCCAACGCTGGAACTTTTCCGTGCGGGTGGGGGTTTCACTTACAGGGTGAGGCGGCTGGCCTGATATCCTGGTTGGCGCGCACGGAGAGTGGGCAAGAGATTCCTCCCAGCACCTCAAGAGTGGGAGCCCGTGTTATCCCAAAGAGGGGCAGAGTCAGAGGCCTCTGTGTGGGCCAAAAGCGGAATCTAGGGCTGACCCAGTGCCCTGAAAAAGCCACTCATGCAGAGGGAGAGAGAGCCAATTCCAATGCTGGAACTTTTCCATGCGGGTGGGGGTTTCACTCAGAGGGTGAGACTGCTGGCCTGATATTCTGGTCTGCTCACGCAGATAGTGAGGGAGAGTTTCCCCCGGGTGCCTCAGCAGTGCGCGCCCATTTTACTGGACAAAGTGGCAGAGCCAGAGATCTTTGAGTGGGCGGAAGCCCCGCCTGATTATGCTAGCAGCTCTGATGGACTGAGCCTTACCCAGAGCCCTGTGATGAGTGGGAATACAGTGGGGATTTGCCAGCTCTTTGAGCCTCTTACAATCCAGGCAGAGGCAGCAGCAACCCCATAGCTGGATTATCAGGCTACTAATTGAGGAAGGAAAGACTAA
Source organism: Saccopteryx leptura (assembly GCF_036850995.1). NCBI lineage: Eukaryota > Metazoa > Chordata > Mammalia > Chiroptera > Emballonuridae > Saccopteryx > Saccopteryx leptura. The sequence continues at coordinate 146,535,527 of NC_089505.1, forward strand.
GAGAGAGGCTCCAGGAACACAGACTCTCTCACTGGCGGAGCCTATAAATGCTAATGAGCCTCGATTGCCAACGAGACTGAAGCACAATACATGACATCGCCATAGAGACTTATCAACTGCAAACCTCTACCTGAGCGTGCCAAAGGGGCAGAACCCGGGGTACAGAGTCACCAACCAGGAAGAGGGAGAGAAAAGAAAAAGCAAGAAGATAACCTCTCAAAATCAAGAATAATCTGCAGACTTTATAACCTATCCCATTTTATTGTATTTGTTTGTTTCTCTTATCTTCATTCTTGACTTTTTTTTTTTCCTCCTCCAATTTGGTCATTTAACTCTCTGCCGGTCTTACTCTCTCCTCTCCTTGAACTACACTACCTATAAGTGTTACATCTCCCATTATCTTTTCTTTCTTTTTCTTTATCTCTATGAGGGTTGCACTCCAAAACCCTTAACTCTCTCTCTCTCTCTCTCTCTCTACTCTTTTTTCTTTTTTCTTCTTTTATTGGTTCCCTCTTTTCTCTCTCTCTCTCTTTCTTTTCTCCCTCTATATTAGTTTCTTCCTTTCTGCTTTATATCTCCTCTCATTCAAACCTAAACAACGAACAAATTATCTTATCTGGGACTCAAACTTATGTTTGTGGCATTTTGGGGGGTTTTTACTTCACCTTTTTAACTCACTAGCAGTGCTCCCATCCCTGGCTCTCCATTTTATTCAGTTCTTGTTCCACTAAATACAATAGTAATTTTTTAAGTTGTCCCCCCATTTTCCTGTTTCCCTCTTATTCTTCTCATCATAACTCTTAGTCAACCAACACCTAAAAGCAAATCATTTTATTCTTGATCCAAATTTTTTCTTTATTTGCTTTTTGTGGGTCCATACCCCTTTTTTTTCTGGTTGTTTTTTTTTTTTTTTTTTTTTTGCCCCTTTATTAATTCTCCCCAATTCAGGCCCTCCAGTACAGGCATTGTTTGTTCTATTTAGTACAATATAATTCACAGTTCACCACAAGATTTTCTCAAGAATTAGGGGAGAGGAGAGGAGAGGAAAAAAGGAGGAGGGGAATAATTTTTTTTTTAATTTTAACTTAATTTTATTTTTCTTTATTTAATTATTAATTTAAAAAAAAACAACTCTTTTTTATTTTTATTTTTTTATTTTTAACTTTTTATTCTTTATTAAATCTCATTAATACTATCAAGAAAACCACCCTCAGATGCCATTAAGGAAGAGAAAATCGAATATCATGGATACAAAAGAAAGAGAGGTAACACAGATAGATGAGGAAAAATCTATGGAGAAAAAATTTAATATATTGGAAACTTTGGAGCTAAATGACAGAGAATTTAAGATAGAAATCCTAAAAATCCTCTGAGATATACAAGAAAACACAGAAAGGCAATTTAGGGAGCTCAGAAAACAACTCAATGAACACAAAGAATATATTTCCAAGGAAATTGAACTATAAAAACAAATCAAACAGAGATGAAAAACTCAATTCACCAGCTGAAAAATGAGGTAACAAGTTTAGGTAATAGAACAGGCCAGATAGAAGAGAGGATTAGTGAAATAGAAGACAAGCAACTTGAGGCACAACAGAAAGAAGAAAGAGACTCAAAAATTTAAAAAAATGAGATAGCCCTACAAGAATTATCTGACTCCATCAAAAAGAATAACATAAGAATAATAGGTATATCAGAGGAAAAAGAGAGAGAGAATATACTCAAACAAATAATAGATGAGAACTTCCCAAGCCTGTGGAAAGAAGTAAAGCCTCAAATTCAAGAAGCAAACAGAACTCCGAGTTTTCTTAACCCCAACAAACCTACTCCAAGGCACATCATAATGAAATTGGCACAAACCAACGGCAAAGAAAAAAAATTCTCAAGGCAGCCAGAGAAAAAAAGAATACAACATATACAGGAAGGCCCATTAGATTATCATCAGATTTCTCAGCAGAAACTCCACAAGCTAGAAGAGAGTGGACCCCAATATTTAAAGTCCTGAAAGAGAGGAACTTTCAGCCACGAATACTATACCCATCAAAGCTATCCTTCAAATATGAAGGAGAAATAAAAACATTCACAGATACAGAAAAGATGAGGGAATTTATCATCAGAATACCCCCACTCCAGGAATTACTAAAGGGGGTTCTCCAATCAGATACAAAGAACAAAAAAAAAAATAAAGCCACAAGTAAAAGCTCCAAGAAGAACACAATAAAACCAAATTTAAACTGTGACAACAACAAAAAGAAAGGGGGTAGAGGATGGAGATTAACAGTAGCAAAGGACAATGGAGTGCAAAAGTACTCACAAAATGGTGCGCTACAATGAACAGGGTAGGAACCCTTTTCATTACTTAAAGGTAACCACCATTGAAAAAACCACCACAGAAGCACATGATATAAAAAAGATAGCAACAGAGGAAAGATGTATGGAATACAAGCAAATAAAAACAAAAGATAGAAAAATGAAACAAACAAGACACAAAACTAACAGAAAGCAATTTATAAAATGGCAATAGGGAACTCACAAGTGTCAATAATTACACTAAATGTAAACAGATTAAACTCACCAATAAAAAGGCACAGAGTAGCAGAATGGATTAAAAAAGAAAATCCAACTATATGCTACCTACAAGAAACTCATCTAAGTAACAAGGATAAAAACAAATTCGAAGTGAAAGGATGGAAAACAATACTCCAAGCAAATAACATCCAAAAAAAAGCAGGCATAGCAATACTCATATCTGATAATGCTGACTACAAGACAGCAAAAATACTCAGAGACAAAAAAGGCCATTTCATAATGGCTAAGGGGACACTGAATCAAGAAAACATAACAATTCTTAATATATATGCACCAAACCAAGGAGCGCCAAAATATATAAGACAGTTACTTATTGACCTTAAAACAAAAACTGACAAAAATACAATCAAACTTGGAGACCTCAATACACCGCTGACGGCTCTAGATCGGTCATCCAAACAGAGAATCAACAAAGATATAGTGGCCTTAAACAAAACACTAGAGAACCTGGATATGATAGACATCTACAGGACATTTCATCCCAAAGTGACAGAGTATACATTTTTCTCCAGTGTACATGGATCATTCTCAAGAATGGACCATATGTTGGGCCACAAAAACAACATCAGAAAATTCAGAAAAATTGAAGTTGTACCAAGCATATTCTCTGATCATAAAGCCTTGAAACTACAATTCAACTGCAAAAAAGAGGAAAAAAATCCCACAAAAATGTGGAAACTAAACAACATACTTTTAAAAAATGAATGGGTCAAAGAAGAAATAAGTGTAGAGATCAAAAGATATATACAGACTAATGAAAATGACAATACGACATATCAGAATCTATGGGATGCAGCAAAAGCAGTGATAAGAGGGAAGTTCATATCACTTCAGGCATATTTGAACAAACAAGAGAGAGCCCAAGTGAACCACTTAACTTCACACCTTAAGGAACTAGAAAAAGAAGAACAAAGACAACCCAAAACTAGCCGAAGAAAGGAGATAATAAAAATCAGAGCAGAAATAAATGAAATAGAGAACAGTAAAACTATAGAAAAAATTAATAGAAGAAAGAGCTGGTTCTTTGAAAAGATCAACAAAATTGACAAACCCTTGGCAAGATTTACCAAGGAAAAAAGGGAAAGGACTCATATAAACAAAATCCAAAATGAAAGAGGAGAAATCACCACGGACATCGTAGATATACAAAGAATTATTGTAGAATACTATGAAAAACTTTATGCCACTAAATTCAAAAATCTAGAAGAAATGGATAAATTCCTAGAACAATACAACCTTCCTAGACTGAGTCAAGAAGAAGCAGAAAGCCTAAACAGACCTATTAGTAGAGAAGAAATAGAAAAAAACATTAAAAACCTCCCCAAAAATAAAAGTCCAGGCCCTGACGGCTATACCAGCGAATTTTATCAAACATTCAAAGAAGACTTGGTTCCTATTCTACTCAAAGTCTTCCAAAAATTTGAAGAAGAAGCAATACTTCCAAACACATTTTGTGAAGCCAACATAACCTTCATACCAAAACCAGGCAAGGATGGCACAAAAAAAGAAAACTACAGACCAATATCTCTAATGAATACAGATGCTAAAATACTAAACAAAATACTAGCAAATTGAATACAACAACATATTAAAAAAATAATACATCATGATCAAGTGGGATTCATCCTAGAATCTCAAGGATGGTTCAACATACGTAAAACGGTTAATGTAATACACCATATCAACAAAACAAAGAACAAAAGCCACATGATCTTATCAATAGATGCAGAAAGGCTTTTGATAAAATACAACACAATTTTATGTTTAAGACTCTCAACAAAATGGGTATAGAAGGAAAATATCTCAACATGATAAAGGCCATATATGATAAACCATCAGCTAACATCATATTAAATGGCACAAAACTGAAGGCTTTCCCCCTTAAATCAGGAAAAAGACAGGGTTGTCCACTCTCTCCACTCATATTTAATGTGGTATTAGAGGTTCTAGCCAAAGCAATCAGACAAGACAAAGAAATAAAAGGCATCCATATCGGATAAGAAGAAGTAAAAGTATCACTTTTTGCAGATGATATGATCCTATACATCGAAAACCCCAAAGAATCCACAAAAAGACTACTAGAAACAATAAGCCAATACAGTAAGGTTGCAGGATACAAAATTAACATACAGAAGTCAATAGCTTTTCTATATGCCAACAATGAAACATTTGAGAATGAACTCAAAAGAATATCCCCTTCATGATTGCAACAAAAAAATTAAAATACCTAGGAAAAAACATAACAAAGAATGTAAAGGACTTATATAATGAAAACTATAAACCATTGTTAAGGGAAATCGAAAAAGATATAATGAGATGGAAGAATATTCCTTGTTCTTGGTTAGGAAGAATAAATATAATCAAGATGGCCATATTACCCAAAGCAATATACAAATTTAATGCAATTCCCATCAAAATTCCAATGACATTTTTTAAAGAAGTGGAGCAAAAAAATCATCAGATTTATATGGAACTATAAAAAACCCCAAATAGCAAAGCAATCCTAAAGAAAAAGAATGAAGCTGGGGGCACTACAATACCTGACTTCAAACTATATTACAGGGCCATGACAATCAAAACAGCATGGTATTGGCGGAAAAATAGACACTCAGAACAATGGAACAGAATGGAAAACCCAGAAATAAAACCACATATATATAGTCAAATAATTTTTGATAAAGGGGCCAACAACATACAATGGAGAAAAGAAAGCCTCTTCAATAAATTGTGCTGGGCCTGACCTGTGGTGGCGCAGTGGGTAAATGCGTCGACCTGGAATGCTGAGGTCGCCGGTTCAAAACCCCAGACTTGCCTGGTCAAGGCACATACAGGATTTGATGCTTCCTGCTCATCCCTCTGCTCTTTTTATCTCTTTCTCTCTCTGTGTCTCCTCTCTCTAAAAAAAATGAATAAATAAAATGTAAAAAAATAAAAATTAAAAATAAATAAATAAATGGTGCTGGGAAAACTGGAAAACCACATGCAAAAGAATGAAACTGGACTACAGTTTGTCCCCCTGTACTAAAATTAACTCAAAATGGATCAAAGATCTAAACATAAGACCTGAAACAATAAAGTACATAGAAGAAGACAGGTACTAAACTCATGGACCTGGGTTTTAAAGAGCATTTTATGAATTTGACTCCAAAGGCAAGAGAAGTGAAGGCAAAAATTAATGAATGGGACTACATCAGACTAAGAAGTTTTTGCTGAGCAAGAGAAACTGACAACAAAATAAACAGACAGCCAACTAAATGGGAAATGATATTTTCAAACAACAGCTCAAATAAGGGCCTAATATCCAAAATATACAAAGAACTCATAAAACTCAACAACAAACAAACAAACAATCCAATAAAAAAATGGGAAGAGGCCTGACCTGTGGTGGTGCAGTGGATAAAGCGTCGACCTGGAAATGCTGAGGTCGCCGGTTCGAAACCCTGGGCTTGCCTGGTCTATGCACATATGGGAGTTGATGCTTCCAGCTCCCCCCTGTCTCTCTCTCTTCCCTCTCTCTCCCTCTCTCTCTCCTCTCTAAAATGAATAAATAAAAAAAGAAATAAATAAAAAAAATTGGGAAGAGGACATGAACAGACACTTCTCCCAGGAAGAAATACAAATGACCAACAGATATAAAATAAAAGATGCTCATCTTCTTTAGTTATTAGAGAAATGCAAATCAAAACCTCAATGAGATACCACCTCACACCTGTTAGATTAGCTATTATTAACAGGACAGGTAATAGCAAATGTTGGAGAGGCTGTGGAGAAAAAGGAACCCTCATACACTGTTGGTGGGAATATAAAGTGGTACAACCATTATGGAAGAAAGTATGGTGGTTCCTCAAAAAACTGAAAATAGAACTACCTTATGACCCAGCAATCCCTTTACCGGGTATATACCCCAAAAACTCAGAAACATTAATACGTAAAGACACATGCAGCCCCATGATCATTGCAGCATTGTTCACAGTGGCCAAGACATGGAAACAACCAAAAAGCCCATCAATAGATGACTGGATAAAGAAGATGTGGCACATATACACTATGGAATACTACTCAGCCATAAGAAATGATGACATCGGATCATTTACAACAAAATGGTGGGATCTTGATAACATTATATGAAGTGAAATAAGCAAGTCAGAAAAAACCAGGAACTGCATTATTCCATACGTAGGTGGGACATAAAAGTGAGACTAAGAGACATTGATAAGAGTGTGTTGGTTACGGGGGGAGGGGGGAGAGGGAGAGGGAAAGGTGGAGGGGGAGGGGCAAAAAGAAAACTAGATAGAAAGTGACAGAGGACAATCTGACTTTGGGTGATGGGTATGCAACATAATTGAATGACAAGATAACCTGGACATGTTATCTTTGAATATATGTATCTTGATTTATTGATGTCACCCCATTAAAAATAAAATTATTAAAAAAAAAACAAAACAAGACAAGGCTGCCCACTCTCTCAATGCTTATTCAACATTGTTCTGGAAGTTTTATTCAAAACAATCAGGCAAGAGAAAGAAATAAAAGGCATCGATATCAGGACAGAAGAAGTAAAGGTATCACTTTTTTCAGATGACATGATCTTGTATATAGAAAACCCCTAAGACTCCACCAAAAAAACTATTAGAAACAAGGAAACAATTCAGTAAAGTCGCAGGATACAAAATTAATATACAAAAGTCTACTACTTTCTTATAAAATATGAATTCAAGAAAATAATTTATTTTACAATTGCAACAACATAAAAAAATACCTAGGAATAAATTTAACAAATGATTTAAAGGATCTATATACTGAAAACTACAAAGTACTACTGAAAGAAATTTAAAAAGACACAATGAAATTGAAAAATATTCTGTGTTCATGGATTGAAGAAACAACATTGTTTAAAGGGCCATAATACCTAAAACTATATACAGATTTAATTCAATCCCCATAACAATTTCAATGTCATTTTTTAAAGAACAGAACAAAAGTCACCAGGTTTGTATAAAACCATAAAAAACCCCGAATAGCCTAAGAAATCCTGAGGAAATGGAATAAAGCCAGAGGTATCACAGTATCTGACTTCAAATTATACTATAGAGCCACGATAATCAAAACAGCATGATACTGGCAGAATAACAGACATACAGACAAATGGAACAGAATTGAGGACACAGAAATAAAACCACATATAATGGACAAATAATCTTTGACAAAGAAGCCAAAAACACACAATGGTGAAAAGAAAGTCTCTTCAATAAATGGTGCTAAAAAACTTGGAAAGCCGCATGCACAAGAATGAAACTTGACTACAGTTTGTCCCCTTGCACAAAAATTAATTTAAAATGAATCAAAGATCTAAATATGAGATGTAAAACAATAAATTACATAGAATAAAACATATATACTAAACCAATGGACCTTGGCTGAAGAGAACAATTTATGAATTTGACCTCAAAGGCAAAGGGAAGTAAGACAAAAATAAATGAATGGGACTATATCAAAGTAAAAAAAAACAACAAAAAAAAAACCTTCTGCACAGCAAAAGAAACTGACAACAGAACAAACAAGCAGCCAACTACTTGGGAGATGATATTTGTAAACAACAGCTCTGACAAGGTACTAATATCCAAAATTTATAAAGAACTCAAAAAGCTCAGCAACAAACAAGCAAACAATCCAATTAAAAATCAGGGAGAGGACCTGAGCAGATACTTCTTCCAAGAAGACATACAAATGGCCAACAGATATACAAAAAGATGCTCATCTCTACTAGTTTTTTGAGAAATGCAAATCAAAACTATAATGAGATACCACCTCACACCTGTTAGATTGCCTATTATCAATAAGACAGGTAAGTGTTAGAGAGGTTGTGGAGAAAAGAGAACCCTTACTCACTGCTGATGAGAATGTAAACTAGAACAACTATTATGGAAGAAACCAGGGTAGTTTCTCAAAAAATTAAGAATGGAACTACCATATGACCCAGCAATCCCTCTACTGAATATCTATTCCCAAAACTCGAAAACATTGGTACATAAAGACACATGCATCCCCATGTTCATCACAGCATTATTCACAGTGGCCAAGACATGAAAACAACCAATGTATCCCTCTATTGAAGATAGGATTAAACAGTGTGGTTCACATATACAATGAAATACTCCTCAGCCATAAGAAATGATGACATATTGCCATTTACAACAACAGAGTTGGATCTTGAGAATGTTATACTGAGTAAAGTAAGTGAATAAATAAAAGCTAAGAACTATATGACTTCACACATAGATGAGATATAAAACTGAGACTCATGGACATAGGTATAAGTGAAGTGGTTACCATGTGGAGGGGGATTTGGGGAAGGGGTGAGATGAAAAGAGTAAAGAGGGACAAATATATGGTGGTGGAAAATGATTTGACTTTGGGTGATGGGTATATAATATAATCAACAATTCAAATGCTATAAAAAATTGACCTGAAACCTATGTACTCTTGTTGATCAACGTCACCTTGTTAAATTTAATTTTCTAAATATTAAAAAATAAAACATTAAAAAGATCATAATTGTGATTACAGGTGATTTATTCCAGGAATGTTAAGGATGGTTCAACATTCCATATCAATCACTGTGATACACCATATAACAATATTAAGCATTAAAGTCATATGATCACCTCAAAAATGCAGAAAAGCATTTCACAAAATTTAATCTCCATTCATGGTAAAAAAAACCCAAAAAACTCTTAACATACAAGTTATAAAAGGAATTACCTCAAGGAAATAAAAGACATATGTAACAAGTCCAGAGCTGATATACTCAATGGTAAAAAGCTGATCTTGCTCCTGATCTTGAGCTCTAAGATCAGAAACAAAGACAACATGCTCACTCTCACCACGTTTTTTTAACAGAGTATTGAAAGTCCTAGGCAGAGCAATTAGGCAAGAAAAAGAAATAAAAGACATCAGAAGGGAAGAAGTAAAACCATCTCTATGTGCAGCTGGAATAATATTATAAGTCCATAAAAGTGTTAGAGATAATAAAGAAATTCAGTAAATTTTCAAGATATAAAATCAGTACACAAAAAACAGCTACATTTCTATACACTAACAACAAACTATCAGAAAGAGAAATTTAGAATGAAATCCCATTTACATTATAAAACTAAATAAATTTAACTCAGGATGAAACTAAAAACTATATACACTACAAACTATGAGAAATTGATTAAACAAATTAGGCAGACAAAAATAAGTGGAAAGATATTCTATGCTCATAGATTAAAAGAATTAATATTGTTAAAATGCCCATGCTATCAAACATTATCTACAGATTTAATGCAATCCATGTAAAAATTTCAATGGCATTTTTAACAGAAATAGAGAAAAGAATCCTAAAATTTGTATAGAACCACAAAATACTTTGAAAGCTAAATCAATCTTGAAGAAGAGCAAAGCAGAAGCCATAATATTTTCTGGTATTTCAAACTATATTACAAACCTATAGTAATCAAATCAGTATGGTATTGGCAGAAACACTAACACAGAGATTAATGAAATAGTAGAGAACCCAGGAATAAATCCTCACATATATAGTCAATTAATTTATGACAAAGAAGTCAATAATGTATGAAAACATAGTTTCTTCAATAAATGATGTTGGAAAAACTGGAGAGACACATGCCAGAGAATGAAACTGAACCCTTATCTTGAACCATACAAAAAAGTCAACTCAAAATAGATTAAAGACTTGACTATAAGACTTTATAATAAAACTTACAGAAGAAAACATAGGACTTATATTTCTTGACATTAGTCTTAGCAATGATATATATCAGCAGTTCTCAACCTGTGGGTCGTGTTTTAAATTTAACACCCCCCCAAAAAAAATTTAACACCAAAAGTAAATGAAAGCAAAAGTAGAAATACACAAGCGTGACTACATGCTGGGCAGATAAAATATATTATGCTCACTTTGTTAAAGATGGCGCTGCCCATGTGGAAGCCTGTCTCCCAGGTGATGATATTATTTGCCCTTCCTGCTTGGGATAAGCTTGATTAGATTAATGCGTGTTGGGGGAAGGCTTTTGCGCCAAAAGGTTTTAAAAGGAAGAGAGATCAAGTTGTTCTAAGAGAAGAATGATTGCGATCTAGGAGGAGGGCAGAGAGCAGGGAGGAGAGCAGAGAAAGGCCACATGGAGGAGAGGAGAGGCAGCCAAGATGGCGGATGCTGAAAGAGAAGCCAGTTAGTGCAGTTTGTGCAGAGAGAAGGAGATGAGGAACAGAGGTGAATAAGGCTGGTGAGCTAGAAACCTTTGATTCTAGGAAACTCAGATAAGTCAGTAGCTTTCTGAGCACTGAATGAGTGGGTTTTGGAGCCCAGTGTGTGTTTTTACTTGCCCACCAGGTGCAAGCTAGGATTAAAGATGATGGCCCACCATCCTCTGACTCCACCATTTCATTACCGTCTGTCCGAATCTAACGCAAACCTGCATGGCCAGGCAGCAGTGATGGTGGCCGTAGCTACTGGCTTTATACTACATCAAACTAAAATTAGGTTTTAGGGACTCTCTTTTTTTATGTTTGTAAAAACTGCAGAAACCTGAAACTCTCAAAGCTGCGTTTGTACATGGTGTAAGATCTTTTGAGATGGTACTTAACATAGAGAATTTAGAGCAGTGGGATAAACAGACAGCTTAAGGGTGTTGCTTAAATATTTCTTTAGCTAACTTTACCCTTTTGATGCACATGTTAAAGAGACAATAAATTTTCTCCTTTTCCTTTAAGGTAGATTGATTTGGGCTTTTTTACTTCTAGTTAAGAATATTAACTAATATAACTATTTGCTAGCTACCGTCTTCTGAGGTTGGATTATGGAAAAACCTCTCTGTATTTTGTTTTCTTTGGTCTTTTCTATTTTGCTCAGCAGTCATGTAAGACTCTCACATTAATTATTTTCCCTTGATTTTTTTCTTCTTTCTTTTTTTTGAAATGTATATGTTTTTTTAATCTTATTTTTATTAATTTTAATGCAGTGACATTGATAAATCAGGGTACATATGTTCAGAGAAAACATCTCCAGATTATTTTGACATTTAATTATGTTGCATACCCCTCACCCAAAGTCAAATGTATATGATTTAAGAGGAAAAAACGGAGACACTACTTAAGAGAACAATCAAAAAAGTGTTCAGCATAAATGTTGATGTAGTTATGACAACAATTTTATTGATTGAGTGAGTATAATGCGCAGGGCATGCTGTTAGACACTTTACACACACCATTGCTTCATTTAAGCATCTGATATACTCTGCAGGTTTTGAATTAAAAGAATAGTTACTGGTATTCTATAGAGGAAGAAGTAGAAACTTACAGAAAGTAAATAACTGGTAACTTTGCATGTCTAAAAGTAATTCACAAGATCAAATTCAAACTTTCTTTTTTTTTTCATTTTTCTGAAGCTGGAAACAGGGAGAGACAGTCAGACAGACTCCCGCATGCGCCCGACCGGGATCCACCCGGCACGCCCACCAGGGGCTACGCTCTGCCCATCAGGGAGCGATACTCTGCCCATCCTGGGCGTCGCCATGTTGCGACCAGAGCCACTCTAGCGCCTGAGGCAGAGGCCACAGAGCCATCCCCAGCGCCCGGGCCATCTTTGCTCCAATGGAGCCTTGGCTGCGGGAGGGGAAGAGAGAGACAGAGAGGAAAGCACAGCGGAGGGGTGGAGAAGCAAATGGGCGCTTCTCCTGTGTGCCCTGGCCGGGAATCGAACCCGGGTCCTCTGCAAGCTAGGCCGACGCTCTACCACTGAGCCAACCGGCCAGGGCAAATTCAAACTTTCTTAATCTGATTCCAAAGGCAATATTATTCCCAGGCTGGCGATGTTATCAATGGGTAAAGCCATAATAGCTTAGAAATAGTGGGATTTTATGAAGAACATTTAATACCACAGATACTAAAATATAGTTCTTTGAAACACTGCATGCCTTTGCAGACAATATTCTGAGCTTTAGCCATGATGGCTAAAAGGGCACTTTTTGTCTGCTGTTTGTACTCAGTATTAAATAGAAACATGGCTATAAATACATTGTAAAGAATTTCTCATTAAAACAGTTTGTCATATCTACATCTGCATAGCAATTTTAGGTGAGCTATATATCACTATATACCAGAGAGCAACTGACCACACATTATATAGAGCAGGGTAATTAAATACTTGCTGAATAGAATTTTGTTTGTGCTAGAATTTTTTCAATCAGCATTCCTGAATTTAACAAAACTAAAATATTACCATTCTATATTTGTTATGTTGAGTATGATAAACACAAATAGGAATTAAGATAGGTGTTTATATTCCAGCTGTAACTCCTGCAAAGAAAGTGTATCAATCACATATAATTAAGCTGTCAGTTCCTAATTTAGAAATAACTATTCTTCTTTAAACTAGCAAATGTAAATATCAAAATAAATGAAGTTTTGGAAAACAAAATACAAGCAAATGCCCTCTATATCTGTTGTCATCTGAAACTAGGGTACTGGTCTTTTTATATTTATTTTCCATATGTAACAAGAAGATATGTTATTAACTACAAGAACTAAAATGTTTCAAGAAAACCATTTTACGCTGAATCTGGTTAAAATTATGTACTCACCTGAAAAGTTTTATGACTTTTTCCCTGGTCCAAATTATAACATTAATCCTTGAAGAAAAATTTATAATTAATCTTGGTCACATCCTTGAGCTGTCTCTGGTTCACAGAAGTGAACCAAACAAATGAAAGCCATATGTACTTATATAAAATTTGACAAAGTGTTTGTTGGACTACTCAGATTTATGAGATAACTTTCATTTTCCTAAATATATTCAGTTTAGAGCTCTGAGATAAAGCCTATATTTCATATAAGGTTACCTTACACACCATCATTGCTGCCATCCTCACCAAAACAACCACAGCAAGATCTTCTCAACAATACCTGATAAAAAGTTGGAGAATGCTTTAAAATTTTTTCAAAGGCTGTTTTTTAGTTATTTATTTTTTGAGTTAGTTACTGATAAAGGAAGGCAAGCAGGCCAAATGTTTATGTTTCTACGTACAGGGAATAATACAATCTTCCTTAGTATGTTGCAGTCTATTATCTAGGAAGAAAGAAGATTAGAGATATGTAGACATCACTAAAGTACTACAAAGCTTTCTCTATAAAATGAATATGTATTCATGGACACTTGGAAAATGACTGAAAATTATTGAGTCTTTGCATTTCATTTGGTTGGTTAAAAAAATAAAAGAATTAAAGACAAGTGTCAAGCAATTTATGGAAACCATTTGTTGAGAGCAAAAATAGCTAAAAACCAGAATGATCTTGATGGAAAAACAAAGTCTAAGCACCTGAAAAGACAAATAGGAGAATATTGTGAGAAGTGTAGCCAGGCGTGATGACCGTGTCTGTTCACAACTGCCCTTCCCTTCAAAAAGAAGAAAATTGCCCATAGAGCTTACAATAGGGTGATGTAGTAAAGATTAAGTCGAATTGACTTTTGACTTTTCAGTATTGGAGAAATGGAAGCTGATTATGTCTGGGTACTGCACAAAATTTTCTTTGTGATCAATGGCACCAAGAAGAGATACACCCTGTGTTTATCATCTATGTGGTATAAACTGGCAGAGCTGGGGAGCACAAAAGGAGCTAGCAATCCAGTACTTTCCAATTGATTTCACTCAATGATTTTTAATTTTTTTTCTCTAAATAGTTAAGCCAGGGCCACCAAGATAAAGACTTTTCAATCTTTATAAGTTATTTCAACTGGTTGATCATAATAGAATGGGACAAACAAGCAAACAAACAAAAAACATGATTTTTCTCCCTCAATGTTGATGTTTTGATATGTTAGGCAGAAAGAATTCCATAGTTACTGTGTGATACTTTGTAGCACAACATTTTTATGGCAAAAATTCAGTGGGTAGGCATATAAAAATAATGATGAAACCTGTGTATGGCATAAAGATTTCTCTTTTTTTTAGATTTTATTTATTCATTTTAGAGAGAGGAGACAGAGAGAGAGAGAGAGCAGGAAGCAGGAAGCATTAACTCCCATATGTGCCTTGACAGGCAAGCCTGGGGTTTTGAACCAGTGACCTCAGTATTCCAGGTCAACACTTTACTCACTGTGCCACCACAGGTCAGGCCAATGTCTTTGTAAATCTATGAAAGGTATTAGTGTCTTTGAATAGTAATCAAGGAAGCAATGTCCTCTCAAATGTTCACAGAAATCAGATGTCTTAAAATTTCTAAATCTGAGTTTGATAATCTTTAGCATAAAGCTGTCTGAGCCTTGAAATTTTTATAGTTACATCTTCATGAGTACAAGTATTCATTTTTATATTTTATTCAGAAGATGCTTGTTGCTCACCAACTATACATAAGAAATCATGAAATCATTCTCTTAACCCTGCTATCAGAAAATTTTAGTAACACAGAAGAAGAAATAAGATAGATGCGTATTCAATTCATTACAGAAAAAGACATTGCATCTTAAGCATCATAAGATATTAAATTTCTATAAGTTTAGCTTTATGATTGTTAAAGAAGAATTTATGTTGGAATTCAGGTCATGAGTAAAGACCAGACATAAGCATTTTAAAAAATATTCTCCCCTCCTTGCCTAGTCTTAAAATATAGGCATTTTTTGAATTTTTAACTAGGCCTCCTTTTCTTCTCACTGTACAATTACTATTTTACATTTAAAATTTGAGTTGTGAGAAAGAACATATAAATGTGTGAAGAGGCAGTGTAAAAATAATATGGAGTGATGAGGCTTATGGGAAACTAAAGAGATCATTTAAATTCAATTTTAAATGATCACATTCAAGTTTATGAAATACATTCCTTGTTCTAACAAAACAAGTCTTGGTGATTACATTTGACCCAGAGCTCAACAGACATAATGCATATTTTCTTAGGAATTTTACTTTTCCTCTTTTGTTTCAATTGACATCTATATTTTATAACTCTAATATAATGCTAATTATTCAACACACAGTTATTGGTATCTGCTATGTATTAGGTTCCATATGAGACATTGAACATAAGAGAGGTCAAAACTGATATGGTCCTTGTACTTCTGGAGCTTGAGATGTACCAGTAACACACAATAAGTAAGTGAACCAGCAAATAAATAAATCATTACAAATCAAACTGCATGTTATGAATTGAATGAATATAATGAAATAATAGAGCATAATAATAGAGAACGTAAGTGGAAGATATGGTCAGGAAAAGCTCTTAGATAAAACACATAAAAAGTTACCATGTGAATGCTTTGGGGTTGAGGTTGAAAACTAACACTAGTCATAGACATCCACATGGAGGGAGTCTGTGAGAAGGAAAAGAGCTTAACTCTTCTGAGAATTATATAGAAGATCGAGGTTCTTTTGTTGTTTTTTGTTTGAATGAGACGGACAATAAAATGAGAATAAATTGGAGTGTCAGAAGTCATATTGTTCAAGGTGTAATTAAAAATCATTGAATATATACACAACACTCCATGCTTTGTGGGAGCTCTTTTTTTGCCTACTTATAAAAGTTTGGTCCCCATGAGTTAATACACAGAATTATTTTTAAATATTAATATGAAATAATTTAAAAAAAATTCAGTACCTTTTTCATTCAGTTGACTTCTCTTTCCACCTCATTCTCAGGGAGATCTTTATCTGTGGAGGCTATTTGAGGTCCTACAGTAAAAGCAGTGTGGGAGGCAGACTTCTCAGATGGCTCCTCAAGATTCCGAGCCCCTAATTGTTCACTAACATTAATATTGATTCTGCTATCAAGAGGTTTTTGGGTTTTTTTTGTATTTTTCTGAAGCTGGAAACGGGGAGAGACAGTCAGACAGACTTCCACATGCTCCCGACCTGGATCCACCCGGCACGCCCACCAGGGGCTACGCTCTGCCCACCAGGGGGCGATGCTCTGCCCCTCCGGGGGGTCACTCTACCGTGACCAGAGCCATTCTAGCGCCTGGGGCAGAGGCCAAGGAGCCATCCCCAACGCCCGGGCCATCTTTGCTCCAATGGAGCCTTGGCTGCGGGAAGGGAAGAGAGAGACAGAGAGGAGGGGGGGGGGTGGAGAAGCAAATGGGCGCTTCTCCTATGTGCCCTGGCCGGGAATCGAACCTGGGTCCCCCGCACGCCAGGCCGACGCTCTCCTGCTGAGCCAACCGGCCAGGGTCTATCAAGAGATTTTTTAATGCAATTTAAGTCCTAACCCAGTAGACTTAAGATGGGGAAATTATTTTTGAGGACCTGATCTTAACACATAAGCCCTTAAAAATGTTGTTCTGGCCCTGGCCAGTTAGCTCAGTTCATTAGGAGTGCTGCCCTTAAATGACTAGGTTGCAGGTTCAGTATCCAGTCAGGGGACAAGTGAGAAGCTACCAATGACTGACTGACTGAATGGAACAACAAATGAATGCATCTCTTCTCCCTTACCTCTCTTCTTTCTTCTGTCTGTTTCTATCAATAAATGAAAAAACTAAGCCCTGGCTGGATAGCTTGGTTGCTTGGAGCATTGTCCAAGGCACAGAGGTTGCCAGTTCAATTCCCTGGTAGGGCACATAAAGGAGCACCTCAAAGTTCCAGTCTCCTGCTCCCTGCCTTTCTCACACACAAACAAATAAACAAACAAATAAACAAAAACAAATAAACAAACAAAAAACCGCTTTTTCTTCGGCTGGTTGCATAACATAAAATCAGAGGTTTGAAGCATGAAGGGGCATTCAGTGTGCCAGTGATGGCTTGCAGATGGAAAGGAGCATAGGAAAAGGACTTCGGAGTTACATCTAGGAGTTAGGAGAAACTCTCATTCAATAGCCATCAAGTAAATAGGGACCTCAGTCCTACTACAACCACAAGGCAATGAATTCCGTTAAGAAGAATGAGTTAAGCATGAGATTAGCTTTTCTCAGGTAAGAACTGAGTCCTGCTGACAAATTTATTTCAGCCTCCATATACCTTCACCAGAGAACAAATACATTTCAATTCAGGCTTTTGACACACAATACCTTAAAGTAATAAATAAGAGTTGTTTAAAGTTGTTAAATTCATGGTAAGTTGCATTTGTGAACAGAAAACGGAGCATGTTTTTGCTTCATCTTGATCATGTTCTCCTCTGAATAAACTGTTTCTGGGTCCTCTAGGAATTAGGCTGGGGATAAGGGCGATAGAAGATTTAAAAAGTAAAATAAAATAAATAAATAAATAAATAAATAAATAAATAAAGTGTTTTTTTATTACTCATTTTATTTATTTAAATTTTTATTTTTAATTTATTGTGTTGACATACATAAAACATAGATATGAACAACAGAGTAGCAATTCCTAGAGGAAAAGAGAGAATGAAGTAGGGGGAGAGGGGCAAAAGGGTGAAACGGGAATGGCGGGTGTCTTTGCAGGGGCCATGGGGGGCACAGTGCAGGGGGTAGAGGGTATTATACTGTTATTTATTTATTTATTAAATTAATTTTAACAGGGTGATATTGATCAATA
Source organism: Saccopteryx leptura (assembly GCF_036850995.1). Lineage (NCBI taxonomy): Eukaryota > Metazoa > Chordata > Mammalia > Chiroptera > Emballonuridae > Saccopteryx > Saccopteryx leptura. The sequence goes on from NC_089505.1 coordinate 146,553,649, forward strand.
AGTGTACATAAATTTCAGGCAAACACCACTTCATTTGATTAGTCAAATATGTTATATATCCATCACCTAATGCCAAATCATTTTCTGTCACCTTATATTTGTCCCTCTTTATACCCTTCCCTCCCACCCCTCCTTCCCCTTCCTTAAACCTTCCTCTGCCTGGTAACCACTGCACTCTTATCTATGCCCACGAGTCTCATGAAGTGTTTTTTTTATTATTTATTTAGTTAGTTTTATAGCATAATACTTTTTATTTTATTATTTTTTATTGAAAATTTTATTACTTTTAATTTATCATTTACATGGATTCAAGTGTCCCACTGAATATAATTCCCTCACCACCCACCCCTCTCTCTGTCCCTTTTTATACTTCTTTGCCCCCTTCCTCCTAACTCCTCCCTTCCATATAGAATTTCCTGTCCTTTTATCTATATCTCTGTGTTATGTATATATAATATCTATCACTAATCCCTTTACCTTCTCTGATCCCATCCCCTCAACTCCTTTCCCTCTGACTGCTCTCCTTCTGGTCCCTGTGACCCTGCCTCTGCCTCTATTCCATTCCTCACTTCACTTTGTTCATTAGATTCCACATATAAGTGAGATAATATGATATTTTTCTTTCTCTGCCTGGCTTATTTCACTTAGCATAACAATCTCCAGGTCCATCCATGCCATCACAAAACGTATGATTTCCTTCTTTTTCACTGCCATGTAGTATCCCATTCTGTATACACACCACTGCTTTTTAGTCCACTGGTCCACTGATGGACACTTGGGCTGTTTCTAGATTAGCTATTGTAAAATATGCTGCAATAAACATGGGAGTGCATATCTTCTTTGAATCAGTGATTTGGTATTCTTAAGATATAGTTTTAAAAGTGGGATAGCTGTGTCAAAAGGCAGTTCCATTTTTAATTTTTTGAGGAAACCCCATACTATTTTCCACAGTGGCTGCACCAGTCTGCATTCCACACCCTCACCAGCACTTATTGTGTGTTGATTTGTTAATGAGCACCATTCTGACGTGTGTGAGGTGGTATCTCATTTTGGTTTTAATTTGCAATTCTCTGATGATTAATGACGTTGAACATTTTTTCATATGACTATTGGTCATTTTTATGTCCTATTTGGAGAAGTGTCTATTCAGTTCCTTTGCCCATTTTTTATTTGGATTGCTTAACTTCCTGGTGTTGAGTTTTAGAGGTTATAAGTTTTGGTTATTAACCCCTTATCAGACACATAGGCGAATATGTTCTCTCATTGTGTAGGTTTTCTTTTTATTTTGTTCGTGGTGTCTTTTGCTGTGCTGAAGCTTTTAGTTTGATATAGCCACATTTGTTCATCCTGTCTTTTATTTTACATGCCTGTGGAGATAAATCAGCAAAAATATTGCCACAAGAGATATCGAAGAGTTTACTGCCTATGTTTTCTTCCAAGATGTTTATGGTTTCATGACTTACATTTAAGTCTTTTATCCATTTTGAGTTTATTTTTTTGTGAATGGTGAAAGTTGGTGGTCTAGTTTAATTTTTTTGCATGTACCTGTCCAATTTTCCCCACACCATTTATTAGAGACTGTCTTTACTCCATTGTATACTCTTACCTCCTTTGTCAAATATCAATTGACTATAGAGGCATGGGTTTATTTCTGGGTTCTCTGTTCATTTGATCTGTATGTCTGTTCTTATGCCAGTACCAACCAGTTTTGAGTACAGTGGCCTTGTACTATAACTTGATATCAGGAAATGTGGTACTCCCATTTTATTCTTCATTTTCAAGATTGCTGAGACTATTTGTGTTTTGTTTTGGGTTTCTTTGGTTTCATATAAATTTTGGGGATATTTGTTCTATATCTTTGAAGTATGTCATTGGTATTTTAATAGGAATTGCATTGAATTTATAAATTGTTTTGGTAATATAGACATTTTAATGATATTTATTCTTCCTATCCATTAACACAATATATGTTTCCATATACCGTGTTTGTATCTTCCTTGATTTCTTTTTCAGTGTTTTATAATTTTCCAAGTACAATTATTTTTACCTCCTTGGTTAAATTTACTCCTAAGTACTTTATTTTGTTGTTGTTGTTGCAATAGTGAGGAGGATTGTTTCTTTAATTTATCTTTCAAACAAATTTCATTATTGGTGTATAAAAATGCCACTGATTTCTGAATATAAATTTTATATCCTGCCACCTTGCTGAATTCATTTATCAGGTTTAGTAGTTTTTTGACTGATATTTTAGGGTTTTCTATGTACAGTATCATATCGTCAGCAAAAAATGTTAGTTTTCTTCTTTTTCAACTTGGATGCCTTTTACTTCTCTTCTTGTCTGATTGCTGTAGCTAGGACTTCCAGAACTATGTTGAATAAGAGTGGTGAATGGGGGCACATCTGCCTAGTTCCTAATCTTAAGGGGATTGCTTTTAATTTTTGCCCATTGAGTATGATGTTTGCTGTGGATTTGTCATAAATGGCCCTTATCATGTTGAGGTATTCTCACTTTGCTGAGAGTTTTGATCATAAATGGGTGCTGTATTTTATCAAATGCTTTTTCTGTGTCTCTTGATATCATCATGTAATTTTTATCATTTATTTTGTTTATGTGATTTATCACATTAATTGATTTGTGAATATTGTAAAAGCCTTGCCTCCCCAGAATAAATCCCACTTGATCATGATGTATAATATTTTTCAAGTATTGCTAGATAAAGTTTGCTCATATTTTGTTGAGAATGCTAATGGAGAACTTTAGCATCTAAGTTCATCAGGGATATTGGTCCACAGTTTTCTTTCTTTGTAGTGTCTTTACCTGTTTTTTTTTTTTGTTTTGTTTTTGTTTTTTAATGAGGATTATGCTTGCCTCATAAAAGGAGCTTGGAAATCTTCCCTCCTCTTGAAATTTTTTGAAATAGCTTGAGAAGGATAGGTGTTAGTTCTTCTTTGAATATTTGGTTAAATTCACCTGTGAAGCCATCTGGTCCAGGACTTTTGTTTGCTGGGAGTTTTTTGATAGTTGTTTCAATTTCATTTGTTGTAATCATCTGTTTAGGTTTTGTGATTCTTCCAGATTGAGTTTTGGAAGATTATATGTTTCTAGGAATTGATCCATTTCACCTAGGTTGTCCAATTTTTTGGTATACAGATCTTCATAGTATTTTCTTAAAAGCCTTTGTATTTTTGTGCTGTCCATTGTATTTCTCCACTTTTATTTCTAATTTTATTTATTTGAGTCCTCTCTCTTTTTTTCTTGATGAGTCTGGTTAAAAGTTTATCAATATTGCTTACCTTTTCAAAGAACCAACATTTGGTTTAACTGATCTGTATTTTTTTTATCTCTATGTCATTTATTTCCACTCTGATCTTTATTATTTTCTTCCTTCTACTTCCTCTGGGCTTTATTTATTTTTATTTTTATTTTTATTTATTTATTTTTTTAGTTCTTTTAGGATTAGGGTTAAGTTGTTAATTTGAGATTTTTCTTGATTCTTAAAATAAGCATGTAATCCTATAATCTTCCTTCTCAGGACTGCTTTTGCTGTATCCCATACATTTTGAGTTGTTGTATGTTCATTTTCATTTGTTTCAAGAATATGTTTGATCTCTTCCTTGATATCATTGATAAACCATTAATTATTTAATAACATGCTATTTAGACTCCAAGTGTTTGAATGTTTTTCAGTTTTTCTATTGTAGTTGATTTCTAGTTTCATGCCATTGTGATCAGAGAAGATGCTTGATATGATTTCAGTCTTCTTAAATTTATTGAGACTCGTTTTGTGGCTTAACATGTGGTCTATTCTAGAGAATGTACCATGAGCACTTGAAAAGAATGTATATTTTGCTGATCTGGAGTGAAAGGTTCTGAAGATATTTATTAAATCCAGTTGATCTAGTGTGACATTTAAGGCTGCTGTTTCTTTGTTAATTTTCTGTCTGGAAGATCTATGTATTGATGTTAGTAGGGTACTAAAATCCTCTACTATTATAGTATTGCTGTTGATCTTGCCCTTTATGTCCATCAAAATTTGCTCTATATATTTAGATGCTCCTATATTAGGCGCATAGATATTTACAATGGTTATATCCTCCTGTTGGATAGCTCCCTTTATCATTATGTAATTACCTTTTTAATCCTTTACTATATCCTTTGTTTTAAAGTCAATTTTGTCACATATTAATATTGCTACCCCAGCTTTCTTTTTCATTTCCATTTGAATGAATTCCTTTTTTCCATCACTTCATTTTCGGTCTATGTGTATCTTTTGTTCTGAGATGGGTCTTTTGTAGACAGCATATGTATGGGTCCTGTTTTCTTATCCATAAAGCTACCCTATGTCTTTTGGAGCATTTAATCCATTAACATTTATGGTTATTATTGATATGTAGTTGTTTATTGCCATTTTATTCTTTAAATCTATAATCCTCTTTTTCTCTATTTCTTTTTCTTTTGCTCTTTTTACTGCAGGTTGCTTAACATTTCTTGCAGGATTGGTTTGGTTATAATAAATTCCTTGAGGATTTTCTTTTTGTCTGAGAAGATTTTTATTTCTCCTTCAATTTTATTTTTTTATTTTTTTTGTTTTCTTTTGTTTTTATTTGTTGCTTTCAATTCTATATCCACATATAAGTGAAATCATATGGTCCTTATCTTTTTCTGTCTGACTTATTTTGCTTAGCATGATATTTTCAAGATTCAACCATGTTGTTATACATGGCAGTATTTTGTCTTTTCTTATGCCTGAGTTAAGTATTCCATTGTATACAAATGTCCAACAGATATATAAACAGGTGTTCAACTTCATTAACAATTAGAAAAATACAAATCAAAAGTACCTAGGGAAAAGTTCATATATATATCTATATATATAAATAATGAATGCTAGCTTTCTTTTTTCTTTTCTCTTTTTTTTCTTATTAATTTTAATGGGGTAAAATAGATCAATTGGGGTACATAGGTTCAAAGAAAACATCTCCAGGTTATTTTGACATTTGATTATGTTGCATACCCATCACCCAGGTCAAATTGTCTTCCATTACCTTCTATCTGGTTTTCATTTTCTCCTTCAATTTTAAATGACAGTCTTGCTGAATAAAAAAGTCTTGGTTGTAGGTTCTTGCTTTGCATCACTTTGAATATATTTTGCCAATCCCTTTTGGCTCAAGTGTTTCTATTGAGAAGTCAGATGTCATCCTTATTCTGGCTCTTCTGTAGGCAATTAAGTGCTTTTCTCTTGCAACTTTTAGTAATTTTTCTTTGTGTCTTAACTTTGGCACTTTATTATGATGTGTCTTGGTGTAGGCCTCATTGGATTCCTCTTTAATGGGACTCTGTGTTTCTTGAAATTGTCTGACTTTTTTTTTGGTATTTTTCTGAAGTTGGAAATGGGAGTCAGACAGACTCCCGCATGTACCTGACCGGGACCCACCTGGCATGCCCACCAGGGGGCGATGCTCTGCCCATCTGGGGCATTGCTCCTTTGCAGCCAGAGCCATTCTAGTGCCTGAGGCAGAGGCCATAGAGCCATCCTTAGCACCCGGGCCAACTTTGCTCCAATGGAGCCTTGGCTGCAGGAAGGGAAGAGAGAGACAGAGAGGAAAGAGAGGGGGAGGGGTGGAGAAGCAGATGGGTGCTTCTCCTGTGTGCCCTGGCCAGGAATCAAACCTGGGACTCCTGCACGCCAGGCTCTAGTTCTTCTTGGGTTGGCATCAGCTGTTGTTTGTAACCTGCTGTAGGCTACCAGTCTGCAGCTACTGCAGTTTTTGTTCTTAGTGTCTGCATTTTCTATGCCTGGATACTGTGAGAGAGGCCAACCTTTGTTGAGTATCAGCTTCCTCCTGCTTAGAGATGACAACATCTCCATAAAATATTTGTTTCCACTTTTTATCTGCTCATCCTCCTCTTGCAGCTGCATGTTCTTCCCACATGGTCTTCTGTAGTAAGTCTGTACTATGGGCTCCAATTGGCCTCACCCAACCAACCCTCTATTGGTTGCACACTTGGTGGGTTAAGGTAGCTGCTGAGGTGGTGAATACAACATTTGTGGTATATCCTACTTCAGAGGTTTCTTGGTCAGGAACTCAGTACGGGAAATGTGACCCCTACTCCAAACCTTGATCCCTCAGCCACTGCTGGGTACTCAAATTTTATTTCTCCCCAACAAGGTGAGAAGCAGATTCAGACTGAGTGTGGCTAACAGTCCCCTCTGCAGAAGTTCTTTCAACTGGTGAGATCCTGGTCTCAGGGAAAAAGACTGAATGAGTCCTCTCCTGGGGCTGACTGTGCCCCTCCCAAAGGTAGCAAAATCCCTCGGCCAGATCCAACAATAGACTCACAGGTACCCACACTTTAAATGTCCATGCTACAAGCCTTTCTGCCTTCTCCCTATGAAATCTAGCCTAGCAGGACAGTATATTCAGCACCCAGGCCAGCTGACCATGAAACTCCACCCTATGCAATGCACATGAGCCACTGTGCTGGTGCTGATCACAGAAAGTGGAACTCGCCTCAGCTTGGCCTGGTGTGAGGAGCTTTTCCTTAGGATTTCACTCTAGCAAGGGTTGTTAGGTCTTGAAGTGATGCTTTCTGCGGCTGGTCCCTGTATATGTCAGCCCTGGGCCTCCCTAGCAGAAACCTAGTGCAGACCAGGGGATGACACTGCCTGTGACTGGCCCTCCATAACCTTCTTGGAGCTACAAGCAATTCAGAATTTGTGGCTGCCTCTGCTAGGCCCAGATGTATATGGAAAAACAAAACTTCACTCCTAGGCTGACTTTTACCCACTCTGGCCTTAAGGGAAAGTCTGCTTAAGTGGCCAAGTTTCCCTCAGTCCTGCCTCCTGCAGCCTCTGTCTGCTGGTTGCTTGTTGGGCTCAGCTGCTGAAAAACCTCTGCTAGAGTCCAGAGCCTGCAGCAATTCAGGGATTAGGAAGGGTGGTGCGTGTGGCTTCACCCCTTGGCCCCGGGTGTTAGGCTATCCAGACTCTCCCCCTCCCCCAAACCTCAGTAGGGATCCAGGAGTCTAGTGGGTGTGGCTTATTAGACTCAGAGGTGTGGTCTGCCCACCCACAGTTTCAACTGAGTCTCTTGTGAGGTGGAAGCACAGTCATAGACTTGTGAGAGTATAGAGGGGGGAGCTCTGATCTCAACACCAGAAAACTGAGTCACTAATGTGCCCCCTGCTTCCTGGCCTTTTAGAACAACCCGTGGCCATGACCAGGGTATGAGAGACTCCCAAGGGCAGAACAGCTGCTTTTCCCCAGGCTGATGCCACTCATAGAGGATTGCTCCACCCAAGAAAGATGGAGACTGCAGTACTGGAGATGACTCAGCACAGTGGTTCTGGTGGCTGTCCCCACAGTGTCTCTCCCTGGGTCTCCAACTTTATACTCTTTTCACGCAACTCCAGTTCTCTCAGCTCTCCCCCACCAGAGCCCTTGGGTAAGTGGCTGTGAACGAGGTTTTCTGCGTGGGCCCTTTAAGATGGAATCTGAGACTGAGAGTTCTCTTTCTAGCAGAGAGAAACCCGGCTCTTTTCATAGCTAAATGCTGCCTGGTCACCTCTTCCAGGCTCTGGAGCTCTAGGCTGGGTCTCTGGGCCTGAGGCTGAGCACCCACACCCCTCAGGGTGAACCATCATCGCAGTGAGAGTCCCTCTGGACCCTCGTCCGCTGCTCTCTTCTGGGAGTGGGGCAGCCCTTTCTGCATCTCCATCCTTCCTAGCAGTCTCGATGTGACTTCTTTGGTGATTCTTGGTTATAGATCCTCCTCTTAGTTTAGTCCAAAGTTGGTATTTCAAGATGATTGTTTTAAAATTAAGTTGTAATCCAATTTGATTCTGGGAGGTGGCAGTTGGAACATCCACCTACTCCTTCGCCATATTTGTTCCCCTCTCATGAAGTGTTTTTTAAATGACTCAAGTCCAGTTGCCTTTCTAGGCACATGGGAATAACAAAAACTTTCCTTTTCTGCTAAATGATATTTCATTTTGAAAGATGAAATAATCTGCCTTCTGATTTCTCTAGATAAGAAGCAGGCATTGTTTTCTGTGATCAGGAATGTTACAAACTCAGAGGACACATGTTGGCTTTCCCCAGGAATTTTCTCACTGTTCTATACTTCTAGGGCTCTAATGGAAATAAAAAAGGAAAAGTTGCCTTTCCTTCACAGAGGCTAAAAGGGTTCCATGACCCAATTTCAATGTGTAGGTGGAGGCCTCCCTTGACCAACAAACAATTTTCAGACTCCAGCAAAGTGTATGAGAATTCAACTCAATTCTGGCAGTACCTCCCCATTGATAGAATCACATTTCACTGAGAAAGAAAAGGCTTAGTCCACAAGACTGCCTTCCACTTCAGACACCAGTTGCAAGCCTCAGTTGTTACCTGTGCCTCTAACCAGTGGCTTTCAACCAGAGGTCCCCACAATCTCTCCTCTAATATGGTTATTCGGTAGAACTGCTCACAGAACTCAAGAAAATCTATTTACACACCAAAGTACCAATTTACTATCCAGGGTACTAAGGAATAAAAATTAGCATCCAGATGAAAAGCTACATTGAGCAACATCCTGAACAAAGGAGCTTCTGTTCCCCTGGGGCTTGGGGCCAGGCAAGGTGGCACGTGGAAGTGTCTTAGTTCCCCAGCATGGAAGCTCTACAAAATGGTCTTAGAAGCTATTTTTTAGGGTTTTTGTGGAGGCTTCATTACATAGTTATGATTGACTAAGTCATTGGCTATTGGTGATTAATTCAACTTTAAGCCCCTCTCCCATCCCTAGAATTCAGGAGGTGGATCTCAAAGTCCCAATCCTTTAATACAGAGATTTTGCAACAACTGTGGTGCAAGAATTTTTAAAACATGCAATACTTGACTATTTATTCAGAAGCACTGACCTCTTTCCCTTAGATTGCCAAATTTAAAAAAAATGACAACAGTCAACACAACATAGCTGTTCAGTTTAAATTCCCTACCTTCAACCATAAATTTATAGGTCATACAATAGAGTTTCATCTTGTAGGTCACATCACAAAATAAACTTGTGTCTGATTGGTTAATTATTGATACCAGAAATTCTTGCATCCAGGTATAGGCATCTGTTTTTTTAAAAAGTCAGCCTGGAGCAAAAAGATCAGGGGGTCCTTGGGTTATGACATTCTCAACACATGGCATTCTGATATTACAATGTTCACTCCCACAAAAACTTAAAAAATTAAGATGGTGAACAAACTTAAAAGATGTGTTGAAAAAACTGTGTCCTCAGTTTGTATATGACTTCCATGGCTTTGAGGAGTCAGTGGAAGCTGTAACAGAGAAAGTTATTACTATGGATAAACAACTTAATTTGGAAGTGGAGACTAAGGATGTCACAGAGCTACTGACATCACATGGAGAGGACCTCATTCAGCTGGGGAAGCAACTGACTGAAGAGGAAATGATAGAAACCCCATCACCTAAGAGGTTTACTACCAAGGGTTTGGCAAGTTTTTCTATGGTAGAGGATGGGATGGGTTGACAAAATTCCAGGCTGAGGACCCCAGTGATGACAGATTTAGTAAGGTTTACAGAGCTGTTAAGGATGCTTTGCAATTCTATAGGCAGATTTTAGAAGAGAAGAAGCCATCAATCTTCCAGAGTGGCCTGGAACAATTCTTTAAGAAGGTAGAAAGTCTTGCAACAGGTCCTGTACCCTCTACATTAACTGCTTCTGGGGATGAAATACCTGTAATACATGTAGGATCATCTCCAGCATCTCCAGCATGTTCCTTAGGCAATGCTGATTCAAATGACCCAGTATCTCCAGAGCTTTCTGCAGGTTCTCCTGTTCTCCAGCTTTCCTCTCCAATAGGTCACTCCCTCCCACCTTGCAATGTCCATTCCAGTGTGCATGCTAACCACAGGAATAAAGGTAAAAAAAAATTACGTTCATTTTTTTTGTCACTTTTTTGTTACTACAGTACAGTGTATGGTATAGTATATTTATATTCTTTTCCTTTTTCTGTGGCCTAGTTGTGTCTTTATGTTCTAGATTATGATTTTACAACTGTGTTAAGATAGGTGAGTGACTTAGAGTAAGGTGTGCTTTGACTTTCACCAAAATCCGGGTTAATCACTGTTGTAGGAATGGAACTGTGTTGTAACCTGAGGACCTTCTGTATATATATAGCTAGGAAATGTGATTGAAAACCAAATGTATATGAACAATATATATCACAACATTATAGAAGCATTTTCAATTTTAATGTGATTCTTTTGAATCACCTTAATATTTCCAGGAAATGGAGCATTTATTATCTTTCCTTATTCAAAAGGGACAAACAAGAAAGGCCAGATAAATTCCTGTTAACCTCTAGCTTTCTCTTATATAAACTGGAGTTAGGAAATGAATAAGGATAATGCAAAGATTAACTGGTTGTTCTTAATACCTTGCAAGGACATTGCTAGATAATCTGTAGAGATTGTTGAGATACTTGCCACCTATTTTTTCTTAGATTTTTAAAAATCCTATTACAAATTATTTTTATTTGAGGAGGAAAATTATCTGACTTAGATTTTCTAAAGATCATGCTATTTGGTGGAGAATAGATTACAAGAAGATGAGATTGAACCTGCAAGACAAATTAGGTAGCCTGTGGGTCATCTAGGCCCTGCTATTTCATGGGTTGTCCATGGAATAGCAGAATCAATTCTCTTGGAAGCTTGTAAAAAATGACAAATTGCAGGCCTTATACCAACCAACCTATTAAAGCAGATATCTTCAGGTAATGTTTCTGTTCATTAGAATTTGTGGAGGACTTGTTTAGATGAGATATGAAGGTTACTTCAGCTAAGATTATAGGTGTGAAAATGATTGTAAGGGAACAAATAAAGATATACTCTTTGAGACAAAATTTTCTGATGAGTTTTTGTGAAGAGTGAGGAAAAGGAAGAAACCTAGAATGATGACTTTAGTTTCTAGTTTGAGAAGCATGTTGGTGGCTTGTGGCATTTAAGAGAGGAATAATCCTTGGTAAAAAGAAAGAACAGAGGTTTACATTTGGTCACATCAGTTAAAATTGTCAGGAAAATATCTTTTAATCCAAATTCATCCCCACCTACTATTACTATTACTTTATTTATTTATTTATTTATTTATTTATTTATTTGCTGAATTATAACTCTCTAGTTGAAAAGATATGATTACTTTGGTCAATAACAAGCCTGAGTAGAACATTCTTATGGTTTTCTTATTTTTAAAAAACAAACATAAAATCATCTTTCCCAAGAGTGCCCCTTTATTTATTTATTTTTTTATGATTTGCCAGTTCTATCTTGATAGTTGTTACTTAATTAATGGTAACTCTTTTTTCTGTTGCTTCTATTTTCTGTGAACTATAATTATTGTCTGAACAAAACAAAGTTGTTTCAGATTCTCATTTTAAAGAGCATTAGAATTCTAAAATAAAAACAACCAAATGATTGCTCAGAAAAAGAAAAGAAAAATAAAGCAAACAGAACAATTACTTCTGTATCTAAATAATCATCATTTTCTCTTATACAGCTTTTAAAATCAATGGCAATAATACATAATCAGTCCTATTTATGAAAGGGTTATAGGCAATTTCTAAATGCCCATTTGAAGAAGTAGGTGATCATCTTTAATTAGAATATATTAGACCATATATCTTTTTAATTTCTGTGTGCTTTCTGGCTTCCTAGTCAACAAAGAGGTACTGATCTAACACCTAAAAAACACAATATATCTCCATTGCTAGGGCAACACCATTGGGACTAAATCTTGAGGCAGGACATCATAAGGATTTTTTTTATTTCCATGGTGGCTAAAGGGAGATTAAAAACTGACTCTCTAAGATGAGCTATAAGGCAGCTACAAAATATTATCAAATAACCCTTTCATTGTGAACTATTTTATTAATAATGCTATGTTTTTAATGAGTTTTATGCAATAGGGACTTCTTATTTTGAGCTACATTAAGAATAAGGATAAAAAAACTTGTTCAAACAACATGGCCCTAGTCTCTTTGTTTTTAAAGATTTTATTCATTTTAGAGAGAGAGAGAGAGAGAGAGAGAGAGAGAGAGAAGAGCAGGAAGCACCAACTCTTCTATGTGCCTTGACCAGGCAAGCCCAGGATTTCAGTTTTTCAGGTCGATGGTTTATCCACTGCACTAACATAGGTCAGGCCCTTGTCACTTTTTAAAAATAATGTAAAAGCAATCAAAATTAAAAGCACATTTTTTAGGTTTATTACTAAATATTAAAATACCTAACTTTTAAAAAATAGTTTCGTTTTTTAAGTGAGAGGAGGGGAGGTAGACAAATTTTCACATGCACCCTGATATGGGATCCACCCAGCAATGTCTGCCTGGGGCCAATGTTTGAATAAACTAAGCTATCCTCAGCACCTGAGGACAATACTCCAATGAATCAAGCCACTGGCTGCAGGAAAGAAAGAGAGAGAGAAGGGGTAGAGGGAAGGAGAAAGAAGAAGATGGTCACTTTTCTTGTGTGCCCTGACCCAGGCAGGCCAATGTTCTACCTACTGAGCAAACCAGCCAGGGCCAAAATAGCTATTTGTAGGGCATCATTAATATCTGATTTGAAAATGAGGAAGCAAAGTTGCAGTAGAGCTAAATAACTTACTCAACCTCATTCCACCAGTAAGTAGCAGAGCTTAATTTGAAACCCAGGAAACTGGTTCCTGAACTGTATTTTTTTTCCTTTAAAACAATGCACAATTATTCTCTAATAGTTCTAGAGGTCAGAATCTAAAATCCAATTCACTGAGTTAAAGTCAAGATATTAGCTTTTTGATAGGATATAATGTTATAATCAATAATCATATGTAAAGTTAATAACCACTATTAGTCAAAATGGAAATTCAAATTAAATTAATATGAGCTATCACACTTGCAAGAAAAGCTAAAATTAAAAGACAAAAAACTTAGCAAAATGCCAACATCATCATATCACACTTTGTAATATATGTTGGTGGAACCACTTTGGAACATTTTTGAAAGTATCTACTAAAGCTAAAGATTTTCATATGTCATAAGCCTTTGGTTCAACCCATACCTATATTTACCAAATTAATATATTTATACATTTAGCCAAACACATTTACTTGTGCGCTCATACCCTCATACCAGCACTACTGAAAAAAAATGTTGGCAGAGCCGATTTCTTTAGAGGCTCTGAGTGAGAATCTATTTTCTTGCCAGCCTCGGTTTCTAGAAGCCACTTGTATTTCTTGTGTCTTCTTCTAATATAGCTATGGCTAATCACTCTCATCTCTGCTGCTGTCATTACATCACCTTTTTCTCTGACTCTCACTCCTCATGTATATTCTTAACTGTACTCTTTACCTCATACTAAGATTGCTTCACTTGGATAATGCAAGAAACACATACACACACACGTATATATACTCATGCCCACACATTCTGTACACAAAGTAGGCATAAGATCATTTCATTGATGTTGCAATAATTTGTTCTCTCTTTTTGAAATGTTCAGAGAGATTTTCATGCCACATTAGATAACTTTTCATGATTATATGTCTATCAATTTCCCTCCTTAGGAAAAACATACAGTTTGCATGCTTTGAAATTCTATAAATGAGCATTTTTTTAATTTAATGATTGTAAATAATACTTATATATAGCCATTTCCTTGGAAGTTTATCCCTTGATTAGATGCAAAAATATCTTTGCAAATAGTGTCACAGAATTAATTGTACTATGGTAATTTAGTTGGGCTAGGATAACAGTGAGAAGAATCCTTAATAGAGTTTACTACATTTTTCAAAAATTTATATTTTGTTTACAGGAACTTCCAAGACACAAAATATAGGCTGGTTTAGGGTAATATAGATTATAAATATTAAGCAAATCTACTTCCCAAATATCTGTTAAACTGTAGCAATGATTTCTTCCTTCAAACCTATTCTAAATATACAGTGGAGTCTCTATCAGCATGATGGCTGGGAAAATTCTTCATTCTGCAAAGGTCTCACAAATACTGTAGGAGACTTAGCATCTGTATTCCCTGGCCACTGTATGCCAGTGATAACTAAAATTGCTCCCACATTTCTGAATGATGCTGATTTAGAAACACCAAAGGAATTAGGGGATAACAAGAGATAACATTTCTATCACTTACCTATCCACTCCCTTCTTGTACCCCATACTCAACAAGCCAATTTGAGCACTCAGTAGGTCAAAACACTTTTAAAAAAATAGGAAAGAAGTCTAATATTAGGTATAGTTGAGAAAAAATGAAAAGATGCAAGTGATGACATTTCTCAAGAAAGGTGATACAGACTCTCTCCCTCATGATGGATGCAGCTGGATACGGACAACGTATTAATGGTCAGTTTTGGACCATGACTTGATGGCTATAGTGTGCTCTCTTCCAGTGGATTGTTCTATAAGTGAATATTATAGAAAGGGTTATTGTCATGAAGTATCATCCAAATAAGCAGGTTGGGCAGAACAGTATTACCACGTCTTGACAAAGCTTCAGTCCTATTTTATTTCTCTTTACATAGTTCTTTGAATCACTGGTTTTGTCCATCACAGCTAGGTCTGGTGGTCACAGGTAGCTCTCTGTTAAAGTTTGTTTGGGACCTTAATTCTTATTTTAACTGGTTTGCTTCATCATAATTAGACAGATATTTAAATATTTCATTTGTATTCTGAGTATAAAATTATCTCTAATTCAATGTCTATTTAAAACCCAAGATTTAAAACATAGTTTATATCTCAACTTAATCTAAACTTAAGCAATTTCAGTGTGATTTTCAATTTAAGTTTACTAACATGAAATCATCATGTTCAGAGCACTTAATGCAATCATTCTTACATTGATTATTTTAATCATGAGCCAATATGTCAAAAAAAATTTGTTATCTTGAACTGTCAATGTAGGTTACACAACTTTTCATAGATGTTAACCTCTGGAACTGTGCCTTATTCTTCCCTGTGTCACCCACAGCCCCTGGCACAAGGCCAGGAGAGAGAATGCTCACTATATGGTTTTTTTTTTATTTGAAATATTTGTACTTCCCTTCAGCTTTCAGACATGATATACAAGAATGATCTTCTGTGAAATCTCCACTCTTCTGCACTCATCCAAAGCCAATTATTGAGACATCTTATGCTCCATGTCAAGATGTACAATATTATGATTCACCAGCCAACTCCATTACTAGCTTTGGCATTGTCAGTTTGTTTTAACAAACTGCTAACAGATAAAGTAATAAGAGAATGAGAAAATAAATTGGCTGTAGGAGCTGTTGTTATTGAGGGTAAAATGTGAGAGAGTTAATATATTTTCCAGAAATATTAAAAATTAAATATTCCCTTAAGTCAGAGTCACCTTGTAGCAGAAGCCATATCTTAAAAAAGTTTTTTTTAACTTGCCGTGGCTTTTTTTTTTTTAATAATTTTATTTTTTTAATGGGGTGACATCAACAAATCAGGATACATATATTCAAAGATAACAAGTCCAGGTTATCTTGTCATTCAATTATGTTGCATGCCCATCACCCAAAGTCAGATTGTCCTCTGTCACCTTCTATCTTGTTTTCTTTGTGCCCCTCCCCCTCCCCCTTTCCCTCTCCCATTCCCCCCTCCGCCCCTTAACCACCACACTCTTATCAATGTCTCTTAGTTTCACTTTTATGTCCCACCTACGTATGGAATAATGCATTTCCTGTTTTTTTCTGATTTACTTATTTCGTTTCGTATCATGTTATCAAGATCCCACCATTTTGCTGTAAATGTTCCGATGTCATCATTTCTTATGGCTGAGTAGTATTCCATAGTGTATATGTGCCACATCTTCTTTATCCAGTCATCTATTGATGGGCTTTTTGGTTGTTTCCATGTCCTGGCCACTGTGAACAATGCTGCAATAAACATGGGGCTGCATGTGTCTTTACGTATCAATGTTTCTGAGTTTTTGGGGTATATACCCAGTAGAGGGATTGCTGGGTCATAAGGTAGTTCCATTTTCAGTTTTTTTGAGGAACCACTATACTTTCTTCCATAATGGTTGTACTACTTTACATTCCCACCAACAATGTATGAGGGTTCCTTTTTCTCCACAGCCTCTCCAGCATTTGCTATTACCTGTCTTGCTAATAACAGCTAATCAAACAGGTGTGAGGTGGTATCTCATTGCCGTTTTGATTTGCATTTCTCTAATAGCTAAAGAAGATGAGCATCTTTTCATATATCTGTTGTCCATTTGTATTTCTTCCTGGGAGAAGTGTCTGTTCATATCCTCTTCCCATTTTTTTATTGGATTGGTTGTTTGTTGTTGAGTTTTATGAGTTCTTTGTATATTTTGGATATTAGGCCCTTATCTGAGCTGTTGTTTGAAAATATCATTTCCCATTTAGTTGGCTTTCTGTTTATTTTGTTATCAGTTTCTCTTGCTGAGCAAAAACTTCTTAGTCTGATGTAGTCCCATTCATTAATTTTTGCCTTCACTTCTCTTGCCTGTGGAGTCAAATTCATAAAATGCTCTTTAAAACCCAGGTCCATGAGTTGAGTACCTATGTCTTCTTCTATGTACTTAATTGTTTCAGGTCTTATGTTTAGATCGTTGATCCATTTTGAGTTAATTTTTGTACAGGGGGAGAGACTGTAGTCCAGTTTCATTCTTTTGCATGTGGCTTTCCAGTTTTCCCAGCACCATTTATTGAAGAGGCTTTCTTTTCTCCATTGTGTGTTGTTGGCCCCTTTAGCAAAAATTATTTGACTATATATATGTGGTTTTATTTCTGGACTTTCTATTCTGTTCCATTGGTCTGATTGTCTATTTTTCTGCCAATACCATGCTGTTTTGATTGTCGTGGCCCTATAATATAGTTTGAATTCAGGTATTGTAATGCCCCCAGCTTCATTCTTTTTCTTTAGGATTGCTTTGGCTATTCGGGCTTTTTTATAATTCCATATAAATCTGATGATTTTTTGCTCTATTTCTTTAAAAAACGTCATTGGAAGTTTGATGGGAATTGCATTAAATTTGTATATTGCTTTGGGTAATATAGCCATCTTGATTATATTTATTCTTCCTAGCCAAGAACAAGGTATATTCTTCCATCTCATTATATCTTTTTCGATTTCCCTTAACAATGGTTTATAGTTTTCATTATATAAGTCCTTTACATTCTTTGTTATGTTTATTCCTAAGTATTTTATTTTTTTTGTTGCAATCATGAAGGGGATTATTCTTTTGAGTTCCTTCTCAGTTGTTTCATTGTTGGCATATAGAAAGGCTATTGACTTCTGTATGTTAATTTTGTATCCTGCGACCTTACTGTATTGGCTTATTGTTTCTAGTAGTCTTTTTGTGGATTCTTTGGGGTTTTCGATGTATAGGATCATGTCATCTGCAAAAAGTGATACCTTTACTTCTTCTTTTCCGATATGGATGCCTTTTATTTCTTTGTCTTGTCTGATTGCTCTGGCTAGAACCTCTAGCACCACATTAAATAAGAGTGGAGAGAGTGAACAACCCTGTCTTGTTCCTGATTTAAGGGGAAAAGCCTTCAGTTTTGTGCCATTTAATATGGCTTTTTATTTTTTGACACTTTATTATGCAACCTAATCATAAATTCTATGTCAATTTAAGATGTTTAAAATATATTCATTGTGATGAATTAGCATATGGTCATTTTTAAATCACACTCATTTAGTTAAACCACAGATAATGGATAATGTCAATAAAAATTCTTTCTAATTTTTCATATATATAAATCACAACTAAATCTGGAACTACTTTAAAATCTGCATACTTAAAAAAACAATATCATTAAATTTTCTTGAGGAGTATTATTTTTGGTAACATTGCCTTATTTTAATTTTTAAAAAAGCAAAGTGATGTCCTAAATATTAAATAAATTTTCAATTGTTCCATTGAATAATAAAGAGGAATTAATATTTCTGGCTATCAGGGCTTGCCTTAAGCAAAATTGTGACCATACTAGGAAGGCCCAAAGGCACCAGTTGCCATTATGAAGACGTGAGTATTTGTTGTTCTGGGCTACAAGCACAAAGAGTTTCTCTCCTTGGGTTCTGGCTCAAGTGTCACATTGGCATCTAATGTGCCATACCATTATCAAGGCTGCCCTGTTTTGTGTCTTACCTGTTCAGAATTTTCCTCTCTTAAGAAATTGACATAACAAACTTCAGCTAATGGTTTCACACATAAATTGATTAACCTATTTGAGAAACAATTATTTTGAGTGTAGTTTAGTGAAAACCTAACCATTTCTTCTCCCTTTCCTGGAAGATTTCAGGAATAATTAAGAGCCCGCCACACTACATTCCCCTTTTGAAGAAAGTGACCAGAAACAGGGTCCTTTCCACAGTGGTCAAGATACAACATATTATCCTGGGAATCTGCATCCTAGCATAGACAACCATTCCTGAACTGCTCTATAGTGTTGCCTCAAACCAGAGAGTGACCAACAGATACAATTGTGTCCTGTCTTGGGGAATTTTAATGTGAAGCAGAGAGAGAAAGTGGGAGTCACAATAGAAGACAACAGAAAGAAATAGTAACTTTAGAGCCAGAAATGTATAAATAATGGGAATGAGTTACTGTGTTGCAGAGTACCTAGAATAGCACTACTAGATATTCTTGTTAAGGGAAAGACAAGCTGACCAAGACACTAAGGCTGATATCAGTATTGGTGCTCTGGGTCTACAGATGCATCCTGAATGGCAAAGCATATTGATCAAACTTTCCTGCTGAGATACTTTCTTGGGTTTCTTTTTTTCATGTAGCTTTGTAATACATCCCTATATATGAATTAACTTCTGCATCATGATTCCATTATAATTTGTAAGATCTCAGCTATAAAATCCTTCCACTATTTGCTTCTTCACTATTTCATAGGTTTTGTAGCATTGTTTCTGAAAGTCTGTGTAATTTCATAGCTCAGAGGAGCCTTGCTGGTTAACTCTCATTGCCTCTGCTCATTTCACCTACCTCTCAGGTACCTTCTAACTTATCATTCCAAAGTCCTGGTACTTTCGATTGACACTAATGCTTATTTGTTTTAACTTAGTATTAGCTATTCCAATACACAATCATAGAATTATAGTTGCACTGATTAAGTGTTGCTTTTTTCCTTATTTTCATTTCATAATGTCCATTTGTATCAATAATAGTGAACTCTGAGAAATGTAGAATGTGATTTTTACTTTATTTGGGAGGAGACAATATCAGTGCTTCCCATATCCCCTTGACATAGCATAAGTGGGTAGTACACTGCTTCCTCTCAGCAGAAGTGTGCTCAGCCCCTCACACAGAGCACACGAAAGTACAGGAGACAGAAAACAGCCAGAGCAGCTCTCAAACAATGCTGAATGGGAGCTGGCAAATAAATACACCAACTTCTTGGCCCCTCAAGTGGAATAATTTCTACCTCAGATGCAGTATGTTATATATAGTTTCCCAGATGTTCTCAGTGGAACTGAGCCCTAGTTGCTGAAAATAATACCTTGCTTATTAAGACCTATTACTGTATTAGCTTTTCTAGTTTTATTTTTTGGTCTTCTTTTCCCATTACCCTACTGATAACTTTCTGGGATTGCTTTAAATATATGTCTCTGGTTTGTTTCTGGGGAACCCAACTTAAGATACTTTGTTCCCTTTCAATATCATTTTATAATGGGAGCTTAGACAAAGCTACCATATAAAAAATTCATGTCATATCCTTATTTTAAGAGTAATAAATTCATCTCCATCTGATTATCTAAAATTGTGACCAACTATATCTCTAAAATGAAGAAATATAGGTGGCAAACCATACATTCTCTCTTATACTTAATTACTTTTATCACTAATTTTGTTAAAACATAAATACATGCAAATACACATGTTTATACTTGCTTTCCTATACTTTCTTTTTTTTTTTTTTTTCATTTTTCTGAAGCTGGAAACGGGGAGAGACAGTCAGACAGACTCCCGCATGCGCCCGACCGGGATCCACCCGGCACGCCCACCAGGGGCGACGCTCTGCCCATCCTGGGCATCGCCATATTGCGACCAGAGCCACTCTAGCGCCTGGGGCAGAGGCCACAGAGCCATCCCCAGCGCCCGGGCCATCTTTGCTCCAATGGAGCCTTGGCTGCGGGAGGGGAAGAGAGAGACAGAGAGGAAAGTGCGGCGGAGGGGTGGAGAAGCAAATGGGCGCTTCTCCTGTGTGCCCTGGCCGGGAATCGAACCCGGGTCCTCCGCACGCTAGGCCGACGCTCTACCGCTGAGCCAACCGGCCAGGGCGCTTTCCTATACTTTCTTGAAATTAACTAGAACACATAATTTCTGATTTAGGTTATCATCTAGAGAAGTGGTGTTCTAGCAGGATAACTGACTTTGCTAGGCCTGTTAAGATAGATACAGAAAACAATAGTCATCTATCTTAGTAAGCAAATCTCATTCACATTTAACTATATTGTTTATAAAGTGTTTCTATTTCAAATACCATTTGATATCATTAGTTTTTTAATTTTAAATTTAGTTACATTTTGCATCTAGTTAAGATGCTGTTAGTTAAATTCAGATATTGTAAACAACTTTCTTTGATAGTTATTTTTCTTTTCTTTCTTACTCTCTTTTTTGGGTTGGAGTTGCAGAAGCATAATATATGATAAAGAAATTATGGGAAATAAAAGTTTCAGAGATTGTGAATAATTTTCTATTAACACCAGTATAATCTGTAATGAAAATAATATTAACTATATGTTATATATGTATTAAAACATTAATTGAATGAAAAAAGAGATCAAAATTCACATTTAATAGTTTTGACAACTCATTTGCATTTAGCCTAATTCTTCATTAAACTTGGTTTTATAAGAATAAAGACTGGTTTTTCTGATCTTTAGTTTTTTAATATATGCAGAAGAATGTAACTAGAAAGGGCTTTCTTTTCAACTTCTTGTGGTGAACGTAAAGTATAAATACTTTATTAGTTGTCAACAGATTGGCCTATTTCTTGTTTAAAACATTATGTCTCCCAGGAATATATTTGCTAGACAGAGGCAGTTTGACACGGGCATATCTCTTACTGCCTGTAATAACAAACAGCACCAAATGTAGACAGATAAAATGTGACATCACAAAAGCAGAATATGAGAATAAGCATTCTAAGGCAAATATCACATTTATATCTCTCATTTCTAGTAACAAATAATGTCAACAAGAAGCTCAATTATTTTGCTCAAATTGGAAAATACAAAGTAAATAAATACATTAAAAAATAGTCTTATTTCGGGAAACAGTAACTGAAAAACTGAAGGTAAGTGTCAGATTTTGACAGCATAGTTTCCAACATATTGTTTTAAACGTAAAATCTCATCACATTCACTCTTTCCCATGCCATTTAATCCCTCTCCTTGATATATCCTGCTTCCCCAAATACTGTAATGAAAACCAGAGTTCATAGCAAAACTCAAGCCTCTCTGAGCTCCCTTACCTCTCATTAGTGGAACCCATCTTTGTCAAATTTTATTCCTTCAGACCTCTCCTGTGGCTCCAGTGAAATTCGCACATCTATTGATATAAAAAATGTAAAGGAAATAGCAGGTAATTTCTTCCCATAGGAAGTATAGTGCACTTTAATAATATATTGGAAACATGTGGCCAGGTCAGCCTGATATTTATCCCTTTGGCTAGGCTATTTTATTTAGAAGTTAGCAAAAATAAAACAATATCATGTTATTTAGAATAAATCGCTTATCAGTCACTACTTTCTGTGTAAGAAAAAAAAGAAAAGAAAAATTTAAAGAAAATTAGTTTGCATATTTCCCATTTGATTGCATTTGCTTAAAATTCACTTGATAAAGCTTAGGAGTAAAATGGAAAATATTGTTAAATGTACTGAAGCCAATTTCCATAATAAATAATATAATATAATTTTTAATAATTAAATATCTCTAAAAATAAAATAGGCTGTGAAGTGAGTCAGTAAAAAATACTGCTGAAAGAAATTGTATGGCACAGTCATATATACTGTTAAAGAAAGGATGTCTGTCTTTGGAAGTCTCTGTCCCCTCACAGAACATTTTCTACTAAACCTAACATCACATTTATTTATTTATTTATTTTCTTTTTTTTTGTATTTTTCTGAAGTGAGAAGCTTGGAGGCAGAGAGACAAACTCCCGCATGCACCCAACCGGAATCCAATCGGCAAGCCCACTAGGGGGCAATGCTTTGCCCATCTGAAGCCTTGGTCCGTTGCAACTAGAGCTATTCTAATGCCTGAGGCAGAGGCCATGGAGCCATCCTCAGCACCCAGGCCAACTTTCCTCCAATGAAGTCTTGGCTGCAAGAGGGAAAGAGAGAGATAGAGAAGAAGGAGTGCAGAAGCAGATGAGTTCTTCTCCTGTGTGCCCTGTGAGAAATTGTATCCATGACTTCCACATGCCAGGCCGATGCTCTACCACTGAGCCAACTGGCCAGGGCCAACATCATATTTATTTTTAAATATTATATGAGTATATTTCTTAATTTCTTTATAAAATGTAACTGCAGAATTGGTTAAATGCTTTACTCATTTAATTTCACCACAGATCCTTCAGCCAGACTCTCATAAATATATTTACTTATAGTGATATTAATGTATACATTTTATCAGACAATATGTTATACACTTAGCATTGATTATTTTACTGCACATTTATGAAAAATCTATAAGACCAATACTATTTTTAGCTATATTCATCAAAGAAAATAAGCATTGGAGATTTTACATGAATGTAGGTATGAATAAGTATATAAATTAATCAGGGACTACACATGGATAAATGAATGTATAAATGGAACATTGTACTAGATAATATATGATATCCTGTTTATAAATATAAGAGCTTTATATTATTTGATGCTTATAAATATGAGCAATTTAGTAATGTTTAATGAAACAATTATATATATTTGTCATCACCACTCTTTTAATTTCTCTTTTTAGCATTCTTTACATTGCTTCTCACAGGTGCCATATATCAATAATTTTATCTCTGTTGCTGTAAAAATAAAGAAGAGTAGAGAGTGCAGAGATAAATTAAGTAGAAATAAATGCAACATCTACATATTCATATCCACCAACAGACTTTTAGCTTTACTCTCAATTAAATTCCTGTCAAGTATACATTTAATGGGCCTCTGCAAGGTATTGAACAATACAATGAAACATTCTTATTACTTAGAGTTGTAGGTTGTAGACTCATTGAAATAGTTTCTCTTGGAGTGGAATGTGACCTCAACAAGACCTATTGATTTGTTTTTTATTGGATTACTAGTTGCTTGGTATTTTTAAACAGCAAGGATATGATTGTATTTTGAAGACTAGTGTGATATTCTTTGACATAATAAAAAATAATGTAACTTTATAATAATGTTGACTTACCCCTAAGGAGGCTTTAGATATTTTTTTTTATTTTTCTTGTGCTATTAAGCATAAGATATTATAATTTTATACTTGGAGGATAAGTTGCATAAAATTTTTCAGGGTTATATTTATTTGTTTTCAAGTGTTTTTTTTTCTTTTTTCTTTCTTAGAAGGTGATAGAATATTATTTGAAGAAAGAAAATATTTAGAAAGTTTAGTTACAATTCAACAGAATTGAATGAGAAGGGAAGAGGCTGAAATATGTCAGGAAGTAGACTTTTTATTTAGCAAACACCTTAATGTAATATCAGTCAGATTAATAAGTGTTGGTCTTGACTACCTGTCACAACCAATACAATCTCAGAATTATAACTTGAGACCTCTGCCACCTTAAAACAGTTGTTTACACTCCCAATGGAATTGTGATAAAAATCATAGCTTTATATTATGACTTTGTAATACTATGCCTTATTTTATTCATAAACTTGGTTCCATTTCTTAAGCTCACTGTGTCTCTTGTTTTTCATCTCTAATTTTGAAAATATTTTGCTCTTAATGAAGCTGGCATAAGAATCAGATAATGAATGTAAAATACTAAGCACAGTGCTAGATATGTAGCTGATGTTCATAAATAATATGTGTTTGTACTCTTATTTCTTCATTATTCAAATTTTTTTACCACTTTCAATCTAACCTTCCATGAATATTTTTAATAGAATAGTGTGTGATCATCATACCATTTTAATATCACTTTTATAATTTGAAATGTGTGCCATGTGTATTTTATTATTATTTTCAGTGTTCTCATGAAGAATTTATAGCTTTTTTCATATGCACTGAACTTTAGGTATAGATGAGTATGATAATTTTGGGGTGCACAAATATTTAGCCAAGATTTAATGTGTGTAGTCTCCGATAAGTTATTTAACCTCCGTTGATTCATCAGTGAAGTAAAGGCTGTAATATTGCTTCATCAGATTATTGTGGTAATATTAAATGTGATACAAATTAGTGAACGCCTTTAGTAAAATACCTGACATGATGTGAGTACTCAGTATTTGTTTGTTTCTCCCTCTTGCCTTGACTCAAACAGCGTTTTGCTCCTTGCAGACATAACCAGATCTTATCTACCATGGTACCATTTAATTTGAAATTAATTTGTCTTTGTGTAGTGCTCAAAGTTAACCTTCTATTTCTAAAGCAATGTTTTTCAGTGTTTGGTTTATGTATGAGTAACCTCTGAATCTTGACAAAATACAGAGTAGACACAACAGGTTTAAAAGGGGGCCTGAGAATCTATACTTCCTAGGTAAAGCCAATACTGCTGCTTCTAGACCACACTTTTATAGAAAGCATTAAACCAGTGTTTTTCAACCACCAGTTTGCAAACTGGTGTTGGTGTGAAAAAGTGTTAACCACCCTGATGTTGTATGAAAATCATAGACCCAATAATCTTAGTGAAATTTACTTCTTCTCAAGGCTATTGCCATTTATCAGCCTGTATCATCAATGGGAACACTACTGAGGTAGTCTTCAATATCTTTGAAACTTGTAGGCTCATTGGAACAACCTTTTGCACCATACAGACCATTTCTCAATCATGCACAATAGATAAAAGCATTCAACAAACACAGTATTCAATGCATTGCATGTGTGGATTTCAGAAATCAACCACCAGCTTGTACCATGTTGCACTGTCATGCACTGTAAGATAAAACTTTATTTATTGCATGTTCCTATTTCTGGCAAGCTAGCTTATGGGCAGGCTCTAACTCCCACCCCCTCTCTCTATAGTTCACTTTTTTCCACATAAATAGAGTTTGTGCAAACTTATATAGTGTTCAAAGCAGTGTACATGTGATGTTCAGGAATGAAGTACCAGCTTGCACTATAATACACTATCGTGTACAGAATAATAAAACTATCTATTTCATGTTTTTATTTCTGCCCCCCCTCTTTGTAGAATTTTTTTATGCTTATGAAAATAGTCATGCATGGATTTTCCTATTCAAAATGTGTTCATATGTTTGCATTGTGTGTTTCAGTGTTATTGTTCTGTAAATTTTAAACCCTACAATATGAAAACAAACAAAAACAACAAAATATTTTAACCATTTTCAAAATCAAAAACAACAGTCAAAAGAAAAATAGTGATGCCATCAAAAGCAAACCAAATAGTAGTGCTTCAAGTTTAAAAGAAACAGTGAAAGAAAATGTGTGTTGATAATTTGGAAGTAGCAACAGAAGCCAAAAAAAGAAAAGAAAACTTTGTTAGGCAGTAAGATACAGAGTATTTAAAACTTGGTTTCACTGTGGCACCTGGTGGCAAATTATTGACATGGCTCTTATTGGTAATATGTTCTGAAATTTTGTTGAATGATGCAATGAAACCTTCCAAACTTATTCATCCACTGCTTGCAAAGCATAGTGATTTTTTTGAAAAGTCTGGACTTTTTGGAATGGTTACACAACCAAATGAAAAGTCAGAAAATTAAAATGAAGAAAATGATGATGTGACAAATAGCTGCTTCAAGTGTCTTATTTAGCTTCCCTCTGAATATCAAAATACAAACAAACAAACAGCAAAACTAATCACTATTGGTTAAGAATTAGTGAAGCCTTTCATCTTAGACATTACTCAGGAAATTTTCTGACCTTAAGCCACACAAAAACTTGAAACTATACCACTTTTGGACAATATGGTTGAGAAAAGAACTTTTTATATAGCCAATGATATTAAAGTGAAAATAGTATAGTCAAGTGTATAAAAAAATAGAAATGTTTTGTCATTCTGTAAAGGCCTTGAATAGGAATTTAGAACAGGGACAGAGTTCAGTGCCCTGAGGCAAAGGCCACAATGGCTTTTCACTGACAGAAAGTACTGAACACAGTACTGTGCTGAATGCAGCATAACAGCGATAGAATTAACAATTCTGATCAATCAATAGGTGGGGACATTTGAGCTAATTTGCTTGCCCTTTAATCTGCTCTAAAGAAGTTCCCCTTTATGACTTCCTCATTCTCTTCTATACATCTTGACTTTCTCATTCTTGTCCCTGCTTCTTTTTTGTGTGTATCAATAAATACAAGTAAAGACAGGGAGTCAAGGACATCTCATGAAACCTGTCAGGGGATTGTGAGGTGGTCTCCCCTAGGTACTTCAGTGCACGCCATGTTGTCTCTGAGTAGTCATTGTGTCCAGGACAAGTGGTGCCTGGTATGAGGAATGGGAACTAAATGGTGAGACAACCTCCCAAAGCCTGGCAAAGGAAAAGGACGTCCAACACATCCCAGGAAGTGGGACACAGATGATGTAGGAATAGCCTTCAAACATCTGTGGCAAGATCAAATAGGTTTCAGATCAGACAATTCCCCTCCATTTCCTCCCTTCTCCTTCATTTGCCCTCTAGCACATGAAATTCCCTGACCCCGGAGCAGCACAACCATAAGGTCCAACTTCACGGCTTTCTCCATAGTGCGGGGTGTAAGGTCACCAATACACTCACAAAGCTGCTTATTGTAGTGCATTAGCAGTATCTTTGGTACCTGAAAGAAAGGAGCCTAGACATTGAAGACTGAAAGTGAATGGGATGCTGGCTCCACAACTCATTAGGGCCAGTGACTATACAACATCTAACAACATGGAACAATTATTGATTGGCATTATATCCAATTCAGGGCAGAAATCAGGTTTTTATAGCAGCTTTTAAGGCATGGGTTTGGATTCCAGATACCAAGGCCCTTATGGGCTCTTTAGAAAGCATCTATCGGAGACCTAATGAACCCTATGTTGATTTCATTAACCACCTGAAAACTGCCATCTCATGACAGGTACAACAAATGGCAAAGGTGCTGACCCTTCAATTGGCTTATGAGACCACAAATGCTGATTGCCAAAAGTTATTGGCTCCTCTTAAAGGGCAGCACCTTAATATAGCAGAAATGATTACAGCTTGTCAAAATGTAGACACCAGCTTAATCAGGCAGTAGCAAAGTGGATAGAGCATTGAACTGGAATGCAGAGGAACCAGGTTTGAAACCCCAAGGTCATCAGCTTGAGCGGGTACTCATCTGGCTTGAGCGTGGGCTTACCAGCTTAAGTGTGGGTTCACCAGCTTGAGTGCAGGCTCGCTGGCTTGAGTGTGGAATCATACACATGACCCCTTGGTCACTGGTTTGAGCCCAAAGGTTCCTGGCTTGAAGCCCAAGGTTGCTGGCTTAAGCTCAAGGTCATTGACTTGAGCAAGGAGTCACTGTTCTGCTATAGCCCCCCAGTCAAGGAACATAAAAGAAAGCAATCACTGAAGAACTCAAAAACTGCAACAAACAAAACTGATGCTTCTCATCTCTCTCCCTCCCTGTCTGTCTGTGCCTATCTGTCCCTCTTTCTGTCTCTGTCACACACACACACAAAAAAAATGTAGGTACCAAGTTACATCAAGCCCAAGTACTTGCTGCCACATTGAGGCCACAAGCTTGTTATAACTGTGGCAAAAAAGTTCATTTTTAGAAACACTGAAGGCAGAGACTAATGGCAACTGTAAAGCTTGGCTTTTTTGTGTGGCCTGGAAGGCTAATTAAAGCTCAATGTAAAAATACCTTATAAAGTTCCAGCAAAGCAGATTGTAAAAACCCAATATGATCAGTTGGTGTTTATGCAAATTACCAGACTAAGTTAAAACTGGGCTTAATTCTATAAGTAGGCTGTCAATTTAGAATAACCAAGATGTAATTTTTTTGAGGTTCAAACTAAGTTCTTGCATGCAAAAATTGGAAATGCCATCTCTAATATTCAACTAAATAAAATGGTTTCTTTTCTGTATTTAATTCCTCTTGGCATTTTGCTTTTAAATTAAAATAAGTAAGGAGAGCTCATTTAAACTTAAAGGGAATGGAATTTTGGATCTTAAACTTGTTTGTTTTGTACTCTTCAAGGTCTTGCCATAATAATTGTTGTGCTTTGTGTTTATTGTCTTTAGAGTTAAGGGCCAAGTAGCAACTCTGCTATTAGGTTTAATTAAGTTTTATTTACATATCATGCCTGTGTCTCTGTGCTGTAATTGTCTTCTTGGTATGTCAAATTGTACTCAGCTCTGTAAAATAGGAGTCAGTTTCAGTTTGAAAGCTCTTATCTTTCTCATCTATCTGTCTGTTTGAAATTTTTACTATTCTATGTGTACTGGTAAACCTGTTTCCACCATTTGGATTCTATCTTGCCTAGACCTTGTAAAAGTCCTTTACAACACTGACTGATGTGAAATAAGGTTTAAAGACTAGTGTCTCACTCCCTCCTTCTACAGGATTTGGTTTATAAATACCATTTGTTTGAACTGACTTTATTTAGAATTTGATTATTATGTTATACACCAGCTTTCATTTTGTTCATATTCAAGATTCTACAAAAAACAAAATAATTAATAATTCAAAGTGAAAAATAGCTTACTCCTCTTTCCAGACAGTAAAACTAAGAAAAAAAGAGAAATTAAGTCATTTAGATATCTTAAAGCCTTATGGAAATCTGAAAACTATTGTAATCCTGAAAATAATAAGAGAATTAACAGCTCTCCAGACCCTGTGCAGGCTGTAAAAATGGGAAGGGTCATACTGAAACCTCAATGTAAAGGGAAAAAAGGGGGCACTTTTCATATCCAAGCTGCCCATCCCCTCCCTTCTCTTCAGACCACCTGGAAGGCTGCCAAGGTCAAATAAAGAGTCTTGCTTCTCTGCAATTATTAATAATACTGTAAAATATAAAACTATTCCAAAATTTTTTAGCCAGGTGGTGAACAAAAGCATTAGATATTACAAATACCTTAATTTAATTAATGTCTTTTAAAAACAAACAGAAAATATGTTTCTTTTGTCTGGGTTTACAAAAGGTTCCTCTTATCTCTGCTGTATCTTTTTTTTTTTTACAGAGACAGAGAGAGTCAGAGAGAGGGATAGATAAGGACAGACAGGAATGGAGAGAGATGAGAAGCATCAATCATCAGTTTTTCATTGTGGCACTTAGTTGTTCATTGATTGCTTTCTCATATGTGCCTTGACCATGGGCCTTCAGCAGACTGAGTAACCCCTTGCTTGAGCCAGTGACCTTGGGTCTAAGCTGGTGAGCTTTGCTAAAACCAGATGAGCCCATGCTCAAGCTGGTGACCTTAGGGTCTCAAACCTGGGTCCTCTGCATCCAAGTCCGATGCTCTATCTACTGCACCACTGCCTGGTCAGGCTGTATCTTTTGAAAATATAAGTTTCTTTGCCAATGAAAGAACCTGTTCCTAAGGTCATGAAATATGTTCTTCAAAGTATCAACCTAAAATTGCTAATTACTAACTTAGTCCTCAATGAAAGGTAAGGTTTTTGGAAATTGAGAATTCTGATTAACTGGAAAGAAATTATTTGGTTTTAATAATAGGGAATATAAGGTATGGAGGTATTTTGAAAGGAAAAAGAAAGAAAGTAGTTCTGAAAGCTGGTTATTTCTGAATAGAGAAAAAGGTTTATGTAAGTCTCAGAAGGTTTATGCAGGTTATAGAAGGTTTGTGCAGAGGGAAGAAACAAAAAAAGAAGGAACTGAGAGAGTGAACAAAGGTGAGAAAAGGAGAAGAAGGAAGAATTTTAGAAGAAATATTGTCCTGAAATGAAAACAACAAAGAACACTGAGACATTGTTGGGGGCCTCAGGAGCTTGAGAAATTCACCCAAACTTACAGGTATTTCAGAAAGAAAGAGCCAGTGGCCTTCTTAAGCCACAACTACACAAACAAAAAAGTAGGAGTTAGGAGGAGAGACTCACCCACAAGAATAATTGTATAAGGCTCTTTTTACTCAATTTCTTGAACATTCCCTCATCTGGACTTACTACAGCTGAGAGGCATTTTATACCAGCCAAGCAATGGCCTAAGCCTTTCATGTTGTACCAGGATATATTAGCTGGCTCTGAGTGGCAGATTCTGGTCGAATTGCTAACCTGGGGATGAGAGTATGCTGCAATTTTGTCATCAGCAGGTTCTCTTTGAATACCAGTGAGGAATGTGAAGCATTATCATGAGTTGGCATCAGCCCCTAGGAAGCAACCTGGATCCAGAGATCCAGAAGCTGATATTTAGTCTGCCTCCAGGAATGAACTAAAAAATGATGAAGACACCTAGCTCACTCCCAAGCACTCAGGGGGCACGTGACATTATCTGGAGTGCTTTGAAGCATCTAACTGGGCGTATACTGAAGAAGTTTTGCAAAATACAGGAATGCCTGTGTCCCCTCAAAACCTATTTCTCTCTATCTTTACATATATACTGCTCACAAAAATTAGGGGTATTTCAGACGTCAGAGAAATGGCGGCATGAGGAATGCAACTGACATATCTCCCCAAAATTTCAACAAGTTCATCAACCAGAGACAGAAAAATCTATCCTTGGAGCATATGGACGTATCACACACTGAAGGTGAAGGTAGGATTGAGTGAAAAATTGACTAAATATATAATCAACCCTAAAGGAAATAAGTTGGACAAAGAAACACTCTGCCTTCCTCACTAACCTGAGCAAAGGCTTCTTTCACTTGGAACTGAGAGTCGGGGGGGCTAAGGGTGTGGAGGAAGCTAGGCTGCAGCACGAATATTCGTTCAAGCCGAGGAAAGAGTGTGCCTGTGGTGAATCAGTCCATATGAGCAGACGCCTGCATGCTGCGAGCAACCACCAGCAAGCAACCCAGCCACCAGCGCACACCGTGAGCAACCAACGGTGCGCGAGCAACCACTCGTGCCACAAGCAGCAGCTGCCAGTGGCACGGGGAGTGTGCCAAAATGAAGAACTGCCCTACACTCAAGCTTCTCTAGGTGGGTGGGGTGCCTCACTCAGCCACTCAAGCTAACAATCAAGCATCTGGGGAGGGGTACATGGGCAGCTTGCAGTCCTTTCTGGAGAAATTCTGCGGATCCAATCGCTGAAATTAGCTTAACCCACAGGCTACTCACCTCCCAACTGACCTACATGGCTCTAATTGACAAGATCTGTCTCACTTCAGTGATCCAAGACAAGAGGCATGATATTTTTTAGTGCCTCTTGCTAAAGGGGTGGGGGCAACTTCTGATTGGCAGAGCTTTCATACTCAGGGATATAAACTAAAAAGAGGGACTTGGCAGATGTTAAGACCTCCTTTACTGCAGGCAGTGACTAGGGCATCTTCTTCCCAGCCAAAACAGGTTACAAAGTGCGGAAAGCCTGGGGAGAGTGGTCCCACAGAGTGCTAGGCATGCTGAACAGGCCTGGAGGCTCATAGAAAGTCACTTTGAGCGCAATTGGCTCCCAGCCCCGCCTGATTATGCTAGCGGCTCTGCCAGAGCCTTACCCAGAGCCCTGCATTGCATGAGGATAGAGTGGGGATTTGCCAGCTCTTTGAGCCTCTTACTCCCAAGACAGAGGCAATGGCAGCCTCATAGCTGGATCATCAGGCTGCTAATTCAGGAAGGAGAGACTAAGAGAGAGGTTCCGGGAAAATGGACTCTCTCATTGTTGGAGCCTGCAAACGCTAAGTCTTGACTATCAACAAGACTGAAGCCAAGTATATGACATCACTGTAGAGTCTCATCAACGGCAAATCTCTACCTAAGCGTACCACAGGGGCAGAGCCTGGGGTACAGAGTCACCAACCAGGAAGAGGGAGAGGAAAGAAAAAGGAAGAAGAAGTTAACCTCTCAAAATCAAGAAAAATGCACAGACTTTATAATTTGTTCCACTATTTTTTTGTTTCTTTCATCTTCTTGCCTTTATTATTATTATTTCTACTTCCTCCACCTTTTATTCTCTGCCTATCTTACTCTTGCCTTTTCTTGAACTACACTACCAATAAGTGTTACATTTTATTTCTTTTCTTCTTCCTTACTCTCTATGAGGGTTACACTCCAAAACCCTTAACTCTCTCTCTCTCTTTTTGTTTTTTTTTTTTCCTTTCCTTTTCCCCTTTTTCTTATTTCTCCCTTTCTATTAGTTTCTTCTTTTCTCCTTCTACTTTCCCTCTCATTCAATCCTCAATCACAAACAAATTGTTTAATTTGGGACTCAAGTTTTTTGGGTTTTTTTTTTGTGGCATTTTGGGTGCTTTTTACTTTGCTTTTTAACTCATTACCATTCCTCCCAACCCAAGATCTCCATTCTATTCAGTCTTTGCTCCACTTAATACAATATTTTTTTTTGTTTTTCTTTTTCCTATTTCCCTCTTATCCCTCTTATTATATCTCTTAGTCGACCATCACTTACAAGCAAATCATTTTATACTTGACCCAAATTTTTTCCTTTTTTGCATTTTGTGGGTCCCTACTTCCTTTTTTGCCCCTTAAACACTTCCCCCCAACTCAGGCCCTCTGTTATAGGCAGTTTTTGTTCCATTTAGCATAATATAATTAACAGTTCATCACGATATTTTTCTAAGGAGGAGGGAGAGGAGGGGAAGAGAAGAAAGAAAAGGGGAGGGAAATAATAAATTATTATTGTTTTTTTCCAAATTTTTTTTTCATTTTTTTTTTACTTTTTATTACATATTAATTTTCATTAGTGCTGTCAACAAGACCACCCTCAGATGCCATTAAGAAAAATGAAATTGAATATCATGGTTACAAAAGATAGAGAGGTAACACAGATAGATGTGGAAAAATCTATGGAGAAAAAAATTAATATATTGGAAAACTTGGAGCTAAATGACAGAGAATTTAAAATAGAAAACATAAAAATACTCAGAAAGACAATTTAGGGAGCTCAGAAAACAACTCAACGAACACAAAGAATATATTACCAAGGAAATTGAAACTATAAAAACAAATCAAATAGAGATGAAAAACTCAATTCATGAACTGAAAAACAAGGTAACAAGCTTAGCTAATAAAACAGGCCAGATAGAAGGTAGGATTAGTAAAATAGAAGACAAGCAACTTGAGGCACAACAGAGAGAAGAAGAGAGAGACTCAAAAATTTAAAAAATGAGAAAGTCCTACAGGAATTGTCTGACTCCATCAAAAAGAATAACATAAGAATAATAGGTATATCAGAGGGAGAAGAGAGAGAAAATGGAATGGAGAATATATTCAAACTATTAACAGACGAGAACTTCCCAAGCCTGTGGAAAGAACTAAAGCCTCAAATTCAAAAAGCAAACAGAACACCGAGTTTTCTTAACCACAACAAACCTACTCCAAGGCACATCATAATGAAAATGGCACAAACCAACGACAAAGAAAAAAATTCTCAAGGCAGCCAGGGAAAAGAAGAATACAACATATAAAGGAAGGCCTAGTAGATTATCATCAGATTTTTCAGCAGAAACTCTATAAGCTAGAAGAGAGTGGACCCCAATATTTAAAGTTCTGAAAAAGAGGAACTTTCAGCCAAGATTACTGTACCCATCAA
The DNA here is from genome assembly GCF_036850995.1 of Saccopteryx leptura. Lineage (NCBI taxonomy): Eukaryota > Metazoa > Chordata > Mammalia > Chiroptera > Emballonuridae > Saccopteryx > Saccopteryx leptura. The sequence goes on from NC_089505.1 coordinate 146,587,461, forward strand.
AGCTATCCTTCAAGTAGGAAAAAGAAATAAAAACATTCACAAATACAGAAATGATGAGGGAATTTATCATTAGAAAACCCCACTCCAGGAAATACTAAAGGGGGTTTTCCAAACAGATTCAAGAACAAAACAAAACAAAACCACAAGTAAAAGCTCCAAGAAGAACAAAATAAAACCAAATTTAAACTGTGACAACAAAATAAAAAAAAAGGGGAGGAAAGGATGGAGATTAATAGTAGCAAAGGACGATGAAGTGCAGAAACACTCATAAGATAGGGTACTATGGCCCTGGCCGGTTGGCTCAGCGGTAGAGCGTCGGCCTGGCATGCGGGGGACCCGGGTTTGATTCCTGGCCAGGGCACATAGGAGAGGAGCCCATTTGCTTCTCCACCCCCGCCTCCTTCCTCTCTGTCTCTCTCTTCCCCTCCCGCACCTAAGGCTCCATTGGAGCAAAGATGGCCTGGGCACTGGGGATGGCTCCTTGGCCTCTGCCCCAGGCGCTAGAGTGGCTCTGGTCACGGCAGAGCGACGCCCTGGAGGGGCAGAGCATCACTCCCTAGTGGGCAGAGTGTCGCCCCTGGAGGGCGTGCCGGGTGGATCCCGGTCGGGCACATGTGGGAGTCTGTCTGACTGTCTCTCCCCATTTCCAGCTTCAGAAAAATTAAAAAAAAATAAAATAAAAAAAAAAAAAAGGGTACTACAATGAACATGGTAGGTACCATTTTCATTACTTAATGGTAACGACCATTGATAAAACCACCACAGAAGCTCATGACTTAAAAAAGGTAGCAACAGAGGAAAGATGTATGGAATACAAACAAACAAAACAAATGATGAAAAACAAAAGAGAAGAATCAAACAAGATACAAAACTAACAGAAAGCAATGTATAAAATGGCAATAGGGAACCCACAAGTGTCAATAATTACACTAAATGTAAATTAATTAAACTTACCAATAAAAAGCTACAGAGTAGCAGAATGGATTAAAAAAGAAAATCCAACTATATGCTGCCTACAAGAAACACATTTAAGCAACATGGATGAAAACAAATTCAAAGTGAAAGGCTGGAAAACAATACTCCAAGCAAATATCATAAAAAAAAGCAGATGTAGCAATACTCATATCTAATAATGCTGACTCCAAGATAGAAAAAGTACTCAGAGACAAAAATGGTCATTTCATAATAATTAAGTGGACACTGAATCAAGAAGACATAACAATCCTTAATATATATGCACCAAACCAAGGAGCACTAAAATATATTAGACAGCTACTTATTGACCTAAAAACAAAAACTGACAAAAATACAGTCATACTTGGAGAACTCAATACACTGCTGATGGCTTTAGATTGTTCATCCAAACAGAGAATCAATAAAGATATACTGGCCTTAAACAAAACACTAGAGCACCTGGATATGATAGACATCTACAGGACACTTCATCCCAAAGCGACAGAGTATACATTTTTCTCTAGTGTACATGGAACATTCTCAAGAATTGACCATATGTTGGGCCACAACATATGGGTAACATCAGCAAATTCAGAAAAATTGAAGTTGTACTAAGCATATTTTCTGATTATAAAGCCTTGAAACTAGAATTCAACTGCAAAAAAAGAGGAAAAACCCCACAAAAATATGGAAACTAAACAATAATTTTTAAAAAATGAATGGGTCAAAGAAGAAATAAGCGCAGAGATCAAAAGATTTATACAGACAAATGAAAATGACAATACGACATATCAGAATCTCTGGGATACAGCAAAAGCAGTAATAAGAGGAAAGTTCATATCACTTCAGGCCTATATGAACAAACAAGAGAGAGCACAAGTGAACCACTTAACTTCACACCTTAAGGAACTGGAAAAAGAAGAACAAAGACAACCCAAAACCAGCCAAAGAAAGGAAATAATAAAAATCAGAGCAGAAATTAATGAAATAGAAAACAGAAAAACTACTGAAAAAATTAATAAAACAAGGAGCTAGTTCTTTGTAAAGATCAACAAAATTGACAAACCCTTGGCAAGACTTACCAAGGAAAAAAGAGAAAGGACTCATATAAATAAAATCCAAAATGAAAGAGAAGAAATCACCACAGACATCATAGATATACAAAGAATTATTGTAGAATACTATGAAAAACTATATGCCACCAAATTCAACAATCTAGAAGAAATGGATAAATTCCTAGAACAATACAACCTTCCTAGACTGAGTCAAGAAGCAGAAAGCCTAAACAGACCAATTAGCAGAAAGAAAATAGAAAAAAACTATTAAAAACCTCCCCGAAAATAAAAGTCCAGGCCCAGACAGTTACACTAGTGAATTCTATCAAACATTCAAAGAAGACTTGGTCCCTATTCTACAGTAGGTCTTCCAAAAAATTGAAGAAGAAGCAATACTTCCAAACACATTTTATGAGGCCAACATAACCCTCATACCGAAACCTGGCAAGGATGGCACAAAAAAAGAAAACTACAGACCAATACCTCTAATGAATATAGATGCAAAAATACTAAACAAAATACTGGAAAATCGAATACAACAACATATTAAAAAAATAATACATCATGATCAAGTGGGATTCATCCCAGAATCCCAACGATGGTTCAACATACATAAAACGGTTAGCATAATACACCATATCAACAAACAAAGAACAAAAACCACATGATCTTATCAATCGTTGCAGAAAGGCATTTGATAAAATACAAAACAACTTTATGTTTAAACCTCAATAAAATGGGTATAGAAGGAAAATATCTCAACATGATAAAGGCCATATTTGATAAACCATCAGCCAACATCATATTAAAGGGCATTAAACTGAGGACTTTCCCCCTTAAATCAGGAACAAGACAGGGTTACCCACTCTCTCCACTCTTATTTAACGTGGTGCTAGAAGTTCTGGCCAGAGCAATCAGACAAGAGAAAAAAATAAAAGGCATCCATATCGGAAAAGAAGAAGTAAAGGTATCACTTTTTGCAGATGGTATGATCCTCTACATCGAAAACCCCAAAGACCCCTAAATAGATTACTAGAAACAATAGGCCAATACAGTAAGGTTGCAGGATACAAAATTAACATACAAATGTCCATAGCCTTTCTATATGCCAACAATAAAATATTAGAAAACGAACTCAGAAAAATAATCTCCTTCATGATTGCAACAAAAAAAATAAAATACCTAGGAATAAACATAAAGAATGTAAAGGACCTATATAACAAAAACTACAAAGCATTGTTAAGGGAAATCAAAAAGATACAATGAGATGGAAAAATATTCCTTGTTCGTAGATAGGAAGAATAAATATAATCAAAATGGCCATATTACCCAAATCTATTTATAAATTTAATGCAATTTCCATCAAAATTCCTATGACATTCTTTAAAGAAATGAAACAAAAGATTATCAGATTTATATGGAATTATAAAAAACCCCGAATAGCCAAAGCAGTCCTAAGGAAAAAGAATGAAGCTGGGGGCATTACAATACCTGACTTCAAACTATATTATAGGTCCACGACAATCAAAACAGCATGGTATTGGCAGAAAAGTAGACACTCAGACCAATGGAACAGAATAGAAAGTCCAGAAATAAAATCACATATATATGGTCAAATAATTATTGATAAAGGGACCAACCACACACAATGGAGAAAAGAAAGCCTCTTCAAAAAATGGTGCTGGGAAAACTGAAAAGCCACATGCTAAAGAATAAAACTTGACTATAGCTTATCCCCTTGTACTAAAATTAACTCAAAATGGATCAAAGACCTAAATATAAGACCTGAAACAATAAAGCACATAGAAGAAGACATAGATACTAAACTCATGGACCTGGGTTTTAAAGAGCATTTTATGAATTTGACTCCAAAGGCAAGAGAAGTGAAGGCAAAGATAAATGAATGGGCTACATCAGACTAAAAAGTTTTTGCTCAGCAAGAGAAACTGACAACAAAATAAACAGACAGCCAACTAAATGGGAAATGATATTTTCAAACAATAGTTCAGATAAGGGCCTAATATCCAAAATTTACAAACTCATAAAACTCAACAACAAACAAACAATCCAATAAAAAAATGGGAAGAGGACATGAACAGACACTTCTCCCAGGAAGAAATACAAATGGCCAACAGATATATGAAAAGATGCTCATCTTCATTAGTTATTAAAGAAATGCAAATCAAAACTATAACGAGATACCACCTCACACCTGTTAGATTAGCTATTATCAACAAGACAGGTAATAGCAAATGCTAGAGAGGCTGTGGAGAAAAAGGAACCCTCATACACTGTTGGTGGGAATGTAAAGTAGTACAACCATTATGGAGGAAAGTATGGTGGTTCCTCAAAAAACTGAAAATAGAACTACCTTATGACCCAGCAATCCCTCTACTGGGTACATACTCCCAAAACTCAGAAACATTGATACGTAAAGACACATGCAGCCCCATGTTCATTGCAGCATTGTTCACAGTGGCCAAGACATGGAAACAACCAAAAGGTCCTTCAATAGAAGACGGGTTAAAGAAGATATGGCACATATACACTATGGAATACTACTCAGCCATAAGAAATGATGACATCAGATCATTTACGACAAAATGGTGGGATCTTAATAGCATTATATGGAGTGAAATAAGTAAATCAGAAAACACCAAGAACTACATGATTCCATACATTGGTGGGACATAAAAACTAGACTAAGAGACATGGACAAGAGTGTGGTGGTTACCGGGGGTGGGGGGAGAAGATGGGCGTCAGAAGGAAGCATGGAGAGGGGAAGGGGGAGGGGGAGGGGCACAAAGAAAACTAGATAGAGGGTGATGGAGGACAATCTAACGGGTGTGCAACATAATTGAATGACAAGATAGCCTGGACATGTTTTCTTTGAATATATGTACCCTGATTTATTGATGTCACCCCATTAACATTAATAAAAATTTATTTAAAAAATTAGGGGTATTTCAAAATGAATGTAAAGTGATCAAATAGACTCTAATTTTTATGAATAGTATATTATGTGAAGTCTCATGAGGTAAGATGCCTCTTTGCTCTTTTTCTCTGTACCCTGCTTTTGGTAAGTTCCACTCAAACCCATATATATTGTGCCCATATTTTAGATCTCCATCTTTGATGTTATTACCTGGGTTGACTTTGAGCCATTACTCTTGTCCAATGACTCCCAGGTTATGGGGGCTTCTTGGCTGCTCCCCTCAGGTCTCAAAGGGACTGTGGGGCAACATGTGGGAAGGATAGATATCACAGTTGTTGGTTCAAATTATTTTAAGACTGGGTTTGTTTGGGTTTTTTTTTATCAGAAGAATCACTCCTTTGTTTGTAGAATCTCTCCATTCCCTCTAACTCCACTTCATATTGTGTTCCCATCTCACAACAATAGTACATGAATTACTTTGTTTGTAATCAATCAGATAGAATGGAGGCTGCACAATGTCAATTATTTGTGTGGGTGTTGGGGGTTGGTGCCGCCCTTCATCCTAGAGAAAATTTATCTAAGCCTCATATTCCTGTCTGCAATCATCCATGGTTGACATTCAAGAACACAAAAGACCTTAGCTGGAATGTGTCAGTCCACTAATTTTTCTGTTCCTTACTCGGCAGTTAGAAAACTGGGGATCACAAGGATTGCTAGTACAATTCAACAACACCAGGAGGAGTTGGAGTATGCCCTACCATTATTCTGAAAGGCCTTTATGGAACCTGGGATTGGCAGAAACCTGCCTTAAAGAATATGTTGTCCTTCTGAGCTGTCATTATCTCAGGAATTCACTTACTCCTTGCTTCAGAAAAACATTTGTAGAGCAGCTCTCTCCTTTTTCCCCTCATATTTTTTGTCATGGTCAATACTGCAAAAATGGCTCTCTTCATCTAAATTGTAACCTTAACAGTTTTACTACCCTGTTGGTCACATAAGTTTGTAAATAATGATATATATGTTTGCTCACTTATAGTTTGCATTGGGTGTGGGGGACAGGCTGTAAGCAGGCAAGGTTGTTATACCCTAAGGCTTAGTTTTAAGACTAAGGCTTTCCCACCCTAAATGACTTTGTATCAGAGACTTCCTTGTTTGTATATTGGGTTAAAGGTTTTGATTTCTACACTATAAAATGGGGCAGACCGGGAGCTTGCTCTCTTTTGGTTACTGAGATTAGCATTAGAGAAGAGAACTGAGAAAGGCCACTTGGAGGAGAGGAGAAGCAGCCAAGCTGGTGGAGTGCTGAAAGAGAAGCCAGTTTGTGCAGAGAGAAGTAGATGGAGAACAGAGGTGAATAAAGCTGGTGAGGTACAAACCTTTGATCCTAAGAAAACTCAGATAAGTCACTGCCTTTGGGAGCCCTGAGTGGAAAAGGAAGTGTTTTCCCACTGTGTGTATTTCTTGCCCTCCAGGTACAAGCTGGGATTAAAGGTGATGGCCCACCTGTTTTTGGCTCCATTGTTTCATTACCATCTGTCCAAATCAAATGCAAACTTGCACAGGCCAGGCAGTTGTAATGGTGGCCGCAGCAGCTGACTTTACACCCCCCTACATGGGTAACTAATAATTCTGTAGCTAATGTAATGATCTGTACCAGGCAGACTTATATTTTTTCTTATGGCCTCTCTGGCTCCTAATATTTCTATTGTGAATTTTACCTTCATGCAGAATCAACACTGGGACCATTTTAATACCACCTTCTGAGCCAATCAGAGTTGGGTTACTTCATTACCCATCATAATGTTACCATCGTGAATATTATCCATATATTCATTCTCTGGCAGCATACCCAGGCATGAGTTTCCATTAATCTCACCTAGCTGTGGATGAGTAATTCTGCTCTGGAGCAAGTCACCCGAGCTCTGGAACAAGTCACTCAAGCTCTGGAACATGCTTGGGTTAAGAGATTTATTGGCATTTTAATTGCCACCATAGTAACTGCCACAGCTCTAGTTGCCATGGCTTCTATGCTTGCTGTTGCCCTGTCTCAGTCCATCCAGACTGCACAACATGCTAATTCCTATCTCCAGAATGTTACAACTGAACTTCAGTCTTTAACTCAAAATTCATCAAGAAATTCTCTTACACCTAGATGCACTGGAAGCTGCTGTCCTCTGGATTGGCAATCCACAACCCACTATGTATTGTAGAATCATCAACAGCTTACATGTGACATAAAATTTCAGACAATGTATGTCACTCCTGTTTCCTTTAATTCTACTGAATCTACTGACTATTCAATCCCTATTAGGTCAAGACATTCATGACTTACAGAGAAAGTTGCAGAACCCAATAGGTCAGCTCAAGTACGAGGCTGAAAATATAACCTTGAATCACCTCAGTGATCTAGTTCAATGGCTTAAAGCTAAAAGTTGGTTACAGGGTCTCACTTTATAACTTTGAGTAATGCTAGATCTTGCAATCATTTGTTGCTGGATTTTTGTTTGTTTGTTTTGGTTTTTTTGCAGTCCTGAATACCCTCTGCCATCCATTCTGAATGACCCTGCATGCAGAAGCTATGTCTGCCCTTCACCTTCCACTGCAACTACCACCACCTGTAGAAGAATGTCCTCCCAAACCTATTGAAGATTTGAACTCCTAAAAGCTCAAAAAAAAGGGAGATGTAAAGGCCCAGAATAGAAATTTAGAACAGTGAGAGTTCAGTGCCCTGAGGCAAAGGCCACAATGGCTTTTTACTGACAGAAGTAGTGAAAGCAGGATTGTGCTGAATGTAGCACAATAGGGATAGAATTAGCAATTCTGATTAATCAATAGGTGGGAACATTTGAGCCAATTTGCTTGCCCTTATTCTGCTCTAAAGAAGTTTCCTTTCCAGACTTTCTCATTCTCTTATCATTTTCTTCTCTGCTTTCTGACTTCCTCATTCTTGTCCCTGCTTCTATTTTGTGTGTGTCAATAAATACCCATAAGGACTGGGGGTCAGGGTCAGGATTATGAGATAGTCTCCCCTAGGTAGCTCGGTGCATGCCATGTGGTCTCCAGGTAATCACTGTCTCCAGGACACCATTCAATTTGATAAATGAAATGATGTGAGTAACCATGCTATTCTACTTTCCTTTGTGAGATATATTGATGATAAAGACTTCAGAGAAGAGCTAGGCTGTTGTCTTGATCTATCTGGTTGGACCACTAGTTCAGAGATATTTAATGCTCTTAATAAATACTTTAAAGCAGAGGTCTTGGATTGGGGTAAGTGCATTAGAGTGTGCACAAATGATGCTGTGAGCATGATTGGACATCATTTAGGAGTAGTTTAGTTGGAAAAATAATGTTGCTGTAAAGTCAGTAGCTGCGGCCACCATCACAGCCACCTGGCCAGTGCAGGTTCGCATTAGATTCAGACAGATGGTCATAAAACATTGGAGCCAAGAACTGGTGGGCTATTACCTTTAATCCTAGCTTGCACTGGTGGGCAAGTAAAAACACACACTGGGCTCCAAAACCCACTCATTCAGTGCTCACAAAGCTACTGACTTATCCGAGTTTCCTAGAATCAAAGGGATCTAGCTCACTAGCCTTATTCACCTCTGTCTCCCATCTCCTACTCTCTGTACAAACTCTGCATAAACTGGCTTCTCCTTCACCACTCCACCATCTAGGTTACTTCCCCTGGCCTCCTCCAGGTGGCATTTCTCTGCTTTCCAACAGGATGGGCTTCTTCTAGAATGTAATCACTATTCTCCCCTGGAACAATGTGATCTCTCTTTCTTTTAAAACCTTTTGGCGCAAAAGCCCTCCCCCAACACATATTAACATAATCATGCCCATCCCAAGCAGGAAGGGCAACTAATATCATCACCTGAGAGACGAGCTTCCATGTGGGCAGTGCCATCTTGAACAAAGTGAGCATAATATATTTTATCTGCCCAACAGTTGCACATTCAGAAAAATTGTCCACATATTATATGATTCACCAACAACATTTAGTTGCAAATAAATTTTAAACAGTGATGAATGATTCAGCAAAGATTATTAATGATATTTATATTAAGGTTTGAACTCCAAACTGCTCACAACCCTACGTGAAATCATAGATTCATAACACTAATATTTCGTTCTCTATATGGAACTGAGGTGGCTCACAATTGGAACGGTCCTTTCATGGTTTTTTGAGCTGAGAGAAGAAGTGAAACTGGTTTTGGAAAGGCAAAGATCTTCATTAGCAAAGCTTTGTTAACTGAAGGATGGATGATTAAGCTTGCATATATGACAGAGATATAAAACCTCTTAAAGGAACTAAATATTTCTCTTCAGGGGCTTAATACAAACATTTTTGCACTAAAAAAAATAAGACACATCCAGTAAAAAGAAACTTGTTCTTTAGGAAATTCACATACAGGAAGAAGGTGTAGAAATATTTCCACTTTTATAAGACTTTTTGATTGCTGCAGACATCAACCAAAAATTCATAGTTAATATAGTAAGTCAACATTTAAGGGCATTAGTTCAAAACTTTGACCATTATTACCCTGAAAATGGGATCTCTGTAAAGGTAACCTCTAGATCAATAATCTATTTATGGAAGATATCAATTTCTGCTCCCTTAATTATTGTGAAAAAGAAAAACTGGTAGATTAATCTTTTGATGTCTCTCTCATGTCCAAACATAAAATACAATTCTTGTTCCAATTTTGGATATCACTGGAAGAAGAATACCCATATCTTATTTACAAAGTTATTGAATTTTTAATTGTATTTTTTATTACCTATTTGTGTGAGAAGACTTTTTTGGCCCTATCACTTATAAAAACCAAATGGAGAAACCAAATGGATGTCAATAAAGCACTTTGTTTCTCAGAAACAAAACCGCAGCCTCAGTTATCAAGTGTTCTTGCAAAGTAGCAACATCAGATTTTGTACTAGCTTTACTTGAATCAAATACTGCTCTCCAGAAATTTCAGTTGCATTATATTGAAATAATATTTTTCACTGTTTATCTGGTTATTTCAGAGAATTTTCATATTTTAATTAAAAGATAATGCACAAAATGTTAATAATGGTTCTAATTTCCACCTTAGAAGTTCCTGAAATAATTCTCTTATTTTCACAGGTCCTTAAGTGTATAAAGATTGAAAACCAGTGCATTAAACTATGTTGCAGGAGGTAATCAGATATTGATCATAAATTGACCTGTTACCTTCACCTGGGTAATAGGAGATTTCTCACCCATACCCTGTCCTTCCAATGTAAGCTTTTTTTAAAATTAATTTTAATGGGGTGACATTGATAAATCAGGGTACATATGTTCAGAGAAAACATCTCTACGTTATTTTGAAATTATGCTGCATTCACATCACCCAAAGTCCAATTGTCTTCCATCACCTTCTAACTGATTTTCTTTGTGCCAACCCTTCCCTCCCTCCCCCCCACCCTGTAACCCCCACACTCTTGTCCATGTCTCTGAGTCTCATTTTTATGTCCCACCTATGTATGGAATCATATGGTTCTTAGTTTTTTCTGTTTTACTTATTTCGCTCAGTATAATGTTATCAAGTTCCATCCATGTTGTTGTAAATGATCCGATGTCATCATTTCTTATAGCTGAGTAGTATTCCATTGTATATATGTACCAAAGCTTTGTAATCCACTCCTCCACTGATGAACACTTGGACTATTTCCAGATCTTTGCTATTGTGAACAATGCTGCCATAAACATGGGGGTGCATTTCTTCTTTTCAAACAGTGCTATGGTGTACTTGGGGTATATTCCTAAAAGTGGTAGAGCTGGGTCAAAAGGCAATTCGATTTTTAATTTTTTGAGGAATCTCCATACTCTTTTCCACAGTGGCTGCACCAGTCTGCATTCCCACCAGCAGTCTGCATTCCCAACCAGTATTCTGTGTTGTTTTGTTGATGAGTGCCATTCTGACTGGTGTGAGATGATATCTCATTGTGGTTTTAATTTGCATTTCTCTAATGATTAGTGATGTTGAGCATTTTTTCATATGCCTATTGGCCATCTGTATGTCCTCTTTGGAGAAGTGTCTAGACATTTCTTTCACCCATTTTTTGATTGGATTGTTTGTCTTCCTGATAATGAATTTTACAAGTTCTTTATAAATTTTGGTTATTAACCCCTTATAAGATGTATAGTCAAATATATTCTGCCATTGTGTAGTTTCGCTTTTTATTCTGTTCTTATTGTCTTTAGCTGTGCAAAAGTTTTTTAGTTTGATACAGTCCCATTTGTTTATCCTGTCTTTTATTTCATTTGCCCGTAGAGATAAATCAGCAAATATATTGCTGTGAGAGATGTCAGAGAGCTTACTGACTATGTTTTCTTCTAAGATGCTTATGGTTTCATGGCTTACATTTAAGTCTTTTATCCATTTTGAGTTTATTTTTGTGAGTGATGTAAGTTGGTGGTCTAGTTTCATTATTTTGCAGGTAGCTGTCCAATTTTCCCAACACCATTTGTTGAAGAGTTTTTCTTTACTCCAATCTATGCTCTTACCTCCTTTGTCAAATATCAGTTGTCGATAAAAGTATGGGTTTATTTCTATGTTCTCAGTTCTGTTCCATTGATCTGTATGCCTGTTGTTATGCCAGTACCACGCTATTTTGAGTAAAATGGCCTTGAAGTATAAGTTGATATCGGGAAGTGTGATATCTCCCACTTTATTCTTCCTTTTCAAGATGGCTGAGGCTATTTGTGTTCTCTTTTGGTTCCATATAAATTTTTGAAATATGTGTTCTATATCTTTAAAGTAAGTCATTGATATTTTAATTGGTATTGCATTAAATTTATAAATTGCTTTGGGTAATATAGACATTTTAATGATGTTTATTCTTCCTAACCATAAGCATGGTATATGCTTCTACTTGTTTGTATATTCCCTGATTTCTTTTATCAATGTTTTATAATTTTCCGCATACAAGTCTTTAATATCCCTGGTTAAATTTATTCCTAGGTACTTTATTTTTTTGGTTGCAATGGTGAAAAGGATTGCTTCCTTAATTTCTCTTTCTGATAGTTCATTGTTAGTGTATAAAAATGCCTCTGACTTCTGAGTATTAATTTTATATCCTGCCACCTTGCTGAATTCATTTTTCAGGCCCAGTAGTTTTTTGACTGAGACTTTAGGGTTTTCTATATACAATATCTTATCAACTGCAAATAATGATAGTTTTACTTCTTCTTTTCCAATTTGGATGCCTTTTATTTCTTTTTCTTGTCTGATTGCTATGGATAAAACTTCCAGAACTATGTTGAATAAGAGTGGTGAAAAGGGGGACCACTGTCTTTTTCCTGATATTAAGGGGATTGCTTTTAATTTTTGTCCATTGAGTATGATGTGGCCGTGGGTTTGTCATAGATGGCCTTTATCATGTTAAGATATGTTCCCTGTATTCCCACTTTGCTGAGAGTTTTGATCATGAATGGGTGCTGGATTTTATCAAATGCTTTTTCTGCATCTATTGAAATTATCATGTGGTTTTTCTCCTTTCTTTTGTTTATGTGATGAATCACATTGATTGATTTGCAAATATTGTACCAGCCTGGCCTCACAAGAATAAATCCCACTTGATCATGGTGTATGATTTTTTCCATATATTGCTGGATCCGATTTGCTAATATTTTGTTGAGGATTTTAGCATCTAAATTCATCAGGGATATTGGCCTATAATTTTCTTTCTTTGTGTTGTCTTTGCCTGGTTTTGGAATCAGAATTATGCTCGCCTCATAAAAGAAGCTTGGAAGTCTTCCTTCCTCTTGAATTTTTTGAAATAGCTTGAGAAGGATAGGAGTTAGTTCTTCTTTGAATATTTGGTAGAATTCACTTGTGAAACCATTAGGTCCAGGGCTTTTCTTTTTTGGGAGTTTTTTAAAGACTGTTTCAATCTCATTTGTTATGATTGGTCTGCTTAGGTATTCTGATTCTTCCAGATTAATTTTCGCAAGATTATATGTTTCGAGGAGTTTGTCCATTTTATCTAGGTTGTCTAGTTTTTTGGCATACAGTTCTTCATAGTATTTTCTTACAATATTTTGTATTTCTGTTGTGTCAATTGTTATTTCTCCACTCTCATTTCTAATTTTATTTATTTGAGTCCTCTCTCTTTTTTTCTTAGTGAGTCTGGTTAAAGGTTCATCGATCTTGTTTACCTTTTCAAAGAACCAGCATCTGGTTTCATTGATCCTCTGTATTTTCCTTTAGCCTCTATGTCATTTATTTCTGCTGTGATCTTTATTATTTCCTTTCTTCTACTAGTTCTGGGCTTTACTTGCTGTTCTTTTTCTAGTTCTTTTAGATGAAGGGTGAAGTTGTTTATTTTATCTTTTTCTAGCTTCTTAAGGTATGCCTGTAGAGCTATGAATTACTCTCTCAGTACTGCTTTTGCTATGTCCCATAAATTTTGAGTTGATGTATGCTCATTATCATTAATTTCTAGGATTTTTTATTTCTTTTTTGATCTCATTGTTAACCCATTCGTCATTTAATAACGTGCCATTTAGTTTCCAAGTGCTTGAGTATTTTTCAGTTTTTCTGTTGTGGTTGATGTCTAGTTTTATGCCTTTGTGATCAGAGAGAGTGCTCGATATGATTGCAATCTTCTTAAATTTGCTGAGACTGCTTTTGTGCTCTAACATGTGGTAAATCCTAGAGAATGTACCATGAGTCCTTGAAAAGAATGTATATTCTGCTGTTTTGGGGTGGAAGTTTCTCAAGATATCTATTAAATTGAATTGATCTAGTATGTTCTTTAAGTCTGCTGTTTCTTTGTTAATTTTCTTTCTTGAGGATCTATGAAGTGATGTTAGTGGGGTATTAAAATCCCCTACTATTAAAGTGTTGCTGTTGATCTCGCCCTTTAAATCCATCAAAGTCTGTTTTATATATTTATGTGCTTCTATATTAGGTGCATAGATATTTATAACGGTTATATCTTCCTGTTGGACTGCTCTCTTTATCATTATATAGTGACCTTCTTTATCTTTTATTATAGCCTTTGTTTTAAAGTCCATTTTGTCTGATATATGTATTGCTACCTCAGCTTTTTTTTCATTTCCATTTGCATGAAATATTTTTTTCCATCCTTATATCTTCAGTCTATGTGCATCTTTTGTTTTAAGGTGTGTATCTTATAGACAGCATATGTATGGGTCTTGTTTTCTTATCCATGCAACTACCCTATGTCTTTTGATCAGATCATTTAATCCATTTACATTTGTTATTATTGATATGTAGTTGTTTATTGCCATCTTATTCTTTAAAACTGTATTCCTCTTTTGCTATTCTTTTTCTCCTTTGATCTGTTTACAACAGGCCCCTAAGCATTTCTTTTAGCCTTGGTTTGGTTGTAATAAATTCCTTGAGATTTTTTTTTTTTTGTCTGTAAAGCTTTTTATTTCTCCTTCAATTTTAAATGATAGCCTTGCTGGGTAAAGTAGTCTTGGTTGTAGGCTCTTGTTCTGCATTACTTTGAATATTTCTTGCCATTCCCTTCTGGTCTCAAGTGTTTCTGTTGAGAAGTCAAAAGTCATCCTTATGGAGGCTTCTTTGTAGGTGATAGTCTTTTTTTGTCTAGCAGCTTTGAATATTTTCTCTTTATCACTTAGCTTTGGTATTTTAATTATGATGTGCCTTAGTGTAGATTTCTTTGGGTTTCTCTTTAAAGGAGTTTTCTGTGCTTCTTGAACTTGTGAGATGTTTTCCTGTCTTAATTGAGGAAACTTTTCAGCTATGATATGTTTGTACAATGTCTCTATCCCTTGTTCTTTCTCTTCTTCTTCAGGAACCCCTATAATGTGGATGTTATTTCTCTTCATGTTGACAAAGAGTTCTCTTAGAGTTTCCTCAGATTTTTGAGTCTCTTTTCTTTTTTCTGCTCTGCTTCTGTGCCTTCATTTATCTTGTCCTCTAACTCGCTGTTTGGATTCTCAGCTTCATCTATCCTGCTTTTAATTCCTTTGATTGTGTTCTTTATTTCTGATATTGTATTTGTCATTTCTGACTGAATCTTTTTTATTATGTCAATGTTCATTTTTATATTTGCTATCTCTTTATTTAGGTGTTCATAATGTCCATCTATTGTTGTTCTAATATCTTTGAGCATCTTAACAATCGTTATTTTATACTCTGCATCTGGTAATTTGGTTATATCTGACTCATTCAGGTCCTTTTCTGGGGATTTCTCCTGATTAATTTGTGTTGCATTTCTCTGCCTTCTCATTTTGTCTGTGTAAAAGAAGGCTTTGGCCACTGGAGTTCACTAAGTGTGGCCTCTGTGTTCCCTAGGTTGGTCAGTTTCCAGGCCTGCAACCCCCTTAACTGTTGCTGCCTAGGGCGTTTTGGTATGGGTGTTGCCGGTGCCTGCCCACTGGGGCTCTTGTTGTGGTTTCCACCTCTCCTTTATGGGAGTGGCTGTGATCTCGTGCTTGGTTGTACAAGCCTTGGTGGTCTTAGCCTTCACTCTGCCTCTGTAGGTGGAATTATGCCCTGAGGGCAGGGTGATCACCTTTGCTCAGCTTTGGGTCTCTGCCTGATTCTGGGCTTTCACCGTGCTCCTGCAGGAAGAGTTTGCTTGTGGGATGGCTGCAAGCCTTGGATCCACAGGCCAGGTGGGACTGCGTGCCCATGCTCAGTAGTGGGACTCTGCCTGTTTTGGGTTTTTGGCTCCACCCCCATGGGAGGAGCCAGCTCCCAAGTCAGGCCACAAGCTTCAGTTTGGCGGACCAGGCAGGGCTTTGCTCCTGCACCCTTGCTGAAGGGCGAGTCTCTGACCCTCCAGGGCTCCCACCCTTCCCTTTGCAGGCTGGATTGCAGGTGGCCCGCAGCTGGGTTTGACCACTTTTGCACGTCCTCTTCTCCCCTGCTGGGCAAGACTGAGCTCACACCTGGGCCTCAGTGGTGGCCAAGCCGGCTTACCCCCTTGCCCACAGAATCAAGCATCTGCGTCCCACTGCTGCCCACCCTCGGGCGAGCCCTCAGCTGTGTGACTCTGCTCTGATTGCTGCGGGAGAGCTTCTTTGGCTGGTTTCCTGCTTCCCTTTTCTGGTATTGCTGTTTCCAGGGGAAATATTCACTTCAGATTTGGGGAGTGACTTTTCCCAGAGGTTGGGATGGCTGTCTCTCAAAATGTTTCTCCCTGTGCCTCCTAGATTACAATCTTTTCCTATTACTCCAGTCCTCTCCTCTCTCCTCGTCCCCCAGAGCCCCGGGTGAGTGGTTGTGAGAGAGGTTTTTTGTGCATCTCTTTAAGAAGAATCCTGGGTGGAGAAATCAGTCTCTTTCTCACAAACAGTATCCTGACTTGTTTCCACTAAATACTGTTCATATGCCTCTGCAGGCTGGGGCTTTCTTCCTGGGGCCCAGGACCTTCCCCTCTCTGCTAAACTCACTTCCCGCCATGCAAGTCTCTCTTGACTGCCGTTTTCTCTGGGGAGCTGGGCAGCCCTCTCTGCATTTCCGCTTTTCCTACCATTCTCAGCGTGGCTCCTTCAGTGTTCCTTGGTTGAAGAGCCCTTAGTTTAGTCCAAAGTTGGTTTTTCCAGATGATGGTTCTTAAAATTAGTTTGTAATCCACTTTGGTTATGGGAGTGGAAGTTGGTATGTCTGCCTACTCCATCACCATCTTGTCTTCCCCAATGTAAGTTTTGATTACCAATTCCACAGTAGGAGCCATTTCAAGGATGCAGCCTTGAGAGAGTCAGGCATAGTTGAGACCATCTGAAACAAATTTGTAGATGAACCCTTTTAAGATCTTTGTACAGACTTTTAAGAGTCTGGTTGGCTGGTGCAGAGATCTACTGGTCTTGTGGCTACCCAAGACAAGCCTCATAGGTAAGTTCCCATGCCTATCAAATCTACCACTTACCAGTCTAGTGTTGCCTATCTCTTCAGTCTCTAACTTCTCTCTGCATTTGGGGGACGGTTTGTGAAAAAAAAATCATAAATTTTCCCAGAAATCTGTTGTATATCTAAAAGCCATTCTACTGATAGGATAAGTAGCATAAAACCAAGATGATACAGTACTAAAAATTGTGACATAATTTTTTGCACATAGTCACTTTGGAGTCTAAAAGTTTTAAATTTTTTTGTTACTAGGACAGAAATTCTCTTTTACAACAATCTCCACAGTTCTGTATGTAATAGTCTTTTTTTAAATTTGTCTAACTTTGGCTTTAAGTACCTGTTAAACCTCTCTTATATTTCTGGATTTCTTTAACACTTTTTAGCTTGGGGCTCCTCTCCTGGGTGAACCTATTGTAGCCAGAAGTCCTTAGAAGACTCAGTTTGGTAACAAGAGGTGTTCAAGCATTTTATTTACAAACACACCCTCAGAAACAAAGAATAAGAAAAATATAAGAACGAAAGAGAACAAATAGGAAAATAAATAAAGGGAAGTAAGTTAACAGCCCTAAAAAAAGCATAGCTGATCATTTTGTCCAAAGGGGAGTGTTCTAAATGTCAGTATAAACTATTGTTTCTTTGAACAGACCATCTTGGGAGTGGAAGAAATTGTTGCTGTGGCTTTGCCAGTCAGATTTCAGAAGCAAATCAAGTGCAAGAACCTGAAGTGCCATGAAATTATTGAGTACAGTATAGTGACCATTCTTGGTCTGACTAATGTGACTTCTAGTTTCTTTATTAATATGTTGCCTGCTTTGATCTCTTAACTACTCCTAATCCACTCCCTAAAGTATAAAATATGACAGCATGCATAACATATTTAGATTTTTTCCTTAGGTAATATACATGTGCTGCCATACATAAATTGTTAGGTTTTGAGGCAGAAATTATTTGTTATATATTTTATGGGGGGAATAAATGACTTAAACACAAAGGCTAATAGAAAAATTTGAGAGTATCTTATAGAAAGTTCATTTCCTAGTGTTTTTATAAAAACTTAGACACCAGCATAACAACAATACTCTCCTAGGAAATAATAAGTATATTCTATTTTTATGCTGTGATTGTAGAGTTGAATTGATGAAAAGTGAAATTCATTTAATTAGATAATAGAGTGTTTAGTTAGATGATTATATTATCTTTTGATAATAATAATTCTGACATCTCTTATTAGTGATACCTTGTGGATTTAAGATTCTAAAAGAACTTTATATTTTAAGAAGCCATTACTTTAGTGACTAAGAAATGATTGATGCATCACACAACACAAATGGTTAGAAAATGGAAAGCTTTATTTTATTCTCTGTATAGCAATGGTGTAGAGTGGTTATTTATTTACTTACTATAAATACTATTAGAAACAATATTTTTCTCTACCCCTTTAAATCAATACATACTTCTGAGCTGGCATCTAATCCCTTCAAGTAAGAGGGAGCATGTACCTTTTTCTATAGTTTAGCAGATGCTACATGGAAGATGACTTACTTCTCTATTCCTTAGAGAAATTTTGAGGAAGAAAATTTTAATGATATTATACCATAAAATTAATAAATGATAAAGGGCAAAATATCTGTCCAAAAGTAAATTGTCAATAAGTATTTTTTACTTTTAATTTCTGAGTTTTCTGAGTATTTAGGTGCTAGTTTATAAGGTCAATCATAAATGTAATTTTCACTATAGTATTTAGAATATTTGTTTTATCTATTTCCTCATGACATTTAAAAATATATAATGTGGTACCAACCTTTTTTTTTTTCTTTTTCCTTTTTTTAGTAAAGGGGAGAGATAGAGAAAGACAGAGAGGAACGGAAAGAGATGACAAGCAGCAACTCATAGTTGTGGCAATTTAGTTGTTCATTGATTTCTTTCTCATATGTGCCTTGATTGAGGGGCTCCAGATGAGCCAGTGACCCCTTGCTCAAGCCAGCGACCTTGGGCTTCAAATCAGCAACCATGGGGTTGTGTCTGTCATTCCATGCTCAAGCCAGTGACTCCACACTCAAGCTGGTAAGCCCACACTCAGGCTGACAACATTGGGGTTTTGAACTTGGGTCCTCAGCCTCCCATGATGATGCTCTCACCACTGAGCCACTGCCTGGTCAGACAAAATAATTTTCTTATAAATGCACATTTTTAATAGTTTTATTTAGACAATTTTAACAGGGTGACATTGGTCAACTAGAGCACATAATTTAGAGAAAACATCTCCAGATCATTTTGACATTTGATTATGTTGTATACCCATCAATCAAAGTCAAATTGTCCTCTGTCACCTTTCATTTGGCTTTCTGTATGCCTCTCCTCTCCCCCCACACACTCCCTCTCCTCCCTTTCTTCCCCCTGGTAACCACTGTATTCTTATCTATATCCGTTAGTCTCAGTTTTTTGTTGGATCTATGTATGGAATCATACAGTCTTTAGTTTTTTTTTCCTGATTTACTTATTTCACTCATTATAATGTTATCAAGGTCCATCCGTATTGTCGTAAATGATCCAATGTCATCATTTCTTATGGCTGAGTAGTGTTCCATAGTATATATGTATCTCACATCTTCTTTATCCAATCTTCTATTGAAGGGTTTTTTGGTTGTTTCCATGTCTTGGCCACTGTGAACAATGCTGCAGTAAACATGGGGTTGCATGTGTCTTTACAAACCAGTGTTTTGAGTTTTGGGAGTACATACCCAGTAGAGGGATTGCTGGATTGTATGGTAGTTCTATTCTTAATTTTTTGAGGAACAACCATACTTTTCTCCATAATGGTTATACTACTTTATATTCCCACCAACAGTGAATGTGGGTTTGTTTTTCTCCATAGCCTCTCCAGCACTTGTTATCTGTCTTATTAATAATAGCTAATTTAACAGGTGTGATGTGGTATCTCATTGTAGTTTTAATTTGCATTTCTCTAATAGCTAGTGAAGATGAACATCTTTTCATATATCTATTGGCCATTTGTATTTCTTCTTGAGAGAAATGTCTGTTCATATTTTCTTCCTATTTTTTATTGGCTTGTTTGCTTCTTTGCTTGTTTGTTGTTGAGTTTTGTGAGTTCTTTATATATTTTGTATAATAGCCCCTTATCTGAGCTGTTTTTCGAAAATATTATCTCCCATTTAGTTAGCTATTAATTTTTTTGTCAGTTTCTTTTGCTGTGCAGAAGTTTCTAAGTCTGATATAGTCCCAATCATTTATCTTTGCCTTAATTTCCCTTGCCTTTGGAGTCAAATTCATAAAATGTTTTTTATGGCCAAGGTCCATGAGTTTAGTACTTATGTTTTTTTCTATGTATTTTATTGTTTCAGATTTTATATTTTGGTCTTTGATCCATTTAGAATTAATTATTGTACAAGGAAATAAACCATAGTCGAGTTTCATTCTTTTGCATGTGGCTCTCCAGTTTTCCTAGCAACATTTAATGAAGAGGTTTTCTTTTCTCCATTGTGTGCTTTTGGCTCTTTAATCAAAAATGATTTTACAAAATATATGTGGTTTTATTTCTGGGCTCTCTATTCTGTTCCATTGATCTATGTGTCTGTTTTTCTGCCAATACTATGCTGTTTGATTGTCATGGTTCTGTAGTATATGAAGTCAAGTATTGTAATATAACCAGCTTCATTTTTATTTTCTTTAGGATTACTTTGGCTATTCGGGTTTTTTATTGTTCCATATAAACCTGATAATTTTATGTTCCATTTCTTTAAAAAATGACATTGGAGAGAAGACAAGATGGCGATGGAGTAGGTGGACGTACCAACTTCCACCTCCCAGAACCAAAGCGGATTACAAACTAATTTTAAGTACTTCATCTGAAAAAAACAACTTTGGACTAAACTAAGAGGACTCTTCAACCAAGGAACACTGAAGAAGCCACACTGAGACTGGTAGAAAAAGCAGAAATGCGGAGAGGGCTGCCCAGCTCCCCAGAGTGAATAGCCACCAGGAGAGACTCATGTGGTAGGAAGTGAGTTTAGCAGAGATGGGAGGGTCCTGAGTCTCAGGAACAAAGCCCCAGCCTTTAGCCCCAAAGCCTAGAAGAGGTGTATGGAGAGTATTTAGCTGGAAACAAGACAGGATACTGTTTGTGAGAAAGAGACTGATTTCTCAGACCCAGGATTCTTCTTAAAGGGACCACACAGAAAACCTCTCTCACAACCACTCACCTGGGGCTCTGAAGATGGGTAGAGAGGAGAAGGCCAAAGTAGCAGGAAGAGAGTGTAATTTGGAGGTACAGGGAGAAACATTTTGAGAGACAGCCATCTTAACCTCTGGGATGAGTCACTCCCAAATCTGAAGTGAATATTTCCCCTGGAAACAACAATACCAGCAAAGGGAAGCAGGACAACAGCCAAACAATCTCTCCCCTGGCACTCAGAGCAGAGTCGCTTAGAAGGAGGGAGCTTTCTGGACTACAGTATTGAGTCTTAGGGTTTGAGCTGCAGTGCCCCTACCCACTTGACTGAGGGTTCGCCCGAGGGCAAACAGTGGCAGGATGCAGAAGCGTGGTACTATCGACAAGGGCGAAAGCCTGCTGGCCACCACTGAGGCAAAGGTGTGAGCTCAGTCTTGCCCGGCTGGGGAGGAAGGTATGTGCAAAAGTGGTCAAGCTCAGCTGCAGACCCCTTGCAATCCAGCCTGTGGGGAAAGGGTAGGTACCTCAGAAGGGGTGGAGACCTGCCCTTAAGCAAGGGTGCAGGAGCACAACCTTGCCCCACCCACAGAAGTGAGGCTTGTGGCCTGACTTAGGAGCTGGCTTCTCCCGCGGGAGTGGAAACAAAAGCCCAGAACAAGCAGAGTTCCGCAACTGAGCTTTGGTATGCAGTTCCACCTGGCCTGTGGAGCCAGGCTTGCAGCTGTCTCATGAGCGGATCCTCCTGCAAGGGTGGGGTGAAAGCCCAAAATCAGGAGGCAACCTGAGACTGAGCAAAGTTGCTCACCCCTGCCCTCAGGGCCAAGCATTATGCCACCTATGGGGGCAGGGCGAAGACCAAGGCCACCAAGGCTTGTATATCTGAGCATGTGATCAATGCCACTCCCGTTAAGGAGAGGTGGAAACCATAGCAACAGCCCCAGTGGGAAGGCAACAGCAACACCCATACCTGAAGGCCGTAGGCAGCAAAGGCAGAGGGGATGGTGGCTCTGCAGACATATCACACCTAGGGAACACAGAGGCCACAGCCAGTGGACTCCGGTGGCAAAAACCTTCCTTTATACAGACAAAATGAGAAGGCAGAGAAAGCAATTGACTTCTGTATGTTTTGTATTCTGCAACCTTACTGTATTGGTTTATTGTTTCTAATATTCTTTTTGTGGAGTCTTTGGGGATTTCTATATATCGAATCATATCATCTGCAAAAAGTGAAACCATTACTTCTTCTTTCCCAATATGAATGCTTTTTATTTCTTTCTTTTGTCTGATTTTCTGACTAGAACTTCCGGCACTACTTTGAATAGGAGTTGAGAGAGTGAGCAGCCTTGTCTCTTGTTCCTAATTTTAGAGAAAAAGTTTTCAGTTTTTTGCCATTTAATATGATGTTAGGTGATGGTTTGTCATAAGTGGCCTTTATTTTGTTGAGATATTTTCCTTCTATACTCATTTTTTTGAGTGTTTTAAACATAAAATGATGTTTTCTTTTATTGTATGCCTTTTCTGCATCTATTGATAGGATCATGTGATTTTTGTTCTTTGTTTTGTTGATATGGGAGGGGTTGGGAGGTTTTTGATAGTTGTTTCTATTTCCTCCTGTTTATGGGTCTGTTTAGACTTTCTACTTGTTCATGATTCAGCCTAGGAAGATTAAGTTGTTCTAGGGATTTACCCATTTTTTCAAGATTGTTAAATTTGATGGCATATACTTTTTCATAGTATTCTACAATAATCCTTTGTATATCTATAATATTTGTGGTAATTTCTTCTCTTTTATTTTGGATTTTGTTTATATGAGTCCTTTCTCTTTTTCCTTTGTGAGTCTTGCCAAGGGTTTGTCAATTTTGTTGATCTTTTCAAAAAACCAGCTCCTTGTTTTATTGATTTTTTTCTATAGTTTTTCTATTCTCTATTTCATTTATTTCTGCTCTGATTTTTATTATTTCCTTTCTTCTGCTGGTTTTGGGTTGCCTTTGTTCTTTTTCTAGTTCCTTAAGATGTGAAGTTAAGTTGTTTACTTGGTCTCTTTTCAGTTTGTTCATATAGGCCTGTAGTGATATAAACTTCCCTTTTATTACTGCTTTTGCTGCATCCCAGAGATTCTGAGATGTCGTGTTGTCATTTTTGTTTGTCTGTATATATCTTTTGATCTCTGCTTTATTTCTACTTTGACCCAGTTGTTTTTTAGAAGTATGTTGTTTAATTTCCACATTTTTTGGGTTTGTTTACTTTTTTTGCAGTTGAATTCAAGTTTCAAAGCTTTACGGTCTGAGAATATGCTTAGTATAATTTCAATCTTTCTGAATTTGTTGATATTTTGTGTCCTAACATATGGTCAATTCTTGAAAATGTGCCATGTACACAGAATAAAAATGTATACTCTATTGTTTTTGATGAAATGTCCTGTGTATGTCTATTATATCCAATTGTTCTAGTGTTTTATTTAAGGCCAATATTTCTTTATTAGTTTTCTATTTGCATGAACGATCTAGAGCCATCAGTGTTGTATTGAGGTCTCCAACTATAATTGTATTTTTGTCGGTTTTTATTTTTAGATCAGTTAGTAGATGTCTTATAAACTTTGGTGCTCCTTGGTTTGGTGCATATATATTAAGAAGTATTATGTCTTTTTGATTCAGTGTCCCTTCTATCATTATGAATTGACCATCTTTGTCTCTGATTACCTTCATTGTCTTGTAGTCAGCATTGCTAGATAAGAGTATAGCTACACCTGCTTTTCTTTTGATATTATTTGCTTGGAGAATCATTTTCCACCTTTTACTTTGAGTCTGTTTTATCCTTGTAGCTTATATGTGTTTCTTGAAGGCAGCACACAGTTAGATTTTTTTAAATCCATTCTGCTACTCTGTGTCTTTTTATTGGTGAGTTCAATCCATTTACATTTAGTGTAAATGTTGACACTTAAGTATTTCCTATTGCCATTTTATATAATACTTTTTAATAGCTGTATTTCTTGTTTGGTTCTTCTCTTTTGTCTTTCTGTAATTTGTTTTTATTTGGTTGTGTTCCATACTTCTTTCCTCTGTTTCTTTTTTTTTTTTTTAGCCAAGTGTTTTAGTAGTGATATTTTCAGTAGTGGTAACCATTAGGTAATTAAAAGAATATAAATCGTATTCATTGTAGTCCATTATCTCATGAGTGCTTCTGCACTCCATCCTCCTATGTTACTGCTAATTTTTGTCTTCTCCCCCTTTTTTATGTTGTCATAAATTATTCTTGTTTTCATTGTGCTCTTTTTGGAGCTTTTGCTTTATGATTTGTTTTGTTTTGTTCTTTGTATCTGTTCGGATAACCCCCTTTAGAATTACCTGAAGTGGAGGTTTTCTGGTAATAAATTTCCTCATCTTTTCTATATCTCTGAATGTTGTTATTTCCCTTCATATTTGAAGGAAGACTTTGATGGATATAATATTCTTGGCTAAAAGTTCTTTTCTTTCAGTGTTTTAAATATTGGGTCCACTCTCTTCTCACTTGCAGAGTTTCTGCTGAGAAATCTGATGATAGCCTAATGGGCCTTCATTTATGTGTTGTGGTCATCTTTTCCCAGGCTGCCTTGAGGATTTTTTCTTTGTCAATTGATTTGTGGTAATTTCAGTACAATGTGCCTTGGAGTAGGTCTGTTCAGTTTAAAGTAACTCGGTGTTCTGTTTTCTTCTTGGATTCGAGACTAATGCTTTCCACAGGCTTGGGAAGTTCTCATCAATTATTGTTTGAATATGTTCTCCATTCTTTTTTTCCTCTCTTCTCCTTCTGATATACCCATTATTCTTATGTTGCTCTTTCTGATGGAGTCAGACAATTCTTGTAGGGCTTTCTCATTTTTTAAAAAATTTGTTAGTCTCTTCTCCCTGTAGTATCTCTAGTTTCCTGTCTTCTATGTCACTAATTTTCTCTTCTATCTGGCCTGTTCTATTAGCTCAACTTGTCATCTCATTTTTTCAGTTCATGTATTGAGTTTTTATCTTTGTTTGGTTCCTTTTTATAGTTCCAATTTCTTTAATGAAGTATTCTTCTGTTCATTAAATTGTTTTTTGAGCTCACTAAATTGCCCTCTAGAGCTTTCTTGTATTTTACTGAGTGTTTTTAGGACTTCAATTTTGAATTCCCTGTTATTTAGCTCCAAGATTTCCACATAATTGAAAATTTTTTCTAGAGATTTTTTGTCATCTATCTGAGCTATGTCTCTGTTTTTTTTATCCATGATATTTGATTTATTTTCCCTTAATGATATTTGAGAGTGGTATTGTTAATAACACTAATAAGAGATAATTAAGAAAATAAAATAAAAGGTGAAAAATACAGTGAAAAATGAAAATTCTATAATGATAAGTGGAATGAAAACTACAGAGAACAAGGAGTAGAAAGTGAGCAGAGATGACAAAATAGAGGAAAAAATAAAGTAAAAAATTAGCAAAATGCCACAAAGAAAGATATATTTTCAAAATATAATTGATGATAAATAACGATCAGATGAGAGAAAGAAAAGAAAAAAATTTAAAAAAGATAAAGGAGAAGAAACAAGAAGGGAGAATAAAGAGAAAGAGAGGACAAAAAATAATATACAAAACAAAAAAAAAAGCAAAAAGAAAGAAAAAAACAGAAGTAAAGGTTTCTGGCAAAAATAAGAATGAAAAATGTAACAACTATGGATAATGTACTTCAAAAGGAAACTAATAAAAAAGAAAAAGGGAAAAGTGAAAATGACAAAAAGCATTAAAAAAGTGTAATTTTTTTCTGGTTTTGAAAGATAGCTTCTTTTTTTTTTGGCAGGTGGCACTGTACTATGAGTTTTGCCTCTGTGGGGCTTTTGGGCAGATGTCTGCTGGTGTGTCGCTGTGGCAATGACATAGACTGGGCCTCAGTCCTGTTGGCAGGCGGGGCTTGATAGGGCTTTGCAATGATATAGCTCTAGTAATGGGAGTCTCAGTTTTCCAGGCATCTCTCTGCACATCTCTCCCACTGGAGCCAGCAGCCAGGAGACTTAGCTGTGAGGTTTGACCCAGATACTGTCCTCGAAGTAAGGGATCTATGCACAGCCAGGTTTCCCCTACAGCGCTGCTCAAAACACAGTTCTGGGAAAGGAAGTGGGAACCAGAGCCACCAGTGTGAGCAGGCAGGGTAGAGGGGTAGGGCACTGACCAAGGGCTAAGTACCTTTTTGTTACACACAGGCAAAATTCTATGGGTTGGTGGGCACATCTATCATGCTTTGGCACACCATGGTTTTAATCTCTACAGGCTTTTCCCACTTGAACTGCTTGGTATCCTGTGACAGACCATGTGTATATCCAGCTCCCACAATTACACACAGATGGTGGTAGCCGTGGTTCAGGTGCCCAGTATGGGCATTCCTAGGCCAAGTGTTTTGGCCTTTGTGTGCACCCAGCACTGGAGATCGTGGAGCTGGGAATGCCCAAAGATGCTGATGCCCTTGCAGGTGCCCATTGCTGGGGATTGTGCAGCTGGGAGTGCCAAAGATGCTGGTGTTCATGCAGGTACCCAACATTGTTAACCTTGGACTAAGCATCTCGGCCTGTGTGCATACCCACTCACTTCCCGTGCTGGTGATGCTAAGTGGAGCCACTGGCGTTGTACCTGTGATCGTGGAGCTGGGAATATACAAAGATGCTGGCACTGGCCCATGTGGGCATCCTGTGCTTATAATTTTAGGTAGATTCTACCACCTATATGTGCATTCAGGGTCTGTGATTTCAGGCAGAGCCAGTGTGTTCTTTCCTTTGTTTGGGCACCCACCCTAACTCAGCTCCATCCCCATTAGTTCAGCCTCACCTCTTTACCCAGTCCCAAATAAAAGTGTCCTTACCTCAGATCAGCACAGAAAGTGAAGTGCCTGGTCCCGGTCCTCCATCTTATATATTCAGCCACTTTTTCATCCAATCATACCTTTTTTTCTGGTGTATGTAAATTTTGGTTTCTCCTAAGGTTTCTTTCTCTGTGTTTAGTTGTTGAATTTGTTTAAATTTCAAGGAGAGAGATTGGAGAATCTCTCACACTGCCATTTCTCTGATGTCACTCCATAAATGCACATTTTTAATGGAACAAATAATAAAGACCCTTAAGAAAAAAATTACAAAAGAGAACAAATGGCCTCTAAGCAGAGAGAAATATGCTCTCTATCACTTATAATTGAATGAGAAATGGACAAAAATAATTCAGTCTCAAATAGACAAAAAAAAATGCTCTATTTTTTTATATTGAAAAAGTTTTTGATGATTGGGTATGGAGAAATGAAACCTACAAACCGTGTTAATGATAATGAAAATTATTGTGGCATTTAAAAAAAAGTTTACAGCACATACTTTTTAAATATCTTAAATTTGTGTCACTTTTTATTTTAATAGAATTAATTACACAATATAATTTTAAATACTAGAATATTAGCTCTTTTTAAAAAATATAATAGTGAATTTTTTGGAGACCATTTAAATTTGAAGTAGCAATAGAAAATTAATAATTAGGTCTACCTCATATAATATAATACAGCTTCCCCCCACTATTTGAAAGTAGAGCATTTCTATGAACTGTTGCAAGCTGAAATGGCATGAAGCAAAGAAACAATTAGTTGAATGTTATTTTCACTTTTCACCTTTTTGCATAAAAGTAAAAATTTGAATTTCTTTTTTTAGTGAAAACAGGTACTAATTAATGTATGTCATTCATAAGAACAAAGTAGTGTAATGCAAATTTTCTAAAAGTAAGAAATACATGTACTGTAATATCAAAATGAATTTTTTAGTAGAATAGGCAATAAAATAAAAGTGTATTTATGGTATAATTATAGCAAAAAGAGAAGATTAAAATTCTAAATGCAGTCGTCCCTCACCATAACGAGGCTCACTTTTTGTGGTCTCACTGTATTGAGGATTTTAAAATTGTATATATCTTAATTAGTATTGTGGATTTTTCATTATATCATGGGATTTTGCAATATGTAGGTATTTTTATATATTTATTATTTTAACTATTTTTACTGTAAAATAAACATTTCTAGCTTAAAAAACTGAAAACAATATAAAAATATTAATTAAAACATATTAATTAATATGTTTTAAGAGTATCAAATTGAAATAAAGCCTTAAAATATAAATAAATAATAAAGTAAATATAAGGCTGCTACTTCACAAATTTTCTCATATCATGGGGGGTTCTGGAACCTAACCTCCACATTAGACAAGGGACTGCTGTATCATCATTCTTGATTTCAAAGTTACATACAAAAATTCCGGTATTAATTAATTTTTGAATTCATTCATTAACCAAATATTTTTAGCTACCTCTTATGTGTGAATTATTATTAAATGATAAATTTATCATCAAAATTTTCTAAATGGTCTATAATAAACATGAGTTTTGTCTTGTTTTGTAATAGAGAAACAATGTTTATGAATCAAAAGAATAAACTTGAAATGATTATAGTTGTTTATGTATAGCATCTTACATTTGAATCTGTATTTATTCTGTAATTTTATTTTGACCAATAGAATGTTGTGAAAGAGATGCTGTGTGATATCAGAATCAATTTTGTAAGAAGCTTGTAGCTTCTCTCTGAGATTCGAGGGAAATTGCTTGGACTTTCTTTTGTGAAATGCTCTTTTTTGGAACCTAGTGTCCTTGCTGTAAGAAACCCATTTCACGTGGAATGGCCAAGTGTAGGCCTTCTGGTGATAGCCCCAGTTCAATGGTAGGCCAGAAGCCAATTTCAGCTATTAACCAGATGATTGAACAGTGTTAAATGCCTAACTCAACTGAACTAAAACAACATGATAGACTCCCAAAAGAACTACCTGGCTGAAATCAGTCAATCTACAAAACCATGAGATATATAAATACACTCTGCATTAAAACACTAAAATTTGGGGTGGCTTTACTCACTAACTAAGATAGAAAACTTCTTGACCCGAAATACTTATGAAGTTCTTGGTGAATATTAATGTGATCTGTCTTCTGATTGCCTTTTAAAATACATCTACCATTGCTTCTACCTTACAGAGCTCTAGTTCTGTTTTGATTCACAATGATATGTGCTTTCCACATGTATAAAAAGCTTTTTCCATGTCTCCCTCCTTCATTTCCTTCACACAGGATATCTATATCTACTATCAAATATTCTGTAGGACTTTAGACATGTTCAGAACTACTTAAGGACAGCTTTCATATGAAGCAGAGAAGAAGAAGCTTTTGAATTCATTCTGATCTAGGTACTTCCTTTGACTTCCTTTTTGAGAACTATGTGAGAGAAGTTTCTCCTTCTTCTTTTTTTTCTTCCTTAAGTGAGAAGCAGGGAGGCAGAAAAGGCAGAGAGACAGACTCTCACATACGCCCCAACCGAGATCTACTCAGCAAGCCCCTAACAGGGGATGCTCTGCCCATCTAGGGCTGTTGCTCCATTGCTCAGCAACTGAGCTACTTTAGCACCTGAGGTGAGACCATGGAGCCATCCTCAGCTCAGTACCCAGGGCTAACTTGCTCCAACTGAGCCATGGCTGTGGGTGAGGAAGAGAGGGAGAAGGGGAAGGGTGGAGAAGCAGATGGTTGTTTCTCCTGTGTGTCCCTATAGGGAATAGAACTTGGGAATAGATCCATATGCTGAGCTTATGTTCTACCACTGAGACAACTGGCCAGGACTTCTCCTCTCTTCTATTTCCCAGACTGTCTTATCTAGTTTTACAGAAGTAAAAACCAAACCTTACAATTGAGCATCTAAGAGAAGAATCTTTGTCTTATATTTTTCCACATTTAATTTTTTTTCTACTTCAGTGTAAGTTGAGGAAATAAACTGATTCTTAGAGTAAAAGTGGAAGAGCTGAGGGAAAAATAAGTATATAGAAAATACTCAGGTTAATTTTTGAGATATAGTGTCACCAATATATATATTTTTTCTTTCAACTAAAGGGTAACCTTTTTAGTCTCCTTGACTCATATTCTCTCTTCTTTACTTTTAATAGGTCAGAATGCTACAAAGCTCAATTCTCATAACTTCTCTCCTTTCTTCTTCATGCACATGGCTTCAAATACCTTATATGCTTAGCAACAACGAGTCTGAAATGTATATAACCAATTTACACCTTTCCTCTGAATTTTAGATTCATACTAAACTATCTTCTACATCTCCATTTGAATGTGTAAAGAAAATGCCATCTGTAATTCTGAATTTTCTGAATTCCTGATCCCCCAACTTATCAACAACCAGCACAACCAATGTCTCTCCTCTTGCCTAGTTAATCATTGTAATAAATAGCAATTTTGTTCTTTCAGTGTTATGCCAAATCTTAGAGGACATTCTTTTTTTTTTTTAAGCGTTAGAGAGACAAAGAGAGAAAGACACAGAGAGAGAGAGAGAGAGAGAGAGAGAGAGAGAGAGAAAGGAAAGGAGAGAGATGAAAAGCTTCAACATGTAGTTGCATCACTTTAGCTGTAGCTATTTATTGATTGCTTCTCATGTGTGCCTTAGCAGGGATGGGGAGGCTTTAGCCAAGCTAGTGACCTTGAACTTTAAGCCAGCGACATTTGGGCTCAAGCCAGTGACCATGGGATCATGTCAATGATCCTATGCTCAAGCCAGCGACCCTGTGCTCAAGCCATAACTTTGGAGTTTTGAACCTGGGAACTCAGGTCCCAGGTCAATGCTCTATTCACTGTGCCACCATGTCAGGCCTTAGGGGCTGCTCTTGATGATATTTATTTGCCTCACATGTAGTCATCCTAAATGACTTTCATCATTTCATATTTGCCTCTACTCCACAACTCTCTCCACAAAATGCAAGAGACATCCTAACAAAGATCGGATAATCTCACTCTTCTGCTTGAAACTCTTTGAGTTTCTTTTTTTTTTTCTTTTTCACTTGCTAAATATCAAATTCTGTATAATGTTGTAAAGATCTATTTAATTGAGATTGTCACTACTTCTTGAACATTTCTTCTTTATGCCTACCCCTCATTCATTCCCTGAGTGTACTGAAGGCTGTACAAAACAATGTATTCTGTTGCGTTATCTTATACTTAAGCAGAAATTAGTATTTTTTTTTTAAATTTTATTTATTCATTTTTTTTTATATAATTTTATTTTTTTAATGGGGTGACATCAATAAATCAGGATACATATATTCAAAGATAACAAGTCCAGGTTATCTTGTCGTTCAATTATGTTGCATACCCACCACCCAAAGTCAGATTGTCCTCTGTCACCTTCTATCTTGTTTTCTTTGTGCCCCTCCCCACCCCCTATCCCTCTCCCATTCCCCCCTCCCCCCCGTAACCACCACACTCTTATAAATGTCTCTTAGTTTCACTATTATGTCCCACCTACGTATGGAATAATACAGTTCCTGTTTTTTTCTGATTTACTTATTTCGCTTCGTATCATGTTATCAAGATCCCACCATTTTGCTGTAAATGTTCCGATGTCATCATTTCTTATGGCTGAGTAGTATTCCATAGTGTATATGTGCCACATCTTCTTTATCCAGTCATCTATTGATGGGCTTTTTGGTTGTTTCCATGTCCTGGCCACTGTGAACAATGCTGCAATAAACATGGGGCTGCATGTGTCTTTACGTATCAATGTTTCTGAGTTTTTGGGGTATATACCCAGTAGAGGGATTGCTGGGTCATAAGGTAGTTCTATTTTCAGTTTTTTGAGGAACCACCATACTTTCTTCCATAATGGTTGTACTACTTTACATTCCCACCAACAGTGTATGAGGGTTCCTTTTTCTCCACAGCCTCTCCAACATTTGCTGTTACCTGACTTGCTAATAACAGCTAATCTAACAGGTGTGAGGTGGTATCTCATTGCCATTTTGATTTGCAAGAAATTAGTATTTTTAATCAGTAAAACTACACTGTACATAAATTATTTCAACTTTATATAGGCTGTGTATTTATCATATCATCTCTGCTTTTTCTGTTAATGTTATTTTAGGTTTTATTTGTTTTTGATATGATTTAAAGGTTGAATTTAATATAATTTTTGTCTTGGAATGTTCAAAAACTTTTCCATATTAATTAATGGTAATTGCTTCTTTGTTTTCTGCTATTCTGGCTTACCAAAATTTTTATAAGAAAACTCTACTTTTGAAGCCTGACCAATCGGTGGCACTATGGATAGATGGGGACATAGAGATCCCAGGTTCAAAACCCCGAGGGCACTGGCTTGAGTGCAGGCTCATCTGGTTTGAGCATGGGCTCACTAGATTGAGCGCGGGGTCACTGACTTGAGCTTGGGATCATAGACATGACCCCATGGTCACTGGCTTGAGCCCAATGGTTGCTGGCTTGAAGCCCAACGTCGCTGGCTTGAGTAATGGGCCACTCGCTCTGCTGTAGCCCCCCAGATCAAGGCACATATGAGAACGCAATCAGTGAAAAACTAAGGTGCTGCAATGCGGAATTGATGCTTCTCACCTCTCTCCCTTTTGTCTGTCTGTCCTCATCTGTCCCTCTCTCTGACTCTCTCTCTCTGTCAAAAGAAAAGAAAAGAAAAGAAAAGAAAAAAAGAAAAGAAAAGAAAAGAAAAAAAGAAAAGAAAAGAAAAGAAAAGAAAACTCTACTTTTGGGTAGTGGTGGAAACCTGCATGTGTATGAACCTGTATGTGTATGTACTTATATGTGAGTACTATATATATAAATATATTACCTATATATGATATGTACACACAGTGATAGAGAAATCAGTAGTAACCCTATAAAAATATATCATTTTAAGTGGTTTTTTTTTATTCTAAGGAGAGATATTGTGGAAAGAGGAAGGCTGTGAAACATTCATCTAATTGGAATATCAATGCCCTGAATATTTAGAAGGTTTTGGGATATATGGAAAGAGATTTAATAGAAGTAAGGTCATAGAACAAAGGATTAGTTTTCAAGGGACTTTTAATTTAAAACATATTAAGGCTAAACTACTTTTGAATATCAGTGACTAATATTTGCAGTTGAAACATAGTTAGAAAATAGTAATTTTAAAATTCAGCTTAATATTTGATTCATAAGCCACTTTAGCTAATATTTGTTTATCAGCTACATGGTGTTCAGTGAACAGCTGTACAGGACTTATTAAAATTCAGAATCCAAGACTACTCTCACCATGCGTGATATAATGGATGGAAAGAAGAGGGGATAATCCAAATGAGCCAGATAATGTGAAACAGCAAAAACTGACTGAGAAGTGTTTTAATTAAAAGCCACTTAATTATTATAATCATATTCTAAATAATTTCATAGATAAATAACCGTGAATTCAGTTCTTTTTGGTCAATGCACTAAGTAATCAAATAAGTTTATAGAAAAAGTAAATATTTGTTTGGGAATTTCCACATGGTTATAACCTCAAAATCATGGTTCCTTAATGTTTTATATTTTGTTTTTTTTATTTTAAAATTGTTTACATTTATATACACACCACATATCCAGCAATATACTTGAATACAGTATACTATATAAAATAATTATATGTGTTTATTTGTTATTTTAGAGTGGTAGTGCAATATTGTAAAGCTTTCTTTATTAATAAATTTTATTTTTATGTTAAGCAGATTACTTTTTTGATCAAAATCACTTTTAAAAAAACTACCTCAGTAATAATTTGCAAATAAATTCACAAACCCAGTTGTTCTCAAACTTTCTGAAGTTGGGGTATATTTAAGATTCTATAAATAATTGTAGGCACATTATATACAACTTTCTGAGAAATAAGTTATAATAATTGTCAAATATTAAAGAAAAAAATATAAAGTCCAAGCATGCTTTTATGGTAATTAAATGAAATAAATATGACAAAATTAAATTTATTCTGACATTATAAAATATTTTTATGTTATATTTTTTGAGTTATGCTTTTTAGAATTCATAAAAAAGATGGGTTAAAAATAAAAAAAGATGAAAAAGTTATTATATATATATATATATATATGGATACATTTTTAGTAAGATTTAGTAAATTCGGCAGGTCCCAAAGTGAATGTTTTAAGTTTTTTCATTCTTGTGTTTATGAGAAACATGAGCCTGATGTGTCCTAGCAATTTCTACAACGTTTGGGCATATATTTTAAAGGCAAACTCTCATTCCTCATCAGTGCATTGAAGAATTCCTCTCTTTTTACTCTTAATTGTGTTGAATACAGAAAACCCCCATCATACATATCATCTTAACTTTGCACCAAACAAAGGATAGAAAAACTTGCTTCCAGTCTTTCTGGAGAACATGGGGGGTAGTGTAAACAATCCAGCACCACAACTTAACAGCCTTTTGCAACCTAATCAGGCAAGTGAGGTGGGGGGCTGGGCAGACTGTCAGCTTACAGCCAATTCCCCACACTTCTGTTCCCCAAAAATCTAAACTCCAAAATCCCTGTTGGTTTTTTGGTCCCCAACAGGCACATATTTCTCTAGAATACCATAGGGCGCACCTGGAAATCTTCAAGGGTGCTCCAGTGCACCCTGGTGCACACTTTGAAAACCACTGCACAAATCTATTGCATGTGTTAGACATATCTATTTAGATATGTCGGTGTCCTTAAGAAAATTTTTCTCTACAAAACACTCAAGATTTCGTAAAATGTGCACTATCAATTTAGCACCCTTATTTTTTAACTTACTTATACTTTTTATATTTATGAGATAAATTAAGTGAAACCAAAAAGCGTGTACCATAAATGATATAAAGTCAGAAAAAGAGCCAGCATAGCTCCAAAACTGAAATTAGAAAAAGAAGAAAAGAATAAAAGTTAGAATTCAGAATACAATCTGAGTTTAGACAAGTTATAGGAAATAGCAAGTGATATGCTATATAAATATTTTTTCTTAAACAGCTTAAAGTATAACACTATGATACAAATCTAATTAAAAACAAAATTTTAAATCCAGGCAGTGGCCTAACTTAAGAAGGAAATATGGGTATTTTGTATAACTTTAAGTTTTACATTTTCTTTTCATTTCCTGCTATATTTAGGATCTCTTTCCATATACACCTGTCACCTTTCTGTTGTTGTAGTCATTATTAATCCAAATGCATTAGAGCAGGGGTAGTCAATCTTTTTATACCTACCACACACTTTTGTATCTCTGTTAGTAGTAAAAGTTTCTAACTGCCCATCGGTTCCACAGTAATGGTGATTTTTAAAGTAGAGAAGTAACTTTACTTTATAAAATTTATAAAGCAGAGTTACAGCAAGTTAAAGTATATAATAATTATTATTTACCAAGTACTTTATGTCGGATTTTCGCTAAGTTTGGCAGAATAAATCTTTATAAAACAACTTACTATAGTTAAATCTATCTTTTTTATTTATACTTTGGTTGCTCTGTTACCGCCCACCATGAAAGCTGGAATGCCCACTAGTGGGAGGTAGGGACCAGGCTAACTACCACTGCATTAGAGGAAGAAACAACTGCCTAAAATGTATAACTACAGTGGTCATACCATAGGTGCTGTGCTTCAACTGATAATTAATTTTTAATAAATCAAGATGTAAGGTGAAGGGATTCTAAACAAAAGCTTTAGAATCCATAGTAACCCCTTTCTTTGTCTCTCTATTCCTTCCTTTCTCTTCCTCCCTCCTTTTTTTTCTTTCCTTCTCTTCATCACATTTTATTCTACTCTACCCTTTCTGCCTCCCTTTTCCACTTTTATGTAGCCCTGTTGAATCGGCCTACTCAAATAATCAAAACCAATACCTCTGTTTTAAGGTCAGTTAAATTCGTCTTTGCAATATAGCCTAGCAGGCATCCCCAAACTACGGCCCGCAGGCCGCATGAGGCCCCCTGAGGCCATTTATCCGGCCCCCCGCCGTTCTTCCGGAAGGGGCACCTCTTTCATTGGTGGTCAGTGAGAGGATCACTGTATGTGGCGGCCCTCCAACGGTCTGAGGGACAGTGAACTGGCCCTCTGTGTAAAAAGTTTGGGGACCCCTGGATGCATTCACAGGTTCTACACATCTCTGGGATAGGGGTGGGTATTCTGTCTATCACAATGAACACTAAATTATGTTTTTTTTTCATATTCTTCTTCTCTACTAAACCTTACATGATATAGAGTTGAAGGAAGAAAGTTGTAAATCAAAAAGTTGGAACTTGTATTTTTTTATTTTATAGCATTTATGAATTATTTTAAATGCAATAATATAGATACTATTTTCTTGGTTTAAAATAAAATGAATTCTTTGTAAGATATAAATCCTCCACTGATGTGGCATGTGCCTAGAAGAACTAAGTCACCACTAAATATGTTAAGACCCCATGTCTGATAGAAGAAGCCAACTATTAATTCTGAAGCCATACTTTCATGAGTTAACTGGTTTTCTTTTGATTCCAAGTAAAGTATATACTTTGTTTGGCAGAGACATATATCCCAGTATTAAATATATTCACTTAATAAATAACTTCTTTTTGTTGCAGTTTTATATTAGAAAATTATTTCTATAAAATTTATTTCTACAAAATTGATTTCTGCAAAAATATTGATTTATTTTTATAATAATAAATATCATTGTTCTCCACATTATTTTTTCTATAAGGATGTTTGAAGAAAAGTACTGTATTTTATTAGCTTTCCTATTCTCAATACTCAAGAGTAGGTATTTTTAGGCTCTCAGTATATTTAAATAGACTAGATTAACATAAAAATAGTAGTCAGAATTTTATTTTATGATTTTTATGTCTTTCATATAAGGAAGGGTTTTTGTTGTCACATTTACTGGGAATAGGTCAAAATAGTTTAAATTAAAGATTAATTGAGAGATATAAAATATTTAAAAAATATTTTTTCAAATAGTACGTAGATACCATTCTGAATCAGGGCTATCTTTGTACTGGGAAGGCAAAGCCTGTGCTTCTTACTCACAATGACTTCAGAAAGGAAGGTTCCATATGCGGAAGATAAGTAAATTCTAATTAGTCTTGTCTATCAGCCAACTGTTTCCATATACTTAAACCCACCAGATTATCTTGACAACCTCATTGTATTAAATATATCTTTCTAAAATCATAAATTGGTTTAAAATACAAGTTAATATGAATTCTATTTTTGTAAAATATGCCTACGTATTAATATGAAACATTAAAATATGCTAAAACTTATCTCATAGAAATAAGGTGAGAAACAAGAAAGAAGTGAGAAATGTTCTGAGTGAATCAAAAGTCAAATTACTTTCTAAGCTGTGCTCGGTAGGCCAAGCTCAATTATTAGGAAGCTACTAATTGTTATTCTGCGAAGAACCAAGTATATGCCTTCCTTTTGGATTTGTTACAAGCAGATAATGAGCTAAATTTGCTATGAAGCTAGTGTTTCATCCAATGATTTTGAGTCTAAACTTAATTAACCCTTTCTTTGTTTCCTAAGACTTGATTATATAAAAGAGTGATGAATATATAATTTAGAAATATTTGTGACCTCTTTTTTGTGTTCATATGTTTTAAAAATGCCCAGAATTTATGGGACTCTTTTCAAAGTGAAAAGTGTTTCTTTTTTATTATAATATTAATATTAAAGAATAATTCAAATCCTAAGTGGAAATAAAAAGAAAAATAGCAAAAATATAATCCCTAAAAAATCTAGCATTTAAATACTTTTAGATATTTCCTTTACGGACAAAGGAAGTATTAAATGGTCATATTTTACATATTTGTAGCCTATTAATTTATTTTAAAAATTGTGTATGCTTTTCTATGACAATAACATTATATCTGCTTTATTATACGTTTTATGCCAAGTGTAACATTGTATGGCCATGACTTCACTGCTTTAACCAGAACCCAAATTATGAACATTCAGATTGTTGCCAATATTTTTAATTATGAAGGATCCTGGAGGTGTACACAACTGCCACAATTGTTCAGCTATGCAGTTAGCATTAGTGTCTAGGAATAGAATTAATTGGTCAAAAAATATCCCCTTCTAAAATTTGTGTCAGTATTTGGGCTTCTAATAGTTTATCTATTTCACCTCTCTGGCCAAAAATACCCAGCAGTTTTGTGCTAAGTTTTTCTGTTTCCCTGTCTCATTTATGAATTTCAGTTTTGAAAATCATTATTTACCTCCTACCAGTCTCTTTTTTTCCTCTGTACAGTTCCTCCCCTAATTTCTCAAGATCAATATTTACTGTAACATAATATATTTGAGCATGAAGCTGGAGCCAGGCCACCTAGGTTTGAATTCTTTTGCAACTAGCTCACTTTGTGATGTTGGATAATCACTTTATGTTTAAATAGTCTCATCTATATAATGGGAATAATAACAGTATTTATCTCTTAGGGTAAAAATTAATAATACTTGTAAGTTCTGATAACAGTACTTGACACAAAGTAAATAAATAGATTATATTAGCAATTATTATAATGAGTTTTCGTTATTATTACCTTTTGAGTTTTTATTTAAATAAAAAAATGTGTAAACTGTATGTTTTGAGTACTGTGCTAAATCTCCTAGGTTTTGCTATAAATTGTGCTTTTCCTTATAATTTTTTAATTAATTTATATTATTTTCTCTCATTTACACAAGGATTATTTGGAGAATATTTTCTTGAAGTTGAATTTTGGGGTCATATTTTAATATTTCATCTCAATTTTATATATTATGTACAGATAATATAACCCGTGAATTCTCTATTTATAAGAAAATTAAGGTTCTTTCAGGGTCGAGTAGTTGATTTATTTTCTGTAATTGTTCCATGGATATAAAGATTTATTCCATGAAAATAATTACCAATAATTGTTTCATTTGTAAAAATATTTAAATGTATTGACAGAGCCTTCAAGTCTATTATATCTGTTTTATCTTAATAAGTAAGATTTATCAAAATTCAAAAAGAGACGTGTTGAACTTTTCCAGTTATAATTATTTTTCAGAAATAAATCTTCTTTGAAAAGTTTGCTTTAGCCTGACCAGGTGGTG
The DNA here is from genome assembly GCF_036850995.1 of Saccopteryx leptura. NCBI lineage: Eukaryota > Metazoa > Chordata > Mammalia > Chiroptera > Emballonuridae > Saccopteryx > Saccopteryx leptura. The sequence goes on from NC_089505.1 coordinate 146,626,412, forward strand.
GTGCAGTGGGTAAGGCATCAGTTTGGGATGCTGAGGACCCAGGTTTGAAACCCCGAGATCGTTGGCTTGATCTCAAGTCACTAGCTTGAACACAGGGTTGCCAGCTTGAGTGTTGGATTGTAGATGTGACACTATGGTCACAGGCTTGAGCTCAAAAGTCACTGTGCTTGCATCCCAAGGTTGCTGGCTTAAGCAAGGGGTCACTGACTCAGCTGGAACACCCTGGTCAAGTCATGTATGAGAAAGCAATCAATGAACAACTAAGGTGCTGCAAGTAGGAGTTGATGCTTCTCATCTCTCTCCCTTCCTTTCTATTTGTCTGTCTTTGTTTGTCCCCCTTTCTCTATACTTAAAAAAAAGGACAAGGAAAGTTTGCTATATTTATTCATCTGTTTATGAATATTTAGGTTCTTTTCCATATCTTGGATATTGTGAATAATGCTGCATTGAATGTGGCATAAGCATAAAATGTAATATTATTCATACTTAAAAAACAGGAAATCTTGCCATATGTGACAACATAGATGAATCTGAGGGACATCATGCTAAGTAAAACAAATCAGTCATAGGAAAATAAATACTACATAATTTTACTTATATCTATATCTAATTCAAATTCATAGAAACAGAAAAGAATGGTGGTTGCCAAGGGCTTGCAGAGGGGGGAAATGGGGAGGGGTTGTTCAATGGGAATAAACGTTCTGTTTTGTGAGATGAGTAAGTTCTAAAGATCTGAGGTATGACATTGTGCTTGTAGTTAACAATACTGTACTGTGTACTTGAAAATTTTAAAAAGATAAATCTCATATTCTTACTGCAATATAAAAATTATATTTGTTTATTTCAAAAAATTATATTATGTAAATAATAAATATTGAAAAGTTAAAAAAATTAAATTTGTTTTATATGATATATACACTTTCTACCTTATTCAATGTATGAAGGTTTAGGTTAATTATATTTTTTTAGAAAATTTAAACTAAAAAAATTATTATGTAGTGTGCCTTCTTTCTTTGTGAATGCTTTTGTTCATAGAATCCATTGTGCTGGAAATATTGCCTAGACTTTTTTTCTGTTGTTTATAGTTGTCTAAGAATCTTTTGTTAATCTCTTATTCCAAACTTGTTTTTATCACTTCATTTTAACTTTTCTGCTAAACAACATATGTGGAGATTATGTTTTTATCCATTCTAAAAATTATCTGTTTCTAGTCAAGAAATTCATCCTGTTCCCATTTAGAGTTAAAATTAGTATAATTGTTTTTATTACTACATTTTATTTTATGTTGGCTATTTATTTTACTTTGCCGTTTTCTTTTTCTTTTTTATTATTTTGCTGTCTTTATTATACTTGTATGATTTCCCTTTTTTGCCTTGCTAATTATGTTCTATTATGCTTTTCAATATGGTGATGCTTATCTTTCCATTCCTAACAATTAGAATTTAACGTGTTTTTTCTTTATTATATTAATCAAAGTAAATGCCAATCCAAGATAAAAACTTTAGGACATATTAAATTTCCTACTTCTGTATTTTTGCTACCTGCATTATTCAGAATAAATGAAGCTATGCAATGTGCTGTGGGCTCCCCAAATCTTTATTGCTTACCACATTAAAGCTTTGTACTTTTGCAAAGTCTCTAAGAGCTTTAGCATCTCTGAAGGGAAGATCCCTCTGAGTGGCGATCCAGTGATGGTGTTTCTATCCTTTGACTCAGCCTTCTTAATATATGATCTGTCAGTGCTTGTGGCAGAGAAACTTCAAAAAACATGTTTAAATGTCTCACTATCACTCACATTTCACCATCCTGATTTAGTCCCACAGTCCCAACTTCACTGCAGTGAAATCTGGAGAACCATGTCTTCACTTGTGCTCAAAGGAAATGATGGAAATACATAACACTGTCTGGCTTTACCTTCTTGCACTTCTTAATTCTCATTTCTTTTTTTTTTTTCTTTTTTATTTCTGAAGCTGGAAACGGGGAGAAACAGTCAGACTCCCGCATGCGCCCGACCGGGCTCCACCCGGCACGCCCACCAGGGGCGACGCTCTGTCCACCAGGGGGCGATGCTCTGCCCCTCCGGGGCTTCGCTCTGCCGCGACCCGAGCCACTCTAGCGCCTGGGGCAGAGGCCAAGGAGCCATCCCCAGAGCCCGGGCCATCTTTGCTCCAATGGAGCCTTGGCTGCGGGAGGGGAAGAGAGAGACAGAGAGGGAGGAGTGGGAGGGGTAGAGAAGCAAATGGGCGCTTCTCTTATGTGCCCTGGCCGGAAACCGAACCTGGGTCCCCCACACGCCAGGCCGAAGCTCTATCGCTGAGCCAACCGGCCAGGGCCTTTAATTCTCATTTCTTGAAACAATTTAAAACTTAGTTTCAGGCTATATTGTTTTCCATTTATCTTATGGCTATACAGGTATATAACCTTTTTAAAAAATAGGAATCAGAAGGAACAGTTTTTTTCTTTCTTAAGGATAAAAGAAATAGTTTTATCTATTGTAAATTGGGAGATATTAGGGAGAAAAAGACAGTTAATGGGGAGCACACCATATTCATTCATAATCTTTCACCCATAAAACTTAGTGGTTCAAGAGCATAGAGTTCATCCAAACGGAGCAAGAATTCCAAGTGCAAGTCCCACTCGCAGTGGTCTTGGATGCAAGTTCTCCCCTATGTCAATGATAATTTGTTTAAAAAATGTTTCATGCTAAAAGCCACAACAGGCTGTGATTGTGGTAAATTGGTTATCTAACTAACTCTATCTAAGGCTAATTCTGTTGAGAAGTGTGAGACAGCTTCAAAGGAAGTTATCAGGAAGTGCTTTGGGATTATAAATAATAGGATTTTTTAAAGCCTGGGGGCATTGAAAAGTTCTTTAATATTGGAGAATCATTGAATCTCACATTATATTTATAGTCAGTATAAATGAACAACTGGTGGTGGATTTATTTATAGATATCAAAAGAAAACCTGGGACTGGGAATAGTAGATTAGGAAACTGGACTTTTTACTTTGAATTATTCTCCTATCCTTACTTTCACTAAGGAGACTGAACTCATCTTAAGGTGATGAGGTAGGTAAAAAAGAATTAAAAATTATTTTTAAATACTTGTCTCATTCACACATCCACTTGTGTAACCTCATGTACATATATAGATGTTTGTGTTTATTTTTACCATTCCCATTTTTGAGATCTGTATTCTTATTCAATTTTTACTCAGTTAAAGGTATGTATCAAGCATGCTCGGACAGTTTCTCTAAAACTTACATAGTGCTATCTTTCCTTCACTTTGATGGGTAAGTGATATCTTTTCTGGTTATAAAATTCTTGAAAGGCAAATAATTTTTTCTCAGTAGACTAGACATTATTTGATTATCTTCTTTTTTACTGTACCAGATATAAAAAATATGATCATCACTCTTTTGTAAAAACCTTATTCTTTTTCTTGGGGAATTTGTAAGATTCTCTACTTATATTTATTTTTCAGAAATTTCAAAACATGTGTTGAGGTCTTTTTATTGTATATTTTTTTAATTGATCTTGCTTCAGTCTCAGTGGTTCCTTTCAATATAAAGAATCCAGATTTGTTTGTTTGTTTTTTGATTTTTTTTTAGAATGAGAGAGAAAGACAGACAAGGGATAGACAGATAGGAAGGGAGAGAGATGAGAAGCATCAACTCATAGTGGAGGCACCTTAGTTGTTCATTGATCGCTTTCTCATATGTGCCTTGACTGGAGAACTCCAGCTGAGCCAGTGATCCCTTGCTCAAGCCAGTGATCTTGGCTTCAAGTCAGTGACCTTTGGGCTCAAGCCAGCAAGCATGGGGTCAGGTCTAGGATCCCATGCTCAAGATGGCAACCTTGGGATTTCAAACTTGGGTCTTCAGCATCCCAGGTCAATACTCTCTCCATTGCACCACCACCTGTTCAAGCAATTCAGGTTTGTTTTTTTTTTAAATAAAAATAAATAATTCTTTATTATTTGTTTATTTTTTACATTTTCTTCTAATCATTTTGCTCATTTTGTAATGTCCCTACTGAGATAGTATATCTTGTAAAGCTATTATTCAAGTGTCTCATCGTTTCTTTCATTAGTTTTATTTTTTCTTTACATTATCATATGTTTTGGCTTAGTACTCATTGTTCTAATCCACAAATTTACAATATTGGTCATCTTTTTTTTAGTTTGTTGGTTGAATTTTAAATTATAAAATTATTTTAAAAACTTTATAAACATATCTTATTCTTTGTTTGAACATGTTTAGATTTTTTTTACTGCTTATAATATCACCTGAGTACTTAATAGGTTTTATTTACTTGCTCTAAGTATTCATCTTATCTTTCCTTTCTTTGGTTCTTTAGTGTCTTAAGTTGTTATTTCTCTTTGCTTTCTCATTGTTTTGTATGGTCTCACATGGCAAGTGAAGTCATTAGTGGTTGGTGGCCAGCACAGCCGATTCTAAACTTGTGGACTGCTGGTGACTGGTGGTGACCTTGGAGACTGAATTCAGACTTCCAGTTGTCTCTCTCCAGGGCCTCACAAGTCATCAGGAGCAGGTTGTTCCAGATTCATACATGAGCATGTTAGGGAAACAAGCCAAGAAAGGCCTCTTCAATGTGATTGACAGTATTTTGTTTTCTCCTGGGCTCTTTCAATGAATCCAGGTCCAGGAACAGTACCTATGGTTATACTAGAGTCACACTATATATGAATGACCTCTGAGACTATGAATAGGGGCTGAAAACCTCCTTGTACATTTCTGACTAAGCCATGTACCCAAGAAGAAAAGAGTCTAATTTAAAGTAAGATCTCACATGGAATAATAGGGGCCCATTTAAAGCTTTGCCCATGGTTTCAAAGCTAAATATCGGTAAACCCTCCTCTCTGCTTCAAGACTCAGATTACTCCAGGATTAAAGGAGGACAGTGTATCTTTTTATTTCTTTGTCTTCCTGAGGTCACAGTGGATCTTAGTAAACTTTCTAGGTTTTTGTTATTGTGCTAATTCAGTGGTAGTCTCACCCCAGAAAGAAGTAGAAAAGGCAGCTAACTAGGTGGAGAAAATTTCAGGGACATCTAAAATATGTTGCCATCTTGATAAGATTTGCATATTTTATTGCTTTTAAATAGCACTTTATTAAACATAAAATCCTTTATATAATATATAAATATATATTTTCTGCATATGTATTTATCACCATAGTTAATCACATTTTATTCTTATGGGTTTTTTTTCCTGTGGAGAGAGAATTTGTTGTACATGTGAGGAGTGCATTTGAATGTATGTGTGTGTTAATTGCCTGTAATTTTAAAATTTAAAATGTATCAATAGTTTCATTTATAACTTCTAAACAGGATAACAGATAAAAATTTATTATACCAACCGGTTCTTGACACGGGTTCATATGCACATGTAGACACACCTTACTGGTTTTAATAATTGTATAGTATTTTAGTATATGTATAATTTAAGTGATCCTTGTTAGTTTACATTTTGGTTGTTTCTAACATTTTATTATTTTTAATACTATTGTAATGAGTCTTTTAAAAATTTATCTTTTCACAAAAAGCATGAACAAGTATCTATGAAATGTATACCAAGGGATGTGTAGTGTTCAAGCATTCAGGGGATCAGAGAATAAGTAGTTTTTAAATTTCTAAACAGGTATTTCTAGATCAAACTGCGTATTATTTGAAATTTTCCAAAATATTACCCAAATTTTCAATGTTAGTACCTCCTTACATAGTTGCTTGTTTACACTTTTTCTCATAGAGGATTTTTTTGAAAAGCTCTTTTTAAGGTTGCCAATATAAAAGGTGAAAATGATAATGCATTGATGCTTCCATTTGTGACTTTTTTATTTGTATGTGATCAAGGATCTTCTCTTGTGCTTGATTATTATAAATATGTGTCTTACAGAAATTGCTTTTTTTTAACTGGGGCATTTATCTCATGCTTATTGATTTTAAAAAGTTCTTTATACAGTAAAAATAGTAGTTATCTGTCGTGTAAATTAAACATTATTTTTTCACAGTGTATAACTTAGACTCAGTGGCAAAGAAGAGCCAACACTAACTGGATAAAGGAGAAAGCGAGTTATGTGGCTTACAGAACCTTTGTCAAGCGAAAGATCATCTGAAGTCTGAGCTATATGAATGACTTCAAAAATGAAATGCCAAGGGTTCGACTCTTTTTGGATAACCTGATTTAATAGATTAGAAAATAGCTGCTCCATAGCTCAATTCAGAACCATATCATCTTTTGTACCCTAGGTTCCACACTCTATGTTTAACTGAGAGTTGAACTCAATTCTTATCTATATTTAATTGCATAGTAAAACACAAGTTTTACCCAGAAGCCTCATAGCTTAAGAACAACAAGGTAAAGATACAGGCTCTGAGATCAAGACACATGAAAAAACAGGTTGTAATGAATACTGATTGTAATTTTCTTAATTATATTTTTAGTCCCATGAGCTATACAGAAACTTAAATATTTAAATCACTAATATTTTCCTAGAAGAAAAATATTTTGTGCTTTTCCAGAAAGTAATTACACATTTCAAGACGCATACATGCTTTCCTTCAGTAAATTTGAATTTTGTTACATTTGCAAAAATATTATAAGGAATATGATGACTTCTTATGTACTATTATGTTTCTCCATCAATTTACTAATATTTTCTATAGACTGATTTAAAATAAAGCTGCTTTTCTAAGGCATAAATCACATAATATAAAATGCAATTATTTTTGGTATATGTAATATACTATTTTTAGTACATTTACAGAATTGTGCAATCATCATCATAATATAATTTTGGAACATTTGCAGTTATTCCCTGTTCTAACTCTAGCCCCAAGCAACCATTAATCTAGTGTCTGCCTCTATTTTTGCCATTTCAGGAATTTTATGTAAATGAACTATAGTATGCAGTTTATTAATTCTAGCTTTCGCACTGACCATAATGTCTGGGAAGTTTATCCACGATTTATTTATTTATTTATTTATTTATTTATTTATTTATTTATTTCAAAGACAGAGAGATAGAGAGAGGGACGAATAGGGACAGACAGGAAAGGAGAGAGATGAGAAGCCTCAACTCTTAGTGGCAGCACTTTAGTTGTTCATTAATTGCTTTCTCATAGGTGCCTTGACTGGGTGGCTATAGCAGAGCAAGTGACCCCTTGCTCAAGTCAACAATCTTGGGCTTAAGCCAGTGACCTTTGGGCTTCAAGCCAGTGACTCTTGGGCTCAAACTAGTGACCATGGGGTCATGTCTATTATCCCATGCTCAAACGAGCAACCCTGTGCTCAAGCTCGCGACCTTGTGGTTTTTATCCTGAGTCCTCTGCATCCCAGTTCGATGTTCTTTTTTTTTTTTTTTTTTTTGTATTTTTCTGAAGCTGGAAATGGGGAGAGACAGTCACACAGACTCCCGCATGTGCCCGACCAGGATCCACCCGGCACGCCCACCAGGGGCGACGCTCTGCCCCTCTGGGGCGTCGCTCTGCCGCGACCAGAGCCACTCTAGCGCCTGGGGCAGAGGCCAAGGAGCCATCCCCAGGGCCTGGGCCATTTTTGCTCCAATGGAGCCTTGGCTGTGGGAGGGGAAGAGAGAGACAGAGAGGAAGGAGGGGGGGGGTGGTGGAGAAGCAAATGGGCGCTTCTCCTATGTGCCCTGGCCAGGAATCGAACCTGGGTCCCCCGCACGCCAGGCTGACGCTCTACCCCTGAGCCAACCGGCCAGGGCCCAGTTCGAAGTTCTATCCACTGTGCTACCACCTGGTCAGGCGGAGGTTTATCCATGTTTTAACACCTATCTGTATTTTGTTCTTTTTATCCATTTACCAGTCGACAAACATTGACCACTCTCCAATATTTGGCAATTACCAATAAATAACTATGATCCCTCAAAGACAAGGTTTGTATGAACATTTGCTTTCATTTATCTTGGGTAGATATTAGGAAAATTGTTGGGAGTAGTAGACTGACCAAAGATACTCATGCCCAATCCCTGAGAATGTCTTATGAAGCAGTTTATTGAATAGAAGTCCTCTCTCTTTCTCTTTTTGCTTAAATTTATATTTATTTTATCTTTATTTAATGAAATTTTTGCTGGTTACAGATTTCTTTTTGGAAGTTGTTCTTTTCTATCTAATACTTAAAAGATGTTACTCTTTCTTTTTTGGCTTTTGTAGTCTGTGTGGAAAAGTTATACACAATCTTATTGAAGAACTTGATGAGGGAAATAAGTGATATTTACTCTGGTGGCTATTAAAACTTTTATTTTCTTTGAGATTTTTGCCTTATAACTATGGTGTGCCTTGGTGTGATTTTGTTTATATGGAGTTTGCTGAATTTCTTTATTGTGTAGGCTGATGTCTTGGTTATCTCTAAAAACTTCTCAACCTTTATAAAACAAGCCAAAATAGTAAATGAAAACAATAATAATTACTATTATGTGCCTAATATGTCTTAGTTATTAGACTATGCATTTGACTTAATAATGCTCATTAAATTTTTATAGTGTCTTATGAAGATATTCTTATTATATTAATTTTTATTTTGTCAACACAAAATATTTAAACTCAGAGGTTAAATATCTTACCTAATTTCAACAACTTCAAGTAATGAGTTCAAATTTAGGTTTGTTCTCTCTCCAGAGACCATATTCATTATGTTATACAGCTACTTAAAGAGCATTAGTGTTTTTAGCCATGCTGGCACAATTATTTATATTTTAAAAATATATTTATAAGATAGTCATAAACTAGAGAGTAGTATATTATGAAATTTTATGATTTAGATAATTAATAGTAGCTGAAAATATTTTTATTATTCATTTATGTATTCAACCAATAACCATAATTTGTGTCTCTTGTTATGAATGGCAGTAGTCTGAGTCCTAAAAAAAAATAGAATAAAGAATTATACTCAGAATTTGCTTTCAAAAGTTTAGGTGAACTACTGTGTAGTGTAATACAACCATAAAACTATTACATAGTATTTAAAGAGAGGGACACCATTTTAACTTTGATTACCCAATACCCTTTATACTAAGCAATTAAATTTCTACTCAAATTTTATAAGATAACAGTTTCCAAGATTGGCTTCTAATTCCTGAATATCAATTTAACATTTTCCGTCATACTTTATATTTTTGCTTCCGTTATGTCTGCTTTACTTGACTACTTAATAATGTCTTTTCTGTTTTCTTATTTCTTATTTATATGTCAGCATTAAAATCTTAGAAAACTTTCTTTGATTTTCAAAAATACATTATGTATAATATATATTTTTAAAAATAATTAGACTTTGGTTTTTAAATAATGAGCTGCTATTGGATCTTATATTTTCCTATGTTTAAATCAGACAAATGTGTATTTTTTCATTCACTGATTTTAATCTATTTGCAAAAGCTGGGAGATTTATATTGCTGAGGTATGCAATCTGTGCAAGGACAAAATGGCCTTGTGGTCAAATCATAACATCCATTAAAAATGATTCTATTCTGTTTCTTTTTCTAGCTTGACTCTATGTGGCTGTATTCTTATTTAAATGGCAGTGTTAATAATGCTATTCTCACTTATCTCAGAGAAATTTCAGAAAACCTCTTGTGTTAACCTCTGAGGTAACACAAATAACTGATCACATCAAGGTCCAATCTATTCATATTAAATACAAATGAATATGCCTCTAAGATTATTATCCCTAAAATATGAATATTGTATGCTAAAAATCTCATATTTTTCAAAGCACAATTTAGTATCAGGAGAAAGAAACTTGATAAAACCACATGGAGAGATGAAGGCCGATTACCATTCTAAGGACTAAACACCAATTTTCAGAAAAAATATTATACACATTGGAAACTAGAACAAATGTGTTATCATTATAGAGAAACAATTTAAATCTTGCTACATTTACACATATTTATGGAATAATATGTAACGGAATGACTGTCAGTACAGATAGGTCTGTCTATAAATGGATCAATTTTGGAAGGATTTTAATGATGCACTCTGTTGTACTTTTTAATGAGCTACATCAGCTTGTTTACCTCAACAATGTCATGAATTAAAAGAATCTTGAAGGCCCTGGCTGGTTGGCTCAGTGGTAGAGTGTCGACCTGGAGTGTGGAAGTTCTGGGTTCGATTCCCAGCCAGGGCACACAGGAGAAGTGCCCATCTGCTTCTCCACCCCTCCCCCTCTCCTCCTCTCTGTCTCTCTCTTCCCCTCCCGCAGCCAAGGCTCCATTGGAGCAAAGATGGCCTGGGTGCTGGGGATGGCTCTGTGGCCTCTGCCTCAGGCGCTAGAATAGCTCTGGTTGCAGCAGAGCGACGCCCCCTGGTGAGCGTGCCGGGTGGATCCCGGTCGGGCGCATGCAGGAGTCTGTCTGACTGCCTCCCCGTTTCCAGCTTCAGAAAAATACAAAAAAAAAATCTTGAACTTGAATTTTTATTTGGGTCTCTCATGCTTATGTGTAGAATTATGTAATTAATATATCTATGAAGAAAATATGTATTTTACTAACAGTTTTTATGAATATGTTGAAATAAATAAAAACAGTAAATATCATACAAATAAGTCATTGATTTCATATCCATGGTGCTACTCATGACACTTCAAGATATTAAATTATCAAGACCATTGCAGTTTAAATGGTCATGCGAGCTACTGGTCTTGGGTTTTCTTAATGCATACCAGATATTTATACTACTTTGAGGTAAAATCCACAACTGTATACCAATAATCACTTAAAAGTTCAGATCATGTTATAATTAACTATGTAAACTATATAAAAATTGGGAGTATATAAATCCAGAATGCCCAGGTCAGTTTATATAAAAATTCCATTGGTTTGCAGTTTAGTAGTCTGGGTTTCTGATCCAGGACTATGCCTGAACTACTAAATAGCTATAATTAGTAATTTATTACTTTTGTCAGTACATTGATAAAAGTGAGTACATTCAGGCACAACTTTAACAGGCAGTATGAACACAATTTATTAAAATAAAAAATTTAATGAAAACAAATTTTAGAATTTGAAAACTCATGTTATTTTTTTGTGTCTCAGAGGCATGACTTTGGGTGGTTTTCCATGTCCAATAGGGTCATATATCTTTATTGGGTATTTTATTCCTGCAGCAATATGTGAATGTGTGAGAACTTCAACAGTGCCAAGTCCTTTACTATAGATAGATAGCAACTATTGCTATGGGTAGTGGCTGAAAATTCAAGTCTATGTAATGAGTTTAAATAAATTTCTTGTCAGAGAGTGAATAAAAACAAAGCTTACTTCCAGAACCTATGGGCATGGAAATATCCTTGTTTGACCCACATGTATATCATAGTTAGATGGTATCAAATGTCTCAGGCAGTATAAAAACAAATTATTTGAATCCTTATGCCAACACAGAGGAAATGAGTAGGTGATTTTCAACCTTCTCTTAGCTCAGACTTTTCTAAGGTGACCTGAAGACTAAAAATATATTTCAAGTTATCATTCTATCATAAAAAGATAGGAAAGCAGAAAGACTAGTTAAAGCATTCTTAGTTGAGGTTTCTGGAAAGGGGTGATGACAATAGTAGAGACATATTCTCTGCAACCTCAATCTTACTGCCACTAGCAATAACAGAAAATGTGATGGATATCAATCCAAATGGCTTTTAGATCAGACCAGAAGCCTCAAGTTATACCCAACATCTGACCAGCCTTAAATATACAGTTCTGATTTATTTTCATTTTCCTCTGATAGAAGAGCAGAATTATTATTTTTTATTTTTCATCTATTGGGTGTACCTTCATTCCCCAAACCATCAGTTTTTTTGTTTTGTTTTTGTGACAGAGACAGAGAGAGAGGGAAAGATAGAAATAGGAAGGAAGAGAGATGAGAAGCATCAATTCTTCCTTGGGGCACCTTAGTTGTTCATTGATTGCTTTCTCATATGTGCCTTGACCAGGGGAGAAGGGGCTATAGCAGACTGAGTGACCCCTTGCTCAAGCCAGAGACCTTAGGCTCAAGCGAGTGAGCCTTGCTCAAACCAGATAAGCCCACACTCAAGCTGGCGACCTCGAGGTTTCAAACCTGGGTCCCCCGTGTCCCAGTCCGACACTCTATCCATTGCGCCACTGCCAGGTCAGGTTCAAACCATCAGTTTTACTAGTGGCTTCATATAGTATATTTCCTGCAAGTCAACAAATTCATGAACTAGGGCCAATCTATCCCTTAAGAAATTATACAATGAGTCAAACTGATGATCAAGTTTAAATTGCCAAGCATTCTCACTGATCTTACCTGACTATGAATCAATTTGTTGCCAAGCCTGTATGCGTGTGTGTCAGTTACAGTACAAGTTAAAAATGGACTTTTTTCAAAGAGATTTGATTTTCAACAGATCATCCTAGCTGACTTGAAAAGACTCTTCCTGAGAAAATAAATTAATACAAATTTTGGAAATTTGCATGAAGATCTTATTTGAAATAAAGGCAAAGTTTTCAGTTATTAATTGTTTGAAGATTCAGAGAAGTGGTATTGCAATGAAAAGTGTTTTTAACAAATCTAATAATAATATGTAGTAGGCATAATTTAAACAATCACATCTAATACTTTATATACTTGTCAATTTAAAATATACATATTTGATTATTAGGATGGCTTCTTTGTGAAAGGATTAACATCTAGTCAACAACTGTTCTTTAGCTTCATAAATTGAGGCTTTATTAAATTTTAAATTAGATTTAGAATAATAAATTTAAGTTCTATAGAGATCTTCATTTCTAAGGGATTTAGTTTTTATATTTGTATTACCTTTTTATCTACCTTCAAAGTTTCTTTGTAGTTTTATACAGGATTGATCAACTGTTTTGTTGATCACTATAAACATATTTGTTTTTTTCCCTAAAATTTGAATTAAAAACTAAATAGTCAGTTTATCTCACTTTCACTTTCTGCCTTGTATTACTTATTTACTATTCAATATGTGCACATCTTCTGTCTTCAAAATCACGTGATCCTGATGAACACAAATCATGCCATTGAAGAATATGTTAGTTTTCTCCTGATGCTTTAACAAACTATCACAAATTTGTTGGTTTAAAAATACAAATTTATTATTTACAGTTCTGGAGCAAAAAAGTCTAACTGGGATAAAATCAGGTTGTCAAGTAGGGCTGTCTTCCTTCTGGAGATTTTAGGGAAGGATCCATTTTTTGCCTTTTCTAGCTTCTCAAGATTACTCACCTTCTTTCACTCATTGTTCCATTTCAGCTGTTGCATCAGCCAACTTATTCTCCACTGTGACATCACTTTTTCTGAATCTAATTCTTCTGCTGACCCCTAATAAAGGTCCTTATAAACATATCGGGCTCTCTCAGATTACACAGGGTAATCTCCTCATCTCAGAATCCTTAAACCCTGCAAAATCACACCTGCAAAACCCCAGTTGTTCTATAATGTAACGTATCCACAGGTTCCGGAGGTTAGAATGGTACATGCTTGGAGGGGTGAGGAAGCATTACTTCGCCTAACACATAGAGGTATGCACATAAAAGAGGTTCAACAATTTTTTAAATAATTGAATTAAAGGTTTTTCAAGTCCATGGATATATTTGTATTTCTTCCTTTTTAAAGTATGTTTATAATGTGTTTTAAATTTTTAGTATTTCCTAGATTATTTTATTGTTTTTTTATTTTAATTTATATTTATTTGCTTGTTGATTTTTAGAGAGACTGGTATTTATTTGTTTGAAGGAGTAAACAACTAAATTATTCAAATTTTTAATATAACAATTAAATTGTCTATAAACATTTTATAGATTAATAGCATTTTACTTCATTTATACAATTGGCTTTTGGAAAACTGACATGAAATATGGGGATTATATGTTTTTTGTATTTTTTTTCTACAAAATTACTCTGAATTATATCACTTACTATGATGATCATTTCTTTTGTTTAAAATATGTGGATAATTTTTCTTTAACAATATTTTTGCTTTTCAATTACTGTTGAAATATATTATGTTTTAGCAATGCAACATAGTGATTAAACATTTATATTATATATCTTATGAAGTGATCAACCTGATAAACCAGCACCGTACATAGCTGTTAAAACATTATTGACTATATTCCTCATACTGTACCTTCCCCCCATGGCTGTTTTTATACCTGACAATCAGCATATCTTAATCCCTTCTTGTTTTCTTACCCATTTTCCCAAGCCCCTTCCCTCTGGCAACCAAGAAAATGTTCTCTGTATCTATATTTGTTTCAGTTTAATGTGTTTATTAATTTATTTGTTAATCTTTTTTAAATTTCACATATAAGTGAAATTATGCAGCATTTGTTTTTCTCTGACCCATTTCACTTAACATAATATATTCTATATCAAAGCACATTGCACCTGATGGCAACATTTTATTCTTTTTTATGGCTAAGTAATTTCTATTGTAAATATGTACTTATATATGTACCACATCTTCTTTATGCATTTGTCCATTGATGGACACTTACATTACTTCCATATCTTGGCCATTGTAAGCAATGTTGCAATGAATTGATTCTCTGCAAATTAAATACCAAGGAGTAGAATTTCTGGGTCCTTCACTGTCTCTTGTTATATAGCCTTTGTTTTAAAGTCAATGTTGTCTGATGTAAAAATTGCTACCTTAACTTTTTTTCATATCTGTTTACATGAAATAGCTTTTTCATCCTTTCATCAAAAGACTGTATCTTTTGATCTGAAGTGAATGTCTTGTAGGCAGAACATGTATGGGTCTTGTTTTCTTATGTTGTCAGTCTTTCTGTGTCTTTCGATTGGTACATTCAATCCATTTATATTTAAAGTAATGTTGATAGCTATATAGCTATTACCATTTTATGATTCATATATTTGATCATTTTCTCCCTTTTTCTTCTTAAAGAAGTCCCTTTAACATTTCTTATAATACTCATTTGTTGGTGATACACTCCTTTAGATTCTTCTTTTCTATGAAGCTCTTTATCTGTTCTTTGATTCTAAATGATAGTCTTGACGAATAGAGTACTTTTTTATTGTAGGTCCTTGCTTTTCATTACTTTAAATAGTTCTTGCCAGAGCCCTGGCCGGTTGGCTCAGCAGTAGAGCATCGGCCTAGCGTGTGGAGGACCCGGGTTCGATTCCTGGCCAGGGCACACAGGAGAAGTGCCCATTTGCTTCTCCACCCCTCCGCCGTGCTTTCCTCTCTGTCTCTCTCTTCCCCTCCCGCAGCCAAGGCTCCATTGGAGCAAAGATGGCCCGGGCGCTGGGCATGGCTCTGTGGCCTCTGCCTCAGGCGCTAGAGTGGCTCTGGTCGCTACATGGCGACGCCCAGGATGGGCAGAGCATCGCCCCCTGGTGGGCAGAGCGTCGCCCCTGGTGGGTGTGCCGGGTGGATCCCGGTCAGGCGCATGCGGGAGTCTGTCTGACTGTCTCTCCCTGTTTCCAGCTTCAGAAAAATGAAAAAAAAAAAATAAATAAAATAAATAAATAAATAAATAGTTCTTGCCACTCCCCTCTGGTCTGCAAACTTTCTGTTGAGAAATCATCTGACAATCATATGGGAGCTCCTTGTAAGTAACTGACTGCTTTTTCTTGCTGCATTTGATTTTCTTTGTTTTTAATTTTTGACATTTTAATTATGACATGGGTTGGGGTAGGCCTCTTTTGTTTCATCTTGTTTGGAACTCTCTGCACTTCCTAGATGTTTAAGTCTGTTTTCTTTGCCAAGTTACTATTACCAGACAACCCATTAAGAAATGAACAGGATTTGGCAGCTAAGAAAGTAAGAGCTTATTAGTTGAGAAAGTGGTGCCTGGAGTCACAGATGAACTAATTCAAAGACCTGGCTCTCCAATGGCCCCAGGTAATGGATTAGATAAGAAAAAAATCATGGTGACTAAAGGAGTTAGAGTTATGTTTTCTACTGATCGATTGGTGGTAAGGTAGGGGGTAATTGATCCTTGTATTTGATCTTGATTTTAGCCATAACATTGCTTTGTTTTGCTTTTCTGGGTCCAGAGTTAAAACATAACTGATGCCAAGATATTATTTTTATTTTTATTGAAATCTCTGTCTCTGTGGTTAATAGGCTCAAGACCTTATTTCTAAGGTTAGGTCATGACCAGAACCTTATTGTTTTGAAGGTTTAATAATTAAACAAGGGAGAGGAAGTGAGTTGGGGTGCTGGGTGAGTACAGTTTGTGTTAAAGAATAAAAACCAAAACAAAAATGTCAGATTAAATTAAATAAGGTTTCTGAATGGTTACACTAAGGAAATTTCTCATTATTATTTCTTCAAACAGCTGCTCAATTTTTGCTCTCTCTTTTCTCCTTCTAGTATCCTTAAGATGTGATTGTTCATATACTTCATTTATCCCAAAATTTCTTTAAAATATTCTTGTACCGTTGTTTTTCTGTATTCTTTTTTCTTTTGGCTATTCTGATGGATGTTGTCTCCTCCCTGCTCTACTAAATTGCTGATTTGATTCTCTGCTTCATCTATCCTAGTATTGATTCCCTCTGATGTACTCATCATTTCAGTTGTTTTATTCTTCATTTCTGATTGGTTCTTTTTTATGTTCTCTATTTCCATTTTTATATTTTCTATCTCTTTGTTAAAGTTCTCACCAAGTTTATCTACTCTTTCGCTAAGTTCATCAAGCATCTTTATAATCAGTGTGTTGAATTCTGCTTCTGGTAGATTGCTTGTCTCCATTTATTTACCATATTTCCCCATGTATAAGATGTACCATTTTTGAAAAATGCGTGGTCTAAAAACTGGATGCGTCTTATACAGTGATTGTAAATTTCTTTTTTTTTTCATTTTATTTATTTATTTATTTATTTTATAAATATATATATATGCAATCTTCAGAGCAATCAAAGCAAATAACTATTATAAGTATTCTTCACAATTGTGGAAACTAGGAAATGCAATTTCAAACAACTTTTTCAAAGTCACATTAATGTCTAGTAAATATGAAGTCATGATCTGAACCCAGGAAATTTATCTTTCAAGTTCATAGTTATTCATGCTATGTGAATCTTCCTTTAGAAATCATGTATAGGCTAAGTGCTTCACCTCTATGTTATCATTTAGACTTCATGGTAATAAACAGTATAAGATGTTCCTAATTCTTAAAGTGTGAAATCATAATATTGTAAAAGAAAGAGTGGGGGAGAAAAGGCAGCCTTTTTTCTGATATACTACAGAGATGTGCCAAGTAGCTTAATACCATAGGCTCTCAGGCATTTATTCAAGTTTGTAGTCATTTCAAACTAGTCATGAACAAAGTTCTGAACCAAGTGCTCTGAGTGGTGAATTAGAGACTGCTGTTGCCTCAAAGGAGCCCCCATTCTGGCAGGTCTGTTATTACTTGTGGATAATCTCTATAACATTGTACAGAATGATTTTGTTAATAGTGTTTTTCAACCCTCCTTTCTCCACAACTGCAGTCTCATCCTTACCAGTTTCAATGACAGATCCTGATCTGAGGCATAAGGGTTCAAAGAACTTTATTTCAAACTTGTAGGACGCATCACTAAGTTGTCTTTGCTACTTAAATAGACTTTACCCCACCCTTATTTAGGAAATTTAATATCTACCTTATTTGTTAAAAACGTTTATTGTATTCATTTTAGAAAGGAAGGAATGGAGAGAGGGAGAGAGAGGGCAACATTGATCTGTTGTTCCTGTATGTGCTCTGACTGAGGATAGAACCGACAACCTCTGTGCTTTGGGACAGTGCTTTAACCAATTGAGCTATCCAGCCAGGGCAATAGCTACCTAATTTTTTATCTTTATACCTGAGTCCTTTTATTGGTCTTCTTGGCATGTACATTTATATAGATCAGAAGCTAGTTTAGGTTTTCACAGAATCCTAACCCAGGGATTCTGTCTTATGTCGTGACAGCCTGGTGACCGGGATCTGACAATTTGTTGGCAGAGTTTGATGAAGCAGATGTCCTGCTTACTGTCCTTCCTTTTTAAGTGGCATCCAGTCCTCTGTTTCTTACTGATATGCTCTGACTAGCTCAGTTGAATTCAGTTAACAAAAATGTATTGAGCAAAAAGACTTAATATTCAGTCTCTGAAGTCAAGTCTTGGTTCCAGTTCTGTGGCTCTGAGGCAATTACTTATATTTTCTGGTTTTAGTTTGCCATCTCAAATTAGTAATGATAGCAACAATAATAACAGCAATATTTGAGCTTTTCTATGTGCCAGAAACATAAGGAAAAATGATAAAATCAACACCATAAGTGACAAAATCATTAATTGTGTCGAAGTACATGGGATTCTACAGAAATAAAAGGATTACAAATACATGCATATAACCTTTTTGTTTTTCCATCTGGTATTTTGTGTCAGAGATGTCACATCTGGCATATGGGATGTGGTAAGATGGAAATCAGGCAAAAGTATGGAGAGGAATTGAGGGAATGCAAAAATTCAAAAGGCATAGATGTGTGGACAAATCCTGAATATGTGTAGTTTGATCAAGGGACTTGTCAAAAAAAGAGCTGGGAACAGAAGCCAAGTTGAGTTACCTAAGAAAGCAGGTGAGATAACTGGAGACAGCACCTGGAGAAACAATCACTACAGCCATTTAATTATGAAGATTGACATCTCTTGCCTCGAGCTACTTTTAATGAGCCTGGAGTCTGGGGTGGCTGCGACTCCTTTGGCTGCTTTACTGTCAGATGCTGCCCAGCACCTAACAGGAGGAGCAGCATCTCTGAAATCCTGGGTTCCTTGTCGTGTCAGAAAGTCATACAATCACACCAAATTCTCTCATTTTCTTTTCACACGAGAATACCAATTTCTACTTTATTGGGATACATTTCATTCCAAAAGTTTAAAATGTTTCAGTAATTCTAATGCGTAACATGGATTAAAGGGGAAAATTATCTGTGCACTGCCTCCTTGTTGAGATAATAATAACAATGCTCTCACCAAATCAAGTTTAATCTCCGTATTATCAGAAAAGAGAAGAAAGTTCAATTTTGTTTCTTATTGATAAATTTAAGAAATAAATTGCTGAAATGTAAATTGAGGTCATAATTTTACATATATCATATAAGGGTTTTAGTTGTACTTTATAGAAACAGAGTCAGAATCTTAGTTAACCCAAGGAGGTAAAAGGTTCTAATGCTCTTCAAATGGAAAGGGTACCAGTTTTAGATTGAGGAAACAGGGCTGTCTTTTTTTTTTCTAAGAAAGAAGATATAGGGGTATAAAAGTATAAGCATATGTGTGTTTAGGGATATGAGGCCAGTGCGGATATAGGGAGAGATCTAGAGTCCTTCTGAAGGGTAATCAGTAATAAAGACCAAATGAACCAACTTTTATGTTCTGCTTTCACTATTCTCGAAGGCTACTGTGGATTATATAATTCAGTAAACTGCCTTCAAGGCCATAGCTTCATCAAAATATCAAGAAAAAATTTTTATGCTGTGGCTGGATTGCTGTACATATTAGAAGTAATTTGCTGCATTCATGAATCTATAATCACACCTGCAAATGAGGAAGGAATCTATAGAAATAGGAAGCATTTCCAAATCCCATGAATATGCATGAAGTGTTTGTTGCCAGAAAT
Organism: Saccopteryx leptura; assembly: GCF_036850995.1. Classification (NCBI taxonomy): domain Eukaryota; kingdom Metazoa; phylum Chordata; class Mammalia; order Chiroptera; family Emballonuridae; genus Saccopteryx; species Saccopteryx leptura. Next base: position 146,646,034 of record NC_089505.1, read on the forward strand.
ATCATAATAAAAATAGTTTGTAAGTATCCTGGATACAGCGATAGTGTTTTTTTCCCCCAGATGTCAGAACTTAGCCATTGACTAAAACAGATAATAAACATGACATTCAATATTTAGAAGCCACTGTTCATGGTGCTAATTCCAGAGAAGCCAGTGTTATGCGTATTGGAGGAATATAACTGATTCTGGGAAGTGGTTTCAAAGGTGCCAGGAAAGTTCAGTGTCTGTTTCCCCCACAAAAGATCGTTTATATGTTGGCTACTGACTGGACTTTTAGGTTGTTAAGACTTTATTCATAAATATAATTTAAAAGGATGAGAGAAACCATACCACAAATTTTAAAGAAGCAAACACATCATCAGTCTTTCATCTGTAAAGAAATTAAATCACAGATTCTCTTTCAAATTTTTTTTTACTATTTCAGAGATAGAGAAAGAGAGAGAGAGAGGAGAGGAGAGGAGAGGAGAGGAGAGGAGAGGAGAGGAGAGGAGAGAAGAGAAGAGAAGAGAAGAGAAGAGAAGAGAAGAGAAGAGAAGAGAAGAGAAGAGAAGAGAAGAGAAGAGAAGAGAAGAGAAAGAACAATAACTCATTGTTTCATTTAGTTGTTAACTCATTGATTGCTTCTCTTATGTGCCCTGATGTGGGGGTGTGGTGGAATACACGACCTCTAACAAGCCTCATTGAGGCATTATTCACTAAACCATTTGACCAGGCCCCACAGATTCTCTCTTACAGTGGTATTTTCAACACAGAGTATTAGAGTAAACATGAGGTCTTTGCAATGTTGAGGACATAAATTCAAGGTATGTTGGTAATTTTGTGTTTCTCTCTAACTAAATGTATTTTTAGGTACCTGGAGACGAAAAGCATTTTCTGATTCTCTAATGCTCCATTTGTAAGACTGATTTTGCATCTTTGTTATTTCATGAATAATAACAACTGAGATTTATAGGTGCGTAAAAATGAGGTGTATAGAGAAACAAACAGAAACATACCTAAGGCCTCAGAGACATTAAGAATTATTTTCCTTGCAATCACATTGGTTTTTACTTTTGTATATTTAGAGCTTAAATTACCAGCTTCTTTGTGAATCGTACACACTGATGTCATCAACACACAGGGTTATAAATCTCTGGGGGAAAAACAATGGCATAGTCTTAGATACATGCAGTGTTTTTGTTTCTTTTTTTTTGAAATAGTAACTTAATAAATATATTTCAAACAGGGGAATCCTTTGAAAATGGCTGTTTCATTAAAATCCATATCTTGTAAGATTCTAATAGATCATATTGCTATCTGGAGAAGACAGGCTAATTAAAACGAGAACTAGTTCTTCCCTTTAGTAAGTTAGGTGTTTTCTTGACATACAGATTTGCAACGTGCAAATCTTCATGTTATTTTACCTTATTCAATTAAGACAGAAATTGAGTGATAAAGAAATGTGATCCTGATGTTGAGATATTAATTCAGCCTTAGAATCATGATGTCATAGAATAAGAGAATGAGAAGCAATTTTAATTAGATAGATATTTTAAAACACTGTTCTAGACCAGATGCTGCATTGGGTCCAGCTAACAGTTTAAAAATGAAAATGGAGAATCTATGCCCTTTTAGATACCAGAATTTAAAATAGAAAACAAGTAATAACAATTCAGTACACAATATAATGTGATGCCTAATATTTAAGAAAGTGCAAGGTATGTGACGACATATACTGGGACATTTAAACCAGTCTTGCGAGTAGAGAGTGATAAAAAACAATTTCCCAGAGGAAATTGCCTTAAAATGAGACCTGTGGAATAAACAGAAAACATCAACAAAAGTAGAGATAAGATAGGATATTCAAAGTAAAAAAAATTACAGACAAGACGGACTATGTGCGCTATCATATTTAAGGATACTCAAATAAATTATTTGGTGAGGAGTATAGAATCAGAGTAGTGACAGAAGGAGATACTGTATAATGCAGATGTTTTTAGGATTTGGATCTCAACTTTAGAACAACAGACAGGATTGTAGAAATTTAATCCAAAGCTGACTCAACTACTCTGAAGCCAAAGGTATGATTTCTGTCTACAATTTAGTTTATCAGTGAATACTTTGTATTAAATATAATTTTTCTTTCTTTAATTGTTTTTCTGTCTCCATCCCTTTCTTACTCATTGTCACTTTATGTTGTCTGGCCTTTGTCATTGATTTCCCTCCCTCACAGAGTTGTTGACAGTATTTTAATGAATGAGTTATAATATTAGGTATATATGATTAATCTGTGATCTAAATCATAATACACGATACTGAAACGACAAGTGCAAATCTCCCTATGTCTATAACTAAACTAATCAAATTCAGTAATGAATAAAAAGTGATTAAGGTATTAAATCTTTCTAACCTGATTTAACAGGCAAAAATTTTACATGACATAAATAATAGCACAAAATAAAATGTACCATAACAGAAACTATTATAACTAATTGGGTAGCGATACAATTATCCATAAATCAAATCTTAATTATAAGTACATAGAGAATAAGTATCCTGATGATATATATTTTGGTAAAATAAAAATGGAAATTGTTTAATAGTATTTAATAAAAAAATTGATCGAGCTGTTAAATTGGCTCAATGAGTTCACTACTAAAATGCTTGAAAAAAGTGCATCACCATATAAAATTTCAATTAAAATGTTTGCATTTTCTGCTTCTGTACAATATAGAATCAGATTTATCTTCCTGTCTAAAACAAAAATAAATAAAATATATGAAACTATGTTTTTAAGTAATTGACTGTTAGATAATGAATGACAGTGATCACTGCAAAATGGAGAAGAGAAAAATAGATCAATGGAACAGAAAGAAGAGCCTAGAAATAGTCACACATAAATAAGTTAATTGTATCCTGACAGAGAAGCCAATATTATATATGAAGAAAGAATAGAGTTTATTACAAATGATACTCAAACAACTAGATATCCACATGCCACCTCTTCAAAAAAGTATTTAGAAACATATTTTACATTTTGTGCAAAAATTAATTTGTAAATGGTCACAAACCTAAATGTCAAAAACAAAGATAAAAAACTTCTAAAAAGTGACATAGGAGACAATCTAGATGGCCTTGGATTTGGCAGTGACTTTTTAGATATAAGATTGATCAATACACAAGACAAAAAGAAGGCAATAGAAACTGCCTGTGAAAGAGTCCAGATATTAGATTTAAGAAATATTTAAAAAACATTATAAATTATTCAAAGAACTAAAGGAAACCATGTTTAAAGAAGGAAAAGAAATAATAATATCATTGACTCATCAAATAAAGAGAGAAAAAATTTAAAACATCCAAATGATCTTTTAAATTATTCATGTACAGGAACAATAAGTGAATATTTCCCTAGATGGGCTCAGCTATAGATTTGAAATGGTCAGTAATAAGGTAGTGAACTTGAAGATAGAGAATGTACAACCTAAAGACCAGAGAAAGCAAAGGAATAAAAAAAAATGAATAGAGCACAATAAAATGTGGTACACAATTAAGTGTTTCAGAGTATATATAAAGGAGTACCAAAAGAAGATAGAAAGGAAAGGAAAAAATGGCAAAAAACTTTCTAAAGTTGATAAAATATATTGATCTATGTTTCTAGTATTTCAATAAACTCTAAATAAGATAAATCAAATGAGATCAAAATCCAAAATCCAGACATACCAGAATAAAAATGTTGAAATTTGTTATTATAAGCTATATATATATTTTTGAATTCCTTAGGGATTTATATTTTATATATAAATTGTAAAAGTTTATAGAATATAAGATCTATATACAAGATCAATCTACAAAATTCACTGTATATAAAAAATAAACAATCCAAAAATAAAATTTAAAAAATTGCATTTATAATAGCCTCAAAAGTAGGATAATGCTTAGGAATAAATTTAACTAAAGAAAGGCAAAACTGGCCCTGGCCGGTTGGCTCAACGGTAGAGCATCGGCTTGGCGTGTGGGGGACCCAGGTTCAATTCCCGGCCAGGGCACATAGGAGAAGCGCCCATTTGCTTCTCCACCCCACCCCTCCTTCCTCTCTGTCTCTCTCTTCCCCTTCCGCAGCCAAGGCTCCATTGGAGCAAAGATGGCCTGGGCACTGGGGATGGCTCCTTGGCCTCTGCCCCAGACGCTAGAGTGGCTCTGGTTGCGGCAGAGCGACGCCCCGGAGGGGCAGAGCATCGCCCCCTGGTGGGCAGAGTGTCGCCCCTGGTGGGCTTGCCGGGTGGATCCCGGTCAGGCGCATGCGGGAGTCTGTCTGACTGTCTCTCCCTGTTTCCAGCTTCATAAAAAAAAAAAAAAAAAAAAAAAGGCAAAACTTACACTTTCAGAGCTACAAAATATTGTTAAAATAAATTGTAAAATTTATGTGCAAAGAATTTTAGTTAAGCAAACCTGTTTTATAAAATAGCACATTGTGAGAATTAAAATGCATGATTTCAATACTTCTTTTAATTGAATTAACATATTAAGTGTTGGTGAGGATGTGGAGGAATTAGAACTTGAAAGCACTGCTTGTGGAAATGATAATGATGCAACTACTTTAGAAAAAAATTGAGCAGATTCTTATGAATTAAGTATATTTCTACTAAATGATACAGCCACTACCCAACAGAAATTAAGCGTAGGCTTATACCAAGGCTTTTACATTACTATTCGCAACAACTTTATTTGTAATAGCCAAATTGGTAGCAACTCAAATGCTCAAGTACATGGAAATGGACAAATCAACCATAGTAGATTCACACATTAGACTATCATTCATCTGTAAAAAGGAATAAATTATTGATATACATAACAGCATGCATATATCTCAGAATCTTTTTGTGTAAATTTCACAACCCTGGGAGTGCAGGTATATGATACCTTTTATATAAAATTTAAGAACATCCAAACTATTTAGAATGACGTAAACAACCAGTAGTTGCCATGCAATGGTTGGAGAGTGAGAGCAGAGATGTACTTGAGGTTAAATTACAAAGAAGTATGATGATTTTGAGGATGATGAATATACTCAAATGTTTATTGCTGAGATTATTTTATGGATAATCATAAAATACATGTCAAATTTGTCAAATTTTGCTCATTTATTATGTGCACTTTATTTTAAACCAACTATTTCTCATACAATTGTTTAAAGAACATCTGTTTTTAAAACTTTCTCATAAGTAAAAATCAAAGAGTTCCAATATGACCATTGTCAAATTGACAGATTGACATGATCAGAATGATACTTAAAAATTTTTTTTCATTTTTAATGTAAAACTAGTTATAAAGAAGTTGCTTAAAAGGCTCTTACACTAAAATTCAGATAAGAGATCATGGTAAATTGAATTAGTGATGTTTTAGGGTTTTAGAGAGATGTGATTTCATCTGAGAAACTGCTTATGTGGTGCTATGCATGCAAGTTATTACTGTTTTCATAGAAAATTTATTTCACTTTAGTCAAAAATATGGAATTTAGTTATGTATTTGAAGAATCAATGTAATGCTATGTGAGAATATAGTAGAATATTTACATCACTAGAAAGATTGAAACAGATGAAGTTGGATGATCATAAATTCTCATAGTCTGGATTATGAACGAGATAATAAGAATATGAAGCATGTGGGGTTTGTTTATTATAAGATTTCCCCAACAGTTACTCCACAAACTCCAGTGGCACCAGAGAATGGAGTCAGAGCAGGTTATCTATTCTCTAGGTGCTTTTAAATCATCTAATATACATCTTACCAAGTATAACCATCTACTCCATATTACCTCCAGTAAGTGGTTATTCTATTTTAGCTTGAAAGCATAGAGTGGAAGGGGCAACTCTCTAAGAATAGCAGGTTTTTCAACCAGCTATTAAAATCATTAAAAATTTTAATTTTATATTAAATGCCAAATATATCCCTTCAATTATTTGATTAGGATATTTTTGCAGGTTTATTATATTGAAGTATTACATAAAACAGTATGATTAAATAGGGTAAGGAATAAGACAGAAATTGTACCTATTTTTCACTAACTCATAGCCTACTGAATTTCATACTGATTATTTTTCATCCATCAGAGCACAAAATTTAAGATATATTTATTCTACATATCAACTCTTCAAATATTTTAAAACAATGCTCAAATCCATCCTAGGATAAATTTCCTAGTAATTCTTGAAATACCATGTTTTGAATTCAATTTGTCGTTCATTGTATGAAAATTCTTTAGTTTATCAATGTGACTCCTCCTAACATGTGTCACAAAGCTCTGATTACCAATTGAAATGGAAATTGCAAATATTAATGTAATCTACCATGGTTGCAGATCATGTGGTGAGCAAAATCATTGTTGTGTCACATGTAGCCCTTACGTAAATAAGTATGGAGTGATGAAAAAACAGCTGCTTTATTATTTAATGTTATTTCTACAGTCAACAGAATCCACTCAAATTTAAGCTGAAAAAAACATTCTTTAGGGATATAGATAAGTCAGTGAATCATAGGAGGGTTGAAGAAACAAACTCCTGAGCTTCCAGGGATGACTTTCAGTCCCATTGCAGCACTAGGCCCTTCACAGGGGACTGCTGCCAATTCCAAGTCCGGAAGACCTAACTGTGGCTACCACAGAATTGTCACAGCTACTAGTGACAGAATACACCACTTCTGCTAATTCAGACACTATTAAATGAAGAGCATTTAATGCCATAATCAGCATGGAAAAAAAGAAATAGATGACCCTTGGTTGGGTGATGACATTTAGATATAGTACCAAAGGCACAATCAATGACATAAAGAATTATTAAGTCAGACTTCACTAAATTTAAAAATTTTGTTATGTGAAATACACCATCAAAAGAATGACATACACTAAAAAGACAAATGGTGGACTAGAAGATACTGTTTGCAAAAGACTTATCTGATACAAGATTTTATCTAAAAATATACAATGATCTCTTAAAATTCAAGAAAACAAATACAACCTAATTAATAAATGAGCCTTGGCTATCACTGTTCAGCCCTTGTGTTTTCATTAGATCCCACCCCACCCAACTTGGGGTCCCACCCAACCTGTTTCCAGTGGCCTTTCATGTCTTGGTTCATGCTTTGAACTTGACTAAAATCTCTCAAACAAGCAGCATCAACATGTTTCATTTCCATTGCTAAAAGGTTCAGCACTAGCATCAGCCTGCCTTGTTTTGCAACATGGCCTTTCTTGGGCACCTCCAAGCAGAGCATAAGTAGCAGCCATCTTCAGATTGCTTTTAAACTCATGTAGTGACCTCAGAGAGGGTACATGTGGCAGATGACCTTGGTCTACACTTCCCTGGAAGCCTCAAAGCCAGCTCAATCTGTGGATAGCTTCAGACCACATTGAAGCACCACTCCAACCCCTCCACGAGCAACACACTCAAGGGGCAGACTACACAGGCATCAGAGCCTCGCTGAAGTAAATCCAGTTCCATGGGCTAGGCTTCTGCACAACTGATCCTCCACAGTAGTTGATGCCAGTACTTATAGCCAATCAGCTTAAGGGTAAATCCCTCCCATGGACCAGCCAACAACAGTCCATGCTCAACTACAACAGAAGAGTATACACAGCCAACGTGGATAGGGGGCACAACTGGAGTGCCGTCTCAGGTAAATGAGGAGACTGTGCCACTGGACCTTAGAAAATACTTATCACACAATGTCATTCTTTCAAGCCTGGGAGACATCGCAGGTTTATCTAATATATAAGAAATAAACACAGGGATGCAGTCAAAATGAGGAGACATAGAAATGTGTCCCCAATGAAAGAAAGGAACAAAATTTCAGTAAAAGCACTAAACAAACAAAAAAAAAATACAAGCACTTGACTAGATGTAGAGTTCTAGTTATGACTGTTCAAAGAACATAGGAGAAGAGCATATGAACTTAATGAGAACTTCAATAAGGAAATAGGAAACATAAAACTAGAGATAAAAACATAAAAAAGAACCAGTCAGAAATAAAGAATACATTAACTGAAATGAAGAATATATACATTACAGTGAATCAACAGTGGAGTAGATAACCAACAATTACAAAAATAAAAAAGCAGAAAACACCCAATCAGAGCAACAAAAAGAAAAAAGGAATAAAAAAAAATGAAGGTAGTTTAAGGAGCCTCTAAACAGCTTCAAATGTATCAACATTCACATCATGTAGTTACCAGGAGTAGAGAAGAGAAAGCAAGGAGTAGAAAACATATGTTAAAAAAATAATAAAAATAATAATGATTGAAAACTTCCCTAACCTGGTAAAGGAAATAGATATACAAGTCTGAGAAGTGCAGAGTCCCAAAGAAGATGAACCCCAAAGTCTATACTAACCCACATACACATTAAAATGCCAATGGTTAGATACAAAGAAAAGTATAAAAGTCTCAGGAGAAAAATAGTTACCTATAAGTGAGCTCCCACGAGACTGTCAGCTGATTTCTTAACAGAAACTTTTCAGGACAGATGGGATTGTCAAGAAATATTCAAAGTAATGAAATACAATGACCTACAGCCAGAATTACTCTACCCAGGAAAACTATAATTTAGAATTGTAGGTGCTAAATTTCCCAGAAGAGAAAAAGTTAAACGAGTTCATCACCACCTAATTAGTATGATGTGGAATGCTAACAGGTCTTCTTTAAGAAAAAAAAAATTTTAAATGATAAAAATATGAATAATAAAACAGCAATAATTATATACTTGTTAATAATTGAATTAAAAATAAATGAACAAGCAAACAAAAACAGACTCATAAAAACAGAACTTTTTATTAATGTTTATTGTATTGATTTTATAGAGAGAGGAAGGAAAAGAGGGAGAGAGACAGAAACATTGATCTGCACCTGTATGAGCTCCAACTGGGGATTAAACCAGCAAGCTCTACACTTTGGGATAATGCTCTAACTGAGCTGTCCAACCAGGGCATAACACAGAACATTCTGATAATTGTCAGGTAGAAGGGGGGTTGGAAGATGGGTAAAAAAAGGAAGGGATTAAGCAGTACAAATTGGTAGTTACAGAATAGTCATGGGGATATAAAGTACAAAATAGGGATTATAGTCAATAATATTGTTATGATAATTATTTATAGTGTCAGATGGGTATTTGAATTATTAGGATGATCACTTTGTAAGTTATATAATGTCCTATATTGTGTGCCTGAACCTAATATAATATTGTATGTCAATTATAACTAAAAAATACAAAGTATTAAAAGTAAAAATATAAATGCAATACTAATTAAAAGGATATATTCACCTTTATGTTTATTGCAACATCATTTATAATAAGCAAGATATGGAAGAAACTTAATTTTTCCATCAATAGATTAATGGATAAAAATGTGATGCATATGTACAATGTTATATCACTCAGCAATAAACCATAAATCATAAAGAATAAAACCTTTCTATTTGAGACAATATGGTGAACTTAGTGTTAGGGTTAAATTAGCCCCTGTAAAACTCATATTCCCTTCACCCAAATATTTTGTAAAGACCAAGTTAATCTGCTTGCTATTCTCTCTTCTAAAAGCTGCCTGCCCTTTACTTGGAAATGTAACAAACCTTGCATTGGGGAGAAACCTGAACATTAGGAGAGTTTGAGTAACAATAGTTGTTTATAAAAGCAGGCTCACAGACTCAGGCCACCACTATTCCTGGGAGATTTTTGAACTCTTGGTTGTTTTCATTATTTACCAAGGACATTAAGTCTGTGCTACATCAAAAAACTTGTGTCTTTGTGGCAGAATGACCCTCATTAAGTCAGTAACCAAGGCCACAAGAACTCAAATATGTTAAGCTTGCCCATGTGCACAAACCTCATGCCAGCAAATTCTCTGTATCTAATGCCCCCTCTCACAACTTGGGGCTGACACTTGCTGGTCTCAACCCACTTGTATGCTTGCATCCAGGCATTTTTATAATAAAATTTTCTTTTGGAATACTCTAGCCTCATATTTTCAGTTCATCCCTTGGTTTCTGCTTTTCACTTAGAGAGCATTATGCCAAATGAAATAAGTCAGAAAGAGAAAGACACATACTGCATGATTTCACTTATATATGAAATCTAAAATAATAATACAAATAAATAAAATAATTAAAACAATAAAAGCCTTTATATAGAGAGAACAAGTTGATGACTAGCAAATGGGAGGGAGGGAGGGATTGGTTGAAAAAATAAAAATGCTAAAGTGGTGATCCATATCTCATCCTCCCCTTTTTTTTCATATTTGGCCCATGGATAGACTAAGTATGACTTGGGGAATAACCAAATTAAATCAGATAGTGATGCCAGTCACAGCTCCAGTTCCAGTTGTGGTATCTTCATAAGAGCAAATAAACATGAACCCTAGTGACCACTACCCAATTTCTGACCTAGAAACAATGATTTTTATTCTGATACTTAGAAAAACAGGTAATCTGAAATAATGGTTGGAAAGAAAGTCTTGCTTTAAACTAGGTCAAAGTCCATGCTCTCTGTCATAAGGTAAGCTGTTGAGCTGTTGAGATCAATTCTATCTCACAGAATATTATGGTCATTAATTACATTGATAGCATTATGCTAATAAGACTTGATGAACAGAGAGTAGCAAGAAACTTAAGAGCCCATAGGTGAGGTTCCTAGTCTAGTTATCTTGTCTAGTAATTTGGGGGTAATACAACAATCTTCTTTAAAATATAATTTACATTGTTGCACCTTGCACACCCAACACAAAGTAACATAGAGCTGATATGTTTCATAGTTTCATATTTTAAATATAACATATAACATGTTTAAGAATACTGCTCTGGTTCCTTTGCTAATTTACCTACAAAGCTCACCACTGAATTGATCTCTAAGCTACAAAAGACTGTGCTTCAGTCTAAACTGTGGTTCAAATTGCCAGTCACTTGGGCTTCATGATTTAGCAGACCCAATGGTATTGTGGTAGATGGAACAACTCTATGGAATTTCTGGAAAGCTGTCATAAAAGGATAAGAGCATAGATGTGTTAAGCCATGCATTTATCTACCAATAACTATTTTCCACTTGAAATATAGCTCTGCTTTATTACTGGGAGTTTGTAGAATGAACACCTGTTCATGGGATACCCCAACTATGCAATTTATATTGCACATCATGAATTGTGTGATCTGATCCACCGAACCATAAAATTGGATGTGCACAGTACATTCTATTGTAAAATAAAATTAGACTGAGCCACATAGGTCTAGGAAGGCACAAATAAACTGTATAAACATATGGCTTAGACTCCCATGGTACTTGTGCCTATTGCTTCACTGACTGTCCCTCAAGTATAGATATGACCTCATGTGGAGTTTCCCATGACCAATTAATGGAGTAAAAAAAAGTGAGTCTGGTTTCCTGTTAGATTTCCAAGTTATACTGGTATTTGACAAATGTAGACTGACATTGTTTACAGTTTCACTAAGTTATAGCCTTCAAGACAGTACTGAAGAGAAATCTTTCTGATATTTCAGTTCCTATAAAAGTAAAGATGGCCTAAAATATGCATCTATAGTGATTAGTGGTAAGTGGTAATGAATTGGCTTAAAGAACCCAAAAAACAAGATAAGACTATACTCTGTGGAGATTTAGAAAATAAAGAAATTAAAAATGAAATCTTGTGTAAAATAAATAAAAAAATTAGCCCTGGCCGGTTGGCTCCATGGTAGAGCATCAGCCTGGCATGCAAGTTCGATTCCCAGCCAGGGCAGACAGGAGAAGCACCCATCTGCTTCTCCACCTCTCCCCCTCTCCTTCCTCTCTGTCTCTCACTTCCCCTCCCACAGCCAAGGCTCCATTGGAGCAAAGTTGGCCTTGGCGCTGAGGATGGCTCTGTGGCCTCTGCCTCAGGTGCTAGAATGGCCCTGGTTGCAACAGAGTGACGCCCCAGATGGGCAGAGCATCGCCCCCTGGTGGGTATGCTGGGTGGATCCCAGTCAGGCGCATGTGGGAGTCTGTCTGACTGCCTCCCCGTTTCCAACTTCAGAAAAATACAGACACACACACAAAATTATGAGGTAACAAAACTTAAATCAAAATAGACTTCAAAACAAAAGCTATAACAACAGATAAAATAGGACATTACATAATGCTAAAAGGCTCAATCAAACAAGATATCACTCTTGTAACATTTATGCACTCAACATAAGAGCAATAAATAGACAAGAGAAATCTTTATGGACTTAAAGGGAGAGATTGAGAATAATACAGTCATAATAGAAGATTTGTATACCACATATTTACAACAATGGATTGATTTTGCTGACAGAAAATTAACAAGAAAATGGTGACTTTAATAACACACTAAATCAGATGAATTTAATAGATATCTTCAGAGCATTTTACCCCAAAGCAGCAGAATACATATTCTTTTCAAAGTACATGGAACACTTTCTAGGATGCAACTCATGTTAGGATACAATAATGTCTCTGTAAATGTAAGAACATTGAAGTCATATCAAGCATTTTTTTTACCTAATAGTATGAAATGAGAAATCACATACACACACACACATATATACACACACACAAAATAATTGCAAACACACAATGATGTGGAGACTAAATAACATGTTACTAAACAATAAACGCTTAACAATAAAATTAATAAAGAAATCAAAAGATATCTTTAAACAAAAGTAAATGAAATACAACCCAAAATCTATGGGATACAGTGAAGGCTCTCCTAAGAGAGAAATTCATTGCATTATAGGCCTACCTCAAAAAACAATAAATATTTTAAATAAACAATATAACTTTACACTTAAAAGAACTTGAAAATAACAACAAACAAAGCAAAAACTTAAAAAAATAATAAAATTTAGAGCAGAAATAATGAAATAGAATCTAAATAAACCAATACAAAAGATCAATAAAACCAAGAGCTGTTTTTTTAAAAAAAGATAAACAGGATTTATAAACCTTTTAATAGAGTCATCAGTGAAAAAAGAGAGGACCCAAACAAATGAAACCAGAAATAAAAAGGAGAAATAATAACTGACACCAAAGAAATACTAAGAATTAAAAAAAAATTATGAACTACTATATACCAATTAGTTGGGTCATCTGAAAACATAGTTAAATTACTTGAAACATATAATCTTCCAAAACTGAATCAGGAAGAATCAGAGAATCTAAATAGACAAATTACAGCCAGTGAAATTGAAATAGTAAACAAGAAAACTCCCAACAAACAAAAGTCTTGGACCAGTGAAGATGTTTTCACTGGTGATGTTTACCAATCCTTCAAAGAAGAACTAACACCTATCCTTCTCAAACTCTTCAAAGAAATTTAAAAAGAGAGAAGACTTCCAAATTTATTTTACAAATCCAGTATTATCTTAATTCCAAAACCAAATAAGGACACTACAAAGGAAGAAAATTAAGAGCCAAAATCCCTGACGAAAATGCTAGAATTCTCAATAAAATAATAGCAAACAGAGTCTGACCTGTGGTGGTGCAGTGGATAGAGCACTGACCTGAGGTCTCTAGTTGGAAACTCCAGGCTTGTCCAGTCAAGGCACATATGGGAAGCAATTTTGAGTTGATGTTTCCCACTCCTTTCCCCATGCCTTTCTCTCTCTCTCTCTCCTTTCTCTAAAAGAAAAAAAAATCAATAAATAGAACCTTAAAAAAATTAGCAAACTGGATCCAGCAGTACACTAAAAAGGTTATACACCATGACTAAATGTGATTTGTTCTGGAGATGCAAGGTTGGTAGAACATTCACAAATCAATAAACAGAAAATGCCACATAAAAAAATGGAAAATAAAAATTAGAATGTTATGTCATAAATGAATAAAGCATTTGATAAAATCCAGGATTCATTCATGATAAAAGCTCTCAACAAAATGAGTATAGAAGTAACATATTTCAACATCATAATACCCACAGCCAACATTATACTCAATGAGCAAAACCTATAGTCATATTCCTTAAGATTAGAAACAAGAGAGTAATATGAGTTTTCACCACTCTAATTCAGTGTAATACTGCAAGTCATTGCCAGAACAATAAGACAAGAAGAAGAAATAAAAGGCTAATCCAAACTGAAAAGAAAGAAGTAAAACTGTTATTATTTGTAGGTGACATTATACTGTATATAGAGAACCATAATGATCCTACCAGAAAATTATTAAAAGTGATAAATGAATTCAGTAAAGTAGCAAGGATTCAAAATAAATATTCAAAAATCAGTTGCATTTTTACACACCAATAATAAACTATCAGAAAGTGAAACTAAGAAAACAATCTAATTGACCATTACACCCCAAAATAAGATATTTTGGAATAAAATTAGCCAAGGCTATAATATAATAGACCTATGCTCAGAAAATTATAAGATGATGGAGAAAGAAGTAGAAGAACATTCAAACACATGGAAGCATTTACTATGTTCATGGATCAGAAGAATTGGCTTTATTAAAATGTCTCTCCCTCCCAAAGCAATCTATAGATTCGATGCAATTTCTATCAAGATACCAATGGTGAATTTCAAAGAACTAGAATACATACTCCAAAATTTGTATAATACCACAAAATACCACCCAAAACCTCAATAATCTTGAGAGAGAAGAACAAAATTGAAAGATTCATACTACCTGATATTATCAAACTATGTTACAGTAACAAACAGCATGGTACTGGCATAAAAACAGACATATAGATCAATGGAACAGAAAAGAGAGCCCAGAAAAAACCCCACACATTTATGATCAATTAATATTTGTCAAAAGAGGCAAAAACATGCAATAGGGTAAAGATTGTCTAGTCAAAAAACAGTGTTGGAAAATTTAGACAAATATGTGCAAAAACATGGAATAGACTATTTTTTAATACCATGGACAAGAATAAACAAAGTGGATTAAATACTTAAATGTTAAACTCAAAACCATATCATTCTTATAAGAAAACAAGTAATAAAATGTTAAACATTTCTTATAGTAATATATGTTTGATGTATTTCCTCAAGCAAGGTAAACAAAAGAAAAATAATTGGTACTTCATCAAATTAAAAAGGTTTTGCAAAGCAAAATAAACTATATACAGAATGAAAAATCAACTCAGTTTATGAGAAAACATATTTGCCAGTGATATATCTGATGAATTAATACTCAAAATTTATATAAAAAACTTATACAACACCGAAGAAACAAACAATGCAATTAAAAAATGTGCAAAGACTTGAGTAGATACTTCTCCAAAAAGGATGGCCTATATAGACATATAATAAGATGTTCAGCATCATTAATCATCAGAGAAATGCAAATTAAAACTACAGTGAGATATTACTTCACACCTGTCAGAATGGTTATCATCAAGTTATCAACAAAAACAAGTGTTGGCAAGGATGTGGAGAAAGGGGAACCTTCATGCGCTGATGGTGGGAATACAAATTGGTACAGCCACTATAGAAACCATAGGGAGTTTCCTCAAAAAGTTAAAAATGGAACTGCCTTACAACCCAGTAATTCTACTTTTGGAAATATATCCAAAGAAACCCAAAACACAGATTTGAAAGAATATATGCACTCCTATGTTTATTGCAGCATTATTTACAATAACCAAGACCTGGAGCAGCCCACAGCCCAAGTACTCACAATAAATAAGTAGATATAAAAGCTGTGGTACATTTACACAATAGAATACTACTTGGCTTTTAAAAAAATGGAAATCAACTTTTGTGACAGCATGGATAAACCTGAGGACTATTATGCTAAGTGAAATAAGCCAGGCAGAAAAGACAATTTCCATATGATTTCACATATATATGGAATGTAATGAACAAAATAAACAAGCAAACAAAATAGAAAATGATTCATAGATGTGAAAACAGACTGAAAGCTTTTAGAGTGTTAGGGGTTTGGGAGCAAGGTGAAAAAAGTGAAAGTATTAAACAAAAATAAAACCTCACAGACAATAAATAGTATGGTGATTACTAGAGAAAAAAGAGGATGGAAAAAGTAGTAGAGGTTAACAAGGAGATAAATGATGACCTTAAAAAACTTTTTTTGGGTGGTGAACACACAATACAATACAAACATGACATATTATAGAATTAAAAATCTAAAACTATATAATTCTATTAACCAATGTCACATTAATAAATTCGATATATTTTTAAAAAAATATGGAAAAAAATCATTATGTCATGGTATATTTGTTTCTTCTTACTTCCCTCCTCCTGATCTCCTTCCCTCTGGTAATCATTTCACTCAAAACACAATGAAATGCTATTGAGATATTTACCTGAAACCTATGTGTTTTTATGGGTCAATGTCACCTCATTAAATTTAATTTCTAAATAAAAATTTTACGTTTTGAGCAATTTGAAAAAAAAAGAATAAAAAAGAGAAAGAAAACAGAAATATAGGTAGACTTTTAAAAATAAACATGGTTTGGAGATATGCATGTCCTATCTAATTTGCTGGTAGGAAAATACCTACTTTGTTTAAAACTGTCAACATTATGGTAGACAAGATAATTCATCCTGTAGAAAATACTGTGGTTTTCTCCAAGTTTTATCTCTTGTGAAATGAGTCCTTGACCATAATGGCCATGATGGTGACTGTGCATGTACTTGACAATATACACTTTCCCTCAATAAAGCTGATCTGAGATCAATGACTCAATGAGTCCCCAGTATTGAATTACTCTCTAGGTGTTCAGTCATCTGTTTGGAAAAGGTTATTTTCAATCCTTTTCATTATGGTTGATTTGATCATTTTACTTAGGAGATTAGCCTGAAGCACTTCTATCAACACCAACCTTTACAGATTTAGACAGTCCTCTAGGAGCTACTCTTTTGTCCCACATACATCATGTCTGATTAGAAAACAAACTTTACAGAAAATGTAGTAGGTAAAGATAGCATGTCAAGAGTATTGTTTAATCTTACCACATGTCCAATGACCCCAAAGTAGGGTAAACCTGCTGAAGGCTCAGGTATGGTGCCTAATTAGAAATAACTTCTGGAATTGTATACCTTAAACAGATGGCTTCACATGTTATCTTTTCTTCATTTTAATGGAGAAAAGGCTCATAAAGGTGAAGTGGTTATTATACTGATATGTCCATGAAGTGGAATAACAGGAATGTCAATCAATATCTACAATTCTAAATTTATCATCTTTTATATGGGATTTATAAACCTCTTCAAATTTTACCCAGACTACCAATTTAACTTTAACTGTCATGAATACTTTTAGAAGACCCAGTATTTTATTTCCATCAAAATATTTATTTTGCAAAAAATAATTCATTGTAAAAGTTTTTGTTGTAAACAGTCTCTGAGACTCCAGGGTTAGAAATATTAATGTGCAGTTCCTACATTCAAGGAATACAGTTTTCTTTGTAAATGGTCAGACTATATTTATATTAACATACATATCTTGCTTCCTTCAACAAATATTTAGCAAAATTGACTATGCAAAAGAATTTGCTAAGTACCAAGGGCAAACACAGATAAAAAGAATAAAAATTATTTAATTATTTAATATGAAATCTATATATACAGACATATATAGTAAAAGATAGAAAATGATAAATGGCCAAGAGAGGAACACAATGTGAAAATATAAAGTCAAACCGTGTCATGATTCCAATTTGTGATTATTCTACATAAATTTTGTCATTTGAAAGGACATACTCATCTAATATGTCATCTCTTTCACTTCTACATGGCAAAATACCACAGTAAAGGTTGACACACCATTCTTAAATTTGAACCTGTTTGCATATGTCAAAAAACTTAAGATTTAAACTAGTTTAAATATAGGAAAATAGATTTTTTTATTTTCTCTATTTTTCTGTTTAAATGGAAATTATTGATGGGTGTTTTTTGTTTCTAGAAAAAAATAAAGAAAATTTAGTATAACTCTCATATCTTAATACAACATACCAGTTTAAGTCATTAGTGTAGCTCAGTGGGATTTCTTTCAAGTATTTTCAAAATAAAATTTGATAAAGGAGATGTTAGAAAGAATACAGAATTTCTGTGATTACAGATAACTATGTCATAATGGTGGGAAAAATAATGAGCACATTAGGCTATTAGTCATTGTGGGTGAAATTGTGGAGGAGGAGTTGCAAAATAATGTTTTTTTTATATAACCCCTAAATTGGAAAGAATATGTGTGAACACTTATTACTTGTACTTTGACCATTAACACTCTTAGAGTCAGAATGGAACATGCATAGTATCAAAGCTAGATAGGTTGGCCACAGAGTCAAGGTCTTTTTTAAAAATTCTTTTTAAATAAAAAAAAAATTTTTTTAGAGTAGCTGGACAAATATTTTCTTTTCTTTTTATTAATTTTAATTTATTATAATATGGATTAAACTGCCCCACTCAATATAACATCCTCACCCCCACCCCATGTCCCCCATTATGCCCCCTTTGACAACCTCCCCACCTTCCCTCTAAAATTTGCTGTCCTATTTTCTGTATTTATGTGTTATGTGTATATAATTTCACTAATCTCTTCATCTTCCTTGTTTCCATCCTCTCGTTTCCCTTCCCTTTGACAGCTGCCCCTCTGGTCCCTATGACCCCGCTTCTGCTTCTATTCCGTTCCTCAGTTCGCTTTGTTTCCACGTATAAGTAAGATCATATGATACTTGTCTTTATCTGCCTGGCTTATTTCACTTAGCATAACAATCTCCAGGTCCATCCATGCCATCAAAAAAGGTAAGATTTCTATCTTTTTTATAGCCATGTAGTATTCCATTGTGTAAATGTATCACTGCTTTTTAGTCCACTTGTCCACTGATGGACACAGGCTGTTTCCAGATCTTGGCTACTGTAAACAATGCTGCAATAAACATGGGGGTGCATATCTTCTTTTAAATCAGTGATTTGTTATTCTTTGGATACATTCCTAAAAGTGAGAGAGCTAGGTCAAAAGGTAGTTCTATTTTTATTTTTTGAGGAAACACCATACTGTTTTCCACAGTGGCTGCACAAGTCTGCATTTGACCCAGCAGTACAGAAGGGTTCTCTTTTTTTCACACCCTCACCAGCACTTATTGTGTGTTTATTTGTTAATGAGCACCATTCTGACAGGCGTGAGGTGGTATCTTATTATACTTTTAAATTGCACTTCACTGATGATTAGTGACATTGAACAATTTTTCATCTGCCTATTGGCCATCTTTCTGTCCTCTTTGGAGAATTGTCTATTCAGTTCCTTTGCCCATTTTTTAATTAGAATGCTTAACTTCCTGGTGTTGAGTTTTAGTTCTTTATAAATTTTAGTTAATAATCCCTTATCAGATGTACTGGCAAATATGTTTTCCCATTGTGTGGGTTGTCTTTTTATTGTCCCATTTATTTTCTCCTTTATTTCACTTGCCCATGGAGATAAATCAGCAAAAATATTGCTACAAGAAATATCAGAGTTTACTGCCTATGTTTCCTTCCAAGATGTTTATGGTTTCACTACTAACATTTAAGTCTTTTATCCATTTTGAGTTTATTTTTTTGAATGGTGTAAGTTGGTGGTCTAGTTTCATTTTTTTTTTTTTTGCATGTACTGTACCTTTCTAATTTTCCCAACACCGTTTATTAAAAGACTGTGTTTACTTCATTGTATGCTCTTACCTTCTTTGTCAAATATCAATTTACCATAAAGGTGTGGGTTCATTTCTGGGTTCTCTACTGTGTTCTGTTGATCTGTATGCCTATTCTTATGCCATAACAAAGCTGTTTCAATTACAATGACCTAATAGTATAACATGATATCAGGAAGTGTAATACCTCCCACTTTATTTCTCTCTTTTTTTTTTTTTTTTCGTATTTTTCTGAAGCTGGAAACGGGGTAAGACAGTCAGACTCCCGCATGCGCCCGACCGGGATCCACCCGGCACGCCCACCAGGGGCGACGCTCTGCCCACCAGGGGGCGTCGCTCTGCCGAGACCAGAGCCACTCTAGCACCTGGGGCAGAGGCCAAGGAGCCATCCCCAGTGCCCGGGCCATCTTTGCTCCAATGGAGCCTTGGCTGCGGGAGGGGAAGAGAGAGACAGAGAGGAAGGAGGGGGTGGGGGTGGAGAAGCAAATGGGCACTTCTCCTATGTGCCCTGGCCGGGAATCAAACCCTGGTCCCCCGCACGCCAGGCTGACGCTCTACCGCTGAGCCAACCAGCCAGAGCTTATTTCTCATTTTTAAGATCACTGAGGTTATTTGTGGTTTGTTTTTGTTTTTTGGTTCCATATAAAATTTTGAAATATTTGTTCTATATTTTTGAAGTATGCTATTGGTATTTTAATAGGAATTGCATTGAATTTATAGATTGCTTTGGGTAATAGAGACATTTTAGTGATATTTATTCTTCCTGTCCATGAATACGGTATATACTTCCACTTGTTTGTATCATTCTTGATTTCTTTTATCAATGTTTCCAAGTACAAGTCTTTAGCCTGCTTGGTTAAATTTACTCTTAGGTACTTTATTTTTTTTGCTGTTGTTGCTATAGTGAAGGAGATTGTTTCCTTAATTTCTCTTTCAGACAGTTCATTGTTGGTGTATAAGAATGCCACTGATTTCTGAACATTAATTCTATATCCTGCCAATTTGCTGAATTTATTTATTAGGTCCAGTAGCTTTTTGACTGGGACTTTAGGACTTTCTATATACAGTATAATGTCATCAGCAAATAATGACAATTTTACTTCTTCTTTTCTAATGCCTTTTATTTCTTCTTCTTGTCTGATTGCTGTGGCTAGGACTTCCAGAACTAAGTTAAATAAGAGTGGTAAAAGGGGGCACCCCTGCCTTTTCCTGATCTGAAGTAGATGCTTTTCATTTTTGCCCATTAAGTATGATGTTTGCTGTGTGTTTTTCATAGATGGCCTTTATCATGTTTAGGTATTTTCCCTGTACTCACAAAAGTGTGATAGTTTTGATCATAAATGGGTGCTGGATTTTATCAAATGCTTTTTCTGCATCTATTGATATTATCATATGATTTTTCTTCTTCCTTTTGTTTATGTGATGAATCACATTGATTGTTTTGTGAATATTGTACCAGCCTTGCCTCTCCAGAATAAATCCCACATGATCATGATGTATAATTTTTTTCATATATTGCTGGATCCTGTTTGCTCATGTTTTGTTGAGAATTTTAGCATCTAAGTTCATCAAGGATATCGGCCTATAGTTTTCTTTCTTTGTAGTGTGTTTGCCTGGTTTTGGAATGAAAATTAAGTTCATAAAAGGAGCTGGAAAGTCTTCCCTCCTCTTGAATTTTCTGAAATAGCTTGAGAAGGATAGGAGTTAGTTCTTCTTTGAATATTTGGTAGAATTCACCAGTGAAACCATTGGGCCCAGGAGTTATGTTTTTTGGGAGGTTTTGATAATTGTTTCAATCTCATTTGAAGTAATTGGTCTATTTAGTTTTTTTGATTCTTCCAGGTTGATTTTTCAGATTATATGTTTTGAGGAATTTGTCCATTTCACCTAGTTTGTCTAACTTTTTGGCATACAGATATTCATAGTATTTTCTTACAAATCTTTGTATTTCTGCTGTGTTCATTTTTACTTCTCCACTCTCATTTCTAATTTTATTTATTTGAGTCCTCTCTCTTTTTCTCTTCGTGAGTCTGGTTAAAGGTTCATCAATCTTGTTTACCTTTTTAAAAAACCAGCTCTTGGTTTTATTGATTTTCTATATATTTTTTAGAATCTATGTCATTTATTTCTACTCTGATCTTTATTATTTTCTTCCTTCTAATTTTTATGGACTTTACTTGATGTTCTTTTTTAAGTTCTTTTAGATCCAGGTTTTAGTTATTTATTTGAGATTTTTCTTGCTTCTTAAGGTATGCCTGAAATGCTATGAACTTCCCTCTCTGGATTGCTTTTGCTGTATCCCATAAATTTTGAGTTTTGTGTTCATTTTCATTTGTTTCAAGGAAAATTTTGATCTTTTACTTGATATCATTGTTAACCCATTCATTATTTAATAACATGCTATTTAGCCTCTGAGTGTTTGAGTATTTTTCAGTTTTTCTATTGTAGTTGATTTCTAGTTTCATGCCATTGTGATCAAAGAAGATGCTTGATATGATTTCAATATTCTTTAATTTATTGAGACTTGTTTTGTGGCCTAACATGTGGTTTATTCTAGAGAATGTACTATGAGCACTTGAAAACAATGTATATTCTGCTGTTTTGGGGTGAAAGGTTCTGAATATATCTGTTAAATCCAGTTGATCTAATGTGTCATTTAAGGCTGCTATTTCTTTGTTAATTTTGTCTCTGGAAGATCTATCTATTGATGTTAGTGGGTTATTAAAATCCCCTACTATTATAATATTGTTGTCAATCTTGCCCTTTGTGTCCATCAAAGTCTGCTTCCTATATTTAGGTGCTCCTATATTAGGCACATAGATATTTACAATGGTTATATCCTCCTGTTGGATTGCTCCCTTTATCCTTATGTAGTGACCATCTTTATTCTTTATTATGGCCTTTGTTTTAAAGGCTATTTATTCAGATGTAAGTATTGTTATTCCACTTCTCTTTTGTTTGTTTCCTTTTGCATGAAATAATTTTTTCTATCACTTCACTTTTAGTCTATATGTATCTTTTTTTCTGAGGTGGGTCTCTTGTAGACAGCATATGTACAGGTCCTCTTTTCTTATCCATGCAGCTACCCTATGTCTTTTGACTAAATTGTTTAATCCATTTCTATTTAAAGTTATTATTGATATATACTTATTTATTTCCATTTTATTCTGTATTTCTACAGTCCTCTTTTTCTCAATTTTTTTCTTCTTTAGCTCTTTTTACAGCAGGACCCTTAACATTTCTTGCAGTACTTGTTTGGTCGTAATAAATTCCTTGAGTATTTTTTTTTAATCTGGGAAAATTGTTATTTCTCCTTCAATTTTAAAAGATAACCTTGGTGGATAAAGTAGTCTTTGTTGTAAGTTCTTGTTTTGCATCACTTTGAATATTTCTTGCCAATCCCTTCTGGTGTCAGTGTTTCTATTGAGAAGTTGAATGTTATTCTTATGGGGGCTCCTCTGTGGGTAATTAACTGCCTTTCTCTTTCAGCTTTTCGTATTTTTCTTTGTCTTTTAACTTTGGCATTTTAATTATGATATGTCTTGGTATAGGCTTCCATGGGTTCCTCTTTGATGGGACTCTCTGTGCGTCTTGAACTTGTGTGACTTTTTCCTTCCATCATTTTAGGAAATTTTTCAGCTCTAAGTTCTTCAAACAAATTCTCTATCCCTTGCTTGTTCTCTTTTCCTTCAAGAACCCCTATGATGTGGAAGTTATTTCTCTTCATGTTGTCACAGAGGTCTCTTAGAGTTTTCGCAGTCTTTTTGCTCCTCTTCTTGTTTGCTACTCTGCTTCTGTTTATCTTGTCTTCTAAATTGCTGATTTGATCCTTTGCTGCATCCAGCCTCCTGTTGATTTCTTCTAGTGTAGTCTTCATTTTTGATATTGTAGTTGTCATTTTTTACTGTATTTTTATTTTTATGATTTCAATTTCCTTTTTGATGCTTGCTATCTCTTTATTTAGGTATTCATTATGATCATTAATTGTCACTCTAAGTTCCTTTAGCATTCTAAATATTATTAATTTAAACTCTACATCTGGTAGTTTGTTTACTTCCATTTCATTTTGTTCTTTTTCTGGGGATTTCTTTTATTGATTCATTTGGGTCACATTTCTCTGTCTTCTCATTTTGTCTCTGTATATATAGTGCTCTCTGACTTTGAAATTTTTGTGGTGTCTTTATGAGGAAGATGGGTTTGGTGGTACTGACCTCCAGGGTACTTGTTTTCATTGTTCTAAGAATGCTTCTTGTGGGTACTATTTTCCCTCATGTTGTATGTGAGTATTGAATGCAGTTGGTCCTTTCATGGGTACAGTTATACCATCAGGCTGGCTGTCTCTAAGGGTCAACCTTGATCATGTGTACTACACACTGTGCAATGTCTGTTCTGTTGAGCTTATTTATTCTCTACAGTGTTTGGTGCCTGCTAGTCTTCTCCTTTAGGTGTGCTGCTTGTGTAGCTAGCTGAGTCCTGGGTTGGTGCTATCTACCACCCACTACCAGTTATGTTGGGTCTAGATCTTCTTTGGTTGGCTTCAGCGATTGTCTGTAGCCTGCTGCGGGCTACCTGTTTGTAGCTACTGCTCTTTTTGCTGTTGAAGTCTGCATTTTCTGTTCCTGGATACTGTGGGAGGGGCAAACCTTTGTATAAGGATTAGCTTCTTCCTGCTTTGAGATGATAGCAGCTCCATAAAAGCCCCGAGCTCTGTAAGATTTGCCTCCACTTTTCAGCTGCTCCACCTTCTCTTGCATCTGCCTGGTCTTCCAGCAGAGTGTTCTGTAGAAAGACTATAGATATCTGTAGAAAGAGTGTGGGCTCAGACTAGACTCACTCAACCAACACCTCTACAGGTTGCACACTTGGTGGGTTATAGCAGCTGAGATTGGGAATACAGTGTTGGTTGGACCTCCAGGGGTCTTTTTGTCAGGAGCTAGGTATGGGAAATGTGGCCCCTACTCCAGAGCCTAATCCCTCAGCCACTGCTGGATTCTCAAATTTTATTTCTCCCCAAGAAGGTGAGCAGCAGGTTCTGATTGAGTGGGGTTGACAGTACCCTCTGCAGTAGTTCTTACAGATGGTGAGTCCCTAGGCTCAGTAAGAAAAATTGAGAGAGTCCTTTCCTAAAGCTGACTGTGCCTCCCACCCCCTGAAAATAGCTGAGCTCCTCAACCAGACTCAACAATAGTGTCATAGGTACCCCCATTTTAAATGTCCATGCTCCATGCTTCAAGCTTATCTCCTTTCTCCTTGTGGAATCTAGCCCAGCATGGCAGGATATCCAGTGGCCTGGGCAGCTGACTGTAAAACTCCACCCTAATCAATGCACATGAGCTGCTGTGCTGATACTAATCACAGAAAGTGGAACTTGCCTCAGCTGGGCCACGTGTGAGGAGCTTTTCCTTAGGAAAACACAGTGTCAAAGTCTTAACACTAATAGCATAGCCTCTTACAGAAATATTTCAAGATAAAGTTTTGAATTATTAATTTTCACTTCTATTTCTCTATATTAAAATTTTTTTTTACTGAAATGGTAATATTATATCAGCTACCTGGTTTAATAGTATGAGTCACTAACTATTTAATTCTGTGTAATAAACCAGTCTATTCTCTTAAATATGTAATTATTATTATATATTATAAATATATTAAACCAGTCTTATATGATGCTATCAAAGACTTTTATGCCTGTGCAAGTATCATATAAAAGCTTCTGAAGTTTCAGCAATGTTACTAATAATATTTTTGAGTATATAAGAATTTTCATTAATAGATAATAAAATCTGACAAAAATTTTTAACATTTTCTTGGAATTAACTTCTGTTAAAATAAGCTAATAGTTTTGGAGAGTTTATTTTCTGGACACTATGCTTAACACTTCTTTGGAATACCTACTTTGAGTCACAAACTAACTTCTTTGTTATCCTCACTTTATTCAGGCTTAGAGTTGTTACAGTATTATTATGTTGTGGAGTCCATTTTTTGCCAAAGCAATGTTCTTTTTTTTTAATTCTTCCTACTTGTCTTCAGTATTTTATTGAAGCTTTTATTTTATCTTTGTTTATCATTTGGCTATATTAGCTTTCTTCCTATTTTCATATTCCTCGATGTTCAAATCTATATTTCTAGAACCATTGTTTAATCTGCTAAAAATTTTACCTGAGTATGTTATTAAATTTTGAATTTATAGCACTTAGTACCTAAACATTTGTGAATTAAATTAATAAATGTTACATTAAAAATAAAACGTTAAATATATAAAGAATTAAAGTAATTCTTTTCCTAAATAATCCAACATCTCTATTTTTACAACTTAGACAATTAGACTATCTTTACCATATATTTAAATATTTTTACTTTAATTTATACTTAAATCTTTAGTTACCAGTGTTTCTATATATTTCTATACACAGTATAAATTTTGTAGCGAGGTTCTAATTTGTAACTCCTCATTATATCCAACATTAATTATATCATAAATATCCTTATTCCAGATTATTTTTCATTTAGCTAATTTTGTATATTTGTCAGATAAATCTTCATCAGGTATTAAAATGCTAAACACTTACTCAAATTTAATTCTAGTCCCTTTCCTGTGCTCACTAGGAAAAAAACACTGGCAAGGTATTTATAATGAAAAAACAATTTTTATATTTTAATTCAATAATGAATTTCAGAGTTTGAAAATAATATCTGGAATATTCTGGTTTTTATTTAATTATGAAAGTTAAATTTAACTAATAATTAAGTAGGCAAATCTCATTGTTTTTCTTATGAAACCTATATTAGATATTTAAAGACATAGATTAAAATATTCATTATTAACTATTTTAGTTTACTAATGAAATTAACAAAGAAAAGAAGGAACAAATAAAATGGACTGTCCTGCATAATAAAACAAACAATATTTGATTAAATAATACTATTCTTTCTTTTTTTTTTTTTTTTTCATTTTTCTGAAGCTGGAAACAGGGAGGCAGTCAGACAGACTCCCGCATGCGCCCGACCGGGATCCACCCAGCATGCCCACCAGGGGGCGATGTTCTGCCCCTCTGGGGCGTCGCTCTATTGCAACCAGAGCCATTCCAGCGCCTGAAGCAGAGGCCACAGAACCATCCCCAGGGCCCAGGGCCATCTTTGCTCCAATGGAGCCTCGGCTGCGGGAGAGGAAGAGAGAGACAGAGAGGAAGGAGAGGGGGAGGGGTGGAGAAGCAGATGGGCGCCTCTCCTGTGTACCCTGGCCGGGAATCAAACCCAGGACTCCTGCACGCCAGGCCGACGCTCTACCACTGAGCCAACCGGCCAGGGCCTATAATACTATTCTTAACTATAAACGTGGTTAAGTATAAACTTTATTTATAATATTTTATTTTAAAAAACTATTCATGTATAGTATAATTATTATTAACAATTGATTGGGCACATGGTATTTATATTCTCAAAACAGAGAAAAGATATTTTACAAAACAAGCTGATCTTATTTATGGAGACTTTTTTTTTTTTTTACAGAGACAGAGAGAGTCAGAGAGAGGGATAGACAGGCAGATAGAAACGGAGAGATGAGAAGCATCAATCATTAGTTTTTCGTTGCGCATTGCGACACAGTTTTTCATTGATTGCTGTCTCATATGTGCTTGACCGCGGGCCTTCAGCATATCGAGTAAACCCTTGCTCTAGCCAGAGAGACCTTGGGTCCAAGCTGGTGAACCTGCGCTCAAGCTGGCGAACTCGGGGTCTCAAACCTGAGTACTGGGCATCCCAGTCTAATACTATATCCACTGCACCACCACTTGGTCAGGCCTATTTATGGAGACTTTTTGTAGGCGTATAATACATAAAGCAAATGTTTTCATACTTATATAAGGATAAGTCATAAAAGTTTTATTTGTTTACTCATTTTTAGAACTAGTCTTTCTTTGCACAAATGACAGCTATTATATTTCCCCAACTGTCTTATAGTACCCGAGGTTTAGATTCACAAGCAATAAGAGACCCATCAGTGGACTGAGCAAATGGAGTGAAATCTAGTCCAAGAAATGGGACTGGTGAGATTTATCTTGCTTAATAATTTGATTCCCAAATTGACTCTCTAGATTTAGGGTAGCATTGTTTTCGGACAGTGTTAGCTTAATTAGCCCCTAAAAATTTCTTGAAAAACTATGTGCCTCCTCACATATTTTGAAATTGACACACAAAAAATTCAATTAAGATTTTAAGAGTTAAATGTTTCACTGCCAGTGTTCTTGCTGTCACGGGGGCAGTACCCAACTGGAAATGCTAATTCAAAACCTTGAGTTGCGAAGTTACTCACAAGTGTTGGGGTTTAAATGTGAAGCTGATTCCTGAATTCTGTAACCAATTGTTTTTGCATATATTTTTACACATATGAGTAACTATGTTAAAAATATATGCCTCAAATAAGTTTAAAATATTTCAGCCAGTATAAACATTCTAAGAGATTAGGATGTATTGTACTGTTTAAGCAGCAGAATGTTTTTATTATCTTGGTTCTTCATAGTAATGTAGTACCATTTTTATTTACACTCTATGGCATTTTCTATGAGATGATATAGTATCTGAGCAAAGGATGGTTTTGAGGGGTTGATTAGACTGGAAAAAAAATACTAATAAGGAACTCTTGGAATGCTCCTTGTGAGAACCTAAATGAGAAACATTGGCGGTTTGGATGAACAGGACAAGGCAAATCTGAGAGAGCTATATAGGGAATAAAATAGAAAATCTTAAGTTATAGATTTATGTTCCATGTGTAAGAGAGAGAGAAAAAATAAGAATCTCTCTGGGGTATTAATAATTATCGGTCTTTTTTTTTTAGAAATTATAATATTTAAATATTAACTATGCATAAAGACACAATACAAGAAGTCTAAAAGTGAAAAAATAAAAACTGTGGAATACCAAGTTGTATTTCATATACTAATGCTGTCAAAGGTAAGGATAGGAGGAAGTCATACAGATTAATAAATCAATGTCTTTTGACAAGGTTTTCTTTGCATTTTTTGTTCCTCTTTTACTCTGAAAGCAGTTAATAATGTGGGAAGAGAGCATGTTCATTAAGGGCAGTATCGGAATGAAGCCCTGGGAGATGCTAAAAATCATTTGGAAATTAATCAAACTTTAATTAATCTAATCTTTCTTTAAATTCGGAAATAGTGAATACTCTTTCAGTGTTTCCTGTTTTATGATATAAATACTTTCACAAAACTCTCCCTTTTATAAATTTGTAAAATGTTTAAATAAAAATCCATTAACAGAAAGACTGCATTCTCTAATCATTTATATCCTTGAGTGTTTAATTTTATTATTTTATTTTTAATTATTTTATACAAAAAATATTTCCTACATCTAATTTCATGCTTAGAGCTTTGTTTCATTGATTAGGGAGTTATGCCTCTAACTAAAAGAAAAAGGAAAGAAAAGAAAAGCATGGTTTTTTAGTTTGGAAGATGCTTTATCACCCCATTGTATTAAATTCAACTGGCTACCCTTCCAGCTGGGGCACTGGCCATTCTGTCCTAATAACCGTAATGACTGCCAAAGTTATATTCATTGCTAAGAATTTTCCAGTCCTTTGATGAAAATATAATATAATTTGTTCACCGTACAAATCTAGCTAAGAGGTTTGCATAACTCTTTGGGTTTGAAACTCATCATTCTTCTGTTGGATTGTGTAATGATAAATCATTTATCTCATAGAGTGCCTTACCTTGCAAAATAATAATAACATCTGCCCAAACAAAGTCTTAACTTACCTCTAAGCTTTAAAGGCTAAGGCTATAATAGATATTAATTTGTGAATTAAGTATAGTCATTTTCCTAAGAGAGAATGTATTTAAGGTAAAAGAAAATGGGGCTTATGCTGGTACATATGTGTTTTCCAGATGTATGAAAATATGAGAGAAATCTGAATAACCATGAGAATGGAACCACGTAACTTTAATGAATTATTTGATTATGATTTAATTCAGTTTCTGTTTTGTTTTGTTTAGGATTTATTTGTTCTTTATTCAAATTCTTCTTTAATTTTATTAGTTTCATTTATTAAGGTCACAGTGATTAACATAATTACACGAGTTTCTGGTGCCCTCAATTTAGTTCTTTATTGTCAAATCTTTTCTCTGATCTTGGGTCATTGTTTTATATTACTAATAATTTTTAATGTTCCCCTTATACTTTAACTTTTTCAACTTTTTCTCTTGGGAAAAAGTGAAGTAATCTTGTTACTAACACTTCAATCTTGTGAGAAAAATGGATAATTTTTACTTTTACTTTCAAAATATATGAATAATTCTTTATAACCTCCAACGCATCTATTTACACAGTTACAAACCTCAAAGTTCTTCAGGTGCTATTAGATAACCTTATTGGCAATAAATAAGTAAATAAATAAGG
The DNA here is from genome assembly GCF_036850995.1 of Saccopteryx leptura. Classification (NCBI taxonomy): domain Eukaryota; kingdom Metazoa; phylum Chordata; class Mammalia; order Chiroptera; family Emballonuridae; genus Saccopteryx; species Saccopteryx leptura. Next base: position 146,676,055 of record NC_089505.1, read on the forward strand.
AAAGAAATAAAATAACAAAGAAGAAAAAAGATTTAAAATTTTGTCCCTTTACATACAAAATTGATTTTTAAAATTTCTCTTGTTTTTTTAAATATATTTTAACTGAATTTATTGGGGTGAAATTGGTTAATAAAATTATATAAGTTTCATGTGTACAATTCTTTTTTTTTAATTTTAGTGTTTTTTTTTATTTTATTTATTCATTTTTAGAGAGGAGAGAGAGAGAGGAGAGAGAGACAGAGAGAGAGAGAAGGGGGAGGAGCTGGAAGCATCAACTCCCATATGTGCCTTGACCAGGCAAGCCCAGGGTTTCGAACCGGCGACCTCAGCATTTAGCATTTCCAGGTCGACGCTTTATCCACTGTGCCACCACAGGTCAGGCCTCATGTGTACAATTCTATAATACATCATCTGCATATTGCATTGTGTATTCACTACCCCAATTCAAGTCCGCTTAAAGGATAAAATGTTCTCCAAGCAGGGGTCCTAGTTTTGATTTGAAAACATTGAGAATTTTGAACATAATCTGAGAACCAATTACTCTTATGTAAAATAAGACCAAAGTCTAAGTATTATTGTTTACAAATTCTCATTTATTAGTGCTACATGCAAGAAGGAACAGAGGTGATTTATGCCAAATTTAGATGACTATCACACCTCAGATTCTTTGACAACACATTGCTCAGTGTGTAGGAATAGCGTCAAAACAATACAGTAAAATTAGAAAATTGAATATCTGTAAGCACATTAAGTATTAACATTGTGATCTTGATGTATTTTAATATTTTGAAATATTCTGTGATATTAACTATGATTGTTCTATTGTTTAGCAAACTTTGAAAAGTATATGTTGTGTTGATACCATAGTTTGAAAAGGTACCTAAATACTTCCCAAAGTATAAAAAAAATTGGTTTCACTTAAAGTTTTAGAAATTCAAGGTGTTTCTAATTAGCAGTATATATGAATATAACATTGTCTCTTATGGGCTTTAACTTTTTTCAAAGCTGTCTACATCATTGCAATTTGTAGTCAAACCAGCCATTGACATAAGAGAATTATCTTTAGGAAGTATTGCTCTTATGTTCTTGTATTTTCTTTTCTGATAATAAATTTATTAATAAACATTTTAATGTTTATTAAATATTTATCATATTTTCATATTATGTACAATGTGAGTATGCATAACTTGTGGGTATAAAACTTATGTTGGGCAGACTAGACTAGAATGGGTATGATGGATTCACTGGTAGTACATGGTTCTATAAATACAAATATGATTCTATAAATACAAATACAAAAGAAAAAATATAAAAAATTTGACAAAAACATAAAGTTGATCTGTTGAATTTGGTTGGGGAAATATAATAATTTTTTTTCTAACTGGTACATTAGAGAAAAATTAGTCTATGCAACTGAAAGCATTCAGTGAATAAGCGTTTAGACTGGAGCTTGAGAAAAGATGAAGAATTGGAGGTTTATTGAAAATATATAGAGTAAATATTCATAAGTAAAAGATAATAGAAATGAACATTTAAGGAATTACAGTAATTGAATTATCTTAGGAAGAAAGTGTGAGTATAAAAAGTAAGAGCATTAAGAATCAAATTTTGAAAAAACAATGATAAAGAAGTCATTGACAAGGTAGGTAAATGACTCAAATACTGTATTGTTAGAAGTAAAAGACAATGTAGGTATTTTCTTAATAGTGTCACTCATTTTTTTAATTATTAATTTTTTAATTAAACTGTGAATAAATTAATAGAGAGTTTGGCTTTTAAACCCACTTCCTTTTTTTGTACTGTGGTTCTCTCTTTCCCATTTCTGTTATATTTCTCATAGCTTTTTAGTATAAGCCTGCAACTGCTAAACTGCCTGCAAATGTGGTCAATCTCCTTATTGTCTCACATCATTTTATATCAGATGGATTTCTACTTCTAAATCTTTGCTTCTGGATATAAGTTTTTATTATATCCATCCAAATGTTATTAATTAATTGGTGATGTTTTACCCCATACATCCACCTTTCTCAATGGTTCCAAACCCATTGATCTTTTATTTCTTCAAACTCTCATACCATTGTATTTATTTCTAAATTTAGGAATTGAATGCATTTTCTTGTACATTATCTTAACATTTATTAAATAGCTGATAACTATTTTTTTGAAGAACAGTTTAGATTATATATTTTTCCATCTTCTCAGACACTACCTATCCCAATGTTGAATAAAGAATTGGTCTTCAGTATATATAAGAAGTGATTTGAGAAGTGGCATTTCTATATTTACTAAAAGATATGACTAAAATCAATAAAATGAATTTATTTGTTCTTGTTAAAATTTACCTCATTAATATCCAAAAGACTTTTTTTTTTTTTTAAAAAAAAAACCTTATCTTTAGTCACTCTATTAATTCATTGGATAAAAATGCATTGCTGGGCATTCACATTCTTCTCATCAGTTTGGCTACTTGCATACAACTAAAAGGGACCAAGACTAAAAATCAAATCAAAGCACAAGTTGAGTTCTGATAAGCCTTTTTATTTTATGTAATATTTTGATACAGTTTAAAAGGGAATAAATCTAAAGCTTTTTTGAATGTGGTTAAATTTTAAAATAAATATTTAAAGCCAGCTCTAAAACAGAATTATGACAACAAAATAATAAGGCAATTATATATTGTCTACATGCCTATGCCTACATGTTCATTACAAAAAGTCTTCTTTTTAAAAATCATGCACTTAATGAAAATTTTAGATCAGTTCACAATAACTTCATTGACAGAGTGAAGCTGTTATGAAGACATAAATGTAACAATTATAAAGAGATGATTAATAACTTCTGATGAATACATAGTAGCTATTTATTGTGGCACTTGCTAATGATTATGTACTAAATCTATTGTACAGTGATTCAATATAAATTAGATAAATAGTTTTCTTGTTAAGAATTTTATCTTGCAAATTTATATAGCCAGAGGCCAATAAAACAAAAATTTTGTATTATTCAAAGAAAAAGCTAAATGGATATTTTATTTTAAACCTTATTCATTTTAGAGAGGAGAGAGAAAAAGAGAGAGAGAGAGAAAGGGGGAGGAACAGGAAGCATCAACTCCCATATGTGCCTTGACCAGACAAGTGCAGGGTTTTGAACTGTCTCAGTGTTCCAGGTAGACACTTTATCCACTGCACCACCAAAGGTCAGACTCAATAGATATTTTAAGTGTACTGCATTTTTAGATGAACATATGACTTTTGGGTCAAATCACTTTCCATAAAGCACTGGTTAGTGTTAACTATTATGGCATGATAAACTCCTGTCACAAACAACATAGCCCACAAAACCTCTGGATATATATTTAAAATATCAGTCATATGCCATACAAACCTACACAATGCCTTTCATTTTTCTTTTTCTTTTTTTAAGTGATAGTCAATTCTTAGCCTCCACAGAGAAAGTTCCCTTAATGTAAGCTTATAATACAAATGGAGAGGTGTATATGCAGCCTCAAGCATTAAATTTACTTATAAGCAAAATAAAAAAGATGTTTTTCATTTGTTTTGGCAAGTTAAAGGCAGATACTTCACAGGCGTTTTTATAAAAAGGGGAAAAAAACCCTTCAATTGGTTTGATTAAAATGCATTTACTCAACCTAATAACAAGTTATGGTTAGTACTTCTATGCTCTGCATACTCTGCATACTATCATTTTGAAGAATACCAATGTGCTTTAAAGCACTACTAAAAAAAAAGCTCTCCAAATAAAAACTCCACAGGAAATGAACACAAATCCACAGAGTAAGTCCCAGACACAATTGATATAAAGTAAAATAAAACAGAATAAAAATACCAAACTTTGATATCTTCTTATAGACCAAATTAGTCCTTGCATTTATTGTTCTAACTTTCACTGAAGGAAGATCATTTTTAAAACCAATTTTTGGTTATTAGTAAGTCCTGACATCCTCATAACCCCATTTAAAGCATTTTTATTTAAGTTCAGTCTATCACGAAACACCTGTACTCCCAGCCAGTCCCTTCACAGGCAGTCCCCAAATATGGTTCTAGGTTATGCAGGTTGTGATCTGTGTCAGGGCACCCAGTTACAGAGTCAGTAATGAGCAAAAATCCATTCAACCTTTTACTTGCCAGGTCAAAGATGGCCCTGTATTTATCCTTTTCTTTTCTTTCTTTTTTGTAGTTTACATTTGTTTTCCACAAAATAATGCCATGATTTTATGAAATTTATTTCTAAAAAATACTTTTGTGTATTTATACCTTAACCTGATTAGTTAAACCTTCTCAGAGTAGCAGTACTTTAACGTGTGACTTCTGAAAAATTACTTCCATAAAAATAATAATAATAAAAATCCATAAATAGTGAAATTCAATTACTGAGGTAGGCCAATGTGGTGAATACAGGGGGTCCTCAGGTTACAACAGTTCTGTTCCTACGACAGTGACATAACCCAAATTTTGTGTAAGTTGAAACACACCCTAGCCTAAGTCACTTACCTATCCTAACACAGTTGCAAAAATCATAATCTAGAACATAAAAACACAACTAAACCACAGAAAAAGAAAAAGGACATAAGTATACTGTACTGTACACTGTATTGTAGTAACAAAAAATGAGTGTAAAAAATTCTTTACCATTATTTCTATGCTTGGCTTGCACCCTGGAAGGGACATTGCAAGGTGGGAGAGAGTGACCTATTGGGAGGAGGAAGCTGGAGAGTCAGGGGAACCTGCAGAAGGTGTTGGAGATACTGCAGCTGAATCAGGATTGTCTAAGGAACATGCAGGAGACACTGGAAATAATTCCACTTGTACTACAGGTGTTGCATCTCAGGAAGCAGTTGATGTAGAAGATATAGGATCTGTTTCAGGCCTCTCTACCTTCTTAAAGAATTGTTCCAGGCTAGTTTGGAAGGTTGATGACTTCTTCTCTTCCAAAATCAGCCTGTAGCATTGCAAGGCATCCATAAGAGCCAAAACACTCACATCTCAATTTTTTAAAGGTTTTATGGGAGCATAATAAACCTGAAACGTTGTATGTCACGACTGTCAAACCCAAGGACCCCTTGTATTATAGATCTGTGGGTACTGTAGGGTTACTAGTTATCAGTTACTGGTTTATCTATTAAACATATCGTTAAAGCTGAATATATATTACTTTTCATTTTCATTTTTGGTGTAAGGAAATCAATGAACTCTTTATTTTAGTTTTAGATGAAATGAAAAAGTCATGAAAACCTGAAGCGAGTCTAAGATGTTAAAATTCTTCCCGGAGAAAAGAATATTTTGTGTTAATAAAGTGCTTTCATGCTAACTGTTTTCTTACTAATTATTTTGTCTCTCCTTTAGACTAATAACCAGTATGTCCAAACATAAGGAAAAGAATATAATTCCTGGGAGAGAGGTCAAACTCCAATATTATTTAGAAATAATAGAGGGACTTTATTGTGTATACAAAACAAACAGGAAATTCATCTATTGCTTAATATTATTCTTGCTAAATTATGTGGAACTTAATTGCTGTAACAGTAGGTAGGCTGTGTACTTCTTTTTATTCTCACTAGTGAACACTATTTAAATTGCTTAAAGACCTCCCATAATTTTTCATTTATTTCTAACCTAGTTTTCTTCTCTTATTCTAATTAGAACATATATTGTCTGATTGAGTCTTTACTTCACTACTTGGTTCACCATTGCCTTGTGAGTTTCCTAAAAGGGGAGATCATTCTATATACTTTGAACAGATGCTTCATTATAGGAGGTGAATAGCTGAGTTACACTGCCATTCCACCTTTCCCCTCTTGTCTGGCAGTTGTCGTGGGCTGTTAAACAGCTTTAATAGATGCTGAGACCAGCCTCTTGCTCTGAGGGCATGAAAACTTTATCTTTAAATTGGTCTCTCTATCTTCATGGCTCATTAAACACAATGGAGAGTCATTTTATTGCAGCTAGTGGACCCCCAGAAGGACCTGATAGTTAAGTGAAAGTTGTCAGTCTTCCTTCTGTTCTAGCTAGACTGGATAATAAAAGGGCAGCACCTGGAAGTGAGGAGCAGAACTGAGATCAATGTACCAAACAAATAAATGTTATGAGTTACTGAGAAATGCAACAGACTAAGGCACAGGCATTTAAGTGTCTAGACATAGAGAGACCAGTGTTGATAAATCTATAACGAATGGCTTGAAGAATTGCTACATACTTTGCTTAATAGGTAAGTGGAAAGCTTCTGGCCTGAAATTTACAAAGTGAAATTCTGAAGAGTTGTAATAGAAAAATGGCATTTGGATATAGAAACTACTAAGAAATTACTAAAAATTATAGTTAATTGTACATCAGAAATATAAAGAATTAGAGATTGTTGATATATATTCATACTTGAAAGAAGAGATGGAGTTTTATTTCATTGACGATACACTATTAAAATAAAGTTGTAAGGATTAATCATCATTATATCTACAAATAATCTTTCAATTAGAAATCACTTTTCTGTTTAGCAACATGTAGTATTTATGGATAACACATCAAAATTTGTTAAAAAATATAGCTAGAAAGAAATTTACCAAGTGTCCATATAGGATTTGCATTTATGTCGTCCAAAATTTAGGGCATTATTGATGCTACAATTAAGAAAGGACCAAAACTTTTCTCCTCAAATCATAAAAAATTACAAAAATTACCTTTGTTTTTCCTTTGTCCAAATTCTATGTTTTTCTTTATAAACCTTGAAGCATGAAGGGAATACTTTCTAATACTTGCCTTGCAGGATCAAGAAAGAAAATGAGATTTTTTTTTTTATTTGTTCAATTGTTGCTTTCAATTTTATGTTTTCACATAAGAAAAATCATATGGTTCTTAATTTTCTGTCTGATTTATTTCACTTAGCATGATATTTTTAAGATCCACCCACGTTGTCATAAATGGCAATATTACATCTTTTCTTATGGCTGAGTAGTATTCCTTTGTATATATGCACCACATCTTTTTATCCAATCATCTATATATTGAAGGACACTTCTATTGTTTCTATGTCTTGGACACCATGAATAATGCTTCAGTCAATATAGAGGAGCATGTATCTTTGTGAATAAATTATTTTAAATTTTTAGTGTTAATATCCAGAAGAGGGGTTGCTGGGTCATATGATGACTCTATTCTTTTTTTTTTTTTTTTTGTATTTTCCTGAAGTTAGAAGTGAGGAGGCAGTCAGATAGACTCCTGCATGCACCCAACCAGGATCCACCTGGTATGCTCACTAGGGGGCAATGCTCAGCCCATCTGAGCCCTTGCTCCATTGGGGCCAGAGCCATTCTAGTGCCTGAGGTGGAAACCATGGAGCCGTCCTCAGTGCCTGGGCCAACTTTGTTCCAATGGAGCCTTAGCTGCAGGAGGGGAAGAGAGAGACAGAGAGGAAGAAGAGGGGAAAGGGTGAATAAGCAGATGGGTGCTTCTCCTGTGTGTCCTGGCCAGGAATCGAACCTGGGACTTCCACACACCAGTCCAATGCTCTACAGCTAAGCCAACTGGCCAGGACTGGTAACTCAATTCTTAATATTTTGAAGAACCTCCATAATGTTTTCCACAGTGGCTATACCAGTACATTTCCATCAGCAGTGAATGAGGGTTCCTTTTTCTCTATGTCTCCAATACTTATTATTACTTGTTTTGTTGGTAATAGCCAAACAAAAACTCATTGACACAGATAACAGTGATAGAGGGAATTGACATTGTTTCCTTTCATTAAAATATAATAATTATCATTATTAAAGGACAACATGTCCTGTTTGAAGAATTCTTAAAAAAAAACTATCAAGTGTTCTTGATAATTAAATATATCACATAAGTTTAAGTAATGTAAGTAAATATCATATTTACAATTTTAATATTTACTCCTTTTATAACTTTTGGTAAAATTGTGAAAAAATGATGTAAATATGTGAGCAATTGGTAAGAAATAACTGAGACACTATAAAGCAGTTACATAATTTGCTTTTATTGTTTACATTTTAAAGTCAAAACTATTTGGAGTTATTTTACTTTTCCTATGTAAACATACCAAGACAACTTTGTGGGCACATATTATTCTTCAGATTTTATACCACACCACATTTCCATGGAAATTATTGGTGCTCATGCTCCCATGGATGATTTAGACCCCAACTTTTAAACAGAATTTTCCACAATGACGGAAATATTTTATATTGCTATTGTTCAATCTGACAGCTACTAGCCACATAAAGCTATCGAGCACTTGAAATGTTGCTGGTGCAACTAGGAAACGGAATTTTTAAATTTTATTTTGTACTAATTTAAATATCAATCTAAATGGTCTCATAAATTTAGTGTCTACCATATTAGACACTGGAGATTTAAACACTCAAAATAAATATGAGCAACATTGTTTCTTTGATTACAAAGTCCTCTATTTCCCCTACTTATCACAAATTGCTCTACTGTATCTATGCAGTGTAAGTGTAAGAAAGAATTGAAAAAGAATGATCTTCACATTTTAATTTTATACAAATGGTTGTCAAATATTTAGCTGGCTAATTTTTGAATATCAAAATCAATATCCTGTGTGTAAACAACTTAACCATGTTAAACTGATATGTTATTAATCTGTGTTTTTAGGGAAAAAAGGGGTCAATAAGACTATCTATCATCTATCTATCTATTTATTTATCTATCTATCTGTTTATCTATCTATCTGTTTATCTATCATCTATCTATTTCCATATCCATATCATACACATATCCTATTCATATAATTGGATCATGCAGTAGTTATAAAGGCTGGAAGTCCCATCCTTTGCAGTTGGCAAACTGGAGACTCATGAGAAGCAATGAGTCTGAGTGTGAAAGTAAGAGAAGACCGATGCTTCAGTTCAAATACAGAGAAAAGAACAAATTAACAAATTACCATTTATTCTATTCAGGCCACCAATGGATTAGATGGTTTCCATGCACACTGGAGAGGGCACTCTGATTTACTCAATCTATCAATACAAAGTTAACTGCATTTAGAAACACCCTCAGAGACATAGCCAAAAGAATGCTTAACCAAATATCAAAATACCTTGTGGCCCAGTCCGGTTGATACATAAAATTAACCATAGAAAATATTTCTTTTCCCTTATCTGTCCCTTCATCACTTTCAACCATTAATATTCAAATGAAAAAGGTCCACTTTATCCTTTATCCAGTAATTTAACTATGACTCCCCTACAACAGTTCTAAACAGCTAGAAAACTTTTCAACAGAAGAATAGCTTATTGAATTTGAGTTCCTAAGCTGTTTTTATTTTGCTCTCTGATTTCTAGTTTTGTTGTTGTTGTTTTAAGTGAGAAGAGGGTAAATAGTGAGACAGACTCCTGAATGCACCCAGATTGGATTCACCTGGCATCTGGAGCCAAAGCTCTGCCATCTGGATCTGGCAAGTGAAATATTTTTGGCTTCTGAGGTAGAGGCTTGATATACCCATCCTCAGCGCCTGGGCCCACATGCTCAAACTGATTGAGCCATGGCTGCAAGAGGGGAGGAGAGAGAGTGAAGGGGTAGAGAGAGGTGGGGCAAAGCAGATGGTCACTTCTCTTGTGTACTCTGACTGGGAATTGCACTCGGGGCATCCACATACCAGGTCAATGCTCTACCACTGGGCAAACCAGCCAGGGCTCTGATTTCTAGTTTTCGACACAGTGCTTAAAATTATTTCTAACATATGATTGATCCTGCAAAATATAGGTTGATTAAACAAATTAATGAGTAGTTCCTGATATTGTAAAATAATGCCATTGTTGGCATAATTGACCATGTAATAAATGGTCTCAGCAACTGCTTTGGTTTTTCACTTAACTCTCTCATAAACTTCCTGTTTGATGGGTATTCCCAAGTGAATTTTATTTTCAAATATTTGTTGGAGCAATGTTTTATTTCCTTTTCTCCTTTTTTTTTTTTATCACAGAGACAGAGAGAGGGACAGACAGAAAGGGAGAGAGATGAGAAGCATCAAGTCTTTGTTGCAGCTCCTTAGTCTCCTTAGTTGTTCATTGATTGCTTTCTCATATGTGCCTTGACTGGGAGGCTATAGCAGAGTGAGTGACCTCTTGCTCAAACCAGTGACTTTGGGCTCAAGCCAGTGATTTAGGCCTCAAGCCAGCAATCCTTGGGCTCAAGCCAGCAACCATGGGGTCATGTCTATGATCCCACGCTCAAGCCAGTGACCCCACACTCAAGCTGGATGAGCTCACGCTCAAGCTGGCAACCTCAGGGTTTTGAACCTGGGTTCTCTGCATCCTAGTCTGATGTTTTATCAACTGCACCACCCTCTGGTCAGTCCTTTTCAATATTTAATGTGCATATGAATCACCTCTCTTAAAATGTAGATTGATTCGATAAATAGAAGGGGGGCTGGGGCTCTGTGATGGAAGTTCTATAGTTTTCCATCTCATGTCTTTTATTTTTATTTTTTAAGTGAAAGATTTGACGAATTGCTAAGTAAAGGTAGAGGTGATGTGAGGGCATCAGGACTTGAGAAGAGGGCTGAAAGTGGATTGATAAAGAAGACAGGCTATGTTGAGGCCCAGCTAAAGTTTAAAGCATAAAGTTGCATTGTCACTAACATGTATGCTTGCATGCTTTTTTCCTGCATCCTTACTTCTAGAGAAGAAAACACGGTCAGTTGGATTCAACTTAGCCTAAAATTTGACCAGAAAGATATAATAAATGAATAAAGGAGTAATAAGTTTATGACATATTATACAAAGGGAAAAATATGGAATGATGCTGGATGGTTTGGTAAAATTAAAGAATCATGTAAAATAAGATATCTGACTGGTAGATTATGGTTACAGAAGACAAAGTTTGAAATGGGGAAACTGGGTAACAGTAATTTAGAGCTGCTGAAAAGAATAATTCAGTTATGTATTTGTGTCTAATACATGTACTATGAGCTAACACACTCTACTCTCTGACAAATAAAGGTCTAATTGATGGACATAATGGGACGAGGGGGATTTAGTTCTGAACATGGATATTTTTTATTCAATTGGTTGAATGTCATTAATTATTCTTCTTTCATGATTTTTTGAAATAAACTATACTTGTGTAAGTGAAAATAAAATTAGTGACCGATAGCCTCATCATTGTAAGAATTGTGTAACAAACACCCTAGACATTTTGTTTGGCAAATGTGTGGTATTTCTGCAGTAGTTCTACTTTCTTCATGTCTGAAACTTACAGGGGAAGCACACTTTTGCATTTCTTCTAGGGAAGGTCTTGAGTTTTCATCACAGTACAGTGCTGTGGTACACTCCACAGAACTAAAGATAGACCCCAAGATAGAACGAATTTGTTATTTTAAAGATGGTAAAAATGAAGGTCTAGTAGCTTGTCAAAGGTCATACAACAATGTTTATAGCACTGTTAAGCCCTTTAGTTCTCTGCCTTCGGTGGACATGTTCTGTGAACCTCATATTTAGTGACTGTGCATTTTTATGAACAGTAAAGTAGAATGTTTGGAAAAATATAATTCTAAAAACCTCTGGGATCTAAGATTGCTTTGATTAAAATAATCTAGAACCTTCTTTTTCTCTTGTACTCTTTTAAAAATATTTTTAACTATGTTAAAATTCAGTAAATACTTTGCTTTTTATTGAAACTTCTTTTCACATGTATGTAGATTATAAATTCACTGAAGGCAGGAAACAAACCAAAGTGCATTTGTTTACAATGAAGGCTCAAAAATGGACCATGAAATGATCTCACATGGCTTTGGTAAACAGACAACATAAATCCAAAAGAAATTAGCACTCTTGAAGATCACCAAAAATATGCAATTTTATCTGTGTTCCCATGACATCAGATGCCTTCCTTATTTCCAATCTTTCTGTAATTTTAGGCTGCCATTTTACTTTGAGATGAAAATTTCTTTCACACTAAGAAAGTCTGTTTTATAACCATAATTTATTTACAGAAGAAATATAAGTAATAAACCCCCTGTTGATTGAAAGTAATATTTATTTATGAAGCAATTATCCTCATATCATTTAAAACTTTCTGCACTATTATTTACCTGTAGTTCTCATTTAGGTCCTTATGCCACATATGGATAGTAGCAGGCTTAGAAGAAATGTATCTTTTATACTTGTATGGTTTTGAATGACCTCTTTTACTCTCTGCTTTTTGAAATGATCATTCATTTGGTAAAAAATATAATAATAAACTCCACACATCTTATTTTTGATTGGGAAAATGTGATTTTACCTAAGAGATTCAAGTCAATGATACAGTCAAATGAAAGTTGAGAAGGCATATTTTCTGGTATAAAATGTCAATGTATATGTCAACTAAATGTCAACTAATTTTAATATTTCCTACTTAAATGAACAGAAATGCATACTCAACAGCTCAAGTTGTATGGTCCTTCATAGTTGACAACTTCTTTTCAAAGGACATCTTTAAATTGATTTGAAACATAATCATGATCACCCTGTTATTTGTTTGCCATTTCCTCCTATTTATTAGAAAACAGAGGCTCTGAAAAAATAAGTCATCCAAACTATGTGGTTAATTGGCAGAGCTAGAATTTGAACCAGATTTCTTGACTTAAAATACATTAATATTGCTACTACACCATGGTACCTTCCTGTGTGTTAATGTAATTATGCCTCGAGGTCCAGGCTTTTTTTTTCTTCTTGTAGTTTCTACAGAGCTGTCCACTGTAACATATTAATTACATAATATTCTGGTAAATTTTGTTTTAAAGAAGGAGAGGCTCTTTCAATATCTGCATGGTTATTAGTAAAGATGCTCTGGTGTCTGAAAGTTATTGCTAAACTTTTTGGTAATATTCATGTTGAGAAAACTGGAGATTTTCTACATGAATTATAGGAGGAAGATCCACCTCCTGAGAAAAGTTTAAATGTGAAAGAATTGGCTTGTGTCAATCACATACCAGTAACTATTTGAAATTTATCTTTTTTGGGTTCACACTCTCTATTTTCCCTTTGAAGAGGTCACCAGCAGCTATACAAAGGTGAAATCTGAGAAACATGAGTGAGAGCTGTTACACTCATGTATCAAACACTCTCCCTATGACTTACATATAAAGCCAAGGTAGAGCTAGAATCTGAAAGAATGAATGTTATATGTATTTTTGTTTATGTTAATGTAAAATAGATTAGCCTGCATTTTAATTTGGTCAGATGACTGACTTCACGTAAACAAACTGTCATTTTCTAAAACAAATTTCTCAGACCATTATCTCTGGGGAATGTGCATAAGTTTTCTGAAGAAAAAAAAGTTTTTAGAGTTGGGTTGATGTTTCTCTACAAAACTTATTCTAGCACATAAGAATGTGCTAAGAGCCTTTAAGAGGGGAGAGAAGGAGATTTTTCTCAACATTATTTGAACATGTAAATGTTTACAAAGATCACCTCACAGGTTAGTCATCTACTTTATGTATTTACAGCGGAGATTTCTTTTTCTGTGGAAGCAAGTCACATAGATCAGTTTGACCACACTAAATCTGAGTTAATCCTTAGGCACTTGATTTTTCCGGAATTCATCCTTTTTCCTTTACTTTTTCAAAGTGATACATTTTAAATGAGAAGTATAAGAATAACTAAAAGACAATAGCTTTGGTATGAAATAGCAAGCATAATTCACATCCCATTTTATATTCATTCACAAAATAAATTAAAAACCTCAACTTTGAAATCAATCTACCAGCTTCCAATAATAACATGGCTTTCAACTAGGGAAAGGGGCTATAATTTATAATTCACAAACTCCCAGTTTTGATTTAATCTTAAATTATCTGAATATAATAATTTTTATTTTATTATATATATATATATATATATTTTTCAACGAGAAGAGAAGAGACAGAGATAGACTCCTGCATGTTCTCTGATTGGATCCACCAGACAAGTCCACTAGGGAGTGATGTTCTGTTGTTCAGCAACCGAACTCTTTTTAGCTCCTGAGGCAGAGGCCATGGAGCCATCCTCAGCACCTGGGACCAACTTGCTTCGATCGAGCCATGGCTTCAGTAGGGGAAAAGAGAAAGAGAGAGAGAGAAAGAGAGAGAGAGAGAGAGAAGTGAGAGAAGGAGGGGTTGAGAAGTAGATGGGTTCTTCTCCTGTGCACCCTGACTGGAAATCGAATCTGGGACATCCACACACAGGGCTGATGCTCTACCACTGAGCCAATTATCCAGGGTCAATAATTTTTATTAAAAAAAAAAAAACCTAAGCAAGAGTATTAACATACTTCTATAAATTTATCACAAAGAAATTGCCTGTAAAAGTAAGTAAGCTATTGCATGCTAAACCCACTTAAGAAGTAACAAAGGCCCTGGCTGGTTGGCTCAGTGGTAGAGCGTCGGCCTGGCATGCAGGAGTCCTGGGTTTGATTCCCAGCCAGGGCACACAAGAGAAGCACCCATCTGCTTCTCCACCCTTTCCCCCTCTCCTTCCTCTCTGTTTCTCTCTTCCCCTCCTGCAGCCAAGGCTCCATTGGAGCAAAAAGTTGGCCCCGGGTGCTGAGGATGGCTTCATGGCCTCTGCCTCAGGTGCTAGAATGGCTCTGGTTGCAACAGAGCAATGCCCCAGATGGGTTGAGCATCACCCCCTGGTGGGCATGCCGGGTGGATCCCAGTCGGGCACATGCGGGAGTCTGTCTGACTGCATCCCCGTTTCCACCTTCAGAAAATCATAAAATAAAAAAAAAATAAAAAAAGAAGTAACAAAAATAAAAGAATGCTGTAAGCCTGTTTCTCCATCTCTAAAATAGGAAAAATATTCATTCATAGGTTTTTGCTATCAGTGCTTATAGTTACAGTAATGCTAGAAATATTATAATCCTCAATACAGGTTATTTTTTGCTATTGTTTATAATAATGAAATATAAAAGACGTGAAGTGTTCTTTCATATTTCCAACATTTTACAAACATTACTGGAATTTGATTAAGTATTTATTTATACCATTTAACTGAAGAAATTATATATTGAAAATGCAGACAAACTCCTTGTCTTTATGGGATGGTACACTTAAATTATAAGTAAATTATAGAATATAAAATGATAGCAACTGAAAAGTAAAGAAAAATGATGCCTTATAGAGGAATGGCAATTTGAGGTAGGAGTGTTTCATATTTTAGGTGAGGGGGTCAGTGTAGGCTTCAGTGTGCAGGTGACTTTTTAGGAGAGCCATGAAGAAGGAGAAGTAATGATATTAGTGTCTGTGTGAAAGAGAATCCCAGGCCGATGAGAACCTCTGCAATAGCTTTAGGGCAGGAGGATGCTGGCTGACTGTGAGAGAGAGCTATTAAAGAGGCCACTGAAACACAATGAGCAAGGGAGGTTAGTAGAAAATATGGTCATAAAAGTAATGAGAAGTTAGACTATGCAGGGCTTGAGGGCACTTTGGTTTTAACTCTGAGTGAAATGCTAAGTAAAAGAAGTTTCAAGTACAGGGTCTATTGGTTCACACTCTCAGTATTAGCCAACAGTATGATACTACTGCCAAAAACAATGATTCACTCCAACACTACATTTGTAAAATATAAAGAATTTCTTATTGAGGTGAAAGATTATAAAGAACCAAAAAACCTACAGTTTTATTTTTCAATAGACAAATAACTTGAGACATTTTACAGTTTCTTCCACACTCCTCCTTTTCAACAAAATGAATAATGACAGGGATATGATTTAGATAATTGGATGAAAAATGTATAATCAGTAATTGAGTTATTCTAAATTTGTAGCTGATTTTTATTGTGTTAAACATGCAATTGAAGGTATATATCTAGATTTAATAAACCAGAGTAATTTCTCTGTTCCCTTTTGAGATTTGGTTAAATATAATAAATCAAGAAAGAAAAATTATTATTTTCTCTAAGCCAAAGAACATCTGACATTTCTGACAGCTATTTTTGGATTATACACAAATTTTGAATTTCACTAGTTCAACAGATAAAATAAAATCTCCCTCTGATATTATCTCTCGTCCTGACTCTTAGATAAGGCATCAGATAGTTTGTCAAAAATTATGTCACAAGAGGTGAAAGAAGCTGTTATTTATGCCAAACTAATCTGTGAGGCTAGTGTCAGTATAAGAAGTTCAAGTCCAGGGACACAGAAGGCCTCCTCGTTGCTGTCTGTCACTGCAAAGGGAAAGAAGGTTAGGGAAGCAGCTGCCAAAAGCACAGGAAAAGCTGCTTCCGGGGTGTCACTGGGCTTTTAGCAGTGATTGTGTATCTGACCTACTCAATGTGGGTCGCTTAACAAATATAACCTCAGAGGTGAGTACATGTTCTCTGGTTTTCTGTTTACCACAGGCAGAGGAAAGTGGGTGGTGTGGTGGAGTTAATGAGAGTGACAGGCATTGTAGAGAAAAAGCCAATATAAATTAAATTTATATATACAGTATATGTTAATTATATATGTATATATGGGAAATACATATGCACATATATATATAAAATAAATAGAGGAGAAGCATTAGTATTTTACATATATTGGTGGCATATTTTTTCAAATTATAAATGCTTATAGTAACTATATTATATAATTCAATTGAAAAATTTTAAGAAATGGTTATTTGGTGGTAGAAACAAAAAAAGAAATAAAATTGTATTTTTTCAGGAACAGAAAAATTTACCAATTTCATAAACATTTACTGAGTGGCTGTTACATGTAAGTTATTATGTCAGGCATTTGGAAAATATAAAAATGATAAGACTTTGTTGTCACACAAAGGAGTTGTGAGTGTGTTAACAAATGTTTGCTCACTGGAATAGAAATTAATCATATTTCATGAGGGAGAAAAAATTGGTGCATATATAATACCATTAAGCAGAATATGATAAATATCTATGATAGAAGTTTAAAAAAGGATTTGTATAAAAATACAATAATGAAATTTTAACTTCGGGAGTCTTGAACAGATTCATAGCATATATCCCATCATTTCTGTTAGGCCCCTGCATATAAATATGATATTGAGAAGAAGAATTTGAAAGTGGAAGAAAGAATGCAAAGTGGGGTTAAAAACAGGCAACAATGAATGTAGGCAGAAGGAGGGAGATGACTAGATGATGTCTTTTTAAATAGATTGTAATGGAGAGATAAATAAGAAGCAACTAAAAGCAAATGTTTAATTACTGATAACAGTTATGAAGAGAAATAGAATCAGCCGGGAAGTAGAAGACTAGATAAGATGGAAAGGGTGGTGGCTATTTCACTCCTGGGAAGTGTTATTTTGTTTGAGGGGGCATTGAGCACAGACCTGGGCAGAGTGAGTGTGCAAGTCATGCACGGTCTTGGGGAAGAACATTTCTGGAGAAGGAAAGAGCAAATGCAGAGAACCTGATTTGGGAACAACTCTGAATTATGATCTGAAGGCTGCTGTTCCTGTGAGAGTAGCAGGTGAGTTCAGAGAAACACAGGCTCTGTCGTGTATATGGGAAGGACAAGTTAAGTGGGCTTTGGAGAAAAGCACATGATAGTTTTTCAGATGTTTACTTTTTAGATATGTATGAGGCTTTCAAATGTAGATGTTGGGTAAGAAGTTGAGAAATAAGAGACTCAGGAGCTCAAAAGAGAAGTCAGGGATGAAAACTCACATTCGATATAGAGTTATTGCTCAAGTTAGGTGTTCCGGAGCCAAAATACCAGAATGTGAATCCCTATATTACTATGTATTCACTATATAAATTTGACCAACACTGTACTTATGTAGTACTGCTCAGTTTTATCACCTGCAAAGTAAAATTAATTTTATTCTGAGAATTAAATTAATCAATACATTTATATTACTTATAACAGTGCCCTTGGCAATACTGTTATTGTTATTTTTACTATTATTGATAATTGAAGATTAAAGTCATGAGATTAGATGAGACTATCTAATAAGTATAGATAGAAAAAATGAACACAGAACCCTGGAAAACTCTCATACTTTAAAGTCAGGAAAAGATAGATGAGGCAATATAGGTGAATAAAAGGAGTACTCAGTGAAATAGAAGAAAAATCAGGAGTTCGTGTTGTTTTGTCAAAGAGGAAAAATGTTTTGAGAAGGATGGATTGGTCATTGAAAACTGCTAAAGGTTTAAGAAAAATAAGGAAAGAATTTTTTAGATGGTTGGTTCAGCAGGATGAATTCATTGGCATACTGGACAAAAGTGATGTCAGTGGAGTGGCGGGGATGGGTTGAGAAAGCTGTAGAATACTGAGTGGAAGGGACCTGGAGGCAAAGTAGTCAGGGTTAGGGGCAGGGGCAACTCTGGAATTTTGTTCCAAAGGGGAGCGCAGGGATTAGAAGGTAGCTATAGAGTAACATGGTATCAAGTGAGTTGATACTGTCCTTTGAAGATGTGAGCCCTTCTGTGGACTGGTAGAATCGATACAATGTACAGCAGAAATAAAATTTCTGAATTGCTGGTAGTAGATGGAATGGAAAGCACAAACGGAAGCGTTGATCATAGATAGAAACTCAGATAGCTTGTGCATTGAACCTGTAAAGATAGCGGAATATATGAATACAGATGGTTTTTGGTGGTGAGAAGAGGATAATTTTCAAAAGTTGCTCATATTTTTTCAGTAAAATAGTAAACAAGACAAACAACTGAGACTTGAAGGGAAAGATTATGAAAGTTATAATTTTGAGATAAAATTGTGGCACATCATGTCCCCATAGCTTCATGTATTTCTGATATTTTTTCTACAATGTTTTGAAGTATGTTGACAAGGAAAACAGGAGGATTTGCAGATATATGCAGATAGGATTCTAAGACAAAATATGTGCCCTGTATTTTAATGAGAATGTGGAATAAAAAATGAGGGAAGGCTAGAGACATAATTAAGAAATTATTGCCAATCAAATCCTTGATGTGAATTTAATTGTCTATGAAGAATATAAAGACAAATGAGAAGACTGGATAAAAATTCTTTAGCAACACCTCTATTTACAAATTGTTGAGAAAACAAAACAGAAGCCTGAAACAGAGTGGTCAGAAGGTTAAAAAACAACAGGAGAAAGTAGGAAGTGATAAATGAAGACCACATTTCAAATAAAATTTGTCAGTGTATTTAGTTTCAAGTGGCCAAATAATAAAGAGTGTTAAAAGGACATTTGATTATTAATGACTTAGGATAAACCCATATCTCATAAGAAAAAGTCATAAAAACTAATGTTAGAGGTCATATAATTGTACACTTTTTAGAATTCATGAATCATTTAGTAAAAATACTAGAAGTTCCAGAGGTTCTGGTGGCATATAAAGAATGTATAGGTACCAAGAAAGAATAATTAATCATTATGTCCAAGAGATTCTAAGATTTTTAGTGAATGGTCACAAAACATATAGAGTGAAAGCAAAAATAAGTGAATGAACAAAAGCATAAAAGGTTTGGAGTCATCAAGTAAATATCACATTCAAATTTGTTCTATAGTCAGATAGCTAAGAAGGCAAATTTCACATTATTCTTAAATAAATAAAAAAATGGTTTCTTATACATGACAATATACAGTGTGTCTGTAAAGTCATGGTGCACTTTTGACCGGTCACAGGAAAGCAACAAAAGACAATAGAAATGTGAAATCTGCACCAAATAAAAGGAAAACTCTCTCGTTTCATACCTATTCAGTGCAGTTCGATGTGGGCTCACACACAGATTTCTTAGGGCTCCTTAGGTAGCTATCCCGTATAGCCTCTACAGACTCGTCACTGACTGATGGCCTACCAGAATGGGGTTTCTCCACCAAACTGCCGGTTTCCTTCAACTGCTTATCCCACCGAGTAATGTTATTCCTATGTGGTGGTGCTTCGTTATAAACACGTCAATATTCACATTGCACTTTGGTCACGGATTTGAATTTAGTGAGCCACAGAACACACTGAACTTTCCTCTGTACCGTCCATATCTCAACCGGCATGGCCGTGGGCTGTTCCGCTGTATACACGGTGTTAAGTCATCATCTGCGCATGTGCACATGCTGCCACATCATCCTACAGAAACTGGGAGGGTTTTCCTTTTATTTGGTGCCGATTTCACATTTCTATCATCTTTTGTTGCTTTCCTGTGACTGGTCAAAAGTGCACCATGACTTTATGGACACACTGTATTTTGTGCTCTGTGCTCCAGGCTTAATACCCTGGAAGAAGTGACTATCTCCACTTTTCTCCTTATGTAGCAGAAAGGCTCTGCCAACAAGGAAAGCTGTAAAGTGCCGTGGGTATTGGTAAGGTTAAAAGATGAAAGAAGGTAGATTATATACCTCATAAAAAAGGAACTCAGTGATATTGGATGGCTGTTATTCAAATTTAAAAAGGAAAAAGCACATTATATGTTAGGTTAAACTACTTAGGTAGTTCAGGAAAACAAAGTTATGAAAATATTTTTTAAATTCCAGCAAATTAATAAAATTGCTGATTTGAGCTAGTTCAAACTTATAAATTATTTCCTTTAAAACTTCTATGATAAAAGCTACATCTTAAAAATAAATTATAGTCAGATGAAGCAAAAAAGAAGTATGATTTTCCAGAGATAGCTTAAGTGTGTCTAAGAAAGCATGTTGGCTTAAAAAATTTATCTCAAAGACAATTGTTGATGGAATATCATAAGGTTGTTTGAGCTATTATCTCCCATGAAGCCCTTAGAGACATATCTAACTACATATTGTGCTGACTTTAGATTTTCTGTCCTCAGCTGACCCTAGTACTGACTGACTGTACATCTTATAAATGATATAAAGTATCGTATAAAAACTATATACCTGCCTCTGGAGTTGTGCCCAAAGTTTTTCAGGAGCAGATTTGCAACTTATAAACAGTAATATGTAATCACAGCTGAGATATTTTTCTGCTTTTGTGGAAAAGCAATAAAACAATATATAAATAAATATAATGCATGCAATTTCCAGTGTGAATTAAAAATATTTTTAAAATGATTTCAAGAAAAAGAATAAGATTTTTTGATTAAAATAAAATACTTTAAATAAATTTCAATCCATTATAAGATTTTAAATTTGTCATTTTCCTCTAAGGGGACAGGGACAGAGCATTATCTGAATATATTCACCTTTTTGTTATTCTTTAAACACCCTAAAATCTAACATCAGTATGTATGGTTCTAATTGTTGCTAAAAGAAAAGGGAGCTTTATGGGTTTTATTATACATGGAATATCAAAAGAATGTAATTGTCAATCTCTCCCTTTTATGAGGTTTATGTTTAAATGTTGTTTGTCTCTCCTTGACAGGCTTCAGTCCCCTGTTTTCATGATACCACATACTTCCATTATGTTTCTTCTCTAACAAGTTAATTTTTTGTTTTTGTTTTCCTTTTTCAGCAAGATATATAGAGACAGACAGGAACAGACAGACAAGAAGGGAGAGAGATGAAAAGCATCAATTCTTCATTGAAGCTCCTTAGTTGTTCATTAATTGCTTTCTCATATATGCCTTTAAGGGGAAGAACTCCAGTGACCCCTTGCTCAAGCCAGTGACCTTGGGCCTCAAGCCAGCGACCATAGGTTCAAGCCAGCAACCATGGGGTCATGTCTGTGACCCCACTCTCAAGCTGGCAACACTGTGCTCAAGCTGGTGAGCCTGTGCTCAAGCTCAAGACCTCAGGTTTTGAACCTGGGTCCTCAGCCTCCCAGGCCAACGGTCTATCCACTGCACCACTGCCTGGTCAGGCTAATGTTTTATTCAGGTTATTTTCCTTCTGCCCACCCCTTAAATATACTACATCACAATTATTATTTATACGCTGAGCTAAAATATTTATGTCTAAGAACTAAGTCAGAGTTCCAGTTACTAAACCCACTGATAATTGCACCTGATACACACTGCGGGTTTTAAAATAAATTCATCCTTTTCACCTGTACTGTATTTCCTGTTTGTCTCCTCTGCTCTTCAGTTCAGGACCTCTGATCCAATTATGGGCCCTAGAGTGAAACTTGACTCTTCGTCTTCCCTTATTCCTCTTTCATCCCTGAAATTTAATCTATCCCAAAACCTCTAGGTTTTATAGCAGAGGAAATACTTCTACCAGCCTCTCTGCTCACTCACTTAAGTTAATTCTGTCTTTTCTTCCTTCTTCCAAAATGAAGCATTATAATTCTAATGGAGCAGAATCTAGGCTATTTATTAACTACTATGAACTAATGGGCACAATCTTGGTACATGATCAAGAATAATACATTTTGATTCCTCTTCATTTGTGTTAACATGATATTCTGTTATTTGTATTCTCATATCACATAGACAGCTAGAAAGTTGCATGATAACAAAATTTGGCTTGAGATTTAAGGGAAATTAAAGATTGTTATAAGCAACTAGGTTATTAGTAGTATCATTTTCTGAGGGGGAAAATATATACAAACATATATAAAATATATATAAAATATATAAACATTATATATATAAATATATAAATATACATAAAATATATAAATATATTAAAATATATATATATATTTTCCCCTCAGAAAATGATACCACTAATAACCTAGTTGCTTATAACAATCTTTTAACTTTCTTGTTCCTTCCCACTTTCCCTTTCCTGCCTATGAGCCATACACTGCAGAATAGACTCTTTTAATACATAGCAAACATTGTCCCTGGCCAGTTGACTCAGTGGTAGGGTATCGGCCTGGTATGTGGATGTCCCTGGTTCGATTACCGATCAGGGAACACAGGATAAGCACCTATCTGATTCTACACCCTTCCCCCTCTAGCTTCTCTCTCTCTCTCTTCCCCTCCTGAAGCCATGGCTGGATTGGAGCTAGTTGGCCCCAGGTGCTGAAGATGGCTCCATGGCCTCTGCCTTAGGTACTAAAATAGTTTGGTTACTGAGCAATGGAGCAACTTCCCAGATGGGCAGAACATCGCCCTTTAGTGGGCTTGCTGTATAGATCCCAGTCTTGGTGCATGCAGGAGTCTGTCTCTCTCTCTCCCCTCCTTTCATTGAATAAAAATAATAATTATATATATCAAATTACCTAATTTCTTTACTTCTCTGTATCCACTTATTCTAAATGATCATCTCCTCTAATCTTTATTATTGCAATTTTCTTTCAGTGGTCTCTCTACTTCTACTCTGTTCTTCCACTCCAGTCCACTTTCCATATACCAGTGAGAACAAGATTTATTAAGAATTGAAATAGCAAGCTCTTGCTTGGTAGCTCAGTTGGGTAGCATGTCTTCCGGACATACCAAGTTTGCAGGTTGAATTCCTAGTTAGGACACATACAAGAATCAATCAATGAATGCATAAATAAGTGGAACAACAAACCAATGTCTCTCTCTCACAATTAATAAATAAAAAAAATGAAATTACAAGATCCTGCTTGAAAAGGTAGAAAGAAATAAAAGAGATAAGGAAAATAGATGAAAAAAATCAATATTCCACTTTTTCTCTGCTTATAAACTGGCCATTATTCTTTTTCTATAAACTATTCATTTTCTCCCTAAATCTTACTATCACAGTTAACAACCTATACTACTAGCATTCTGACCTTTTTTCTCTGAATCTCTGAGGCATTTTGTTGTACTTTGAAATGATTCCAAGTTGTAGTCTTACATAATGTCTTCCTGGAAATTCACAGATACCCTATTTTTATATCTGCTGTATTTGTTACATCACCATCTGCCACATAATTGCTGAACCAATGATAAAAATATTATATTTAATTTAAATTATGACAATAACTCAACTTATAATTCAACACATTTATTAATAAGCATAAAATAAATTGCTATAACAAATATACACTTAAATATATAATACCTCAAATAATATAAAAGTCTATTTTTCGATAACCAAAAAGTCAAAGAAGTTCTTAAAATAGATGGGGGAAGATTTCCTTACCAGGTGATACAGGGGCTCAGATTTATTTATTTATTTTTTGAGAATTATCCATCTTCTGAGAATTTATCATCATCTGCACAAGGAGATAGCACAAGGAGAAATAAACATTGTATCATACCTTTTATTTAGTCAATAGCCTTAGCTTTGAATAATTTCCACTTTCACACCCTTGGAGGAAACTCAAACACATGGTTCCGTCTTCTGTAATGGGGCCTGAAGCATATACTGGTGCTCTGTGTTTAGCAGTAAGTAAAAAAAAAATTGCTTCAAAAAGGTAGTGATCACTGGATTGAGAAAACAATGTAATATTTTGAGTAATCTCTAAAAGCTTAAAAAACATAGTTTTGTAATTTATAATTTAAATAGAGAAAGCCTCCAAGATGACAAATTAAACCAAGAGTATGTAAGAAAAGAATTTATAAACACACCAATGAAACTATGAGCAGTTTATGAGTCACAACTAAAATAAAAAGATGCAGAAGGAATAAAAACAAACTATATAAAATGGAAATAACAAAATCTGTCAGTTATTATATAATATTTTATAAGTACAGTAGAAAAAGCATACTTAGAGATAAAAAGATTTTTTTACATAAATTGTAAAATTTTTATTGATTAAGTTTAAATTTATTATCAAACAAAATTTCAGAGAATATAATTATATAATATTTGAATATGATTATAAACTTGACCTACTGAAAATATAGAAAGTAATGTAGTTACCATTTAAAGAATACTCGTTTGTTAACACTTTAGAGACTTAAATATATTGAAACAAACAAAATTTCAAAAAATTACAAAGGATTTCAGTAATACATAAAGTATCTTTTGACATTATTATAATTTTTACATTGAATTAGAATAAGCAGAATTATAAAATTCTCATGTTTATAATTTTTTCTCTTAAAATGATATAAATGACCCAGAGGGCAATGAAATAATCATGCTTGAGTGCATTTATTAGAAAATATGTCTAAAAATTTAGTGAGCTAAGCATTGATTTCATGAAATAATAATAGTAATAAAAATAATAACAAACCCCTAGCAACATAAGCCTCCCCAAAACAATGAAAATAAAATAAAATTATTGTTAAGGAAAAAATTAACAAAATAAAAAAAATGCAGTAATAGGACTCAACAAGCCAATTTTTGAAAAAAAATAAATTGGAAAATTGTTGGCAAGATCAATGATAGTAAAGAGAAATAGAACAAATAATCAATAGTTGAAATTATATAAGAAAATCTTTCTACAGATAATACAAAATAAAAACAGATAAGGGAATATTGTATAACTTTATGCTAATAAGTTAGAAACTATCTGCTCAAATTTTGTTGAATTAAATCTGTAAAAACTGACACAATAAGTGGAAAACATTAACAATCCAGTTACTATTAAAAAATCAAATCAGTAGTTTTCAACATCTCCAAAGGAAAACTCCAGACCTAGATGGCTTCACTGAGGATACCTCAACTCAACAATTAAGCAACAATTAATTCTCTTTTTGGAAAATTTACTCCCAAACTATTTACCAATTAATCTTTAGAATAACATATCCTTGACTCCAAAACCTAAAATAGCAGCAAAATACATTAAAAAAATTAAATGCTAACTTTTGTGTTGACATAGATATAAAATCTTAAAATACTAGTTCACTAAACCTAGTAGTTTATTCAGCTCAGTGTCATTAAAGTATATTAAGTATTTTATAAGAGAAATCAAATATTTTAATTTTAAAAATTAATCAATGAAATTTCCACATTATTGCATTAAAGAGGAAAAATCGCATGATAACCAGTAAAAATGTATTCGATAAATTTAATATTCAGTTATAATTTA
This sequence comes from Saccopteryx leptura, assembly GCF_036850995.1. Classification (NCBI taxonomy): domain Eukaryota; kingdom Metazoa; phylum Chordata; class Mammalia; order Chiroptera; family Emballonuridae; genus Saccopteryx; species Saccopteryx leptura. The sequence continues at coordinate 146,701,781 of NC_089505.1, forward strand.
AGAGACCTCTTTTTTTTTTTGTATTTTTCTGAAGCTGGAAAAAGGAGAGACAGTCAGACAGACTCCCTAATGCGCCCAACCGGGATCCACCCGGCATGCCCACCAGGGGGCGATGCTCTGCCCCTCCGGGGATCGTTCTGTTGCGACCAGAGTCACTCTAGCGCCTGGGGCAGAGGCCGAGGAGCCATCCCCAGTGCCGGGGCCATCTTTGCTCCAATGGAGCCTCCGCTGCAGGAGGGGAAGAGAGAGACAGAGAGGAAGGAGAGGGGGAGGGGTAGAGAAGCAGATGGGCGCTTCTCCTGTGTGCCCTGGCCGGAATCGAACCCAGGACCTCTGCACACCAGGCCAACACTCTACCACTGAGCCAACCGGCCAGGGCAAGAGACCTCTCTTAACTAAGTAGGAATAAAGAAGAAAATATATAGAATAATAGAAATAGAAATTCCTTAGTTTTATAAAAGATGACTGTAGAAAACAAACACCACATTTAACATAAAACTATGAATATATATTTAAAAATACATTCTATTACTTATCCCATAAAATAAGTCAAGAAAATATTACAAGGATTAGTAAATAAGAAACAAAACTGTATTTGCAGATAATGTGATTCTGCACATAGAAAATTAATGTGCAACTAATTAATGTGCAAACTTTTACAGTTACTAAAAAAAGCATAACAAAAATTTTGAAACAAATTAATTGCATTTCTTTACACAATTAAAAATAAAAATTAATACTTAAAATAGTCATTTATAGTAGCTGTAAAATAATAGGTATTTGGAGGTAAAAGTAATAAAATCATTGCACTTACACAAAATATCATCATGATGCCACACCTAGGTGCTCCTTATACCTCATTCTCACCATCCTATTTTCAATTCTCAATTCTTCCTTTTTGATCACTTTACTCCAGCTATACAGATAGTTTTTAACTCCTTTGGATAGTCATACTCATCCATTTACTTTGCATATAATAGTGATTTGTTCTATACCTTCTCATCTTTATGTATCAATTAAATTGCTACTTCTTTAAGAATTCTTCTTTGATTTCTTTTCTGAAACATAGAACATCCATTGTATTTGTTCCGTCTTGTACTTTTTTTTTTTTCAGGAGCATACCATAACTCACAACTCTGTCTTCACTTATTTAATTTTGGTTGTATCTTCCATTACAATATGATTTTTGTGAAAAGAAGATTAATGTTTTAGGTACTGCTATGTACCCAATCCAAAATATAGGCCCTGAAGCTTAGTAAACATTCAATAAATAAATGTTTATTATATATATATATAATTCAAAATATATTAGCTAAACACTAATAACACTACTGTATTATTTTTTTCTTCTCATTTGGACACTTTCATTTATACAGCTTCTTTAAATGCAGGTTTGATAACTTCTCATGTCCTTTGTATAATACCATGGAATTTCTAGAAAACCACACTTATGTCCACCACTAATTCTAAATAGATACTTAGTCTAAAATTAGTTTACTGTTTCAAAGTATTCTAAATCATATAACTTGCCTCCATGCCCACAATATTTGTTTTAATCCATTATCTAAAACTGCTACCAAGTAATCTTTTTAAATGCTAATTTAGCATCTGACTTTGGTGCAAAAATTCTCCTCTGTCCAAATCCATTCACATTGCTTTTTGTATAACAAATTTAGTTTTCTAGACCATAAATTTTAAGACCCTGCATAGTCTAGCTCTTGCTAAGCCGTTTAACCTTATCTTTTTGCACTCTTCTTAAGAAAGCTCCAACATACTGGACTATTTGAAGTTCTGGAAAGTGCTATGCTGTCTACTCTCATACTTTTCCTCCATTACTGGAACATTTCCTCCCTCCTCCCCTTCTTACTGGCAAATCTCCACTTACCTTTCAGAATTTGCCTTATAGATTTTTATTTCTGTCTAGAAAGCCTTCCCTGATCCCCTGTGACCTGGTTAGGAAACCTATCTACATGCTATTATTTTATCATAGCACTCACTCACTACATTTTAATTTTCTTTTGTCTATATCCACTATTACATTGTTGAAATTGAGTCTTACTGATATGTTCTTAGAGCTTTGCTCAGAGCTCAGCTCATATAGTAGACAATACATTTTTCCAGAGGAAGAGAGAAGGAAGGAAGGAAGGAAAGAAGAGAGAAGGAAGGAAGGAAGGAAGGAAGGAAGGAAGGAAGGAAGGAAGGAAGGAAGGAAGGAAGGAAGGAAGGAAGGAAGGAAGGGAGGGAGGGAGGGAGGGAGGGAGGGAGGGAGGGAGGGAAGAAGAAGAGAGGAAAGAAGGAAGGAAGATGGTGGGAAAGAAGGGAAAGAGGAAAAGATGTTTAATCATTAGGCAATAAAATAAAAGAATGGTTGACAAATGCTTCTTGTAAAGGGTCAGATAATATATATTTTAGGGTAATATGATCTCTTCCAATTATTCAATTCTGCCAATATACTTCAAAAATATACCAGGTTCCAATAAACTTGTATTTATTGAATCAGGTAGCAGGATCAATTTGGCCTGAGGGCCATAGTTTTCTGACCACTGCATTAGGGGCTTTACTTACATAATTTAATTAATTTGCACAACTTTGTGAACTATGAGCCAAAAAAACTGATTAATTTGTCCAAACACCACACAAATAATTGTGATGACCTCGGAGGTCTGCTTAACTCTACTGAGGAGAGAAAATGAGAATCAGAATACTATGGACTATCTACTTTATATCCATTTATTATGAATTAGAAATCTGTAGATTAATAAAATTTTTCCCAAGATCCTACAGATAGTATATATACCCAGTTTTTGTTAATGAAAGACCTCAAATTATTAACTATTCGCACATGATTTTATTAAATTAATAGTTCTCTCATTTCTGAATTTTCTGCTCTGTTAGAAAACTGTTGATGTAAAAGTTTTCATGACAATTAAAAAATCTGTTGTTCTTCCTTTTTATCCTCTAAGTAAAAAATACCAGCTAAATTAATAATTTAACTATCACACGAAAGCAGTTAGTTAATAAATAGTGCTTAACTATTACATTTATGCAAAAAAAAATATCTAGCATTCAGGAAGAGGAATTATGGAATTATAATATTAGTAAAAAATATTATACTATTTTGCAATATATAAACTGAAATACACATTGATTAAAGCTGAGTACTATTAAAATAAAACTGCTGCTAAATATATCATTATAAGTTATATTTAGTATCTCTTGGTTCTATCAACATGACATCATTCAGTTTGTGAAAATGAAGACTTGTGTTGGTGTTAACAGCTCAGTAATCCAATTTAAAGAACAGTTAATCCAGAAACTTGTAAAGATTATAAGTACTGAATTTGAGTGCCTAAACTTTTAAAATTGTTAGGCCGTAATCTCTGCTCTATTACTATATATGGGGCTTGGACAATTAATGTAACTACTCTAAATATCGATTGCCTAGTCTGTTTAAGAGACTGTAGGTTGTGAAGTTGAAATGCTGTGGTAATAACAGTTCAGCTGAATCCACTAATTCCATCATTATTTAGCTTTATTAAAGAGCTAATTGCTTTTGTTTACGTTCAGTTTGATTTAGGTTAAGGTCATTAGTATATTCATCACTAAAAAGTTAAGCTGACTGACAGGTATGATAACAAAAATTTACATCCTTTGCTTTGGGAACAAAACTTCATAAACAGAATTGATAGGGTTTTCTTCAGTTAAAAACATGAAATGTTGGCATATCTGCATAACACTACTGCCTAGTTTGGAGTAGGTGAGGCAGTGAAGGAGATGAGTGTTTTCAGGAGTGGGGGTAGAGACAGGATATATTCTTTTGTAACCAGTGAAAGGCAGAGTTAAGAGCAAAACTGTTGCTAGGAGTAAGAGCAGTGTTACTGAAGACCTATAGCAAGATTATAGGAGAATTAATGGTATAGATTGTTGTAACTATTCACAGATAATAAAAAGAAAGAACTATGTATGTATAGATATAGATGTGTGTACATATATCCTAATAACTAAATATTTAGATGTAATAAAATTTTATAATATACTCATGTAAGTGAGAGAAGAACTTGATATCATGCTTCCTGTGTGGTATAATGTAAAATTTAACTTACTTTTAAAAAGCTTGTTTGTAGTCCTAACATTACTATAAATGATACGTTTTCTTTACATGGTTAATTGTGATTAAACACAAGTATTTTGACCTTTGTCCATTTCCACTGTTAAGTCAAGAAAGTAGATCTATCTAATATTAATATAATTATATGTTTAATCCATGCTAAATACTTTGTTAAGTACTTTACATGCATTATCTCTTTTAATTCTGAAAACTCATATTGCATACATACTTTAACTATTGTCACTTCATTTTTTAACAGACTAAGGGTTATGGAGCTGAATTACCTTGTGTAAGGTCACATAACTGGTATTTAATTCAGACATTTCTGACTGTCAAAGCTCATACTCTTATTCATTATACTATATTACTTTAAGTGGCTTCTTATTTCAGAAAATCTGCCACTTTAACAATTTACATATTTCATAAAAATTTCTGTGACTTCTGTTATACTTATGCAGATGAAAGCAAAAAAAAAAAAAAAAGTTCTGATCAAAACTATTAAGGAACAAAATTCAACCGAGTAAGTTTGAAGATTTAATTGGCTCTATTAAGCAATTCATAAATCTAACAGCATCTGATCTAGCAACTAGAATGGCTTTTTAAAGGGCTGTACAAAAATGGAAGGTTTTCATAGGAAGAAGAGTAGGGCAAGGAAAACACTTAGAAAAGAAATAAAAGAATTATTTTTAGGTCAGGACATCTTTTTTGAGAAGAAGGGAATAGCAAGGTTTTTATTATACAGATGGTGTGTCTTCTTCCTATGGGATTGGGGGTGGGTGGGTAGAGTGAGCCCATGTGACAGATTACCTCATTGGTGTTGACCAGAAAATACCAGACTGGCTAATTAAGATTCCATTTTTTGGTACAAGTTGAAACTGCAATTAGGTCAGGCATTGCATTTAGGTTTAGTATCATGGGCTTCAGCACAAGTGACACCATATTGGGCCTGTGCTATTCTCTTCAATAAACAATGGAGCAAGCCACTCTTGGCTAATATTAGTGAGTAATGCCAGATGAGACTTTATTCACCTTGTTGTCATATGTGACTTCAATTGCAATTTGATCCTCTATTTGGCATGATAGTCTATAATTTAAATATATGGAGAGAGCCTGACCTGTGGTGGTGCAGTGGATAAATCATCAACCTGGAACGCTGAGATTGCTGGTTCAAAACCCCGCACTTGTCTGGTCAAGGCACATATGGCAGTTGATGCTTCCTGCTCCTCCCCCCTTTCTCTCTCTCTCTCTCTCTCTCTCTCTCTCTCTCTCTCCCCCCCTCTCTGCTCAGAATGAATAAATATATAAAAAAATATCTGGGGGGGAAAATCAATTAAAAGGAGAATTATTTTCCAAGAGAACACAAATCCTGTTCCTTTTACTATTCTTCTTTTAGCAAACTGTCACACTAAACTTAACCTATTCTCTAAAACATGAAACTAAACTTTTTTGAACAATTTCAAACATTTCCACAAAAATATAGACATAGCAATGTGTCATAAAATCTTTCCAATTTACAGTGCCTACATTACTTCACAAGATATTTATTTGAAAGCTATTTTGTTTTCTCTTTACAATTTTCAGCATGCATTTCTGTTCCCATTTAAAAACCAGTAATGTGAAGAGAAAAATGTCACCTTAAGCATAGGTTGTAAGGTCCCAATTTCCAGTCAACATAACAAAACACACTGACACAACTTTGTGTGGGAAAATCCTCTGTAAAATTATTTTTTGCATATGTTTAAATATTATTTACAATGGAGAATCTTTTATATAGAAATGCTTTAAAATAATATGACTGACTGTTACCATGTGAATACTTTTTTTAAAAAAACATAGCCTTTTATAATCACATATACTCTTTATCCTTTTCCATTTAGCAGTCTTGTTAAAAATGAACAAAATACAAAATTCAGTATAATTTTACCATTTACATTAGCAAGAGAACAATGGAAAGTGGTTTTGAACTGTTCCTCCATCTGGCATTTCAGTTATTGTTTAGATTAATAGTTACAATAGGAGTTGAAATTTTCTGGGCCAGAGTTTCAAGGTGCTCAGCACTGCTCCTTTCTGAAAGAACTCATCCACCTGTGGACAAAGACTTCTGTCTGTTACCATGGCCCTGAATAAAGTGACTGATAAGCATGTGACTTTGTTTCAAGTTGCAAAAAGAAGGACTTACATTCCAGGTAACTACACTGTTTCATACTGATACGAATTATGCCAGCTGAGATAATCAATAACTTATCAGGTTGCTGAGAGCCTATTAGCATGTGGTTAATGTGCCAGTGTTCACAGCTATGTTCTGCAATGTGGAAAGTGGACCTTTGGTATAACATACTTCAATAGTTTAAGCTCAATAATAATAACTTGTTTAACATGATATAAAATTGACGCTTATAAATTAGAAGATTGTTTTCATGATCTGTGTAATCTACTCTATTAATAAAAATAGAACTGAAGGTTCTGGCACAATTCATTTCTCACTTCCACTTACAAGTAGGCCCTAAATGCAGGAGTCAGGCTTGCCCAATTAATCACAGCATTGAACAATATGTCTACCTGAAAAGAATGTAAAACCATTGCTATTAGAAAGTTTAATTTAAACCCTAGGGCTAAATTAAACAGCCTTTCAAATACAGAGATTATTGTCCATTAAGAGCAAAACACAATTATGTTTTTTTTTATTCCATTTTAGAAAATTATTTCCAGGAATAAAAGGAAATATAACAATTTGCTAAATCATTTAAAAGGGTTTGAATCTTATTGCTGTCACATGTAAGGATGAACAAAAGAATGGCAAGAAGAGTAAAATCAGTCTAATAGGAAGTGTTTAAGATCCAAAATTTTTCATTTGCATCCTCTGAGTAACAAAGACAAGGTTTTGCATCTGGTGTCTGTGTACTAACTGCATTGTCCACTGTCTACTCGTTAAATGCAATTCCAGTTGTGCAGCCACAACAAAGAACAGTTATGTGAGATGAGCAGGATGTGATATTTCATGTACTGTTCCCACTTTGGGATTGTCATATTGCAAGTGTGGGATTAAATCTTTTAAGGAGTTGTCAAATTTAATTGGCGAGTTTGCACAGTTCTGGTTTACTGGCTACACCATCAAGATCTTTTCTTTTATTATTTTCTGTTAACTCTATGATTTAAATATTACCATCTGTGAATAAAGCCTACAGAATTAAGCAAACAGCTTTAGTAAATTAAAATCTTAACCGATGCATAATTGGAAGATTTTAACATCATTGTATATTGAACATTTGGTATATTTACCTTTCTTTTCTCATGGCAGGTATCAGAGTATATACATATTCAATAGAGTAGAATGTCTTATAAACACTTCACTACTTCACTAGGTTTAAAGACCATTTAAAAAAGAGCAAAATCTATAATATCAACAGCAGACACAAAAATGCTTTCAAGATAAATATTTTATATAAATACTTCAAATGAAATTCAACTTTTCTCCGTATGTACACAATCTGCATTGTCTGAGACCTAGCACTCCATCTCACACTCCACCTACTAATTTACTTTTGCTGCTTCACACACCCATGTTCTTTTGTCCTTCATATTCATGGCTTTACTTCAGGTCTGGGCTTAAATTCAACTTTCACAAAATGTACAGGTTCTTCCCAAACATTCTAAATTAACTCCCTCCCTCCAGTTAGTTTCAATTATCTTCCAAAAGTCTTTCTGCCCCAAACATTATCAAAAATTATAGTTATATCTAAAATTGTTTTCTTTGTATATTGTGTTACCTACAGAATCGTACAAAAGGACAGGGACAATGATCTTTGTTTGTTTGCTTCTGTTGGTATAATAGAATGCTGGTAAGTAGTAGTGGAGATGGAGTGATAGGAGGAGAAAGAAGGTCAGCAGGAAGAATAATAAAGTTATCTAATAAAAATAATACTTGTTTTTTTGTTTGTTTGTTTGTTTGTTTTCTGAAGCTGGAAACGGGGAGAGACAGTCAGACAGACTCCCGCATGCGCCCGACCAGGATCCACCCGGCACGCCCACCAGGATTGTGCATCTCCTCTCTGTCCCACTGCTCTGAGCTGGCCGCTAAGATCCACGGTGGATGCTGAGGTCCATAGGCATCCTACTTTATTGCTTCCTCTATTAGACTGTGCTACTGCTGTTACTCTGATGTCCAAGGTGATGAAGAAATTCTTCAAAACAATATTTAGACAAAAATCTGCTTAGGTTAAGCCACTCCAGTGCCTGGGGCAGAGGCCAAGGAGCTATCCCCAGCGCCCGGGCCATCCTTGCTCCAATGGAGCCTTGGGTGCGGGAGGGGAAGAGAGAGACAGAGAGGAAGGAGAGGGGGAGGGGTGGAGAAGCAGATGGGCGCCTCTCCTCTGTGCCCTGGCCATGAATCGAACCCAGGACTTCTACACGCCAGGCTGACGCTCCACCACTGAGCCAACCGGCCAGGGCCAAAAATAATACTTGTAATGCCAATATATTTCCTGAGCTCTTTAAACCAGGAAATGCACAAGGGGATTTGTATTATCTCAGTTAGTTGTTAAAACAGGCCTTCACAGTAGATGTTACTGTTATCTGACTTTGGCAGAGAGAGACTTGAGGCTTAGAGAGGTTATGTAACTTATTCAGTGTCACAAAATTAATTATGTTAGTGTCAGGATTTAAACACTGGTCATTCTACTTCAAAGCCCAGATGAAAAACTTGTTATATGAATGGGTGGAAGTATGAATAAAGGAAGGGAAGAAGAGAAGAAAGAAAGGAAGGAAGGGAGAAAGGAAGAAAGGAAGGAAATTAGGAAGAAAAAAAAAGAAGGAAGGAAGGAGAAAAAAGAGAGATGCTATCTATAGCAGTAAGATGCAGAGAAAAAAATTTTTTTTCATGAATTCAAGTCTTCAAATACCTAGCAACTTTAATAACCTAGGTTTTATATGAGAGGTTGAAATACACACCCAATAATGCTTTCAGGTGAAAACAATTCGCTTAACATGTGTAGCTATCTTTGTTTAACAATGACCATCATAACACTTTTGAGAATCAACATTGTGAATAAAATAGCTAACAATAGAGCAACTATAACTAAGCCACATGGCAGGTGGAGGATTTCAGGCCAGACACAAGTAATACAGTGGTATCAATAGCAAATATTGAATTACTCTTTATATGTGTCAATTTTGCACTGTCTTACTTGTGTATTAACCCTTACACAGTCAGTAATAGGAGATGAGCACAGAATCACATGGCCAGCAGACCTTGGATTCAGAATTTAGACTCAAACATTGTGATTCCAGAGCTATAGCCCCTTAAGGTACTCTTCAAAGGTCTTGATCCTCTCTGTGTAAAATTGGAAGCCATGAAAATAGGTGGGGTTGTGAGAAATTGTTTCATTCATTGGTAAACATTATACATTTGTTACCTCAATCTTCACATCAACTTACTTTTTTTTTTTTTATTTGATGGGTGAGAAAATGAAACTCATAAAAGCTGAGCAACTTGCTGAAGTTTCTTCAGCCAGTATATGGAATTACTAGGATTTGATCCAAGCCTTATGTGTTTACAAAGCCCAAACTAATTCTTTTTTAAAAAGCCACAGTTTTGTGGAGCTTAATGTATACTGTAGTTCTTTCCAGAACGGAGAAGCTGCAGTTACTTGCTACAGAATTTCAAGACTCCCGTTGAATCACTTGAATGCTATTTCTGGTATAACTTTGAATAACTGAAATACCTTGATTTACTCATTGAAGAATGGTTATTTTCTTTAGGTACAGGATACACACAAGTGCAGGACCTGGTGTAATGATGGTGATGGTAGCTAGTACAATCTTTAAGAATAGGCTCTTCTCTGGGGTTAGGAAATTGCATCTTAAAAGTAAAAAAGAATAGCTTCATTCTGAATACGCTGATTTCAAATATATATATATAAACACAGTCATTACTTTAACAATTATATACATTGGTAATAAATGTAGTACCGTTTGAAACAAGACTTTTGAAAGATACAATTTATAAGCACTAATTTGGAAATTTGAAAATTTAACTGAAATATCTTTTTTAACTTAAGTCCTAGAATATAGAATAGATATATTGTGCCTAAGCTAAATAATAATTGTTTATTGAGCAGCTTATATAATATTCACCATAAAGTGATTAAATAATTAGATCTTGAGCTATTATTGTTTGAAGATGTGTAATGTTATAAAAAAAAAGTGTTTTGTGCTTAACCTAAGCAGATTTTTGTCTAAATATTGTTTTGAAGAATTTCTTCATCACCTTGGACATCAGAGTAACAGCAGTAGCACAGTCTAATAGAGGAAGCAATAAAGTAGGATGCCTATGGACCTCAGCATCCACCGTGTATCTTAGCGGCCAGCTCAGAGCAGTGGGACAGAGAGGAGATGCACAATCCTGAGTTTTCTCCTTCAGGAGGGAGAGAGAAGTGGAACTTACACTCAACACTCCAGTGCACTGCCCAAGGCGAAGGGGCAGGCAGCTTTCAGAACCAAGCATGACTCTGTGGAATTTGGAGAAGGGAAATCATCCTGGAAATTCTCCCGCCAGAAAGGATAAAAATAGTGAAATATGCACATACACTAAAAGAAGAGAAAGGATTGAGAGAATCCCCGAATCTCTAGCCAGGTTAATTGGTGACAGCCTTTCCCTGTCAAAACCGGTCCATGAAGAAATGCACAGACATCAATCCAGACATACAAGGACCGTGAAGAATCAGGGAAATCTGACACTACCAAAGGTAAAAAGTAAATCAATAGTAAATAACCCTAAAGTAATGGAGATCGACAAGTTCTCCAACAAATAATTCAAAATGATTGTCTTGAAGAAGCTCAGTGAGCTACAGGAAAGCACAGATGAACAAGTAAACAAAATCCAGGAAATGATACAAGAACAAAATGAAAATATCAACTAAGAGATAGAAACTATAAAAAGGAACCAAACGGAATTTAGGAGCTGAAGAATATAATGACAAACTGAAAAATTCTATTATAAGAGTTTTGCCAGAAGAGTTTATCATGCAGAAGAATCAGCAAACTTAGTGGTAGTTTATTAAAATTATCGAGTCAGAGGAAGAAAATGTAAAAAAAAAAAAAAAAAAAAAAGCAAGGTAAAATGCCAAAGTTAGAGCAATAGAGGACAGTGATATTGCACAATGATAGTTGGCATACTAAAAACCATATTACTAGAGAACCAATAATTCCATAAAATATTGGTAAGTAAAAACTTATTACCAAGGTAGTAGGGAGTAAGAACCAGACTCACCAATACAATGTGGGAGATGGTGCAGATTTGGTGCAGACTCAGAAGTGTTTCTGAGGTCATCCTACATCTCAATTATGATGAGTTTCTTAGGAGATGGATACATACTCTACAGTTCATTTTATATAACTACATGTAGAAATATGTATATAATGTTCATTACCACATTTGATATATAAATTCCCAATAAATTTTATGGGAATATAACCACATCTAAATTAAAGAATCACTGAAAGTGTTGTTATAATTTGATCCTGATAAGGTTAGATTGCACGTAAATATTATAGCATACAATAAATATAACTAAGAATATTTTTGTTTTTATCTATGTATGGAAAAACTTCAAATAATAACCTTTTAAAATATTAACTAGCATGTGGTTTAAAGGGATGTACAATAGGAATTTACACTGTGGAATAAATAGCGTAAATCAAAACTATCATTATATTTTAAATAATGAATGCATCCTTGAAAATGTCATAGATTTCTTTTACATGACATTTTAGAATTAATAATAACTTAGAAATTGCCCACAACTTCATTTATAATATTAATTTTTCACTCTAATTGACCCTGAATCTGCCCAATTATTCAGGCTTTGATTTTCTTTAAGAATGTGACTTTCTTTTATGTCAATAAAGTAATCTGAAAATTATAAAAAAATGTTTATCTAAAATCTGGAAGACCTAACCTACAAAAAAATTCATTTTCAAACACTGGTTATTCATGAAGCTTTTTTCAAATTCTTTTGAACCAGAAGCAGTATAATTTGATTTTAATCCTTAGCTTTGAAGTCAAACATCACTTCAGATTAGCACAAAATAAATAGTAAGGAAGCAGTGGAAAAGTAAAAAACCAACTACAGTATATGCCATCTTCTCCGGTGCATAACTTTCAACTATGACATAAAGATGTTTAAGTTGTTAAATTGTGTCCTAATCAATCTAAACCCATTATATTCTACCTAAGCTTATTTTAATATGAAACAAATGATTAGATTCTGATTCCTATCATTTATCCATGTTATAAAGTTGGACAACTTATATTTTGTCATTGTGCTTCAGTTTTCCTTTTCTTTCTTTTTTTTTTTTTTTACTTAAATCTACCTTGTTTTTAAAAGAGTTCAGTTAAGAGCGGAAGAGCCCCATTTATAACAAGTCCTTATGCTCTAGCACTGTTGCTTGGCCCGTGAAGCTACAAATCAGTTTTCTTATCTATCACCAAAGATCATAATATTACTTTCCAAATCTAATTGGCACATAGTAAACAATTAATGGAAGTGATTGTTAAGATTATTATTTTATATTTTCTTCTTTTGACCTTTCTGGCATTTATCTCAGTATCCTAACCACCTTGAAACTCTTGATGAGTGTTTGATGAGGCTTGCCATAGCTCCTTAGTTCTCAAATATCATCATGCATAGAACCACCAGGAAAGATTGTTAACAAAGAGATTCCTTTGGTTGTGCAACTAGTCTTTTTGACCAGTAGGTCTGTGGTGAGGCCTGAGAATGTGTGTTTCTTTCAGTTTCTTAAGTGATGCTGATACTGCTGGTCTGGGGACTGTATTTGAGGGCTATATATTAGTGGTCTGAAATTAAATGAACATTGGGGTCAGGAATAGTAGTATTGAAATCCTCATTATGGTACATGGTAGTATTTTAAAACTTTGTAAGTTACTTCAATTCCTTTAGAATGCCACTCTTCTCTTGCAAGTAAAGACCGTCAGCATTCAGTATTAAATCCACTTTGTTTAGAACCTCAGTAAAATAACTATGCCTCCCATGGTCTTATGGTCTTAAGATTAGATGGCATGGGACACCCCAACCTGCTCCCATCAGCAATACCTTTTCAAGGCCCTGATGCTTGTCTGCCCTCCTCCTGACTATTGATAACTAAATAAAAGTTCTGCTTATAATCCCCCACCAGCTTAGATCCCTGCTCTGCTCTAACCATCCTCCAGTCCTAAAATAGATCTTGATTTTCCTCACGCTTCTCCTTTTAACTTGGATTAAACTCTCAGCAGGACACTGGCTGAAAATCTGCTGCCCAAACTGTGCCAGGTACTGTATTGGTGAATAAAACACCTTTCTGAATAGTATATGGTCTGGTGAATTCAAGAGAAAGTTAAGGTCTAAGTAAATAAATGTGCATATTACCTAGACAGTGCTATTTGACATAAGAAGAGTCTTCAAAATCCCAGGAAGAGAGTAAAGAGAAATAGTACCATTTGGTTAAGGGCAGACACCTAAAAGAAAACCACATTTCTTTATAAGGTATGAGTAAGAATGTTGTATACTTAACGATGGCACTGCTAACTGCTACACTTGTTAGTCTCTCAGATAGACTTGAAATCACTTGTAGAGGTTAGGAAAAGTAACCTTTATCTCTAGCCCAAATCACCTGTAACTATTGAGACAGTCTAAGGTTTACTTAATACTGTACAGACATCACCATCCTGTTTCTCTTCCACCAGCTGGGAATGGGCTCAGCTCAGACACCGCATAGTGTTAAATTCACCAGTCCATTGTGTACTTACGACTGTACAAAAAAAAATGTGTTCTCATATAATATTTCTTTTTACCTTTTTGTTTTGCAAAGACTCTTAACCAAGATATGAAAAGCTGAAAGTCTAACTTTATTTGGATTTTTATTTTAAAGACCTCTATGTTAGAGTTTATTTATATATGAACAATAGTAATGTCACTGTCATTACTCTCATTATTTTCTTTAAAAAATAAATAAAGCCCAACATAATTGTAACTGTTCACTCAGAAATATTTACAGACAGTAGTAGGCAGCGAAGTCAGGCAGAGATATCAAGAAAGACGAAGGCCCACATCTTCAAAGAACTGGCAGGAAATGTATTAATGAATTATTTGTTTCTAAGGTTCAAGTGCCTTAAGGCATGTTCAGGATCCAGACCTAAAAGCAATGTACTTTTGAAAAACTAAAAGTGACAGGGCAAAATCTGGATGGCTTTTAACTGCTGAGAACAGGTGCGTGCCAACTCTTTCATTTCAATGACACACATTTTGCCCTATTCATCAACCTGATTCTTTTCTTCTCCAGCCTAACCTTTTGGTGACAGTAAACATGACTTGACAGAGGGTCCAACACAGAAATTACATGATCTTTAACCTTTTTCTGATTTGTGACAGGTTTGGGACACATCTGGACTAATCCATCAGAAAGGAAAAATAGCTTTGGAATTATAATATGACAGGGATCTTCAAGAGCAAACAACCATGTGTTCATGTAAACTCTTTTCCAGTTTAAAAGTAAATGAACAGAAAAAAATTTTCTACCTATAGAAGCTTATTAAGTTTGAGTAAAAGGTACATTTTCCATCAAAAGAATGACAATAATTATTCAACGTGCATTTTAAAAATATTTATGTAGCAAACAACGTCTTGCAATTTAGATTATAAATTGTCTGGTTTTAATATTAAATAAATATAGATATATGTGTGTAACTGAGAAAACAAAGAGACTCTAAACATCTGTTGAATTTAAGCATTTACAAAGTTGGGATTATTGATATAACTATATGTTAATTCAAATAAATCTGTTGGTGAAAATATCTTTACAAACAGGGAACATTTTAACCATTTCTGAGAAAAAAAAATCACCTGGTAAAAATATAAGACAGTGTAATTGTCAGGTGTGGAGCTGGGGATGGGGGAGGTCAGGGGGGAATAAATGGGGATAGATGGAGACTTCACTCGGAGGCGGTGGACACACACTACAGTGCACAGAAGGTGTGTTATAAAAATAAATCAGTAAGTAAATAAATAAATAAACCAAATTAAAAATGAAAGACTAAATATTGATGCAGTTCCTCCTTAGTTGTGAAATGAAAGGGGAGAAGTATATTCAGTTGTAAATATTTAAAGTTCTCCTGTGCTTTGGGATAGAAAATACGTGTTTTCTATCTCTCTCTCTTTTTTTCCTTAGTCAGGCTAATTTGTATAATCACATTATGAACTAAAATATATCTTGGAAATCGAGTTTAGTAATCTCTCAGCAAAAGTTGGAAAAGTAATGCATTCAACCTCTATTAAACACAGTGCTTGCTTCAATGCTTTTACTCACGTGGCATACACCTTCATACGTTGAACTACCAAACCACAATTGCCACACAATTAAGCAAAGTTTTCCTGTCCCTCTCCATTTTGCTTTCCCAGATGACTAAAGAAAAAACAGTCTCTGCTGTTTTATATCCTGGGCTGATTGAAATTCTTCCATTTTCTTTATTCATATATAATTCCTACATATATAACTTCAATAATAATTTTAATAACACTTTGAATGCAGAATGTAGCTCATACTTGAACCACTTAGCAATCTTTCACTCAGTGTACACCAAAAAAAAAAATATCTTCTTGCCTGACCAGGCTGTGGCACAGTGGATAGAGTGTCTGACTGGGATGCTGAGGACCCAGATTCAAAACCCCAAGGTCGCTGGCTTGAGCAAGGGGTCACTCAATCTGCTGGACCTCGCCTCATCAAGGCACATATGTGAAAGGAATCAGTGAACAACTAAGGAGCCACAACAAAGAATTGTTGTTTCTCATCTCTCTCCCTTCCTGTCTGTCTGTCCCTCTCTCTGACTCTCTCTGTGTCTTTCACACACAAAAAAAATCTTCTTAATGTGTGGAATGCTTGGTGGAGCTGAAAACAAATTTTAGCAACAATTATTTCCTATTGATGAAATATATAAATGTTCTTATTCTTGACTGTATGAGAATTAATAGGGATCTTTTTTAATAATACTGAAAAATGACCAAGTTATTTTTTCCAAAGATGGAAATAAAGGGGGCAATTGTGCAAGTACTTACTATGCTCACGGGACTATAGGTTCTTTCACTGTTATTTTCCTGTCTTCTTTAGATAATTCTAAAGATATATTTTATAAGTAAATATGTTGGACTTCATATTATATTTCTCAGTTTCAAAAGAAGGCTTTGTTTTGATTTTGGCATTCACTTAACATTAGACATTTGTAAAATAACATGAAAGTTCATGCAGATATTTTTAAATTAAGGTTGATTCATGAAAACCTCATTTTATTTTTACTTAGAATTCATGTAATATGCATTTGTAAAATAAGGTACTAACTACTTTTAAAAGGAATCTCTCAAAAATAAATTTGTTTGTAATTTCTCAAAGAAACAAAGTTGACTCACAAGAAGGCTGAAATTATTGCTACACATTGGATAAGGGAAGAGTCTGAAGGGTACTGGAAAAATCTACCACTTCAGTAGTCTGAAGATCTGTAGAGAGGTATACTAATTATTGTTAAGATTTGTAGTTGAAGAATAGTCACTACATCGTTTAGAAAGTTTTGAGTTTGTCCTTCTGTTATTTGAGAGGTATCCCTTTGATGGCTTTAGGCAACCTCTGTGTTTTGGTCGTTCGACCCCCGCCGGGGTAGCGACCCACAGGTTGAGATCCGCTGGTTTAACAGAATCAGTGGAAACTGGGTGCTGCAGTCTCCCTTGGAGTCTCGTCCTAACTCTCAAGAGCCTCAATTTTTTTTTTTTTTTTTGTATTTTTCCGAAGCTGGAAATGGGGAGGCAGTCAGACAGATTCCCGCATGTACCCGATCGGGATCCATCCGGCATGCCAACCAGGGGGCGTCGCTCTGCCGCAATCAGAGCCATTCTAGCACCTGAGGCAGAGGCCACAGAGCCATCCTCAGTGCCCGGGCCAACTTTGCTCCAATGGAGCCTTGGCTGTGGGAGGGGAAGAGAGAGACAGAGAGGAAGGAGAGGGGGAGGGGTGGAGAAGCAGATGGGCACTTCTCCTGTGTGCCCTGGCCGGGAATCAAACCAGGGACTCCTGCTCACCAGGCCGATGCTCTACCACTGAGCCAACCAGCCAGGGCCTCAATTTTTTTGTTAAGTTGTCACAATCCATTTTGCATCGGTGCTTTTGTTTTTCGGTTTTTTTTTTTAAGTTTCTTAGCGGTTCTTTATTTGTCCACTTATTTGTAAATCTATATTTTATTTTTAGGATTCTTTTATTTTCCTATTTAAATATTCTTCAATGCATTCTGCCAAGGCTGAAGTTCATACAATGGAGTTATCAGCAATTCAGTGTTCTTTACATACCAAAACAACAATTTTTGGTTTCAGGCCATTTACAAAATTGTTGGAGAGGGTAGTGAAAATGTCAGCATCCAGGCCAAATGCTGAATGCTATCTAAAAGCACTAAGTAATTTATCTCTGAAGTCTCCTATGGGTTCACTATTTTGTTGTGTGTAAGATTAAACCAAGATTCATATTACTTTAGCCAGTCCTTAGATATAGTTCTTAAATAGGAGCCCTAACTTATGTACCCTTAAATATTTAATTTCAGTAAAGGTTATTTCATTAACCTTCAGGTCCTTCTTAGGGTCCTATAATTAGCCTTTCCAAAGCAAATTTTCACATCATCTGGCTCCACCAAAAAATATACTAATTGATAGAGGTCAGGGAAGCCTCAAGTGTATGAGCCCAAGGCAAGTCTAAATATTTTAATAAAACTTTTTTTACTTTCTGTCTGGGTTATGGGAAGTCTTTAGCAATGTAACAGAGATATGCACATGATTGGAGATTGAAGTCCATGTACAAGAAGCTTCTTCAGAGACAACTTAAATTTTTAATGAATGTTTCAGGAGAAAGAGAGGATGAATGATTATATCATTGGATTGAATTAAATTTGTGGTTGAAGGAAATGGAGATATAAAAAAGGTGGGATACAAATAATACAAATAGAAAAGTTAGAACTGAATTTACCTATTTCCTTGTTCCTTTCCAAGGAGTCTTTTAGGGAAGCAATATTCCTGTTTATATCATGATTAAAAGACTCCTCATACTGTTTAAGGAATGCATATTGTTGAATAGTCAGGATTTTAATCCTTATTGTTCTAAGACTCCTTCCTAATAAATATTCTTGTTAATATTTAAAAGTTCCAAAAATTGTCTGACCATGCAGTGGCGCAGTGGATAGAGTGTTTGACTGGGACATGGAGGACCCAGATTTGAAACCCCGAGGTTGTCAGCTTGAGCACAGGTTCATCTGATTTGAGCAAGGCTCAGCAGCTTGAGCCCAAGGTTGCTGGCTTGAGCAAGGGGTCACTCGGTCTTCAGTAGTCCCTCTGGTCAAGGCACATATGAGAAAGCAATCAATGAACAACTAAGGTGCTGCAACGAAGAACTGATGCTTCTCATCTCTCTCCCTTCCTGTCTGTCTGTCCTTATCTGTCCCTCTCTTTGTCTCTCTCTGTCTCTGTCACCAAAAAATAAATAAATAAATAAAGTTCCAAAAATTAGCCACAATAATTTGAAATTGTCTTTCTTCACAATGAAATTACCAAATCTAGAGAAGTATGTATGAACTGGCAAAACAGAATTCATAGTAATTCTAATTGGCACAGTAAAGATAGAGAAACATTCTTACCAGGTTTTAAAAGATGAATCAAGGTCTAACTTGGTTTAAAATACATAACTCAAATGAAATGCACTGGACTAAGTTGAAATTTATTGGCCATATGTCTCTGCAAATACTATTGACTTCTTTTTGTGGTAGGTACTAGTTATCTGTAGGGGATACATTCCAAGACCCCCACTAATGCCTGAAAATACTTATAGTACCAAACCATATATATATATAGAAAAAAGATTTTCTCTATGCATACATACCTATGATAAAATTTAATTTATAAATTAAGCACAGTAAGAGATTAACAGCAAACAATAATAGAACAATTGTAAGAATATATAAATACTATTATAACGTTATTTGAATGTGGTCTCTGCTAACCAAGATAGCTACTAAGTGATTAATAGGTGTTTAGCAAACATATTGTGGATATGCTGGACAGAGGGATGATTCACATCCCTAGTGGGATAGTGTGAGTTGTCATCACACTACTCAGAACTACTTAAAATTTAAAACTTATGAGTTGTTTATTTCTGCAATTTTCCATTTAATATTTTCAAAATGTAGTACACTATGGGTAACTGCAACTGCAGAAAGCAAAATTGTGGAGAAAGGAGGTCTACTGTATAGACATGTGAAACCTGAGAAACTGTATAAGCTGGCGGACAGTAAGAGAAATATTAAAAGTCAAAATTTTCAAGATGAAAATATAACCTGATCAGAATTCAAAAGCCAAGAAATCAAAAATTAAGTTGTAGGACTAAATTAAGTTTTTATAGATCAGATTCATTATAAATGTATTTTGCATCTCAGAAAATTCAGCCTTTTACAGGTGAATTCTAAGGAAATGCTAAGTGTGCACACTCTTTGGGGTTGTATGTCCTAGTCTGCAGCTCCAGTTGTCTTCACTGAATTTTAGTGGAAATTTCTTCTTTTGTTTAAGCCCAATGGCCAAAATTTATCAGAATCACACTGACCTCAAACAAAATCAACTTCAGCAAGAGAAGATGCATCCTAGAGGAACACTGAGAGCCTCTCAGTGACGTTAAGGGGATGTATGGCTTCATAGGTTCGACTTGTGTCACATTCAGAGTATAATGTTCTGTTGAAAATATAATTATCTGATTGTCAGCAACGGTACATTTTCAAGGTCTTACACTAATGCAATCGTTTGAAGTATGCTAAGGGACTAAATATGGATGAAGACAATGTTTTCCTATCCTGATGTTTTTACTAACATTAGTCATTTCAGTACTATGCAGTATGAGTTTGTGTAACATCAAATTTCATCTTATTTTTAATTCCTTTATTCATTCTAACCATTTGCCAAACACTGTTCTAAAATTTATACATATTATAGGGTTTAAAACAAACAAACCAAAAAAAATTTTGTTTTGTTTTAATGAGGCTTCTAATTCTACAGGCCTCGTAGAATAGATAGAAAACAACCAATTTATAATGAGATACATCTGAGCAACATTAAGTGCTATCATGCAGATAAAGAAGGGTAAAGCGATTGAAGACTACAGAGTAGAGGTTGCTAGTGGTGTGTTATTTTAAAGAATCAACAGATAACTTCTCTGCAGTGGTGACTGAGCAAAGATATGAGCAAAGGAACCTGACCATCCAGTACCGCAGTGGATAAAGCGTCAGATAGGGATGCGGAAGACCCAGGTTCAAGACCCCGAGGTCGCCAACTTGAGCATGGGGCTCATCTAGTTTGAGCAAGGCTAACCAACTTGAGCCCAAGGTCGCTGGCTTGAGCAAGGGGTCACTCAGCCTGCTGTAGCCCCCCCCCCGGGTCAAGGCACATATGAGAAAACAGTCAATGAACAGCTAAGGTGTCAAAACGAAGAATTGATGCTTCTCATCTTTCTCCTTTCCTGTCTGTCTGTCTGTCCCTATCTGTCTCTCTCTCTGTTTCTCTCTATCTCTGTCACACACACAAAAAAGTAAATAAATAAAAATAAAATAAAAAAGATATGAGCAAAGGAAAAGAGTGAACCCTTTGAAGATCTAAGTGAATGAGTTCTGTTGCAAGCAGAGAGAGCAGATGAAGGGCGGATGTGGTCAGGGCAGAGTAGGATGAATAGTGCCTTGAAAAAAGGTCAGGGAGATAAGCAGTAACTAAATCACATGGGTCTTAAATGTAGAATGTGATAAAGAGTTCAGATTTTCTCCTCAGCTGTGGTAGCTTTTGAGCTGGAGATGGATATAACCTGATTTACTTTTTATAAATTGTTCTGATTGTTATATGTAAAATTGGTAATTGGGGGTATAAATGAAAGTAAGAGATAAAAGTGTGTTACAGTAATTAACATTAGAGATGACAGTGACTTGACCAGGATGATGACAGAGTTGTCAGATGTGCTTGTTGTCAGGGTATAACTTGAAGCTAGAGTCAAAAGTACTTGTCCATGTAATAGATGTAGTGATATATAGAGAAGAATAAAGGATGATCCCTGAGTTTTGAGCCAAATAAACTGAGTGAATAGTGAAGCTATTTCAGAATGGGGAAACCTGGGAGACAATGGAGAGGATGGGGTAAAATCAAGAGTTCTGTTTTGGAAATGCTGTGTTTGAAATACTTCTTGGACATCCATATGTCACTGTCAAATAGGCTCATAGGAGAGAGAAGAACTGGGGGTACGCTTGAAGCCATCAGTTTAGATATAGAAATTAAAGCTTTGAACAGAGAAGGTCATGTAAGGATAGATACAAATAGACATATGTAAAATTTATTTTGTATATCTATATATATTATATATGTTATATATATGTATATATATACACACACACACATATTTTCTAATCAGTTTCATTTTAATTTGATGACAAAAATGAGTTATTTTGTGCTTCCATATTATTAGAGATTTAAATAGTTAAATAAGGTTGGTTGGTTAAATTAGGTAATGATGATCAAAATTAAGAAAAGATTATAAAGTGAGATCTGCTTGAATTTCTTCTATATCATCCTTGCTAACCCACTAATGATATCAACATGTCAGGTAATCTTATACAGTCCATTTAAATAACTAAAATCAAAATGTCCATGTTACTAGCAGGCTTTAAAATTATTATTTATAGTTTTCAGAAATCCTTTATTAAAGAAATATTCTTATTTATGTTAATTCCAATACTCTGTTTCCTTAGCTTGACTTATTAGTCCTAAATTTCTCCTTTAAGTAAAATAGAATAGGTTCAGTTCTTGTTCATTTTTATAATTCTTCAAAAATTATGCTTATGCTAAATTTCTCTAAGCAATATGTGACATGCTTTTAACTATTATGGTAACCAACTTCTGGTCATCATCCAATTTGTAAATTTTTTCTTTCAAATGAGGCTAACAGAATGGACAGTGGAGGTAATTAGGCTAACATCTTGTCTTATGTTTTTGTTTTTTTTACAATACACTTTTATTAAAGTAGCACTCGCATTATTATTGATAGCATTAGTATTATTAGCTGCAGATGTAATAATACCAGTAGTGGTAGCTTTTGCTTACTTACTTGTTTAATATCACCACTCTTTGTATTTTTTGAGCTTCAGATGACTAAAACTCTTAAGTATATATTCCACTCCAAGCAGAGGTTACTGAACAGCCACCTTTGTTCCCATGCTAGACTTGTGCTAATAACTTTATATGTGTTATCCCTTTAAGTTCCATCACTGTCATTTCTTAGTTTTACCATGAATCCTAGTGGGAAGTTAACATAATAATTAGGAATATATTCTTTGGTCTAGTTTGAAATCCTGGTCCCAATATTTACTGTATAATTATGAACAAGTTAATTACATTTCTGTACCATATTATTTCTTCATACATAAAATGAAAAGGAAATAAAGATTCGGCACTTCTCATATCCTTAGCATTCTATGTTTACAAATTGGTTTTGAAATTGTTTGTCCTACAAACATGACTGCATCCCAGTAACTGGCCTTCTGCTACAATCACTCAAACTCAAGTCTCTGCTTCAATAAACCATATGGTTCTCTTTTGCACTTGCCAGTCCTTAAAGCACTGTTGCTGGATTCCTTTGATGTCCCAGTGAACTTTATCATTAATTTACCAACATGGACAACTACCAAATATGCTTTGTGGCTTATCTCTCCTAATAAAAACAATCATATCTATAGAAATGGTGTGTTGCGTATTGATATATACCATTCTCATGAGAAAATTTTATCATTTTATTATTTAATTTTCTTAATTCAGAAACTATGTTCTATTATTTTCTTTTTACAGATAAGGAAAATATGACTTGGGGAGGTTAACGCTATTATTCAAAGTCCTTATTTGTAAGTGAAAAAACAGGATTTAAACCAATGGGTGTGTGACCCCCAAATCTAAAGTTTTAATTAGCTTATATACCTCCATAAAAGAATATTGAACTTGCATAGACTTGAATCATAAACTTCTATGTTAGTAGATTCCTGCCTACCAAGAATCTATAGGAATCTCATGCTGACATATTTCTTGCTTTTGCTGCTCTGAGAACTGTTTCCATATATCTTACTATCATTTTGTACTGAAAGTGCAACACTCTAGTTGTTAGATTAGTTCCAGGTCCTGACATGCTCCTCTATTGAGTGAGGTGCCTTTTTCTTAGTTGAATAGGCAGAATAGATCCACTGATTTTATCTCAGAAACTATTGCAATATTTTGTACCACTCACAACCAAAAAATAGAACCAGGAACTTGAAACCTAAGGCATACATATGGCAAGTAGTTTGTCACTATTAAATGGAGGCTTATTTACACCATTTATATTTTCCTTTGATGTCTGTATTTTACATAAGCTAAAAGATGCTTTATCTAACAAAAAATGTTTCATGTCAAATTCTCCCAGCACCATTTGGGAAAGTCATTGAATAAACTAATAGTAGGCTTCTGAGCCAAGAGTAATTATGTCACATTGCTCTTTTTTGGCAGGGAGCTATTTTTTCCTGCAAATAAGGCACTTTAACATAAGCATACTTTAACATTGTAAAGTGAGGAAGAATTTTATGCAGATGTCTTTCAGGTGAGATAGATCATATTTTTCTCACTTCTAGATTGATGTAATGAAGTGATCAGTCATCAATCAATCAATCTATGAATTGATTACATTATCAATCATCTTACTTTTGCTGATAATCACTGTAATAAACAGTGATTAGAAATGAAAACACACCTGAAAATGTTGTCTCTTTTTGATAGCTAAATTTTACATGACATTTTGTATTAATAATAATACTTTAAATTATTCATATTAATTTTTCTTTTAAGCCAAATTGTGAGAAGAGTTATTTCTTTGATTGCCATTTTTGGCAGAGCAAACTGTTTGAGAAAGGTTGAATAATTTGCCCAAATATGGTTAGAAACTTGATGGCAAAATTTGTAGCTCATCTAGCTTGACCAGGTGGTGGCAGAGTGAATAGAGTGTTGGCCTGAGATACAAGGACCCAGGTTTGTAGCCCCGAGGTCCCTGGCTTGAGCGTGGGCTCATACAAGTTAAACACAGGCTCACAAGCTTGAGCTTAGGGTCACTGGCTTGAGCGTGGGATCATAGACATGACACTGGTTGCTGGCTTAGCTCAAGGTTGCTGTTTTGAGCAAGCGGTCACTGCTCAGCTGTAGTTCCCTGGTCAAGGCACATATGAGAAAGCAGTCAATCAGCAACTAAGGCACTGCAAGAAGTATTGATTTGTCTCATCTCTTTCTCTTTTTGTCTATCTGTTCCTCTGTCCATCTTTGTTTCTGTCTCTCTCGCTTAAAAAAAAGTATGTAGCCCATCTATTTTTGCAAAGGTCACTATAACAGATATGTTATCTTCATTTCTTATTTTCTACAGAAGAGAAATTGAAGACATAATGAAAGTCTATGACATTGAGTTTACATATTGAAAGGATCAAGAAAAACCCTCTTTACATATTTGTGTCATTTTCATATTAATATATATGGTTACTTCTATAGAGGAAAAGACTAAGTGTTTTAAATACACATTTCAACTCCAGAAATCTTTGAACATAGAATTTAGTCAGTCCATAAATTATCTTCAGGAAGTAATATTAATTATGGCTAACATGTATAGGTAGATTATAAAGTAGCATTCAGAATGCCTAGCACTTAAATTACCTCATTTGAATTTTATTAAACACTGTGAAGCAAGTTCTGTTATTCTTTTATAAAGTGAAGAAAATGAAGAAGTATGCAATTTCCTCAAGGTCTCACATAACACGAGTTTGAAACAGGGCAAAGAGAAAAGTCTGTTGTTCTAAAGACTGCATGCTTAAGCCCTATATATTTTTACTTCAGAACTCACTATGATCCAGAAAATATGCGACATGCTGATTCTAAATCTGTGCCTTATACAGTTAGAAAATGCACTTGTGTGTATATATACATAGTATTAAGATGGATATAGTATATAATATATATTATATCAGAACTAAGGACACAACTAGTGAAATGAATTTTTTGCCAGGCCAAATAGTTGACACATCTTCAAACATATGATAGCAAAATATTTATTTAGTATATAATCTGTGTTGAGACTGAGTGCTACACAGGATCAGTTTGGGAAGACCTGCTTGGTGCAACACTTGTTCTCTGTATTGCCCTGAGCAGTTCTGACCCCATATTTTCATTCCCCAACAAAACAGAAAAGAGTACAATGAATTAGGCCTACCATTCTTATAAGACACTTTAGGGTCTTTTACTGCTTGTGCATAATGTCCATAGCCTCCAGCAGACCACCCCCACCCAAAGCAGCTTAAACAAATTTTTCCTTCTACTCACAAAGTCCTCTTCTTGAGAGGAGGTTTTCTTCCACTTGACACAATTCCCTTGATAAAGAGTGCCTTTGTGTATTAACCCTCTGATCAAGGGTCTGCTTGATCACATAGGTAAATGTCTTTTGAGAGGATTGACTGAGGAGACTTCCCTAAGATGACTCATGGGTCAGTTAAGGCAGTGGTCTCCAACCTTTTTTGGGCCACGGACCAGTTTAATGTCAGAAAATATTTTCAGGGACCGATCTTTAGGGTGGGACGGATAAATGCACAAAATAAAATTATGCGAACAGTGTAAAAACTTTGGTATTTTTAAATATAATTGTCTAACTTACGAGACAAGCGTCAAGAGTGAGTCTTAGATGGATGTAACAGAGGGAATCTGGTCATTTTTTAAAAATAAAACATCGTTCAGACTTAAATATAAATAAAACGGAAATAATGTAAGTTATTGATTCTTTCTCTGCGAACTGCTACCAAATGGCCCACAGACCAGTACCGGGTCCACGGCCCGGGGGTTGGGGATCACTGAGTTAAGGTAACTCTAGCTGATATCACAACAATAAAGTGTAAATTGACTTTACAAGATGAACATTTATTTTTTGATCACATAAAATGTAAATCATATTTTCTGATTGGTGAGTGGCTCACATTCAAATGAGGACCTTTTCTTCTTGTGGCCCCACACTTATCTAAGAGCTCAAACCCTCTAAATCCATTCTACAGATTGAGAAGAAAAGGGAGCAGCATTGTAGAGGGCACACATCCTCTTACTTTTAAGAACTCTGTTGGAGAGAAGTGACATCAATTTGCTCCTATCCTATTATTGTGTATGAGACACAGTGTCTCACATAAAAGTGGCTGGCAAACGTAAAAGCTGGGGGTCATCCCCTTCTTAGCAACAAGTCCGCACTATGGGAAAAGAACAGCACTTAAATATTGCCTCCACTGAAGAATGCAGAGTGACATGTGGTGATCAGGCATTTACCAAGTGAAGAGCAGAGGGCAGGGCCTTCCAGGAAGAGGGAACAGCAAGCTCACAGACTGTGAAAGCATAATTATGTAATATTGTTATATAAGTGGGAGCTAACAAGAGGCAACCACTAATTCCAAATGTGATTCTGTGAGGAAATAATAAGCATTACACCTGTGCTCACCATTATGTGGCAGGAGGAGAGACCATGGAGTTTTTAATAAATTGCAGCCCCTGCTATAAATACTTCTAGTTTTTGTGTGATAGGCAGACACTTAGTTAACCTGTGGTTATTCCCAAATATTGGTCAAATAAGTTTGTAAAATATGAGTTTATGTTTACTTGCTTATAGTTTGCATTGGGGACTGGGCAGCACCAGATATATATGTGTTCTGTGAAATTGCAAATTACCTTCCTGCTTGGGAAGGGCCATTGTTTTGCTAATGTTTGCTGGAGGAGAGATTTTTGCCTCAGAAAGTTTGGAAAGAGCAGAAGGAGAAGAGAGAGAGAAGCCATGATTAGCAGGGAAAGCAGAGAGAATGCAGGGTGCTGAGGAAAAAGCCATGTTGCAGAGAGGAGAAGGTGTGTAGATGGGGAACCAGAGCTGAGGGGTTTTGTGAGCTCCGCTGAGACTGGTGGGGCCTTTGATTCTAGGAGGAACTGAAGAAAAGTCTCCTGGTTGAGGAACCAGAGATTGTGTCACAGCTTTGGGAGCCCCGTATGTTTACTTATGGGCCAGTGCAAGACTTTAATAAAGGAATGGCCCGCCATTTTTTTGGCTCCACTGTTTTACTGTCTGCTCTAATCTAATGAGAACCTGCACTGGCATGGCTGTGCCGGAAGCGGCTCCTGGCCCTACACCAAGTCTCCTTCTGCTTCGGATTTCTCATACATTGTCAGTTACTAGTCAAGGTTAATTTCAATATTTTGAATTTTAGGAAAATTCTGAACTATTTACTTAATTCATTGATTCAAAATTTACTTTTATAGAATACTTTTAAGATTCTGAATTCTATTGGAAAAAGAGATAAAGGGGTAAACAAGATAACATCTCAGAGTTTAAGGAGTTCTATACTTAGGGAAGTTGTGTGAGTTGAGGATAATTTTTAAATTGACTGACGATTGGTTTGAGTTTGAAGTAGGCATATTGATAGTACAAATAGACATGACATCTTACTATAAACGAGGACCTTGAAGTGCAGTTTTTCATTACTATTTTATTGGTTTCCAGAAAATGATTTTTCAGTAACCAATGTTATACAAATAACATGTAAAATCAAGATTCACATAAAAGGCTATTTTGAAGATAAATTGTTTTTCTTGTATCTTGGAATCTAAAATAAGTATTGAAAATGAGATGACACCTGACCAGACAGTAGCACAGTGGATAGAGTGTTGGCCTTGGACACTGAAGACCCAGGTTTGAAACCCGAGGCTGCCGGCTTGAGTGTGGTCTCATCCAGCTTGAGCAAGGAGTCACAGGCTCAGCAGGACCCCCTGCCCTTGTCTTCCCCCTGACCCCATCCCCTGCTCAAAACATATACGAGAAAGCAATCAAATAATGACTACGGTGCCAGCAACTATGAGTTGGTGCTTCTCACCTCTCTCCCTTCCTGTCTGTCTCTGACCCTCTCTCTTTCTTGCTCAAGAAAAAATGAGATTAGAATGAACTACTAGGTGAACATTTTAAGCTATTTTGAGGAGTAGGTATTTAATGACTAAATCAGAGATGGGTTATAAATGTCATTGAAGAATTAATCTGATGCATTTGATATTTAGATTAGATATAAACGTTCATATATGTATAATTCAATATAACTTTAAAGACAACTTTTTAGGCAACACCTGATTTATTTTAGTTGATTCCAATAGCTGAAATCTGAATTAGAATTCATCTTTCCATTTAAATGCAGATTCAGACTTTCTACCTGAGGGGGAGAAAAGTCATTTCTTTTGACTAAAATGCTAATACATAGGGAAGTTTCATTTACATGAATATTTCTTCTCAGCACAGGAGGTCTTTTCTTATATCTAGAGTATTTATTGCAATAATTTTATAACCTTCTTGTATTGGCTTCATCATTTTATGCTATAATTTTATGTGCTATATAATGGAGATACATACAAATTAAACTTTCAATGGCATCGGAAAGGTATGTAGGAATTTAAAAATGGGAGTGGTGAATTAAATGGCAAGTAGTGACCAATTCAAAATTGAAACAGAAAATACTGAAAAGCTAGGTTCATTAATAAATTGACAGAGATATAATATGTAGAATCATTTTATGCCTTTTCTTTTTTTATATATTCTTTAAAAATTGGGTTCTGGTAAGAGTGTTTTAAAATAGAGAACCTTGTGTTATATATGCCAACTCATCGAATGCATACCTGAAAAGCTGCCACACTTACCTTCAATGTAGAGATTTATAACACAGAGGAAATCAAAGAGTAGAGGTAAATCATTGTAGAAGAGCTATATTAGCATCTTTTTAAATGATTTCTCATTGTACTTAGTAATACCTAAAGAAATAGTTATATTTTAGTGAAAATGCATGACAATTTTTGCCAGTTCAAATGCTATGATAATCTTAGTCCAAATATGTATGTATGTGTGTGTATATATATATATATATATATATATAATAGCTATTATGTGAACAAAATGTGAAGTTAGAAAACAATCTTTATTTCAAATATTTAATGAAAAACTTTACAAAGTTATTTTTATAATATATCTCTTCCCTCAGAAGAGATTCCATCTGGCAGAGTATTATTTATGGCAATAGTACAGTTTGTCATTATCAAAGCTTGAGCAATTTTATGCATTCATTAAACAAACAAAATTTGAACAGATCTTATGTGCTAGGTGCTGGAGACTTACAGGTTAAACAACCAGTCTCTGAAACATTGCATACAACCTAAGTAAAAAATAAACTTTCAGTATTTTGTATTTTATAAGAATTATAAATTCTTAAATTGAAACATATAAACCTGACACAGTCTAATTTTGGTTTTCCTAACACATCCTCAACTGGTCTTGTGATTTCTCTGGTACCTCCTACGTTTCCCTGGGGACTCCATTTCTGTGGGGTAATATTCCATATCATTCTGAATAATGTGCTATTGTTACACTTTCCTCACCTGATATTATCCAGGTGCACTCCTTCATTCATCACCTCTCTCAGGGATTATCAGATTTCACCATGTGTAAGAATTTTGAGGTGCTTATGATTAAGTTAGATGTGGTAGATTTAGTGAGGGCACAGAAATTTTAAAAAGAACCTATGTTAATTTTAGTCATGGGCATCAGAACTACACTTTGAGAACAGTTATCTGCAAACTAAAATTATTCCAACTTATTGCTAAAACCAAGAACTTTCATCTGGGCTTTAATGACATACAATCAACTGTGTACTAGAAATTTTCTCTTGGTCGATGCAAATGCTCCTCATACCCTACAAACCTTCCCACATTGCAATGCCCCTGCCTCAGGACATTTTTTCTGGTATATTTCCTGTAAGGTATTTTTCCCTGCTGAAGAGGAAGGAAGGAGTAGCCACAAAATGTGGAATAAAAAAAGCTTTATTAAGTACAGTGCTTCCCGGACGATGTTCCCTGGTCCCAGGGACAGAGGCCAGGGAAATCACATGAATGAAACTGCGTGGGGAATATTTAAAGGGTCTGTAAGATGGTCAAGCTAATATGACATGGCGAAATTTCATTGGCTGCAGACAGTCGCTCTTTTCCCAAGGACTTCTGGGAAGTTTCTTTTGGTGCGCATAGGTGTGGGCAGTTCTAGCCAAGTTTCTGGGTCTGGTTTCTCACGTGACCTTTCCCCTTGCCCACCACCTTACATTTCGACCTTTTGTGTTAAATAGGGGTGCTGCTATTCGTCTGGCTACTTCCTGCTGTTAGGGGCATCATGGGGAGGGGAGATTGGAAGGTGGTAGCTTTGAGGGGAGTCGGGAGGAACATCTGTTTGACCGTGACTCGAGAAACTTCACTGATGTGGTCCTGTAAGAATTTTTAAAAAAGAGAAGTAATAGGGGCATCTGCCGGGTCTAGCCTTTTCATGAGCTAGAGATGGGTAGGGCCCAGTGGTTCCGACTGCCAGCAGTCCTGCATGGGGTCAAGCTTGAGGCAAAACTGCATGTCAGGAGTGGCATACGAAGGGAAAAAGAAGGGGTCCCATTCACTCCCATAACCAAGACCTGTGAGGGAACTAGAGGTCCAGAGTGTGATGGTGGCAAAACAGAGAAGGTAGTCCCCATGTCCACAAGAAATGAGATGGACTTACTCGCTATTTGCAGTATTACCCTGGGTTTGGTGAGGATGTTGTGGGTCTTCGAGTCCAGTCATCCATGAGGTCTAGGAGTTCGAGTGGTGGGTCCACCTGGCTGGCTTGGCCTTCCATTTGGGTGGCTTGTCCTCCACGTAGAGGCATTGAGGAAGAGCCTATTGCCCAAAGGGACAATCACTCCACCAGTTACTGGGCTGCTTGCAGTCAGGACAGGGCTTAGTGGACATTGCTGGGATCAGTGACCCTGCTTGCCACATTTAAAGCAATCTCCTGGTGGGATTCTTCCTTGCGGCCCAGACTTGGGTCTGGCACCTCCTGTGCCTTGCCCCTGTTGCTCTGCCAGCCTCAGGGCTGTCACAAGATCCTGGGTTTGGTGACTTACCTTCTGCTGCATGTGGGTCTGGCGAGTAGCCTTGGCCTTTTTCTACTAGTTATGACCATTAAAAACTTTAAATGCCAGGTTCACATATCTCGAATAGGGGTTTAAGGGTTGAGAATAAGAGGAAGGGGGCTTCTGGGGAGCCCAGCACCCAGATCTAGCCAGAAACGCTGAAGCCAGAGGTAGGACAAGGGCAGGCCTTCCGCAAGAAGATCAGGTTTGGGACCCTGGCTGGTTGGCTCAGTGGTAGAGTGTCGGCCTGGTGTGCAGGAGTCCCGGGTTTGATTCCCGGCCAGGGCACACAGGAGAAGTGCCTATCTGCTTCTCCACCCCTCCCCCTCTCCTTCCTCTCTGTCTCTCTCTTCCCCTCCCACAGCCGAGGCTCCATTGGAGCAAAGATGGCCCGGAGGCTGAGGATGGCTCTGTGGCCTCTGCCTCAGGTGCTAGGATGGCTCTGGATGCAACAGAGTGATGCCCCAGATGGGCAGAGCATTGCCCACTGGTGGGCATGCCGGGTGGATCCCGGTCGGGCGCATGTAGGAGTCTGTCTGACTGCCTCCCCATTTCCAGCTTTGGAAAAATGCAAAAAAGAAAAAAAAAAAAGAAAAGAAGATCGGGGTTGGGCCATGGGGTCAAGGAGAATTGCAAACCAGCAAGAGGGTCAAGGCCCTCAGAGGGTGGCCTGATGGGGGAGGGGCTTAAGAATACAGGGGAGAAGGAGGGGACCCTGGCCAGCAGTGGAGGAGAAAGAGAGAATGATATTTGCAGGTGAATGAGAAATATGATCCTGTGAAGAGAGCGCAGGGGGCTCCTGGAGGGAATAGACCCAAGCGAAAGAGGTCTGCAGAGGGACCAGAGAGGGGTCCTGAGAGAGGAGTGCCCCCAGAGGTCAGGCAGGAGGGGGAGAGAGTTGGGAGTCAGCAAAGGAGAAAAGATTAGAAGTGGAAAGTTTAGCTGAGGTTTCTCTGGCCAAAAAGGGCCTGTGCCAAAGAACAGGCAGCACAGAGATTAGGATGGGAGTGCAAATACTAGAAGTCCTGACTACAAGGGATCTCCAACTGGTTCCCAGCTTCCTTTGGTGATAGTTAAATTGGTGAGGATGTTAAAACCAAAAGTCTCTTTAGGAGGTCACCTGGTTCGATTATCCAGTGGGTTCTGTGACCTGGCCACAGCAAAGAAGAACAGTATCTTCTTCTTTAGGGAAGGAAGGTACTTCAGGAGCCTGTGTCTCTATGGCCGCCCTCAGTTCTCGGAGAGGTCAGAGATGAAAATTGGTGTCCCGCAACTCAAGCTCTGGCCACTGGACGGTTACATAAAGTGGATGTGCCCGGGATGTCTCCATGGGCACACATGCACTTGGAACAGAAAAGAGGTCCTTGATGCAGCTGCAGTTACAGACAGGGAGTCTCGGCAGAAAGAACTGAGGGGAAGCTGGATGTAGGGGACTTACCGCGCCATGTGCTGAAGTGGGTAGAAAG
Source organism: Saccopteryx leptura (assembly GCF_036850995.1). Classification (NCBI taxonomy): domain Eukaryota; kingdom Metazoa; phylum Chordata; class Mammalia; order Chiroptera; family Emballonuridae; genus Saccopteryx; species Saccopteryx leptura. The sequence goes on from NC_089505.1 coordinate 146,734,485, forward strand.
GCGGAGATCCTGGTTCTTCCTCAGAAGGGAAGGGGAGAGAAGCGGTCCTTGTGGACTTCAACTCCCCCTGGGTTTCAACACCAAATGTAAGGTATTTTTTCTCACTGAGGAAAAAGGGAGGGCATAGCCACAAAGTGTGGAATAATAAAAGCTTTATTTAGTACAGTGCTTCCCGGATGATGTTCCCTGGTCCTGAGGACAGAGGTCAGGGAAGTCGCGTGAATAAAACCGCATGGGGAATATTTAAAGGGACTGTAAGATGGTCAAGCTAATATGATGTGGCAAAATTTCATTGGCTGGCAGACAGTCACTCTCTTCCAAAGGACTCCTGGGAAGTTTCTTTTGACATGGGTGTGGTCGGTTCTAGCCAAGTTCCTGGGTCTGGTTTCTCACGTGACCTTCCCCCTTGCCCACCACCTTACATTTCCTGGCTTAGAAAATTTAACCTTACGATTTCTATATGTTAAATTTAAAATGTAGGTGTTGTCTCTAACTCTTTGCCCTTCCTTATCCCCCTTATTTGATCAATTACAAAATCCTACTGATAATTTTAAAATGCTAATGAATCTGGAATTTGCTTGCTTCTCTGTTTACTGCTTCTTCTACTCTTATATTACTGCTACCTCTCCTGTTTACACAACTGTCATTTCTCATGTATATTATATATATTGATGTCTAAATTTTCTCTGACCCTCCTAAATTAAACCTATACACAAACGGTAAACCAAGTAAAATTTCAAGAAAACAAATCAGAATAAAAGTTAAATGTGAATAAATGAAAATGCTCTTAGTGTAGTTATTAGTCTGTGAATGATAAAGCTCCATCTTAACTGTTCACTCTCCTGTGTCCTCCCTCTCCCTGCATCCCTACTGACCTTACCATAGTCCCCAACTGCACGCTTCTCTTTACTTTATGGTCTTTGCACATGCTATTCTTTCTACCTACAATTCTCATTCATCACTTGGCTAATTTCTTCTCTACTTAGATGGCATATCCTTGCCCTGACCAGATAGTTCAGTTGGTTAGAGCATTATCCTGAAGCACAGAGGTTGCCAGTTTGATCCCCGGTCAGAACATATATAGGAGCAGATTGATGTCCTATCTCTCTCTCCTCTCTCTATTCCTCTTTCTCTCTCTTTAAAATCAATAAGTAAACTTTTTTTATTTTTTACAAAAGATGGTATATCTTTGGTAAAGGCTACCTTATATAGGAAATTTAGCTTGGATCCATTTTCCATATGTTCTAAAATTGCCTGATTTAGCCTATTTTGAAATTTCCCATACAATATTTAAGACATGATTATATTTAAAAATTATTCATTGTTTATCTAAAATCAAAACCTATCTGGGAAGTTTACATTCTGTCTGGGAACCCTAACATGTACCCACATTATTTATTACATTACACCTTCTATTTTCTTTCTTTAGTATTTGCTTGTATCTTTTTATAAACTAAGTTCATCTTAACAGAAACCATGTCTCCATTTACCTACATTGTGTCACTATACTTTTAAGATAGTGTCTGGTAGTTAAAAAATATTTGATAAAAATATGAAATCATGTACCCAATATTCACAACTCACTGCTTATTTTTCACTATGCCATATTGCTTCTAAATCAAAACAACAGAAAATTTATATTTAGTAAATATGAATATTCTAAATATCAAAAATACTATTTAATTCTTAACAGAGACTAGACTGTCAGGCCATAACAAGGCTGATGAATAATTATACTTTGGGTTTCATTTACCCTAGTACAACAAATATAATTCAGAGAATTATTTCATGAACCAAAAGCTCCACTAGTCCAGTTTTCCAAAAGACACAGAAAAAAAAGTAAAATAATAATGTGAACTATCATTCTTAGAGCTTATATCAATGAGTAAAAAAGACTTTTTAATGATATAGCATTAGAAAAGAACTGAGTAGAGGTTTTTTTTTTCATTTGTACTTAAGAAAAGAAAAACCTATGGTTCTCAATTTTCAGATTTTCAAAACCTTAAAAAAGCATTCTTTGAAAATAGAGCCATTTAAACAGTTTTCTGAGACTAGATCTAGGCTAGTCTATATACTGTGACTAAAAACATAATCTGGATTACCTGAATAAGTTCTGAAAATAAAAAATACTAATATCAATAATAGGTCCATTAAAACAAAGCTTTTCATAATTGACTCTAGTAGCAATTGATCTCCAAATGCCACAAGATGCCACGGGGGCTCACAATTGATGATGGATAGTGGTTTTAGCAAAATCAGGCAGAGATATAACAAAGCACAAACAGCATCTGTTACATGAAAAGCAATTATTGGCATATGAAAATAGCTGAAAAACAATATTTTCGGACTAGTTGGGAAAAATGTGCGTTTTCCCCCTTCAGTGGTATTTGAAAGTAAAGGAATAAGAATCAAGAAATAGCAGAAAATGGTAAGTGGTATTTATTCATTGAACAAGTAGTTATTGAGGCCTGGTTGTGTGCCTAACCTTAATATTCTCTGCCTTGAGTGTGATATAGACAAGTAAGAAACAGGAATAGAATAATCAACTTCTGATTCAAAAATGCCAATCATTCTCTTTATGACTAGTAATTCCTAGAGTTTAAGGCACTATGGATACTGATGGGCACTGAGTTTCGGTTTTGTGTTCAGTGCTTTCATAAATAGAGTAAATTAATCTACTTCCACCCGAGAATGTGCGGTGTCAGTCTTCTTTCAAAACCCAGTGCCCGTGCTGATCTGTATGTACCACAGCGATCTCGCCTGCACCATTTCTGTCCAAGTACTCTCCTTACTGGCTTCTTCTTGCCATTTCTACTGTTGTCCTTTCTGTGGAGGCTGTTTGTACATTTATTGATTTTTTTTGTTCTGATTTTCTATTTCCTGTATTATAAGTCAATGAGACAAGCAATTTGACCTGCTAGCTCATAATTGCAACTCCCTTTTTTTTTTTTTTTTGCAACTTATTTTTTTTCCCTTTATGGAGTAAACAGACATAAAAAAATCAAAATTATAGTGACAGCAAAAGCCTTATTCCTTTGAAATTCCTGTCATTCAGTAACCCAGTACTTCCTTCTTTTTGCTTTTTTCTTAATTATTTCATTAACTGAAAAATTTAACTTGTAAATTCTTGTCTTTCTCTGCATCTTTACCCCTGTTTTCATTCTCATGACTTTAATATTTAGGTAAGTGATACATCCAGGTTTTTATATTCCTGATTCCTTTACTTCATTACCTCCAATGAACATTTAACTTCATTTCAGCCATTCACTTCCTATAGTGTAAGTTATGCTCTGATCTTATTATTAGCAGAAATGGTGCCACTTTTAAATTCTCTATTTTAAGTTTTTCTCTTCCCAAACACATTTTCTTATTTCTTTGACTTGCCTGTTTAGTTACTTTTAACAACACAATGCTTTGATTACGCTGATTTTGCCAATACATTAATCATAACTGTTTCTCACCTTCGACCAGCCCCTTCTCTCTTGACACATATATCCCAGTCATTACAATCGGTCTACTACAAATACCGTAAACTCCCTTCCTTTTCTGTCTCACTCGCTTGACAATTTCCTACTCTTGCATAACTCATGCACCTGAAAAACTATCACCTTGGAAAAAATAATGTAATTCTTTTAAGCTGACTGTTATCACTTGAGATTCAGCAAAATCATTGTAAAATGGACTAGCATTCTTCATGTTTTGTTTATTTATTAAACTGATATGCATTGGAACCTTCTATGTACCAGGAGCTGGTCTAGTTTCTAGAGTTATGAGTAAAAGATGTGAAACAGATCTTTCTTTTATGTGGCTTATAATCCACATAAGCATTCAGGAAATAAAAGATAGTACTAAAGGCTTATTTATTCACTGAACAAATATATACTGAGCACTTACTATCTTCAGGCATAACACTACAAAAATAATAAAATAGGGTACTGATATAGAAATCCCGGGATCAGGGGCTGAGGAGCTTTATATACATTCTACAATTTCTCCCTGATGGGAAAACATTTTTGCTAAGACCTGAATTGCGGCATAAGGTAGAAGAGTATTTAGGGGGAAAGATCACTCTTTCAAAGCCCTGTATTGGAAAAAATTATATGCTATACAGAAGTTGAAAGAAAATACAGAAGAGATTGGTGAGGCTGGAGCTCTGTGGATCTGGGAAGGATGGATGTGAGCTGAGGTGGGAGAGGTGGGAAGGAGCCATGGCATGGAATTGTCAGCTGCCCATTTGTATTTTCCTCTTTGCTTATGAAGGTAGGGAAGAAATACCAACTCTCCTCCCTCAAACAACTTCAAATTTCTCCTTTCATTCTAAGCTAATGCCTTCATTGTATATGTCATTTAGACAATAGAAACCATCAAATACCAAATACCCCCTCAACTTTCCACCTACAAACTTACCACCTGTTTTCTTCTATCCTGTTTCAATGCATGTTGCACCCTGTCTCCTTCATTTGTAGTTTTGATCTAATCCTCTTACATCTTCCTTCACAGATTCTTCCATTCTTTAACTGTATCTAATGTCATTAATATCTTTATCTCAGTCATGTCAATCAGCACTAAAACATAGGTTAATTAGTCTTTCCCAATTGAAAAAAAATCCTCCCTCAACCATCTTCTTTATCTCCTCTGAAGAACTCTTATCCCACCATTGCCACCTAATATATATTTGCCTCAAAAGTATCAACAGCTGACTCAATGTTTCCATTTTAAAGGCCTTTTAGCCATCTCTATATTACTTAACCTCTCAGCAGTATTCCACAGAAGTGAACCCTACCTAGTAAAATAACAAATAGAAACCTTTTCTCTCTCACTGTTTACTGATACACTCTTCCCATCTCTCTCTCTCTTCCTCTAATAACAAAAAGCTCTGAGACTTTCTAGCATTCATTCTCTGGGTGGTCAACTAAGGCCCTATGTTGAAAAGTAAAAGATCCTAATGATAGTATAAAACAAATTTGTATTTTAATCAAAAACATTATTGGCATCCCATTTTCTACAATACATGTTTGGATATGTGTGTGTATATAGTAGTCTTCTAACATGTTTTAAGAAAAAATAATATGCATATATTGATATACATAAGATAATATAGCCCTGGCCAGTTGGCTCAGTGGTAGAACATTGGCTTGGTGTATGGCCATCTTGGGTTCAATTACCGGTCAGGGCACACAGGGAAAATGACCATCTAATCTCCCACTCCTCCTCCTCTTCCTTCTCTCTCTCTATCTCTCTCTTCCCATCCTGTAACCATGGCTCAGTTAGAGCAAGTTGGCCCCAGGCACTGAGGATGGCTCCATGGCCTTGCCTCAGGTGCTAAAATAGCTCAGTTGCTGAGCACAGAGCTACAGACCCAGGTGGGCAGAGCATCGCTCAGTAGGGGACTTGTCAGGTGGATCCTGGTCAAGGAGCATGAGGGAGTCTGTCACTCTGCCTCCTTGCTTCTCACTTAAGAAAAAGTAAAAAATCAAGATTGTGTTATTCATTAGTGACTGATATAATTTATGCATCCTTATGATCTTAGTCTCTCAGTGTTATGTACAGAAATATCTTTTCCACAATTTGATGAATTAAATCATCCCCCCCTTCCCAGCTCCCTTATGCTGTTCAGAAAGGATCTTTTCTGGCATTCAAATTTGAACTGGGGTTTACAAAGCAATTGATTCTAGATACCAAGAAAGCAAACAAAAAGTTGAAAATAATTGACAAATGTTTTAAAGCAAGGATTTCTTATGCTCGTCATGACATTGTAAATGACAGTAATTTTTCAGAATATCTAAAATGCAAAGTAGATAGTTTCTTTCAACATTTTGTTTTAAATTAAATAAATTTTCAAAGAAATCTCAGTATGTTTATTTCTTAATGCCTTTCTCCATTAACTGATGTTATTCTTTGTAGCCCAAAGCAGGCTTTTAAAAAACATAGAGTAGTAAATGGTTTATTCTGACACAAACTTCCATATGCTGAGATGTGAACATAATTCTTTGATTGGCCTATTCAGATGTAAACATGCCCAGTGGGTAAATGAGTTCAGATTATTAATCATTTTCTGAATAGTTACATATTTGTGAAATTGTTAATGAGATTTTACAGTTTTCCTCCTTATACTTGTTAGAGATAACTGGTCAACATGAGGATATGTTTGAAAGGTTTGATAATGTCAACCTAAGATAAGATGGCAACTCCAAGCAATCAAGCAATAGGGTTCTTTGTCAAGTTTCTATTTTATTTCACTTCCTCCAGGCCACTCACAACTCTGTGGTGTTTCCTTGTGTTTTGGCACCATAGACTGCTCAGATCCCAAAACATCAGAATCAAGCTAGTATTTACATCTAAATGTCATCTTTAATTAAACCTCAACTTTGATTTTTAATATATTAAATTTGTATGTTGTTCAAAGGAATAAAAGGATTTCAAGCATTTATTTAATTAACTTTTTTTTGCAACATCAATAAATTAAGATTGTCACTGAGTATTCTTCATCTGGAATGATGATTTTAAAGCTGTCATTTTATAAGCAATTTCAAAAGAATAGCCAGATTTTGAGATTAATATTAGTGATTATGTTTTTTTTTCTTGCTGCATGATATAGTAAAATTGAACCAAATAACTTAATTTGAAAGAATAGCCAAATTAAGTTTACTGAATGTATAAACTATAGAACTATTTCAGATGAAAGAGAATGGAACATAGATTCATCATTCATTATTATATGATATGACCTTCAATGTGTTTCTAAACCTGAGTTAAGATGGCGTTCTCTGGATATGAAAGAAAAAAAAACACAAAAAACTTGGCTTTCATTTACTCTACCAATTCATCTTCTGTATCTTGTCAGAAATAGTCATTTGGAATTATCAAGGACTCATTTTAATCTTAATTTCAATTTCTTTTCCCAGAGAAATTTTCCTGCTCTGACTTGCAACTTGCATCTCTTTCTCCTTACATTCAGATTAAGGACAAAAATCTGAAAGACCTTGTAGTTACTTTCAGCCTCTTCATCATTTCCTATTTTCAATATCCTCTGGATGTGAAAAAGAAAAGAAATTACAAATTCCATCCAGGACTTTGATAATGTCCACGGTTAAAAGTACTTTGCAAATGTCAGTTTTCTATCTCAAAAGAAGCCATTTATTCTATGCCTGTGACAAAGCATTAACACTAACAGATGCCTTTTATATGTCAGATTTTGAATTAAAGATCAAATTTCTGATTTTTATCTGAGAAATTTTTTTACCACATGCCATTTGGGAAGGCCAATATTTTGGTTCACTTGTCAGTGGTAATCACTGTTTAATGAAGCAAAGTGTAGTTATGTTGATGTTTTTATTGTGGCACATGATCATTTTTTTTATCGGCAGACCCACAGATGGCCTTTTTTCATCCAGAAAATATCTGGCTAAATAATACATTCTGTTTTGTATCTACTGTTGTTCACATATTCCTTGGAAACCTGTGCTTCCTTATTTTATAGTGAAATCTTTACATTTACTTTCTAGCTTTCTTGAAAGCCTTACCCAATCTACATCCCACCTCCAACAACCCACCCTAATCCTGATCTCAAGCAGTTTTGCCAGCTATAAAGAACCACATGTATAATTCTTCAACTCCACAAATGCTGCACTGACTTCTTTTGCAGATTTTTTTTCTTCTTTGAACTTTGCAAGTGTTTTATATTTTGGAATAAATTTCTTTATACAAACTGTAAGCTCCTCATTCCATTTCTCCTCTCAGAGTACCTGTTCGAGTACTCTCCCTATAGCTCTTCTGCAGTCTAATCACTGCTTTCTTCCTTCAGCTGAGCCCTCTACTTTGTCTCAATCTTTTCAACTCTCCTTTCTGTTCATTAGTTTGAACTTCATGGTACTCTTTATATTACTTATACCGCCTAGAGCATCTCTGTCTTTATTTTAAACTCAGTGTTGGGTGAATAAATAATACATCTTTCCTGTGCTCATCTTTTACTCCAAGAATAAACAATTTAGAAGCCACCAGATGAAGTCTTTCTAATCAGCATATATGTTTATCTCATTCCACTAGTCAAGTTGTGTTTAATACTTCTGTCTGAACAAATCTCCCCACTTGTGAGTGAATCCCATCTACTCCTGTACTCCTAGGCACTGAATCCTTCTCTGAAAGCCTATTTTTTTCTCTTACATATTCAATTTCTTCTTCTCATTGTTCCAGAGATTGTAAACCTAGTCAAATGCCTTTAATTAGTTTAACAAACAAATAAAAATTCAAACCCAAATTTTACATTCCCTTTTATCTTCTCCAGTTATAGGTTCACCTCTCTTCTCACTTTGTAGCCAGATAGTTAGGTAGTGGCATATACCTAAGGACCCCTACTTACTGTTCAATGCATGTTAACATGGCTTTAATCATCATGATTCCATGGAATAAATTTCAATATTACTAATGACTTCATGTTGATTAAGATAATGGATATTTTTAAATACTTATTTTATATCTTTGTAGCATTTGATACAATTAACCACTGTCTTAAAACACTCTTCCTCCCTTCATTGTGATTACATAACTTTCTCCTAGATATTTTCTAACCCTCTGGCTCCTCCTTCCTTTTCTCTTTGTAGTTTAACTATCCTCTACATAGCCAATAAATTTAGAGTTCTTCAAAATTCAGTGCAAAAGTTTCTCCAAACTTACTTGATATTCTCATACTAAGTAATCTTAACCATACTCAAAGATTTAGTTATCACCAATATTTATCTTTACCTCAGATTCACTGATAAGCTAAACTGACTAACCTAAATCTTATCTACTTTATTTTCCACATTTTAGATAAAGAAGTATTCTCAAAATAAAAATTTGATAAAATCTTTTGGGTTTTTTCCTCTCAAATTCTCCCACTTATACTTTAAGTTTTTTTATATTTTTCCATTGGGATTTTCTTACACTAAGCTCTTTTTATTTCAATCATCAGCCCCTTTGTGATATGATTCATAATGATCTTCTATCATCATGATTCCTCCTAACTACAAGACATTTACATATTCTGGGTTGTTTTTTTTTTCTTAGATGCTCTCCCTTAATTTTTTAACTTCAGTCCAACTCTTTGGTTGTCAGTTTCAGATATCAACTAAAGTATAATCACCTCCTGAAAAGTTTTAAAATATTTATTCACTAATATATATGTACTCTTATCTTCAAAGCAACATTATTCAAGATGGCCAGGAATATGAAAACAACCAAAGAGTCCTTAGATAGATGATTGGATAAAGACAATGTGGTACATATATACAGTAAAATACTACTCAGCCTTAAAAAAAAAAGATGAAATACTGAAAGCATGAATGGATCTTGAGAATATAATGCGGCCCTAGCTGGTTGGCTCAGTGCTGGAGCATTGGCCTGGGATGTAGATGTCCTGGGTTTGATTCCTGGTCAGGGCACACAGCAGAAACACCTATGTGCTTTTCCACCCCTCCCCTTACCACTTCTCTCTTACTCTTTCTTCCCCTTTAGCAGTTAAGGCTCAATTAGAGCCAGTTGGTCCCAGGCACTGAGGATGGCTCCATGGCCTCTACATCAGGTGCTAAGAAGAGCTCAGTTGCTGAGCAATGAAACAACTTCCCAGATGGGCAGATCATCAACCCCTAGTGGACTTGCCAGATGGATCCTGGTCAAGGTACATGTGGGATTCTGTCTCTGCCTCCCTTCTTCTTGTTGAATAAATAAATAAATAAATAAATAATGAAATGCAAACAAATTATGTCAAACAGAAAAAATAAAGAATTATAGAATTTCACTGATGTCTGAGATGTAGAACTGAAAGCAGCAAATGAACAACAACCAAATAACAAACAAAACATCATAAGCATAGACAATAAGATGGGGATTACCAGAAGGAAAGTTGGGGGAGGAGAGGCAGTAAAGGCTAAAAGTAGTCAAATATATGATGACAGAAGGATATTTGTCATTGGGATGGACCTTAAGAACATTATACTGAGTGAAATAAATAAATCAGAAAAAGCTAAGAACTATATAATTTCACACATGGGTGAGATTTAAAACTGAGACTCAGGGATGTAGATAAAAGTGGTTATGAGGGAATGTGAGAACAGGGGTGGTGGGGAAGGGAGTAAAGAGAGACAGCCTGACCAGGCGGTGGCACAGTGGATAGAGTGTCGGACTGGGATGCGGAGGACCCAGGTTCGAGACCTCAAGGTCATCAGCTTGAGTGCAGGCTCATCTGGTTTGAGCAAAGCTCACCAGCTTGGACCCAAGGTCGCTGGCTTGAGCAAGGGGTTACTTGGTTTGCTGAGGGCCTGCGGTCAAGGCACATATGAGAAAGCAATCAATGAACAACTAAGGTGTGGCTATGAAAAACTGATGATTGATGCTTCTCATCTCTCTTCCTTCCAGTCTGTCTGTCCCTATCTATCCTTCTCTCTGACTCTCTCTCTGTCTTTGTAAAAAAAAAAAAAAAAAGGGAGACAAATATATGGTCACAGAAAATGACTTTGAGTGATGCATATACAACACAATCAACAGTTTAAATGCTGTGGAAAAGTTAACCTGAAACCTATGTACTTTTATTCATCAATGTCACTCTGTTAAATTTAATTTTCTAAATAAAACTTCAAATAAAAGAAAATACTCAAGAATGAAAAATAATTACAAATTCCTTAAAGAAAATTACCCATTTTTTTCTTACTGAAATAACCCCTTATATATGAGTCACATATTTTTGTTTTATATTACTTAAGAGAGTTGTCAGTTTATTTTTGTATTGAGATTATGTAATTAATATTTTCTTCTATCCAAATAGCAGTTACAAAGTTTTTTTTTCCTTGTAAATAAATCTTCATTACCTAGAATATATCCTAATGCAGAATAGTAGCTCGATAAATGTTTCATGAATGAATGAGGACATGATGTGTTCTCTTTCAGTCTATGTCACTCATCACAACCTAAGACCTTGTCCATAGTGAGAGTTCTACAAGTCATTGTTATAGTAAGTAATTCATACACACACACACACACATATATATGTAGTACTTGTGATTGAATTATATTTAAAGAAAAACAAAAATAGAGTCTGTGACATAACAACATGTTTATATTCAATTCAATTCTATTCATGATTATTTTCATATTGCTTAGTGTGGCATTTGAACAAGATTTAAGACAATTGGTTTTCTTTTGGATTGAGGAATATAAAATAATGTTCTTCAACTCATTTATTAGAATGTCTGATTAAGCTTGACTATAGTAGTTTCTGTTTAAATTGAAATGACACTTTATTGTCCCTTTCAGACTGACCTGAATTGACTAATTATTTACATTCTACATTATATTAAACTCCAAGTTTTGGAATAGAAAAGCTAGTGCTGTCACACCTTTGGAGATTGGCTTTGATGAATAAATATTTTCCACTACTACCCAGGCCCCCCCCAAAAAAAGATTATAAAACTCAATATAATAGTATTTATTTTCCCAGCTTGCCTCACATCTAGTTTTAGAGAACTGCATGCATAAAACAGTAACAAAAATATTATTTATTAAGGACTATTTATTTTAGCACATTTTAAAATAATCATTAATTTGTGACCTTTCATTAATAGAGGAAAAGCAGGAACCACAAGCAATGGCCACTAATCACTAATTAAAGTCACTGCTGAGAGAAACTTGAAAGAAATGTTGTTTACATTTGTTTTGGAAAAATATTCAGAAATATGTCGGGTTCTGGTTAAGGTCACAAATTTTACCTACTTTATATTAATCACCAGTTCTAATTTAAAAATTTAAATATAACACTGCCTTTTTTAAAAACAAAAATCAATGTCAATTTTACTAATTAAAAAGGAACTTAGTATCATAGAACAGGGTTCTAGGAAATAGTAAAAAAAAAATTGCCAGGTTGATTTTATAAAAAATATTTTAATGAAAATATCACTGAAATTATATTAAACAATTGAAAATGAATGATGAGCAAAAGCACTTTATTCCTTATATAATTATAAAACAACACTGATCTGCCTGGTTTTGCTGCCTCCGGCCTGGCTGTATCAGAGCTCAACTCAGTTCTGCAGCCAGAGCTGTTTTTCTAGACGTTAATCAGACTTGGTATTTAATTTGTCCAGGTTCTTTTATATTCCCCTAGATTTCAGAAGTCAGCTCAGTGTCATTAATTAAAAACCCTTGTCCTTCTCGTTCTGGGTACACCTGTTTACCATTCCAACCTCAGTTAAAACCATTTACAGAAACACACACACTCTCCTCCCAGCCATATTCAACGGTACTTTATTTCCCAAATTCCTCATGTGTTTTTCTTTTCGTTCTTTGATCATTCACATATTCTCCTTATGCTCCATAGTAAAACCTCTGCCTTTCTTCACCTAATCCACGCTTATTTTTCAAAACATTTTCCAAATTAAACTGAATATTATTCAGTTCAAATATCACCCCCTCCAGGGTACTGATTCTTGATGTCCCAGTTTCTTCTTAGACCCCCAGAGCACTTGGTAATAAACCTCAGTGACATACTTTATAATGGTAAACATCAATTGACTTGTCTGCCTTGGAGCCAAACTGTATATACTTTGAGGACTAAATCTTTAAATTAATATCTGCTGGCCTCTGGCACTCTCCATTCATTTACCAAGTATTTTCATATCCAGTGTGATGTTCCAGTTTCTTAGCTTGGGGCTGCAGACACAGAGATTAAAGACACATGATCCCCCTCTCTGAGAAGTGGATCATCCATATGTTGACGTAAGACTGTCCAGAACTGCAGAAAATTTTCAAAGGATTTGATTTGAGCAAAAATGATGACATGACAAGAAACAAGATCTCAGATTCTCCAGAGAATGACAGTGTGCAGTTCCTGTAACAGGTTTCATATTAAGGAGGGACCATACGGAAGATTACATGAAGGTGGAAGAAAATAAGGCAGGAATTTGATTATAGGATAGTTAATAAAACTATGTGATGTCTTGAAGGTGGTTATGTTTCTGAGGGTCTAAAATAAACCATTTCAAAGGTGTATTATCCTAGATCAGTGGTTCTCAAAGTGTGCTCCAGGGCGCACTGGTGCACCCTAGAAGATTTCCAGGTGTGCCCTATGGTATTCCAGAGAAATACGTACCTGTTGGGGACCAAAAAACCAACAGGGTTTAATGGAGTTTTAGATTTTTGGGGGACAGAGGTGTGAGGAATTGGCTGTAAGCTGACAGTCTGCCCAACCCCTCACCTCACTTGCCTGATTAGGTTGCAAAAGGCTGTTAAGCTGTGGTGCTGGATTGTTTACACTACCCACTATGTTCCCCAGAAAGACTGGATGCAATTTTCTTCTATCCTTTGTTTGGTGTAAAGTTAAGATGATATGTATGGTGGGGTTTTCTGTACTCAACACAATTAAGATTAAAAAAAGAGGAATGCTTCAATGTATTGACAAGGAAATGAGAGTTTGCTTTTCAAATATATGTGCAAACATTGAAGAAATCACTAGGACACATCAGGTTCATGTTTCTCATAAACACAAGAATGAAAAAACACATTTGCGCAAGGACCTGCTGAATTTACTAAATCTTACTAAGAATATATATATATATATATATATATATATATATATATATATATATGGCAACTTTTTTGTCTTTTTTAAATTTTTTAACCCCTCTTTTTCATGAATTCTAAAAAGCATAACTCAAAAATGTAACATAAAATTGTTTTTTAATGTCAGAATAAATTTAATTTTGTCATATTTATTTCATTTAAATACCATTAAAGCACACTTGGACTTTATATAGTTTTTCTTTAATATTTGACTTAATTATTATAACATATTTATCAGAAATTTGTATATAGTGCACCTACAATTATTTGTAGAATTTTAAATGCGCTCCGACTTCAAAATGTTTGAGAACCACCAACTTAGACAGATACACAAAAACAATGGACAGGGCTTGCTTAAGGCAAAGATAAACCTTTCGCTAGAGAAGTTACATACATAAGGTATGACTCACCATAAATTAGGAATTTATTATAAGACTACCCTATAAGGTAACATTTGATTAGATTTATTATGCTGCTCCTTATTCCCTATTCATCCACACATAGACAAAGAGTAGAAACTCAAACTAAGTTGCTAATTAAAATAATAAAGAAATCTCACTTTTGAAAACTGTCCAAAAAAGAAAAAAAGAAAAGCTAAAACCTATAATCACAAAATAGTAACAAATGAGAAATTATTACAACTTTTTACATTACATGTTTAAATCACTGTATTCTAAATTTGTGACTATGTTATACAACTTTAAGATAACCTCAAGAACAAAAATTTAAATTCAGCTCCTTTCCTTCTTTACCTTATCCTAATTTTTATGACATGGCATGTGAAGTATTTTATTTATTTATTGGAATATTTGGTTTTAAGGATCTAGTTTTACCCAGCTATTTTGTTGATATCTCCTTCCTAATCTGACAGGATAATGGTTAAAGACAAAGACAGATGAATTAGTCTAAAAATAACTTGGAACATTTATAAAGAATTTTGGGATGGGTGGTAGAGGCTGAGATTGGTGTTAAGTGGGGACAAAAGTGTCTTTATTTTTCTCAGGCTAATGACCTACTCCAAATCTACTTGTAGTACATATTTATACAAGTGACATACATCTCTTAATAGTTTCAGTAAAAAGCTTTTGTCTCAGCACATGCTGCAGCTGCTCTGTCAATGGAAGAATTTCCATTCAAACACTAACATTCTATCAGGATACCCCAGGTTCAGGATTTGTCTCCGGAATGACAGTGTTGTTACTGACAGAGCATATCCAAGGAAATGTGCAACATGCAATGTCAGGATCTGTGATCTTGTTACTTAGAGTAAACCTGATGGAGAAAATACTGTGGGCATCACTTTTGGGTTCAATATAGCCAATTTCCCATTGGTGAATGGAGACGAAAAAACATTTTATTTATTTCAATCCAAAAGAATTTTCTAAAAGTTACAGATATGTTTAAAATTGCTGTTAAGGAAATGAAAATACACAATTTGCTTTAATTATTTCAAAATAGTATTATTCTTATTGTGCAACTTGAGTCGCTCTACCATTAGGTGGTACATAGATGGATGTGTATGTGTGTGTGTATATGTATATTATATATATATATATATATATATATATATATATATATATATATTTCTACCTTTTCCAAGTGAGAGGAGGGGAGATAGAGGGACAGACTCCTGCATGTGCCCCAACCAGGTTACACTTGGTGACCCCAGTCTGGGGCCAATGCTCTGCCCATCTGGGGCCATGCTCGCAACCAAGTTATTTTTAGCTATTGATGAGGAGGCTCTGTGGGGCCATCCTCAGAGCCTGGGGCCAATGCCCTTGATCCAATCAAGCCATGACTGCAAGAGGGGAAAAGAGAAAGAGAAAGAAAGGGAGGGGTGGAGAAGCAGATGGTTGCTTCTACTTTGTGCCCTGACCAAATCAGAACATCCACATGCCAAGTGGATTCTCTACCACTAAGAAAACCAGCCAGGGCTGGTATGTAGATGTTTAAATGGACTTCTTTATAGAACTCAAGATAAAAATTTTGGTGAAATGAGTCAAAGTAAGCCTTGTGGCAGGTAAATTTTACAAAAATTATTTGAACATTTGCTTAAAAATTAAATTATAATAAAAAAGATGAATTCTTGCAAAGTCTTTTGTAGAACATATTTTAACTGAAACTTTGAGGACTTATTTTCTCTTTTGCCATTTTTGGGGTGACAAGGACAGGTTACTGAGCAGTACATCTTTTCAAGTTATCTCATCTATTGAAAGATACAAAAGAAATCTTAATCAAAGTGACTGAATTCTGTGTGGCAAGGGGTGCTGTAAAAAAACACAGGCCGGTAACTCTACAAATTGGACAGATCCAGAATTGAGGGTGACTCCATTATACTAAATCATATTTTAAAAAATCTGGCATTGTTTCTAAAGATCATGGCTCTGTGCCATTCGATGAAACACTTATGATAGATGAGCAGTTCCCTGTCATGCTTATAAAGGAATGCTTGATAAGATTTTTATTAACACTGGCAGTGCTGAAACCTTTCTGATGAGCATTCTAATAAGGATACCTTCAATGCTAGCAAAAGTTCAGAGAAATAACAAGGAAGAACAAACAGATGAAAGGAGACATAGTTTTGATCATAACATCACAACACATTGCAGGTGTCTCTGACTTAGATAATCCTGTGCTCTGAAAGAGTATGCCATACATAGAATTAGGCTCAGAGAAAGAGAAAGTCTAATTTTTAACTTGCCAATGGCAATGGCACCATAATATAATTACCATTAAAAAGCAACACCTTGATTTTGAGGAAATGTGTTATTAAATAAGATCTGAATTGTTTATTATAATATTTTATGGTAGTTGAGAATCCCTTCACTGGAATTAGAAAGCCAAACACCAAATTTGCTATTAAAAGTTTCAGTTGTTCAAGGAGAAACAAACAAGTCCCTGCATGAGTCTGAAGAAATCATTGCAGTCTAGCTATAAAAATTGTCTGAATTTCATCAACTTGTTCAGATGATAACTTTAGACCTGGTTAGCAATCAATAAGAAAGACATTGGAATTGAGAGAATGACAAATGTGAAAATGACATACTCCTTTGTATTTGACTTGCCTTTTCATTGCAAAACTACTAATGTCTCTTGTTATAGCACTTCTGCCTACTTCCATACCACACACCATCTACGTATCCAACTTCTGCTAATTCCTCATGGTCTAATTTAGAAATTATACATTCATAGAAGCCTCCTTTAAACCCTACAATTGCATCTCTGCCATCCCACCTAATTTTACCTTTTTAAAATCACTTTTTACATTGTATTTAAATTGCTTATTGACTCAATGAGATCATGACCTCCTAGAGGACAGAATTGTTGGTCTATTTGAAAATTGTAGCTTGAGTTTATCACCTAACATAATATTTTTCAACAAATATATTAATGAAGAGACAAATGTCTGCATGCATTATACAAATCAATCTTGTTTTGTAAAGTCATCTTTGAAATATGTTCTAAAATAACACATTATTTTGTATAATACAAAGTTTATTTGACTGTTAAAAATCTGATCATAATGCATTCATTCACTGAATGTAAAAGTATGTACAAGAAGAACAATTAACTTGAGCTTTTTGGCATACACAAATACATATGTTTGTATGGGTTTATATTTTCTGTGTCTCCCATAAATCCTAACAGATATATATCTGCAGTTAAAGGGTTTAAAGGAGACTTCCAAGAATATCTGAATTCTAAACTAGATTGTAAGGGATTAGCAGAAATGGACTAAACAGATGGTAGGCAGTACTGAAGTAGGCAGAAATGGTATTGACAGGCACCAAAGTTTGTAACATACACTATAAATATCTTTTTTTATCAATATCTTGCAACATTAGCATTTATTATACTCAAAACACATGATATATTTACTGTCTTGAACACAGACATCCGGAAGTTAATTATATTAATATCAGCTCTATAACAATAAAAATATATTGAATAATATTTTATTTTATCCTAAGACATAAACATAGAAATCTTAAAAGGTACGCATTTTAGGACTAAATTATTATTTTATTTAATCCAAGCAATGCTTTTCACTCACCTTCAATCATAATTAAGAAAAAAAATTGTCTTTTTTCCTATGAAGAGGATTGCTGTGTGAATATAAAAATATTTATATGACATTATTCCAGAGCTTACATTGAAGATGAAATTTTTTTTTTTTTTTTTTTTTAGCAAAAGTTATGACCTTAGGTATAAAATTTCTAATAATTTGAAGAAAGTACATGAGGTACAAGTTTATGTTACAATAAATATTTGTTAAATATACATGATACTAAATGCATAAATCAGATTTCTGTTCTACATCATTTATTAATAAATGCATAATTTAAAGTGCTGCCAATTGTAAGAGAAAAAATATCACCTTTGGCAGTCAGTTTATGTTTATTAGTTTCTTTTTTTTGTTGAAATATTACTTTGAATTGCTTTTAGAAAATATTTATTTTTGGAGAATATATCTTGCTGGATGTAGTATATTTATTAAAGTATGTTCAGAATAAATATTAAACAAAAACCTTAATAAATGATGTATTCAGTTTTGTTACATTACTAAAATATCAGTTTCACTAATTCATTTAAATTATATGTATATAAATAATCATACAATTTCAATTAAATACATATTTAGTATTCTCACCTTTAAGGTAAGAAGATAAGCCTATCAAACTGAGGTTTACAAAATATTTGAAATCTGATTCAACATTTTATGAACTTAGAAATACTTGACTATTAGATTTATAGCACAGTTATTATTTAAATTGAGGAATTTCTCTTTTTTTGATATCTTTGTTAGTTAAATTTCTCAGCATTTGTACAAATACTCTATTTAAAATTTAAATTAGAAGTAGTAGCCACAAAAATATTGAACAAGGCCACTCTTTAAATTTGAAGAGTTTCTGCACTTTGCAATACATCAAACAGTAATTTGTAATCGACAGTTTTCTTACCTAGAGTGCTTCTCAGTAAAGAGATAGTTCACTAAAGACAGTCAGCTGGGTAAATGTCAGAAACTCAAAAAGTAAATTATAGTACAAACAGCATTGATATTTCTATGAAATGGAAGTAAAGCATATTTATTTTTAAAATATAGAATTTTATTTAAAACAAGTGAAAACCTTCCATTGTGACCTTTACAAGATTCCCAACAGTGACGAATTTGGTCATTACAAATAACCTTTTCCAGAAAGAGCTTTACCATTTGGGACTTTCATTTGATAATGTCTGTGAATTAATTTTCTTTCTATGAACTAGCTCATGATATTAAATTTTTTATGAGATATTTTATCCCTGATATTACAGTTTTAAACAAATCTTATAAAGGAAAAATGACTGTCATTTTAATTTGTTTGGGGAAAATAGTTGTCATTTTCTTGTTTCTTTCTTGTACCAAATGATACTGTATTTGTATGAGC
The DNA here is from genome assembly GCF_036850995.1 of Saccopteryx leptura. Taxonomy (NCBI): domain Eukaryota; kingdom Metazoa; phylum Chordata; class Mammalia; order Chiroptera; family Emballonuridae; genus Saccopteryx; species Saccopteryx leptura. Next base: position 146,753,498 of record NC_089505.1, read on the forward strand.
ATTATGGGTAATTATGTCTCCCAACATTCTTCTTAATATTTAGTATAATTCTATTCAGAAGATTCATTTTAAATCAGTTTCCAACTTAACAAATAGGTTAGGTTCTTTGGTACATTCTTAAATTGTTTGGAATCTGGTACTCCTTTTCATCATGTAAATAATTTTGTGTACGGTGGTTCAAAGTTGTTTTCCAAGTTATTTCTCACTATTATTTTTTTAACTCTTGGGGATCCAAAAGGAACACATATATAGGCAAAAACAACAACAACTATATTCAGAATATATAAAATATGTGAAATTAGTTATAAAATTATAAAAATAAATAGAGTTGTCAAAAACTGTTATCACAAGCTTTAAGTATCTTATATAATATTGTCTTTATTGCAATATGATTGCCAAGTTCCAATCTGGAATTAAGGGCCATGTCCATACTCCTGAAAGAAATGTTCTTTCTCCTCAATCAAACATCTCCAAGACACTGAAAACCCAAAGGACCACAGTTGTTTCACTGACTGGGATTTCTCATAATACGACAGGGTTTCAGAAAGGCAGAGGCAGTAAGTACAGGCAAGACATAAGGGATTGAAGTGTTCCAAAAGACCAGGTCTCTTTCCCTGGTTTAAAATCCTTGTCAAGTTGATCTAAGATTTTTTTCCCCTTTTCACCTCTTTTCTCCCAGGAACACCATCCCTTTCATCTTTCCCACTATTAGTCACCTGCTGAATTGCAAACTCTATGGACCACTGGGAAAACAAAATACTATACTTTATACCAGATAATCTACACGATCCTTTTTTTTTAAAATTTTGCTTCTTGTAACAGAAACAGTGAGAGAGATAGAGAGGGGGACAGATAGGGACAGACAGACTGGAAGGGAGAGAGATGAGCAGCATCAATACTTCATTGCAGCTCCTTAGTTGTTCATTGATTGCTTTCTCATATGCGCCTTGACGGAGGTGGGGGACTACAAGAAAGCAAGTGACCCCTTGCTCAAGCCAGCGACCTTGGGCTTCAAAACAGAGACCTTTGGGCTCAAGCCAGTGACCATGGATTATGTCCATGATCCCACACTCAAGCCAGTGACCCTGTGCTCAAGCTGGTGAGCCCATGCTCAAGCTGGCGACCTTGTCATTTCTAACCTGGGTCCTCTGCATCCCAGTCTGATGCATCCACTGTGCCACTGCCTGGTCAGTCCCCAATAAGCTAATATACATGTGGAGTGACATCAGCAAGTTTTAAAAAATTCTTAAAAATCATTAATAGAAATTATAGCAGTAGGCACTGGAAAGTAGAGAAAACTATTATAAATTCAGACCTTTTTTCTCAGTTATATATCAATGACAATGAACTTCCTCAACCATTCTATCTAAAATGTTAGCTACAAATTCTACCCTCTTATCTAGTCTTATGTTTTCTTATAACATTTATTATTACTGATACTATATTTGTTTATTTTATGCTTCTTCCACTAGAATGAAAGCTTCCTTGATATAAGTACATTGTTTTGTGTAAGTTTGTGATATCCTTAGGTGCTAGAATAATGACTATCATGTATATTAATATTTTTTGAATGAATGAGTAAATGAATGCTGATTTAAAGACTTAGTTGCTTTGAAAGATGATTCAACTTGATAGTACATATTTAAAATCATTTTACCTTACATGCTGCAAACAAGAATAAACTGTCCCTAAAAAGAAAAGTATTTTTTAGATACTTGCTTAATAACTGTTTTGCTGATTGATTGCTTGATTGATTGTTTGAACTGGTTTCTCCCAATCCAAGTCTCAAAGCAATTGTTTCGCTTGCCCCTTTCTCACTGGACTACTTCAAAGCCACAACTCAAATAGATGTCGTGAGAAACTATTTAGTTGGTTATAATTTATAGCTGGTTTCGTTAAGTAATTCATGACATAAAGTGAAAGTAAATAGGAGTCAATTGACTAGGAAAAGACACTCATAGCAAACTGAATAACATAGACTTTAATTCACATGCAATTAAGACGAGTGCTGGTTATGTCTAGGTCTTCACTTTGGTGGGGCCCCAAAAAACTTTCTTGTAAAGGTAGAGTGCTTCACAGCAGTTGCCAAGGGGTCTGGGTGGGCAATATAGAGTCTGCAGTGAAGTCTCAGGAGAGGGCCTTGATCTTTACCCCAACTACTTTTATCTGATTTGGCCACTCATCATATCATAGAGTTACATTATCACACTTCAAACATAAGTCACATATGGGCTTGATAAGGCTGATAGATGGAGTTATCAGAAAAGGGAATAAACCCGTTACACCTTGGTAATCAGCCCTTAAATAGTGGGCTTTTACAAAAATATAGTTAATCACATTAATTTACAAATGCAGTTGAAACACAGAATTATCTCAAAAGGGCATAACTGATTACACCTAACTCACTCTTAGTTTCTTTTTTACTTTTTTTTTTGTATTTTTCTGACGTGAAAAGTGGGGAAGCAGAGAGACAGACTCCCGCATGTGCCTTACTGGGATCCACCCAGTGCCTGAGGCAGTGGCCATGGAGCCATCCTCAGTGCCTGGGCCAACTTCGTTCCAATGGAACCTTGGCTGTAGGAGGGGAAGAGAGAGTTAGAGAGAAAGGAGAGGGGGAAAGGCACTTCTCCTGTGTGCGCTGGCCAGGAATCGAACCCAGGACTTACACATGCTGGGCCAATGCTCTATCACTGAGCCAACCAGCCAGGGCTTCTTTTTTTACATTTTATATTATTTTGATCTTATGTTTACTATAACAATAGGCCACCTCTTTTCCCTGTTCTACAAATCAGCCACTACATGGTTCAAAGCTATGTATAGAGGGATAACCAAGGTGATCAGAGAAAATTATTTTAAAGCCCTCTATTCAGAAGCAACCAAGAACTAAAAACATGACTAGAAAGGAAAATTAGAATATGTTGAAAGTCTTTATAAACTACACTTCATTGCATGAAGATATCATTTGCTCATATAATCTTGTTTGGATCCTGAAGAGCTGAGAGAAATCTTCACACACTTTACCCATGATTGTGTCAAAAAGGACAATGGGAGTCATTAGGGGTGATACTACAACTTATTAATGATGTTAATGAAGCCATTAAATCATGTTTCCTGGTTCCTCTGACAGAGACAGAATACTGGTGCTTACAGGAAATGTGTCTATTTGAATATAAAAATATAAAATGTTATTAATTTTATAATGCTATTATTTAACAGAGACAATATGGAAATTAAGTTTTACCTTAATGAATACTGAATCAGTCTAAGTTCACATAGGATTTCAGGTATACTAATAAAATGCATATACTGAAAAACAGTGGTAAAAGGTTAATAATGAATCAAAATCAGACAAATTGGGAAGCAGTGTATAAAGGTCAATAGTTAAATATAAGTATTAAATTTGTCTCAGTTTAGTCTAAATACTTATAACCATTTATCAAACATCAACTAATGCCAATGTAAAATAAGAAAAGCTAACAAACATGATGGAAACACCAGTTTTAATTCCACAAACTGATTTTTTTAAGCATTTAAGGTCAAGCACTACCAGTAGCATGAAAGATTCAAAGACAACTACCCTACTAAAACCTGGCAATTCTAATTGTGTTACAATTCATTTTTACTTTCTCCTTATTTAAATACTTTTAATTTTACATTTTAAAATCAGTACACAGAAATGTAATTACTTAATGTATTTAATATTATTGTACTCGTTAGATATTGCTTTTATTATGAATACATACATCTTGAAATATAAATATAATATCACCTCAAATCAATATTCTTTTCAAAGCAATCAGTTATTTTGTGAGACTTTATGCCTAGAATTATATTCAAATTTTAAAAAAATACTTTCATTGAAAATGACAGGTTTATGTAATCTAAAAAATGGAAAATCGAAGAGAATATAATAGTGTCTGTGGAAGACATACATGTTTTCAAAGTGTATGACTAAAACCCAGTATAGCTGGGCTTAGATTGAAGTTTAAAATAAGAGTTTCTACTCAGTGAGAATCCATTTTGTGACAAGAGTAGATGCTTTAAATACTGTATCTTTAATATAATCTCAAGACAATTCTGGTGATTAGATATTATTTTTCTAATTTTATATAAGGTGAATTGAGGTGTGAAGAGGTTAAGATTTGCTGGAAATTAGGTACAAATAGAGTAAATGAGGTTTTAATTCTCAATTTTTCTTCAAGGCTTCAACTTCTCCACTCTTTCCACTAAAATATGTTGACTCTTAATTCTTGATTGAACTAATTAAAATGAAACAACAAAGTTTCTTAGAGTTACACCTTTAAAATCCTTCTTAATAATGTTGATCCCACTATTGAAATATAATCTTACCCTAAATGCTCCAGAACGTTTTAGCATTTTCACCTTTTTGCTAATTGTTCGTCATGAAGCGTTATTATTTGCTTTTCTTTGTTTATTTGGTTTGGCTCTTCTAATTATATTTTGAAATACTGACATCAAGTTTAAGAATTTATTAGGCTAAAAAAATTTAGAAAACTATATAATACTTCATCCCTTGGCCAATTCAGCATATCAAAAGGAAATTTACAAATTAACATATTACAGCAAAACTCAGTACTAATTATATCATCTCAACCATTCTCTTTTCCAAGCTTGCCTGGATCACAAACATTCCCTAGCTTTCTCCTCTTTTAATGACATTATGTTATCGCCCCAAAAAGGAAGAAACATTTTTACTTGGTTTTGCTGGTAGACATTCAAATCCACTTGACCCCTCCCTTGTCCAAGTATGGACCAACTTTGCATGGTCAGCACAATTATGATTCTTTCTTTCACAAAGATGTCTACATCTTTTAAGAAGAGAGGGACAGGGACAGACAGACAGGAAGGGAAAGAGATGAGAAGCATCAACTCATAGTTGTGGCACTTCAGTTGTTTGTTCATTGATTGCTTTCTTTATACATGCCTTGACTAGGGGGCTTCCGCTGAGCCAGTGATCTGTTACTAAAGCCAGCAATCTTGGGCTCAAGCCAGCAACCTTGGGCTGAAACCACTGGTCATGGAGTCATGTCTATAATCCTATGCTCAAGCCAGTGATCCCCTTGCTCAAGCTGGTGACCTCCAGCTTTCAAACCTTTGTCTTTAATGTCCCAGGTTGATGCTCTATTCACTGCACCATTGTTTGGTCAGGAAAGATGTCTACATCTTAATCCTTGTGATTTAAAATCGCAGATTAAGTTAAGACTGGTAATTAGCTGCTGGCTTTTGGAAGTTCATTTTATTCTCCAGGTGACTCCAATGTGATCACAAGAAAGAATCATTGAGGTGACTATGAAAAGTGTCAGAGTGAATGTGCTAAAGGCTGGGTCAGCCATTCTTGGCTCTAAAGATGGCAGAAGAGGAGTATGAACCAAGGATGAAGAAGACTCTAGAATCTGGAAAGAAAAGCAAACAGATTTTTCTCCCATCCTCTCCAAATGTAGCCTTTCCAACACTTATATTCTAGAAGAGTGAGACTCATTTCGGATTACTGAACTATAGAAAAGAAAGATCATAAATCTGTATTGTTGTAAGCCACATTTGTGGTAATTTGTTACAGCAGCCATAACAATCTAACACACCTCCCTTGGCTGCTGTTTCTTCTAGGCCAACAGCAATTTTGGTAGATGTCAGTGTATGTGGATGTGTCAAATTCAAACTTCCTTTATTACACTTTCTATCTAGCTCTCCTCCATTGATAATTCCTTCTTTAGAAGATCAATAAAGAGACGTTTTCCACAGTGAAGTTCTATAGCCATAAGCCACAGGTACAAATCTTGATTTTTATGCTTTAAGACCTTGTTTCATTCTCCTCTCTTAGTCTTAAACATACATTCTGAAATAGCAAATTACTGAATGAATAATCATATAAGTGGCATAATGTTTATTCTTTCACAAGTACAAGTATATATTTCATTCTCCCAACCTCCTGGACTAAAGATCAGTCCTTGTTTTTTCTAATGAAATGACAAAAGTTTTTTTAACATTTCCAAAATTTGAATTACTTCAACCTTAAATTATTCATGTTTTATAATTTTTAGAGATAGGGTACAAACAAGACAATAGACATAGTACAAGCAAGTTCTTTATTCAAACAACATTTAATAATTACAATATATTTTTAAACTTATGCATCTATTATTCCAAATACAACTGTATTTCCCAAACAAATTATATTTTTAAGCTAAGTCAGTATTGTTTTCATGTGTCAAAAACAAATATCATTATATGGTAAAGAAAAAGAAAAAGAACCCCTAAAAAGGAAAGTTTTAGCCCTGCCAGGATGCTCTTCAGTTTGCACAGTCTGTAGAAAACTCCTTTCAACTTATGCCAATGTGGAAAAAATCTACAATTAAGGTTTTCATTTTTACAACATGCTTTCATATTCTTAGGAAATGTTGGCATTTGAGACATTCCAGGAATATAAGAGATATGATGTCTAAGAACAGAAAATCATCTACTGTTTTTGCTAGACATCTCAGTCTTGCTTCCCTCATATTCTCTACAGAAGGAATCTTTGTAGTAGGAAGCCAACACCTAACTGAAGCTAACAGTCTTTTTCTTATTATCCTCCTTGTATGGTTCTTGGAGTCCAGACTTCAAAAATTCCCCAGGGGGTCTATGAAGAGGGCTTATAGATAAACCAAAGAACAAACATGGAGCAAACTACTTTATTTATTAATGACTACTTAATATCTCATTGTCTCTTCATTAATTTATTTGGCTCATTTTTATTTAACAAACAATTCAATTGTAGTAGATAGAACATTTTTTGAATCAGGTATGGTAAATTCTATGAAAAAGTAATAAAACATACTAAGGAGAATAGAAAAAAGTGGGGAAGGAGGCAACTCTTCTTATAGAGTAAAGATCTCTTTGTTATCTTCTGAAAGAGAAAAGTAAAAATGAGAATACCTTGGTAACAACTATACCCAGAGTGGAAACATTTTTCTTTTATTTTTTATTTTTTTTATTTTTTATTTTTTTTTTTAATTTTTTTTTTTTAATGGGGTGACATCAATAAATCAGGATACATATATTCAAAGATAACAAGTCCAGGTTATCTTGTCATTCAATTATGTTGCATACCCACCACCCAAAGTTAGATTGTCCTCTGTCACCTTCTATCTTGTTTTCTTTGTGCCCCTCCCCACCCCCTATCCCTCTCCCATTCCCCCCTCCCCCCCGTAACCACCACACTCTTATCAATGTCTCTTAGGGAAACATTTTTCCTATGTTGACAGCCTAGCAAGGAATGAAAGAGATGGGAAGAGTGATAAGGAATGGCTTCAATCAGAGACTACTTGTATACTCACATGTTCCCTTGGGGCCCAAGCAGCTTAGGGACACTTATTAGAAGCCTGAGTATATGGCTCATCTTAATGAGTCCTGGGCAGAGAGACACAGGAAGCAGCAAAGACAATAGGGCACTAGAAAATCCTGGTTCTGTCCATTAAAATGTGGCCCAATGTCTAGTAAACTTGAATCAGTTACCCTCTTCTGAAAAAGAGTGAATATATGGGTATAGTCGAGGGAAAGATCAGATAAGTAATTTCAACCATTAGTCTTCTTATTATGTATTGAGTTGTGTAGAAATCTCCTCCACAAAAAGTGAATTTGGGGAGAAAAATATTTCTTGCTAGCACAGCATTAGTTAGTAACAATATAGCTCATTATTTTGAAAGTCATCTAATGTATGGGAGATGTCTTGTTATAAACCTTCTAAATAGCAGTTTTTAAGTGATTTGCTGGTGATACTTATTTTATTATGACAGTTTTGCTTTAGAGCTATTCATAATAAGACTACTGAAAGGCCATTAATTTTGAAATGTTAACATAACATTTTACATAATTCCAGATAAAAATGTGACAGTTTATTGACTGTTACTGTACAGTCATGTGCCACATAATGATGTTTCACCAGTGATGGACTGTATATATAATGGTGGTTTCCTTAACATTATAATGGAGCTGAATTTTCAATAAGAAATAGAAGGCTATGTGGTTCAGGAGGATGTTTTTTCACTGATGGGACTAATAATTGTGGGACTTGGCAATAGATTACTTCTTACTCAGTGGACCTCAATTTTGAGTGCAGATTATATCCTAATCAATCAGCCACTGACATGTTTCATCACAGTACAGCCTGCCTCCACCCACCACATCTTCAGGGGGGATATAGCCCTCTCAGGTCTAGCTTGATGGTTTTCAGAGGACATTACTATAAATTTTCTGTTGAGGTCCTAAGATCCTATACAGGGACACGGGTTCACAGGAGCTACCTTAACAGGTATGAAGTGCCATTATCACCTTAGTAAAAGCTTTCTGCAGTAGTATGGAGCCAGCCTATTCCTGTACTTTGGATTTGTATTTAGGCTGTAATAATGTAAAGCACAGAAAGTTTCATTTCTTCCATCAGTTCAAGGCCAGGGAGAGCCCCTTGTGTCAGATAGGTCAGTGGAACTAAGAACAAATTTCAAAGTCCTCAGTTCTACCCTCTATGTTAAAAAATATTTTCTTTAAAAAAAAAAGAGTACTACAAAGTTCCTTAATACCACTACTGTTCCCACATGCAATAACTAAAATGACATTGCTGAGACAATTCCACATGCTCCTTTATCTCTTCATCTTTATTCTCTATTCCTCCTGATCCTCAGGCCCCCTTTCACTCACTCTGGACAGTCACTATTATGGTGATCTATGCCTTACCCAGTCAGTTTCTCTGCAATATTTCCAATAAATCCAGCCCACATTTTCATTCGTGGAACAGCGTTAATACTTTAGATGTTCTATTTCTGACCCTGTTAGAAGGAAGCAGCTTGTGGGATAGTGTTTATGAAGGCTATAGAAGTCTACAGAAATGTCCTAGGTCTTCACATTCACTCATTTCTCACTCACTTACTCACCCAGAGCAATTTCCAGTCCTGCAGGCTCCATTCATAATAACTGCCGTATACAGGTGTACCATTTTTTAATGTTTAAAAAATTATTTTCCATTGATTGAAGTAAAGACAGTCTCTAACAAATGGTGTTGGGGAAAATGGGAAGGTACTTGCAAAAAAATGAAACTGGATCCCCAACTTACACCGTTTACAAAGATAAACTCACAATGGATAAAAGGCCTTAAATGTAAGTCGTGAAACCATAAACATCTTGGAAAAAAACATAGGCAGTAAATTCTCTGATATCTCTCGTAGCAATATTTTTGCTAATTTATCTCCACAGACAAGTAAAATAAAGGACAGGATGAACCAATGGGACTATATGAAATTAAATAGCTTTTACACAGCAAAAGACACCATTAACAAAATAAAAAGACAATCTACACAATGGGAGAATATATTCACCAATAAGTCTGATAAGGAGTTAGCAACCAAAATTTATAAAGAACTTATAAAACTCAACACCAGGAAGATAAAAATCCAAACAAAAAATGAGCAAAAGAAATGAATAAACACTTCTCCAAAGAGGACATATAGACCCAATAGACAGATGAAAAAAATGTTCAACATCGCTAATCATTAGAGAAATGTAAATTAAAACCACAATGAGATACCACCTCACTCCTGTCAGAATGGCACTAATTAACAAAACAACACATAACAAGTTCTGGAGAGGATGTGGAGAAAAGGGAACCCTCCTGCATTGCTGGTGAGAATGCAGACTGGTGCAGCCACTGTAGAAAACAGTACAGAGATTCATCAAAAAATTAACAATGGAACTGCCCATTGACCCAGCTACCCCACTTTTAGGAATATATCCTAAGAATACCAAATCACTGATTCAAAAAAAAAGAAATGTACCCCCATGTTTACTGCAGCATTGCTTACAATAGCCAAGATCTGAAAACAGCCCAAGTGTCCTTCATTGGATCAATGGATTAAAAAGCTTTGATACATATACACAGTGGAATACTATGCGGCGGTGAGGAAGAAGGAAATTTTACCCTTTGATCCTGGAGGGAAGGGGGGACAGTGTTGGGGGGAGGGAGCAAAGGGGGGGCCAAGGGGAACACGGGGGTGGGGGGAGATATATTCAGTGGGACACTTGAATCTATGTAAACACAATAAATTAAAATCATAAATAAATAAAAATTTTCCCACTGATTTGAGAGAGAGAGAGAGGAAAGGAGAGATAGCTAACTAGATAGACAGAAAGGGAAAGAGAGAGAGAGGGAGAGAAGGATCAACTTGTTATTCCATTTAGTTGTATACTCATTGGTTGCTCCTATGTTCCCTACGATTCCCACCAGAATCAAACCTGTGATCTCGGCCTGCTGGGATGACACTTTATCCACTGAGCAAGTAGACCAAGGCTTTTAATCTTTTAAATCACGTTTTTACTATAAGTTTTCTGTGTTTAGATATACAAATACAGATCAGTATACTATATAGTATTCAATATAGTAACACAATGTAAGTTTGGAATGTAGAAGCAACAGGCTATACAATAAATTCTAGGTATACAGAGGCCTAGGCCATATAGCTTTGTATAAGTGCACTCTATGATAGCACAATAATAAAATGGCTTAAGGACACAGTTCTCTGAACATATCCCCATCATTAAGCAATGTATCACTGTGTAAAAATAATTTTTTGTAAAATTGATAAAAATAATCTCAGGCAAATGTAAAGATCATAAGTCTTAAAGTAAATCAATACTGAGTCAATTTGTTTCTTACCTTTAACTCTACTGAAAATAATAAATTACAACAATATTAACCTCCATATTTTCTTTTTTTTTCCTTTTTGTTAATATGCTGTATTATTTTCCTGTTGCTGCTGCAACAAATATTACAAACTTAGTGACCTAAGACAATACAGATTTATTCTCTTTTTATTATTTAATTAATTGTGTTTACATAGATTCTAGGGTCACCCCAAATGCATCCCCTCTCATCCCTTGCGCCCCTCGCTGCAGCGCCCTCCCCCTTCCATTCAGGTTTATCGCATCTTATCATCCCCTTTCCCTCTGTCCTCTTTTCCTCTGGTCCCTTTGATCCCTCCTCTGTCTCAATTCTGTTCCTTGGTTCTCATTATTCCTTGGATTCCTCAAATGAGTGAGGTCATGTGGTATTTTTCTTTCTCTCCCTGGCTTATTTCACTCAACATAATAGTTTCCAGGTCCCTCCATATTGCTGCAAAAGGTCATCTTTCCTTCTTTTTCATGGCCCCATAGTATTCCATTGTGTATATGTACCACTGCCTTTTAATCCACTCGTCCACTGACGGACACTTGGGCTGTTTCCAGATCTTTGCTATTGTGAACAATGCTGCCACAAACATGGGGATGTATTCCTTTTTTACAGTCGGTGATATGGTGTCCTTGGGATATATTCCTAAAAGTGGGATGGCTGGGTCAAAGGGCAGTTCCATTTCTAATTTTTTGAGGAATCTCCATACTGTTTTCCACAGTGGCTGCACCAGTCTGCATTCCCACCAGCAGTGCAGGAGGGTTCCCTTTCTCCACATCCTCGCCAGCACCTATAGTGTGTTGTTTTGTTAATGAGCCATTCTGACTGGTGTGACGTGGTATCTCATTGTGGTTTTAATTTGCATTTCTCTAATGATTAGTGATGTTCAATATTTTTTCATCTGTCTACTGGCTATCTGTATGTCCTCTTCAGAGAAGTGTCTATTTATTTCTTGTGCCCATTTTTTGATTGGATTTTTTGTCTTCCTAGTGTTGTTTTACAAGTTCTTTATGAATTTTTTTTATTAACCCCTTATCAGATGTATTGTCGAATATATTCTCCCATTGTGTGGTTTGTCTTTTTATTCTGTTCTTATTATCTTTAGCTGTGCAATAGCTTTTTAGTTTGATATAGTCCCATTTGTTGTTTTTTTGTTTTTTTTGTTTTGTTTTGTTTTTTTAGTCCCATTTGTTTATCCTGTCTTTTATTTCACTTGTCCGTGGAGATAAATCGGCAAATATATTGCTGCGAGAGATGTCAGAGAGCATACTGCCTATGTTTTCTTCTAGGATGCTTATGGTTTCACGATTTACATTTAAGTTCTTTATCCATTCTGAGTTTATTTTTGTGCATGGTGTGAGTTGGTGGTCTAGTTTCATTTTTTTGCAGGTAGCTGTCTAGTTTTCCCAACACCATTTGTTAAAGAGACTGTCTTTACTTCATTGTATGCTCTTACCTCCTATGTCAAATATCAAGTGTCATAAGGATGTGGGTTTATTTCTAGGTTCTCTGTTCTGTTCCATGGATCTACATGCCTGAGTCAATTTGTTTCTTACCTTCATTTAACTCTACTGAAAATAATAAATTACAACAATATTTACCTCCATATTTTCTTTTTTATCCTTTTTGTTAATATGCTGTATTATTTTCCTGTTGCTGCTGCAACAAATATCACAAACTTAGTGACCTAAGACAATACAGATTTATTCAATACATGCCTGTTCTTATGCCAGTACCAAGCTGTTTTGACTATTATGGCCTTGTAGTATATCTTGGTATCAGGAAATGTGATACCTCCCACTTTATTCTACTTTTTTAAGATTGCTGAGGCTATTCGTGTTCTTTTTTGGTTTCATATAAAGTTTTGGAATATGTGTTCTATATCTTTGAAGTATGTCATTGGTATTTTAATTGGTATTGCATTTAATTTATAAATTGCTTTGGGTAGTATAGACCTTTTAATGATGTCCATTGTTCCTAACTTAAAGAACAGTATATGCTTCCACTTGTTTGTGTCTTCCTTGCTTTCTTTTATCAATGTTTTATAATTTTCTGAGTACAAGTCTTTACCTTCTTGGTTAAATTTACTCCTAGGTACTTTTTTGTTGTTGTTGCAATAGTGAAGGAGATCGTTTCCTTAATTTCTCTTTCTGACAGTTCATTGTTTGTATATTAATTTTATATTCTGCCACCTTGCTGAATTTGTTTATTAGGTCCAGTAGTTTTTTGACTGAGCCTTTAGGGTTTTCTATATACAGTATCATATCATCTACAAATAATAATAGTTTTACTTCTTCTTTTCCAGTTTGGTTGGATGCTTTTTATTTCTTCTTCTTGTCTGATTGCTGTAGCTAGGACTTCTAGTACTATGTTGAATAAGAGTGGTGAAAGGGGGCACCCCTGCCTTGTTCCTGATCTTAAGGGGATTGCTCTTAATTTTTGCCCATTGAGTATGATGTTGGCTGTGGGTTTTTCATAGATGGTCTTTATCATGTTGAGGTATGTATGTTCCCTGTATTCCCACTTTGCTATGAGTTTTGATCATAAATGAGTGGTGGATTTTATCAAATGCTTTTTCTGCATCTATTGAAATTATTATGTGGTTTTTCTCCTTCCTTTTGTTTATGTGGTGAATCACATTAATTAATTTATGAATGTTGTACCATCCTTGCCTCTGCAGAATAAAACCTACTTGATTATGATATTTGATTTTTTTCATGTATTGCTAGATTTGGTTTGCTAATATTTTGTTGAGAATTTTAGCATCTAAATTTATCAGGGATATTGGCCTATCATTTTCTTTCTTTGTGTTGTCTTTGCCTGGTTTTGGAATCAGGATTATGCTCTCCTCATAAAAGCAACTTGAAAGTGTTCCTTCTTCTTGAATTTTTTGAAATAGCTTGAGAAGGATAGGAGTTAGTTCTTCTTTGAATATTTAGTAGAATTCACCAGTGAAGCCATCGGGCCAAGGGATTTTGTTTTTTGGGAGCTTTTTGATAACTGTTTCAATCTCATTTGTTGTAATTGGTCTGTTTAGGTTTTCTGATTCTTCCAGATTGATTTTTGGAAGATATGTTTCAAGGAATTTGTCCATTTCACCTAGGTTGTTTAATTTTTTGGCATACAGTTCTTCATAGTATTTTCTTACTATATTTTGTATTTCTGTTGTGTTGGTTGTTATTTCTCCACTCTCGTTTTTAATTTTATTTATTTGAGTTCTCTCTCTTTTTTTCTTGCTGAGTCTCATTAAAGGTTCAGCGATCTTGTTTACCCCTTCAAAGAACCAGCTTCTGGTTTCATTGATTCTCTGTATTGTTTCTTTAGCCTCTATGGCATTTATTTCCTCTCTGATCTTTATTATTTCGTTCCTTCTTCTACCTCTGGGCCTTACTTGCTGTTCTTTTTATAGTTCTTTTAGATGAAGGGTTAGGTTGTTTATTTGAGCTTTTTCAAGCTTCTTAAGGAATGCCTGTAGTGCTATGAACTTCCTTTTCAGGACTACTTTTGCTGTGTCCCACAAATTTTGATTTGTTGTATGTTCATTATCATTTGTTTCTAGAAATTTTTTAATCTCTTCTTTGATTTCATTGTTAATCCATTTGTTATTTAATAACATGCTATTTAGTGTCCATATGTATGAGTATTTTTTATTTTTTCTGTTGTGGTTGATTTCTAGTTTCATGCCATTGTGATCAGAGAAAATGCTTGATATGATTTTAATCTTCTTAAATTTGTTGAGACCAGTTTTGTGCTCTAACATGTGGTCTAGGCCTGATCTGTGGTGGCGGAGTGGAAAAAGCGTCGACCTGGAAATGCTGAGGTCGCCGGTTCGAAACCCTGGGCTTGCCTGGTCAAGGCGCATATGGGAGTTGATGCTTCCAGCTCCTCCTCTCTCCTCTCTGTCTCTCTCTCTCCCCCTCTCTCTCCTCTCTAAAAATGAATAAATAAAAAAAATAAATAAACTTTAACATGTGGTCGTCTATCCTAGAGAATGTACCATGAGCAATTGAAAAGAATGTATATTCTGCTGCTTTAGGGTGAAAGGTTCTGAAGATATCTATTAAATCCAGTTCATCTAGTGTGTCATTTAAGACTGCTGTTTCTTTGTTAACTTTCTTTCTTGATGATCTATCTAGTGATGTTAGTGGGGTATTGAAATCCCCTACTATTATAGTATTTCTGTTGATCTCTCCCTTTATATCAAAGTCTGCTTTATACATTTAGGTGCTCCTATATTAGGTGTGTAGATATTTATAATGGTTATATCTTCCTGGTGGATTGCTCCCTTTATCATTATGTAGTGGTCTTCTTTATCTCTTACTATAGTTTTTGTTTTAAAGTCCATTTTGTCTGATATAAGTATTGCTAACCCAGCTTTTTTTTCATATCTATTCGCATGAAATAATTTTTTTCATCCTTTCATCTTCAGTCTATGTGCATCTTTTGTTTTAAGGTGTGTCTCTTGTAGACAGTATATGTACGGGTCTTGTTTTCTTATCCATGCAGCTACCCTATGTCTTTTGATTGGATCATTTAATCCATTTACTCTTAAGTTTATTATTGATATGTAGTTGTTTATTGCCATTTTATTCTTTAAAACTGTATTTCTCTTTTGCTATATTCTTTTCCCCCTTTGATCTATTTGCAACAGGCCCCTTAACATTTGCTGCAGCATTGGTTTAGTTGTAATGAATTCCTTGAGGTTTTTTTTGTCTGGGAAGCTTTATATATCTCCTTCAATTTTAAGTGATAGCCTTGCTGGGTAAAATAGTCTTGGTTTCAGGTTCTTGTTCTGCATTACTTTGAATATTTCTTGCCATTCCCTCTGGCCTCAAGTGTTTCTGTTAAGAAGTCGGATGTCATCCTTATGGGGGCTCCTTTGTAAGTGATAGACTTTTTTTCTCTAGCAGTTTTTAATATTTTCTCTTTATTAGTTAGCTTTGGTATTTTAATTATGATGTGTCTTGGTATGGGTTTCTCTTTAATGGAGTTCTCTGTGCTTTTTGAACTTGTGAGACTCTTCCTTGCATCAATTTAGGGGAGTTTTCAGCTATGATCTGATTGAGTAAAGTTTCTATCCCTTGTTTTTTCTCTTCTTCTTCTTCTTCTTCTTCTTCTTCTTCTTCTTCTTCTTCTTCAGGAAACCCTATGATGCAGATGTTATTTCTCTTCATGTTGTCACAGAGCTCTCTTAGAGTTTCCTAAGACTTTTTGAGTCTCTTTTCTTTTTTCTGCTCTGCTTCCATGCCTGAGTTTATCTTGTCCTCCAACTCACTGATTCAATCCTTAGCCTCATCCATCCTGCTTTTAATTCCTTCCATTGTGGTCTTCATTTCTGATATTTATTTGTCACCTCTGACTGATTTTTAAAAAATATTTTAATGTCCTTTTTTTATACTTGCTATCTCTTTATTTAGGTGTTTGTAGTGACCACCCATTGTTGTTGTAAGATCCCTAAGCATCCTAACAATCATTATTTTAAACTCTGCATCTGGTAGTTTGGTTACTTCCATATCACTCAGTTCCTTTTCTGGAGGTTTCTCTTCTGGTTTCATTTGGATTGCACTTCTCTGTCTTCTCATTATGTCAGTGTGTTTAGGTGTGTTGTTTGTAGTGCTGGTCGAGTCTAGGCTTGGTGATGTCTGCCTCCAATTTTCAGTTGTGTTATTTCTAGGTCTTCTTGGGTTGGCATCAGTTGTTGTTTGTAATCGACTGTTGGGTTTGTCTTTTCTAGTAGAACCACTTTGAAGTCTTGATTTGTTTGTTTTCTTCTCAGTTATCTTATCTCGGTAGTAGTCTTGTTTACTGATCTCAGCAAGGGGCTTATTTGAAACTGTATCCAGGAATGTGGTTGGTATAACCTGAGACTCTGAAGGCCTGATCTGCTAGTTTCTCTCTCTGGGGGAGGGGTGCTTTCTCTGTTTCAGTAAAGGGAGGTGTATCTCAGATCTCCATGGAGACCCGAGTTACTGCCCCTCTTCCTCACTTCTTGTTTTCAGCTGTGTCTTTTTGCACTGATTGGGGCTAGAGATATCTTGAGATGGGTGACCTGGAACCACTTTAGTCTTGTGTTATGTGGAAGGATCAACCCCTCCCCCAGTTATGGCCATATCCAGCACTGAATGCGTCAGCTTCTCAGGTCCTCCCATGCATTCCTCTACCTGTCACCATCTATCTCTCTCTTCCTCCTTTCGTTTTGGAAAATAAGCCAGCCCTTTCAACACATCTTGTTCCCAGGTCCCCAGGCAAGTGGCTGTGAGTGATATTTTATTTTATTTTTTTGGAATGAGAGCTCTTTTGGGTTCTCAGCCTCACCCTCTCCTACATTCCTGTAAGCAGGGGAGACCCACCACTCCTCAGCACTCCCTACTGGGCTCGATCTGGCTTCTTCTTTGCTCCTTGGTTTTTGAGAGCTGTTTTTCTAGTCCAGAGTTGGTTTTTCATGCTGATTGTTCCTAAATTAATTTGTAATCCAGTTTGGTGGTGTGAGCTGGGAGTCTGTGCATCTGCCTACTCTGCTGCCATCTTCAGGTCCAATCAACCTTCATATTTTCAACAATAAAATCTCAAACCTATAAATAATCTAATCTTTTAACATAGGTGAGATTTTATGGTAACATGACCACTTTTCTGCACACAAATTCCAACCCATATGTTTTAATAGATGATGATTTTTTGGTATAAAATATAGAAGTAAACATAGCTTTTTTGTTTTGATGATAGAAAGAAGATAAAAAAGAAGTATGGTATTGATGAAAATAATAGAAGATCTTAATTCTTTTATTTCTCCCAAATGAAAGTAAATTTTCTTCTTCATAGCTAAAAATAATCCATTGCTGATAAAAATTCACACCAAATAGATGAATATAGAAAAAATGCTTATAATACCACACTAAAAATAATCATTGTTAATTATTTTGCATATGTTCTTCCAAATGTATTTTCTAGCATACATGGCTTTTATGAAAATAGAATATAATATACCTATTGCTTTAAATATATTCTTTCCAAAGTACAATATACTGTGGTTTTATTACAATGGTAATGATTATACACTTATTTCTACTTTATAAATTGCTTTAGTCTTTTAGTTGACATTCAAAATATAAAAACTTATATGTCAAATAGTGTGATCATATTTCAAGTGTGACTATTCTATAATTTAAAAACATTTTTATAAATAAAATTGTGGTAAACACTCATGCACATAAATATTTGCAAACTTCTTTGGGGAGAAAATGTAGATGAAGAAAATTATTACCAAAAAATGTATTCATATCTTATTGTTTCTGGTATATATTGTTAAATTTCCCTACAGACAATTTATATAAATTTTCTTCCCACTATTACCTTAGAGAGTGATTATTATAAAACTTTTAAAAATATTTTTAATTTCTTCATTATTCAGAAAAAAATGAAATGTAAATGTTTTCTACAAAATAACTGAAACTATAATTAAGTATTTTTTAACATTGATTCTTTTAATATTTTGAGTATAAAATTAAAATGATCTCATATATTTTTGGTTGTGAATGAGGCTAAATATCTTTACATTTTTTAACATTTGTAAAACTTATATGCTTGTGTTATTTGCCTATTTTTAAAAGTTTTAAAATATTTAATTATTTACTAGTTCTTTTATATTAGGAACACTCAGTTTATGTTATGATTCTTTTTGCATTTTCTCTATTTGTGACATCTTTTTTAAACCATCATTCTGCATTTGAAATATAGACACCTATATTTATTCTTCATTATTTCTCTCACTGTTGAGATCATATGTTAAAGTTTGACATATTTTACTATGGATAAATGTCATCAAACAACTATTTTAATTTTCTTTACAAGCTATCTGATTTTAAGGAGAAGTGATTAAGTACAAAAGGTGTTATGCCAATCTGTATTTTCCAAGCTTATAAATATCTTCTTTAAAAATTTAAAGAAACAAAAATAATAATAGCAACTTTCATTTAATTAATTATTTATTATTATTATTTCATTAATTAGTAATTAAGCTTCTTCAATATTTATTTACATTCCCTGAAGTCTAGTGTTTTGTTTTTATCATTGGCTACCAGTGACCTTCTAGATAGAAAAGTTTGGGAGCCTCTTATCTATTCTCATGTCACTTAAACACTTTTTCATGTAAGACTCTATTTTATAATTTTTTCCCTTGATAATACCTCCACTTTTACATTTGTTTTTTATTTATCTCTGTGCAATGACTTCTCTTTGTCCTCACACAATTGAATTATAACATTTTTCCTCTGTTCATCTCTCTCCTGGCATATTGTTGTGTGGGTAAAACTACCACCTCCATGCAGTTGATTTTTGGATCTATAGCTTTGATCTATATTTTGAAAGCTCTTTGAAGGCCTATTTAATAAATATTGCATAAAATTAATGAGTGAATGAATTAAAAGGGTAAATAGTACACAACATGGAATTAGAAAGTCTTTGATTTGAGCAGGCTATACCGTTACTAGTTTAACAACAACTTATTAGGCATTTACTATAAGGAAGCAAAGTACTAAAGTTAAGATTACAGTGGTAAATTATTAATGTATGAATCTGTGGAAAATCACTTTAATGCATAGTTTACTAAGTTGTAAAACAAGATGTATAATGCATCTTTACATTCAGGTGTTTTTGAGCCTTAAATAAAATAAACATATTAGAACAATTTGTCTAATTAAATATAATATTTTTAGGAGAAAGAAAAGATAAAAAATAATAGCTTTTCCAAATTATTTGAGAAAAGAATGAAGAAAAAATTATAATGAAATATTGAAAGCTGAAAGTTGTTAAATCTGTAAAGTAACTAGAGTAAAATTCACACCAAAATAAGCTGTATTATCTTATGTTAGTACAATGCTATAAGATAGATTATGGGAATCTATATAACATAAAGATGTTATATGAATTTAAGTAAAATAAGATTATATTTTCTACTTTGAGAATGCTCTCATATGCAAAGACATATATTACCTGGTAAAATCCTCATAATAATAAAAGGGTTGACCAGCCTGGCCAGTAGTGTACAGAGGATAGAGCAAGACCCAGAAAGCTGAGGTCCCCAATTTAAAAAACCGAGGTTACTGGCTTGAGTGTAGGCTTGCCAGCTGGAGTGCACAATCATCAACATGATTCCAAGATTACTGACTTGAAGCTCAAAGTCGCTGGCCTCAGCCCAAGGTCTCTGGTTTGAACAAGGAGTCACTGACTAGGCTTGAACCCCTTGGTCAAGGAACATAAGCAAAGCAATCAATGAACAACTAAGGTGAAGCAACTATGAGTTGATGCTTCTCATCTCTTTCTTCTCTCACTCTCTCTTTCTCCCTTCTCTATCTCTAATCATTAAAAAAATAAATAAATAAAAGAGGCCATCAGGGAGTCTAAGTATAAAGTTCCCTATTACATAAGTTATAGCTGATCTACTGCAACTCATTCAGGACCTGTCAGTAAATTCAGAACCTGTCAGTATGCACATCTAAACATTTCCTCTGGAAGTACAGAGAGGAGCTTTACTACTAACTGCATTGTAGGAGTAACCATGCATCTTCCTTGAATTTCACATAGATTACGATGAATTAGGTCAGAGAAATTTCATGAGTTTCACACATTTGTTTCATATTCAGACTAGGAAGTGACAAAAAGCAGTCAGAGTCCTCAGCCCTTTGTACTACTCACCTATAGACTTGCATCATGACTTTTGGAAAGACTTTTATCTTGCAAACTTATGTTTCTGCAATGAGGTAGAGAGGACCAAAGACTGTTAGTGATTAGAAGTATGTGGTTACTTTTCTTTGTTGAATTTTGAACTTGAAATGATGCTATCACCACTAAAAATATTCTTCCTTAAAAAAACTATTTTTCTGATTACAAAATGAATAAATATTAATAGTATAAATATAAAAACTTGCAAAAGATTTTGAAAAATAACTAAATAAACTCACCAATGAACTGTACTATAAAATAGTCTTCTTAAAAATGTTGCTTTCTAGGAAGCGAACTAAAAAAAGAAAAAGAAAAAAATGTTGCTTTCCTTTTTACTTTTTTTCTACTTTAATAATATAATCCAAACATTTTATCATATTTTATAAACTGTGTAGAACATTAATGATGTATTGTAGCCCATCCTTGACTGTATCTCAATTTCTTAATTTAAACCATATGAAATTGCTCTTTGTATGTTCAAAAAGTTGAATATTAAAATTTCATATCATTAAATTTAATATATAACCAGTTTTAATAGTTATTGAAGTTTCTAATATTTTAATATTACATATGTTCTTTTTTAATATTATTGGAAAACCAATAAAAGCCTAGATAACAATAAGAAGTTACAAAGTTTTCCCAAAGGATGCCATTCAATATTCTTATTCTAATGGGCATTTGTATTACTCCTGAAACATTAGATTCCAAAATAGAATTTAATACTATATTTTAGCATAATGAGATCTATAGTAATATATAACATAAACTGAAATTGACATGTATGAAATTTACTTTCCTTGAATATGTGTAATTCATGTCTCTTTTGTACAAAATTTGTTGTTTTCAAATGTTCTACAATGAAGATACATTTTGCTTACATTTGGACAAATTGCTATAAAAACGTATTTTTGTTTCAAATATATCCTTGTTTCCTAAGAATTGTAACTTGAAATAAAATTATATTTTAAGTTTACATTTGGTTTTGCAGATGCTGTGACACACACACACACACACACAAACTATATTGGAAAAGACAATTAACCTTTATTAATTTCTTATTTTGTAGTAGCTAACTTTTTCTACTTGTTTATCAAGTGATTTAATATTCTCTTATGATCATATGCTAATTAATAGGGTATAAGGATGCCATATTTTAAAAAAATAAAAGACAAAACTGGATGTCAAATTTGAATTTTGGATAAATATTAAGTACTTTTAAAAAGTGTTAACCATGTTGCATGCAGTATTGGGCATATAATTTTGCTAAGAGTATTATTTGTATCTGAAATTCAAATTTAACTAGGATTTTTAAATTTTACATAAAAACTCAAAAGGGAGCAAGTTTCATAGTTTAAACAGATTTTTTTATGTTGAAATGTGAACCTAGGTCAGTCAGATCTTCTCATTTTTTTCAATAGAATTGGGGGATATTCACATTTCAACATGATTTCTCATAATTTTTGTGTGTTCCCAAATAATTTAAACATTTTAAATTACAGTGTAAAGCAAGTGGGCCATGTCTGGCCTGTGGAACATGTGTGGATGTCTGCTGAGAGAAGATATAATGGGTCAGTGCTTCTCACACACCAATGCATATAAGTATTATCTGAGAATTTTATTAGTATGTAAATTCTAATTCACCAAATTTGACAAGGAGCCTGGGATTCTGCATTACTACAAACTTCCAAGTGAGGCCAGGAGTTGCCTTCTGCTGACCACACTTTGAGTATCAAGGAACAATGACAGGAGAGGAAAGGAAGGAAAAGGAAAGACTAAATAAAGAATATAGAAAATTAGAGTCCAAAACCAACCTAGTGAGAGAGGACACAGAAAGATTTGGAAGATTTGGGGCAAAAGGTCTCATTCATCTATTATAGTTCTTGAAATCAAGAAACAATCATCTAGATTAAAGAATAAATCAAGACAAGAGAAAGTAACTGATATCTTATTTATTTATTATATAAAACATTTTACTAAAGGTATCTTAATTATTTGGAAGAAACTAAATATTAGAAAAAATTCAGTAACTTAGCTAACAAGGCAAATAACAAGGTTATAGCTACATGTATGCATATGCAAGTACATGCTCACAAATATAACCCGAGAGGATATTAATGCACAGAAAGGTAAATTTTCACATGTCCCACCACCTTCTGAGTCTGTTGCCCCTTGGGAAATACATTAAAAGTAAATGTGTAGAGATAAATATTTAGGTAGAGTTTTAATTGCTTCTGTTGATTGACAGCCCAATTATGAAAGTACGATAAACCACTACATTTGTCAGAGACCACTGCTGGTCACTTGAAAAGGCAAAAATAAGAGCGGGATACTGAAAGAAAGCAGTGATACGGGAAACGCAGAGACTTAAAGCAATGTCTTGTTCAACCATCAAGTGGAGGGTGAGAATTGCAGCATCTGTTCATCCTGCATTTTGAGAAGAGAGGAGAAAGGATATTAAGAGGAGTGAGGCGAGATGGGGAAAAATGAGTGGGAAGAAGCTTAAAACACTACACACCACTGAGGTTTTACATTGTAGGACACTGTATAATGTATGCTATTTCCTATAATTTAGTGTGCTTTGCCTGCCCAGCCCCTGACAGGTGTTCAGTAGCTTACTGGGATTGTTGAGAAGTCAACACAGGTAACAAGGTACATAGCTGTTGGAACCTTGGTCAAATCAATGAAATAATTATAGCCATGCAGTTAAAAATCCTGCTGATTCCAAATAGATATTTTGAGGCAGATTAGTCCATCTGGCTATGATTACAGTTACATAATTTTTTGTAGGCTTAAAATTATCCTGCTTAAGAGATTTAAAATTGATTTTTTTTCTATGAAAAGAAACATTTTAATCTATATAAACAGTTTGGTAGAAATTTGCCTGAAAAAGTATCAGTTTAAAACAAGGATTATTTTATATGGGCGATTCCTACTGAGTTTGTAGCAATCTATATTAACATTCATCACCATTCTATGAAAAGCAGAACATCTCAGGAAAATTGCTGGTATGGAGGAAAAAGAGTAATTAGGCCAGTATTACCCTTATTTAGGATTGTCCGGCCCACGTTATCTCATCTACACCTTTCATTTCTTTGTGGATTATGCATTATTGACTTTTAAAAATCTGATAAACTATTATACTCTAAGAGTACATTATTATATTCTAAGTTTTAGAATAGAATATAACAATTTCCCAAAGCCAAAGGTTCTCAAAGTGTAGTCCAGCATAACAGTATAATATCTCCTGGGGAATTTGTTTGAAATGAAAATTATCAGGCTCTATCTTAGACTACACTGAAATAGAAACTCATGAGGTTGGGATCAAGAAATGTCTATTAAACCCTCCAGGGCAATCTCATGCTTGCTAAAGTTTTAGAACAAAGGGTTCAAGCAATGATTGGTTTACTTTTTAAGATGTTCTTTCTTTACATATGTTTGTGAAAACTTCAACCTTTGAGAAATCCTTAGAGATAATGTGACTCTTACCATTAATATGAGCCAGATGACTAACTTAGGCAAACTACTTTTGATTAAGGCACAATTTTGAATACTGCAAGTTTGAATAGCATTCCTAAATACTAATCACCTCTCCTCCATGCTCACAAATATGGCTTGCAGAAACCAATTTGTATTGTATAAACTTGTAACTTTTTTTAACAAATAGAACTTGCCCCGGCCATTTAGCTCCATTTGTTTAAGCATTGTCCTGATATACAAAGGTTGTGGGTTTGATCCCCGGTCAGGTTACATAAAGAAATTGATCAATGTTTCTGTCTCTCTGTCTCTTTCCCTCTTTCTCTCTATAGTAAATTTTTTAAAAATTAAAAAAAGTGAAAATGGTTTAGTTTATCACTATTTTGTTTGCAGAATTTGTTTAAAAAATTTAATGCAGAAATGTATATCTGCGTTATGTATGTGCTATTAATTCATGGAAACTATGGTTACAAATTCTGTGTGCTATTATAAATCTGTATCCTTGAATTACATTCAGAACAATCAGATAATAAGTGAATTCATTCAGGCAGAATTCTGCAATGTTTTGATTGCTTATAGTTAAGGAATGGAGTAGTTTATTTACAGTTGCCATAAGGAGAATTAGCTCACAAAACTGGAGTTTGCAGTCAGCATGGCTCTTAGTAAGCAATCCACATTCACTGCAAGAGTGAATCACTCATAGTTGGTAACTAGAATGTAGCTGGTAAAGTATTTATGATCCTGTTTATAAAAGGTAAGAGAAGATCCTATGAATAAAATTACATAATCAGAATAAGTGACCAGAAAAATACAACTAGATTCTTCTTAGGCAGGTCTTATAGTTATAGCCTCTTATAATAGAGAAAATTTTGAAGAGATTTTAGCCTAGGAATATTGCATGTGTTTTTATCCTTGTTTGTCTACGCTACTGCTAGGCAACCAAGCCAACAGTATTGTTTTGCTCCTAGTTTTTTTAAACAAATCTTTCTGTGTGTTTAAACATAGCTTCAGTGTGTGTCATATCAGGGGCGATTAAAATGCTTTTGGGAAGTTCTAATTGCTTACAATCCTTCTTCAAAAAAAGGCATTGTTTTGATAGAAACACATTTCATATTTATTTAAAATCACACAATTATTAAAATGTGGTGCATGACCTGATTTAGATTTTTAGTATTTACTAATTTGTTGTGAAATTTACATAAGATTTATAGTAGCCACATTTGTGGCATATATTATATTTCTGCTATACCTGCTAATATTATAAATTGCTGGTTTAGACAATAAAAATGTATTCAATAAGGGTACTTGAGAATATATATCTTTAATTGGGGTAAAATTTTTAAATTTCTATTATTTTTTCAAATAATTTGGTCTCATTTAGAAATTAGTTGAATGTGACCATGAGCTTTGTTTTGCTTGTCAATATCTACAGTTTTTTGACACTGCTATATAAGGTCACACTTTTGCTTGTTTTATTTAGTGAAATTGGATGGTACAGATCTGTTACTTAATTAAACATCACAGAAATATGAAATATTATGCCTGTTAAATTATTGTCAATGATTATTTAATGAATTGAAATAATAAAGCAAGAATTAGATTATGGTTATTGATATAATTAAATGTTATAAATTAATCAAATTGATTAATCAATTGCACCAGTCTTCCAGACATGAAGTATTTCATGAAGTTAGTATCTCAGTCTGACCTGTGGTGGCGCAGTGGGTAAAACATTGACCTAGAAAGCTGAGGTCACTGGTTCAAAACCCTGTGCTTGCCTGGTCAAGGCACATATGGGAGTTGATGCTTTTTGTTCCTCTCCTCCCCCTTTCTCTCTCTCTCTCTCTCTCTCTTCTCTAAAATGAATAAATAAAAAATGATTTTAAAA
The DNA here is from genome assembly GCF_036850995.1 of Saccopteryx leptura. Taxonomy (NCBI): domain Eukaryota; kingdom Metazoa; phylum Chordata; class Mammalia; order Chiroptera; family Emballonuridae; genus Saccopteryx; species Saccopteryx leptura. The sequence goes on from NC_089505.1 coordinate 146,779,288, forward strand.
AGAAAGAAATTAGTATTTCAAATATTCTCATACTTGTTAGATTTAGAAAGTCTGTTTAAATTTTTAGTCATAAAGTTGAAAGTGCTAAAAAACCAAATTGTGTAGGGAACATTCCATAAATAAATTTCTAATCTACCCTTAGAATGTAGATTATCTAGCCTCCAGAAATTATGAAAGGCCTTAACATTCCCAATTATTTAAGTTTGGGATTGCCATCACTCTTTATGTAGCAATTGTGGTTATGATGATTGACATATGAATCAGATGCATCATTAGGATATCAGGATGGATGGTGAAAATGGTGAGGAAATGTTAAAGATATTAGTCATAAAGCACTAACTTAAATTTATCCTTACTTTATAATCAGACTCAGATAAATATGTTAGTAGATAAGAAACAATATAGCAACCTTTCATATAAATAATATATGAAATTGATACCAAAGATAAAATGAATCCACAGTTTCTAAATTTTATCCTTTTCTAAGTCTGAGAATTTTCATTGTGGAGCTTATATAACTTTGAAAAATAAAATGCCTTTGGTAAAAAAAAATATAGAAATAATTATTTTCCCCCTTCTTTATACATTGTAACTTTTCCCGTTTCTGAGTTAGTTTCTCTAGAGCCGGGATCACTTGGCTTCAGCAAATAGGCTCAGCCTGCCCCACTGTACCTATCTTGAGTTGTATTTGAGGATCTATGCCACCACTTATGAAAACATATCACAGTACCTTCACTGTGATTTGATCGTCAATGGGTACCCCATCCTGATAACAGTTTCTGCCTTTTTCCTGCCACTCAATTCTTCTGCCCCTTTTAGGACCTTTCTCCTCTTGTCATGATTTCTGTGCCTGTCATTATCTGTGTGATCTGTCTCAGTGTCTGCTTGTCATTTTATGATTGAAATAATATTCTTTTTCTTTTCACGCACGCTCCCTTTTTCCCTAACTCTCACCTATCTTTAATTTTAAAACCTAAACTAGAGGCTAGGTCCTGTCATCTGCCAAGAGAACCTTAATGCAAGTGGCTTTGGACTTGTGCTGATTCATCTGATATTCTCAAAAACTGTGAGTTGCTTAACTACTGGGGTACTCCTCGGTGCAGATTGCTCAACTGGGTCATAGCTTCAAGTGTGTGAGTGTAGTATTCAGGCAAATGAGAAAAAACAGTACTTGAAAGCATGAAAAAAGGAGAAACCCCAGATATATAGGAAGTGGCGGTTGTGTTCGCTATACAGAGTCTCATATGAGGGCATAGTAAGTACCTGCTATGTTATTAAGAAACATTTTTGTTAGTGTCATCCACCGTGTAACTACATAGACTAAATTTGAAACTGTGGAGACATTAAAAAATGTACAGTTTTTACTTTTGAGTATGCTGTATTCTAGCTATGGAGGCAGAGCAAAGATGAGAAACATAAAGTAAGGATGCTTGCTTAATGGATAGTTTTAACAATAAAAATCTAATTGCCTCTAGTTTTAAAAAGATGCACCAATGTTTTCGGTAATTGATGTAGTATGGCTGCAGGCATGGTGAATGGGGTAACATGTTCGCAATATAATCAGACATGTAGGTATTTTAATTTTTGCAGCTGGTAGTATTCCATGTTCACTGTGTTTGTTGAAGAACAAAGAGAGTTTGGCATCTATATTTCCAGTCCCTGCACTACATGCATATAAAACAAAAAGAAAGACTGGACTCCTATCATCACTGAGTAGTTGGCACATATCTGACATGTAAACAAGCAGTCAAAAAGTCAAAACACCCAAGACTGACTAACTTTTTAGTGTGGAATACCTTAAGCATTTTAAATGTTTTGTAATTCATGCAAACATTATCAATCTAAACTATAGGAAGCAAACATTACATAAATCTTCTCATTCTGCGACCTTAGAAACTAAACACTTCTAAAATAGTAACACAGTTTTCTAAATACAGACAATACTGTATATGTTGCTCAAAAGACATAACTAGGTTGAAAGACATGGCAAGATCTATAGAAGCAAAGTGAAAACCATGGACAAATGTCAACAACACTAGCAGCAATACCTCTCTTCAACCAGATGTATCAATTAATAAGCATTCTGTAAAAGAACCATTTTATTTTCAAACATGGAGTGGTACCCATATCTCAATGTCTGTTATAATGAAAAGCAATATCAGAGAATACAGCCCCCCAAAGCTCAGTGTGATAAATTTATCAGGGTGAAAAGTTTAGCCCCTGTTTCAATAAGGGAAACCTCGGATTACTTGAAGGAAAAGCAGAGGGAAGAGCAAATCACCTGGGAACACCATTAACATAATTGAGCACTTAAATGCATAAGAAACAAATTGAAACCACTTAAGTAAATAAGGAGAAAGCTATGTAAAGACAGCGTCAAGATGGTACAATTGATCCTTAACTGCTACCATCTCTGGAATTAAATAAGGCCAACACTCTAGTTCCTTTAAATTGAGCTAATTAGTTATGCACACCTGAGTTTCTACAGTGACAGCTTGGGTTTGAACCCAAGCACCAGTACCTGGCAGATATGTCGTCTTGAGCAAGGTTCTTCTTCAAGACTCAGTCTCCTTATCTATAAATAGGACAAAATAACATTGCTTTACAGAGTACTATGATCTTTAAATGAAATAATTGAATAAAGTATTTACCATAGTGTACGGCCTGTAATAAACTAGATGCATTTGATTATTACATTATGCATTTTATTATTACATTATAATAATATTGTTTTTATTATTATTAGCTATGAAGTGACATGTAAGCTTAAGTAAGTGCAAAAGAGAGGTTTAGTAGTTAACAGAAATTTTCTTTTATTAAAAATTAATCTACTCAAAAATAAATGTTAAATCAGAACTATTTGTATCTTCATTGAAATTGCTTTTTTAATGGAATATTGAAAGGGAATTGATTTTGGGGGATTATAAATTTTGGAACATTATAACCAAGAAGAGAAAGTTAAGAAGGTGAAGTTTTACAAATTGTCTGATTTATGAACTAAAACTGACTACTTCAAAATATAGTGTCAGTCTTGGTTAATATAACACAATAATTTGGACACTGATTTTTTTTTTTAGTTGAGAGGAGGGGAGATGGTGAGGCAGACTCCCATAGGTACTTTGACTGTGATCTTTCCGGCAATACCATTGGGGGCCAATGCTCGAGCACTGAGCTATTTTTAGCACCTGAAGCTAATGCTGGGACCAACTGAGCTATCCTCAACACCTGGGGCTAAAGCTGGAACCAATTGAGCCACTAGCTGCAGGAGGAGAAGAGAGAGAGAAGGGGAAAAGAGGGGAAAGAAGGAAGAGAGAAGCATTTGGTTGCTTCTTCTGTGGCCCTGATCAGAAATTGAACCTGGGACATCCATACACCAGGCAAAGGCTCTATCCACTGAGCCACCAGTCAAAGCCTGTACACTAACCATTGAACTGAATGTTGCACCAAGGTCTCCAAGGTGCTATGATCTAGCTAGCTGATTACAGATTATTGCACGTACTATTTTGTACAGTTTTATATTATTTAATTATCTTGGTAAGCTTGAAGTGCAAAATATATATAATCAAGTTATAAATTTTAAGTTTACAGGCTGGTAATATTTTAAAAAGTGAACACACAGGGGTAATCAGTGCCTAGATTATCATAAGCACTGCAGGAACCTCTCCTGAGCCTGTCTCCACTCATTACACATCCCCAGATGTACTCATTATTCTGACTTCTATCATTATAGGTTAGTTTCAACTGATTCTGAGCTTTTTACACATGAAATGAGGTGGTTTGTGATATATATATAAATGTATATAAATATATATTTAGCGAAAGAGAAAGACAGACAGGAAGGAGAAGAGATAAAAAATATCAACTTGTGGCAATTTAGTTGTTCACTGATTGCTTTCTCATACATGCTTAGACTCGGGGGTGAGTGGGGGAGGGCTCCAGCTGAGCCAGTGACCACTTGTTCAAGTCAGTGACCTTAGACTCAAACCAGCAACCTTTGGCTTCAAGCCAGTGACTTTGGGCTCAAATCAGCTATGATCCCATGCTCAAGCAGGTGACTCCGCATCAAGCTGGTGAGCCAAAAGAACTAGCTCTCAAGTCAGTGACCTTGGGGTTTCAAATCTAGGTCCTCAGCATCCCTTGTTGACACTCTATCCACTACACCATTACTTGCTTAGGCTGTGGTTTATGATATTTTGTGTTTGAGGTTCTTTTGCTCATCACAACTCTATAATATTTATGTATATCATTGCTTGAAATATTGTATTTTCTTTTACATAATACATATATTTACCTTTTTACTATGGATTGTGGTTATTTTCAAGTTGCAGGTGTTGTAAATTGTGCTTAATGAACATTCTTGTACGTGTCTATGCTGCATAATATTATATTGGACATAGGATATAAAAACATTTATTTATAGAAAATACTGCCAACACTTTTACAAACTTGTACCAATTTAGAATACCATCAGAAGTATATGGAAGCAATGTTGATCCACTTAAGTGCCTAAAATTAGTACTGTGAGTTTTTATAAGTTGCACCATTCTGGTGGATATGTAGCAGCATCTCACTGTAATTGTAATGTGCATTTTTTCTGATAATTTATAACGTTAAGCATTTTTATATGCTTATTAAACATTTGAATATTCTCTTACAAAAAGGTTTTTCAAGTTTTTTGCTCATCTTTAAGAAGCTTCTTGTTTTCGAATTACTTCATAGAATTTATTGAGTAGGAGTTCTGTGGATTTATGTGTGACAAATATTTTCTTCGTTTGGGGGATCTGATTTTTGAAACTCTTAAAATATCTTTTAATAAAAGGAAGTTTTCATGTGTGATAAAATCAAATCTGTCCATCTTTATGATCAGTGATTCTTAGTGTCCTGTTTAAAAACTCTGTACTAATCTCAGAGTCATGAAGATACTGTCCTATAAGCATCTCTAAAGTTTAATTCTATTGCCTTTTTCTTTAATTCTATAATATAGTTCTAAAAAATATTCTAGCCTATTGTTTCTAGTAAGGTTCAAAGTTTGTATTTTTTCACATAAAAGCCATTTAAAAAAATATATTGAAGTCATGTAAAGTCTAAGAGAAATTACCCTGCTCCTCTTTTTTTGAGGATGCTAGTGCAAGTATCTTAAAATCCTAACAATTTAATATTTAAATGTGGCAGCAACTCTATTTAACAGTCCCAGTTGTTAAGATTATCAATATAGCCCTAGCCAGTTGGCTCAGCGGTAGAGCGTAGGCCTGGCATGCGGGGGACCCAGGTTCGATTTCCGACCAGGGCACATAGGAGAAGCGCCCATTTGCTTCTCCACCCCCCTCCCCTCCTTCCTCTCTGTCTCTCTCTTCCCCTCCAGCAGCCAAGGCTCCATTGGAGCAAAGATGGCCCTGGTGCTGGGGATGGCTCCTTGGCCTCTGCCCCAGGCACTAGAGTGGCTCTGGTTGCAACAGAGCGACGCCCCGGAGAGGCAGAGCATCACCCCCTGGTGGGCGTGCCCGGTGGGGGCGCATGCGGGAGTCTGTCTGACTGTCTCTCCCCCCCCCCCGTTTCCAGCTTCAGAAAAATACAAAAAAAAAAAAAGATTATCAATATATTTAACCTGTGCTTTAATCTGTCTGTTTCCAAATAACTTCTTTCCTGTTTTACAGTACCCTTTCACAGAAATACCCTTTCACAGTGCACACTGGCCTTATGACTATTTTGTGTTAGGCTTCTCTAACGCATTTGGTCAACAAATATGCATTCATTAAAAAATAAGTATCCAGTATTTGCTCAGTGTTAGCTTTTATAGATATAATGGAGTATAATATAGATTTGTTTATATAATATATAATATAGACCAATGTTTTTCAACCACTGGTCCATCAGAAATTTTCTTACCTGTCTGTGAAAGAGTTAACCCCCCTAATGTAGGAAGAATATAGGGTCTGGTCTGTAATCTTCATACAATATCAGAGTGGTAACTATTTTGCAGACTAGTACAATATTTCTAGTGGACCAGTGGTTGCAAACCACTGATATAGACAATGTACACTTACTATAAAATTTAAATTTAGTGATAAATTATTACTATAATAAACAGATTTTCTGATCTTTACAATGGACAGATGCAAGCCATTATTTGTTTCTGAGGTCACAACCATATCTATTCTTCTGGAAAATAGTTTGAAACCACCCTATTAAAGAACATTTTGAATAAATTTAACACTGCTAGGGTTGAAAGGATACAAAACAATGAATTTGATACATTATATCTGCTTTTTAAATATGTTCTCTGCTGTCATATATATATATATATATATATATATATCAGGTCTACTGGAAAGTTCTGTCCGTATCTATCACAACAAGTTTCGACACATAAGCACATGTTTATTTATCGCATGTGTGCCTCTCTATTTTTATCACTTAATGTATACATACTGACGTAGCAAATTAACTAAAACAAAGTTGATTCACGTTAGTCTTATGTGTGAAGCGATAGTGTACCCATGGCTACTGATAAAGTTCATTTACACCACTGTAGTTTTTACGAATTTCAACAAGGAAGAAATGCTACAGAAGCATGTAGAAATTTATTGAAAGTGTTGGGTGAAGGAACAGTTTCTGATAGGACATGCAGAAGATGGTTCGAAAAATTCAAAACAGGTGATTTTGACCTTTATGATAAGCCATGTTCTGGGCGACCATCTCTGATAGATGATGATGTTGTTAAGACCATGTTGGAGCAAGATTCTTTTCTGACAACATCGGAGATCGCAGAAAGGCTTAATTCAGCTCAGCAAATCATTTTGGACCATATTCGGAAGATAGGATTGGTATGGAAATATTCAAGATGGGTGCCACATGAATTCAGTCAGAAGAATTTGGATGATCGAGTCGTCATATGCATATCTCTGCTTGCTCGGAACAAAATCGAGCCCTTCTTGAACCGGATGATAACTGGGGATGAAAAGTGGATTATCTATGAAAACATTGTAAGGAAAAGGGCAAATTGTGAACAAGGAAAACCTAGCCCTTCCACCTCTAAACCAAATTTGACTCTGAATAAGAGAATGTTGTGTATATGGTGGGACATTAGAGGACCAATACATTATGAGCTTTTAAAACTGAACAAAAAGCTCAATTCAGAGAAGTATTGTCAGCAACTGGATAATTTAAAGACAGCAGTCCAAGAAAAGAGGCCGGTGATGTTCAATAGGAAGAACATCATACTGCATTATGATAATGCCAGGCCACATGCTGCTTTGGGGACTTGTCAAAAAATTGCAGAACTAGGCTGGGAAATTCTATTGCATCCGCCATATTCCCTGGACTTAGCACCCTCCAACTATCACTTGTTTTTGTCCTTACAAAATTTTTTGAAGGGCAAAAAATTCAAAAATGAAGAAGATATCAAACAAGCACTGGTTCAATTTTTCACATCAAAAGATAAAACATTTTTCAAAAATGGGATATACAAATTGCCCTCATGCTGGCAAGAAATCGTTAATAATAATGGCAATTATATTATTTAATAAAGTTTGTTGATGGTAAGAAAAATTTGTATTTTGTTTTATTCCAAAAATGGACAGAACTTTCCGGTAAGCCTGCTCTTTTTTTGGATGTTATTAGCTTGGAGAATTGTTTTCCAACTTTTCACTTTAAATTTGTTTTTATCCTTGTAGCTTAGATGTGTTTCTTGAAGACAGAATGCAGTTGAATTTTTTTTTGAACCATTCTTTTATTCTGTGTCTTTTTATTGGTAAATTCAATCCATTTATACTTAGTGTAGTTATTGACCCTTGAGGGTTTTCTATTTCCATTTTATATATTGCTTTCTGATAGCTCTTTACCTTGTTTGGTTCTTCTTTTTTGTTTTTCTTTCAAATGTTTTTGTTTGGTTGTATTCCATACTCTTTCCTCTGTTTCTTCTTTTTTTAAGCCATGTGTTTCTGTACTGATTTTTTCAGGGATGGTTACCATTAAGTAATAAAATATATATATATATATATATATATATATATATATATATATATATATATATATCATATTTATTGTAGTACATTATCTCATGAGTGCTTCTGCATTCCATCCTCCTTTGCTACTGTTAATCTTTGTCCTCTCCCTTTTTTTGTTTTTGTTGTCACAGATTAATCTTGTTTTTATTGTGATCTTGATGAAGATTTTACTTGTAATTTGGTTTTGTTTTATTCTTTGTATCTGGTCGGATAACCCCCTTTAATATTTCCTGAAGTAGGGGTTTTCTGGTGATAAATTCCCTCATCTTTTCTATATCTATGAATGTTGTATTTCCCCTTCATATTTGAAGGATAGCTTTGATGGATATAGTATTCTTGGCTGGAAGTTCCTCTCTTTCAGAACTTTAAATATTAGGGTTCACCGTCTTCTGGCTTGTAGAGATTCTGCTGAGAAATCTGATGATAACCTAATGGGTTTTCTTTTATTTATTGTATTCTTCTTTTCCCTGGCTGCCTTGAGGATTTTTTATTTGTCATTGGGTTGTGATAATTTTATTATGATGTGTCTTGGAGTAAGTGTGTTTGGGTAAAGGTAATTCAGTGTTCTGTTTGCTTTTTGGATTTGAGGCTCTAATTCTTTCCACAGGCTTGGGAATTTCTCATCTATTATTTGTTTGAATATGTTCTCCATTCCATTTTCTCTCTGTTCTTGTTCTGATATATCCATTATTTTTATGTTGCTCCTTCTGATGGAGTCACACAATTCTGTAGGGCTTTGTTATTATTATTTTTTTAATTTGTGAGTCTTTCTCTCTTCTCTGTATAGTGTCTCTAGTTGCCTGTCTTCTATGTCACTAATTCTCTCCTCTATCTGTCAAGTTCTATTAGCTAAGCTTGTTATCTCATTTTTTAGTTCATGTATTGAGTGTTTCATCTCTGTTTGATTCTTTTTCACAGTTTCAATTTCCTTGGTGATGTATTCTTTTTGTTCACTGAATTTTTTTTGAGCTCTCTAAATGGCCTTTCCATGCTTTCTTGTATTTCACTAAATATTTTTAGAACTTCAGTTTTTAATTCCCTGTCAAAACTCCAAGGTGTCCAAGCAATTGAAATATTTTTCCTAGGGATTTTTCATCATCTGTCTGAGCTGCATCTCTGTCTTTTATATCCATAATATTTTATCTCTTTTTTTAATGGCATTTGAGAGTGCTATTGTTAATAACACTAATAAGAGATGATTAAAAAAATAAAATAAAAATTGAAAAAATACAGCAAAAAATGAAGATCTTATTATGATAAGTAGAACAAAACTTACATAGAATGGGGAGCCAGAGCTAGGGGAAAATGACAGATAAAAAATTAAGTAATAAACACACAAAATGCCACAAAGAGAACTAGGAGTCCAGAATAAAATACTTTTTTTTTCTAAAGAGACAGAGAGAGTCAGATAGAGGTACAGATAGGGACAGACAGACAGGAACGAAGAGAGATGAGAAGCATCAATCATTATTTTTTTTTTTGCAACACCTTAGTTATTCATTAATTGCTTTCTCATATGTGCCTTGACCGTGGGCCTTCAGCAGACCGAGTAACCCCTTGCTTGAGCCAGTGACCTTGGGTCCAAGCTGGTCAAGCCAGATGAGCCCGTGCTGAAGCTGGCAACCTCGAGGTCTCAAACCTGGGTCCTCCACATCCCAGTCTGACACTCTATCCACTTCGCCACCACCTGGTCAGGCAGAATAAAATAATCTGTTGATTAATGATGATCAAATGAGAGAAAAAGAAAAAGAGAAAGAAAAGAGAAAAGAAGAAGAAAAAAAATTAAGGTTTTTGAAATGTAACCCTCATAAAAAATAAGAATGAAAAAATGTAACACTTATAGATAATGAAGTTCAAAAGGAAAATGAAAGAATAAGACTAAAAGAAGATAAAATGGCAAAAGTAGAAAAAAAGATAAAAAAAACAAGAAAAAACTGAAAAACGTTATAAAAAATATAATTTCTGGTTTTAAGAGGTAGCTTCTTCTTTTTTTTTTTCTCTTTCTCTTTGGCATGTTAAGGCATGCTATAGGTTTTGCCCTTGTGGGGCTCTTGAGTAGAGTTTTTTTGTGCATCACTATGGCAATGATGTAGGCTGGACCTCAGTCCTGTTGGTAGGCGGGACTTGTTAGGGTTGCAGGCTCCAACAATGGGAGAGCAGTTATTTTTACAAGTGACTCTCCTCATGTTTCTCCCTCCTGAGCTAGCAGCCTGGGGACTTATCTCTGAAGTTGCCCCAGCCACTGCTTGCAGAGCAATAGGTTCTAAGAGCTGTCAAGTCCTTCCTCCAGCACCGCTCAAAGCACAGTTCTGGGTAAGGCTGTGCCAACTAGAGCCACCCACAAAAGCAGGCAGGGCAGGGAGCCGACTGCTGATCAATAGCCTTTCTAAGAGACCCTGGGCATGTATAGTATGTCTGATTGCTCTGTGGGTCTAATCTCCACAGGCTTTTCTCCTTTGTGCCCTGTTTGGAAGCCTGCAGCCTAGCCCCCATGTCTTCCATAGTGCACTCGGAGGTCTGCAGGAATGCACTTTGTGACCTGTATCGGCTTGCAGAGGCACCCCGCCCAGACAGGTCCAGGCCTAGGGATCCCATCCCTTGTGAACTTCCTATGCTGTTGGTCAGGGAGCTGAGACCACACAGAAACATTGGCTACAGCCCACGCAGAAGTCCATTGCTGACAATCTTGGGCCTAGCCCCTCCACCTGAGAACAGTGAGCCCACGCCAGAGGCACCAGGTGGAGCCACTCGTATACTGCCCACGATCACGGACCGGGAGCACACAAAGCCCAAAGCTGCTCTGGCGCCAGCCTCTGTGGGCAACCTGCTCCGGTAATTTTCGTCAGAGTCTGCCACCTACGCTAGCCCCACATCCGAGATCTCAGGTTCAGCCATCCTGCACTCTCCTCTGCTTGATCATCCACCCTAACCCAGCCTCTTCCCTCTGTGCCAAATCCTCCTTTCTCTCAGTTCCAGGCGAAAGTGGCCCTTTCTCAGATCAGTGAGGAAAGCACAATACTCCATTCTCTGCTTTTTTCTTCAGAATGGATTATATATTCAGCCACCTTTTCACCCAATCATAGTTTTTTCTTGTGTGTGTATATTTCAGATGCTCCTAAAATTGTTTCTCTGTCTCTAGTTGTTAAATCTGTTGAAATTTCAGGGAGAGATATCAGGAGCACCCCTCACGGTGCCATTTCTCTGACGTCACTCCTGAAAATAATATTTTTAAAATGAGGTTTAGTCTGTGGTTGTGTTTATGGATATATTTTTGGTTTGCATTATAAATAAGTTTATATTCAAGTAAGAAAGTCATGTATGGGCCAAATTTTTAAGTGCTATGAACCAAGAACTATAATTAATCACACTGTATCTACTTATTATTTTCTTTATGTATGAAACTTGCAAAATATTAAAAGTTATACTGTATAGCCTGACCAGGCAGTGGTGCAGTGGATAGAGCGTCGGACTGGGATGCAGAGGACGTAGGTTCGAGACCCCGAGGTCGCCAGCTTGAGCACAGGTTCATCTGGTTTGAGGAAAATCCCACCAGCTTGAACCCAAGGTCGCTGGCTCCAGCAAGGGGTTATTTGGTCTGCTGAAGGCCCCCGGTCAAGGCACATATGAGAAAGCAATCAATGAACAACTAAGGTGTTGCAACGTGCAATGAAAAACTAATGATTGATGCTTCTCATCACTCTCTGTTCCTGTCTGTCTATCCCTGTCTATCCCTCTCTCTCTGACTCATTATCTATCTCTGTAAAAAAAAAAAAAAAAGTTATACTGTATAGAAAAAAAATACAGAGTGCTTTAAGAAAATATGACATGGGTATGGATTCAGGATAAGGGTACAAAAGCAATCTTTTTTTGGAATAGTATTTAAGCTGAGATATGAATGTTTACAATTATAGGGCTTTGGGTAGGAGGGAGGTGAAAAGAGGTATGTCTGCCTGGAAATCTGTGTAAAGTATGAATCCAGAAAATGACTGGGAAAGGACTCTGTTGTATGCCTAGAAAACAGAGACAGCCACAGAGAGCCTGAGGGGCAGGGGACAGATGGTTTTGCAAAATGCTAAGAAGTGGTGTGACTGAGTGTAATTTAAAAAGATGACTTTGTTCACTGAGAGACTTGAAGATGGAAGAGATGGTTATGTCTTGAGACCAGAGAGACTCTTGTGGATGATGCCTACTACTGAAAGTGAAAATGTAATTAACAAAAATAAAGTATTTAAGAAAAACTATCACCATGTTTCTGTAGTATTTGAGTTAAATAAATAGAAGAATGGAGTTACCATTTACAAAAATAAGAAATACTGAGGTGACAATAGATTTGAAAGGTCATTGAAATTTGGCTTTGAATATAAGTTTGAGAAGCTTATTGCACATTCTAACATAGATGTCAAATACACAATTGTATAGATCAACGTAGAGTTCAGAGGAGTGTCAGAAATGTAAATATAAATTTGCAAGTTACTACACTATATGTGACATTTAAAAATTAAGATATTGGCTGAGAATAAGTAAGGAGGTGGTGTAAACTGACTGGGAACGGAGTCCTGGGACTCTCCAACATGGATACATCTTAAAGAAAAAGAAGTAAAATTTCAATCATTAGTACACAAATACATAACATAATAATATACTATAAATAAAATTTTCAATAACGTAAAAAAAACTGTGTTTGCGTGTGTATGGAGGATGTATATTGCAAATATAAAGCTAATAATCAGGAACTAATATACAAACATGTTAGGATAATGGATACCTTTGAGAAGAGTGGAAAAAGAATGAAATTGGGAAAATCATACAAATGGCCTTTAGTTTTAGCATTAATGTTTATTTCTAAGTAAAACAATTTGAAATAAGAAAATTGATAAAATAGCTGGTAAGAGATTAGACAAAATGACACAGTGTTTTGGATAATTCTATTTAAAAGTGCTTTTTAAAAAAAATAAAATAAATGGAGTAGAGAGATTGGCCATAATTGCAGAAGGTGGTGGCTTTAGAGGGTTTTTTCTTTTTGCTATTATTATGAGTTTGTTGTTTAATTTTATAAAAGTGGTAAGAACTCACTTGTTTGATTGCTAATGGAGAGACAGATTTTGTTTGTTGTGAGAAAATTTTATCATTATAATGGGAGAGGGAAAAAAGATGATAAATGCAGTTAAATCGATATATTTGATTTTGATAATATTAAAAAGTACAATATATAAAGGCAATATTTTTTGCCTTTTAATTTTTCCAAAGTAAGAGACAAAGCCAAAAGCTGAGTAACAGCGATGGTGACTTGAGAAAGCTGAGGGACCTGGAGTTTTGAGGTAGTAATTGTGCACAACAAGAAAGCAAAATTATTATAGAAATAGTTTAAAATCTCTAAGTTGGTTTTATATTCTTGTTAAATTAAAAATGTTGGTAGCAATTGGCAACAATTTACATATATATATATTTAGATACTTCTCTGCAGTTACAAGGTAGATTGTTGGGTTGATCTAGATTTGTAGTATTTCTGAGAGTGCGACTAAAGGTAAAAGACGCTATTATCTGAAAGGAGAAAAGTTCCAGCTGATGTCTTCATTATTATAGAGATTCTTTGCAGTTAGTAGAAAAATATCATGAAGCTGATTATAGGCTAAGCACTAGATGACAATACATGACTTGTCTTAATTCCAGGGAAATGGTCATCTCCAACTATGTAAGACATGAATGCTAGACTATTCTCTGAAAAGCTGAAAAGTGACTGTAGAATTTTCAAGGTTCTGTTTGGTGAAAACTTTGCCATTTTTAAAAAAGATTAATGTTTCAGCTCTGTGAATAGTAAAATCCAGGAATTAGATGGAATCCAAAGTTTGCAATCTCAATATTTAATAGAAACTTTGATTTATTAAATTAGTCTGTCCTAGCCCATGGCAATATGTGTGAGGAGAGCTGCTCTAAATGTTGGATTTGTTGAAGCAGTGTATCACTCACTGATTTCCTTTAAATTCAATAATTAAATCTATTATCACATTGGACTGTTGTAAAAACATGGAACATGGTTATTTAAAATGAATGACTTGCATATTTGATCTTCATTGATTTTTAAAAATCCACGTTTAAGAGAGTTTCTGAGACTCCTTATAGTTTGTTCAGTGAACCATTTTACAAATGACATTATTATTTTATTTGACATCATTATTCAACCATTTTTCAAATGACATCACCTTCTTTAAAAAACAATTGTTATGTTTTCAGCTTTAAATTCCACATATTGGTCAATACTATTTGCAGAAATCTGTTCAAACTATGTAGAGGGTGACATCATGTGGAGTGTTCAATAGCATTGTGTTTTTTGCAGGGTTACAGACAGTGGTCAAACCATGTTTGTAAGAATCTCTCTTTAACATTATTTCTTGTCTCTTGACTCAACTTGGGCAACTGTGACAAAATACCATAGATCTTGTTGTTCAAATAACAGACAGTTATTTCTCACAATTCTGGAGTCTGGGGTGTCTAATATCAAAATGGCAGCTGATGGTTTTCCTGGTGAGAGCTCTCATCCAGTATTGCAGTATTGCCTTCTCACTATAGGCTCACATGAGGGAGAAAGGAAGCTCAGGTGTCCCTTCCTTTTCTTAAAAGGGAACTAATTTCATTATGGGAGCTCTACCATCATGATCTCAATTAAATCGAGTCTGCACCATCTAAATCTGACAGAAGGAAAATGAACATTGAGTCCATAACACCTGTCTTTGTTTTCTTATCCCAAATTCATGTGTAGACTAACTTTTCTTTCTCTCTCTCTCTTCCCCTTTATTTATTTATTTATTTATTTATTTATTTATTTATTTATTTATTTCTCCTTTTATTTCTTTTTCTTTTCCTTCCTTCCTTCCTTCCTTCCTTCCTTCCTTCCTTCCTTCCTTCCTTCCTTCCTTCCTTCCTTCTTTCCTTCCTTCCTTTGTTCCTTTTATGAGAAAGAGACCAAGGCACAGACAGTGAGAGAGACAAACAGAGTCAGGCAGACAGGAAGGGAGAGAGATGAGCAGCACTAACTCATAGTTGTGGCACCGTAGTTGTTCTTTGATTGCTTTCTCATATGTGCCTTGAGTGGGGGGCTCCAGATGAGCCACTGACCCCTTGCTCAAGCCAACAACCTTGGGCTCCAGCGAGCATTTATAATCCCACAGACTCAAGCCGGCAACTACACACTTAAGCTGGTGAGCCTGTGCTCAAGCTGACAACCTCAGGGTTTCAAACCTGTATCCTCAGTGTCCTAGGCCAGTGCTCTATTCACTGTGTCACCACCTGGTCATGCCACCCATTTGTCCTGAACATAGTATCTTTACAACTTTTAAACTGTCCTGTAGAGATGTCACTGGCATATAGTCATGTAAAGTGAATGTAAATTACAGAATATACTCAACTCCTGAGCTCTCATTATACCAAAGAGAAATGTGTGTAGGCCAAGCACATCTGAAAGAAAAGCTCCAGGTGGGGGATCCTATCTTCCTCAATAACTCTATATATTTATAAATAAGTGAAGGCAGGAAACATCTAGTTGAGCATATTAACAATGGAAACTTCCCTGGCCGGTTGGCTCAGTGTTAGAGCATTGGCTTGGCGTGCAGGAGTCCTGGGTTTGATTCCCAGCCAGGGCACACAGGAGAAGCGCCCATCTGCTTCTCCACCCCTCCCCCTCTCCTTCCTCTCTGTTTCTCTCTTCCCCTCCCACAGCCAAGGCTCCATTGGAGCAAAGTTGGCCCGGGCGCTGAGGATGGCTCCATGGCCTCTGCCTCAGGTGCTAGAATGGCTCTGGTTGCAGCAGAGCAACGCCCCAGATGGGCAGAGCATTGCCTCCTGGTGGGCATGCCGGGTGGATCCCAGTCGGGAGTATGCGGGAGTCTGTCTGACTGCCTCCCCGATTCCAACCTCAGAAAAATACCAAAAAAAAACAAAAAAAAAACAAAAAACAAAAAACAATGGAAACTTACTGGTCAAGAAGAGTCTCTGGAACTAAGAGATGACAATGAGCCTGCCCTTCCCTTGAAATGGCTAATTGAGACATGCTGAGAACTTCTTGATAAACTTTCAGATTAATTTTACCACAAAATCCACAAGAAAGAGCTGTATCTCCATGCTGATTATTCTTGTCTCTCAGCAGTTTCAACCTTACTCTTCCATATTCTACTTTGTGATTCTGTTACCGAGACTCTGCAAAAGACATTTTTGCTTTGTTAGCTGGCCCCTTTTAAGTGCTGCCAATTGTGGGCACTAAAGACAGAAAGTAAGACTGTGAAAAGAGATGAACGTTTTTCTGTTTTGTTTTGTTTTTTACTGCGTGCTTCTGGACTGCTTCCTGTTCCCATAAGCAACACACAAACCACACTTTCTTTTTCTAAATTTATTTTTCAATTACAGTTGACATGCAATTTTATATTAGTTTCAGATATACAACATAATAATTAGACATTTATATAACTTATGAAACGATCACCCTGATAAGTCTAGAACCCATGTGACACCTTACATAGTTATTACAATATTATTGACTTTATTCCCTGGACTTTACATCCCCATGACTATTTTTGTAATTGGTAATTTATACTTTTCAATTTTTTCACCCTTTCCACCCAGCCATCTTAGGACACTTTTGTTAATGTGAGGATTGTGAAAATAAAATACTGCTCTCAAACCTTGTTTCTTTCAAGATAATTTTTTCTGAAAAAAAAGTGTACAGAGAAAAATGGTGTCAATCTAAACATCCAGAGTCATAAGTTATAAGGATTGTATTTACTTTAATTCTCCGTCTTTCCTTTATCACGACACTACACTGAAAAGTACGTATGTTAGAATATTTTCATTGTTTGTATAATCAGATTAGTTAGTTGTATAAAGTGTCCTGTACAAAAGTAGGACAGTAAAAAAAAAATAGCTCTTATCAAAGAGAAAAATATCTGGCTAGTGGTTCGATTCTGTAAAATTTTTAGAGGTATCTGAATTAAATGATGCTGGGTATTAACAGCCAACTTAAGCATATATTCAAATATATATGCTGAACCATTGAATATTGCTTACTTTGTGAGAGGAGCTATGACAAAGAGATAAGGACGATCATTTGAGAGGGCTGTGTTTTACAGATGTGATCATTTTTCTAACCTGAATCTGTGTATTAGTGCAAGGAAAGGGGTGGTTGAGTGAGCAGCGCCGACAGGTCAGGTGAATTCAAGAAAGAAACGTGGTAATAAGTGACTGCAAGAAAACAGAGAAATAAACATTTTAGCACATTTCCCTATTTTACTGAGTGATGTTGAAGGAGAAATTTTATAAAGGTTTACAGAGCATTTGCAGTGGGAAATACACATTATACCTATAAGAAATCTATGAAGAATTTATACATATATATTTTTAAGGGATTTTGAATTTAGATTTGTGAATAGTTATTTGTTTCAGAAGTAAAGAGTGAAAATAGGCCCTATAGTGACCCACATCATATTCAAGATAAATGTGTGTGTGTGTGCGTGTGTGTGTGTGTGTAATTTCATGGCATCCTACTTAATTTTAAGGTAATAAAAAAGTTCTCTGTGGAGAACTCTGTTGAAACAAGTTTTGATAACTCTGTTTGTTCACTCCTGCAAGCACTAAATATAAATATTGGGTTCAGCATCTAAATTATATATATTCTTTTTTTTTTAACAAAGATTTTATTTATTGATATTTAGAGAGAGAGGAGAGAGAAGGAAGGCAGGGGTGGAGAGAGAAGTATCAACCTGTAGTAGTTGCTTCTCTTACATGCCTTGACTGGGCAAGCCCAGGGTTTCAAACTGGTGACCTCAGCATTCCAGGTTGATGCTTTATCCACTGTGCTACCACAGGTCAGTCTTAAGTTATATTTATTATTTAAGTTATAATATGTCACTTTAGCATTTGTTGGCTATAAGATGTATTTTATTAAAAATTTAGACACATTTATATGACTTTAATGTGCATCATGATTAAAACTTCAATGCAAATACAAGTAGTTTTATTTTGATCATAACACAATTTTTTGTGTGTGTGAGAAAAAGAGAGAGAGTAACAGACAAGGACAGACAGACAGAAAGAGAGAAAGATGAGAAGCATCAACTCATAGTTGCAGCACTGTAGTTGATCATTGATTGCTTTCTCATATGTGTCTTGATTGGGGGGCTCCAACCAAACCAGCAATATTGGGTTCAAGCCAGTGACCATAGGGACTTGCCTATGATCTCAAACTCAAGCTGGTAATCTTTTTTTTTTTTTTTCTTTTGAGCTGGTGAGCCAGTGCTCAAGTCAGATGAGCCCTTCCGTGCTCAAGTCAATGACCTCAGGGATTCGAACATGGGTCCTCAGCATCCCAGGCTGATGCTCTACCCACTGCTCCACCCCCTGGTGAGACCATAACACAATTTTTTTTTATTTTTATTTATTCATTTTAGAGAAGAGAGGGAGAGAGAGAGAGAGGAGAGTCAGAAAGACAGAGAAGGGGGAGGAGCTGGAAGCATCAACTCCCATATGTGCCTTGACCAGGCAAGCCCAGAGTTTCGAACCGGCGACCTCAGCATTTCCAGGTCGATGTTTGATCCACTGCGCCACCACAGGTCAGGCCATAACACAATTTTTGATAAGTTTATCAGTCATTTCAAAAACACCATGTCTATTTTGGCTATATTTAAAAAAATAAATTTTTTAAATAAATTTTAATAACATATAATAATTAATGGTAGATTATACAAGGAGAGTAAAGCAAAAAACTTCTAAAGTAAATGTTAATAAAAGATCTATCAATTAATTTTAATGTGCTTTATAATCATGAAATCGTTTTAAACTATTGTGATTATTTTAGACTATTATTAGAGTAATTTTAAGTTCACACCAAAATTAAGCATAAGGCACAAAGATATCCCATAAACCTTTTGTCCCCCACATGCATAGTCTCCCAATAACCACCATTCCAGTACCAGAGTAGTACATTTGTTACAATTAATAAATGTGTATTGGCACATTATTACCATTCAAAGTTAACAATTTACTATGAGTGTAATACATTCTAAGAGTTAGGACAATAACATGTATTCACCACTACAGTATCACACAGAATAGTTTGGTTGTCCTAAAAAGTCCTCTATGCTCAACCTATTTATCACTCTCTCTCCCTAACCCAGTGGTTCTCAAAGTGTGCAGCAGGGTGCACTGGTGTGCCCTAGAAGATTTTCAGGTGTGCCCTATGGTATTCCAGAGAAATATGTGCTTGTTGGGAACCAAACAACCAACAGGGTTTTTGCAGTTTAGATCTTTGGGGGACAGAGGTATAGGGAATTGACTGTAAGCTGACAGTCTGCCCAACCCCCCATCTCACTTGCCTGATTAGGTTGCAAAAGGCTATTAAGCTGTAGTGCTGGATTGTTTACACTACCCCCCATGTTCCCCAGAAAGGCAAGTTTCTTCTATCCTTTGTTTGGTTAAAGTTAAGATGATATATATGGTGGGGGTTTCCTGCACTCAACACAATTAAGAGTAAAAAGGGAGGAATTCTTCAATGTATTCACGAGGAAATGAGAGTATGCCTTTCAAATATATGCCCAAACATTGAAGAAATTGCTAGGACAGATCAGGCTCATGTTTCTCATAAACACAAGAATAAAAAAACTTAACACAATTGTGCAGGAACCTGCCAAATTTACTAAATCTTACTAAGAATGTATCTATATATATAAAAAGATAATTTTTTTGTCTTTTTTTAAAATTTTTAACCCCTCTTTTTTATGAATTCTAAAAAGAATAACTCAAAAAATGTAACATAAAAATGTTTTATAATGTCAGAATAAATTTAATCTTGTATTTATTTTGTTTAATTACCATAAAAGCATACTTGGACTTTATTTTTTTTCTTTAATATTTGACTTAATTATTATAACATATTTCTCAGAAATTTCTGTATAGTGCACCTACAATTATTTGTAGAATTTTAAATGTGCCCCGACTTCAGAAAGTTTGAGAACCACTGCCCTAACCCCTTGCAACCATTGATCTTTTCACTGCATCCAAAGATTTTTTTCTTTTTTCCAGAAATGCAAGTAGTTGGATTCATATCATATGTAACCTTTTCAGATTGACTTTCTTTACTTAGCAATATACATTTAAGTTTCATCCATGTATTTTAGCAGTTTGAGAGGGTTTTTTTTTCTTATTTTTGATGCAGAATCATAATCCATTGCCTGGATATGCCACAGTTAGTTTATTAATTTCTCTACATGGCTGTTTTCAAGTTTTGACAATTATATAAAAGTCATGAGTTTTTTTTTTGTTTTTTTTTTGTTTTGTTTTGTTTTTTTTGTATTTTTCTGAAGTTGGAAACGGGGAGGCAATCAGACTGACTCCCGCATGTGCCTGACCGGGATCCACCCGGCATGCCCACCAGGGGGTGATGCTCTGTCCATTTGGGGTTTTGCTCTGTTGCAGCCAGAGCCAATCTAGCGCTAGAGGCAGAGGCCAAGGAACCATCCTCAGCACCCAGGCCAACTTTGCTCCAATGGAGCCTTGGCTGCAGGAGAGGAAGAGAGAGACAGAGAGGAAGGAGAGGGGGAGGGGTGTAGAAACAGATGGGCGCTTCTCTTGTGTGTCCTGGCCAGGAATCAAACCCGGGACTCCTACATGCCAGGCCGACACTCTACCACTGAGCCAACTGGCCAGGGCTGAGTTTTTTTGTGGACATATATTTTCAACACCTTTGGGAAAATACCAAAGAGTTTTATGCCTGGATTTTGTGGTATATGTATGCTTATTTATTTATTTAATATTTTATTTATTCATTTTAGAGAGGAGAGAGAGAGAGAGAGAAAGAGAGAGAGAGAACGAGGTGAGGAGCAGGAAACATCAATTTCCATATGTACTTGACCAGGCAAGCCTAGGATTTCAAACCAGAGACCTCAGCATTCCAGGTGGATGCTTTATCCACTGTGCTACCACAGGTCAGGCTTGTATGTTTAATTTTGTAAGAAACTGAAAAATTCTCTTCTCAAGTGGTTTTACCATTTGCATTCCCACTTGCAATAAATGAAAGTTCCTGTTGCTTCACATCTTCACCAGCATTTGCTGTTATTAGTGTTTTTGATTTTGAACATTCTAATAGGTGTATAGTAACATCTTACTGCTGTTAAATTTTGAATTTCCTGATAACATATGCTTTGGAGCATTCTTTCATATGCTTACTTGCCATTTTTATATCAACTTTGGTAAAGTATTACTTCAGGCCCTTTGCTCATTTTTTTTATTCTGGTTGCTGGGTTTTATTGTTTACTCAAATAGTTCTTTATATTTTAATAACAGTGCTTTTTCAGCTCTGTCACTTGAAAATATTATCTCCCAGTCACTGTCTTATCTTTGCATTCTCTTGACAACTTCTTTCACTGGGCTAAAAATTTAATTTTAAAGGTCCAGTTTATCAGTTCTTTCTTTAATAGATTTGGTATTATATCTAAAATGTCAGTCTTGAACCAAAGGTCATCTTGGTTTTCTCTTATGTCATTGTCTAGCCATTTTACACTGATGTCTTAGATTTATTTTGTGTTAACTTTTATGAAGGGTATGCAATCTATACCAATTTTTGTTTTGTTTTGTTTTTCATTTGAATGTCTAGTTGTTATAGCACTATTTGTTGAAAAGACTATCTTTTCTCAATGTATTTCCTTTGCTCCTTTATCAATTATCAGTTAACCATATTTAACCTAGCACATAATGTCTTCAGGGTTTATCCATGTTGTCACAATGGTAGAATCCCCTCGTTTCTTTATGACTGAATAATTTTGCATTGTATATGCGTACACCACATCTTTCTCCATTCGTCCATTACTATACTCTTAGTTTGTTTTTATGTCTTTTGCAATTATAAATAATGCTGCTATAAACATTGGAGTGCTGATATTTTTTCAAGTCAGTGTTTTGTTTTTATAATATTCCCAGAAGTGAAATTGTAGGATGATATGGTTGTTCTACTTTTAGTTTTTTGATAAGCCTTCATACCATTTTCAATAATTCTCTAACAATTTATAATCTCACAAACAGTGCAATAGTGTTTCCTTTTCTCCATATCTAAACCAGCATTTGCTATCTCCTGTGGTTTTGATGATGACATTCTAATAGGAGTCAGGTGATATCGCATTGTGATAGTAATTTGAATTTCTCTATAGTCTAGTGATGTTGAGGATGTTTTCATGGGCCTGTTGGTCATTTGTATGTCTTCTAAGCAACAACAACAAGAAAACAGACAACACGCCCCTCCCAAAACCAATTAAACTCATAAAAAAAGAGATCAAATTTATAGCTACCAGAGGAGAAAAATAGAAGGGTGGAGGGGGGAGAGATTGGAGGAAGCTGGTTAGCAGGTAAAAACTAGGGATGTAATGCCAGCATGATGACTATAGTTAATAGTGCTTTATGATATATAGAACAGTTAAGAAAGTAAATTCTAAGAATTCTCATTAAAAGGAAATTTTTTTATTTTATTGTATATATACAAGATGATGGATGGGATATTTACTAAACCTATTGTGACAATCATTTCTTGGTATATGTAAACAAATAATCATGCTGTGTACCTTAAACTGATATAGTAAAGTAAGCAAAATATTTCTCAATAAAACTGGAAGGAAGAGATCATTTTAACTATATTTATGTGGGTTCATTTCTGAGATTTCTATTCTGTTTCATTAATCTATTTGTCTATTCTTTTGCCAATAAAACACTATTTTTAAAGTTTTAATTTATTGACTTCAGATAGAGAGAAACATCAATTTGTTGTTCTACCTATTTATGTATTCATTGGTTGATTTTTCTATGTGTCCTGACCCAGAATCAAACCCACAACCTTGGTATATAGGGATGACATTCTAACCAACTGAGCTTTCTCGCCAGGACCAATACCTGACTAACTTGGTTACTGTAGCTTTATAGTCATTCTTAAAGTTGGGTAGTGGCAATACTTCAACTTTGTTTTTTTATATTGTATTGGGTATTTCTTAATCTTTTGCCTCTCTGTGTAAACTTTATAATCAGTTTGTCAATATTCACAAAATAACTTGTTGGGATTTGAAATGGGATTGGATTAAATTTATATACCAAGTTGAGAAGAAGTGTTATCTTGATAAACTGAGTTTTCCTATCCACATAGACTATCTCTTCATTTATTTAGTTATTTTATTAAGTTCATCAGAATTTTATAGCTCTTCAATTTACATTTTATACATGCTTTTTTATATTTATGTCTAAATATTTTCTTTTTGGATAGTATTATGTTTTAAGTTACAAACCTACTTCTTCATTGCTGGTATAGAAGAAAGTGATTTACTTTAATGAATTACTTTACCTTTTATCCTGCAACCATATTATAATTTTTTATGAAGTCCAAAGATTTTTGTTGTTGTTGATTCTTTTGAATTTTCCATATGGATGATCACATCCTCAGGAACAAAGACTATTTTATCTCTTTCTTTTCTATCTGTATATCTTTTATCTATTTTTCTTATCTTACTACATTAGCTATTATATCCAGTATCATGGTGAAAAAGCAGTAGTGAGAAACAATATCTTTGTCTTGCCATAATCTTAGTGGAAAATTTTGACATTTTCACCATTAAGTTTAATATTAACTATAGCTTTTGTAGATAATCTTTAGCAAGTTGATGGAGTTTTCACTGTCCGCAGTTTACTGAGTGGTTTTTTTTTTTTTTTTATTTTTTTTTTTTATCATGAACGGGTATTGAATTTTGTCAAATGTCTGTATATATTTACCTGATCATGTGTATTTCTTTAGTCTGTTAACATGTTGAGTTACATTAGTTGATTTTCAAATGTTGTACAAGCCTTGCATAACTGGGCTAAATATCATCTGATTGTGGTATACATTTTTTATATATTGTTGGATTCCTTTTGGTAATATTTTATTGAGAATTTTTGCATCTTTGTTTATGAGAGATATTAACCTATAATTTTATTTAATGTGATTGTCTGATTTTGGTATTAGGTCATGCTGGTCTCACTAAATGAGTTAGAGAGCATTTCCTCTGCCCTTATTTTCTGAAAGAAATTTATGAGAATTGGTACCATTTCTCCCTAAATGGTAAATTTACTTGCAAACTCATTTGGACCTCATTCTTTTTATTTTGAGAGGTAATTAATTATTGATTCAGTTTCTTTAATAGATTAGTTTTATTCAGATTGTCTACTTCTTATATGAGTTTTTATGCACTTTTGTTTTATAAGGAATTGGTTCATTTCTTTTATACTGTTTGATCTGTGGGATAGAATTGTTCATAATATTTTTATCATTACACTGTAAATAGAATGTGTGGTGATGTCCCGTTTCTTTTTCTATAGTAATAATTTTTGTCATCTCTATTTTTTTCTAAATTAGTTTAGCAAGAGGTTTATCAATTTTATTGATATTTTCAAAGACCTAACTAATGGTTTCATTAATTATTTTACTATTTTTTTCTATTTCTAATTTGATTAATATCAGATGAAATTCTTATTTCTTTACTTTTTCTTACTTTGCACTTAATTTCCATCTTTTCTCTAGTTTCTTGAAGTAGAGGTTTAGATGATTAATTTTAGATCTTTCTTTTCTAATATATCTATTCAATGTTCTAAATTTCACTTAAACACTATTTTTGCTGCACTTCACAAATTTTGATAAGTTGTATTTTTACTTTTATTTAGTTAGAAGTATTTTATAATTTTTATGAGATTTTTTTTTTTTTTTTTTTTTTTCATTTTTCTGAAGCTGGAAACAGGGAGAGACAGACAGACTCCCACATGCACCCGACCGGGATCCACCCGGCACGCCCACCAGGGGTGGTGCTCTGCCCCCCAGGGGGCGATGCTCTGCCCATCCTGGGCGTGGCCATATTGCGACCAGAGCCACTCTAGCGCCTGAGGCAGAGGCCACAGAGCCATGCCCAGCGCCCGGGCCATCTTTGCTCCAATGGAGCCTCGGCTGCGGGAGGGGAAGAGAGAGACAGAGAGGAAAGCGCGGTGGAGGGGTGGAGAAGCAAATGGGCGCTTCTCCTATGTGCCCTGGCCGGGAATCGAACCCGGGTCCCCCACACGCTAGGCCGACGCTCTACCTTGACCCACGTGTTATTTGGAAGTGTGCTGTTTAATTTTCAATTATTTTGAAAATTTCTAGCCAGCTCTGATATTGACTGCTACTTTAATTCTATTGTGTGCTGAGATTAGTTGTGTTTTGTGTGTGTTTTATGGCCCTACATGTATTCTTTCCTGGTGTATGTTTCATGTGAGCTTGAGAAGAATGTGTATTCTGTTGGTGAGTGAAATAGTCTATAGATATTTGTTATGGCCTGCTGATTGGTGTTGATGTCAGCTACATCTTTATTGATTTCTTTACAGCTACATCCTTAGTGACTGCTATATTTGTCTTTTTATGAAAAAGGAACATTAAATCTCCAATTATAATAGTTTCATCTATATTTTCTTGTAGTTCTATCTGTTTTGCCTAGTGTATTTTTGTACTGTGTTGTTAGGCACATAAACATTGAAGAGTTTTATGTCTTCTTGGGGAATGAATGTCTTTTACATTAGGAAATACCCCACTTTATGTCTAATAATTGTCCTTGCTCTGAAGTGCGTTCTGTTTGAAATTAATATAGCTATTCCTACTTTCTTTGATTGATGTTAGCATAATATATCTTTTTCCATTCTTTTGTTTTTAATTTATATGTATTATTATATTCAAAATTAGGTGGGTTTTTTTATACCACATTCAGCTAAGTCTTATTCTAATACACCTCTGTCTTTTAATTGTTGTATTTATACCATTGACATTTGAAGCTATTTTTGTAGAGTAGATTAATACTTACTATATTTATTATTCTTTTCTATTTGTAGACCTTCCTCTGGTTCTATTTTAGTTTTCCACTCTTTATCTGTCCTTTGTGGTTTTAATTAAACATTTTATAAAACTTCAATATTCTTCTTTCTTGGCCTGTTTTTTATATTTTAAGAAAATATTTTTTAAAACTTTTTTAGTAGTTACTTAGAGTTTGAAATAGACATTGATAACTAATCCAGTTCACTTGCTATTAACATAATACTACATCAGAGGTAGTGCCAGTATTTTACAATAGCACAATAATCCTAATTCTTCTCTCTCATCTTTTATATCATTACTGTTAATTCATTTCACTTGCATCAGCAGATATAAACATATATGTAATTATATATATACACAAATTAACTATAATTTGCTATTATATTTTGAACATGCTGTTTCTCCTCATATTAAGTAAGAAAGATAAAAATGTTTTTATTTTACCTTCACTTATTTATTCTCTATGTAGATTTGAGTTTTTGCTGGTAACAAATTTCAATTAATTTTTATTTGAGAAAGTTTTATCACTTCTTCACTTTTGAATAGCTTTTTTTTTCTCCCAATGCTTTACATATTTTACTCAATACTCTTCTCATTTACATCGTTTATGAAGAGAAATCCAACATAGCTATAATCTTTGCTCTTTTATATGTAAAGTGCTTTTTTCCTCCTTTCAGGCTTTTTTGAGGAATGTCATCTTTATTTTGTCTTTATTTTTTATTTTTTGTAGTCTGAAAATTATGTGGCTAAGTGTAGTTTTTTTCTTCTTCTTTTGTCTTATCAGCATTTATCCCACTTGATATTCTCTGAGCTTACTGTGTCTATGGATGGTCTCTGATATTAATTTGTGAAAATTCTCAGGTTTTTTCAAATATTTATTTTGTTCCTTTCCTTATTATCTTTCTTTTACTACAATTCTGCATGTGCTTTTGTACAGTTGTTCCACAGTTATTGAATTTTCTAGTCCATTTCTGTTAGTCTTTTTTAATTTCAGATATCTTCAAACTCAGCCACAGCCAGTTACAAATAAACCCATAAAAGGCATTCTTTACTTGTTAGTGTTTTTGATCTCTAGCATTTCTTTTTCTTTATCTTAGAATAGTTTTTATTTCTGCTTACATTGCTTATCTATTCTTCCATGCTGTTTACTTTATCTAGTAAGAGTCCATAGCATATTACTTATAATTGTTTAAAACTCTTGTTTTTAAATTATAATTACAACATCTCTGTCATATCTGTGCTTGGTTGTGGTACTTGTTATGTCTCTTCAAAGTCTCTTTTTTTCCCTATAGAATACTTTGTAATTTTTTATTGATAATGTACCTGATTAGAGGAACTGCTGTGAATAGGTCTTCAGTCACATTGTGGTAAGGCACATGGGGAGGGAAAGTTTTATAGTTCTCAGATTACATCTGAGTCTTTCAGTGATCCTATACCTCTTGACTATGCATTCTTCATATGCTTCTCAGTCTGCAACTACCTCCTAATTAGGTAGAGCAGAGGGCTATAATGAGATGGGAATTGGTTATTTCCCTCCTTCCTCATGGAAGGCAAGAACTGGATAGAGCTATTTTCCTTTCTCCAGGTAAGTTAGGCAGTGTTAAATAATTTTACCTGAAGGAAGGCCTTTTTAAGAACAGAATGCTTTTCTGTAATGATTCATTTTCCCCTTGCTTAAAACATAAAAAAAAAAAAAAAAATTCTCTGATACTTCCTGTAATAACTTGTTAAGGATCTGAGAATGAAAATTCACAGAAGTGTGTGTTCTGCCCTTTGGAGTTTTTATCTCTCAGGCTTGTCCACATAGAACTTCCAGCAACTCATCAATTATAACTTAAGATTTTCTACACTAGTATGGGCTCCCATGGAGATTTCTGCTCCTAGGTTTTTATTTTGATAAGTTGTGATTTTTTGTGTCTGTTTGTTGATCTCTTTAATTCTGAGGGTAGTGGTTTGCTCTGTGACCTCATTTCTCTGATGGATGTAATAGAGTTTTTGATTTTACACTTGGTTCAGCTTATTACTTGTTAGAATAAAGTGGCAAGCTTTTTACATGTCAGGTAATAACCACAATCATTCTTATAAGGAAACATTTATTGATTTTAGAAAAGAGTTATTTCTTATTCTGAACCAGTAAAATCATGTTACCACACTGACACACTGTGGGGAAGCTGGTCTCCCCAGAACTGGTCAACAGCCTGCACAAAATGGCATCGCTGTGGACAGGTCAGCTACATCCGATCTGGCCATGCATTACTAAACAAAACAGGCAAGGAATCGTAAGCCTGTGTACCCACCTTATATAACTGATAATGGTACCCTTACTTTTTGTAATCATGGCTTGGTGCCACTTTGTGTGATTTTACTATAAAATGCCTGTGCGCTGCATCAGACTTCTGTTGCTGTTGTTGCTTGCCACATTGCCTTTGCTGCTGCTGCTAATAAAGTATGTCCTGTCTGCCCAAAGCTCCTGGTGTCTTTTCCAGCTTTAGGCGCCTCACAGCCTTATATCCCTTGCCTCCGAACTCGGACCTGACACAAACCATCGCTACTAATCCTTTTTCTTCCAAATTATAGTAAACATTTAAAAACAGTACTGTATTCATAATACTGAAGACAACATTAGTTTTTTTGTTACATTCTTAGATATCGTATTTTTGTTAAGAAAAATTTTAATAAAGTTTTTTAGTCATACCAATTCCATGCTTAAATAATACCATAAACTGATCCTTTTTGCCAATATTCCAGCACCTATTTTAAGTATTTATCAAACTTAAGTAGCTGCATCAAAGATACCAAGAAATTTCGTCTGACTTAATTTCCTAGAACTGCTTTACCTTTTTTCTTTCATTTCCATACCTTTATATCTGATAGCTTCTCTAGTTGGACATTCTTCCACACTATATTTATTACCTCTCTTAATCATATATTAGGCTTAATTTAAATGTTACCTCATACGTGAATTCTCCTATTATTTCAGTCTACATTGATGGCTTCTGTGTTATGTCATATATTCATTTCAGTTATATTTAACAATCTGCTTCATTAAGTATAGGGTTTTGCATGTAAATATCAATTTTTGTTCGAAAAATAAGCCTTATGGAAAGCCAAAGGTAAGATTTCTCTAAGGTATCAGCATCAAGAAAATTTACAATTTCCATGAGTATTGGGTATATTTTTAAGTCATATATAAATACATTTGCCCTTGTGATAGATCTTGTTTCTATTTTGTTGTTGCTGTTAGAAGTTCAGTGCCAAATTTGCACCTAATTATATCGAGATTATAGAGAATCTTATAGCCCTCTTTTTATATAAATTTATTAGCTTTACTACTACTTTTACACAAGCTGGGAAAAATACAGGTTTATATTTGTGAGTACATGAAACAGAGTTTATCCTTGTATTATTTATTAATTAATATATTATTTTTTATATGAACAACTGTAAAACTAATTTTGCTCCACCATGTATATTTCTTATTTTAATTCG
This sequence comes from Saccopteryx leptura, assembly GCF_036850995.1. Classification (NCBI taxonomy): domain Eukaryota; kingdom Metazoa; phylum Chordata; class Mammalia; order Chiroptera; family Emballonuridae; genus Saccopteryx; species Saccopteryx leptura. The sequence goes on from NC_089505.1 coordinate 146,808,664, forward strand.
CCATTTGTCCTGATAGCTTTTATGATTTAAGTTCTGATAGTTTTGAAACATCTCTATAAACTACCTCAAAATATCTTTATATCAAAAATAAGCATATGTAAATAAGGAAGCAGAATAATTTCTATAAAACTAATTATCTTTATGTGGATAACTAATTGGCAAGTAAAAAGTGCACAAGAAGATACTTCAAGATATAGAAAAATAGATGACGTCAGAGTAATGGCGGGGTAGGAAGTGATACCGATAAATCTCCCCCAAAACTCAACAAGATCTTCAACCAGAAACAGAAAAACCTATCCTTGGAGCCTCCAGATGTTTCGCAATACACCCGAAGGTATGGCCAAGCGAAAAATTGGCTAAATATATAACCAAACCCCGAAGGAAATAGGGAGTAAGAAATGCTCCGCCTTCCTCACTAACCTAAACAGGGCGGCTTTCTCTGGGATCCGTGAATATAGAAACTGAGGCGGGCAAAGGGGGTGAATAGATCCAGGCCGCAGCACAAACGGCCGAACCAGGCTGTGGCACGGAGATCCAAGCCGAGGAAAAACTGATCCTGTGGCAACCTGGGCAATACAAGCTAACACTCGTGCCAAACCCAAACAAAGAAAGACAAGCGGGGCAGCCATTTTACCCGATCTCCTGGTCGGCGCGTGAGAGATTTCTTCCTAAGCCCCGGGAGTGGGTGTCTGTGTTACCCCACAGAGAGGCAGAGTCAGAGGCCTTTCTGTGGGCTGAAAGCAGAATCTCTGGGCAGCCCCAGCGCATTGGGAAAGCAGCGCACAGGAGGGAGTGAGAACTAATTCCAACGGTGCAACTTTTCCATGCTGGTAGGGGATTCACTCAGAGGGAAACACGGCCGGCCTCATATCCTGGTCTGCGCGAGCAGATAGTGAGCGAGAGATTCCTCCGAGTGCCTCGGCAGTGCGTGCCCGTGTTATCGCACAGAGGGGCAGAGTCAGGGGCCTTTGTGTGGGCCAAAGCGGAATCTCGGGCTTCCCCAGCGCCTTGCAAAAGCCGCGCATGGGGACGGAGCAAGAGCCAATTCCAACGCTGCAACTTTTCCATGCGGTTGGGGGTTTCACTCAGAGCGTGAGACTGCTGGCCGGATATCCTGGTTGCGCGCGCAGATAGTGAGCGAGAGTTTCCTCCAAGCGCCCCGGAAGTGGGCGCCCGCCTGTGTTACCGGACAGAGTGGCAGAGCCAGAGGTCTTTGAGTGGGCAGAAACCCTGCCTGATTATGCTAGCAGCTCTGACTGACTGAGCCTTACCCAGAGCCCTGTGCTGAGTGGAAATAGAGTGGGGAGTTGCCAGCTCTTTGAGCCTCTTACTATCCAGGCAGAGGCAGCAGCAACCCCATAGTTGGATTATCAGGCTACTAATTGAGGAAGGAAAGACTAGGAGAAAGGCTCCAGGAACACAGACTCTCTCACTATCGGAGCCTATAAATGCTAATGAGCCTCGACTGCCAATGAGACTAAAGCACAATACATGACATCGCCATAGAGACTTATCAACTGCAAACCTCTACCTGAGAGTGCCAAAGGGGCAGAACCTGGGGTACAGAGTCACCGACCAGGAAGAGGGGGAGAAAAGAAAAAGCAAGAAGATAACCTCTCAAAATCAAGAATAATCTACAGACTTTATAACCTATCCCATTTTATTATATTTGTTCGTTTGTTTCTCTTACCTTCATTCTTGATATTCTTTTTCCTCCTCCAATTTGGCCGATTAACTCTCTGCCAGTCTTAGTCTCTCCTCTCCTTGAACTACACTACCCATAAGTGTTACATCTCCCATTATCTTTTCTCTCCTCTTCCTTTCTCTCTATGAGGGTTGCACTCCAAAACCCTTAACTCTCTCTCTCTCGCTCTCTCTTCTATTTTCTTTTTTCTTCTTTTAGTGGTTGCCTCTTTTTTTCTCTCTCTCTCTTTCTTTTCTCCCTCTATATTAGTTTCTTCCTTTCTCCTTTACATCTCCTCTCATTCAAACCTCAATAACAAACAAATTATCTTATCTGGGAATCAGACTTATGTTTGTGACATTTTGGTTTTTTTTTACTTCACCTTTTTAACTCACTAGCAGTGCTCCCATCCCTGGCTCTCCATTTTATCTAGTTCTTGTTCCACTAAATACAATAGTAATTTGGCCCTGGCCGGTTGGCTCAGCGGTAGAGCGTCGGCCTAGCGTGCGGAGGACCCGGGTTCGATTCCCGGCCAGGGCACACAGGAGAAGCACCCATTTGCTTCTCCACCCCTCCGCCGCACTTTCCTCTCTGTCTCTCTCTTCCCCTCCCGCAGCCAAGGCTCCATGGGAGCAAAGATGGCCCGGGCGCTGGGGATGGCTCTGTGGCCTCTGCCCCAGGCGCTAGAGTGGCTCTGGTCGCAATATGGCGACGCCCAGGATGGGCAGAGCATCGCCCCCTGGTGGGCAGAGCGTCGCCCCATGGTGGGCGTGCCGGGTGGATCCCGGTCGGGCGCATGCGGGAGTCTGTCTGACTGTCTCTCCCCGTTCCCAGCTTCAGAAAAATGAAAAAAAAAAAAAAAAAACACCAAAAATAAATAAATAAATAAATAAATAAATAAATAAATAAATACAATAGTAATTTTTTAATTTGTCCTCCCATTTTTCTGTTTTCCTCTTATTCCTCTCATCATAACTCTTAATCAACCAACACCTAAAAGCAAATCATTTTATTCTTGACCCAAATCTTTTCCTTATTTGCTTTTTGTGGGTCCATACCCCTTCTTTTTTCTTTTTTTTTCTTTTCTTTTTCTTTTTTTTGCCCCTTTATTACTTTTCCCCAATTCAGGCCCTCCATTACAGGCATTGTTTGTTATAATTCACATTTCACCACAAGATTTTCTCAAGAAAGAGGGGAGAGGAGAGGAGAGGAAAAAAGGAGGGGGGAATAATTTCCTTTTTTTTAAATTTTTATTTTATTTTATTTTTTTTATTTCATTATTAATTTTTTTTAGAAAAAACAACTCTTCGATTTTTTATTTTTTTAACTTTTTATTCTTTATTAAATCTCATTAATACTATCAACAAAACCACCCGCAGATGCCATTAAGGAAGATAAAATCAAATATCATGGATACAAAAGAAAGAGAGGTAACACAGCTAGATGAGGAAAAATCTATGGAGAAAAAATTTAATATATTGGAAACCTTGGAGCTAAATGACAGAGAATTCAAGATAGAAATCCTAAAAATCCTCCAAGATATACAAGAAAACACAGAAAGGCAATTTAGGGAGCTCAGAAAACAACTCAATGAACACAAAGAATATATGTCCAAGGAAATTGAAACTATAAAAACAAATCAAACAGAGATGAAAAACTCAATTCACGAGCTGAAAAATGAAGTAACAAGCTTAGCTAATAGAACAGGTCAGATAGAAGAGAGGATTAGTGAAATAGAAGACAAGCAACTTGAGGCACAACAGAGAGAAGAAGAAAGAGACTCAAAAATTAAAAAAAATGAGATAGCCCTACAAGAATTATCTGACTCCATCAAACAGAATAACATAAGAATAATAGGTATATCAGAGGGAGAAGAGAGAGAAAATGGAATGGAGAACATACTCAAACAAATAATAGATGAGAACTTCCCTGCCTCTGGAAAGAACTAAAGCCTCAAGTTCAAGAAGCAAACAGAACTCCAAGTTTTCTTAACCTCAACAAACCTACTCCAAGGCATATCATAATGAAATTGACACAAACCAACAGCAAAGAAAAAATTCTCAAGGCAGCCAGGGAAAAGAAGAATACAACATATAAAGGAAGGCCCATTAGATTATCATCAGATTTCTCAGCAGAAACTCTACAAGCTAGAAGAGAGTGGACCCCAATATTTAAAGTCCTGAAAGAGAGGAACTTTCAGCCACGAATACTATACCCATCAAAGCTATCCTTCAAATATGAAGGAGAAATAAAACATTCACAGATACAGAAAAGATGAGGGAATTTATCATCAGAAAACCCCCACTCCAGGAATTACTAAAGGGGGTTACCCAATCAGATACAAAGAACAAAAAAACAAACAAAACAGAGCCACAAGTAAAAGCTCCAAGAAGAACACAATAAAACCAAATTAAAACTGTGACAACAACAAAAAGAAAGGGGGGGAGAAGATGGAGATTAACAGTAGCAAAGGATATGGAGTGCAAAAGTACTCACAAAATAGTTTGGTACAATGAACAGGGTAGGGACCCTTTTCACTACTCAAAGGTAACCACCATTGAAAAAACCACCACAGAAGCACATGAGATAAAAAAGATAGCAACAGAGGAAAGATGTATGGAATACAACCAAATAAAAACAAAAGATAGAAAAATGAAAGAGAAGGATCAAACAAGACACAAAATTAACAGAAAGCAAGATATAAAATGGCAATAGGGAACTCACAAGTGTCAATAATTACACTAAATGTAAACGGATTAAACTCACCAATAAAAAGACAGAGTAGCAGAATGGATTAAAAAAGAAAATCCAACTGTATGCTGCCTACAGAAAACTCATCTAAGTAACAAGGATAAAAACAAGTTCAAAGTGAAAGGCTAGAAAACAATACTCCAAGCAAATAACATCCAAAAAAAAAGCAGGTGTAGCAATACTCATATCGGATAATGCTGACTACAAGAAAGGAAAAGTACTCAGAGACAAAAATGGCCATTTCATAATGGCTAAGGGGACACTGAATCAAGAAGACATAACAATTCTTAATATATATGCACCAAACCAAGGAGCACCAAAATATATAAGACAGCTACTTATTGATCTTAAAACAAAAACTGACAAAAATACAATCATACTTGGAGACCTCAATACACCGCTGACGGCTCTAGATCGGTCATCCAAACAGAGAATCAACAAAGACATAGTGGCCTTAAACAAAACACTAGAGCACCTGGATATGATAGACATCTACATGACATTTTATCCCAAAGTGACTGAGTATTCATTTTTCTCCAGTGTACATGGATCATTCTCAAGAATTGACCATATGTTGGGCCACAAAAACAACATCAGCAAATTCAGAAAAATCGAAGTTGTACCAAGCATATTTTCTGATCATAAAGCCTTGAAACTAGAATTCAACTGCAAAAAAGAGGAAAAAAATCCCACAAAAATGTGGAAACTAAAAAACATACCTTTAAAAAATGAATGGGTCAAAGAAGAAATAAGTGAAGAGATCAAAAGATCTATACAGACTAATGAAAATTACAATACGACATATCAGAATCTATGGGATGCAGCAAAAGCAGTGATAAGAGGGAAGTTCATATCACTTCAGGCATATATGAACAAACAAGAGAGAGCCCAAGTGAACCACTTAACTTCACACCTTACGGAACTAGAAAAAGAAGAACAAAGAAAACCCAAAACCAGCCGAAGTAAGAAGATAATAAAAATCAGAGCAGAAATAAATGAATTAGAGAACAGAAAAACTATAGAAAAAATTAATAAAACAAGGAGCTGGTTCTTTGAAAAGATCAACAAAATTGACAAACCCTTGGCAAGACTTACCAAGGAAAAAAGAGAAAAACCTCATATAAACAAAATCCAAAATGAAAGAGGAGAAATCACCACGGACACTGTAGATATACAAAGAATTATTGTAGAATACTATGAAAAACTTTTAGCCACTAAATTCAACAACCTAGAGGAAATGGATAAATTCCTAGAACAATACAACCTTCCTAGACTGAGTCAAGAAGAAGCAGAAAGCCTAAACAGACCTATTAGTAGAGAAGAAATAGAAAAAACCATTAAAAACTTCCCCAAAAATAAAAGTCCAGGCCCTGACGGCTATACCAGTGAATTTTATCAAACATTCAAAGAAGACTTGGTTTCTATTCTACTCAAAGTTTTCCAAAAAATTGAAGAAGAAGCAATACTTCCAAACACATTTTATGAGGCCAACATAACCCTCATACCAAAACCAGGCAAGGATGGCACAAAAAAAGAAAACTACAGACCAATATCTCTAATGAATACAGATGCTAAAATACTAAACAAAATACTAGCAAATCGAATACAACAACATATTAAAAACATAATACATCATGATCAAGTGGGATTCATCCCAGAATCTCAAGGATGGTTCAACATACGTAAAACGGTTAACGTAATACACCATATCAACAAAACAAAGAACAAAAACCACATGATCTTATCAATAAATGCAGAAAAGGCTTTTGATAAAATACAACACAATTTTATGTTTAAGACTCTCAACAAAATGGGTATAGAAGGAAAATATCTCAACATGATAAAGGCCATATATGATAAACCATCAGCTAACATCATATTAAATGGCACTAAACTGAAGGCTTTCCCCCTTAAATCAGGAACAAGACAGGGTTGTCCACTGTCTCCACTCTTATTTAATGTGGTACTAGAGGTTCTAGCCAGAGCAATCAGACAAGACAAAGAAATAAAAGGCATCCATATCAGAAAAGAAGAAGTAAAGGTATCACTTTTTGCAGATGGTATGATCCTATACATCGAAAACCCCAAAGAATCCACAAAAAGACTACTAGAAACAATAAGCCAATACAGTAAGGTCGCAGGATACAAAATTAAAATACAGAAGTCAATAGCCTTTCTATATGCCAACAATGAAACAATTGAGAACGAACTCAAAAGAATAATCCCCTTCAAGATTGCAACAAATAAATAAAATACTTAGGGATAAACATAACAAAGAATGTAAAGGACTTATATAATGAAAACTATAAACCATTGTTAAGGGAAATCGAAAAAGATATAATGAGATGGAAGAATATACCTTGTTCTTGGCTAGGAAGAATAAATATAATCAAGATGGCTATATTACCCAAAGCAATATACAAATTTAATGCAATTCCCATCAAACTTCCAATGACATTTTTAAAGAAATAGAGCAAAAAATCATCAGATTTATATGGAACTATAAAAACCCCGAATAGCCAAAGTAATCCTAAAGAAAAAGAATGAAGCTGGGGGCATTACAATACCTGACTTCAAACTCTATTATAGGGCCACGACAATCAAAACAGCATGGTATTGGCAGAAAAATAGACACTCAGACCAATGGAACAGAATAGAAGTCCAGAAATAAAACCACATATATGTAGTCAAATAATTTTTGATAAAGGGGCCAACAACACACAATGGAGAAAAGAAAGCCTCTTCAATAAATGGTGCTGGGAAAACTGGAAAACCACATGCAAAAGAATGAAACTGGACTACAGTTTGTCCCCCTGTACAAAAATTAACTCAAAATGGATCAAAGATCTAAACATAAGACCTGAAACAATTAAGTACATAGAAGAAGACATAGGTACTCAACTCATGGACCTGGGTTTTAAAGAGCATTTTATGAATTTGACTCCACAGGCAAGGGAAGTGAAGGCAAAAATTAATGAATGGGACTACATCGGACTAAGAAGTTTTTGCTCAGCAAGAGAAACTGATAACAAAATAAACAGAAAGCCAACTAAATGGGAAATGATATTTTCCAACAACAGCTCAGATATGGGCTTAATATCCAAAATATACAAAGAACTCATAAAACTCAACAACAAACCAACAAACAATCCAATAAAAAAATGGGAAGAGGACATGAACAGACACTTCTCCCAGGAAGAAATACAAATGACCAACAGATATATGAAAAGATGCTCATCTTCATTAGTTATTAGAGAAATGCAAATCAAAACTACAATGAGATACCACCTCACACCTGTTAGGTTAGCTATTATTAACAAGACAGGTAATAGCAGATGTTGGAGAGGCTGTGGAGAAAAAGGAACCCTCATCCACTGTTGGTGGGAATGTAAAGTAGTACAACCATTATGGAAGAAAGTATGGTGGTTCCTCAAAAAACTGAAAATAGAACTACCTTATGACCCAGCAATCCCTCTACTGGGTATATACCCCAAAAACTCAGAAACATTGATACGTAAAGACACATGCAGCCCCATGTTTATTGCAGCATTGTTCACAGTGGCCAGGACATGGAAACAACCAAAAATCCCGTCAATAGATGACTGGATAAAGAAGATGTGGCACATATACACTATGGAATACTACTCAGCCATAAGAAATGATGACATCGGATCATTTACAGCAAAATGGTGGGATCTTGATAACATGATACGAAGCGAAATAAATAAATCAGAAAAAACCAGGAACTGCATTATTCCATACGTAGGTGGGACATAAAAGTGAAACTAAGAGACATTGATAAGAGTGTGGTGGTTACGGGGGAGGAGGAGGGGAGAATGGGAGAGGGAAAGTGGGAGGGAGAGGGGTACAAAGAAAACAAGATAGAAGGTGACAGAGGACAATCTGACTTTGGGTGATGGGTATGCAACATAATTGAACGACAAGATAACCTGGACTTATTATCTTTGAATATATGTATCCTGATTTATTGATGTCATCCCATTAAAAAAATAAAATTAAAAAAAAAAGATATAGAAAAATATATTTAAACTTTTATATTTATTTTTTACTTTTAAAAATAAACAGGAATTAACTATATAATTATTTAATATACACATTAAAGAAGTAAATGTATGCAATTTAGAAATTAATACATGCACACTGTGTGTATCTCCCTTTTTAAGCACTGAGGTTGCTATTAAGCCAGCTGCTTTTGGTGGGAATATTATATATAAATATATTTTTTAAATATTTATTTATTTATTTTTAGCTAGGAGAGAGAGGGAGAGAGAAAGAGAAAGAGTGGGAAGAATCGGGAAGCATCAGCTTACAGTAGTTGCTTCCCATATGTGCCTTGACTGGGCAAGGCCCAGGGTTTCACACTGGCGACCTCAGCATTCCAGGTTGATACATCATCCATTGTGCCACCACAGGTCAAGCCAGTGGGGATATTATCTCAATAAGCTGTTCCTTGTTGAACAGAAATGCAACTGATTTTTCTATGTTGCTTTAGTATCCTACCACTTTACTGAATTTTGACAGTTATTTTATGGTGTTTATGATTTTTCTGTGTATAAGATCCTGTCTTCTGAAAACAGGGACAATTTTACTTCCTCTTTTCTGATTGTGATGCCTTTTATTTCTATTTCCTGATTTCTCTTTCTAGGATTTCCAAGACTATGTAGAATAAGAGTAATGAGAGCAAACACTTTTGTCTTATTTCTTGTCTTAGACAGAAACTTTCAACCTTTCACTATTGAGTATGTTTGCATGAGCTTGTTATATATGGCCTTCATCCTTCATTATGTTGAGGTACGTTCCTCCCATACCTAATTTGCTGAGATTTTCTTAATCATGTATAGATGCTTTTTTTTTTCTTTTGATTCTATTGAGATAAAAATATAGTTTTGATTTTTCATTCGTGGTATCACATTTATTGATTTGCATATTCTGAGCTATTCTTATAGCCCAGGAATAAATCCCAGTTGATCATGTATATGATACCATTAATGTAATATTGATTTCAGTTTGCTAATATTATGCTGAAAATTTGCATCTATATTTATCAGGGAGATTATCCTGTAGATTTCTCTTCTCATACTATCCTTGTCTGACTGTAGAATCAAGATAATGCTGGCCTCATGAACTGAGTTTGGAAGTGTGCCTTCTACTTCAATTATTTTGAAGACTTTGAGAAAGATTGGCATTGGTTTATCTTTACATATTTGGTTGAATTAACCAGAGAAACTATCTGGTCCTGAGTTTTACTTTATTGGAAGGTTTTTGATTATTGATTTAATCTCCTTACTTGTAATTTGTTCAGATTTTCTGTTTCTTCTTGATTTAATTGGGGTAGGTTGGGCTCTGGGTGGCTGGTTCAGTGGATAAATCATCAGCTCAGCATATAGACATCATGGGAACAATCCATGGTCAGGGCACACATGAGAAGTGACCATCTGCTTCTCTTCCCCTCACTCTCGCCCTTCTCTCTCTCTTCCCTTCTTGCAGCTAGTGGCTCAAATTGTTTAAGCCTCAGCCCTGGGCACTGAGGATAGCTTGGTTGATCTGAGCGTCAGTGGGGTTTGCTGGGGGAATACTGGTAGGGGAACATGTGGGGGTCTGTCTCCCTTACTCTCACTTAGAAAAAGAAAAAAATTTTTGGGTTAGTCATTCTTTCTAGTTTGCCCAAGTTTTTGGATTTTAGTTGTACATAGTAGCCTCCTATGATTCTTTATATATCTCTGGTATCAGTTTTAATGTCTCCTTTTTCATTGGTAATTTTATTTATTTGGACTCTTTTTATTTTTTTTATTTTTTTGGTTAGTCTTTCTAAAAATTTGTCTATTTTATTTATCTTTTTAAAGAACCAACTGACTTCTGTTTTTGTTAATATCTTCTATTGTCTTTTTTTTTTCTATTTCATTTATTTCTGCTTTTATTAATATAATTTTGTTCCTAACTTCGAGTTTAGTTAGGTGCTTTTCTAGTTCCTCAGAATGCAAAATTAGGTTGTGTAGTTGATATTTTTAAATTCTTTCTAGATGTAAGCATTTGTTGTTATAAACTTTCCTCTTAGAACTACTTTTGTTTCATTCCATAAGTTTTAGTATGTCGTATTCCCATTTTTATTTGCCTTAAGACTTAAAAAATTGTTTCCTTGTTATTTTTTAAATTTATTTGTTCTTCAGGTATCTGTAAATTTTGATACACTTTTGCGATCAAAAGGAGGAGTCAAAGGCTCCTCTATCTGGAAATGAGCCTGCCTTTGGGACAGCCTAAATGAACAGAGTGCAGTAGAAATGATCCTGCATACTTTCTTAGTCTGTGTAAGTAAAAGCCATTCAGATTTTTCTGGTAGTTCTTTAGACACTGATTCTATGTGTTTCTTCAGTCATTATGGAAGAAACCCAGTTATTGTGCGCGCGCGCGCGCGCACACACACACACACACACACACACACACACACACACACACACCATTGAGGTTCCAAAGAAGGCTGCTCACTTTTCCAGTGCTACATGTTGGAGTCTTCCTAGACAAGATGCCAGACATGTGAGTAAAGAAGCTTTCAGGATCCTCCCCTGAGAGAACCTAAGCAATAACTGCTGAGCCAGTCATTTCTAAGTCTTGAGCAAAATAAAGTGTACTTTATGTTTTTAGTCACTCATCTGCCAGTAATAGCGCAACATGAGATAACTACAGTGGATGCTTACCTTTACTGGATCCTACATTACTTACTTATTTTTTTATGTAAAGGAACAGGTGTAAGAATAAAATTCAAATTACAGACAATCAAAAAGATTTTTCATTTCTTAAAATGTTCAAGATACTGTTAGGTAACTTAAAATTCTGCTGAGCAACAGTTAAATATAATTCTCCTCTTTTCTCAACTTCTAACACCATGGAGATCTCTTTTATTTATTTCAGGAATCTGAATAGAAGAGGACCCTAATCACCCAACACACACGTACTCCACACACCATACCTCATAATCGGTGGAATTCAAATAATTTACCAACCAGTTCTCTGCCCTAATGGTTGTTTTAAGTATAAAAAGACAATATGCCAAAAAGTAATTTATTATTTTATGCATTTAATACATAAGAGTAATAAAAGAGGTACACAAAATTAGATTATAAGAAAGAGTTTAAAAATATTAATGAAAACTATTAAATAATGCCTCACAAAAAACAATAAAATTGTTATTTAAGATATTTCCAATGACATCTTGTCACTCCCTGGTTGTTTGGCACTTTTTCTCTTTACATTATATGTTTGTTTACTGAAGTAACAAAAACAAGGAAATTAAAAGGCAGTATTTCATCAAAAGTATAATGAGTTTTATGAAGTGAATAAATAAATATTACAAGCATAATTCTGTCAAATTATGCCTATGAACAGAATGAACATTCCTATGGGTGCTTAGAATACACTGTTGTGCAGATGAATGTTAAAAGAAGTAAGGAATGTAAATGTGTGATTTCCACCTGGGCAGCTGCCCAGGCACCCACCTTAGAGAGATCCCTGATTACAAGTGCCATTCTAACAACCCATTCACCAAACTCAACAAAAAATTAGGAACTGGTTCTGCCAAACAGATGCAAACTAGCTGAATTCCACCACTACTCATACTCCACCTACACCACCCGTTTTTTGATGGTTAAACAAAGAAAAGGTTTTCTATTATTAAGATCCTTAAGCATGGCTGGTCAATGACTGTTTGGATGTTGAACTTAAAATTGAGAAGTAGACACAGGAATAGCATCAACTCTAGCATTTTTTGTTTAGTTGGGGTCCTGAGAAACTTGCCATTTGGTCTCTAGTATAATTATTATGGGGTAGTAAGTGTGCATACTTCTTTAAGACAGAGAGAAAGAGATACAAGAGTTTTCTAGTACAATCTGTGCTTTCATGGTCTTCATTGATGTAACTTGTAAAAATTATCTTTTCAGGGTAGAACAATTCTGTAATTTAAATGAAGCAGGATCACTAGTGACAATTTATGGCGCCTGTTCTTTCTCTGAGGGAAGAGAAACAGACACATGGCTAGTGGCTAAGCATCTTGGTCTACAAGCTCAAGATTTCCGAAGGTGAGCCTGAATCAATATAAGTTTCTGTTTTCTTTTCTTTTCCTTTTTTCTTTTTTATTAAGTGAAAGGGTGAGGGATAGAGAGATAAAGAAAGACTCCTACATGCTCTCTTACTGGGATCTTCCCAGCAAGCCCCTTACCAGGTGAAGTTCTGCCCATTTGTGGCCACTGCTCTGTTGCTTGGCAACTGAGCTATTTTAGGACCTGAGGTGATGCCATGGAGCCATCCTCAGCACCCTGGCCCAACTTATTCAAACAATTTGAGCCATGGCTGGAGAGGGGGAGAAAGAGAGAAAGAAAAAGAGAAAGAAAAGGGGGGGGGTGGAGAAGCAGATGGTCATTTCTCCTGTGTGCTTCAACCAGAAATTGAACCCGGGATTTCCACACACTAGTCTGATGCTCTACCACTGAATTTTTTTTTTTTTTTTTTGTATTTTTCTGAAGCTGGAAACGGGGAGAGACAGTCAGACAGACTCCCGCATGCGCCCGACCGGGATCCATCTGGCACGCCCACCAGGGGGCGATGCTCTGCTCCTCCGGGGCATCACTCTGCTGCGACCAGAGCCACTCTAACGCCTGGGGCAGAGGCCAAGGAGCCATCCCTAGCGCCTGGGCCATCTTTGCTCCAATGGAGCCTTGGCTGCGGAAGGAGAAGAGAGAGACAGAGAGGAAGGAGGGGGGAGGTGGAGAAGCAAATGGGCGCTTCTCCTATGTGCCCTGGCCGGGAATCGAACCCGGGTCCCCCGCATGCCAGGCCAACGTTCTACTGCTGAGCCAACTGGCCAGGGCCTACCACTGAATTAATCAACCAGGGCCAAATGTTTCTGTGTTCTAATGAAAATATGAATATATTTTTAGATGCCAAGATAAACATTTGATATTATGCACTGTATTGATACTTTCTATAACAATGTAGGAAACAATAGGACTTATTTATTCCCAGATAGGAGAGACTAAACCATTGATACATTTTCTTCTCAAATCTTTCCTCCTATGTACATTCTTATACCACTTTAGGAAAGGTCATAGTAATGAAAGTACTATGCTTGATTGGCTGTTTCTTTAAACAATAGGAGGTAGAAAGGAATTTGTAAAAGAAAGTTATCTTAGTTTTAAAATTAAAACTTGTTTTTATTGTGAGAACATCTTTATAAATGCATTCAGAATCAAGTTCTGTGAAGCATTTAGAGGCAAATATCAATGTTCTAAAGTTGCTACTGGAATGCAGTTTGTCTTGGAAAACTAATTCTATTCTGAATAAGTAGCACTGAGAATAGTCATTCTGGCCTCTACTGAATTGTGATTGTTCAAGCTTCACTAGACCCTTTCTCTTATTCTGGCACCTGAATGTTGTACATTTTACCTGTGACCACAATATGAAACTAAACCAATGGAATTGACATGGCCAGAATGGAAACACTGATGTTGCAGTTGAGGGGAAGACTCTCAGTGGAAGCCCAAGTTAGTATGACAACTCCACTGAAGTGACTCACCACTGTAAGAAAGAAACACTAGCATATACAAGCTTTTTTTTTCATTATTATTCAGAATTTCTAGAAGAGTATAATATTAAGAATTTCTTCATAAAAGAATACTTTTTATTCTTAATATACTTTCTAGCAACTTAACTGAAAAACCATTGTGAAGGTTATGAAACTCCACTGGTTTTATGTGCATTCAGAAATCCTAGCTTCCGGTACATCAATATACAAAAAAAAAAAAAAAAAAAAAAAATGTATGTACTGAAAGCAGTAATAGCATTTTATCCAAAACTGTGTCAGCCAGCTATTAATATGACTTCTGACCCTGATTCCCTCAAACAGATACAAAAACAGTAGAAGCTGTAGAACTTTTTATATCAGTATTTAACTTAATATTTCCCTTTTTAGAAACAGAATGGAATTTTGTGTATCTTGCCCTCCCATTTTGTATTTTCCCTATTCATTTATTAAGGCCTTGAACTGATATACTGTCAAATAAATTGCTTTATGATAAAAAATTAAGTGAGCCTGACCTGTGGTGGCTCAGTGGGATAAAGCGTTGACCTGGAACACTGAGGTTGCCAGTTCAAAACCTTGGGCTTAGCCAGTGGAGGCACATATGGGAGTTGATGCTTCCTGCTCCTCCCCTTTCTCTCTCTCTCTCTCTCTCTCTCTCTCTTTCTCTCTCTCTCTCTCCCACTCCTCTAAAAAATAAATAAATAAATAAATAAAGTGAACTTAAGAGATACTATTATCTATTTGGGAGTAAAAAGGACTAAACTTTCTGTGGAATGCAGCATCCATATTTGTAGAGACAAAAGTTCTATAAATACATTTGTGAACCACAGAAAATAAAACGTCACTGGTCTTTAATTTTTTTTTTTAAATTCAGTGAGAGGAAGGGAGGCAGAGATACATTCTCCCATGCACCCTGGCCAGGATCCCACTAGGGGGCGATGCTTTGCTCATCTGGGGCATTGCTCTGTTGCTCAGCAATCAAGCTCTTCTTAGCACCTGAAGCAAAAACCATGGAGCCATCCTAAGTGCCTGGAGCCAACTTGCTCTAATCAAGCCTTGGCTGCAGAAGGCTGCAGGACAGGAAGAAAAAGAGAGAAAGAGAGAGAGAGAGAGAAGCAAGAGAAGGAGGGATGGAGAAGCAGATGGGCACTTCTCCTAGGCACTTCTCCTGTGTGCCCTGACCTGGAATGGAACTCAAGACATCCACATGCCAGGCCAGTGCTCTACCACTGAGCCAACTAGCTAGGGCCGATTTTTTATTTCATATATCTTTTCTCTCATTCCTGAATACGTATATTTATATTTTTCTCCTTTATTTATTTTTCTTATTAACTGGATCTGTCTCAGGAGTGAGTATTAAGATTATTTTTGTTTCCTCTACATGTAAATATGAGAAAACCCGCTTAAAGCCAGCAAAGGACTCTACTAAGCTTATGCAGTGTATACAAAAAGAAGGCAGTCATTAATACTCATTCACAGCAATAAAATACACAAGACAGAAGAAGGTAAAATCATGACATTTGAAAAGAATTAGAAAAAAACTGGTTAAATTTTTACTTGTATTTTATTAAGTGATTTTAATTTTCTAAAGCAGAGAAAATGGACCATAAAAGATGGTGAGTATATCTCTGCCTATTTGCTTATTTGTTTTTTTTGTTCATTTGTTTTTATCTTTATAGTTACTGCAAAAGTTCTCAGAAAAGTTTTTGGTAGAATATTTTTTATATTTTTAATAGCCTCTCCACCTGCTTTAAAATAATTATTTTATTCTTTGGTCATATCAAACACAGTAAAGAAAGTTATTATCAAAAATATGGTTGCATGAGAAACATTTTGACTTTTCTGAATAAAGAAATAATACATAGTACTTGACACTGCACCTATAATTTTTCACCTCAGTGATTTTTAATATAATGAATAATAGATATGTAATTTTGACTTTCAACTCTAGTAAGCAATAGATTTTCCTCTTCCATATTATATTTAAATTCAATGTTTTTTAGCTCATTCAGGAGAATTCCATATAATAATATGTCAGTCATTAAAATGTTCAAATTTGTTTATGATTACTTTGGGTTTTCTTTTCCATTTAAAGTGTTTGCTTAGTTTTATATAGTTCCAAAGAAATTCTGTGTATAGATTGATTGAGAGACAGTTCAGTTCAGTTTTTCTCATCTCTATTAATTGGTATTTATCTCTGTAGGCAGTAGTTCTGCAAGTGTGGTTCCCAGAATAGTGGCAGCATTACCTGTAAATTTATTAGCAATGAAAATTTTCAGACCTTATCTAGTACTACTGATTCATAATCTTTGGGGGTGGGGTCCAGAAACCTAAGTTTGAATGAGCTCTTCAGACAATGATGCTGTGTGATCAAGTTGGGGAATCAGCTGATATAAAAATAAAGTGAGTGAGATTACAAACAAAATACATAAAAGGCCAGATAGATTTGGTGGTCTAATATAAAGGATAATAATGCAGTAATAGGAGGTACAAGGGAAATAAACTCACTATTACATGTGCGGTGCTAACTAACTTTATTTAATTTGTTAGCATTATAATAGTTTATAAATTTATAGTAAATTGAATTTTTCAATTTGCCTTCAAATATTTCATCATATTGGTTTCTCATAATAATATTATGAATAATGGAACAGTACAAACAAAATGTTGGTCCCAATCTGTAAGAAAGAAAGCTCAATTTAGTCAAAGGTCACCCAGTCAGAGATAAAACTCATCTTTTATCTCTGGGTACTTGTAACATACCTTGTAACAATAAGATCCTTATGAAAAAAGACCAATTAAAATATGGTACATTTTATATCAATAATATTTCTGACTTTGACTATTCCTCTTACTATTAATAAAGTGTGTCTGAGGTATGATCATTACTTGTTAGAACTTTCATGATCTACATGGTGTGATTTTTTGAGAAAATTAAAACCTTCTACATACCCTGTGGTTAAAGTTTATGTATTTTACTCTTGAGATACTATTATATTGTAAAAATTGTAACAAAACACAAATATCTCAAGAAAATTGTAGTTTTTGAGTTTCTCCCTTTCTCAGACTCTCTAGCCAAGCCATCATGGTTTTGTTCACATATTAGTTGTTTTTTGAGTGCCTACTTTATAGCTTGTCCTCTACTAGGCATGAGAAACAGTAAATATATGCCATATGTCTTAAAGTCCAAGAGCTTCCTTTATTTAAAAACAAAATAAAACTCAGAAAAAGCTAAGCCAATATCATGTGACCTGATATATCACAATAGCTTCTCGGCTTTCTCCCATAATACACTCTTTTCCCTACTACAATGAACAATGGACCTTTACCGACATAAATATAATATCATTTTCTGCCCAAAACTTTCTAGAAGCATTCCATTACATCTAAAGAATACAATCCTAATTATTACCAATAAGATACAATGCTCCACATTATAATATGCTCTGTACCCCTCTGACTTACTTTCAAATTCCTCATCTTGCCATATTTTTTTTTTATTCTAAATGGTTTTTTATTAGTGTTTTATGTGGCTATGATTCCATTTGAGCTTTAAAACCTGTTGCAATAGACATCTTATTAACTGTTTCCAATTCAGCGAAAGCAGAGGATGAAAAAGTCAAAGGCACTCCTTCCCTCAGAGGCTCAAAACTGTTATCGATTTTGTAGATTTAAATTTAGCAAGTTTCAGTCACTCCATTTAGATGCCCCTCTAAGTTCATACAAACACATTGAACTGTCGCTTTAACTTCCCTTTCCTTCTCAGAGTTGATAATAAAGAGACTAATCCCTGTGTTAGGAATAACTGAGAGCAGTTCAGATTCGCTCAGAGTTGCCGGTAACGAACATTTAAGGTCAGTCAGAAAATAATTGAACAGGCTTCTCATGTAAGCACCATGACTCACAACTAAGACACTGGCTGCTAATTCGGGAGCGCCACTGTCTGAATTTAACTTGGAGCCACTGTTTTTTCCTAAGCGGAACATCTCTGCCAAAGAAGTTTCCAGACCGTTGCTTGGAGTCCCTGAGGAAAGCGCTACTTTCTAAGCTGCTTCCTTCAGGATCAGTTGACAAAGAAATTCAAAGAAGTCTATTCCACGCATCTTCACCTGGTCTAAGGTTTCTCCTCCAGGCGGCGTGAACACAGGACACTCCTGCCCGGCCGCTGTGGCCATCGCCCTCAACTCGCTGAGCGCCCTGCCTTCCGCAACCCCGTACTTTCTTTCTTGAAGTCTTGAATCATAGATCACTGTCATATCTTGGCAAAATGCGTTCTTCTCCAAAATCCCATGCACACTCTGCTTTGTCCTAGTGAGATCACTGGAGAAAACATGAGTAAACTTCACATTACTAAGAAATATACCAGCAGCAGCTGCTTGTTTAATTCCAGTTTCTGAAAGAGGCTCCTCTACTCCTTGTCCTTGAAGTATTTTCTCCTTGTTTAATCTTGTTTGTCCATGCCGGACTATGATCAGAGCGAAGCGCGCCATGGCTACAGTCCACTCGGCCGTGCCGCTTCTCTGCACTGCAGGTTCACCTCGCCCACACCACTTCCGCCAAACCCCGCCGGCCCTTGCCATATTTCTTGTTCAAAGCATTGTTACCTTCCACACCTAACAGTATATAATATATCATATATAAATTTTTTGCTACTTATTGAACATTTAGTATTACAAAGTATGTATCAATTATTTGATATTAATTATATTTCGTTTGGAATTAATGTCTTCTACTGGTATTTGCATTCTATGCAGGTAGAGGGGTTTTTTTGTTTTGTTTCTTGGGATTTTTTTTTTTTTTTTTTGCATTTTGTTTACCAATATCATTGACATTAAGAACTAAAAGTTGGGAACATATAACAAATTATGCATTAAAAATAGTTGGATCATTTTATAATAGGCATCTTTTATTAATGGTAATAAGTAGCACATATTACAACTATGCCCTAACTGACATAAGATAAATAGATACATTTGAGGGAGAAAATAAAGACATTTAGAGATATTAAAAAAGTTTCACTATCCATTGTGACATGCATACTGATCTAATAACATGACATATTAAAACTACCTGAAGTGAAAATAAAGAACTAATAGACTTCAAAAGAACTAAGTAAAATGATGGCAAATTCTAATTTTACTTATTTGTATTTCTTTTTACTGATTACAGAAGGTCCTCAGGTTATGACACAGTTCCATTCCTACGACAATGATGTAATCTGAATTTTGGTGTAAATTGAAACACACCATAGCCTAAATCACCTATCTTAACACAGTTGTAAAATCATAATCTAGAACATAAAAATATAACAAAGCCACAGAAAAAAAGGAAAGGACATAAATATACTGTACTGTACTGCGTATTCTTCCACAGTACTCAACTAACTAGTTCACCCACGTAGTCTGTAAGTATGACACTAATGGCATAATCCGAAACACATCTCAATTTTTTTGAGTTTTTATTGGAGTGTCATAAACTCGAAATGTCGTATGCCAAAACTGTTATACCTGAAGACACCCTGTACGTAGTAAAAAAATTATGAGAAATTACAAATATTCTTTTCTTCATATTCTAGAATAAATAAGTAATAAATTTTGTTAAACTGAGTCAAAAATAGGAAGCTTTCTACTTTGTACTCAAGATCTATCATATGATATGTTTGTGATTTTCCCTATAACAAGTTTGTTTAAATAAGTACTTCTCTTATTCATCATTAAATTCTCACAACACATATAAAATACTTTAAAGGTTCTTAATAGCCTGACCAGGTGGTGGCGCAGTGGATAGAGCATCAGACTGAGATGCGGAAGGACCCAGGTTCGAGACCCCGAGGTCGCCAGCTTGAGCGCGGGCTCATCTGGCTTGAGCAAAGAGCTCACCAGCTTGGACCCAAGGTCACTGGCTCCAGCAGGGGGTTGCTTGGTCTGCTGAAGACCCACAGTCAAGGCACATGTGAGAAAGCAATCAATGAACAACTAAGAAGTCGCAACGCGCAACGAGAAACTGATGATTGATGCTTCTCATCTCTCTCAGTTCCTGTCTGTCTGTCCCTGTCTATCTCTAACTCTGTAAAAAAAAAAAAAAAAAAAAAAAAGGTTCTTAATACATACATTAAAGAATCACATGAATCTGTACTTTCTCTTCCAAATAACTTTTCTCTTTGCTATTTGAGGTCAGCTACTGGCTATCTTTTCTTAGTACAAAGGCATTTTTCACTCCAATTTAGTGTAAAGTCTTACTCTCTGGTGCCGTCATCCTGTCAGTAATGTTTTTGTTAATAATCAGTCATTTTCCTCGCTCTTGTTATACAGGTATGATGTATAACCTAAAAAATTTTGTACAAGAATAAATTCCTTTATAAGTTAAGGTACCAACCTTCTGGAACTACTGCACTAGTGAATGATAACTTTTATAAAATGCTGGGCAATCTGAAAACCTCCAAAACACATTTGGAAGCACAAGGCAGCATATTGTCTTAACTAAGTTATTTAAAAAGAAAATTTTTTTTTTGTATTTTTCTGAAGTGAGAAGTGGGGAGGCAGAGAGATAGACTCCCACATGCCCCTGACTGGGATCCACCCGGCATGCCCACCAGGGGGCGATGCTCAGCCCATCTGGGCCATTGCTTCATTGCAACAGGAGCCATTCTAGTGCCTGAAGCAGAGGCCATGGAGCCATCCTCAGCACCTGGGCCAACTTTGCTCCAATGGAGCCATGGCTGCAAGAGGGAAAGAGAGAGACAGAGAGAAAGGAGAAGGGGAAGGGTGGAGAAGCAATTGGGCACTTCTCCTGTGTGTCCTGGCTGGGAATCAAACCTAGGACTTCCACATGCGTGGCCGACGCTCTACAGCTGAGCCAACCAAACAAGGCCTTAACTAAGTTTTTATAAGTGAACCTGATAACTGGAAAACAAATAAGAGGAGACAGTGCTTTCTAGTATTCATTGTTCATGAATCAATGTTAAGAATTTTACTGATTATCAATAAACAAGTGCTATTTCTAATATTTCTCTTTTGGGTATAGATATAGATGAAAAGTATGTAAAGTTGTAATGTTTTGGGGGAATTCTGCCTCAGAGAAAAATATTAATAGCTATTATCCTAATAATGATGGTGAGTCACAACAACAACAACAACAAAAAACATATCACTGATGGTTTACCCCAAAGGGAGGATGAATGCACATGTATCTGAAGAGGAGCAAAGGAGTCAAAATACCCTGAAGGAGACATCGGTTTAAGCAATTAAATGAATGTGTTTTGTTTGTAGAAGGACTTAAATATTATTTCTTATTTTTTTATGCTTTTAGTCAAACATATATACTCACAGGAATATACTTTAAGAACTCAAGGTTTAAAGTGGCAATATAACATCCATATTTAAAATTTCAAAGTAATGATATAAAATTATGATAAAACCAGAAAAATGGCCCACAGGTCTGGCTTCCTGGCTCCATAAAAACTAACTACACAAGATAGGTGCTGAAGAGAAAGAAAAAGGTTTATTCAAGTGCCAGCCATCTGAGAAGATGGGGGTACTCCTGTCCTCAAAAACCCATCTCCTTTTCCTGGTACATGCAGGGGTTTTGATAAGAAGAAAGAAGTAGGAGAAATAAGCAAAACTAGAAGAAAGAAATCAGGAGAGAGTTGAGAGATTTGTGTTGAGGAGATTTCAGAGAAGTAGACAAAGATCTCATATCTCTCAGAGCCAGCACATATGAAGATGGGAGTCCATCCCATTGTTAACAGGAAATGAAGCTAGCTAGTAACTTATAAACTGAGGTATTTTTTTTCCTATATAACAGGTGTCTACACATTCCCACAGTCAGGCTGTCTTCTTGGCCTTGAATAAGAATCAGAGTTGCAAGCCTCAGTGTGATGGGAATAAGGGGAAGCAATTATTCTTCTTGCTCCAAAGTTAACCCTTGATCTGCTCAACCAAGGGGAATAGCCCTTTTAATTGTAATGTGAACTTGGCCGGAGGTGAAAGCACAAGATTGATTATATACTATTAATTTTTACAGAATATATAATCTTACTCACTGAACCCAGTAATACAGAATCATGGTTATAAGAGCAACAAATTGGATTTAATATTTTATGAGAATTCTTTTATAAACTCACTTTGTTAGTACATTTTTATTTAGCTCTATTTTTCTGGCTAGTCATACTAATATCAGTAAGTCAATAATATAGTATATTTATTTATGGTTTCAGTGATAGCATATTAAAACAAAACACTAATAAGTAATAGTACTAGTAACAGAAACATACATTTCCTGTGGGTAGGTTCAATATACACATTTGTTGAACTGTCTTTAGCATATCCACTATTGTTAAAATTTAGATATGGACTTTTTAGTTTAAATTTTCTATTATGTAGTACATAAAATTCTTTTCCTTTTTTCAGTCTTATGGAGTTAGCACATAATAAAGTGAAGAAATAAATGATAAAAGTCACTATATTGAGAGACATTATAATAGTTTTATCATTTACCTGATATACAATTTTCAGTAAGAGTTGTCAATATCATCTTTATGTTTTTTTTAAATGATTTCTGTTAACAATGACAATCATCTGTTATTGAATGTCCTATGTACTTATCATTGTACTAGGCATTTTACATAAATTATTAAACTATTCCTTACTATATCACTATGAGATAATTGATAGCATCTCTGTTTCACCAATGATATGTTACTGGGGTTTTACTGATTTTACTGAGCCCAGAAGGGATAAGTCAATATCCTAAAATGAGATACTTAGAGAAAGTAAGAACAAGAATTTAAAACTTGACATAGCTGACTCAAAAACCTCCTGCTTGTATCATGTTGTCAAACTGAAGAACTCTGTAAATGTTTGCTATTAGGTGGGTATTTATTACATCTTATTTATGTTTTACTGAGTGATCAAGAATACCTTAAAAATGCAAAGAATCTCCTTGCTTGTCTTTGGAGACTATAAGCTATTGCTCTGCTGTCTTCATTTTTGGAGAGAAAGGGAGGATAACAGCAGAACTCAATGAAACCTAATGGTAAATAACAGCTGAAAAAGAAGAAGTTGGTGGAGCATCTTGTAGAATTGGTGGAGCTAATGTAGAGGTGAACAAGAGCTGCCCCAATAAGAAATTAACAGCTTATATTATAAGGCCAGCAGCCTCCACTATAATGGCCATACACATGCAGGTTCACATTGGATTTGGACAAATGGTAAAAAAAAAGTGGAGCCAAAAAATAGTGGACCATTCCGTTATTAAAGTCTCGCACCAGCCGATGAGCAAACACACAGGGAAAACACTTCTTTTTCACTCATTCAGCGCTCCCAAAGCCCTGACGTATTCTCCTGTTCCACAGCCATGAGAATCTTCTGCAGTTTCTCCTAGAATCAAAGGCCTCAGCATTCTTAGCAGAGCTCACGAAGCCCCTCAGCTCTGGTTCCCCATCTGCACACCTCCTATTTCACTAACAACATGGCTTCTTCCTCAGCACTCTGTATTCTCTCAGCTCTCTGCAAACATGGCTTTTCCCCCCTCTTCTCCTTCTCTCTCTTTTCAAAATTTTCTGGCATGAAAACCTCTCCTCCAGCAAACATTAGAAAAACAATGGCCCTTCCCAAGCAGGAAGGTAATTTGCAATTTCATAGACCCACATATACCTGGTGCTGCCCAGCCCCCAAAGCAAACTACTGTATAAGCAAGCAAATATAAAAATCATATTTTATTATATAAACTTATTTGACCAACAATTATCCCTAAACTCTATGTGGTCAAATGATTTGGGAACTGTACCTTAGACACGAATTGTGTTTTAATTGAGTGTAGAATCAAAATAAACTATTAAAAAGAGATATATGTTTGATAACTAGAGCTGTTGAGGCGAAAGTGTGAACTACTCAGTCTTAAAGGATTAAGTATTTCAACAATATCTTGAAGTGGATGATGTTGAAATTCTACTCAACTGAATTTACCAAGGCTGTGAAAAACAGTTCCTTACATTCTGAAAAAATTATCAGGCTCTTTCACCTCTTTTCTACCACATGATATAAGGAAGTTGCTCAGCCAGCCATAAACCAGGTATAATCTGGAAATAGAGGGGAGTTATACCCAGTGGGGAGTGGTAGTCAATGGACGAAATTCTTTAGCTTCCTTATTGTCTGACTGTGTTGTATACTAATTCTATTTCAGGTTTCACATGCTTTCTCAGAAGCTCTTCAGTGAGACTGAGCTGCCATTACTAGTGGCAGTAACTTGGCCTGACCTACGGTGGCGCAGTGGATAAAGCATCGACCTGGAAATGCTGAGGTCGCCGGTTCGAAACCCTGGGCTTGCCTGGTCAAGGCACATATGGGAGTTGATGCTTCCTGCTCCTCCCCCCTTCTCTCTCTCTCTCTCTCTCCTTTCTAAAAAATGAATAAAAAATAAAAAAACAAACAAACAAAAAAACTAGTGGCAGTAACTCACTCATTAATACACACATTTTATTGGCTTTTCTTGCTTTGCTGTCTCACTCTCCCACTTCTTCACATGTACCTTCTGGGATCATGTCCTAAATAAACTACTTGCACTGAAGTCCTTGCCACCTTTCACTTGAACCCAGCCTAAAAGTGTTTTATAAGCAATACCCTCAACAGTATAGGGACGTTCTCTAACAAAAATGTATTTCACGTTGCCACGTTTTATGTCATCAGTTGTTTAAACTTTGTCATTCCTAACAGGTGGTAAATTCTGCATGGGTAAGTACTGCATTTATCTTCTTCTTTCTTCTCCCCTACTCTTCTCCCCCCTCCCATATAGCTTTTTTTTATTGTGTATAGCAGAGTAACTGACACATAGGAAATGTTTAATAAACACCTGTTCATTAACTAAGGTACCCATCACAACTCTGTGTGGTTGTTGTTATTGGATTATTTTATAAAAGTGGTTAAATAACTCACCCATTGATACATTGACAATTGATAGAGACAAAATTCTAATTTAGATTTCTCTACTTTCAAAACCCATATTCTTAATTATGATATGTCATTTTCCAACAGCATAGATCAGAAAGAAAATGGTTGTGTTCTAATAGACCTTTTTGAGATTCTTATCTCCTGGCTACCAAAGAGAAGAATGATCAAATTGGAAGTTTTTATCTGTTGTAATAAACTTCAGTAGTATTTCATAAGTATATGACACCCCTGTGGTCAGAAAAATACCTCTATATACAGTGTGCCTGTGATCTATCACCAATGCATGCTCTGGGGATTAGAGAAGAATATCATGTATATAGTAAAATGTGTAGGTAGTAATGAAACAAAGGAGGGGAGAAAGGATTCACATTTGAGTTATTTCTTGTCTTTTCCCTAAAATTCCTGGAATCCCTCTTTTGTATTTAAAGAATGTTATATATTCAGTATTTTTACAGTAGATGCAGAATTGAATGGGATTTACATTCTACTTCCATTTTACAAATCATAACAAGTTTATTAATCTAAATAGTAAAAGCACTAGGGAGGAATCATCCTTTTGGAAACTAAATGTTTGCCTGTAATAAAAATATCAGGAGAATTCCAGAGTATTCCTATTAAGTATTTTCATTCATGTCGAGTTTAATTATTCAGCTGGTTTTCAGGTTACGATAGTCTCAACACAACATTTTGAGTTTATGACGCTCACTCCCATAAAAACTAAAAAATTGAGACGTGAGTAGTTTGGCTTACACCGTTAGCATCTTATTTATAAACTACATGGGTGAACTAGTGCCAGACTAGCTTGGAACAATTTTTTAAGGAGGTAGAGAGGCCTGCAACAGATCCTGTACCCTCTACATCAGTTGCTTCATGAGATGGAACACCTGTAATACAGGTAGAATCATCTCCAGTGTCTCCTACATGTTCCTTAGGCAATCCTCATTTACCTGACCCAGTATCTCCAGCACCTTCTGCAGGTTCTCCTGCCTCTCCAGCTTCTTCCTCTCAATAGGTCATTCTCTCCCACCTTGCAATGTCTCTTCCAGTGTGCAAGCCAACCATAGGAATAAAGGTAAGGAATTTTATTACACTCATTTTTTCCTATTACTACAGTACAGTATATTTATGTCCTTTTCCTTTTTTCTGTGGCTTAGTTTTATTTCTGTCTTCTAGATTATGACTTTACAACTGTGTTAGGATAGGTAAATGACTTAGGCTAAGGTGTGTTTTGACTTACACCAAGCTTCAGGTTAAGTTACTGTAGTAGGAAAGGAACTGTGTCAAAACCTGAGGACCTCCTGTATATGCTTTAAAGTATTTTATGTGCTCACATATCAGATAACCTGATTTCTAATTGCAACTAACCAACCAACATAAATTTTATCTCATCAGAATATATAAGCAAATATAATTTAAATGAATACATTTAATAATTTCAACATATATTTATATTTAATTTAATTATATTTAAAATTGCATATATAAAATATCAAATTAAGTTTGAAGAATTACTTTTGTCACTCTCACAATTCACTAATAATTTTTTCCAACCATCACATGTACTTCAGCCTTACTGTCTTATTCCTCTAGAACAGATTGCCATCAAACTTCCAATCTTTATTTCTGTCTAACTTATTTGAGATATAAAACTTTTTGAACCAATAGGAATTTTATACCAAATCACAGGACATCATTTACATAGAATGAAAACAGTTTCTTTGCTTACATTATACTTTTTCATTCTGAAAATGTATAATTGTGATCTTTCAATATCACTCACTGCTTCCTGTATTTCTAAAGTAATCTCTAAAAGCCTTCTTTTTAAAATCATCTTACACATTTTAAACTGTGAATTAATTTCTCTGTAAGTAGTTATTAAATCTCTTTTCTGTCTCTTTCTAATTGGATTACTTCTATCAGATTCAAAGGTAGCATTAATGGAGGTCATTTCTGGCTCTGGTGACTTTTGCAAACAAATTTTTTTTTAGAATACAATAATTTAGGGATTGCCCTTTAAACAGAATATTTTAAGGACATAAAGAGGCAACTCTGATTTTATAAAGAAAAATAGGTTTGAAAACGTTCTCATAGTTCAGTATGTTGACAAATGAGCTTCTTATCTATAGTGTCTTGGCCCAACTTTCTTGCATTCATAGTGAATAAAGCATTTTTCCTTCCTTCCTTCCTTATTTATTTATTTATGCTAGGTACAGTGCACTTTACTGATAGTACACGACAAGGTAAGGCTGTCTAAGCCCCTCCCCTTCTCCAGCAAGCTTCAGATGGAAACTGTAGAGGTCAGGAGATTATCAGTGTATTGGGAGATTGATATGGGGCAAAGACTCTCTGGCAAGTGAAGGCCTCTTTTCTTCTTGCTGGAACTGGTGGTCCAGGGGTCTTTTACTCTTTGGTAGTTATGTGGACCCATAAAGTGTAGTACTCTGTTGCTAGAGCCAAATTCATTGTCATGCCAGGAAATGCGCTTGACAAAGGGGTCTCTGAGACCAATGCAAACACCAGCAGCAAAGGTGGAGTAGTGGGTGTCACTATTAAAATCATAGGAGGCAACCTGGTCCTCAGTGTACCCCAGGATGCCCTTAAGGGGACCTTCTAATGCCTGTATTACTACCTTCTTGATATCATTCTACTTAGCAGCTTTCTCCAGGTGGCAGGTCAAATCGACAACTGACACATTGAAAGTGGGCACACAGAAGTCATGCCAGTGAGCTTCCCATTCAGCTCAGGGATGATGTCCACAGCTTTGGCAGCACCAGTAGAAGTAAGGATGATGTTTGGGGCACC
Organism: Saccopteryx leptura; assembly: GCF_036850995.1. NCBI lineage: Eukaryota > Metazoa > Chordata > Mammalia > Chiroptera > Emballonuridae > Saccopteryx > Saccopteryx leptura. The sequence goes on from NC_089505.1 coordinate 146,836,436, forward strand.
TTGGCCATTATATCACAGCTTCTCAGAGGGACCATCCACGGTCTTCTTGGTAGCAGTGATGGTGTGGACTGTGGTCATGAGTTCCTCCATGATGTTACAGTTGTCATGGATAAAGTTGCCCAGGGGGGCCAAAAAGTTGGTGGTGCAGGAGGCATTGCTGACAATTTTGAGGGAGTTGTCATACTTGTCTTAGTTCACACCCATCACAAACATGGGTACAACCGCAGAAGGGGCAGAGATGATGACCTTCTTGGCTCTATACTTTAAGTAAACCCCAGCCTTCTCCAAGGTAGTGAAGACACCAGTGGCCTCCACAACATATTCAGTACCAGCATCACTCCATTTAATGTTGGTGGAATCTTGCTTCTGCAAGATGGAGATGGATTTTCCATTGATAACAAGCTTCTCTTTCTCAACTTTGATTGTGCTTTTGAACTTACCATGAGTAGAATCATACTGGAACATATAGACCATGAGTTGAGGCCAATAAAGGGATTATTGATGCTGAAAACACCCACTTGGCTAGAATTAAAAGCAGCCCTGGCAACCAGGTGTCCAATACAGCCAAATCTGTTCAATCTGACCTTCACAGTTGTGTCTAAGGGTTGTGGTTGGCACTACACAAAAAGATGTGGTTGTCTGTATAACAGGAAGATCAGAGAGCCTCTCCTTTTTAAACAAATAAAAAATAAGTGCTAGTATTAACATCAAATATAAGAATTTTAATCCCTGTTATTTTTAAAGGTGAATTTTACAGATATGTTTGCTGTAATTACATGTGTATATCTGCATATATATGTACATATGTATGAATGTATATGTATATGTGTATATATATTTCCTTTTTGGAATAACAAGAACTGTTTTTGAATAAATTTTTGTAAAGGAGTTAGCTCTGGAGTAAAACTAGATGAATATAATAATCATATAGCTATCATAATAGGTTAGAATTTATTTAACGTTTACTTCATCCTAAACATAGCACTAGGTACAATATATACATTATTTTATTTATTCTATGTTTTACCAGCATCAACAGGTGAAAAACAAAGTCTTATTTCTGTAATTCACTTAACTTAATCCACTATGTTTTAATTAACTATTTGGCTGTCCTCCTGGAGATGAGCCTTGGTCACTTTTATATCTTGATTATGGCAACTCTCTTTGGGGTAAAGTTGTTGCCAAAAAAGAATAGGTAACTAAAAGATGCCTGTGAAAAGCTTGTGCCAATGAAGTCTTCATTTATAGTATTTATAAGCATTGATGTCAATGGTCATTGATACCATGGTTATACACTTATCCCGTATATGTGGAACACTTTTGTTGCTGGCATTAATAATTGTGCACATAGAAAATAAAAATACTAATTCCATTTGAATACTGTAAAGATTTATGTAATAGTAATAATTAGTTTGCTTTTGCATTATTTTCTGTTTCAGTGAATCACTTGGTCAGTCTGCTCCTTCCACAAATAAATGAATACACATAATAAAACAGAGCCATATGGGTCAAATTATTACAACTCTTGATCCTGAAGCAAAACAGATTTCCAGACAGTATCACAGAGAGCAAACCCATTTTATGCCATTTTATTTCCTCCTGTTTCTCTCGCTACCCCATCTAGATGAAGAAAATCTGATAAGAATAGTATCATTCCATGAAAAATTTATTGGATAATGTTTTTACATTAGCTATTTTTCACTTTTTTTGGATTCATTCAGTAAAAAAATTGTAACAAAATTTAATAAAAAATATTTTTAAAAATTGTCATTCTGTTTTCTATAAAATGTAGAACAATGGCTTGTGTATGTTATGCAGTGATTTCCTATATATAGAAGTGAACGGACACACTGAAAAGCTGATATGTGATGGGTGGAGGTGATAAATATTCATAAATACTAAAACATTTTCTTCTCTATGACTTATTCCACTTTACTTATTTCTACTTGCTGGAATGGTAGACATATTAAAATATTAATTTTCCGCTTTACTGGAATGATTTCAGAGTCAAGTGCCAATAAAATTCTGAACATAAATACGAAAAAAAAGATATAGCTCACTCTAATCCTCTTCAATGCTTTTTCAAAACTATTTATGTGCTTTTTTAAAAAAACAAAACTATTTTAAAATTTTTAATTGCTTCGAGAGACATTATGTATAATCAAGTAAAGATGCCACTGTCCGGTGAAATACTGGCTAGTCCCCTAATATAAGCTTCTAAAACAAAAGGTAGATTTTTGGAGGCAGGGCAACCTGTGAGGATCAAGGCCACATTTTACAGCCATAAAGAACAATTCTTCTATACTCTTCCCTTTTTAAAGATATTAGCGCATTTCAATTAGAGGGATAGGTTGAAAAATGCCATACAAGGCAACTCTATGAATGTGTGTGAAACAATTGCAAACCCTTAACAGGCTTAGAGCACTGAACATAAGTAGGGTGTAAAGCTCTGATGAAGACATTTGTCATTGTTACTGGCCAAAGGGGTTATAAACTATGGATTATTAATTTAACCTGATGTCAATATAAGAATGTTCAAACCTGTAGATATTTTTGTAAAAATTTATGTGAGCTGGAGAATATACCTAGAAGCAAGATCTTAGCAGACTGAGTTAAATGCTTTCTGAAATAACAGTTTGCAGTTTCTTTTATGTATTTGAGATTAAGGAGGGGACTGTAGGATGATTATGTGAAGGTGGGAGAAAGTGAGATTATGATTGGATTACCTGTTGTATACTGTTGAAGTAGGGGTCTGAAAGGGCACTTGTAAGACTGGTGGCTGTGGCCATGCAGGTTCCCATGGATTCAGGCAGATGGTAAAGGAACTGTGAAATCAGAGGATGGTGGCCATTCCATTTCATAGAGCCTCTCTCACAGAGGCAGATGAGTAAGCAGGCAAGGAAAACTGCTTCTCTCTCTCTTTCCCCCCTCTCTCTCTCAAGACTGATGAGCAAACAGGCCAGGGGAAAAAATCTCTTCTTCGGCAAACAATAGCAAAAATGTCACCCCTCCCAATGGTGGCAGGCAATCTGTAGTCTACTAGTTTGCCCTATAACAGTTGTGTATTAGCAAGAGGGGTCTTGAAAGGAGGTATTGCAAAGGTGTATAGGTGCACAGAAACAATGGATAGAGCTCGCTTAAGGCAAATATAAGCCTTTTATTAAAGAAATTATATACCTGGGCATGACTCCACTAGGACCTACCCAATTAGAGATTTATGATTATATCACCCTGTGAGGTTACTTTTCACAGAACTCCCTCTTTTTGTGCATACTGATATGAATGAAATGTCATGATTTCTATCAATTTTTATTTTATCCTTTATGATTTTTCCTTTCTTCACTGTTAAATCTAAACCAGTTGGCTTGTTGGTTATAATACAACATAGAATCCATTACCATTTCCACCATTCTCCTGACACTCAGGGTACTTATTAGAGGTAAATGACTATAGTGAAGATATTTTAATAGATTTTGCTTTTAAAAATCACTTCTTGTCAATATTCATTGTTACCAGATCCAATTCTACATTGGCTATTGCCACCTTAGAGCCCTAGTATACTGTATGGCCAGGGCTGCCATCGTGGCCATTCACTTGCAGGTTCTCATTGAATTTGGGTAGACAGTAAAGAAACGGCGGAGTCGGAGGATGGTGGGCCATTCTGTTTATTGGTGTCTCACCAAGACAGGCAAGCCATATGAAAAGCCAAGGGAAAAGCAGAACACCTGCTTTTCCCAAAGAGGTCAAGGGATCAGGGAGGCCTTTGCAATGCAGGAATTAAGAGAGAGAGCTCCCAGTCTGCCCCATTTTATAGTGTAGAAATCAAAACCTCTAAGCCAATATACAAACAAAGAAGTCTCTGTTACAAAGTCACTTATCTGAGGTGTAAATGGAATTCCGCATAAGAGTGCACCGCCCACATCATGCAACAGTCAAGGATATGAGGAAAAGCTTAGTGTTGAGAAGATCTTATTATTAAAAGGCTGGGAAAGGCTTAGTCTTAAAACTAAGCCGTAGGATATAAGGACCCTGCCTGCTTACAGCCTGTCTCCCATACCCCATGCAAACTATAAGCGAGCCAACATATATATTATATTTACAAACATATTTGACCTACATTGGCCATAAAGAAATTACTAAGGTGCCCTTCATAATGCTGTCCCCCTGAGCACTCAAGGGATATTACATTTCTACCTTAGGCGGACAGGTGCTGGTTGCCCAATGTTGGTCAAATAAGTTTGTAAATATGATATATATGTTTGCTTGCTTATAGTTTGCATTGGGTGTGGGGGGCAGGCTGTAAGCAGGCAGGGTCCTTATAGTCTAAGGCTTAGTTTTAAGCCTCAAATAAGTGACTTTGTATCAGACACTTCCTTATTTGTATATTGGATTAAAGGTTTTGATTTCTACACTATAAAAGGAGAGCAGAAAAAGGCCATGTGGAGGAGAGGAGAAGCAGCCAAGATGGCAGAGTGCTGAAGGAGAAGCCAGTTTGTGTAGAGTTTGTGTAGAGAGAAGGAGATGGGGAACATAGGTTGTTGGGCAGATGAAATATATTATGCTCACTTTGTTAAAGATGGCGCTGACCATGTGGAGGCTTGTTGCCCAGGTGATGATATTGGTTGCCCTTCTCGCTTGGGATGAGCGTGATTATATTAATGTGTGTTGGGGATAGGCTGTAAGAAGGCAAGATCTTTATAGCCTAAGGCTTAGTTTTAAGACTAAGCCTTTCCCACCCTTTTTGATGTGGGGTAGTGCATTCTCATGAGGAATCCCTTTATGCCTCAGATAATTGACTTTGTATCAGAGACTTCCTTGTTTGTATATTGGATTAAAGGTTTTGATTTCTACACTATAAAATGGGGGCAGACCAGAAGCTTGCTCTCTCTGAGTTCCTGAGATTAGCATTTGAGGAGAGAGCAGAAAAAGGCCATGTGGAGGAGGCCAGGAGAAGCAGTCAAGATGGTGAAGTGCTGAGGGAGAAGCCAGTTTGTGCAGAGTTTGTGCAGGGAGAAGGAAGGAAAGGGGAACAGAGGTGAATAAGGCTGGTGAGCTAGAAACCTTGATTCTAGGAAACTCAGATAATTCAGTATCTTTGTGAGCACTGAATGAGTGGGTATTGGAGCAGAGCCCAGTGTGTGTTTTTACTTGCCCGCTGGGGGCAAGGTAGGATTAAAGCTAATGGCCCACCAGTTCTTGGCTCTGTTGTTTCATTACCATCTGTTACAATCTAATGCAAACCTGCATGGGCCAGGTGGCTGTGATGGTGACCTTGGCCACTAGCTTTACAAAGGGGAATAAGGCTTGTGAGATACAAACCTTTGATTCTAGGAAACTCAGATAATGTCATTGGCTTTGGGAACCCCAGATGGAAAGAGAACTGTTTTCCCATTCTTTATATTTTTTCCTCACTGGGTGCAAGCTAGGATTAAAGCTAATGGCCACCAGTTCTTGGCTTCATTGTTTTATTGCCATCTCTCCGAATCAAGTATGAACCTGCATGGGCCAGGTGGCTCTGATTGTGGCTGTGGCTACTGGCTTTACACCCAAGGTGTTAACTGGAGGTCCACCTCAGCCCCTTCCCCCATGGTGCCAACAAGGCCATCCATCCTGCAATAGGGTATGTTGTCTTGACTGTAACTGGTGTTATGGTCGTAATACTCTCAGTGGCCAGGAGGGCAGCATAAACAGCCTCCAGCTGATTCTCCACTAATGGGTAACGGACGGACATCAGCACCGTTCCACAAATGGGACCAAAACCCAATAGATTGCCGTAAGCACTCTGTCTGTTGCCACAAGCCCCATCCAAACCTTCCAAGGTTACATGAACATCCAGCTCACAGGGCTTGACAGGATCAAACACATTCAAGGCCAGTGTCACCTTGACAGCTCTCTTAGCTGCTACAAATGAACCTTGCACTTGCTCAGTCCAATCCCAATGAACCTCCTTCTGAATAAGGTTGTACAAGAGGTGTAGTAACTGAGCCAAATGGGGTATAAGTGTTCGCCAATACCCCAACAAACCTAAGAATTTCTGTAACTGTTTTACCATTGTCAGTATGGGGTATGCTTAGATATTATCTATAACTGCGTCAGGGATAACTTTTGTCTTACCCAAACAGACAACTCCCAAGAATTTAACAGATAACCCAGGTTCTTGTGCTCACAAATACCCCAGCAAACCTAAATATTCCTGTAACTGTTTTACCATAGTGGGTATGGGGTATGCTTGGATACTTTCTATAACTGCGTCAGGGATACCTTTTGTCTTACCCAACCAGACAACTCCCAAGAATTTAACAGATAACCCAGGTCCTTGTAATTTGCACTCATTGACTGCCCAACCTCATGCTTTCAAATGGGATAGTAGGGTAAGGACTATTTGCTCCAATTCTGGAAGAGAATCACTAGTTAGCATAATAATAATATAATGGTACATGCAAACTGCCTCTGGCTGTTTCCACTTAGCAGGTCAGCAGCCAACAGTCCATGGCACAAGGTGGGGCTATGCTAATAGCCCTGGGGTAACACTGTAAAGGTCCATTGTCTCCCTTGCCAACTAAAGGCAAATTGGTCTTGACTCTCTGCAGCTGTATCAATTGAGAAAAATATATTGGTCAACTCTGCCACAAAGTGGTATGTCCCTGTTGGTCAAATAAGTTTGTAAATATGATATATATGTTTGCTCACTTGTAGTTTGAATTGGGTGTATGGCTGTAAGCAGGCAGGGTCCTTATAGCCTAAGGTTTAGTTTTAAGACTAAGCTTTTCCCCACATCCTTGACTGATACATGATAGGGGGTGGTGCACTCTCATGAGAAATCTCATTATGCCTCAGAGAAGTGACTTTGTATCAGAGACTTTCTTTTTTGTATATTGGATTAAAGATTTTGATGTCTATACTATAAAATGGGGCAGAGGAGCCCATGCTGGAGGGAGAGCAAAGAAAGACCACATGGAGAAGAGGAGAAGCAGCCAAAATGGTGGAATGTTGAAGGAGAAGCCAGTTTGTGCAGAGTTTGTGCAGAGAGAAGGAGATGGGGAACAGAGGTGAATAAGGCTGGTGAGGTAGAAACCTTTGATTCTAGGAAACTTGGATAAATCAGTGGCTTTGGGAACCCTGATTGGAAAGGGAAGTGTTTTCCCACTGTGTGTATTTCTTGCCTTCCAGGTGCAAGCTAGGATTAAAGCTAATGGCCAATAGTTCTTGGCTCTGTTGTTTCATTATTGTCTGTCCAAATCAAATGTGAACCTACACGGGCAAGATGGCTATGTCTACTCGCCATACAGTCCCCAACTCATGTCTTAGCTGATCCATCATGTTAGCTAAAGAGAAAACAGCAGCATGCAAAGGGGCAACAACTTTATTAAGTTCTCTGTAATCTACTGTCATTCTCCAGGTTCCATCTGGTTTGCTCACAGGCCATACTGGGGAGTTGTAAGGACTGTGTGCTGGCCGGATGATCCCCACCTTTTCTAGTTCGAGAGTCATCCCTGTGACTTCTTCATAACCACTTGGCAGGCGGTACTGCTTGGTGTTAGTCACACGCTGAGGGATGGGTAATTGCAAATGGGAATGTGATGTGTGTCCCCACAACACTGCCTTCACAACCCTGATCCATAGCCGGAACTCCCAGGCTATAGTTTCCACCCACAGTCTTTGCAAGACATCTACCCCCAACATATATTCAGGAATAGGGATAGGATACATATACCTTATATGGCTTAGGAGGCAGTCTTCCTATCCCCAATGGAATAGTTATTGACTTTACTCAAACAGTTTGGCCCTCATAACCATCAGCGGCACTGGGGTCCCAGCAAACCGCTCTGGGTTCCCATATAGGAGAAAACATTCTGCACCTGTATCTACCAAGGCCAAAACCCACTGTGCATTGGAAGGGGACCAGTGGATAGCCAGTTCCAGGTGTGGCCTTCAGTCCCCTGTTAGATGGGTCCCTCGGCCCTTTTCCTATTCAAACTGGTACAATGGGTTTTGGGAGTTCTCTCCCTCAGCCGTCTCCATCATATAATCTTGTAACCGAGCTGCTGACGCACCAAACGTTTTATTGGTAGCTGCTGGGGTCTTTTGTCTCAGTGGCTGGAACTTCTGTTCTGATTTAAGCTGCCGCCAAAGCTCCAAGAGAATTTTATTAGACTGGCCAGCCAATTTCCCCTTATCTGATCCAGCCGCAATCAAATCTACCCATATCTGTGTTTGGGTAACCTTTATAGGCCTGTTTCCCTTGCTAGTGGGGGTGGGGGGCAACAGAAGCAGCAGCCCTCATTGCTTTATGATCCCGAGCAGCCTCCAGCTCTCCCAAATCTGCTACTATTTGTGTAACTGCATTGATGGGCTGTCCCATATAGGAGCCCAAGATAGCCACAAGTGACCCAAAAAGGGCTGATGGGGTGCTAGCTAGGATAAAGTCCCTCATTTTTGCCATAAACACTTCCTCGTCTGGCCCACGGGACCCCAGGTGAAAAGCAGCATTCTTCATACCTAGTTCCTGAAGGACCTTTAGTAACTCATTGTAGCACTGCCACGGACTCACTGCCCTTGGCAATTCTCCAGCATTCTGCCAAACCATACAAATATGTGTGGTAATGATGGCCAATTTCTCCATCTCTGTTCTGGAGAGCATAATGCTATCCACCCCTACATTTCTATGTCCATAATCATAGTAACCAGACTACCAGGGATTCAGTAGCTTTCTGCCTAAATTGAGCCCCCAACTCCATCAGCTCTGCCTGGGTATAGGGCTGGACCACAGAGTGTTCCATTACCTGGACAGGAGGCTGTGGCTGCCCCTGAGGGACTCTTCGCTGCTGGATTTTTACCTTGTCAACTACTGGTCAGGCTCTGAGTGTGTGCATGGCAGCTTCAGCCTGAGCCTTCTCATCCTCAGAAGAGGAGTTGCAAGCGCCTGCTTCCACTGACTCAAAGTCAGTCCACCAGTGCAGATGCTGCTGCTCCTTTGGCAACCATTTAGCCTCCTGTGGCTGCTGGCTTCTGGCCAGAACCTGAGACTTGAACTCTTGAATCTGCAGTTGTTTCTCCAACAACTGCCGGTGCAAATGTTCAGCTTCCAGGGCAAACTGCAACTCGTGAACCAATAATCCCTTTTCCAGTGCTTGCTCTAATTCCAGCCTTTTCTGCCATTAGATTTTGCCAATAAAAAGACAGCCATGGGGAGCCAGAACAGCAACCAGTCCTCTACCTTAACCCTCAAGGGTGGCGGCTCCATACCAATCTCTGAATCCTGCTGCAAACTACGCCAGTTGTATGGCCAAGGGCCGCCATCATGGCCATTCACATGCAGGTTCTCATTAAATTCGGGCATATGGTAGAGAAATGGTGAAGTTGGAGGATGGTGGACCATTCAGTTTATTGATGTGTCACCAAGACAGGCAAGCTAGGATTAAAGGTAATGGCCCACCAGTTCTTGGCTCCGTTGTTTCTTTACTGACTGTCTGAATCTAATGTGAACCTGCACGGGCTAGTCAGCTGTGATGGTGGCCATGGCTACTGACTTTACATTTGGTGTAGTCAGCAGGATTTGATACAGATCGGCAAGGAGTCACCTCCATCTTTGAGTGGTGGAGTAGAGGACTGGCTGCTGTATGGTTCCCCGTGGCTGTCCTTTTGGGGGGCTGTAGGCTGGCTGACTTTTACAGCCATGCATGAGGAAACCAAGAACTCTGTGGAAGAGGCTACCTGGGACCTTCAAACTGAGCAGTGGAAGGAGCTGGGGCAAATTTGGGAGAAAGAGATGCTGACCCTGGAGCTAGAGCAAGCACCGGAGGATGTTCGTGAGATTCGCTTGGAAATGGAGCAGTCACTGGAGAAGGAATCACAGGTTTGTGAGTTGCCAATTGCCCTGGATGTTGTGGAGAGCCAGCAGCAGCAAGAGGCTGGAGCTGCAAGGACAGCAGCAGGAGCCGATGTTCCCTTTTGGAGGATGATGAGAATTGGTCTGGAGTTGTGATTCACAGTCTCCAGAAGGTGAGAGCCCAGCAGCAAGAAGTACCTGCTATGCCCCTGGTATGCCTGCAATTTTGGGACATGTGTTGGATGCCATCATGCTCTATGGATCAGAGAATGGAATGCTGACTGCCATTATTATGTGCTCTTCTTTGGGACAGGGTAAGACCTGCCAGGATAGCAGGGATGAGGGGGGTGGCTGGGCCCCATGTGTGTGGACTGATTCTTGGACAATGACTGGAGTGGGCACTGGCTCCTTTGTTGGATGGATTTACAAATTTTGGACAATGTGAAATACCCAGATGGGACTGGGGGTGGCTTTGCTGGAAGCACTCCCGTGCCCTGGGAAGCTTTTCCCACGCTAGAAAGAAGACTGAGGACATTTTGTGTTTTGGGCTAAGTAATCAGAGACTGGTGAATATACTTATGTAATTGTTGAAACTGTATGATTTGTTATGTTGTTGTAATTTGTGTAATGTGCCTAATTTCCTTGTGCAGGAATACCTGTGCTTTAGATTGTAAGCGAGCAAAAGGAATGGAATGTTAGTCATATAAGTTTTTAAATATGATATATGTGTTTGCTCACTTTTGGTGTGGAAGACAGGCTGTAATCAGGCAGGATTGTTATACCCTGCCTAAGGCTTAGTTTTAAGTCTAAGCTTTTCCCACCCTAAGTGACTTTGTAACAGAAACTTTCTTGTTTGTATATTGGATTAAAGGTTTGATTTCTACCCTATAAAATGGGCAGACCGAGAGCTTGCTCTCTCTTGGTTCCTGAGATTAGCATTAGAGGAGAGAGCAGAGAAAGGAAAGCAGAGAAAAGTCACATGGAGGCCAGGAGAAGCAGCCAAGATGGCGGAGTGCTGAGGGAAAAGCCAATTTGTGCAGAGTTCGTGCAGAGAGAAGGAGATGGGGAACAGAGATGAATAAGGCTGGGGAGCTAAAAACCTTTGATTCTAGGAAACACGGATAAGTCATTGGCTTTGGGAGCCCTGGGGAGGTGTTTTCCCACTGTGTGTATATCTTGCCCGCTGGTGCAAGCTAGGATTAAAGCTAATGGCCCACCAGTCTCAGTTCCATTGTTTCATTACTGTCTATCCGAATTTAATGCGAACCTGCATGGGCCAGGTGGCTGTGATGGTGGCCGTGGCTACTGGCTTTACAGTATCTCAATACAACTCACAGTCTAATAATAACAAACAGCCCAAACTTGTTAAGCCAGGCACAGTTCCAAGTGGTTTTACGTACATTAACTAATTTAATACTTGCAAACAGCTTGTGAGTCATTATCTCAATTTAACAGAGAGATTAAATAATTATCCCAAGGTTACTTAGCTAATAAGAAATGAAGAAGGAATTCAAATTTAAGCAGCCTGCCTCCAGCATTTCTGCTTTTAACCACAGTAATATACCACTTCACCTTAACTATGGATTAAAAAAGACATACTCCTTATAATTTATATTTCTGACATCAAAGACATTTATCCCAAACTTTTCTGCTTTTAAATATCACATTACTAAATTTAAATTATATAATTTTAGAGGGCCAGAAACACTGAAGGTAAAATAGATAAAGATTATTTTGAAAAAGAAAAGTGACAAAGGAACTTTATTATGGCACTGTAAGAGGTTCAAAGTGTGGACAAAAAGGGGCCACATGCTGAACCTGTCAAGCTATGGGAAAGCCTGCATGGTGGCCTGACAGACAGGATGATCTGAAATTAAGTTTCTAACTAAAAGTAGTTCATGGCAGATAGTCATGTCCTGCAGAGGTATTTTTTACTAACAAAGGTCAATGCCTTAATTAAGCCTATCTGTTGTCTTTTGCACCTACAATAATGTACCTGATAATATGCCCTTGAAATGTAAGGGTCATCTGCTTTTCCTGCTCCACTCTGAGCAGGCATCTCACCTCATTGTTGTTATACTATCATGTTAATTAACTATTAACTATTTTATGCCTCCCTTTGTAAAAGGTATTACAGTATATAGGTTTTTACTTTTTATCCAATCCCAGAGATTTTCCTGCTTTGCCTTCTCTGCCTCCCTAATCTATCACCATTCCACTTGATGTAACCCCCTATATCTTTCCCTTTGATTCTGAGGTATAAAATAAGTGGTGAAACTGCCATTTTCTAGAGCATTTACTCAATTTGTTGAGACTTTGCTTTCCAGCAACTGTCAATAGTTTGGTTCAAATAAACTCATAAAAAATTTTTACAGGGTTGGAAGTTTCCTACATTGACAGAAGTTATTTACGCTTTTGGAGATAATGGCAGTTTCCTGATATCAACACAGTAAACGGCGCTCAAATTTATATTGCTTCTATTTTTGTATATTGCACTTTAATGTGAATTTCAGACATTGTTATGATTAATATAATATCCAAGGTATCAGATTTATGTAACCCTTTATTTATGTTAGTCCTTTATGTGTTATATTAATGCCAGAAATTTCTCTATAATAGTAACCCTATAATACAAAAATTAATATAGTTGATGTTTGCAGTAAAATAATTTATGCCTGATAAGTAAACTTTAAAGAAATTTGAAATTGTTCTAGGATACATTAAAGTTGTTTACTATATAAGATATTGATTTTAGCCAGCAACATTACTTGCAATATAATTCCGACATCAGTGATCTTGTTGTAAAGTACCCAAATCTTAATTCTGTGGGTTTACGTAGAGACACCAAATCCAGATGAATTCTGAAGAGTTTTATTAAAGAAGGAGATTTTTTAAATATGCCATCCACATATAGCTTACTTACATGGGGCAATCTGGAAGGCCCAAATCATGTATGTATATGCAAAATATTTTAGGAGCTGTTTATATACCCTTGATCACACATGGGCAGGGGAGAGCATGACATCATGGCATAAGCTTACAACCTCTGTTTTAACCTATACAGGTTTGGGAAAAGGATGAGGAGGCACGGGACACAATTCATTAGCAAGTTTACAACATTTGTCTATAGTAGGGGTAGTCAACCTTTTTATACCTACCTCCCACTTTTGTATCTCTGTTAGTAGTAAAGTTTTTTAACCGCCCACCAGTTCCACAGTAATGGTGATTTATAAAGTAGGAAAGTAACTTCACTTTATAAAATTTATAAAGCAGAGTTACAGCAAGTTAAAGCATATAATATTAATTACTTACCAAGTACTTTATGTTAGATTTTCGCTAAGTTTGGCAGAATAAATCTTTATAAAACAACTTACTATAGTTAAATCTATCTTTTTATTTATACTTTGGTTGCTCCACTACCACCCACCATGAAAGCTGGAACGACCACTAGTGGGCGGTAGGGACCAGGTTGACTACCACTGATCTATAGGATTCAAAAAAACGTTTTTACACATTAAAACTTAAAAGGTAACAAACATAACAGTAAAAATGTCATTCTACATATTAAAAGATATTCCTGTATTTTCTAGTGTTCATTTGTCATTTCTCTGTTTAGAGATATATACCTCAACTACATGCTTTCAGGAGGGGAGGGGGTAATCTCCATGGCGCTAGGGGATAACATGCCTGTAAATGGCCCATCAATATAAGAAAAGGTTTATTTTCATCTTTCTCTTTCTGCACTTGGCTAGCTATTTACCTGCTTCCTTACAGGTGGGGAGTAAAGACAGGAATTTAAATCTCCTTCCCTTCTTCATTTACAATACAGTGCTATTGGCCATCTTGAGTTAGTGCTAATCTCACAAGTACAGAAATTACATTTACAGAATCTCTCTGCACGCCTAGCCCAAATTAATAAAATGTTCTTTAAGCTTCCTAATCTATTAATATTAATTCTGTAGCCTTTTTGGTACCTTACTACAATCTAGCTCTTATTACCTCAATATAGTTCATTCTGGTTCTAACTAAGTCAACATAGATTCTATTGGCACTGAGATTATAGCTAAGGCTACATTCATAAGATGGGCACTCTCAACTCAAGATATATCAAATTATTTGTACTTCTTGAACATTTCATATGGCATTTATTTTTCTCCTTACAAAATTTTTTTTTTCTTCCTGGAATTCTTCTAATTCATTTATTTATTCAGCAAGTACCTACATGTTCTTTAAAACTGAATCCAAATATAAGTTTTTTAATGATTTCTTCACCATGCTGTCCAAATGTTTTAATTGTCTTTTATTATCTCAATGCAACTTGATTATGCCTCAGCCATGTCATTTATCAGGATAATAGCTGCCTTAGTCATCTTCTTCACTTGAGTGGATACTTTAGGAGAATATGAATTATATTTTACTTGATTTTACACCTACAGTGCCTACTATGCAGTTCATTCATGTTATATAAACAGATTAATAAATGTTAAATCATAACACAGTAGTTAGTAAATGTTTCTTTTTAACTTATATAGTATATAATAAAACAAGATTTTGGTAGACAGAATGTTGAGGTAGCCCCCATATTTCTGCTCCCTCCTACATACCTGTATAGAATTTAGTACCCTTGAATATGGGTAGATGTTGGGCAAATAAGTTTGTAAAATTTGTGTTATTTGATTTTGCTCACTTTTATTGTTAAAAATGGCCGCTGGCCCTGTGAATGATGCTGCCAGGTAAAACTGCTAATTACCTTCCTGCTTGGGAAGGGGCTTTGTTATGCTGATGTGTGTTGGAGGTGGGGTTTCACACCAAAAAGTTTTAAGAAAGGAGAATAAGGAGGCCATATTTTTCAGAGTTTGTGCAGACAGTAGAAGGGAGAAGGTGTGAAAATGGGGAACAGAGGTGAGTGCTCTTGTGAGCCCCACTGAGACTGGTGAGAGGTCTTTGATTTTGAGAAAAACCGGAAAAAATTCTCCTGGCCATGTAACCAGAGAATATATGAGTGGGTTTTGGTGCCCAGTGTGTTTGTTTTTACTTGCCCGCTAGTTGCGAGGCTAGAATAAAGGCATGGCCCATCAGTTTTTGGATCCATAGTTTCATTATCATCTGTCCAAATCTAATGGGAACCTGCATGTGACTGGCAGTGGTGATGACTGTGGCTACTGGGTCTACAGTAGAACTTATGAATATGATGACAGTCATTCCCTTTGATGTGTTTGATTATATTACAAACACTATATGACTTATTTTAGCAGAATAGTGAGGGATACACAGACAGATTCTCTCCAGTTGACCTGGTTGAAAACAATAGTCATGCTGTAAACTGTCTATAAGAGCCAAGCAGAAAGGGAATGTGGGTGAGCTATATGAATTGAGAGTAATCATTGGCTAACAGCTAGCAAGAAAGCAACAGCAAGGGAATAAATTGTGCTAACCAATAAGCTTAGAAAACACTGAGCCTGAGATAAGAGTTATATCCCTGTCTGATGGCTTCATTTCAGTCTGGTCAGACCCTGGCAGTGAACCCAGCTAATTGGGCTTCTGATGCTTGAAAGTTGTGAGATAATAATTATGATTGTTTTAAGCCACTAAATTTGTAGTAATTTCTACACAGCAGTAGAAAAGTAATGTAAGGATGGACCCATTTTGATAGTTGGGAACAGATAATATACTTTGATCCCTTGTCAATAATTTAACTATTTAAGCTACCTATCATTATACCTCCTACCGCTATGCTGCATGAGGTTATTATCACAGTTCCTTCTTCTGTATGTTTACAGTTTGTATGAAATGCTGTAAAGAATATAAATATTAGCTACTTTACAAAAGTATCTATTTATGCATCTGTTTGATGTATATAAAGAAACACACGCATATATATATAAATATATATAAATTTTTATTTTTTTACTCTAAATACTAAAATCCCCTGAAGGAGTCTTTAATATCTTTTTTTTTCCCTTTGGGGTTGAGGCCTAGAAATCTTCATTCCTCACCTGCTCTATAGATTATTCTTTTACATAGTAAATTCTGGGAAACTCTGATCAAGCTTTTGGGGGATGGACGATAGCTGACCTGGAAAAACAAATCACCTACCCCAGGCAGAGTACTCACAGGCCACTAGTAAGAACGTCTCTTTTCCTTTGTTTTTTATCATCCGAAAATGCAACTATGATCAGAGCCTCATGGAGAGGAAAGGAGGTAGATTGCTAAAGAATGTTAATCTCTTCTGAGACATTTACCCTTCACCGGACCACCCACTAGCATGACAATATTGCTATATAATCTTGCTCACTTGTCACTTGAAATACAAGCCTACAATATATTTGGCACCCCACTAAGCTCCAGAATTTTTTCCCTCCCCTCCCCCCCTCAGTACCACCATCCTTTTGTCCATGTCTCTGAGTCTCATTTTTATGTCCCACCTATGTATGGAATCATATAGTTCTTAGTTTTTTCTGATTTACTTATTTCACTCAGTATAATAACTAACATCTTTTGATCCAAGCTATTTCTTATTATTTCACTCATAGTAATTTATTGATATTATATATGAAAAAATGCAAACTATAAAAATAAAATCAAATTAGATATAAAAAATGCATTTTTAATATAATCTTATAGTATTAAAATAAATTACCAAAATTTATGGCATTACTCTTTCTGTAAATATTTACCATATTTTTCACTCCATAAGATGCACCTGACCATAAGACAACCCTAGGGTTTTAAGGAGAAAAATAATAAGAAAAAACATTTTGAACCAAATGGTGTGTTAAAATATTTAATAAAATATCATTTTTCGCCCTGGCCAGTTGGCTCAGCGGTAGAGTGTCGGCCTGGCGTGTGGGGGACCCGGGTTCGATTCCCAGCCAGGGCACATAGGAGAAGCGCCTATTTGCTTCTCCACCCCACCCCCTTCCTTCCTCTCTGTCTCTCTCTTCCCCTCCCGCAGCCAAGACTCCATTGGAGCAAAGATGGCCCGGGCACTGGGGATGGCTCCTTGGCCTCTGCCCCAGGTGCTAGAGTGACTCTGGTCACAGCAGAACGATGCCCCGGAGGGGCAGAGCATCGCCCCCTGGTGGGCAGAGCTTCGCCCCTGGCGGGCGTGCCGGGTGGATCCCGGTCGGGCGCATGTGGGAGTCTGTCTGACTGTCTCTCCCCATTTCCAGCTTCAGAAAAAAAAAAAAAAAAAAAAAAAAAATATATATATATATATATATATATATATATATATATATATATATATATATCATTTTTCCCCTCCACTTTTAGGGGAAAAAAGTGTGTCTTATGGAGTGAAAAATATGGTAAAAATATAGTAATTA
Organism: Saccopteryx leptura; assembly: GCF_036850995.1. NCBI lineage: Eukaryota > Metazoa > Chordata > Mammalia > Chiroptera > Emballonuridae > Saccopteryx > Saccopteryx leptura. The sequence continues at coordinate 146,853,593 of NC_089505.1, forward strand.
AAATTGATAAAATATTCTTAAATCTGAAGAAAGATGATTAAATGGACACTTAAAATTTCTTTAGCTTTAGGACTTTCTCTTTTAGTACCATAGGAGCACTACAAACAACCTGCTGATGCTTTGATAACCTTTTAAAAATGTAATAATAAAATTAAATTTTTAGTAAGATCTACAGTATTTTATATGCTTCATCTATACAATCTTATAAAAAGTTCAAATGAAAAAATAATCTACTAATCTAAAAATCAGAAAACCTTTTAAAAATAGCATAACTTACTATTTATCACCATGGCATTGGCATAATAAATAGTCGTATTAAATTTCAATTCTATCAATCAGATGAGTGATTTCGGTTAGATATTTCATTTCTTAAGCCTTATGTTTTCCTACAAAATGGGTGTAATTAATATCTACATAAAAGTAATCTGCAACTAAATTTCTTATTAGAGTAATTGCTTTACAAATGGCATTGATTTATTATTTCATATATATCATTTTGTGTTTTCATAGTCTAACCATCTATGCTTTACTTACCACATTTGTAAGAAATATGTATAACTTGCAATATTTATTTCTCATTAATTTATAATTATTAGATAATATTTAAAGAGAACTTGGAACTATTATGAAATAAATGTACTCAGAAAGACAATTATGCATTATTTTTCATTTAGAAAATTTAAGTATATCCAAATAGATGCCTTAGACATAGTTTGGTCTATATAATACTTTTATTTGCTTGTTTTGGAAGAGGGATACAAATCAGATACAGTAACTTAAGTTGTATATTCTGGACTAAATTAAAATTGAGAAAGAGTACTGAATACAATTGACATAAAAAATAGAATTTCAATAGCTTTCAAAATGTGTTGAACTTTACTTGCCAAAAGCAACGTATAACTTAACCAAGTATTACTCACAGTTTGCAAAAGAAACAAAAGATCTATGATATAGTACTTAATAATATTGGCAAACTGAAAATGCCCACAACTTTTTAGACATTTCTCCTGGAATCCCACTGGCAGTGAGTTTGGGTCTATGTTCCCCTCTTCAGTTGTGGTCGGCTCTGTTACTGCTTTAACCAGTAAATACTGTGTAATTGGTATCGTGCCCATTTTCTGGCCTACACCTGGAGAGACCAGCAGCTTTATTTTAATTTTTTTGGAACATTTGCCCTTGGATCCTGAGGCTGACAGGTAAGAAGTCTAACTATCTCAAGCATCAAGCTGTGAAGAAATTAGAACATTGTTCAGATGATAACTGTGGGTTGGTGGACAGAGGAAAGCCTTTGGATGATTCTACTCTCCCTGGGAGCACTAACTCCTTGCCATTTGTGCTCTCTGGAGGGCACCTTGTGAAAGTTTCTGTCAAGATGGCATGCTCCATTTTTAGTCTCTTTCTCCAGAACTTCTAATATATAGCATAATTAGGCCATCGTATACCTTTCACTAAGACTGCCTCAGCCTTCTGTTCAAGATACATTGTTAAGATTATGAATATGAACTTCAAAATTAGCCACACCAGATTTTAATTTTACTCTTCTTCCCCATTTATTTGCTGATTAACTCTGGACTTTGCTTTTATAACACTCAGACTTTTTTATCTGCAAAAGTGAGTAAATAATGTCAATCATATAGAATTTTTTTTAATTAGATGAATAGCATTCTTAAAGCATATCTTACATAGCATGTATAAGATGCATATGATATTGTAATAAAGTGCCAAGGAACTGTAAAACTTAGTATTAGAAATGCCATTTTAAAGAGGAAAAGTCAGGCTTTTACCCCCTCCTTTCTGTAGAGAATATAAAGAGAAGAATGCAGGAGCTTCCTGGCTTACAAGGACAACTGGGTCATCTAGTCATAGTTTAGCTGATTCCAAGAATTCTTTGAAAGGGTGCCTTGGGCCACTTGCCACAAAGAGCAAAAAAGATAGAATTTATCTAAAAACCTTAGAAAACAATGTTTATGTACCTTAATCAAGAATTCCTATACTTAGACTCACCCTAAAGTCATGAGAGTAACAGATACATCTAGACAAAGAAATCACAAGCCCCTCCTTATCCACCCCAAACGTAATGTGATTTGGTCTATAAAATCAGCCACAGAATTGTAGGGACTTTCTACATGATTCGGGATTGTGTCCATGTAGCTAGCTGGATAATTAATAAACTCCTCAAAAGTTCATCTGGACTTGGTGTCTCTATGTAAGCCTCAGATTAAAGTACAGTACTTTACAACAATATGCCAGCTATCCATCATCATCCTTACTATTCCACAGGTAATTGATATCTAGTCTGCTTTTATTACTCTCTAACTTGAGCAAGGAATTGGAAATAATATTAAGTAGCAATGATAAGGTGTTGGGCAGATAAAATATATTATGCTCACTTCGTTAAAAATAGCGCTGCCCACGTGAGGCCGTCGCCCAGGTGATATTAATATGTGTCTCTGTGGGCAGGTAGAATCCTTGTAGCCTGGGGCTTGGTTTTGGGATTAAGCCTTTCCCACCCATTTTGATGTGGGGCAGTACAATCCAATCATGCCTCAGAGAAGTGTCTGTATTAGAGACTTCCCTATTTTGTATATTGGATTAAGAGTTTGGATTTCTACGCTATAAAATGGGGACGGAACGGGAGCTTGTGCTCTTGGTTCCTGGGATGATTAGCATGAGAGAGCAGAGAGAGCAGAGCAGAGAGCAGAAGGAGGCCACGTGGAGTAGGCCAGGAGAAGCAGCCAAGATGGCAGAGTGCTGAGTGAGATGCCAGTTTGTGTAGAGTTTGTATCTGGGATAAGGAAGGAGATGGGGAACTGAGGAGAATAAGGCTGGTGAGCTACAAACCTTTGATTCTAGGAAACTCGGATAAGTCAGTAGCTTTGTGAGCACTGAATGTGAGTGGGTTTTGGAGCCCAGTGTGTGTTTTTACTTGCCCGCCGGGTGCAAGCTAGAATTATAGACTATGGCCCACCAGTTTGTGGCTCCGTTGTTTCTTTACCGATTGTCCGAATCCAATGCAAACCTGCATGGGCCGGGCTGCTGTGATGGTGGCCCTGGCCTTGGCTTCTGGCTTTACATAAGGTAAGCACCATTGTAAAGCCAGTAACTGCAGCCACCATCACAGCTGCCTGGCCCATGCAGGTTTGCATTAGATTCAAACAGGCAGTAATGAAACAATGGAGCCAAGAACTGGTGGGCCATTAGCTTTAATCCTAGCTTGCACCTGGCAGGCAAGAAATACATGCAGTGGAAAAACACTTCTCTTTCCATTCAGGGCTCTCAAAGCCACTGACTTATCTGAGTTTCCTAGAATCAAAGGTTTCTAACCTCACCAGCCTTATTCACCTCTGTTCCCTATCTCCTTCTCTGCACAAACTCTGTACAAACTGGCTTCTCCTTCAGCACTCCACCATCTTGGCTGCTTCTCCTGGTCTCCTCCACGTGGCCTTTTTCTGCTCTCCTTTATCTACTCTCTCCCCTAATGCTAATTTCAGGAACCGAGAGTGAGCCAGCTCCTGGTCTGCCCCACTTCATAGTATAGAAATCAAAACCTTTTAATCCAATATGCAAACAAGGAAGTCTCTGATACAAAGTCACTTATCTGAGGCATAATGGGATTCCTTATAAGAGTGCACCACCCTACATCAAAAACGGTGGGAAAGGCTTAGTCTTAAAACTAAGTCTTAGGGTATAACAACCCTGCCTGATTACAGTCTGTCCCCCATACCCAATACAAACAATAAGCAAGCAAACATATATACCATATTTACAAACTTATTTGACCAACAACCATATTTAACAAACTGGATAGTTTAGTTATTCAAGCATTGTAACAAATCTAAAAAGTAAATTTTATTACTTCAAAAAATGTAATGAGAAAATGGAGATGCAGTAAAATCACATACCTAAATAATAAATCAGGCCTCTTAACCAAAACATGTGACTTCAAAATCCCTCCTGTTCTACTCCATGCTGCCCTGGCCTATCTTCTCACAGTATGCATGTTTAACACTAGAAATATTTTGTACATTGGAAAGTGTTGGGAAGATAAAATATTTATTGATTCCATACTTAGGTGGGACATAAAAATGAGACTCAGAGACATGGACAAGAGTGTGGGCATTACGGGGTGGGGGGGGGGAGAGAGAAGGGGTTGGGGGAGGGGAGGGGCACAAAGAAAACCAGTTAGAAGGTGATGGAAGATAATTGGACTTAGTGTGATGGGAATGCAGCATAATCAAATGTCAAAATAACCTAAAGATGTTTTCTCTGAACATATGTACCCTGATTTATCAATGTCACCCCATTAAAATTAATTTAAAAAAAAGATAAACTATATTATGCTCACTTTGTTAAAGATAGCACTGCCCATGTGGAAGCCTGTTCGTTGCCCAGGTGACTGCTTGGGATCCACGTGATTCTGTTAATATGTGTTGGGGGTGGGCTTTCGCGCCAAAAGGTTTTAAAAAGAAGAGAGATCACATTGTTTGGGAGAGGAGTGATTATGTTCTAGGACAGGGGTTCCTAAACTTTTTACAAAGGGGGCCAGTTCACTGTCCCTCAGACTGTTGGAAGGCTGGATTATAAAAAAAACTATAAACAAATCCCTATGCACACTGCACATATCTTATTTCAAAGTAAAAAAACAAAATGGGAACAAATACAATATTTAAAATAAAGAACAAGTAAATTTAAATCAACAAACTGACCAGTATTTCAATGGGAACTATGCTCCTTTCACTGACCACCAATGAAAGAGGTGCCCCTTCCGGAAGTGCAGCAGGGGCTGGATAAATGGCTTCAGGGGGCTACATGTGGCCTGTGGGCCATAGTTTGGGGACTCCTGTTCTAAGAGGAGCCCATGCCAAAGGAGAGGAGAGTAAAGCCACATGGAGGAGGCCAGGAGAAGCAGCCAAGATGGCGGAGTGCTGAAAGGAGAAGCCAGTTTGTGCAGAGTTTATGCAGAGAGAAGGAGATGGGGAACAGAGGTGAATGGGGCTGGTGAGCTAGAAAATTTGATTCTAGGAAACTCAGATAAGTCAGTAGCTTTGTGAGCACTGAATGAATGGGTTTTGGAGCCCAATGTGTGTTTTTACTTGCCCATGATGTGCAAGCTAGGATTAAAGGTAATGGCCCACCAGTTCTTGGCTTCATTGTTTCATTATCGACTGTCCGAATCCAATGCAAATCTGCATGGGCCAGGCAGCTGTGATGGTGGCCGTGACTACTGGCTTTACAGAGAGCATTTTATATAATTCAAAACTGTGTATATGGGACTTATATTGTTGTGCTTTTCTTCCCTTGTTTTGCATTTTAAAAAGCATCCCTATTCTTCTCATTGTACTTCTACTACTGGAAAGCATATTAATTTTAGTGAATAACTGAGACATTGAATGCACCTATATTCAGTAAAGAAATTCAGGTGAACTAATATTTATATGATTGCTTTTAAACACTTTTAAATAGTATCCCATCTATCACTTTATCTAACTCTCATATCTATCTTTATAAATGGGCTCAGCACATTTAATTCAACTTTTAAGAGCAGTATAGAGAATAACAAGATACAATAAAATAGACTAGACTATTTGGGTTAATGTAATTCAGACTTAATGAGAATCAAAGTGAAAGCAGACATGTATTGCATGCCGGTCTTTAAATGTATGGACAAAAAAAATTTTTTTTTTTTTAATAAATTAAGATGTGACCACAAACTGAATCTGACAAGCTCTGAGAAAGCCTACACAATGGCCTTGTGAACTCAGGGAACTGAGGTAAACACAGGATGGTCTAAATCAAAACCTTTCTAACTAAAAGCAGTTTATGGTAGATAATTGTGTCCTAGGGAGTTATTCTCTATCTGAACAAATGTCAATGCTTGCTTTGAAACCTGTCTGTCTCATTTTGTATCTGCAATAATGTACCTGATAACATGCCTTTGAAATGTAGAGGTAAACTTTTTCTGCTCCCTCAGAGCAGGCATCCGACCAGAGCAGGAACCAATAAACCCTTTCATTGTTTATATTATCATGTTAATTAACTTGCCTGTCTTGTGCCTTCCTATGTAAGAAAGGTTTTAGTGTAAACATTTTCACTTTTATCCAATCCCAGAAATTTCATTGCTTTGCTTTCTCCCATCTCCCTAATCTATCACCAATCAATTTCATGTAACCCGCCTTTATGTCTTCCCTTTGATTCTAATGAATAAAATAAGTGGTGACACCGCCATTTAGTGGAGAATTTCTCAATCTGTTGAGACTTTGCTTCCTGACAATTATCGACAGTTTGGCTCATATAAACTCATAAATTCTTACAAGTTTGCAAATGTTTTTTTGTTGACAAATGGATTAACTTGTATAAGTTTATCAGAGGTCAAAAGCATACTTCCTAAAGAAGGCCATGCCAAGCAATAAAACTTTTTTTTTTTTAACACAAAGAGATACTTTGGCATATTCTAACAGCAGCCTTTTCCTCCTCATTCTTAGATATAAGTGTTATCCTAATGTTGGTCAAATAAGTTTGTAAATATGTGTTGGTCAAATAAGTTTGTAAATTGATATATATGTTTGCTCACTTATAGTTTGCATTGGGTGTGGGAGACAGGCTGTAAGCAGGCCTAGTCATTATAGCCTGAGGTTTAGTTTTAAGACTAAGCTTTTCCCCATACCCTTGACTGATTGCATGATGTGGGGTGGTGCACTCTCATGAGGAATCCCATTATGCCTCAGATAAGTGACTTTGTATCAGAGACTTTCTTATTTGTATATTAGATTAAAGGTTTTGATTCTACACTACAAAGGGGGCAGATCAGGAGCTTGCTTTCTCTTGGTTCCTGAAATTAGCATTAGAGAGGAGAGCAGAGAAAGGCCATGTGTAGGAGGCCAGGAGAGGCAGTCAAGATGGTAGAATGCTAAAGGAGAAGCTAGTTTGTGCAGAGTTGTACAAAGAGAAGGAGATGGGGAACAGAGGTGAATAAGAACCTTTGGTTCTAGAAAACTCAGTTAAGTCAGTAGCTTTGTGAGCACTGAATAAGTGGGTTTTGGAGCCCAGTGTGTGTTTTTACTTGCCCACTGGGTGCAAGCTTGGATTAAAGGTGATGGCTCACCAGTTTTTGGCTCTGTTGTTTCATTACCATCTGTCCGAATCTAATGTAAACCTGCATGGGCCAGGCAGCTGTGATGGTGGCTGTGCCTATTGGCTTTACAATATGATATATATGTTTGATCAGTTACAGTTTGTATTGAGTGTGGGGGACAGGCTGTAAACAGGCCAGGTCATTATAGCCTAAGGCTTAGTTTTCAGCCTAAGCTTTTCCCCACACCACTCTCATGAGGAATCCTGTTATGCCTCAGATAAGTGACTTTGTATCAGAGACTTCCTTTTTTGTATATTGGATTAAAGGTTTTGATTTCTATACTATAAAGTGTGGCAGACTGGGAGCTTGCTCTCTCAGTTTCTGCTATCACCATTACAGGGGCCTCCTGCAGAAAACCTGCTTTTCCCTTGTCTTCTCTTGTGGTTTGCCTGTCTTGGTGAGACACCAATAAACAGAATGGCCCGCCATCATCCAACTTTGCCAATTCTTTACCATCTGCCCAAATCCAATGGGAACCTGCATGTGAATGGCCACAATGAAGGCTCCTGGCCATACAACTGGCATAGTTAGTGACAGGATTTGGAGATCGGTATGGGGTTGCCACCCTTGAGGTGTTGGGTAGAGCACTGGTTGCTGCTCTGGCTCCCAATGGCTGTTCTTTTAGGGGCCATGGGCTACGTGTTTTTTTTACTCAAAAGGAAACCAGAAGTTCTGTGTGAGAAGCTGCCTGAGGACAAAAGCTTCTGTATGAATTGCAAATCCAATGGCAGAAAAGGCTGAAATTGAAGCGAGCACAGGAGAAGAAATTATAGTTCACGAGTTGCAGTTTGCCCTGGAAGCTGAACGTTTGCACCAGCAGTTGTTGGAGAAACAACTGAGGATTCAAGAGCTTGAGTCTCAGCTTCTGGCCAAAAGCCAGCAGCCACAGGAGCCTAAATGGTCACCAAAGGAGCAGCAGCATCCGTGCCAGTGGATTGGCTTTGAGTCAATGGGAGCAGGCACTTGCAACTCCTCTTCTGAGGATGAGAAGGCTCAGGCTGAAGCTGCCATACGCACACTGAGAGCCCAACCAGTGGTCGCCAAGAAGGTAAAAACCCAGCAACAAAGATTCCCTCAGGGGCAGCCACAGCCTCCTGCCCAGGTAGTGGAGCACTCTGTGGTCCAGCCCTATACCCAGGCAAAGCTGATGGAGTTGGGGGCACAATTTAGGCAGAAACCCACTGACTCCCTGGTTGCCTGGTTACTATGATTATGAGACATAGGGGTGAATGGCATCATGCTCTCCAGAACAGAGATGGAGAATTGGCCACCATTACCACACACTCCTCCTTGAGGCAGCATCTTCAGAACTGCCATGGCAATCCAGGAGCCCATACCCTATTAGAATGGGTGATGGCTGCCATTCGTATGGTCTGGCAGAATGCTGAAGAATTGCCAGGGGCAGTGAGTCAGTGGCAGTGCTACAGTGAGTTAGTAAAGGCCCTTTGGGAACTAGGTATGAAGAATGCTATTTTCAACCCTGGGTCCCGTGGGCCAGACGAGGAAGTGTTTACGGAAAAAAATGAGGAAATTTATCCTTGCTAGTGCCCGTCAGCCTTTTTTGGGTCACTTGTGGCTATCTTGGGCCCCTATGTGGGGCAGCCATCAAGGCAGTTACACAGATGGTAGCAGATTTGGGAGAGCTGAAGGCCGCTCGGGATCAGAAAGCAGTGAGGGCTGCTGCCTATGTTGCCCCCCACCAACTAACAAGGATAACGGGCCTATAAAGGTTACCTGAACACAGATGTGGGTAGATTTGATTGCGGCTGGAGCAGATAAGGGGAAATTGGATGGCCAGTCTATTAAAATTCTTTTGTATCTTTGGCGGCAGCTTAAACCAGAACAGAAGTTCCAGCCACTGAGACAAAAGGCCCCAGCAGCTACCAATAAAATGCTTATAGCATGGGCAGCTCGGTTACAACATTATTTGATAGAGATGGCTGAGGGAGAGGAGAACTCCCAAGACCCAGTTTGAATAGGAAAAGGGCTGAGGGACTCATCTAATGGGGATGGGCGGGGACTGGAGATCACACATGGAACTGGCTATCCACTGGTCCCCTTCCAACATACAACGGGTGTTGGTTTTGGTGGATACAGATGCAGAATGTTTACTCCTCTATGGGATCCCAGAGCGGTCTGCTGGGACCCCTGTGGCCATTGATGGTTTTGGGGGCCAAACTGTTCAAGTGAAGTCAATTAACTATTCCATTGGGGATAGGAAGACTGCCTCCTAAGCCATATAAGGCAGTGGTCCCCAACCTTTTTTGGGCCACGGACCGGTTTAATGTCAGAAAATATTTTCACAGACCGGCCTTTAGTGTGGGATGGATAAATGCACAAAATAAAATTATGCGACTGGTGTAAAAACTGATATTTTTAAATATAATTGTCGAACTTACGAGACAAGCGTCAAGAGTGAGTCTTAGATGGATGTAACAGAGGGAATCTGGTCATTTTTAAAAAATAAAACATTGTTCAGACATAAATATAAATAAAATGAAATAATGTAAGTTACTTATTCTTTCTCTGAGGACCGGTACCAAATGGCCCACGGCCTGGTACCAGTCCGCGATCCGGACCACTGATATAAGGTGTATGTATCTCCTATTCCTGAATATATTTTGGAGGTAGATGTCTTGCAAGGACTGTGGTTAGAAACTACAGCCATGGAGTTCCAGCTATGAAACAGCATTGTGAAGGCAGTGTTGCGGGGACACGCATCACATTCCCCTTTGCAATTACCCATTTCTAGACGTGTGACTAACACCAAGAGTACTGCCTGCCAGGGGGTTATGAAGAAGTCACAGGGTTAATCCTCAAACTAGAAAAGGTGGGGATCATCTAACCATCACACAGTCCTTACAACTCCCCAGTATTCCCTGTGTTCAAACCAAATAGAACCTGGAGAATGACAGTAGATTACACAGAATTTAATAAAGTTGTTGCCTCTTTGCACGCTGCTGTTTCCTCGATAGCTAACATGATGGATCGGCTAAGCCAGGGTTGGGAACCTATGGCTTGTGAGCCAGATGTGGCTCTTTTGATGGCTGCATCTGGCTTGCAGACAAATCTTTAATAAAATAATAATAATAATAATAATAATAATAATAACGACCTGACCAGGCGGTTGCACAGTGGATAGAGCATTGGACTGGGATGCGGAGGACCCAGGTTTGAGACCTCGAGGTCACCAGCTTGAGCAGGTGCTCATCTGGTTTGAGCAAAGCTCACCACCTTGGACCTAAGGTCGCTGGCTCAAGCACCAAGGCACATATGAGAGATCAATCAATGCACAACTCAGGTATCACAACAAAAAACTGATGATTGATGCTTCTCATCTTTCTCCATCCCTGTCTGTCTGTCCCTATCTATCCCTCTGTCTGACTCTCTCTCTGTCCCTATAATAATAATAATAATAATAATAATAATAACGTTAAAAATATAAAACATTCTCATGTATTACAATCCATTCATTTCCTATGGCTCATGTTCATGGTTTGGGTGGCTGGAGCCAATCACAGCTGTCCTCTGGGACAACACCAAATTTTTATTGAATAATGTGTAATGTACATGAGTCCTTGTATGGCTCTCATGGAATTACATTTTAAAATATGTGGCATTCATGGCTCTTTCAGCCAAAAAGGTTTCTGCCCCCAGGGCTAAGCCATGAGTTGGGGACATACCACTTTGTGGCAGACTTGGCCAATGCTTTTTTCTCTATTGATATAGCTGCAGAGAGTCAAGACCAATTTGCCTTCAGTTGGGAAGGAAGACAATGGACCTTTACAGTGTTACCCCAGGGCTATTTGCATAGCCCCACCTTGTGCCAAGGGCTGGTGGCTGCTGACTTGGCTAAATGGAAACAGCCAGAGGCAGTTCACATGTATCATTATATTGATGATATTATGCTAACCAGTGATTCTCTTCCAGAACTGGAGCAAGCAGTCCCTACCCTGCTGTCTCATTTGAAAGCATGTGGCTGGGCAGTCAACGAGAACAAATTACAAGGACCTGGGTTATCTGTTAAATTCTTGGGGAGTTGTCTGGTTGGGTAAGACAAACGTTATTCCTGATGCAGTTATAGATAATATCCAAGCATACCCTGTGCCCTCTACGGTAAAACAGTTACAAGAATTCTTAGGTTTTTTTGGGTATTGGTGAGCATTTATACCCCATTTGGCTCAGTTACTATGCCCCTTGTACAACCTTATTCGGAAGGGGGTTTGTTGGGATCGGACTGAGCAGGTGCAAGTGCAAGGTTCATTTGCAGCAGCTAAGAGAGTTGTCAAGGTGGCACAGGCCTTGAATGTGTTTGATCCTGCCAGGCCTTGTGAGCTGGATGTTCATGTAACCTCGGAGGGGTTTGGATGGGGCTTGTGGCAATGGACAGAGCGCTTACGGCAATCTATTGGGTTTTGGTTCCAAATGTGAAAAGGTGCTGAAGTCCGCGTTACTCATTAGTGGAGAAGCAGCTGGCAGCTGTGTATGCTGCCCTCCTGGCCACTGAGAGCATTACAACCACAACACCAGTTACAGTCAAGACAACATACCCTATTGCAGGATGGGTGAGAGATTGGGTGACCAATCCACGTAGTGGTATGACCCAAATGTCCTCCTTGGCCAAGTGGGGTGCCTACCTGCAACAATGCTGTGCTCTTAGCTCCAGCCCTTTGAGGGCAGAACTGCAGGAAGTCATGGGTCCAGTCACCTATGCGATCTTAGAGTCAGGTGCAACTGGGGCTCAGGAGGCAAAACCTGAAGTCAATCCCTACCAGGAGGGGAAGGTGCCCATCCTCAAGGATGCCTGGTATACTGATGGTTCCAGCAGGGGCCAACCTACCAAATGGACGGCTATTGTCTTCCATCCAGCCACTGAGACTATTTGGATTCACACAAGTACAGGCCGCAGCCAGTCGGCAGAATTAAGAGCTGTTTGGCTAGTTGCCCATAATGAACCTTCACCTCTGGTGATCTGTACTGACAGCTGGGCTATCTATCATGGACTGACCCTTTGAATTGCTACTTGGAACAATTGGTAATGCACCGTCCACTATGGGGTCGGGCTATGTGGCAGGACTTACGGGAAATAGGACACCAGAAGCAGGTGACAGTATATCATATCACGGGCATGCCCCTCTAGCCCATCCTGGGAATGATGAGGCAGATGCGTTGGCAAGGGTGCGATGGTTGGAGACTGCACCTGCAGGTGATGAAGCGCAGTGGCTCCACCGGCGCCTGCTCCATGCAGGACAGAAAACTGTGTGGGCTACGGTTAAGGCATGGAACTTGCCTGTGTCTTATGCAGAGGTACTTGCAGCCTGTGAGCAATGTGCAGTATGTTCCATGGAGCACTGTCGGAGACAACTGGTGTCACCTGGACAGATCCAGAGGGGTCATGTTCCACTGACACGATGGCAGATAGACATTACTGGACCCTTACCAAAGTCAGAAGGGCACCAGTATGCAGTCACTTGTGTAGATACTATTACCAGTCTGATTGTTGCGTACCCTGCTTGTAACCCTGACCAGAGGGCAGTCAGACAGGCTCTGGACTGCCTGAGTGCTGCATACGGGCGACCGCTGGTTCTTGAAAGTGACAATGGTACTCACTTTACTGGTTCAATGGTGAGGCAATGGGATCAAGAGCTGGGGGTGGACTGGAAGTACCATGTTCCCTACCATCCCCTGGCTGCTGGTATCATTGAGTGGTATAATGAACTCTTAAAGCAGGGACTGCGACAGGAGGGGGGCACCGGCTCCCTTACTGGATGGACACGCTGCTTATGGACAGTACTCTGGATTTTGAATGAGAGACCTCGACGGTGGAGCCCAGCTCCAGTAGAGGCCCTCCTGTATCGGACAGCTGCCCCTATTCAGTTGCAGATACGCACCAAGGACATTTTACTCAAGCCAGGTTTTGGACAGCAGGCCAACGTGCTCTTGCCTGACCCAACAGCCCTTCTTAAAGTCCAACGGCTTCAATGGACTTGGTCCTGTACTGTACAGGCCCCCCATCTGAGAAGAGTGGCCTTGTTGGCACCATGGGGAAAGAAGATAAAGGTGGACCTCCAGTTAACTCCTTGGGCAACCAGCACCTGACCACCTAAAGTAGTATATTACCCCTTGAGTGCTCAGAGGGACAGCATTATGAAGGGCACCTTTGTAATTTCTTTATGACCAATAATGAGTTCTCCTATTTTACTACACATAGAACCAGCAGGTGCTGGTGTATTGGCCAATAAGATTTGGTATGCCCGCTCAAGGTGGCCTCTGGTACCAGCTACGGTGCTGTCTGCAGACAAAACTCTGGCCTGTATTCTGCCAGAGAGAAAAGATCTGCCTCTCTTGGTGCCGCTGACAGCTGTCTCATTTCTCCCATAGCTTTTGATTTGTTTAATCCTATTGCTGTAGTTTGTACTGTTTCTGTTTATGCAATGTACCCCACTCCTTGCACAGTGACCATCATGGAAGATACCTGTGGTTTAGATTGTGAAGCGAGCAAAAGGGATGAAATGTTGGTCAAATAAGTTTGTAAATATAACATATATGTTTGCTTGCTTATAGTTTGTATTGGGTGTGGGGGACAGGCTATAACCAGGCTGGGTTGTTATAGCCTAAAAGGCTTAGTTTTCAGCCTAAGCTTTTCCCCACACCCTTGACTGATTGCATGATGTGGGTGGTGCAATCTCATGAGGAATCCCATTATGCTTCAGATAAGTGACTTTGTATCAGAGACTTCCTTGTTTGTATATTGGATTAAAGGTTTTTGATTTCTATGCTATAAAGTGGGGCAGACCAGGAGCTGGATCTCCTGGTTCCTGCTAATCACCATTGCAGGGACCTCTCTGATCCCTTGCCCTTCATGGGAAAAGCAGGTTTTCTGCTTTTCCCTTGTCTTCTCTTGTGGCTTGCCTGTCTTGGTGAGACAACAATAAACAGAATGACCCACCATCCTCCAACTCTGCCATTTCTTTATCGTCTGCCCGAATCCAATGGGAACCTGCATGTGAATGGCCACAATGGTGGCTCCTGGTCATACACCTAATATTAGTCTGAATTTTTTAAAAACAGAAACTAAAAAGGAATTATGCACATTGTGAAGCCAGTAGCCACGGCCACCATCACAGCTGCCTGGCCAGTGCAGGTTCTCATTAGATTTGGACAGTTGGTAATGAAACAATGGAGCCAAGGACTGGTGGGCCATTCTCTTTAATCCTGGCTTGCACCCGACGGGCAAGTTAAAACACACTCTGGCCTCCAAAATCCACTCATTCAGTGCTCACAAAGCTACTGACTTTTCCGAGTTTCCTAGAATCAAAGGATTCTAGCTCACCAGACTTATTCACCTACGTTCCTCATCTCCTTCTCTCTGCACAAACTGGCTTCTCCCTCAGCACTCCACCATCTTGGCTGCTTCTCCTGTCCTCCTCCACATGGCCTTTCTCTGCTTGCTCCTCTAATACTAATCTCAGGAACCAAGAGAGAGCAAGCTCCTGGTCTGCCCCTCTTTATAGTGTAGAAATCTAAACCTTTAATCCAATATACAAACAAAGAAGTCTCTGATACAAAGTCACTTATTTGAGGCATAATGGGATTCCTCACAAGACTGCACCACCCCCCATCATGCAATCAGTCAAGGGTATGGGGAAAAGTTTAGTCTTAAAACTAAGCCTTCAGTTATAACAACCCTGCCTGCTTACAGCCTGTCCCCCACACACAATGCAAACTATAAGCAAGTCAACATATATATCATATTTACAAACTTATTTGACCAACACACATAAAAGATTTATTGGGGGATATACTACAGAAAAATGGAGAAGGAGCTGAAAGAGCCTGGGAAAATTATCAGTGTGCATGTTTGACCCCTGTGAAGGAGAGAGGCAAGAAGGTGAAATGTCATGGACTGCCGTACAGTTCTAAGAATGTTTGGACAAATCTAAAAGAGTAGTTATAGAGTCAAAGTTTTCCCTTTTAGGATTCATGTATCTCCCAGCAATGAGCCTGCCTTACTTTCTCCGATATCCTTTTAATCATGGCTAAGTAGAAGTCTGTGTAAAGCATGGCCTTAGTTTAAATAAGGAAATAGATTTTGGAGCATGGCAGATTTTACCAGCAATCACTTATGCTCCCTGCACTAGGGAATCTGAGATGTTGATTTCATGGTGTTAGATTCAGGGAGTACTGACATGCTGGGGCTGCCAAGAGTGTACACGGTCCCTGTGACGCTGAGAACAAAGAGTTCAGCAACATCCTGCATTGAGTCAGAGACCCTTATCAGAAGTTTATGTTTGAAATTCTCCACTGAGTAATACCCCCCCCCCCCGTAACTGTGCACGACCTCCCTAGCCAATGACTAACAGCCACATCAGCTTCTGTATGATGCTTGCTCATCCTAGATAGCCATCCTATAAAAAGGAGCCATTTTAGAAGCTCGGGGCTGCAGTCCCTGCGCAGGTTTGGGGGGCTGCAGTGTTCCCCTGTGTGGGTTACCTGCAGTCCCTGCGCAGGTTTGGAGGCTGCAGTGCCCCAGTCTCTTTGGAGGCATGGGCTGCCTGCAGTTCCTGCACAGGTTTGGGGGGCTGCAGTGTTCCCCTGTGTGGGTTACCTGCAGTCCCTGCACAGGTTTGGGGGGCTGCAGT
This sequence comes from Saccopteryx leptura, assembly GCF_036850995.1. Lineage (NCBI taxonomy): Eukaryota > Metazoa > Chordata > Mammalia > Chiroptera > Emballonuridae > Saccopteryx > Saccopteryx leptura. Next base: position 146,869,367 of record NC_089505.1, read on the forward strand.
GCTCCCTTGCATGGGTTGCCTGCAGTCCCTGTGCAGGTCTGCAATAAAACTTATAAAATTTACTTTGGGTCTGCTGTGGCCGATCTCACCAAGATGTAACAAATGGAGGCCCCAGTGAGACTGGCCATGTAAGACCCCTCCTCACGGAGTGGGCTGCAGCAGACGTTGGTAGCTGGCCAGCCTCCGGCAGTTGCCGTTGGAAACTGAATTTGGCTGATTTGAAACATTTGGAGTCTTGAGACTGTTTGGTAAGGAAGCTTCCTCTTTGAATATTTGGAAACAGAGCTCTGGTTAGAAAAGGGTGTAGTGGAGCAGGCGGGACGCCACCTGATTTCTCCCCACCCGGTTGGTCAGGGAACGCAGGGCGCTGCCTTCTCCCTTTGGTTTTGGTTAAGCTTCCTCTTTGAATATTTGGAAACAGAGCTCTGGTTAGAAAAGGGTGTAGTGGAGCAGGCGGGACGCCACCTGATTTCTCCCCACCTGGTCAGTTGGGGAACGCAGGACGCTGCCTTCTCCCTTTGGTTTTGGTTTAGAAGTTTTGTTTGTTTTGTGTGCATATTTGGTTTGTTTGTCTGCTACTAGAATGGCCAAGTTAAGAGCGGACTGGCCAAACCAAGGATTGCTAGACCCATAGATAACACAGAGAGTTTAGCGTACTATCACCAGCACCCACCTGCAAGCAGGTGGCACAGTCAGTATGCAGCCCAGTATAGCAGCAGAAGTAGAGAAAGAAAAGGCAGCCAGGCTGCAGCTGGCTGCAGAAGAAGCGGCAGGCTCCCTTCACAGTTTCAGGCACTTGCCCCTCCCGCTTGGGCACCGGCTCAAGGGCTGAGCCACTGCTTCGTCAGGCAAAGGACAACAGTGCAGTAAGCTAGATGTTATCATCACCTTGCTACAGCCCCCTGCCCTCCTCTGCTTTGGCTCCGGGGAATCCCCACCTCCTATCTGGAGCCAGACCCGAGGAGAAGATTTAGGGAATACGGCCCCTTCTAAACCCACTGCTTTAGCCATAATAGAATTGTATAGCCTGTCAAGTACAAAGACTTTCTTTTTGTACCAAGGATCTGTTGTTGTATTCCCAATTTTGCTCTCTTAGTCAAGCCCCTCAGTGAGATCTTCTGAGCATGGCTTTTAAGGTCTATAACGACCAAGGAAATAACAGAAAAGGCAAAAAAAAAAAAAGGCCCAAAAGAAGTCAGGAAATACCAACTTTTGGCTCCAGTGCCCTAAGGGGCTTCATAGCTTTCATCAAGGCCCTGCTCCAGAGTGGAAAGAAAGGTCATTGAACTGAAGCCTCCCAGGCTTCCCAGCCCCATCAAGGGACACGTTTGTGCTGTGGAAAGAGGTACATGAGAAGGTAAGCTGCCTCCTTGCTCCATGGAGGGAGGGTTCAGTCTCTTCTAGCTCTGCTCCAGCTACCTGTGACCTGACCTTGCCCAGCATGCTGGGAATTGCCACTGAAGGCCTAAGGACATGTTCAGGAGCCTAAGGTATTTCTTCCAAGTAGCAGATAAGCTAATCTCATTTCTTGTAAACACAAGGGCCATCTACTATGCCTTGCTTGAATATTTAAGTTTTATTTATCCCTCAAAGATCTCTACTGTGGGTATTGACAGTCTGGTTTTATTGCTTTATGTTTAGTGTATCCTTTATTTCTCTTATCTCAATGCCCCATGCCTATTATAGGCTGGGACCTGCTGCTAATTCCAGCTAGAAGCAGTGGTCACTAGGACTTAAACTCTAACTGCAAAGTGTAGAAATGTAACACCCTTTCCCTAAGTACTTACAGGTTTTATAGGTTACTCAGCAAACTGTTCAAAGACTGTCCAAGAGGCACTTCTAGCAGTACACCACCCAAGGACTGACTCCCACGTAGACGGGTCCAGACACCATGATCCTGACTACTCCCACTACTGCCAAGGTAGAAGGCATACCCGCCTGGGTCCACCGCAGCCGGCTGAAGCTTGCAGTCCCAGCAGAGACACCTTTGTGGACAGCGAAGACTGACCTCGCCAACCCTCGTAAGCTGACCCTGAGAAGGACAGCCTGCCCTGCTTCAGCCACAAACCAGAACTTAACTGGTCCATGCATGGGGACTTTGGGGAGGGAGGGAAACTAAGGTAAAGGAAAGCCAAGTAAGTCATCTTAAGAGGTTTGATGCATGTACTGCTATGAGTCATACAGAAAGGGGGTGTAAGTCCCTTGGCTGAGAGAGAAGCTATAAGGTAAATGAAAATTATATATGTGCTCATAGCTACCACTATAGAATAACCTATGAATATTGGTCATGTGTCCAATAGGCTCCTTATGAAAAAGGACACCTCCAAAAAGCAATCTTTAAAAGAGGATTACTTAGTACTAACTTAGTCTTTGCTGAAGGTATGAGGTGTAGAGGTACTTTTGAAAAGAAAAGGCAAGAGTTTTGACTAGAATGGAATTGTATGGTTTTGATAATAGAAGGTATAAGGTGTAGAGGTACTTTTGAAAAGAAAAGGAAAAGCAAGTTTTATGAAGGCCAGTTATTCCTGGATAAGAAAGTGCATAAAAGTTGAAGGTTTGTGTAAGTTGCAGAAGGTTTGTGTAAGTTGCAGAAGGTTTGTGCAAGTTGTAAGAAGTTAGTACAGAGAAGAAAAATGCAAGGCAGAAAGAAATTAGTCCGTAAAGCTTGTAGTACTAAGGGCACACTATCAGCGTGCCAGCACATACTAGGGAGGACCCCTGACCTAATTAGCTTATAGCTACAGCTAAAGTAGAAAATTCTCATGAGCCCCAGCCTTATACCATTCTCCCCACTGATGAAGAATCAAGAATTTGATTTATGCCCAAAAGAGATGGGGGAATGTTAGATTCAGGGAGTACTGACATGCTGGAGCTGCCAAGAGTGTACAAGGTCCCTGTGACACTGAGAACAAAGAGTTCAGCAACATCCTGCATTGAGTCAGAGACCCTTATCAGAAGTTTATGTTTGAAATTCTCCACTGAGTAATACCCCCCCCCCGTAACTGTGCATGACCTCCCTAGCCAATGACTAACAGCCACATCAGCTTCTGTATGATGCTTGCTCATCCTATATAGCCATCCTATAAAAAGGAGCCATTTTAGAAGCTCGGGGCTGCAGTCCCTGCGCAGGTTTGGGGGGCTGCAGTGTTCCTCTGTGTGGGTTACCTGCAGTCCCTGCACAGGTTTGGGGGGCTGCAGTGCCCCAGTCTCTTTGGAGGCGTGGGTTGCCTGCAGTCCCTGCGCAGGTTTGGGGGGCTGCAGTGCCCCAGTCTCTTTGGAGGCTTGGGCTGCCTGCAGTCCCTGTGCAGGTTTGGGGGGCTGCAGTGTTCCCCTGTGTGGGTTACCTGCAGTCCCTGCACAGGTTTGGGGGGCTGCAGTGCTCCCTTGCATGGGTTGCCTGCAGTCCCTGTGCAGGTCTGCAATAAAACTTATAAAATTCACTTTGTGTCTGCTGTGGCCTATCTCGCCGGGATGTAACAATGGTCCTCTCACTGAAGATGTCTTATTTATTAATGAAAGTCACCCTATTTTCTTTGCTTATTAGTAGCAAAGGGCTTTTGAAATCAAACTGATAAGTGATTCAATCCTAGTTGTCAATTTACTATCTTTATATCTTTGAGCAATTACGTATCTATTCTATGCCAGTTGACAATGATCTGGAGAGGATATTTTGGCTTCTATCTCTATGTCTTTCAAGGGTGTGTTATAAATGTATCCCATAGAGATAAAATCAAACTCATCCCACAGGGTTGTGGCAATCAAGGAGACATTATGTATTAAGGACTTACACTCATTAGGTAAGTAAATTAATAGCCATTATCATTGTTTCAATAGAGGCTCTCATAATCAACTTCCACTGTCCTTTTCCATTTACTGTCGTCCCTTCATTCTAAGTATTTGAAAATATTAGATTTCTCTCTAAAACACTCATCCTGTTGCCACAAGCCCAGCTATAAGAAAACCAAGAATCTTTTTTTCTCAATTATAATATGCCATAAATTGGATAATCAATTTAGAGTAAGTGTAAACTTGTTTATTATTTCTTTGAAAAAATACCATTATATGAAAGTAATTAATACTTTGGAAGGCATCTAAAAAGATGTCTCTATAAATTGATTTTGAATTAGACATCAGCAAGAGCAGTGAAAAGATTTGAGACATATAATAAAAAGCCAGAAATCTGATTTTTGAATGCTCATGATTTCTTACTTTAGCATGGTAAACTAAAAATTATAACATTGTGTTCTAGTTGTCTTTGAGAGACAGAACTTGAAGAAATTAAAATCAGACCCATGCTTGAAAAAAACTTTTTTCCCAATAATAAATGTACACTAATATGTTTTCAGTTAAAATGAAATATTTAATGCATATATATTGGTTATTCTAGTTTAATGATTGCCTGCTTTAACTGATTTCTATCACCCTTGTGATCTTGGATAAGAGGGCTTATATTTTATTATAGTCAATACGAGTACTACAATTTATAAAGCAGTATTAATAACACATGCCTGACTCAAATTAAGATTGAGACTGTTTGTCTGACCAGGGAGTGGTGCAGTGGATAGAGTGTTGGACTGGAATGTGGAGGACCCAGGTTCGAGACCCTGAGGTTGACATTTGAGCGCGAACTCATCTGGTTTGAGCAAAGCTCACCAGCTTAGACCCAAGGTCGCTGGCTTGTGCAAGGGGTTACTGGGTCTGCTGAAGGTCCACGGTCAAGGCACATATGAGAAAGCAATCAATGAACAACTAAGGCAGGGGTTGGGAACCTATGGCTCATGAGCCAGATGTGGCTCTTTTGATGGCTGCATCTGGCTTGCAGACAAATCTTTAATAAAGAAATAATAACGTTAAAAATATAAAACATTCTCATGCATTACAATTCATTTATTTCCTACCGCTCATGTTCATGGTTGCAGGTGGCTGGAGCCAATCACAGCTGTCCTCCGGGACAACACCAAATTTTTATTGGATAATGCATAATATACATGGGTCATTGTATGGCTCTCATGGAATTACATTTTAAAATATGTGGCGTTCATGGCTCTCTCAGCCAAAAAAATTCCCGACCCCTGAACTAAGGTGTCACAACAAAAAACTGATGATTGATACTTCTCATCTCTCTCCATTTCTGTCTGTCTATCCGTGTCTGTCTCTCTCTCTGACTCTCTATCTCTGTAAAAAAAAAATTGAGATTGTTTATGGAAATGCAATAGAATATGCATTATACTTACAAACCTTAATCCTTCTTCTAATTCTTCTCTTACTCTTTTTTTTTCTTTTTAAATCTTCTGTGCCTTTTTACTTTATTATAACTTTTATCCTTTTTAATAATTTCATACTGTTATGTCCAGGAAACATTAATTTTAAAAGTTTAGTTTCTGCTTTAATTTAGTTTCTTACCAGGATTACAATCAGAAGGATACTGATTAGATGACATCAGAAATATGTTTTCTATTTAAATGAAATATCACATAAAAGCACAGCCACTATTTATTTCTTAATAGAAATTTATTAATTTAAAAATCATCTTGGGAAGTTATGATATTTCTTGATGGATTTATGGGAGAGGGGTGTATAAAACCAATTAGCTTATTTCTTCTTTTCCTTTTAAGGTTATTTACTTCTCAAGGAAGAACTTATCTTTACAAATCAAATTTTATAACTAAAGTATTATTTTTGAGAAAGTGTTAAAAATAATGCATTAAATTTATTTTTTTAAAAATCAAGATTTGAAACACATTCTTGGTACAATTTATTATTTATTTTTGAAATCGGGTCTATTAAAAGTCTGTGAGATAAGTGGGTAGGGGGAGTCTAACCTTTAGCAAAGTCAACCTAATCAGTACTAAAACATTTTGTAAACTCTTGTTAGAATTAAGGCATCTAGAAAAAAACTCAAGCATATGGATTAAAATGAAGAAAAAGTTTGTGTTAATCACATATGTGAAATTTATTTTTTCATAAAATGCTTTGAATGTCATCATTTAAGAAAAGATTTATAATACACTCAAAAGAGGCCTTTGCTGAAACTTGATAAAATTCATTATGCTAAATATATTAATATATTATGTGATAGATATGAATGTTATAAATGACTGAAATGTACATATCTGGTTTACTTGATTGCATTTGAACATTTCTTATGGTGGTGATTTTAGTTCTTTTGTGGAGAAACTTCTGAACGATGTCATTATCCAAGGAAGTGAGAAGCCATCAGATTTAACTTCCAGTGTGTTGGGTTTATATTGCATTGTGTCATTAAAAAGCCGTTTTCTCTCTGTGATTCTGTGCCTCCTAATAGGCAGATATTAGGATATTTATCTACCTGGTAATACTCTCAGCCAATATTTGTCAGTCTTTCTCTGCACAATTACAGCAGAGAAGGATTGGAAAGGAAGGGAATAAAAGAGAATAGACTACTAAGAAGAATAGACCTTTCTATAGACTACAGAAGTGTTAACATGTTCATGTTTCTATACTTGTTGCTCACTTTGTGTGTTTATTTCACATAATGAAATTTCTTAAAGATAACTACATAAATAGTTTTTTCATCTCTATTCAGGATTGTGTTATGAAGGTCAGCTTGCATACCTACTTGTCACAGGGAAGTAGAATAAAAATGTAAAAGATACTATTCAAATGTAGAATTGCTTTGATTTGAAAACATCTTTTTTTGAAAAACTTCATGGTCAGAAGGATGCTTAGATGAATGGCAAAGAGATAAAATAAGTCAACATGGATATGGCTTTCAGAATTTTTTCTATGGTTTTAACATTTTAACTACTGATTTCTCATATTTTAAGTCAAAAGAAAGAAAAAGACTCATGGTGATAATTAAGGCCCATGCTGCTAGGCATAAAAAATCTTTTAGAGTCATAAATATCATTGAAGAAAACAGTACAATAGTTCAGCACAGATTTTCCAAAAAGAAACAGTTATAGCCAAGATAATACACCAAATCTATCTTTATAAATACTTCTAATATAATATTTATTCAATATGTTTCTAACAGTAAAATTAAAATGTCAAAATAACAAAAAACAGCCCTGGCCGGTTGGCTCAGTGGTAGAGCGTCGGCCTGGCATATAGAAGTCCCGGGTTCGATTCCCAGCCAGGGCACACAGGAGAAGCACCCTTCTACTTCTCCACCCCTCCCTCTCTCCTTCCTCTCTGTCTCTCTCTTCCCCTCCCGCAGCCAGGGCTCCACTGGAGCAAAGATGGCCTGGGCGCTGGGGATGGCTCCTTGGCCTCTGCCCCAGGCACTAGAGTGGCCCTGGTCGCAACAGAGCGACGTCCCGGAGGGGCAGAGCATCGCCCCCTGGTGGGCAGAGCGTCGCCCCCTGGTGGGTGTGCTGGGCGCATGCGGGAGTCTGTCTGTCTCTCTTGGTTTCTAGCTTCAGAAAAATACAAATAAATAAATAAATAAAATAAAAGATAAATAAATAAATAACAAAAAACTCTGTCAGTTTTTTGGTCCCCAACAGGCACATATTTCTCTGGAATACCATACGGTGCACCTGGAAATCTTCCAGGGCACACCAGTGCGCCCTGGCGCACACTTTGAAAACCAGTGCTCTAATAAATGGAATGGCCCACCATCTTCTGGCTCCACAGTTCCTTTACCATCTGCCCAAATCCAGTGTGAACTGCATGGCTATGGCCACTGACCTTACATTATTCCTTGCTTATTAGTACACATGCTCACTTCTGTAGTGAGAATTGAAAATCTGACTTGCTCAGGGGCTAGTATACTTTTATTATCTGCTGATGTAACCTAGGATGTCCAAAGTCTATTTACAACTGAAATTTGTGAGACATTTGTTTCACATACCCTCTTATTTCCTGGGAAATATAATTTCCCTTAAAATCTTGATAAACTGCTGATCCACTTCTTAGTAGTCAGTTCAAGGTACTGATAACTATACCCAAAATTTTCTCCTAGTTATTAAACTTCATTTTTATTGTTTCTTGACCCCATTCCTTTCTTGTGCTCTGTTCTTAACGGTAATCACTATGAGATCTTCTATAAAAAATAGTCTTAAGTGGAAAGATAAACCCTTTGTTTCATATTTGTCACATTCTTATATAGGTATTAAGAAGTCTTACGGAATTTTGTTTTTCAGAGCCAGTTTTAGGCTTATGTTATACTTTTTTAGGTCTAGAATCATCTGTTTCCTGCAATAAACTTAATTTTTGCTTTATCAATGGATAATTGAATTGTTTCACTGAACTCATCTCTATCTTGTAATACCATGCCAAAACCAGCAAAGAGTATCTATATTTATGAACAGTTGCATTTCCCAACCTTTGTCTTAGAGCTATAGGGACATTGACTTACAATCATGTTTTTGCAGGTGGCAGTTTTACAAAATAACTTGCCATCGCATTAAATAGGTGTAAGGCCAGTGGCCATGGCTATGTAGGTTCACATTGGATTTGGGCAGACAGTAAAGAAAATGTGGATCCAAAAATGGTGGGCCATTCTGTTTATTAGAGTCTTGCACTGGCAGATGAGAAAGCAAGCAGGGACTGCAGTCCAGAGTCTCTCTGGACTCTGCAGCAAAACAGGTCAGGGATTAAAACCTCTTCTTTGGCAAACAATAGCAAACAATGGCCCCTCCCAACCTCGGCAGGCAATCCACAATTTGCAGTCTGCCGCTCTGAGGGCAAGCACCTGCAGCCTTACATAGACAATACACACATGGTGCTGCCCTTTCCTCATGCACCAACTAGGCAAAATACAAGTGAGCAAACCTAATACACTTGTTGCACAGTTGGTTGCCCAAAAACGGGTCTTCAGATCTAGCCTGTAATTTCTTTTTAATTGTGGGTCTTTTCGTAATACTGATGACAAGACCACATATTTTATATATATTTTTCTTACATCAGCATTCCACTTTAAAGTCTCAGAACAGACAAAAAATTTAATGATTAAATAAAATAGATGTATAGGCCTGACCTGTGGTGGCACAGTGGTTAAAGTATTGACCTGGAACACTGAGGTCGCTGGTTCAAAACCCTGGGCTTGCCTGGTCAAGGCACGTATGGGAGTTGATGCTTCTTGCTCTACTCTCTTCTCTCTCTCTTTCTCTCTCTCTCTCTCTCTCTGTGTCTCTCTTCTCTCTCTCTAAAAAAATGAATAAATAAATATAAAAAGATAAAATAAAATAGATATATATATCTTGCTCATAAATTCACAGCAATTATAAGACATGGTGGGTGAAACATGTCCATACTAAAAGTTCTTCAGAGTTTTAGGGCACCTCTGCTATCTTAAACAGGTAGTTTCAAGGTCATTATTATCAACATCATTTTACTAAGCTGGATTGGTTAAGAGTGTGGGGGACTTATCATGGAAAATTTTCTAGGCCATACCTGAAAGTGACATATAATTCTACTTACATACTGTTGAATAAAATGCAGTCACATGATCACACCTACACAAAAGGAAAGCTGGGAAATACAGTCTGTGATCCTGGGAAGAAGAGTATGTTTTATGGAAAGCTAGTGTGGTTCCTGGTAATATCTGTTTTATCAAATGAAAATTAGATTTATAATAACAAATTTAATAAAATTGCCTAATGTTAGCTATAATGTAGATCGATGGTTTTCAACCGCTGGTTGACCACCACTGCTAGTCTGCCAGAAATTTTCTGAAGGTCCACATGAAAAGTTAACCACCCCTTTGAAAACCTGCATAAAATTTCTGGCAGACTAGCAGTTGAAAACCACTGATATAGATTATATGCAGGTGGCATTATTAGATATTTGAGTACTATTGTCCTTAATAACTATATATAATTATTATCTGTACTATTGACTATATTTTATGATAGCCAATGAGGCTTTAGTTAAGTACTAAGTTAATGAATTATGCAATATGTTATACATAGATTGTAAATGCTTAGCTATCACGCTCAAGTTTCTTTGTGTATAAAACAGGAAGAATTGCCTGACCCGTGGTGGCGCAGAGGATCAAGCATCAACCTGGAACTATGAGGTTGCCAGTTCAAAACCCTGGGCTTGCCCAGTCAAGACACATATGGGAGTTAATTCTTCCTGCTCTTCCACCCTTCTCTCTCTCTCTTTATCTTTCTCTCTCTCTAAAATGAATAAATAAAAATAATTTTTAAAAAAACAGGAAGAATTTGGATTATTCAGTAAACCCTAATAGAAACATTATTGTTTATTTTCAAAGAAGATACAATTTTGTACATTTTTTATTTCACATACAAATAAATTTCAAATGCACAAGACATTTAAAGTAAAAATTAACTTAAAAGTTCAAATGACCAGTATCTGTATATTCTCTTTAAAGAAGTGCTTATTCGGGTTCTTTGCTCATTTTTTGATTGGACTTTAAAAATTTTTGGTGTTGTTTTATAAGTTCCTTATAAATTTTGGATATTAACCCCTTATCTGATGTATCGTAATAATATCTTCTCCCATTCATAGGGTTGTCTTTTCATTTTGGTGATGGTTTTCCTTTGCTGTGAAAAAAATTTTTAGTTTGGTGTAGTTTCATTTATTTTTTGTTTGTTTGTTTTCCTTGCCTGAGGAGATATAGCAGAAAACATATTGGTATAAGAAATGTTTGAAATTTTACTGCCTATGTTTTCTCTTAGTATTTTAATGGTTTTGAGTCTAATATTTAAGTCTTTCTTTATTTTTATTTATTTATCTTTTTATTTTATTTTTCTGAAGTGAGAAGCAGGGAGGCAGAGACAGAGTCCCACATGCGCCCAAGTGGGATCCACCTGGCCTGCCCACTAGGGGGCAATACTCTGCCTATCTGGAGCATTGTTCCATTGCAACTGGAACCATTCTAGCACCCGACATGGAGCCATGGAGCCATCCTCAGTGCCTGAACCAACTTTGCTCCAATGGAGCCTCAGCTGTGGGAGGGAAAGAGAGAGATACAGAGAAAGGAGATGGGGAGAGATGGAGAAACAGATGGGCACTTCTCCTGTGTGCCCTGACCAGGAATCAAACCTAGGACTTCCACACGCCAGGCCAAAGCTCTACCACTGAGCCAACCAGCCAGGGCCTAATATTTTAGTCTTTAATCCATTTTGTTTATGGTGTAAGATGGTGGTCTTTAATCTATTCTTGTGTGTGGTGCAAGGAAATAGTACAGTTTCATTTTTTTGCATGTACTTGTCCAATTTTTTCAATACCATGTATTGAAGAAACTGTTATAATAGCACTGTATACTCCTTTATTAAATATTAATTGACCAAAATGGTGGGAGTCTATTTCTGGGCTCTATGATCTGTTCCATTGATCTATATACCTATTCTGATGCCATTACTAAGTGATTTTCATTACAATGAACTTGTAGTATAATTTGATATCAGGTAATATGATAATTTCAAGATTGTTCTTGTTTCTCAAAATTGCTGAGGCTATTTAGGTTCTTTTGTATTTCCATATAAACTTTTGGAATATTTGTTCTAGTCTTGTGAAATACACCCTTGGTATCTTGGTAAGAATTGCGATGAGTCTATAGATAGCTTTGGGTAGTATGGACATTTTAATTATGTTAATTCTTTCTATTCATGACCATAGTATGTGCTTCCAGTTACACTACTCATACAAATTAGGGAATATTTTATTGCTTCATATTCATTTTGAAATATCCTCTAATTTTCTGAACAGTATTTTGTATCTTCTTCAATTTCTTCAATGTCTTATAATGTTCTGAGTACAGGTCTTTTACATCCTTGATTAAATTTATCCCTAGGTGTTTTATTATTTTTGAAGCAATTATGAATGATATTATTTTCTCAGTTTCCCATTCTGATAGATCATTATTGGTGTATACAAATGAAAATTATTTTCAAATATTTATTTTATATCCTTTACTTCACTAAATTTTCTTTAGTTCTAGTAGTTTTTTGATGAAATTTATATGGTTCTCTGTATACATTATTATATCACCTGCAAATAACAACAGTTTTACATCTTATTTTCCAATTTGAATGCCTTCTGTAAATTTATTCTTGTTTTCTGATTGCTGTCACTAAGACTTCCAGTACTATGTTGAATAAAAGTGGTGAAATTAGGTATCCTTGTCTTATTTCTGATCTCAAAGGAAATACTCTAGTTTTTATTGCCTATTACATATGATTTTGACTGTGGGTCTGGCATATATGGTCTTTATTATGTTGAGGTATGACTCCTCTATTTCTACTTTGCTGAGTTTTTAACATTAATAGGTACTAGATTTTATCAAATGCATGTTATGCATCTATTGATATGGTTATGTGCTTTTATTATTTATTTTGTTTATGTAGTGTGTCCTGATTATTGATTTGTGGAATTTGTACAGTCTTGCATCCCCAGAATAAATCTCACTTGATCATGGTGTATGACTTTTTTAATGCATTGCTGAGTCTGAGTTGCTACTATTTTGTTGAGGATTTTAGTATCTATATTCACTAGAAATATTGCCTTTTAATTATCTTTTTTTGATGTGGTTTTGGAATTAGGGTAATGCTGGCCTCATAAAATGAGCTCAGAAGTTCTCCCTCTTTTTGAATTTTGTGAATAGTTTGCAATGACCAGGTGTAAGTTCTTTGAATGTTTGGTAACATTTGCTTGTGAAGCCATCCAGTACAGGACTTTTGTTTCCTGGGAGTTTTTTGATTACTGCTTCAACTTCTTTAGTTATAATTGGTTTATTCAGGTTTTCTGATTCTTCCAGTATAAGTTTGGAAGATGGTACATTTCTAGGAATATATCCATTTTACCTAGGTTGTTAAATTTGTTAGTATATAGTTGTTCATAGTTGTTTTATACAATCCTTTATATTTCTGTGATGTCATTGTTAATTCTTTTATTTCTGATTTTATTTATTTGGGTCCTCTTTTCTTCTTGATTAGATTGGCTAAATGTTTGTCAATTTTGTTTGTCTTTTCAAAGAACTAGCTCTTGGTTTCACTGATCTTTTATATTTTAGTCTCTGTGTCATTTATTTCTGTTCTAATCTTTATTATGTTCTTCCTTCTACTTACTCAAGGCTTTTCTTTTTGTTCTTTTTCTAGTTCTTTAAAGTATAGAGTTATATTGTTTATTTGATGTTTTTCTTGATTGTTGAGGTAGGCCTAGAATGTGATGAACTTTCAGCACTATTTTACTATGTCCTGTAGATTAGTGTTGTTGTATGTTTATTTTAATTTGTTTCAAAGTCATTTTTTATTTCTTCCTTGATCTCATTCTTAACCCATTTATTTTTTACTAACATGTTATTTAGCCTCCGAGAATTTATCAGTTTTATATATATTAATTGATTTCTAGTTTTATACCATTGTGGTCAGAGAAGAGGCTTGATATGATTTCTACTTAATTGAATACATTAAAACTGATTCTGTTTCCTGATATGTGGTCTATTTTTGAAAATGTACCATGTGCACTTCTGCTGCTTTGCAATGAAGTGTTCTGTAAATATCAATTAAATATGTTCAGTCCAGTGTGTTGTTTAATGTTGCAGTTGCCTTGCAGACTTTTTGTTTGGAAGATCTATCCATTGGGGTTATTGAGGTATTAAAATCTCTTACTGTGACTGCATTGCTGTCAATCTCTCTGTTAATCTATCAAGATTTTCTCTACATAGTTCTTTGCTTCTGTGTTGGGTCCAGATATGTTTATAAAATCACTTGCAGGCCCTGGCCGGTTGGCTCAGTGGTAGAGCTTTGGCTCGGATTGTGGATGTCCCAGGTTTGATTCCCAGTCAGGGCATACAGAAAAAGTGCCCATCTGCTTCTCCATCTTTCCCTTTCTCCTTTCTTTTTATCTCTCTCTTCCCCTCCCTCAGCCAAGGCTCCATTGGAGTAAAATTGGTCCTGGCATGGAGGATGGCTTCATGGCCTCTGCCTCAGGTGCTAGATTGGCTCCCATTGCAATGGAGCAACACCCCAGATGGGCAGAGCATCACCCCCTAGTGGGCTTGCTGGTGTGTTCTGGTCAGGCATATGCGGGAGTCTGCCTCTCTCTGCCTTTTCACCTCACACTTTGGAAGAATATAATAAATAAATAAAAAATAAAATAAAATAAAATACACTTGCATAAAAATATCATAAAACTGTATTGATTAGTTTATAATCCATAGAAATTTACTTTTAAATATTTACTAGCTGAATTTAATCATAAATAAAATACATAAATGAGAAGTACTCCAAAAGATAACCATAAACACTTATAAAAATATCCAATCATTATTTTTATTGTTAATATTTGATTAAAAAATTAGTCTTTTAATTTTTTGGTAGCAATGCTTGTTCATAATACTAACTACAAAGTAATTATGAGGTTGTAAGTAAGTCTGTTACAAAGCATAATTTATTTTCATGGCGCTTGTGATAGGCCAAGGGGAATCTTCATTAAAAATTACATTATTTAAGACAAATTTTATGTATTACTAGTATAAGAGTTTACAGAGATCCTGACCAGGAAGTGACACAGTGGATAGAGCATCGGACTGGGATGCAGAGGACCTGGGTTCAAGACCCCGAGGTCGCCAGCTTGAGTGCGGGCTCATCTGGTTTGAGGAAAAGCCCACCAGCTTGAACCCAAGGTCGCTGGCTCCAGCAAGGGGTTACTTGGTCTGCTGAAGGCCCGCGGTCAAGGCACATATGAGAAAGCAATCAATGAACAACTAAGGTGTTGCAACGAAAAAAAAACTGATTGATGCTTTTTATCTCTCTCCGTTCCTGTCTGTCTGTCCCTGTCTCTCTCTCTGATTCACTCTCTGTCTCTGTAAAAAATAAATAAATAAAAGTTAAAAAAAAAGAGTTTACAAAGAATAAATATAATGAAGTAATATATTAAATATGCTCAAATAACTTACTGATTTCCTAACTAGTATACAAGTTTTGCTTGTTCATTTGTAAACAATTTCCATTGGAACCTTTTTTATTATTACTTTTTATTAATTTTAATGGAATGATATTGATAAATCAAGGTTCATATGTTCAGAGAAAATATCTCCAGGTTATTTTGACATTTGATTATGCTGCATTCCCATCACCCAAAGTCCAATTGTCTTTGTTTTGCACTATTTTATGAGATGCAATGGGGTTGCAACATATCTTTAATTATGACTCTAATATTCCAACCCTACTCTATTTTTTCCTAGTCTGTCTAGTCCCCTGAGTTTTTGAATGCAGAGATGGCACCTGACACTTGGTCTCAGCCAAGTCCACAGTGGAGTTTTATCAGTTTATAGAATATTTTACTTACTCCTTTTCCCAAATTAAATATCTTCAGATGGAGCTTGAACTCTATAATTTGCCACTCACCCCATTGTATTTCTTATATTCTTATACTGTCTGGCTTAATTTCTTTATGTTTATTGTTGGCTTCCTGCAGATTTTGGATATTGGCTCTTCCTGGAGCAATCTTGAAATAAAAAGACCACAATATGACTTTATGTTAAATAAGCTTCAGTTTTAGCTATTATGATAATTTGTAAATCTTTTCCAATATGTGTTTTCTTATATTTAAGTAGTAGTTAACTATAAAAATCACCTAACAAATTAATAAAAATCCATGACGATCTAGAAATTTAGTAATAATATATTGTTTAGGTTTTTGAATTGATTTTACTTTGCCTTTTATTTTGCAAGATGATCCCTTCATTGCTGACAAGTATGTATAGCAAATTGCACAATTATTCTAGAAATTTAGAAATGCATTCATCTATGTTATTGCTTTCAAAAAAATTTTTTTGTAAAGAAAAAAATCTTGAAATGGAAACCAGAAATCTAGAGTTTAATTTTCTTATTTCCTTTAATAAAAGATTATCCACACCCCCCAGAAAGTAAAAACTGAATCCAGTAATAAACTAATAAAACTATATATATACGTAGATATAAGGTCTATCGGAAAGTTCTGTCCGCTTTGGGAATAAAACAAAATACAAATTTTTTTTACCGTCAATAAACTTTATTAAATAATATGTTTCCACACCAATCCTATCTTCCAAATATGGTCCAAAATGGTTTGCTAAGCTGAATTAAGCCTTTCTGCGATCTTTGATGTTGTCAGAAAAGGATCTTGCTCCAACATGGTCTTAACAACATTGTCATTGATCAAAGATGGTCGCCCAGAACGTGGCTTATCAGAAAGGTCGAAATCACCTGTTTTAAATTTTTTGAACTATCTTCTGCATGTCCTATCAGAAACTGTACCTTCACCAAACACTTTCAATAAATTTCTACATGCTTCTGTAGCATTTCTTCCTTGTTAAAATTCATATACAATACAGTGGCATAAATGAACTTTATCAGTAGACATGGGTACACTATTGCTTCACACATAAGACTAACGTGAATCAACTTTGTTTTAGTTAATTTGCTATGTCAGTATGTATACATTAAGTGATAAAAATAGAGAGGCACACATGCGCCAAATAAATGTGCTTACGTGTTGAAACTTGTGATAGAAACGGACAGAACTTTCCGGTAGACCTTATATATACTGCTCACAAAAATTAGGGGATGTTTTATTGCTTTATATTCATTTTGAAATATCCCCTAATTTTTGTGAGCAGTATACACATATGCACATATATAAATCTTTTACATAAGAGAATAAGGTTTATTATTTAGTTTCTAAATGAAAACTCTTAAGGGAAAGATTTATATATGTGTAATATATTAACACATGTTTCTATTA
This sequence comes from Saccopteryx leptura, assembly GCF_036850995.1. Lineage (NCBI taxonomy): Eukaryota > Metazoa > Chordata > Mammalia > Chiroptera > Emballonuridae > Saccopteryx > Saccopteryx leptura. The sequence continues at coordinate 146,886,047 of NC_089505.1, forward strand.
TTGGTAATATTATATATTATGAATATAGCTATATATTTATTACTTATATTTATTGAACATAAAGCAAAATCAAAATTTTGAACCATTTCTAAAGAAAATTCAAAGCCATAAAAATATTCCACTAATTTTTAGATATTCAAAACAAAGTAAAAAAGTGTAAGTTCATAGACAGTAACCAATATTTTAGTATTCTGTTCCCTTCACATTCATTTTTCATGCTTTAGTAAAATGACATTTTCTAATCAGAGTAAAGTGGCATGGTGAAGGTGTAGATAATATATTCGAATGAAGGTTTTTAATGAATATGGTATTTATTAAGACACAATTCATTAAAAGAAGACTTGCATGGTTGTCTCACATTATTTCATTGATTTTTATTTCATGCATGATTCAAAGTGAGAAGTATTTCTTCAGAAAGTACTCTCATTTTTAGTCTTTAATTTGATAAGGCAGTCTTTTTTGTTTATTTGTGTGGTTGAAATATTTCACATGGTTAAGCTTTACATGCTTCAGTAACTATAACTTTGAAATAGAGAATCAGAATTAGCATATGGTAGACATTTAAGGTTTCAGTCTATAAATATTTTCTTTAAGTAATCTACTTTTTTTCAAAATTTGATTTTTTGACAGAAAATAATAGGCCAGTGTTTTTTTATTTCTTTTTAATCAAAGGTTTGAAGATCTGAACATGTCAACACCAAGTATGTCTTTGGTAATGACATTATAAAGATTTAAAATAGAATGAATATAAGATTAAACTCTCCCATGTAATTTAAGAATCATTTGACAGGCTTGCCAAAGACTTTATCCTCATTTTAGCAAATTGTTTAAAACACACCTACATACACATATACAACTTCTATGCTAGTAACAAGGTGTTTATACTTGAAAACTAAAATAAAGATTTAAGACAATCTTCTGGGTAATGCAACCCTAAATAACAACTATAATTGTCTAGAGAATTGTCTCAATTTTCCACTTCACTTTGTGTGTGAGATTACATCTCAGATAACAGCCTTAGAAGGAAAACCTGTCACTGACTTTACAAACTTTTGTAAAATCAGACTGTGAAAATCCCACCTTATCAGATAAATCACAGACACAAAGAAATTGTCTCTTACAATTGTCCAATACCTAGCCCATTGTGTGCAAATGTGGACTGAATATTAATGAAAATGAAATATATTCTGCTATACTAGTTTGAAAAGAAATAATTGTGTACACTGTATTGACTTTTAGTAAGCTAGCATTTTTCTCTCCCTTTATGAGGTCATAAGATAATGTCTTATTTTTCTTTTTAGCTTAGGTTTCTTAAACAGTTTGAATACAGACTAAATTTAAAAATAACATTTAAAAGATGAATATGTAAGTAAAAGAAGAAAAATTACATGTAGAGAAACAAATCTATAAGTTATTGATACTACCAGGTTTTATTGATACTAAACAAATTGTATTCCTGAGTTTCTATCGATAAACAATAAGAGCAAGTATTAATATTTTTCCTGTGAGGATTTTAGTAATGAAAATAGATGGCCACACACTCAAATAGACTGCCTTGATTGGTGATCTTTTTGAAAGCTGTTATATTGACCATTTTATACAATGGAGACTACAAACTGAATATTTAAATATTTAAAAATTGAAATTAATAGTAGTTGAAAACAATCATTAAATAAATAAGAAGCCAATATGCATAATTTACATAATTATCAGTAAAGCAGACAAGTTATTCTTATTATTGATGATTTTTATTGCTTTTAGTATGCTAACCATACCAGGTATATTTTAATATATACATGGTTATTTAAAAATCATTATATAATAATGAATTAAGAAAACAAAAAACAATAAGCAGAAAGTTGATCAATCAATTTATTTATATCAGATCTACTTTTGCAGCAGTATTTCTAATGAGCTGGCAGTTCTTTAATAGTAAGAAACACTAAAAGAATCTACTCTCTAAACTGCTTTTAAAACTCTGCATTTTTTGTCTAAATAGTTTTATAGCTTTAATTTTGGGTAAAACATAGTAGAGTTGCTGTATTCTAAAGCTAGTACATGTTCATTGTAGAAAAATTCTGAATATTAAAGGAAAAAAAGAAAAAAAATCACACAGTATTCAAAGACAAATAAGCACTATAAACATTAGAATCACAGCTTCACAGAATCATATAAAAACACATTATAAATAAGGTTGATATTATGATACATGTCTGATTTGAAATTACATATAGTTATATCACTTGAAAATATATATAGTTTCCTGTTAATATACATATATTTTAGTTAAGATAGACCAATAGCAACTGGTTTCACCCTCTTGTCTTAAACAACTAATAAACCTAAAATATATGTGAAACAGTAGTATTAACAATGTTTGTTATCAAGTAGTGATGAAACACAGTGGTGCCTGAGAGATCAATAACAGACAAAATCACAAGAGTGACACAATTTAATGTCTGAGAAAGTTTCCAAGTTTTAGTGTAAGGAGAGGAAACCCAGTCAGATCATAGCAGTCTCCTTGATTTGAAGAAATGGATCTGGATTCTAGAAAAACCAAAGTCATTTGAGTTGTAAGAACCAGATTGAAGAGAACTGCACAGAAGAGAGAAATCTGGAGATCTGCTGAGTCTTCTTCTTGAGTATTTAGTTGAGTACCAATCAGCTGATGTATGTGAACAAAATTATCCAATCTGAAGGAAAGAACTACTTGCAATGATTGCAGGAAACAATATCTGCAGTGCTATTTTAATCCAAGGCTGTAAATAGTGCCCATTCCCTCCAGCCAAACTGAAAGACCTCATAATTCATAAGAAATCGGTTTAAGATGCCTCAGAAGTTAGCAAAAAATGAGCCCTATATATTTTGGCTTTACCAAAATATTTAGAAAGGAAATCTTAAAAAGAATAAACTAGTTCAAGGTATAATCATATCCAAAAACAAAGCAGAGAATCTAGAATACAAAAATATTCAGAACAGAAAAGAAAATTCACAATGATTAACATCTAATACAATTATCAAGTATGAAAAAAACACATACTGAGGAGAAAAATCAACCAAAACTGTTCTGGAATTGACACTGATACTATTGATAGACAAGAGAATTATGCTATTATGACTCTACTCTTTGTGGTTAAAAGACTAGAGGAAGGTAGCAATTGCATGGAGACAAAGAAAATATACAGCATCACTAAATGGAAATTTCAGAAATAAAAATTTTAATGACTGAGATGAAAATCATAATAGATGGCATTATCAGCAGAGTTGATATTGCAGAAGAAAAAATTAGTGTACATGAAAACACAGCTCTAGAAATTATCAAAATGAAACAGAGATTAGACTTCAGAGAAGTACAACCAATGAACTGTGCAGTAATTTCAAGAAGACAAACATATAATTGTAGTTCCTAAAGGATAGGAGAGAAAAGGGAAAGTAAAAAACATTTGAAGAGATAATAGTCAAAGACATTTCATATTAGATGGAAATCAGAACACCATTTCCATGAAGTTAAACTAATAAACAAAAAAAAAGCTCTAGAAATATGGGAAATATATTACAAAAAATGCATCATATTTACATTGCTTAAAACAAGTTATAAGAGAAAATCTTTTTTAAAAAAGTCTGATAAAAGACAGTATGTAGATAGAACCAAAAGATGACAGCACCTTTCTCACTGAAAACAATAAAAATGAGAACAAAATAGAATACTATTTTTAAAGTACTGAAAGAAAATAATATTATCTGTCAACTTATAATACTAAACCAGGCAAAATTCCTTTAAAAAATGAAGAGGTAATAAAGAATTTTTTAGATTACTGGAATTCATCATCAGATATTTTGCAAGACATGAATATTAAAGGATTGCTTCAAATGTTAGAACAATAGAACAAAATAAAAAACCAGAATCTACAAAGAGAAATAAGGATCGCTAGAAATAACAACACCATGTGTAAATATGACAATTTTTCTATAACTTAATTCACTTTAAAAGTTAAACAAATATTAAGTGTAAAAATAGCATTGAATTGAGAAGTTTATAATGTGTAAATGTAAACTGTATGATAGCAATACCTTAAATCTCAGAAGTAGAGAAATTGAATATGAATAGTTCATATTCAATGTATGAAGTAATTTGATATTATTTAAAGTAGGTATATATAAGTAAAATTATAATATAAATTCTAAAGCAATCTCAAAACAACAGAAACAAAATCAGAGTAATAGCTAATAAACCAACAAAAGAGCACAACAGTTCCTTCATTACAAAAAAGAAACAGTTAATTCAAAATAAGCAGAAGAACAAAAAAGAGAACAAGCAATTTATAAGAAATAGAAGACAAAAGATAGATTAGACTCAATCATAGTAAATAATTACATTAAATATAAATGGTCTAAACATCCCAATTTTCTGCCAGTTATTAAAAGATCCATTAAATCTTCTTTTTACCTCTTTTTTCAATCAATACTACCATTATATCAATCATGAGTTTGATGTACTAGGTAACATAGAATGCAAATTAAAAATGAAAATTTCATAAATAGTAGAAAACATAAGTGAAAGGAGGAGGGATAAAGAGAAAGGCTTCAGCATGTGCCCAAAATGGGGTCCTACCAGCAACCCCCATCAAGGGCTGATGCTTGAATCAATTGAGATAACCTCAGTATATGCAGCTGAAGGTCCAACCAATCAAGCCACTGGCTGCAGAAGGGGAAGAGAGAGAAAGGAGAGAAGGAGGGGGAGAGGTGCAGATGGTAGCTTCTCCTGTGTGCTCTGACCTGACCTGGAATAAAACCCTGGATCCATAAGTGGGCTGATGATCTATCTACTGAGCAACCCACCAGGACAAATCCTAATACATTTGAGTTTTAAAATTGTTTTCTACTATTTATGAAATTTTCATTTTTAATTTGCATTCTATGTTATCTAGTACTTCAAACTCATGATTGATATAATGGTAGTATTGGTTGAACTATTTATTTTATGTTTTACATAAACATACAATAAAATAATATTTGGTGTACATTCTCTGAATTTTAGGACAATATGGACTTGTAAAAATCACCATTATTATTAAACTATTGAACACCTTCACCACCTCAAAAACTCTCTCAAACTATTCACTTTTAACCATAACCTCTTCCCATTCTTAACCTCAGACAAATATTGATCTGTTCTCATTCTAAATAGAAATTATTTAGAAAAAAATTATCAAGATACCATGTATTTATTTGTAATATGTCGCACTGGTGCATGCTTTTTTGTGGTTTGGAATAATTCAGTGTGCAGAGTAAAACTGGTGACATGTAGGAGAGGGGAGAGAGACAAAGGGGAGACATGTGGAAGGAAAGAGTGACAATTGATGCGAAAGGTGAGATGGGTTTGTACCTAGTGGAGCAGAATAAATAGCAGAGCAGACTTTATTAATGTGCCTGGAAAGTTTATCAACAGCAGAACGCAATAGACAGAGAATGCATTTATATTATACACATAAGAAGTTTCAATTTCAATGTCAGATGAAAGTGTACTAAAATAACCTTTTTGTAGTCTTTTCCTAAATGGAGGAAAGTAACACAATCTCCTATGCCTAAATATCACTCCTATTCTCAGCATTTGTTAGAAAGAGGAAGATTTTTTTGGCTCTATAATCCCTTGATGGCAATTACAGTTTAAACCAAACCTTAATCTACAGGGGTGGTACTGGAGCCTGCTCCACTGGCTCTCTTTCCTCACCGCTGGATTAAAATTTTCACTCAGACTAAACACTATCTGCGTGCTTTATTGCAGCATTGCATCTGGCCTACCTTGGACTTTATAAATCATTAAAATAAAATAATTAATGATTTTAACTGTTTGAAGGGCTAATGCAGTCTTTAAATAAAAATGCCTTAAATATGGTGAGAAATACATACCGATATTAAACGTGAGAGGTTAGGATGAGAAATACAGGTTGAAATTATGTGTATTCAGACTCAGTTGATTTGCATTATTCAAGGTTTGTTATGTCTTATAAAGTTGTTCCATATTTTTAACTAATATCTGGAAAGAAATTTTTTTAAATAGAAAATAAGAAAAGGAACATGTGAGTTTTAAAAGTTCTAAATATGTGTAATTTATGTTACAGAAGAAAAGAAAAGAGAGAATGGAACTGAAATGACAATTGAAGCTTATTAGATGAAATACCAAAGTGCGAGAAAGATATCAGTTCATTATTAAAATTCAGTAAAACAAAGCAAGGTAAAAGTAAAGTAAATCACAGATAGATATAGTTTATATCTTATAGCAAAACTAATAAAACCAAAGATAAAACAGCATCTTAAAAGTAGTCTGAGGGAAAAGATACATTATTATAGTCATGTAACAGCAGTAACAATTTTACCTAATATTTCAACAGAAGCTAAGAAAAGCACTAAACAATGGAATAGTAGAGAAGGGGAACTGCGAAAATAGAATTATTTATATAAAAAATGAATTAAGAAAAAGATGATTAAATAAAGATATATTCAAAAGATCATAAACAGAAGTTACTGTTAGCACAGTGAAACTAGAGAAATGCTGAAGTTCAGGAAAAGAATAATCCCAAAAGGAAAAATGAATGTGCTATATAATATATGTATGTGTGTGTGTATGTGTGTGTGTGTGTCATAAAAAATATATAGAGTGTATATATATGTGTGTGTATCATACAAAATGGTATGAAAGCCTTTTTACTTTTGAGGTCAATGGTGTGAGAAGCATACTGTGGTAAACTGTAAAATAGATTCTACAGATATCCACACCTTAGTCTCTGGAGCCTGTGAATGTTATCTTATATATCAAAATACTTCGAATGTGTGACTAAATTAAGGAACTTGAGGTGAAAGCCTATCTTGGATTATATGGGTGAGCCTTAAAGGAAAACATAATTTTTTTTAGGGTAAAGTGAAATTTTATGCTGAAGAGCAGAAGGCAATATGAACAGAAAAACAGAGATTGGAGTGATGTGGCTACCAGAATTGGAAGAATCAAGGAACAGACTCTCCCTAGAGCAGGGGTCCCCAAACTACGGCCCACGGGCCGCATGTGGCCCCCTGAGGCCATTTATCTGGCCCCTGTCGCACTTCTGGAAGGGGCACCTCTTTCACTGGTGGTCAGTGAGAGGAGCATAGTTCCCATTGAAATACTGGTCAGTTTGTTGATTTAAACTTACTTGTTCTTTATTTTAAATATTGTATTTGTTCCCATTCTGTTTTTTTTACTTTAAAATAAGATATGTGCAGTGTGTGTAGGGATTCGTTCATAGTTTTTTTTTTTTTTTATAGTCTGGCCCTCCAACGGTCTGAGGGACAGTGAACTGGCCCCCTGTGTAAAAAGTTGGGGACCCCTGCCCTAGAGTCTCAGGAGGTCTGCAGCTCTGCTGACACCCTGATTTCAGACCAGTAAAACTGCTTTTGGAATTCTGATCTCTAAAACTTATAAGATAATAAATTCCTATCACCTTAAATCAATAAATTTGTGGTAACTTAAAACAGGCTGGCCCGTTTACCATCATGGGGCAAGTTTCCAAGAACAAAGAGTAAGCCTCATAGTACAAACAGTTTTTAAGTGTGCTTTTATCACATTTGTTACTGTCCCATTGGCTGAAGGGATTCCCATGGCCAAGCTCAGAGTCAATGAAAATATAGCAAAGTATGAAGAGAATGGGGATATTACTATAATCAGATGACTACAAAATTGTGTATTCAAATCAACTTACAATATCCTTTGCTTCTCTCCTTCTCCACTTTAAGAAAATAACTGAAAATAGTTGGTAAATATGGGGAATAAGACACAAGACAAATAATTTGTTCACGCATTTTCCAGATATAGACCCATTGGTGAATATTTTCTTTAGTTGTAAGTTAAATATTTAAAATTAAAAAGTGTGTATAAATGGATTCATAGTGTGTTAGTGGCACAAACTGCCATTTGCTCATCCTAAGCCAATAAATGTGGCCAGAATGAATGCAGGTTTTACACTCTATTTATGAAGCTAAGTTTAGAGCCCCTCTCAAAACACATATAGGTATAGAGTGGCAAAGAGATGAATTCTTAGAAAAATGTTTAAAATTATATGACTGAACACAGAGTGAATAGAGCCTGGGTAGTAAAATCAACAAATACCTATTAAAAGTAATTCATAAGGAGAAGACTGAAGAAATGGCTTTGAGGAACACTTGCAGCTGGAGGGTGATGGCAGTATGAAGAGGAGGTAAAATGAATAAATGCTATAGTCGTATAAAATTGTGAGCACAATATCTATAGAAATAATTAATATGCTAATTTATTAAAGTAGATGCCAATTTTAATAAGTTTCAACATATTTATCATTTAGTTAAATTGTGGTTGCTCTTTATTCTTTACTTTTCAGTCTGTTTTTTATTTAATTTCTCACATATACATCTAATACTTTACTTAATATTTGGGTAAAAATCGATTCATTGAGATCTTTTTTAAACCCAGAAATAAACTACATCATTTTTTATACAAAAAACAAAGTTTGTCCAAGAATTTTTTTTTCTGTATTGTACTGAATTTTTCTTTTTGATATCAGTAGCAAGAGAATGACATGTATGGACAATTAATTGTGTAGTGTGAAAGCACAGCTTCCCCAATAGTAATTATTTTCATATTCCATTTTCATTACCAGTATCTCATGGACCTACTCAAATGGAACTGGGTAAAATTTGTTTATGTAGAAATGTATAAACTTAATCTGTATACTATGATATTCCAAATCCTAATTACAATATTTTGAAAACAAGGAGAAAAATCCAAATGGATAATTTCAGTGCTTTTGGAATTTATGGCAAATATGTTAAATGCATAGGTTGAAAATTCTTATTTGTATAGATTTATTCAATATAGAGAGGATTCTAGATTTGGGATAAAAACACATATTTATAAAAAAATGACAACACATATTTATATTGCTAGATAAATAGGAATAACAAATATTACAAATAAGAAGTATTTCACAAAAGATATATAACTTTGGTTTGAAATGTACTAGTGTTAAATTAAACACACACACACACACACAATTAGTATAAGCCAATGGGGATTTATTATTATCTCCCATACAAAGCTAAAATAAATATGGGACTGACCCTGAGGAAAGTTATACTGTTTTGACTACCTCAGCTATTTATATAACTTAAAATCTTTTCTGGATCAATATATAATTTTAAACTAATTTAAGTAAACAACTTCACTGAGTTACATAATTATTATAGAGGTAGGCATGATATCTGGGGAACATACACTGTGACTTTGTGTGAATTGGAAATTAGACTTTTACTATAAAAATATTTGTCTCATAAGAATTGGTGAACTGAGTGCAGGATAGATTTTAGCTTTAGCCCTCCCACTCCAGCACACACATTTTTTACTATCACCACACACATCTGGGTGCCCTTTTGTAGGGAATAGTTTACACATCTGGATATTGTAGCTCTTGAACTAATGAATTTTTCCTGTAAACCCACCATTCTGCAAATATCCTAAAGTTACTTTATATACTTTATAAAGTATTTTATATAGTAATTTATAAAATTACTTCATAGATTTTTCTTATGGAGAATAACAAGAGCATTAATTAGATATTCAGGGCAATGTCCCACAAAAGATTAGAAACTAACAGATGATAGAATCAAGTACTTCAATTTTAAAAAATGAAATAAAATTTGTTATTTTACTAACTTCACTGTATTCAAATTGTTTTGTCCTGGCAATAGTGATATAAAGTAATAAACACATAAAGGCAGTCATACTGTCATGTCTGTTATAGAAACTTGACAAATTGTGAACTTACAATGCCTAGAAAATACAAACAGCAAAACTTGGAGATACAACTCTTCCTCTAGGACTTATAAATAAAAAATCTATACCAACCCAAATGAAACAAGAAGATTGAAAGGAAAATTGCTTATTAATTATATTGAAGTAGACATCCTATGGGTCTGCTTGATTTGGCTAGGCTCTACTCAAAATTATTTTGAAAAAAAAGATATTAGTCATTTAAATATTATTTGATTAAAAATAGCAATGCTTACATTTTGTTTTATTGAACTTACATTTTGTTTGTTTCTCTAATCACGATGTTATTTAATGTTAAGTTAAGTATTTAGGACAGAAATATATAACTAATCTTTTAAATGATGGTTTTCAGATAAACGACAACCCCAGATGTCTGCCTTTTTCAGTAATTGTTTTAATAGATATACCTAGTATTAAGTACTGTTTTTGGAAAACAAACAAATCTTTATGAGCCCACAAGAAAGAAAAAGGAAATGCATTTTTGTCACCTCTTAAATATGACAGTTTGGGAGTGAACAGGAAGCTTTTCTTTCTTTCAGACCTACTTGGCTCTGCATGTTCAGAAAGGAGTTTTAAAAAAAGACAGTGCAAGTGATTTTGAATGATTTTTAACTTAACTCGAGTCTTTCCTCAGAAGTACAGTTCTGTTTTCTCTTGTTCTTTTGACAGATGTGAGGAATGCTGCATGGAGAACTGTGGGATTCCCTGTGATTGACTTAGGCAGGGTGTGAGTTGTGCTGCAAAGCCGGGGAGTGATGTTAAGATTTCAAAGTGACACACTGGTTACAGAGTAATTGAAGAGGGTTATGTCCTAGCATGTATGTAAAGGGCTTGAGGAGAGTAAATGAAAGAAGAGGAAAGGAACACATCCCTTGTATTTATACTAGTTTCTTCCTTTTCATGTGCACTATTGCCACAACGTGAAAAGAAATATATAATTTAGATAATCCCATTCTACCTTCTTTTCATATAAAGAATAAATTTTGTGTGAATCTATATGACATTTTAAATTTAAGACAAATGGATAAATATACAACTAAGCACATAAAGAGATGCTCAAGATTTTAATCATCAAGGAAATAAAAATTAAATTTACAATCAGATTCCTCTACACACTCATTAAAATGGAAGATACTGAAGACTGTCTTAGTCAGTTTGGGCTGCTATAACAGAGTACCATAGACTGAATGGTGTATAAACAATAGGAATTTATTTCTTATAGTACTGGAGACTGGCAATATAAGATCAGGATGCCAGCATGATTCAGTTTTGGTGAGAGTCCTCTTCTGGGTTTCCGGCTACTAATTTCTCCTTGTGTCCTCATGTGGTAGAAAGAGGGCAAAAGAGCTCTGCGGGGCCTCTTTCATACACTAAACCCATTTATGAGGGTCCCATGCTCCTGACCTTAAGTATCCTCTGAAAGCCCAATCTTCTAATACCATGATGTTGAGGAGCAGGGTTCTAACATATGGATTTTGAGGGAATGTGAACATTCATTCTCTAACACCAAATACTGGTGAATATCTGGAGGAATTTGAATCTCTCAAATACTCCTGGTGGAAATATAAATAGTGCAATTGTTTAAAGAATGTACCATTTATTTTATTGTACAAAGATAGTATGACAGTTTCTTACATAGAAGGTAAACCTACTGTATGCCTAGTCATTCTACTCCTAAGCCTTTAACTCAAAAGACAAGAAATCATATGTTCTAACAAAAACTGGTACGCAATATTTATGGCAGCTTTCTTTGTATGAACCAGAATTTAGAAAAATGAACATCAAAATGTAAATTAATAAAAATAATTGTGGCACATTTATACAATTAACTTTACTCAGCAAAAAAAATAAATGAAACACTGAAAGACACATATCATGAATTAATTTTTATTAATTGTCATAACTGAAAGAAATAAGACAGAAAAGAGTACTCTGCCATGCCATTATAGGACTAATTTATAGTGCATTTACATAATACAACTTGGAATCCGTGAAATAGTGGTGACTGTTTTAATGACAGATTTTTAAATTTATCATGCGTATAACCCTGCTCTCTTTAATTAGATAATGCTCAGAACATCGAGTACGGAGGGTTGACTAGATTAAGTAATTCATTGGGATTTATTATCTTCTTGGGATTCTCTCTCAGACCATTCAGAACTTTCCAAACTTTTAGGTATTCATTAAGTGAAAACAAGAGCCCAAATGTGTAGAAAAAATAATTATAAACATAATTAAAATTAAAAAAAAAATTATATTCAAACCTTTTTTGACTCAGTTACTGTTGTCATAAGTTTTATAATACTCTAATGGTTGTCACCGGATGGGTACCTACTTGCCATCTAAAATGGGTTAGCACAACTTCTAAAACCCTTAGAGTCAGGTTCTTCCTAAATCTTAATACGTCTCTACTATCAACTCTACTTTCAATGACAGTACACAGGAGTGTGCTAGAATATAATTATTGGTCAAATTGAAATCCCAGAAAAAATGCATATATGAAAATAAAATTTTGAGGTGTAAACCGAAGAGAATTTATTTAGTCAATAAGCACATATCTGTGGAACATCAACTTTGTTGCAGACATACATGCTGTGGCTAAGAGTACTGAACAGAACAAGAAAAACAGCCTGCTATAAGAGGGAAAGATTTTAGGTGGAGCTGATAAGTCTGGAGTAGAAGTAGGCACCCATGTGATTCTGATCAAGAGATAAGCAGGTTATGTGAAGAAAAATTAACTTAGAACATTTTCAATCAACAATCTACTACACATGAGGTATCTCTTAGACATCTTGACACTTATAGAATCCTTTCAGAAAACTTAAAAGGGAAGTGTTAGGATATTTTCTTTGTTCTTGAAAGAGAACTATAATCTCAATATAATCACCATCATCATCACTAAATGTTTATCTTATATAAATAGAATATATCCTAATGATTTACAAACTAAATAAGACTCTTTTTGAACATTTATTTTATATAATCTTGGTTATTTTTCAATTTAGTAGGAATATTTTAGTATCTTTACTGTTTTATCCCCAAAACAGTTTTTGTTTGACTGATTTTCACCATGTATATTTTTCTTAAACATTTTCTTTGGAGCCTAATATATAGTTTTTAAATGTGATGTATATACACTTCTTTTTAATTTTTAAAAAAAATCAGTAATGCTTCCAGACAAGAAGTCTCTTCGGTGAAGTCTCTGGTTAATTAGAGAGTCCTCAGATTACCACACAGTACCGTTCCTATGACAGGGACATAACCTAAATTTTGGTGTAAGTCGAAATACACCCTAGCCTAAGTCACTTACATATCCTAACACAGTTGTAAAATCATAATCTAGAATGTAAAAACACAACTAAGACACAGAAAAAAGAAAAGGACATAAATATAGGAACTATGATAAAGGCCAAAAAGTCTCCAAACAAAACAACACAAAGAGAACACTTGCACTTTTATCAGTCCAAAATAGCATAGGTAAGCATACTGGGGGATGCCAACTCCCTCACTCATAAAACAGAGTTACTATGTATTCTGCTGTGTGCAACCAAACTAGTTTGCCCACACAGTCCATAAGTACGACACTAACGGTGTGAGCCGAAACACTCACATCTCACTTTTTAAAAGTTTTTATGGAAGTGAGCATTGTAAACTTGAAATGTCTTATGTTGGGACAGTCTTAAACCAAGGACCCGTATATATTGTTTTATTCTTATAATCAGTTTGCTCATTTACTTATTAAAGAATTTCAAAAGTTCTTTACATATTCTAGATATAAGACCTTTACTGGAATTATAATTTGTAAAAATTTTCTCCAAACTTGTGTCATTTTAGTCTCTCAACAGTATCTTTAGAAGAGCAAAAAATTATAATTATAGGAACTCCAATTTTTCTTTTTTAATTTTATTAAATGAGAGGCAAGGAGGCGGAGAGACAAACTTTCACATGCAGCCTGATTGGGATCCACTGGCAAGTCCCCTATAGGGCAGTGCTCTGCCCATCTGGGGCCACTACACCATTGTTCAGCAACCAAGCTATTTCAGTGCCTGAGACAAGGCCATGGAACCATCTTCTGCACCCAGGACCAAGTTGCTCAAACCATTTGAGCTATAGCTGCTGGAGGAGAAGAGAGAGAAAGAGAGGGAAGGGAGGAAGGCTTTGAGAAGCATATTGTTAATTGAACCCAGGACTTCCACACAATGGGCCAATGCTCTACCACTGAACAAACCAGCCAGTGCCAGGAAGTCCAATTTTTCAAATATTTCTTTTAAATATGTTTTGGCATGTTATCTGAGACATCTTTAAAGGGTAAGAACAAACTTTTATTGAAGTTTTATAGTTTGGGATTTATATTTAAAAATAAGACTTGTTTTGAATTACTTTTTCTTGATGGTGTGAAGAATAAATCAAATGTTTTTGTTTGTTTATTTAGCACATAAATACCAGCTGTTATAACATTATTGAATAAAAAGAGTGTTGTTTCTTCACTGAATTACCTGCATACCTTTGTCAAAAATTAAATGTAAATTTATGAGATAATCTTACTTCAGGATTTTCTGTTTTCTTCCCTTGATCTACTTGTTGATTCTGAGGCTAGTTCCATGATGGTGATAATTTTAGATTTAAAATAACACTTAAAATTTTGTTGTTCAATGAACATTTTTCTTTCTAAAGTTGTTTTAACTATTTTTTTTACATTACCATATTAATTTTAGAATCAGTTTTTAAATTTTTGCAAAAGGAGTTATGAACATTTTGATTGGAGTACACTGAAGTTATATATCAATTTGGGGAAAATTGATATCTTAACCATGTTAAGTCCCCCAGCCTCTGAACAAGCTATCATTGACTCTGGAATAATGTGATAGTTTAGGAGCACTGATCACTGAGCAGCTGAAAACCTATCATAGCCTTTTCAGAACCTTAACTACTGCCCCTGACTGGAAGCCTTACTGATAGAATACAGTCAATTAACATACATTTGTTTATAGTTGATGGTATTCAATATTAAAATAGATGAATATTTACATATATTTTATGCATTCATGACTTACCCTTTTTTTTTTTTTTTTAGTTGAGAGACATGGAGGCCAAGGGACAGACTCCCACATGCGCCCTGACTGGGAACTACCCGGCAAGTCCCCTAATGAGCAGTACTCTGGCCATCTGGGGTTGCTGCTCTGTTGCTCTACAACTAAGCTATTTCAGTGCCTAGGACAAGGCCATGGAGCAATCCTCAACAACTGGGGCCAATTTTCTCAAACATTTCATGCCATGTCTGTGGGAGGGGAAGAGAGAGAGAGAGACAGAAGGAGAGGTAGAGAAGTAGATGGTCACTTCTCCTGTGTGTCCTTGACAGGGGATCAAACCTGGGATTTCCACATACCAGGCCTATGTTCTACCACTGAGCCAACTGGCCAGGATTCCAACAACTATTTTTTAAAACATATTTCCAGGCTATGTGGCTCATATGCAAGTTTTTTAAAATTGTTGCTAATGTCAAAAAACTTTTCCAATGTGTTTTATTATAAATCCACTTTTTTGACAATCCCTTGGCAAGACTCACCAAGGAAAAAAGGCACAGGGCTCAAATAAATAAAATCCAAAATGAAAGAGGAGAGATCACCACAGACATCATAGATATACAAAGAATTATTATAGAATACTATGAAAAATTATATGCCACCAAATACAACAATCTAGAAGAAATGGATAAATTCCTAGAACAATACAACCTTCCTAGACTGAGTCATGAAGAAGCAGAAAGCCTAAACAGACCAATCAGCAGGGAGGAAATAGAAAAAACTATTAAAAACCTCCCCAAAAATAAAAGTCCAGGCCCAGACGGTTATACTAGTGAATTCTATCAAACATTCAAAGAAGACTTGGTTCCTATTCTACTCAAAGTCTTCCAAAAAATTGAAGAAGAAGCAATACTTCCAAACACATTTTATGAGGCCAACATAACCCTCATACCAAAACCTGGCAAGGATGGCACAAAGAAAGAAAACTACAGACCAATATCTCTAATGAATACAGATGCTAAAATTCTAAACAAAATACTGGCAAACCGAATACAACAACATATTAAAAAAATAATACATCATGATCAAGTGGGATTCATCCCAGAATCTCAAGGATGGTTCAACATACGCAAAACGGTTAACGTAATACACCATATCAACAAAACAAAGAACAAAAACCACATGATCTTATCAATAGATGCAGAAAAGGCTTTTGATAAAATACAACACAATTTTATGTTTAAGACTCTCAACAAAATGGGTATAGAAGGAAAATATCTCAACATGATAAAGGCCATATATGATAAACCATCAGCCAACATCATTTTAAATGGCATAAAGCTGAGGACTTTCTACCTTAAATCAGGAACAAGACAGGGTTGTCCACTCTCTCCACTCTTATTTAACGTGGTGCTAGAAGTTCTGGCCAGAGCAATCAGACAAGACAAAGAAATAAAAGGCATCCATATTGGAAAAGAAGAAGTAAAGGTATCACTTTTTGCTGATGATATGATCCTATACATCGAAAACCCAAAGGACTCCACAAAAAGATTATTAGAAACAATAAACCAATACAGTAAGGTCACAGGATACAAAATTAACATACAGAAGTCAATAGCCTTTCTATATGCCAACAATGAAATATTAGAAAACGAACTCAAAAAAATAATCCCCTTCACGATTGCAACAAAAAAAATAAAATACCTAGGAATAAACATAACAAAGAATGTAAAGGACCTATATAATGAAATTTACAAAGCATTGTTAAGGGAAATCGAAAAAGATACAATGAGATGGAAAAATATTCCTTGTTCTTGGATAGGAAGAATAAATATAATCAAAATGGCCATATTACCCAAAGCAATATACAAATTTAATGCAATTCCCATCAAAATTCCTATGAGATTTTTTAAAGAAATGGAACAAAAAATCATCAGATTTATATGGAACTATAAAAAACCCCGAATAGCCAAAACAATCCTAAGGAAAAAGAATGAAGCTGGGGGCATTACAATACCTGACTTTAAACTATATTATAGGGCCACAATAATCAAAACAGCATGGTATTGGTATTGGCAGAAAAATAGACACTCAGACCAATGGAACAGAATAGAAAGCCCAGAAATAAAACCACATATATATGGTCAAATAATCTTTGATAAAGGGGCCAACAACACACAATGGAGAAAAGAAAGCCTCTTCAACAAATGGTGTTGGGAAAACTGGAAAGCCACATGCAAAAGAATGAAACTCGACTACAGCCTGTCCCCGTGTACTAAAATTAATTCAAAATGGATCAAAGACCTAAATATAAGACCTGAAACAATAAAGTACATAGAAGAAGACATAGGTACTAAACTCATGGACCTGGGTTTTAAAGAACATTTTATGAACTTGACTCCAATGGCAAGAGAAGTGAAGGCAAAGATAAATGAATGGGACTACATCAGAATAAAAAGTTTTTGCTCAGCAAGAGAAACTGATATCAAAATAAACAGACAGCCAACTAAATGGGAAATGATATTTTCAAACAACAGCTCAGATAAGGGCCTAATTTCCAAAATTTACAAAGAACTCATAAAACTCAACAACAAACAAACAAACAATCCAATAAAAAAATGGGAAGAAGACATGAATAGACACTTCTCCCAGGAAGAGATACAAATGGCCAACAGATATATGAAAAGATGCTCAGCTTCATTAGTTATTAGGGAAATGCAAATCAAAACTACAATGAGATACCACCTCACCCCTGTTAGATTAGCTATTATCAACAAGACGGGTAATAGCAAATGTTGGAGAGGCTGTGGAGAAAAAGGAACCCTCATTCACTGTTGGTGGGACTGTAAAGTAGTACAACCATTATGGAGGAAAGTATGGTGGTTCCTCAAAAAACTGCAAATAGAACTACCTTATGACCCAGCAATCCCTCTACTGGGTATATACCCCAAAACCTCAGAAACATTGATACGTGAAGACACATGTAGCCCCATGTTCATTGCAGCACTGTTCACAGTGGCCAAGACATGGAAACAACCAAAAAGCCCTTCAATAGAAGACTGGATAAAGAAGATGTGGCACATATACACTATGGAATACTACTCAGCCATAAGAAATGATGACATCAGATCATTTACAGCAAAATGGTGGGATCTTGATAACATTATAAGGAGTGAAATAAGTAAATCAGAAAAAAACAAGAACTACATGATTCCATACATTGGTGGAACATAAAAATGAGACTAAGAGACATGGACAAGTATGTGGTGGTTACCAGGGGTGGGGGGAGGGAGGACAGGGGGAGAGTTAGGGGGAGGGGGAGGGACACAGAGAACTAGATAGAGGGTGGCGAAGGACAATCTGACTTTGGGCGAGGGGTATGCAACATAATTTAATGACAAGGTAACCTAGACATGTTTTCTTTGAATATATGTACCCTGATTTATTAATGTCATCCCATTACCATTAATAAAAATTTATTTAAAAAAAAATAAATAAATCCACTTTTAGTGGACTCACACCATTCAAATCCATCTTGTTCAAGGGACATCTGTATAGATTTTCATTTATTTAGGTCTTATTATATTTCTCTCAGCATTTTTATAATTTTAGGATACTGGTTTTACATTTTTTTGGGCAGATATATCCTTAAGTATTTTAATTTTTTTTTTCTTTCTTTTTTTTTTTTCCTACCACTCAGACTGCGCTCTCTCCCTCTTACTCTCCCAAAGGAAGAGAAGAACGGTCATCAATGGCAAAAGGCAGTTGCAGAAGCAACACCGAAAGCCAGCTTCACGCTCAGGAGAGAACACTGCAACTCCTCCTCATGGTTTCGGGTACTCTACACGATCAGAGAAGCCTCTCTAGTAACAAACTATAGAAATGATCCCTGAAAGTATAGTCTTAAGTATTTTAATTTTTATTTGAGCTAATATAACTCATATTGCTTTGTTAAATTTTTAATTTTTAGAACATAGAAATGTAATTCACTTTTGTATATTGATCTTGTATTCTGCACACTTGATAAACTTACATATTAATTTCCGTAGCTTTTAGTTTTGCATACTGCAGTGAGTTTTCTATAAGAAACAACATGCTATTTGTGAAAAAGAATGTTTTACATTTTCTTTTTAAACTGTGTAACTTATATATTTTTTCTTTTTTTTAGTATGGCACTGGCTGGATCTTTTAGCACACGATTAAAAAAGTAGTGAGAATTGGCATTGTTGTCTTCTTAATTTTAGAGTAAAAACATTTAATTTCTTATCATTAAATATAATGTTAAACAGGGTTTTCCAAAGATGTCCTTCATCAGGTTAAGTGTATTCCCTTCTATTCTTGTTTTGTTGAGTTTTTAATAGGAAAGAGTATTGAATTTTGTTAAATGCTTTTTCTCTGTTCATTGGGAATGATCCTATGTTCATTCATTTTTAGTTGGCAGATAATGGTAAATTACATTGACATATTATTTTTGAATGTTAAGATAATTATGGGCAACCCCCACTTGGCCATCCTATATTATCTTCTCTATACACTGTTAACACTGATTTTCTAACATTTTGTTAAGAATATTTGTCTCTATCTTCATGACAAATGTTGGCCTGAAGTTTTATTTTTAACTTCTTTTTTGTTTGGTATAAAGATAATGCTGGCCTTATAGAATGTGCTGGGAAGAATTTCCTCTTGTTTAATTTTCTGGAAAAGATTGTGAAGAAAATTATTCTTTAAGCATTTGGTAGAATTCATCAGTGAAGTTACATCTTTCTGGAGTTTTATGCGTAGAAAGTTTTATATTACAAAATTAATTTCCTCAGTACTAATAGGGCAGTTCAGATTACTTATTCTTTTGTCAGTGAGCTTTGATATTTGTGTTTTACAAGAATTTTCCCATTTTATCTAAGTTGAGTACTGGCAAAATGGTCACAATATCTTCCCTTCTTTCAGCTTCAAATTCATCTTCCTACAATCACTGCTGGAACTATAGATCTGAGACAGGGAGACCTTATTTCTGCTTTGCCAGCTGGCCTTTCTGTTAGGCTATTTTAATGAAGGACACAGGAAGGAGACTATACTTCAGTGGGAAGAAAGCTTTTCTCCTCTTAGATCCTTTCTACTTGCTTTCTGCTCCTGTTAGTGACACCCATCAACACTTATTCACTGTGGCAGTTGATTCCAATTGACATTTCCCCTCTAATACTTACTAAACCTGGCTTGAAGTCTCCTGGGGACATAGGTACCAACTTATTGTCAGAGGTCTGTATTCCAGACCCACAGGGCATTGACCTTTCTTAAAGATCTAAATTTCAACTGTATGAAAGCCTTCCCTTAAGCCTCTATATTTTAATTTTGAACTCTTCCTTTTATTCTCCCAGAATAGGGCTCATGCTGCTTCCTGTAGTTGCTATCTTCTGACACCTCAGTATAGTTCGCATTTTGGTATTTCAGTTCTTCAATCCCTCGTTAGCAATTATTTATATTAAATTGTATTTGTTGAACTTGGATGGTGTCTACTTTCCACCTACAACCTGATTAATCTAGTAAGTATATATTTATTTCCCCTTTATTAAATTCTTGTATTACTCTTAATTTCTTTACACTTGAGTTAGTTCCAAAATGAAGTTTAAGAAAAATATTTATTTAATTCAAATACATCTGATCTTTAAATTTCAGTGCAAGGAAAAAAAATAGTTTAACATTTTTTATACTTCTGCTTCTAATATAACACTTAATGTAATCTATTTTAAAAACAAACAAGAAAATGTGAGTAAAAATGGTTAAGTACCCCTTTTTTTTTATTAGTCTGGATAAAGTACAGGCTAGACATCAGACATACTTTAATGCCCAAAACATTAGAAATCAGATTGTATTAAATCAGACTCTCAAATTATTCATAAGATTTGATTTGAGGAAAAAGACATGATGAAAAGAAGAAAAAAAATGCAATTGAGCTATATAGCCTGATTGTCTCAAATCTCCTGGAGATGCCCATGAATTTGCTTATATTTGTGGGATTATTACAAAAGCTTTGGCATTCATTGTCTCTATTAGCAATTTAGGATATCGGGAAATATAAAAGTAGCTTTATAACATTTTATTTTCTGCTATGTTATTGTATAGTATTTTGCAAACAAACTAAATGTGGGGTTGTTTGGTATGGCAAATTTATAGCAATATATATGTTTTTTTCTCCCTTTCTAGAGATTTAATCCCCTCTTGTTTGTCTCTAAATCTTCTCAGTCTACTTGAAAAAGCCATGTTACATCATGCCAGGTATTACTGGATAATTTTATTTTCATTAAGGAATTGTTTTCAAAAGTTGTATTGAGTCCCGGCCAGTTGGCTCAGCGGTATAGCATTGGCCAGAGTGTAGAAGTCCTGAGTTAGATTCCCAGCCAGGGCACATAGGAGAAACACCTATTTGCTTCTCCACCCTTCCCCCTCTCCTTTCTCTCTGTCTCTCTCTTCACCTCCTGCAGCCAAGGCTCCATTGGAGCAAAGTTGGCCCAGGCTCTGAGGATGGCTTTACATCCATCCTCAGCTATTCAGGCCCTAGAATAGCTCTAGTTGCAATGGAGCAATGCCCCAGATAGGCAGAACATGCTGGGTGGATCCCAGTCAGGCTCATGTGGGCATCTGTTTCTCTGCCTCCCTGCTTCTCACTTCAGAAAAATACAAAACAAAATTAATAATAATAATAATAAAGTTGCATTGAAGCCTATATCTTCAAAACTAGGTATGACTGTTTCTGTCTCCACAAGAGATAGACTGGTTGAACATTAAAGATGGGGAATCACCATTGCTATTAGAAAAGAATTCTAGGTAAGTATAAAATTAAACTGGAGACTGCTTTAACTTAGCTGCCAAACCTGAACTAAAATTTAGGGTTGAATATTTTACTGTGCTGATTCATCACCTCAGCAGAGAAGAAAGCATAAACATTTCTATTTTACATCTCCTAAATCTTTTATTTCATCATCTCCCACTTGTACTCTGTTGATGCTCTTGTGGCTATGATAATAGTGTGCCCTTGTTGAAAGCCCTTTATAAAGAAAACTTTCTGCCTTAACATTGGTACGACTTGTGTTCTGCATGTAGAACTTTTATACTAGCGCAAACCTCTGAGATCTTGGAAATCTGTAAGTGTGCTTCTGCTTTTTATATAATTTTAATTGTATCACTTTCTTAAGCTTATTATGGGTGCATGGAGGAATAAACCAAAGCATAAATGTATTTTTTCTGTCAGTTTGGAATTTCAAAAAGATCCAGTCTATAATTCCAGTCAAGGATCTGTTCAAAGATATCAAAATAATTAAAATCTGTAAGTTAATCTTGAGGTAGAAAAATGAACGTGTTCCTCACTTCACTTCCATGAGTACCTTTTTCATTTTATGTAGGATGAAGTGTGTAATGTACTAGAGGGAAATGAAAAAGGAGTATATTATATAGAAAGTTTATCATTCTTAAGTCAAAAAAATAAATGTATTTGCAGCTTTCACAAGAAAGTTTGTTCTATCAATTTTTTTCTCTTGATTGCAAGTGCTCTTCAAAGTCACTGTCAGACCCTTTTAATCCCTCTTCAAGTAATTTCAGCAGAGTTGATTAGAATAAGATAGTGCCTAAATAAGAATTGTAATAGAATTATTGAGATTTTTAATGTGTACCAAGATATGATTCCTGCTTGCCAGCCTTATAAAACAGAATGGGAATAACCATGGTACTTACATTATAAACAAGCATGATTTCCTTCCAAGTTGTCAACTCCAAATTTATCAATACTTGAATAATTGTTTTTATATATCATTATGATACTAAAACAATTAGTTAATAAACAAATAATTAGAAATATCAGTCTTACCAGGCAGTGGCACAGTGGATAGAGCGTTAGACTGGGATGCGGAGGACCCAGGTTCGAAACCCCAAGGTCAACAGCTTGAGCATGGGCTCATCGGGTGGGTTTGAGCAAAGCTCACCAGTTTGGGCCCAAGCAAGGGGTTATTCTGTCTGCTGTAGTGTCCCGGTCAAGGCACATATGAGAAAGCAATCAGTGAACAACTAAAGTGCTGCAACAAAATAAATTGATGCTTCTCATCTCCATTCTTGTCTGTCTGTCCCTATCTGTCCCTCTCTCTCACTGTCTTTGTGAAAAAAAAAAAAAGAAAAAAGAAATATCAAGCCAATTTCTTAAGAATGACTTTATTTAGTACTTTTAAGTTCCACTGGCAAATATTTAGGATGAACAAAAGTAATTCATACACAAAGGTAGTTCTTGAAACATTTTTATGCACATTAAAACTTTTTCCCTAGAGAGTATTACTAAAATACTTACTTTAATTTGTGAGACTAAAATTGTTCCCTTTCTGTTTAGAACTATTTCTTCCAACATCACTTTCATTTTTTGTTCACTAGACAATATTCATGTATCTGTTACAGCTCAACATATCTATTGGTAGTTCCTCAAGATTCATCTTTCAAAAGCTTTCTATTTTCACTATAGAATGAATAAACTACATATTTTTTTTGTTTAAATTCCAGCCTTTGATGAAATCCGTGTAAAACAGAAAAATCAGAAGTTGAAATGCTCCTTGAGTATTTAAATGATGACTACAACTTCTTTTGCATATTTTTGTATTTGTGATTTTTTCTGCAAAGTGCTTCAAAAACAGTGGTGAGACTTTATATAATTCTCTTAAAATTATATTTAAAATAATGCCATAAACTAAGTTCTGGTGAAAGACTTGCACCAATACTTATAGTTTTTTTCTCCAGTTGTGCCCTCTCTTCTCTTGGGACACTGGTAGAATTCTTGGAAGTAGGTCTCTGCTTGCTGCCTTGTTAGTTTGTTTTATAATTCATTCTCACTAAAGACAACAATAAAACACGGTGCATTATAAAATGACACCTCTTAGATTCATTTCTCGCCTGACCGGGCGGTGGTGCGGTGGATAGAGAGCTGAACTGGGATGCGGAAAATCCAGATTCGAGACCCCCAAGGTTGCCAGCTTGAGCGAGGGCTCATATGGTTTGAGCAAAGCTCATCAGCTTTACCCAAGGTCGCTGGCTTGAGCAAGGGGTTACTCGGTTTGCTGAAGGCCCACAGTCAAGGCACGTATGAGAAAGCAATCAATGAACAACTAAGGTGTCACAACGAAAAAGTGATGATTGATGCTTCTCATCTCTCTCCATTCTTGTCTGTCCCTATCTATACCTCTCTCTGATTCTGTCTCTGTAGAAAAAAAAAAAGATTCATTTTTCTACATTATTTAAACATATCAAAATCTAAGATTGATAACATTTAAAGTCTTTTCTAGACTAGTAGAGACAAAAAAAAACCCACATTCTTTTGTGTTGTTTTTGTAGACTGTAGACAAAATACTTCTATGTCTTTTTTTATAATACCTTGATTTGTTTTATTTTTGTCAGAGATTCTGAAATTTTAATTAATACACTCATTTTTAATAAATAATTTTAATTTAAGGACATTTGTTTTAAATTTTTAAAAGTTTATTTTAGAAAGGAAGAGACACACAGAGAGGGAAAGACAAAGATCAATTTGTTGTACCACTTATCCATGCATTCACTGGTTGATTTCTGTATGTGCCCTGACCTGGTATCAAATTTGCAGCCTTGTTGTATAGGTACAATGCTCCAACAAACTAAGTTACCCAGCCAGGACATGTACATTAGCTTATTGATAAATTTCTGGAATGACTTAAATCTTAAACCTGGATGATTTTTCAGTATACAGAATTATATATGTAGTTTACTGTGAATTTATTTAAGAAAAGTGTCCCATATATGCTGCTTGAGTAGAACACTGACAGTATTTTTCCATCCAGATTTCAAAAAATATTTTGTTCAACCAAAATTATTTTGATATAGCTAGTCATTTTATAAATCTTAGAAATTTAACACTTCTTTTTCTCCCATTTTTTGTTGAGCTAATTTAAATAACCAACCAATAGGAGTTCAAATTCTGTGCATCCCAAAATTAGAAAATTATTTAAGCCCTTATTTATTTATTTTTAAAAGAGGTTTAGTTTTTTTATTAGATTTTATTTATTTTAGAGACTGACAGAGAGAGAGAGAGAGAAGGGGGGAGGAGCAGGAAGCATGAACTCCTGTATGTGCCTTGACCAGGCAAGCCCAGGGTTTTGAACCAGAGAGCTCAGTGTTCCAGGTTGATGCTTTATCCACTGTGCCACCACAGGTAAAGGCTAGGTTTTTATTTTGAATAAAAAATTATTTTTATATTTAGTACAACTGTTTATCTCCCAAAGCATACAACCATAAATTAATTGTAGTTAAATTTAGTTAAAATATATTAAGCACCTACTTAATTTTCTATGTTTACTCAGTTAATTCTTGTTTCTTTATAGAAATGTACAGATTTTTATACTTCTTTAAAAATGAGAAAATGAACATTTAAGGTGGTTGGAGAGGGGGAGAATGATAATCTTTATATATTATAATACCAATCTTAATTGGAAAGCTATATCTACTGGCATTAAAACCAATAAAGAGTTCCATATAAGAGCCTTTTGGAATGGCTCACCGATTAATCAAATATGTAGCATATAGGGCACCTAAATCCATACTGAGTGAGTCTGTCAGTCTGATGATGCTTTACTTTACTTTGAGATTTCATAACAGAGATAATTTTCAATTCAAAATTGGATTCACCTTTTTTAATTAGGTGAAATTACAGTTACCATATTATAATTAAAGGTTATGTGAAGGTAGGGGTCTTTATTTCGATTATATCAGATTATTTTTCTGTTTTTTTTTAAACTGTAGCTTTTAATGAACATGAATTTTTAAACCTCTGACAAATATCTATTTTTATTCAGGAGTGAAGCTTTTTTTCTCTTTCTGAACTTGAAATGCAGCAATGATTGTTTATATTATGGCACTTGTATTTAAATGTATTTTTCTCTCTACCAAACTGCCCAAAGGTATTGATGTCAGAATATTTCCCTTCTAATGAGCATATGCTGTTTTCCAGAGATGCTCTGAAAAATATTACTGTGCTTCAAACTGAATTATAGTAATACCTCTTAATAATGCTTCTTAAAATGCCTGAAATTATACATTGCAAGAATATTAAAATATGGACGTATTTTACAGTAATTGCCTTGCCAAAAAATAGCTTTTAGTTTTTTGCCCACTGAAAATTTTAAAATTTTATAAATAAAAATCTCTACCCAAAATATAAGATCTTAGGCCTTGATGTCTTCCTCATCCCTCAAAAACTTAAATAACATATGAGCATTTCAGAGTAGTTGCTCTGAATCTGAAGTTAGAGTGCCTGGGGATAAATGTAGCGAGTTGTTTTCCCCCTCCCTTATAAAATGTGGCAAATGACTAAGATTATTGCTAGAATTAAGAGTTAATGCAGATTAGAGCAGAAGAGGTGAAACCTCCCATGCTCTAGCTTAGTGAAAAGAACTCAGTCAGTGATTTGCCAACTAAAGTTTATTTGCCAACTAAAATTCTATGGAAACCATGTGGTATAAGAAAGAACAGCCTGACCTGTGGTGGCGCAGTGGATAAAGCGTCAACCTGGAAATGCTGAGGTCGCCAGTTCGAAACCCTGGGCTTGCCTGGTCAAGGCACATATGGGAGTTGATGCTTCCAGCTCCTCCCCACCTTCTCTCTCTGTCTCTCTCTCCTCTCTCTCTCTCTCCCTCTCTGTCTCTCTCTCTCCCTTTCTCTCTCCTCTCTAAAAACTGAATAAATAAATAAAAAATTAAAAAAAAAAAAGAAAGAACACAATATAAAGCAATTAAAAGCAAAAATACTGAGAGATTCAAAGATAGCAGTGGAGTAGGCAGACACACAAACTGCCACCTCCCATGACCAAACTGAATTACAGATTAATTTAAGAACAATCATTGTGAAAAACCAACTTTGGACTAAAGGAACAGGAGTCAAAAACCAAGGAGCAGAGAAGAATCCACACTGATTCTGGTAGGGAGTGTGGGGGAGCGGTGAGGGCTCCCCTGCTCCCAGGAGCAAGGGAGGGCTGAGAGTCCAGAAGGGCTCTCATTACAAGGAGAGAGACCCTGAGAGGCGGGGTCCTAAGTTTCAGGACTGGAGACCCAGCCTAGAAATCCAGGGTCTAGAGGAGATAGCTGGACAGCTATAAGTGGGGAGAAGAGTGAGAGTTCTGTCTGTGGGAGGTGGCTGGTGAAAGAAAGAGCAACCTTAAAGGGACAGAGCAGAAAATATCACTCACAGCCACTTGCCTGGGGTTCCAGGGGCAAGGAGGGCTGAGAAGACTGGCTGGTCTTGCATGAAGAAAGTGCGGAAAGCAAGACAAGGGGACCTAACCTGAGTTGAGCTGACTTATTCTCCAGTGCAGAGGCAGCCATAGCTGGAGGAGTGGTCTCTCCCTCCACCCAGCACAAGCCCAGAGTGGAACCAGGTGACCCACCTCCAAAAAGCTCTCCAGCTTCAATCAGAGCAAAAGACCTTCTGGAAAGGAAGAAGCAAGGGCAAGGGACAGTGACTCCATTTCCAGAGAGACCTGAGCTACACTTCCCCCTTTATACTGAGAATGCGCCCCATCCCCAGAGAGTAACTGGGTAGAACACACTTTCAGATTCTCAAAGGTCACACCCACCTCATTCCTGGATAGTTTCAACTAGGGTAAAAAAAAAAAAATACCCAAAACACAAAAACAAGATACACCCACTTCCCCCCTCTGAAACATAGAAGCTCCCTCCAGAGATCAGCAAACAGAGGCTCCCTGATGGGTTCAACAAAAAATCATCAGGGAAATCAAGACTTTAAAGTGGCTCTACTAGTTAAGGATAATTAAAATCCAAGCAACTAGCAGAGGCAGAAGAATAAAGGCCTGGAGGAGAAGCCTAATTAAATAAACCAACCTCAGACCCACAGCCCTAACAAGCCTGCAAAGCACACACAGAAACAGTGGGAAAACAGAGAAACGTAAACCATATGAATCAACAAGAAAAATCTCCAGAAAAAAACTGAATGAAATGGAAGGAATAAAATTATCAAATGCACAGTTTAAAATAATAATTGTTAGAATGCTTAAGGATCTCAAAGCTACAATGGATGGACTTAATGAGCAACTAAATAAAGAAATTGCTAGCATCAAAAAGGACACTGAAATCATAAAATTGAACCAGACAGAAATGACTAATACAATATCAGAAATGAAGACTACACTAGAAGGACTTGAAAGCAGGCTAGATGAAGCAGAGGATAAAACCAGCGATTTACAGGACAAGATAATCAAAAGCAGGGAAACACACAGAAAAAAGTAAGGAGATTCAAAAAGTCTGAGGAAATTCTAAGAGAGCTCTGTGACAACATGAAGAGAAACAATATTTGTATAATAGAGCTTCCTGAAAGAGAAGAGAAAGAACAAGGGATAGAGAACCTGAATGAAGAAATCATAGCTGAAAATTTCCCTAAATTAATACAGGAAAAAGTCACACAGGTTCAAGAAGCACAGAGAACCCCATTAACAAGGAACCCAAAGAGACCTACACCAAGACATATCATAATCAAAATACCAAAGCTAAGAGATAAAAAAATATATATATAAACTGCAAAAGAAAAGCCATCAATCATCTACAAAGGATCCCCCATAAGAATGACATCTGACTTTTCTTTTTCTTTTTCTTTTTTTTTTTTTTACAGGAACAGAGAGAGAGTCAGAGAGAGTGACAGATAGGGACAGACAGACAGGAATGAAGAGAGATAAGAAGCATCAATCATCAGTTTTTTGTTGTGAGACCTTAGTTGTTGATTGATTGCCCTCTCATATATGCCTTGACCGTGGGCCTTCAGCAGATCAAATAACCCCTTGCTCCTCGAGCTAGAGACTTTGGGTCCAAGCCAGTGAGCTTTTTTTTTTTTTTTTTTTTTTTTTTTTTTTTTGCTCAAGCCAGATGAGACTGCGCTCAAGCTGGCGACCTCGGAGTCTTGAACCTGGGTCCTTCTTCATCCCAGTCCAACACTCTATCTACTGTGCCACTGCCTGGTCAGGCAACATCTGACTTTTCAACAGAAACACTAGAGGCCAGAAGGAAATGGCAAAAAATATTCAAAGTAATGCAGAACAAGAGCCCACAACTAAGACTTCTTTATTCAGCAAGGCTATCATTTATAGTTGAAGGTGAAATAAACAACTTCCCAGACCAAAAAAAAAAAAAAAAAAACTCTGGGAATTCATTACAACCAAACCAAATGCTGCAAGAAATATTAAGGGGCCTGTTGTAAACAGATCAAAGGGGGGAAAAATCTAGTAAAAGAGAAATGTTGATTTAAAGAATAAAATGCCAATAAACAACTACATATCAATAATAACCTTAAATGTAAATGGATTAAATGCTCCATTCAAAAGACATAGTGTAGTGAATGGACAAGAATACAGGACCCGGCCCTGGCCGGTTGGCTCAGCGGTAGAGCATCGGCCTGGTGTGCGGGGGACCTGGGTTCGATTCCTCACCAGGGCACACAGGAGAAGCGCCCATCTGCTTCTCCACCCCCACCCTCCTTCCTCTCTGTCTCTCTCTTCCCCTCCCGCAGCCAAGGCTCCATTGGAGCAAAGATGGCCCGGGCTCTGGGGATGGCTCCTTGGCCTCTGCCCCAGGCGCTAGAGTGGCTCTGGTCGCGGCAGAGTGACACCCCGGAGGGGCAGAGCATCGCCCCCTGGTGGGCAGAGCGTCGCCCCTGGTGGGCGTGCCGGGTGGATCCCGGTCGGGTGCGTGTGGGAGTCTGTCTGACTGTCTCTCCCCATTTCCAGCTTCAGAAAAATACAAAAAAAAAAAAAAAAAGAATACAGGACCCATACATATGCTGTCTACAAGAGACCCACCTCAAAACAAAAGATACACATAGACTGAAAGAAAAAGGATGGAAAAAATATTTCATGCAAATAGAAATGAAAAAAAAAAGTTGGGTAGCAATACTTATATCAGATAAAATAGACTTTAAAAAAAAAGGCTATAGTAAGAAATAAAAAATGTCACCGCATAATGATAAAGGGAGCCATTATAAATATCTATGCACCTAATATAGGAGGACCTAAATGTATAAAGCAGACTTTGATGGACATAAAGGGTGAGATCAACAGCAATACTATAATAGAAGGAAATTTTAATACCTCGCTAACATCAATAGATAGATCTACCAGACAAAAAATAAACAAAGAAACAGCAGCCTTAAATGACACACTAGATTAACTGGATTTAATAGCTACCTTCAGAACCTTTAGCACTAAAGCAGCAGAATATACATTCTTTTCAAGGGCTCATGGTACATTTTCTAGGATAGACCACATGTTAGGGCACAAAACGAGTCTCAATAAATTTAAAAAGATTAAAATCATATCAAGCACCTTCTCTGATCCCAATGGCATGAAACTAGATATCAACTACAATAGAAAAACTGAAAAACACTCAAACACTTGGAAACTAAATAGCATGTTATTAAATAATGAATGGGTTAACAATGAGATCAAAGAAGAAATAAAAAATTTCCTTGAAACAAATAAAAATAAGCATACAATCACTCAAAATCTATGGTACACAGCAAAAGCAGTACTGAGAGGGAAGTTCATAGCATTACAGGCATACTTTAAGAAACTAGAAAAAGCTCAAATAAACAACCCCACATCTAAAAGAACTAGAAAAAGAACAGCAAGTAAAGCCCAGAGAAGGTAGAAGGAAGGAAATAATAAAGATCAGAGTGGAAGTAAATGACATAGAGGCTATAAAACACAATACAGAGGATCAATGAAACCAAGAGCTGGTTCTTTGAAAAGGTAAACAAGATTGATGAACCTTTAACCAGACTCACCAAGAAAAAAGGAGAGAGTTCTCAAATAAATAAAATTAGAAATGGGAGTGGAGAAGTAACAACTGACACAACAGAAATACAAAATATTGTAAGAAAATACTATGAAGAACTGTATGCCAAAAGATTAGACAACCTAGGTAAAATGGACAAATTCCTTGAAACATATAATCTTTCAAAAATCAATCTGTAAGAATCAGAAAACCTAAACAGACTGATTGCAACAAATGAGATCAAAACCATTATAAAAAAAATTTTTCAACAAATAAAAGCCCTGGGCCAGATGGCTTCAGGTGAATTCTATTAAATATTCAAAGAACTAACTCTTGTTCTTCTCACACTATTTCAAAAAATTCAAGAGGTGGAAAGACTTTCCAGCTCCTTTTATGAGGCGAGCATAATTCTGATTCCAAAACCAGGCAAAGATAACACAAAGAAAGAAAAATATAGGCCAATATTCTTGATGAATTTAGATGCTAAAATTCTCAACAAAATATTAGCAAACCAAATCCAGCAATACATGAAAAAAAACATACATCATGATCAAGTCACATTTATTCTGGGATGCAAAGCTGGTACAATATTGGTAAATCAATCAATGTGATTCATCACATAAACTAAAAGGAGAAAAACAACATGATAATACCAACAGATGCAGAAAAAGCATTTGATAAAATCCAGTACCCACTTATGATCAAAACTCTCAGCAAAGTGGGAATACAGGAAACAACCTCAACATGAAAAAGATCATCTGTGACAAACCCACAGACAACATCATACTCAATGGGCAAAAAGCAATGCCCTAAAGATTAGGAACAAGGCAGGGGTACCCCCTTTCACCACTCTTATTCAACATAGTTCTGGAAGTCCTAGCCACAGCAATCAGACAAAAAGAAAAGATAAAAAGCATCCAAATTGGAAAAGAAGAAGTAAAAGTATCATTATTTGCCGATGATATGATACTGTATATAGAAAACCCTAAAGTTTCAGTCAAAAAAGTACTGGACTTGATAAATGAATTTAGCAAGGTGGCAGAATATAAAATTAAAATTCAGAAATCAGTCATTTTTATACACCAACAATGAACTGTCTGAAAGAGAAATTAAGAAAACAATCCCCTTCACTATTGCAGGAAAAAAAAAAAGTACCTAGGAATAAATTTAACCATTGAGATTAAAGACTTGTACTCAGAAAATTATAAAACATTGATAAAAGAAATCAAGGAAGATACAAACAAGTGGAAGCATATACCGTGTTTATGGATAGGAAGAATAAATATCATTAAAATATCTATATTATCCAAAGCAATTTATAAGTTCAATGCAACTTCTATTAAAATACCAATGATGTATTTCAAAGATATAAAACAAATATTCCAAAAATTTATATGGAACCAGAAAAGAACACAAATAACCTCAGCAATCTTGAAAATGAAGAATAAATTGGTGATATCACACTTCCTGATATCAAGTTATACTAGAAGGCCATTGTAGTCAAAACAGCAAAACAGCTTGGTACTGGCATAAGAACAGGCATATATATAGATCAATGGAACAGAACAGAGATCCCAGAAATAAACCCACATCTTTATACACAATTGATACTTGACAAAGGAGGTAAGAGCATACAGTGGAGTATAGACAGTCTCTTTAACAAATGGTGTTGGGAAAATTGGTTAGCTACCTGCAAGAAAATGAAACTAGACCACCAATTTATACCATTCACAAAAATAAATTCAAAATGGATAAAGAGCTTAAATGTAAGTTGTGAAACCATAAGCATCTTAGAAGAAAATATAGGCAGTAAACTCTGACATCTCTCACAGCAATATATTTGCTGATTTATCTACATGGGCAAGTGAAATAAAGGACAGGATGAACAAATGGGACTGTTTCAAACTAAAAAGCTTTTGAACAGCTAAAGACAATATAAACAAAATAAAAAGGCAATCCACACAATGGGAGAACATACTCAAAAATATGTCTAATAAGGGGTTAATAATCAAAATTTATAAAGAACTTGTAAAACTCAACACCAGGAAGATAAACAATCCAGTCTAAATGGGCAAAACAAATGAATAGACACTTCTCCAAGGAGGACATAAAGATGGCCAATAGGCAGATGAAAAAATGTTCAACATCACTAATCATTAGAGAAATGCAAATTAAAACCACAATGAGATACCACCTCACACCAGTCAAAATGGTGCTCATTAAAAAAACAACACATGATAGGTGCTGGCGAGGATGTGGAGAAAAGGGAACCCTCCTGCACTGCTGGTGGGAATGCAGACTGGTGCAGCCACTGTGGAAAACAGTATAGAGATTTCTCAAAGAAATAAAAATAGAACTGACCCAGCCATCCCACTTTTAGGAATATATCCCAAGAACAACACATAACTGATTCAAAGAAGAAATGCACCCCCATGTTTAAGCCTAATTGTTTACAACAGCCAAGGTCTGTAAAGAGCCCAAGTGTCCATCAATGGATGAATTGATTAAAAAGCAATGGTACAGATACACAGTAGAATTCTATGGGGCTCTGAAGAGGGAAGAGATCTTCTTGCCTTTTGTGACAACATGAATGGACCTGGGAACTATTATATTAAGTGAAATAAGTCAGGCAGAGAAAGAAAAATATCATATGACCTCACTCATTTGAGGAATCCAATAAACAATGTGAACTGAGGAACAGAACAGAGACAGAGGTGGGATCAAAGGGACCAGAGGGAAAGAGGAAAGAGGAAAAGGGGATGACAGGATAGGATAATCTTGGATGGAAGTGGGGAGGGCATTGTGGAAAGGTGGGGAAGGAAGATGTTGAGGGGAACACAAGGGAGGAGGGATGCACTTGGGGGACACTAGAATCTATGCAAACACAATAAATTAAAATCAATAAGAAGAAAAGAACAATTGGAAAAAAATAAAAGAGTTAATGCAGGGCCTGGTTGGTTGGCCCAGAGTATGAAAGTCCTGGGTTCGATTTCTGATCAGGACACACAGGAGAAACCACTATCTGCTTCTTCAACTCCCCCCTCCCCATCTCTCTCTGTCTCTTGCCCTCCCACAGCCATGATTTGAATGGTTCAAGTACAGTAGGCCCTGGGCATTGAGGATGGCTCCATAGCCTCTCCTTAGGTGCTAAAATAGCTCAGTTACTGAGCAACAGAGCAGCAGTCCAGCATACCCTGGTAGGGGGCTTGCCGGGTGGATCCCCATCAGAGGCGCATGTGGGAGTTTGTCTCTGTCTCCTGCATCTCACTTAATAAAAAAATAAATAAATAAAGATAAAAAAGAGTTAATGCAGTCCTGCCCTGATAACTCATTTAGTTGGAGCTTCATCTAGAAGTAACAGAGGTTACTGGTACAATCCCCAGTCAGGGAATATACAGGAACAACTTGACATTCCCGTCTCTCTGTTTCTTTCTCCAAATTAATGCATATAAAATACCTAAAATGTTTTTTAGCAAAAGTTTTGCTCTCCGGAAATGTTAATTATCTCTCTTTTGGACAGAGTATGTGTGATAGAAGTTTTGCTTACAATCTTCTTTTGAAGCTGTTTAATACAATTTATCTTTAACTTATTAAAATTTCTCACATATCAAGTTTTTCTAAAAAGTATGCTTTTAGTGGTAGAGCGTCGGCCTAGCGTGCAGGAGTCCTGGGTTTGATTCCATTCCAGGGCACACAGGAGAAGTGCCCATCTGCTTCTCCACCCCTCCCCCTCTCCTTCCTCTCTGTCTCTCTCTTCCCCTCCTGCAGCCAAGGCTCCATTGGAGCAAAGTTTTCCTGGGCGCTGAGGATGGCTCTGTGGCCTCTGCCTCAGGCGCTAGAATGGCTCTGATTGCAGCAGAGCGACGCCCCAAGATGGGTAGAGCATCGCCCCCTGGTGCGCATGCCGGTGGATTCCGGTGGGGCACATGCAGGAGTCTGTCTGACTGCCTCCCCGTTTCCAGGTTCAGGGAAAAAAAAAAAAAAGTATGCTTTTTGGTACCATGTGATTTATAAGTAATTAAATTAACCTCAACATTACATTATTCTTATCCTTATACTCTTCATGGAGTCCTAATCAATATTTTGTGTTTAGTTAATAAAATAGATTTAGCTCAGAATCGGACTCCAATCACTTCAAACAAAACACTTTAAATCTATAATATGTTAATTAAATTACATACAAATTTTTTAGTTTATATATTATCTTCTTTAATATTCTAATGTTTAATTATTAGAATACATAAAAACTATATCCAACTTCTTTTATATTATATGAAAATAAAATTGCTAGCACAAATGTATCCTGAAATACACTTTATTAATGAGAACAGAACAAATATAAATTTAAGATTTACTGGTATTTAAATGGACATATTTTCTTGTGTTTATTCAATGGAGGTTTATAGAGTGTATACCATATGTAAGACACTGCACACTCAGAATATTAACTTTAGGACTAAGCTAAAATACCAGCCATGATTACAAATAACATTGCAGATTCCCTTGATATTTTGTATTTTAGGTTCTTATAAGACTTTTAATAGGTTTTATTCTACTCTAAACATCAAACAATTACTTAAAAATTTTTGTCTTGATATTGTTTATAGTCTATTTCCTTTTCACACTAAGATATTAAAAACCATTTTATTCAATCAAAACATTCCATTTCTGTGTGATATTTTCTCTAATGATGTTGCCACCATGGCAACTGAAGCTCTCAATAACAATACCATACAAGCAACCAGATTGAATTATGTTGATAGAATTTTGAAGTAATTAGATTATGAAGCTGCTTTGTCTTTTCTAGTTCAAAGATTTGTGTAACATTTCTAAACAAATTATTCTGAAAATATTAACTTGTGTACTTTAATCAGTTCTTGTCATCTGACTCTATTATCACTGTCATACAATCTTCCATCATATAGTTGATTCTTTTTTTTTTTTTGTATTTTTCTGAAGCTGGAAACGGGGAGAGACAATCAGACAGACTCCCGCATGTGCCCAACCGGGATCCACCCGGCATGCCCACCAGGGGGTGACGCTCTGCCCACCAGGGGGCGATGCTCTGCCCCTCTGGGGCGTCGCTCTGCTGCGACCAGAGCCACTTTAGCGCCTGGGGCAGAGGCCAAGGAGCCATCCCCAGCGCCCGGGCCATCTTTGCTCCAATGGAGCCTCGGCTGTGGGAGGGGAGGAGAGAGACAGAGAGGAAGGAGTGGGGGAGGGGTGGAGAAGCAGATGGGTGCTTCTCCTGTGTGCCCTGGCCGAGACTCGAACCTGGGACTTCTGCACGCCAGGCCGACGCTCTACCACTGAGCCAACCGGCCAGGGCCCCTAGTTGATTCTTATAAATTCAATGCTTATCTCTTGTTATGAATTTCATTTGATATCTCTTTCTCACATCTTCTTGGTTTTGTGAATATGTTTCAGAACATAAAGCATTACAGACTATAGGTAAGATAACTTATCTTATTTAGCTCAGACAAGCTGGACGTACCAGACAGTATAATATAACTTGGAGGCTTACCCTTTATTACTTTCTATTTTGCAAAGGTTTTCTATTCATGCATGCATTCTTAGGATATTTGTGTTATTTTGATTTTAACAAAATGTGTTTAAAGTTGGGTCTGTGTCCATATGTAAAGGATTCCATCCATAAATTCCTTGGTGTGAGTTGCTCAGTGATGTTGGTCCGGGGAAAGAGACATGGCTGGGAATCTGTCACTTATAGATCTATACTGTGTCACAGTTTTCCATCACTGTGGATGGGCAAGTGTAAATGAGTGTCAGAAAATAGATGACTTGAACCATGTTTTCCTTAGGACATTGAAGTTTCCTGGAGAACATTTCAGTTTGTTATTGGAACAGAGCTATTAATCTAGACATAGCAAATAAAAGGTTATAGTACCCAAAGCACAAGGAGGAACTACTGAGTAAGGCCAAAGATATAGCTGTGTACTAGCTCTTCCTTCTTTTAAAACAGAGCATGAACACAAAAATGTCGAGGTAATAGCAACTGAGACACTGAAGGCTAACAAAAAAATACTCTTGCCTGAAATTTCTAGGTGACCTTTAACAAAGGCTTTTTGTGTTTTTGATCTGAGTAATATGTCCAGTATTATAACAGGATAGCTAAATAGAGATTAAATTTTGATGTATGAAAAACAACAGTCTTTTGTTTTAATAAAATAAAGATATGCTTTCAGAAAAAAAAGTGTCTAGCTATAAATTAATACCTACTGATTATGATAATTGACTCAAAAGAGACTAATGCTTTAAAAATCTCAATTGACTTGAAATAATGTAAACTCTTTAACAAAATTTATAAGAGTTGCTTTTTAAATTGCAACCAAATATATATAAATACAGTGATTTACATTTTATCAGTTACATTAGAAATTTTCTGTATATGAACTCAACTCACACTGAAAGGAGCCACTAGGCCCTGGCTAGTTGGCTCGGCAGTAGATTATTGACCTGGCATGTGGAAGTTCCAGGTTTGATTCCTGGCCAGGGCACACAGGAGAAGCACCCTAATGCTTCTCCACCCTTCCCTCCCTCCTTTCTTTTTATCTCTCCCTTCCCTTCCCTTCCCTCAGCCAAGGCTCCACTGGAACAAAGTTGGCCCGGGAGCCGAGGATGGTTCCATGGCCTCTGCCTCAGGTGCTAGAATGGCTCTAATTGCCGTGGAGCAATGCCCCAGATGGGCAGAACATTGCCCCCTGGTGGGCATGCTGGGTGGATCCCAGTTGGGTGCATTCGGGAATCTGTCTGCCTGCCTCCCCCCGCCACCCTCCCCCCAGCCCTTGTTTCTCACTATGGGGGGGGGGGAAGGAGCTGCTAAATAAAGTCAATCACAAAATTTAATCAAACTCTCAAAAGTACATTTGTGAATATCAAATTGAATTGTATATACAATTTTAAATTAAAATTTCTCTGTCAGGCTTATTTCCTCATAGTTTTTTAGCTTTCCTCTTACATCTTAAAATTATTTGCTATCCAAGATAAGTTAATTACTTACCTAACCAACCATGTACAGAAATATTTTAGTATATGTGCTGCCGAAGTGAGCACTACAAAAATATTTTAAATATCACAGATCTTGTTATAACTTCAGTGATAGAGTTTCTGACTATTAGAGTAGAGAAAATACTAATTATGCTTGTTAATTTTAGTAAATTTACAGACAAGAATACCTCATGTCATATAAATATTGACTACGCTTAGTATAAAAGTAATTTTGTAAACAAAGGAGAACTTATAGAATCAAAGTTGATAAAGAAGAAAAAAAGTCAATGAATACTGATGATTAGAAGTAAATGACTTATGTGGCCAAAAAATTAATAAATATTTAATGGAAATTTATATTAAGCAGGAGAGTATTTGCTGGAGATAAAGAGCTGAGAATGTCACCAACACTGGCCTCAATTTATGTGGAAGAAGTTAATAATATGTTGAAAACTAATTATGATTAAATAATATTTTGTTAGAATTTTAAAAAAAGTAAATGAAAAGGAATGTTGGCCAAAGAAATGATATATACATATGCAGTTATTTAAATATTAAAGAATAATGTAGAAAATTTCATGGAAAGGATAAGACAATTAAAGCTATAAAATATAAAAGAAAGTAATAAAATTATTTCCAGGGATTCATGTATTTAGATTTTTTTTTATCTTCCTCCCTTCTTTGCTTCATATCCCAAACTCACCTTAACAAATACGTAATTGCTAAGGTCGTTTGCTTCCTTCACCTGTTTCAGATAAAGCTTACTTCCTTGAAGTCATCCTAATTCTCCTTGTATCTTTCTTATTTTACTACTTCAAACGGTTACAACCACAACCTTTGTAAAAGCAATCTGAGGTGACGTCACGGAAATGGCGCCATGAGCAGCACGTCCGACAGATCTCCCCAAAATCACAACAAATTTATCAACTAGAAACAGAAAAATTTATCCTCGGAGCATTCCGGAGTTCCACACAAACTGAAAGCGAAAGGACTGTTATCACTTGAATCTGAGAGACGAGGGTGTGGAGGAAGCTAACTACCGCAGGGACCTTCATTCAAGGCGCTGAGGGAGTGCACCTGTGGTGAGTCGGCCCACACTCGGGAGCGGCGAGCAGCCGCCGGCGTGCGCCCAGTCCGGTTGCAGAGTGAGCACCGCTAACATTCCCAGTGGCCCGCGCACTGCGAGTGAGAGTCCCCAGCCACCGGTGCCTGGAGCACCCCATTCGCTCGCGTGCCCTACTGGCCCGCACACCCAGGGTGCCCCATTATGCTGCACACGGTGCACCCCAGCCGCCAGTGGTGGGGCGAGCGGGAGAGGCGCCAGGGTGGTCTTCCCTACTTGGGAGATTCTCTCCGCGGGCGGGGCACCTCACCCAGCCATTCAAGCTAACAATCAAGCGTTGGGGGAGGGGCATGCAGGCAGCCTGAAATACCTTCGGGAGCACAGCTGTGGACCCAATCACTGAAATTAGCTTAACCCATGAAATCTGCGCACCCAGGGGCTCTAATTGATAAGATCTCTCTCAGTTCAGCGATCCAAGACAAGAGGCGTGATATTTCTTAGTACCTCTCGCTAAAGGGGTGGGGGCAACTTCTGATTGATAGAGCCTCCATATTCAGGGATAAACGCTAACAAGAGGGACTTGGCAAATAATAAGATCTTTACTACACTAGTCGCAAGCAGAGACTAGTGCCTCTTCTTCCCAGCCAAAACAGGCTACAAAGTGTGGAAAGCCTGGGTTGAGTGGTCCAACTGAATGCTAGGCGCTGAACAGTCACCTTGACAACAATTGACTCCCACCCCCGCCTGATTACACTGGAGGTTCTGACTGCCAGAGCCTTTCCCAAAGCCTTGCGCTGAGTGGGGATAGAGTGGGGATTTCCTAGCCCTTTGAGCCTCTTACTCCCCAAGCAGAAGCAGTAGCAGCCTTATAGCTGGATCACCAGGCTGCTAATTCAGGAAGGGGGGACTAGGAGAGAGACTCCAGGAAAGCAAACTCTCTCATCGTTGGACCCTGCAAACGCCAACAAGCCTTGACTACCAGCAAGACTAAAGCCAATTATATGACATTGCCATAGAATCCCATCAACTGCAAATCCCTACCTAAGTGTGACACAGGGGCAGAGCCTGGGGTACAGAGTCACCGACCAGGAAGAGGGAGAGAAAAGAAAAAGGAAGAAGTTAACCTCTCAAAATCAAGAAAAATGCACAGACTTTACAACTTGTTCCACTAATTTTTTTTTTTTGCTGTTGTTTGTTTCTTCTATCTTATTGCCTTTATTATTATTATTTCTATTTCCTCCACCTCGGTCCTTCTATTCTCTGCCCATCTTATGCTTCCCTTTTCTTGAACTACACTACCTATGAGTGTTACATTTTATTTCTTATCTTCATCCTCACCCTCCTTTAAGGTTATACTCCAAAA
The DNA here is from genome assembly GCF_036850995.1 of Saccopteryx leptura. Taxonomy (NCBI): domain Eukaryota; kingdom Metazoa; phylum Chordata; class Mammalia; order Chiroptera; family Emballonuridae; genus Saccopteryx; species Saccopteryx leptura. The sequence continues at coordinate 146,926,161 of NC_089505.1, forward strand.
CACGTAACTCTCACTCTCTCCTCTTTTGTTTTTTTGGGTTTTTTTGTTTGTTTTGCTTTATTTTGTTTTTTTCTCTTCCTTTTTTTTTCTTCCGTTTTTCTCTTTTTCTTATTTTTTCCTTTCTATTCGTTTTTTCTTTTCTCGTTTTACTTTTCCTCCCATTTAATCCTCAATCACGAACAAATTAGTTAATTTGGGACTCAAGGGTTTTTTTGGTTTTATTTTTCTTTTTCTTTTTCGCTTTTGTTTTTGTTTTTTTTTGTTTGTTTGTTTATTTTTGGCATTTTGGGTACTTTTTATGTTGCTTTTTAACTCACTAGCATTCCTCCCAACCCAAGGTCTCCATTGTATTTAGTCTTCGCTCCACTTAATACAACAGATTTTTACTTATTATTTTTATTTTTTTCTTTATTATTCTTTTTTTCTCCTTTTTTCTGGTTCCCTCTTATCCCTCTCATTATATTTCTTAGTCGACCATCACTTACAAGTAAATCATCTTATGCTTGTCTAAGATTTTCTTCTTTATTTTTTTTTTTTTTTTTTGCATTTAGTAGGTCCCTACTCCCTTTTTTTTGCCCCTTGAACCCTTCACCCCAAATCAGGCCCTCCATTATAGTCAGTTTTTGTTCCATTTAGCATAATATAATTCACACGTCATCACGATATTTCCCTGAGGAGGGGAGAGGAGGGAAAGAGAAGAAAGAAAAAAGGGGGAAATAATAAATTATTACTGTTTTTTTTTTGTGGGGTGTTTTACCTTTTTTTTTTTTTTTTACTCTTTATTAATTCTAATTAGTACTATCAACAAGACCACCCTCAGATGCCAATAAGAAAGAGGAAATTGAATATTATGGATACAAAAGAAAGAGAGGTAACACAAATAGATGTGGAAAAATCTATGGAGAAAAGACTTAACATATTGGAAGCCTTGGAGCTAAATGACAGAGAATTTAAAATAGAAATCTTAAAAATACTCAGAGATATACAAGAAAACACAGAAAGGCAATTAAGGGAGATCAGAAAACAACTCAATGAACACAAAGAATATATTACCAAGGAAATTGAAACTATAAAAACAAATCAAACAGAAATGAAAAACTCAATTCACGAGCTGAAAAACGAGGTAACAAGCTTAGCTAACAGAACAGCCCAGATAGAAGATAGGATTAGTGAAATAGAAGACAAACAACTTGAGGCACAACAGAGAGAAGAAGAAAGAGACTCAAAAATAATAAAAAATGAGAAAGCCCTACAGGAATTGTCTGACTCCATCAGAAAGAATAACATAAGAATAATAGGTATATCAGAGGGAGAAGAGAAAGAAAATGGAATGGAGAATATACTCAAACAAATAATAGACGAGAACTTCCCAAGCCTGTGGAAAGAACTAAAGCCTCAAATTCAAGAAGCAAACAGAACACCAAGTTTTCTTAACCCCAACAAACCCACTCCAAGGCACATCATAATAAAGATGACATAAACCAATGACAAAGAAAAAGTTCTCAAGGCAGCCAGGGAAAAGAAGAGTACAACACATAAAGGAAGGCCTATTAGATTATCATCAGATTTCTCAGCAGAAACTCTACAAGCTAGAAGAGAGTGGACCCCAATATTTAAAGCCCTGAAAGAGAGGAACATTCAGCCAAGAATACTATACCCATCAAAGCTATCCTTCAAGTACGAAGGAGATATAAAAACATTCACAAATACAGAAAAGATGAGAGAATTTATCAGCAGAAAGCCCCCACTCCAGGAAATACTAAAGGGGGTTTTCCAACCAGATTCAAAGAACAAAAGAAAACAACACCACAAGTAACAGCTCCACCAAGAACACAATAAAACCAAACTTAAACTGTGACAACAAAGGAAAAAAAGGGGGGAGAGGATGGAGATTAACAGTAGCAAAAGACGATGAAGTGCAGAAATATGCATAAGATAGGGTACTACAATGAATATGGTAGGTACCTTTTTCATTACTTAATGGTAACCACCCTTGAAAAAACCACCACAAAAACACTTGACTTAAAAAAGTTAGCAACTGAGGAAAGAAGTATGGAACACAAACAAACAAAAACAAATGATAGAAAAACAAAAGAGAAGAATCAAACAAGATACAAAACTAACAGAAAGCAATTTATAAAATGGCAGTAGGAAACCCACAAGTGTCAATAATTACACTAAATGTAAATGGATTAAACTTACCAATAAAAAGACACAGAGTAGAAGAATGGATTAAAAAAGAAAATCCAACTATATGCTGCCTACAAGAAACACATCTAAGCAACAAGGATAAAAACAAATTCAAAGTGAAAGGCTGGAAAACAATACTCCAAGCAAACAACACCCAAAAAAAAGCAGGTGTAGCAATACTCATATCTAATAATGCTGACTACAAGACAGAAAAAGTACTCAGAGACAAAAATGGTCATTTCATAATGATTAAGGGGAAGTTGAATCAAGAAGACATAACAATCCTTAATATATATGCACCAAACCAAGGAGCACCAAAATATATAAGATAGCTACTTATTGACCTTAAAACAAAAACTAACAAAAATACAATCATACTTGGAGACCTCAATACACTGCTGACGGCTCTAGATCGGTCATCCAAACAGAGAATCAATAAAGATATAGTGGCCTTAAATGAAATACTAGAACACCTGGATATGATAGACATCTACAGGACACTTCATCCAAAAGCGACAGAGTATACATTTTTCTCTAGTGTACATGGAACATTCTCAAGAATTGACCATATGTTGGGCCACAAAGACAATATCAGCAAATTTAGAAAAATTGAAATTGTACCAAGTATATTTTCTGATCATAAAGCCTTGAAACTAGAATTCAACTGCAAAAAAGAGGGGGAAAAACCCACAAAAATGTGGAAACTAAAGAACATACTTCTAAAAAATGAATGGGTCAAAGAAGAAATAAGCGCAGAGATCAAAAGATATATACAGACAAATGAAAATGAAAATACGACATATCAGAATCTCTGGGATGCAGCAAAAGCAGTAATAAGAGGAAAGTTCATATCACTTCAGGCCTATATGAACAAACAAGAGAGAGCCGAAGTAAACCACTTAACTTCACACCTTAAGGAACTAGAAAAAGAAGAACAAAGACAACCCAAAACCAGCCGAAGAAAGGAGATAATAAAAATCAGAGCAGAAATAAATGAAATAGAGAACAGAAAAACTATAGAAAAAAATCAATAAAACAAGGAGCTGGTTCTTTGAAAAGATCAACAAAATTGACAAACCCTTGGCAAGACTCACCAAGGAAAAAAGGGACAGGACTCAAATAAATAAAATCCAAAATGAAAGAGGAGAGATCACCACAGACATCATAGATATACAAAGAATTATTATAGAATACTATGAAAAATTATATGCCACCAAATACAACAATCTAGAAGAAATGGATAAATTCCTAGAACAATACAACCTTCCTAGACTGAGTCATGAAGAAGCGGAAAGCCTAAACAGACCAATCAGCAGGGAGGAAATAGAAAAAACTATTAAAAACCTCCCCAAAAATAAAAGTCCAGGCCCAGATGGTTATACTAGTGAATTCTATCAAACATTCAAAGAAGACTTGGTTCCTATTCTATTCAAAGTCTTTCAAAAAATTGAAGAAGAAGCAATACTTCCAAACACATTTTATGAGGCCAACATAACCCTCATACCAAAACCTGGCAAGGATGGCACAAAGAAAGAAAACTACAGACCGATATCTCTAATGAATACAGATGCTAAAATACTAAACAAAATACTGGCAAACCGAATACAACAACATATTAAAAAAATAATACATCATGATCAAGTGGGATTCATCCCAGAATCTCAAGAATGGTTCAACATACGCAAAACCGTTAACGTAATACACCATATCAACCAAACAAAGAACAAAAACCACATGATCTTATCAATAGACGCAGAAAAGGCTTTTGATAAAATACAACACAATTTTATGTTTAAGACTCTCAAAAAAATGGGTATAGAAGGAAAATATCTCAACATGATAAAGGCCATATATGATAAACCATCAGCCAACATCATATTAAACGGCATAAAACTGAGGACTTTCTACCTTAAATCAGGAACAAGACAGGATTGTCCACTCTCTCCACTCTTATTTAATGTGGTGCTAGAAGTTCTGGCCAGAGCAATCAGACAAGACAAAGAAATAAAAAGCATCCATATCGGAAAAGAAGAAGTAAAGGTATCACTTTTTGCTGATGATATGATCCTATACATCGAAAACCCAAAGGACTCCACAAAAAGATTATTAGAAACAATAAACCAATACAGTAAGGTCGCAGGATACAAAATTAACATACAAAAGTCCATAGCCTTTCTATATGCCAACAATGAAAGATTAGAAAACGAACTCAAAAAAATAATCCCCTTCATGATTGCAACAAAAAAAATAAAATACCTAGGAATAAACATAACAAAGAATGTAAAGGACCTATATAACGAAAACTACAAGGCATTATTAAGAGAAATAGAAAAAGACACAATGAGATGGAAAAATATTCCTTGTTCTTGGATAGGAAGAATAAATATAATTAAAATCCCATATTACCCAAAGCAATATATAAATTTAATGCAATTCCCATCAAAATTCCTATGAGATTTTTTAAAGAAATGGAACAAAAAATCATCAGATTTATATGGAACTATAAAAAACCCCGAATAGCCAAAACAATCCTAAGGAAAAAGAATGAAGCTGGGGGCATTACAATACCTGACTTTAAACTGTATTATAGGGCCACGATAATCAAAACAGCATGGTATTGGTATTGGCAGAAAAATAGACACTCAGACCAATGGAACAGAATAGAAAGCCCAGAAATAAAACCACATATATATGGTCAAATAATCTTTGATAAAGGGGCCAACAACACACAATGGAGAAAAGAAAGCCTCTTCAACAAATGGTGTTGGGAAAACTGGAAAGCCACATGCAAAAGAATGAAACTCGACTACAGCCTGTCCCCGTGTACTAAAATTAATTCAAAATGGATCAAAGACCTAAATATAAGACCTGAAACAATAAAGTACATAGAAGAAGACATAGGTACTAAACTCATGGACCTGGGTTTTAAAGAACATTTTATGAACTTGACTCCAATGGCAAGAGAAGTGAAGGCAAAGATAAATGAATGGGACTACATCAGAATAAAAAGTTTTTGCTCAGCAAGAGAGAGTGATATCAAAATAAACAGACAGCCAACTAAATGGAAAATGATATTTTCAAACAACAGCTCAGATAAGGGCCTAATATCCAAAATTTACAAAGAACTCATAAAACTCAACAACAAACAAACAAACAATCCAATAAAAAAATGGGAAGAGGACATGAACAGACACTTCTCCCAGGAAGAAATACAAATGGCCAACAGATATATGAAAAGATGCTCAGCTTCATTAGTTATTACAGAAATGCAAATCAAAACTACAATGAGATACCACCTCACCCCTGTTAGATTAGCTATTATCAACAAGATGGGTAATAGTAAATGTTGGAGAGGCTGCGGAGAAAAGGGAACTCTCATCCACTGTTGGTGGGACTGTAAAGTAGTACAACCATTATGGAGGAAAGTATGGTGGTTCCTCAAAAAACTGAAAATAGAACTACCTTATGACCCAGCAATCCCTCTACTGGGTATATACCCCAAAACCTCAGAATCATCGATACGTAAAGACACATGTAGCCCCATGTTCATTGCAGCACTGTTCACAGTGGCCAAGACATGGAAACAACCAAAAAGCCCTTCAATAGAAGACTGGATAAAGAAGATGTGGCACATATACACATGGAATACTACTCAGCCATAAGAAATGATGACATCAGATCATTTACAGCAAAATGGTGGGATCTTGATAACATTATATGGAGTGAAATAAGTAAATCAGAAAAAACCAAGAACTACATGATTCCATACATTGGTGGAACATAAAAACAAGACTAAGAGACATGGACAAGAGTGTGGTGGTTACCAGGGGTGGGGGGAGGGAGGACATGGGAGGGAGGGAGGGAGAGATTTAGGGGGAGGGGGAGGGGCACAGAGAACTAGATAGAGGGAGGCGGAGGACAATCTGACTTTGGGCGAGGGGTATGCAACATAATTTAATGACAAAATAACCTAGACATGTTTTCTTTGAATATATGTACCCTGATTTATTAATGTCATCCCATTATCATTAATAAAAATTTATTAAAAAAAAAAAGAAAAAGCAATCTGAGTAGTCTTTCTTTGTTTAAAGAACTTCAACTGACTATTATGTTCTTAAATATAATCTACTTAATGACAGGCACTCACTATCTGGACCTGGTTTATCTTTTCAGTCCTTTTTTTTTTTTTTTTTAACGGAGACTCTACCACTCTCAACTAATTATAGTTTTCCACATATATTTTACAGTTAATTCTGTCATTGACTTTGTATATGGCTCATTCACCAGAAACATGGCTTTTGTTACTTCACCTAGCTCTGCCCTGCTTATCATTAAATGCTTGTATTACAGCTCCCCTGTTCCATAAGATTGTCCACATGATCACCCTGTTATTTTGTGAGGGGCCCCAAGAGAGAGAAAAATAGAGAGAGAGAGTGTGTGTGCCTTATGTATATAATCCCAGCTCCTGAACATATTTTTTTATTTATAAGCATATTATTATTTAAACAACTTTATCAAACAACTTATATACAATAAATTGTACATATTTAATGTATAAAATTTGGTGAGTCTCAACACATTTATACACCTATGAAACTATCGTTAGAGTCAAAAAAGTAAACTTATCCATCACCGTCTGAAGTTTTCCTATGACCTAATATCATTCGTCCTTCTCTCTACATCTACTACCTCATCCCCAAACAACCACTGATCTGCATTTCTCACAATACATTAGTTTGTCTTTTAAGCATTTGTGTAAATGGAATCATAGATGTGGGTGCATTTTTTGTCTTACTTTTATCATCACAATAACTTCGACCATCATCCATGTTGCTGAATGTGGCAATGATAGGTCTGTTTAATTACTGAGAAGGTTTTTTTATTGAATTTATTAGAATGACACCAGTTAATATAATCATATAACATACATTTCAGGTGCGTAATCTACAACACATTTCTGTATACCATATTATGTGCTGAGCAGAATTTACTATATATTGCATGGATACACAACAAAGTTGTTTATCCATTACATGTTAATGGGAGTTGATTTGTAAATAAAACTGTAATCAACAGTTGCATGTAAGCTTTTGTGTAGACATGTGCTTTTGTTTCCCTTACAAGATTGTAGAATGGCTAGTTCTATTATGGGATTATGATTAACTTTTTTAAAGAAAATACCAATCTGTTTTCCAAAATAGTTGGATCATTTTGCATTCTATGAGAGTTCCAATCTCTATTCTTGCAAACACTTGAATGAGCAGTCTTTTTAATTCCAGCCATTCAAATTGGTTGTGGTATCTGATTGTGGTTTCATTTGCATTTTCCTAATGACAGATGACGTTGAGCAGCTTAACATGTTCTCATTTGCTATCCATATATCTTCTTTGAGGAAGTATGTAGATTATTTGCCTATTGGTGAGGGAGAATATTTGTCTTTTTAGTACTGTATTGTAAAAATATTTACATATTCTAGATACAGGTCTTTGTAGAATTTGTGGGGGTTTTTTTGTAAATATTTTCTTCAAGTTTGTGTCTTGCCTTTTCATTAACAGTGTCATTTGAAACAAAAAGCCCCACAAATTTTGATGAAGTTCTAGCAATCCATTTTTTTTCCTAACTACGAAGGAGTAATTTCTGAATACTCTAAACTATTTTGCAAGAGTTGTGAGGTCTTTCCATTCTGGTTGGTGAGAAAGTAAACTAGTCCTAACCACTGTGTGAATTCTGATGATAGTTTGACCTGTTCTTTGTTTCATGGTTCTTTTCCCACTTTTAAGTAGCTTCCTTACACACATGTGCTGAACAGTGCTCAGCTAAAGACTCGAGAGATCCATCTATATGAGCTCTGCCTCCTTAACTTAAGGAGATCTCTGGGTCTTGTTTGGATTCACCCTCTATGCTCTACGGCCTAATAATATCTTCAGGCAGTAATCTGGAATAATTATAGTACTTAACCCTGTCTGTTTTCCTTTTCTAAGGGTCACTGTGTTGTTTCCTATTGTCCAGTAATTAAAGATATCTGTATTTATTTTGTCCAGTTTTTTAAGTGCTTGAAGCAAAAGAATAAATCTAGTTTGTTACATCGCCATGGCCAGAAGCAGAAGTCTGTAATTGTCCTTTTGTAGGATTATATTCTTTGACAAGATTTGAACTTCCTCAAGGTATAGGATCTAATTTATATTTAGTATTCAACAAGTATTTGTGGAATAAAATAATGTATTTTTCTGAATCCATATGATTTATTTAGAAGTGAGAAGGCCTGCTTTTACTTTATTCTTCTACTTTAAGCTCAATCAATTCTATTGGGAATCTCTAAGATGAGTAAAGAAACAAAGAGTAGAAACTAGAATACCAGCTCTTTACCTGTTATTGGGCATTTCTTTGCTTTCTTTTATTCCTTGTTGTTTTTAACTTGCTAAGCTCAGCTTTGGAAAAATACGAGGTAAACATGGTATTTTAAAGTATTTTTCCCCGCCGAGGAAGAAGAAAGGCGCCGGAGCCATGAAATGTAGAATAATAAAAGGCTTTATTGAGTACAGAGAGCATCCCATCCAATGAGGTTCCCTAGCCCCCGGGACAGAGGCTAGGGAGGTCACATAGGGCAGTGGTCCCCAATCTTTTCTAGGGCACGGGCCGGTTTAATGTCAGAAAATATTTCCACAAACCGGCCTTTAGGGTGGGATGGATAAATGTATCACATGACCAAGACAAGCGTCAAGAGTGAGTCTTAGATGGATGTAACAGAGAGAATCTGGTCATTTTTAAAAAATAAAAGATCGTTCAGACTTAAATATAAATAAAACGAAAATAATGTAAGTTATTTATTCTTTCTCTGTGGACCTATACCAAATGGCCCACGGACCGGTACTGGTCTGTGGCCCAGGGATTGGGGACCACTGATATAGGGTGACCCATGTGGGGGATATTTAAAGGGTCTCTAGGGTGGTCGAGCTAATATGACATGGTGAAATCTCACTGGCTGATGGACAGTCGCTTTTTACCAAAGGATTCCTGGGAAGTTTCTTTTGGCGTGCCTGGAAGTGGGTGGTTATAGCCAAGTTCCTGGGTCTGGGTTCTTTACATGACCATCCTCCATTGCTGACCACCCCACAGTACTTATTTTCAAGTAGTTTAAGTGAATGAATATACTAATGGAAAAGAGTCAGACCATATATTAATATAAAACTCTGATCTACATCCGGTAGTAAGTAGCCAAAGAATCCAAACCACAATCTCTGTCACCTTTGGCCCAAAACAGTCTGGACTTGATCAGTAACAGATACCTTTTCTAATTTCTGCCCCTGCTTCCAATTTAGGTCCAGCCAGAGAAAGCTAAACATACTTTTCTAACCAATTACAAATGATGTCTCATTTCAGTTAGCTTGTCTCCAGTTTCCTCATGCCAAGATAGCAATCAGGGCATACCTGACAGTACCCCCTCTCTTTTTTCTCTATAAAGCTTTTGACATATCTGCCTGCCTTTGAGTCTCTGCCAAATGCAAGTGATGTTGGCTGACTCCCCTGCTTAACAAGCTTTGATAAAATAGCCTGTGCTTGTTCTCATTTGGGTGGTCTTCATTTATTTCCAGAGTCAAAGTTTAGTGAGTAATGTAGCACACAAGTGATAAGTCATGAAAAAGAGGAACTGTGCTTATAGAAGGGAACATAAACTAGGGTTTTCATGGTGAGCAATGCAACTGAACTAAAAATTCTAGATGTTGCAGTAACTTAAGATTTTATATTTTATTCATTGATATATTTCGATAAAGAAATTTCCCCTCTCATTTTATGAATATTTATCTCTTGTATTTGTTTTCTTTGGGTAAAAATTTTGGAATCCTTATGTACTATGAAAATCATGACACTATGAGGGAAAAATTAATGTATCTTTTAGTCATTACCTATTATTGCTTTATATTACTCCATTACCACATTACATCCTAGAAGGATAGTAAAAGAAAATAGTACTTATTGCATACCCATCTGGTGTCACATATAATACTAGAAATTTCCATAACTGAAATCTCATTTATTTTTTAGAATTCTTAATTCTATGAAAATACTGTTATCCTTATTTCACAAGCAATAAAACTGAAACACAAAGAACTAAAATAATTAGTACAACGTCACAAAGCTAGCAAAGTGCTGAACCCTAATATAAACATAGGTTCTCTAACTATAGAATGAGGTTTTTCAACCTCGTTTGTGCTGTTGTCAGGCGTTTGGGCCACCTGATTCTTTGTTGTGCTATCCTGTGCACTGCAGGATGTTTAGAGGCATTCCTGGCTCTGACCCTCTAGATGCCAGTTATACTCCCCAGTAACGACTATCAAAATGTTTTCAGACATTGTCAAAACTTTCCTGGGGCAAAAATTATGCCTGGTGAGAACCACCCATGGTTGTAGGATAACAGTTCTTAGTATTTGCATTTCATTAGCTAACTTAATTTTTCATATTAGATTGTTTCAATAATATGTTTCATTGAACTTCTTAAGCTCTGGTTGATTGGCTCAGTGGATAAAGCATTGGCCTAGCCTGCGGACATTTCATCCCCAGTCAGGGCACAAGTGAGAAGTGACTTTCTGCTTCTCTTCTCCTCCTTCTCCCCCTTATCTTTCTCTTCCTCTCTCACAGCTAATGGCTCAACTGCTTCTAGTATTGCCCCAGGCACTGAGGATAGCTGGTTGGTCTCAGCATTAGCCTCAAGCACTGAGGGTAGATGGTAGACTCGAGCATTGGACCCAGATGGAGGTTGTTGGGTGGATCCTGATTGGGAAGCATGCAGGAGTCTGTTTCTCTATCTCCCCTCCTCTCACTTAAAAACAAACAAACAGCCTGACCAGGCAGTGGCGCAGTGGATAGCGCACCAGAATGGGATGTAGAGGACCCAGGTTCGAGACCCCGAGGTTGCCAGCTTGAGCACGAGCTCATCTGGTGTGAGCAAAGCTCACCAGTTTCGACCCAAGGTCACTGGCTTGAGTGAGGGGTTACTTGGTCTGCTGAAGTCCCATGGTCAAGGCACATATAAGAAAGCAATCAATGAACAACTAAGGTGTTGCAACAAAAAATTGGTGATTGATGCTTCTCATCTCTCTCCATTCCTGTCTGTCTGTCCCTATCTATCCCTCTCTCTGACTCTTGCTCTATCTCTTAAAACAAACAAAGACTTCTTGAAACAAGGGTGTGAACACACACATGCACATAAACACACACACACATATAAACATACATACACACACATCCCTCACTCACAACCTTCCCCTGCTTCTGCATGACCCTGTAAATGCACTAATACAATTAGAATTGATTTTTTTCAGCAGGGAATTCACTTTTAGTTTTGTAATTGTTGTCTTAGTAGTGGATGTACTTAAGAAGGCCCCATAGGAGATTCTGACACAAGACCTGATTGTCACAGTCTGCAATCACATGGAAAGAAAACTAAATTTATGGTAAACTTCCCATCAGTTTTTTTCTTGTTTTTAGAACTCTTTAAATTAGTCAACCTTGCTCTCTGTTACTCTCTCACAATGGTCTCTCCCCACTGGCCCTACTTTCTTTTGTTTTTACTTCTTCCCTCTTTTCTCTCCATTCCTCTCCCATCTCTTGTTTTTCTGTGTTCTCTTTGTTTTCTCCTTCTCTCTGAGAGTCCTTTAGGGTACTAAATACATAGATATAAGGATTCTTTTTCTCTGTTTCTCCATTTCCCTCTCTCCCTCACTCTATCTTCTCTCTTTTGCTACTGGAGCTCCCTGCCAGCGCAGCTGTCCCATCCAGCCTTTGATGCTGTGCTGTTATCTTTGGCACCAGCTCACAGGCTTTCCTGGGCTGAAATTGGAATTCTTCCATCCCAATCTCTTTTCTTTTGTCCCACAATATGGTGATCCTGGAGGCCACTCAGCTGCCTCCCAATATTAGAGTAGGTGACAAGACAGGGAATAACTCTCTGAAGCTGGTGCTAAGCAGCTGAACATCTTACAATGGTGAGCACCTTTGTTGTTGCTAATACCTTTTCCCAAACACACAGGGGGTATTTTGAAATGCATTTCAGCACCTCTCACTTTTTCCTGAGCTAGCTGTGGTAGCTGGCAGCAGTTTTCTAGGAAGTACTTATCTTTGAAAATCAGATTGAGCTGAAATTATCCTCATTTTATTGTAAAACCTGAGACTGGAAGCAATATAATTTTTGTAGTCCATAGGGTGTGCCAAGTATTTTTCAACTGCACAGTAAAAACGAGCTGAATAACGGGATGTGAGAACCTGAAATAAAGAATGTATGTGACTAACACCGCTTTGAGCACATGTTCCTCTTCTTAAAAACTCATTTCCTATTTGGAGCTGAATAAAAAGTATACATTAACTCTGAACCTTAGACACACTCTTTGATAAGAAAGAATTGACTCTGATCTTCAAGTCAATGGTGCAGCATCAAAGGGTGTGGAATTATTTTGGCCTGTAATGTCTGAACACGGATTCAGAATTGGTTGAAATGATTTGGAGGAATAGAAATTTTAAAATCATGTATTGCTACAGTTCCACATTACAGTAAGAAGTTCCTGTGGAGAAAAATCAAATTTAAAGCATACTATGATTTTTCTGCATAAACACGAGGAGTGAGAAGCTGCTTCTTAGAACACTGTTTGTACAGAAGATCCTTATCTGCTTTATTCCTGTTTGGTGTTCTGTGCAGAAAACCATGTGCTACATACACTTAGTCCCATTTGCTTATCCTAGTATGCAGCCACCTGCAGACTGATTATTTCCTTTAAAAGTAGGAGTAAAATCTCCACTTCCTTTCCTCCTGTAGGCAGCCTCAGCTAAAAGGCAGCTTATGTATACAATGATGTTTTGTGAGAATAGATCCCATTAACTACAACAGCAACTTAGATTTATGTAGTGCCTTATCACATATACTGCAAAGCAACTCCAGGCATTATCTAAAATGGAAAGCATTTCCTTTTAGCCTTCCCCCAAAAAATCTTTATTAAGCAACAACAATGACAACAACAAAGACTAACTTGAACGTATGAACCAATAAAGGGGAAAATGTGTTCTTCTTACTCTAAACTATGGTGAGGCAGACTTTAAATCAAATTGCCCATTTCAGCGCTTTGTAAACAGATAACACTGAAATTCAGGTCCCTGATGAGAAAGACAACATTATTTGAAAGATATTCAGTCCAAATCTTTAGAGTATACTGCTTGCCTTAATCTACGTGTTTTGCTCAGTGTAGCATTTCTTTAGCAAGATTATGAATAACTTTGATTTATTCCTATGATGTGTTATGATATCTTTTTCTAGGTCAAATTTAATGTGGAATGCTGATTTTCATTTTCCTGTTTAAATAAGAATTTAGCTAGTTGATTAGCCATTACAGAATTATTTCTAAAGATGTCTTTTACAATGGGACCTAACTGCTGTGGCTGTAGGTTACAAAATCAATCCATGAATGTGGAAACTTTTTAATTGCAAAGTATGTGGAGTGTATTAGCATATGCCTCAACTGACAATGATTAAAAATTATAAATGCTTCTCTAATATAGACATCACAACATTATATTTATTATTATTATTTGTTTCTAGCTTTGGTATAGATTGAATTACAACCTCAACATCCAAAGTTCATTTTTCTCTTATGATCAGGAAATTTCTATAACAGTTTATGACAAAAGCATGGTGTTAAAGTCAGACATATATTTGGTTTGAATACCCGACTGAGCTATCTATGATTTGTCTGACCTTGATACTTAACTGATATTTTTAAGACTTGGCTTCTGTTGGTCAAATAAGTTTGTAAATATGATTCTGTTTGCTCACTTATAGTTAGCATTGGGGGCTGGGCCATGACAGATATAGTGGTCTATGAGGTTGCAGGTTGCCTTCCTGCTTGGGAGGGGCCATTGTCTTGCTAATGTTTACTGGAAGAGAGATTCTGGCCACTGAGAGGTGTGGGAGATTTTTTTTTTCCTCTCCCTTATCCCTTACCCTCCATGGGAAAAGCAGGTTTTCTGCTTTTCTCTTGGCTTTTCTTGTGGCTTGCCTGTCTTGGTGAGACACCAAGAAACAGAATGGCCCACCATCCTCTGACTCCACCATTTCTTTACCATCTACCCGAATTCAATGAGAAACTGCATATGAGAAAACAAAAAGTTGTTGCTATAAAGCAGAAGTCAGGACCCTTTTGGCTGAGAGAGCCATGAATGCCACATATTTTAAAATGTAATTCCATGAGAGCCATACAATCACCTGTGTATGTTAGGCATTATCCAATAAAAATTTGGTGTTGTCCTGGAGGACAGCTGCGATTGGCTCCAGCCACCCACAGCCATGAACATGAGTGGTAGAAAATGAATGGATTGTAATACATGAGAAAGTTTTATATTTTTAACATTATTATTATTTTTATTAAAGATTTGTCTGTGAGCCAGATGCAGCCATCAAAAGAGCCACATCTGGCTTGCGATACATAGGTTCCCGACCCCTGCCATAAAGAGCTGATGCAAATGTAGCCAAACATTGGGCCAAGAATTAAGAAAAATTGAATAAAATAAATGTGTTTATTAATAGAAGACCAAAGTAGAGATAGCAGAGCTCTTAAAAGAAAGAAATAGGGCCCTGGCAGGTTGGCTCAGTGGTAGAGCATTGGTCTGGCATGCGGGGGACCCGGGTTCGATTCCCGGACAGGGCACACAGGAGAAGCGCCCATCTGCTTCTCCACCCCTCCACCTCTCCTTCCTCTCTGTCTCTCTCTTCCCCTCCCGCAGCCAAGGCTCCATTGGAGCAAAGATAGCCCGGGCGCTGGGGATGGCTCCTTGGCCTCTGCCTCAGGTGCTAGAGTGGCTCTGGTCGCAGGAGAGCGACGCCCCAGAGGGGCAGAGCATCGCCCCCTGGTGGGCAGAGTGTCGCCCCCTGGTGGACGTGCCGGGTGAATCCCGGTCAGGCGCATGCAGGAGTCTGTCTGACTGTCTCTCCCCGTTTCCAGCTTCAGAAAAAAAAAATAAATAAATAAAAAGTAAGAAATAAATATAAAGCAAAACCATGCATAAGATAGTAGGAAAAAATACCCCCAAATTGATATTAACCAAAAATAGAATATAAACTTGAAAGTAATGAAAGTATTAAGATTAGACACATGTATTTCTTTGCAGCATCTTGCACATTGCCTTAAGACTGGAAATAGCCTTTATGTCTATCCATGTGGAACTGCTTAAATATATTGTAATATTCATTAAAAAATATTATTAAGGAGAAAATAATTGTGAAAGCTAGTTCCTCACTTATACAAAACACTCTCTTGGATATAATGTTGAATAAGATAAAAAGACACTTAAGCATATATGTATGTGCACCACAAACATGTGTGTTTGTAAACATTTTTCTTTTGTGAGGATAGATCATCTCAGCTCATACAAATACACCTGATAGCACTCATTTCCTGAGAGGAGAGAAATGAGTGAGTAAAAAACAGAAATATGAGAAAATAAGTTTTACCCTTTTAAAATATTTTAGTATGTGAATATATTTATTTAAAAATGAACCTAAAAAATGAGTCATAGAAAAGTGTTACAGTGCACAAAATCTTGAAAACATTAAAAAGTATTTGAGCTATGATTAGAATATGCTAAAAATTAATCTCATAATAGCAGAATGTTGTCTCACTTTTTTTTATTCATATCCAGTAGCTTACTCAATGAGTAAATGACAATTTACTTCAAATAGTTACATTTATGAGATGTCTGGTTTTTTATTTTATGATTCTATAATCAAAGCACTCTCCTTTAATTGTATACTCAGAAGAAAATACAACAATTCAAAATATGTAGAATGCAGCTAGAGCAATACTAAGAGGATAGTTATTGCACTAAATGCTCATATTAGAAAAGATGAACCTGACCAGGCAGTGGCACAATGGAAAGAACACTGGCCTGGGATGCAAAGGACCCAGGTTCAAAACCCCAAGGTCACCAGCTTGAACACAGGCTCCTCTGGCTTGACCACAGTCTCACTAGCTTGAGTGCAGGGTTGCTGGCTTGAGTGTGAGATCATAGACATGACCCCATGGTTGCTGGCTTGATCCCAAAAGTTGCTGGCTTGAAGCCCAAGGTTGCTGGCTTGAGCCCAAGGTCACCGGGATAAGCAAGGGGTCACTCACTCTGCTGGACCCCTCCACACCCTGTCAAGGCACATATGAGAAAGTGATCAATGAACATCTAAGATGCCACAATGAAGAATGGATGCTTCTCATTTATCACCCTTCCAGCCTGTCTTTCCCTGTCTGTCTCTCACTCTCTTTTTGTCTATCTCACTCTCTAGCTTAAAAAAAAAAATTAGTAGTGTCAGATCAACAATCTGTGTTCTTACATAAGTTCTTGTAAAAGAAGACCAAACAGAAGGAATAAAATAATAAAAAAACAGGAATCATTAAAATTGAAAATAGAAAAATAGTCCTGGCCAAGTAGCTCATTTGATTAGAATGTCATCTGGACATAGCAAAGTTGCATGTTCAATCCTTGGTCAGAGCACATACAAGAATTAACCAGTGAATGCATAAATAAGTGGAACAACACATCAATGTTTCTCTTTCCCTATGCTTTCCTTTCTAAAATTGCTTAGTAAATAGAAATATATTAAAAAATAAATAGAAAACCAAAAATTAAGGAAACAAAAGGCTGGTTCTTCTAAAAACTCAATAAGTTGTTAAGTCTCTAGTAAAATGAAAAGAGATAATAAAAGATGCAGAGCAGTAATATCAGGAATGAGAGAATATCACAACAGATTTTGTAGCTATTACGACGTTAATAAGAAAATGCAATGAACAATTTTATACTCACAATTTCAACAATTTAGAAGAAATGGGCCAATTCCTTGAAAACTACCAATTACCAAAATTTAGCTAATATAAAATAGATAAACTTAATGGTACTATAACCATTAAATAAATTAAAATTTAATTTAAAAGCTTCTAAAAAAGAAATGTTTAAGTCCTGTTAATTTAACTGGAGAATTTTGCCAAACATTCAAACAAAAATTAGCATTGGTGTTATACATTCTGTCTTATAACATGTATTTTTTAAAGGGATCATTTTCTAACTTATTTTATCAGACTCTATTACCCTAAAAGCAAAACCAGTCAAAAAATAAAAATAAAAAAACAAAAAAAACTACAGACCAATGTTTCTCCTAAACTTACATGCAAAAATCTTCAATACAATATTAATGATTGAATACTACACTGTATAAAAAAAATATACATGATGACCAAGTCATTTATTGTGAAATAACAATTGCTAAGACAAAGAAAAAAATATTTAAAGATGGACAGAGAGATGTAAAAATGTTTTGTTTTGCTTTTTATATACAGATGTCATGAATCTACCAAAAGCTACTGGAACTAACATGTAAACTTAACAAAGTAGCAGAATATATGTTCAATGTACAAAAGTAAAATGCATTTTTATATATTAACCAATAAACAATTTGAAAATAAATTATAAAAAGCTAAGAACTGTATGATTCCACACATAGGTGAAATATAAAAATGAGACTCATGAGCATAGGTAAAAGTGAAGTATTTACCAAAGGCAGGGGTTTGAGGGGAGGTGAATGGGATTAGGGGAGTAAAGAGAGACAAATATAGTGGCAGAAAATGATTTGACTTTGGGTGATGGGTACATACATAACAGTTCAAATGCTATAAAAATGTTTAACTGAAACCTATGCACTCTTACTAATCATTGTCACACCATTAAATAAAATTATTAAAAAAATAAATTTAATATCACACATTTTATTTTTGCATGAAAAACAAAATTTTAGAGATCAATTTAACAACAGGCCTATATCTATTTTTCAAAACTCACTGTACTTTACAATTAAAATTGGGACATTTTATTTATGTATGTATATAATTTATACCTATGTGAGACAAATAATAATATATAAAGATAGGATAGATATCTTCTGAAAAGTTTTTAGGTGTAGTCATAAAAAAAGTGAGAAGTGATTCTTGTTGGGATTTAAATCACTAGTTATCTTCTTACCAATAATTAAATGTTGTGAATATAAGTACTTTTAAATAATTTTATTTTTTTAATGGGGTGACATCAATAAATCAGGATACATATATTCAAAGATAATAAGTCCAGGTTATCTTGTCGTTCAATTATGTTGCATACCCATCACCCAAAGTCAGATTGTCCTCTGTCACCTTCTATCTTGTTTTCTTTGTGCCTCTCCCCCTCCCCCTTTCCCTCTCCCTTTCCCCCCTCCCCCCTGTAACCACCACACTCTTATCAATGTCTCTTAGTTTCACTTTTATGTCCCACCTACGTATGGAATAATGCAGTTCCTGTTTTTTTCTGATTTACTTATTTCGCTTCATATCATGTTATCAAGATCCCACCATTTTGCTGTAAATGTTCCGATGTCATCATTTCTTATGGCTGAGTAGTATTCCATAGTGTATATGTGCCACAAAAAACTGAAAATAGAACTACCTTATGACCCAGCAATCCCTCTATTGGGTATATACCCCCAAAACTCAGAAACATTGATACGTAAAGACACATGCAGCCCCATGTTTATTGCAGCATTGTTCACAGTGGCCAGGACATGGAAACAACCAAAAAGCCCGTCAATAGATGACTGGATAAAGAATATAAGTACTTTTAATGCTCTGTGTAATTCATTGAAAAACTATTTGTTGAACAATTGCTATGCAATATGTAACATGGAAGAAGAAACAGACACGAATTTACAATATCAACAGCTCTATATTCCTATTAAAAATTAAAGAGAGAATGAATGAAATGTCTCAGCTCCCACCAAAAGTCACTTCTATTAACTCTTGCCTTTCAAGAACAAAGTCACTTCTTCTAACACTTCATTCCTTAGTCATCAGTATTTCTGAATATAGATTACCATCAGAGTATAAATATGCCGAGAAATCTTTCATTTTGAAAAAACAAGGACAACAACCACAATCTCCTTCAGCTCCACCAGACTCCTGCAGGTACTATTTCACAAATATTTTCTTCTCAAAGCAAAATTTCTTAACTATTCTACATGTATAAATTTCACTTCAAAATTTTCATTCATTCCAAAACACACTCAGTCTAGCTTTTTCTCCCACCACATATTAAAAATGGCTGTTATCATAACCAATAACAACATGTTGACAAAACTAACATACATCTCTCTTTTTCCATTTATTACACCTTTATTGTCACAATTAACTATCTCTTCCTTGAAATACATCTTTCTTTAGACAATTTACTTCTGTGTTACAAACTTTCTTAGTTTTTCCCTGAAGTCTCCCCTGCGTCCTCCTCTCTTCTCTATCCAAACTATAAACATTGTAGTATCTCAGGTCTCAGCTTACTTTGATAATTATAAGCTTCTTAAGTACTGGGACACTGCCGCACTTGCCTAATATATAGATAAAAATAAGAATAATTTAGAAACATTTCTGTCTCCCTCAGAAAACTGTGTACAGGGCAGGTTTGTGATACTAAAAATGGTTTTACTTAAGTTTGCAAAACAACATAACTGGAAAAGAAAAGCAATAAAAATTTTTCTTCACCCCAGATTTTGAAAATTTTAAGAGTTCCTCAGTCCAAGAACAGTTCGTGTGTGTGTTTTCTCACTAGGTTTATACCTACTTTCCAGAAACTCTCAAGTCACTAAAAACTTATCATGTTTTATTGTTTCAGAATAGTTTGAGATTAAATTTATTATCATTAGCAGGTTTTCCAGAGATTTTATATCAAATTCATTAGTACGAATTATAAATTTATCCTTCTACTCTATTTCTGCACTAGGCTATAGGTGTATGACCCTGTTTGTTTAGAATTTTGTGAGTGCTCACACCACACAAGGTAATTCAGCACTTAACTGAATAGAGCCTTTGTTGCATTGCCATTCGTTTTATATTTTTTTCCTGAAAAATTGTGTTTTTGATAAGAGAGCATACATTCTTACTATATTATTTACATGTATGTCACTCCCACACACCAGGCAAAGTCCATGTAACTCAGTACTAACAAAATATTAGCTACTTAAGTATTTGCATATTATTATTTGAAGCTTTTATTTTATTTTTTTTAATATAATGTGATAAAAATGACCCAGAAGGAGAATAATATGTAGAAAACCATGGCGAGGTCCCAGAGCTGAGTGAAAGAAGAAGGGCTCATCTGGAGCACGCTGGGAAGTGTAGGGAAGGGAATGGGAGTGGCTGCTGTCCCTGGCCCACGCCCCAGCAGCCAGCTTTATTAGAAACCTGAATCAGCAGACTCATGGACCTAAATTAAACATTTTACTAATATATAATTCTCTTCATTTTATCTAGTTTTACTTGGGTATTAAGTAAATTAGATGTGGACCAACCTTTGGCCAAATTAGTCAGGAGCTTTGAAATAACAAAAAGAGTGATCATTTGCAATATTCAATAAATTTGTTAACATGAATTATAGTAAATGAAAACCTGCAGCAAGGTTTATTCAAGATTTAAATTTTAGACAATTGCAGCAAGGATTTAGCTACTGACACATTGTTGGAGAAGAGAGACAAAGCAAAACTATCAATTTTGCAAGTTAACTGGTTAATCACGTGCATGAAGCAGAGAATAGGAATCCAGATATTGTCTTACAGTTAATAAAAGATTTACAAAATAACTAAACCAGTACCTTGGAGCAATTTTTTTGACATAAGTTATTTCTACTTTAAAACCTAGAAATTTAGAAATTTAAAAATATCTATTTTCATTGCAATTTGAAAATATCTATTGTTTTAAAAATTTGTGAGTGTACCATGGTTATCATTTTAGATCTGAAAGTTTGAAAGGAATTACATAAGTGCACACACACACACTTTATATATGTGTGTGTATATATGTGTGTGTGTTTATGTTTCTTTTTTGGCAGGTATGTGGCCACTATAGACCATTGTAGTTTTTTGTTGTGCTCAATTGGATTTGCAACTTCCCAGTCTAGTAAAAAACTAATTTCCTCAACACTGTTCACAATGTGTTGAAGCCACTGCTCTTGCGTATTCAGCATCTCTTTTAATTTGTAAGCAGTTCCATAAATCTTCCCTGGCTTCTAGGGACATAAAGACTCGTGTGATGAAGTGGCCAGCATGGTGGCTTAACTAGCTGAAGACTAGCTTTTTCCCTCCATGCATCCTAGGGATCTCTGTCTTATTCCTGGCAAAGTAGACCAGATTTTGAAATCCAGCCAGAGTAATTAACACACTTTAGGATCTCAATACACAAAGCAGAATGGTCAGCATTAGCAAAGATGTCTTGTGTTTTCCGAGTGGTAGAAAAGAAAAAGGAATGACCAGCTACGGCCAGTCTTTGGAAGTTTAATGAAAGGAACCCTTAAATACAATTCTTCCTCGGGGAGTGTTATGCATCAACACTCTAAGCTTTCAGACAATGTCTTTATTATCTGTTTTTGTATTCCAAAAAATAGTAATGAAGAGCTAATATGTCTTTAACATTTTCTAGAAAAAAAATTTTCATTGAAAAAATTATATTCAAAAAAAATAAAAAAAAGAAAAAATTATATTCATTATAAATTTATGTTAATTATAAAAACATCAACAAAAATAAGGTTTTTAAAATTCTAGTAGCAACAACTTTCCTGATAATCCAGTGGTGGGATTCAGCCAGTTCACACCAGTTCGGCAAAACCAATACCTAACTTTTGTTGAGTTCGGCGAACCAGTTGTTAAAATGACACTTGTAATCAGGGTTTTCTCTAAGGTGGCCACCTGGGCAGCTGCCCAATTTGGAAATCACAAATTTACATTCCTTACTCCTTTTTAACATTCGTCTGTGAAACAGCATATTCTAAGTGCCCTTAGTAATGTTCATTCTGTCCATAGGTGAAAAGAATTTGACAGAGCTATACTTGTAATGTTTATTTATTCATTTCATAGAAGTTATACCTTTGATGAAACACTACATTTTAATTCCCTTCAGTTTGTTACTTCAGTAATAAATATATAATGTACAGAGAAAAAAGTGCCAAACAACCAAGGAGTGACAAGCTTCCATTGAAAATATCTTAAATAACAGTTTTATTTTTTTTGTCAGGTATTATTTAATATTTTTATTACTATTTTAAAACTCTTTCTTATAGTCTAGTTTTGTGTACCTCTTTTATTGTTCTTATTTAAGTATTAAATGCATGAAATACTGTAATAACTACCTTTTGGTATATTGTTTTTAATACTTAAAATAGTCATTAGGGCAGAGAACCACTATGGTAATATAATAGTTTAGCTTAGCCTATTCTGAAAACACAAAATAGCAAACTCTCTTAAAATGGGTTAGTGAAAGATCTAAAGTAGCTGGATTTTTGACATATTTGTTTTCAGTTTTTCATAACAGTTGCATTGTCTAGATTTTGAAGCTGTGTTTTAGAAACTGGGCAACCACAGTAAAATGATTTGGAAATTTTTAGGGTGACTCAAGAGCTATGATCAACATTCAACATTCCATGCTTTAGAAATCACGTTAATTTATTAGTTTCCTACCAAAATGTTCACTTAAACATATAAACCAAGTTATATGTGTTATACTTAAATATATGTTATATATTTAAATATATAATATATTTAATACACACACACACTTATAAACAAAGTTGAGTAGAAAGTACAGAGAGTTTCCACACATCCATAGCTCCCACATATGCACAGCCTGCCCAACAATCAAAATCCCACTCCAGAGTGGTATATTTGCTTACAATCAAGAAACCTACATTGATATATCATTATTACCCAAAGTTCATAGTTTACATTAGAATTCACTCTGGGTGTTATACATTTTATGGGTTTGGGCAGATGTATAATGACATGAACCCACCATTATACACAGTATTATGAAGAGTAATTTCACTATTAAATTACTATGTATGCCCTAAAAAATCATCTATGTTCTATCAATTCATTCCTCTTCTTCTCCAACTTCTGGCAATTAATTACTGATTTTTTTTATTGTTTTCATCATTTTACCTTTTCTAGAATGTCATATATATAGTTGAAATCATACAGTAATACCCTTTCCTTTGGGCCCTTTGATATTATTTTACTTAATAATATTCATTTATGTTTCCTCCATGTCTTTACATGGCTCATTGGGTCATTACTTAGTATTGAATAACATCCCACTGAACGGATGTAGCACAATATTTTTATCCATTCACCTACTGAGGAACATCTTGGTTTCTCCCAAGTGTGTTCAATTATTAAAAAAACTACAATAAATATTTGTGGGCAGATTTTGTGTGACATAAGTTTTCAACTTCTTTGAGTAAATACCAAGAAGTGCAAATAGCTGGACTATATGGCAGGGGGATGTTTAGCCTTATGAGAAACCACTAAACTGTCCTTCAAAGTGGCTGTTCTATTTTGCATTCCCACCAGCAATGAATGAGAGTTCTGCTTGCTCCACATACTTGCTAGCATTTGGTGTTGTCAGTGTTTGGATTTTGGCCATATGTCATATTTTTGAAAGTGAGTTTCTTTGATCAGCTCATGTAAGAATAACACTTTTTTATTCATTATATTATATATAGTAATATTTAATTTATAATATGATATAACATTATAAATGTTATATGTGTATTTAAATATGAATACACATCGGTATGTGTATATGTGCATTGGCCATATACTAAAATGGTTCACTGATATAAACCAAGTTATATGTATTATACTTTCAATATATATTATATATATACCAGTATATATTTAGTATTTTATAAATATATATGTATATATATACCTTCTACATATATGTATATGTAGAAGGTATAGAGAGTTCTCATATATCCACAGTATGTACAGTGTTTTTAAATCACATTTTATTTGAATATTTAGCCACATAAACAAGACAAAAGGTTATGTTTGAATTTTTATAAAAAGAAAGTGCTTGATTAAATGCATATCTAAGATGGAAAAACCAGTAACTCTCAGGTATGGGACTGAGTGTGTTTGTATTCAGCAATAGGTAACATACAGGGAAAGTAACTAATAAAACAATCTCAGAAAAATATCTGATATTAAGTTATAAATCATGTCCTTTACTTACTGGCTGTTTTACATACTTTACAGATGCTCCAAATTGTTACTTTGAATGAGAAGTGGGGCAAATCCTTTTAGCACATTTTTGGTTATTTCTATCTATTTCTCATTAACTTCTTGGCCAAGTAGTGAGTTATTGATCCATGTAGTAGAGAAGAGTATAATGTCATTTGGTCTATCAAATTAAAAAAGGTACATCAAAAACTAATTGCTAGTGAAAACCAGAGCAGGTCACACGTTTTATTTTTCAAATTTATGGAAATGGTGTTTCCCCCATTTTGCTCTTTTCTAAACAGTGGGAAGGCAAAAATCACATGTTTTTAAGACAAGCTAATTATTTGTCTGGGTCATTTGTTAAAACTATGATTTTAACTAAAAATTAACCCCTTTTAGGAAAGCATATATAGAATTTCTGTATAATAAAGTACTAAACTGAAGGACTAGGTTATTTCTTTAACTTAAAATACACAGACTTTATTCATTGTAGCAGTCAGCCAATGATAGTGTTTCTATGTATGCATGTACTCATGCAAACTTCATCTAGCAAGAATAATCCAATGTACACAATCTCTTTTGCAAAGGTGGTATGATTCACCAAAGCTATAGATACAATTACTTTGAATCAAGAGTATTTTATAAAAAAATTAAATGAATTTTTCTAATAATTACAAATGATGTGCTCCAGCATAGCATTTGCAACTCCATTCTCCTAAACATAACAAAGAACTATGAAAGAATGCTTAGGTTTAGACTCAGATAAATATGTAAAGTTTAAAAAAAAATCACATTATTTACAATGTGTGGTGCTAATAAAATTATGTTGTTAATTTTATACCAAATGATATCAAATATACTGTGGATATATGTTTACATGTCAACCTTATATCTTTCTGGATATAACACACACACCCCTAAATATGTCTCTTACATTATTAATCATCACATTATTTACGTATGTTAATATTTTTGATCCTTTGCTAATTGTTTTTACCAGTCACCAATATACTTGTTCTTTGCTTTTTAAAATATTTATTTTTATAAGTAATATATGTCTGCTAAAAAAGGTAAGTAGCACTAATAAGCAAAACAAAGAAAATAAACATCAATAAACTTTCAAAGTATTCACTATTAAAATGTGGATGAATCTACAGAGTTGTGGTTAGGAGGCACAGAAATTTTGATTTAAAACCTGCTGCCCTGATTGGCTAGCATCCACCAGATAAGCAAAGTTTATGGGTTAATTCCTCCATCAGGGCACACAGAGAAGAGATTGATATTTCTGTCTGTCTCTCTTCCTCTTTCTCTAAAATCAATAAACTTTTAAAAAGCTGTTAGGTAGTTTATAAGCTTCATTACTCTTGATCAATTTACTTTACCAAACTAAAGCTAACTTTTATCATCTGCACACTGAAAATGATAATTAGCATGTATTTTTTTTTTTTTTGAGGACAAAAGAGAGAAAATGTATTTATTGCTATTAACTATTATCATTACCTTTTGCTACTATTTGTTTGAGACCGTGATGGCGAACCTTTTTATAAAAACCGCCCACTTTGCAGTGCTGGTCAACCTGGTCCCTCCCACTCACTAGTGGGCGTTCCAGCTTTCATAGTGCTGTCAATCTAGGTGCCGTTTGGTTGCTCCACTACCGCCCACGCCCACAATGAAAGCTAGAATGCCCACTAGTGGGCGGGAGAGACCACGTTGACCAGCACTGCAAAAGTGGGCGGTTTTTATAAAAGGGTTTGCCATAACGAGTTTGAGACGCAACAATTTTTATACCTATACACTGCCTTTATATCAAATATCATACTTTTAATATACTTGTTTGGTAATTTGTCATTTTCACTTAACTGTGAATTCTGAAAAATTTCTAAGAAAATAGAAATGATTGACATTTTTTTGAGTGACTCTAATAAATACTTCCTTGCATGAGTGTTTCAACATTTAGTTAGCAAATACATTACAATAAACATTTAAGTTATTTTAAATATTTTCTTTGTTAATAATAACTCTCCTTGAAAAAAGACTGGTGGAGGGTTGCAACAGCTGCAAATATACTGTTTGATTTTTGTGTTATAGTATGAAGAGTAAAATTCTTAGAAAATTGATGGTTGATGAAATTTTTATAATTTTGGTCATATTAAGAAGTTCCAGTTATTTAAATATAATTTTTTTCTGCTATAATATCATGCTATTTTTCTATGAAATAAAGATAACAGCTGAGGCCTAATTAATTTAAATTCTATTATACAGTCAGTGAGCAATATAAGCATCACTTCCATAAAATAATCCTTTGAGGAAGAGCCTTCTATGCTAATATAATTTATTAACCTAGTCAACTTTTATAGACCACTAGAATTTGCCTTCATATTTATTTTTTTGTAATAATTAATTAAGTCCAAGTCTTTTAAATACTTGTATTGTTACATTTTAGGATCTAGTACATTTCTGTACATATAAAATGAAAGACATTTTCACATATGCATCTCTTCATCTCAGAATTCGCACTAAATTTATTTCGTATCTGTGTTGTCATCAATATCAAAGGGCTTTAAGTTATTCACATATGTCCTGATTCTTTTTATATTTCCTTCAATTTGGGCAGATAAGTTGTTTCTTTGATCTAAAGGAGATATTTCTACTTGTATTCTGCATATTATCCCTTCCTTCATTTCAGGGAACTTGATCCATCACTTATTTCTTCTCACAGCTTAATCTTCAAACTCTACCATTGTATTCTCTTCAACATATAACCTAAGTCTCCTCAAATGAACTAAAAAAATACCTCCAAATCTCTGTCAACCTTATTTCTGTAGATATTTTTCTATTGTCTGCTTTTTTTTCTATGACATCTTTTACGTTCCTTTCTACACATTCCCCTAACATTTTCTTGGCATAATGGTCCAACTTCTTAAAGCGCCATGTAGAATTTAGTGTAATGCAGATAGACAAGCAATCTAGATATGTGATAATGGTGATTTTGAGTAAGTCAGTGGCAATAGAGATAGAGAGAAATGTGTAGGTTTGGGATATATTTTGGAAATAGAATTATCAGAACTTAAAAGATTTTAGGAGACATACAAGGTTGGTAACATAGAAGAAATATATCTAGAAGGACTTCCAGTGTATCAGATGAATGGAAGTGATTTTTACTGGTTAAGTTGTGTTTGTAATAGAATGCCAAGGGTTCACCTTCAGTCACTATAACTTTGAGATACCTAAAAAAAGTTCCAACTATAATTACAATCTGAAACTCAGAAAAATAAAGCAGTTAGAAACATACCACTTGGAGATATTAGGGTATATATTGTTTAAAACATTGAAAAGAGAGTGGCTCTCTAAGGCAGAATATCCTGACAACATTTCTGGATGTGCAGCACCCTTTATTTTTGAAACTAGCCCTGAATGATATCCATCTATACTTGCAATGCTGTACACACTTCAATGCACTTCCCCCTGCCTAAGCCCTCCACTTGAAGGTACTCATTTAAAGCATTAAATATTGAATTAGTCATTCAACCAGGTAGATAAGACAGCAGAGTAGTTTGTCCCTAAAGTCTTTATTTTCAGAGTACTTCACAAAGCAAAGTAGAATAGCATGGTTACTCAGGTCATTTGATTTATCAAGTTGAATGGCAAAACATTTCAATTTCTTTATCCTTTCTATAATTTCCTTTTCAATATTGTTGGCCATATCAACAATTCTCTGAATAGTATTGTTTGAAAGCTGTATAGCCTCAGGTTTTGAGAACCAAAAATTTTTTGAGTGACATCTAAGATTCAAGGTTTTAATAATTAATCATTGGTAGTGAATAGTGTTTTTTTTTTTAATTTTTGATATTTAAAAGACAGTTAAATAAGATGTTCAAGGCAGCAACTAGTCATCATTTTCATTTGGTTTTTCTGACTTTTCATTTGGTTGAGTAATCTTTCAAAAAAAATCTAGTTTTTTCAATAAGAGTACTGTTTTAAATGCAAATGATTAATAAGTTTAGAAGGTTTTATTGAATCATTTGACAGAATTTCAGAACATGCTACATACAGAGCCATGTTGATAATTTACTAACAGTTTCTATAGTTAAACCTAGTTTTAAATACTCCTTAGTATATTAACAAATTTTCTTTTCTTTTTTTTACTCTTTGTTTCTATTACACCTTCAAAATTCTCAACACATTTATTATACGTGGTTTTTATAAACATGAAGCACTAGTACTTGGTTTAGTTTCAGTGTCATCAATACTTTCTCTTGACTTTTTTTCACTCTTATGAATGTTAAAATGTTTTGTTATTTTTTTTCTTTCCATTTTGTAGGGTTTAAAATTTACAGGACAGTGATACTAAAACACACAATAATTTATTTTCAAACAATATGGTGCATTTTGAATAGGTGAGTACATGCATGACTATTTGCACAAGTTTGAAAATATTTATTATTGTGAGAGGAAAGGGCACAGAAACTGAATCTTGCAACAGATAAAGTTTCATCATATTGTGCACAATAGTGCATTGTGGTGCAAGCTGTAACTTGGTTTCTTTTTTTTATTAAATTTTGAAAAAAAAATTCATACAATGAGAGGAGGAGATACAGAAGGATGGATTCCCACATGCTCCTTGACTGGGATATACTCAGCAAGCCCACTAGGGGGCGATGCTTTGTCCATCTGGGACAGTGCAGCAACAGAGTTCCTATCAGCACCTGAGGCAGAGGCCATGGAGCCATGCTCAGCACCTGGGGCAAACTCACTCGAATCATGGCTGCAGGAAGGGAAAGAGAGAGTGGGGAAAACAGGTGCTTCTCCTGTGTGCCCTGACATCAAACCCAGAACATCCACATGCCAAGTTGACCCTCTACTACTAAGCCAACTGGCCAGGCTGGAACTTGGTTTCTGAACACCATGTGTATGATGCATTGAACACCACATACATTTGTCCAAATGCTAATTGTGCAAATGTGAAAAAATATGACCTACAGAGAGAGAGTGTGGAAGTCAGAGTCTGCACATAATCTAGCCAGTAGAAATGAAAACACAAAAAGGATAAATCTTACTTCGCATAATAGTGCAACATGGTGCAAGCTGGTGCTTGATTTTCAAACTCCATATGACGATGCATCGAATCTTATGTAAGTATGTCTGATGCTTTTTGTCTGTTATGCGTAATTTGTAAATGCTCTGCACAGTGCAAAAGGTTGAGTGAGACTGCAAGTTCCAAAGATATCTAAGACAGCCTCCATAGTGTTTCCATTAATGATACAGGCTGATAAGTGGCAATCATCCTGAGCAGAAGTGAATTTAACTAAGATCATTGGGTCTATAATCCTTTTTTAAGTAATAGTGAGACAAACTCTCACATGCACCCCAACAGGGATCCACCCAGCAACCCCAGTCTGG
Source organism: Saccopteryx leptura (assembly GCF_036850995.1). Taxonomy (NCBI): domain Eukaryota; kingdom Metazoa; phylum Chordata; class Mammalia; order Chiroptera; family Emballonuridae; genus Saccopteryx; species Saccopteryx leptura. The sequence goes on from NC_089505.1 coordinate 146,955,841, forward strand.
GGAAATACTCTAATCAACTCAGCTACTTTTAGTGCCTGAGGTGGTGGATGCTCAGACCAACCCAGGTATTCTCAGTGCATGGGGCTGACTCTTGAACCAATCAAGCCACTGGCTGTCAGGGAGAAAGAGGCAGAGAAGGGGGAGAAGGATGGGGAGAGAAGCAGATGGTCGCTTCTCCTGTGTGCCCTGACTGGGAATTGAACTCTAGATGTCCATGCACTATGTCATTGATTTATCCACTGAGCCAACCAGCCAGGGTGGTCCATAATCTTTATACAATGTCAAGGTGGTTAACTCTCATAGACTGGCACAAAATTTCTGGCATACCAGCACTAGTCCTTGGACTGGCATTTGAAAAACACTGCATTATTAGATGTGACTTTTGTAGATATATTCTCCCAATTTGTGGCTTGTCTTTTCATCTTTTTGATTCTTTCTCAATAGCAGAGGATTTTTTTATTACATTTAATAAAATTCACTTTATCAGTTATTTTTTTCATGATTTGTCCTTTGGTATTATATCTAAAATGTCATTGTCATACTCAAGGTCATCTAGTTTTTCTCCTATGTTATCTTCTACACACTCTATAGTTTTACATTTCATACTTAGGTCTATGACCCATTTATCAGTTAATTTTTGTGAAGGATATAAAGTTTCTGTCTAGTTTTATTTTTTTTCCCTACATATAAATGTTCAGTTTTTTAGCACCATTCATTGGTGATAGTATCTTTGCTCCATTGTATTACCTTTGCTCCATTGTCAAAATCAGTAGACTATATTCAGAAGGGTCTATTTCTAAGCACTAAATCTCTTGTATTGATCTATTTGTTTATTTTTTATTGAGAGAGAGAGAGAAAGATAGAAGAAAGCATTTATTTGTTTTTCCACTTAGTTGTGCATTCATTGGTGGCTTCTCACATGTGTCTTGACCAGGAATAGAACCTGCAACCAGCCAGGGCCTATTTGTTTATCCTTTTGCCAATATCATACTGTTTATGCTGCAGGTTTATAACAAGTCTTAATGTCAGATAGTGTCAGTTTTCTATTTTTATTCTTTTTAAATACAGAGTGGGACAAAAGTAAGTTTACAGATGTGAGTACACAAAAGACAGAGTTTATTCTTGTATTGTTTATTAATTATGATATTATTTTCCATATGAGAACTGTAAAACTACTTTTAACCCATCCTGTATTGTGTTGGCTATTCTGAGGTTTATTTTCTTCTCCATATACACATTGGAATTAATTTGTGATAGCCACAAAAAAAATCCTAGAGTTTTTATTGTAATTACATTTAATTTATAGAGCAAGTTGGGAAGAAATGGAAATTTAACAATATTGAGTCTTCCCATTTATGAAAGTGGAATATATGTTCATGTATGTAGTTCTTTGATTTTGTTTATCAGAATTTTGTATTGTTTCTTGCATGAATCTTGCACATATTTTGTTGAATTAATACATAAATTTGTATTTTTTGGAATGCTAACATAAATAGTATTGTGGTTTTAATTTAAAGTTACACTTGTTTATTGCTGGTATATAGAAAGCAATTGATATCTGTGTATTAGTTTTGTATTCTGCAACCTTGCTATAATCACTTATGAGTTTATTGAGGTTTATTTTTTGTTAGTTATTTCAGATTTTCTACAGAGATGATCATGTTATCTGTGAGCAAAGACAGTTTTATGTCTTTCTTCCCTATCTGTATACTTTTTATTTCCTTTCCTTTAATTATTGCATTAGCTAGTACTTTTAGTGTGTTTTAAAATAATGATTAAAGAGACATCCTGGACTTTTTTCTGATCTTTGAAATAAACTTTTTGCCAGATTTCTCACCATTATATACGATGTTAGCCATAAGATTTTCATAGATATTTTTTATCAAGTAGAGGGAAGTTCCTCTTTATTCTTAGTCTACTGAGAATTTGTATAATTAATAGGTGTTAGATCTTGTCAAATGCTTTTTCTATATCTAGTCATATGATTATGTAGTTTTTCTTCAACTTGTTCATGTGATGGATTTCATTGATTCTAGAAATATGTTTTTCTCTTTGTCATGGATTTGTCTATATTGTAGTTAAAGTGTTTACTGTCTTTACTAGCTTGCACTTTCTTTTTCATTAATAAGTTTCCATGACAGAGTTTTGTTCCACTGGATAATTCAGATGCTCATTATAATGTAGTGAGGATTTTGCTTAATCCACTGAATTCTCTTTATGAATTAATGAACATTAATAAGCTTTGTGATTTGTCTTGTGGAAAAAAATTCATATCTTGTTAGGTAGACTCCCCAAATGCCTAAAAGTGAGCAGACACTTGGTCCCTTACTTGCCACACCACAAATACATTTCAGAACTATGGCTTGAAATGACAAACATGCTATTTGCTGTAACAAATCAATGAAATGGTAGAATTCACAGAGAGCTTCTGTGAGTAGTCTAAGGTCATTCTCTATTATTGTAATAAATAGTCATGTTGTGACTCAATTCATAAGAAATAGAGTAAAAAGAAAAATAATCAAATAATTCCTAACTTGAATTGACATTGTTTTATATTTTATATAGACCATTGCAATAAAAATACCTATATACACATATTCAGATGCATATATCAATAACATTGCTTGTTTTCATTAACTGAGTGCTTACCATGTGGTAGAAAATTTATATATGATATTTTTCTTCTAATAAAAACTCTGAAAGTTTGAACTATTATTATCACTTTATGGATGAGAAAGCTGATGTATGAGTGTGTAAGTTACTTGCTATAATAGTTTACTAGAGTAGTCATAACAAAATGCCACAGTCTGGGTGGCTTAAACAACAGAAGTTTGTTTTTTCAGTTTTGGAGATTGGATGTCCAAAAGCAAAGTGTGAGTAGATTCTTTGCTCCTAAAGCCTCCCCCTCCTTGGCTGGTCGATGGCTGCCTTTTCGCTATGTTCTCCCGTGCCCTTCATGCTTCCTGAATATTCTTGGTGTCTCTTCCTCTTATAAAGAAACAGTCACACTAGATCAGGTCCCCACCCTTATGTCTTCATTTAACCTCCATGACTTTATCAAAGAATTTATCTTCAAGTGCAGTCATAGTTTCTAGTATTAGAGTTTAGGCCTTAACATGTGAATTTTGGAAAAATAATTTTGTCTATATTTGCTAAATATTGCATTGGCAATAAGTAGCAGATCAGTGATTTAATTCAGCTTTTCTAACTATAAAGTCTAGGGTGGGGGTCCTTTTCTGTATACTCCACTATGTAATTTCACATAGAATGCAAAATAATAGATACTATTCTAAAATATTTATATATTTGAAGGGCCAAAATGCAGTTTTTTATGTTTATAATAAACAGAAAAATTAATTTATAAATAGTTTTTAAGTTCTCTGTTACTTTCAAAGATTTTATTATATGTAAGATAGAAAAAACTCAATCAGAAATATGCTGATCAATCCTGGTTATTAATGATGAATGTATTATGTGCATTTAGTAAATATCTGAGATTGCTTTATATAATTTTGTTACAAATATAATTTTCAAAGATGACACTCTAGTTGCTATTATTACTTGACATACCTAAGAAGTAGAAAATTTGGAGTAAAATTTCTTTTATTATCAATGGTTGATGCAGTATGGCTAATAAGGTTATAGGAAACAATTTTTTTCAGAATTGTTCTACTTTCTTAGGGCAGACTTATGTTGCATCTGATCTCATTAAAATAGACAGAACCTCTTGGGACTCTGGTCAGTAGACCTTGGCCGCATATCATGTTGTTACATACACAGACACTCAGCACACACCAAATTAACAGTGAACATCTGTGAAATTTTTGATGGAGTTCAAAGGGTTTTAAGTTTAATTACAACTTTCCAAATATAAGGTTATGCTTATACGATGTCGCTGAAAGTTAATTTTACTACAGCACTGTAAATAAGATGTGTCTTTGTACTCAAAGAAATGTGGCTGTGATGACTGCCACATAGCTTCCAGCAAGCTACCTCATCTCTGCAAGCCCTAAATTGTGTGAATATGGAGAGATATATCTATTAATTTAATAAAATATAATAATTAAACAGAATCAGTATTTTTATATCATCTAGAATGGTTCCTAGAGCACAGTAAATGCCTGGCTTAGTCAGTGGTAAGCTGAGATAGTCATTATGACAATTTGAAATTTTCCAATTCAACTATGTAGTGATTTAGGTACTTAAGGTCTGTATTACTGTCTTCAGGAAAATACCATGGAATAGCATATTGTTGGTTTTTTTTTTATCTTTGCATAGCTAATTCTTGGTATAGCACTTGACCAACAGAAGCCCCAGTAAATAACTATTAAATAAGTGAGTTAATTAATGAATTGAGTTTTATGATTTGCATGCTATCTTCAGTTATAGTTGTGAAATTCCAAATCAAGTGCCTTATAGAAAAAAAAGACAAGCCAAAACAGGGTTAATATCTCACTATTCACTAATAGTTTCTATAGCTTATCAACAGACTGAAAACACTATAGAATAAATGAATGGATGATATTCATCTGTAAGAACAGCTATGTTGATTTATTACCCTTGCTATATGCTCTGTGACTAGTTTCAAATCAAGGAGAGAGAAACTGCAGTTGAAAGATTCATGTTCTATCTCATGAACTCTGCCATGCATAATTTTTCTTATATCTTATCCTGCATTTCAGATATTAGTGTTTGGAGAATCTGCTGTTTGATTGAGTGTGTTATCTTGCTAAAAGTAAAACTTCAGAGAAAAACAATAATTTTCTTGTGAATTTATTTAATAATCATGTGTTAGGCTCTCTTTTAAGCTCTTGCAAACATCGGGAAATACTACAACCACATTCCTGCCCTTTTAGTGTGGCAAAAATAGATGAAAACATTAGTAAATAAAATAGCCTATATATAGATGTCAATTTCCATGGAACAAAGAAAATAAATTGAATAGGTCAAAAAGTCTGAGTTGGGTAAATACAAGATGGTGTATCCCTTTTTGAGAAAATTTAAGTAAAATTTTGGAATTCTGAGGTAATAAATTAAAGAGTACCAGAAAGTGGTGCAGTAGATAGAGCATCATCCTTAGTTGCTAAGGACCCAGGTTCAAAACTCTGAGGTCACTGGTTTGAGCACGGGTTCACCAACTTGAGTATGAGATCATAAACATGACTTCATCCATGGTTGTAGGCTTGAAGTCCAAGGTTGCGGGCTTGAGCCCAGGGTCACTGGCTTGAGCAAGAGGCCACTGGCTCTGCTGTATCCCTAAGGTAAAGGCATGTATAAAAAACAATCAGTGAAAAACTACAGTGCTGTAACTACAAGTTGATGCTGCTCATCTCTCTTCCTTCTTGTCCGTCTGTCCCAGTCTGTCTCTTTTTCTCACAAAACAAACAAAACAAAAACAACCTGAAGAAAAGCCATTCTAGACAGAGAGAACAACTGCATCAGGTCTAAGATTGAGACAGCAAAGAGGACAGAGGGGCAGGAACAGAGGAAAGGAAGAAGAAAAGTAGAGAAAGTGAGGTCATGCAGTCAGAAATTAAATTTTATAGGATATTTTCTTTGACTTTTTGAAACCATTGAATGCTTTGATCCAATTCTATAAGCTAACAAATGTTGGCTCCCAATTACGTATATTATGATCACTTCGGGGTATTTAGTATTCCTTGAGTATTCCCAGTGCATGTCATTGCATCTGCCATGGAGTAGGTGACTGTCAAAACCTTGTTGAAGAAAGGATCCATTACTTGGAGACTGGTTATGCAATGTTTGAACCCAAAACAAAAACATCTGATTTCTAAAACTGATAATCTAAAATACCAGATATTTTGTTAAATTAATTAACTTGTTCGGTACATTGTGATTGTCATGTATTTGTTATTTTTATAGGAAATACCTCAGAGACAGTATGGATAGAGCAATAGAGAAAAAATTCTCATGCAGTGCTCAACAGAATGAGATTGACAGAGCAAGGTAGAACAGTAAAAAAAAAAAAGGAGAAAGAGAGAAAGGTATTTTGTCAATTCATGATGACTTATTTGGTTTTTCTTTGTGTCATTTAAAAATTACAGTATGTTTCTGTTCATCTTCTGTTGGGTTTGTGAAAATGATATAACTACAATCCAATTTGTTTGGAAACCTTAGTTATCACTCTCTATTCTCCTAAAGGACAGGAAAAAAATAACTTTGTCCATTATGAAAGGTATATCCAATATCTATTATGACTGTGGGGAAGAAGATGGTCAGCTCTACACGTATAGGTACCTGGGTAAATTTAGTCTGATATGTAGCAAATATCATTTTTGTTAAAATATGAACATATCTAAGAATCAATAGAAATTACTATACAGTTGACCATAGAACAATGTAGGTTTAAAGTGACTGGGTCCACTTATACACAGATTTTTTTTTCAGTAAGTACTTGTACTGTTTTCAATCAGAGGTTGAGAGTTTATGAACGCAGAGGGCCAATTTTATGGATTGATCTATATCAAATATATAGGGATCTTGAGTGTCTGTGGATTTCAGAAACCCCCTGTGGATTTCAGAAACCCCCCTGTGGATTTCAGAAACCCCCTGTGGGTTTCTGAAAGCAATCTCTGTGTATCTCAACAGAGAGACAAGTTTTGAGGGAGTTAAAGATTATACTTAGATTTTAATTGTACAGGTTTTGGTGTCCCTACTGCCCCCACACACATTGTTCAAGGATCGGCTGTACATTTATCAAAATAAATAAATAAATTCCCGGCCAGGGCACACAGGAGAGGGGCCCATCTACTTCTCCATCCCTCTTCTTTCTCTCTGTCTCTCTCTTCCCCTCCCACAGCCAAGGCTCCATTGGAGCAAAGTTGGCCCGGGCGATGAGGATGGCTCTATGGCCTCTGCCTCAGGCGCTAGAATGGCTCTGGTTGCGACATAGCAGCGCCCCAGATGGGCAGAGCATCGCCCCCTGGTGGGCATGCCAGGTGGATGCTGGTCAGGCACATGTGGGAGTCTGTCTGACTGCCTCTCCGTTTCCAGCTTCAGAAAAATATAAAAATAAATAAATAAATAAATAAATAATAATAAATAAATAAATAAATTACTTTTCAAGTTTAACTCAACTTTATCACATTAGGTGTTAATTATCTTCACAAAGAGATGGCAAGCATCAAGGACAAAAAATCATTTTTTTTTGTATTATCTCTTAGAGTAACAAAGTAAAAGATGTGATGTGACTGGTACTCAATGTGGCTGATGTTTTGAAACTTCTTTGTTGGAAAGTATTTTTTTCAAACCACAGGGATTGCTATGCAAATATTCACATGTGTTTATCTTTTTTTTGTAAAAATTAAATGAAGTATTAAAAGTTTCTAAATATTCCTTTGAGGGCAAGGGAGGAATGGTAGTAAAGATGTAGTTAAGGTATGAGCATCAAAATCACTTGAGATAACAGTCCAAAGGTATATGCTAAGGCTTTATCCTTGGAAAGTAATTTGTTTTGGGTACGGCCTAGGGGAGTGTTGTTTTTAAAAATATATATATTTTAATTATTACTCAGAAACCTAAGTTTGAGAGGATAACTTTTAAGTCCTCTATATTTTGCAGAAGTAAACAATTCATAGTTTAGGAACTATATTGACAGCTCTGTTGAACTTTTAGAATAGAGAAAACATTTCAAAAATATCAAGTATACTATCTTATTTATGTGAAAAGGTAAATTTTATATTTCTAAAGATTTTGCTGTCTTTATATGGATATTCAAGAATAAAACAACTGTATTCTTGTGTTCAGTCTTTTAGTACATTTCTGGGAAGTGGCAATTATTTATTTTCTGTATATTTAGCATTATGGGCCAAAAAATGCAACCTGGGCTTATTCTTAAACATAGAACTATAGCACTTGGCTTAGCTTCTTTTGTTGTTTTCTATCAATTATAGGCTATGTAATGAAAAAAGTGATGTATACCAGGTGATGTATTTCAGTCTGGGTCTCAAAAACACACACACACAAACAAACAAAATAAACATATCCATGCCCCTTTATTCCCCCCTCCCACTGGGTCCAGCTTAAATGGAGGATATCTTAAAGCTGTATTGAATATGGCAATTTTATTAGATGAAAAAAAATGTCTATTTCTGAATCATGGATTGGAGAAAATTTTAGGAGGAATATTTGTGTTGTTCTGGAACATGAAGGAGAAATAAAATCTTTAATGCTAGGTCTTTGAGCTTTTAGAATTTAGTTTCTTCAGCCTTTCATAATATCGTTTTTTTTGTGTGTGATAGAGACAGAGAGGGAGACAGAGTGGGACAGATAGGGACAGACAGACAGGAAGAGAGATGAAATGCATTAACTCTTCATTGTGGCACATTAGTTGTTCATTGATTGCTTTCTTATATGTGCCTTGACTGGGGGCTCCAGCCAAGCAAGTGACCCCTTGCTCAAGCCAGCGACTTTGGGGCTCAAGCCAGTGACCATGGGGTCATGTCTATGATCTCACACTCAAGCAAGCAACCCCGTGCTCAAGCTGGTGAATCTGTGCTCATGCCAGATGAGCTCATGCTCAAGCCAGCTATCTTGGGATTTCAAACCTGGATTCTCTGTGTCCCAGTCCAATGCTCTATTCACTGCACCACTGCCTGGTCAGGCTTAACCTTAGTCTTAAACCTTAATCAGACAATTTTTGCTTATTTTAGGCAATATGTAATAAATGGCATCTTCATAGTCTTAAACTTCATCATTTCAAAAATATCTAAATTTCTTCTAATATCTTTCTCAGCGATGTTCTGGCATTAAATTTTATTAGATTTCTATTTTAAAATCTTTCTTGGAAAGTATTAATATCTAGATATGTATTATCAAAAGAACAGTATTTTTTTAATTTGATTAAAAATATTAAAATTTACAAGATGACAGGATCAATAAGAATATATAGGTTTCAGTTAATGTTTCTATAGTATTTGAACTGTTGATTATGTTGTATATCCATCACCCAAAGTCAAATCATTTCTGTCACTGTGTATTGGTCCTTCTTTACTCCCTTCCCTCCATCCCCTCCACCAAACCCCCTCCCCCGGTACCCACTTAATTTTTATCTATGTCCACGAGTCTCAGTTTTAAATCCCACCTATGTGTGAAATCATATAGTTTTTCAGCTCTTTCTGATTTACTTATTTCACTCAGTATAATGTTCTCAAGGTCCATTCATGTTATCATACATGGCACTATGTCATCATTGTATTTTTAGTCACAAATTGTGATTCAGTTTATACTTCCAGGGAATGCATATATATTTGTCTATATTGAGACATACATATACACACACAGAGGCTTACACACCGCACACAACTGATTCTCTTCACCTTGTAATTAATTTTGAAATAAGTTGAAGGTGCCATATCAATTATGCTTAAATCAGTATACAAGCATTTATACAGAACAGAAATGTCCACCCTTTTTATGGGATATACATGTCAGATAAAATTTACATAAATCTTACATTCCTGATGATTGTGGCATAACTGAAACAGACCGCTGGTTATGTACATTTCCAAGGATCTAATTCTAGTTATTTCACTTCCCCAGAAGAAACATGAGTCAGACTGACATTAATACAAGGGCCTCTGAAATGTTCTAATCAAGTACAGCACTTACTTTGAATTTTTTCAGTAAATTACTCAAAAGTTAATTATCTTAACTATGATTAATACCAAATTACTTGTGCTCCTTTCTGGATTGAGTCTCATAATAAGAGTAATCCTGCCTCTGGCCAGGTTCCAATCTTCTCTCTGCCATCTACTAGCAATATAGTCTTCCAGAGCTCAGTTTTCTTATCTGCAAAAATGATAATAGTACTATTAATGATTTGAGTGATTATATATTTATTTTGGGGATATCTGACTCATAATAACCAGTTAGAAAGTGTTAGCTGTTGTACTATTTAACGATCAGTACTAGAAATTAAAGGAATATAGCTATTTAAGCAGAAGTATATTTAATACACAACAATAGGTGTTTGGAAACATTTTTGGAGGATTGGGGAAACATGCTAAAATCAAAGCTACAGAAATAATCTCATCTCAAAACCACAATTCAAATTAATGCATCACGGTTGCTATTTACATTGCACAACCAGAAAGCCATGGAGTCAGGAAGCCACCCTGCCCCACATGAGTCACAAGAAAATGGTCTTTAGCTGCAGCTGAAGGGGCTGAGGGTTGCCACTGACATTACTATACATCAACTCTCATGAAATAAATCATTGTACACCAGAATACTGCTACAGAAATACTCAACGTGTCTACCAATATGTTTGTAAGGAGCAAAAGTTGAGCCTGACTAGGCAGTGGCACAGTGGATAGAGCATCACACTGGAACACAGAAGACCCAGGTTCAAAACCTCAAGATTACCAGCTTGAGTGCAGGCTCACCAGCTTGAGCACAGGCTCGCTGGCTTGAGCATGGGATCATAGACATGACCCCATGGTCATGGTCGCTGGCTTGAGCCCAAAGATCACTGGCTTGAAGTCCAAGCTCATGGCTTAAGCCCAAGGTTGCTGGCTTGAGCAAGGGGTCACTCACTCTGCTGTAAGCCCCCTGATCAAGGCACATATGAGAAAGCAACTGATGTACAACTAAGGGGCCGTCATAAAGAATTGATGCTTCTCATCTCTCTCCCTTCCTGCCTGTCTGTCCTTGTCTATCCCACTCTCTCTATCACTTTATCTCTATCACAAAAAAAGAAAGAGAAAAGAAAAAAGCAATAGTTGAAGTATTAGTAAAGGCTCCATCTAACTCTTACTTTCCAAATCTCATATTAGTCCATGAAAATAATAAACCTTAATGTGAATTTAGAATACTACATACAAGAGGGTATGCAAAATCTAGTTATCTGGTTTTTATCATCAGTAACCAGAAATGCTTATTGGCAAAGCACAGATATTGTAGTTATCATTATGGTTAGTATAAACATTGATGTGTTATTTTTTGAAGAGTGTATCATCACTATCCTGTGCAGTATCCTCACTAGTACTAATCAATATCTATGTCATGTAAAATGAGTTGCTAGGCTATAGGATGTACAAGTACACCTAAAGTAGTACTTATCCTTAGAATAATTGCAATAATATGAGAATATTAGGTGTATAAAAGGTAAACAAAGATTTAAAACAAATTTGACCAGCTGCTAAGTGTATGCTTAACAGGTCATTATACCTATTGACAAGCATCTTCTCAAATGTGGTTTGCTTAGCTACTAGATCATTTTTTCTAAGATCTCTGGTTACAATACATAGGGATTTACTTGTAACAATAGAAAATTGCTTTTAATAATTGGTGAGAAGTATAAATTTATGGCTTGTGATTACAACTTTTAAATTAAAGGAAGAAATAATTAAAAAAAAAAAAAACAGATGTCAGCCTTAATGCAGCAATTGCCACTGGTAACAGCCAGAGAGACAGAAGGCTTGTGAATAGTACTTAAAAATTCTCAATTTTATTCTTCCCTAAATCACTCATGGTTTTCATATCTTTCTTTCCTGGGGCATTCACTATTTCTTTTTTGTTTTTGTTTTTGTATTTTTCTTAAGTTGGAAACGGGGAGGCAGTCAGACAGACTCCCGCATGTGCCTGACCGGGATCCACCCGGCATGCCCACCAGGGGGCGATGCTTTGCCCATCTGGGGCATCGCTCTGCCACAATCAGAGCCATTCTAGCACCTGAGGCAGAGGCCACAGAGCCATCCTCAGCGCCTGGACTAACTTTGCTCCAATGGAGCGCTGGCTGCAGGAGGGGAAGAGAGAGACAGAGAAGAAGGAGAGGGGGAGGGGTGGAGAAGCAGATGGGCGCTTCTCCTGTGTGCCCTGGCCGGGAATCGAACCCGGGACTCCCGCACGCCAGGCCAACGCTCTACCACTGAGCCAACCGGCCAGGGCGCATTCACTATTTCTTATCCTGAAAAACAGCAAGGGAAATTATCTAAGTTTGTGAAAAGACTGTATCTGTATCTATGACAGAAGAGGACAATCAGTTAAATTAATGGAGACACAAGGAAGTAAAGCACCACATTACAGAGGCTGTCTCTGCTCTACGTCAGTTGTGCAAATATCATTAACCTGCGTGGAAATTAGCCAGTCACTTAAGAGAGAGTAACCTAATTTTTAAATATATTATTTGTCTATATTAAAAACACATTTCTTTTTTTTGATAGACATCAATGTAAGTCCTATCATGTAATCACAGTCATATTTGTTCACAGAAGAGAAAGTTTATCTCCCTGCATTCCAGGAATAGATTTATAAATTTTATCATTATAGGCAAGGGCTTAGATGTGAAAAATCTCTCTAACAATAGAATTAGATGATTTTTTTTTACAACAGAGTAAAGTTCATGAGAGTAAGAGCTAAAGAGTGGAGAGCAGAAGCAGGTAATTGTTAGTCCCTTCAAATTATTTTATTATTTTATTTTTTTTTGCATTTTCTTTTGCATTTTTCTGAAGCTGGAAACAGGGAGAGACAGTCAGACAGACTCCCGCATGCGCCCGACTGGGATCCACCCGGCACACCCACGATGGGGCGACGCTCCGCCCACCAGGGGGCGATGCTCTGCCCATCCTGGGTGTCGCCATGTTGCAACCAGAGCCACTCTAGTGCCTGAGGCACAGGCCACAGAGCCATCCCCAGCGCCCGGGCCATTTTTGCTCCAATGGAGCCTTGGCTGTGGGAGGGGAAGAGAGAGACAGAGAGGAAGGTGCGGCGGAGGGGTGGAGAAGCAAATGGGCGCTTCTCCTGTGTGCCCTGGCCAGGAATCGAACCTGGGTCCTCCACACGCTACATATTATTTTTTTGTTGTTGAACTTACACTGCAGAAACTAGATGTAAATAATAGAAAATTGTAAATAATATTCAGGACTGAAAAACTAATATTTATAAAATAATGTTACATTATTTAAATTTTGTTTAAAAATATAAAAGTAAATAAAATAAAACCTATGAGACCTATAAGAGATTTTAATAAGTTTTAAATACAAATACTAAAAACTTACAGGGACTAATGTACTTAGCTTCCTAATGAGAAGATGCAAAAAAATGTCATTGATAGGAAGGTAAAAATGTGTGTGAGGAGATTTCTGAATAACATTAGTAGACTAAATAGAGTAGATTATGCTCCTTTTCAAAACCTCATTAAAATGAGGACTCCTTAAAAAGAATTAAGTATACACTATCAGAGAGCATAAGAAAGGAGAAAATAGCAACAAAAATCTTAGAGGTTAGAAAGAAGATAGATGGTTGAGTAACACTTTAGTGTAAGGCTTGTGGTTTGCATTGAATTTGGGCAGATGGTAAAGGAACTGCGGAGCCAGAAAACAGTGAGCCATACCAGTTAATTGAAGGCTCACAAAGACAGGCAAGCCAAATGTAGAAAGAAAAGAAAACAGACAAAGGAAAGCCTGCTTTTCACAGTGGAGGGCAAGGGATCAGAAAACAAACCGCACCTCTCAGTGATGGGGCATGATCTGATCTCATCGCTCCTGAGGAGAAGCACTTATATCCTTACAACAGTGCTGTCTCATACTCACGCACTAATTGCACAAAGTGCTTGCAGCTGGTAAACCAATAAGCAGGCCTAACACAGCTGTTTTCCCCACATTCCACCCCTTTAGGGTGGCTCGCCTCACAATCTACATGACAGGAATCTTCTATGATGGTTCCTGTGTGAGGAGTGAGGTACATTGCATAAACAGAAACAGTACAAACTACAGCAACAGAATTAAACAAAGCATAGGCTTTGGGAGAAATGAGAGAGTTGTCAGTGGCACCAAGAGAGACAGATCTTTCCCCTCTGGCAGAAAACAGGCCAGAATTTTGCCCACAGACAGCACAGTAACTGGTACCAGAGGCCACCCCGGGTAGGCTTATCAAACGTTATTAGCCTGTACAACAGGATCTGCTGGTTCTACATGTAGTGAAATGGGAGAACTCACCACTGGCCATAAAGAAATTACAAAGGTGCCTTCATAATGCTGTCTCCCCGAGCACTCAAAGAATAATATACTTCTATCCTAGGTGGCCACGTGCTGGTTGCTGAGGGAGTTAACTGGAGATTAATCTCTAGCCCCTTACCCCACAGTGCCAACAAGGCCACACATTGTAGTTGGGAGGCCTGTACAGTCAGGGCCATGTTCATTGAAGCCATTGGCCTCTAAGGAGGACTGTTGGGGCAGGCAGAAGCATGTTGCCCTGCCATCCAAAGTCCGGCTTGAGTAAAGCATCCTTGGTGCATATTTGCAACTGGATGGGAAAAGCTGCCCAGTGCAGAAAGGTGTCCACTGGAGCTGGGCTCCCCTGTCGAGGTCTCTCATTTAAAATCTGGAGTACTGTCCACAAGCAGTGTGTCCATCCAATAAAAAATCTGGTGCCCCCCTCCTGTCACAGTCTCTGATTTAAGGGTCCATTATACCGCTCAATGATACCAGCTGTCTGGAGGTGGTAGGGAACATGGTATTTCCAGCCCACCTCCAGCTTTTCAGCCCATTGCTTCACCATAGAACCAGTGAAATGGGTACCACTGTCACTTTCAAAGACCAGCGGCTGCCTGTACACAGCACTTAGGTGGTCCAGAGCCTTTATGATTTCCCTCTGGTCTGAGTTATGGGCAGAATAAGCAGCAAGCAGACTGGTGGCAGTATCAACCGAGGTGACTGCATATTGGTTCCCATTCGACTTTGGTAAGGGTCTAATGACATCTACTTGCCACTGTGTCTAGGGAACACAACCTCTTTGGATCTATGTCCTTGGTTGGCAAACTTCGGCTTGTGAGCCACATGTGGCTCTTTGGCCCTTTGAGTGTGGCTCTTCCACAAAATGCCACATGTGGGCACTATCTCGATAAGGAATGTATCTACCTATATAGTTTAAGTTTAAAAAATTTGGCTCTCAAAAGAAATTTCAAATTTTGTACTATTGATATTTGGCTCTGTTGACTAATGAGTTTGCCAACCATTGGGTGATGCCAGTTGTCTCCAAGGGTGCTCCTTGGAACACACTGCACATCAATCACAAGCTGCAAGTACCTCTGCATAGGACACTGGCAAGTCCCATGCTTTAACAGTAGCCCACATAGTTTTCTGTCTCACATGGGGCAGACTCCCACGGACCTACTGTGTTCTATCACCTGCAGGCACAGTCTCCAACCATCACACCCTTGCCAATGTATCTGCCTCATCATTTCCAGGATGGGCTAGAGGGGCATGCCCTGTGACATGATATACTGTTACCTGCTTCTGGTGTCCTATTTTCCATAAATCCTGCTACAAGGCCTGACACTATAGCTGATGGTACATTACTATCAACTAGTTAATGAGCCAAGTAGCAATCCAGAGGGTCAGTCCATGATAGACAGCCCAGCTATCAGAGCAAATCACCAGAGATGAAGGTTCATTAACAGCCAACTAGCCATACGGCTCTTAATTCTGCCCATTGGCAGCTTTGGCCTATACCTGTGTCCATCTAAATAGTTTCAGTGGCTGGATGGAAGGCTATGACTTTTCATTTGGTTTTCCATTTGGCAGGTTCGTACACCAGGCATCCTCAGAGATAAGCATCCATCCCTCCTGGTAGGGACTGACTTCAGGTTCTGCTTCCTAAGCCCCAGCTGCAACTAACTCTAAGGTTGCATAGGTGACTTGAACCAAGACTGCCTGCAGTTCTGCCCTCAATGGGCTGGTGCTAACAGCACTATTGCAAGTATGCACCCCACATAGGCAGGATGGAGGTTTAGGCCATGCAGATTTGCATTGAATTTGGGCAGACGATAAAGAAACTGTCAAGCTGGAAAATGGTGAGCCCTACTAATTTATTGGAGGCTCACAAAGACAGGTAAGCCAAAAGAAGAAAGAAAACAAAACAAACAAACAAAAGAAAACCTGCTTTTTCAGAGAAGGGTAAGGTATCAAGAAACAAACTGCACCTCTCAGTGGCGGGGCACAATCTGGTCTCATTGCCCCTGAGAAGAAGCACTTATATCCTTATAATAGTGCTGTCACGTGCTCCTGCACTAACTGCAAAAAGTGCTTGCAGACAGTAAAGCAGAGAGCAAGCTTAACACAGCTGTTTTCCCCACACTTAGACAAACCAAGAACACTCATCCTAAGGAAGTAGAGGAAAAAGTTCAGAGGCAAACCTAATTTTAATTGGAAATTCCCTACAATATTCAAGAACTATCTGCATAAGATACTTTAGGAAACAACATGAAGATGAAATTAAAAATAAAAGATTGATAAAAAGTCTAAGTATCATTTATGGCACTGAATATTCAAGACACAAAGATGACAAATATCTGGGAACATTTACTTCAAAAATTCCAACAGACTATAAAAATAAAATTTTCAGATTCAACAAGCAGTCACATAAAGATGAAGAATTTCAAAAAAGCATAATAAACATGCAAAAGGTCACAGAAACTGTGTAATATGCAAGAACAAGAAATAATATAAAGAATCAAGTATACATATTATGAAAACATGAAAGTTTAGTTTTTAAAAATGATAAAATAATGATAACAAATAACATTATTAATTAGTGACTTTTAAGATCAATCCAAGTAAATCTCTCAGAAGAAAGGAGAGAAAATAAAAATATTTTTAAAAGTTGAGATATGAAAGATAGAAATTGAAGTGCCACCCAACATTATAATAAGGTAACAGAATCCTTTAGAAGAAGAAAAAATTAAAATATGAGAAATAAATTCTTTAAAGAAAAAACAGAGATAAATTTAGCAGAATGAAAAATAAAAGAAATTGAATCAATGAGTACACACAGCAATATAAGAAAAAAATAATTCTCAAAGTTTTCAGAGAGAAAGAAGATATTATTTACAGAATAATAAGTATTTAAGTTTTATTAGATATATCAAGAGCAATATTGGTATAAAAAACAAAATAGGTTCTGGCCGGCTGGCTCAGCAATAGAGTATCAGCCCTATGTGTGGAAATCCTGGGTTCAATTCCTGGTCAGGGCACACAAGAGAAGCACCCATCTGCTTACCCCTCTCCTTCCTCTCTATCTCTCTTTTTCCCTCCTGCACCCAAGGCTCCTTTGGAGCAAAGTTGGCCTGGGCCCTGAGGCCAGCTCCATGGCCTCCGCCATGGGCACTAGAATGGCAATGGTTGCAACAGAGCATCACCCCCTGGTGGGCATGCCGGGTGGATCCCAGTTGGGTACATGTGAGAGTCTGTCTGACTGCCTTCCCACTTCCAACTTTGGAAAAATATTTAAAAAAAAAAGTCTTTTAGCAACTAAAGTTATATAACTGAATTAGCATTTAAGCAACTTTAAAAAGATACTTAAAAATAAAAAAATACAAAAGATTCTCAATAGATATGTGAATTAAGCATAATAAAATAACTGGTAAAATAAAACAAAACAAAAACAAATAAAAGCCCCACCTTGAAGAGCAAAATCTTCCACACAAAATAAATAAATAAATAAATACATATACATGAAAATCCCAAATTAAAATTCTACATATATATATATATATATATATATATATATATATATATATATATGATGGGGATTCAGAAAGAAAAAAATCTAAGTGAGAAGAAGATGTTAAGGAGGAAAAATTGATAGTAATTAATATGTTTGATAGTATAAACATGTATTTGACATTTTGTTTCTTTCTCTGATTGAAAATAACAAACTGAAACAAAGTTAATATTAATAATTGATTATTCAGAGTTTACAAAATAGAATGGTGTAACATATTTTAACAATTAAAATGGATGAATATGTAGTTTAAAAAGTTCTGTGACATTTATGCTTCTGAAGCTGTTAAAGCTTAAAACTACCCCCAAACTTTTTGAGACACTGATTTGTGCTTGTGTGTGTGTGTGTGTGTGTGTGTGTGTGTGTGTGTGTGTGTGATGATCTGCATGGTCCCAATGAAACTGAAAATTAAAGCATAGATGGAAAAGAAAACTGGCAATTGAGAGCAAAACCAAGATTATAAAAATAAATTTAAATTAATATCTTAATATTATATACACATACATCCACATGTAATCACAGACTTGAGCACATATGTATTACTTATGTTTAGGAATATTATAAGTAAAACCAAATATTTCAATCTTTCCTTTGCTTCCGATGATATTCAGTGAAATGCAAAAAATCATAAGTCACAATAGTTAGAATCAATTTGGGAATATAAGAGATGACCTTCAGCAAATTCAGACAGAACCTGTTTCACATGTGTGTGTGTATGTGTGTGTGTGTGAAAGTATGTACCTGTGATTTTGCCCTTTTTTAATATTAAAGTTTAGTACTAGAACCTCTGTTGTGCAGTTGTACTTTGCTTTTTGTAATAAACTCATTCACTGAAGGGAGCCATGGCATGTGTTTAAAAATATTTTTAGGAAAAGCTAAAAAAATATTTTGAAAGAAAACATTTTCACTGTATTTTTCAACTTGTCTACAACAGAACAGTTCAACACAACTTTCGATGACTTTCCCAAATGCTAACAGACAAGGCTGAGCTTTCTCAGAGTTTGCTTTCATATTTGTAGTTGCTTTAATTTTTTATTTATTATTTTAGAGGGAGATAGAGAGGAAGGGTGGGAAAGAGGGGAGGGCAAGAGAGAGAGAAAGGGTGAGATATTGATTTATTGTTCCATTTGAGCATTCATTGGTGGATTCTTGTATGTACTCTGACTGGGATGGAACCCTCAACCTTGGCATATGGGCATGATGATCTAACTAACAGAGCTCCCGAGCCAGGGTCAGAGTTCTCCTTTGTACTTGAGAAAATAATGAATCAATCAATTAAAAACACTTCTAATACAATCTATAAAATATACTTTCTATTCTACAATTAACAGTGATAATCAACAATTGAGATCTCTTTGTTTGTGGGGGTGGGCACCATCCAAAACTATTTTTTTTCTCATGGAAAAGAAAGTAAGGGAATAAAAAGAAATTTAAAATTGCAGTTGAAAACGTGTAACCTTTCCACAGCAGGAGACAAGTTAACTGTGCAAACAGTTTATTTAAAATGACTCAAATCTGGCTTGCATCTGTGCCTCTTGGATGAAGTGATGATTATTTACTTAGCAGGTTTATCCCTGACAGGGACCTCTCTGGATGGGCAGTAGAGAAACCATAGGTTGCTATATATAGGCCCTGTATTAACATCAAAATGGTAATTTCAAACAAATGGTCAATTCTGGAACAAAGAACAAGAATAACATTTACTCAAAATGTAATTTTCAAACCCTGGCCAGCATAGTAAGAACAAGGTCACAGGATGCATTTTATTTGCATATTATTTTATCAACATGTACATTGACTAAGCAAATAGAGGTCACATATGGAGCCCAGAAGATGTCATCACCCTTGTATAAAAGGCTTTTGACCTAACTTACCCATACCCAGGAATTAGTACAAAGAGGAGTATGAACACAGGCATCTTTGTTAAATTCCAGTAGTGTGATTACTTTCTGCCTACATAAAATTCTTTTTGCTATTATCACTTGAGAAGTATTTTTTTTTCCGCCTCTCTTCCTAAATGCTGTGGTACTGTGCAGTGTCTGTCAATACTGGACCTAATAGGAACTTACATTTCAGCTCTGGGGAATTGATCACAAGAAAAACAAGTGAGACATTTGGAAGTCCTTTGGTGTGAAAGGTGTAATATAGATATAAAGCCGTGTTCATCTCCCTTGGCAGGCTCAGTTAACATGACATGCCTGCATGTATTGGTAAGGCAACCTGGTAAACCCATCCTGTTATCAAGACTAGGTTCTACTTTGAGAAGGAATTTTAAAGCATACATCAATTGTGGAATGGCTACTTTATACCAGTGTACCTTTGCCTGAGAATGTCAAGATGCCATGGGAACTTGGTGTTTTCCTCTGCGGGTTTTTGGGTTTAGGAGGAGGCGATGGAGGTGCTTCCCGCAGTGAAAAGCAAACTATTTTAAACTTCTACTAAGGTAAAAATTGTGGTTCAGAGGTAGCTGACAGGGAACATAAGAACATACATTTCATAGATATTTAAACATGAAGCAACAATAGAAGTCATTCAAAATATAACAGGAGGGCTCTACCCTGGTACAGTTGGTGAAAATGTCATCCTAATATGCCAAATATGCAAGTTCAACCCCTGGTTAAGGCACATATAAGAATAAACCAATTAATATATAAATAAGGGGAACAATAAATTGATGTCTCTTTCTCTGTCTTCTATCCTCTCTCCCTCTAAAAATTAATTTAAAAAATTGAAACAAAACAACACAAAGTATAACGCTAGGATTTTATGATGATGTTGCAATTCTGGGTTAAGTTGAATCCTGACTGTGCAGTCAAATATTGCATTGTAATTACAAGGTTGTCTCTGTTAAGAATAGTGATTTAGCCCTGGCCGGTTGGCTCAGCGGTAGAGCGTCGGCCTAGCATGCGGAGGACCCGGGTTCGATTCCCGGCCAGGGCACATAGGAGAAGCGCCCATTTGCTTCTCCACCCCTCCGCCGCGCTTTCCTCTCTGTCTCTCTCTTCCCCTCCCGCAGCCAAGGCTCCATTGGAGCAAAGATGGCCCGGGCGCTGGGCATGGCTCTGTGGCCTCTGCCTCAGGCGCTAGAGTGGCTCTGGTCGCAATATGGCGACGCCCAGGATGGGCAGAGCATCGCCCCCTGGGGGGAAGAGCACCGCCCCTGGTGGGTGTGCCGGGTGGATCCCGGTCGGGCGCATGCGGGAGTCTGTCTGACTGTCTCTCCCTGTTTCCAGCTTCAGAAAAATGAAAAAAAAAAAAAAGAATAGTGATTTACCACTCATCCAATGTATAACTTACTACAAGCATGATAAATGTGTTCACCTTCTCAAGGCTTAATTTTCTTTACCCAAAAGTATTTCATAGGGTTTGTTGTAGTAATTAAGTGAAAGATATTTACTGAATGTATGTTGCATAGTGCTCAATATATGATCTACAGTAATATTAATTATAATTATTAGATTAATAAGTTATAATTTCTATTTATTTTTAAAAACAATTAGATGCACAGATGGCATCCTATATACCTAAATTATTAAATAGAATATGAAAACATACTTTGAAATCACAAAAAGAAATAAAGAAAAATAATCTCAGAAACTCAGGAATGAGAGTTAAATTTTGGTCTGAGTTTTTAAGCAACAAATGCTAAGAAATATGAAAACATGAAAGAAATATGAAAGCATAAAAAGTTTATATAATTTTCATTGGTTAATAAAATAAATTTGTCAGATATAGTAAAAACACTTTGTGACATTAAGTGGTAGATTGTCTTTGAGTTAAGGGTTTAATAAATTAAAAATATCAGAGTGACATCAGAGAAATGGCGCCGTGAGGAGCACTTCCGATTCTTCTCCTCAAAATTTCAACAAGTTATACAACCAGAGACAGAAAAACTATCCCTGGAGCGTCTGAAAGTCCCACACACTGAACAAGAAGGTATGACTGAGCGAAAAATTGGCTAAATATATAATCAACCCTGAAGGAAATAAGATGGAGAATGGAACACTCTGCCTTCCTCACTAACCTGAGCAAGGGCTGCTTTCACTTGGAACTGAGAGAGAGTGGGGGTTGGGGGAGTAGAGGGAGCTGGGATGGGGCACAGACATTCAAGCCGAGGAAAGAGTGTACCTGCAGCAACTCAGCCCATGTGAGCTAACGCCAGCTCCAGATCCTGGCAAAGGTGGGCAAGCAGCAGCTGCCATTACCCCCAATATCCTGGTGGACGAGTGCAGACAGTGTGTAAGAGGTTCCTCCTAGCACCCCAGGCATTGGTGCCTGTGTTCCTGCACAGAGGGGAAGGGTCAGAGACTTCTGCATGGGCTGCGACCAGAGTCTCAGTGTAATCCCTGCTCCCTGAACAGCAGTGCGTGGGGAGTGCACAAAAGTGAACATCCCTGCATCTGGACTTCTCTGGGGGGGCGGGGTGCCTCACCCAGCCATTCATACTAACATCACAGGGAAGAAAAAAAATATGGAAGTGCTAGGGGGAGGGGCGTGCAGGCAGCTTGCAGACTGTCTCTGGAGAAGATCTGTGGATCCAATTGTTGAAATTAGCTTAACCCACAGTCTGCTCACTGCCCAACTGGCTTATGTGGTTCTAGTTGACAAGATCTCTCTCAGATCAGCGATCTAAGATAAGAGACGTGATATTTTGTAGTGCCTCTTGCTCTGCACGTAGGGGCAGGGGCAACTTCCTGTCAGCTGATACAGGGTGAAAAACACATTCCTACGGAACAAACTTCAGAGAACACTGCAGAAGATAGGGACTGTAGGCGCTTTTTTTTTTTTTTTTAAACAAGGAAGAAGCCTGCAGAAAGCAATTCCATGGAACACTAAGGTAAATTTAACTAGATATACCCGGGGAACTGAACAGAAGTCAACACGCCCCCTCCCCACCTGCTTAAGCTGGTGAATCTGATTGGCAGAGCTTCCATATTCAGGGCTGTGCATTAAAAAGAGGGACTTGGCAGCTTTTAAGACCTCCTGTGCTGCAGGCAGTGACTAGGGCATCTTCCTAGCCAATAAAAGGTTACAAAATGCAAAAAGCCTGGGGAGAGTGGTCCACAGAGTGCAGAGACATACTGGACATGCCTGTAGGCTCATAGAAAGACACCTTGAAAGCAATTGGCTCCCAGCCCTGCCTGATTATGCTGGCAGCTCTGACTGACAGAGCCTTACCCAGAACCCTGCACTGAGTGGGGATAGAGTAGGGATCTGCCATCTCTTTGAGCCTCTTAATCTCCAGGCAGTGGCAGCGGCAACCTCATAGCTGAGTCATCAGGCTGCTAATTCAGGAAGGAGAGATTTGGAGAGAGGCTCCAGGAAAATGAACTCTCCCATTGTTGGAGCCTGTAAATGCTAACAAACCTTGACTACCAACGAGACTGAGGCCTAATATATGACATCGCCATAGAGACACATCAACTACAATCTCTACCTAAGCATGCCACAGGGGCAGAGCCTGGGGTACAAGAGCCACTGACCAGGAAGAGGGAGAGGAAAGAAAAAGGAAGAAGAGAACCTCTCAAAATCAAGGAAAATCAACAGTCTTTAACAGTCTTTATAACTTTTTCCACTTTTTTTTTGTTTCTTTCATCTTCGTATCTTTATTTATTTATTTGTTTGTTTTCTTCTTCCATCTTAATCCTTTTATTCTCTGCTTGTCTTATTCTTTTCTCTTCATCTTGAACTACATTACTCACAAGAGTTACATTTCCCATTTTTTTTCTTTTTTCTTTCTCTCTATAAAGGTTACACTCCAAAACTCTTAACGCTCTCCATTTTTTTCTCTTTTTCTTTTTTCTCCCTCTCTCTTAGTTTCTTCTTTTTTCCTTTACTTTTCCTCTAATTCAATCCTCACTCATGAACAAATTATTTTATTTTGGATTCAAATTTTTTCTTTGTAGCATTTTGTGTGCTTTCTACTTCACTTTTTAACTCATTAGCATTCCCCCTAACCCTGGCTCTCCATTCTATGTAATTCTTGTTCCACTTAATATCCCTTTCACTATATCTCTTAGTTGACCATCATTTACAAGCAAATTATTTTATTCTTGATCCAAATTTTTTCCTTTTCTGCATTTTGTGGGTCCCTACCTCCTTTATGCCCCTTTATCACTTCTCCCCAACTCAGGCCCTCCATTATCAGTAGTTTTTGTTCCATTTAGCACAATATAATTCTCAGTTTTTCATGATATTTTCTCAAAGAAGAAAAGAAAAAAAGGAGAAAAATAAATAATAAAATTTTAAATTATTGTTTTTATTGTCATTTTTTTATTCTTTATTAATTCTCATTAGTGGTATTAACAAAATCATCTCAGATGCCATTAAGGAAAAGGAAATTGAATATCATGGATACAAAAGACAGAGATGTAGCACAGATAAATGAGGAAAAATCTATAGAAAAAAATTTAATAGATTGGAAACCTTGGAGTTAAATGACAGAGAATTTAAAATAGAAACCCTAAAAATACTCAGAGATATACAAGAAAGCAATTTAGGGAGCTCAAAAAACAACTCAACGAACACAAAAAATATATTACCAAGGAAATTGAAACTATGAAAACAAATCAAACAGAGGTGAAAAATTCAATTCATGAACTGAAAAATGAGGTAACAAGCTTAACTAATAGAACAGGCCAGATAGAAGAGAGGATTAGTGACATAGAAGACAAGCAACTTGAGGCACAACAGAGAGAAGAAGAGAGAGACTCAAGAATTTAAAAAATGAGGAAGCCCTACAGGAATTGTCTGACCCTATCAAAAAGAGTAATATAAAAATAATGAGTATATCAGAAGGAGAAGAGAGAAAAAATGAAATGGAGAACATATTCAAACAAATAATAGATGAGAACTTCCCAAGCCTGTGGAAAGAACTAAAGCCTCAAATTCAAGAAGCAAACAGAACTCCGAGTTTTATTAACCCCAACAAACCTACTCCAAGGCTCATTATAATAAAATTGGCACAGATCAATCACAAAGAAAAAATTCTCAAGGCAGCCAGGGAAAAGAAGAATACAACATATAAAGAAAGGCCTATTAGATTATCATTGGATTTCTCAGCAGAAACTCTACAAGCTAGAAGAGAGTGGATCCCAATATTTAAAGTTCTGAAAGAGAAACTTCCAGCCAAGAATACTATACCCATCAAAGCTATCTTCAAATACAAAGGAGAAATAAAAATATTCACAGATACAGAAAAGATGAGAGATTTATCATCAGAAAAACCCCACTTCAGTAAATACTAAAGGGGGTTTTCCATCCAGATTCAAAGAACAAAACAAAACAAAACCACAAGTAAAAGCTCCACCAAGAACACAATGAAACCAAATTTAAACTGTGATGACAACAACAAAAAAAGGGGAGAGGATGAAGATTAACAGTAGCAAAGGACAATGGAGTGCAGAAGCACTCATAAGATAGTGTACTACAATGAACATGGTAGGAACCCTTTTCATTATTTAATGGTAACCACCCCTGAAAAAACCACCACAGAAGCACATGACTTAAAAAAGGTATTAATAGAGGAAAGAAGTATGGATTACAACCAAACAAAAACAAATGATAGAAAAACAAAAGAGAAGAATCAAAAAAGATACAAAACTAACAGAAAGCAATATATAAAATGGCAATAGGGAACTCTTAGGTGTCAGTAATTACACTAAATATAAATGGATTAAACTCACCAATAAAAAGACACAGAGTAGCAGAATGGATTAAAAAAGAAAATCCAACTGTATGCTGCCTACAAGAAACACATCTAAGCAACAAGGATAAAAACAAATTCAAAGTGAAAGGCTGGAAAACAATACTCTAAGCAACTAACATCCAAAAAAAGCAGGTATAGCAATACTCATATATAATAATGCTGACTACAAGACAGCAAAAGTAATCAGAGACAAAAATAGTCATTTCATAATGATTAAGGGGACACTGAATCAAGAAGACATAACAATTCTTAATATATATGCACCAAGCCAAGTAACACCAAAATATATAAGACAGCTACTGACTGACCTAAAAACAAAAACTGACAAAAATAAAATCATACTTGGAAACCTCAATACGCTGCTGATGGCTCAAGATTGTTTATTCATACAGAAAATCAATAAAGAAATATTGGCCTTAAATGAAACACTAAAGCAATTGGATATGTTAGACATCTACAGGACATTTCATCCCAAAGTGCCAGAGTACACATTTTTCTCTAGTGTACATGGAACATTCTCAAGAATTGACCATATGTTGGGCCACAAAAATAACATCAGCAAATTCAGAAAAATTGAAATTGTACCAAGCATATTTTCTGATCATAAAGCCTTGAAACTAGAATTCAACTGCAAAAAAGAGGTAAAAAAAACCCCCACAAAAATAAAAAATATCTAGTTTCTTGACTCTAAGAGTTTGATTGCTCAAGGTTGCGTATCAGTGCTGTCCAATGCAGATATAATGAATACAGCCACATATATCATTTTAAATTTTCTAGAAACCACGTTAAGAAAAATAAAAATGAATAAGTAAAATTAATTTTATAATATATTTAACTTGATTAATTATATATAAAATACTAATATTTCTACATGTAATATATAAAAAAATTTTAATACTGTACTTTGTATTTTTTCATACTGTATTTAAAATGTGTTATGCATTTTACATTTACAATACATGTTAAGTTCTTAATTTTATTGAATAGTGTGATTCTAGATTAACTAGTGCTTTCTTGTTGGACACCATGGTTCAAAATTAACTTTACATAGCCATACATGATATTTAATTATTTAGAAATGTAAACACAGAAAACAATGAGCAGGCATGTCTATGGTATAGAAGTTTATATACACACATTCTTATGATGACATGATTATTGATTGTGATGTCCAAACTTGCATTAATTTTTTATGTATTCTTATATTTAACAAACTTATGAGTATTATATTTTTAAATATGCAGACAATTATTTAACCATTCCATAGTTAGAAGATTGTTAAATAATTAAACTATTAACTTCAAACAGTGAAGAGGATATTCTAGTCACTGAGGAAAACACAACAAGCAAAATAAAATCCTTGCTTTAGAACTAAAATTCAAAGACAGGCAGGCAGATACTAAAAATATAATTATGTATTTTTGCCAAGTGGTGATAGAAGATAATGTCAGATAACAACTTTGGATGTTTCTGAGAGAGCTGAGAGGTCAATGGAAGGATATGATCAGAGAAATGACATGATGCCATTTAGGTTTTGGAAGTCCATGTCTGGCTGTACTTTTCTTTGGAAAAGAGATAACAGTAGAGGAAGAGTGGAAGCGGTGACAGTCCAGATAATAGACTATGCTGTCTTGGCCCAGATGAATAAAGATAGTAAATCATCTTGATGAAAATCAAAATCATGTAGTACTAAGTATGTAAAGCCAATGGCTTTGTTCTGCTTTTAACTGAAACCACTATTGGACAAACTGCTCTACCAACAGGGCAAGCCTATTCAGATCTTGCAAATTCAGTTTCCTATGTGGTATTATGTGAAAATTTCAATATTGAATCCAATATAAATTGTTCTTTCATGCCTTTGACATGCCGTGTACTGTGACAGGATAAGAAGAAAACCATTCATTGTTCTCTATCTCCTTTTCTGCTCCCTGTTCAGGGGCCTATGATGTGAAAGATAGTCACCTGCACAAATTTATATAAAAATAGACAGTAGTAGGTGCTATCAGAAAAGGTATGTCAAAATAAAATGAGAAATAAACAAGAAAAATATTAAATGAAACTACTTTATTTTTGTATTTGTCCCTTCAAAGACTATTTATTGTGTTGAAGAGACTGTGATATGTGTTGGCTAGTCAAAGATGAGTAAAATTGCAGTCTGGGAATGGTTTATGAACAATGATTTTACCTGTGAGGACTTGCCCGTGGGGGGGTATAATATTACAGAGTTGGGTAGGTTGCTTACCCAGAACAATGGCAAGTAGCAGAGTTAGGAAAATATTCTGAATCATGGCTGCAGAAGGCACCCAGAGAAGCAGTACCAAGTGCCAGGTCCAAAGGACAAGGTGCCCCTCAAAGTTGGAAGCCATGCGCTAGAGTGGCTCTGGTCGCAACATGCGACGCCCAGGATGGGCAGAGCGTCGCCCCATGGTGGGCGTGCCGGGTGGATCCCGATCGGGCGCATGTGGGAGTCTGTCTGACTGTCTCTCCCTGTTTCCAGCTTCAGAAAAAAAAAAAAAAAAGTTGGAAGCCATGCAGATCAGAAACTGATTTAAAGCAGAATATGTGGTAGTTCATAGCAAGTGAATTCATTAATAAAAGACTTATGTGCCCAGATCTCATGCAGAGAAAATGATTGTTGTATGAATCAGGTGCAAGTCTTAAAATTTAAAAGAGCTAGACTCCACCAAAGAGATTGTGTCTTTGGCATATAACTGGAATTAACAATGTGGGAGGACACTGATAGATGGATTTGTATAGAGGGGGAATACTTCCAGAAATAAAATTTAAACAGTGGTTTGTGTGTCAAAGATTGTGAGGTGTTACCAGTATGTATTCAGCATGTGCATAAGAGGTCCAGTATTTGTGGAAAGAGAGGTGAAATGGAAGTGAGCCAAAGCCATTTCACAAAGGGTTTTATTATTTTTAAATTTTATTACATTTATGGAGTTATCCTTGGTTAATAAGATTATACAGATTTCAAGTGTATTTTTCTTTGAAGGATTTTAAATGTTAGTTTCTATAAATTCTATTCAGTGTGTCTTGGGAAACATACCATTAAAGGTTTTGTTAAAAGTGTGAGTTAAATGATGCAAATTATTATTTAGGACTATATTTTAGTATTCAGTGTATAAGTTAGATCAAATGGAAGATGCAGGAAGATCCAGTTTCAAAAAAAGTGCAAGCCTAACCAGGCAGTGGCGTAGTGGATAGAGCGTCAGACTGGGATGCAGAGGACCCAGGTTCGAGACCCCGAGGTCGCCAGCTTGAGCGTGGGCTCATCTGGTTTGAGCAAAAGCTCACCAGCTTGGACCCAAGGTCGCTGGCTCGAGCAAGGGGTTGCTCGGTCTGCTGAAGGCCCGCGGTCAAGGTACATATAAGAAAGCAATCAATGAACAACTAAGGTGTCACATTGTACAACGGAAAAAAAAAGTGCAAGAATGAAGTAATTAAATACAGAACCAGGATCAGGGGTGAAAAAAAAACATATACAAGAAGAAATAATAGAGGCAGAGTTTGTTTTAGTTAACAAAGACAGGGCAGTGTTACTTGTATAATTTTCACCTATTCATGTCCTCTAAACTGTCCCTCCTTTATGTAAGCTAAGGAAAAAAACTTTTAGGCCTTGAAGGAATATGACTTATGACAGAGAAGAGCATGACAAACTTCTTGAAGAAGAAGTAACTTAAGAATAACAAATATTCCCTAACCAGGCAGTGCTTCAGTGGATAGAGCGTTGAACTGGGAAGCCGAGGACCCAGGTTTGAGACCCCGAGGTTGCCAGCTTGAGCACAGGCTCATCTCGTTTCAGCAAAAGCTCACCAGCTTGGACCCAAGGTCACTGGCTTGAGCAAAGGGTTACTCGGTCTGCTGTAGCCCCATGGTCAAGGCACATATGAGAAAGCAATCAATGAACAACTAAGGTGTCACAGCAAAAAACTGATGATTCATGCTTCTCATTTCTCTCCATTCCTGTCTGTCTGTCCCTATCTATCCCTCTCTCTGACTCTATCTCTGTAAAAAAAAAAAAAAAAAAAAAAGAATAACAAATATATTGGGATACATGTTCCTCTTTTATCCATCCATTTTACAGTACGTATTCCCCTACCTAAGCACTGACCATGTTACCTTCATTTATTTACTTGAGAAATATTGGTTGAGATTATGCTATTGCCAAGCATTGTATTGGATACTTGACCATATAGCATTGAACATTCTGCTTAGACCCCTAATGATGAAGTTTAGTTGAGAACTATGAGAGTAATAAAGTGTTCCCAGCCTGACCAGGCAGAGGTGCAGTAGATAGAGCTTCTGACTGGGACACGGAGGACCCAGGTTTGAAACCCCGAGGTTGCAAGCTTGAGTGAGGTCTCATCCAGCTTAAGCATGGGCTCAAAAGCTTGAGCACGGGATCGCTGGCTTGAGCGTGGAATCATAGACATAATCCCATGGTCGCTAGCTTGAGCCCAAACGTCGCTGGCTTTAGCCCAAGGTCTCAAGCTTGAACAAGGGGTCACTAGTTCTGCTGTAGTCCCTGGGTCAAGGCACATATGAGAAAGCAATGAGAGAACAACTAAAATGCCACAACAAAGAATTGATGCTTCTCATCTCTCTCCCTTCCTGTCTGTCTGTTTCTATCTGTCCTTCTTTCTGTCTCTGTCAAAATAGAAAGAAGAAAGAAAGACAGAGAAAGAGAGTGAGAGAGAGAGAGAAAGAAAGAAAGAAAGAAAGAAAGAAAGAAAGAAAGAAAGAAAGAAAGAAAGAAAGAAAGAGCTCCCAGATCAGGGTGTGGATACCTAATTTAGATAAAGTGGGCAGAGAAAATTATTTTTTTTATATCTCCTCTTTTCCTCCTTCTTTCTCTAATTTTTCTTCCTATAGAGAGGCAGAAGAAATCACAATTGGAAGGTAAAAGTTGGAATCATTTCTGTGTAGGTATTAATTACAATCATGGACTGAATCTTAATCATGGAATCAGATAAAATAATTAGGTAGAGAATGTAGATAGAGAAAAAGGAACAGACTACTCTTTGAAACACTTTAACACTCAGCATCCACAGAGAGTAAGATGAGTCAGCCATGAAGACTGAAGGATGATTAGGAGACTGTGGAATAAGGAAATAACATGCAAAGAGCATAAATAAGAATAAAGAAGTTGGAGATACTCTACTTAAAGCCCGTTTGAAGCTCAATAAGGTAAATATGTAAATATGTAACTGTTGACTGGTAGCATAGAGGCCGTCAAAAATGCACAAAAATACCCCAGTCTGAATCTTCACACGCTGCATTTTTCAACTATTTGCAATGAATAAAAGTTTTATTCTTAAAAAAATAAAGATCTTATTAGAAACAAATCTCTTCTCTGTTCCTCTTTTTCCTTCTCTATATCCTTAGCAAAGAGTTGTATCTCGTTATCTTCTGTCTTTAAAATCAGGTATAATGAATAAAATTTAGGTTCTAGTTCACAATGGTGCCCAATTATTACTTATATTTGTTTTCTTCTTAAGAAACCAGTAAAATGGATTTTGGTTTCTGGATGAAGCATGAGGTTAGGCCATCAGCAGAGAATGAAAATTTGATGAAGTCTTGGATATTTTTGAAGAGATATGGTATAAAATAAAAAAAGAATGTAAAAGTTTTAGGAAGATAATGCAGTGGCTGCTGGTCATGATATGTCATACAAGAGTCAAATTTTCATATTTTCTCAACTTCAGGATACTAAAAAAAAAAAAAAAAAAAAAGAATAAAATGAAACTTTCCCCCTTCTCCTTACTTATGGAAAGACATCTTAGGCAATGTATGTGCATGTGTTATTAAACTCTATTTTTTTCCAGCAACTTAGTAAGTTAAATGCTCCTTTTCTTGTTCCTGAATCCAAAAAGACACACACACACACAAAATACAAACTATTCATTATCTTTAACTAGCAATTAAACTAAAGTTACATAAAAAGATGTGGTGAATTACATTGGATGCACAATTTAAAGAAAATTATTATAACCTCAAATAAAATATGTCCATGTTAATATACCAGAAGCTTAAAACATTAGAAACCAAATATGCATCATATGGAGGCATAATATTAAATTATAACTGAGATCTGCTCAATGTACAAGTAGATAAAAAAAAAGTAAAGAAAAATCAAAATAAAAAAAGTTTCTACCATTTGAAATTCTGTTCCTATAGCACATGAAATGTAGATAATCTCCACTTTAAATTATTACAACGTTGTATTTGATTCCAGTTTGCATCTGAAAATAAGTGATGACAATATGAAGTATTAGACAGAAGGTAGGTACAAGAAATGCTTCATTTTTTTGTTTGCCATTGAAATAAAAATGGCTCTGGCTGGTGACTCAGTAGATACAGCATTGACCAGCATACAGACGTCCTGGGTTTGATTTCCAGTCAGGTGCACAAGAGAAGTTACTATCTGCTTCTTGTCTCTTCCCTCTCTCCATTTTCTCCCTCTTCCTCTCCCACAGCCAGTGGCTCAATTGGTTCAAGTATGACCTGGAACACTGAGAATGGCTTGGTTGTTCTGAATTCATCAGACTTGGGCATTAAAAATAGCTCAGTACTTGAGTATTGACCTCAGACAGAGTTGCCGGGTGGATTCCAGGAGGGGCTCATGCAGGGATCTGCCTCACTATCTCTCCTTCTCTCACCTATTGGAGGAGGAAAGAACATACTACATGTCTTCCACATGGCCCTATATATGCACTCTTACCATTCTCTACCGAATTTGGGCTCTAGAAGACCAGTTGATTCAGTGACCTTCTGTGTTTTTATCTTTCTCCAGGGTTCGGCCAACAAAAATTGACAGAATATTTGAAGTTGAAAGAACACAGAAATAAGAAGAATGGGTTGGCTACATTGGGTTGGCTATTTCCTTTCTCTAAGGATCCTTTCTATATATAGCTATGTTCTCTAGGTTTTGGAAAGACTCAGAAACGATAGCTTCCTGCTTTAACTAGGCTTGCTGTACTGTATTATTCTTTATTAAACCCTACTCACATTTAGTAAGTAATCCTTTATCGAGACCTTCAAATTACTAGCTTGAGCATGATATATTTCCTTTTGAGACTCTGACAGGTACAAAAAGCTCTCAAGAGACAAAAGACATCTGAATTGGAAACTGCATTGATATGATAATATTGGAGTTATAGGACCTGGAGTCAAGCTTGAAGTAGTGTATGTAATGTTTGACTCTTAAAACTCAATGAGATAAAAATTCCTGCCTCTCTGGGTGACCCCAGGATAATGAGGGACCCCAGCTTATGTTGGGATTGAGCACAGAGTCCTACCAAATAATTTTAAGAAATTAAATAATATTCTAGTGCTATGGCAGGGAAAACATGCAATGATATAGATGAATCTTGTAGTACCAGAAAATTAGAAAGTGTTCAAAGTACAAAAGGATTGGAGATGTCAGAGAAACACAGAGAGCCAGCGAAGGACTCCCAAAGGCCAGAGCTAGAAAAATGTCAACAATAGAATAAAAAGTAAATAACATAATATTAGTTTATAACCCAAATAAAAATTAGACATATACAAATCTATGATGATATAAATAAAAGACTGAATAAATAAATAAAGAGAGGAGATGAGAGTAATCTTTCTTATGGAAGACTATCACATAATTTATAGGGATACTCTCTTTTTCTGTATTTCTAAACTCCTTAATTATAACAGTTTAATTCTTCACTGAGAAAATATGATGGATTTTTTTAAAGACTGAAAGCTTGTTATCATTCCTAAATTCTAATATCTACACCCTCCCCTAGCCCAGTCTTATTGAATTTTGGCTTATACAAATGCTACTTACTATACTGGTTGTAGCAAAAAAACAAATATATTCAGATAAAGTTTTTTTTTAATTTTTTTAAAAATAAATACCTATACTCTATGCTTTTCCAAGGAGAGGAGAACAACCAGTAGCTTTGTGAATTCCCTTGATTTCTAAAGACAAAGAAAAATGTACTTAATAGTTCATTTGCAAAGATATATTGACTATGACTTCATCCTCTGACTTCAAGAGGGTAAAAGCAATGCATCTTTCTGGACATAGAAATGAGAAAACTTTCCTTCTACCACTCTTTGTCTGTTTCAAACACTAATCATGATCTAAATAAAGAGACTCATTGTTCCTAAGAAATCTATGAAGGCACAATATCTCTTTCACTCTCAAAGAACTATAGGGAAGGTTATCACAAACATTACACAACTCAGAAGAAAGATGAATCACACCAACTTATTGAACATCTGTTTTTTTCAAGACAAGTTAATAGATAGCAGTAGATACTGGGGGAAGGTAGGTGATGTATGTTTCTAGTATTACATTATTCATTTCAGAGGAAAGATGGCTTGACATGTTTTATGAAAAGTGGGGTTAGTTTGGAAATATATATAGAAATTGCTGAATTGATTGAAAAAGTGGTTAAGAATGAATACACTGTATGATCACAAACATCTCTTCCAGTGGACCAAACAAAATCAAAGGACTATGAGGAGTCATCCTATATCCCCCAACTATTAGAGCAGCCATGCACAGAGTAGCATTAGGAACCATCACTCTTACTAAAAGGAACTCTGAGGGACTTACTTCTAATGAAAATTGATTTTAGTAAGAAACATGTGAAGTTCTCTTAGTTTGAGAAACCTAATGCCATAGAGCAAGTCTTAGCTCAGCAATCAAGACAAAATATGGTCTGAGAATTCTGATACAACATCAAAAAGACTTTGCAGACAATAATCAATGGAAAAAGTTTACATAAAAATAGATAAAACAAATTTATGTCTCTAGTATAAGATTGAATGAAAAATGCCAACATGGTAAAATAATTTTAAAAAATCACAAAAAGTCTCAGAAATATTAAAAATTATTAGTAATATTCACAAGATTATTGATTTTTTAGTTGTTTCATTTGGTTAAAAATACAAAAAAAATGTGTTTAAGTATAAATATTTTTGATTTCTCTGAGGTTTCATATATTCTGATTAGCAAAAATTTTTGAATAAATAAGCACAATTGTTTTGAATGCTGGCAACATTTTTAAGGGGCAAAATCACTAAATAAAATGACCTTAGCCAAAATTTAGTGGTCAACCCCAAAGAAGTTTATCAATAGAGAAAAAAAAATTATGTTTATCAGTCTTCAAAAATGTTTCAACTTTTATAAATATTGAATGTCTTTGTACATATTTTTATCAGGACTTTTAGGACCTTACGAAGTAACTTTTCTCTGACAAAGTCGGGGTTATCCTGAAGACTCTGCTCATGTGTTACTGACTTTTTAGTGGTTTTCTAAACTCCTTTCGCTTGTCTTGTTGTAGATTTTTAACATCCATTTAACTGACATTTTTCTTTTTTCAGCTTGAAATTGTATTGCCTATCCATTGTATTTTCTGCCTACCCACATTTGGGATTTTTTTTTCCTTCATACATGGAGAGAGATGTTCATTTCTGATGGCAAAAGCCTTTTCCCAGCTATTGAAAATGTAGTATAATATCAAGTAAGTTTAAATAATTTGTTGGATGTTGGGCTGCTACTAGAAGTATTTAAGATTTTTTTTCAAATGGCCACAGCTCTGTCTTCTACAACACTGAATTTCTTTTTTTGTTCACTCATATCTGTGTCTCACCAGTCTCATGTAAAACAACTTGCTGTATCCTGACTCCCTCAAGTCTACTACTCAGAGTTCACCTCAACACTCAACTCAGCAGGAAAAAAGTTTAAAAAAAGCTGAGTGAAGCATCTTGTGAGGTATCTCGAGGGAGCAAAGGGATCATTCTACTTAGGAAACAGAATGGAGTGATGTAAATGCTTATATATTTTGTATCCTGTTATATTTAATCTCTTATTTTTAGTTATTTCATCTGCAATGATGGTAATAGAACCATATATACCTCTTAATATTTTTATTAGTATTTTATTTTATTTTAAATGATAGCTTTTAAACGTACACACACAGAAAGAGAAAGAGAGAGAGAAAAAAGAGAGAAGCATTCATTTGTTGTTCTACTTAGTTGTGCATTTATTGGACAACTTGTATGCTCTGAATGGAATCAAACCTACAACCTTGGCATTTCAAGACAGTGCTTTAACTGATTGAGCTAACCAGACAGGGCCTGCTAGTAGCATTTTTAAAGTAATAATGCATATAAAACTCTATATAATTATACATATGATAAAAAAAAGTTAGCTTTATAACATCTTGGTCAGTAGTTTCAAAGGATTTAGTAGATATTTTTGCTCTTTAAATGTCTTCACTTGACCTACCAAAGTCATTCCACTGACAAATTCTATTAACATTGTGGAAGTTATCTTTATTCTCTGTCTAGAACTTATTTTTATGTTTTTAGTTTCTTGATTTTTAACTGAAGGATACCTAGAAACTTAGCCCAAAATATTTTCTAAGTCCAATAGATGACCATAATTTTCCAAATGAAGTAATCAAATGTTTTGAATAATAAATGTGCTTATGCCTCCTTTCTAAATTCTAAGTTTTCTTATCATCAAAATAATTATTTTCACACTAAATAAAAACCTCAAACATAAATCTTTTGTTTTGGAAGGTACATGAATTTTGATGTTCACTATCAATGAGATCTTTGGGAAGTTCTTAAATCTCTTAGAGTTAATACACAGAATCATAATTTTCAATCTTGTATTGACCTAAAACCTTGCGTTTATCTTTATAAATGTATTCCAATGCAGTAACCTAAATTATGTTTTGAAGACATCCTAATTTTTAGGGATTTTTGTCAGTTGAGTGAAATGTTTAACTCAGTAAATTTCTGTAGATTCTTTGATCTTTAGATCTTTTGATAAATTGAACAATGATTAAGTATACTAAAATATGTAGAAATTCCTAGAAGTACCTTTTTACATTGCACATGTGCCAATAGGCAGTATATAAGAATAGTTCAATATTTCTTCTTTTTTTATTTCAGAAGACAGACTTACTCATTTCATGACTATATAGCTTGATGATTGTGTTTGATAGATGACATATTTGATCATACTGCAAATAAATTTTCTCTACATTGATAAGCTGAAGTGGAATATTATGTTCTTCAAAATAAAAATGTTAAATATATATTTTATTTTAAATCATAAGGTATTTAATAAGGCATGGGATCTTATATCCACATGCTCTAAGAATGAGACTCAAGGTAGAAATTCTCTGTAGCCCAATATTTGATTCCTTCAAAAAATGTTGTCTGGGCCCTGGCCAGTTGGCTCAGTGGTAGAATGTGGGTCCAGTGTGTGGAAGTCCTGGGTTTGATTCCTGGTCAAGGCACACAGGAGAAACACCCATCTGCTTCTCCACCCTTTCTCCTCTCTTTGCTTTCTATCTCTCTCTTTCCCTCCACAGCCAAAGCTCCATTGGAGCAAAGTTGGCCTGGGTGCTAAAGATAGCTCCAAGGCCTCTGCCTCAGGCACTAAAATGGTTCCAGCCACAATAGAGCAACGCCCCAGATGGGCAGAGCATCCCTCCTTGGTGAGCATGCCGGGTGGATCACAGTCAGGCGCATGCAGGAGTCTGTCTGACTGCCTGCCTGCTTCTAACTTTGGAAAAATACAGAAAAAAAATGTTATCTAGTTGTAGTGATATATATATCTATCAACTTTATATCCTGATTTTCCATGTTTCCAGATGTGTAGTACTATTTTTAAATAAAATGTAATCAAAGAGTGAGAAATTACTCCCAATGCTAGTTAACAAAGTAAATGATGCTTAAATATCTCTTTAAGAGTAAGAATAATTTTACTATAGTGGTACCTTGAGATATGAGCAGACCAGCATACGAATTTTTTAAGATATGGGCTGTGACTCTGTCCATATTTTTGTTCAAGATTTGAGCAAAATTCCAAGATACAAGTTGTGTTTCGGGAAGCTGCCACTAGTTGACGCATTGGCACAAAGGTCCAGTATCGGCAGCACAACACCAGCATCTTATTCTTTCTCACGTGTTACTCACAGAATCAAGTTGAATCTCATGTGCTGTACTCGTTTTGCATCATTTTTTCATTTTTTACTAACTTTTTTTGTGTGCTATCATGGGACTGAAGAAAGTAAGTGTAAAGGACAGTGGTGAGAAGAAGAGAATGATGTTGATAGAAGTAAAGCAAGAAATAATAGAAAAACATGAACGTGATATACGAGTGATTGAACTGGCAAGGCTGTAAGCCCACAATACATCTACAATGTGTACCATTCTTAAACAAAAGGATGCCATCAAAAGCACAAATCCAGCAAAAGAAACTACAATTCTGTCCCAGTTAAGAACAAATATCCATGAAGAAATGGAGAAGCTTCTGCTGGTGTGGGTGAAAGAGAAGGAGCTGGCAGGAGATACTGTGATGGAAACTGTAATATGCGAAAAGGCACCTATTATTTATGGCGACTTGAAGAAGAAAGAACCATCAACCTCAAACAAGGCAGCAGAAGATATGTTTAAGGCAAGTCACAGCTGGTCTGAAAATTTCAAGAAGAGATCTGGCATCCACTCGGTGGTGAGGCATGGTGAAGCTGTGAATGCTGATGTTAAGGCATCGTACATTTTGCTGTGCTTATCGCAAAGGAAGGCTACATTCCCCCAACAAGTGTTCAACTTTGAAGAAACAGGATTGTTTTGGAATAAAATGCCCCGGAGGACTTTCATCATCACACAGGAGAAGAAGCTGCCAGGCCATAAACCCATGAAGGATCGTCTGACCCTTGCATTGTGTGCAAATGCTAGTGGTGACTGTAAAGTAAAGCCACTGCTAGTGTATCATTCCAAAAATCCTTGATCCTTTAAGACTCACAAGATTCTTAAAGAAAAACTGCAGGTTATGTGATGCATCAATGCTAGGGCATGGGTTATGCAGAAGTTTTTTATTGAACAGGTAAATCTTGTCTTTGGACCTGCAGTGAAGAAATATCTTCAAGAAAATAAACTGCCAATGAAAGCATTACTAATTCTTGAAAATGCTCCAGCCCACCCACCTGGTCTTGAAGATGACATTCTTAATGAGTTCAAATTTGTGAAAGTCCTCTACCTCACACACAACACGACTTCAATCTTGCAACCTATGGATCAGCAGGTCATTTCCAACTTTAAAAAGTTTTACACAAAGCACTTGTTCTGTCATTGTTTTGAGGTGACTGAGAATACAAATCTAACCCTTCAAGACTTTTGGAAAGATCACTACAACATCCTGATATGTTTATGCATTATTGACTTGGCATGGCAAGAGGTTACAAACAGAACCTTGAACTCGACATGGAAAAAGTTATGGCCTGATGTTATTGCAGACAGGAACTTCAAAGGATTCGAACCAGAGACGGACTGAGGTAGAAGCGTTGGAGGAGATTGGGTCCCTCAGAAAGTCAATGGGTCTGGAGGTAGATGAGGGTGACGTAAACAAGCTTGTTGAGGAACATGAGGAGAAACTCTCAACTGAGGGGTTGAAGAAGCAACAGATGATGCAATATACGGAGCTTCTGTAAGAGATTAGTAGTGAGGAGGATGTAGAGTTGGAGAAAGTAATGTCTACAAGTGGAATTAAAGACATGCTGACAATGTGGGAGAAGCTTTCAAGTTTCATTGAAAAGAAACACTCAGAAAATGTTTCAACTGGTCGTGCTTCAGTACTTTTTAATGACACTGGTTTGTCACATTTCTGTAACATTTTAAAAGGCAGGCAAAAGCAAACCTCTTTGTGTAGATTTTTATTCAAAAGTCTTGCAAGTGAAAGTGTTGAAAGTGCAGCCAAAAAGGCAAAAACAGGTGATGATTAAATGGGAAATACGTACTGTTAAGCTTCGGTTAAGTTTAAAGTTAAGAAAGTGCATTTTTTGGAGAAGACAAGATGGTGCTGGAGTAGGCGGATGTACCAACATCTACCTCCCAGAACCAAAGTGGATTACAAACTAATTTTAAGAACTACAATCTGGAAAAACCAACTTTGGACTAAACTAAGAGGACTCTTCAACCAAGGAACACTGAAGAAGCCACACCAAGACTGGCAGAGGAGAACAGAAGCTCCATATTCACACATGCTACAGATGGCTTTTCCAGTCTACCTGAATCATTACCAGCTAGAAGCAGCGGTCATTGGAACTTGGACGTGAGCTGCAAAGTATAGAATTGTGACAACAATTCCAGTGCCATGTGGACTTTTCCTGGATGTGGACTTTTCCTGGACTCCTGCTCCTTGTGACAGCTCCTAACAGACTGAACTAGGGTTGGGTTGCATTTTTCAGGGACTTGGCATGGTGTTGGGGCCAACTTGGACTTGGTGAACATGTTAAGGACACTACTCTTTTATGGATTCTTGCTGTATTGGCCAAGAGTTTGCTTAAAGGCTTTAATCACTGTAAAAAAAAATAGAAGACTAGATAAAGAAGATGTGGCACATATACACCATGGTATACTATTCAGCCATAAGAAATGATGACATCGGATCACTTACAACAAAATGGTGGGATCTTGATAACATTATACGGAGTGAAATAAGTAAATCAGAAAAACACAAGAACTGCAGGATTCCATATGTTGGTGGGACATAAAAATGAGACTAAGAGACATTGACAAGAGTGTGGTGGTTACGGGGGGTGGGAGGAGGGAAGGAGGGAGAGGGGGAGAGGGAGGGGTACAAAGAAAACTAGATAGAAGGTGACGGAGGACAATTTCTCTTTGGGTGATGGGTATGCAACAGAATTGAATGACAAGATAACCTGGACATGTTTTCTTTGAATATATGTACCCTGATTTATTGATGTCACCCCATTAAAATAAAAATTTATTTATAAAAAAAAACCTCAACCAATAAAACTGTTGTAACTAAAACAAAAAACAAACAAAAAAAACCTTCAACTTTAATATTTGATTAAAAAAGAAAGGATCTAAGGTAAATGTGGGAAAGGTTAATATGTATTAGATTTGAGTGTCAAGTGTATCTCTTGAGTTCTGTATTAAAAATATGTTAAATATTAAAAAAATAAACATAATAAATGGAAAAAAAAGAAAGTGCATTTTTATAAGTTTTTGTGGTTTTATTTTAAGTAAAGAAAGTGCAGTTTTAGTTTTGTTAAAGTAAAGAAAATGCAGTTTTAGTTTACATTTAGTGTTAAGAAAGTGCAGTTTTAGTTTATGTGTCTACAGTGCCTGCATCCCTTCCTCCCTCCCTCTTCCTCTGCCATTCACCTCCGTTAGCCGCACTCGTCTGTCTCCAAGGTAAGAATACAGTACAAAATAACACATTTTTCTTTTATTTCATATATTTTGTTATGCATTGGTAAAGTATACATGTGTATTTTTTTTCAATAATTTTATTTTTTTAATGGGGCAACATCAATAAATCAGGATACATATATTCAAAGATAACAAGTCCAGGTTATCTTGTCGTTCAATTATGTTATTTTTTAATTAAAAACATGTCTTTCTTTTATAATTTAGGATGGTTTGGGAATGTTTCACAGGGCTGGAATGGATTAAACCTATTTCAGTTATGTTAAATGGGAAAAATTTGTTTTATATTCGAGTTCACTGACTTACAAACTCGGTTACAGACGAATTAAATTGTATCTCAAGGTACCACTGTATTTTCAATCACTTCTTCTAGGTAATATTAAAATTTAACACATTAAATGTAAGCTTGTACTGTTAAGACACATTTATTTCAAGAAAACCAAAAGCACTATGCCCAATGAAAGAAAGTCATGTTTACTTTAGCTTTCTGTATTATTAATACATTCTAAGTTAATTACATAAATTTTAGTCATTGATATTTAAAGGAAGAGAGGAAGAAGGGAGGGAGAGAGAAACATTGATTTGTTGTTCCACTCATTTATGTTTTAATTGGATGATTCTTGTATATGCCCTTATTGGTGATTAAACCCACAGCTTGATGTATGCAGATGACGTTCTAATCAACTGTGATACTTGTCCAGGCCAAAACTCATTATATTTTAACTGGAAATTAAGAAGAGGGCAATGTTAAAGAAGGTAAAGGGGTGATAAATGGTGTTGAGAGGAAACTTGACTTGGGGTGGTGAACGTAGAATACAAAATACAGATGTTGTATTATAGAATTGTACACTTAAAACTTATATAGTAATTTTATAATTTTATTAACCATTGTCACCCCAATAAATTCAATTAATGAAAAAGAGATATCAAAAGAAACATGAGCAATTATTTGAGTTCAATCCTACTTTTATTTCTTAAATCTTGGTTAAATTGCTCAGACATACAAACCTTATTAATTTTATCTTAAAATTTTTCAAAATTAGCTTCAGTGATGTCTAAAAATAGCAAACAGGAAATTTTGTCTTTTTTTGTTGTTGCATGTGAGCATCAAATTATACAAGTATTGATTGACTTAATCTCTTCTCCCATCATGCTAATAACTAATCAGCCTTTTGTGAATGATATTCTCTATTTCTAAATATTTTAATGTTATAAAGAGTGATCACACCTGTATCATTACATTGAAGTGTGCCCTGCAGAGAAAAGTGAAGTGATGAAGAGCCCAAATAATAGACCAACTAATATATAAAAATGTATTATCAAGTACTCCCTGGTACTGGATAGTTGTTGACAAGAGTATTATTCTAATCAACCCTGAACTTTCCATATATAACTCCGCAAACAAAAAATGTGGCACAAGAAATATGCCAATCACAGTTTCATTTCTGAAATGTTGATGTAGCTTCTGATTTGAGTTCTGAGATAGTGTCCATCAAAGTGGTAAAGGCCATGCATTTTCACTTAGTCTTATTGGATTTTGACTTTTAATTTTGCCACTTGCTAATTCATATTGGACCGATTGCTCTAATTTACTAAGAATAAATTTCCTCATCTGTAGTATAAATGTACATGCAAAACTCAAATGTAATGCAAGTAAAGCATTTAGTATTACCAAGTAAACTATTTAGTATGGTACATATTGTACATACAGAAGCTAAAAATAATGAGCTATTATTTATGTATTATTATACATTATGTATTTATTTACTTAAATGTGTATTTGCTCCCCCCAAAAAAAACCCTCTTTCTTCTTGGGATTGGTTGCAGGTTGGGCTCTAATGCAAGAAGTTATTAGGGACTGCAGTCAGAATCAGCATCTATAGAGGAAACGGATGGGAACAGGACAGGGCAATGGTAGAAATTAGGCAGCAGTGCAG
The DNA here is from genome assembly GCF_036850995.1 of Saccopteryx leptura. Classification (NCBI taxonomy): domain Eukaryota; kingdom Metazoa; phylum Chordata; class Mammalia; order Chiroptera; family Emballonuridae; genus Saccopteryx; species Saccopteryx leptura. The sequence continues at coordinate 146,998,252 of NC_089505.1, forward strand.
TCGAAGCAAGGTTTCAACCAGATCCCTGAGGAGCTCCTCAGCTGGGATGGCCCTGTAAAGTTGTTTCTTATATGAGGAAGGGCCTATATTTTTATATTTACCAAGTCTCTGGATATAGGCTTCTCCAGAAAGGAAGCATGAACTAGCTACAGAGCACTTTCCAGCCAAGGGCAACTCCCTGAAATGACTTACTTACAGCTGAGAATCATTTTCCAGTACCATTCCCAGCCATTGAAAGTATAAGTCCTTCCTAAGGTGGATCTAAGCAGCCAAATACAGAATACATTACAATAGTGTAAAGCCTCATAGGCTGTCGGTCTGGTGCTTGTTCAGAAGCTAAATTTGTTTTTTTTCTGTTTTATTTTTAGTGATTATAAATGGCTGTATATTTTTTCAAATCAACTAAAGACAGTTAAGTTTCCTAGTCATAGATGCTGCAGAGTTCCTAGAATGGTCCCTTTGTCAATTTTCTATACTTTCTGTGTGTATTGAGCTTGAATATCGGCTAATAAAATTTTTGAAACATTTTGGATAGCTTTATGCTGAATTGCTAGTTTTGACCGATGAGCAACACTCAACTAAAGTAAACATTGTAAAGTAAATAAAAGAAAAGGGAACTTGCAGGCAAGCACAGTGATTAATTTAAGGAGTGAAATTATCATGATTTAGTCTGGAGAAGAAACTTTGCTTAGATTTGAGACTAGAGATGGCTCATCCCCACTGTGTGCAGTTAGAATAAAAATAACTAATTTTTATTTAATAACAAGGGAAATTTGTCAACAATAAGGTAGGTTGTGTGAGCATAGGGCCAAATAATGGGACAAACTAGAAGCTTAATTTTATTATTTAATCGATTTGGTTAGTGTTTTGGCCAATTAAGGAAAAAGAAATTTATTGAAAAGATAGTTATTAAAAATATTTCATTTATTGATTTTAGAGAGAGGAGAAAGAGTAAGAGAGAAAAAGGGAGGGGAGGAGTGGGAAGCATCAACTCATAGTAGTTGCTTCACGTATGTCCCAAGAGCAGGCAAGCCTAGAGTTTTTCCTTTTTTTTTCTTTTTTTTGTGACAGAGACAGAGAGAGATAAAGATAGGGACAGACAAACAGGAAGGGAGAGAGATGAGAAGCATCAATTCTTTGTTGTTACACCATAGTTGTTCATTGATTGCTTTCTCATATGTGCCTTGACTGGGGGGGCTTCAGCAGACCGAGTGACCCCTTGCTCAAACCAGCGACGTTGGGCTCAAGCTGGTGTGCCTTGCTCAAACCAGATGAGCCCGTGCTCAAGCTGGTGACCTCAAGGTTTCAAATCTGGGTCCTTCACGTCCTAGTTCAACGTTCTATTCACTACGCCACCACCCAGTCAGGCAAGCCTGGAGTTTTAAACCGGCAACTTCAGTGTTCCAGATCGATACTTTACCCATAGTGCCACAACAGGCCAGGCAGAGGATACTTTTTAAAAAGATCTCAGCATATTCTAGAGAAGAGTTGGAAGACCAAGCACCAGGGCATCTCTCATGAACTCTGCAGAAAGAGTTTGTGATCTCACTCTCTATAGGACAGCCATTAATGTGGCTTAACTATCATAAGTCCTAACACCATACTTCTTACTTTTAAGTTTGAGCTGACCATGGGTGATTGTGACAGTCTTAGGTTCAGTCAGGTGTCTATTCCTTGGTCAAATAATGATAGACAATGAGTGCGATCATGTCATTCTCAGGTGGTCTCTTAATGGTGTGGAAGGAGGAAGTTATTCCTAGAAGGTTGAGACTCTCCCTAATCACCCACTTACTTTGTTGAACTAATGACTATTGGCCAAATTAGGACTATATACTCTTATTCTCTGCAGACAAAAATCAAAGGGATGTGTGTGTGTGTGTGTGTGTGTGTGTGTGCACGCATGCATGCTATAATATGAAAGTAGCTGAAAAAGAATAATTACGATGTACTTTAAAGTAAGATAAATCCAGCAGAGAAAGACAAATATCATATGATCTCACTTATATGTGGAATCTAATGAACAAAGTGAACTGAGGAACAGAATAGAGGCAGAGGCGGGGTCAGAGGGAGCAGGGGACAGCAGTCAGAGGGAAGGGGGATGAGGAGATGGGATCAGAGAAGGTGATGGGATTAGTGAAATTATATATACATAACATAGATACAGATAACAGGACAGCAAATCCCAAAGAGAAGTGGAGAGGGGGTTTAAAAGGAGGGGGGAGAGAGGTAATGGGGAAGAAGGGATGGGGAGGAGTGAGTTATATTGAGTAAGACATTTGAATCCATGTTAACACAATAAATTAAAATTAATAAAAAATTTTAAAAATAGCCCTGGCCGGTTGGCTCAGCGGTAGAGCGTCGACCTGGCGTGCGGGGGACCTGGGTTCGATTCCTGGCCAGGGCACATAGGAGAAGCGCCCATTTGCTTCTCCACACCCCCCCTTCCTCTCTGTCTCTCTCTTCCCCTCCCGCAGCCAAGGCTCCATTGGAGCAAAGATGGCCCGGACGCTGGGGATGGCTCCTTGGCCTCTGCCCCAGGCGCTACAGTGGCTCTGGTCACCAGCGATGCCCCGGAGCGGCAGAGCATCGCCCCCTGGTGGGCAGAGCGTCGCCCCCTGGTGGGCCGCATGCGGGAGTCTGTCTGACTGTCTCTCCCCGTTTCCAGCTTCAGAAAAATACAAAAAAAAAAAAAAATTAAAATTAAAATAAGATAAATCCTCATCTGTTTAGAATGATTTAAAACATGCTGCTTTACTAAATCAAGAAATATTATTTATATGATTATAAAATAATCACCCAATATACTCTACTTAAAATTTAAAAAATTCTGTTTCCCAAATAAAATAATGTGTGAATATTTATACATTCATGTGTATGTGCAGGTATTCCCATATGTAATTTTTAAATCACATAATAATATTGCTTTTCAGCCATTCAAGTTATACTAAAGCTTAGAATGTTTCATTAATTTTCTTGGTAACGTATCAATATAATTCATCATTTTACTGCCTACCATGTTGGTCAAGTACCTATGCCATGGTGATTGAATATAAACATGAACTTAATTTAGAAAAAAAGATATCATGAAACTTGGTACCTAAATAACTGTGTAATGAGAAGTGTATATAAAGTGTATTTTTAAAGCAGCTGTTAAACTTTTAACCTATTACAAATGCTTAGTTGAACTACAATCCCTAGTACAAAAATAAATTCACATATGTTGGTAGACCCTTCATCTAGAGAAAATATACGACAGAATATTTTCTTTAATTAGTAAGTCAATGAGAAATTGATTACAATGCTGTAGCACCGTTGCAAGTTTTACTGTCACCATTCTGACTGAGCCAGCTTGTTGGCTGCCTTATATGTTGCAGCAGTCTTGGGTTTAATATTTTGAATTAATTTCTAACATAGCTTGGACAGGCTAAGCATTCAGCCTGTCGTTTTTCCAAATCTGATAGGATGGAGTAATAAATAGCTGAAATATTCTAGAATTATATTACAGGCTTCAGTGATCACAAGGGTCTATGACTCATTCCCAAAGTTTCTTTCCTAATATGTCTGATGTATTGCTTTTTATTGGCAATTTTCATATTTGAGTTGGGGATCCTGCCATTTGTTTATACTGTTATTGTTCCTTTTTTTGTGCCACAGATAAGAAAACTTGTTCGGACCCCATGGTTGTTTCTGTCTGCCGCCAGTTCCCAGCGCTGGTGCCCTTTTCCAGACTCCTTTGCCGGGTGCCCTTCTTGCCAACCTTTCTTGGATACCTGATTTCTGAGGACATGCTCTTTTTCATCTCATCTCATGGTGATTATAAGTATTTAGTCATTAAACATTTCCAGTCTCCAGTAAACTAGCATTGTTTTTTGTATCACTTCCGTGGCACTCATTGTACTGTTGTCTCATGCTTTACATGTCTGTTTCCTTCAAAAGATTGTTATCTTAAAGAGGGCAAGAACTGTGTTTCTGTTATTATAGAACTGAGTCTAAGCACAGAATCTTATACATTCTAAACACCAAGTACATTTTGATTGATGGAATAAGCAACAACAGAACATGAATGTAGAATTGGAATTTCAGTGGATAGAAATGAAAGAACTTAAGATATTATTAGATCATGGGACGGTACAATATTATTGGCTTGGAGAGGATTACATAGGAAGAAGAGTTATTTGGGGGGGCATCAGGGTTTGCCTGGTTTTAATGTCTCTTTAGATAGATCTGACTATATTATGCATTATGACGTATGGAATAATTAAAGTCACCAGAGGATTAGCATCTTCTGTCCTTTTTATTCTTCAAGAATGTCTACCCACATGCATGTTTCACCTAATATTTCCTGTACTCCTCCCATAATTTTTTCCATTCTCCTTACTCTGACTTCTCAATTCTATATCTTATTCAAGCCTGTGTCTTTATTTATTTATTTTATTTTTTTATTTTTTACAGAGACAGAGTGAGAGACAGAGAGAGGGATAGATAGGGACAGACAAACAGGAACGGAGAGAGATGAGAAGCATCAATCATTAGTTTTTTGTTGCAATACCTTAGTTGTTCATTGATTGCTTTCTCATATGTGCCTTGACTGAGTGGGCCTTCAGCAGACTGAGTAACCCCTTGCTCAAGCCAGCGACCTTGGGTCCAAGCTCACCTTTGCTCAAACCAGATGAACCCATGCTCAAGCTGGTGACCTTGGGGTCTCGAACCTGGGTCCTCTGCATCCCAGTCTGATGCTCTATCCACTGCGCCACCATCTGGTCAGGTGCCTGTGTCTTTATTTTGATGATTCTTTTGCTATTTTTTATTCAGCTTACTGAACTTACTTCTTATCCTCCTACTCCACCTTATTTTATATTTTCTTGCTGTTTTTTTTTTATTCCTTTAGTTTTGGCAACTGTACAACTCAAGTAATAGCTTGTTTCTCAGTAGCTACTTTACTTCTCAAGATTTGTTTTCAAACAAAGGCCAAAAAATAAGGCTACAATACTCACATGCAACTTTGCAATTGTATTATTTAAAGCTTGGAGCCTGCATCCCTATAAGAGGAATCCTATATGTGGGGTTTCCCCCTAAAATCCAGACTATGTAATCTGTGTTTAATAGCACAAAATACACTTACATCAGTCCCCAACATTTTGTGCCAAACCAATAAGATCTAAGTCTTCAAAAGTATAGGAAAAAAAATTAAAAATGATACAGAACCATATTTTCAGACAAATCTTACCAGTTTATGCATACCTTTTGTAGTAACTAATGAACAAGATTCTATATGACCTCCTAGACAGAGGTGCAAAGCATATGAGAAGGAGTGCTGAAGTCAGAAAGCCCAAAAGCCTCTCTCAGCTATGCTCTTTACTTGCTAGGTGACCTTTGGCAACAGGCTTTCTTGTTCTGTATCTCATTTGCTTCACAGGATTGTAGAGAAGGTAGAATTTGCAAATGAAGGTGAATTTTTTTTGCTGTCACACAGCAAGTACACACTTAAATATGAGCTTTAACACTTAGCCTTATTATTTTTACTATTATGAAACACTCTCTATCCATTCTCTAAATTGTTCTTAATCAATTTGCTAGACCAACCATAATGGCACTGGAAAGAAATTTGCTTCTAATTCCAAAAAAAATAAAAAATAAAAGTCTAAACTACAAATAAACAGCTGTGCTCTTATGTTGTTGGACAAATATTGGTGTTTCTAGGCCCTGGACGGTTAGGTCAGTGGTAGAACGTCAGCCTGGCGTGCAGGAGCCCCAGGTTTGATTCCCGGCCAGGGCACACAGGAGAAGCGCCCATCTGCTTCTCCACCCCTCCCCCTCTCCTTCATATCTGTCTCTCTCTTCCCATCTTGCAGCCAAGGCTCCATTGGAGCAAAGTTTTCCCGGGCGCTGAGGATGGCTCTGTGGCCTCTGCCTCAGGCGCAAGAATGGCTCTGGTTGCGGCAGAGCAATGCCCCAGATGGGTAGAGCATCGCCCCCTGGTGGGCATGCAGGGTGGATCCCTGCCGGGCGCATGCAGGAGTCTGTCTGACTGCCTCCCTGATTCCAACCTCAGAAAAATACAAAAAAAAAAAAAATTGGTGTTTCTGAAATCAGCGATCTTCAATGGATTCAAAGGTAGTCAGTGATTAATAGAATTTGCCTTCTTGGTCTAAACTGCTTCAAAAACGTACATTTTGAACAAAACAAACCTGTTTTTTCCTGTTCTCTAGACATAATTGGAATTTTTAGCAGTTATGTATCCTATTCACTTTTTTTTTTTAATGAGAGGAGAGGAGATAGTGAGACAGACTCCTGAATTCGTCCCAACTGGTATCCTCCCAGTAACCCTGCTGGGGTCAATGGTCCAGTACTGAGCTATTTTTAGCACCTGAAGTTGTAACTGTCAGGCAATCTGAGCTATGCTCAGTGCCCAGGGTCATGCTCAAACCAATCGAGCCACTGGCTGAGGGAGGGGAAGGGGGTAAAGTGGGCAAGAAGGGAAGAGGGAGGGGGAGAGAAGCAGATGGTCATTTCTCTTGTGTGTCCTGACCAACAGTCAAATCTGGGACATCCATACACAGGGCCAGTACTCTATCCACTGAGCCACCAACCAGGATCCCTATTTACTTTAAGTCTGTCCAACCCAAATCTAGCCCAATTCTATGCCATCAAAATTAACACCTCCAAAACAGTTGTAAATCTCATTCATTCCAAGAAGGACCAAGATGCTGGTGAATTCCATCTTTGCCTCTACTTATTAGAACCAAAAGTTTATTGGGTTTCTAGGTGTGAATACATTGGATGAAGAGATCCTAATATTTGTGAGATTTATCTTATGTGCATTATCTTCCCAGCATTCATTTCATTCTCCCATGCTGTCACAACTTTAAGGTGGGATTGATACCACTTCTGACACGATGGATAGGTTTTCATTTGTTTAAATCAATTAGGGTTCTACTATTCCCCCTTTTACAATATGTAAAACAGCCCTGGTCTTAACTAATCAGAACATGACACTCTCTTGAACACAAGGATCTATTCAGGGTTGTTTCAGTTAGTAGGAAAATCAGTTATTTATTTGATGATCCTTAGATGAAACTCTCTCCTGCTGAATGAGAATACAGCAGGTAGCCTAACTGCTGTTATCCACGGTGGGACTCACAGGAGAACCAATTTTAGAGTGAAATCAGAGTTGTTTATGGCAGAGCAGAATCCAAAAAAACCGAACCCTTGAGGACTTTGACTTTTAAGTTATATAAGCCAATGATTTCACTTCCCCTTTTTTAGTAAAAGAGAGAGAGAAAAGGAGAGAGAAGAGAGAGAGAGAGAGAGAGAGAGAGAGAGAAAGAGAGAGAGAGATGTGGAGCATCAACTTGTTTTTGCATCACTTTAGTTATTCATTGATTGCTTCTCATATGTTCTTTGACCAGGGGGTTCCAGCCAAGCCAGTGATGCCTTGCTCAAGCCAGTGACCTTGTATTTCAAGCCAGCAACCTTTGTGTTCAAGCCGTTGACCATGGAGATTAGTTGATGATCCCATGCTCAAGCTGGTGACCCCATACTCAAGTTAGATGAGCCCGTGCTCATCAGCAACTATGGGGTCTCAAACCTGAGACCTCAGCATCTCAGGTTGACACACTATCTACTACACCATTACCAGTCACCCCCCCCCATCTTTACAGATACTTAGAATAGACATTTTATTTCCAATCCAATAAAATTGATATGATTTTTGGGTGGTGTGTGTATAAACTCATCACCCAAGATTAGTGCGCAGTTGTTATCCAAGAATCAGACTAGACTAAATCACTAAAGAATGACCGTTCTCTAAAAAATTCTCATGCTTGAGAACTAAAAGTTATTTTTACCATAGCAATAGCTAACTAACACAATTAGGTTTTTTGGCAATTGGCCCATGATTGCAGATATTTGCTTGCATGATATCCAGAGATATCTAGAGGCAGGCCAAAGGTCCTCAAAGATTAGAGAGGCATATTAAGTCAAGACAGCCTGGTGATATATTGCAACAATATAAGTTTCCTCCAAACACAGAAGCTTTACAACAGCATCACATGCTCAGGACTTTCAGAATGATGAATCTGATTCAAAAGAATCATCTGTGGCCCATAGTATAGTAAACTACTGTATCTCTGCCTAAGGCCTTCTGTTGGCTTCCTATTTCACTCAAAGAAAACAAAGAATCTCCTAAGTAATCTGTAAAATACTACCTGATCTAGTCCTCATTTAGCTCTCTAAATTTATCTCTTAGCACTCTCCCCTTCACTTATTAGCTCTAATCTTTCTGGCTACCTCACTTTTCTACCCATGTGTTTGTTGCACTGGCTACATCTTTGCCTAGAACGCCCTTCCTACCAATGTCTCCATGACCAACTCTTGTAGCTTTTCTCTAATATCTTTTTCACATCAGCTTTACTTGGCTAACTGTTTCTTTCTTTCCTCCTTTTTAAGATAAAACTTACTGAGATGACATTGGTTAATAATATTATATATGCTTCAAGTATACATTTCTATGATACATGATCTGGACAGGGGATCCTTGGGTTACAACACGGTTTTGTTCCTACAACAGTGATGTAATTCAAATTTTGGTGTAAGTCGTAACACACCCTAGCCTGTCATTTACCTATTTTAACACAGCTGTAAAATAATAATCTAGTACACAAAAACATGACTAAGACACAGAAAATAAAAGGACATAAATATACTGTACTATACACTCTGTAGTAACAGAAAAAAATGACAAAAAATGAGTATAAAAGATTTCTTACCTTTATTTCTGTGGTTGGCTTGCACACAGGAAGGGGCATTGCAATGTGGGAGAGAGTGACCTATTGGGGGGAGGAAGTTGGAGAGGCAGGAGAACATACAGGAGACACTGGAGATGATTCTACCTACACTACAGGTGTTTCATCTTGAAAAGCAGCTGTTGTAGAGGGTACAGAATCCACTGCAGGCCTCTCTACCTTCTTAAAGAATTGTTCCAGGCTGGTCTGAAACTAGTTCTCCTACATAGTCCATAAATAAGATGCTAACTGGGAAAGTAGAAATACTCATGTCACAATTTTTTAAAGTTTTTATGGGAATGAGCATCATAAACTCCAAATGTCATATGTTGAGACTGTTGTAACCTGAGAACATCCTATATATCATTTCCTTGGCTAATTTTAAGAAAAATAGAAAATACTCCTCTTATTACCACCCCCCCATACACAAGTGTTCTTATCCATTTTTCTGATTTGTAGTTTCCTTAGTCCTTAGTATCTAACACAGAATTTTTAATATTAATGATTATGTTCATTGTCTACTTCCCCATTAAAATATGACTTCTATGACTACGATAGAGAAGTTGGTATTAAACTTTCTTATCTTCCCTTACTTAACAACAATAAAATTAGCCAAAATATATGAGAAATGGACCTCAAGGAGTAGATAATAGGCATCATAATATTGTAAAGAAAGAAATCACAGAAATTGAACAGAATATGTTAGCTGGCTTTTTGTGTGGAGCACTTTCCTGTACAGTAAAGGGAATTGAAACCCTCAGGTGGGAAAAAAAGTTAGGGGCTGCTGAGATAGCTGAGAATTGCCAGGTAAGATAAAGAGCAGGGAGCCATGAATAATGGCCTAAGAAACCAGAAAATTGAAAAAAGACAAACTCACTATAGACTGGGGCACATTATTAGAATGCCTGAATTTTCATCAGAAATGATGGAAGCCAGAAATCAAGACAATCTCATCATTAAATTACAAAGAGAAGAAAACAGTTGATTTAGAATTATGTATTGAATAAAGATATCTTTCATAAATGAGGTTCAATCAAAGATATTTTCAAATAAGAAAATCCAAGGTCTAAAGAATATACATTGCTTATAAGTAAATATATAGAATTAAAACCAAGATACATTATATGTTTAATTTCAGTATACAAGACTCACTAAGTCTCAATATATTTTAAAGTGAAGTTTTATAAAATATTTTGCTCACAATGAAGTTAATTAGAAATCAAGTTAATAAGAAACCTAGAAAATCCCCAGATATTTAGAAATGAAACAGCATACTTTAAAACAAGTCTTGGGTTTAAAAAGAATTCACAAGGGAAATTACAAAATATTTCTATAATTGATAACATATGTATCTAAATTTATTTAGCTAATTGTAGCTAAAACAGTGTATAAAAAATTCATAAATTTATCCATAGCCATATAATCAAAAAGTAAAAGTGCTGAAAATCAGTACTCTGTACTTCAGTTTTGAGGAGAAAATTAAATACAAATTAAATAGAAGGGGAAGATACAGTAAAAGAAAGATTAATCATTGGAGTAAAGAATAAGAATAAAATCCCAAACTGCTTATATAAAATGGTTAATGATAATAATAAATATTATCAGCAAAGATAAATCAAGACAAAAAGAGAAAACACACATTATCAATTACTGGAATAAAGAGGACATCACCAAAGATTATATGGAAATTTAAAATGATATAGAAATAATATAAACAACTTGAAAATAATAGATTTAATAATTTTGCTAAATAAGTTCCTTGGAAAACACCAATACTAAAAGCTGATCATAATACTATACATACTAATCTAGTACTAATCTATTAAACAGGAATTGAACATTAATAAAACATCCACATAAGAAGACTACAGGCCCTGATAGTTTCACTAATGAATTCTACCAATTAGTTAAAGAAGAAATCTCAATATAGTAATATAAAATTTTACAAAATGGAAATGCAAATAGTTCTAATTTTATAAAGCCAAGATAACTTTATACAAATTACTTGTTTCATACTTCATTTTTCTCACCTAAAAAATAAAAAGTTGCCATCTTAAAATTCTTGGCAACACCAAAAATGAGCATTTACAATATAATCACCATAAATGCTGGGGATATGGTTGGTGCTGTTTAATTTGACGTGCTTTCTGCAAACCTATTTCAGAAGGGAAAATGAGACACAGGTATACACAGCATGTATATTAAAGCTTTTATTTTAAAATTTTGATAAATGTATGGACAAAAATTCTATATATATGATATAAGTATTTCTTTTTCGTTTAATATAGTTTCTCTTCTTCAGAAACACTAAGAAATTTATTTTTATTTTTATTCATTTTACTAGGGTGACATCAATAAATCAGGGTACATATGTTCAAAGAAAATATGTCCAGGTTATCTTGTCGATCAATTATGTTGCATACCCATCACCCAAAGTCAGATTGTCCTCCGTCACCTTCTATCTAGGTTTCTTTGTGCACCTCCCCCCCTTCCCCTCTCCCTCCTCCCCCCCAACCCACCACACTCTTGTCAATGTCTCTTAGTCTCGTTTTTATGTCCCACCTACGTATGGAATAATGCAGTTCTTGGTTTTTTCTGATTTACTTATTTCACTCCATATAATGTTATCAAGATCCCACCATTTTGTTGTAAATGATCCGATGTCATCATTTCTTATGGTTGAGTAGTATTCCATAGTGTATATGTGCCACATCTTCTTTATCCAGTCTTCTATTGAAGGGCCTTTGGCTGTTTCCATGTCTTGGCCACTGTGAACAATGCTGCAATGAACATGGGGCTGCATGTGTCTTTAGTATCAATGTTTCTGAGTTTTGGGGGTATATACCCAGCAAAGGGATTGCTGGGTCATAAGGTAGTTCTATTTTCAGTTTTTTGAGGAACCATCATACTTTCTTCCATAATGGTTGTACTACTTTACATTCCCACCAACAGTGTATGAGGGTTCCTTTTTCTCCACAGCCTCTCCAACATTTGCTATTACCTGTCTTGTTAATAATAGCTAATCTAACAGGTGTGAGGTAGTATCTCATTGTAGTTTTGATTTGCATTAGAAACACTAAGAAGGTTTTAAAATAATTTTGATATTGACAATTCTTTCCCATGACTATTAAGAAGTATCTTTTCCTTTAACCTTGTCCATGCTTACTTCATTCAAGAATATATTTATTCATCCTTGAGACATTGAGATGTGGTAATTTGATTTGTGGTAATTCAGAACTCCTACTAATTTTATTTCTGATCAGATTTTCATTCATGTGTTTAATCCTGTTATGATTATAATAAATAGTTCACAATTTTCAGTACATGTAATTCATGGATTTTTTTTACTGGTATTTCTTCCCTCAGATCTAAGTGGAAGAACTAGCTAGCTCTTCCTTGTGTGTACCTATTGCTAATTTGCTTTTTCCTAATTGTCCTTAATCTTTTTAAACTGGGATTAATGCAATCATGTATCTAAATGGAGAGAGAAAAACTTTAAGATCTTAATAGTTTCATATTGATTAATAGGAGAGACTAGGTTCCCAAACTACCAAACTATCTGCAAAATTTTCACTACTGTTGAAGTTCTCTATGTATAGTTAACCCATTACAGAAAAATACAGACTTTAGAGCTGACTTTTAATTCCTATACTAGTTTTCTGAAATTGAACATACATATCAATAATTTTTTGTCAATGTCTCATTTAAATTAGATTATAACAGACACAACAGCCTTCTTGATAATTTTCTCCAAGATCCTTAAAAACAAAAAAGCATTGAATAATAAGTTTAATATTTTTGTTAATTCTATGGGGGAAAAATCTATATAGCTTAATAATGTATATAAATAGTGCTTCTCTAAGATTTCTATTGTTGTCTTGATTATTGATAATTTTCTCCCATGAGATTGTGTGAAAGAGATAAAGGGGAGTGAACCAGCAATTTCACCAAAAGAGAACATGTAGCCAATACTCTTTCATACTTTAAATTTTTGTATTTGATTGATTTTTACAATAAAACTTAAGGACAAATGTTGTTGTCAATTTTCTAGGAAAACAAAGTGGTACAGAGATGTTAGTCCACTTAAAATCACAACATTTTAAAAGACAATGGTTTGATTTTCAGTCAGGCCTTTTGACACCAGAGCTTATACAGTGTGTCTGTAAAGTCATGGTGTACTTTTCATCGGTCATAAGAAAGCAACAAAAGATGATAGAAATGTGAAATCTGCACCAAATAAAAGGAAAACTCTCCCAGTTTCATACCTATTCAGTGCAGTTCGATGTGGGCTCACACACAGATTTTTTAGGGCTCCTTAGGTAGCTATCCCGTATAGCCTCTACAGACTCGTCACTGACTGATGGCCTACCAGAATGGGGTTTCTCCACCAAACTGCCGGTTTCCTTCAACTGCTTATCCCACCGAGTAATGTTATTCCTATGTGGTGGCACTTCATTATAAACGCGCCGATATTCACGTTGCACTTTGGTCACAGATTCTAATTTAGTGAGCCACAGAACACACTGAACTTTCCTCTGTACCGTCCACATCTCGACTGGCATGGCCGTGGGCTGCTCTGCTGTACACACGGTGTTACATCATCATCTGCGTATGCACACATGCTGCCACATCATCCTACAGAAACTGGGAGGGTTTTCCTTTTATTTGGTGCAGATTTCACATTTCTATCGTCTTTTGTTGCTTTCCTGTGACCGGTCAAAAATGCACCATGACTTTACGGACACACTGTATTTCTTTCCTCTAAATCAGTGGTCCCCAACCTTTTCTGGGCTACGGACCAGTTTAATGTCAGAAAATATTTTCACAGACCGGCCTTTAGGGGGGGATGGATAAATGTATCATGTGACTGAGACAAGCATCAAGAGTGAGTCTTAGACGGATGTAACAGAGGGAATCTGGTCATTTTTAAAAAATAAAACATCATTCAGACTTAAATATAAATAAAACAGAAATAATGTAAGTTATTTATTCTTTCTCTGTGGACTGGTACCTAATGGCCCACAGACCAGTACAGGTCCACGGCCCGCGGGTTGGGGACCACTACTCTAAATCACTACTTATTTGAGGGATTTTGAACAAATGATACTGTATTGTAGTAGACCTGGCAATAACTCTTGGTTTCATGCTGTGACAAATGACTAACTTTGTGATACATAAAACAACATGACATATGTGTCAGATAGTCATTTAAAAATATTTTTAAAGCTACCACAAAATTGCTTTTCATAATTTCCATTGTGAATAATGACAAGAAAGTTAACTCTTGAAGTGTTAAATTATATGTATACTCATGCTGTGTGTATATTCATGTAAAATCTACTTTATGGAAAATAGATAATTCATGAGTCTAATAGTTTTCAAATGCCATTGTTTTCAGTAGATTGAACTGTCATCTGCTCTAATAACATGAAGCTTTTATTCTAGTGAGATACCGCAAAAACTATCCTGAGGATCTTTGACAAGCTGTATTTTTATTTTATGCTTTATTTTTGAAGCTTCAAAAATTGATACCAGTTCTTTTCAAGACAATATGTTCCACATAATGGGGTAAACATTATTCTTTACTTGTAGAATGAGTGGAAGAATTTCAGTTGATAAAGTTCTAATGTATCCTTATCTCTACTCATTTCTCAGAAGCTTGTAGAATGCTCTGGTAGTTATGCGAACATGTTAACTTTCAGTCATCTATTGTCATACTATATTTCTACAAATGCATTCATATTTGAAAAGCATTTTCTCTTGTTCATAATTCAGGATTTTCAATATTGGAGTTTCTGTTTCAAGTTCCTTAAAAATCTCTTTTAATTTTGTATATGTATGCATAAATATACATGTACATTCAGGTAATTGCAGAGTATTCTTTTATTGTGGGAAAATAATGTTTGAGATTAGTTTTTGGAAACTTTATTGATTTTTTTAAACTTTCTATTACTGTCTGAATTTAAAATCATTTGTGCCCTTACTTTTGTTATTCATCCTATGTCTATGTAATGTTACTAATCCAAATGCACATTGAAAATGTCCCTGAATTATAAACATCAGGAAAGACTACATGAAACTAAAAGTAGGTACTTGCAATATATATATATATATATATATATATATATATATATATATATATACACATACCCTTTTTGTCAATATCTGTATGTGTGTTAAACAAAGGCAGAATCATCTACATGCTTATATATATATATATAAATAATAAATATGAATGCTAACATTTAACAAGCAATTACTATATGACTAGTGTTGATCTAAATCATGTGGATCAAAAAGGTTTTACAATTTGAAAAAACTTCAATTAAAAAAACATAAAATAACATATACAAAATAAAGTATGAAGGTGAGTATTTGCTTACAATAAGAATATAAATCACCAATTTAAAAAAATCAAATCAGTATCAAAATGTGCCAAATATAGGAAAAATATAAGTATTTTATTAAAATATTACTAACAGCAGGCTAACAACTGTCAGAAGGAGACTGAAAGGGCATGGTGGGGGGAGGGTGAAGGGGTTGAACCAAAAAGAAAATAAAGAGGAAAAAACTCACTAACCTGGACAATAGTGTGGTGAATGTTGGTGGGAGGAGGGTAGAGGTGAGGGGAGAACTGGGTGTGGGGGAATAAATGGTGATAGATGAGAACTTGACTTGGGGTGGTGAGCACACAATAGAGTGTACAGATGATGCGTTATAGACTTATGCACCTGAAACCAGTATAATTTTGTTAACAAGTGTCACCCCAATAAATTCAATAAAAAATAAATGAACTATTTCTGGCATATTTTTTATTAGATGTTATTTTATCATCTCTTTATATGAAATAATTTTGTCATTTATTTTTTAACTAAAGAGAAAATAAAAAGATAATTTAGTCTTTTTACTATGCAGGTAGGTTCTTTTTAAGTAATAGTGTAGAAAAGTTTCTCTCAGCCTCACAATTTGTCTTAAATAACCTTTTCCCAATTTGCTGTCAAATTTGGGAAACTTTTTTATCAAGATTCTTTAATATTTTAAAAGTATTTCAAGTATTTTTCGGTGACTCATCATCAATACTTTGAATTGACAATATTCAAACAATTTGTCATCCATTTCTCCTCATTGCAGTGGCTTATTATGAATATGTTATCTTTATCTTTGTCAGTGTCAGTGTTTTATGTCAAATCAGTAAAAACTTAAAATTTTTTTCTAATGTGAAAAGTCTTCATTAATTAGACTATTAAATAATTTAAGGATATATTACTTCAATTTTAAAGGATCTTTTACTTAATGAATTTTTGATTTTATAATGATCTAAAAATTGGACTTTACTTCTTATTGCTGTAATAATTTCTACTGATTTTATACAAGACATGCAGAAATTGTTTTATTATACAATTCATTTTAATTTTATACCCTGCTTTATCAAATAAATTTCTGACAAGAAAAAAATTCATTTTGATTTGGGCTCTACAAAATTGAATTCTGTGCTTGCATTGTACATGTTTGATGATTGGAAAAATTACTCACTGATTTGCAATTGTTTTGTACATTTTAATATTTGTTTTTCCTCTACTCTCCACATGCATCTGCTGCAGGTGTCAGAGGACATTTTCCAAAATTTGGACTTAACCTCTGGCCCTGCTTTTTTAGGTCAAAATTCTGTGTTAGTTTTCAGTTTGAGTAGTAGCAAAAGTTTTTGTGGAAACCATTTCTGCATTTTCATGACTAACATATATACCAGGACTTCTGTGACCAACAATAAGTGACTATACAAAAACAACTACACATCACAAGAATATATCCAGACATGTTTTAATCTCCTCCACTTGGAATTTAGACATATTATAATCTCAACTTCTTTCCAGCAAAAACTTAAAAATAATAGTTGTAACTCCAATGATCCCATAGAAAGAAGTAATTAAAGGACTGAGTAGAAAAAGTTATTAATTACATCATTAATTACAGAAAAATCCTTTTTTTTTTTTTTTTTTTCCAAAATTAGAACCATTGGAACACATTGCCATAACCTCTTTAAGGGCTTTTACATGTATTTATTTGCATGATGATGTTACCTCTGTGGCAAAGTATTTCATATAAATTTATTATTTTCAAGTGAGAAGAGGAGAGACAGAAAGACTCCTGCATGCACCCCCACCAGGATCCACCCAGCAAGCTCCCTCCAGGCTGATGCTCTGCCCATCTGGGACCTGGTTACTGGTTGCTCAACAACCTAGCTATTTTTAGTGCCTGAAGCCTGGGTTCCACAGAGCCATGCTTAGCATCTGGGGCCAACTTGCTAGAACCAAATGAGCCAAGGCTGCCAAAGAGGAAGAGAGAGAGAAAGAGAAGGAAGAGGGGGAAGGGTGGAGAAACCGATGGTCATTCTCCTGTGTGCTCTGACCTGGAATTGAACTCAGGACATCCACACGCTGACTTGGAATTGAACTCAGGACATCCACATGCCGCAGGGCCGATGCTCTACCACTGAACCAACTGATCAAAGCCTCACATAGGTTATTTAATCTAAGACAAAAACAATTTTAAAGGTGTAAGCCAGTTTAGTTTATTTTTGTAAAAGAGAAAGCTGAAAAATAAAAAGATAAATAAACTTTCTCAAGACAATAGCTAGAACCCAAGCAATATGAAAAAGAAGTTTGCCTTCTTATCTCTCTCAGGGGTTTTTATTTGGTTAGGGAAAAGTGACTCCAGAACCTGTCAATGTCTATGATTGCCCTTGCATCTGATTAAAATTCCCAGTGCTTAAATTAAACTTTACTTAATTTTTTTTCTCTTTACTCATACAAAACTGAATGGTGTACAGGTCCTGAACTTGGCCTTATCCCAGGCCATCCTTTTATCTCTAACAGAGATAATAACTAGAAGAGTGCAGCACAAAGCTAATTCAATGAATAGCAGAATATATGTTAAGGAACATGTTGGTATATAGTAATAAAAATTATAGCTACATGTATCAATATAGATGAACATAATGGAGATAATTTTCATCATTTAAAAAAAGTTACTAAAATTTGTACATGGTATTACTTCATTTACATAAAGTTCAAAATATACATTGTGTGCGTATGTGTGTGAAAAAAGCAAGAAAATTAAAATGATAATCACAAGATTCAGAATCATGTTTTCCTTAAGTGTTGTGGTTAGTGGAGTCAGGGGAATAGAATGAGAATGGCACAAAAGAAACTCTAAAGATTTTGGTGGTGTTTATTGTCATTGTTATGCCTTAGAAATATATTTAAATATTTTAGCTATTAAATATTTAATTAAATCAATTAGATTTGCAATAACCAGGTAGGTAGTACAATAGTTTCAGCCTGAGAACGACCAATCCAAAGCAATGTAGACAATAGTAGAAGAATGTTCAGACTGGACATTGTTATTCTGAAGGTGGCTTCATGGACAAGCACATCTAAATGTAGGTCAAAATTTGAGAGAGTGAACTCATTGAAAAGGCCAAGTGAGATAAAAACATCAGTGGCCAGCGTCCAAGTTGAGTCACATGTCTTCAATACAGAATGAAATAATAATGGTTCTATGATTAGCACTTTCTGAGTGGCAAATGTTTGAGGGCAATCTAGAGAGCTAGACGGTTAATACTGCAATGTTTGGCAGCATTTCAGTTGCTTTCAGCACATATATGTCAATCTTTTACTATAGGCCACAACTTGTGCTGGGCCTTGTACTACTAGGCTATTAAAGAAACAGTCTCATGGAGCCTGTGATTTTCAAGGGCATGAATTCTCTTGTCCTTTAGAAATCATGTCTCATGGAAGATAGAAAACAAGATAAAGAAACCTAATTTCTAAAATACTGAAATAGATAAAGAAAACCAGTTTGGCAAAATTGAGTTATAAGCTACAGATCCCAATGACAAGGGAGTTATTATTAAAAACTCAGTCACCAAGGACTTGAAATTTAAGGTAGAATTCTAGTCATTGGTGATAGGGTAAGATCAGAGGTGAAATAGCAATATAATAACTGAAGGAGAAAAACCTCAAAACTGAGTTTGTAAACATAAGACTCAAGGATGACTTTGTCTGTATTTAAGCACAGTAGAATAGGTTGTGGTATAAGACATGCAGGAATGAAGAGTTCTTTATTGCTGAGATTAATTGTACGTACATTACACATCTGTGTGTGTGTGAGACTATTATGAAAGAAAGGTAGGAGGGTTAAGAGAACGTTGCAATAGTGGCTTGGTTTAAAAAATGTAAAACATTGAGTTTAAGTTTAAAAAAATAAACTTTCTAGGTATTAGAAGTGAGAGGGTTTGCTTAACAATATTTCTTATAAAATGAGCTGGATATTTTAAGTGGAGCACAAATTCAAAACAGTAGTTTATTCATAAAACAATGAGATCAGGTTCATACTATCAATAGCCACATTGCTTCTGTTATTTTATATTTTTTCCTTATGACTATTAAAATAGGAAATCTTTTTGTTTAAGGTTTTTTTGTTTGTTTGTTTTACAGAGACAGAGAGAGAGTCGGAGAGAGGGATAGATAGGGACAGACAGACAGGAACGGATAGAGATGAGAATCATCAATCATCAGTTTCTCGTTGTGACACCTAATTGTTCATTGATTGCTTTCTCATATGTGCCTTGACAGTGGGCCTTCAGCAGACCAAGTGACCCCTTGCTCGAGCCAGCAACTGTGGGTCCAAGCTGGTGAGCTTTTTGTTGTTGTTGTTGTTCAAGCCAGGTGAGCTCGCGCTCAAGATGGCGACCTCAGGGTCTTGAACCTGGGTCTTCTGGATCCCAGTTTGACTCTCTATCCACTGTGCCACTGCCTGGTCAGGCTGTTTAAGGTTTTTGATATATTAAAAGTTCATCTTTTTCAGTAAGCCATAGTTTTCAGTACATAAATGTGCCAATATTTTATTTGCACTTTCTTGCCCACTCTCCACCTTTTTCTGCCTATCTCAGTGCCCAGGGAGGCTAATATGTATGCACTGCAGTAGTGAGCACACTACTTCTGGATTCTGGTTGCCTTTCACTAATAAAAGGTAACAATAGGAGATCAGAAGGCAAGATGATAGTGTGATGGAGCATTTAATTACTTATTATTATTATTATTACGATTATTATTATTGAGAGGCAGGGAAGCAGAGAGACTCCTGCATGCACCATAACCAAGATATACCCAACAAACCTCCTATGGGTGATGCTCTGCCCATATGGGCACGCTGCTCAATTGCTTCGCTATTTTAGCATCTGAGGCAGGCCATGGAGCCATTCTCAGCACTGGGTCAGCTTGCTCACCATTTAAACTACAGCTGCGGGAGAAGAGAGAGAGAGAGCAAGAGAGAGAAGAGGGGGAGAAGTAGATGGTTGCTTTCTCCTGTGTGACCCGACCAAGAATCAAACCCTGGACTTCCACATGCCGGGCCAATACTCTACTGCTGAGCCAACCACCCAGAGCACATTTAATTTTTTAATTCCCTCAAGCTGGACTACTTGGTCTCTACAAAAAGCCAAGCAGCTCTCTCCTACAACTACAACTATGCTCACTGAGTGATGTAAACACTTCCTTTTCTTGTTCCGTCAGGCGTAAGGGAGGTCAGGGACTCTTCTATGCTGTAAGCCTCAGAGTTCTTCACCTGTTCTTGTTTGTTGTCCATTACTCTTCCCATAGTTTGTAACAGTCCCTTATTAAACTCTTCACACCTCTTCATTTAAAGTAACATCTAATTCTTTCCAAATGTCTATTTGTTACACAAAGTACATAAAAGTTATTATTTTAATAAAATTATCTTTTCAGATTCAATGAGATAGCAGCCTCAATTTTTTTTGCATTGTTTCACCCATACTTGGAATTATTTCATCAAGTACGATGCGTAGCATGGAGTCCAGAGCTCGTGATTAACACAACTAAAGCACATACACAACTTTACTTATTTTTTATTTATATTCCCTCAATAAAAGGCAAAATTTTGTTAATGACCATAATTATAGATAAAATAGCAACCTTTAGATATAATGCATACCGTTGATTTAGAAATGTACAAGTAGAGGCCCTGCCACCATTGTCAGGGCTGTTTGAAGAATATTCCCATATTAGATACACGTTGAACTTCATGAGTTCTCAGGTCTCTTATTACTTTGAGTTTTTATTTTTAAGACACTATTTGTATGTGCAGTTACTGAAATGGGGGGTATGTGGGGGGAGCTCGTAACAACCCTAATTATGACATGATATAAATTGTGCCTTTTGAACATAAACATGCAATTCCCAGGGCATATATTTGCAATATTAGGAATATTGCAATATTTTATTCCTTTCCATATTATTTTTATTTTGTCAGAAAAATAGTGGACTATATCACATTTTCTTAAGAGAGTATAAAAGACTGAGATCACGGGATTTTGCAAGTAGTAACAAAGAAGGGAGAGAAGAAACTTATTGTAATTGTTAGACTATTACAAAGTCAGTGATTTCATATTTTTGTTTTTTAAATATTCATAGGATTAATAGTAAATTTATACATTTTGGATTTAAATTTAATACAGCTTTTGTTTAAAGATATGGGCTCATTTTGCCTTTTATCTAATGCTTTTAAACTTCATATTCTAAATCTAAGTAACATATAATGAAACATATGATTTGAAAAAGTAAATTTCTAACCTAATGATTTAGGGAGGAAACATGCCTTCTTTTGCTGTCAAAAGCAGCATTCTTTTTCTGGGCTTATGAAGTGAATTTATGCAAGAATTCAATATCACCTAAGTCACTGGGGCATGCTGCCATCAAGTTGCAAATCATATTTTACACTACGGCGCTTTCTTTCAAAAAATGAGAAAACAATAGAGTTGACTTAGATTATGTGGAGAATCTTGAGAAATACTTTCAGTGAAAGAGATCAGGGTCTGTTCTCTTGTAGTCATGAAACCTGTCAATCTTTTAACTATCCCAAGTGTCAAAAATCAAGAGAAAGTTATGTAGACAGCATTTTCCATGAAGATTGGGGAAAATTTTTCATTGTGTGGTTCTGTTCACTTTCATAAAACTCAGATCTGAGATTTTGGAAATTGCAAGATTTTTTTTTTTAATTTTAAGTATCTTCTTTCCATATTTAACTCAGAGGCCCTTAAAAGAGAGTCTTCTGTGAGTGCTAATTTATGATTGGCATTCCGACGCTAAGCTGTCAGGTGGCCTTCTTTCTCCTTACTTCATCTACATTGATTTTTTGGAAGGAGAAAGATGCAGTTGCAGTGGCACCTTTTCCCATTTAAGCTTCACAGATACAGTGCACACAGTTTCCAGTGATTAAACAGAATGTAGCTGACACGCTGCTGGCCAGCAGGCTTTCATTACTCATGGAGAGGAGATGTCACAAGTTTTAATGGCATTGACTTTATTCCTTTCTGAATATTTAGGTCACAAGTGGGTACAATTTTGGCAGCTCCAACCTTATCCCCATTTGGACATAGAAAAATCTTCTAATTTGGCACACCAAATGTCAAACTTTGATTGGCAGCTTTAGTTTCAGAGTGATAGATGATGAAAATGAGAGGTTCATTATAAGACAAGATGTTTTGTGAAATATAAAATGAAAACTTCAAGTCGCCCAAATTCTACTTGAAATCTGCTGGTAATAAATATTGTGTTTATTTTTCTCTTTACAGAATACAACAGGTCAGACAAATTTTAACACATGGATAACTACTGCGTGAATAACCATAGACCTACATCCACCCCCATCCCACAGTTCTTTTGTGTTTCTGAATACATGTTTTTAACTGACAGAGCCAACAAAGGTTTTGGCCTAGGATGGGAAAAGGCAGACTTTAGGGGCACATGTCTGTGACAATTCAATTTGATTTGAATCAAGTCTAGTCAACGCAATTTGAACCTAGATTATGAGAATTGAATTCAACAGAAACGACCCTTGAATTTCTGCTGCTCTCTTGATCTCCATTGCTCAAGAAGATTACACTAAAAAATTTAAGGTAAATAATTTTAAGGGGAATTGTTTGACTATTCAAATTAATATTTTTTACTATAATTGCATCTATTAAATGATTCTGTCAGCCAGCTAGGCACCCACAAAGATTCTAAGCAAGTAGGCCTTATTCATCTTTTTTTTTTCACATGAAGCTAGGAATAAATTAAAGGTCATTAAAAAAGGTTTTTAAATGCTCACATTTTAGAAATGATGATTTAACAATATTGTTCAAGTCAGACTTTCTAAGAACAATATTGTTCAAGTCAGACTTTCTAAGTCAGACTTTCTAATAACTTTTTTTTTCATTTTCCTAAGATTCCTGACTACTGCAGGCTCAGGGAGAAAATGGCATTACCCAGAATTATTTCTTCAAGCTGGAGAAACATAAGTTCCTGTATGTTGATTAAATATAACTGAATCTGTAAACATTCATTGGAGGAATTAAACATTTATTCATATCTACTTATGTGAATTAAACATTTATTCATATCCACTTATGTTGCTCCCAAGTGTTAGATACTACAGTCAACACCATTTTTATATAAAGAGTTGATTCTGATATTTATTTTAGAAATTGTTTTCAAGGTGATTATGTTGCAATAATACTGTTTTTTATTTCTAATTAATTTAACAAAGTTATTGAATTTAGCTTTTTTAGTATTCTACTATGTGCGAGATTTTTTCTAGCATTTAATATGTGCTAGAACCAATTCTAGGTACAAAGTATACAAGGGTAAAAGTTTTCCTCCATAAGTAAGTTTCCATTGTAAAATATGTCTCTTTTATAATAAAAATGATATAAATGTTAGAAGAGAAACCAAAGAGATAGAAGTGAAAAGAGAGAGATTACAAGGGTCTCCCGATATTGTGATAGTAGGCAATGGTCTATTCGGTCCTGCCTTTTTCCCTCTGTCACTACTAATCAGATCTTTGCCATTCTTCCCTAGGTTTATAGCCATTTGGGTATATTCTCTGCTCTTAAAATGCTTTCACCTTTTATGTTGGTATTTTTAAATGCCATGATAACTTCTAAATAGTGTGAGAGAAATGTATGCATGTGACACTTAAATATTAGTTACAGATAAATTGATTTAGTATAAACTGACAAGTTATATTTCAATCAAGATAGTTTTGATTTTTACTCATAGACCTAAAAACTCTAATTCTAACTCTACTGTGCTCAAGCCAAGAGTGGTAAGCAGATTTCTAAAGATAGCACTTGCTAGATTCCTATCTCTTTAAGTGCTATGGTAAATAGATTTTTTTTTTAAAGAGGTAATTAAAATCACAATTTATTTGACCTAGAAATACAAAGATTATTTTTGTAGGCTCGACCTCATTGGTGAGTCACTTAAGAGCAAAGAGTTTTGTTGACTGGCGGCAAAAGAGGAAGTGAAAGAATTCTAAAGCATGAGATGGATTCAACATGCCACTCTTGGCTTTAAAAATGGAGGAGGTCAGATGCCAATAAATGTAGCAATGCTAGAAGCTGAGAGCAGCCTCAGCTCATGACTAACAAGGAAATAAGCAACTTACTTCTACAACCATGAGAAACTGAATTTGCCAATAATTTCCATGAGCTTAAGTGGGGATTCTCCATTGCATCTTCAGATAAGATCTCAGGCCAACAACTATCTTGAGACCAGAAAGGAAGAATCTGACCTGGCCTGTGGTGGCGCAGTGAATAGAGTGCCTACCTGGAATGCTGAGGTCACCTGTTCGAAACTCCGGGCTTGCCTGGTCAAAGCACATATGAATGTTGATGCTTCCTGATCCTCCTTTCTCTCTCTGTCTGTCTTTCTCTCTGTTTCTCTCTCTCTCTAAAAATGAATAAATAAAATCTAAAAGAAATAAAAAGGGAGAATCTATTTATAACATACTAGGCTTTTGGCTTACAGAAGTTTGAACTAATAACTGGGTGTCATTTTAAGCCACTAAGTTTGAGGTAGTTTGTTATACATCAGTAGAAAACTAATATACTAGGAAATCTTATTCAATTGAATAAAACTACTGGAAGTCAGTTTCTTTATCTATGAAATGGAGGCAATTATAGTACACACACATTTATTATGATATTTGAATAAGTGAGGAAAATGCTTCATAGAAAGTACAATGTCATGCAAATGTTATTGTCATTATTAATAAATTAGCATGGCGTAAATAGTTGTATTCAAAAGTTGAGTTTTGGATATAGCTAATATTTATACTGCATAATCCTATACTCAGCCTTTTTTATTTCTTTTTTTTTTTTTTAAGCTGGAAACTGGGAGAGACAGACAGACTCCTGCATGCGCCCGACCGGGATCCACCCGGCACGCCCACCAGAGGCGACGCTCTGCCTACCAGGGAGCGATGCTCTGCCCCTCCTGGGCGTCGCTCTGCCGCGACCAGAGCCACTCTAGCGCCTGGGGCAGAGGCCAAGGAGCCATCCCCAGTGCCCGGGCCATCTTTTGCTCCAATGGAGCCTCGGCTGCGGGAGGGGAAGAGAGAGACAGAGAGGAAGGAGGGGAGGGTGTGGAGAAGCAAATGGGCGCTTCTCCTATGTGCCCTGGCCGGGAATCGAACCCGGGTCCCCCGCACGCCAGGCCGAGGCTCTACCGCTGAGCCAACAGGCCAGGGCTGTATATTAAAATTTTTAATATTCCTTTTTTGTTTTCTTCTTTAAAAAAATTAATAGTGTTTTTTTTTCTATTTCTATTCAGGTAGTTAAGATCATAGTCCTGGTTTTCTCTATCTTCAACAGATAGATTAAGCTTAAACAAGTATCGATAAATCAATTCACCTATGAAAAATCCCATATTTATGCAACGAAATGGACCATTTCCCCTTATCTTTTTAAATGGAAACCTACCATCCTCATAGCTGACTTTGTGGAAATTGACTTATCTCTGTGAGTGGACATTAAAACTTTTTAAGTGTTTCTGTGGGTAAGGTACAAAAAAATTATGATAGATGATGATTACCTGTTATAGGAAGGACTATATATTCAAATTGGTAAATTGACTCCATGTAACAGGTACAACCTTTGGTAACCTTCGCAATGTTATTATTCTGATAGTTCATAAATATTATGCTTCACAAAACTGTATGTATATTTTATCACCATAAATGTTGAGTAAATAATGTTTTAGTATAAAGTTGGAAAATTGGAAAGTTGTAAATAGATGAGTAAAATTATGTTTGAATTGAAACAAAAGTATTAATCTTGATCATTGAAATAAAATTATTTTCAATGTGGATTTCATTCAGGATAGCCAATTGACTCTATTCTTGTTCATTAAGAAATTTTATCCATATTTATTTTTTCTAGCAATATGAGATTAATTCTACTAATCTAAAAGTATTTTTGAAATTATGTGAACTGAACTTATATCCCAAATATATCTATTTCTAAATTATCCACTAAAAGTAATTCTCTAGGCAATAAGGAGCAAACGTTGGACCATTTTTATTTTCTCTGCTTAAATTAATCTTATATCTGTAACTTTAAACTGTCTCTAAATGCAAACAAAATATTATTAGTGCTTTTAGAATGTTGAATCTTAGCCTAAATATTAGCATACATTCCCAAATGTCTTTCTATGTTTTAGGAAATTTTGTCTGAGTAGATAAAGATACACTTTCAAAACTCTGTGACCTACAGGACTGTAAGACCTTTCAGAGATTGGTAAATTGCACCACAAAAAATCAGAAACATATTAAGAATGCATAGACAGTTGGTCTGCTCTGTTTGCCAATTACTATGTCTTAGATTTCAGTCTAGCCTTAATGTACAGGTTTACTGTGCCTGATATTATCTTTGATAGTAAGACAGTTTTTAAAAAGTTGGCCTAATAGTTAATTAAATTTCCAACCATGAGAACTTATCGATTGGACAAACTTATGTCATTGGGCTTATTCTCTGATTTATTTCATAGTTTCTCACTGATGGATAATCATTAATTCCATGTATTTTTAAATTCCCTCTGGCCAGAGAATCAGCTTGACAATATGGAGGAGCCCAAGTAACCCACAAAATCTAGGACCAAGAATTCTCTTCTTGACAGTAAGTGTAAATTTCCTTGACATCAAGCTGTTTCTCTTGTGTGGCTCAAACTATGTGGTAATTAGCATATATTTTTTAATATTGTTATAATAAGTTTGCTTCTATCAGTTTTTTCTACTGCTATTTATGTAGATGAAGCAAAGCATATGCAAATATATTTGAAATATCAATTGCTGATGACCCTGAAACTGTGAAAGGCAATGCTATATTTAATTATTCCAAAACTTCAACTGCCATGACTGCTGTGACAAATGCAGAAAAAAATATTAGCTCAAGAGTTTCCAATTACTATCCATATTTCCTACCATTTGGAATGTAAGTGGTAGATTAATTACATCCATGAGAGCAAGATGCCTTTTATCGCTTTGCATTGTCCTGTCCTAGCTGTGTGGCTCCTTATATTTTAATTCGAATGAAGAAAATTTTCCAGGGAAAATTTCTCATTGTATGGGAATATCACACATAATAAGAAAACAAAAAGTACTCTCTTTGAGCATCATTGATATCATGTAGAACATATCAACCCTGAATGGTTTCTTAGATTGTAAATTCACATTACTTCTTTGTTAAAAATTCATTGTCTGGCCTGACCTGTGGTGGCGCAGTGGATAAAGCGTTGACCTGGAAATGCTGAGGTCGCAGGTTCGAAACCCTGGGCCTGCCTGGTTAAGGCACATATGGGAGTTGATGCTTCCAGCTCCTCCCCCCTTCTCTCTCTCTGTCTCTCTCTCCTCCCTCTCCCTCTCCTCTCTAAAAATGAATAAATAAAATAAAAAAAATTCATTGTCTGTGGAGTAAAATACTAATTCATCTTAATAAATTTAAAACTCTTTGCATAGGCTAGTGAAAACCTCCCATATTTCTTCTTCAGGATCATATCAGCCACTTTCTCTTTTCTCTGACTCATCTGTAACTTTCTGTTTCTTAAATATTTCATTTATACTGGATTACCTTCCCTATGTCTTTGTTAATGATGTTCTTTTGATCTGTAGAGTTCTTTCTATCCATCTTTTATTTATTTCTCTTTTTTTCTATTGATTTGATAGAGAGAGAGAGAGAAAGAGAAGAAAAGAGAGAGATAGAGAAAAAGAGGAAAGGAAAGAGAGAAGCATCAACTCATTCTTTCACTTCGTTATGCACTTATTGGTTGTTTCTCTTATGTACATTGACCAGGATGGAACCTACAATTTCAGCAGGCCAGGACAACACTCTATCCACTAAACCATCTGGCCAGAGCTTACCTATTTCTTAATGTGAGTATCTTAAACTACTATTTTAATATCAATCTTAAGTAATACTACTATTTGGAGCCCTCTCTAATTCCTCAGGACAGAATTTTCTGGGTGACCACATTACTTGTACAGACATCCATAATTAGAAATATTCTGTATTATATACAGTTGCCCATTTTTCTGGCTCATCGTATATAAGAAATAGTTATTTATGTCAGAAATGATATTTTAATTATCTTTTATACTTATTGTTTTTAGTTATTGTACAAAGAAACTCATCCTAATAAGACATGTGATCCAAAGTTACAATTGCATGTATAACAGTGGGGTTTACTTATTTTATATAGTATAGTCCAGCTGGTCAGGTGGCTATTCTCTAAGAAACAATTTTCAACCAGCGTGCTGTTGCAGGCCCACTGGTGTGCCATAAGAATTTTTTTTATTTTTAATTAAGTGAGAGGTTGGGAGGCAGAGACAGACTTCCACATGTGCCCCAACCAGGATCCACCCAGCAAGCCCCTTACCAGGTGATGCTCTGCCTGTCTAGACTGATGCTCCGTTGCTCGACAAATGAGCTATTTTAACATCTGAGGCAACAACATAGAGCCATCTTTATTGCCTGAGGCTAACTTTGTTCTAACCATTTCAGTCATGGTTACAGGAGGGGAAGAGAGAGAGAGAGATACATAGAGGTGGGGAACGGTAGAAGAAGCAGATGGTCATTTCTCCTTTGCGTGCTGGCTGGGAGTCAAACCTGGGACTTCACATACCAGGTCGATGCTCTACTGCTGAGCTAAACTGCCAGGGCCCAGGAATTTTTAAAACATGCAATAACTGACTATTTAGTCATGGTCACTAACCTCTTTTCACTTAGAGTGTTAAATAAAAAAGTAACAACTGTCAACACAACCATAGTCATGCTGTGTGAATGAATCAAAATTACATATACTTATTTTTTTGTATGATCAGCAAAAAATACATTTTTGGATGTGCTGCAGAATTTTTGTAATTAGTTTATGTGCACCATGAGATAAAAAAGATTAAAAATCGCTGTACTATGAAGAGCAGTATTTAGGGATCCAGATTTTTTTCATTATTTTATTCTGCCTTCTGCTTGGCTGTGGTTCTCATTTATGTGGCTGAAGGTAGGCCATGACATCTTTATTTTCTGCAGAAAGGAAAAAGAGGCAACACTAGCGAAAAAGTTTTAGTTTTATAGATGACTGGGAAGTTCTGCATATTATACATATAGTAACTTATGCTCACTTTTATTGAATTTATTGATTTAAATTTAGTTCAGGAATTGTAGTCATCTACAAGATAAGCTAGGAATAGCAATTAGGTCATTAGGTGTCGAACAAAATCCTATGTGCAAGGTGCATTTTGTTGCTAAAAGGAATGGCAGAATAATGGATACAAGGGAATGATTAGTAATCTCTCCCAGCATACCAAAAAAGAGTATCTAATGTATAATAAGAAGCAATGATTATTGTAGAATAAATGAATGGATGAATAAATAAAATTATGCATGACAATTGACATAAAAAGAAAACTATTATTTTCTAGATTTTAAAGGATGATTAATAAATGAACAGATTCTATGCCTTAGAATTTGCAATATTTTAACTGAACAAAATTATTATGATGATTCATTTAAGTGGAACTTATTTTTATCTGCCCAAATCGTGTTGTTGTACAGTAACATTTCTCACTGAAAGTGTTAAAAAATCTGATTTTTCATTATGTCAGTGTGACCTCATTTTGACTCTATATTGAATATTTTAGCCTTGGCCTGTTGGCTTAGTGGTAGAGCATCAGCCGGGCGTATAAAAGTCCAGGATTTGATTCCTGGTCAGGTCACACAAAAGAAGCGACTGTCTGCTTCTCCACCCCTCCCCCTCCCCCTTCTCTCTCTTTCTCTCTTTCCATCCCACAGCCATGGTTTAAATGAGCAGGTTGGCCCTGGGCACTGAGAATGGCTCTATGGCTTCACCTTAGGTGCTAAAATAGCTCAGTTGCCAAGCAATGAAACAGGGGCTCCAGATGGGCAGAGCATTAGCCCAGACAGGGGTTACCGGGTAGATCCTGGTCAGGGTGTATGTGGGAGTATGCCTTTTCACCTACCTGCCTCTCACTTGATTTAAAATTTAAAAAATAAAAAAGAATATTTAATAGCACTGTAGGTATTTTGTGTTTAGCATTTTGAATATCATCTTTATTAACTTCAGTGGAAACTGAGAATTACTCCATAGACTAAGTAATAGTGAAAGATACTGCAAAAAATCTAGATGTTTGTAAAACTCAACTAGAAAAGAGATGACTTATTTTTTCTTTTGAGAATCGGTAATAGATATATAACCTTAATTATACATCAACTGCATACTTAGTTATAATTACTTAAGCATTTATAAATGTACTCTATTATATTATAATAAGAATAACAATTTACATAGTAAATATCAATTTATCATTACTTGATATACTCTTTTCATATATCTCACTTTTCTGTCTTGATAGGGTCAGTGGGAAAATAAATGCAATCCAATTAGAGAAATTTAGTGTTGAAGTGATTTATTATTAAATAAGAAAACAAATCTACCTGATATTTACAATATCTGTAAACACTAGATGGAGCTCTATGACTAATGCCAATACTAATACTAATATATAATATCTATGAATATGAGTGTCTTTGTGTGCCTTTGAAAACATATGCATACACTTAGGAAGGAATCTATTCTATAGATATTATATTTATATTTTTAATTTGTATTGAATTAATTGAGATGGAATTGGTTAATAACATTATATACAATAATGTTATTCAGGTCTACAATTCTACAATGCATTGTCTGTATAATTTATTGTGTGTTCACCACCCCAAGTCTCCATCATCATTTATCTCTCCTATATCCCCTTTTAACTCTTTGTACCCCACTTTTCCTCTGTTAATCACCATACTGTTGTTTGTGTCTATAAGGTTCTTTTTTTTTGCTTAATCCCTTTATCTTTTTTACCCAACCCCCCCAAAATCCCTCCTCTTTGACAGCTCTTTGTTCTCTTTATCTGTGAGTCTGTTTCTGTTTGGTTCATTAGTTTGTTTTGTTCCTTAGTTCTGCTATATTTGAAATCATATAGTACTTGTCTTCTCTGACTGGCTTATTTCACTTAGCATAATACTCTCCAGGTCCATCCATGCTGTTAAAAAAGGTAAGATTTCCTTCTTTTTTTTATGGCTGAGTAGTAGTTCACTGTGTAAACTTTCCACAATATTCTTTTGTCTACTCATCTACTGATGGGCACTTGGGCTGCTTTTAAATCTTGTCTATCGTAAATAATGCTACAGTAAACATAAGGGTGCACATATTTGTTTGAATTAGTGTTTCAGGTTTCTCTGAATATATTTTCAGAAGTGAAATCTCTGGGTCATAAGCAGTTTCATTTTTTATTTTTTTTAGGTAACTCTATACTGCTTCCCACAGTGACTACACAGTCTGCATTCCTACCAACAGTGCACAAGGGTTCACTTTTTAAAAGTCAAAATGACATTAGGTAACCAGGAAGTGATACATCATTGTCAGTTAAGCACCATTTTTTGAGGCTTGCATTAATACTCTTAGCTTTTTTTCACACCACTTTCACCTTCTTCAAATTCATAATTGCTTCTACATGAAAATACAAGAGCATATTAGTAAGAAAGAGTAACTGTTTTAAAAATCCCTGGATCATTTTGTTGTACTTTCAAGATACTGCAGGAGCACTTAAGTAACATATTTGTAAAACACTGTACTACATAATAAGCAAAGGTTTTTTATTCATATATAAAAAGCTTATTAAATAAAAAAAAACCTATATATTTCATTACCTGAGACATAGTCTAGAACAACCCCAAAACTCTAATATTGACTTATACAAAAATTTCAGTGTGGAAAGTAACTGCCTAAAGCTTTTTTTTTCTTGTCATACTAGTTAGCATTTTCCCCTATAACAAAGACATTAAATGTTTCTGAACAAAAATTCACCTTTATGGTTTTCTCTAGGTGTGCTTTATCCACCAAGTCAAATAAAATACTTGGACAATTTCACTTGTAGACTAAACTATGGATTATATGTTAAAAAAAAAAAAAAAGCCTGACGTGTGGTGACACAGTGGATAAAGCGTCAACCTGGAAACGCTGAGGTTGCCGGTTCAAAACCCTGGGCTTGCCTGGTCAAGGCACATATGGGAGTTGATGCTTCCAGCTCCTCCCCCTTCTCTCTCTCTCTCTCTCTCTCCTCTCTATAATGAATAAATAAAAAAAATCTTTAAAAAAAAAAAAGACATTTTCTTTTGTTGTCACCCAATATCTAGTTTTCCTTTGTTAGGTTGCAAATGATTTTTACTAAGTAACTGAGTATCCAGATACAGATTGTATTTTTTAAATCTTTTGCTGCACAGGCCATATGACTAAATTATTTCCGTGATGAAGTTGTGATGTGTGCAACTTCCACATTGTGACCTTTAAGGAAGATTGTGTGCTCTTCCTTTTTCTAGTCTCCCTAATGCCTTCAGTGAGGATCAGAAGGCTGGGGCTAGAGCAGAATCCCTGAGTGGCAAAAAGTGGTGTAAATATATACAATAGAAGAAATTGTAATCCTGACACCATGGTCACCATGCTTAGCTTGGGTTGATTTTGGTCAGGTAATAACCTTAGAGAGAAATAAAATAGCGTTTCCATTAAGCTACTATTATTTCAAATTTCTTTGTTGTAACACCTCAATCAATATCCTAACAATTTTAAGCTCCTTTTTGTAGAAACATTTCTAAGTAATTCCATTCTATTTTATGATAACATTTATTTAAAAATAAAACTGATCCCATTTAGTGTTGAATGTTTACTATTCTAAGCCAATAGAACAACTGTAGAAGAAAAAGACCTCAAAGAACATCTAATTTAACTCCATTTATACAGGAAGACAGCTAATACAAACTATAAAATAAAGTATGGTGCTTTTTTAGTATCATAGTTTTTTTTGGTTTTTTTTTAATCATTTTATTTTTTTAATGGGGTGACATCAATAAATCAGGATACATATCTTGTCGTTCAATTATGTTGCATACCCACCACCCAAAGTCAGATTGTCCTCTGTCACCTTCTATCTTGTTTTCTTTGTGCCCCTCCCCACCCCCTTTCCCTCTCCCATTCCCCCCTCCCCCCCCGTAACCACCACACTTTTATCAATGTCTCTTAGTTTCACTATTATGTCCCACCTACGTATGGAATAATACAGTTCCTGGTTTTTTCTGATTTACTTATTTCGCTTCGTATCATGTTATCAAGATCCCACCATTTTGCTGTAAATGTTCCGATAAAGTGAAGGCAAAAATTAATGAATGGGACTACATCAGACTAAGAAGTTTTTGCTCAGCAAGAGAAACTGATAACAAAATAAACAGAAAGCCAACTAAATGGGAAATGATATTTTCAAACAACAGCTCGGATAAGGGCCTAATATCCAAAATATACAAAGAACTCATAAAACTCAACAACAAACAAACAAACAATCCAATAAAAAAATGGGAAGAGGATATGAATAGACACTTCTCCCAGGAAGAAATACAAATGGCCAACAGATATATGAAAAGATGCTCATCTTCTTTAGCTATTAGAGAAATGCAAATCAAAACGGCAATGAGATACCACCTCATACCTGTTCGATTAGCTGTCATTAGCAAGACAGGTAATAGCAAATGTTGGAGAGGCTGTGGAGAAAAAGGAACCCTCATACACTGTTGGTGGGAATGTAAAGTAGTACAACCATTATGGAAGAAAGTATGGTGGTTCCTCAAAAAACTGAAAATAGAACTACCTTATGACCCAGCAATTCCTCTACTGGGTATATATCCCAAAAACTCAGAAACATTGATACGTAAAGACACATGCAGCCCCATCTTTATTGCAGCATTGTTCACAGTGGCCAGGACATGGAAACAACCAAAAAGCCCATCAATAGATGACTGGATAAAGAAGATTTTTTTTTTTTTGTACTTTTCTGAAGCTGGAAACGGGGAGAGACAGTCAAACAGACTCCCGCATGCGCTCGACTGGGATCCACCCGGCATGCCCACCAGGGGCGACGCTCTGCCCACCAGAGCCACTCTAGCACCTGGGGCAGAGGCCAAGGAGCCATCCCCAGCGCCCGGGCCATCTTTGCTCCAATGGAGCCTTGGCTGTGGAAGGGGAAGAGAGAGACAGAGAGGAAGGAGGGGGAGTGGGTGGGGGTGGAGAAGCAAATGGGCGCTTCTCCTATGTGCCCTGGCCGGAAATCGAACCTGGGTCCCCCGCACGCCAGGCCGATGCTCTACCGCTGAGCCAACCGGCCAGGGCCAGTATCATAGTTTTTTTTCTTACATGGAAGATCATAGAATGGAGGTAGATATCAGAGAATGTGTTGGAGTTATTGCTCTTCCACTAATTATATGTTCTGAGGCAAATGAAATGACCTCTGAGTACCTTAGTTTCCACATTTTTACATTGGAAATAAGAAATTTTACATAATGTACACGTAAGGATTAAATGAGATAAGTGAAACATTTAGCTTAGAGTCTGACACAACATAGACACTGAAAACATATGAAACATCACAAAAGCATCATGATTTTCAGCAAAATTTAAATTCTGTCACTATTATGACATGAAGCCCATCCACTATCACACAAAAGAGTTATCTTGCCAATACCAGATTCTAAACCACTTATAGTCTCAGTTCTCTTGAATATCGTTAACATTTAGCAATAAGAACAAAAGTCCTATTGACTTAGTTTATACATTAAAATTATGTTGGCGATAATCCTCAAGATCTGGCTAGTTTAAGAAATATAACTTCTTTTCAGTTGTAGATTCATAGCACAGTGATAACAATTCTGTGTTGGAATTCATTAAAAAATTATGTTCTGTTATTTGAGGAACAAAAATAAATAAATAAAATTAATTTAAACCTTGTGGGAAACAATACTGAATCACAAGAGTAGCAGATTGGGAAATCCTGTCCAAGGGGTCCTATACTGCCCCTTCATTTGGAGTTAATCCTCAAGGACCCCTACCAGGACAACTTTGGCAGATGGATGTTACTCATCTATCTTCATCTGGCAAACAGTCGTATGTTCCACACTACAGTGGATACATATTCCGGATCTATAGTAACCTCTGTCAGAACAGGAGAGGCTGCTAAACATGCTATAGCTCATTGTCTGTATGCATTGTTCTATTATTGGATTTCCTAAACTGGCTAAACTGGCAATGCTCCTGCATATGGAGCAAAAGCATTTACTGTATTTTGTCATGCTTACAATCTTTAAAGTTAAGGTATTATTAAAGTGTACTCAGCAAACATTTTAAGGTCAATTTAAAAAAAAAAAATTTAAGAGGGGGTAGTCATATCCTGGAACTCCTACGGGTCTACCATATCATGTTTTTTACTTAAAAAAATTTTACATTTCTTTGGAATTTTGATGAACAGGAGACACCAAATCTTCTTCGCCTCCAAACTACTACCTTCTTTATTAGATCCAGCTAATAACACTGTTTTGTCCTTTTCCAAATAGCTCCAGATATATGGAAAAGATTTATATAGGTGGATGGGGATTCTCAAACCCCTCAGTGAGATCTTCTGAGCATGGCTTTTAAGATACGTAGAAGCAGGAAAAGCCCAATAGAGATCAAGGGAACTACCAGCTTTTAGGATACACCCTTAAAGGCTCCAACACCCCAAAGGGGTCTCATAGGATGCCATCTGGGTCCTGCTTCAATAGTGGAAAGGAAGGTCATTGAGCTAAAACCTGCCAGGCTTACATGCCTCTGCTGTGAGGAAACAGGGACACTGGAAGGTAGGCTTCTCCCTCGCTCCTCTAAGGGAGGGTTCAGTCTCTTCCAGCCCTGCTCCAGCCACCTATGACCTAACCTTGCCCAGAAAGCTGGGGTTTGCCACTGAAGGCTGAAGGTGCCCAGGGCCGTCAGCCCCATCTATGACACTGTGGACGAGCCTAGGGTATTTCTTCCAAGAAGCAGGTAAACTGATCTCATTTGCACAAGGGCCACTTAACTATGTTTTGCCTGAATAGTCGGGTTTTTTATTCTTCCCTCAAAGATATCTGTTGTGGGTGTTGATAGTCCTATTTTCTGCTGCTTTGCTTAATATATAGTGCTTCCTTTATCCCTCCTACCTCAATGCCCCACTCATATTTCAGGCTGGGACCTACTCCTAATTTAGAGCTCTCTTTTCCCCTTTTGCCAACTTCTATTATGAATCTACCTTTGCCACCCAGCTTAGTGTATCCCAAGGTTCTCTTTACCATGCCACAGTCACAGAGCTCCAGGGAAAAGCAACCTGGTCTCATCTCTCCAGGCAGAGGAGAACAGAAGCTCCATATTCAAGCATGCTGCAAATGGCTTTTCCAGTCTACCTGAACCATTACCAGCTAGAAGCAGCAGTCATTGGGACTTGGACATGAGCTGCAAAGTATAGAATGGTGACAACAATTCCAATGCCATGCAGACTTTTCCTGGATGTGGACTTTTCCTGGACTCCTGCTCCCTGTGACAGCTCCTAACAGACTGAACTGTGGTTGGGTTGCATTTTTCAGGGATTTGGCATGGTGATGGGGCCAATTTGGACTTGGTGAACATGTTAAGGACACTACTCTTTTAGGGATTCTTGCTATATTGGCCAAGAGTTTGCTTAAAGGCTTTTAATCACTGTAAAAAACATAGAAGACAGGATAAAGAAGATGGGACACATATACACCATGGTATACTATTCAGCTAAAAGAAATGATGACATCGGATCACTTACAGCAGAATGGTGGAATCTTGATAACGTTGTGCGGAGTGAAATAAGTGAATCAGAAAAAAAACAAGAACTGCAGGATTCCATACATTGGTGGGACATAAAAGCGAGACTAAGAGACAAGGACAGGAGTGTGGTGGTTACGGATGGTGGGGGGAGGGAAGGAGGGAGAGGGGGAGGGGTACAAAGAAAACTGGATAGAGGGTGATGGAGGACGATCTCTCTTTGGGTGATGGGTATGCAACAGAACTAAATGACAAGATAACCTGGAAATGTTTTCTTTGGATATATGTACCCTGATTTATTGATGTCACCCCATTAAAATAAAAATTTATTTATAAATTAAAAAAAAGAGTAAAAGACTGAAAATTAGTAATCAATATTTTCCTCTGAAATAGACATTTTGCATTTAACAAGATTACTGTCATATATTGTAAAAATTTAAAGTAAAACAAAATGGACACCAAGTCTATGAAGCAACATTATCTCACATTTAGAAAATAAAATGAAATAAGAATAAATTGCATGGAAAGGATTTCTTCTGTAACTATTGAGTCAATACTTACGCTAAACAAAAAGTACCTATAAAATCAAGAAAAAATGAGAATTACAAGTATAATTTATTAAAGTATAGTAAAAATAAAAACAATTCTATAAATACTAGAAAATACAGAACATTATAGCTTATTATTAGATAAAAAAGCAAAAATTTGTTAACTCACTTTTTAACTCCCAAAAAAGTAAAAAAAAAAAAAGAAAACCAAAATCCAACTGACCTAATGAAAAAAAATTGATAAAGTAATAAATATAAGAGTAGTGATAAATAAGTTTGAAATCATAAAAATAAAACCAAGATATTAATTCATTTCTGGTTTTTTTTTTACTATAAATCAAGTAAAAATATATAAAATAAAAAGAAATATAATAAGAAATGAATAGTGGCTATAGTGGAAGTTATTGTGGGTGTCAGTTCTATAAACAATATATGTAGAGTAAAATTTTAATTTTTATTTGGTTTTCATCTACTTTAACTGCCACATTCTTCAATCACCCTCTGCTACTCCCTCACTCCAGCCCAAATATGTTGGCTTCCAGGTTCTTCTTCTTTTTAATTTTTAAAGATTTAAAAAAATATTATTATCCATTTGATAGAGAAGAGAGAGAGAGAGAGAGAGAGAGAGAGAAAGGGGAGAGGAGAAGAAACCATCAACTCCTACGTGTACCAAGCCCAGGCTTTCGAGCCAGCAACCTCAGCATCCCAGGTCATTGCTTTATCCACTGTGCGTCACAGATCAGGCTCTGGTTGTTCTTTAAACAAGTCAAAAGTCACCCTTCAGTCCCAGGGTCTTTTAATTTTGTTTATTCTGTCTGGATTACTCTACTCTTACATATCAACCTAATTAACTTTCTCTCTTTGTTTTGATGTATATTCTTATTTTATTTTACCAGAGAGGTCTTCCTCTGCTTTACATAAAATAAACCACTTACGTGTGTCATTCTTGTTTCTTTAAAGTACGTTATTTTTCTTTGTAACACATATTGCAAACCATGTTATATATGTACCGTTTTCTTTGGCTGTCTCCTCCCCTTTAAAATATAAGAATCTGAGGGCAGGTGCTTATTCTTTCAATGCTGTTTCTTTAGTACAGAATACATTAATGAATAAAATAATATTATGCTTAACAAACATGAAATTTTTACCAATATAAATGATTATCTGGAAAATATAAATTATAATTGATTCATCAACAAATAGGAAACTTAATGTTTCAAATCTAAAAAGCATTATGGAAAGTTCAAGACAGAACTCTTGAGGGCTAAATGAGCTAAGTAAAACATTTAGACAGAGTTTCACAAATCATAAGCACTGAAAAACTTTAAACATCACAAAATCAGTGTTTTTATCCTTTGGTTGTGGAGATTCTCAATCCCATCTTATCCTATTGAAGAACGAATTTGCTTATAGTCCTCAAAACTCTTAGATATTAGGTAAGTCTTTATTATATTTAACATCACTTGGCCCCAATTGCCCCTCTCTGTGGGATAAAGAGAAAATTGGGAGGCTTATGGCTTCTAATGCTGAACTATGTTTTATAAATTTCCCTTACAAAACCTACTCCTTATCCCACTAATACAAGACTGTGAACATGGCCATGTCCCATGACTGATGGTAATTTTAAAGAGGTATGGTGCTTGTCCTCCCCAACCTTAAATGGCAATATGTATTTTTACCTTAAAAATTGTACTGATTTGGCCCTGGCCGGTTGGCTCAGTGGTAGAGCGTCGGCCTGGAGTGCGGGGGACCCAGGTTCGATTCCCGGCCAGGGCACATAGAAGCGCCCATTTGCTTCTCCACCCCCACCCCCTCCTTCCTCTCTGTCTCTCTCTTCCCCTCCCTCAGCCAAGGCTCCATTGGAGCAAAGATGGCCCGGGCACTGGGGATGGCTCCTTGGCCTCTGCCCCAGGCGCTAGAGTGGCTCTGGTCGCGGCAGAGCGACGCCCCGGAGGGGCAGAGCATCGCCCCCTGGTGGGCAGAGCGTCGCCCCCTGGTGGGAAGAGCGTAACCCCTGGTGGGCGTGCCGGGTGGATCCTGGTCGGGCGCATGCGGGAGTCTGTCTGACTGTCTCTCCCTGTTTCCAGCTTCAGAAAAATACAAAAAAAAAAAAATTGTACTGATTTAAAATAATGTGAATTAACAATTGAGTTTAGCAAATGGGCCATATG
The DNA here is from genome assembly GCF_036850995.1 of Saccopteryx leptura. Lineage (NCBI taxonomy): Eukaryota > Metazoa > Chordata > Mammalia > Chiroptera > Emballonuridae > Saccopteryx > Saccopteryx leptura. The sequence goes on from NC_089505.1 coordinate 147,037,833, forward strand.
GAAAAGGAATATGCAGAAATTAGTGGTATTTTGTATTAGGAAAAAATCAAAATAGACTAGAAATTGCTTATTTGATTACTTCTTTAAAAAACTATTTTTTAGTAGTAGCCCAGTGGATAGAGCATTGACTTAGTATGCTGAGGACCCAGGTTTAAAATCTCAAGGTCTCTGACTTGAGCATGGGCTCATTTGGTTTCAGTACAGGCTTACCAGCTTGAGAGTGAGGTCGCTGATTTGAGCATGGGATCCTAGACACAACCCCATGGTGACTGGCTTGAGCCCAAAAATCTCTGGCTTAAACCCAAGGTCATGGGCTTAATCCCAAGGTCACTGAATTGAAAAAGGGGTCACTGGTTCAACTTCTGGTCAAGGCATGTATGAGAAAGCAATCAATGAACAACTGAAGTGTTGCAACAACAAATGAATGCTTCTCATCTCTTTCCCTTCCTGTCTGTCTATTTCTTTATCTCTCTCTCAAAAAAACAAACAAATAATCAAACAAGCAAACAAACAAAAAAACAATCTCTGTCTGAAAAATAAGGCACCACAATTGTGAGTTGATGCTTCTCATCTATCTCCCTTTGTGTCTATCTGTCTCTCTCTCTCAAAAAAAATCTTCTGAATGTATATTGCCAAATAAAAGGAATGCATTTGATAGGTATTTTTAAATCCTATTAGGTTTAATTATTTAAAAGTCATTTTTACAACAACCATTTTATCTTAGACAGTGCTTAAGGCACTTTCCTATAGTCTAGAAATAAAAAAACAGAGCATCTTCTCTATTTGTTTGCTTTGTTTAGTTGTGTTTGTGTGTGTAAATGTGCTTGTGTGTGTGTGTGTTTTAGCATAATAAAGGCTGACAGAAATCTTGCTGCCTAGTGAACAGTAGGAAAAAGTGTGATTTAACTAGAGGAATATGCTATTTAAGTCTCGCCTGTGAGTTTTCTTCAGCCAATTTTAGCGCTAACATGCCTGTTAATAGAAAATTTACCTAAAACTATGTCCATGTGATTTTAAGTTTCAGATGATGCATCCTCAATATTCACTGAACAATTAATTATTTGGTTCTTCTTTTATAACAAATGCTTCCCTGGGCTTCATCACATGTGTTTTCCTGTATAGTAATATGTGCAGTGGATCTCGAGATCTTTGGGGGGAGTTCTATGAGAGGAATACAACTAATAGACATATTATAACTAATTAACAGTGTTCCTCCCTATTTCCTTTTTCAGCAATTATTTATTAAGTTTTACTATGTGACAGATGTGTACAGAAACCAGGGAGCAGTGACAGTAAAGGAGGGGGTAGGCAGGTTTTGCAACAGTCTGGTTCACTGGTACAAGTTACTTATACAGTAGCATTCTTCTTGAGTAATTGGTTACTAAATATTTTAAATATTATTTTTGCCATTAAGATCACTAGAATTAACTTTTGAGGTAAAAAAGATAACAAATATAACAGTTTGGCTTCAAATTTTCCATATTTAGAGAGGGTTTCCATTTTAGCATGCTTGACTGTATCATGATGTATTATCATTTAACCACTGAAGAAACATGTGGTTATGGATTATTTTCTATAAACAAAATTCAATGTATTTTATGAAGAATACTAATGCTGCTAATGCCTTGCTACTAGTACCACTACTAATGTTACCACCAGTTTGTTTATTAATTAAACTAATCCTCAAATGACTTCCCAAAATATACTTCAGATAAAATCAAAACTCCTAACCCTGGGCTGTAAGACTCAATATAAGCTAGTCTTTGCTTGTCCCTTCTAACTCACCTTTCTTTCCCTTTCCCACTGTGATATTAATCTTAAGCCATAGCTAGCCATCTCATGACTTTTTGCACATGCTGTTTATCACTTTGGAATGCTCTCCCTCCAACTCTTTACAAGGCTGCTCCCTTCTCATTATTCAATTTTAAATTAGGCATCAGCTCTTCAGAGACTTTTATCCACCATCTTAAATACAATAGTATCTCGCTCTCTTCATTGTCATACTTAGTTTTTCATTGAACATATTAGTTCCATAAATTTATTCTTTTTTTAATTTTTTTTATTTTTTTTTATTTATTCATTTTAGCGAGGAGAGGGAGAGACAGAGAGAGAGAAGGGGGGAGGAGCTGGAAGCATCAACTCCCATATGTGCCTTGACCAGGCAAGCCCAGGGTTTCGAACCAGCGACCTCAGCATTTCCAGGTTGACGCTTTATCCACTGCGCCACCACAGGTCAGGCCATAAATTTATTCTTGATATGTTGATTCATGTATTTATATGTTTATTGTCTATTTCTTGGTCATGAAGCTTATGGTATATTTCTCTATGAAAGTGATTTTGTCTGTCCCATTTACTACTATCATAGTCTAGAAGACTGCCTAGCATATATTATACCTATGTGTTAACAGACATACTAACTAACACTTACTGAGTATATTTTCTTTGGTAGGTACTAAGATACAGAATTTACATAAACATTGTCATGTAACTTCTTCCACAACTACATAATTATGTTAGCATTATTAAAATCAACCTCATTTTTCCTAATAAAAAATAAAAACCTGAAAAAACAGGAACTGCATTATTCCATATGTAGGTGGGACATAAAAGTGAAACTAAGAGACATTGATAAGAGTGTGGTGGTTACGGGGGGAGGGGGGAAAGGGAGAGGGAAAGGGGGAGGGGGAGAGGCACAAAGAAAACTAGATAGAAGGTGACAGAGGACAATCTGACTTTGGGTGATGGGTATGCAACAAATTGAAAGACAAGATAACCTGGACTTGTTATCTTTGAATATATGTATCCTGATTTATTGATGTTGCCCCATTAAAAAAATAAAATTAAAAAAAAAAACTGAAAAAAGTTAACAAATGCCTCAGGTCACAAAGCTACTATAACCTGGAACTAAGATGGGCTGACTGCTAAATCTCTCTCTTCTCCAATATCTTGTTGACATGGAACTGCCTTCACAAAACTTTCAACTAAGTGGGCTATTAACAAGAAAGCAGAAAGGAGACTATCTGCTCATATGTATATGTAAGATTTAATGTTATTTTGCTATAAATTTTATATTATAATAACTTCACTCAATTTAATTCTTTATGTAATATTATATGCATGTCAATCATATTCTCCTGTCTGTAAAATCACAATTATTAATTTGTGGAAACATTTCAAGAGAGTTGGGGGTAGAAAGAGGTGAGAAGTATTGTTATTATTCTAACATTTATTATTTAGAACATTCTTCATATTTTGAAGATGAATTCTAATCATTAGTAATTTCCTGTCATGTTTCCTTGGTTACAATTACTCATAGTAACTGAAACAGTTGGATGCTTCAGGCAGAGCATGAAAAGTATTAGGGTCAGATTAACACTGAGTTACACAGAATAAAAGTCTAGTCATTTTCTAATTTAAGTCACTCTAAATACTTCTATAATGGTTTTATTAGAAACATATGGTATACATTAAATACATGTTTGTGTAATTTCTTTTTTAAAAATGTTCACTTTAAATTGGTGCCAATTAGGCTACACTAGAACATCTTGCCTTTTATAAATAATCTCAGTCTGCCCTATATTCAGATACTCTGTACTTTATATGCATTTACGATGGAATTCATTAGTGTATCTCTGCTTAGTAAGTACATATTTGGAACACAGATTATAAATAACAAAGATATAAAATAATTTCATCATAAGTAACCTGTATATGCGTTGTTAGCCCATTATTCCTAACCCAGGGAGTATGTATTTTCCTGCCTCTCTCGAGAATGCAAACTATAAAACATTACAAAATCTGAAACGTTTATCAAAAGAAACCTATGCTTGTATATACCAAAGGGGGGAAAAAAAGAGCATAAGGCCCTGATCGGTTAGCTCAGTTGGTTAGAGCATCATCCTGAATCACCAAGGTTGTGTGTGTGGGTTCCATACCTGGTCAGGGAAGATACAGGAAACAAGTAGTGAATGCACAACTAAGTGGAAAAATAAATGAGTCTCTCTCTCTCTCTCTTTCCACTCCTCTCTGTCTCTCTAAAATAAATTAATAACAAAAATTTTAAAACGTAACACTTTATTTTTATATATATTGAGAAGCTTTAACTGCATTTTTTCCCTGTAAGTCCAAAAAAGATGTTAAGTCAGATGGCGTACAAGTGTTAGATCAGTTTCTAATCTATAAAAGCATTATAGTGCAAAATTCTATCCCCGTATTTTGTAAGCAGCTATTTTTATTTTATAGCTAGTATGTGTTTGTTTGTTTTGTGTCACTGCTCATCTCTCACTGAGCGACAAAAGTGCTAGCACCACAGACTTCATAAGGTTGTCATAAAAATAAAATTATTCTGAATACTGTATTATACAAATTTTTTTTCTGAGTAGGAGTCTATAGCACATATGTATATATACTGTAAAAATGTTATCTGAAAAAAATGCTTCAGAATATTTTAGATCTTGAGGTATACAGGTTTTAATATCATAATATCTCAATAAGAGTTCCTGGACAAAATTATGGAGAAGATATTTGAATTGCAAGTCTTTTATATGAATACCCAATTGTACAGCCATGTGATTCTACCTAAACTTCCTATTTCCTCAACTTTCACCTTCTTATACCCACAAAATACCATTACTACCTTTTCTTTGATATTGTGTTTAATAACATACTGAATATTTTAGATTGAATAATGTACTTTATAGTATTTCATTATTTATACTTATTAGTATTTCCTGTGGGCAAAACTATTATTGTGATATTGCCCCTACTCTCTAACAGTGTATGTGATGTAACAAGTCATTTTTAAATTTTACTCTTGGGACATGCTAGAAAAGAGTTTATCTTTTTTCTCCCCCACCCCAATAACATTTAAAGAAGATTAATTTACACTAGATTACTTCAAAGGACAAGATTTATAATAATATCTTAATTTTCATAAAATATCTAGTTTATGTCTACCCAGAGATAAAAAAGAAATAAAATATAAGACAAAACCCCCCCACAATTCTAACTAGTAGAGAGAATATTCTCTGTAGTGACAGATTTTCCCATATTCTTGGAAATAGAGTAAGAGTAAAATAATTGTAAATCTAGAATGTTTTCTTTTTAATCTGAATAGATACAAACAAAAAACTTTTAAGATTTCCTTCACAGTGACATTCTAAGTTGCTGTCCTGATATCCAAGAAAAAAAAAATAAATAAACTTTCTTATTCAACAAATAAGCATGTGTAATCACTTTTAGCCTAAGATAACTTTTAAATAACTTTTCAAAAATATAAGCCAGATTATTTTAGATATGTTAAAAACATGCAAGAGGCAGAACTTCTGGTATGTCCAAATTAGGAGAATGGCAAGTCTTCTTACAGAAAAAAACTATACACTGAATAAAATTTACAGAAACAGCTATTTCCATGCTCTTTAAATTGACAAAAGGCAATTTTTGAGAAATATTTATACTTAAAGAACTACTAAACTTTGAGTAGTAATAGTGAAAATCTAAAAAGTTCTTGCAAAGCAAGCTGAAGAAAGGAAATAATAAAGATTAAAATAGAAGTCAATGAAATATATTTAAAATGTAAAATTAATAGTTTATTTTTATTTATTAATTTTTATTTTCTATTTATTGATTTCAGAGATAGATAAAAAGGGAGAGAGAGAAGCTCTAACCTGCAGTCAGTGCACATACAGAAACAGCTTGATGTTTCTCTCTCTCTCCCTCTCTCCCTTTCTCTCTCTTGCTAAAATAAATAAATAAAAAATTAAAATAATTAGAAAAAAATATCTATCTGTTTCTGTATGTGCCCTGACTGGGAATCAAACTGACAACCTTTACATATCAGAATGATGCTCGAATCAACTGAGCTATGTGGCCAGGTTTTAATGTTTGTTTTTTAAAAAGTTTAACAAACCTGACACAGTTAGTTGAATTGCCAAGACAAAAAGGGAAAAGACAAATTATAAAAATAAAAAATGCAAAAACAGACATCACTGTACATATGAATAGCTTATAAGTGGATGTTATGAATAACAATGAATACAAATTTGACAATGTAGATGAAATAGACCAAATTTTAGAATAAACATAAACTACCAGAATGACTCAAGAAAAACTTAAAGGTCTGTATAGACACAATATAATGAAATTCAATATAAATATTTAAATATAATAATTTAAAATATTTTCATAAAGAAAAATCTGGGCTCAGATGGCTTCAGAAAATAGATGCAAAAATCCTTAACATAATATTAGTAAGTAGAATCAAGGGATTTATTTAAAAGATTGTGTACTATGACCTAGTGGAATTTTTGTCAGTGATACAAGGTTGATTTAACATCTTCAGGTAATTAATATAATATATCATATTAATAGAAAAATCAGAGTCAGTAAATTTTTTTGGTAACCAAATAGTAAATATTTTATAATTTGCTGTTCATGTATCAGATGTTGGAGTTACTCAACTATACTGAGTAAACAAATAGTCATAACTATGTCTGCCTTATATGTATTTATATTTATTTGCAGGTGGTAGGCTAGACTTGGTTGTAGGCTCTTGTTCTGCATTACTTTGAATATGTCTTGCTATTCCCTTCTGGCCTCAAGTGTTTCTGTTGAGAAGTCAGATGTTATCCTTATGGGGGCTCCTTTGTAGATGATAGCCTATTTTTCTCTAGCAGGTTTTAATGTTTTCTCTTTATCTCTTAGCTTTGGTATTTTAATTATGATGTGTCTTGGTGTAGATTTTTTTTTTTTTTTTTGGTTTCTCTTTAATGAAATTCTCTGTGCTTCTTGAACTTGTGTGACTTTTTCCTGCATCAATTTAGGAAAGTTTTCAGCTATGATTTCATTGAACAAGGTCTCTAACCCTTATTCTTTCTCTTCTTCTTTAGGAACCACTATGATGCAAATGTTGTTACTTTTTAGGTTGTCACAGAGCTCTCTTAGAGTTTCCTCAGAGTTTTTCAGTCTCTCTCTCTCTCTTTTTTTTTTTTTTTTTTTTTTTTTGCTTCTCCACTTCCGTACTTTCACTTATCTTGTCCTCTAAGTCACTGATACAATCCTCAGCTTCACCCAGCCTGCTTTAAATTCCTTCCAGTGTAGTTTTTATTTCTGATATTGTGTTTCTCATTTCTGTTTGGTTCTTCTTTATGATTTCCGTGTCCTTTTTGATGCTTTCGATTTCTTTATTGAAGTATTCATTAAGTCCATCCATTGTAGTTTTGAGATCTTTAAGCATCCTAAAAATCATTATTTTATATTCTACATCAGGTAATTTGATTACTTCCAATTCGTCCAAGACTTTATCAGAGGATTTATCTTGTTGTAGCATATGACTTTTGCTTCTCTGCCTGCCCATTATTCTCTATGACTTGTAGGCTTCTTCCAGCTATGATCTCCTTACCTAGTAGAGCCTCTTTGAAGTCTTGATTTGTTTGTTTTCTTCTCAGTTTTCTTAACTCAGTAGTAGTCTTGTTTACTGATCTCAGCAGGGGGCTTATTTGAAGATGTATCCAGGAATGCCATGGGTGTAACCTGAAATTCTGAAGGCCCAATCTGCCAGCTTCTCTCTGGGGGGGGGGGTGCTTTCACCATTTGAGTAGGGGGAGCTGTATCTCAGATCTCCATGGAGAAATGAGTTACTGACCCTCCTCCCCACTTCTTGTTTTCAGCTGTGTCTTGTTGGTCTGATTGGAGCTAGGGAGTGTAAGTGGAGCACAGAGCACATTCCTAGCAGCTGTGGCTGATGCAACGCTGTAAGAATATGCCAGTTCCCAGAAGCCTCCTGGGAATATCCAAGAAGGAAGCTCACCAGTTATAAGGAAGTGACTTAGACCAACCACGCAGCTCCCTGATCTTTTCAGCCATTGGCTATGAAGGACACACTGTAACATCCTATTGGCTGAACCCATATATATAAGCTAGCTTACTTCTTGAATAAAGTGGATCTGTGTCACTGAACCTAGTCCCCGGAGTCAGGTCTTTGCGTCTCCGTCATCCTCACCCCCTACAGGACTTGTCTACAACTAGTGCCCAACATTGGGCAGGGACCTAACCGGCATCCAAAGGATGGGTGAGTGACCCTTTGCAATGGAAAACCTTCTCCCCCACTCTCGAGCCCTGCAGGCTCAAGCCCTGCATGCCCTATTGCAGAGTACACAAATTGAAGTTTGTTAAAAGGATCCCTGTACTTACTGGGAGATTCTCTCTGGTTTCAATCTCTGGATTAGGGATGCACCCCTCTAGGACCTGGATACTTGGGCCCAAGCTTTCTGGCACATTTGTTTGGCCAAAGTACATGGGGGACAAACCTTCCCTCTTGGCCTCATTCCTGCCCTGCTAGTGATACATGCCTGCCTGACCAGTGCTCCTGCTGGGGACCCTTTGCCGGTGCCAAAGATATTGCAGGCTGCCTCTCTCTCTGAGGAACCCCTACCTCCCTATTCATCCCCTCCACTGAGGAGGAAAGTAGTTTAGCCTCCGAATTTACCAAGATCACGGCTGAGTGTGCAGAAACAAAACCAACCGAATTGCTAACTGTGCTATCAGCTCTGCCTCCGGAAAAAGCAGAAGTCGCTACTTCCGCATTACCTGCCGGGGCTCAGTGCCCCACCCCAGCCTCTCAGATGCCATTTTCTCCAACGTGTGTTCCTGCTTCAGACCCATGGGCCAGCCTATACGCCCCCCTGTGGCTTTTTTCTTTCTGCCTGCCTATCTTGTATCTCTCGCTCTCTCTCTCCCCCACTCCTCTCTCTGAAATGACGCTGGAAGGACCCAGCCACAGCACAGTAGAGGGGATTACACCCTCTTCTAATGCAAAGGAGAGGTTATGCTTGTGTTTTTCAGCCAATTTGGATCCCAGGAACCCCCCAATATGCTTGACAGGGTTTCTTGGGCACCCACTGAATGGTTCAGTCTTCAACCAACCAAAGCCACAGCCCTGGCCTTCTCCACACTGACTACGCCTGAGGGAAGGAGGTCCTCAGCACTCCAGAAGAAGACTTTGCTGCCTGCATGCACGTCCCATCACCTGGGGGGCTGTGGAGGCTTTGGCAGGGCAGGCCCAGAGAATTGCCCCTGATGGGCCCCCAGACCCTGGTGCTCTGTTCTTGCTTATGAGTGTTATAGTAACTGCTGACTCCCAGATGCAGGTGGCGGCAGCCTGGGGCTCGAGCCTGGCAGTGCGAGCTGGTGTTTTCAGTTCATCTTTGGAGGATGAGGAGAATTGGGCCGGAGTTGCGATTCGCAGACTCCAGAAGGTAAACAGTGGCAGCAGCAGTGGGAGGATGAATGGAAGCCAGGCTTGCATTGCTGAGTGGCGGCTGGAACAGCAGGGAGTGCCTGCTAAGCTGCTGGTGGGTTTGCTGACATTTTGGGATATAGGGGTAGATGCCATCATGCTCTCCAGAGCAGAGATGGAAATGCTGACTGCCATTGCCACGTGCTTCTCTTTGGGACAGTGTAAGACCTGCCAGGATGGCAGGGATGAGGGGGGGTGGCTGAAGCCTCATGTACATGGACTGATTTCCTGGACTACAACCTGGGTGAGCACTGGCTCCTTTGTTGGATAGACTTACGGATTTTGGACAATGTGAAATACCCTGATGGGAGTGGGGCGGCTTTGCTGGAGGCCCTTCCCCTGCCCCGGGAAGCTTTTCCCAAGGCTAGAAAGAAGTCTGAGGACATTTTGCGCTTTTGGCAAAGTGCTTAGAGACTAGTGAAATGTACCTTTGTAATTGTTGAAATTGTATGATTTGTCATTTGCTGTAATTTGTGTAATGTGCCTTACAAACATATGCAGTACCAGTCCATGGCAAGCCATTCGTTCTGTGTTTGGACGCTGGGACCTTTGTGGGAAGGGGACATGCATGGACCTACATCCATTTTTTACAATCAAAATGGAACTGTGTTTAATGGCACCTAGAAGGTCTCTGTATCACAATGGGAGGGAAATGACACCCCGACCCCTAGTAGGAATCCCCTGTTTAAGACCCCGTTCTATTTTCTAACTAGTCAAACATTACAGAAGCTTGACTCATTGTTTAATCCAGCAAAACTATTAGCATATAGTGTAATAGGTATCATAGTTGTTTTAGTTCTACTAGGGTTCCATTGCATAATACGTAGCATTCAGAAGCTACAACAGCAAGCTGTCATTCATCAAGTCCAATTAGCCTTAATTAAAAGAGAAGGGGGAGATGTGGGTGGAGCGCAGAGCGCCTTTCTAGCAGCTGTGGCTGATGCAATGCTGTGAGAATACTCCAGCTCCCAGCAGCCTCCTGGGCACACCCAGGAAGGAAGCTCGCCCGCTATAAGGAAGTGACTTAGCACCAACCATGCAGTTCCCTGATCTTTTCAGCCATTGGCTATGAAGGACACACTGTAACATCATACTGGCTGAACCCATGTATATAAGCTAGCTTACTTCCTGAATAAAGTGGATCTGCATCACTGAACCTGATCCCCGGAGTCGGGTCTTTGCGTCTCCGTCATCCTTACCCCTGGCAGGACTTGTCCACAGAGAGCTTTCCGGAGGTGGGTCACCCGGAATCACTTCAGGCTTGTGCTTTGTTGAGGGTTCAACCCCTCCTCTAGCTATGCCAGCTTTGCACTGGATGAGTCAGCTTCTCAGGTCATCCCTTCCTTTCCTCCGCCCATCACCATCTGTCTTTCTCATCCCACTTTCCTTTTGGAAGACAAACCAGCCCTCTCAGCATACCTCGTTCCCAGGTCCCCATGCAAGTGGCTGTGAGTAATATTTTCTGCTCTTCTCCTTGTAATTAGAGCCTTTCTGGGGTTTCAGTCTCACTCCACTTTCACTCCTGGAAGCAGGGGAGCCCCCACTCACTGTGTCTTGGAGCTCCTTAACAGGTTGTGTGGCTTCTTCTTTGCTCCTTAGTTTTTGAGACCTGTTCTTTTAATCCAAAGGTGGTTTTTCATGCTGATTGTTCCTAAATTAATTTTTAATCCAGTTTGGTGGTGTGAGCTGGGAGTCTGTGCATCTGCCTAGTCTGCTCCCATCTTGGTTCCTCCGGTAGGCTAGACTTGGTACATAAACTTTATTTGTCAATGCCTGGAGTAAAAAAGGAAAACCACATGGTTTTCTCAATAGAGTGATAAAACATTTGTCAAATTTAATACACCATAGAAAACAAAGAAACACACAAAAAACTGGCAACAAGTGAGGAATAAAAGACTTTGTCAATCTGATTTTTAAAAAATCTTTATAAAAGATATATTAGTTTTTGAAAAAAAAACTTCTAAGTAATATATATTTTTTTAAATTTGACTGACTTATAGGATAGACAACAAAAGATACTTTTTAAAATTTTTATTTTTAAATAATTTTGTTGATATGGTTTCAAGTGTCTTACTCAATATAACATCTGCTACACCCCATATCATGCATGCCCCCATGCCCATTGCCAAGTCTCTTTCCACCCCCATTTCTCCTCTCTTTGGCAACCCTCCTCCTATCATTACCCCTTTCCCTCTGGCTATTGCTACCCTGTTGTCTCTATCTATGTGATATATATATGAATGATTTGGGCTAATCCCTTCACCTTGTTTGATCTTGTCCTGCCTTCCCCCTTCCTTCTGACAGCTGTCCATCTGTTCCCTGTGACCCTGCCTCCATTTCTATTCTGTTCCTTATTTTATTGTGTTCATTAGATTCCACGTATAAGTGGGTCTTTCTCTGCCTGGCTTATTTCACTTAGCATAATAATCTCCAGGTCTATCCAAAAGATAAAAATTTAAAGCCACCTATCTCTCTCTCTCTTTCTCTCTCTCTCTCTCTCTCCCTTACACACACACACACACACACACACACACAACAACAACAACAACAACAAAGCAATTCAAATAATATTGAAATGAGGTGTCCAAATGTAACAAGGTTCTTGCTTACTCTCTTCCATGTTAGTAAGAGAAGCAACAACGTAATGACAGTAGGGAACAAATATCAGAGCTCAGCCAGAAAACAATGTAGCTGCAACTACTGACGTAAGTAGACTCCAAAAGCTGAAATAAATGGTGTTAACAATGACTACCTATCTGGTATAAAGTTATAGGTATTTGAAAAGTTCATTTGGTTGAGCCTCAAACAAACAATCATACACAACTGAAAGTAAATGCAAAATCTTGCTCACTGGTGTGGAGTAATCTGGTCTTATGTGTCCCTTAATTTCTCCCTCTGATCAAATAGCATCTTGGCTGCTTGAAGAAAAATGATGATTGAGTGTGGTGCAAAATCCTCCTTTCCCTAGTAAGGACCAAAACTCATACACATTCTAGTAAGTAGGATAAGTTGGCGAAGATGAGGGATTCAAACATACAGTGATGTTGGATGCAGGCAAACAAGTAATCATACTGTAGGACAGGAATGCCTGCATTCAACTGATAAAGTTTAGACAAATTTTAGTGGGGAAAGGAAGCAAATACAATTTTGTGGGTAGAGTCTTCTGGGCAGTGGTGGGATTCAAGTAATTTAAGAACTGGTTCTCTGCACTGATGACCATTTTAAGTATAAAAAACAGTATGTCAAAAGGTAATTTATTATTTCATGCATTTAATATTTAAATAAGAATAGTAAAAAGGTGCTTTTCTCTTTACATTGTATATTTGTTTACTGAAGTAACAAATGTGAAGAAATTACCAGTAAAATGTAGTATTTCATCATAAGTATAATGAGTTTTATGGAATGAATAAATAAATATTATAAGCATAGATCAGTCAAATATTTCTCATCTGTGGATGGAATGAACATTACTATGGGTGCCTAGAATATGCTGTTGCACAGATAAATGTTAAAAAAGAGTAAAGAATATAAATTTGTGATTTCCATATTGGGAGGCTGCCCAGGCACCCACCTTAGAGAGAACCCTGATTACAAGTACCATTTTAAAAATGGGTTTGCCTAAGTCAACAAAAAGTTAGGTATCGGTACTGCCAAACCAGTGCAAACCAGCTGAATCCCCCCACTGCCTTTGGGCTAACTTAATGAATTTGTTCTGTGGTTTCCGCTGCTGAACATATATTTTGTTTTGGATTCCGTGCCTTTACTCTGAATGCTCATAAAATGCCGGATGGGATTACCCTGATCTGGAAGGGCTGAGTGTAGAGCAGTACCAGTACCACTGGAACATCACAACTCTAATGACCCTTTGAGCTCTAGGTCTCTGTGATTGATGGTTTTGCTTATTAGAGTTCATGGCAAAGGGTAGCAAACCCAGTGTTACTCTTTAGCACTTCTTTGATATGGTAGCAGTTACACATTTTTCGAAAAATATCTATTAGCTTCCTGCTGGGTACTGTTTAAAACAGAATGCCTAACCTCTAAAGGCCTTGTGATTCTCTGGACGGTTAGTCTCAATTTGGTGTGAGTCAATTCAGGCTCAATGATTAACAAAAAAGGAAAAACCAAAAAAGCCACTCATATCAAATAGATATTCAAGAATACAACTGACCTCCAGTGGCACCTCAGCTTTACATGAAAAAGTAGTAGTGAGGTCTTTGTGGGAAACTTTCTAGCCATTCTGCTGTCTGAAGCAGAATTTCCAGTAATAAGACCTTTGATTCACAGAGGTCTCCAACAATATCTAAACCTGGTTCACTGATGGTTTGGCTACTAAACTACTGTAGCTGTCCAACCTCAGTACCAGCTGTTCAAAACCAAACAGGCATGCAGCCACTTCACTCAAGAGGCAGAACTCAAGCATGTTTCCATATCTCTAGTCAATACTTCCCTTAGTGCAGGCTATTATATTTTATTGACACATGGGCTACTACTTGCATCCCGTTTTATTTTCAACTTTGAAAACTATAGATTGGCAGATTTAAGGACAGATCAAACTGTCTGGGTCACTCACACAGTTGCCATGGTAAGGTTCCACTCTGTTCTGAAGTGAACTGGAATCAAGTTGCTTATAAAGATTGTACCACTAAACTGCCAACACTGTTGCCAGTACCCGTCATCCTATGAACATGGAAATACAGCATTATAGACTGACGTTAGGTCTGAAGGGCTCTGTCTTTGTTTCAAGGATTACAAGTGCATACTAGATTTGTGAGTCCTGCCAAGAGTTGGCTGACTCCACCTCAAGTCCATTTTCAGGACTCTCAGTACAAACTTCGGACATGAGGCTTGGGTTAAGGTCCCTGGATGACAGCACTGGACACATGTTGTCAGACAACTGTGCCTGAAGTATTAAGTGTGTTTTCATTAAATTCTACTGGGGGGGGCATTTAAAAGCTTTGCCTTGTTCCTTCTGAACTTCACCCTATCTGCCTTTTCCTTTGGCTAATTTTGATTGTATTCTTATACTGAAATAATCTTTAACTTTGAGAATGACATTTTTCTTGCATCCTTTGTGTAATTTTAGTAAATCATTATGCTCAGGAGTGGTCTTGGGAGTCTGCTGACATAGTCTACCATACCCTGCTAGATGTGTCTGGCCATGATTTGATTGTAATTCCCTTTAACTTTATTGAAAATTCAATAGAAAAGATTCAGCAGTGGCCCCTAGGTCTTGTATCTCTATGCAAAACACCTGTTAATGTCTTCTGGATGTTTTCCACTTCCACACCTTATAAGAAATCACTCAATCATTTCATGGGGCAAAAGAATGCCACCTGATTCATAATATGAACAGGAAGACAAGGTTGGACAGACTATGTTCGGGCAATCCTTTCAAATAAGAACTTAAATATTTGAATTACGAACCCTAACGACTACCAGCTAGCCAAGAGTACATACTGCAAGTAATGTCAACCTGTGCCCCCAGATTTATGTGACATTAGGAGGGCCTCAATGATTGTTAACAAAACTTTTGTTCTTTTTTTTTTTTGCCAGAGGTACCACATGTGCCCTTTGAGCTATACATCTTTTGTGGAAGTCAGACATTAACTTGAAATCCTCCCCCTAAAGAACTTCACTAGAAGGGTGGTTACAGGAGAGGTTCAAATGTTTAAGAAAAGAATAGATTATGCAATTCTCATGTGAAATCATCAAGAGGCATAATAGACTCACTATGCAAACCCCATGGTCATGTATTTCTACAAATAGATCCATTCAATTAGAAAAGATGGTCCAAAATGTGTTCCTAACTTTGGTTGAAGTGAATGATACCAACTCAGCTCTGCAAAGCATTCAATTCTGACTCAGCTCCCTGAGTAAGGTTGTTATGAATAATAGAATTGCCCTAGATTCCTCCCTTCAGGCTAAAGCAAGTCTGCATATTCATTCACATATGTTATTGTACCCGGATTAATTTTTGGACCAAATGGCAATATAAATATAGAAACTTAAAGAGAAATCCACCTGGCTTTTAAAAGCAGACTATGATAGTTTAAGGAATCTGTTTAGCTGGCTTATTCTGGCTGGGTCCCTAGGCCATGAAAGAGGTCAATACTGCAGGTTAATTTCATCTTGCTGATTGTAGACCTGTTGATTATAAATTTAATTTATTGTTGTATGAGAAAAAAATGGACAGATACTGTACTAGCCTTTATTGGCCAGATTAACCTGGGTGTCCATTAGTATGTTATAATCATGGAAAACTTTTTCAGAAGCCAAAAGAATAATTCTCATGGTTCTGCTATCTATGCATATTGCAAGTCAGGTTTTAACTACTCATTGTTCTGTATGCCTTTACAATCCTGTTTGTCAAGTTAACAAACAAGCCTTGAAAGACAGAGCTAGTGTTTTTCACTGAAACAAAAGTAAGATGTGCTTGCTGACCATTTTAAAAGGTGCTGAGGACTTCCCAAAGTTTAGAGCTCCTCTCCTGAGAGATATGTAGGTATCCATCTGTGCCCATCCATGCCAGACCAGTGGGAAAAAGGGAAATGGAATGAGTTGGCTGCCTTTTGTGTCATGAGTAGTTAGGCCTGTATCTCTGACGCAGGAATCTCATCTTTTACTAAGTTACAAGTATTGGGAAAACAGCTGTGTTAGGCTTGCTCACTTGCACTTTGCATGACTAACGTGTGAACATGCAGCAAAGCCACATGTACATAGCCTACGTAAGGCTACAGGTCGTTTGACTCAGGGCAGATTGTGGACTGCCTGCCTGCCACTGTGAAGGGCTGTTTTGCTGTTTGTTCACCTGCTGCCATGAGAAGAGGTTTTACCCTGCCAGTTTGCTCATCTGCCGTTGTGAGACTCTATTAGACAGGAATGACTCAATGCTTTCTGGCTCTGCAGTTTCTCTACTATTTGCTTGAATGCTATGTGGACCTGCTTGGCCTTAGTCACTGACAGTACATCTGGCATAGTGGGCAGGATTCAGATCAGATATGTATGGAGCTACTGACACCCTTTAAAGGTGAAATAGAGGAGTGGCTGTTTCCTGTGGCTATTCTTTTGGGGGCAGCTGCAAAAGCCAAAGCAATCACTGCAGAAGGAGCTGCATTTGTGCTGGCAGAGTGAGTGGCTCTGAACTAGTGGTAGCAGACATTTCCAACTCCTCCTCTTCTGAGGAGGAGAAGGTTTGGGCTGAAACTGCCATCTGCAGACTCAGAGCTTGACCAGTGGTCTCCCAGAAGGTAAAAGCCCAGCAGCCAAGAGTTCCTTGGGACAGACACAACCCCCTCCACAGGTAATTGATCACTCTGTAGTCCAGCCCTATACCCAGACAGAGTTGATGGAGTTGGGAGCAAAATTCAGGCAGAAACTGACCAAGCCCCTGGCAGGTTTGTTGCTGAGGTTGTGGAACATAGGGGTGAATGGCATCATGCTCTCTGGAACAGAGATAGCTACCATTACCATGCACTTCTCCTTGAGGCAGCATCTTCAGAACTGCCATGACAACCCACAAAACCATACCCTATTAGAATGGGAGATGGCTGCCATTCATACAGTCTGGCAGAATGCTGGAGATTTGCCAGGGGCGTTGAGTCATATACTGAGTTGGAGCAGGTCCTCTAGGAACTAAGTATGAAGAATGCTGCTTTCAACCCGAGGTCTTCTGGACCAGATAAGGAAGTGTTTACAGCAGGACTGAGGGACCTTATTCTCTGTAGTGCCCCATCAGTGCATTTTTGGTCACTAGTGACTATCTTGCGCCCCTATGTGGGGCAGTCCATCAATGCAGTTACACAGATGTGGCAGGTTTGGGGGAGCTGGAAGCAGCATGAGACCAGAAGGCTGTGCAGGCTGCTGCCTGTGCTGCCCCAACCCCCAACTAACAAGAGACATGGGCCTGTAAAGGTTACTTGAACACAGCTATGGGTAGATTTGACTGTGGCTGGGCAGATAGGGAGAAATTAGATGGCAGATCTAATAGAGTCCTGTTAGAGCTTTGACAGCAGCTTAAGTTGCAACAGAGGTTCCAGCTGCTGAAAAAGCAGAGGAAATGGGTGGCCCAGGCAGCTGCCAAAAAAGTGGCTGGTGTTTGGGTTACATGGTTGCAGGATTACATGATGCACAAAGCTGAGGGAGAGGAGGGTTCCTAAAACCCGTTGTTCCAAACTGAATAAGGGGAAGGCTGAGGAAACCATCTAACGGGACGGGTAGAGGACAGAGGCCCCATGTGGAATTGGCAATCCACTGGTCTCCTTCGAATGTGCTTCAGGTGTAGGTCTTGGAGAATAACGGGTGCTTCTTTGCAACAGCAGCAGCAGCTAATAGAACTGTCAAGGTGGCACAGATCTTGAATGTGTTTGACCCTGCCAAGCCCTGTGAGCTTGTTGAGGTGTTTGGATGGGGCTTGTGCCAATAGACAGAATGCTTATGGAAGGGTGCTGAGGTTCATTATCAAAGAGCGTTATGGTTAGTTGTCTGTAATGGACTTCCACCTTGGGTGATTTGTACAGACAGCTACACCATTGTGGACTGGTCACTGAGCAATATAATGGACACTTGAAGAGGGGACTTCAACAAGAGTAGAGCACTATCTCCCTTGTTGGATGGACATGCCACTTGTGGACGGTATGAGAGACCCTGATGGGGGGCACAGCCCCTGTCCTGTGGTGGCCCTCCTGCACCAGGAAGCTGCTTTCACCCAGTAGCAGAGATACACCAAGGATACTTTACAACTTCATATAGCCCTGGATTATACAGGTCCACCCACCTACTATGGGGTAGGGAGCTAGATGTGGGCCTCCAGTTAACTCCCTGGGCAGGTGCTTAGGGAAAGATTGTGAAGGGCATCTTTGTAATTATTATTGTATAACTTGTGCTGTTGCTATAGGCTTTGTTGGTTTATGTAATGTATTTCACTCCTCACACAGGGACCATCACAGAAGATGCCTGCTGTGTAGATTGTGAGGTAAGGAACCTAAAAAGGTGGGTTGTTGGGAAAAACAGATATGTTAGGCTTGCTTGCTTGCACTTTGCATGATTAGTGCATGAGCACATGGCAGAGCCACATATGCATAGCCTGTATAAGGCTATGGGTGGTTTGACTCAAAGCAGATTACAGATTGCCTGTCCACCACTATGAGGGCCATTTTGCTGTTTGTTCACCTGCTGCCATGAGAGGAGGTTTTCCCCTCATGGTTTGCTCATCTGCCCCTGCAAGACTAATAAATGAGGGTGGCTCCAAGTGGAGCTTTCTGGCTCCACAGTTCCTCCACCATCTGCCTAAATCCAATGTGGACCTGCCTGGCCTCAGCCACTGGCATACAACAGGCTAATTATTTGCTTATATCTACTAATATGTGACAAGCTAATTTGTTTGCTTATAAATAGGGTAAAATACCAGACCCTTCATAGTAACAACATGCAGAGCAGAAGTAATTCTGCTTGGGATCCTCCAAAATGTCTCCTCCCTGACTATCATCAAAATTCATGCTCTAATAGCTACTGGAAAGTTTTTCTGTCAAATTTGTAAGAGCATACATAGGCTTTGGAATTCGAAGAACCTGGCAAGGAAATCCAGGCTGGCTGCTTGTAAAACATAGCATCAGTAAAATGGGGATATTGTAATGAATGAATGTAATAATATCAACAATAAAGGTCTTATTCAGTCCCTGGGCTGCTAAAATCAACTCATTAAAAAAATCAAACTCCAGGATTTCTTAAAGATTTGAACTCAAGTTGAAGGGCATATAAGAAGAAAAGTACAAATAAAAATATTTCATAACATCCAAATAAAGTCACATACTTATTTAAAAGAAACTGAAAATATAATAAAAAGTTTAAAAAATCAGCTATTTTTTCTATCAAATAAAACGAACAAGTGTTGGTAATATAATGTATCTTCTTTTTCTGTAATTCTAAATGAACATGTTTTTAGAAAATAAAGTATATACAACTAGAAAGCCCAGCAGTCATACGAAATGACTGCTGTTCTAGATATTATAAATTGTAATTAAAATGATTTGTGCAAAGCTGTCTGCTAATTCAAACTGAATTACCCAGGGCAGGCGGCGAGGATGCCCCTTTGCTTAGTGCCCCACGGGGTTTCCCCCTTCTACTTGCTTAATTGCTTAAAGTAGAGTGCAATGAAGGAAACCACTGGTGGTATATTTCTTAAGAGCCACCGCTAGCTCAATAAAAAAGGTGATTTAAATAATAAAATGTTAATTCACATGTCAAAGATCTCTTTGTACACAACATTTCTTGTGTAGATCTTTCCATCATTTTTGAGCTCGCCTTGCAGAGGACCATCAATTATTTTTAATTTTACATCCGTTCACACTTAATATTCATGTCACTAGAAGAATGCTCAAAAATTAAAGTTTCTCCGTTTGAAACTGTTTTAATCCTTTTTGCGTTTCAGTTAGCATTACTCTGTCGTTTTTTTTGCATTTCTCTCCTGCCTTTGTTCAAGGGACTCATTTTGTCGAGACAGGCTTTTTTGTCTTGCATCTGAGGCAAGCCTTGTTTCTCTATGCTCATCAGTCTCATTTTGCCGAGAAAGACACATTTGCTCTGCGACTGAAGCAAGTCTTATCTTTCTCTGCTCAGTGGTTTCTTTTTGTCGAGAAAGCCGTTTTTGTGCAGCTTTAGCTCCTTTTCTCTCCTCTTCAGTGCTGTATTTTCTAGGAGGCATTCTTAAAAGAAATTACGTAAAGATGTAGTTTTTATGTAAAACAGATGATTGCCAATGCAAACAAATGTTCACCTTCCCCCTGACCCACTCAATTTGCGTTCAGCCATGGCAACTTCACCCCACTGGCTAGTACAGTTACGCAAGCAACCAATAAGCTATCGGCAACAAACAGACACTTAAGCCGCATATAATAAAGATTTAGTATTGTAACATAGAAAAATCTTTTTTTTTTTTTTTTATTTTGTCAGAGAGACAGAGAGAAAGGGACAGATAGGAAAGGAGAGAGATGATTAGCATCAACTCTTTGTTGCGGCACCTTAGTTGTTCATCGATTGCTTTCTGGTATGTGCCTTGACAGGAGGGCTACAGCAGACTGAGTGACCCCTTGCTCAAGCCAGTGACCTTGGGCTCACGCTGGTGAGCTGTGTTCAAATCAGATGAGCCTGTGCTCAAGCTGGAGACCTTAGAGCTTCGAACCTGGGTCCTCTGCATCCTAATCCTACACTCTATTCACAACGCAACCACCTGGTCAGGCTAATGTAGAAAAATCTTGATAATAGTTCTGGTGAGTTTGTTCTCAAGGAAAATAAATATATTAATATCACAAGCCAGAAACCTTCATTGTTGAATTTTTGGTAAATCCACCAGGTAAGAACACAAATGAGACTTTCACAGAGACTTTTCTTTAGCCCAACCATTTTGATACTTGCTTCATTTTAATTACAAACAAACACCATTTGACAAAAACATATAATACAGTTAATTCCATGCCTCTGCAGAAAGAAAACCAGAGATAAAATAATACATAAAAAGCCTAAAAAAAAGTATTGTTGCATCAAAAAAATTTCATTAATTATAGTAATTATCTATGATTGGAACGTTTAAAACATCTGCAGTGACATGAGTGGCTGTGCTAAAACAAGCTCAATTCATTTTACAATCACTTAAATATAGTTGTCAGAGAATTAGTTGGAAGTTATTAAGAAAGTAACTTTCAAAAAACCAATTCTCACATATCACAGAGACAAAATTGATTAATAAAGGAAGATGTGCCCAAACATTATAATCTCAATCACTACATATATTTTAGTATAAAAATGAAGAAAATCCAGTTGACAATTGATTTCTATTTTACTTCTTTATTTAGATGTTAAGATCATTAAATTCATTAATTAATTAAAATCAGCAATCCTGCAATTGTAATGACTTCTTTTTTTTTTTTTTTTCCTAAAGTTGAAAATAGGGAGGCAGTCAGACTCCCACATGCGTCCGACCAGGATCCACCCAGCATGCCCACCAGGGGGCAATGCTCTGCCCATCTGGGGCATCGCTCTGCTGCAACCAGAGCCATTCTAGTGCCTGAGGCAGAGGCCATGGAGCCATCCTCAGCACCTGGGCCAACTTTGCTCCAATAGAGCCTTGGCTGTGGGAGGAGAAGAGAGAGACAGAAAGGAAGGAGAGGGGGAGGGGTGGAGAAGTAGATGGGCGCTTCTCCTGTGTGCCCTCGCTGGGAATCGAACCTGGACTCCCGCACGCCAGGCTGATGCTCTACCACTGAGCAAACCGGCCAGGGCCATGACTTCTTATTCAATAATGACTAAGATCATTTATTTATTTAACAAGCATTTTGTCAGGTAACTACCATATGCCTAGCCATGAGGTTAACATCAAAGGCACAGAGAAAATACAGTAATACTTTAAATTCTAATTATCCATTTTAATCACTATGAATATAGAACTTGAATTCTCTTTAAAACTGAGAATGCATAGTGTTAAAAATATTTTATCAAAGTGATATCACATAAAATTTATTTGTTGTAATAAAATAAAATTATAATTAATAACCCATTAAAAATCAAATATATTATAAAATGTAAAAATGATCAATACAGTATGTGTACCATCTCAATTTGTAAAATTGATATATTAAATAGATGAACTAGGAAGAATACTATATATGAATGATGTGGCTGTAGGTAATTTTTGTGCTTTTTGAATTTCAAAAATTTCAGCAATGGGCAAGTGTTATTTTTATAATCTAAAACAGTAACTTTTAAATGCAAAAATTCACATGTTTTATATTCCATTTCCTCAGGTCTTTATTTTGTTGAATAAAATTATATAATTATTGCTCAAATATGAATATAGTTAAAGAAGAAAGACAAATCAAATGAGTGGTTTTTTCTTTGAGTCAAACATTAATCAGCTCTTTGAACCTTAGCATAAGGTTTTGTGCCTGTTTTTCTTGAACCGTATTTTGATGGATTTTGTATGAGTGGGTTCTATAACCTTTTTTATCTCTAAAAAAAAATTATTATTAAAGTAATTGAGTCATATAATGTCAGGTTTTTTTTTAAAATGTACACACATGCATACACACTTAATTTTGATAATTATGTATAAAAGTTACCAATATAATCCCCATTTTAGAGATAATGGAGCTTCAAGCTTCTAGATAACTAAAGTAAATTTCAGAACCATGTAATCTGGCTTTAGAGTCTATAAACTTAATTCCTATCTGATAATGCTTCAATTTTTTAACATTTTTATGACTAATATATTGATTAAACTACTTATATTTCTAATAATAACTACATTAGGGTTGTTGAGAAAACCGGTAAGAGATAAATAAATAGATAATAGATGATAGATAGATGATAGATAGATAGATAGATAGATAGATAGATAGATGATAGATAAATAATAAATGATAGATAAATAGACAGACAGATACTGATTTTTAAAAGAAATTGGCTCATGTAATTATGAAGGCTGGCATTTTCAAAATCTGTAGTTTATTATAAAGGACAGTAAGCTGGAAAAGCAAAGAGAACTAATGCAGCAGTTTACGTACAAAGGCTGTGTATCCTGGTAGAATTTCCGCTTGTTCAGGAGATGTCAGTTTTTTGTTTTCTTTGTTACAGACTGAAAGGGTCCATTTTGCCTGTGTGCATCAAAACCTAATAAGACACAATCAGGAATTTGTAGCCAAGAAAATAAGAATTTATTAAGGAGAGAGTACCAAGGCCAGGGTCACAGATAGCTCCTGTGATACTTTCTAGGAAGTGGGTTATATAGGGAAAAATCATTAATCATGGTGACTAATGGAATTCTGGTCATGGTTAGGATCATGATCTCCACTGATTGACCAGCACTAGAATAGGAGGTAGTTGATCATTGTGTTTGGTCATGATGTCTGCCATGGTGATGGTAAAGCCAGTAGCCAGGGCCACCATCACAGCAGCCTAACCCATGGAGGTTAGCATTGGATTCGGACAGTCGGTAAAGAAGCAACGGAGCCAAGAACTGGTGGGCCATCCTCTTTAATCCTAGCTTGCACCCAGCAGGCAAGTAAAAACACACACTGGGCTCCAAAACCCACTCATTCAGTGCTTACAAAGCTACTGACTTATCCGAGTTTCCTAGAATCAAAGGATTCTAGCTCACCAGTCTTACTCACCTCTGTTCCCCATCCCCTTCCTTCTCCCTGCACAAATTCTGCACAAACTGGCTTTTCCTTCAGCACTCCACCTACTTGGCTGCTTCTCCTGGCCTCCTCCACATGGCCTCTCTCTGCTCTCCTCTCTGCTCTCTCTTCTAATGCTAATCTCAGGAACCGAGAGAGAGCAAGCTCCCAGTCTGTCCCACTTTATAGCGCAGAAATCAAAACCTTTAATCCAATATACAAAATAGGGAAGTCTCTAATACAAAGTCACTTATCTGGGGCATGATGGGATTGCACCACCCCACATCAAAAAGGGTGGGAAAGGCTTAGTCCTAAAACCAAGCCCCAGGCTATAAGAATCCTGCCTGCCCACAGCTCACCCCCAACACACATTAATGTCACCTGGGCAACGGCTTCCACATGGGCAGCGCCATCTTTAACAAAGTGAGCATAATATATTTTATATGACCAACAGTGATACTTTGTCTGGTTTTGCAAGTGTTGCTAGTGGAAATGATATTTTTTTGCTGAATTGCAGGGAAGGCATTCCACAGGACTCACACATGGTGGGAGTGAGGCTTCCATGGTAAGATTTATTTGAGGTTGAAATGGAAGGTTATCTGCTTGTTACTTGTATCTCATCTCTTTCTGTCCCACCATGGAAAAATTCCAGCCTAGTCTTCATCAGGCCCAATACAAGATCAGTGCCCAAATATTCTGTGCTATGCTCCAATCTATATTACAGCTTAGTCCAGTCCAGGTACTGCATTTCTGTAACCAGTCCACACTCAGAGCCTGTACTTTGGAGATGGCACTGCTGGCCCAGAAGCGGCTGTGGACCATATAGTATGCTTGCTTAGAGACCTTGAGAAAAATGGGGCAAGTGTGTGTTTCCCAAAGTGAGAGAAGAAAACAGATAAAAAAGAGTGTTTCTTTGTTAGTCCTGTGCATATATTTTGGGCTGGGAAGGACTTACATTTCTTCAAACCAACCAATCAGATTCTTAGTCTTTTATGAGTTTCTCAGGGTCTCTCTCACTAATCAATCAGATCCTTCTTCTAGGCTAACAGGCCTCTACGGCTGTCATCTTGGCTTCTACTGCACATGCTTCTAAGAGGAAGCTCTTCTGCTACTTTTATTTCTTTCCCTCTTAGTCTGATGATGAACTGATTGTACCCTGGGGAGGCTCTTCTTAACCACCTTGGAGTCCCAAAGGCAAAGTACTCAATGGCTTCCTGCAGTGTGTGAATGGGCCTATAAATGCTATGGCTTTCTAAATGAAAAGCTGTAACTTCCTACTGAAGCAGGCTTTCCCATTTTAATCTTAATATTTGATGCTCTCTTTGCTAGTTTACTACACTCAATGTCTGATCCTATCTGCTTCTTTCCCTTATTAATATTTACCTACCTACATTAACACATGGATGAGGTCAGTAGGCTCTTTCTGGAGCTGAAACACTGAGGCCTAGATGTTATGACTAGTTTGGCTGAAACTTTGTCTCGGTGGCCAACAAATCCAAAGCTTTGTTTCTAAATCTACTGGAAGGTAACCAGAACCTCATTGTCTTGAGGCCTTAATGATTAAGCAAGAAAGAGGGAAGTAAGTGAGTCAGGATGCTAGGTGAGGCTAGTTTGATTCAAAGGAAAAAAAAATTAAAATAAAAATCAGATAAAAAAAATAAGGTTACTACATAGTTACAACTTCAGGTCTTCAACTGATTGAATGAAGCTCACCTGCATCGTTGAGGGTAATCTGCTTTATTCAAAGTCCATTAATTAAAATATCACTCTCATCAAAAATGACTTTCACAGCATCCTTCAGAATAATGTTGACCACACATCTTGGCATCATGGCTCAACCAAGTTGATGCATAAAATTAATCATCAAATGATTACAAACTAGTTATCATTTAAGATCACTTTGGTCCCTGATATTCAGCTATCACAGTAGAGATATTTTGCTTCACGTAAATACCTAAATAGGCTTGTCTAACCCCTAGGATTTAAACTTTTTTTTTAATCTTATTTTTATTAATTTTAATGCAGTGACATTGATAAATCAGGGTACATATGTTCCGAGAAAACATCTCCAGATTATTTTGACCTTTGATGCTGCATACCCCTCACTCAAAGTCAAATCGTTCTCCATCACCTTCTATCTGGTTTTTTTATGCCTCTACCCTCCCCCCACTCCCTCCCTCTCCTTCCTCGCCCCTTCCCCACCCCTCCACCCCACTCCCTGTTACCATCACATTCTTGTCCATGTCTCTGAGTCTCATTTTTATGTCCCATCTATGCATTGGTTCATAATAGTTCTTAGTTTTTTTCTGATTTACTTATTTCACTCTGTATAATGTTATCAAGTTCCATCCATGTTATTGTAAATGATCCGATGTTATCATTTCTTATGGCTAAGTAGTATTCCATAGTACATATGTACCAAAGCTTTTTAATCCACTCGTCCTCTGATGGACACTTGGGCTGTTTCCAAATCTTCACTATTGTGAACAATGCTGCTATAAACATGGGGGTGCATTTCTCCTTCTGGAACCGTTCTATGGTGTCCTTGGGGTATATTCCTAAAAGTGGGATGGCTGGGTCAAAAGGCAGTTTGATTTTCAATTATTTGAGGAATCTCCATACTGTTTTCCACAGAGGCTGCACCAGTCTGCATTCCCACCAGCAATGCAGGAGAGTTCCCTTTTCTCCACATCATCGCCAGCACTTATTCTGTGTTGTTTTGTTGATGAGCGACAAACAAGTGGAAGCATATGCCATGCTCATGGTTAGGAAGAATAAACATCATTAAAATGTCTATATTACCCAAAGTAATTCATAAATTCAATGTAATACCTATTAAAATACCAGTGACATACTTTAAAGATATAGATCACATATTCCAAAAATTTATATGGAACCAAAAGAGAACACGAATAGCCTCAGCAATCTTAAAAAAGAAGAATAAAGGGGGAGGTATCACACTTCCTGATATCAAGCTATATTACAAGGCTATTGTACTCAAAACAGCCTGGTACTGGCATAAGAACAGGCACATAGATCAATGGTAAAGAACAGAGAACCCAGAAATAAACCCACAGCTCTATGGACAACTGGTATTTGACAAAGGAGGTAAGGAAATACAATGGAGTAAAGACAGCCTCTTCAACAAATGGTGTTGGGAAAATTGGACAGCTACCTGCAAAAAAATGAAACTAGACCACCAACTTACACCATTCACAAAAATAAACTCAAAATGGATAAAAGACTTAAATGTAAGGCGTGAAACCATAAGAATCTTAGAAGAAAACATAGGCAGTAAGCTCTCCGACATCTCTCGCAGTGATATATTTGCTGATTTATCTCCACGGGCAAGAGAAATAAAAGACAGGATAAACAAATGGGACTATATCAAACTAAAAAGCTTTTGCACAGCCAAAGACAATAAGAACAGAATAAAAAGACAAACTACACAATGGGAGAACATATTTGACAGTATGTCTGATAAGGGGTTAGTAACCAAAATTTATAAAGAACTTGTAAATCTCAACACCAGAAAGACAAACAATCCAATCAAAAAATGGGCAAAAGAAATGAATAGACACTTCTCCAAAGAGGATATACAGATGGCCAATAGGCATATGAAAAAATGCTCAACATCATTAATCATTAGAGAAATGCAAATTAAAATCACAATGAGGATTTAAACTTTTTAAAATAACCTCATATGCTCTCTTACATATATAAATGAGCCAATATTGTTAAGGTATAGGTATACTTCAGTTTACTAATAGACTTGCTCTTGAACATATGTGTGTACATTGAATTCTGCTATATGATTCCCCATGTAATGTCAGATATGTTTTCTCCATATTTATCATTGATTTTTCAGTTGAATATGGGGCTTTCAGACTTTCAACCTTAACTTTTTGATTCTTTATATTTTCAATTTATTTATATTTAATATTGATTAAATCAACAAATAAGTAATAAATATATTTCACCATCTTAACGTTCTTGGTTTTTGTTTTGTTTGTTTTATCCAAAATTACCTTTCATCCATTTGTATGGCTAAACCTTGAGAAATGTCTGACATTACTACTAAATTATAAGAATAGTTTCTGGGTTTTGAACTATTAATTTTATTGCTGTAATCTCTTTATCCTCTCCCATCAAGTATAACAGTACTTTATATTATTAGTGCTCTGAATTATGTTTTTCTTGATCAAGTGATTCATTTACTCATGGATAAAAATATTTATTGAGGTCACAGTGTGTCAAGTACTGTTCCAAATGCTGAGAACACCAATGATAATAATAAAAATACTTCTACTTCTCTCCAAATCAGTGCTTAATAAAGCTTATATATAATTTAGTAATAAAGAATAAATATAAATGTAAAATGTGTAGTACATTCTAAATAATTGCTATAGAAAAGACAAAACAGAAAGAAGAAAAAAGGAGTAAAAGTTCAGTTATAAATAGAACGAGATTTAAAGAAAAACTCATTAAGAACATGATATTTTTAAGTGGTGAAAATCACAAATAAAAAGAAACTAAGGCAGAAGTGTCCCTCTACAGTTTCTTAAAATGACAAGTTGGCCCATCTAATGATTGAATGGTGTAAGAGTTACAAGACATGAGGTCAGAAGTATAATGAAGCAATGAGTAGTGGGAGAAGATTCGTGGAGTCATGTTTAGGACTGGATTTTACTCTTAGTGACATGGGACACTACTGGTATGTTTTGAACAAGGAGTGACAATAACTGATCACAATTTTCAACTCACTTGGGCTACAGGGAAAGCTATTGGAAAACACTAGAAAAACCAGGAGCAGGTGAAAAAATGATGGTGGCTCAGACTAGGGTGATAAAAAAGGATAAAAAAAAAATAAGCTTGTTTGGGGCTATATTTTGAAGATGGAGACTTTTGTATTGCAAGAAATAAATGAAGAATTGAAATACATTTCCATGGGTTTTGCCTGCACAAGTGGAAGCAAGAGAAGAATGTGAGAAAAATAAATTTCAGATTTTTTTTTTTAACCAACACTTCTAAACACAATAGTAAAATAAATAAATATAGGTAATTTCTCCTGCCATGCTTTATACATCTTGTTGGAACAAGCATTCAAAGTTCCTGAATCAATAATTGTTTTGATTATAACATGCTATAGAAACAATGTATAAAAACATAGTCCAGTGCAATTTTTCTGTAATGTTTCTCCTGTCCCATCAAGTGTGACACTGTATTATTATATATTGACAGAAAACATCAATATGGATGATGTTAGACAGTGGGAGGAAAGCATTTTGGTGTGCCGGTTTTGTCTTCATAATAACAGCATTGATCTGTATTCCAGCTTACCCGTTTTCAGCAGCTCATAGTTAATGTGCCCATATCTACACTGATATGAGCAGTAATATGGTAAATGTCTTCAATTCATAGTAACAGCTCTGCAGCCTACCGATTTTTGTCAATTGTGAATTAATTATTAATCTGATTTGCTCTTCTCTGTTGAGATTTCTGGAGATGTTTGTAAATCAGGGTCTGCACAAACTTTCAGTAAAATTGGTGTGACAGGAAGCAGCCACTTTTTGGTTTGCTTCCTTTGTTTTTGACTGATTAAATAAACTATTTGGGTACTTGTGTGGCCTAGGGATTGCCATTTTCTCAATTTTACAACAAGTTTCTCAAAATAAATGATCTGCTTAGTGATTTTCTTAATGTACAGTCTTTGTTGGAGATTTTTAGTATTTTTCATTAATAACATGAAGGCATCCATCTTGTTCTCAGGTTACTGAATCATTATTAACACTGAGGAAATGGCTTTGGAAATTAAATTCACTCAGTTAATAGTTAAAAACTTAAGCAAGGCACCATAAGAATCTTCAAGTTTTTCACCTATGTTATTGAATGAAAAGTATCTGTTTCATAAATAAAGGGCATTTAACAACATAATATAGAGAGAGCTCCTTAGTTTCTGCCAGCTGCTTTTTTCAGTGTGCCTATAACAGTTGAAATGACAGGCATAGTGTATGCCCTTTAAATCAAGTTATTTCCCTTCAAAGATGACTCTGGGTATGATTGTCCATTTATACATAATATGCTGACTGTTTGATCTATTTAGCTAAAGATTTAGTCAAACTGTTCACTGAATTTGTAGTAGGACATTAGTCATGAGCGAATCAGGAATGGTGGGCCAGGTACAGTCACCAGGGCAGAAAGCTGTGGGTGTCTAGCAATGGGCAAAAATGGGAAAACAAGGATCTCACTCCCAGGGTATCCTTTCCTCCCCTAGTATATCACTGGTCATGTGGTTTAGATCCACTGACCTTTCATATTGCTGGTCACACACACAGACCTTCCCTTGACCTTTTCTACCCTGGTATGTTATTGATCATGTGGTAGACCAGTGGTCCCCAACCCCCAGGCCGTGGACTGGTACTGGTCTGTGGGCCATTTGGTAGCAGTCTGCAGAGAAAGAATAAATAACTTACATTATTTCCGTTTTATTTATATTTAAGTCTGAACGGTGTTTTATTTTTAAAAAATGACCAGATTTTCTCTGTTACATCCATCTAAGACTCACTCTTGACGCTTGTCTCGGTCACGTGATACATTTATCCATCCCACCCTAAAGGCCGGTCTGTGATAATATTTTCTGACATTAAACCGGTCTGTGGCCCAAAAAAGGTTGGGGACCACTGTTAAGTAGCCCACTTAAAGGTAAAACAAAGAAGCCTGAAAATAAGTTCAGGACTCCCAGGCAAGCCCTTGAATCAGTGGTGAGATTCAAATAATTTAACAATCGATTCTCTGCCCTAATGACCATTAAAAAAAAAAGGATGTACCAAAGGTAGTTTATTATTTCATGCATTTAATATTTAAATAAGAATTAAAAAGGTACACAAAATTAGATTGTTATTGGAGTTTTAAAATATTAGTGAAAAATATTAAATAATACCTGATGAAAACCAATAATAAGATGTTTTCATATTGCTTCTTGATTAGCCCCCTCACTTGCAACTTTCTTTTTAACCTATGGACAAAATGAACCTTACTACAGGCTCTTAGAATATGCTGTTGCACAGATGAATGTAAAAAAAAAAAAGAACCGTTTTAACAACTGGTTCACTGAACTCAAAAAAATTAGATATTGGTACTGTGGAATAAGTGCAAACCAGCTGAATCCCACCACTGCCTTGAGTAACCACTCCTTTAAGCAGTAAGCTCAAGACAATGAGGTTCTGGATCAGGTGAAATAATCTCAGGAACAAAGCCTAGTGTCTGTTGACCACAGAGACACGTGATTTGGCTCCAGGCCCAGAAGAACAGCAAGGCCAGGAGGAGCAAATGTACAGCTGACATCAGGGCTAGCTTACATTAGTAATGATCCCCTGCCCTGACACTGACCAATCAGTGGAGACCAAGATCCTGAAAGGACAAAACTGGAAAGTTGATGAATATTCTGTTGAGGTCCTTGGACCTTCCCTAAAATCCCCGCCCTTAAAAGCTCTTAGGTCATAGGCTGGAAGAGCAACTCTCCTTCCGTCCATCACAGGCCTTTTCCCACGGCCTTCTGTCCCCAGCTTGAACTCACTCTGAATCATGCCTGAGCCTTTCCTCGTCCTCATCCCCAGCCTCGGCTGTGTACATTTTTGCTTTCTTTCTCCACAGACCCAAGGGTCCTTCTTTTGTCTGTAACTTGTTTCCTGAGTCCATGAAGCCTCACTTCTTCCATGGTTCACTTCTACTTCTGTGAGTTTCTAGATAAACTCTTGCTCATATTTGAGTCTTGGCTTTAAGGTCTTTCTTTAGCCAGAATTCAAATACCAAGGTTGTGAACTGAGGTCCAATAGCTGACAATAGTCTGGTGCTACTTTGCCGCAAATGAACTGATGGAAAATCAGCACCGTTTAATAACTGGAATCATGGAGGCTAAAAAAATAATAAGGTCCCTCCCACCTTCTAAATTTTTTTAGCTGGACTAATAATCAAATTAACAGAGACATATTCACAGAGGAAATTATCTAAAGTTTAATATATGAATGCACAAGTGTGGGGTGCCAAAAGAATGACACCTGAAACACATTGGGCAATTGAAGCTTATATGTGATTATAAACAAAGGAGAAAAGGGGGCAGTGGTCTGAGATTTCAAAGAGAAATAGTCAATTTACAGGTAGCAAATACATTGCTGACTACGTGGTAAATAAATTTCTGCTAGGCAACCCAGAAACAGTGGGACACAAGATGGTGATGGTGGTAGGGGGTAGGGATCTAGTTCAAAGGCCCCACTTGGGTCTTTTCTGTCTAGTGTAAGGTTCTCTTCCCTAAGCAGGCCTCTCCATCTGCATCTTTTAGGCAAGAAAAGGGGAAGGTCAAAGTTTTTTTCTTAATAACCGACTTAAAATTAGTATCTCAAAAGGCACATTTTGAGGAAAAAACACTTTGTTCCCTTTAGCATACAAAGGATTATATTAAAAATCATTATTACACTATTCACCCAATTCATTCATCCTCTATTGATAGAACTTATAAAGAGAGCTGTGCATTAAAGTGATTTACATTATCCAGTTAAAAGTTGATCTTTATATCATCGAAGGTTAGGGTTTTGGGTTTTTCAGAGGATATTGCTTGAATTTGAAGGCAGCTAGAAGTATAGGAGGCTGAAAGGGCCATGCTAAATTCCATCTTATTGAAGTATGAACGGGGCTTGCAGAAGTCGTTCTAAACAGCCTGGCTTTCCCGTTCACAGGTAAAGCGTGACAAACAGAAATTTAGACACTTGGTAGCTACAGTGTTTTGGTTTTATGTTTTTAAATACATGGCCAAAATTCCTTTGTGAGTCCAAATTACTACTTTAATTTAAAAACAGAGAAACACATTAGATTTTTATCAACTACAAAATCATGTTATATCCTTGCTTAAAACATCTTCATTTAGAAGAAAAATTTAGAAAAAAAATTCTTTTTCAAAAGGACCATCTTGAAATATGTCTGACAATACTACTATACCAAAGGAACAATTTCTGGGTTTTAAAATGTTAATTTCATTGCTGAAAGTCTACTAGGGCAAATGGTGGTGATAAGTGAAAGTCAAAGGTCTGTTAGTTTTTGTTTCTGCATTTTACTTGTTGCTCGCAGTATGGTTTCGTGTACATTTTCACTAGATATAGTCCTTAACTTTAACACAGAAAATTGTTATCAAAGAACTTTATTAAGGTAAATTAAACTCTATACAAGTTACACGTAACTCTGATGTATACCTTAAACAAATCATAAAACATAATGCATTTGAGCTAAATAATCCAAGAGGCAAATATAACATGTTTTTGCACCATGTAGTTAATCAGTCAGAATGTAATGGGACAGCATGTGAAGATAAAGAAATAGAAAACTAGTGACAAAAGAATCTGAGAAATATAACTTATGGTTTCATAATAAAATGATTCTTTGATAAAGGAGCTTAGGACCCAACTTCTAAAAAAAAATGTGGCTTTTTTCTATTTGTTTTGTAACACTTTCAAGTTTATTTAAGCTAGCTAATTGTGACATGAATTTGGTTAAACGATGGCAAATATGCTTGGTGAGACCACTACAAGTTTTGAGTGTTTCCTCATTCATGCTATTATTTCCTGTCCATTTATTTTTCTACATTAGGAGATGTAAAATTTGCCCTCAGAAGCCCCCTTCCATGCCACATTCCTGTTTCTATTCAACATCCCTATCCCATTATACCTAATTGCCTCCAAACTATCAATTCTGACCACTTGCATTGACTCCTCTTCTTCAGCCAATCACATTGATTTAAGAAGTAACAGCTTTGGCTCCTACACAAATCCTTTCCCTAAACTTTCAATCCCTTTCTGTATTTCTTTCAGTGCCAATCACATGCAGAATGTGATTCTCTGAGCAGTGGCCTCTGGGTGTTTGCACTGATACGGAGTGAGAGTTCTCCTTTAAACCTCCTATTGGCATTCTTTTCATGATGACTCTCTAAGTTTCTATGTATTAACCTGCTAATTATCTCAGGCAACTTTCAACACTGGAGACCTACCAGGAATCTAAAACAGTGAGAAAAAATCTGTCACATGCCTTGTTTCTATTGCCTACATAAAGGCAGAATAACTTTAGCATATTATTCAGGATCCTTCCAGCTCTGTCCCAAATCTCACTTTGTAGCCTCATTACCTATCCCATCCCCAGGACACGCTAACCACCTTTCTTGATCTGTGTGCCATTCTATAACTTTCCTTAAATCCTTTCCTCTGGATGGTGTTCCTTTCTGCTAATTTTTACTTGGTTTCCACTTATCTTTTAAATTCAACTTTAATATTTCTTCTCTTTGAAGTCTCATAATTACTCACAGAAGTAATTACTACTCTCCCAGAGGTGCCATGTTACTTCCAACAGATCTAGGAGAACGCTTTGTATCCAGAAGTTAGTTTAATTTACCCTGAAAGAGGTTTTTCCAATATACACTGACAATGAATCATGGAGAATTTTGCCTCTACTTCCACTACAAGTAATGCAACAAATGGCTCAGAGTAGAGAACAGAATGTACTTTATTATATGAGTGATATTTACTTCTCAAAAGTGTAGGTAATTGATGTTCTCTGATTAAATAATTTTTCATGCAAAGACCTGTTTTGCATGGCTAATTATAAAATTACTGTGCCAACATGTTATTTTACTATTGTGTTCTTGTCTGGAGTTGGGGAAAAAATGACCTTGACAAGAACAATACACAGAGGCTTGATAAAGAAGCTTTTCCTGAACCACCTCAAAATATAGAACAATAAGGATACACATGTGGAACAATTGTCTACCTCTATAAGTATGTTGTTTATGACTGTGTTAAACTGAGTTCTGAAACTTTTTTTAAATTAACTAAAGAATGGCCAATGAAGTATCATATTATGTAAGAGACCTACTCTTTAGTGAAAAGATTGGGGGCAAATTTTCTCCAAGACATGCTGGAGTGGTCTTCTTCTGATGTTTTCCGTACCCTTCTTAAAGATTAGAGTATTAGATAACTAAGTGGGGTGTAGGGGGCAAAACAACAAAACAAACAAACACACAAAGAGGACCCATGGAGGATAGGCAAAAGTAAAATCACACAATTCATTAGACAAGGAGAAAGGCTTGACTCAGGAAATGGATTCAGAAGTACTGTCTAAATGGAAATCTTGAGGAGGTAATTGGCCTGCAGTAACTTGTAGTTTCTGCTGCTCAGTATTGATCATATCTTCTTGGATTAATAGTGAAAATCAGGGAAATAATATAGGGTCAAAAAGTCACCTATGGCCCAATGCACCCAAAGACAAATTATTTGAGGAAGGCTACTCAAAAATAAAACTATCAGGTGATACTTGAGAACTGGCTTCTCTATTGGGCAGAACCAAGCAAATTGAACAAACTTGGAAAATGTGCAAAATGAGGACAGGGAAACTGACATGAGGGTTGATAGTCTCTCTTTCTGTCAATACATAGGAAGGAACTGGAGAGGACTACTGAGTGGACTAAGAATATTGATGGTCAGACTCAGATTCAACAAATGATTTTAGAAAAACCAATAGGTTTATTTTACCATTAGAGTTCTGTTTATAGTGTAATGGAAAGGAGGAAAATTTAGTATCAAGTTATGTAAGATACCACTTCTACAGTGAATTTGTTTTGTTTTGTTTTTTGTCATCAAAAGATTGAACTAAGAAAGCTCTGGCTAGTTGGCTTAGTGGTAGAGCATTGGCCAGGCATGTGGAAGTCCCAGGTTTCATTCCTGGCCAGGGCACACAGAAGAAGCACCCATCTATTCTCCACCCCTTCCCCTCTCCTTTCTCTCTATCTCTCTCTTTCCCTCCCGCAGCCAAGGCTCCACTGGAGCAAAAGTTGGCCTGGGTACTGAGGATGGCTCCATGGCCTCTGCTTCAGGCATTAGAATGGCTCCTGTTGCAACAGAGCAATGCCCCCGATGGGCAGAGCATCACCCCCCCGGTGGGCATGCTGGTTGGATCCTGGTTGGGCACATGTGGAAGTCTGTCTCTCTGCCTCCCAGCTTCTACTTCAGAAAAAAAAAGATTGAACTAAGTATAAGACAGTTTTTTATCATACAAAATGTCTTTCCTTAAAAAAAAAATGATAAGACAATAAATGAATTGTCAAAGAGGACACTGGATGAGTCGAGTCTTGAAATCCATGAAAAACTCTGGTACCTTAAATTCCAATTTAATTTTTTTATTTTTCTAAAAAACTCAAATTTTTCCTCATTTGTTTATGACCTTAAATATACAAAGAAGTTTTTCTTTTAGAAGACTTATTTATAGTTTGCATACTTACTTGATAAATGAGTGTTTTAAATGATCAGGTCAATATTTTTTCTTTGTTTTCCCTTGTCTTGCTACATATCTGATCTCTCACTTTTCTGTTCAGTTAATATCTGCAAAATTCTGATATCTTTAAAAGTACCCTATTCAATTAGTTTCTTAACCCACATTGTTTCTGTACCAGATTGTGACCATTAGAGAGAAGAGAAATTACTTTTTTTTCATTTGCATGGTTCTAGTACCTTAGTGCTTCATTTATAGCTACTCAGTAGATGTTCATTATTTAATAAATAAATCTTAAACAGTATATATAATGTTCTAAAAAATAGAATAACCTTCTTATACAAAATGTTGTAATGTAGGCTGTTACAGTAATATACCCCTGTGTAACAAATTATACAACATAGTAGCTTAAAACAACACCACAATTTAGTGAGTCAGTAATATACACAGGGCTCAGCTGGGTGATTCCTATGGTCCCACTGGTAGTATTTATCTGGTGCCTTGGGCTGGGCTCAGTTAGATTCCTTTCATCTCCATCTAAATGACTCTATAGCTGGCTACTCAGACTTTGTATGTAATGGTTCAGTGCTCCCAGAAATCAAGATGAAGATTACTTGTTTCTTTAAAGTCTGGGCTCAGATCTGCACAGTTTTACTTCAGCCATACTCCATTGGTCAGAGTAGCCACAAGTTAACCCACATTTAAGAGGAGAAAAAAAATAGACTGCCTCATAATGGGAGGAGTATAAAGAAATCATGAACATTTCCAATCTGGGACATATGATAGAAAGTAGAAACTTGTTATGTATTTAACCTCACTTTTAATACTTGCATTATTAGATCTACATTCATGGAAGTTTGAATAAAAAATAAAAGTACTTTATAAAAAAATTTTTTGATCATCTCATTGCTCAAGCATTTTAACATAAATTTCTGTAGCCTTGATAACTTGATTGTATAAGTTCCTTCAATGTCCAAGTTACTGTAATTTATTCTTTGCAATGCCTCTGACACTGTCTTTTACATTTTTATACTGAATACTTTTAACTACCTCCCAAAATTGGTCAAGTCATAGTAGTCCATAACTATATCAATGCCTTTACAATTGAAAATGTGGAAGACAATGGTCAAGGCCTGGAAAACCTTCCAGTAACCCACTGCCCTTTGTTCATGCCACTTTCACAATATTTTTAATTTAAACTCTATATTATTTTTCATGTCCCTGCTCATAAAACTGTTAAAATAAGTACTAGCATTTTCTTCATATGTCTATTAATTTATTTTTATTCTAGTTCATTTTAAACATGTTTATAAGTCAAATTAAACATATTTTAGAATATTTTAGAATAAAGCTGAGTATAAAGAAATAATAATAAGTAAGCTCAAGATAAAGCTAATTTAAACTTTGTAACCTTGCACAAAAGAACTTCACAAATTAGTTTTTAAATTATTTCATATTCTTCCCATGAGTAAAGGTCCCATTCAATATCTATGTGATATTCCTCAAAAATGTGTTGCTTTCTCCCAAATCTTTACTTTGGTTTTCTATCTCTGGCATCACCTACAGAATTCTAGTTATCTTTTAAGGCTCTACTCAAATGTCATTATTTCTGGGAAATATGACTCAAAATTGGAAATTATCCCTTCCTTCTAAGGATTTTTAAGCAGCTTTCACTGTACTTAATTCAGTACTTATATTATAAATTATTTTAATATTGATCTTTTCACAGCAGTTCTTCCTTGCAAAAATAAAATGCACCAGATGAGCAAAAACTATGATTTGCACAGTGCAAAAACTCAGTGGCAGTTGGAATTAACAAATGAATAAATGAAATTTTTAACAGTTGTATCTTAGTAGAAAATACATATACTATATTGGCAAAGGGATTTTCCGGGAAAAAAACCTGGGCAAAGTTCCAGCAGAGTGATCAGACATTTGCTTAGGGGGAATCACTCCCAACTTCCTCCAAAAGAGAGTCTTTTACCAAATATAAGGTAATAAAACATTCTTCTACATTAAATTCAAAATATCTTTTAAAAAGATGTTGAATCATATTTGGTAAAATCAGGTGTATGTTAGAGTCTTAATGTATACATAAAGAAATCTTTATACATTGTTATCTGTATTTTAAAACATTTAATTATAAAAGTTAAAAAGTAATCTCTCATTTTGTTTTATATATTTGAGTTGCTTGAGCATTGACAATGTTTTTGTAACTTAAAAATATAATCAACAATGCACAATTTTTATTAAAGCTGCTATACAAATCACCTTTGTGACTTTCCTAAATATTTGTTTTTCCAAAATTGAGATAGGGCTATAATTAAAGCAATGATATTTTGTATATTTTGGGAAATACAGGCTTTCAACTTAACTTAAGAAGCTATTTGCTTCATTCTATTTTACACAAATGATATTAGAATTATTAGATCAAAATGTCTATATCAATAATATTAAAGTTTCACAACAGTTTCAAGTTTAATTGATTTTCAGTTCCAATGACACTTGTTACTAATTCACTTCTGATTAACTAAAGCATATCACTAACTGCCTTGACTTAAAGTACAAAATTTGAAGTTTTTGCATAGCTAGAATAGTCATGAATAATTTTAAGATATTAAAAGTCTTTAAAAAGTCTTTAACATTTACTGGAATGTTTCACTTTGCACTAATATAACCTATTTTTAGTCTATAAACGGTTCAAATGCTTTTAGTCCCACATTGAATGTCTCTTTAGGAAGGTCCCTGGTCTCTCAAAGGCAGTATATATAATGAAATGGAAATTTCAATGACTTTTTTCCAGAACTGTGGAACAATTTAGAAGTCTCCAGAAAATGAATATCAATAGACAACTCTGTAGCTATATGAAACATTAAAATTTGGTCAACTTATAATTTCTTATAAAGTCCCATGTAAAAAGCACTAATTTTTTTAGAATGTCTTTTTTTCTTAAAATAATAAAAAAATCTCAACTCTATATTGCTTATTTTAATTTAATTTTAATTTTTATATTGACTAGTTTTTAAGTGCTCTTCATTCATGATCATATTGAGAATATTGTTAAAGGATCAGGTTTGGGGACTGTTTAAAGAATAATTAAAATATTTATAATAAAACAATATAAATAATTAAGTTAATGCTTAATTAATGAATACCTAATACTACAATATATTGAACGTTGACATTCATCAAATATTATCATATGACATTCATTATCTTATTTCATATTGGTGATCACATGAGTAGGTAGTTTTATTTTCTATCTTTGCAGAGTAAGAAACTGAGGCTCAAGGAGTTTGAGCACCTGGACTAATTAAATGACAATTACATGGCAGAAAAGGGATTTAGAAACAGGCCTAGTAGATTCTATGTGCACATGACTAGCACACATATTATACAACTCATTTATTCACTCACTTAGTAATTAAAAGTCCAAGTTTCTAATATATATAAAACTGAAAGAAAAATAATGAAAAGACAAGGTTAATGATTTAGTTCAATTTAGATCTACAAAATCTTATCAGTATTTATTATAGACTGTTGTGTAAAAAACTCATGATAATTAAATAAACAATTAGAAAACATGTTAAATTCAAGAGCATAGTATACTTACGACATTATAAGAGAACAAACGAGAAATAAGAGATAAAAAGACTTAATGAAGATGTGGACATTGAGTTGAGTTTTAACTGGAACTCAGGATACTGGAAAAGTAGAAGGTAGAAGGAGCTTCCAAAAGAATGATAACATATACAAAGATACAGGGATGCATATTGCTTGACACAGGGCTTGAGCTGAAGGTCAAGCAGGACTGAAGTAGGCAGGACTGTATAGTGCAGAAAGTTTTGTCCAAGTCTTTTCAACATATAATCCTCTTGTCTTAGTTCAAGTTTAACCAATTTACTTATGGTGTCTCAAATTCTGTCTTGTCCAATTGCAAATTATACTTATCAAGGCTGAAGGGCCAAAGACTTAAAATTATTCATTCCAGAACCATAGTAATTAAATTGAAATTCCAATGTTGCCATTAACCTGTTGTGTGATTGGATGCCAGTTATTTTTTTAATTTACTCACCTATTATATGATATCACTTTTCATTAAAGTAATTAATAAATGTTATTACATTTCTTCGGTAAAAGGTGAAAGATTTATATGATCTGCAGACAAACCAGAATATTATTAGATTTCTTGAAACTCTAGCTCCTACTGAAATTATCTAACTATCCCTCTGGAATTTTTTTCTGTCTTACTACAATACATTTATTTTATTGTTCTGGTGGTGAAAATAAGTCTTAATGGGCTAATATCAAGGTGTGAGGTGGTCTTTGCTGCTTCTAGAAACTCTAAGGGAGAATCCATCCCCTTTCCTTTTCCAGCTTCTACATGCTTCCTGCATTCTTTTGCCTCATTTCATCTTTAAAGCCAGCAATGAGCAGTGGTGTTTCTCTTGCTGCATCACACTATTTTTCTAAATTATTTCTTTTATTTTTCAATTATAGTTGCCACACATTATTATATCAGTATCATGTGTACACCCCAGTGATTGGATATTATACAACTTACTAAGTGATTATCCTGATAGATCCTGAACCCATCTCACACCATACATAGTTATTAGAATATTATTGACTATATTCCCTATGCTATACTTTACAACAGTGGTGGTCAATCTGGTTCCTACCGCCCACTAGTGGGCGTTCCAGCTTTCATGGCGGGTGGTAGCAGAACAACCAAAGTATAAATAAAAAGATAGATTTAACTAAAGTAAGTTGTTTTATAAAGATTTATTCTGCCAACTTAGCAAAAATCTGACATAAAGTACTTGGGTAAGTAATTATTATTATATGCTTTAACTTGCTGTAACTCTGCTTTATAAATTTTATAAAGTTACTTCCCTACTTTATAAATCACCATTCCTGTGGAACCGGTGGGCAGTTAGAAAATTTTACTACTAACAGAGATACAAAAGTGCGCAGTAGGTATAAAAAGGTTGATTACCCCTGCTTTACATCCTCATGACTATTCTGTTACAACTAATTTATACTTCGTAAAGCCTTGACCTTTTACACCCATACCCCCAACACTTCTCCTGTTTGACAACCGTTAAAATGTTCCCTGTATCTATGAGTCAGTCTGTTTCTCTTCTGCTTGTTTGTTTATTTTGGTTTTAAGATTCAATAGTTAATAGATATGTATTTATTGCCATTTTATTGTTCATCATTTTTATCTTTTTCCTTTTTCTTAAAGACCCTTTGACATTTCATGAAATACTGATTTGGTGATGATGAACACTTTTAGATTTTTTTTGTCTGGAAAGCTCTTTATTTTTCCTTTGATTCTAAATAATAGTTTTGCTAGGTAAAGTAATTTTGGTTGTAGGTCCTTGCTTTTCATCACTTTGAGTATTTCTTGCCACTCCCTTCTGACCTGCAAAACTTCTGTTGTGAGATCAGCTGACAATCTTATGGGAGCTCCCTTGTAATTAACTAACAGCTTTCCTATTGCTGCTTTTAAGACTGTCTTTGTCTATTTAACCTTTTGAATTTTAACTATGGTATGGTTTGCTGTGGGCCTATTTGGATTCATCTTGTTTAGGACATTTTGCACTTCCTGGACTTGAATGTTTATTTTCTTCACCAGGTTGGGGGAGTTTCTGTGGTTATTTATTCAAATAGCTTTTTAATTTCTGTCTCTCTCTTTCTCCTCCTCTTTCTGGCACTCCTATAATGAAAATATTGGTACACTTGAAGTTGTCCCAGTGGCTTCTTCCACTATCATAAATTTTGAGAATTTTTTTTTCTGTTTTGACTGGGGGCATTTTCTGCTTTCTAATATACTAAATTACTGATTTGATTCTTCACTTTATTTACTCTATTGTTTGATTCCCTGTAAATTATTTTTTATTTCATTTAGTGTATCCTGCATTTCTAACTGGTTCTTTTTAATGCTATTGAGGTTATCACTAGGTTCAATAAGCATCCTTGTAACAAGTGTTTTAAACTCTGCAGCTAGTAAATTACTTTTCTCCATTTTGTTTAATTCTTTTTCTGGAGTTTTGTTCTATTCTTCATTTGGGACATATTTCTTTGTTTCTTCATTTTGACAGCTTCTCTGTGTTTGTCTCTATGTGTTGGGTAGAGGTGCTACATCTCCCAGGCTTGGTGGAGTGGCCTAATGTAGTAGGTGTTCTGTAGAGTCCAGTGACTCAGCCTCCTTGATCACTCAAACTGAACACTCGAGGTGCGTCCCCTTTGTAGGCTGTGTACACCCTCCTGTTGTACTTGAGCCTTGATGGCTGTTAGCATGTCAATATGAAAGATTTACCCCCAGGCCAATCAGCTGCAAAGACTAGCTCTAACTACTCTGGAGGATCAGTTGTGCAAGTGCTTACCCACAGAGCAGGACTTAGTTGGTGGGGTTCTGGTGCCCACTGAGTTTATCCCTTATGCTTGAGGTTTGTGGAGGTGGTTGGGTGGTTATTCTTTGATGTGGTCTGAAGCTGTCTACTAGGTGCACTGGCACTAAGGTCTTTCAGGAGATACAGGCCAATGTCAGTCACTGCCTGTGTTCTGCCCAGGGCCACACAACCTGAGCAGCAAAATGATCTGTAGATGGCTGTTACTTGTGCTGGGATTGGGGTGCCCAGCAAAGATAAGCTACGAACCAAGCTCAACTGCTGCTAGTGCTGGGCCTGGGGCCACTTAGCAAGAGATACAGGGCTCCCTGAGGCCAGATGCAGCTTGTTTTATAGATCTTTAGATAACCTAAAACACCAGCCAAGACAGACCATTAATATGGAAAAGACACCTGCGACTGTTTGGGTGGACTTGAAAGTTGGGTAGAATGGGATCTCAGGGAATCAGCATGGTGAGGTAAACAGTAGGAGCCAAACTGGTAATCTCAGACATGGTGCCCATGATGAGTTTGAGGGGCTTATCAAAAGAACAATGGCCT
Source organism: Saccopteryx leptura (assembly GCF_036850995.1). NCBI lineage: Eukaryota > Metazoa > Chordata > Mammalia > Chiroptera > Emballonuridae > Saccopteryx > Saccopteryx leptura. The sequence continues at coordinate 147,080,551 of NC_089505.1, forward strand.
CTGCCAAAACCTCTGAGAGAAAGCCATCTCCAAGATGTAATTGCAATGCCAGACAACTCAGCCCAGGTCTACGTGGCCCTGGTGGCCCTCATAATGCTGCCCCAGTGCTGGAACTTAGAAGTAAGTCTGAGTAACTCCAGGTATCGGCCCTTTAAGAGGAAATTCCTGGGGCTCCAGCAGCCTTTCTTCTCACTTAGCCAGAATCCCTGCTGGTTTTTACAGCCTCAAGTTATGAGGACTTCTCTACTGGCAGAGAGAGAAGAGCCTTGGGCTGGGGGGCCTGGTCAGTGGGACTGGGACCCGTTGCTCTTCAGGAGGACCTCTTCAGCTAAGATATCCCTTCTAATTTTTATCTGTCACTCATGGGTATGGGACCAGCCCATTCCATGTCTCCATCCCACCTCCCAGTTCTCAATATAGCTTCTTCTTTAATGACCTACTTAAAGTATTTACATTCAGCCAGATTTCAGGCAGTTCTGAATGATGATTGTTCTGTTGTTTAGTTGTAATTTTGATGCTATCCTTGTAGAATTAATTGTTCACTTTTTTATGTCTCCACTTTAACATACATGTAGTGAATATTAAATAAAAGTAATTGAATAAAAGAATGATGATGTGGTTTTTCTGATGTGTAATCACCAAATATTTCAAGATTTTACATTTTTTTCTCAAACAATTGAAATTAGCATGTTATCTGGGTTACCCATTTAATATTTTAGAAATTGTACAACATAGCTGATATATTTAATTTTATAAATATACATAAACAAATACAATGAAAGAGTTAACAAAACTATCTTTAAACTTTTGTAAAGTAAAGAATCCTAACATGGGTAGCTCTTTCTCTTCTTTTTGCAAAAAAAAAAAAAAAAAAAAAAGATTATGTCTTCTACAATCATTTCATAAAAATAAAAAAAAATCAGATTTATTGCATAAAATACTTTCCTGTGGAAATGTTTTTCATAGTCAAATAAAGTATTATCCTTCAACTAACCAATGCAAAATTATACAGAGTAAACAATTCTGAACTGGCCAAAATCTCATTAAAATTGTATGAGGAGAATTATGTATGCCCCATTTACAATTTTTCTTTATAGCAGAATATTAAGTAATCCATGATTTGAGAGCAAACTTTAGTTTTATTCTAGACCTACTTGACCTGGTAAGTGTTTCTTGATTTTAAAGGATGACATTTAATTAAAACTGCCTTGCTGAAGTACCGTAATTACTGGTGCAGATAAAAGAGATTTACAGAAACCCAAGTCAGTGAAATGGTAAAAGCAACACAGATTTTTCTTAACATGATGATGTAGCATTTACAAATTGTGATATACTATCTAGCTTTGTATAATTTAAAAGCATATCAAGTTTGCTGGTTGAATTAGCACACACAATTGTGGAAGAGGCATTTCAATTAAACCAGAGTCAAACAGATTTCAAGAATTTTCTACCTTTATTTGTAATGTACATAAAATTATTTAAGCATTACATTGAAGCGTGAGAACTCATGGAGTATGAAATCGGACCAAAGTCTTTTCCCTTAATAGATGATATCTTTGCTTCTTTATAGTTTGCTGCTTGTCACTGAATGATATTTAGTAATATGTATGAGTAATTGCTGAGTTTACTGCTCATTACCTCTTTAAAAATCCAAGGAAGTAATACGCACACTTTGATCCTTTTATGAGAATACAATTTCTATTATAAAGGTTAAAACAAAATAAGTGATTTTTATTTATAATTTAATACCTTAGCTACTTACTTATTATTTTTGATACCAAAATACTTATGATTATACTTTCATAAATTTAAAATTATATTTGTGAAGACTGTGAAAAAAATAAAAGGACTCAAAAAAGCAATCTGTTCCTTTCATACAAAAAATAATTTCAGTATTCTTTCAACAATACTTTAGTAGAAAGAGTTCTAATAAAAATTAAAAAATAAATCTGATTTATTTCCCTAGAAAGGCATGAGAGAGTTTCATATATACATTTATAATTAAAGAGATTATGAGAAAATCATGTATGTATATCAGTTTATTTCATGTGTGTGTGAAATATAAGATAGTCTCCTGAGATTATATTTAAAAACATTTTTTATTTGTAGGCATGAACTATATTTTGTTGGCTAATATTACTTCAAAGAAAAACATTAACATTTTTTAGCAATTTTTAGTTTTATTTACCTTATTTGATTAGTATTCACCTGAGTCTATCTTAACAGATACTACATGTTAACAAAGTATTATACTTCATAATCATTTATTTTGTGTGCCCATGATAGCAGGTGTTTAGCATATTTGTTCTAAATTGAAACTGATGTATAATGAATTTCTTGGTCCTTAATGTAGTTAATGGATGTTTTTAGAACTACCCTAATGACTAAGATGACAAATTTGTTTTAAATAACTTTAACAACTTGTACTTTTTATTTTAATAAAAATGACATATATCACTTTGTGTACACAGATCCTACGTCATAATTATTATTCATTTTTTTCTATAATTGCTAAATTAGAAATGTACACTGTACACTTTGAGTTAAAATTTTGGGGCATCATTATGGTTTTTACTTTCGATGGGATTTTATGACTAGGGAAGGCATAATTTTCCTTCCGTTTCCGACCTGGGCCGGTTCACCCCTCCTTAGGCAACCTGGTGGTACCCCAAGGTCACCTTGTTGATTCCCAACTTAGTGCAGACACCTGATCAGCATAGTGCACTACAGCCCAGAACTCCTGGGCTCAAGTGATCCTCCCGCCTCAGCCTCCGAAGTAGCTGGGACTACAGGCGCGCGCCCCCGCGCCCGACTAATTTTGCTCCCAGAAAGGTAACATTGAATATACCGTGTTGATCATGATGATGATGAAGATTACAATTTAAGTTACTCATAAACAATAATAAGCTTAAGTACATTGAGTTTCAAATTAAAATTAAATAGGAAAGATAAGCTCCACAATTTAAAAAAAATCTACCTCTTTTCTTAAACATTTTTAATTGAAGGACAGTTGAAAATGCAAAATTGCATAATAAGGAATTCATGATATTCAAGCTGATTTTCACACTCTCTCTTCATCATAAAATCTAAGGAAAAATCAAAATACTTTAGCTAAAATATTTCCTTTCAAACATTTCTTTAATCACTACTGTATAACAAGTAATAAGGTCCATTTAATTTCTATTCCCAAATCTTTAAGCCACATTTCCATTCTAAACTTTTGGCTATAAATTTAGTCTTTTTGATTCCACCAAAGAAGGAAAAGAAGTAGAACATAACTTAATTACCTTCATATATTTTTATCATGCTTATTTTTGTTGTTTTTAAATAAATATTTGAATATATTTTAATGTATGTTTTACAAGTCTTTCAACTTAAAAAAAAATCTTATTTTCCTACTGTTAGAGAAGTAAATTGAGATTCAAGAGATTACAAGATTTAATTAGTGTCAGGTAGAAAAATCTATAAATTTTTTAAAAATTTATTTTAGAGAGAGAGGAAAGTAGGGAGACAAAGAGAAGAGAGATAGAGAGAGATAAACATTTTTTTCCTCTTATTTATGCATTAATTAGTTGCTTCTTGTATGTGCTCTGATAAGGGATTTAAACCTGCAAACTTGGTGTATCAGGATGATGCTCCAACCCAGTGGTTCTCAAATTTTTGATGTCAGAGCACATTTAAAATCCTACAAATAATTATAGGTGCACTATATACAAATTTCTGAGAAATATGTGATAATAATTAAGTCAAATATTAAAGAAAAATATATAAAGTCCAAGCGTGCTTTTATGGTAATTAAACAAAATAAATACAACAAAATTAAATTTATTCTGACATTAAAAAACATTTTTATGTAACATTTTTTGAGTTATGCTTTTTAGAATTCAAAGAAAAGAGGGGTTAAAAAATAAAACAAAAAAGTTATCTTTTATGTATAGATACATTCTTAGTAAGATTTAGTAAATTCAGAGGTCCTGGCACGAATGTGTTAAGTTTTTTCATTCTTGTGTTTATGAGAAACATGAGCCTGATGTGTCCTAGCGATTTCTTCAATGTTTGTGCATATATTTGAAAGGCGAACTCCAATTTCCTCATCAATACATTGAAGAATTTCTCTCTTTTTACTCTTAATTGTGTTGAGTGCAGAAAACCCCCACCATACATATCATCTTAACTTTACACCAAACAAAGGATAGAAGAAACTTGCATCCAGTCTTTCTGGGGAACATGGAGGGTAGCGTAAACAATCCAGCACCACAGCTTAACAGCCTTTTGCAACCTAATCAGGCAAGTGAGGTGGGGGTTGGGCAGACTGTCAGCTTACAGTCAATTCCCCACACCTCTGTCCCCCCAAAATCTCAATTCCAAAAATCCTGTTGGATTTTTGGTCCCCAACAGGCCCATAGTTCTCTGGAATACCATAGGGCCCACCTGGAGATCTTCTAGGGTGCACCAGAACCACTGCTCTGAGTTAACCAGCTAACTGGCCAGGACCATACAGAATAATTTTTTATAGCCAAACTTTTTTTTTATAAAGGATTTCTGCTAGCACATAGTTTATTAAAGATAAGAGAGAAAGATAATGGGACATAGGTTAAAAGGGAATCAAGGAGCAGCAAGATGTTCTAGGATAGAGATGAATTGTGCAAATTCTTTAGTAAACTAAGAACAAGAAATTACTGATAAGGAAAAGAAGGAAGTAGCAGTAGAAAGAGGATGTGATAGAGCCTAATTCTAAATGGAGGATATGGAATCTAAGAAACTTTTGGGTAAAAATGTCCTCCTTAGAAATATTAATAGAGTGGAGAAAAGAATAGGTAAAGGCACAAGACATATTCAGCCAAAAGAAAGAAAATAGAGATCACATACAATGGAAGAAAATAAAAACTGAGCTTCCTATAAAGATTAAGGCACTCAGGTGTGTAGAAGATTGAAAGATAGGAAAGTCAACTAGGAATGTTAAGATTATTGCTAAGTACTATTGAAGGTCAACTAATAATAGATATCATTAATATTTAGCTCTTCAACAAAATACATAGACATCTTCTACCAACTTCTTTCTAGGGAAAGATCTAATGAAACAGAATGTGTTCATCCAATAATAAACCTTGAGGATAAACAAATGATTTTTTTTTCAAATAAAATGTATTGGTATGGCACTGGTTAATAAAAGTATATAGGTTTCAAGTTTACAATTCTATGCTACATCATCTATATATTGCATTATGTGCTTACTACCCAAAGTTAAATCTTCTCCCATCACCATATATTTGACCTCCTTTTTCCTTTACTACATAAACCCCAGGCTTCTTCACTCTTATTACCACTAAATGCTTTCTGTTTTTATAAGATTTTGTTTGTTTGTTTGTTAATTTGTTGCTTTCACTCTTATATCTGACCATATAAGTGAAATAATATAGTCTTTTAATAACAGTAGCTGTAAGTTATTGGTGCCACTATCAGTAAAATGGTTTTCATTTATTCAAGTATTTATAGCTATATGAGGTAGATATATTGAATATTTTTATAGATGATGCAAAACAACATCTCCTTTACCGCAGAGCCATCAAATGTCAGAATCACAATTAGAATCTAGAGGGTGTTATAAATTAAACATAAAAAACAAAAATAGGAGATTAGAAAAAAGAATCTAGAGATACTTGACTACAACTTTTGTGCTATTCCTACTGTGCCATACTGCCTCATCCACAGGGCTGTAGCTTTCAAAGCCAATAATGCTAACTGAAGGATCCTGCTTGTAGGCTATAATAGTAATTCATTAGTTGGGCAAACAGGCTCTGCTCTCTATATTGACTGCTATAGAAATACCTTAATGTATACAAATAAACACACACCCTTGTGTTGTGTTTTTGGTCATGGAGGTTGAAAGAAAGTACTATCTCTTCAAGGAGTAATACTCACTCCTTGGGTATCTGAGGTTACAAAAACATTATTTGTTCGTAACTTTTCAGGTAGCAGTAATCCAACAGTAGCCTTATAGAAAGGTCAATAAAATAGCAACCTGCTCTCTGACATGGGTAACTTTTGGTACTTAACTCCTAATAGCTTTATAGACTGACCTTCTGGGAACTCCAGCTACTTAAGTGCAAAAACTGAATTTATTTAGTTGTTTTTTCTTGCATTATGTAGTTTAGATTAGAAGGTAAAAATTCTCTTTAGGTTTCTAGACCCCACAAAGATAGGAGACTCCATCATTTTATCATTGGGGAAGGCCGGGGGAAGAAAGTACATTGGGGATTCCCATCAGTCCATCACTAATACAGGTTGAAGATGGATTTAATATTTTGATGAAGTGAAAAGATTTCTAGAATCAAAAATATTAAGTTTACTTTCTATAATTCAGTGGAGAAAATAAGCATAGTGTTTATCTTTGTCAGACACTACAGGGTAAGTTGACAATGAATCAGAGAGAATTAACCCAGGTGATGAGATATTAGTAAATGGTGAGAAATTTTCATCCTGGCCATTTTCCCAATTCTTAAAAATATTCTAAGTGGCTCAACCTTTCAGACCTCTAAATATCCCAAGAAACAATATTCAAAGTCTCTGTGGCAAGGAGGAGATCAGCTTAGCAGACTTTCATGAAAGATAGTAATTACTCAGAAATGAATACTGGTAAACCTTAAAAATAAAAATAAAAATAAATGACTTCTGGACTTTTTTATCCAGATGAGAAAACCTATTGTGGAATAAGCAGGCCATGATAAGGAAGAGAAAACCTAGTACCTGGAGCTAAGTTTTCTATTTTTTGTTCCAATGGATACTATTTCAGGCAAGAGGATTTTTATAATGGTGACTTTGATACTCTTAGTAAGGTATAAAACGAAGTCAGGTATACCATAATGTAAACTGTGACAGGGTGTGGGTCACAAAATAGAGAATGAGAAGCACCCAATGCTCCAGAATCAACATTAGAGCACACACTAAAGAAAAAGCAGTAAGATCAGACTTCAAAAGATTCAGTAAGAGATAGGTGTTTTTTATAGGCAAAAATCAGAACAAGAATTTAAATAATAGGAGTGAAAAGCTAGACAAGTAAATTAATAGCAGTCATTGGAACCCAGACTAACTCTATCCTGAACTCCTGTTGGTTCTGAAGTGAAATTTACCTATCAAGGATGGTTTTTCCCTATGTTATAACATGCAGCCCAGCTGGTAGTAATTGTGTGACTTATTTAGGCAGGTAAAGGAACTACAGTATTAGTGTTACAGACCCATCTCAAAATATTCTACTATTTATTTAAATGACAATGTTTCTAAAACATAAGTCCTGATCTGATACATTGTGTTAAAGAGTGCAGATACTTCAAGTGCAATTAGTCCTTAGATCCATTCCAATCACAGCAAGTCTTAGGGGACATTTTCAAAAGGAAATGTATAAACCACACATTCATTTTTAATCCTCACTTCCTTCTAAGGAAGGCAGTGTGGGTATGGTAGAAAAACGAAGTCTTTTGAAATCACCCTCTGATGTGAGTTTTGGTTTTGACAATTAATAGTTTTGTGTTGTTGAGTTACCTTTCTGAGCTTTTTGTAAAATATCGTAATATGTAAAACGGGACTATGTAATAGTCTGACTGTATTTTAGGTATTTAACTGCTGTGTGTTTTAAAGTGCCACCTCTCCCTTTTCACCTTCCGCCTCACATCTGAGCAAGCTGCAAAGAAAGCCTGCTTGCTTCTGCCAGTAGGATGGGCAGGAAGTACAAGCCATGCAAGATCAGTAACTTCAACTCTAAACCCTAACCACAAAAACCCCATGCAACTCTCCTTTCCTTGCTTCTCAAGCAATTTTCAGGCCTTCTTGGGACCTACCCTGCTCTCACAGAAAGGCTCATTACATAATAATGAACTCTCTCACATTCCCTTAGTGTCCATCTTCATTCTCAACATCTGAACCAAATATTGGGTTGAGGAACAATTCCACTTCTTCAGGGATGACCCTCAAAAGCAGGCGTCCCCAAACTACGGCCCGCGGGCCGCAATGCGGCCCTCTGAGGCCATTTATCTAGCCCCCACTGCACTTCTGGAAGGGGCACCTCTTTCATTGGTGGTCAGTGAGAGGACCACTGTATTTGGCAGCCATCCAATGGTCTGAGGGACAGTGAACTGGCCCCCTGTGTAAAAAGTTTGGAGACCCCTGCTCAAAAGGATAATTCAGTGATATTCTGCCACAGTATAATAATTGAGACCTGCAATTTTATTAAATGAAGTGCAGGGTTTTATTATTGCCAGATCAATGACAAATAATACTTTTTTCACCCATTCAATCTGAACTATAAGGCACAAAACAAAGATAGTGAAAATTATATTCTTGCAATTGATGATGCATTTAAAAATCTACAACTAATTATGAAGTTACAAATTTCAACTGTCTTTCCCTTTCCAACGGAAAACAATAGCATTAGGCTTTTCCTTTATAGAGGACTAAGGTTGGTGGCCAGCTGGGTCTATTTGTCTTATCACAAAGACTGTTTCTGTGAGAGCTTCCATATTACTTTTCTTTTAAGAATGCTGCAAAGATTAAAGAAGCAATCTCTGATCAAAAGAGTATGTCAGTAATGTGTTTCCTCCAGTCTTCTCCCACCCTAGCCCTAATAACTCATAAGATGTAGGCAATTCGGAGCCTGCAAGCCCATATATCCGGCTGTAGTAAGTGAATGAAGGAGTGAATAGCCAGTCGGTTTCTATTACTTTTAAGAATAACTTCCAAATAACTTCAGAATGAAGTACCTTACACAGACTTTCATTTATAGTGGCTGTAACTCTGTGCTGATATTACTCCACAGAGGGAATAAGGAATTTAAATTTTACTAACTCTTAGTGGCTTGAGGGAATAGAGCAAATAAAATGTCTACAGCATCTCTCTGGGGAAGGAACCACAAATTCATAAAAATCTACCCTTTAACTTTCTGAATGGCATTTGTCTTAGCAGTCCTTTTATAGGCCAAAGTCAAGGGAATTGTTATAACAGAACAAAAATAGCTGATTTTAAAATTCTGATACCATTTGTTGGAGAGTAAAAGAATTGCCAATCTTTTTATTCCTTTCCTTAAACTCCAGATGTTTTAATAATACATGGCACAGCAAGCACTAGGGCGAGTGATATTTAATAATTTTTAACATAAAGAAGGTCTGGAGATAGAACTACAGGTGAATGAATTCATAAATACTAGCTAATTTCATCAAACATATATTAAGCATACTATACATTATATTCTATGATAAAACCTAATAGATGGGATGGGAATGGAAGTACATGTGCAATTTAGACTTCATGTAAATTTAGAAGTAGGGGACATTTACTGAATATTTAATATTCTGAACATAAGAGTAAGTGCTAAATAAAATTATAGACTCATAATGTACACAAAAGAAAAATAGAATTAACATTTAACTTAAAGTCTGAAGATTGAAGAGTATTTTAGACTAAGGAAGTGATTTAAGAAAAGGCCTATAACAGGGGTTAATTATAAATTACATTTAAAATTATATTTTAAAATGTAACTTCATGAGAGCCATACAATGACCCATGTACATAATGCATTATCCAATAAAAAATTGGTTTTGTCCTGGAGGACAGCTGTGATAGGCTCCAGCCACCCGCAACCATGAACATGAGTGGTAGGAAATCAATGGATTGTAATACATGAGAATGTTTTATATTTTTAACATATTTTTTATTAAAGATTTGTCTGCAAGCCAGATGCAGTCATCAAAAGAGCCACATCTGGCTCGCGAGCCATAAGTTCCTGAACCCTGGCCTATAACATGGATTTGAGCAAGTTACCTTTGGAATGAGGGCGTCTGTTAAGAGAGTGTGTGATAAGAGACAGAACCAAAAAAGGCTGGGGTTAGAATATAGAAGGTAGCCCCGGCTGGTTGGCTCAGTGAATAGAGTGTCAGCCCAGTGTGCAGATGTCCCGGGTTCAATTCCCTATCACAATACACATAAGAAGCAACCATTTGCTTTTCTTCCTCTCTCTGTCCCCTTCTCTCTCTCTTCCCCTCTTGCAGCCAGTGGCTTGATTGGTTCGAGTGATGCCTCCAGGTACTGAGGATAGCTCATTTGATTAAAGCATTGGTCCCCAAAATGAGATTGCCAGGTGGATCATGGTCAGGTTACATCATGCAGGAGTCTGTCTATATTCCCTCCTCAAACTTAAAAAAAAAAAGAAAGAAGAATGTGGAAGGCATTGAATAACTGTAGGTCAAATAAGTTTGTAAATATGATATATATTTTTGCTCACTTTTAGTTTGCATTGGGTGTGGGAGACAGGCTACAGGCTGGCAAGTTCCTTATAGCCTAAAGCTTGGTTTTAAGACTAAACTTTTCCCACCCTTTTAATACTAAGATCTTCTCAAAACTAAGTTTTTCCCACACCCTTGACTGTTGCATAATGTGGGGTGGTGCACTCTTATGAGGAATCCCATATATGCCTCTGATAAATGGCTTTGTATCAGAGACTTCCTTATTTATAAATTGGCTTAAAGGCTTTAATTTCTACATTATAAAATAAGGCAGACTGGGAGCACTCTCTCTCAGAGATCCTGTCACCAGCATTGCAGGGGAGAGGCAGTCAAGATGGTGGAATGCTGAAATAGAAGCCAGTTTATGCAGAGTTTGTGCAAAGAGAAGGAGATGGGAAACAGAGGTGAATAAGGCTGGTGAGGCAGAAACCTTTGATTCTAGGAATACTCGAATAAGTCAGTGGCTTTGGAGCTCTGAATGGAAAGGGAACTATTTTCCCACTGTGTGTATTTCTTGCCCACTGGGTGAGAGCTAGGTTTAAAGGTAATGGCCCACCAGTTCTTGGCTCCATTGTTTCATTACCGTCTGTCCAAATCAAATGCAAACCTGCATGGGCCAGGTGGCTCTGATGGTGGCCACGACTACTGGCCATACATTTAGCATAGTATGTGGCAGGATTCAGATCAGTTTGGTATGGAGCCACCATCACCTTTGAGCAGTGGAGTAGAGTACTGGCTGCTGTTATTGTTCCCCATGGCTGTCCTTTTGAGGACCGTAGGCTGCCTGACTTTTACAGCCATGCATGAGGAAACCAAGAGGTCTGTGGAAGAGGCTGCCTGGAACCTGCAAACTGAGCAGTGGAAGGAGCTAGAGCGAACGCGGGAGAAAGATGCTGACCCTGGAGCTGGAACAAGCACCAGAGAAGGAGGCCAACCAGGTTTTGCGAGATTCGCCTGGAAATGGAGCAAGTGCTGGAGAAAGAATTACAGGTGTGTGAGCTGCATATTGCCCTGGAGATTGCCCAGAGCCAGCTGCAGCAGGAGGCCAGGGCCCAGGCTGCAAGGCCTGTGGGGTGGCAGGCAGCGGCAGCCTGGGGCTTGAGCCAAGCAGCAGAAGCCAGAATTTCCAGCTTCTCCACTGAGGATGAGAAGGCTAAAGATGCTGTCCAGAGTCTCCAGAAGGTGATAACCCAGCAGCAAGAAGTACCTACTATGCCCCTGGTAGGTTTGCAATTTTGGGACATAGGGGTGGGTGCCATCATGCTCTCTGGAGCAGAAATGAAAATGCTAACTGCCATTGCCATGTGCTTCTCCTTGTGACAGTGTAAGACCTGCCAGGATGGCAGGGATGAGGAGGGCTGAGGTCCCATGTGCATGGACTGATTCTTGGACTATGACCGGAGTGGACACTGGCTCCTTTGTTGAATGGACTTATAGATTTTGGACAATGTAAAGTACCCTGATGGGGACTGGGGGTGGCTTTGCTGGAGGCCCTCCCCCTGCCCTGGGAAGCTTTTCACATGGCTAGAAAGAAGTCCAAGGACATTTTGTGCCGTTGGCCAAGTGCTCAGAGAATGGTGAAATGTACCTTTGTAATTATTAAAACTGTATGATTTTTGCTGTTGTTATAATTTGTGTAATGTGCCTAATTTCCTTGTGCAGGAATACCTGTGCTTTAGATTATGAAATGAGCAAAAGGAGTGGAATGTAGGTCAAATAAGTTTGTAAATATGATATATATGTTTGCTCGCTTTTAGTTTGCATTGGGAGATAGGCTGTAGGCTGGCAAGGTGCTTATAGCCTAAGGCTTGGTTTTAAGACTAAATCTTTCCCACCCTTTTAATTCTAAGACCTTCTCTGAACTAAGCTTTTCCTCACACCCTTGACTGTTGCATAATGTGGGGTGGTAGACTCTTATGAGGAATCTGATATATGCCTCTGATAAGTGGCTTTGTATCAGATATTTCCTTATTTGTAAATTGGCTTAATGGCTTTAATTTCTACACTATAAAATAAGGCAGACAAGGGGTTCTCTCTCAGATCCTGCCATTAGCATGCAGAGGAGAGGCAGCCAAGATGGCAGAGTGCTGATGGCAAAGCCAGTTTATGCAGAGTTTCTGTAGGGAGGAGATGGGGAACAGAGATGAATAAGACTGGTGAGGTAGAAACCTTTGATTCTAGGAATACTCAGATAAGTCAGTGGCTTTGGGAGCCCTGAATGGAAAGGGAAGTGTTTTCCCAACTGTATGTATTTCCTTGCCTGCCGGGTGCAAGCTAGGATTAAAGGTAATGGCCAGGCGGCTCTGATGGTGGCCACGACTACTGGCTTTACAGTAACATACATACAAAAGAAAATTTTTTTGTTTTATTTTTGTTTTTGTTGCTGTTTTTCTTCTGATAATCTGAAGTATCACTGAAACGTTTTAGTAAGAAAGTGAAACTTAGCCTAGAGGTTCTAGATTGCCCCTTTTATTGTGCTAGCTAATTATCAAAAGAATAAGAATGTACTGGCCAAAATTAGCCCTTTCTCCATGTCAGCAAGAATTACATTAGTCATTCTTTTCCTTTGTTGCCTGACCTCCCTCCCCTGTAATCCCATTACCTTTGTTCTGCTCTGATTAATAAAAGCTGAAGGAGAAGAAGATTTAGGAGGTATTTGTCTGTCTTGACAGCCTCTCCCTCTTCCTCTTGACATCAGTTTGTGTCTTAAACAGTTTTTCTTCACACAACACTGGTAGTTCCCAGTGAGCTAGAGTACTATATACCCTAATTTCAGTTCTCTCTCTGTTCTTCTAAAAGTGAGATGCTCATGGAACCAAGCATCCCTTTCTTCTTTTGTGCCATGGCATTTAAAGAAAGTGTGTTATGCTCATATGGGGAAGACTTTTCCACTCAGCTTTATCTGTGACCAGGTGGCTCAGTCTGTTTAATTCTGAGATTCAAAATTAGGAAGTACACAGACATAAACCACACTTTACAATGTCAGCATATTAATGAATGTGATATTTCAGTTCTACATTCAAAGATATTATAATTTCAATATTAATGCTGAAAATGGAATTGGAATAGGGGTATTTCCTTTTTCAATGCTCAACTTCTTATTAGTTTCATCATAAAAACATAGCCATCTTTATATATTTGATGCAAAGTATTCAACCCTTACAACTCAGATGTCATACAGTTAAATGCTCTTATTTAACAAAACTGAGTGATGTTTTGTTATCTACATGTGAGAGTTGACAATATTGAAACTTAGAATAGTTACATAATGTTCCAAAATCATTCTGAAGGGTTGAAAAAAGACCAAATTAAGATTAGCTGACTCAAAACCAATGTTCTTTCATTGTTAGCTTAAATTTCCTTTGTATATCTGTAAAACAATCTCTATAAATATGTACATTTTCAAAAAAGATTAGGTAAATGAGAGCAAGCAAGTTACATTTTAATAGTATAAAACAGAAGTAAAGATTTTAATTAGACACTAGGAAAAGGTATTCAAAGGATGGACAGAAAAGGAAAATATAGGGATGACATTAATAAAAATGAGAATTTCTGGTATGACATGAAAGAGAGCTAGGAATAAAAGATTTTTGAGGCTGATAACCTTTATTGCTAAAGAAGGTGATGTGTATAACAAAAAGAATAATGATTATGAGTTCATCTGTGGGAATAGTGAGCTTCAGTTACTGAAGTCATACATATTTGTCAAGTAAAAAGTTAAATATGGACCTAAAGCTAAAATGGAATTTGTAAACCCTCTTTAAGTAAGTTTATAGATAGACTGAGTTCATATAAATGATCTCAGAGTGAAATATAGCTAAAGGAAAATATAAGTATATTTTGAGGTGTATCTAGGGATGGAGGTGAGTTGAGAGCAGATGCTATTGAAGCCAAGGTCGAAGAAACAAGTGGTGATGTACCTAAGAGAAACTGTATTCTAACAGCAGTTTAATTATGTTCTCAGATGGAATTAGGAAAATTATTCCTCTGAGTTCTCAGAGCAATATAAGTACTGATTTATTCATTCACTTAGCAAATATTTATTAGTGTTTTGCTTTCCTGTGCACAGGAGTTACAATATGAAGATTATAGAACCTTCACTTCTATGGAATTACAGAAGATAGACTAAGGCTCCCTGGTGTGGAGAATTTGGGGCAAAGTTTCACAAAGTATAAGATATTCTACTAAGGTTTTGGCCATCAGGAAGGAAAATTACAGTCCACAGTGGTGTAAACCAGTACCCAGAGTCTTAAAAATATGTTTAATTTTCCAAGTGTGTTGTTTTATAAGACCATGAGAGCCATAGTATATATGTGAGCATAATTAGGATATAAAACTGAATAAATTGCCAAGAGCAGGTTATGAAGAACATTTTACACTATTACAAAGATTACTGATATAGTCAGTACCTGAAAACACTGAGGATTTTAAAATATGGAAGGATTACAATCAGATATGTTGAGAAAGTTAACTGGAAAAGTTCAGAAGAATGTATATAAGGCAGAAAGAAAGGGAATAGAATAGTTTGAAGATTATTGTAATGGCACAGAGAGACTTATCTGAACTAAGTTGCTAATACTAGTGTAAAGAGAAGCAAGAATGAAGGTTTTCTCCATTATAGAAGAAATTCTATTTCTTGAAAAATATTTGAAACCTAAATGATGATATGAAGATTTGTCAATTTGTTGATGACTTAAAGAAAACTATAATTAATATTTTGTATATTTCATGGTGGTGTGTGCATGTGTATATATGCACATGTGTAACCATATATATATATGAAGCTAAATACCAAAAACAATTTTGTACTTATACTATAAATATGTATAATATATCACATATATTTTCCCATATATTAATATAATATTAAAATACTAGCCAAAATTTCATAGTATTACTGAAATATATCACTGGAATCTGGAACATATTGTAATATAAACATTATTTTAAATATAGGTTGTTTCCAATTTTTAACCATTATTTATTATAGAAGATTTTAAATTATACTGGCAACTGCTCAGCAGAAATATAACAGTAATTTTTACTTTTCAAGCTATATATTAGATCCTTATCACTTCACCTTTTTCAATTAGCAATATTTTTAGCAATATTTTTGAATATTGCTAATTTGGTAGATGAAAATAATATCCTGTTATTAATCATTCATACAGTTAAACTTTTCCTCAGGTTTATTTGCCACTAGTATATGAACTTGAATTAAATACCTATTCATATGAGACATATTCTTGTAGTATCAATGCTTGTGTATTATAGTGACTTCATAAATCCATTGGATATTAATTTCTAGAGAATCCTCTAAAATTTATAGATTGAGTAAACATATTTGTGTCCTTGGTATGCATCAGAAACAGTTCCAAGTTATTTATACTGCAGTGGGCATTTCATAAATTTGAAGTCCACATTCAACACACTCTGTGTCAACAACAATCCTTAGTTTTACTCTGTGAAGCATCATGTTTACTCTAAATTCATCTCAGATATTTTAGATGACATTGGCCCAATGTCTGGTCACTAAAGTTGGGGCATGATACTTGGGAAAGGTCAGCTGGCACATTCCATTTTTTTATGCTATGATTATTTCATCAAAGATGTACATCAATCCAAGTGAAGTTCATTAAAGCTAATGAAAACAAATTTTCTATAAAGAAATCAAACTCTCTCATCCATTTGGTTTGTTGATATTATAAAATTAAAGAAATCCAGGGCAATTGAATAGCATTTGAGAGTGGCAGCAGCTCAGTAAGGACAGACCAAGACAGTTCTGAATGTCGGCCCTCCCAAAGCCACATCCAACATTGTACTGTTATGTGAACTAATGAAGATTATCTTTCCTTAAACTGGTCTGGATTTAATTATCTGCTATTTACAACAGGTTGAACTGATAGAATAATGAAAAAGTTAAAACCATCCTATCATTTTTTTTATAATTACACTTAGTTACTTATTTAGCTGGATTTATCTTGAAACATAAGTTCCCAAATGATTCAACATGTCAGTGTCCCTAAGACCTTGGATAGTGGGGCTATTTTGTTTAGTATAAATATAGCATAATGATATGTCCCAGAATTTGTCATTTTTAGTTTTGGAATTAAGTATGTTATTACTGTTCTTGAAGAAAACTTTATTATGAACAGATTAAAATGTACAGATATTTCATGAAACGAAGAAATGAATTCATTCTATATGTTTGGCAGTCGGTGTCTCTGTCATGATGTAGTTCAAAGATTGTAAGTGTTTTCTAAGTCATAAGGGCAAAGCAAAGACATATATCTTTAATCATGAAAATAAATTCTTGTTGCTTGACCAGAGAGTGGTACAGTAGATAGAACATTGGCCTGGGATACAGAGGATCCAGATTTGAAACCCTGAAATCGCTGGCTTGAGTGTGGGCTTACCAGCTTGAGTGCGGGATCTCTGGCTTGAGTGTGGAAACATAGACATGACTCCATAGTCGCTGGATTAAACCCAAAGTTTGCAGGCTTGAAACCCAAGGATATTGGCTTTAGCAAGGGGTCACTGGCTTGGCTAGAGCCTCCCAATCAAGGCCGATATGAGAAAACAATCAATGAACAACTAAGATGCCGCACCTAAAAATTGATGCTTCTCATCTCTCTCCCTTCTTGTCTATCTGTCCCTATCTGACCCTCTCTCTGTCTCTCACTAAAATAAATAAATAAACAAAAAATTTGTTTCAAATCCCCAACTTTCTTAGCTTCTAGGAAGTAATATGAAATTTAGGTACACAATTTATTATGAACACAATAGGTGTGATTTAATTTTTTATTTCATTTGAAATCACATTAGTGGTAGATCATATGTTTGCATTTATCACATATTAAAGAACACTGATGAGAAATGAGATATTGCTCTTTGATCATCAATATTTCTTTTTAAAATAAAGGTATTTGACATTTTTATTTGTTTATTTATTTAGCATTCTTACTATAAAAAAAGCAGCAGTTTCTTATTTTTCCAGGAGTTTTTCCTTAACTGTTTTATAATCTCAATGTGGATCAAGTTTAACTCATTTCTTTTCTCCCCAGCTCCACTATCTAGTTAAATAATGCACAAAATAGAAACCAGAATCTGTCTGATGCTACTTTTTATTAACAATATTCAATGCTCACCATATATTACTTCTACCTTTTAATATTGGCTACAGTCTTCTTTTCTATTCCTAAAGCTTTGAGGGGTTTTTGGACTTAGTAACTTTATATTTGGATTACTGAAACAGTTTGCCTACATTGATTCCCTGATTTTACTGTCTCTCTGAATCACTCAGTCTGTCTTAAATCTGGCATCACAGGAACAAAATAATGATTTATTTAAAATGCAAAAGTTATCATACATTTCAGCTTTTTATTATAAACACATTTGGTTAGAATACTGTTTTATTTTATTTTTTACATAATCATATTCAGAACTAAACTCTTAATATGATAGAATTTCCTTTGTCTCATCCCACTTTTCCTCATGCCTACCTGTGATTTTCCTCTCCTACCATGTCCTTCTATTCTCTCTTTCTTCCTTTCAGCCATTTAACCAGTAAGTGTTAAGTTCCTGCTTAACTAATAGTCCATTTAATACACCCAATTCTTACATCAGTTCTATAAAGTAAAATTTAGCATTTCAAAGTAAGAGTTAGTTTACAGATGGGGAAATTGAATGATAGAGATTCCTAAGAAGAAATGATGATAATACCTTTGCAATGGTTATCAGGTGAGAGATTCCAGCCCTACACACAATAACCTTTAATCAAACTAAGTTACTTTCATTTTAACAAAATGCATCGTCTTTCCCTTCCTTCCATGACTTTCTTTCTTTCTTGTTTTTAAAAATGGTTTTATTGCCTGACCTGTGGTGGTGCAATAGGTAAAGCCTTCGACCTGGAATGCTGAGGTCGCTGGTTCAAAACTCTGGGCTTGCCTTGTCAAGGCACATGTGGGAAGCAACTACAACGAGATGCTTCCTGCTCCTCACCCTACTTCTCGTTCTCTCTCTCTCTAAAAATCAACTAAATAAAATCTTTTTAAAAAATGGTTTTATTTATTGATTTTTTTAGAGAGAGAGAAAGAGATAGGGAGGGAGACAGGAACAGGAAGCATCAACTAATAGTAGTTGCTACTTGTATGTGCCTTGACTGGGCAAGCCCAGGGTTTTAAACCAGTGACCTCGTCATTCCAGGTTGACACTTTATCTTAGGTTGACACAGCCCCTATAAGTCAGGCTGACTTTCTTCTTCTTTAAACTCGCCTTTTTTCCAACCAACTTCAGTAACCATGCGTGAAGCTTAATCAAGTTGAGATGAATTTTTGATCCAGTATACACAAAATGGTGTGTATTTGATAGTTTTTTATGTAATTTATTTTGTTCCTATTTGCAAGTGCTTAAGAAGCTATTCCTGTACTTTAAAGAGTCTCAGCTCTTAAAGACACACTGGGACACTTCTAGAAGGTATTTCAACAATTTAAAAAAAATGCCCTTTCCATAGGCATCATTTTAAAGTTGTGTTGAGTAAATATATAAACTTGGGATCCAGGAAGATCTAGGTCAGAATGACTGCTCTTCCATTACCAACTAGGAAGTCACAGGTGTTAATTATAGTATCCAAAGGGGAAATTATCTTATGATTGAAATAGGATAATAAAGCTCTTTTCTTTTTTATTTTAGATTTTATTTATTCTTTTTTTTAATTTTTTTATTTATTTTTTCTTTATTCATTTTTAGAGAAGAGAGAGAAAGGGAGAGAGAGAGACAGAGAGAGAGAAGGGGGGAGGAGCTGGAAGCATCAACTCCCATATGTGCCTTGACCAGGCAAGCCCAGGGTTTCGAACCGGCGACCTCAGCATTTTCAGGTCGACGCATTATCCACTGCGCCACCACAGGTCAGGCTTATTCATTCATTTTTAGAGAGAGAGGAGAGAGAGAGAGAGAGAGAGAGAGAGAGAGAGAGAGAGAACCCAGGAGGAGGAGCAGGAAGCATCAACTCCCATATATGTTCCTTGACCAGGCAAGCCCAGGGCTTCGAACCAGTGACCTCAGTGTTCCAGGTTGAAGCTTTATGGACTGAGCCACCACAGGTCAGGCTGTTATTTTCTTTTTAACATTAAGTTACTGTGATGATTAAATGTTTTGGAGCATGAAAAAGATGATTAGAGCACAGTGCTTGCTATATAGTATTTTCTTAATAAGTGTTATATATTTATTATGTTATATCCACGTTGTTGGTCTTCCTGAAACTTTGTTTTCAAAATCTATTTGTTAAAACACATAATATGCTAGACATAATAGATGTGATGTTAATAACGTTTTTAGAATGTCAGTATGCTAAGGAGACAGAGGTAATATTGATAGTGTATAAAAACTGGGTTAATATTTTTCAATTATTTAACCTTGCTTCTTCTCATCATTCTGCTATCAGAATTCATGTTTGATATGAATGAAGCAGAATCAAACTATCAAAAATATTTATTTAATAATGTTTCTACATGATAAAAGAATTTGAAGAAAATAAAGGATACAAAAAGTAGTTATTAATTAGAATGTATATTTTTTGCAATATGCCTGGATATTATTATTATTTTTACTTCAAAAATGTCAAATTTTAAAGGCTAATATAACACCTTTTGAAATCTTAAAGCACCAAAGAAGCATAATCCCTCTAAGGAAAGAAGAAAAATGTTTTTTTCAATAGTGTGAATTATTTTTAGACCTCCTACTTGAACAATATGTTATTAAAATTTTCTGAAATGATTGACTATTGTTTTAACTGCTATTTGTATTTTAATGCGGGGTTGATAAACACACTTTGGATTGGAAGTCCAAAGTCTCTTGCTCTCATGGCACCTGGTGAGGCATTTTATCTCTCTGTACCTCATCTTCCCATCACAGACTTAGCAACTTTGAATACATAATGTCTAATCTACATTAATAGCCATGTTGTGGTGTTACAGAAAAATCCAGGAATTGCATATATCTAGAGACTCTATTATTTACAAGTTGGGTAATTTGACACATTAGTTAATATAATTGAGACGAATTTTTTTATCAGAATGATAAATGCAATTATATTTATTTTATACGTGGGTTGTGAAAAATATATGTACTTTGTTTTAACTTCTGTATTGTGCTTTACAGATGGTAAGCACTGAGTAAATGTTAGCTAATATTAATATTTTATAAAAAATTCAGAATATTCAGCCCTTAATTTTCCTCAATGTCTAATCAAACTGCATACCCTTTAAGTGAATTATTTGATTGTTTTTTATTTTTTTTATTTAACAAATATTTTATTAGCCTTGGACTATTTATTATGCCCAATACAAATCTCTGTGTATACCATGATAATACTATAGTCATGGAGCCTGCCTTCACGGAGTCCTGTGGGAAATACACAATGTGCAAGTAACTCACAGTAAGTGTTTAATTAGCATAGTACATAATAGAAAGAAACAGAGGCAATTTTTGTGAGAGTCCAGAATGGAGGAGATATTTAAGACTGGCTGGTAAGGGAAGGCCTCTCTGAGGAAGTGACTCGAAGTCAGAAAGAAAACAACCAAAATGAAGAGTGATTGCGTGGGTGTTCCAGATGAATAAACTGGTAAGGATTGCAAAGATAAGGGCGTAGAGAAAAGGGGTAGCCAGGAGAAAGAGCTTGACTTGATAGAGGAAAAGAAAACCTCTTGGCTAAGAAGTGTGAATGAAACATGATGAAGAGTAGCAAGCATTAAAGCTGGAAAGATGGGCAGGGGTCGATGATATTTGGCATCACAGAATACAAGTATTTTGAAAATCAATCTAGGCTTGTCATAAAGGATTTTCAATAAGAAAAATAATATGGCCAGACTTGTGGTTGTGCAGTGGATAAAGCATCAGCCTGGAACGCTGGGGTGGCTGGTTCGAAACTCTGGGCTTGCCTGGTCAAGGCACATACAGGAAGCAACAACTATGAGTTGATGCTTCTTGCTTTTCCCCCCTCCTTCTCTCTCCTCTTTCTCTCTCTCTCTCCTCTCCTCTCTCTCTAAAAATAAATAAATAAATAATAATAATGAAAAAAAGGAGAAGAATATGATTCTAATTTACATTTTTAAAACATCGTTTCAACTACTGGCTAGATATGCATAATAAAAGGGCATAAGTGAGATAGGAGCGGAAGGAGTTAAGTGACATTATAGTGGACGAGACCTACTGACATGAACTAGGGTTGTAGCACTAAACATATAGAATAATGACAACAACAATAAAATAGCTAAACTTTACCGAGAATATATGATGTGCTACATACCATCCTAAACAATTTTTTCTTCTGAAATTTCCTCTGGCCTCTTACCTGTAGCCACAACTGATATTTCTACCATCTCCATAATTTCATCTTTTCCAGAATGTCATATAGTTGCAATCATATAGTAGTTAGCCTTTTCAGATTGGCTTCTTTCACTTAGTAATATGACTATAAGTTTCCTCTATGTCTTGTGATGGCTTGATAGTTCATATATTTTTTAGTGCTTACTGATATTCTATTTTCTGAATGTGCCACAGTTTATTTATCTACTTATTTACTGAAGAATATTTTGGTTGCTTCCAATATCTGGCAATTTTGAATAAAGTTGCTATAAACTTATGAGTGTAGGTTTTTGTGTGTACATAAATTTTCAATTCATTTAGAGTAAATATCAAGGAGAACAACTGCTAAATTTTATCATATGCTAAGAATATGTTTTATTTTGTAAGAAACTTCCACAGTAACTTCCAAAGTGGCTAGAATATTTTGTATTCCTACCAGCAGTGAGTGAGAGTTTCCCTTGCTCCATGTCTTTGCTAGCACTGGTGTTATCAATGTTATGAATTTCGGCCATTCTAATAGGTATTCAGTGGTATGTCATTTTGTTTTAATATGCATTTCTCTAATTGCATATGATGTGGACCATACTTTTATATGCTATTTTGTTATGTGTATATCTTTAAATTTTTTTTACTTGTTGATTTTTGAGAGAGAAAAAGAGAGACATTGATTTGTTGTTCCACTAATTTTAAATTATTGGTTAATTCATATATGTGCCCTGACCCAGGATTGAACCACAACTGTGGTGTATCAGGACAATGCTCTAACCAACTGTGGTACCTGGTCAGGCCAACAACGTGTGTATCTTTTTTATGAAAGTGTTTGTTAAAATCTTTGGCTCATTTTTATCAGGTTATTTGTTTTCTTATTATGAGCTTTAAAAATTCATTTTATGTTTTGAATACCAGTCTTTTATAGGATGTGTCTGTTACAAATATTTTTTTCTATTTAGTGACTCGTCTTTAAGACTCTTGAAGTGTCTTTCACATAGCAGAAGTTTTTAATTTTAATGAAGTTTAGCTTATTAATTATTTCTTCCATAATTGCATTTTTGGTATTGTATCTAAAAGGTTTTTGCCAAATCCAAGGTCATCTCAATTTTCTTCTACATATCTGCAAGAAGTTTTACAAATTTGTGCTTTACATTTAGATTTATGATCTATTTTTAATTAATTTTTGTGAAGGGTTTAAGGTCTGTGCATTCTACACATTTTATGTGTAAGTTATTACCACTATTACATAATGAGAAACTACAGGTTGGAGAGTTTATCACTTCCTGTAGAGCACACTGCTATTGATAGGACAGAACAAGCATCAGGAAGCTTAATATGACAGCCCATGCTCTTAATTATAATGTTATATACCTCACTTTAAAACAGTGATCTCATTAGAGATAGGTTTTAATGTATAATATATAAAAGAAAAATGTCTTGGATATGGGAGGTAAGTGCAAATCAAAAATCAAAGATGACTGTGATGTTTTTAAATTGAAAGTTTTATTGGTGCATACCACTAACAAAAATTGAAAAAAATAACTCATAAGTAGTTATTATTTAAATTAATGAGCTTGATTAAGATTGTCACTGAATACATGGAAGTGACAAAAGAAGAACCATATAATAATTCAACATTTTTGTGTCTGATAACAGGACAAAAAGAAAAGGATCTCAGAGGAAGCCAAAAAGGTGGGAGTATAAATCCTGGAGTGTGTGTGAGCAACTCAAGGAGAGAAATGATAACGGAGTTTACTATCACTGAGATGTTCAGGAAAACGAGATATTAGAAGTGTCTTATTGATGCAGAGGACCCAAGTTCAAAACCCCGAGGTCGCCAGCTTGAGCGCGAGCTCATCTAGTTTGAGTAAGGATTGCCAGCTTGAGACTAAGGTTGCTGGCTTGAGCAAGGGGTCACTTGGTCTCCTGTAGCCCCTCAGTTAAAGGCACATATGAGAAAGCAATCAATGAATAACTAAGGTGCCACAACAAAGAATTGATGCTTCTCATCTCTCTCCCTTCTTGTCTGTCTGTCCCTATCTATCCCTCTCTCTGTCTCTTTCTATCTGTGTCTTAAAAAAAAAAGAAAAAAGAAAAGAGAAGCAAAAAAGAAAAGAAAGTGTCTTATTTGGGAACAAAGGTGGTTGGTGATATTAAAGAAGCTTATTTGGAAACAGAGGTGGTTGGTGAAGTAGAGAATTGAAGTCATGTTTGGAGTGTGTCTAAAGTGATTAAGTGAGGTAGGAAAATTTGAAGACTGTGTAGGTCTGTGTACATTTCCAATGCAACAAATAAATAAATAGTTGCTTATAAAATTCTTACAAATAGCATAAAATAAATTTTGATGTATTAAAAAGTAGAGAAACTAAAGAAGAGCTGTGTATGGTTTGAAGAGCCAGAATATTTAAAGTATTCTATATAGGCACTCATAAAAGTGACTACTAGAGGGATGTGAAGAGTTACTTAGTATTATGTAGACCTTCTCTGAGTGTAGAAGTCATAAGTTTATATTGATGTTTATTTCTTTTTTTGTTTGGATGATTCTCCTCATTAATGTTCAGCTTCATAAGCATAAGTGTGGAAAAAATAAGAAGTAAGTTCATCAAGGAATGCTGTTTTTCCAATTCTTTCCAAGATAATCAAGAAAAAAAACTTAAAATATTATGTGATTAATTACTTTAATAAATTGTGAAATAGTAACTGGAAAAGTAGAAAATGAAGTCTGATGAAATAATAAGAGAAAAACAAAGACAATTTTGAATCAAAAATAAAATTGGAATTGGTTTAAGATTTTGAATTCATTGCAGTTTCTAATACTGATAAGATCAAAAGTATAACCAAAGTCCTGAGATAAAAGGAAGAAAAGACCATTAAAGTTAAACAGACTTCTGAACTATTAAATAGCTTATTGCATGATTTGTCCATGCAGGTGTACATAGACTGAATACATGAATTAAGGTGGAAAAGTGCTTGAGTTTTTAGTGAATGAAGAGTAATGATTTTGACAATAGCAAAGTTCAGGAGAGAAAGAAAAAAATCTCTTTTGACATAAAGAGCGGAGGTTCAAGAAGTTTTTAACAGATAAAAAGAGAATGATTTTCTGAAAGTAACAATATTCATGAGAATGCACTGGATCAATCCACCAAAACAAAAGAGGTCTTTACTAAAAAAAAAAAAAAAATCACCTTTATTGGAGATGCTTTAGGCAAAGCAATGTTCTTCTAATGTAGCCATCTTAAATTAGCAATACATATTTTAATCAATTTTATTTGATGTACAATAGATTTTTCAAGAAGTATAAGCAGAACTCTCACTCTCAATCTCTCAATTCTACTCCATACTTTCCACATGTTAGAAGAAGGTAGAAATGAGAGTCAACTTGAGGATATTCATTAAAAGTAAAAGCAATCAATGGGACTTCTATTCTGGAGAAGATTAACTAACTGATTTAGGATTAATTTGTAGCCCTACATGTCATAATATGAAATAATAGGTTTTATAGCTCTAGCATATAAGAAAATGAATTATTGCAATCTTTGATAGAAGAGAAACATACCTTGCCCTACAGTTGCCAGTCTTAAGAGAGTTTTCAAGTCATAAGGCAGGGTCAAAAGTGCACAGAGTCCAGAGGTCTCCCAGAGTTCAGAAGACATTGCTGAGGGTCTAGAGCAGTGGTAGTCAACCTGGTCTCTACTGCCCACTAGTGGGCATTCCAGCTTTCATGGTGGGCAGTAGCAGAGCAACCAAAGTATAAATAAAAAGATAGATTTAATTATAGTAAGTTGTTTTATAAAGATTTATTCTTCCAAACTTAGTGAAAATCCGACATAAAGAACTTGGTAAGTAATTATTATTATATGCTTTAACTTGCTGTAACTCTGCTTTATAAATTTTATAAAGTAAAGTTACTTTCTTACTTTATAAATCACCATTCCTGTGGAACCGGTGGGTGGTTAGAAAAATTTACTACTAACAGAGATACAAAAGTGGGCAGTAGGTATAAAAAGGTTGACTACCCCTGGTCTAGAGAGACTAAAGTAGCTCGTGTTCGCATGCCAGAATATTGAAGAAATGAGAATGCACTGAAGAAGAACCTTAGATATCTACAGAGGGTCCTCCTTTGATATTCAACAGAGTACTGACGGTGGCATATGTGTCAGGAAACAACTCAGGGAAAGAGTCACCCAAAGGATTAGAAGGAATAGTGCTCAGTGTTTACATAGGATCTGGAATGGTGGCTGTTCCCAGCAAGAACTAAACAAACTTATATTTCATGATACATAAAGATAAATAACAGAAAAATCTTTCTTCAATATCTGGAATAATTACCCTAGTACTAACACTCCTCTGCTCCTGCTCAGCAAAGCTTGAAAGCAATACTTGAAAATAAAAACCATCTCTAAGTGACTTAACTGCATTCCAGAATAATGCTCAAGAATATTTATAAAAATACAAAAATTTCATCACAGAAAAGGTAATATTCACAATCTCTTGTATCCAATTAAAATCACCAAGCATGAAAAGAAACACAAAATAGAACTCAAAATGAGGTTTAAAATCAGTCATTTGAAATCGACCTAGAACTGATGTTGATATTAGAATTATCAAAGTCGTTCAAACAGTTAGTATAACTCTATTATATCTACTTGACAGTTTAATTCAAAATGTGTGCAAAAAACAAAAACTGTATTTCTAGGGGTGAATAATGCAAAGTGTGAGATAAAAAATGCAATGGATGAGATTAATGGTTCAGTAAACATTGCAGAGAAAAAGACTAGTAAACTTGAAGGCATAGCAATGTAGAAACCACATAAAAGCAAATACAGAAAAAACTAAAAATGTGGTGAATATAATTTTTCTAAATTTGATGCAAACTATAAGCCTATGTATACAACAAATCCCAAGCATGTATGCAGAAGTGCACACACGTGTGCATAAACACATAGCTGCTTTAAGAGATAGCATAAAAATGTTCTTCCTAACTGAAGATAAATAATTATCATAAAAGCATCCAGAGAAAAAAGATACATTATGAACAAAAGAGGGGGGGTGGTCAGGGTCAGGATACCAGTACATTTATCGTTGGAAACAAGATATTTGAGAAAGTGCTGGGGTAACAACTTGAAAGTACTGAAAGAAAAATTATTAACCTAAAATTTAAATGAAAGAAAATATCTTACAATATTGAAATAAATACTTTTTTGATATGCAGAAGCTAAAATAAATTTATCACCAGCAGACCTATACTACAATATATGTTAAATAAAACCTTGACCTAGAAGGAAAAAGATGCAGTATGGAAAAGTGAGTCTATACAAAAGAATGAAAAGTAACAAAAATGGCAATCACATGTATAAATGTACAAGATCATTTATTATTATATAACCTTTTTTATATGACAATGACAGTTTTAAAAGAAGACAACAATGAAGCACGAGGTTTAAAATACATATAGAAGTATAACATATATAGCACAAAGACTAGGAGAGGAAAAAAAGAAAGCATACTATTTTAAGTATCCTTATGCTTTATGTAAAGTGCTATAATAGTACTTAAAGATAGAATGTAATAAGTTTAAGATGTGTGTTATGAATTATAAAGGAACTATTAAATTAAAAAATAGTTAATAGGAAAACTGAAATAAAATATATAATCTAATCAATTCAAAAATGGCAAAAAGAAAGGAAAAAGTGAACAAAGACCAGAAGGAACAGACTGTAGTAAATTTCAACCTAACCATATAAAAATAATTGCATTACATATAAATGTGCTTAATAGCCCAATTAAAAGGCAGTGATCCTCTCAGTCTGCACATAAAAGAATCAACTACATATTACCTACAAAAAAACTATAAACATAAAAACATGAATAAATTGAAAATGAAAGTATCATAAAGGACTATGTTTATACTAAGATTAAGCTGGGTGCCTATACAAGTATTAGGCAAAACAGATATCACAAAAATATATATTGCCTAAATTGTCATAGGCAGAATGTTTCCATGCACCTCCTAAGCAAGTTTATGTCCTTATTCTATATTACTGCAAAGATATTAACTTACCTGGAAAAAGGGACTTTGCAGATATAATTAGTTTAAGAACCTTGATATGAGAAGATTATTTTGGATTATCCAGGTGAGTTTAATCTAGTAATCTAGGTTCTTCAAAGCAGGGAATTTACCTCTCTATAGTCAGATTGAGATATTACTATTAGCATAACTTCACAGTCAAGAAGAATGGCAAGAGAGAAGAAATGTTGCATTTTTTTTCTTGTTTCAGTCAATTTTCAAAACAATCAGTTAATTTCCTAGATTCTCCCCAAAGTGTCCATTCTGTCACCTCAAACTCACACTCTTGAAAATGTTGAATGTTTTTAATTAACTCAATAATTAGTTTTATTGATGCTCAAATTGTCCCACCTTTTGTCATTGTGCACCTTTCCACACTCATGGATCTTTCTGACAGTCCATAGTCATCTTTGATAGTTTCTTTGCTTTCTAATTTTTTTAACCTTTTTTAGAAAACTAAATTTAACAGAGTGAGATTGATCAATAAGAATACATAGGTTTCAGGCAAACATTTCTATAGCATTTGAAATGTTGATTATGTTGTGTACCCATCACCCAAAGTCCAAACATTTTTTGTCACCTTATATTTGTCCCTCTTTACCACTCTACCCCACTCCCTTCCCTGCATCCTCTTTCCTTGGTAACTACTTCACTTTTATCTATGACCATGAGGCTCAGTTTTATATACATGTGTGAAATCATATAGTTCTTAGCTTTCTCTGATTAATTTATTTTATTCAATATTCATTCAATATAATTTTCTCAAGTTCTATCAAAACAAACAACAAAAATTATATGATCCTATCAATAGATGCAGAAAAGGAATTCAATAAGCTACAAGATACCTTTATGTTTAAAACATTCAATAAAACCATGATAGAAGGAAAATACCTCAACATAATAAAGGCTACATATGACAAACCATCAGCTAATATCATACTAAATGGTGAAAAAAATGGTTTACTCTTGAAAATCAGGAACAAGACAAGGCTATCCCACTCTTTCTACTCTTATTTAACATACCATATTTTTCACTCCATAAGACGCACCTGACTATAAGAAGCACCTAGGCTTTTAAGGAGGAAAATAAGAAAAAAATATTTGGAACCAAATGGTGTGTAAAAATATTTAATGAAATATACTACAATAATATTTCAACAATGTAAACTCAGCAGCAGTATTAACAACCATTAGCACTGTTATAAACAAATGAGAAGAGACTTTAATGTTCAAATACTCTTCTAGTTGTCCGGGAACCCCAGGAACTCACCATCACTAGTGTCAGAATTTAAGAACCTCAGTTGCTCACAATCACTGGTATCACTTTCTTCGGTATTTTCACATATGATACTATCTTCAGTGCCATTGAAGGCATTACTAATGCCACATTTTTTGAATGACTGTACCACAGTTTCATTCTTCACTGACTGCCGTGATGTTTTCACCCATTCACAAACCTGAGTCTCTTCATTCGTCCAGTTGGTGTCAGATCATGCTTACCAGCAGCCATCCATTTGTTCTACTCTTCTCACATAAAGACTTTAAACAGTTTGTTGATGGAAACATCAAGAGGTTGCAACTGGCTGGTAAGACCCCCAGAAATTACAGCTAGATGAGTCTTCACTTCTTTAAAGTTTTGTGTGTGTGTGTGTGTGGTTTCACTAATATGTGCTCTAAACTGGTCAAGTACTAATAGGGCAGATTTTCTCAGAAGCCCTCTAGAACGTTTAGACCAACCTTTTTCAATCCACACTCTCATTCCATTTTCGTCCAACCATCCTTTCATGAACCTCCTGCTGCTGCACTAGGGAAGGTCCAGTTATTTTTTACTCTAATGTCACTACATAGTTAATACCTGGATTACAGCTGACATAAACTGATGGAAATGAGCAGCATAGCCTGCCCCATCTGCCACTGCTTACCTGTGCTTGCACTGGCTTCCCAGCTCACTGCACTTGCCTCACACCCTTGGCCCTTCTCCTATCTGCCAGCCAGCCAGCCAATGAAATGCTATTAGGCTGGCAACAAGTGATGTCAGCACTTTAGGTAGAGTTCCAGCAGCTGCAGCGCGCTTCTCAGGTCTGCCCTGATGATGCCAGATGAATGCGCCCACAAGTTTCTCCTCTTCCCTTCTGCGCTGCATGCAACTGTGAAAACCAGAACCAGGAGATAGATCACTCAGCAGATGCCAGGGTTCTACAAGCTGCCATGGTGGGTATGATTATGCTGCTTGTGACGCTCATTCTACACATGTCTACAGGCCCAGCACCTGTAGCAGCTAAAAAAAAATGAACATTCACTCCATAAGACGCACGGGCATTTTCCCCTCCACTTTTTTGGGGAAAAAAGTGCGTCTTATGGAGTGAAAAATATGGTAGTTCTGGAAGTTTTAGCCAGAGCAATCAGGCAAGAGGAACAAATAAAAGGCATCCATATCTGTAAAAAAAAAACAAATAAAGGTATCACCTTTTGCAGATGACATGAACCTGTACATATATAGAAAACCCCAAAGACTCCACCAAAAAAATACTAGAAACAATAAAGCAATACAGTAAAGTTGCAGGTTATAAAATCAATTTACAAAAGTCCATTGCTTTTCTTTTTCTTCTTTTTTTAATTTTTATTTTTTTATTGTTAAATGAGAGAAGCAAGGAGGTAGAGAGACAGACTCCCACATGAGCCCAAACTGGGATCCACCTGGCAAGCCCACTAGAAAGTGATGCTCTGCCAACTGGGGCCACTTCTCCGTTCCTCTGAACAGAGCTATTTCAGGGTCTGAGGCAAGGCCATGGATCCATCCTCAGCACCTGGGGCCAAATTGCTCAAGCCATTTGAGCCATGACTGTAGGAGGGGAACAGAGAGAGAGAAGGGGAGGAGTGACAAAGCAGATGGTCACTGCTCATGTATGTCCTGACCAAGGATCAAACCCGTTACTTCCACATGCTGAGTCGTTACTCTACTGCTGAGCCAACTGGCCAGGGCCTCTATTGCTTTTCTATATGCCAATGACAAAACTTCAGTAACTGAACTGGAAAAAAAACAAAAAAAAACCCCACAATTGCTTTTACAATTGCAACAGCAAAAAACATACCTAGGAATAAACTTAGTAAAGGATCTGAAGGACCTATACACTAAAAACTAAAAACGTTATTGAAAGAAATTGAAAAAGACACAATGAAATGGAAAAATATTCTATGTTCATGAATTGGAAGAATCAACATAGTTAAAAAGGTCATATTACCCAAAGTTATATACAAATTTAATGCAATCTCCATCA
This sequence comes from Saccopteryx leptura, assembly GCF_036850995.1. Classification (NCBI taxonomy): domain Eukaryota; kingdom Metazoa; phylum Chordata; class Mammalia; order Chiroptera; family Emballonuridae; genus Saccopteryx; species Saccopteryx leptura. The sequence continues at coordinate 147,111,522 of NC_089505.1, forward strand.
AAATCCCAATGTCATTTTTTAAAGAAATAGAACAAAAAATCACTAGATTTGTATGGAACCATAAAAATATCCAAATAGCCAAAGCAATCCTGAGGAAAAACAATGAAGCTTTGCTTTCTGGTTTAACAAAATATTCCAGATGTGTCTAGCCCCAGGGATGGGATCATCCAGTCATTCAGAGATACCCATTTTCTTTTTAACAAAACAACAAACAGAATCTTTAGAGATCACATCTGTGTGCTAGGAGTGCCTGTTGTTATTGGAGTGATTGATAAACACTGCTTTGTCCTTTGTCTTTCCACATGACATTTTTCTGGCATTACTACAGACCATGCTCTTTCTGTATCAGAGACTTTGTGTATTTTCTCTGTCAAGAACGCACTACCTTAAGTAATTTGCAGAATAAATCCTTTATTATTATTCAGGGATTATCTCAAGGAAAGAGTACCTCCTCCTTCATTTATTTTTATCCTATCACCATATTTTATATTTTAAACTGTTAAATATTGTGTCTATCATTTATCGTTTCCCCCTTCCCCTATCAATAAGAGTCCATGGGGAGGCGATCTACTCTATTGTATCTATTGCACCCATATTACTACCTAACAGAAATGATATTCTGTAAATTTTATTAAATAAATAAATGAAAAAATAAAAAATATCAGTGGTAGCTAGGAGTTTGAGGGTGGAGGAGGGTGAAAGTTGATCAGGTGAAGCCAAAGTATTTTTAAGGCATCTATCAGATAATCTGATGGAGATTAGATGACATTATGCATTTGTTAAAACCCATGGAATGTACAACACAGAGTTACTCCTAATCAAAATGATTGATCTGAGTAGTTATAATGTATTCACATTGGCCACTCAATAGTAACAAATGTATCATATCAACATAATGTATTAATAAAAGGGGAAACTGAGGTGAGGACTATATAGGAATTCTGAACTTTCACTTTAATTTCATGTAAAATTAAAACTGCTCTAAAAGTCTATTAGTTAAAAAAACACCAGTGGCCTTCTTCTCCTCTAATCTTGTCTTCTCCTAAACTGTCTTCCACATTTTTCCTATGGTATTTAAAAACTTTAAAAATGCAAATCTTGTCCCTCTCTTATTAATCTTCACAATCCTCCAAATAAACACAACTAGGTTAAAAAAAGTCAAAAGTGGACTATGTGTCAGAGGTAAGAAATATTATCATAAACAAGCCAACCAATACTTTTATTCTGCTATATTTTTAATTTTCAGAAAAACTGTAAATTCTAGTTTTGACATCAGAGAGTACCACTTCTTTGTTCTGCTATTTATAGTTATATCTTTTTCATAATATTTTTAGATTTAGGAGAATTTAGTATTTCTAAACCTTAGTTTTTGTCTATTGACTATTCTGAGGTATCTTGACTTGTATCCACCACAAATAGTCTCTTAATATTAAAACATATAAATTAATGCTTTAACATTACTATTAAATAGTTGATAAATGTTATTTAAAAATCAATATTTAAAATGGTAAAAAAAGGTAAATATAATTTATAAATACATAGATATAAAATATAAATATAAAATATGAACATAATGTATAAAATATAATATTAAATATTCATAACAAAATTACTTATAATATTAATGTATTTAATATTAACATAAATTAAATGTTATTACTACTGTGCTATTAATTTATACACTATACTCTTAATAGTTAAATAAAATTTTTCATGTACATGACTCTCACTTCTTAAACATGTTTGCACACTTGAGTAGGTTATAGAAAACACACCTCGGCCTGACCTGTGGTGGCGCAGTGGATAAAGTGTCGACCTGGAAATGCTGAGGTCGCCAGTTCGAAACCCAGGGCTAGCCTGGTCAAGGCACATATGGGAGTTGATGCTTCCTGCTCCTCCCCCCTTCTCTCTCTCTCTCTCTCTCTCTCTCTCGGTCTTTCTCTCCTCTCTCTGTCTCTCCCTCTCTCCTTTCTAAAATAAAAATAAATAAATAAATAAAAAAGAAAACACACCTCACACTGATATATTTTGGCTTGTACCCACCACAAATAATCTCTTAAGATTTTCAAATTTTTAAGTTACTACTACTTTCCTTTGAATTTTTAATTTTAGCCACTTGAGCACTGGTGACACAACATTGAACAAATACAGACTTCCCACCCCCTCCCATCTTCATGGAGCATTCCCTCTTGTGAAGGACAAGAGACAGACATGAATAGCACATGTATGTTTAAAATTGAAGCTGTGTAGGGCTATGAAGAAGTAGTGCATATTGCTAAGGAATTGTGTAGCAGGCAGATTTTAACCTAGAAGTTTACCCAAGAAAACACTCCTGTGGTAAAGACAAAAAAAAATATTAAAAAGGAATAGTCATAAAGTAGGTAAAACAGAAGGAAGTAAACAATTTCAAAGAATAAAAATTAAGTCTGCAAAACTCTTTGGCAGGAGTAATCAAAATGGATGGGAGGGGACTAAAAGAAATGTCAGAAAGACATAGACACTTTGATAAGAGATAAACAGGGTAGATCTTCTATACATGTTAAGGAGTTTAATCTTTTTATTTTTTTAAAGTATATTTTATTTTCTATGAGTAAAAGTTACTGAAGGGATATCTAAAAAAAGGTGTCATATTAAGATCTGTGCTTTTATAAAGTCAGTCTGTAATATGAACAATGGTTTCAATGAGGAAAGAGTATGAGAAACCTTTAAGACAGGGGTCCCCAAACTTTTTACTCAGGGGGCCAGTTCACTGTCCCTCAGACTGTTGGAGGGCCGGACTATAAAAAAAAAACTATGAACAAATCCCTATGCACATTGCACATATCCTATTTTAAAGTAAAAAAACAAAACAGGAACAAATACAATATTTAAAAATAAAGAACAAGTAAATTTAAATCAACAAACTGACCAGTATTTCAATGAAAACTATGGGCCTGCTTTTGGCTAATGAGATGGTCAATGTGCTCCTCTTACTGACCACCAATGAAAGAGGTGCCCCCTCCAGAGGTGTGGCAGGGGCCGGATAAATGGCCTCAGGGGGCCGCATGCGGCCCGCGGGCCGTAGTTTGGGGACCCCTGCTTTAAGAGATGATTAAAATAGTTCTAGCAAGAGATAGGGAGAACAGTGTTTCTTAACTCACTTTTCTCTACATTGAAGTTTTTTAGAAAGTGACCCAGGCAATTCACTCTTAATGATGTTTTTCTTGTCATTAGAAAGTAATAAGACTAGTTCACCATAAGGACAATTGTTTCTCACCGTATGGCATATTGCTTTTAAGATCCCATTTTATAACAGATACTGCAGTCATGTGATAAATACCTTGTTAGTGACAAAAACAAATTACAATCATACGAATTCTCATATCTCATCTTCTCCTACTGTATATTTGAATATGCCTCAATTTGTTTCACAATGAGTTCTTACACAGTTCTCCTGTGTACTGTTGCTTCCATCATGGCTCTAATATGGAAGGACGTCTGTTACATACACAAAAGAAGCAAAAATTGAAATAGTAAGCAGGCACTGATAAACTCAAGGACAGTAACATGTGTAAGACTGATTGTAAAACTTATCAAGAGAACTTAAATCAATAAATATGATTCTGAGGGCAGAAAAATGAGAATGGTTGTTTTTCGTTATTGTTGGTAGTAGTGAGAACCCTTCTTGATGAAGTGTGTAAAGTATAATGTATTCAATTTTCTCATAATGTGCAAAACGTTGGCTTGAGAGAATTATTCTAAAATGTGTTAAAATATCAGGCCTTCTTCTATGTGAAATTAAAACTTGATTAGCCATTTCAGTATTGAACATGTTTCCTGTGCTTTATTTCTGCTATCTTTCCTCATTTTTACTTTAACTTTCTTTGTATAGTGTTATTTCTAAAAGGCTTTGTTTGTGTATAAATGATAAGTAATACTAGTTTCCTTGGGGAAATGTCTTCTCTAAGCCCTCTTTCCCCTCAATTGCCCATGGTCTTATTTATTCATGTATTTTGCATCTGTTTTGATGTTTGAAGTTTTGATATTCAGATCAGAGGTTTTGAACCCTTGTTTGAAGGCATTATATGATTAAGTCTCTAAATGTAAAGCCAGTAGCTACAGCCACCATTACAATCACCAGGCCTGTGCAGATTCACATTGCATTTGAACAGATAGTAATGAAACAACAGAGCAAAGAACTAGTGGGCCATTACCTTTAGTCCTAGCTCGCACCTGGCGGGTAAGAAATATACACAGTGGGAACACACTTCCCTTTCCATTCAGGGCTCCCAAAACCACTGACTTGTCTGAATATTACTAGAATCAAAAACCCCACCAGCCTTATTCACCTTTGTTCCCCATCTCTTTCACTTTGCACAAACTGGCTTCTCCTTCAGCACTCTGCCATCTTGGCTGCCTCTCCTCTGCAATGCTGATGGCAGGATCTGAGAGAGAGAGCCCCTGGTCTGCCTTATTTTATAGTGTAGAAATTAAAGCATTTATGCCAATTTACAAATAAGGAAGTCTCTGATACAAAGCCATTTATCTGAGGCACAAATGAATTCTTCATAAGAGTGCACTACCCCACATCATGCAACAGTCGAGAGAAGCTTAGTTTTGAAAAGATCTTAGTATTAAAAGGGTAGGAAAGGCTTAGTCTTAAAACTAAGCCTTAGGCTATGAGGACTTTGCTAGCTTACAGCCTGTCCCCCACACTCAATGCAAACTATAAGTGAGCAAACATATACATCATATTTGCAAACTTATTTGACCAACACTAAACTATTGGGTTGTCTATACTATGAATTATTTTTTAACATAGAGCAATTAAAAGGGAATTTGCTCCAATATTTTAAAACCAAATATACGTTCTGTAGTCATGGATACTGTTTTTCTCTGTAACTTAGGTGTCAATGGTAAAATAACTAACATGCCTTCTCCTGGTAGATAAATTAAATTAATACCGTAAATCTAATGTGATTTTCCCATTCTTAAAAGGTTTCTTTTTTCTTTTAAGGGAATTTCTCTTCATATTTCTGTAAAATCCCAAGAGGATCAGGGATGGTGGGGATAGGGTATAATCTCATTTTCTCTATCTGTTGAGGATTCACTAGGCAGGGTGGGACTGTTTTTATTTTTAAAAGATTTTCTTTATTGATTTTATAGAGAGAGGATGGGGTGTGGAGTGAGAAGTATCAACTCACAGTTGCTTCCCTTTAGTTGTTGTTTGCTTCTTGTATATACCTTGACTGGGCAAGCCCAGGGTTTTGAACCAGTGACCTCAGCATTCCATATCAATGCTCTATCCACTGCACCACCACAGGCCAGGCAAAAATTTTCTTAAAAAACAAATTTTAAGAGATATTGCAATCCATTTTACATGCAATTAAATATCAAGAAGCATAACTGTAAAGCCAGGAACTGTCATCGTGGCCATTTACATGCAGGTTCACATTAGATTCGGACAGACAGTAATGAAACAATGGAGCCAAGAACTGGTGGGCCATCATCTTTAATCCTAGTTTGCACCTGGTGAGCAAGTGAAAACACACACTGGCCTCCAAAACCCACTCATTCAGTGCTTACAAAGCTACTGACTTATCCGAGTTTCCTAGAATCAAAAGTTTCTAGCTCACCAGCCTTATTCACCTCTGTTCCTCATCTCCTTCCTTCTCTCTGCTCAAACTCTGCACAAACTGACTTCTCCTTCAACACTCCGCTATCTTGGCTGCTTTTCCTGGCCTCCTCCACATGGCCTCTCTCTGCTCTCCTCTCTGCTCTCTCCTCTAATGCTAATCTCAGAAACTGAGAGAGAGCAAGCTTCCAGTCTGCCCCACTTTATAGTGCAGAAATCAAAACCTTTAATCCAATATACAAAATAGGGAAGTCTCTAATACAAAGTCACTTATCTGAGGCATGATGGGATTGCACCACCCCACATCAAAAAGGGTGGGAAAGGCTTAATCTTAAAACCAAGCTCCAGGCTACAAGGATCCTGCCTGCCCCCAGCACACATTAATATCACCTGGGCGATGGGCTTCCTTGTGGGCAGCGCCATCTTTAACAAAGTGAGCATATATATTTTATCTGCCCAACAATAACTTTTCAGGTTAGGTTGATTTTCTTGTTTAAAGATCAATATGTTTAGGATAGTCATCTTAGTACACAATGGAACATTTTTCTTAAGAAACTACTGATGTCAAATTTACATGTTTCATGTTTATAAGAATATAAATATCTTCAAACTGCCCACTAGAACTTCATCTCTGAATTCTGGGGTCACTTTTAGAAAATAAACTTTCCTCCAAACTACTTTTATTATAAAAGAGCATAAACAGAAAATTAGTCATTCTGACTAATCTATTATAACATTAATAAAATTAAAAATTCTCCCCTCCCTTTTAGGTTAACTGCCTGTAGGAAAAAAAAAATGTGTTACCTACCTGAATCAATTTAGCATTAGCTTCCTCTAGCTGTGGTAAAAGTTTAACGCTAACCCTTTTTCAGAGATGTTTATGAATTGCTTAGAAATTTCTCTCATCACAAGGATCTCTTATTCCCACTTTCATTGCCACCTATTAATGTGTTGCCTCCAGCTGAACATTTAAGATTTCTTCCTCATCTCTAGGCATTTGGCAAAACTCCCCCAACCTCTTTCTGCTGAAATCCACTTGCTCCACCATTTATCCCTCTTTGCAGAATGTAAAACAAATCTTGCCAAATTTCTCCTATGTATAGTATAGGAAATGGGGTCCTTTGATCTACCATCAGTGGGAGTGCAGTTATTTTCAATATCCTGCTTTTCACTTACATAGCTGCCCAGCAGTGCAGTTATTTTCAATATCCTGCTTTTCACTTACATAGCTGCCCAGCAGGCAGCTTTCATTACAGCCTTTTGTCCTTTAAAATCCTCATGAGTGCATCTGACCTTCATCCAGTGTGTCACTAAACTGCTGGGAACACAATCATGCTTGCCGAGTTACCTTCTTGATACTCCACTTACTAAGATTAAGAAGACAGCCATCCCACCCCAAGACCCCTTGAGAAATGGAATTCACAGCATAGCTCTTGTTAAAAAAATACTTACTTCAACTTACCTCTTGTCTTTTCCAACTTCTCTGACAGACTGCTGATGGTTGGTCAGATAACAGAAGTAAACTAGATAAGTTCTTGCCCATCTCCTTGGCAAGTTAATGTGTTCTTTTTTTATTTTTTATTTATTTTTTGTGACAGAGACAGAGAGAGGGACAGATAAGGACAGACAGACAGGAAGGGAGAGAGATGAGATACATCAATTCTTTGTTGTGACACCTTAGTTGTTCATTGATTGCTTTCTCATATGTGCCTTGACCGGGAGGCTAATGCAGACCAAGTGACCCCTAGCTCAAGCCAGTGAACTTGGGCTCAAGCTGGTGACCCTTGCTCAAACCAAATGAGCCTGCGCTCAAGCTGGAGATCTCAGGGTTTCAAACCTGGATCCTCCACATCCCAGTCCGATGGTCTATCCACTGCCTAGTCAGGCAAGTTAATATGTTCTTGAAGCTCACATTAAAATATGGGTTTTATTCTAAGATAGAGACAAGGTAATACTGAAAGAGTCTCATTTTACATATTTTGTGTGTGTGTGTGTGTGTGTGTGTGTAACATAACAGACTCTAGTTTAATAAGTCCTGCACATTATAAGGCACCAAACTGATACACAGTGAATATTAAATCACATATGAGAACATTCGATGCTGAAGTGGTACGGTTTCCAGTGGCGTCCTTTTCTTACTAATCTATGGAACTTCCTGATCTCCTGCTGCTACATTCCAATCTAATTATATGCAAAGGAGTCTGAGATGGGCTTGTTAGAAACATAGCATGACAAAACTAACAAACAAAATGAACACACACACACACACACACACACACACACACAAGGAATGGATAAATGAAGTGCAAATGAAGATATAAGCACACTTGCATTCAAATTCTAAGTCCTTGTAAAGCATAAGAAATTCACTTAAATTCCTTGGGGAATACCATAAACATTTTAGAGATTATCAAATGAGGTAATGGTATATATTTACAGGATTTTTGTGAAGAGAAAACTAAATAACATAAGTAAAATGATTTTATACCATTTAAAATTCATCTTCATGAACATTGAATTGATAAACGTTGGCATGCCTTCATAGACATGGAAGATTCATGAGAGATGCTTAATAAAGGAGGACACAAACTGTTAATCTGACCACAATATACCTGATTAATTAAAGAAGGTATAGACTGGAGGCAGACAAACCTGTTAAGAAGCCATTACAATATTTCACTTATATAATAATAAATAATAAACAGAAGTAAAGATTAGAGAGAAAGAAAATATTGTGTTTACTTATTGTAGGAACTGAAGATACAGTACAGGACAAGTATATAAAATTTCTGTACATAATATATAATAAATGGTATTGTCAGAATACTCACAATGTGTTTAAATCTATGTATGAGCTACAGCAAAGGGAAACCATAGTTGCTGTCCCAAAGATATCTCTTGGCACTTACCATTTTCAAATATGTTTACAACTGCTTGCTGATACTGTGGTCTGGATCTGTGATCCAGCCACAGGAATGTGGTTGGTCTGTGCTCTAGTAGATAGATTGGAAGAGTCTAGGAGTTTGTGCAGCCTGCAGTAGCCCTTCACCAATGTTAAAGGAAGAACTGGTGGACAAAAAGACAATCCTCCTTAATCCTGTTTAACAGGTTAACTCAGACATATGTCCTAGGCAGTCTCCCTGCATTTCCAGGGGGATTGTGCCCCAAGGGGCCATGGCAATAACCTGCTCATTTAATGCAGCCAGTAGGGCTTCCCTCCCCTTCTTGTCTCACTCTCTCATTCCTCTACTGGTGCTAAGATTATTTCTTAAATAAACTAATTAATTGCAATCAAATACTGATATTGGGGTCTCTCTAAGATGAGGAAAGATGAGGGATGACATAACATAGTACTGACATTAAGTTGTAAAATTGACTTGAAAAGAATAATTTGTAGTCCCTTCTATTATATTTAGATTTTTATCCACCCCAACAGATCTTAATCTCTTTGCAGGCAAAATGTATGTGACATTCACCTGTGGCTTCTTTAGTGAGTTGCATATTGTACTGCCCAGAAAGATACACAATAAATATTTGTTGAAAGGACAAGCCAATAAAAAACTAAAAGAGCTTCTTTAATATAGGCACTGTTCTTGGTTGCTATAATAACTGATAACCTTCGCTTTCAAACCTTTCTTACATGATTTTCCTGTCAGGTACATGTACTTTATTCAGGAAATGGACTTTATGTTTCCTTTTAAATCTAGGCGATATTATTGTTATGCATATGCAGCAGCTCCACAGAACAAAACACATGACTGCTCCCAGTTAGTTCTATAGCAGATTCATCTTAGCTCTTTTTCTGTGGCCTTTGGTGTATATCGACAAAATCATAAGTTAAATGCCAGACTTACAAAGGCAAAGCAGAACTGTTTCTTATTACTGAGTAAACAATTGTTGTTAGGCATTTCAGACTGATAATGTATTTCACAGTGATTAGTATGCTGTTTTGTGCATGCAGTTTCAGGAATACGTCCTGATTCCAACAAGAAAACAAGGCTTACTGTGGTTTGAATGGAGCTGGAATTCTGCTCTCAGTTGAGGACACTAATGTGAACATAAAACAGATTTAGAACCCCACTTTGGCAGAAAGCATTCCCTGCAGAGTTACTCAGTACTGGTGCCATATGCAGCAATCTCTCAATTCATGTGTTGCCTTGCTTGATTGAGAGCTGGCTAACGAAGTGGCAACGAGCCAGTTAGTTTGGTTTGAAGGAAGGAAACACCATACACACAGGTTTAGGATGCTAAGACAGTCTTTAGAAGATTGTTTTATCTCCAGACAATAAAGCTATGCTATATGTTTAGGAAAATGTCAATTAAAATAAAAGGAATATAAAGTTGAATATGATGTAAGTTTTATTTAGCATGCTCTAAAATGCAGCATAGGTATGAAATAATCATTTCTAATCACCTCACTACAAAAAAAGAACACTACTCATTTATAGACTATTTTATGGCAAGATGATGCTTTTCTAAAAAGCTGGCAAATGTATAAATTGACAGTTTAACTTTGCAGTGGCTTGGAAAATATTATTTTCCTGTCAGAGCAGATTGATAGGATTGGATGACCTCCATAATGCACACTGAACCAATCCTCATGGTAGGAGAACCTGAGAATTTCCAGGAATAACAAGCCTCTAGAGCTTCCTTCCTTACATGAGAAGCACAGGTTAGTGCTCCAGGCTAAGTGCTGAATGGCTGAGGTATGGTGTCTGACCTCCTATTTCCACAGTCTCACAAATGTACTGCACTCCCCTGAAGTCAGATTGGTGGTCACAGTCCCGCATCCCAGGTCCACAGTCATTAAGGAGCCACTGGGGCCTCTCTCTGCTGGCTCAGGGAGTGTGGGATTTTTCCCAGACTCTTTTCATAAGTGCTACTGACTGAAAAGTGAATTTCTCTTGCAGGCTGCATCGAAGCAGAGCAAACGGAGTGGGAAAGGAGAGAAATCACCCAGTTGTCTGTAAAAACTTGGAGTCTATTATCAAAGCTTAAATCCATAATTGACTTCTCTTGTCTATTCTTTCTTAAAAGCCTTAACTTATCATTGTTAAGGCAAAAGGCTTTTATCCTGACAGAGGAACACAGAAAAGGAGAAGTATTATTCACTGAAGATAGGGGAAAAGACACAATTCTTGTTTCTCTAAGAAACAAATTTTCCTTTAAGGAATACATTTTTCATTTTAGAAAAAAAAGAACACAGTGAGCCTTTCAGTTCTCTCATTATGGAGAGGCAAAATCTGAGGCGAATTTTTAAATGTCCATCATTAGACATGTCCTATGTTATCCAGCTGGCAAATGCTGAAGTTTGGGTTCATTGACATCTGCTTGCATTAGGAAATCTTTTCTTGAGAATTATGTTCACTTAATGAAAGTGAAGTAGTTGGCCCTAGTGGGCTGGCTCAGCGGTAAAGCATTGGCCTGGCATGTGGAAGTCCCAGGTTTGACTCCCCATCAGGGCACACAGGAGAAGCGACCATCTGCTTCTCCACCTTTCCCCTCTTCTCTCTCTCTCTCTCTTTCTCTCTCTTTTTCTCTCCCCTCCCACAGCCATGGCTTGAATGTTGGAGCAATTTGGTCCCAAGTGCTAAGGATGGCTCCATGGCCTTGCCTCAGGCACTGAAATGGCTTGGTTCTGAGCAATGGAACAATGAAGCAATGGCCCCAGATGGGCAGAACATCGCCCCCTAGTGGGCTTACAAGTGGATTCTGGCCGGGGTGCATGACGGAGTCTGTCTCCCTGCCTCCTTACCTTCCTGCCTCTCACTTAATAAATAAATAAGTAAATAAATACATAAATAGTGAAGTAGTTAGTTCTACTATATTTGTTATAGTTACATCATTCTTGAACAAAAAGGATCTTCAAAGATTATGTCTTATAACATTATCGTTGAGAAACTCAGAAATATATTAACCAATGTGATCAACTAATTTCCTAAGTAATAACAAAACCACTTAGATGATCTTAGTTCTCAAACAAGTTTTCTACCCTGTTCTGTATAAACACACACACACACACACACACACACACACACACACACACACACACAAATGGTTGACACATATGGAATGTAATCTTTCCCCTCATTTTGGCTATAGAAATTAGAAAAAAAATTTTTAATTCTGGAAATCTTATTTGACAGTAAGGATGAATTTCTACTTGGAATACATGTTGTTTGAGATTGAACTGGTAATTATTTGAGAAAATAGGGATTCTATTACACCCAGTGAGAAATAAGCATAATGTAATGTGATACTTAGACTAAAGATTTAGCATGTTAAGTAGAATTAGTATGTTGTTCAAATTCCTGATGCATCATACATATGCCATTTATCATACAAATGAGAATACACTGACAGATAAAAGGCTGGATAGTTTTATTTCTTCAGGACAATATGTGTAAATCAGAACTAAAATCTGGGAAATCTGTGAGCCGTGGTCACTCTATCTCAAAACTATGTAATGTGGCTATTGGACATTGGGCAGAAGATGTTGGCCCACTGCTAAAGCATTAGTGTTTACGTATTTTGTGGTTAGTTTAATAAGTGAGGGTGACCTTACTTTCATGCTGGTAAGCTTGGCTAAGGCGTTCTAGGTCTGGATCCTGACGTTTTTTTATCTCAGCTCTTTTAACTCCCTTCTAAACTCATTTCCAGGTATATGGAAGCCACCAAAAATCTGAATTAGGAATCATATCTTTATTTGTAATCTGACAGATGTTGAATTAACAAGTTTTCTCTTTGGGAGATATACAAGGTACTGTTCTAAAATACTGTGTCTGATAACTGTTTCTCTCCCTCTGTTCACTGTAGTTTGCTCAGTGAAGATGAGCACTGAACTCCAGAGTGATTTTTTTAAGTGTAACAAACTGCATCTTATCTGACATTTACTCTTGAGTAGCATTATCCTCAGTAACATTAGGAGAGGTTGTAACCAGCCTGCTCAAGGAGACTATATCTACTGATTTCAGGGAAATTCACATCTTGTTAAGGTAACCACACAAGTGAATCCAAGAAGTCTACATCTTTAGAAATTTCCAAAATGGTTTTCTGGTATATCAGTCATCAAAGAAACACAAACAGATACACACACATACACATATACACAAAATGTACAGCAATGCATGACACACACATACTAGAAATAAACACTTTTTTCTGGAGCGTACCCCTTTATTATGGCAACTTGTTAAATTGTTAACCATAACTCATTTTCTATGCTAATTTTGACTATACTTCATTGCCTTTTGGGGCAGTCTGTTGAAACTATTGCTACTTGACTATAATATGTATTTTCCAGGTATTAAAGTAAGTTAATTTATGTGCTATGAGAGACTGCAGAATACTGAGTAAAATTTGCAGAAGATTTTGTTTTTATATTTTTTTATTTCTTTTTTACTTATTGATTTTAGAGAGTGAGGAAGGGAGAGAGAAAGAGAAACATCGACTTGTTGTTTCACTTTTGCACTCATTGGTTTATTCTTGTATGTGCCCTGACCGGGGATCAAACCCACAACCTTGGCATTGCAGGACAATGCTCTACCGACTGAGCTAATTGCCTAGGGCTGTAGATGATTTTGTTATTTTAAATAACTAATATTTGTAGAACTGTTTGCTGTTAATCTAAGTGCTTTGATACACAGGATCTTATCTAAAGAATCAGTGTTAACAAACAGCAATTACTCTGGAAATAAAGAAATACTACTTGATATGATAACATGGATTCTGTTAGTTTGGTTCCTCCCTCCCTCCCTCCCTCCCTCCCTCCCTCCCTCCCTCCCTCCCTTCCTTCCTTCCTTCCTTCCTTCCTTCCTTCCTTCCTTCCTTCCTTCCTTCCTTCCTTCCTTCCTTCCTTCCTTCCTTCCTTCCCTCTTTTCTCCCTTCCTTCCTTCCTTCCTTCCTTCCTTCCTTCCTTCCTTCCTTCCTTCCTTCCTTCCTTCCTTCCTTCCTTCTTTCATTTCTTCCTTCCTTCCTTCCTTCCTTCCTTCCTTCCTTCCTTCCTTCCTTCCCTCTTTTCTCCCTTCCTTCCTTCCTTCCTTCCTTCCTTCCTTCCTTCCTTCCTTCCTTCCTTCCTTCCTTCCTCCCTCCCTCCCTCCTTCATTCCCTCCCTCCCTTCCTCCCTTCCTCCCTTCCTCCCTTCCTTTTTTCCTTTAGTGTGGGTTATCACCAAAGACAAACACTGAATATAGTGTGACTGGCTTAAATATGCCAAATTACAATGCTCTTGTAGTGAACAGCATTTTTAATGGTAGCTTTAAAAGTCCAGATAGAGGCAAAGTGCATACTTTATAGAGAAGTAGTGGCAGTGACAGCTTCAAATTGTGAGATTCGGTTCTGTAATTGAAGTCATATGTTTCATCTCAATTTCATTTGCATGGGCTACAGGCTATAATTAACATCAAGTGGCAAGACAAGATCACACACAATAGAATCCTGAAGTACAGCCAGGCCACCAAAATGGAAACAAGCTTGTCTGTTACTTAGCTACACACGACTGTGTCTGAGTGGTCACAGAGAGATGACTATGAAGCATGTAAAGAGTAGCTGTGTGCGGAAAAGGGAGTGAAGGTGCACTAAGTTCACAAGGAGTGAAGGTGCACTAAGTTCACAGGGAGTGAAGGTGCACTAAGTTCACAGGGAGTGAAGGTGCACTAAGTTCACAGGTAAATGTACTAAACAGGACTTCATTTTATTTTGATATCCTTTCATTTGTCTTTCAAAGTTCAGTGGCTAATTCTTTAGTAACCTGGTCCTTGCCAACTTCATTTCTCACAAACTTTACCACATGGGCCAGGCATACAGATGTAATATGAAACCCCCTGCTAAGGAGAAGAAAAAGTCAACCTCTGCTTCTATGCTATCTAACCTTTTATTTCTAGGAAAAATGCTTCACACATACTTCCTCCTTTAATAACTCCCTTTGTTCTTGGACTAACTCTTAGCATCTTTTATTATTTAACTCAACTATGACCACTTCTGAGATGATTTTTCCCAGGCATGCCCCCAGACTCTGCCTGTAGAATTGTATTTATCACACTATATCACTGTTGTTTGCTTCAGTGTAAACAACAAGATTTTGAAGCTTTTTAAGTTCTTTTATTCTTATTTTACAGCACAACACCTGACTCATATAAAGAGGTCAATAAGAGCTTATGTAATAAATAACTCCCCCACCCCCTGCCACACAGTATTATTCTGTTATGTCAAACACCTAATATGTGTTCAGTTCATTCATGTTGCTTCTACATCGTAAAAGGTTTTATATTTTCAAGTAGAACTCCTTTTTTTAGAATTAGAATACTTTTGAAGTTTAGAAATCCTCTAAATTTAAAGAAGATAATGTTGAAATGGTGAGACTTGTAATATTTTTGGAGGCGGTAGTGAATTGTCAAGCTCTTCATTTTTTTTTTTATCCATCAGGTAGAGGATGTATTTCTATCTTTCTAATAAATTATTATAATTACTGAATTCAGATTGTGTGACACTTTGTCCTCTCATAAGCAATTCTTCTTCAGAGGATGCCTAAGGGAATCTGCAGATAACTACTTTTAGCTGGGATGGTCTAAACATAAGCATACCTTGGATCCCAGACACTGAGTTCTTGAAACACTAGTTGTTCTCAAGAGCCTTCTTTGTTGTTTTAATGGAATATGAATAAGATTATCTCTCACAACTGCTCTTCATTTTACTGAATCTGCATGCCACATAATTGAATATGCAAGTGGTCTTGGCAGATCAAAATCAAATGATAGAGATCAGTGGATTTGTTTCTTATGTACTGTAATTTGTTGCCAGGAATACTCTGACAGTGATATTTAAAATTTGTCCTTAATATTTCTGTGATATGTAAGGAAGCGGTTTCATTGATAGGGTCTTTTGCATTAGCCATTATGAAAATCAATTCACTTTGGACAAAAGATACCAATGGGAGTATGCTTTCCACAAAATGGAGAAACTCCAGTTTTCCGTCCATAGATTTGACGGATAATGTTCATTTATAAACTACTCAAATTAATAAATGACAAAGGTATTTTAAAATTGCTATCACCATTATGAAAACACTAATAAAATTATGTATTTAAGAAATCAGCAGAGGCCACTAACATCATGAAGCTCTACCCGGCATAACGTTAAGTGACACCTGATGAAAGTACAATGATGAAGGTCATGGACAAACAAAATCAAGCCTAGATGTGATTAGGTCTCATGTTCTAACCACCAATGAAGATAAAATATATGGGAAAAAAATACTAAAACTTGAGATACAATCAGTAAAGTCTAGACTCTGTTAATCTTTACTTATAAATAAAATAAAGGATATATATCTTAATTTCTCCAGGAAATAACTCACAGAAAATAAGATGAAGAGATTAAAGATCAACAATTTCCCATTAGAAATAAAAACATAGGTCATAAATGGAAGCCAGATATGTAATTTTGGATTTTTGTATTAATTACATCAAAAAGTTATTGAAAGGTGAAATTAATTTGAACACATTTTATTAAAAATATAATACATATGAATATATACATAAAAAGACATTTCAAAGAATTTGTTACACAACTGTTGGAGCTTGTTAGGAAAGTCTGAAATCTAGAGGGTAAAACAGTAGGCTGGAGACACCAAGGAAGAGCAGATGCTTCAGTCTGCAAGTGAACTTTCTTCTTCAGGGGAATCTCAGTTTTACTCTAAGAGCCTTACAACTATTTGGATTAAGTTTACCCAAGTTACTTAGAAGAAGACAGTTTTCTTTATTTAAAGTCCCTTACTAAATACCTGACAACAACTCTTAGATTAGTGCTTAATTGAATAACTAGACACAGCAGCCAATTCTAGTTAGAAAAAACAGGCCATCCATCATACCAAGGAAACATTTTTGGGAAAGTGATAATTACAGACTGAAATTTGGGTTCAAAGAGGGCTTATTGCTGGTGGGTTAGTCACTGTTTATAGGTCTTTTCAGCAGACAAAGTTAAAAAAATGCATATATTTTTAAAAGATAAAATACTTTATATTTACATTTTTAAAAGATAGATACTTGATACTTCAAATTCAAGGCTGTGAAATTTATATTTAAACTTACATATTTTATTATATATTTTTCCTTGTTTCTTTCACAACTAGTATTCATAATCATTGACCACACTGCTATTCATATTATCTTTCTTTATTCGAAAACAGACAGCCTTAAAACCACAATACAACACTCCTGGTAGGAATCTGATTACAGAATCTATTTTAAACTATTTTCTGCAGGTTTTCTAGTATTTCAAATTATATAATTATGGAAGTACAATTAAATCCTTTAAGTTAGTAAATTTTATATGTTTTGGGTTTTTTTGTGGGGGGGGGGGTTGTTTATTTTTTATTTTTTGTATTTTTCTGAAGTTAGAAGCAGGGAGGCTGTCAGACAGAATCCCACATACTCCCAACCAGGATCCACCCAGCATGCCTACCAGGGGGCGATGCTCTGCCCATCTGGGGCATTGCTCTGTTGCGGCAGGAGCCATTCTAGTGTCTAAGGCAGAGGCCATGGAGCCGTCCTCAGCACCTGGGCCAACTTTGCTCCAATGGAGCCTTGGCTGTGGGAGGGGAAGAGAGATAGAGAGAGAGAGAGAGGAAGGAGAGGGGGGAGGGGGGAGAAGCAGATGGATGCTTCTCCTGTGAATCAAATCCGGGACTTCCACACACTAGGCCAATGCTCTACCACTGAGCTAACCAGCCAGGGCCAAATTTTATATGTTAATAACTATTTTTGAGCAGCTTTAGATTCTTGGGTGGGATGTATAAAGGGTTCCTATATAACACCTGCCATCACACATGCACAACCTCCCCCACTACTGATATCCCACACTACAATAAACTTACACATCATTATCATCTCATTTCCTTGCTTATATTATAGTTTGTTCTTAGTGTTGTCTGTTCTATAGGTTTGACAAATTATAATGTTGTGTTATCCACTACCATTGAATCATACAAAATAGTTCTCTACCTTAAAAATCCTCTGAGTACCTCGTGTTCATCAGTCTTTCCCCTTGACTTCTGGCAGTCACTAAATATTTTTATTGTCTTATTATTTATTTTCTTCTTTTTACTTTTAGTTTAATTTGCTCTCCTCTTTCTAGTTTCCTAATTTGGAAGCTTATATGATTTTTTTGGAACATTGTTTTTGATCATGTATATATTCATTATATAAAATTCTCATGAAACACAGTTTTTGCTGAACTAAATAAATTTGGATGGGTTATATTTTCTTTCACATTTTATGGCAAAATATTTTAAAAATTCCTTTTAAGATATTTTAATGAGAAGTGTGTTATTTAAAAACCATGTATTTTTAGCATTTTCCAGATATCATTCTATCATTGTTTCTAATTTAATTCCAGTTTGATCTGAGAGCAAAAATTGTATGATTTCTACTTTTAAAAATTTGTTAAGGTATGTTCTATAGCCTAAAATATGGTCTGTTTTGGTGAACGTTTCATGTGAGCTTGTGAAAGAATGTATATTCTGCTATTGTTGGATAAAGTAATCTATAGATATCCTTTATACATAGTTGATTGATGTTAGTATGGTCTTTCTATTCATTCCTTTACTTTTAATCTGTATGTTTTTATTTTTAAAATGGGTCTCCTGTAAATAATATATAGTTGGGTCCTGCTGTATGATCCAGTCTTACCGCCTTTGTCTTTAATTGGTATATTTAAAACATTGATGTTTAAAATGATTATTGACATAGTCAGATTAATATCTATCATGTTTGTTACTGTTTTCTACTTATTGTCCTTGATCTTTTCCTCTCATATTTGTCTTTCACACATTTTTTTTATGGTCTCAACTAATCATTTTATATTATTCAATTTTCCCTCCATTTTTAGCTTGCCTATTATAATTCTTTAAAAAAAAATTTTTTAGTGATTGTCCTAGAATTTGCAATATATATTTATAATTTACCCAGGCTTACTTTCAGTGAACACTACACAACTTCACAGGTAGTTTAAATACATTATGACAAAATATTCTAAATTTTTTTTCTCATCTCTTGTATCATTGTTGTCATTTATTTTACTTATATAAAATTGAACATAAGCATATAGATAGCATATATAACCATTCACTATCAAGTATATTATTGCTGTTGTCATGAACAAACTTATTTTTTATCATAAAAATATTTTTTTAATTTTATCCTCATTTAATTTTCTGTGTTCTAACTTTTTTTTATGTAGGTCTGAATTTCTGACATATTTTGCTTTTGTTTTCACTGAGAAAAAAAATTTTTGTAACATTTTGGTAATAGAAGTCTAGTGGCAAAAAAAAAAATCACATTTCCTTTCTCTGAGGAGGTCTTTATTTCTTTCACCTTTAAAAGATAAACGCAGAGTACAGAATTCTAGGTTGTTAGTTTCCTTCTCTCATTACTTTCAATGTTTTATTCCACTCTTCCTTGCATGATTTCTGTGTGGTAGTCTAATATAATTCTTACCTTTACTTTTCTATAATTCAAGTGGTTTTTGTTTATATTTTTCATTGGGTTTTCTTCAGGATTTTGTTTGTTATTTTTTATTTCTGCAGCTTGACTATATGGGGCCTTAATGTAGTTTTATTGTTGTTTTGATTTTTTTTTCATACTGTACTCTGAGCTTCCTGGTTCTGTGGTGTGATATCTTACATTAATTTTAAAAAAAAGGAATTTCAGTCATTATAGCCTTAAGTATTGACTCTATTAATTTGTTGCTTTTTTTTCTTATAAAATTTCCACTATGGGTACAATATATCTTTAGAAGTTGTCCTATTGTTCTTGGATATATATATATATATATATATATATATATATATATATAGTTTTTTTTTGTTTTTTGTTTTGGTGATTTTGGTTCTTTTTTCTTTGATTTTTAGGTTTGGAAATTCTTATTGTCATGTCTTCCAGCTCAGAGATTTTTTCTTCATCATGATCAAAATTATTCATTTCTTTACCGAGTTTTTGAATGCTACCATTTCTTTTTGATTCTTCCTTTAAATTTTCATCTCCCTGCTAACATTATCCTTCAATTTTGTATACTGTCTATTTTGTTTTTAATTAAAGTCATGTAGGATATTATTTGTAGTTTTTCTTCTAAATTCCTGGTATGATAATTCCAACACTTATGTCATACCTGACTCTTGTTCCAATGCTGCTCTGAGTCTTTAAACTGTATTTTACTTTTTAGTATAACTTATAATTTTTCTTTTTTTTTAAACAATAGACATGATGTACCTGGTTTAAAAAAATGTGTTAAATAGACTGTTAGTAATGTAGTGATAAGGATGAAGGGAGAGAAAGCATTCTGTAGTTCTGAGATTATGTCATATTCCTTGGATGAGCCTGTGCCCCAGCCTGTGAAATTAACCAGTGCATCTCAGTGTCCCCAGACCATTAACATGGAACAAGATCACCAGTGGGGCTGTGTATTTCACTTTCCCCAACTAGATTAGACTCTTGTTAGACTCTAACTCCTCAGGTTAGGTTCTGGTAAAAGTTTGACCTTGGTAAGAGAATGCTCTGGTATATTTCAAATTGTTTCTTTTCACTCTCTGGCAGATGCATGAGAGAATTTCTCTCTAATATTCCCTGTAAGAACCTAGTAGATCACCAGAAGGTAAAACTCATAGGAGTGTGAGGTTCCGCAATGATGAGGTTTTTCTAGAGAGAATTTTACTCTCAAAGTTGTTCGTACTGAGCCTCCAGTTATTCATCAATTACAGTTCACGTGTTCCTACCCTAGTATTGGTTCCCCCAGAGGTTTCTGCTCAGGGATTTTTGCTCTAGTCGGTTGTGATTCTATCCATATGTCAAATTTTCAAGTGTACTGGTTTTGTTACAACCTTACTTATCTATGGTTTAGGCTAGGAAGAGCTGTTGATTTTTTTATTTGTTTTGCTTTCTACTTTTTATTAGGTTGAAATTATAATTTTTAATCCACCTATTAAAAGTAGACATAACCTGAAAACCTCTCAAACCAGTGTACTTTAAAGTAACTTGAAATAATTACTTGTATAGTTATGTCAGAGTGGCAGACTTCAAAGTAACATTGATGATCCTGACTTCTGGTATTTATGATTTGCGTGATGCCCAACTCTTAAGGGTAGGCAAGACCAGTGACTTGCTTTTAGCAATAGATTATGACAGAGGTGACACATGTATATGTTTACATTTACATGATTATGTTATCATAGATTATAATGCCAGCTTTGTAAGCAAATATTTGCTCTTGCTGGTGTTAGGAAGAAAGCAAACATGTAAGAAGGCCCATGTGACAAAGAACTGACAGCAGCCTCCAACCCTTGCTTAGAGACACCAATAAATGGAGCTTCTCAGTCCAATAGCCCACAAAGAACTAAAGGTAATCATCAGAATATATCCTTTCTTAATTGAACCTCAGAAAAGACCACAGCTCAAGATGATAGTTTAATTACAACTTTGAGACATCCTGAAACAGAGAATATGCTTGGAATTGTTAGCCAAAAAGCTATAGATAATACATATGTGCTGGTTTAAGTCTCCAAGTTCATGGTAATATTTTTGCACTTCCATGGCTAACTACTATAACTAACAACTCAATAAAAGAGTAGAATAAGTTGTTCGATTTGACTTTCAATTTTAGGGTGTCGATCTATATTTTTGTTCAAATCAGATCAAGTATTTCTTGATGAAAGGAATAACATGTGTATAGTAATATTGTTCACCAGTTATCTTTGACAAAATTGATTGAACAAAATCTATGATCAAATTGTATCTTGACTTACTATATCCCATAATCATAGAGAAAAGAAAACAAAACTCAATCCTATAATAAAATAAAAATAATAATGTTTTTTACATATATGTAACACAAAATGTCTTTATTGTATAATAAAAAGATAATTTGATTGAGAAAAACTGCAAGTTGAAAAAAGAGTTTTCCCATCAAAATATACTATTTTGGGAAAGTTCATCTTAGGAACCAAAATTGTTTCATAGGAAAAGTAGATGAATAATTATAAGATCCTGTCCTTAATTTTCTTTATAACGTCTGGTTATACCTTTGCATAGTCTCTTAAATTCTCAGTTTTTAATCTATAAAATATGGCTATATAAATGTTAAGACTTCTTCAGGTATAGCTTGATCAGGTGTTGGTACAGTGAATAGAACCTTGGCCTGGGACACTGAAGACTCAGGTTCAAAACCCCAAGGTTGCTGGCTTGCGCATGGGTTCATCTGGTTCTAGCTTGCGCACAGGTTCACCAGCTTGAGCATGGGGTCGCCTGCTTGAGTGTGGGATCATAGACATGACATTATGGTTGTTAGCTTGAGCCCAAAGGTTGTTGGTTTCGGCAAAGGGTTATTGGCTGGACTGGAGCTTCCCCCCCGAACCTGGTCAAGGAACATACAAGAAAGCAATCAATGAACAAAACAAATAAGCACAACTATGAGTTGATGCTTCTAATCTCTCTATTCCTGTCTGTTAGTCTCTGCCTGTTTTTCCATCTCTCTCTCTTTCTCTCTCTCTCTCTTAAAAAATACAAAATAATACTTGTTTAATTCTAAATTGTCATGATTCTCTGAAATAATATGGCATTTTAGAAAAAGACACAGGAATCATGGGAAGATAATTAGTGCACCTGCATCATTGTAAGACCGACCATTATAAATATTTTGACTCAGAAGTGTCTAAAGTTTATATTTTTTCATAGTAGGTATAACAGTTGTGTAATATGTAGAAGAATTAGACTTTATAGTTGCTTTAGAAGAAAGTTGTAGGCTAAACAAGATTATCGTTATCTTTACTTTACTAATATCATATTTCTAAATAGGTTTATTCTCTCTCTTAGATCTAGGTTTGGAGATAAGTAATTTTAGTACTTTTTATTTTCATTAATAAAAATATATAAATTGTATTACTTCAGTAAATGAGGTGATTCACTCACAGAGACAGGGGGAAAATGCTTTTATTTATATTGGCCTGCTTATCTGAATCCACTTAAAATAAATATTTGCTTGTTCTTTTTACTTTTTTTTTTTTGTATTTTTCTGAAGTGATAAGTGGGGAGGCAAAGAGACAATATTCCCCATGTGCCTGATCGAGATCCACCTGGCATGCCTACTAGGGACTAGGGGGCGATGCTCTGCCAATCTGGGCCGTTCGTTGCTTCATAGCAACGTATTGCCTGAGGCGGAGGCCATGAAGCCATCCTTAGCACCCAGGCCAACTTTGCTCCAATGCAGCCTTGGCTATGGGATGTGAAAAGAGAGATAGAGAGAAAGGAGAGGGGGAAGGGTAAAGAAGCAGATGGGCACCCCTCCTGTGTGCCCTGGCTGGGAATCGAAACTGAAACTTCCACATGCCAGGCTGATGCTCTACTGCTGAGCCAATAGGTCAGGGCCTAATATTTGCCTTTAAAAAAAAATTTTTTTTTATTAAGTGAATTACTACTGCCACTGTCAAATGTTATTTGAACATTTATACAGAAACACTCCAAAGCAACCCTGCACAATTAGAAAACCACATAGGTTAAACAAATCTGTGAAGGACTCTTGAAAGGGCAGGCTTCAGTCAGCATTTCTTATTAATAGAAAACTTGCCAGTTCTGTGCATTCTATCTTAATAGTCCAAAATAAGCTCATGGAACAGACAGAAAAAGCATCTTCAAAGTCTGGTGCTTTACATGTTTATTAGTGTAACATAAAAAAACAAAGAAATAAACAAAAAACAAACAACCAAAAAAGATAATACAATAGCATTTCACAGTATGACATGTACAAAGTATGATAGAGACCACATGTGGTGTCATTGGTTAATGTGCAGATGTTCATTGTCAGGGCAAAGCAACCAGGAATGAAGCATGAAACACTTGCATTCACCCTGAAATGTCCGCAAAGCAAAAAAGCGGTGAGTAGTAAACAACTTTTCCTGAGTGCGATGAAAATACTTACTAGAGCAGCAACAATAACTTATTTAATATTTATATTTTATTTAAGAGAGGGACACTTATGCCTTTATTAAAAGGGGTCGAGAACCTATGGCTCAAAAGCCAGGTGTGGCTATTTTGATGGCTGTATCTGGCTCGCAGACAAATCTTTAATAAAAAAAATAATAATGTTAAAAATATAAAACATTCTCATGTATTACAATCCATTCATTTCTTACCACTCATATTCATGGTTGTGGGTGACTGGAGCCAATCACAGCTGTCCTCCGGGACAACACCAAATTTTTATTGAATAATGCGTAATGTACACGGGTCATTGTGAGGTCAGGAAGTAAACTTCCCACCTTTTAATCAAGTAGTCAGCTAGCTAATTGCAGAAATCCTTTTGACAAAGAAGATGGCTAAAAGAAAAAAAGATGAGGAGTATCGTACTTTTCAGCAGAAATGGACAGAGGAATTTGCCTTTGTGGAGAGAGCAGGTTCTGCAGTGTGTCTAATATGCAATGATAAAATTGCATTGATGAAACGGTCAAATATAAAGCGGCACTTCGACACATGCCATACTACATTTGCATCAAAATATCCAGTGGGGGACAGCAGGAAGAAAGCATGTCAAGAGCTACTGTGCAGAGTGCAAGCTAGTCAGCAGCAACTCCGTGTTTGGACCAACAAGGTGACTGGAATTCGGCTAGCTTTGTTGGTGCTTTAGCAATTGTGAGAAATGAAAAGCCATTCACAGATGGGGAGTATGCCAAAACATTCATGCTTGATGTTGCCAATGAACTTTTTGATGACTTTTTGGATAAAGACAAGATAATCAAATGAATAAAAGACATGCCTTTGTTGGCAAGAACTATTCACGATCATACCGTCATGATGGCAAATCAAATTGATGCAACACAAGTGAAGTACATAAATGCAGCACCATTCTTTTCTCTCGCATTGGATGAGTCAACAGACATAAGCCATTTATCCCAGTTCAGCATGATTTCAAGGTATGCTGTCGGTGACACACTATGTGAGGAAAGTCTTGCTGTTTTGCCTATGAAAGAGACAACAAGAGGGGAGGATTTATTCAAGTCTTTCACTGAGTTTGCTAAAGAAAAAATCTACTGATGGATAAACTTATTTCGGTGTGTACTGATGGTGCTCTGTGCATGGTGGGGAAAAACAGAGGATTTGTAGCACTTCTTTGTGAACATGAAAAGAGACCCATCCTAAGTTTTCACTGCATCCTACATCAGGAGGCGCTTTGTGCTCAGATGTGTGGCGAGCAGCTTGGTGAGGTGATGTAGCTGGTCAACTTTATTGTTGCCTGAGCTTTAAATGATGGCCAGTTTAAAACACTGCTGGATGAAGTTGGGAATAATTATCCTGATCTGCTTTTGCACAGCAATGTGTGTTGGTTGTCAAGAGAAAAGGTGCTCAGCCATTTTGCGCTTGTCTGAGCGAAATCTGGACTTTTCTTGAAATGAAAAACATTGAGTATCCTGAGTTGGCTAATACTGAGTGGCTCCTGAAGTTCTACTATCTGTGGACATGACTGAACATCTGAACCAGCTCAATGTGAAAATGCAAGGCATTGGAAATACAGTCTTATCCCTTCAACAAGCAGTGTTTGCATTTGAAAACAAGCTGGAACTCTTCATCGCTGACATTGAAACAGGTTTAAAACACTTTGAAAAACTGGGAGAGTTTAAAGATGCATGCACAGCAAGTGACCCTGCTCAACATCTTGATCTCCAGCAGCTAGTGGGCTTCACATCTAATCTCCTGCAGTCATTTGAAGCACGCTTTGGAGAATTTTATGAGCGCACTAGTCTTTTTAAGTTCATCACCCATCCACATGAGTGTGCAGTGGACAGCGTCGACCTGAGTTACATCCCTAGTGTCTCCGTCAGAGATTTTGAGCTACAACCTGCTGAACTGAAGGCCTCAGACATGTGGGTGAAAAAGTTCAAGTCACTGAATGAAGATTTGGAAAGACTTGCACAACAGCAAGTAGAGTTGACAAGCAAACACAAGTTGGGAGAAATAAAAAACCTCAACCTGCGGACCAGCTGATTTTCAAAACTTGGAACGTGCTTCCCATCACATATCACATACTGCAGCATGTGAGTATTGCTGTACTGACAATGTTTGGCTCTATTTATGCATGTGAGCAGTCTTTCTCACATCTAAAGAACATTAAGAGCAACCTACGATCTCGTTTAACTGATGGAAGTCTCAATGCCTGCATAAAACTCAACCTCACCACGTATCAACCAGACTACATAGCCATCAGCAAAACCATGCAGCACAAGAAGTCACATTAATGGTAAGAAGTACTTTATTCATCATTGGTTAGCAACAGCATAACAATGTTATTAAAAAGAATTCAGGACTTATTGTACTGTAAAAGTGTTGGTCTTACATAAAATGCACACATTTACTTGTATTTAGTGTTAAACATATCATATGACTCTCACGAAATTACATTTTAAAATATGTGGCTTTCATGGCTCTCTCAGCCAAAAATTTTCCTGACCCCTGCTTTAATAATATGACTTCAGGAGGCAGAGGTTAGACTTACTACATAAATGCTTATTTTGAAGTCACTATACGTAGCTTCTTTCTTTTCCAGTTCACTGGCTTATTGCCCCTCTTCTGCCCTTTGTATCCAACACAACACTCACCAGTAAAGTGTTCTTAATTAACTTTATCACTTTTTCATTTCTCGAAGTTTCATGGACTTTTAGACTCTCAGCATTGGAACAGACTTTATCAATAGTTAGTTCAGGCCCATTGGCCCCATTAGATATGTGTTCCTGGGCCTTCTGTATTAGTAAACCTTATTCATCAACACATTATATTTTAAGGTAACTGAGAAAATATTAATTTATTTAATATATTTGTGTATCCCTGAGTATTTGAGAAAACTTGACTGACAAAATAATTTGAAAGCTTAATGATGAATTTTGTGCTTCCAATTTGGGCTACTCATCCCATGTTGGATGCACTTCATCCTGGGAATTACTAGGGCAAATGCTGCAAAATGATTGTCATTTCATCTAGTACAACCATGTTTTTAGTAAATAACACAGCAGCCTCAAAAGAATGAGACATACAGTATACAATCTTAGGTAGAAAAATAAATTTGTATATATTTCCTTCAATATTCTATCAACTTCAAATATACCTTATAATTAGATATTGGCTAATTTATACTTAAATGCTTGAAGAACAACTTTTTTCCTTTCTAAGCCTATAAAGGTTTACTTTTGTCTGTGAGATATAATTCAGGAATTGAATAACTGGGTGATATCATATTAGCAACAGCACCAACAGCTTTGAATATTGTTGGCTGATGTAGTAAGGCTTAAAGTGTACAATATTATCTTCAGAAAAAAAATGATTCTTGGTAGGTACTGTTGATTGGAGAGAGAAAGCTGAGACTTAGAGAGGAAAAAGCTCACTGAAGAAATGAGAATTAGTGGCAGAATTAGATTTTGACACAGTAGGTCAATGATGCCATTATGTGAGTGTTCATATCCATTCTACTCTTCTCTCACTTTGTACTACAAAAGTGACCAGTTCTAATTAGTTTAATTAGAAAGTGATTTATTAAAGGATCTTGCTCACAAAATTTTTGAAAGGACATAAGAAAAGTAGAAGCAGTTCCAGGATTCACTACCAGACCACAATCCCAAAGAGGCCTGACCAAGTTGCATCAATTATTTGAAGCTTTCAGCTCATGAAAGCACCACAGAGAGCTGCCAGCTTCAGAACCATTCCACCTTTGCCACAATCAACAAGCTGCAGAATCCAGAAGGTACTGACATGCCTGAAAATTGTAGAAGCTTATTACCGCCATCACATTTCACATCATCAAAATGAATGGCTCACATGCTGTTTTTCTCTTCAGGTAATTTAATTCCAAATCTGAGCTTCATGTAGGTGTATCTGATTAGCACCGGCTATATTATGAGTCTGTACCTTTTGACTCAGTGGTGGCTGGGCAATGCAGTTTTGGGGTTTAGTGCTGTTCATTTCACTGTATGTGAACCAGCAAATGGGGAGAGAGTCTTGCGAGAATATGAACCACCATCATTGAGAGCTGTTTACTACAATGTCCAGATACTTATTCAGTGCCTAACATATATATAAATTATCTAGCACAGAGATTCACACCTGAAAATTAAATAATAAAATGTATTGTCTATATTTACTAATTTGGTCAGGGCCTGTGGATAAAACTGGAGATAGAAAAACGCAGTAAGATATATCTCCTTTCCTCCAGTATTTTATTGATGTAAATCGAGCTTACATCTTAGCTTATTTTTTTTAAATCAAGATAACGTAACATGATGAAAATCTCTTTTGCCTATCATTTTCCCCATATGTGGTTTGCATATATTTAAATATTTAAATATGTAAACATATATAAAATAACATCTTTTAAGATTAGTTCAGTGTCTATATTATTTAATTATGTATTGGGAAAATTTATACCAGGCTGATACTTTAACAATTGGATAACATAGAGTACAAATAATGCCCATTCTTAAGAAAAATTTTATTTTTATCTAGAAAAATGTAGTTGTTTGTTAAATGTCAGCATAATGTTTTCTGAATGGCTTAAGGAAGTTCTAGTTCTCATTTTTTTTATTGACTAATCAACTATAAGCTGTATAGTAACAATAATAGCTAAAAGTGCATTTGGGATTTATATAGATAATGAAAAATTTTTATCAAATAACTTCTGGAGTAGATTACATAAATATTATTATTACTATATCTATTTACTGCAAAGAAATTAAAGCAATAGAATATAAGCAGGCAGAAAAAAGTCCACTCAGCTGAACTGCATTGCTCAAATCCTACAAGTCCAATAATAGACCTGTCTTCAAGTCTGGCTCTTAAAATATTCAGCCTGATAAGAGTGTTCTTGTATACTTGTGGCCTTAGGCTACTCTGCTATATCATTTATCCAAACAGTGTGAATTATGGTGAAGGTGGATTTTTGCTTGGAAGACTGAGAGAGGGATAGAATCTGAGTAACAGACCAGTCATGTGGGTTGATCCTCAAGAAAAATCATCCCTGCACATCAAGACTTAGGTCAGCTTCACCAGTTGGCAACACTTTACACGAGTTGTCACAAATCACCACTGGGAGAATTTAGTACATCACTATGCAACTCTACTGGGAACAGAAACTGAAAATTTTCACTGGGTCCTTCCTTGACTTTGCCCATTTGCCTTTCTTCTTTGATGAATTTAATCTGTATTCTTCTGCTGTAATAAACCATAATTGTGAATATAAAGGCATTGGAGTCTTTTAAATTTATTATTAAGCCTGAGGGTGATCTTAGAGACTCTTGACAAAACAAGATATGTTGAATATCACACAGTTTTCCAGGATAAAATCACAGGATATTGCTATGAAAAATATCACACATTTTCTTTTAGAGCTTCTCACTTTTATACAGATGACAATAGCATGTTTCAGAGCTGCAGGCATAAGTACCTTCTCTTTGGTAAAGTTGTGAGCAGGGGTGATTTGCCTCCCAGTGCTCATCAATATTGCCTTACAGAGTTGGAATATTCATTGCTCATGAAAGTAAAGCTCAGCTGTGTTTTGTAAATGAGATATCATGGACAAAGTGAATTATGAATTGGGCTTTTAACTTTTTTTATTTTAAAGAGAGATGAGTAAGTACTGCCATCTCTGAATCTTTCTGTTGTAGTTAGGAAATATCCAGTAGACAAAATATTGATCCTTCTTTTCTTTTGTCTCAGTAGGCAAACTTTCCTCTGGTTTAGTTTGCAATAATCTCAAGCCTCCTTCTAGTAAGAAAATATCTTTAGTTTAGCATCCTACAGGTACAAAAATTCTATTGGGACCATCGTTTTATTCTTCTGTTCTGCTGGTTTAATCATTTACTCTTGTATTATACTTAAGACATTGATTTATATTATGTTGATTTGCTCTTTTATATCTTTATTTGTTTTGATATTAAGGAGTTCCTGTGATAATCCAATATCCTCAAAGTTACTAAGTTTTAGAAGTAGTTGTTAACTCTGAAGTCATTTTCAACCTATATACCTTTCTTGTTTTGTTTACTATAAGTGTGAAATTGATATATATTTATAGAAAAAAATATAGAAACAAAAATTTATATATAGGAATTTATATAAAACATATACATAAATATATATATTTTCACACTTGAAGGACATACTGCATTCTCTTTACTAGTGGAAGTCACTGCATATTTACAAGGCAACTTACTCTATTTCTATTGGTAAATAATAACCATCTAATACAACTTAAAAATCATTATCATAGTTAAGAATTTTTTTAGAGTTTTACTTTAGTTTTGCCTTTAAAATGTTATAAGCTATTTTAAGAAACTAGAATACTTGAAGAAATTTCAAATATTGGCAATCCACAAAAGCAAAGAAGAGAAAAATTCAATAGTAGTTCAGAAGGATATAAACTCTGCAGGCCTAACTGGTAATTATATTCCATCTGGTTCATGCTTATTTCAAGGGAAGGAAAACAAGCTACACACGATGAACCTGATGATTTTCCATAGCTGGCCAACAAGCTGTTGCATTTGAGCCAGTTATAATACCCATATGTTAGCTTTACTGTGAAAGGATTTTTCTGGTCTAATGAGATTTATGGATTTCCTTTTAAATGAAGGCTCTCTATTTGCTTTATATGTTTATTATTGTTCTGTCTTTTAAAGACTTGTGAAATAAGAAACTATCACAACTTACTATTTTGTTCTGATTTTGACCAGGGGGCATGTGTTATTCATGTAGCAGACCAACTGGAACACAAATATGACAAAGAAGTATTTTTATTATGGTCATATAGGATTATCTGAATTGTAATAGCTGCTGCTGGTTTGTACGTCAAAGAAATGTCTTTTATTACTGTTGCAAACTTGCAAGATTTTATTCACTATGACTGGACTAATTTGAGATCTCTGACTTAATATTTAAGAACTGATATACTTACATACACTAATATAAAATGCTGATAATTCACCAATTTATTTACTTTTAATTTAATTTTTGATCCTATTTGGAGGCAATATTATTTCATAGTTTAGTGCTCCCACACTGGAGTTAGACAATATAGTTGCACATACCAGCTTTGACATTTTCTATCTGGATTATCTTGGCAAATTATCTTATCTCTAATTTCAATTTATTTATCTGTAAAATGTAAATAGTAATATCTATTTCTCTGGACTTTCCTGAGAATTAAATTAAATAATGTGAGTGAAGCTATCAGAGAGAATTAAGCTTTAGAAAGAATGTTCTGATGGGTTATTTTACCATCTCATGGGTTTAGGAATATATAATAACCGCAACATATATTTGTCATCAGTCAGCCATAATAGGTATTCTAATTTTTTGAATCCTGATTTTTTTCCTAAAAAGGTATTAGCTTTCAAATCTTAGAATGAGTGTGTTAGAAGCTGCACAATCACTAACTCTAAAAGTGATTCTAACTCTTTGGGTTCTCAGAGTGAAGCAAGCTAAACTTTTTGCTTAAACTGACCCAGGTGAATTTATCGGCTCTTACTCTTACCACCACTGGTTTTCCCTTGAACGCTTATCTATCTATTAGACCAGGGGTCCCCAAACTTTTTACAGTTCACTGTCCCTCAGACCATTGGAGGGCTGGACTATAAAAAAAATTATGAACAAATCCCTATGCACACTGCACATATCTTATTTTAAAGTAAAAAAACAAACCGGGAACAAATACAATATTTAAAATAAAGAACAAGTAAATTTAAATCACAAACTGACCAGTATTTCAATGGGAACTATGCTCCCTTCATTGACCACAATGAAAGAGGCGCCCCTTCCGGAAGTGTGGTGGGGATGGATAAATGGCCTCAGTTGTAGTTTGGGGACCCCTGTTTAGACAGATAAAATGGTTACTTCTTCTAGGAAGTCTTTTTTTGACTCCAAGAACTAAACTCAGTAGATTAGTTAAGTCTTCTATTATGTTCATCTTTATTCACCTTTAGGTTCCTTCCTGTTCACCATACATACAAATTGTATCTCATAAATTCTTCTAGATTATTTCTAATGTGAGTGGTCATCTGTATATATATGTATATATTAGATATATCTATCTCCCTATTTGTGAATATTGGAAACCCATTTCCCTTTTCTTATAAGACAGTATGACTCTTGAGAACAACAGCCTTCATTTCACATTCTCAGTGTCCACTTTTATTTTCTTATTATTTATTTATTTATTTACTTATTTACTTACTTATTGTTAAAAAGACAGACAGGGAGAGAGAGAAGGGGAGGAGGGAGATGAGAAGCATCAAATCATAGTTGCTTTGCTTTGGTTGCTCATTGATTGCTTATTTTTCCTTCTTTAATTTATTGATTTCAGTGAAAGACGAAGGGGGTCAAAGAGAGGGAAAAAGACAGAAACATTGAGCTGTTACTGTATGTGCCCTGACTGGAGATTGAACCAGAAACCTTTGCACTTCTGAAGGATGCTTTGAGCTATCTAGCCAGAGCCATTGTTGCTTCTCATACATGCCGTGATGAGGGTGGGAGCTCAAGCTGAGCCAGTGACCCCTTGTTCAAGTCAGCAACCTTGGATCATGTTGATCATCCCATACTCAAGCCAACAACATTGCACTCAAGTTGGCAAGCTTGCACTCAAGCCCATGAGCCTGTGATTTTAGGGTTTCAAATCAAGGCCCTCAGAGTCCCAGACCAATGCTCAATCCACTGCACTATCACTGGTCAGGTTGCACCTACTTTTATTAATAAATGAGTTTCACTAACTAGTTTCAGTAGTTGTCATCCCCCATTATTTGTTTTACTCACTTTTTAATTTATCTAACTGAAATGCAGAAACCTGGGCTGAACCGAAAACACGAGGCTAGTATGTTCCAAAAAGGAAGTTTATTTTAAAAGCACCTGGATGCAAGCCAGCTGAGACGAGCCAGAAAAGGGTGTCAGCCCTGAGCTCTGGGATAGAGCGTTAGATATAGGGATTACTGCAGGCATTTACTGGCATGGGGTTGCTGGTACCTGGACATGCCCAGATTAGCATATCCTGGTTTGTGCCTTTGGTTACTATAAGGCCAGTTGCCACGGCCACCATCACAGCTGCCTGGCCTGTGCAGGTTTGCATTTGATTTGGACAGAAGGTAATGAAATAATGGAGCCAAGAAATGGTGGGCCATTACATTTAATCCTAGCTTGCACTCAGCAGGTGAGAAATACACACAGTGGAAAATACTCCCCTTTCCATTTAGGGCTCCCAAAGCCACTGACTTATCTGAGTTTCCTAGAATCAAAGATTTCTACCTCACCAGCCTTATTCACCTCTGTTCTCCATCTCCTTCTCTCTGCACAAACTCTGCAAAAACTGGCTTCTCCTTCAGCACTCTGCCATTTTGGTTGCTTCTCCTCTGCTATGCTAATTTCAGGAACCAAGAGAATGAGCCCCTGGTCTGCCCCATTTTATAGTGTAGAAATCCAAACCTTTAAGCCAATATACAAATAAGAAAGTCTCATGAGACTCAGAGACATGGACAAGAGTGTGGTGGTTACGGGGGGGGGGAGGGGGGGTGAAGGGAGGGGCACAAAGAAAACCAAATAGAAGGTGACGGTAGACAATTTGACTTTAGGTGATGGGTATACAACATAATCAAATGTCAAAATAACCTGGAGATGTTTTCTCTGAACATATGTACGCTGACTTATCAATGTCATTCCATTAAAATTAATTAAAAAAATAAGGAAGTCTCTGATACAAAGTCACTTATCTGAGGCATAAATGGGATTCCTAATAAGAATGCACCACCCCACATCATGCAACAGTCAAGGGTGTGGGGAAAAGCTTAGTTTTGAAAAGATCTTACTATTAAAAGGGCAAGAAAGGCTTAATCTTAAAACTAAGCCTTAGGCTATAATGACTCTGCTGGCTTACAGCCTGTCTCCCACACACAATGCAAACTATAAGCAAGCAAACATATATATCATATTTACAAATTTATTTGACCGACAGTTAAAGTTGCCCTTTCACAACCCTCAAGTCCCTTGTGATGGCCTTGTCTCGAGAACGTTTCTCGAACCTGCCCAGAGTGGGGAGAGTTGCCTTAGAGGAGGAGGATGTTGGGCAAGAGAGATGCTTACTGAAGAAGTTGTCCTAGAGGGAAGTTGTGTGGGGAGAATTTGAGTTTTAAAGGGGCTTTGGATTTAAAGGAGCCCTGCACCTAACCCTAAAATTAACATGCCTAGAGAAGAATGCATCTCTCACCAGAAAAGTGGTTGCTTTAGGCTGATCCTCATAAAGATATGGGAGACATGCAAATCCAGGGAAGCATGCATATTTTGGAAAATTAGATCATGTGACTTTAACATGACTTCTGAGTGTCAAAATATCAAGTGGTTCCTTAAACAGCAATAACTAGAACAGAGGCTAGACAAATTTACTCCACTTCCACAGATCCATCTGGTACAATTAGCCTGTATGGCCAGTAGCTACGGCCACCATCACAGCTGCCTGGTCCATGCAGGTTTGCTTTTGATTCAGACAAACGGTAATGAAACTATGGAGCTAAGAACTGATGGGCCATTACCTTTAATCCTATCTCGCACTCAGTGGGCAAGAAATACGCAGAGTGGGAAAACACTTCCCTTTCCATTCATGGCTCCCAAAGCCACTGACACATCCAATTATTCCTAGACTCAAAGGTTTCTACCTTACCAACCTTATTCACCTCTGTTCCCCATCTCCTTCTCTCTGTACAAACTCTACACAAACTGGCTTCTCCTTCAGTACTCCACCATCTTGGCTGCTTCTCCTTGCAATGCTAATTTCAGGAACCAAGAGAGCTAGCTAGCCCCCAATCTGCCCCATTTTATAGTGTAGAAATCCAAACCTTTAAGCCAATATACAAATAAGGATGTCTCTGATACAAAGTCACTTATCTGAGGCATAAATGGGATTCCTCATAAGAGTGCACCACCCCACATCATGCACCAGTCAAGGGTGTGGGGAAAAGCTTAGTTTTGAAAAGATCTTAGTATTAAAAGGGTGGGAAAGGCTTAATCTTAAAACTAAGCCTTAGGTTATAATGACTTTGCCGGTTTACAGCCTGTCTCCCACACCCAATGCTAACTATAAGTGAGCAAACATATATATTATATTTACAAACTTATTTGACTGGCATAGCTCAAATGATTTTAGACAGTATTACTCCGGTATAGCAGAAACCGTGGACTTAATGTTTATACTTAATGTTTACATCAATTTCCTGTCCCTCAATTCCATGGGCCTGATGGTCAGTGAGGATCAATTACATGTTGCACACTGTGGATCCATTGTATCTTAAGAACTCCAAGATGTTAAGTTCCTACTTTTATATAGGTGCTTCTGGTAAACTCTTCTTCTCTTCCTTTTCTTCCCCTCCCCTCCCCATCTCTCATTGTTTTGAACTAATATAATTACCTTCAGGTCATGTGTTAATTTTTTTAATTTAAGAACAAGAGACACAAAAGACTATTTCTCTCATACCATAAAAAGGAAGATAACAATCAGGTACCCAAGTACAAAGTGCCAGCCAAGAACGGTAGCTGGTTGTCTTTCATGTATTTATAATCCTGCCTTAATTCATGAAAAATAATGATGCCTTAAGTCACTATCCCCTAAATTTAGGGAACTCAAATCTGCATTGGAGTGGTACTATTGATCAACAATGGATAGAAAAATGCATGTTATATGTCTGTTTCTGCTACACAATTTTTGACTTAATTATCCCACTTATTTGTTAAACAATATGACAAATAACTTTTTACATCATTTTAGGCATTAAGCTAGAAACTTTACTTAAATCATCTCACTTAATTCTAAAAATAAACCTTATGAAAAGATGCTACTATTTTCTTGATAGTGGAATAATTGAATATCTACTAGAATGTAAGCTTCAAGAAGACAGAAACCATGCTTATTTTGTTCATCAATTTATATTCAGTCTGTAGTACTTGACAAATAGCAGAAGCCAATAATTATTAATAAATTAAAAACAAATCCCCATATTAATATGAAGATCCTGGGCTCTAATTTACTAAGTAACTTGTTTTTGGTTTTATAATGAAAATGTAATGCAATTAGTTCACTAACTCTAGACTGTTTAGTAGTTCCAAAGTTTATCTTTCAATATATAATTCCAAGGAATCATCATAGCAAACTTTGAGGACAAACATATTTTTCTTTTATGTTATACATTAGGAGAGCTACAAATCAGAGTATCTTCTTTTTAGTTTCTGCGGTCTTTGCATATTGGCATTTGTCTTGTTGAACTCAAAGGGATGGATTAAATGCAATATGTCCACTTGATTGGCTGCAAACATTATGCTTGAGTGATAGATTTGTGCCTGTATTAAATAATGCTTCA
The DNA here is from genome assembly GCF_036850995.1 of Saccopteryx leptura. Lineage (NCBI taxonomy): Eukaryota > Metazoa > Chordata > Mammalia > Chiroptera > Emballonuridae > Saccopteryx > Saccopteryx leptura. The sequence continues at coordinate 147,147,536 of NC_089505.1, forward strand.
TTGTTCCAAGAAATAAAAATATAACCTGATTTCCTGTGATCATATAGAAAATGATCTAATGGTCTGTCCCCGACAACCCTACCAAAGATAGATAAGCAGATTGATAGCTAGCTAGCCAGATAAATAGAGGAGTAGTTTTAATCTAGAAATTGTATCCAGAACTTATCTGCAGTTTAAGTGTACATTTTCATTTCCTTGATAAACTTTGTTTCTTTACCTTCTTACTACATTGCGTCTCTGGTTGAATTTATGCCCAGTGACCTGAATTTTGCTTTATTCTTCTAAAAGTAGTTTAAATGCTTCTAGAACTCTACAAACAATAAAAAACTAACAGTAATAGTATTTCACAAACAATAACTCATTCTTTTTTTTTTTTTTTATTTTATTTTTTTTATTTATTCATTTTAGAGAGGAGAGGGAGAGACAGAGAGAGAGAGAGAGAGAGAGAGGAGAGACAGAGAGAGAGAAGGGGGGGGAGGAGCTGGAAGCATCAACTCCCATATGTGCCTTGACCAGGCAAGCTCAGGGTTTCGAACCGGCGACCTCAGCATTTCCAGGTCGACGCTTTATCCACTGCGCCACCACAAGTCAGGCCAACAATAACTCATTCTTTAAATGGTCAATAAATATGAACAAGGCAAGTCCCCAAAAGTTCTCTTTGTCACTAACTCTTGAGAAGAAGAATTAGGAAGATAAACCAAGTAGACTTGCTATACAGTGACAGCTATACGGATCCCTTCTGGGCCAGCACTGAAACCCCAGCCAGTTCTCTGTGGGCCATTTAGCACAAAGTGGTTGAAAAACACCTGGAAGCAATCACTTGTGTCCTTTAGTCCAGTTTATCTTCAGCAATTTTACTTGATGGGAATGGAATGAAATGGGAAATTCTACTGATTTTTAAAGTTAATTTGGCTTCTCCTGATGCCCAGGTATCATGTCTCATATGATTAGTGGTGACCATATAAAGACAATGCTATTGACAATTATAGTGGGACAACTGGCTCAAAGAAGGATTCTTTCAGGCCAAGTAAGATCTGTGATTCTATTAAAAATGGGAAATTCTGACTAAATTCCACATTTCCTTGGTCCCACATAAATAACATAAATCAGATATTCTTCTTATTATTATTTTTTTGCAACAGAGAGAGAAGAAGGGAGAGAGGTGAGAAGCATCAACTCATAGTTGCAGCACGTGCTAACCCCAGAGACATTGGGCTCAAGCCTATAATCATGAGGTCATGTTGATGGTCGCACACTCAAACCAGTGACTCCACACTGAAGCTGATGAGCCCACATTTAAGCTGGTGACCTCACGGTTTCAAACCTGGGACCTCACTGTGCCACCACCAGTCAGGCAAATCAGATATTCTTAACACTTATGGACACACATAATGATAACATTAGCATAATCTGCACTTTACCATAATCATATCTCAACATTTTTTATATTTCCCCAACAATTCCTAAAGGATATCATGAAATTTCTTTCTTTCTTTTTTCATTCTTTATTTTTTGGTATAACATTGATTAGATAATTTACAAAGGCAATTACTCAATATTTCAATTCATTTTACAACAAAATGAGAACAGATAAAATTTACTTTTTAAGAGATTATATTTATAAAATTTTACCTTGATTTGGCTCCTCATTTTTTCTCATCTGTTGATATAAAAAATGAGCAACTGTTTTCTATTTTTTAAAAAAACACAAAAGCCTTTTTTGATAATACACTGTTGGTCAAATAAGTTTGTAAATATGATATATAGGTTTTCTCACTTGTAGTTTGCATTGGGTGTGGGGGACAGGCTGTAAGCAGGCAGAGTTGTTATACCCTAAGGCTTAGTTTTAAGACTAAGGCTTAGTTTTAAGACTAAGCCTTTCCCACCCTAAATTACTTTGTATCAGAGACTTCCTTGTTTGTATACTGGATTAAAGATTTTAATTTCTACACTATAAAATGAGGCAGACCAGGAGCATGCTGTCTCTCGGTTCTTGAGATTAGCATTAGAGAAGAGACCAGAGAAAGGAGAGCAGAAAAAGGCCATGTGGAGGAGAGGAGAAGCAGCCAAGATGTTGTAAGGGGCCCTGGCTGGTTGGCTCAGCGGTAGAGCGTCGGCCTGGCGTGCGGAGGACCCGGGTTTGATTCCTGGCCAGGGCACATAGGAGAAGCACCCATTTGCTTCTCCACCGCCCCCCCCTCCTTCCTCTCTGTCTCTCTCTTCCCCTCCTGCAGCCAAGGCTCCATTGGAGCAAAGGTGGCCCGGGCGCTGGGGATGGCTCCTTGGCCTCTGCCCCAGGTGCTAGGGTGGCTCTGGTCGCAGCAGAGCGACGCCCCTGGTGGGCGTGCCGTGTGGATCCCGGTCGGGCACATGTGGGAGTCTGTCTGACTGTCTCTCCCCTTTTCCAGCTTCAGAAAAATACAAAAAAAAAAAGATGTTGTAAGGGACCAAAAGCTACAAAATTTATATTAATATTAGGAAGCTTAAAGAACATTTTACTAATTTGGGATAGGTGTGCAGAGAGATTTTGTAAATGATCTTTGTACTTGTGTGATTAGCATAAAACCAAGATGGCCAATGGCATTGTGTTGTAAAAGCAAAGGGGAAGGAGATTTGGATTCTCTGACCTTTCCTCACACTTATAAGGAAGCGAGTGAATAGCTTGCCAGGTGTAGGGAGAGAAAAAGTAAAATAAACCTTTTCTTATATTAATGGGCCATTTACAGGCATTTGTCCCCATGGAAACTACCTCTCCCCTCCTGAAAGTATGTAGTTAATGTATATATCTCTGGACAAAGGAATAGCAAATGAACACTAGAAAATATAGGAATGTCTTTTAATATATAAAGTGACATTTTTACCATTGTGTTACCTTGTAAGTTTTAATGTAAAGAAACATCTTTTTTGCCTGACCAGGCAGTGGCACAGTGGATAGAGCATCAGACTAGAATGCAGAGGACCCAGGTTCAAGACCTTGAGGTTGCCAGCTTGAGTGTGGGCTCATCTGATTTGAGCAAAAGTTTACCAACTTGGACCCAAGGTCACTGGCTAGAGCAGGGGTTATTCGGTCTACTAAAGGCCCATGGTCAAGGCACATATGAGAAAGCAATCAATGAACAACTAAGGTCTTGCAACAAAAAATTGATGATTGATGCTTCTCATCTCTCTCCCTTCCTGTCTATCTGTCTCTGATTCTCTGTCCCTGTAAAAAAAAAAAAAGAAAAAAAGAAAAGAAAAAAAAAAGAAACGTCTCTTTATGAATCCTATAGACAGATGTTATAACCTTGCTAATGAGTTATGTCCCATACCCCCTCCCTTCATCCTTTTCCCAAACCTGTATAGGAGAAAACAAAGGTTATAAGCTTATGCCATGATGTCAGGTTTTTTCCCCATGTGTAATTAAGAGTATATAACCAGCCCCTAGACTATTATAGATGTACATGATTTGAGACTGCCCCATATAAGCTATATGCAGCCGGCATATTTAATAAATTTCTTTCTTTAATAAAACTTTTCAAAACTTATCTGGACTGGGTGTCTCTATGTGAACTCAATGAAATGAGGTACAGTACCTTTCAGAATCTGGGGTGCAGTATTTTATAACAAGATGGTGTAGTGCTGAAGGAGAAGCCAGTTTGTGCAGAGTGAAGGAGATGGGGAACAGAGGCAAGTAAAAACACACACTGGGCTCCAAAACTCACTCATTCAGTACTCACAAAGCTACTGACTTATCTGAGTTTCCTAGAATCAAAGGTGTCCATCTCACCAGCCTCATTCACCTCTGTTCCCCATCTCCTTCTCTCTGCACAAATTCTGCACTAACTGGCTTCTCTTTCAGCATTCCTCCATCTTTGCTGCCTCTCCTTGCCTCCACATGAACTTTATTTGCTCTCCTCTCTAATGCTAATCTCAGGAACCAAGAGCGCAAGTTCCTGGTCTGCCCCACTTTATAGTGTAGAAATCAAAACTTTTAATCCAATATACAAACAAGGAAGTCTCTGATACAAAGTCACTTATCTGAGGCATAATGGGATTCCTAATGAGAGTGCACCACCCCACATCAGAAAGGGTAGAAAAGGCTTAGTCTTAAAACTAAGTCTTAGGCTGTAAGGACCCTGCCTGCTTACAGCCTGTCCCCCACACCCAATGCAAACTATAAGCAAGCAAACATATATATCATATTTGCAAACTTATTTGACTGAGAGAAGGAAATGAGGACAGGGGTGAATAAGGCTGATGAGGTAGAAACCTTTGATTCTAGGAAACTGGGAGAAGTCAGTGGCTTTGGGAGCCCTGAATGGAAAGGGAAGAGTTTTCCTACTCTGTGTATTTCTTGCCCGCTGGGTGCAAGCTAGGATTAAAGATGATGGCCCACCAGTTCTTGGCTTCATTGTTTCACTACCGTCTGTCAGAATCCAATGCCAACCTGCATGGGCCAGTTGGCTGTGATGGTGGCCATGACTACTGGCTTTACATTTGGTGTAATCTGTGGTAGAATTTGATACAGATCAGTATGGAGCGACCACCACATTTGAACGGTGAGATAGAGGACTCACTGCTGTTATGGTTCCTCATGGCTGTCCTTTTGGGGACCATAGCCTGGCTGACTTTTACAGTCGTGCATGAGGAAACTGAGAGTTCTGTGATAGAGGCTTCCCAGGACCTGCAAACCAAGCAGTGGAAGGAGCTGGAGGAAACTTGGGAGAAAGGCATGCCGCCCCTGGAGCTGAAGCAAGCACCGGAGGAGGCTGACCAGGTTCGCAAGATTTGCTTGGAAATGAAGCAGTTGCTCGAGAAGAAATCACAGGTTCATAAGTTACAGCATGCCCTGGATGTTGTGGAGAGCCAGCAGCTGTGGAAAGCCAGGGCTGAGACCAGAGCTGCGGCTGATGTTTTCAGTTTCTCTTTGGAGGATGAGGAGAATTAAGGCTGGAGTTCTGATCTGCAGTCTTCAGAAGGTGAGAGGCCAGCAGAAAGGAGCACCTACTATGGCCCTGGTAGGTCTGAGATTTTGGGACATAGGGGTGAATGTCATCATGCTCTCTGGAGCAGAGATGGAAATGCTGACTGCCATTGCCACGTGCTCCTCTTTGGGACAGTGTAAGACCTGCCAGGATGGCAGGGATGAGGGAGATGGCCGAGGCCTCATGTGCATGGATTGAGTTCCTGGACTATGACCGGAGTGGGTACTGGCTCCTTTGTTGGATGGACTTACGGATTTTGGACAATGTGAAATACCCTGATGGGGGTGAAAAGCAGCTTTGCTGGGGCCCTTCCCCACCTCAGGAAGGCTTTCAAATGGCTAGAAAGAAGGCCAAGGACATTTTGCGCTTTTGGCAAAGTGCTCAGAGACTGGTGAAATGTACCTTTGTAATTGTTGAAATTGTATGATTTGTTATGTTGTTGTAATTTGTGTAATGTGCCTAATTTCCTTGTGCAGGAATACCTGCACTTTAGATTGTGAAGCGAGCAAAAGGGGTGGAATGTCAGTCAAATAAGTTTGCAAATTTGATGTATATGTTTGCTTGCTTATAGTTTGCATTGGATGTGGGGGAACAGGCTGTAAGCAGGCAGCATCCTTACAGCCTAAGACTTAGTTTTAAGACTAAGCCTTTCCCACCCTTTTTGATGTGGGGTGGTGCACTCTCATGAGGAATCCCATTATGCCTCAGATAAGTGACTTTGTATCAGAGACTTCCTTGTTTGTATATTGGATTAAAAGTTTTGATTTCTACACTATAAAGTGGGGCAGACCAGCAGCTTGCTCTCTTTTGGTTCCTGAGATTAGCATTAGAGAGGAGAGCAGATAAAGGTCACGTGGAGGCAAGGAGGGGCAGCCAAGATGGCAGAGTGCTGAAAGAGAAGCCAGTTAGTGCAGAATTTGTGCAGAGAGAAGGAGATGGGGAACAAAGGAGAATGAGGCTGGTGAAGTAGAAACCTTTGATTCTAATTTATTTTTTTTTTATTTTTATTTTTTTTTTTACAGAGACAGAGAGTGAGTCAGAGAGAGGGATAGACAGGGACAGACAGACAGGAATGGAGAGAGATGAGAAGCATCAATTATTAGTTTTTCATTGCGCGTTGCAACACCTTAGTTGTTCATTGATTGCTATCTCATATGTGCCTTGACCGCGGGCCTTTAGCAGACCAAGTAACCCCTTGCTGGAGCCAGCGACCTTGGGTTTAAGCTGGTGACCTCGGGGTCTCGAACCTGGGTCTTCCGCATCCCAGTCCAACGCTCTATCCACTGCACCACCGCCTGGTCAGGCGAAACCTTTGATTCTAGAAAACTCGAATAAGTCAGTAGCTTTGTGAGCGCTGAATGCGTGGGTTTTGGAGCCCAGTGTGTGTTTTTACTTGCGCACTGGGTGCAATCTAGGATTAAAGCTAATGGACCACCAGTTCTTGGCTCCACTGTTTCATTACTGTCTGTCCAAATCCAATGTGAACCTGCATGGGCCAGGTGGCTGTGATGGTGGCCATGGCTACTGGCTTTACATTCTCTCTTCACAAACTCTGCACAAATTGGCTTCTCCTTCAGTTCTCTACCATCTTGGCTGCTTCTCATCTGCAATGCTAATTTCAGGAAGAGAGAAAGCCCCTGGTCTCCCTTAGTTTATACTGTAGAAATTAAAGCCTTTAAGCCAGTACAGTGGTACCTTGAGATATGAGCAGACCAAAATACAAAAATTTTTTTTAAGATACGAGCTGTGACTAGGTCCATATTTTTGTCGAGATCTGAGCAAAATTCTTAGATACAAGTCTTGATTCAGGAAGCTGCTACAGTTTTAGTTTTGTTTAAAGTAGGGGTCCCCAAACTTTTTACTCAGGGGGCCAGTTCACTGTCCCTCAGACTGTTGGAGGGCCAGACTATAAAAAAAAACTATGAACAAATCCCTATGCACACTGCACATATCTTATTTTAAAGTAAAAAAAAAAAAAAAAAAAAAAAAAAAAAAAAAAAAAAATGGGAACAAATACAATATTTAAAATAAAGAACAAATAAATTTAAATCAACAAACTGACCAGTATTTCAATGGGAACTATGCTCCTCTCACTGACCACCAATGAAAGAGGTGCCCCTTCTGGAAGTGAGGCGGGGGCCGGGTAAATGGCCTCAGGGGGCTGCATGTGGCCTGTGGGCCGTAGTTTAAGGACCCCTCGTTTAAAGTAACAAAAATGTAGTTTTACATTTAGTGTTAAGAAAGTGCAGTTTTGGCCCTGGCCGCTTGGCTCAGCGGTAGAGCATCGGCCTGGCGTGCGGGGAACCTGGGTTCGATTCCTGGCCAGGGCACATAGGAGAAGTGCCCATTTGCTTCTCCACCCCCCCCCCCCCTTCCTCTCTCCTGCAGCCAGGGCTCCATTGGAGCGAAGATGGCCCGGGCACTGGGGATGGCTCCTTGGCCTCTGCCCCAGGCGCTAGAGTGGCTCTGGTCGCGACAGAGCGATGCCCCAGAGGGGCAGAGCATTGCTCCCTGGTGGGCAGAGCTTCGCCCCTGGTGGGCGTGCCGGGTGGATCCCGGTCGGGTGCATGCGGGAGTCTGTCTGACTGTCTCTCCCCATTTCCAGCTTCAAAAAAAAAAAAAAAAAAAAAAAAAAAAAGTGTAGTTTTAGTTTACGTGTCTACAATGCCTGCATCTCTTCCTCCCTCCCTCCTCCTCCGCCATTCACCTACGTTAGCTACACTCGTCTCTCTCCAAGGTAAGAATACAGTACTAAATAACACTTTTTTCTTTTATTTCATATATTTTGTTATGCATTGGTAAAGTTATATATGTGTGTTTCTTAATTAAAAACATCTTTTTTTCATAATTTAGGATGGTTTGGGGATGTTTCATAAGGCTGAAACAAATTAAATCTATTTCAGATACATTAAATGGGAGAAATTTGTTTGATATACAAGTTGACTGACTTACAAGCTCGGTTACAAAATGAATTAAACTCGAATCTCAAGGAACCACTGTATACAAATAAAGAAGTTTCTGATAAAAGTCACTTATCTGAGGCATAAATGGGATTCCTCATAAGAGTGCACCACCCCACATCATGCAACAGTCAAGGGTGTGGGGAAAGCTTAGTGTTGAGAAGATCTTAGTATTAAAATGGTGGGAAAGTCTTAGTCTTAAAACTAAGCCTTAAGCTATAAGGATCCTGCCTGCTTACAGCCTGTCTCCCACACCCAATGCAAACTATAAGCAAGCAAACATATACATTATATTTGCAAACTTATTTGACCCACAGTGCTGGAAACATTTTTTTTTTATTGGAACATTTTCTTCTTTTCTCCTTTCCTCTCCTCTGTTTCTACCTCAGGCTTGATCCTGGTTCTAATTTTGCCATGCCCCATGTGATCAAGCCCAGAGACCTCGTTCTTTCCTTGGCTCTGTGGTTGAATCTTGGGATACCATTTAAATGTTCTATCTTCTCTCCACCAGTTTTAATGCTATCATTCCACAGAGTGTCTAGCTTGCTATAGAAGAACACGTATTTTTATCATTAGTGAATGTTACACAGACTTATAGACTTACTGCAGACAATGAGAATTATATCAATGAGATTTTACTGTAGTTAGGTTTCAATAATGCCTAGAATTATGATTAAATTTGTCAAAGTTTTCATAATTTTGCAGAATTTAATCATTCAACCTCAACCTTCCAATATCTAACCATTCCGTTATCTAACTTTTCGAATAAGAAAATATTCTGTTCTCTAGCTAATTTCACTTGCATTTTTAAATTAGAGCATTTTTACCTTTTAGGTTATTTAGTATGAAGCAATGTTCCAAATGATTAGTTTGTTTCATTTAATATTCATAGTAATCATAAGATGACTATTATAATTGTATTTCTTTTATAAATAAGCAAGCACTAGAGAATCATATAGCTACTGATCATATAGTTTGATTACCAGGACCAGGGCTCTGAACTCTGCTTTTCAGTTTTAAAAATTCTTTAAATATATGGTTAATTGCATATTCACCCATAATTCTCTACTAACAAGAACATAAAATTCAACTTCTTATAACAGGTATTTAATTGAATTGATATATATATATATATATATATATATATATATATATATATATATGGGCAACTATAAATTACAGCTAACTTTAGACTTAACTTTATATTTTGAGACCCAAAATAGCATCTCACTTTTAATTTCATGAGTTCAATAAAATCAGTAAATGTAATTTATTACATCATTAACAAATGAGTCATTTTCAGTAAATTATAGCTATTTCTTCAAAGTTTCTATAAATGCTGTTTCCTGAATTGGCAGCAACCACTAGCAAAGTAGTTTTATTTTCAACTTGATATCAAGGTCCAATGTAAGCTACAAAGGCTCCTGTGAATGCTTGCAATTGCTTGACATGCTTTAAATTCCATTTGGGCCCTGGCTGGTGGATCAGTGGATAGAGCATCAGCCTGGGTTTGATTACCAGTCAGGGCACACAGTAGAAGTGACCATCTGCTTCCCAACCCCTCTTTCTTTCCCTTCTCACCCTCTTCCCCTCCTGGAGCCAGTGGCTCCATTGGTTTTAGTGTGGCCCCAGGCCCTGAGGATAGCTCAGTTGGCCTAAGAGTATCAGCCTCAGGTGCTAAAAATGACTTGGTACTCCAACATTGGCCCCAGACAAGGTTGCCGGGCAGATCCTGGCCAGGGTGTATGCAGGAATTTGTCTCACTGTCTTCCCTCCTCTCACCTAAAAGGAAAAAATAACCATTTAATTGAAAGTTCTAAATTTTATAGTGATAATAAATAAGGTAGATAAAAACAAAGAAACAAAATAAAACAGTTTTTTAAAGTATTAATCTTGTGTACAAATGTTTAAAGTTCACCTGACAGTCATGATAAAAGGCTGTGCAGAAAAATCATAAAACCCTCAAAAAGAATAGACTCCCTGATGGATGTAACTTAGGTTGTAGCAATAAAGATTATCCTAATATAATTAATAAGAGAGAGACTTGAGGGAAAAGTGCTGGTAATTTCTGATTCTTTTTTCTTTAGAGATCATGCGTGCATGTAACACAAATTTCAAGTTGCCCCTAAGTGAAAACTTTTATTTCCTGTTTGCTTTCCAATTCATAGATGGTATAAAAAAGGGAGACAAAGAGAACAGGTAGAATATTTTTTGAATTATAATTTATTACATTTCAAGGAAGGTAAATGTAAGGTCGGTGGATAATGGGGCATGGTCACATGGGGAACTCAGACCTGCTCACTTTGGCTAGGACCGCCCACAATCAAGCCCACCAAAGGAAGCTTCCTAGGAACCATTTGGAAAGAGGCGATCGTCTGCCAGCCAGTGAAATTTTACCATGTCATAGTAGCTCCACTTCCCTAGAGGGACCCTTTAAATATCTCCCACGTGGTTTAATCCGTGCAACTTCTCTAGCCTCCATCTCCTCCATCTTTCTTTCCTCGGGGCCAGGGAGCCTTGCCAGGCGGGATATGTGCTCTGTACTCAATAAAGCCATTTATTATTCCACACCTTGTGGCTCTGGCCTCTTCCTTCCTTCTCGGCGGGGAAAAATACCTTACAGTAAAGCCACTCAAACTAGCTAAAATTAAGAGGAATAAGATTGTTTTAAGGGTGATGAAGACAGACCTCAGTAAAATTCAGGCTATTCAGAACGTTCTAAGATTACAAAGGAAACACAAGTTGACATTTTTGAATATGTAAGGCACAGCAGTTTATATGCCCATGGGCAATTAATATCAACAAATTATATCTAAAGTGTCTTTTTTTCTCTTCTATTTTGCTTCTGAGTAAATACCAGCTCATGTATCTTTTAATTCAAAATCCAGGGAAAGAACACATTTATTTCAGGCCAAACAATGAATTGGTTGTTTATTCATCTCTAGCTGGAAATACAAGACCACGTGACACATGGAGTTGACTAGGTCCAGGGATTGTTAAGAGGGTATAACTTATTATGATAAAAATGATATAACTGACATATCAATTCCTTCTCAACCATGTTTTTGTATAATCTATATTAGGGAAGTTAATCTATTCTTGACCATATCCTTTATTATAAGTAATAAATTTCATGTCCTTGCGTCAGAATGAAAGAACAAGTGCAAAGACTGAATGTTTTAAGTTATCTAGAGCTCAGTTTTTAAACTGAATGAACAGTTTTCTTAATACCTCCAACAATAACTGTTCTTGTTTTTCATCTTAGAAATTCATGGTCTGAAGGTATTTATCTCCTACGTAGTATGGTTAAGGATTCTACAAATGCTTTCTAAAAATTGCCAAGGGTGTGTCTTCACAAGATACAGTTTAACTGTTTTTATAGTCTTCTATGTGTAAAGTGGGACTGTTAAATTCTTCTATCCTTATTCCAAAGTCCTGGATTTCATATTTCTTGTCTCTCACTATCACAAAACACTTGTTTTTCTGAATTTGTTTGCAGTTTAACTATGTCTTTCTAATTCTGTGTGATTTATATTTGTTTCAATTTGTATACCATAAACAATGATATTCAAGATAATACTATATAGATTTTGAATTATTATTTTACTCTTATTTGCGTAGAATGGTACTGCAGAATTACATAAGCTAATCATTTGGGGATAAGAAATAGAATTACTGTAAAGCATGTTGTTTTGCAAAATGAACATTATTGAATATAAAGTGGAGACATTCATTTGTCAATCTGTGCTGCCAAAATAGTGAAATAATCCAAAAGAGCTGAGATGGTTAAGAGGTGTATTTTTGTTTGTTTGATTGTTTGTTTAAGAATAAAACATAGCATTAACCTTGGGGCTGTCCAAAGTATAGTGAGTTTCATCCAAATTATGCAACAAAATCAGATGTAGAGTTACCAGTGAATCTGAAATATGGTATGATTACATTTCTATGACTTGTAAGTATGATAGTCACCAAGAGAAAATAATAAGCGTATTTAATAGGGAAACATCAGGTCATAGCTTCAGAGATTATGATCCACTAAAAATTTGAATTTTAAACATCACTCCCATATATTTTAGAAATTATTGAATTTTATACATTTATTATTGAGAGTTTAAAGCAAGTCTAATATCTAATATTGATTCCAAAATTTATTAGTTATCTTGTTATGGGCAAAATATAATACTTAATTATTCAAAGCCTTCTTTTCCTTATCTATAAAATTAATATAATAATACTAATAGTCAACTTATAGGGCTTCTTTGGAGATTAATTTAGATAATGAATATAAAATAGTTCATCTCATGGCCTCATACAAATTTCCTAAAACTCAGTATTCAATGTTAATATCATCATCAACAACATCCACAGTTTCTCTTATATAACTTTGTTACTTAGACACATTACAAGAATTTTCTGAGTCTGTTTCTTTACCTTTAAATAATGATCAAAGAACCTACCTCATACAGCTATGCAACAGATATTTAAAACAGTGACTGCTTTAAAGAACCTAGCACTTATTTAGTATAAACTTGGTGGTCTAATTGTAATAATTATGTTCAATGTCAGTGAATTAAAGTTATTACGGTTCTACGAAAACTTGGGAAGCTGTTAATTAAGTTAGGTAGTTTTTGAAGGAAAGTGTGGCTCTTCCAGGTAGTGTTTTAAAAGCATAAAGAATCACAAAGTTACTATCAGTTCCCGTCCCATCCATCCATGCTACCATCATGACCAAGCAGAGGGGAAATGCTTTTTACTTTTTCTTACAAATTAAATGAAGCCATCTAAAACATACTCTCTCCTAAACAGTGTTGCCTGCTTTAAAACAAAAAATGCAAAACACTCCATTGAATGAGAGTTTCAGACAAACAATAGATCTATTTTTAATACTTTAATATTAATATGATCCAGGCCTACTTCAGTATAAAGATATTTTATGCAATCTGTGGACATACTTGTAGTAAAAAAAGAAAAATCACTGTTTACCTGAAATTTAAATAGAAGTAGATACTCTTTTTCTTTCTTTTTTTCTTTTCTTTATTTATTTTTACCTAGTCTACTGTTAATTGTAATACTAAATATTCGTTTTCAGTTGATATGTTATTTGGATACAAATGTTCTTGAAGGTTGAACCCACATGATAGATGATCTCTTCTCCCCCAAAAATACATGCCTGAGCCTGGATGCAGGCAGCCTGAGAAGGCATTTTCTGATTCTCAATCACAAAGATTCAGAAACATGGGCAGTAAATTGTTATATACTGGAGTAACCTGTAATTTTCCTCAGTTGGCTAGATAATGTTAGTCATTTTAATTCCATTTCTCTGCATACTCTTTTCCCCTGAGTTCTTCAGCATTTCAACCTCTTCACAAAGTCGAGATCCATAATGCATTCCTTATTACTACTTTGCTGAGTGTCCCTGGGGACCATCTGTCTGAGAGTGCTCTCCTGTTGGCAGTTGGGTGTCAAGGGGTGACCCCAACCTGAGAAAAACATTGCCTCTATTCTTGATAGGGCACTTTCTCTCCTTTCTTAATTTTCACATCAAAATCAATTTAAAAATAGCAAGCCTTGCTTTAGAACGTTACACATAATAAAATCTTTTCTGGGACGGATGAAAAGAAAAGATTTCACATGTTTTTACATTGCAAGATGAAGGTATCGAGGATCTACGTGAAAAGCTGTATTAAACAACAAACCAACCAAACTGCCAGTTTAGTGAATGGCTCAGGATCATGAGCTGGCTGTGGAATAAGAGATCTGTGCTCTGATCCCCAATCTACCAAATGACTTTGGCAAATAATAAAGATTTAAAGTGTATTTCCTATTTTATATGGTAAAATATCTGCTGAGAAATAGAAATGTCTTTAAAAGAATAATATTCTAAATAATTATTTGGTTTTATTTTTGATATTGTATTGCATAGTTTACAAATATATTAGTTGCATTTTTTAAATGACTTCTCTGGAATCTGCATAGCCAAATAACATCCGCTAAACAGGAGACATCATTCTGAAGCTATTGGAACCACAATATTGAAAAACTGTGGGCTTGCTTAGTCCTTTGTTATAGTGCTCAGTCACAGTCTTGAGATTGAGCTACAATGAACTACATTCTTCTTCTATAGGTCTTCTGGGAGCCTTAGTTCACTTCTCTCTTAGCTCCTATTACACAGTAAAGGGGTGGTTGATTTTGACCAAGCTATTAGCTTCTGAAAAACAAATTCCACCTCTACATAAAAATGGTGAAAATAGTACTGTTTATTGAAGGATTATGTGCTGGGCACTGTAGAGAGTTCTTTCTAAACATATCATCTCCTCCATCACAACAATTTTGAGTTAGGTGTAATCATTTCAATTTAAGTAATTTGTTGAAGATTAACTAGATACTTCATATTTAGAATTTGAATTCATATTGTTGTTTAAGTTCAAAGTTTCTAATCTCTATACTATAAATACCTGTGTTTCACATTAGCTTCCTATCCAGTATACAAAACAGTAACTAAATAAATATGTATAGAATAAAGAATTCTTAAATAAATTAATTCAGACCCTGGCCTGTTGGCTTAATGGCAGAGTGTTAGCCAAGAGTGTGGAAGTCCCAGGTTCAATTTCCAGTCAGGGCACACAGGAGAAGTGTCTACCTGCTCTCCACCCCACTTCCTTCTCTCTCTCTCTCTCTCTCTCTCTCTCTCTCTCTCTCTCCCTTTTTTTCCCCTCCTGCAGCCATGGCTCAAATGGTTGGAACAAGTTAGCCCTGGGTGTTGGCTCCATGGCCTCACCTCGGGTTCTAAAATAGCTTGGTTGCTGAGAACAGAGCAGTGGCCCGAAACGGGCAAAGCATCACCAGGGAAGGGGCTTGCTGGGTGGATCCTGGTTGTGACACATGTGGGAGTCTGTCTTTGTCTTCCTGCCTCTCACTTAATTAAAAAAATAGTTAATTCCAAAGTTATATATTCAAAATCCTGATTATGTTGTGTGCTATGCAGGTGGCACAGTACAGAGTTGCAATTCCTCATGGATGGATTTTAAGGGAAAATTTATTACAATTAATAACAATTAAAAATCAAAAGAATTTTGAACTTATATAACCCTAAAATAGAATAAAGAAAACTAATCAATACAACAATAAACTACACAACATCACCAGATGAAGAAACATCAGCCTGGGCTCTAGAGTAATAGCTAGTTAAAGCAATAGACCGAGAAAAAGAGAACTATGTGTGTGTACAAATCTCACCACACCATGGAGAAAAAGATCACCAACCAGGAAGCTTCAGCCTGGGCTCCAAAGTCGGCCACCCTCCATGCTAATCAATGAGAAAGAGTTCCCGAGAGCTTCAGAGGTGGTCTGAGACCCCACCTACATTATAGAAAAATTTTGGCTAGAGATTATTAAATGAGGGCCCTTTCTGCATAACCTCTAGGAATAAAGAAAGGTCACCACGCTCTGAAATAATTAACGTAGACTGGCAATTAAGTGGTAAGAACATCCTCCCAGCTTCAGGAGAAACTGTAGCAGGAGGTCTTATCCCGCTCTGAGTCAATGACTCAATCATTTCTGCAGCCATTTTTTGTGACCCTTATTGTTCATGTTCAATTGAGTTCAAATTTATATATATATATAAATATACTCTTATATATAATATACTCTTATATATAATATACTCTTGTGTGTGTGTACACACACACACACACACACACACACACACACACACACACACACACACATACATACATACTCTTCCTCCACATGCTGCTGGCTTTTCATTTTAACTCTTGCATATTGGACACTTTAATGAGGAGGGAGAGGCAGGCCCCCTCTTTCCTGAAGAGAAAAAAACAAAAAGTATACAAGGGAAAGGAGCCAGCAGGAATAACTGAGTCAGCCCATGATAAATTAACTGCATCCCATAGTTCTGTAAATGGGTGCTTAGAGTCATTTACAATACAAAACAAGAAAAGCAGGACTGTATGTAGCTATGAGCAGTGATCCAGAAACCCCTTCCACCTTGCTGACCCCACTGAAACTTTCCCTCCCATCTCCTAGAGTCCTGGAAACCTTAAACAAAGGAATTATGTGCCCATTGCTTAGATACTGCAAACGTATATGACCTGTAAAAAAAATCAACTTCCAGGAGCATGTGTCTTCGGAGCTATTAACTCTGCATGCTCTGCCGGTTTTTAATAAATTCTCTTTTCCTCTAATAAAGGTATCTGAATGTCTATCCTCCATCTGGCCACTTCTTGCTACACTATTGTCTAAGAAAATACGTAAGGCATTCCATTGCAATAAATTGTACATATTGAAAAATACTTTGTCATAATATGTATAGTAGTAACAAAATATTAATTCAGTACAGAGTATCTATATAGTTATTTGAATGAATAAAATATTTATATAGGTAGAAAACAATGTTTTGTCATTCTGGCTACAGAAATTTAAATTTTCCTCCAAATTTTAAAAATTAGCCTATGTTGTTTAGCAATAAAATTTTTTTGTCAGCTCTTCACAACACACCTTCAAAGAACCATTAACATTCTACTTTCACCATACTCTAAATATATATGCTAATGAGTTTGTGTGTCTCTCTGTTCAAATATATGATATATATTCCAAGAAAGAGACAAAAGTATCAAGTATAATGTGTTTAAAGAAATCAAAGTTAAGAATAAAATAGCAAAGCAAGAGCAATTATAAAACCATGAGCTTTAAAAGAGGGGTGTAGTTTGAGTTTAAAATGCATTAGGAATTTCACAAGTGCTAGATAATGGAGATAAAAGTTTTACTTTAAGAAAAAAAAATATATAGGTAGGTGTCTATTTTCAATAAAAAATATATCAAGTACCATGGTTCAGTTTCTATAGAGATAAGTTAAAAAAGTAAATAAAGCCTCAGGTAGAGAGTATACTAATCATACCTATGAATTATTTTATTCTTATTCTTTCATATTCTTATACTTCTAATTTGTTATATAATTTCATTTTGGGGGGATTTTTTCTGAATAATAACTTCTAAAATAATATATTCCATTTTCAATATTTTGAAGAATCACATTCATTTAAATATTTCAAATACATACTTAGTGGTATTTAAGGAAAACTTGGAAATATCTCTATTCTTACTCTAAGCTGTACAATATGTAATTTATTGGTAAGTTTTTTCTATTGTTATTTGCTTTCTGATTTTAAAATTCTCGTCAATCACCAATAAGGATATTTTTTTCCATGCAAGAAAGGCAATAATGTCTAAGAGGAAATATTATAAAAACAAAAAGTGTCCCTTAATAAAATATGATTATCCTGATCATTTATATCATAACAGTTCCTAAATAATATTAAACCATTGTCTTGAAAAAGGGTTTTGTTTTTAATTCACAGGAACATTTTGTTTTCTCCTGATAATTTTTATTTTAAAAATATTAATTTCTTTAGTTGTTACATTGTATGTTCTATTTCTTGATTAATAGCACAGTCATATTTTTCAAGGTTTTGCTTCTGAACAAATCTTATTTAAATATTAACTGGCCTTCACTTGTATGTTATTGCTTGGCTCTTTTGCCTGGCTTTATCAACAGTTATTATAATATTGCTGCTGTGGAGCATAGATATAATTTCCAATAGCCCTTCCACAAAAGAACACAACCAAGAGGGAATGTCTATGTCTTTTATTCAGATAATTCACTATCAGCCGGCAGTATTCAATTTCCAAGAAACTCTGACCCTGACTTCACTCAGTTTGTAGTTATCATCATCTTACAGGAAAAAAAAATCCATCCATTTTTAAATGGAAATATATTTTCTCATTTAGACATTCTCCCAAAAGGCATAAAAAGTAATTTTCTGCTCTTGAAACTTCTGTGCTTAACATTTTATTTTGTCTCATCTATGAGACATGATACAAGCAGATTTCACTAGAGTTATGTGGAATAAAATTGTTGAGAACAATTAGATTCTTCTTTCATTTAATAAGCACCAGAATAAAACTAACATCATATTTAAAATGATTCTGAAAAAAAAAATGAGAGACTTTACCACTGTGAATGCAATTTAATCAAAGCATTTCAATAAGCATTTATTATAATAAAATAGGTTTCATTTTGAGTTTAGAAGGAACACTGAGGAAGATTTGATTTACACAAAATGTGGTAACTTAGATACTAATACATTATTATCTGTACTTTGTAGTGGAGAAAAGTAAAGTTCAGAGATATGAAAACATTGGTTGTTGGTCAAACAGCTAACTAGAGCAGAGTCAGAATTAAATAAAAGGCACTATTTACTCAAATATTGTGTTGCTCTCAGTTTACTCTGCCTACATATACAAGACATATGTAGCCAACTATGGATAAATATACAACCAATATGTGGTCCATGCTCATGAGAGGTTTACTATCTATAGAGGATAATAGGCAAATAACCTAAGGATTAGAATCTAGGCAAAAATTAAATAGGTAATTATTATTTTGCTTACATATTAGTGATTTCTCTCTTCAACCACTAGAATGCAAACTCCATGAGTGCAGGTTGTTGTTTTTTTTCATTAAGTGAGAGGTAGGGAGGCAGAGACAGATAACTGCATGCACCTCAACCAGGATCTACCTCACAAGCCCCCTATGGGGCAATGCTTTTGACCATCTGAGGCTGCTGCTCCATTGCTTGGCAACCGAGTCATTTTAGCACCTGAGACAAGGCCATGGAGCCATCCTCAGTGCCCAGACCAACTCGCTCAAACTGTTTGAGACATGGATGAAGGAAGGGAAGAAAAAGAGGAGAGGAGAGAAAGAGAGAGGGGGAGGGAGAGAGAGAGAGAGAGAGGAGAGGAGTGGAAAAGCAGATGGATGCTTCTTCTGTGTGCTCTGCCTGGGAATTGAACCCAACACTTCATTACCACTGAGCCAACCTGCCAGGGCCAAGTACAGGGATTTTTATGTTTCTTTTTTTTTCAAGGTTGTACCCACAGAGCCTAGAACAAAGCCTGATAGTCATTTATCAAATGGTTTGAATGAGTGAATAAAAATCAAGATGAAAGTACCAATGAATAGATAAGAAAGCATCAAAGTGAGGAAATATTTTCTCACAAGAACTGCTTTCTGTCTCGGACCTTACCCTTCCCCACACTCCCGCTCCCTTACCATGGTTTAGCCTTCCTGGCCTTCCCTGATTTCCTCATTAGAAGTAGCTAAGTGATCCTTCTAAAATATCCTAACACTTGCTACTACCTGTTAATTCATTAGTTTAATTTAACTTGTTCATTCTGATAGTTTTTCCCACTTTTAAAGAATAAGCTCAATGACAGCACGGATCTTTCTTTTCCAATCTACTGCGTTATTCACGGCACTTAAAAAGGCCAGTGATTTAAGAGTTTGATATTCTATGACTGGAGAAATTATCATGGAGGTAGGATGAAAATTTGGATATTAGTAACCTAAGAGAGAGCCGATACAAAATTCTAGCTAGAACAGGGTGTTGATAATTGCTGACACTGATAAGGTTCTTTCAGGAATTTCACAGGAGAAATAGAGCCTAATTATTGAAAAACTGATATAAAAAAGGAACAGTTTTGTTATGGAGATCAGCTTAAGGAACAATGACCAGAACTGTAGCTACTTAGAAAGACAAACGTCATCTCTAGAGTTTAATAGGACCCTGAATTATCTTCCAGGTCTAGTTTCTATGAAGTCTAACAATACAGTGGCTCCTGAAGTTGTGACTTTGTGTTCTTTGTTGTGATGTGTATTTTTATAGCACAGTTTTACTTAATGCAGTTTGCAAAATCTGTTGTTTACAAGAGAAAAGGTTCAACACAGTCAATCAGGTCAACTCAGTTCCCTTATTAAATAGCTCTTTTGTTTTCTTATTAGAAGACTATTGTCTTGGTATACTTGTCTTAAATAGTTAAAAACTAGAGTCCACTCCTCATATCACTTTATATAAATAGACCATGTTCAATCACTGGAACATAACGCTTTTATCATCTTTCAGCCTTGTTAGTCTCAGTTTCTAAAAATAAGAAAATCTTGGGAAAGAATGCTATCTCTCAATGTAGTGTAATTTGAAAGACATCATAAAGACTGCCTAATCAAACATACTTTCATAATATATCCTCCTGTGATTCCAAAATGTCTATTTTTGAGCTATTTTTAGAAGACCCTCTAGATCAAGGGTAGTCAACCTTTTTATGCCTATCGCCCAATTTTGTATCTGTGTTAGTAGTAAAATTTTCTAACCACCCACCGGTTCCATAGTAATGGTGATTTATAAAGTAGGAAAGTAACTTTACTTTATCAAATTTATAAAGAAGAGTTACAGCAAGTTAAAGCATATAATAATAATTACTTACCAAGTACTTTATGTCGAATTTTTATTAAGTTTGGCAGAATTAATCTTTATAAAACAACTTACTATAGTTAAATCTATCTTTTTATTTATATTTTGGTTGCTTTGCTACCGCCCCCCACGAAAGCTGGAACACCCACTAGTGGGCAGTAGGGACCAGGTTGACTACTACTGCTCTAGATGAAAACACATTTAAATACAACTATTTAATCATATTTGTCAGTTTGTGAAAATTTTAATATTGAAAGTTAAAATAATAAAAATGTGGAATATTATTGTGGGTGATACATAGGAAGAGAAATTGGTTTAAAAAGACATTTTATAAATTTTTCTTTTCTTCCTTTTTATTCAGTGAGAGGAGAGGAGGCAGAGACAGACTTCTGCATGTACCTAACCAGGATACACCAGGCAAGCCCACTAGGAGGTGATGTTCTGTCCATCTGGGGCATTGCACCATTGCTCAGCAACTGAGCTCTTCTTAGCATCTGATATGGAGGCCATGGACCCCAGAGCAAACTTGCTCCAATTGAGCCATGGTTTCAGAAGGGGAAGAGAGAAAGATAGAGAGAGAAAGAAGCAAAAGGGTAAGAGGTGTAGAAGCAGGTAGGCACTTCTACTATATCCTGAGACCAGAGTCGAACCTGGGACATCCACACACAGGGCCAATGCTCTACCCCTAAGCCAGGGGTCCCCAAATTTTTTAAACAGGGGGCCAGTTCACTGTCTCTCAGACCACTGGAGGGCTGGACTATAAAAAAAAACTATGAACAAATCCTATGCACACTGCACATATCTTATTTTAAAGTAAAAATCAAAACGGGAAAAAATACAATATTTAAAATAAAGAACAAGTAAATTTAAATCAACAAACTGATCAGTATTTCCATGGGAACTATGGGTCTGTTTTTCGCTAATGAGATGATCAATGTCTGGTTCCATATTTGTCACTGCTAGCCGTAACAAGTGATATGACGCACTTCTGGAGCCATGACACGTGCATCCCGCATCACCAGAAGTAGTATTGTATGTGAGTGACACCACACTTTGTGGCGCCACCACATACAGTACTCCAGTACTCTCACTGACCACCAATGAAAGAGGTGCTCCTTCTGAAAGTGCGGCGGGGGCCGGATAAATGGTCTCAGGGGGCTGCATGCAGCCCAAGGGCCGGGCCGTAGTTGAGGAACCCTGCCCTAAGCCTACCAGCAAGGGCATAAATAGGAATTTTAAAATATTACAAAATATATGACATTTTACCTTTTCTTTGTTTTATTTTCTTTTTTTCCCCTACACTTGCTGCTATTATAAATATTTTATATTCTGTTCTGAGTACTATTTTGCTTCTTGATTTTTGTCTCATCTGCAGAAATGTTTTTTCATGGATTAGAATGATTGATATTTAAATAGAATGATTATATACATTTATCTCCTGAGGAATAATAGGTCTCCTAGCAAGTTTCAATTACTTGTTAAGCTGCCTGTTGTTTCTGTTCTAATCTGATTTATTCTTTCCACTAAAGGAAACTAAAAAAATAAGAAAGGAAAAGAAAAGAAAAGAAACAGAAAGAAACAAAAAGAAAAAGAAAAGAAAAAAAAGAAACGTAAACACAGAAAAAAAATGTCCAGGATATTCAGACTGATCATCTCATTTTTAAGATAAAGAAACAAATCTTGAAGATAACATGACTTCATAAGGAGTTACTAGGAGGACCCCTGGACTATGTTAATTCAACCAACCATTTGTGGGAGTAAGAAATCCAGGAAATAAAATTCTTATAACCCTTTGAAAAGTACTAGAGTACCATATTCTCTGTGAGACATTAGTAAATATTTGCTGACTTTAATCACAATTATTTCAAAGGGGTACATATTCTTTTTTAAGTGTCATTTTATTTAAAAATAGCATTCATGTTGATCTTTATCTCATAATTCTAATTATTTGAAGAACCTGTTTATGTGTTTTAAAAAATTGTTACATTTATGTCCTAATTTGTTGTCCAACTAATTTTACAAGAAAAACAAAATCTTGATTATGCACTTGGCTGATAGAGATTATAGTGCAGTTCTCTGATTACATTTTTAAACATCTGTATTATGTATGTCCTTTGGATTCAATCTATTTTATCAGTTAATTATATAATTAGGGCAGTTTTTTTATCATAACATATTATACATTTCATAGAATAGAATAGTTTCTTCAAAGCCATTCTGGCCTAACATATAATTAAGTAATTAAGTTTGATGCTCAATAAAGAAAATACATTTTGAATAATTAGTGAAAAGAAGACAGAGCATGAGCAGTATGCAATGTTTTCTTTTACAGATTTGTTACTGAAAGCATAATGCATCATATGATAATACACATTCTTGATTAACATAATATGAAAATGATGGAACTATATCTCTGACTATAATGAAAACATCAAGAGCAATTTATTTACATATGAATATAATTTCCACATAGTAGAATCTTGTGAGCTTTGAGAAAATATAAGATTCTGTTGATAGTTAAAAGAAGAAAGGTGAGTTTTTTTAAAAAAAAATTGAAATAAATTTTAAATAAAAAACTAGAAAAATGGTTAAAAGTTTCCAAATTAAAAGATAATATTTTCTCAGAAATAGATTATAGTCCTAATGTTACAGTGTTTTATTTCTAGAGCCTATTTTAAGTTTATATTTTAAGAGTGATAGTAGATCAATTATATTTAAGACTTTATTTTTAAAAATAATATCATTTAAACATAAGTGGATTTACAGGATAATAAAAAAAATAAAATGAGTAGTTTATAAAGAATATTACTACAATTTTGTTTTACCTCTGTCAGAATTACTCAGTTTTATTTATTTATTTATTTATTACAGAGTCAGAGAGAGGGATAGATAGGGACAGACAGACAGGAATGAAGAGAGATGAGAAACATCAATCATCAGTTTTTTGTTGTGACACCTTAGTTGTTCATTGATTGCTTTCTCATATGTGCCTTGACCGCGGGCATTCAGCAGACTGAGTAACCACTTGCTCAAGCCAGCAACCTTGGAGTCTCAAACCTCGGTCCTTCCACATCCCAGTCCGACGCTCTATCCACTGCACCACTGCCTGGTAGGCAGAATTACTTAGTTTTAAAGATCATTAAAAAACAGAGAGTATATTCAACTCTGAATATTATGTTTAGAAAATTCCTGGATCATTTCATTTTCTTCCAGTGAAAACCAATGATTTTATATGTGTAATAATACTTGGGACAGATAAAGCTGCTGGCCACCCAGGGGCAGGTGGCTTTAGACCTGAGGTAGTCAGTGTTCAAGCCTTGAGTGTTAGAAACCCATTCTTGGAACAACAAACTTGTATTGCTCAGGAATTCAGTTATGGTTATAGCATAGAAAAAAGACTCAATAAATTGTCTCTGGGACTTAGCAAATTCTTCAAATAAATAGAAAATGAGATTTCCAAGCCAAATAAAAAGAGGGAAAAATAGGAAGCGGCATGGTAATGAAAAAGACATTTGTAATGACAGACTATGATGACCTATTTTATGCTCAGAGAATGGCAAGTAATTTTATATTACAATTATGTTGAAAGTTAAGGTTGACGATCACCTATAATAGGGAATGGGACCGTGCACAAGCAGAATTAAATTTTTGAGATGCTTTAAATGTCTTTTTTTATTATTTTAGTTTTTTGGTTTTTTTTTTAGTTTTTTTTTAAGTGAGAGAGAGAGTTACAGATAGGGAGAGACGAACAGGAAGAGAGAGAGATGAAAAGCATCAATTCTTCATTGCGCACCTTAGTTGTTCATTGATTGCTTTCTCATATGTGCCTTGACTGGGGACTTCAGCCAAGCCAGTGACCTTAGGCTAAAGTCAGCGACCTTGGGTTTCAAGCCAGTGACCTTCGGGCTCAAGCCATTGACTGCGGGGTCATGTCTATGATCCCATACTCAGCCACCTTAGGGTTTCAAACCTGAGTCCTCTGCATCCCAGGACAACACTCTATTCATTGTGCCACCACATGGTCAGGCAAGCTGCATTATATGTCTAACTAAGCAATTTGAACATTCCTGTCTATTTATGGGAAACTATAACTTCGTTTTAAGCAGGAGATCTGAATGACCAGAAATACAGTTTGATACTTCACAATTAAAATAAGAAATGATTGGAGAAGGAAGAGACCTGAAGATCAGAACCCAATGGTCAAATAATAATTCAGAAAGTCAGCTGTACGTCATGAGGAGCCTTACGCAGAGGTCCACATGGAACTTAACCAAAGGACAACAGTGTCATGAGTGACCCTGCCTCTACACAGATTTGTCAACTTCATTTGGGATTTCAGACTTGAGGTAGTTCCATACAATAGTAAAATATTCTTCACTGTGTTTTAAGCTGCCAAGCTCAGAGGCCATTGGTTATGCAAGGGGAGAAAGGGGTAATAAAATATGGTGCACAGTTTTCTGGTTTGTGCAGTTAAGATAATAGTTCCATGAAGGAAAGCATTTTAAAAATCAGAGTGGATAGCCTGACCAAACGGTGGTGCAGTGGATAGAGCATCAGACTGGGATATGGAGGATCCAGGTTCGAAACCGCAAGGTCGTCAGCTTAAGCATGGCCTCATCTGGTTTAAGCAAGGCTCACCAGGTTGAGCCCAAGGTCATTGACTTGAGCAAGTGGTTACACAGTCTGCTGAAGGCCCACGGTCAAGGCACATATGAGAAAGCAATCAGTGAACAACTAAGGTGCTGCAACAAAGAATTGATGCTTCTCATCTCTCTCCTTTTCTGTCTGTCCCTATCTGTCCCTCTCTCTGTCTCCCTCTGTCCCTGTCACAAATAAAAATAAAATAAAAATCAGAGTGGATAAAGAATGACCAAGAGGATGAATAAGTTGTCAGCTAAGGGAGTGGTGGGATTCTGCTGATTTGTACCAAGTTTGGCATAACTGACACCTAATTTTTATTGAATTTGGCAAACCTGTTATTAAAATGGCATTTGTAATCAGAGTTCTCTCTAAGGTGGCCCCTGGGCAGCCACCCAATGTGGAAATCACAAATATACATTCCTAACTCTTTTTTAACATTCATCTGCACAACAGTGTATTCTAAGCCCCTGTAGTAATGTTCATTCCATCCATACATTAAAAAAATTTGCAAGTGAGGGTGCCAATCAAGAAGCAATATCAGCCTGACCAGGTGGTGGCGCAGTGGATTGAGCATCAGACTGGGATGCAGAAGGACCCAGGTTTGAGACTCTGAGGTCTCCAGCTTGAGTGCAGGATCATCTGGCTTGAGCAAAAAGCTCGCCAGCTTGTGTTCAGGGTCGCTGTCTCGAGCAAGAGGTTACTCGGTCTGCTATAGCCCCCCAGTCAAGGCACATATGAGAAAGCAATCAATGAACAACTAAGGTGTCGCAATGAGAAACTAATGATTGATGCTTCTCATCTCTCTCCATTCCTGTCTGTCTGTCCCTATCTATCTCTCTCTCTGACTCTCTCTCTGTTCCTGTAAAAATAAATTAATTAATTTAAAAAAATTAAAAAAAGAAGCAATATCAAAATGTCTTAAATAACAGTTTTATTGGTTTTTTTTTTTTGCCAGGCATTATTTAATATTTTTTCATTAATAATTTAAAATTATTTTTATTCTTTTATTTTTTTTTCACTTAATAATTTTATTATTTTTTAATGGGGTGACATCAGTAAATCAGGATACATATATTCAAAGATAACATATCCAAGTTATCTTGTCGTTCAATTATGTTGCATACCCATCACCCAAAGTCAGATTGTCCTCTGTCACCTTCTATCTAGTTTTCTTTGTGCCCCTCCCCCTCCCCCATTCCCTCTCCCTCTCCCCCTCCCCCAGTAAGCACAACATTCTTATCAATGTCTCTTAGTCTCATTTTTATTTCCCACCTATGTATGTAATAATGCAGTTCCTGTTTTTTTCTGATTTACTTATTCCACTCTGTATAATGTTATCAAGATCCCACCATTTTGCTGTAAATGATTCGATGTCATCATTTCTTATGGCTGAGTAGTATTCCATAGTGTATATGTGCCACATCTTCTTTATCCAGTCATCTATTGACAGGGCTTTTTGGTTGTTTCTATGTCCTGGCCACTGTGAACAATGCTGCAATGAACATGGGGCTGCATGTGTCTTTACATATCAATGTTTCTGAGTTTTGGAGGTATATATCCAGTAGAGGAATTGCTGGGTCATAAGGTAGTTCTATTTTCAGTTTTTTGAGGAACCACCATACTTTCTTCCATAATGGTTGTACTACTTTACATTCCCACCAACAGTGTATGAGGGTTCCTTTTTCTCCACAGCCTCTCCAACATTTGCTATTACCTGTCTTGTTAATAATAGCTAATCTAACAGGTGTGAGGTGGTATCTCATTGCAGTTTTGATTTGCATTTCTCTAATAACTAATGAAGATGAACATCTTTTCATATATCTGTTGGCCATTTGTATTTCTACCTGGGAGAAGTGTCTGTTTATGTCCTCTTCCCATTTTTTTTATTGGATTGTTTGTTTGTTTGTTTGTTTGTTGTTGAGTTTTATGAGTTCCTTGTATATTTTGGATATTAGGCCCTAATCTGAGCAGTTCTATGAAAATATCATTTCCCATTTAGTTGGCTGTCTGTTTATTTTGTTATCAGCTTCTCTTGCTGAGCAAAAACTTCTTAGTCTGCTGTAGTCCCATTTATTAATTTTTGCCTTCACTTCTCTTGCCATTAGAGTCAAATTCATAAAATGCTCTTTAAAACCCAGGTCTATGAGTTTAGTACCTATGTCTTCTTCTATGTACTTAATTGTTTCAGGTCTTATGTTTAGATCTTTGATCCATTTTGAGTTAATTTTAGTACAGGGGGACAAACTGTAGTCCAGTTTCATTCTTTTGCATGTGGCTTTCCAGTTTTCCCAGCACCATTTATTGAAGAGGCTTTCTTTTCTCCGTTGTGTGTTGGCCCCTTTATCAAAAATTATTTGACTATATATATGTGGTTTTATTTCTGGGTTTTCTATTCTGTTCCATTGGTCTGAGTGTCTATTTTTCTGCCAATACCATGCTGTTTTGATTGTCATGGCCCTATAATATAGTTTGAAGTCAGGTATTGTAATGCCCCCAGCTTCATTCTTTTTCTTCAGGATTGCTTTGGCTATTTGGGGTTTTTTATAGTTCCATATAAATCTGATGATATTTTGCTCCATTTCTTTAAAAAATGTCATTGAAATTTTAATGGGAATTGTATTAAATTTGTATATTGCTTTGGTAATATGGCCATCTTGATTATATTTATTCTTCCTAACCAAGAACAAGGAATATTCTTCCATCTCATTATATCTTTTTTGATTTCCCTTAACAAAGGCTTAGTTTTCATTATATAAGTCCTTTATATTCTTTGTTATGTTTATTCCTAGGTATTTTTGTTGTTGTTGTTGCAATCGTGAAAGGAATTATTCTTTTGAGTTCGTTCTCAAATGTTCATTGTTGGCATATAGAAAGGCTATTGACTTCTGTATGTTAATTTTGTATCCTACGACCTTACTGTATTGGCTTATTGTTTCTAGTAGTCTTTTTGTGGATTCTTTGGGGTTTTCAATGAATAGGATCATATCATCTGCTTTTCTGATATGGATGCCTTTTATTTCTTAGTCTTGTCTGATTGCTCTGGCTAGAACATCTAGTACCACATTAAATAAGAGTGGAGAGAGTGGACAACCTTGTCTTGTTCCTGATTTAAGGGGGAAAGCCTTCAGTTTTGTGCCATTTAATATGATGTTAGCTGATGGTTTATCATACATGGCCTTTATCATGTTGAGATATTTTCCTTCTATACCCATTTTGTTTAGTGTCTTAAACATAAAGTTGTGTTGTATTTTATCGAAAGCCTTTTCTGCGTCTATTGATAAGATCATGTGGTTTTTGTTCTTTGTTTTGTTGATATGGTGTATTATGTTAACCGTTTTACGTATGTTGAACCATCCTTGAGATTCTGGGATGAATCCCACTTGATCATGATGTATTATTTTTTTAATATGTTGTTGTATTCGATTTGCTAGTATTTTGTTTAGTATTTTAGCATCTGTATTCATTAGAGATATTGGTCTGTAGTTTTCTTTTTTTGTGCCATCCTTGCCTGGTTTTGGTATGAGGGTTATGTTGGCCTCATAAAATGTGTTTGGAAGTATTGCTTCTTCTTCAATTTTTTGGAAGACTTTGAGTAGAATAGGAACCAAGTCTTCTTTGAATGTTTGATAAAATTTGCTGGTATAGCCATCTTGGCCTGGATTTTTATTTTGGGGGAGGTTTTTAATGGTTTTTTCTATTTCTTCTCTACTGATAGGTTTGTTTAGGCTTTCTGCTTCTTCTTGACTCAGTCTAGGACGGTTGTATTGTTCTAGGAATTTATCCATTTCTTCTAGGTTGTTGAATTTAGTGGCATAAAGTTTTTCATAATATTCTACAATAATTCTTTGTATATCTACAGTGTCCATGGTGATTTCTCTCCTTTCATTTTGGATTTTGTTTATATGAGTTCTTTCTCTTTTTTCCTTGGTAAGTCTTGCCAAGGGTTTGTCAATTTTGTTGATCTTTTCAAAGAACCAGTTCCTTGTTCTATTAATTTTTTTTTATAGTTTTTCTGTTCTCTATTTCATTTATTTCTGCTCTGATTTTTATTATCTCCTTTCTTCGGCTGATTTGAGGTTGTCTTTGTTCTTCTTTTTCTAGTTCCATAAGGTGTGAAGTTTAGTGGTTCACTTGGGCTCTCTCTTGTTTGTTCATATATGCCTAAAGTGACATGGACTTCCTTCTTTTGCTTCATCCCATAGATTCTGATATGTCGTATTGTCATTTTCATTAGTCTGTATATATCTTTTGATCTCTGCACTTATTTCTTCTTTGACCCATTCATTTTTTAAAAGTATGTTGTTTAGTTTCTACATTTTTGTGGGATTTATTTCCTCTTTTTTGCAGTTGAGTTGTGGTTTCAAGGCTTTATGATCAGAAAATATGTTTGGTACAACTTCGATTTTTCTGAATTTGCTGATGTTGTTTTTGTGGCCCAACATATGGTCAATTCTTGAGAATGATCCATGTACACTGGAGAAAAATGTATACTCTGTCACTTTGGGATGAAATGTCCTGTAGATGTCTATCATATCCAGGTGCTCTAGTGTTTTGTTTAAGACCACTATATCTTTGTTGATTCTGTTTGGATAACAGATCTAGAGCCGTCAGTGGTGTATTGAGGTCTCCAAGTATGATTGTATTTTTGTCAGTTTTTGTTTTAAGGTCAATAAGTAGCTGTCATATATTTTGGTGCTCCTTGGTTTGGTGCATATATATTAAGAATTGTTATGTCTTTTTGATACAGTGTCCCTCTAGCCATTATGAAATGGCCATTTTTGTCTCTGAGTACTTTTGTTGTCTTGTAGTCAGCATTATCAGATATGAGTATTGCTAGGCCTGCTTTTTTTTTTTTGGATGTTATTTGCTTAGACTATTGTTTTCTAGCCTTTCACTTTGAATTTGTTTTTATCCTTGTTACTTACATGAGTTTCTTGTAGGCAGCATACAGTTGGATTTTCTTTTTTAATCCATTCTGCTACTCTGTGCCTTTTTATTGGTGAGTTTAATCCGTTTACATTTAGTGTAATTATTGACACTTGTGCGTTCCCTATTGCCATTTTATAGATTGTTTTCTGTTAGTTTTGTGTCTTGTTTGATCCTTCTCTTTTGTTTTTCTATCTTTTGTTTTTATTTGTTTGTTTTCCATACATCTTTCCTCTGTTGCTATCTTTTTTAAATCATGTGCTTCTGTGGTGGTTTTTTCAATGGTGGTTACCTTTAAGTAATGAAAAGGGTCCCTACCCTGTTGATTGTAGTGCACTATTTTGTGAGTACTTTTGCACTCCATCCTCCTTTGCTACTGTTAATCTCTATCCTCTTTCCCCCCTTTCTTTTTGTTGTTGTCACAGTTTAAATTTGGTTTTATTGTGTTCTTCTTGGAGCTTTTACTTGTGGCTTTGTTTTTTTTTTTGTTGTTGTTGTTTTTGTTCTTTGTATCTGATTGGAGAACCCCCTTTAGTAATTCCTGGAGTGGGGGTTTTCTGATGATAAATTCCCTCATCTTTTCTGTATCTGTGAATGTTTTTATTTCTCCTTCATATTTGAAGCATAGCTTTGATGAGTATAGTATTCGTGGCTGAAAGTTCCTCTCTTTCAGGACTTTAAATATTGGGGTCCACTCTCTTCTAGCTTTCTGTGGAGTTTCTGTTGAGAAATCTGATGATAGTATGATGGGCCTTCCTTTACATGTTGTATTCTTCTTTTCCCTAGCTGCCTTGAGAATTTTTTCTTTGCCATTGGTTTGTGCCAATTTCATTATGATGTGCCTTGGACTAGGTTTGTTGGGGTTAAGAAAACTCGGAGTCCTGTTTGCTTCTAGAATTTGAGGCTTTAGTTCTTTCCACAAGCTTGGGAATTTCTCATCTATTATTTGTTTGAGTATGTTCTCCATTCCATTTTCTCTCTCTTCTCCCTCTGATATACCTATTATTCTTGTGTTATTTTTTTTTGATGGAGTCAGATAATTCCTGTAGGGCTATCTCATTTTTTTAAATTTTTGAGTCTCTTTCTTCTTCTCTCTGTTGTGCCTCGAGTTGCTTGTCTTCTATTTCACTAATCCTCTCTTCTATCTGGCCTGTTCTATTAGCTAAGCTTGTTACCTCATTTTTCAGCTCGTGAATTGAGTTTTTCATCTCTGTTTGATTTGTTTTTATAGTTTTATTTTCTTTGGAAATATGCTCTTTGTGTTCATTGAGTTGTTTTCTGAGCTCCCTAAATTGCCTTTCTGTGTTTTCTCATATATCTCTGATTATTTTGAGGATTTCTATTTTAAATTCTCTGTTGTTTAACTCCAAGGTTTCCAATATATTAAATTTTTTGCCCATAGATTTCTTCTCATCTATCTGTGTTACCTCTCTTTCTTTTGTATCCATGATATTCATTTTCTCTTCCTTAATGGCATCTGAGGGTGGTTTTGTTGATAGTATTAATGAGATTTAATAAAGAATAAAAATAAAAAAAATAAAAATAAAAAACTGAAAATATTTTTTTTTAAATTAATAATTAAATAAAGAAAAATAAAATAGATAAAAATTTGTAAAAAAGGAAATTATTCCCCCACTCCTTTTTTTCCTCTCCTCTCCTCTCCCCTCTTTCTTGAGAAAATCTTGTGGTCAACTGTGAATTATATTGTACTAAATAGAAGAAACAATGCCTGTAATGGAGGGCCTGAATTGGGGAGAAGTAATAAAGGGGCAAAGAAAAAAAAAGAGTATGGACCCACAAAGAGCAAATAAGGAAAAAATTAGGGTCAAGAATAAAATGATTTGCTTTTAGGTGTTGGTTGACTAAGAGTTATGATGAGAGGAATAAGAGGGAAACAGGAAAAAAGGGGGGGGATTAAAAAATTACTATTGTATTTAGTGGAACAAGAACTAGATAAAATGGAGAGCCAGGGATGGGAGCACTTCTAGTGAGTTAAAAAGGTGAAGTAAAAACCCCCAAAATGCCACAAACATAAGTTTGAGTCCCAATAAGATAATTTGTTCATTATTGAGGTTTGAATGAGAGGAGATGTAAAGGAGAAAGGAAGAAACTAATATAGAGGGAGAAAAGAAAGAGAGAGAGAGAGAGGAAAAAAAGAGGGAACCACTAAAAGAAGAAAAAAGAAAAAAGAGGAGAGAGAGAGAGCATTAAGGGTTTTGGAGTGCAACCCTCATAGAGAGAAAGGAAGAGGAAAGAAAAGATAATGGGAGATGTAAGACTTATGGGTAGTGTAGTTCAAAGAGAGGAGAGAGTAAGACTGGCAGAAAATTAAATGACCAAATTGGAGAAGGAAAAAAAAAATCAAGAATGAAGATAAGAGACACAAATGAACAAATATAATAAAATGGGATAGGTTATAAAGTCTGCGGATTATTCTTGATTTTGAGAGGTTATCTTCTTGCTTATTCTTTTCTCTCCCTCTTCCTGGTCGGTGACTCTGTACCCCGGGTTCTGCCCCTTTGGCACGCTCAGGTAGAGGTTTGCAGTTGATAAGTCTCTATGGCAATGTCATGTATTGGGCTTCAGTCTCGTTGGCAGTCGAGGCTCATTAGCATTTATAGGCTCCAACAGTGAGAGAGTCTGTGTTCCTGGAGCCTCTCTCTTAGTCTTCCCTTCCACAATTAGAAGCCTGATAATCCAGCTATGGGGTTGCTGCTGCCTCTGCCTGGATAGTAAGGGGCTCAAAGAGCTGGCAACTCCCACTCTATTCCCACTCAGCACAGGGCTCTGGGTAAGGCTCCGTCAGAGCTGCTAGCATAATCAGGTGGGGCTTCCACCCACTCAAAGACCTCTGGCTCTGCCCCTCTGTGGGATAACACGGGCGCCCACTCCTGAGGTGTTCGGAGGAATCTCTTGCCCACTCTTCGTGTGTGCTGACCAGGATATCAGGCTGGCCGCCTCACACTTTGAGTAAAACCCCCGCCCGCATGGAAAAGTTCCAGTGTTGGAATTGGCTCTCGCACCCTCCCCATGTGCGGTTTTTTCAGGGCGCTAGGGTGGCCTGGAGATTCCGCTTTTGGCCCACACAAAGACCTCTGACTCTGCCTTCTGTGGGATAACATGGGTGGCGCCCACTGCTGAGGTGCTCGGAGGAATCTTTTGCCCACTCTCTGTGCGCACAGACCAGAATATCAAGCCGCCACCTCACACTTTGAGTGAGACCCCCGCCCACACGGAAAAGTTTCAGCGTTGGAATTGGCTCTCGCTCCCTCCCCTTGCACAGCTTTTTCAGGGTGCTGGGGCGGGCTGGAGGTTCTGCCTTTGGCCCACACAAAGGCCCCTGACTCTGCCCCTCTGTGGGATAAGACAGCTGCCCACTGCAGAGGAATCTCTCACCCACTGTCTGCGCGCCGACCAGGAGATCGGGGCGAATGGCTGCCCCGCTTGTCTTTCTTTGTCTGGGTTTGGCGCGAGTCTTAGCTTGTATTGCCTGGGTTTCCACAGTCATAGTTTTTCCTCAGCTTGAATCTCTGTGCCAAAGCCTGGTTCAGCCGTTTGTGCCATGGACTGGATCTATTCACCCCCTTTGCCCACCTTACTTTCTATATTGTCAGTTCCCAGTGAAAGCAGCCCTATTTAGGTTAGTGAGAAAGGCGGAGCATTCTCTCGGGGTTTGATTATATATTTAGCCAATTTTTCACTCGACCATACCTTCGGGTGTATTGCAAAACATCTGGAGGCTCCAAGGATAGGTTTTTCTGTTTCTGGTTGAAGATCTTGTTGAGTTTTTGGGGAGATTTATCAGTATTGCTTCCTACCACGCCATTACTCTGACGTCATCTCCCTTAAAATTCTTTTTTAAAACATAATCTAGTTTTGTGTACCTCTTTTATCATTCTTACATAAGTATTAAATGCATGAAATAATAAAGTACCTTTTCATATATAATTTATACTTAAAATGGTCATTAGGGCAGAATATTGATTGTTAAATTATTTGAGTTCCATCACTAGCTAAGAGGATTTGTCAGTAATTTTTCAATTGAAATAGCTCAAAAGGATAATCTCAGCTGGTAATAATTTGTCTAACTAATAAGCAAGAAAATATGGTTGAGAAATAAGTGAACTTTCTTTAAATCAGGTAGTTTCAAAGCAGCCCAGCAATATAGTTGTTATTGAATATATTTTGAAGGAGAAAATTTATGAAACTTCCCAATTATATCCTGATAATATCTAAACTCATTGGCTTTACTTTTCCAGCATTATTTCCAATTAATAATTTATATGTATCCAATTAATAATTCATCAAATCTGTGTTGCTGTTATCACAATTTCTGACATAAATTCTGTATCTCCTTGTTTTTCCTTATTGGGTTTGCCCTGAACAATCAATTAAAATTCTTCCCACTCTCTATCCCCAGTTTAACTGCCATGTCTTTTATTAAAACTTCCTTCAGTCTCGGCCCTGGCCAGGTAACTGAGTTGGTTAGAGCACTGTCCCAGTATGACAAGGTTCAATCCTGGATCTAGGCACAATAGAAGAGACATTCAATGAATGCATAAATAAGTGGAACAACAAATAATGTTTATTTCTCTTTCTCTCTCTCTCTTCCTTAAAAAAATAAAGAGAAACAATTTCCCTCAATCTCTTGAAGAGAGTGCATTATCCTTCCTTTGAACTCTCAAGCACAATGTATGCTATTGTTAAAATATGTATTACAGTTGTATTTATATCACAGGTATTTGTGTACTTCTGTAATTAAACTTTTGGGGCTCTGGACTATGTTTATTTATTTTAATATATTACATAATTCAAGTATGTCTTACATATCATAGATCTTAGTCTTCAAATGCATAATTGCCTGACATATCTGAATTTCACAAACATGTCAGCTGACCTCAAATAACCCTCAGTGGGTTATTTCAATAACAGAATTTTACTTTTGGGAAGGTGTATCATGCAGTTAGTATATTTTCTTGATTCTGAAATTACATTTAATCAGATTTAACTTTTTTTTACATAAATTTATTCAGGTGACATTGCTTACTAAAATTATGTAGCTTTCAAGTGTACAGTGCTATAACACATCACCTCTATATTGCATTGTGTGTTTACTTCCCCAAGTCAAATTTTCTTCTATCACTATATATTTGACCCCCTTCACCCATCATCCCTTAGGTCATTCTTCCTGTTAATATCAAAGTAACTTAGCAGCTGCTAGTCAAAGGAATACATTTTGATGCATTTACTATTTCCCACACATGTGCAAAATATTCAGGCAACTATTCATGATTTGCATGTCAATTGAGGTATTTATTTGGGAATCACCCTAAAATAAAGGTCTTCACTAAATCTAGAGTTTTATATGTTTAAATATTCTCAAAAATGTTACCCTGTATTTCAGCTCTGGCAAGAGAATTTACCATATAAATGGATGATTGGTTGACATATTGTGTACAATATTATTTCTAAAATTGCCAAATTTTTAATAATATATCATGGTAATTTTAAATAGTGGTAAGGTTGGTATGACCAATTTATAAAGTTTGAGAAGCTACTATTTAAGTAGAAACCACCATCGATAGCTTCTGATTCACATTTAAAAAAATTATTTAAATTACAGCATTGTATTACAGATTGGGTCTCCATGATCCTCACAATGCTAAAGGACTGTACCATCAAGTTTAATAGAGCTAATGGAATTAGTTTATGAGTATACCACTGTCTTGCACAAACTCAGGGAGTATTATTCACATTATATACTTGAATGATGTATTTGGAAGTGGACAATGAAGGAGCTCTGCTTATGAACCCAGTTTGTAATATAGTGTTTTATTTTGATGTTATGTCAGCTCTCTGATCTGAATAATTTAGAAAAATATGCTAAGATCTGAACATGAAGAATGTGTAACTCAATCTTTAATTCTATTCTGATCTTTATTAAGTAAGTAGTAATGTTATATAAAAATACACACTGTTGATAGTAAAGTTTTTTGTGTATTTAATTTGTAGAGATTTTTTAAAAATAATTTATTTTCTCTTCATTTATTATCATATGAATGGCAGGTAAAAAATTAGTAAAATCAGCCTGACCTGTGGTGGCACAGTGGATAAAGCGTCGACCTGGAAATGCTGAGGTCGCCGGTTTGAAACCCTGGGCTTGCCTGGTCAAGGCACATATGGGAGTTGATGCTTCCAGCTCCTCCCCCTTCTCTCTCTCTGTCTCTCCTCTCTCTCTCTCTCTCTCTCTCTCTCTGTCTCTCCCTCTCCTCTCTAAAATGAATAAATTAAAAAAAATTTTTAAAAATAGTAAAATCTTAGAGTAAGAATATATATAGATATTGATCAACGTACAACCTATGCAACTTAATGACCATTTGATTTTACAACCACAATCGCTAGCCAAGACTGCTCCTCATCTGGCAGCACAAGTGTTGCCCAGCTGGGTGTACGACGGTGCAGAACAGCTTCTGGCAGCACTACTATATCCACGTGCACCATTTCAACTGTTATCCCATACTTGGTACAGCAATTTGTGTTTTGTGTCTTGGATATTTTTCATCAAACCCCTCCCAAGATGTCTACCAAGAGGAAATTGTCTTTGTCTATGCCTCAACCTGCCAAGAAGGAAAGAAAGGCCATCGATCTTGACACAAAAATGAGCGTGGGCTCATCCGACTTGAGCATGGGTTCACCAGCTTGAGTGAAGGGGCTCTGGCTTGAGCATGGGATCATAGACATGACCCCATCGTTGCTGGTTTGAGCCCAAGGTTGCTGGCATGAGCAAGGGGCCACTCACTCTGCTGTGTCCCCCTGGTCAAGGCACATATAAGAAAGCAATCAATGAACAAGTATGAAGGAGGAAAGAAAGTGAATGTGATCGCACATGTTTATGAAAAAACCAACTTCGGTAACCCCAACTGCTGCCTCAGATGACATCAACTATCCACAGCCAAGCACTAGTGGCCAATAAAATGTTTCATACATGTTTATATATTTTGATATGTTTTGCAATTGGGAAAATGTTTCCTATGGTATTTTTTATACCTGTATTTTGTATTTTTGTATGCACCTGTATTTTGTAATTTTGTGTGTTTTGCAAATATTAAACCAGTTGTATTGGTAATGCAGTGTTTTACTTAAACCTGATGAATGTAAAAATAAGAAACAAAATGGTGTAGAGATGATACAAATAGCATAAAATAAACAAAGAAAATTATGATATATAACTAATGAAAGAAAATTATGATAAAATATGACTTAAAGATTTTTCTAACATCATTTTACAGTACTGTACATATAGCCTACTCAACTTACAACCAAATCATGTTACAACTGGTCTGTCAGAACCAATCATAGTTGCAAGTTGAGCACTAGCTGTATACTTCTATTCCAAAGAATATTCTGTCAATTTAAATTGCTATCATATCTGCTCATTTAATTGAAGGCCATTACAGGGTCTATAGCTTTCATTTTAGGAGCAATGTTTTTTTGATTTTTTTTTAAGACTTCCAAGTAAATATAAAGCATATAAATAGCAAAGTAATTTGACTGTTTATCAATACATAGATTTGGGAAATACAGATTTTTCTCTTTGACCCACTTTTGTTTCACTGTTTAGGGGTGTATGTGTGTAAGAGGGAGAGAGAGAGAGAAAGAAAAAGTATTATGGACAACTGGAGAGGACACATGAATTAGATATTAATAATTTCATAGATTTGAATGAATAAATAGATACTAAATTCATCAGGACTTATGCTCTTCTTACTATTAGAAATGTAAAAAATAAAATCCTTAATTTTTTTCTTAATAATAAATGTCTTTATTTTAATTGTTGTATACTTTAAAAATTATGGGGGCCCTGGCCAGTTGACTCAGTGCATAGAGTGTTGGCCTGGTATAAGGCCAGGAGCCGCCTTCGTGGCCATTCACATGCAGGTTCCCATTGGATTCGGGCAGATGGTAAAGAAATGGCGGAGTCGGAGGATGGTGGGCCATCCTATTTATTGGTGTCTCACCAAGACAGGCAAACCACAAAAGAAGACAAGGGAAAAGCAGAATACCAGCTTTTCCCATGAAGGATATATTTTATCTGCCCTACAATCCACCCCTATGCTCACTCTACTACCCACAATCTACACCACTGGCATCCCTGTGCAAGGAAATTAGGCACATTTCACAAATTACAACAGCACAAATCATACAGTTTCAACAATTACAAAGGTACATTTCACGAGTCTCTGAGCACTTTGCCAAAAGTGCAAAATGTCCTCGGCCTTCTTTCTAGCCATGGGAAAAACTTCCCGGGGCAGGGGAAGGGCCTCTAGCAAAGCCACCCCCCACCCCCATCAGGATATTTTACATTGTCCAAAATCCATAAGTCCATCCAACAAAAGAGCCAATGCCCACTCAGGTCGTAGTCCAGGAAATCAGTCCATGCACATGAGACCTCAGCCACCCCCCTCATCTCTGCCATCCTGGCAGGTCTTACACTGTCCCAAAGAGGAGCACATGGCAATGGCAGTCAGCATTTCCATCTTTGCCCTGGAGAGCGTGTCCAGCCCTATGTCCCAAAATTGCAGACCTACCAGGGCCGTAGTAGGTGCTGCTTCCAGCTGGGCTCTCATCTCATGGAGAATGCGGATTGCAACTCCAGCCCAATTCTCCTCATCCTTCAAAGAGGAACTGAAAACACCAGTTCCAACTGCCGGTCTCGAGCCCCAGGATGCTGCAGCCTTCTGTTCCACAGACCTTGCAGCTCCGGACCCAATCTCAGCTTCAGCTTCAGCCTCAGCCTCAGCCTCAGCCTCAGCCCTGGCCTCCTGCCGCTGCTGGCTCTCCACAATGTCCAGGGCAATCTGCAACTCACAAACCTGTGAATCCTCCTCCAACAGGTGCTCCATTTCCAGGCGAATCTCTCAGACCTGGTTGGCATCCTCCTCCAGCGCTTCCTCCAGCTCCAGGGTCAGCATCTGTTTCTCCTGCATTTGCTCCAGCTCCTTCCACTGCTCGGTTTGCAGGTCCTGGCTAGCCTCTTCCACAGAGCTCTCAGTTTCCTCACACATGGCTATAAAAGTCAGCCAGCCTATGGCCCCTAAAAGGATAGCCATGGGGAACCATAACAGCAGCCAGTTCTCTACTTCACCGCTCAAAGGTGGTGGTGCCTCCTTGCTGATCTGTATCAAATCCTGCCGACTATGCCAGTTGTAAGGCCAGGAGCTGCCATCGTGGCCATTCACATGCAGGTTCCCATTGGATTCGGGCAGAAGGTAAAGAAATGGCAGAGTCGGAGGATGGTGGGCCATCCTATTTATTGGTGTCTCACCAAGACAGGCAAACCACAAAAGAAGACAAGGGAAAAGCAGAATACCAGCTTTTTCCATGAAAGATATATTTTATCTGCCCAACAATCCACTCCTATGCTCACTTTGTTAAAGATGGCGCTGCCCACATGGAGGCCGTCACCCAGG
The DNA here is from genome assembly GCF_036850995.1 of Saccopteryx leptura. NCBI lineage: Eukaryota > Metazoa > Chordata > Mammalia > Chiroptera > Emballonuridae > Saccopteryx > Saccopteryx leptura. Next base: position 147,186,823 of record NC_089505.1, read on the forward strand.
TGATATTAATGTGTGTTGGGGGTGGGCTGTGGGCAGACAGAATCCTTGTAGCCTGGGGCTTGATTTTGGGATTAAGCCTTTCCCACCCTTTTTGATGTGGGGTGGTACAATCCCATCATGTCTCTGATGGGTGACTTTGTATTAGAGACTTCCTTATTTTGTATATTGGATTAAAGGTTTTGATTTCTACACTATAAAATGAGGGCAGAACAGGAGCTTGTTCTCTTGGTTCCTGAGCTTAGCATTAGAGAGCAGAGAGCAGAGAAAGGCCATGTGGAGGAAGCCTGGAGAAGCAGCCAAGATGGCGGAGTGTTGAGTGAGAAGTCAGTTTGTGCAGAGTTTGTGCAGGGAGAAGGAAGGAGATGGGGAACAGAGGTGAATAAGTCTGGTGAGCTAGGAACCTTTGATTCTAGGAAACTTGGATAAGTTAGTAGCTTTGTGAGCACTGAATGTGAGTGGGTTTTGGAGCCTAGTCTGTGTTTTTACTTGCCCGCCCGGTGCAAGATAGGATTAAAGATGATGGCCCATCAGTTTATGGCTCCATTGTTTCTTTACCAACCGTTCGAATCCAATGCGAACCTGCATGGGCCAGGCTGCTGTGATGGTGGCCGTGGCTACTGGCTTTACACCTGGTGTATAGAGGTCCCAGATTCTATTCCTTGTCAAGGCATATGAGGGAAGTGACCATCTGCTTCTCTTCCCTTCCCTTTCCCTCATCTCTCCCTAATCCCCTCCCACAGCAAGTGGCTCAATTGGTTCAAGCACTGGCCCCAAGAGCTAAAGATAGCTCAATTGATTTGAACATTGGCCCCAGGCAGGATTTGCCAGCTGGATCCCTGTTGGGGCACATGCAAGAGTCTGTCTCACTATCTCTCTTCTTCTCACTTAAAAATAATATATATTTATAAAATATTATATATATATTATTTTAAATATTTAAATATTATTTTATTAAATAAATAATAAATATATAATATATATAGGGGTAATTTCCTAGTGTGTTGAAGTTTTAAACTTTTTTTCTTGGGACTATGTACAATTAGAGGTATGGCATTTTAATGTATCTGATGTTTCTTCCTATCTTTCCTATGATTTGGGATTTGGAATGTTTCATCACTTCAGAAGTCTTGTAGCTCGTAGTTTTATTTGTTATTGTAGGGACCCTGAATAGGAACAGAAAACAGAGACAGAGTTCAGTGCCCTGAGGCACTGACACTTTACTGACAAAAGTACTGAACACTGTACTGTGCTAAACACAGCACAATAGGGATGGAATTAGCAATTCTGATTAATAAATAGATAGGGACATTTGAGTTACTTTTCTTGCCCTTTAATGTGCTCTAAAGAAGTTCCCCTTCCTGACTTTCTCATTTTCTTCTCCTCATTCACTTCTCTGATTCCTGCCTTCCTCATTCTCATCCCTGCTTCTACTATTTTGTGTGTACAAATAAATACCCATAAGGACTGAGGGTCAGGGCTGTCTCATGAAACCTGTATAAGGGATTGTGAGGCTGCCTCCCCTAAGTCCTTCAGTGCATACCATGTGGTCTCCGAGTAGTCATTGTCTACATGACATTTGTTATGCTCAATTTAAGTGTGTTGGTCAAATAAGTTTGTAAATATGATATATATTACAGTCAAGACCACATACCCTATTGCTGGATGGGTAAGAGATTGGGCAACTAAACCACGCAGTGGTATGGCCCAAATGTCCACCCTGGCCAAGTGCGGTGCCTATCTGCAACAACACTGTGTGCTTAGCACCAGCCCGTTGAGAGCAGAACTGCAGGAAGTCTTGGGTCCAGTCACCTATGCGACCTTAGAGTCAGGTGCAACTGGGGCTCAGGAGGCAGAACCTGAAGTCAGTCCCTACCAGGAGGGGCAGGTGCCCATCCCCGAGGATGCCTGGTATACTGATGGTTCCAGCAGGGGCCAACCTGCCAAATGGACAGCTATAGCCTTCCATCCAGCCACTGAGACTATTTGGATGGTCACGGGTATAGGCCAAAGCAACCAATGGGCAGAATTAAGAGCTGTTTGGCTACTTGTCCATAATGAACCTTCACCTCTGGTAATCTGTACTGACAGCTGGGCCATCTATCGTGGACTTACCCTTTGGATTGCTACTTGGCACATTAACCAGTGGATGGTAATGCACCATCCACTATGGGGTCAGGCCATGTGGCAGGACTTATGGGAAATAAGACACCAGAAGCAGGTGGCAGTATATCATGTCACAGGGCATGCCCCTCTAGCCCATCCTGGGAATGATGAGGCAGATACTTTGGCAAGGGTGCGAAGGTTGGAGACTGCCCCTGCAGGTGATGTGGCATAGTGGCTCCACTGGCGCCTGCTCCATGCAGGACAGAAAACTATGTGGGCTACGGTTAAGGCTTGGAACTTGCCTGTGTCCTATGCAGAGGTACTTACAGCCTGTGAGCAATGTGCAGTATGTTCCAAGGAGCACCCTCAGACACCACTGGTGTCACCTGGACAGATCCAGAGGGGTCATGTTCCACTGACACGATGGCAGATAGACATTATTGGACCCTTACCAAAGTCAGAAGGGTACCAGTATGCAGTCACTTGTGTAGATACTGCCACCGGGCTGCTTGCTGCTTACCCTGCTCATAACCCTGACCAGAGGGCAGTCATACAGGCTCTGGATCACCTGAGTGCTGCATACGGGCGACCGCTGGTCCTTGAAAGTGACAATGGTACCCACTTCACTGGTTCAGCAGTGAGGCAATGGGCTCAAAAGCTGGGGGTGGACTGGAAGTACCATGTTCCCTACCACCCCCAGGCTGCTGGTATCATTGAGCGGTATAATGGACCCTTAAAGCAGGGACTGCGACAGGAGGGGGGCACCAGCTCTCTTACTGGATGGACAAGCCGCTTATGGACAGTACTCCGGATTTTGAGTGAGCGACCTCGACGGGGGAGCCCAGCTCCAGTAGAGGCCCTCCTGCATCGGACAGCTGCCCCCATTCAGTTGCAGATATGCACCAAGGACATTTTACTCAAGCCAGGTTTCGGACAGCAGGGCAATGTGCTCTTGCCTGCTCCAACAGCTTCAATGGACTTGGCCCTGGACTGTACAGGCCCCCCCATCTGAGATGGGTGGCCTTGTTGGCACCATGGGGAAAGGGGCTAGAGGTGGACCTCCAGTTAACTCCTTGGGCAACCAGCACCTGGCCACCTAAGGTAGAAGTGTATTATCCCTTGAGTGCTCAAGGGAACAGCATTTTGAAGGGCACCTTTGTAATTTCTTTATGGCCAATAATGAGTTCTCCTATTTTACTAAACATAGAACCAGCAGATGCTGGTGTATTGGCCAGTAAGGTTTGGTATGCCCGCTCAGGGCGGCCTCTGGTGCCAGCTATGGTGCTGTCTGCAGACAAAACTCTGGCCTGTATTCTGCCAGAGGGAAAGGATTTGCCTCTCTTGGTGCCACTGACAGCTCTCTCATTTCGCCCATAGTTTTTGATCTGTTAATCCTATTGCTGTAGTTGGTACTATTTCTGTTCATGCAATGTATCCCACTCCTTGCACAGTGACCATCATGGAAGATGCCTGTGGTTTAGATTGCAAAGCGAGCAAAAGGGGTGGAATGTTGGTCAAATAAGTTTGTAAATATGATATATATGTTTACTCGCTTGTGATTTATACTGGGTGTGGGGGACAGGCTATAAGCAGGCCAGGTCATTGTAGCCTAAGGTTTGGTTTTAGGATTAAGCTTTTCCCCACACCCTTGACTGATTGTATGATCTGGGTGGTGCATTCTCATGAGGAATCCAGTTATGCCTCGGATGGGTGACTTTGTATCAGAAACTTCCTTGTTTGTATATTGGATTAAGGGATTTTGGTTTTCTACACTATAAAGTGGGACAGACCAGGAGCTTGCTCACTCACTCAGGAGCTTCCTGCTATCATGATTGCAGGGGCTTCCCTGATCCCTTGCTCTTCATGGGAAAAGCTGGTTGTAAGGCCAGGAGCCATGGCTGTCACTATCAAAGCAGCCGCCTGTCCCATGTAGGTTCCCATTGGATTCGGGCAGATGGTAAAGAAACGGCGGAGTCGGAGGATGGTGGGCCATCCTATTTATTGGTGTCTCACCAAGACAGGCAAACCACAAAAGAAGACAAGGGAAAAGCAGAAAACCAGCTTTTCCCATGAAGGGCAAGGGATCAGGGAAGCCCCTGCAATCGTGATAACAGGAACTGAGTGAGCAAGCTCCTGGTCTGTCCCACCTTATAGTGTAGAAAATCAAAATCCCTTAATCCAATATACAAACAAGGAAGTCTCTGATACAAAGTCACTTATCTGAGGCATAATTGGATTCCTCATGAGAGTGCACCACCCAGATCATACAATCAGTCAAGGGTGTGGGGAAAAGCTTAATCCTAAAACCAAACCTTAGGCTACAATGACCTGGCCTGCTTATAGCCTATCCCCCACACCCAATATAAGTCACAAGCGAGCAAACATATATCATATTTACAAACTTATTTGACCAACACTGGTTTTCTGCTTTTCCCTTGTCTTCTTTTGTGGTTTGCCTGTCTTGGTGAGACACCAATAAATAGGATGGCCCACCATCCTCCGACTCCGCCGTTTCTTTACCATCTGCCCGAATCCAATGGGAACCTACATGGGACAGGCGGCTGCTTTGATAGTGACAGCCATGGCTCCTGGCCTTACAGAGTGAAACTTCAGTAAAATTTTGTTTGTTTGTTTTTGAATCCAAATGTTTGTTTTACATTTGTCTTCAGTAATTCTGTAATTAATCCATGTATGGACAGTAGTTGCGGCCATCACAGCCAGGCACATGTAGGTTCCCATTAGATTCGGGCAGATGGTAAAGAAACTACAGAGCCAAAAACTGGTGGGCCATTTCTTTATTCTAGCCTCGCAACTGGCTGGTGAGTAAAAACAAGCATACAGGGCACCAAAACTCACTCAAACATTCTCTGGTTCTACAACCAGAAGAATCTTTTCCAGTTTTTCTTAGAATCAAAGGCCTCCATCGGTCTCAGCGGAGCTCACAAGCCTCTCGCCCCTCTGGTTCCCCATCTGCTAACATGGCTTCCTACTTTCTGCCCAAACTGGCTTTTCCTTCAGCACCCTGCCATCTTGGCTGCTTCTTCTGCAAAAATGAACTCCTTCTTAAAACTTTTTGGCACTAAAACCCTTTCTCCAGCAACATTAGCATAACAAACTCCTTTCCAAGCAGGAAGGTAATTAGCGGTTTCACCTGGGCAGCACCATTCACATGGGCAGCGGACATTTTTAACAATATAAGTGAGCAAACCTAAAAAATACAGATTTTACAAACTCATTTGCCCAACAATCCATATTACAAATTTCATTTGCTATGTTTTTATCCTACCTGTAATATTTTGAGCTCCTTTTTTCCCTCTGAATTTTCCCATAAAAACTGTATCATTATCCATCTTTATAGTAGTCCCCTATATTCTCTGATTTCATATAAAGTATTTCTGCAGACATTTTTATAACATTTTCTTAGAAACATTATTCAATATTAATTTTAATTGCTTAAAATTTTTCTGGACAATTAAAGTATTATTTATTGATCCATCACTTGGTGAAGGTTTATTTTTCAACTCAAAATTGAGTTAAATTGGATTATAATCTGATAAATTTCTTGTAAGAATATTGCTTTTTTATGTTTTGAAGATTCTCCCTTGGGCAGTAAACAATAATCAATTTCACTGTGTCATTTATTTGTTACAGAGAATATGTAAAGCCTTTTTCATTAAGATGTTTTTAATCTTCATGGTTCCAGTCACTATATAAAATTATATTTTAGTTGTTTATAAGTTGCTGTGTGTTCCATTACAGTATATCCAATCTTCATAAATGACTAATGCAAAAAAAAAATTTAAATTTGCAATGTTACTATTACAATTTTATTTTCTTTAAAAAATCTAAACATGTAATCATGATTCTATTTCACTTGATAAATGGTCTAAGTCAAAATAAACATTCTTATGATTTCAAATTATAATATATGTTGGAGTCATTACTCACAGGTAAATATATTTTTATTTCTGATAAACTCCTGGGTTTTTCAGAATGACTAAAAGCATTAAAAAAGTTTTATTTACAGAATTGGAACAACACACATATCCATTAACAATCTCTAGTTAGAAATTAGCATCTCAAGGGATAAGGTATTTGTATGAGGCCAAACAAAGAATGCAATGTAGGACCTCATGCAAGCTAATAATATGGTGTCACTACTGAAATATTTGTCCAATTTATATTCAAATGAGAGGCTGAGTATTACATGAAGAAAAAGCAAAGAGAAAAGGTTACTGGTGGGAGAAATCTTTCATTTATATATGAATCTTGCTGTGGACTGAATTGTGTTTTTACTCCTCTACCCCTGACCCCAACTCATATGTTGAAACTCTGATCTCCAATGTGATTGTATTTAGCGATAGGACTTCTAAGAAGATAATTAAGGCTAGATGAGGATGTAAAGGTGGGATTTTCATCTAAGATTTGTATCTTTTTAAAAAAGAAGCCAGAATGCCCCACCTCCACCCTCACACAAACCCACTCTGCTGGGTGAAGACACAGTGAGAAGACAGCTAGCTAGCTGCAAGCTTTCTGAGGAGAGCCCCCATCAGAACTTGACCATGTTGCCATCCTGATCTCAGGCATTCAGTCTCCAGAACTCTGAAAAAATAAATTCTGTTGTTTAAACCATCTAATCTGTAGTATTTTATTATGCTACTGCAAACTGAGTCATACAGGTGTGAATAATTAAGCTCTTGCATTTTCTAATATAATGGACTGTATTTACCTTCTTCTAAAAGGAGAGAAGTCTTTGATGTAATTTGAACATGTAGTGTAGGGATGATGCATTATATATCTTCAACTATTGTATCTTCCCTGTACACAGGTTTCTCAATTTAGTACTATTCCGGTGATATTTCAGCACTTTTTATTAGCCTTGTATCTCAGGGTTTCTACCATACATTTCTATAATTTATTATCAATTCTGTCTGGCACTATAGACTAATACAGACATTTAGCCTATTAAATAATGCATAAAAAATTTTATCATCAGCTCCTGAACTAAAAATACCAAATTTTAATATTCAAATGATGTCCCATTGAACATAGGTTAAGCAAACCAGAAATAACAATTATCATTTAATGAAAGCATACTTAGTATTTTACTAATTTCTTCATCTCATCTTGAGTTTAGATACATCTCATACTTTGCATAAATTGTTTAAATTATGATATGCTGTTTAATAATAGAGTCAAACTTTCTTAAATGAAAACAAATGCTTTTGAATAACATACCAGCTTCATCTCTAATTATCTTTACCTTTCTATACTATCTTACAGTTATGAGTGTAGAAGATTACAAAAGTGAGCACAATTTGTTTTACCTACTCTCATTTAAAAGTATGGTCTGTATCCCAGTCCCTTGAATCTAGTTGGCCTTGTGACTTGTTTGGCAAGTAGAATGAAACAAAAACAACATTGTGAATTCTGAATTTGGGCAACAAGAAGCTTTGTATTCTTTTACTTTTGCTTTTTAAATTCTGCAATTCTCCTATGAGTAAGAATGGATTAGGCTGTTGGTGTATAAATTTTCTCTGGAGAGAAATCCCATTCGTCCCAGTTCTTTCCCAGAATGACACAGAACCCAGTTAGTGCAAGAGAGTCTACAGCTGACCACAGATTATAAATGAGCTTAAACAAAAATCAGCAGAAAGAAGCTGAAACTTAAAGAACCACTTAGGTAAACCCAGAACAAGTTTCTTCCCTGTAAAATTGTAAGCTAAATCTTTGTTGTATTAAGCTCCAAGACTTTAAGTTGGTTTGTTACCTATCAAATGCTGTGTAGAATTATTTCCTTTTCCTAGATTATTCTCCTCAAAACCCCTGTCCCTCTCTCCTCTTAGTTTTCAGAATTCAACTCTGATAACCATCAATTTTAATATTTACCCAGTACAACTTTCAGGAAGATATTCTGTCTAATTCTGTACCAATGTCTGCATATAGAAATGAGACTTTCTAATAGTCTGAAGGCCAGAGTCTTGTTGAACCGTGGACCTAGGAATATGGGTGTACCATGACTGACTGACATACCAACTAGAACCAAGTGGAATAGAGTAAGAGCTGTCTCCAAAATAAATGAGGAGTAACCTTTCTAGAGAATGAGAGATTCAAACAAATTCAGGCTATGAAAAGCAATAGCCTCTACAATCCATCTTTTCCTTCCTTATGTGCATGTATGTCAGCCTGACCATATTTCTACTTATCATATATTAGAGTAATTATCTGCATCTTATCTTTCTTTACACAAAACTATCAATTCTTTCTAGCCAGGAACAATGTTTTATTCATTTTAGTACCCTCAGAAATTAACACAATACCTGTTACAGTTTAGGAAATCAGATAGCTGCAGAATTTATAAATGAATTAATGCATTACAATCTTTGGCTATGTGTTTTTGTCTTCACAACTTAGCAAATTATTACTTGAGATATGAAAAAAATTATTAAAATTAAGTCAATATATAAAGTCAAAGTCATCTGAATAATATTTTTGAAGGCACAAATATTCACTACTTAAAAAAAGGGATGAGGGACTAAATATACGACCTACAAAGTGTCAGGCAATGTGGTTGTCAAAGATTTCCACAGGTGAGTATTATGGAACTCTTAGCTCTCTATCCCCATCTCTAACTATGCATTAAAGTCAACTTGGGTTCACATAATAGGTTTGACAGCAGAGATAATTGTATTAATCTTATTAGAGTATTAGTGTAAATTAAATAGAAAAATGAAGGTTAAGTTCCAAATCTAAGGACTAAATAAAAACTAATAAAAAACTTATCCTCATTTTTATATTTTTTAAAATTGCAATTACTGTCTGGTAAACCACACTTAGAATGGAAAGTAAAAATATTTGACAGTCTGAATTACTTCTGTTAAAAAATTGGCTAGATTGAACAAAATCTTTCAGTTTCACTGATTTTCTTCCTCAACTATTGAACATAATCACTGAACAATTCTTGGACCGTCTGGGACTAATAGGTAGCTGAAATGACTAATTCATAAGTTCTTCAGAAGACGGAATATGCATTGCCAATTTATGTAGTTCTTTCAAACTTAACACCTCCATGACCAGCAGTTCAGTTGCACTGATGGATATAACTATATTTTTTAATAAAACTATATTTTTGATGTTTTTATTCATAGAATGATGAAACATTTAAAGCACTGTGGAACTCAGAGTTCTATCCCAATACATTCTTGCCTTGTATTCCCTCAACCATATGTGCTAATGATGCATTTTTTAAAACATATTATGAAATTTTCAAATATAAAGAAAAAAAATCAAATGAATTTTACAGTGAGCACCAATGCGCCACTACTTATATTTTCAATTAATATTTTGTAATATATAGTTGCTTTGTGGCATATTTATTTTATCCATTCCTCTATCCATTTATCTATATTTATCTTTGATAAATTTTAAAGTAAGTTACAAATAGTACAATAAGTCCTTCAGAATGCATATCATTAACTAAAGAACGTGACTTCTTTTTTAAATTCTTTATATCGTGTGATTCTCGCTACATAATAAAACATTTCTGTTTTCCAATTGTTTCAACTATTTCTAGAGATGTGTCTCTTGCTGCAAAATTACTACTTATTCTTCCCATATCAACACAATTTAATGTTTTTAGACATTTACTTTATGGCCTAAGTATAAACTAGATCCAACCTATTCTTCTTTCTTAGAGCAACGTCTTATTTGTCATGATGTACTACTGTACTTGTTATTTACTAGTAATTTGTTTCATATAGGATTCCCTCGAAAAACTATAAACTTAATGTTTTCTGTTATATACTAGGCACCTAGCACAGTGTTTAACACATTGTTCCTAAAACTAGTCAGGCTGGAAAATATATGAACAATTATAAAATTATAAAAAATGAGTAATAAGTACATTAAAATGTTATATGAACCTGAAAAGATATTACTATTGTTGAACAGAAAACCTCAATTCTCTTTATTTTTAACCATATATATATATACACACACATATATATATGGTTATATATATGGTACACAATATATATTGTGTGTATGTTTGTAGAATGAGTTCCAATTTTGTTTGTTATTTACCATTTTATGATTGGGCCATGTTCTCTTTTCCTTTTATCTCATATCTCCCAGCTTCTTCTCACAGCTCCTGTAAATATGTCTCTGAATATATACATAATCACTGAAGAAGGTAAATAAAAAACCAAGAAAAATAATCTCAAACCTGAAAAAAAGAAAAAACTTTCCATGAGTTGCCTCATTTTTCAAGCAAGTCTGTTCCAAAAGATCCCCAATGGTGTTAATGTCTAAAAAAAAATTTCCCTGCATTTAGAAAGTAAAATGCTGGGCCAATGCTGGCAAGATATTACCTTCCAAGTATTACTTTCAGTATAAGAGAGGAGCAAAGAAGCCTAATTTAAAACTCCTTCCATGTAAATATATGTCAGGGCCTGTGGTACTAATGGAGGAGTATAATAGGCAGGTATGTGATTTTCAATCTTTCCAGAGTCCATTGATTGAAATTCCAAGAGAAAGCCCTGGCTGTTGGCTCAGTGGTAGAGCTCAACCCAGTGTATGGAAGTCCCAGGTTTGATTCTTGATTAGGGCACACAGGAGAAGTGATCATCTGCTTCCCCACCCTTCCCCCTCTCCCTTCTCTCTCTCTCTCTCTCTCTCTCTCTCACCCTCCTGCATCCATGGATCATTTGAGTAAGTGGGCCCCAGGGACTGAAGATGGAACTATGGCCTCAGCTCAGGTGCTAAAATAGTTCAGTTGCTGAGCAATGGAACAACGGCTCCAGATGGGCAGAGCATCGCCCCATAGGGGGCTTGCTTGGTGGATCCCAGTCACATGCATGTGGGAGTCAGTCTTTCTGCCTCCTTGTCTGTCACATCATCATCATCATCATCATAATAATAATAATAAAGAAATCCCAAGGGAGGAAAAATGATCAACAGGTGGGGAAAATGAAATACTATATTTGTTGAATGTTCAGAATACAGATTAGAATTTTGTAAGCTTTAAACATTCTATGGTTAAAGAACCCCTTTATCAATTCTAATATTGTTTTGACCAAATAATTTCTTGCTAAGTTTCTTAGCAATAGTTTTTCATAGACCATAATACTACCTCATGTTAATAGCTCATAATTTCATGAAATAATTTGGGAAACAATGTGCTTAAGTTTTTACTCATTTATGGTCAGAGTATTGATCTTAAAGTAAAGATAGCTTTATTATATGCGGCTTAAGTGTCTGTTTGTCACCGATAGCTTATTGGTTGCTTGCATAACTGTACTAGCCAATGGGGTGAAGTTGCCACGGCTGAACGCAAATTGAGCAGGTCAGGGGGAAGGTGAACATTTGTTTGCCTTGGCAATCATCTGCTTTTGAAACAATTTAAGGCTGAACGCAAATTGAGCGTGTCAGGGGGAAGGTGAACATTTGTTTGCATTGGCAATCATCTGTTTTACATAAAAACTACGTCTTAACGTAATTTCTTTTAAGAATGCCTCCTAGAAAATACAGCACTGAAGAGGAGAGAAAAGGAGCTAAAGCTGCACAAGAACACCTTTCTCGACAAAAAGAAACCACTGAGCAGAGAAAGATAAGGCTTGCTTCAGTCGCAGAGCAAATGCATCTTCCTTAGCAAAATGAGACTGATGAGCATAGAGAAACAAGGCTTGCCTCAGATGCAAGACAAAAAAGCCTGTCTCAACAATTAAGCAAGTAGAAGGGGAAACCCCGTGGGGCACTAAGCAAAGGGGCGTACTCGCCACCTGCCCGGGGTAATTCAGTTTGAATTAGCAGACACCTTTGCACAAATCATTTTAATTACAATTTATAATATCTAGAACAGTGGTCATTTCGTATGACCACCGGGCTTTCTAGTATTTACATAACTATGAAAAGACCTAATGTCATTTTTTCTTTAAAGCATGTCCCAGTCTGAAGTCAATGATATTGTCAGGTTTTAGTTCTTTTGTACACTATCAGAAGCCGCCATTGTGGTTTACAACATTAATATTCTGGTAGTTTGGTAGAAATGTTGTGTTGAAGGCCTATATTGTCTTCTTCTGCCAACTACCTTATATAGTTTGCACTGCCCCTTATAATGAGGTTACATTGTAAAACATCTCTGTCAGTTGGAAATTAATCATAAGGAAGATCTTATTTCTGATTTTTAAAAAATACATAATTTAAAAATACTGTAATTCAGCCTGACCAGGTGGTGATGCAGTAGATAGAGTGTTGACCTGGGATGCTGAGGACCCAGATTTGAAACCCTGAGGTCACTGGTTTGCACATGGGCTCATAGACATAACACCATGGTAGCTGGCTTGAGCCCAAAGTTCACTGGCTTGAAGCCCAAGGTCACTGGCATGAACCCAAGGTTGCTGGCTTGAGCAAGAGGTCACTGGCTTGACTGGAACCCCCCAGTCAAGGCACATATGAGAAAGCAATCAATGAACAACTGAGGTACTGCAACTATGAGTTGATTCTTCTCATCTCTCTTCCTTCCTATCTATCTTTGTCTGTCTCTCTTTCTCTCTCTTCTTTGCAAATAAATAGATAAATAAATAAAAAAATACTGTGATTCTAATTTTTCAAGAGCATACAACCTTTGCTACCATTAAGGTGGACAATTCCAGGACTATATTTTTTCGTCTGGTAGGTTTATACTAACATGCTTTTCTTCTTTTCACTGTCCAGTATGTATGTGCTATTTTAGGTAGCATATAAGGTTATAAATACTAAAAGTATCCTTGGCTTGCCATTTTATGAAATAAAGTCAATGTTTTCTAAAATCTTACTTAGGTTCTATTTAATTATTATAGGCAATATTTTTTAACATATGTAGCACAAATGTTTCAAGCAGGTATTACTAATTTATTAGCAAATGTCTCACAAGTAAAACAATTTTAGAGAAGATATGTAAAAATTTTCTAACAAAGCAATGCACAATGTATTTAAGGCATTTTGTTTGGGTAGCTGTCATGGCAAGGTATTGAAACAATGACTGTTTTTAGTAAATGTGAATAATTCTAAAACTGTCGTGATCAAAAATTACCATTGTAATTTTTACTCCATTCACTACCTCAATTATATTTACCATATCAAAAGTTTTCTGCTTAGATTAAAATTAGTTGCATATTAATTGAAGAACTTCAAAAGAATTTGAATAAAAATAAACTATGATATAAAAGCTCAAATTGTTTGTTTTTTATTTATATTTTATTCTTTATTTTACCATAAAAATTTATTTAATTAATGCATATATTAGAAGGTAATGTAACAACAGTTGGCTTCTCAGGCTACTGAAAAAATCTATAAATTGTTTTGATTTCAAAATTTCCCTGAAACTGTGTGTGTGTGTGGGTGTATGTGTGTGTGTGTGTGTGTGTGTGTGTGTGTGTGTGTTTTGTATTTTTCCGAAGTTGGAAATGGGGAGGCAGTCAGACAGACTCCTGCATGCTCCCAAACGGGATCCACCCAGCATGCCCACCAAAGGGCGATGCTCTGCCCATCTTGGGGCATTGCTCTGCCTCAATCAGAGCCATTCTAGCACCTGAGGCTAGAATGGAGCCATCCTCAGTGCCCGGGCAAACTTTGCTCCAATGGAGCCTTGGCTGCGGGGGGGGGGGGGGGAAGAGAGAGACAGAGAGGAAGGAGAGGGAGAGGGTTGGAGGAGCAGATGGGTGCTTCTCCTGTGTGCCCTGGCCGGAATCGGACCCGGGACTCCCACACGCCAGGCCGACACTCTACCACTGAGCCAACCGGCCAGGGCTATATATATATATATATATATATATATATATATATATATATATATATTTTTTGTATATATTTTTGATAAAAAAGAATATATAGATATAGATAGTAGATGTAGATATTGATTAGATAGATAGATGATGATAGATGATAGATAGATAGATAGATAGATAGATAGATAGATAGATAGATAGATAGATAGATAGACAGACATAGTAGAAAGCAAGAACATAGGAAGAGGGAGAGGAACTGAGAGAGGCCAAACATAGGAACTGGGAGAGGCCAAAATCTTTCTTGAAGTAAGCCAGCCATAATCAAATGATGATAAATGCTCTGTTTTATAAAGAAGATATTGAAGCTTCTAGCATAAACCAGTTAGTGTAAATTTGAAGGTGATACTCTCCTTTTAATTCTGACTTATAGCCTTTTATTTCCAGTAATAGGATACCAAATCATCCATTGAGAAAAATCAGAGAAGATATTTTTTAAAAATATTTTGAAAGTATTGGGAAGCATACCATGAAATATTAATGATCTATTGGGAATATGTCTTAGGAAAGGCAGCACATAGCTTTAACTGATCGTGGTTCCTGATATTAAATTAAGGTTATCTCTGATTCCAGGTTATCTATAAGCAACTAATGTATATCCTCTTTGTGAAGACATTATCTTAGCCTGCAACTTGTTTTTAATCACAATTTTACATTTTAATGTCTGTAATCAAGCAAGCAAGTAAACAAGAACTCAGTAACATGATGGCACTACAAATGAATAACAAAAAAAGCAAAATCAACAGATACAAATATACAGAGTCTTGCCAATAATTAACCAATTGTATTAGTCTTTTCAAAACAATCAACATTGGGTTATATTGTTTCTTTTTTTATTATATTGGCTTTTTATTTTATTATTTTCTGTTTATTATTTCCTTTCTTTTAAACTTCTGTGTTTAATTTACTCTATTATAAATTCTGTGTTCCACAGAAGTATTAGAAATATCAGACACAGACTTTAAAATAACTATGAATAAATATTTAATGAGAAAAGAGAAGAGAGAAATTTAGCAGAGAACTAAAAATTCTAAAAAAAAAAAAAAAAGCAAATAGTCCTTAGAGCTAAAAATTAAAATTGCCCAATTAAAAAATTCAATGTTTGTCCTAGCAATAGATTAGAAAATACTGAAGAGCAAATCATTGAACTGGAAAGTAGACAAAATAACAGAAATTTAGAAAGAAAGAGCAAGAGAAAAAACATATTCAAAATGAAGATTTAACAAAAGTATATTTGAAGTCCCAGAAGGAAAGGAGAGATCACATGAAAGCAATATTCACATTGATAAGGACTTGGAATTTTATAAATGACAAACACATTAAACTGTACATTGAGGAAATCTTGGAAATTCTAAATAGGAGAAGAGAGAACTCTTATAAGACATACCTTAGTAAAAATGCTAAAAGCCAAATACATTAATTCTTCACCTAACATTACAAATGCATTCTCAGAAAGGCAGCATTAATCATTTTTTTAAATATGTGAACACCATAGAGTACACTTACACAATTCTAGATAGTGTAGCCTACTATATATATAAGCGGCATTGTATAGGCTATTATTCTTAGGCTACAAACCTATACAGCATGCTGTTGTGCAAACCAATACAAGATTAAATTAAGCACAAGAGGAAATCGTGCATTCAAGAGATGCCATGCACAGATGTATTTTTAACATTCTAAAGGGATATAGCTACCCCACTCGAATCCTATATCTAGTCAATATACATACCATGTAAGAAAGTGAAATAAAGCAACCTCAGAACAACAAAACTAAGAGAAATAATTACTTTTAGATTAGCACAAAATAAAATTAAAGTGGAGATTTTTGTTTCAAAAGGAAAATGATCTCAGACAGAAGATAAACCTAAAAGAATATTAAATCTAAGTTTAATTTTTTGTCTACTATTTATTAAATTGATATACAAAACCAAAATGCTACATAATGTGGGAGGAAGAATAAATATAGTGATCATTTACAAAAATAACCATGTGCTAGTCCATCAAGATCATCTCTACAAATATCGAAGGATGGGATCATACAATTGGCTTTCTCTGATCACAACACTAAAAATCAACTGTAAAAAAATGTAGATAATCCTCATGTGTTTAAAAATCAAGATAAAGAATTAAATGTATAGTTCTAAATAACATAAGCAGTCAATCACAGACTTTAGGAAACATGGTAAATTAAACACAAAAAATTTTAAAGGAAATAATATAAATCAGGAATTAATAAAATAAAAAATTGCTATGATACTAAAAGAAACAGCTTAATACAGGTGTTGGTGTTTTTAAAACTCTAATATGAGTAATCAACTGCTGATAAAGAGAATCCATAAGAAGTAAAGATAAAAAGACTGATTATTTATTATAAGTAAAAAGAGACATTATAAGGCTAATAAAGATAATAAAAGTATCATAAACAATTCCATTCACATAAGTATGATTAAGTAAAATGGGCAAATCTTTTAAAAATAATCTCCCCACAAAAAAACAAGCAAAAAAACAAACAAACAAACAGAATACACAACAAACACCTGAGTTTTAACTATGAAAAAAACAGAATCTTTAATTAAAATATTTTCGTTAAGAAAAATCTAGACCTTAATTACTGCCTACACCAGTGAATTCCACTAACAATAAACAAAAAAACTTTACCCTAGCTCTTTGGGAGTAAAGAAAATAAGAAGGTAGTCTCAAACTTATTTTGTAAACCAAGTATAACCATGATATCAAAAACCTAACAAGAATTTTATGAGAATGGAAAATTATAGGTTCTTTACACTTATAAACATAGGTGAAACACTTTGAAAATAAACAATATTAACCTGCAATAGATGGATGGATAGACAATAAATAGATAGATAGATAGATAGATAGATAGATAGATAGATAGATAGATAGATAGATAGATAGATAGATAGATAGATAGATAGATAGATAGATAGATAGATAGATAGATAGATAGATAGATAGATGATAGATAGATAGATAGATAGATAGATGATAGATAGATAGATAGATAGATAGATAGATAGATGTAATTAATCTGGATAATATGTCACAGACAAACTGAATCTTTTCCAGTAATTTGAGATAGGTATTATGTTCACAATATAATTGAGGAGAAAAGACGTTCGATTACTTGGCTTTATTCAGAAACTTTATAAAATAAAATCCAACACCCATTAAAAATAAAAGACTCTTAGCAATTGTCTTTCAATGGACTTTATAAGGTAACTTCCTTCTCTTCAAAATTATTAAAAGGGTATCAAAAATTATAGTAAGTTCATATTTATCTTAAACTATGAAACTTTTCTTCTGAGAACAGAAACTGGACAGGACTGTCTGCTATCATCTTATCAAGTATCTTGTTTTATAAGGAATATGTGCAGAAACAATTCTACCAGATTGCATTTGTAATATTTCAATGTACTATTTAGTATGAAGTGTGAAAAAGCAAAGAAGAGTTGGTACATATTTAAGTTTGTTAAAATAACACTGTTCACACTAGATTAAGAAAAATTGATAAGAAGAAGCTTCTGGATTTTCTTGTTATTAGTAAGTCATTGTTAATTTCTTATGCTTTCAATATCTGAATTTTGTTACATATTAAGTATTAAATATATTGTTAAATTCTCAAATAAAATATTTAGAATTGTCAAGGGAGTTCAGTTTTTCTCCCAGTTTTGCATAAAACAATGCAACTTAAAGAATATTTTGTTGACCAAAAAACTGTCTTCTTGTCACTTAGCACATGAAAATATTCATTCATAACAATCAGGAGTTTCTCTTTAACCACATTTCTTGCTTGGACCTTAGCAGTTGTCTTTCTTTCTTTCTTTCTTTCTTTCTTTCTTTCTTTCTTTCTTTCTTTCTTTCTTTCTTTCTTTCTTTCTTTCTTTCTTTCTTTCTTTCTTTTTTTTACACAGAGAGGGATAGACAGGGACAGACAGACAGGAACGGAGAGATGAGAAGCATCAATCATTAGTTTTTCGTTGGCATTGCAACACCTTCTTAGTTGTTCATTGATTGTTTTCTCATATGTGCCTTGACCATGGGCCTTCAGCAGACCGAGTTACCCCTTACTTGAGCCAGCAACTTGGGCTCAAGCTGGTGAGCTTTTTGTTCAAAAACAGATGAGCCTGCGCTCAAGCTGCTGACCTCGGGGTCTCAAACCTGGGTCTTCCACATCCCAGTCAGACGCTCTATCCACTGTGCCACCACCTGGTCAGGCCAATTGTGTTTCTTTAATCAACAAATACTAGTTGAATATATCCTGTGGATTCTGGTCCTTTTCTTTGAAAAAACAATATCTCAGTAGAAAATATGTGAAAAGGAGATGATGTCAGAGTAATGGCAGGGTAGGAAGCGATACCAATAAATCTCCCCAAAAACTCAACAAGATCTTCAACCAGAAACAGAAAAACCTATCCTTGGAGCCTCCAGATGTTTCACAATACACCCGAAGGTATGGTCGAGCGAAAAATTGGCTAAATATATAACCAAACCCCGAAGGAAATAGGGAGTAAGAAATGCTCCACCTTCCTCACTAACCTAAACAGGGCAGCTTTCTCTGGGATCTGTGAATATAGAAACTGAGGCAGGCAAAGGGGGTGAATAGATCCAGGCCACGGCACAAACAGCCAAACCAGGCTGTGGCACGGAGATCCAAGCCGAGGAAAAACTGTTCCTGTGGCAACCCGGGCAATACAAGCTAATACTCTTGCCAAACCCAGACAAAGAAAGACAAGCAGGGCAGATAGTGGGCAAGAGATTCCTTCCAAAGCCCCAGGAGTGGGCGCCCGTGTTGTCCCACAGAGAGGCAGAGTCAGAGGCCTTTGTGTGGGCCGAAAGTGGAATCTCTGGGCAGCCCCAGCGCCCTGGGAAAGCCGCGCACAGGAGGGAGTGAGAACTAATTCCAATGGTGGAACTTTTCCGTGCTGGTGGGGGTTTCACTCAGAGGGAAACGCGGCCAGCCTGATATCCTGGTCTGCGCACGCAGATAGTGAGCGGGAGTTTCCTCCAAGCACCCCGGGAGTGGGCACCCGCCTGTGTTACTGGACAGAGTGGCAGAGCCAGAGGTCTTTGAGTGGGCGGAAGCCCCGCCTGATTATGCTAGCAGCTCTGACTGACTGAGCCTTACCCAGAGCCCTGTGCTGAGTGGAAATAGAGTGGGGAGTTGCCAGCTCTTTGAGCCTCTTACTATCCAGGCAGAGGCAGAGGCAGCAGGAACACCATAGCTGGATTATCAGGCTACTAATTGAGGAAGGAAAGACTAGGAGAAAGGCTCCAGGAACACAGACTCTCTCACTGTCAGACCCTATACATGCTAATGAGCCTCGACTGCCAACGAGACTAATGCACAATACATGACATTGCCATAGAGACTTATCAACTGCAAACCTCTACCTGAGAGTGCCAAAGGGGCAGAACCCGAGGTACAGAGTCACCAACCAGGAAGAGGGAGAGAAAAGAAAAAGCAAGAAGATAACCTCTCAAAATCAAGAATAACCTGCAGACTTTATAACCTATCCCATTTTTTATATTTGTTCGTTTATTTCTCTTATCTTCATTCTTCATATATTTTTTTCCTCCGCCAATTTGGCTGATTAACTCTCTACTGGTCTTACTCTCTCCTCTCCTTGAACTACACTACCCATAAGTGTTACATCTCCCATTATCTTTTCTTTCCTCTTCCTTTCTCTCGATGAGGGTTGCACTCCAAAACCCTTAACTCTCTCTCTCTCTCTCTCCTCTTTTTGCTTTTTTCTGCTATTAGTGGTTCCCTCTTTTTTTCTCTCTCTCTCTTTCTTTTCTCCCTCTATATTAGTTTCTTCCTTTCTCCTTTACATCTCCTCTCATTCAAACCTCAATAACAAACAAATTATCTTATCTGAGACTCAAACTTATGTTTGTGGCATTTTGGGGGTTTTTTACTTCACCTTTTTAACTCACTAGCAGTTCTCCCATCCCTGGCTCTCCATTTTATCTAGTTGTTGTTCCACTAAATACAATAGTAATTTTTTAATTTGTCTCCCCATTTTTCTGTTTCCCTCTTATTCCTCTCATCATAAATCTTAGTCAACCAACACATAAAAGCAAATCATTATATTCTTGACCCAAATTTTTTCCTTATTTGCTTTTTGTGGGTCCATACCCCCTTCTTTTTTCTTTCTTTCTTTCTTTTTTTTTTAACCCTTTATTACTTTTCCCCAATTCAGGCCCTCCATTACAGGCATTGTTTGTTATAATTCACAGCTCACCAGAAGATTTTCTCAAGAAAGAGGGGAGAGGAGAGGAGAGGAAAAAGGAGGGGGGGAATAATTTCCTTTTTTAAAAATTTTTATTTTATTTTATTTTTCTCTATTTCATTATTAATTTTTTTAAAAAACCCAACTCTTTTCGATTTTTAATTTTTTAACTTTTTATTCTTTATTAAATCTCATTAATACTATCAACAAAACCACCCACAGATGCCATTAAGGAAGAGAAAATTGAATATCATGGATACAAAAAAGAGAGGGAACACAGCTAGATGAGGAAAAATCTATGGAGAAAAAATTTAATATATTGGAAAACTTGGAGCTAAATGACAGAGAATTCAAGATAGAAATCCTAAAAATCCTTCGAGATATACAAGAAAACACAGAAAGGAAATTTAGGGAGCTCAGAAAACAACTCAATGAGCACAAAGAATATATCTCCAAGGAAATTGAAACTATAAAAACAAATCAAACAGAGATGAAAAACTCAATTCACGAGTGGAAAAACGAAGTAACACGCTTAGCTAATAGAACAGGTCAGATAGAAGAGAGGATTAGTGAAATAGAAGACAAGCAACTTGAGGCACAACAGAGAGAAGAAGAAAGAGACTCAAAAATTAAAAAAAATGAGATAGCCCTACAAGAATTATTGGACTCCATGAAAAAGAATAACATAAGAATAATAGGTATATCAGAGTAAGAAGAGAGAGAAAATGGAATGGAGAACATACTCAAACAAATAATAGATGAGAACTTCCTAAGCCTGTGGAAAGAACTAAAGCTTAAAGTTCAAGAAGCAAACAGAACTCCGAGTTTTCTTAACCCCAACAAACCTACTCCAAGGCATATCATAATGAAATTGGCACAAACCAACGGCAAAGAAAAAATTCTCAAGGCAGCCAGAGAAAAGAATACAACATATAAAGGAAGGCCCATTAGATTATCATCAGATTTCTCAGCAGAAACTCTACAAGCTAGAAGAGAGTGGACCCCAATATTTAAAGTCCTGAAAGAGAGGAACATTCAGCCACGAATACTATACCCATCAAAGCTATCCTTCAAATATGAAGAAGAAATAAAAACATTCACAGATACAGAAAAGATGAGGGAATTTATCATCAGAAAACCCCCACTCCAGGAATTGCTAAAGGGGGTTCTCCAATCAGATACAAAGAACAAAAAAAAAAAAAAAAAAAAAAAAAAAAAAAAAAAAAAAACAAGGCCACAAGTAAAAGCTCCAAGAAGAACACAATAAAACCAAATTTAAACTGTGACAACAACAAAAAGAAAGGGGGGAAAGAGGATAGAGATTAACAGTAGCAAAGGAGGATGGAGTGCAAAAGTACTCACAAAATAGTTTGCTACAATGAACAGGGTAGGAACCCTTTTCATTACTTAAAGGTAACCACCATTGAAAAAACCACCACAGAAGCACATGAGATAAAAAAGATAGCAACAGAGGAAAGATGTATGGAATACAACCAAATAAAAACAAAAGATAGAAAAACGAAAAAGAAAGATCAAACAAGACACAAAACTAACAGAAAACAATCTATAAAATGGCAATAGGGAACTCACAAGTGTCAATAATTACACTAAATGTAAACGGATTAAACTCACCAATAAAAAGGCACAGAGTAGCAGAATGGATTAAAAAAGAAAATCCAACTGTATGCTGCCTACAGGAAACTCATCTAAGTAACAAGGATAAAAACAAATTCAAAGTGAAAGGCTGGAAAACAATACTCCAAGCAAATAACATCCAAAAAAAAGCAGGCATAGCAATACTCATATCTGATAATGCTGACTACAAGACAGCAAAATTACTCAGAGACAAAAATGGCCATTTCATAATGGCTAAGGGGACACTGAATCAAGAAGATATAACAATTCTTAATATATATGCACCAAACCAAGGAGCACCAAAATATATAAGACAACTACTTATTGACCTTAAAACAAAAACTGACAAAAATACAATCATACTTGGAGACCTCAATACACCACTGACTGCTCTAGATCGGTCATCCAAACAGAGAATCAACAAAGACATAGTGGCCTTAAACAAAACACTAGAGCACCTGGATATGATAGACATCTACAGGACATTTCATCCCAAAGTGACTGAGTATACATTTTTCTCCAGTGTACATGGATCATTCTCAAGATTTGACCATATGTTGGGCCACAAAAACAACATCAGTAAATTCAGAAAAATAGAAGTTGTACCAAGCATATTTTCTGATCATAAAGCCTTGAAACTAGAATTCAACTGCAAAAAACAGAAAAAAATCCCACAAAAATGTGGAAACTAAACAACATACTTTTTAAAAAATGAATGGGTCAAAGAAGAAATAAGTGCAGAGATCAAAAGATATATACAGACTAATGAAAATGACAATACGGCATATCAGAATCTATGGGATGCAGCAAAAGCAGTGATAAGAGGGAAGTTCATATCACTTCAGGCATATATGAACAAACAAGAGAGAGCCCAAGTGAACCACTTAACTTCACACCTTAAGGAACTAGAAAAAGAAGAACAAAGACAACCAAAACCAGCCGAAGAAAGGAGATAATAAAAATCAGAGCAGAAATAAATGAATTAGAGAACAGAAAAACTATAGAAAAAATTAATAGAACAACGAGCTGGTTCTTTGCTAAGATCAACAAAATTGACAAACCTTTGGCAAGACTTACCAAGGAAAAAAGAGAAAGAACTCATAAACAAAATCCAAAATGAAAGAGGAGAAATCACCACAGACACCATAGATATACAAAGAATTATTGTAGAATACTATGAAAAACTTTATGCCACTAAATTCAACAACCTAGAAGAAATGGATAAATTCCTAGAACAATACAACCTTCCTAGACTGAGTCAAGAAGAAGCAGAAACCCTAAACAGATCTATTAGTAGAGAAGAAATAGAAAAAACCATTAAAAACCTCCCCAAAAATAAAAGTCCAGGCCCTGACGGCTATACCAGCGAATTTTATCAAACATTCAAAGAAGACTTGGTTCCTATTCTACTCAAAGTCTTCCAAAAAATTGAAGAAGAAGCAATACTTCCAAACACATTTTATGAGGCCAACATAACCCTCATACCAAAACCAGGCAAGGATGGCACAAAAAAAGAAAACTACAGACCAATATCTCTAATGAATACAGATGCTAAAATACTAAACAAAATACTAGCAAATCAAATACAACAACAAATTAAAAAAATAATACATCATGATCAAGTGGGATTCATCCCAGAATCTCAAGGATGGTTCAACATACGTAAAACGGTTAACATAATACACCATATCAACAAAACAAAGAACAAAAACCACATGATCTTATCAATAGATGCAGAAAAGGCTTTTGATAAAATACAACACAATTATATATTTAAGACACTAATCAAAATGGGTATAGAAGGAAAATATCTCAACATGATAAAGGCCATATATGATAAACCATCAGCTAACATCATATTAAATGGCACAAAACTGAAGGCTTTCCCTCTTAAATCAGGAACAAGACAGGGTTGTCCACTCTCTCCACTCTTATTTAATGTGGTACTAGAGGTTCTAGCCAGAGAAATCAGACAAGACAAAGAAATAAAAGGCATCCATATCGGAAAAGAAGAAGTAAAGGTATCACTTTTTGCAGATGATATGATCCTATACATCGAAAACCCCAAAGAATCCACAAAAAGACTACTAGAAACAATAAGACAATACAGTAAGGTCACAGGATACAAAATTAACATACAGAAATCAATAGCCTTTCTATATGCCAACAATGAAACAATTGAGAACGAACTCAAAAGAATAATCCCCTTCACGATTGCAACAACAACAACAAAAATACCTCGGAATAAACATAACAAAGAATGTAAAGGACTTATATAATGAAAACTATAAACCATTGTTAAGGGAAATCGAAAAAGATATAATGAGATGGAAGAATATACCTTGTTCTTGGCTAGGAAGAATAAATATAATCAAGATGGCTATATTACCCAAAGCAATATACAAATTTAATACAATTCCCATCAAACTTCCAATGACGTTTTTTAAAGAAATAGAGCAAAAAATCATCAGATTTATATGGAACTATAAAAAACCCTGAATAGCCAAAGCAATCCTAAAGAAAAAGAATGAAGCTGGGGGCATTACAATACCTGACTTCAAACTCTATTATAGGGCCACGACAATCAAAACAGCATGGTATTGGCAGAAAAATAGACAATCAGACCAATGGAACAGAATAGAAAGTCCAGAAATAAAACCACATATATATAGTCAAATAATTTTTGCTAAAGGGGCCAACAACACACAATGGAGAAAAGAAAGCCTCTTCAATAAATGGTGCTGGGAAAACTGGAAAGCCACATGCAAAAGAATGAAACTGGACTACAGTTTGTCCCCCTGTACTAAAATTAACTCAAAATGGATCAAAGATCTAAACATAAGACCTGAAACAATTAAGTACATAGAAGAAGACATAGGTACTAAACTCATAGACCTGGGTTTTAAAGAGCATTTTATGAATTTGACTCTAATGGCAAGAGAAGTGAAGGCAAAAATTAATAAATGGGACTACAGCAGACTAAGAAGTTTTTGCTCAGCAAGAGAAGCTGATAACAAAATAAACAGACAGCCAACTAAATGGGAAATGATATTTTCATAGAACTGCTCAGATTAGGGCCTAATATCCAAAATATACAAGGAACTCATAAAACTCAACAACAAACAAACAAACAAACAAACAATCCAATAAAAAAAATGGGAAGAGGACATAAACAGACACTTCTCCCAGGTAGAAATACAAATGGCCAACAGATATATGAAAAGATGTTCATCTTCATTAGTTATTAGAGAAATGCAAATCAAAACTGCAATGAGATACCACCTCACACCTGTTAGATTAGCTATTATTAACAAGACAGGTAATAGCAAATGTTGGAGAGGCTGTGGAGAAAAAGGAACCCTCATACACTGTTGGTGGGAATGTAAAGTAGTACAACCATTATGGAAGAAAGTATGGTGGTTCCTCAAAAAACTGCAAATAGAACTACCTTATGACCCAGCAATCCCTCTACTGGGTATATACCCCCAAAACTCAGAAGCATTGATACGTAAAGACACATGCAGCCCCATGTTTATTGCAGCATTGTTCACAGTGGCCAGGACATGGAAACAAACAAAAAGCCCATCAATAGATGACTGGATAAAGAAGATGTGGCACATATACACTATGGAATACTACTCAGCCATAAGAAATGATGACATCGGATCATTTACAGCAAAATGGTGCGATCTTGATAACATGATACGAAGCAAAATAAGTAAATCAGAAAAAACCAGGAACTGCATTATTCTATACGTAGGTGGGACATAAAAGTGTAACTAAGAGACATTGATAAGAGTGTGGTGGTTACAGGGGGGAGGGGGGAAAGTGAGAGGGAAAGGGGGAGAGGGAGGGGCACAAAGAAAACTAGATAGAAGGTGACAGAGGACAATCTGACTTTGGGTGATGGGTATGCAACACAATTGAACGATAAGATAACCTGGACTTGTTATCTTTGAATATATGTATCCTGATTTATTGATGTCGCCCCATTAAAAAAATAAAATTAAAAAAAAAAAGAAAATATGTGAAAATACAAAAACAATATTAATAGATAAAAGAAAATAAGAAATGCCATGAGAAGTGCCAAAATATATTTAAAAAAAATTAATTTCCTTGGGTAATGTGGTATGTTGAGTTTGTTAAAGACTGCATGTTTAGAGCCATTTAACATCTTATTTACAACTTTTTTTCCTCTTCAGGGGAGGTGATATCAAGATGGTCCTAATTAACTATTCATATCATTTCATAATATCTTCTCTTTGATATACTTTAATAATTTCTTTTCTCTCAGATAAATATAAGTATGCTCCACTAGGTACAATGTATGTGTTTCAGAAAGTTTATATAAAACATTATGACTTAAACGTTCTTGAAATGTTGTCAGTGTTTTATGATCCTTTGCCACCTCCCCAGGGACTGTTATCAGTAGGAAGGAGGGAGGGAGGGTGTTGCCACCTCCCCAGGGACTGTTATCAGTAGGAAGGAGGGAGGCAAGGAGTTGACAGGGCTCCAGCGCTCCCTTCACACACTCACACACTGACCCGCTCAGCTTTTACCTCTTTAACGTATTCAGTAGTACTCATAAGACTTCATTTTCATCTGGACAAAGGTTCCCAATCCTAAAAATAAAAAAAGGAAAAGGAAAAGAAAAGACAGGCACAGAATTCCATCTCTTTGCCACTTTAAATGAGATGCAATGATATCTTAGTTATGCAGAAAATGAACACTTTGTACTCAGTGTGTTTTTTCTGTTTCACCTGTCTGTTCCACATGAATCCCAGTGCTTGGAATCCTGCTTTGACTTTCCAATATTACTGAAGTATCTGTTGATAGCATCCCATTCCCAGATGATATATATTTCATCATTCATTCATTCTACGAAATGTTGTTTATTACTACTGTGGGTCAGGTACAGATAATCCCTAGACAAGGAGGAAAAAGACAATCTGCTTTTTTTTTTCACTTTCTCACTGGTTCTAAACCTTTGTTTTCACACTGACATTTTGGTCTTTGCCTCCAGCCATACCTGGTTATTGACTCTGTATATAATTTTTCTTGCCTCATTGTTTCTATTTTTGTTTTTTGGGTTTTTTTTTGTATTTTTTTTACCTCAACCCTCTTAGCCTTACTCACTGCCTATGATTAAGACTTGTGTACACTAGGCACACAATATCTTACTACTCTCCCCTTTCTCAAGATGCTTTAACTAGTCTAGGCTTGCTCAGTTCCCCTTATAATAGTCTGTTTCTGTCCCACCCACCATTAAATTTTTTGAAAGACTTCTCAAGACTCACTGGGTCTATGTCCTTATTTTCTTGCATTTCTTCATCCCAGTTTAATCAGAGGACAGTAAGTCACTTTGGTCAGATTTGCCGATTCCATCCTGACAAACCCAGCGGATAATAAATTTTCATATTAGTTAACCTCTCTGCATCATTTTCTCTATATTGTCATTTGCTTGAAAAACCTTTTTAATTTCCCATTACGACAGTACAATCTTCAAATGAGTTTTCTACCTTGTTGTCCACATTCAGTACCTGTTGCTAGATAAATAGTCCTTAACATCACACTCTGCAGTGTCTCAGTGCTCAGCCCTGTTCTCATTCCATCTCTTGCTTGTGCAACATTTTTTAGTGTTATCTTCTAGTTCCATGAATTTAGTATCATCTTCACACTGATTACTCACAGATTTACATCCCTGGCAGGGACATTTCCACTGAGAAACAGACTGATACACAGAACTGTCTGCTGCCTGTCTCATAAACTGGCATTTAAAAACTAACAGGTTTAACATAAAAAAAATTTTTATTCCCTCATTCATACCACACAAACATAAAAAAAAAATGAATGCACACACACAAACACATACACTTGCACACTATCCTTTTATAAGCAGGGTTCTGTATCAGAGTATGTGACATCATATTTAGCCAGTTCTCAAACTAAACTTAGCTATCACCTTAATTTCTCTTTTCTTATTGAAATACCTTCAGAGTTATCTTTATTATTTTCTTTTTATTGAAATTATTGGCATGACACTGGTTAACAAAATTTTACAGGTTTCAGGTGCACAATTCCACAATACAACTTTACTCTATATTGTGTGTTCATCAGCCCAAGTTTGTCTTTTTTTATCACAATTTATACCTCTATACTCTACTCTCCCTCCCTCTATTCTCCCTCCCTCTGGCAATAATGACCACACTGTTGTCCATATCTATGAGATTGTTCTATTTTTTTTTCTTTTTTTCTCATTTTCTCTACCACCACTACCAGAGGCGGATTAAGGTTGGTTGAGGTCCTGAACACAGAAGAAAATATTGAGCCCCTTAAAAAAAGAGAGAGAGAAGGGAAAATAAAAATACATGTTAACTTAAAAAAAATATTATGTACTATTAATGTTAAAATTGCACATATGAAGCCAACTTGGTGTCGTTAGAAAAAAGTATAAAGTTGGGATTTTGTGGGGGCCTTCAGAAGTTGGGACCCAGGGTGTGCACCCGGTGCGCCCTCCATTAAATACTTCTCTGCCCCTTACCCAACCCCACAACTCCATCCCCTTGACAACTGTCAGCCTGCTATCCATCTATAAATCTGTCTCCATTTTACTTTTAGTTAATTTTGTTCATTATATTCCACTTACAAGTGAAATTTGATGGCACTTGTATTTCTCTGACTTACTTCACTTAGCATCATGCTTTCCAGGTCCATTCATGCTGTTGAAAAGTGTAAGATTCCTTTCTTTTTTATGACCGAGTAGTATTTAATTATTTAAATGTACCACAGCATTTTTATCTATTCATCTACTGATGGGCACTTGGGCTGCTTCTATATCTTGTCTATTGTGAATAATGCTGCAATAAACATAGGGGTGCATATATTCTATCGAATTAGTGTTTTGAGTTTGTTCAGATAAATTCCCAGAAGTGAAATTGTTGGGTCATAAGGCAGTTCCATTTTAAAATTTTTGAGTTAACTCCATACTGCTTTTCACAGTGGCTGCACCATTCTGCATTCCCACTAATAGTGCACAAAGGTTCCCATGTCTCCATATTCTTTCTAACACTTGTTGTTTATTGATTTATTAATGATAGCCATTCTGACAAGTGAGATGGTATCTCATTGTGCTTTTAATTTGCATTTCTCTGATGATGAGTGATGTTTAGCATCTTTTCATGTCTGGTGGCCATCTGTATGTTTTCTTTTGAAGAATTATTTATTCAGGCCTTTTGCCCATTTTTTTATGGAATTGTTTGTCTTTCTGGTGTTAAGTTTTACAAGTTCATTATAAATTTTGGAAATTGACCCTCTATCAGATGTATTGGTAAATATGTTCTCCCATTCAGTGGATTGTCTTATCATTATGTTGATGGTTTTCTTTGCTAAGCAGAAAATTTTGGTTTAATGTAGTCCCATTTATTGATTTTTTCCTGTTTCCTTTGCCCAAAGAAATATATCAGAAAAAATAATGCCACAAAAAAATATTCAAGATTTTACTGCCTATGTTCTTTTTTGAAGTCTTTTTTGGTTTTAATTCTAATATATAAGTCTTTAATCCATTTTGAGTGTATTCTTGTGTATGGTGTAAGAAGGGCATCAATTTTTTTTTGCCTGTATTTGTCCAATCTATTGATTATACTATATTTACCCCAATGTATATTTTTGACTTTTTTTTTCAAATACTTAATGACTGTAAAGATGTGGATTTATTCCCAAACTCTCTATGATGTTCCATTGATCTATATCAGGAGTAGTCAACCTTTTTATACCTACTGCTCACTTTTGTATCTCTGTTAGTAGTAAAATTTTCTAACCGACCACCGGTTCTACAGTAATGGTGATTTATAAAGTAGGGAAGTAACTTTGCTTTATAAAGCAGAGTTACAGCAAGTTAAAGCATATAATAATAATTACTTACCAAGTATTTTATGTTGGATTTTCACTAAGTTTGGCAAAATAAATCTTCATAAAACAACTTACTATAGTTAAATCTGTCTTTTTATTTATACTTTGATTGCTCCACTACCGCCCACCATGAAAGCTGGAACACTCACTAGTGGGTAGTAGGGACCAGGTTGACTACCAGTGATCTATATGTTTGTTTTTATGGCAGTACCATGCTGTTTTATTTTTTGTTGTTGTTTTGTTTGTTTGTTAAGATTTTATTTATTTATTTTACAGAAATAGAGGGAGAGAGAGAGAGTGAGAAGGAAAGAGGAGCAGGAAGCATGAAGTCCTATATGTGCCTCAACCAGGCAAACCCAGGGTTTTGAACCGGCAACCTCAGCATTCCAGGTCGACACTTTATCCACTGTGTCACTGCAGGCCAGGCAGTACCATGCTGTTTTGATTACTATGTTCTTGTAGTGAAATTTGATATTAGGTAGTATGATTCTTCCAACTTTGTTTTTCTTTCTCAAGATTTCTGTGGCTATTTGGGGTCTTTTGTGGTTTCATCCGTATTTTTGGAATATTTGTTTTAGTTCTGTGAAATACACTGTTGGTATCTTGATAGAAATTGCACCGGACTTATAGATTGCTATGGGTAATATGGACATTTTAATGGTGTTTGTTCATCTTATTCATGAACAGGTATATATGTTCACTTATTATATCTACTTTAATTTTTTTCTTTAGTGTTTTATAATATTCTGAGTACATTTCTTTTACATCCTTGGTTAAATTTATTTATTCTGGAGAAATTTTAAATAAAATTATATACTGTACTTTGTTTCCCTTTCTGTTAGTCCATTATTGCTGTATAAAAATGCAACTAATTTCTAGATATTTATTTTCTGTTCTGCTATTTTACTGAATTTTTCAGTTCAACTAGTTTTTTGATAAAAATCTTTAGGATTTTCTATATAGAGAATCATGTCATCTGCAAATAACTATAATTGTATTCTTCCTTTCCAATTTGGATGCATTTTATTTCTTCTTCTTGTCTGATTGCTGTGGCTAGGACTTCCGATAGTATGTTGAATACAAGTAGTGAAAACTAACATCCTTTACTTGTTCCTGATTTCAAGGAAAGTGCTTGTAGTTTTTGCTTATTAAGTATGAGGTTGTCTATAGGTTTATCATATATGACTATTATTACATTGAGGTATGTTATATTTATTTCCACTTTGCTGAGAATTTTTATCACAAATGAGTGCTGAATTTCATCAAGTTTCTTTTTAAAAATCTATTTATATAATCAAATGTTTTTTATTTAGTTTATCTGATGTGTAACATATATTGATTTGTGGATATTGTACCAATCCTGCATCCCTAAAATAAATCCCATTTGATCATGTTGTATGATCTCTTTAATGTATTGCTAGATTCTTATTTGCTAATATTTTGATGAGGATTTTAAAAAGTATATCCATGAGGGTTATTGGCTTATTATTATTATTTTGTAGAATCTTTATATTGTTTTAGAATTAGGATAATGCTGGACTTGCGAAATGAGACTGAGAGTCTTCCTTCCTTCTAAATTTTTGGAATACTTAGAAAAAAGATAAGTGTTATTTAGCTTTGAGTATTTGGTTAACTTTACTTGTGAAGCCATCTAATCCAGGATTTTTGTTTCTTGGAAGTATTGATTTCTCCTCTAGTTTGACTATTTGTAACCTGTCTGTTCAAAATTTCTGATTATTTCTGATTCAGTTTTGGAAGACTTAATTTTTTTTAGAAATTTATCCATTTCATTCAAATGGATTTTTTAAATTTTATGATCGACTAGGAATTTTTATTTTTTTTAATTTTTAAAGATTTTACTTATTAATATTATAAAGAGGGAAGAGAAGGAGAAAGAAAGGCAGGAAGTAGGGGAAGGAGCAGGAAACATCAATTTGTTATTGATTCTTATATGTGCCTTGACCAGACAAGCCCGGGATTTTGAACTAGTAACCTCTGTAAGGTATTTTTCCCCGCGGAGAAGGAAGGAAGAGGGCTCAGAGCCGTAAAGTGTGGAGTAACAAAAGGCTTTATTGAGTACAGCGCATCCCGCCTGGCAAGGTTCCCTGGCCCCGAGGTAAGATGGAGGCCAGGGAAGTCGCAAGGATTAAACCACGTGGGAGATATTTAAAGGGGTCCTCTATGGAAGACAGGCTAATATGACATCGCGAAATCTCACTGGCTGACAGACGGTCACTTTTTTCCAAACAGTTCCTGTGAAGCCTCCTTTGGTACGCTTGGTTGTGGGTGGTCCTAGCCAAAGTTCACAGGCCTGGGTTCCCCACGTGACCATCCCCCATTATCCACCGACCTTACAACCTCAGCATTAGAGGTCTACACTTTTCGTCCAGTGCACCACCACAGGTCAGGCAAGATGAATGTTTTAGAAATCTATTCATTTTGTCCAGATTGTCCAATTTGTTGGTCATATAGTTGTTTATAATACTTTCTTGCAACTCTATGTATTTCTCTGGTGTAAATTGTTCCTTCTTTTTCATTTTTGATTTTATTTATTTTTATTTATTTATCTCTCTTTTTCTTGATGAGTCTAGTTAAATGTTTGTCAATTCCTTTTATCTTTTCAGTAAAAAAGCTCTTGGTTTAATTAATTTTTGTATTGTTTTTAGACTCTATTTCACTTATTTTTGTTCTGATCTTTATTATTTCCATCTTTTACTCATTTGGGGCTTTGTTTTCCATTATTTTTTAAGTTTCAGAAACTAGATCTTTAAATTAAGATCATGATTTAAAGCTCTGTTTGGTTACTTGTATTCAGTTATCAAATATAGGAGATGATATTTATGACCATGAAGCAATTAGGTTTCAAGATAAAAGGTAAGATAGTAAATGCCCTCCATGTATAATTGCATTTTCACAAAGAAAACACACTTCTGGAAAACACACCTAGAACTAAAAACAGAATTCTAGATTAATCCTAGAACCTATTCCAGTTCTTGCCCTTTCTCTTGCCCCCAAGTACAACCATTTTTTTTTTAATTTTAACACCATAGTTTAATTTTTGTTGTTCATGTTTTGTTTTTGCCTCAATTTGCCTTTTCTTTGGCATATTAAAGGTGCTTCCTAGAAAGTGACAATTACATGAATAAATATTCCACCCTTGTTTGGTTAAAGTTTTATAGATGCAAATTGATTACTGTAGAGACCCTGAATAACAACACAGAACAGGGACATAGTTCAATGCCCTGGTGTAATGGCCACAGTGGCTTTACTGACAAAATACTGAATGCAGTACTGTGCTGAATGCAGTATAATAGGATAGAATTAGCAATTCTGATTAATCAATAGGTGGGGACATTTGAGTTACTCCCTTGCGCTTTTATCTGTTCTAAAGAAGTTCCCCTTCCTGACTTTCTCATTGTCTTCCCTGCTTCTATTTGTGTGTATCAGTAAAAACCCATAAGGACTGGGGGTCAGGGCCATTTCATGAAACTTGTATAAGGGATTATGAAGTGGCCTCCTCGAGGTCCCTTGGAGCACGTCATGTGGTCTCCAAGTAGTCACTGTCTCTGTGACGAGTTGTGCCCCAAGTGAGGAACAAGAATGAAATGACCTCTCGAAGCTTGGAAAAAGGAAAGGATGTCTGACACATCTCAGTTAGCAGGACATAGATGATGGAGGAATAGCCTCCAAACATCTGTGATGTGGTCAAATCAGTTTCAGACCAGGGAATTCTTCTCTGTTTCCTCCCTTATCCTTCATTTTCTCTCTAGTATGTGAAATTCCCTGTTCCTTGAGTGCACAACCATAACTCCAAAGCTGTGGCCTCCTCTGCAATGTGAGCTGTAAGGTCACCGATAGGCAACTCACAAAAATGCATATTGTAGTACCTCAACAGTGTCCTTGGTATCCAAAGGATGGGAACCTAGAAATTGAAGACTGAAAACAAACAGGGTGCTAGCTTCAAAAATGGATTACAGAGTACATTCACCAAGGGAACTGTAGAGGCTACAGGGGGAGGATATAAAAGGACCCCATGGGACTGGTAGGGGTTAGTGAAAGAAGTAACTGTAAGGTATTTTCTGCCAAGGAAGAAAGAAGGACATAGTCACCAAGTGTGGACAAGCAAAAGCTTTAGTTAGAGTGCTCCTGGGCAAGATTCACTGATCCGCAAGACAGAGGCCAGGGAAGTCGCGCAGCTTCTGCCCAGGAGTAATTTATAGCGTTGGTAGGGTGGTGGTGGGTGGCGAAATTTCATTGGGTGACAGACAGTTGTTGTTTTTTCAAAATGCTCCTGGGCCACTTCTTTTGGCTATCATGGATGTGTGTGGTTCCTCATGTGACCTTCCCCCATTGCCAACCGACCTCACAGTAACCACCTCTGCTTGATACAATGTCTGGCTACAAGAATACCGGGATGCAGCCTAGACACAAGCTGTAGAGCAGGGGTCCCCAAACTATGGCCCGCGGGCCGCATGCGGCCCCCTGAGGTCATTTATCCGGCCCCCACCGCACTTCCAGAAGAGGCACCTCTTTCATTGGTGGTCAGTGAGAGGAGCATAGTTCCCATTGAAATACTGGTCAGTTTGTTGATTTAAATTTACTCGTTCTTTATTTTAAATATTGTATTTGTTCCCGTTTTGTTTTTTTACTTTAAAATAAGATATGTGCAATGTGCACAGGGATTTCTTCGTATTTTTTTTTTAGTCCGGCCCTCCAATGGTCTGAGGGACAGTGAACTGGCCCCCTGTGTAAAAAGTTTGGGGACCCCTGCTGTAGAGAATCTGAATGCAAGAATTCCAACTGGTGTTGATATGCTCACAGGAGCTGAGGCTTATATCACTCCCCAAGCTCAGGCTCACATGAATCATGATGCCTTTGCTCAGGTTTTTACATAGGCTTTTAAAACATGGGTTTGGATTCCAGATACCAAGAGCTTTATTTGTAAGCATTCATCAGAAACCTAATGAAACCTACATTGATTTCATTAACCACCTGCAAACTGCCATCTCATGACAGGTAGATAATAAACAAGCAGCAAAGGCTCTGACCCTGCGATTGGCATATGAGAATGCAAATGCTGATTGCCAAAAGGTCTTGGCTCTTTTTAAGGGACAGCACCCTAATATAGCAGAAATGATTAAAGCATGTCAAAATGTAGGGACAGAAATACACAAGGCTTAAATCTTGGCCACCACATTACAACCACAGATATGTTTTAATTGCAGCAAAGAAGGACATTTTCAGAAAGATTACAGTCAGAGCCCAATGGCAATTGTGTAGCTTGGCTTTTGTGGGCCCTGAGGGGCCAATTAAAACTCAATCTGAAAATTCCTTATAAAGTTCCAGCAAAGCAGATTGTAAAAAGCCAATATGATCAATTGTAATTCTTGTTGTGTTTATGCAAATTACCAGACCAAGTTAAAACTGGATTTAACACTATAACTAAGATAATCTTAATTTGGCTCTTAAAGAAAAACTAAGGGTAATTTTAGGGAGAAAAATTATATTTCAGTAAACTCCATTAACACAGTTATAAATATCAGAAACTAGATTGGATCTTGAATTCATCTGATATTTTTTTTGAAAATTTTAGACAGAAAGGTTCTTGTTATCACTGTTATATCTTTTTAAAATACAAGTTTGCCAATGAAAGAACCTGTTTCTAAAGTTCAAAAAATATGTTCATAAAAGTATCAATCTAATATTGCTAATTACTGACTTAGTCCTCACTGAAAGTTAAGGTTTCTGGAAATTGAGAATCTGATTAATTGGGAAGTGTAAGGCCAGGAGCCGCCATCGTGGCCATTCACATGCAGGTTCCCATTGGATTCCGGCAGACGATAAAGAAATGGCGGAGTCAGAGGATGGGGGGCCATCCTATTTATTGGTGTCTCACCAAGACAGGCAAACCACAAAAGAAGACAAGGGAAAAGCAGAAAACCAGCTCTTCCCATGAAGGGCAAGGGATCAGGGAAGCCCCTGCAATTGTGATAGCAGGAACTGTGTGTCCAAGCTCCTGGTCTGTCCCACTTTATAGTGTAGAAAACCAAAATCCCTTAATCCAATATACAAACAAGGAAGTCTCCGATACAAAGTCACCCATCCAAGGCATAATTGGATTCCTCATGAGAGTGCACCACCCAGATAATACAATCATTCAAGGGTGTGGGGAAAAGCTTGGTCCCAAAACCAAACCCCAGGCTACAACGACCTGGCCTGCTTATAGCCTGTCCCCCACACCCAATATAAGTCACAAGCGAGCAAACATATATATCACATTTACAAACTTATTTGACCAACAGGAAGAAATTATATGGTTTTAATAATAAAAGGTATAAGATATGATGGTACTTTTGAAAAAAAAAGAAAAATAGTAAGTTGTTCTGAAAGTTGGTTATTTTTGAATGGAGAAGAAAGTTAGTGTAAGTCACTGAAGGTTTGTGTAGGTTATAGAAGGTTTGTGCAAAGGAAAGAAACAAAAAGAGAAGGAACTGAGAAAGTGAACAAAGGTGAGAAAAGGAGAAGAAGGAAGGACTTTAGAAGAAAGATTGTCTGAAATGAAAACAAAAAATAATCTTGGGACATTCTTGGGGGCCTCAAGAGCTTGAGAAATTCACCCAAACTTACAAGTACATACTGCAGATAGAGCCTGTTGGGCAGATAAAATGTATTATGCTCACTTTGTTAAAGATCACGCTGCCCATGTGAAGCCGTAGCCCAGGTGATATTAATGTGTGTTGAGAATCCTTGTAGCCTGGGGCTTGGTTTTGGGATTAAGCCTTTCCCACCCTTTTTGATGTAGGGCGGTACAATCCAATCATGCCTCAGAGAAGTGACTTTGTATTAGAGACTTCCCTGTTTTGTATATTGGATTAAGAGTTTGGATTGCTACACTATAAAATGGGGACGAAGTGAGAGCTTGGGCTCTTGGTTCCTGAGGTTAGCATGAGAGAGCAGAGAGAGTAGAGCCAGCAGCGGAAGGAGGCCATGTGGAGGAGGCCAGGAAAAGCAGCCAAGATGGCGGAGTGCTGAGTGAGATGCCAGTTTGTACAGAGTTTGTATCTGGGATAAGGAAGGAGATGGGGAACTGAGGAGAATAAGGCTGGTGAGCTAGAAACCTTTGATTCTAGGAAACTCGGATAAGTCAGTGGCTTTGTGAGCACTGAATGTGATTGGGTTTTGGAGCCCAGTGTGTATTTTTACTTGCCCGCCGGGTGCAAGCTAGAATTAAAGAAAATGGCCTATCAGTTTTGGGCTCCATTGTTTCTTTACCGACTGTCCGAATCCAATGCGAACCTGCACTGTCCGGGCTGCTGTGATTCTGGCCCTGACCCTGCCTGCTGGCTTTACAGAGCCAATGGCCTTCTTAAGCACCAACTACACAAACAAAAAAGGAGGAATCAGGAAGAGAGACTCAGATCACAAGAACAGTTATATAAGGCTGTTTTTACTCTTAAGTTTTTTAAACATTTTCTCATCTGGATTTACTGTAGCCAAGAGGCATTTTATACCAGCCAACCAATGGACTAAGCCTTTAATCTTGTACCAGGATGTATTAGCTGTCCCTGAGTGGCAGAGTCCATTTGAATTGCTAACCTGGGAGCAAGGGTATGTTTCAATATTGTCATCATCAGGTTCTCTTTGGATACTGTTGATATCTAAAGGAATGTGAGGCTTTGTCATGAGTTGGCATCAGCCCCTAGGAAGCAACCCAGTTCCAGAGATCCAGAAGCTGATAATGAATCCACCTCTGGGAATGAACCCAAAGAAAGAAGAGGAAACTCTCAAGCACTCTGGGAGCACCTGGCATCACCTGGAACACTTTGAATCATCTAACGGAGTATGCTTAATAAGTTTTGCTAACTACAGGCATGCCTGTGACCCCTGAAAACCTGTTTCTCTCTATGCTTGCCCTTCACCTTCCACTACAATTACCACCACCTATAGAAAAATATCCTCCTGCACCTGTTGAAGATTTGTACCATTATTAGACAGCTCAAACCAAAAAGGGGGAGATGTAGAGGCCCTGAATAGAAACATAGAACAGGGACAAAGTTCAGTGCCCTGAGGCAAAGGCCACAGTGGCTTTACTGAGAAAAGTACTGAACTCAGCACAATAGGAATATAATTAGCAATTCTGATTAATCAGTAATTGAACTACTCCCTTGCCCTTTTATCTGCTCTAAAGAAGTTTACCTGCTTGATTTCCTCATTCTGTCCCTGCTTCTATTTGTGTGTATCAATAAACACCTGTAAAGACTGGGGGTTGAGCTGTCTCAGGAAACCTGTATAAGGGATTATGAGGCAGTCTCCCTTAGGTCATCCCTTGCTGTGCTCTATGCAGTCTCCTAGTAGTCATTATCTCTGTGACAGATTACCTTATGTGTTTTAGTTTGCAAAACTTGCTCAGGTTCACTAACTATAAAAGCAAGTAAAAATATTTGAGTAATATCAAAGTAATACCTTCAAATCTTAGACATACAATTTAGGGGATACTTGCTTAGAAAAGATAGCATGGTATAATAGGAAAACACCACATCTATGAAGTTCACATAGAGACTTTGAGATATTAAAAAAATTACTTCATTTCTGAACTTCAGTTTCCCATTTGTAAAATGGGTTTAAAAATACAAAAGACAAAGAATTATTGTGAGAATTATATAAGAACATCTATGTAAAATCTCCATGATTACTTGACTTGTTCAGGGATATTTATTTGAACCTAATTGTTCCTTGAATTATGTTTATAAATCTCCTACTCTTTGTGATGCATGTTGAGAAAATGGTTATAGAATAAGTTATGGCTTCATGTATGAATTCAGTTGAATTTAAGCATAACATTTACCAGGAAAATATTTTTTATGTTAAACTATATACTGGAAATTTAGAATGTGTTTCTCTTGGTTTCTACTGAGTTTAAATTTTAAAAGAATAAGCAATTTGGGGGGTTTTTCATTTAAAGATTTGTCCTCTGAAGTCCTTTGATGAATATTATATTCATAGCCTCCAATGCCACCACCTTTAAAATACAAGGCTTTTTTCTAACTACCTCTTTCATTTGTGACATTAGAGATGTTCAGAGGATAGGCAGCACAAAATAGCATAATTTGCATTCAGTGCAGAATCTGTATAGTTAAACTTTCAAGTCTTAATGAAAGGTCATAAAATCTTACAGTACTGACCAAATAGATTTCCTAGAACATTAAATCCCCCATGAATCCTCCTGTACCACTTTAAACACAAGTTAAAATTGCAAATCATAAATACTGAATACTTTCTTCCCTAATGCAAGTTCTCTATTATAACCTTGTCTGGAAGATATGCTCCACTTAAAGGTCTGTAACATTTTCATTATCAGCTCTATCTCTGAGGGGTTGGTAATGCATCTGTTTCTGTTTGTAATGTGCTGAAAATGTTTATAGATGGCTGCTAGTGTAGCTCCTTTGGGTCTTGAGTTAAAACAAATAGTTGTTTTTGTGTTTTTTTTAGTTTTCGATTGCTTTTTTCATATTGTCCAATTAAAAGGGCAATTCTGTAATAAGGAATAGTTTTTTATGAATGTGTTATATCTAGAACTTTAAGCTTCTTTTAAACTATGAGCTACTTCATCGTGTGTGTATATGCATATGAATATATATGTAAGAAAAAAAATAGTATTTTCTCCAAGTTTAATTTCTTTTTTTGGTAGGAAGGGAACAAATGACAAAAATCCCATTAAGACACATGAGAATACTTCTACAAATTAAGTTCTCTACCTGAGAGTGAAGAGTAGACTTCCAGTAGTATACACTATACTTGAAGCATACAAAAGATTAAAATGTTCTGAATTATATTGCATCTCACAAAAGCAATGACTTCACTAGTCAGTGAGAGTCTATGAAGTACATTTTGAATGAAGTAAATGGTAATAAGAATCAGGTCACTTCTGTATTATATGAAAGTGTTTGTTAAAATGCATTCAGTTTTAGCAGTGTCAGAGGAGCCCAGGCTGATTTCCACGTCGTGGAAACCTACATCACCACAACTGCCAAGATATTTTGAGGCATCGACCTGCCTATTGACAAATATGTAACTGGAAAGAGATACTGAAGGCCATGGGCAGGGGGAGTCATTAAATGGATGAGTAGTCCCTGATTTAATCTCTAAAATTTTGCATGTTTGTGTAAAGATATCTGTTATCAGCCACAAGATCTATCATCCCACTTTCCCTGGACCCTTAAGTTTTTAGAATAATTGACTAGAAGACAGAGAATGATCTGACTTGCAGACACTTAGAAGATTTTATTGACCACTTGACATTCACCAAACCATGAGAGTCAGGCAATGACCTGGCCTCACAAAGACAAAGTGAAACTCATTATTCTAGGTTATTTTAATATGTTCTCTAGTCATCTCCCAATTTTACTCTTTGCTGTCATCATATAACATACAGGTTTAGAGATGTCATTCTTCATGGTATTTTGTCTGGACTCTGTCTTGTTCTTTGATATTCTACAATTTACAACAGCACAAAATACATCATAGTCAGAAACTTAAGACATCACACCATATCCCAAACAGTCCAAATTATATGGCTTTTGAATATAAAAAGTATAAAATATTATATTCTTGTTTAATTAACTCTAGGCAAATATTTTACCATTCTTAAGTAGACATGTTTTAAGTGATTTGGGAATAGAAGTAAATAACATCATATTATATATAATAGAAAATAAATGGATGTTTATTTTGCACAGTTCACTTTGAAGA
This sequence comes from Saccopteryx leptura, assembly GCF_036850995.1. Classification (NCBI taxonomy): domain Eukaryota; kingdom Metazoa; phylum Chordata; class Mammalia; order Chiroptera; family Emballonuridae; genus Saccopteryx; species Saccopteryx leptura. The sequence goes on from NC_089505.1 coordinate 147,227,297, forward strand.
TGTAATGTCAGGTTTCTATCGCAGTTGATCTGCATGACATCCAAAATTTTCTGGCTAGTTTAATTTACTTCAACACCTGTGAACACCTCATGAACTTATTATTTTTTTAATTCAGTGAGAGGAGGGGAAGCAGAGACAGACTCTCATGAACCCTGACCAGGTGGATCAGCAAGCCCACTAGGAGTCAGCAATCGAGCTCTTCTTAGCCACTGAGGTAGAGGCCATGGTGCCATCTTCAGCGCCTGGGGCCAACTAGCTCCAATCAAGCCATGGCTGCAGGAGGGTAGGAGAGTGGGGTGTGGAGAAGGAGATAGGTGCTTCTTCTGTGTGCCCTGACTGAGAATCAAACCCAAGAGGATGTCCACACACCAGGCTTGCTCTACCACTGAGAAAACTGGCCAAGGTCTCCTCATGAACTTATTATTACTCCTAGGTATCTACTAGAGCAGGTATCCTTTCTGTGTATGTATATAATTGAACTTACAACAAAAATAAATTGCTCTTGTGCTCCCAGTGAAAGACATTCTGCAACCTGATTCTACTTGAAATTTTTTCCTTTGTTTATCAAGTAAGAACTTAATTATTATTTTTACATATTTACTTTTTTCACTGAAATACTTGAAACTCTAATAGATCCTGTCTTATCAATAGAGAAAGTAGAAATTGGTACCGAGTCAGAAAAAAAAACCAAATCAATTTATTATAGGCTCCTTTTTTTTAGATTTTATTTATTAATTTTAGAAAGAAGAGAGAGAGAGAGAAAGGGGGAAGAGAGCAAGAGGCTTCAACTCCTATATGTTCCTTGACCAGGCAAACCCAGGATTTTGAACCAGCAACCTCAGCATTCCAGGTTGATGGTTTATCCACTCTACCACCACAGGTCAGACCCTCATGTGCTCTTTTAAGACCTTTATTTACCCACTAGGTAAGTGAAAAGCATCTTTACCAGGTCCCTTTAGTCCTATCTGCTTCTACAGCTCTGCCATTGGGATGGTAACTCTCACCCTGCAGTCCACTTCAGTTGCTTAGATAATTTATATGATCCCTTTACTCTGTTATCAACTGATCTTCTACCATTGTTTAGTGCTTTCATCAAGGACATTGGTAGTTGTACTTTTCTATCTGAAATGGCAATACTAGACATTGATGATCACTCTTTTCTTCATGTTTAAAGTAATAATTTGCATTTTGGTTGACTGCTTTGCCAGTCCTGGGGACCTACTTCTCTCAGCCATGGATAGAAATTAGAGATCATCAGTTCCTTTGAAAAGAATCAGGCTTCATGAAGGAGCCTTGATTATAAAAATACATTTATTTAAGATAAGCATGTAATTTCAGCCATTATAAATTGTGGATGCGTGCATGGGTTACATGTGCACACCTTCTTTAATAATTATAAATCTATTATAGCTAGGATATATAAAAATATGTCAGATTTCACTGACCTATCTTTTTTTTTTTTAACATCTTTCCTTGTAATTGTGTTTCTTACAGAGATCTAGAAGCCTTCTATGTACTTCTTTCTGGGTACTAAAAATGTCTTCTTTTGCTAGGTCTGTCTACCTTTTTTTTTTCTTGAGAGAGACAGCAAAAAAAGACAGAAAGACTAAAATATAATATAAAGGTGTTCCTGTATGTGCCCTGACCAGGGATCGAACCAGCAAGTTCTGCGCTTTGGGATGGTGCTCCAACCAACTGACCTATTTGGCCTGAGCTTGGCCCTATTTACCTTTGACCAGTAGACTTTTCTTCTAAACTATTATTTTCTGTTCACTCTGATGTTATCAAACCTGATCTTAGCTAATGGAAAGAATTTAATGAATGATTGGATAAAGAAGATGTGGTACACATGTACAAGGGAATATTACTCAGCCATAAAAAGGATGTAATATTGTCATCTATAACAACATGAATTGATCTTGAGTGTATCATGCCAGGTGAATTAAATTAGAAATGAACATGAACCATATATTTTACTCATATGTGGAATATGAAACAGAAAGTAACAAATGAACTCACAAAAGAATCTCAGATACAGAGAACAGCATGGTGGCTACTGGAGAGAGCAAGGATTTGGGGGAAAGAAGAACAAGGTAACGGGGGTTAAATATATGATGAAAGGAGACAAAACTGGATATTGAGCACACAGTGCAATGTACAGATGACATAACACTGTACACTTGAAACTTGTAATGTTATTAACCAATGTTACAAAAACAAATCTAATTAAAAATTATTACATATCAATTTATTTTTACTTAGTATATTTTGCCAAAGACAATGCTAAGAATTATATTATATTCAGTGGAAGAGAAAGCATAAATATTCAAATAATTAAGTGGAAAAAAATAAAAGGATAAAGTATCCAATCAAGTAAACTATAGGCAATTTGTTTACCTACATCTTCCTGGTAAAATTTTCTTTACCCTAACTAGTTATTTACTCCAAATCACAACTGACTATTATCTTTGCATGCATGGAAAACAAAATTTAAGAACTCCTGACTTTGGACTTACTGATATACCACCCAAAATCATGTTAAATACTTCTTAGGGTAAGCATATCACAGTATCAGAAACAGTTTCTTATTTCTCATGTAGTTTCTCGATCTTGCAGGGAAACCAAGGAATCCAGGAAAAAAGTATTTTCAAGAGGGCAGTAGATGGAAGCATAAGACAGATTTGTACAGGCAAAACTGAGATTGTCTAGGAAAACCTGAGATTGACAGGTGAAGGAGTACGAGACTAAGTGAACCCTGGATCCAGTGACTAATTGATTATTGACCATCTTCCAGAGTCTAGTGTGAACAAGGATAATGTATGAGTAGACTCTAAGTAAAATCAGACAAGAGTATGTCACTCAACTATTAAAACATAGGGAGTAATGACAGTTTAAACCACTAGCATTTCCAAGGATATCTGAATTTTGAAGGTGCAATTGTAAACATCTGCCAAATATATGTTAGACTAATGGATTTTGACAACTGTCAGTTTTCAAATCACATTTTATAGGCAACTTCTAAGTTACTATGGCATTATATTACCTTTAATCTCTGTCAGTGAGTTTCTGAGCAGCAGAACCACATGGAGACTTGGTAAAACATAGGCTTCTGGGACCCACCCACAGGGTTGATTATTCTAAAAGTCTGAATTTGCTTTTCTAACAAGTTCCCAAGTGGCGCTGCTATTGCTGGTTCATAAATAACATTTTATATATAGTAAAAGATTCTGTGAAAAAGAATACACTTTTATTTTATACTGCACTAAGTAAAATTACAGATTAGGTTAAATTCAGTTCAACTGAGAAAAAAAAAGAAAAGAAAAGTCCATTCAAATTATTATGGTGATGGAATGTACTGAAAATAAATACCACCTCACCTAATACTGAAATATTACCGCCATGCTGTGATGCTTATTGTATAATCATTCATCTTTATGTGTAAAACTCTGCTGACCTGGACAATATTCTGTAGCCAGATTCTTCTGCTGAGGTTTTCTTTTGTAGATACATAGACTATGTGACTCATGATTGCCCATAATTTTCTTTTTTATATTTACAAAAGATGATAAGAACTTGACTTTTAATAAGTAGCGATTAAATACAAAAATAAATATTCAGCCACTTTCTGAAACATGCTAGAATACTAAAATAACAATTATGGTTTGTATATTACATTAGTGATTCACTATGCCTTTTGTTTATACCAGGATTCTTTGTTCTGTTCACCTCAATTTAAGACTTTTCACACATAGCACTGCAGTTTAATTTGTGACATAACAAAGCTAGATTTTTCAACCAAAATAATGATCAGATATATTTTGTCTTTGTTAAAAGTGATTAGTGAAAAATTGAACAAAATAATAACTTTTTAATTATTCAGCAGTAAATTATACAGTTTCTGGAAGAAATAACTATTATATATATTCTCATATCTTTACAATTTGGATATCATTTTACTAGCTAATAATCCTTCAGATATATAGGTAAATTCAGAGGAAATATAGTGTGAGAAATGAATTTCAGGAAGTCCTCTATAAAATTAAAGGTGGGTAAATAAATGTTTATTTAATTGATCTTATATGCACCTTTCATATAAGACATAAATACTTTAGTGTGTTTAAGTATGTTATAAAAATAAAAAATAAAATGCATAAGGTCTCTGCTTTCATGAATGTTAAAGAGTAAATCAAAGTAGCTATTATTTTCATTTTATTTATTTATTTATTTTTGTTTGTGTGTGTGTGTGACAGAGACAGAGAGAGACAGAGAGGGATGGACAGACCAGAAGGGAGAGAGATGAGAAGCATCAGTTCTTCATTGCATACCTTAGTTGTTTATTGATTGCTTTCTCATATGTGCCTTGACTGGGGGCTACAGCAGACAGAGTGAACGCTTGCTGAAGCCAGCAACCATGGGATCAAACTGGTGAGCCTTGCTCAAACCATATGAGTCCATGCTCAAGCTGGAGACCTTGGGGTTTTGAACCTGAGTCCTCCGTGTCCCAGTCCCACGCTCTATCCACTGCACCACCGCCTGGTCAGGCTAGCTATTATTTTTAAATCTAAAGGATCTAAAGTCTTGAATCCTATTTCAGTGTCATTATCATGCATATTAAGTCTCCTATGTTTTGAACTCACTTAAGGACCTTTGGTAAATCGTTTGGTTGATTAATGCTTCCTTTCTTTGTCTGTCAAGGTTGAACTCTATTACATTTACATTCTTCTCAAAGATTACACACTAAAATTTTTCTGATTTCCTTGCATCTGAACTTGAGCAGTTGTCATAAAGAGAAGCTGGACAAGTGGGCAACAGCATCAGAAAACTCCCTTAGTATATGTTTTTACTATTGTTAGGACAACTGTGACTTCTTTCTTTTTATATTCTGACTTCTAGAATGTTTTCAAGAATCATATATTCCCTATCACATCTCTGACTATAGGTTCATGCAGTAAGCTTTCATAAAATGTTACACTTTTTTAAAAGCAGATAGAGGGGGATATGGGGTGGGGGATGAAAGTGTTATATTGAGTGGGACACTTAAATCCACATTAACACAATAAATTAAAATTAATAAAAATTTTCAAAAAAGCAGATAGAAAAACTGATTTGATCGAGAGAATGTTATATGAAACTATTTGACTGTCTTTCCTTCAGATATTTCTATAAGTTAGAAAACTGTTAATGCTAAATAATATATTTGAAATAAAATAAATATTTTTATTTTCAGGTAAGATTTTTATGGATATAAATGTAATTAGAAAAAGAAGTGAAGTAATATTTTTCATAAATTCATTAGACTCAGGGCACTCTGAATGATTTCTTTTTTAATAGAAAAGATACTATGATGACAAAATGTAAATTAAATTTGTGTCTCGAAAATGTTAGTTTATAGTCTTGCTTCAAAACCTTTAAAATTTTTTGGAAACTTAATTTAGTGGAGAAGTATCTTTGAACCATCAGAGAATTATATATTCACAAAGAATATAAAATATATAATTAATACAAGTAGCACTAATATAATAACATTATCTACCTATCATAGGTAGGTAGATGATAATGATGACTAATGATGACAAATAGATAGAGACTGAGAATCATATTTCAGAACTATCAACTGATGCACACAAAGATATTTAAGTAAAATAGTCTAGAAGTTGCAAGAGTTTAAATTTTGCTCTGTGCTCAAATAATTCCTTCTCTTAGTTTACACTGGAACATGTATTGATGTGTTTAAGAATATTATGTTTTAATTAGACTGTAAGCTTCCTAGAGGAATATGTTAGTAAATAGATTGCTGTGTTTTGTTTTTGTGTTTAATTTGTTCTAGATAAGTGGCATTGATTTGAGTGGAGAAGATAAGTGGGTCTCAGTATATACAGGTTGGTAGATATCTATCACCCCTCCCCTTGCTTGACATATGTCTTTATCCTAATTGTGTTGTTCTACCTTTACCAGTGATACAAATAAATTAACAATGTTCAACATCTCAAACTTGATTTCACACTTCTTAGTGAGTTCTGTGAAATGTCCATGCTTCATCATTTACAGCTACTCACAAAAAGTAAGTGTGAAATAACTGTGAAGGCAGAGAAGCCAAACATGAAGTTGTAATAATACATCTGTAAAAAAAAAAAAAAAATCTGTATATGGTATTTGAGCACGGAGAGTACTTTTTTTGTTTGGCATTCAATTTCAACACTATAGAATTTTGCATCTGTCTAAGAAATAGGAAAATGAATATTATAGGGCTGCCAAAATGAGGTGACACTGTAATTATCAGACCTTTAAAAACTTCCTCATATTTTCCATATGCTGACAATGCCTTAAGTCATTGTCTTATAATTATGTCTATTCCAGTTGAATTATTTTTTTTCCTTTACCTAAGCTTTGTTAGCAACCTTTTATTAGACATCTGCTGCAAAATAATTATAAAATCTTATAATTTATCTGTTTCTATATCATTACATGCAACCTATTGACAAATACTAGGTATGCAATAATAGACACAGTTTTTGAATAAAAGTATAATTGGCATGGTTATTTGTGACATATCCTGTCATATAATTTACATTCCCCTGAATGAAACAAAGAATACAGAGGCAATAATTCCACTTTTACATATGCTGCTAATCATGTATATAAGAATCTTATACTTCAGATACATTTATTGAATATTACTCTCTCAATGAGAAAAAAATAAAATCTTGATTGTAATTATTAATATAACTTTTTCCATTTAATGTCTCAATTCATCAAAAACTAATCACATTTCATTTTTCTGTTTTTTATTTTTCTTGTGGTAAACACATAACAGATCAGTTGAGGTGTATGAAAAAGAATTATTCATTGCTGAATAAATTTATTACTTTTGCTTCATCACTGTAGCTTATTAAAAAGTCCTCTGTTATATTTAGCTCAACTGGTTAAGGCATCCTACTGATTTCTGATATAAAAGATTTGAAATATTACATGGATGGGGCAAGGAATTGCTTTTATTCATCTCTATATGATATGAAAATTGGATGGAAATAAGTATTTTTTTGAAAACAGATATAAATAAATTAACAAAGCTGTAATCCAATCTGCTGTGCTAGTGGATAAATAAACGTTAATTTTCTTTTCATAAAGGAGACTACTACAAATATCTCTAGATAATTGGCACTCCAAAAGTATTCCAGTAGTTTAACAAAAGAGAATGTAGACACACTGCTCAGAAAATTAAGGGATCAGGGAATGTGCAGATACTCCAGTAAATACAGCCTTTTGTATAGTACATTTTCACCAATAAAATAAAAGTTGACTTTGCATCTCATTTGTATAATCAAACAACTTTTTTTGACTTGTTATTTGTTTTTCTGATATTCTTGTTTAATAATAAAAAAAATTAAATGCTTCTTTATAGCTTCATATTCATTTTGAAATATCCTCTAATTTTTGTGAGCAGTATATTTGTTTTTGCAGAAATCTCATTAAAAAAAACTCTTCACTAAATTCTAAAGAATCTGGCTATGGCAGTCTAATTTTAGCAAGACATGATCTTAAAGTTTCTTTCTAGAGTTATATAAATGCATATGCTATATTTATTTTTATTTATTTGTCTTTCAAAAAAATTCATGTTTTCTCAACTTTCATTGCTAGTGTTCTCTCAACTTTTTTGTCTTGTTAAAATTAAGACACCTAAACACAAACAACCACAACAATCCAGAGAGGACATAACTTATTCCTTCATATGTAAACTTCTTATAACATTTATAAATATAATTTGCATTATTTTATTCTTTTTTCTGGATTAGAATTCCTCTAGATGGCCCTGGCCGGTTGGCTCAGCGGTAGAGCGTCGGCCTGGCATACTGGGGGACCCGGGTTCAATTCCCGGCCAGGGCACATAGGAGAAGCAGCGCCCATTTGCTTCTCCACCACCCCCCTCCTTCCTCTCTGTCTCTCTCTTCCCCTCCCGCAGCCAAGGCTCCATTGGAGCAAAGATGGCCCGGGCGCTGGGGATGGCTCCTTGGCCTCTGCCCCAGGCGCTAGAGTGGCTCTGGTCGCGGCAGAGCGACGCCCCGGAGGGGCAGAGCATCGCCCCCTGGTGGGCAGAGCGTATCCCCTGGTGGGCGTGCCGGGTGGATCCCGATCGGGCACATGCGGAAGTTTGTCTGACTGTCTCTCCCCGTTTCCAGCTTCAGGAAAAAAAAAAAAAGAATTCCTCTGGAAAAAGGAACTATGTATCTCACTTCCTTGATTCTCTACTGTTTAATATATGATGTATAGCACATGACAATCTAGTTAGTATTAGTCAAACTATATTCATAGATAAATATTAAGAATTGAATGTGACTTTCAAATAAAAGTTTTAGGTGTAATTTATAGTATAATGAAATGCCAAAGTAAGTGGTTGGTAATTATATTTAATTAGTAACAAAAAAGAAGACAAGTCAGAAGCGTGTTTGTCAGTCACGTTAATTTGGTAGCTTCAGGTAAATACTCAATTATAAACTGTATTAAAAACAAATACACAGATTTTCCCAATTTAGGGTTAATAAAATGTTCATAAAAATCTTAAGATAATCACATACTTGATATTTGAAACTTGAAATAAAGTATAAGGTAAAGATAGTGAGTATAAGTTTTTACATTTTGTAGATATTTTTGATGTAATAACATTACCATTTAAATGCATATTTTGACCACCATTATTTTTGGCATTCCACTGGTACACAATTTTATTCCTGTATTTAGAGGTTAATTTAGATAACTTACTTACATGTTTCTTATGTAAATATAAAGGTGTTAGCTTTTGAATGTTAGCCACTAAGTGGCATTAAACTGTACATTTAAATATGATACATAATACCTTAATCTTAAAAAGACAATCAGTGAAAATGAAGTTTAATACTGTGTAATCTGTGAAGCTAATTATACTGAGAGTTTAGAAGTGTGTGATATTGATCTGTCACCTCAGGAAAAGCTAGTAAGATCCACTCACGCTTCCTCGGGAAATAAGCAGAGGGCTCATGAGAATGTATGTAACATTGGTTCAAACTTGATTTTATTGCAATCTGGACATTTAAAGGTAGTTAAAATGATGTAGAAAGGCATCTGGAAGTCATTTGACTCTTTCTAATTAAGCCTACCTGGTATGGATTAGTGATCCATGAAATAAGGATAAGCTTAGTCTTTCTGATATTATGCATCTTGACCATTTAATTGGTCCCCAGAATCTTGTTAATGGTGCTATTTTCCGAAGATCACATCTTTTTACTACATGACAGAGTTCCCCCCCCCCCTCAGTATGGCCCAGTGTTCTGTGTATTATTTTTTAAATCAGAACTGGTTCTCCTATAGCTAAAAAATCTTCAAGATATACGCATCTTGTGCTTTCTATCCACAAAACCCCAATGGAGCATTGGCCATATTGCACAATAACAGAATGGCCTTTTAAAACTCTGAGTGTTCCCAGACCGAGCCATATAACAGAGAAAGTTCAAGATTAGTGAATGGTTACCACTTGCAAATCAGGTTGAATGCAGTCTATATTTTAGCTACCAGTTATTAGCTGGTTGACTGAAAATTTTACAGACTTATCTTGCTTAGCATCAGGTTTGTCATATATCATATGTGAATAATAATAACTACCTCATATGGATTTTGTGTATACTAGATAATACTAGTGAAATATCTGGTCCAATACTTTATAGCTGGTAAGTATTATTATTACTTTATTTTTAATAATAGGAATAATAACAGCAAATAATTTGATGACACACATTGTAATTTATTAGACAGTGGTTTGTTTGCTATAATTTCAACTGTACTTGTTCTGCCAATAGTAAATTCCCAAGTCTCATTTTCACTCTGAAAAGATGTGTCTGATTAAAAGAAGAAGAGAAATACTATCTTCAACTAGTATTTCTGTTCTTATATTTTTAATTCAACAAACATTTATGTAGTGGTTAATATGTACAAGGTATCATAATAATCACTTAAAAATTACCTCATACAGTTCTTCTAAAGGCCTTGTAAGGTAAGCTTTCTGCTTCTCCTCAGGTTACAAATGAGACATCTGCTGCACAGTGATGTTTTGTAACTTCCCCGAGGTCAGCTAGTAACAGAAAGTGTCAGAGCAGGGATTTTAATCCAGGCAGTCCTTGGTTTTAAAACTATGGGATCTGCTTGATTCTTATATTTGGTGGTGGGCGCCCAATGCAATATATAGATGATGTATCATAGAAATGTATACTTGAAGTTTATATCATTTTATTAGTCCATGTCAACTTGATAAACTTAATACAAAAAAATGAGCCAACAAAAATAAATAAATAAAAATTAAAACTATGGGATCTGCTTCTTTTTTCCCATGGCTCTGTAGCACCAGATTTTAATGAGGCTGTTTCACCCCACTTCTCTCCAGAATAGCTGATGATGTTCTCAGCTCCTTATACGCTGTTGCCTGGCTTTGCTCTCTTTCACAGACACTGTTGCTGACAAGCCAGTGGCTCTCTCCCCTGCTGTTTCCAACCTCTAGCTGCTTATATTGTGGGTATTAGTAAAGATAAATCTTTTCTGTAAATCTTGACATTCTCTTGCCTTCTTTTCCCTTGGTCAGATTCTTAAATTCTGAATTGAGGAATTCAAGAAGATACACATTTTTAATATTAGTGAATGCTGACAAATCATTTTCTAAAAATGCAATGCCAAATTCTACTGCAACCAATAATATATTAGAGTGCTTATTTCACCATAATAAAACCTGGAAAAATTGGATGCTGTCAATGTTTTTAATTTTTTTTTTGTCTGTTGGATAGGTTGAAAATTTGTGTCTTATTATTGCAATTTGCAATAGGATTTACATCTTAAGTTTATTAGACATTTTCTCTTTTATAAATTAATATATAGCTAAAATTTATCCTTTCCCTAGCAGTATGTGAGGAATTTGTGTGTTCAGTAAGGGAGAGTTAAGGAGGAGAATTTTAGTTAGAAAAACTACCTTTAGCAGTCATTCAATCCATCAACTGAGATAGACAAGTGTTGGGCAAATAAGTTTGTAAAATTTGTGTTATTTGAATTTGCTCACTTTTATTGTTAAAAATGATGCTGGGCAGCCACATGTGTGCTTGCCCTCAGAGCAGGGCAGTTGATTTCCTATTGCACTCCTGCTTGTGAAGGGCCATTGTTATGTTAATATGTCCTGGAGGAGGGATCTTTGTGGACCCCGGTAGCTTTTTAGAAGGAGGACAAAGGAGAAGAAGAAGCCAAGATGGAAGTGAAGGAGAGAGAAGCCAGTTTTGCAGAGTAAGAAGCCATGTTAGCAGATGGGGAACCAGAGGTGACTGAGACTGGTGGGGGCCTTTGATTCTAAGAAAACCTGGAGAAGATTCTCCTGGTTGTGGAATTGGAGAATGTGTTAATGGCTTTGGGAGCCCTAAGTAGAAAGGAAGTGTTTTCCCTGTGTGTGTGTTTACTCGCTGGCCAGGTGCGAGGCTAGAATAAAAAAATGGCCCACCAGGTTTTGGCTCCGATGTTTCTTTACTGTCTGCCTGAATCCAATGGGAACCTGCATGTGAATGGCCATGATGGTGGCGGCCCCTGGCCTTACAACAAGGATCATGTACAATGAAAGTAAAATCACCTCTTCTTCCATGGGTCAATAGGAAACTAGAGCACGTAAACTACAGCCGTACTTTCAGACTTTCCTCCTTATTCCTCAGAAATAAAGGGGGAACTCCTAGAAACCTACCCTTCCCCAGACCCCAATATTTTTGTGTAGAATGACTATTCCCTTTGGAGCCTCTGGCACTATTGACATTCTGTGCTTTATTATTGTCTATATCTGCTACAAGTCATCAGCCTCCAAGGTCACCCAACACTTATTCCCAATTTCTTATTCTTTTCCAACCTTATAAAACTTATAAAATCTTTCCACTGGACACTCAGGATTTCACAATTGCTATCAGTAAAGTCTGCTATACACTCAAATTATTTCTTAAAATTCTCATCACTGTTTTGCTCTTAAGAAAAATCAACTCTGGCCTGACTGGGTGGTGGTGCAGTGGATAGAGCATTGGAGTGGGATGCAGAGGACCCAGGTTTGAGACCCTGAGGTTGCCAGCTTGAACGCGGGCTCATCTGGTTTGAGCAAAAACTCACCAGCTTGGACCCAAGGTCGCTGGCTTTAGCAAGGGGTTATTCGATCTGCTGTAGCCCCACAGTCAAGGCACATATGAGAAAGCAATCAATGAATAACTAAGGTGCCACAATGAAAAACTGATGATTGATGCTTCTCATCTCTCTGTGTTCCTGTCTGTCTGTCCCTATCTGACTCTCACTCTGTCTCTGTAAAAAAAAAAAAAAAAAGAAAAAAAAAATCAACTCTGCAGTAGGAACAGTATTCTCTGGACCACCTCAGATGGTGGATTTTTTATTTCTCTCAGGCTTTTACTCCAGGCTGGAAGGAGGTACATGACTTTGATCCCTATTTAGACTTTCATACTATTCTTTCCTATCACTCTCTAGCTTTATATCCCATGTCATCATATTATATCACCACCACCCCTTATACTATATAATATCCTTTTACTCCCCAGATTCATTTCCCCCTCTCTTCTTAATGATATTATCTATTTATTCAAAATTACTTTTTCTAAGTCTATACCAACTTGATCCTTAACAATTTCAACATATATGTAAATGATCCATCAACACCTTAGCTTTTCAATTCTTGAAAGTTCTGCTACTATTAGCAATCTCACCTTCCACTTTACCTCAGCTAGAAATGCATCACTTCCATAAATCTAAATTTAATACATCCCCTTCTGGTGACCACTTCCTTCATACCAACTTACTTTTACCTTATACCTGGTATAACCTGCTAGACATCTAATCCATTGGCCATACCACAATTTCACGGTTCCTAACTCATTTAATATCTTCACATCCTTCTTTAGCTAGATTAAATTTGGTAATTAATTATTATACACGCTTGCATAGTGTTTCAATTTTCTTGAACACTTTTCTCATTTTTTGTAGTTTCTTGATAACAAAAAAACCATGAACATAGTTAAATTCAATTCTCTGCCTCCCTAGTCTTTGTCTTTTTAAGCTAATATGGTTGGTTTTTACTGCTTTGAGACAGATTCAGTAATCTGTTAGCATAGGTAGCTAGTTAGTAATAATAAAGAAAAGAAGAAAATGAACTCAGACATTAGGCCTAATAAACTAAGGAACTGAATTGAGCATTAAGCCTGAATAGTAGGAAGCTATAATATTTGTAGCTCCCCAGGGGAATGCCACATCTTTGCAGAGTGGACTTAATCCCCAAAGCAGGCTCCCTGGGGGACAACTAGCCATTACCCATGATTACCAAGGGAGAGAAAAAACAATAGGGGGAAATTCTTCTGCTGGATTCATGTGCCTTAGAAACCAAGATGGTGAACATGAAGGGAAGGTGCTTAGACTTGGAAAGTGATAGGGTTGTATAAGGAACACAGAACCCCAAAAGATCTAGGAAAAGGATTGGATAAGGAAAAGACCCAGCACATGCCCACAAAGAGCCAAGTGAGAGATTGGTTAATTAAAAAAAAAAGCATATTTCTCTCTTATTCATACATGTTCTCTCTCTGTTTCAGACCTGCTGGTGGGCAGCCATGTGAACCCAACCTTGTGTGGGTTCTATGCAAGAGTCTGGGTGTCACAGCACAATGTGGGCCTAAGCAGAGCCCACAACAGAGATTAAGCTAGCCCATGGGGACAGTTTAAACTGGACTAAGCTTTGGCATAGACTAAACTGAACTATGGCAGCTTCAGATGTCCTGCTGATGCTGGTAACGGCACATCTCTAGACACAGGCATTTCTGCTGGGCTTAGTGAAGACAAGGTTGGACTTCTTCCATAGCATGGAATAGACACTGGGTACCTGGCGCAGTTCCTTGTGTTTTCTCCAAATTCAATAAATCTTACCACTACACCTTATCTTTTCTGGTGACCTTGTGGAAGCCCCATTTTCACAGGCAACAAATTTATTTGTCTTAATTCCACATATAACAGACTATCAGCCTCTGCACCCACATGTTTCAGCTCCCCCTCCTCTTGCCATAGGTTAGGGCTTCCCAACCTTGAAACTATTAAAATTTTAGACTGGAAAATACTTTGTTGTGGTACCTGTCTTGTCCATTGCAGTATGTATAGCAGCACCTATGGCATCTATCCATTACATGTAAGTAGAAATCCCCCTCCCAGTTGTGACCATCAAAAATTTCTTCAGGAATTGCCAGATGTTTTCTGGCAGAGGTAATGGGATAAGCAGATTATCTCTTTTTTGAGAATGATACCTCCTTTTGACAATAATTGTCACAGATAAATTTTTGTTGTCCTGTCTAAAGCAATTTCTCCCTTTGTTTTCTTGATCCTTTAGTTAAGATCATGGCTCTGAAACTTACCTCTCTCTTTTCTTTTATATCACTTATTTTTCACTCTCATTTTTATACACATACATATATGTGTTTATTTCTCCTATTTGGAAAAAAAAGAAAAGAAATGAAAGAGAAAAAACATTCTCATGAACCCAAGTTCCTTTCTATCTATAGCTCTATTTCTCTTTTCATTTTCTTCCACCATGGAGTTGTAAAAACTTCTCAGGAGTTGGATAGTAGCAAAAAATAAAAAGGGGGAGGGATTTATTTTTTAAATTTATACAATAAATTATTCTATCTGAATAACATTTAGGTAAGTTTTTGATTTAAAAATAGATTTTCTTATTCTAAAAATACAAAACAAAACAAAAACCAAATTATTTCAGTATTTTATGGCTTTATCCAACACAGAAGAATTTCAACTGTCCTTATCATCATGGTTATCTGGAATGCAAAGTTTTCAGGTATGTGAAACTTTACCATGATACATGATGTGATAACCTAGTCAGATGTCTGAGGTTAAGGGAAAGCTGTCAGATTCCCTTTCTTAAAAACAAAACTTCCTACAGTGTTGTCTGTACTCATGTTCTTTCTTAGACTCATAGCAACCTGGCTTTTACTCCCACCAATCTGCTTACCCTGCTTTTGTGCTATCACCGAGGACATCCACATAGCAAAATTCAATTGTCAGTCCTCTTCTTACTACATCTATTACCAGCATCGAGCACTGTTGAGCCCTGTGATGCATTTTCTTTTCATCCTTCAAATTCACTGCATATATTTTTCCACAGTTCATTGGTTGCTCTGTCAGACTCCTTTGCAGGTTATCCCTCATATTTGTGAACCTTAAATATTAAAATACACCTGAGACTACCACTTAATGTTTTATTTCCCTCTTTTCTATCTGTACTCATTATTTTGGTGATCTCCAATGTGAAATTTAATTTCAGCTGTCAGCTCATTACTTCCAAATGCATATCAAATTCAGATGTGCATATCAAATTCCTTTCTTGACATCTCTACTTGAACATCTAATACATTTCTTGAAGTTATCATGTCCAAAGCCAAACTCTTGATTTTTAACCACTCTATCTATAGTCTTTCCAATCTCTGTTATTGCCACACTGTTTTTCCAATTATTCAGTATAAAAAACAGAGTTGTCTTTAATAGCTCTTTCTAATAAATCAAGCGCTGCTCTCAAAATCTTTGAGAAACCAGTAACCTTTCAACCTCCACTACGACTATCACTGGTTTGGGCCATCATAAGCATAATCACTCATTTGGATTGCATCAGTAGCTGCCTATTAAATTGTGGTAGATGGTATTATTATCCCTAATTATATACAAATTTATTGCCCTTCCCTTTGAGAATATTATTCAGATCCATCCATTTCCATGTAACTTACAGTCACAATCAACTTCATAAGTGTGTGAACTTCATTTAGTTTTGTACTCTCTATTGCCATCTTAAAATGTCTGATGATTTTTGAACAAGAGTTCCCACATTTTAATTTTGCACTGGGGTCTTCAAATCACATTGCCATTACTGCTTTCAAGGTCATTCCTGCTGGGAGAAACATTGACTAATGAAATGCATGGGATGTTAGGTGGCATTTGTAGGGGAAATTTAAAGAACTGTTTTATAGTGTTATGAGCATAATATGTATCATATATGAGCTCTTCCTTTGTCTTGGATCTGAAAATAAACAAGATTCTGGCAACAGAGCCACAGCTGATCCTAGCCAACAAATAACATGAATGATAAATATTTCTTGTAGAACACTGAGAATTGGGAGTTCTGCCATTTTAGAGTAAATTAGTAAAAGCTAAGTAATACACAAATGTCTCTGCCTCATCAACTTGCCTCTCTAGAGTTTATTCTAAAACTAATAGTCAAACTGACCTTTTTAACAATGTGGTTAAATCATATTATTGCTGTGCTCAAAACTCAGATAGAAAGCTGAAGTCTTTGTGATGGAAAACATAATTTTCTCCCTCATTACCTGTGTCTTTGACTTCCACATTTTCACCATACCATAACCATACTATTTTCCTTGCTGTTTCTTGACTATGCCAGGCAAAGCCTAGATGTGGACCTTTTCTGTAACAGTCACATTTTTATGATGCTCTTTCTCCAGATATCTTCCACACTAACTCCCTCATCTCCTTTAAGTCTTTGCTAAAATCTTACTTTCTCAAAGAGGCAAATCTTGACCACTCTAAGTTAGATACTGCACCTTCTCACTCAGCAAATTTGATCCTCCATTTTTCTTCTACTTTTATTCCAATAGTATATATCATTTATTAAAACATTTCATATATATATATAATATTTTATACTATCTCTTCTCCCATTAGAATGTAGGTTTCACAAGGAAAGGAATATTTGTTTGCACAAACTTTTCCAAGTTCCCAAAATACTGTATAAAACATAGTCGATGCTCCATAATTATTTACTGAGCATTTGGAGATTAAAGTAGGTCTAGATATGGATATATTATTTCAAATAATACCTTCACATATGCCTTTAAGTCCCTTGCTCCTCTTTTACCTCCTAACGATTTTGGGGCAAAATCTTCACTTTAGTTCACGAATATGTTCTGACTGCTCAGTGACTGTACATAGTAACTGAATGCTGTTGGAGTAAAACAGACAGGTATGTTGAATTTCTCACTCTATGCTCAGGACCGCCGGCCAGTATTAGACCTTTCATCGTCCTTAATTCTACTGGCAACCATACAGCATTTCTTTGTTCCATTCATTTTTCCTTACCCAGATGAATGTCCGTTGTTCTTTGGTTTTTTAAAACACCCAACCTCTTAACTTTTATTTATAGTCTAACCTAAATTTCTTACTTTCAAATTTCATTACAAAATAGAATCTCTCAGAGGAGAACTTCCACAAGCTCCCATAATTATAAATGCTAACAATCCTGCATTTTTTGCCCATATTCTATGCCATTCCTTCTGTTATGCCAGGTAATTTCTCGACGCTCATATTGAAAGCCAACCTTTCTAGTTACATGATAGATATCTTTCCTTGCTTCTTTAAGAACTTCATACAGACAAGCCTCTCCCATCTCCAATAAAAATCAGTTTTTCAAACTCTCAAGGATGATTTTCATCAACCGACAAAAACACGTAAAGAGAAAAATTAACCGTTAGCCTCAACCAGTTACTGTATTAATTCTCTCTCTGTCTTTATAATGAAGCTCCTTAGGAAATTGTCTATCCTGCAGTCCCCAATTTCTCTCCAGTCAGAGTTCTCCCTTACTGCTCCACTAGTCTGCTCTTGACAAATCACCAATGCATATTGTTGTATGGAAAGGGCAATTTTCAAACCTTAATGTACTTAATTTCCTGTCAAAATTTGACACAGTTAGTATTCCTCCTGGAAACACCTTTTATACTTGTCTTCTAACACACCTGTTCTGTTACTTTTCTCCTACCTCTTTAGCCACTCCATTCAAGCTCTTTTCGTGTTTTCTACTCATCAAATGAACATTTTGTATTTTCTATCTCTACATGACCTTGGGTAGTTTCTGATAGGCTTATGAATTATATAGCATCTTTATTCTAATGTCTCCCATAATTACAACTCAAAACCTGTTCTTTTGTTTTGAACTCCAGACTCATCAATCCAACTCCTTTCTATCACCTATTGAATTTTAATTGGTATTTTTACCTTAACAAGTCCAAAACTAAATATCTGATCTTTCTTATTTCCCTTTCAAACCTGTCTATCATGTAGCTTTTCTTATTGTAGTTCATGGCAATTCTATTCTCTAAATTGCACAGAGAGAACTATAGTGTTATACTTGAGTTCTTTATTTTTCTTACTCCCAAACGAGTTCTTAGCAAGTCATATTAGTTATTTCTATAAACTTTATCAAGAAGTGTGTGTACTTCTCATTTCTTACACTGCAAACATGGTGGGCTATATTGCTATTATATCTATGTAGTATTATTTACATGACCTTATAATTAATCCCTCTGCAAATGCATTTACACCAGGAGTAGTCAACCTTTTTATACCTACCGCCCACTTTTGTATCTCTGTTAGTAGTAAAATTTTCTAACCGCCCACCGATTCCACAGTAATGATGATTTATAAAGTAGGGAAGTAACTTTACTTTATAAAATTTATAAAGCAGAGTTACAGCAAGATAAAACATACAATAATAATTACTTACCAAGTACTTTATGTCGGATTTTTGCTAAGTTTGGCAGAATAAATCTTTATAAAACAACTTACTATAGTTAAATCTATCTTTTTATTTATACTTTGGTTGCTCCACTACTGCCCACCATGGAAGCTGGAACGCCCACTAGTGGGCGGTAGGGACCAGGTGGACTACCACTGCTTTACACCATACAATCTAATCTTATCAGGGCACCCTATGTGAGTTTTTTAAGATGAAACTCAGATCATTACATGCCCCTGCTTCAAAGCTTTGCAATGATTTTCCAGTAGAAGTAAAGCCAAAGCCCTTAAATATTGTTTAAAAGGCTCTACAATTTCTAGCCCTTTTTTACTACTTGTTTATTACCCCTTGCTCGCTTGTATTATTTATAATGGCCTCATTATCATTAGTTATTACTGTATCTTGTTCTTTTTGTTTGTTTTTTGAAACACCAGATTTACACTTGCTTGAGGAACCTTCTACAAGGTATTCTCTTTGCCTGATATGTATTCTTTTCATACATTCTCACAGTTTTCCCTCACTTTCTTTTTCTTAACTCAGGGAGTAGCTTTATTGTGAACCTGTCTCTAATGCCCTGTTTAAAATTGAGCTATTTTCTGATATATTTTACCTACTCCCTTGCTCCTTATTTTTTTACACTTACTACCTTTGACCTACTGTACTACTACATATATATTTTTTAACTTAAGCAGAAGAAAAATTTCTTAAAACCAGGAATTTTTTTTTTATATAATAAATTTTTATTAATGGTAATGGGATGACATTAATAAATCAGGGTACATATATTCAAAGAAAACATGTCTAGGTTATTTTGTCATTAAATTATGTTGCAAACCCCTTGCCCAAAGTCAGACTGTCCTCTGCCACCCTCTATCTAGTTCTCTGTGCCCCTCCCCCTCCCCCTAACTCTCTCCCTCCCTCCCTCCCATGTCCACCCTCCCCCCACCCTTGGTAACCACCACACTCTTGTCCATGTCTCTTAGTCTCATTTTTATGTTCCACCAATGTATGGAACCATGTAGTTCTTGTTTTTTTCTGATTTACTTATTTCACTCCTTATAATGTTATGAAGATCCCACCATTTTGCTGTAAATGATCTGATGTCATCATTTCTTATGGCTGAGTAGTATTCCATAGTGTATATGTGCCACATCTTCTTTATTCAGTCTTCTATTGAAGGGCTTTTTGGTTGTTTCCATGTCTTGGCCACTGTGAACAGTGCTGCAATGAACATGGGGCTACATGTGTCTTCACTTATCAATGTTTCTGAGGTTTTGGGGTATATACCCAGTAGAGGGATTGCTGGGTCATAAGGTAGTTCTATTTGCAGTTTTTTGAGGAACCACCATACTTTCCTCCATAATGGTTGTACTACTTTACATTCCCACCAACAGTGTATGAGGGTTCCTTTTTCTCCACAGCCTCTCCAACATTTGCTATTACCCGTCTTGTTGATAATAGCTAATCTAACAGGAGTGAGGTGGTATCTCATTGTAGTTTTGATTTGCATTTCTCTAATAACTAATGAAGCTGAGCATCTTTTCATATATCTGTTGGCCATTTGTATCTCTTCCTGGGAGAAGTGTCTGTTCATGTCCTCTTCCCATTTTTTTATTGGATTGTTTGTTTGTTTGTTGTTGAGTTTTATGAGTTCTTTGTAAATTTTGGATATTAGGCCCTTATCTGAGCTGTTGTTTGAAAATATCATTTCCCATTTAGTTGGCTGTCTGTTTATTTTGATATCAGTTTCTCTTGCTGAGCAGAAACTTTTTATTCTGATGTAGTCCCATTCATTTATCTTTGCCTTCACTTCTCTTGCCATTGGAGTCAAGTTCATAAAATGTTCTTTAAAACCCAGGTCCATGATTTTAGTACCTATGTCTTTTTCTATGTACTTTATTGTTTCAGGTCTTATATTTAGGTCTTTGATCCATTTTGAATTAATTTTAGTACACGGGGACAGGCTGTAGTCGAGTTTCATTCTTTTGCATGTGGCTTTCCAGTTTTCCCAACACCATTTGTTGAAGAGGCTTTCTTTTCTCCATTGTGTGTTGTTGGCCCCTTTATCAAAGATTATTTGACCATATATATGTGGTTTTATTTCTGGGCTTTCTGTTCTGTTCCATTGGTCTGAGTGTCTATTTTTCTGCCAATACCATGCTGTTTTGATTATCGTGGCCCTATAATATAGTTTAAAGTCAGGTATTGTAATGCCCCCAGCTTCATTCTTTTTCCTTAGGATTGTTTTGGCTATTCGGGGTTTTTTATAGTTCCATATAAATCTGATGATTTTTTGTTCCATTTCTTTAAAAAATCTCATAGGGATTTTGATGGGAATTGCATTAAATTTGTATATTGCTTTGGGTAATATGGCCATTTTGATTATATTTATTCTTCCTATCCAAGAACAAGGAATATTTTTCCATCTCATTGTATCTTTTTCGATTTCCCTTAACAATGCTTTGTAATTTTCATTATATAGGTCCTTTACGTTCTTTGTTATGTTTATTCCTAGGTATTTTATTTTTTTTGTTGCAATCGTGAAGGGGATTATTTTTTTGAGTTCGTTTTCTAGTATTTCATTGTTGGCATATAGAAAGGCTATGGACTTTTGTATGTTAATTTTGTATCCTGCGACCTTACTGTATTGGTTTATTGTTTCTAATAATCTTTTTGTGGAGTCCTTCGGGTTTTCGATGTATAGGATCATATCATCAGCAAAAAGTGATACCTTTACTTCTTCTTTTCCGATATGGATGCCTTTTATTTCTTTGTCTTGTCTGATTGCTCTGGCCAGAACTTCTAGCACCACGTTAAATAAGAGTGGAGAGAGTGGACAACCCTGTCTTGTTCCTGATTTAAGGTAGAAAGTCCTCAGTTTTATGCCGTTTAATAGGATGTTGGCTGATGGTTTATCATATATGGCCTTTATTATGTTGAGATATTTTCCTTCTATACCCATTTTGTTGAGAGTCTTAAACATAAAATTGTGTTGTATTTTATCAAAAGCCTTTTCTGCATCTATTGATAAGATCATGTGGTTTTTGTTCTTTGTTTTGTTGATATGGTGTATTACGTTAACCGTTTTGCGTATGTTGAACCATCCTTGAGATTCTGGGATGAATCCCACTAGATCATGATGTATTATTTTTTTAATATGTTGTTGTATTCGGTTTGCCAGTATTTTGTTTAGTATTTTAGCATCTGTATTCATTAGAGATATTGGTCTGTAGTTTTCTTTCTTTGTGCCATCCTTGCCAGGTTTTGGTATGAGGGTTATGTTGGCCTCATAAAATGTGTTTGGAAGTATTGCTTCTTCTTCAATTTTTTGGAAGACTTTCAGTAGAATAGGAACCAAGTCTTCTTTGAATGTTTGATAAAATTCGCTGGTATAGCCATCTTGGCCTGGATTTTTATTTTTGGGGAGGTTTTTAATGGTTTTTTGTATTTCTTCTCTACTAATAGGTCTGCTTAGGCTTTCTGCTTCTTCATGACTCAGTCTAGGAAGGTTGTATTGTTCTAGGAATTTATCCATTTCTTCTAGATTGTTGTATTTGGTGGCATATAATTTTTCATAGTATTCTACAATAATTCTTTGTATATCTATGATGTCTGTGGTGATCTCTCCTCTTTCATTTTGGATTTTGTTTATTTGAGTCCTGTGCCTTTTTTCCTTGGTGAGTCTTGCCAAGGGTTTGTCAATTTTGTTGATCTTTTCAAAGAACCAGCTCCTTGTTTTATTGATTTTTTCTATAGTTTTTCTGTTCTCTATTTCATTTATTTCTGCTCTGATTTTTATTATCTCCTTTCTTCAGCTGGTTTTGGGTTGTCTTTGTTCTTCTTTTTCTAGTTCCTTAAGGTGTGAAGTTAAGTGGTTTACTTCGGCTCTCTCTTGTTTGTTCATATAGGCCTGAAGTGATATGAACTTTCCTCTTATTACTGCTTTTGCTGCATCCCAGAGATTCTGATATGTCGTATTTTCATTTTCATTTGTCTGTATATATCTTTTGATCTCTGCGCTTATTTCTTCTTTGACCCATTCATTTTTTAGAAGTATGTTGTTTAGTTTCCACATTTTTGTGGGTTTTTCCCCCTCTTTTTTGCAGTTGAATTCTAGTTTCAAGGCTTTATGATCAGAAAATATGCTTGGTACAATTTCAATTTTTCTAAATTTGCTGATATTGTCTTTGTGGCCCAACATATGGTCAATTCTTGAGAATGTTCCATGTACACTAGAGAAAAATGTATACTCTGTCGCTTTGGGATGAAGTGTCCTGTAGATGTCTATCATATCCAGGTGTTCTAGTATTCCGTTTAAGGCCACTATGTCTTTGTTGATTCTCTGTTTGGATGACCGATCTAGAGCCGTCAGCGGTGTATTGAGGTCTCCAAGTATGATTGTATTTTTGTTAGTTTTTGTTTTAAGGTCAATAAGTAGCTGTCTTATATATTTTGGTGCTCCTTGGTTTGGTGCATATATATTAAGGATTGTTATGTCTTCTTGATTCAACTTCCCCTTAATCATTATGAAATGACCATTTTTGTCTCTGAGTACTTTTTCTGTCTTGTAGTCGGTCGGCATTATTAGATATGAGTATTGCTACACCTGCTTTTTTTTGGGTGTTGTTTGCTTGGAGTATTGTTTTCCAGCCTTTCACTTTGAATTTGTTTTTATCCTTGTTGCTTAGATGTGTTTCTTGTAGGCAGCATATAGTTGGATTTTCTTTTTTAATCCATTCTGCTACTCTGTGTCTTTTTATTGGTAAGTTTAATCCATTTACATTTAGTGTAATTATTGACACTTGTGGGTTCCCTATTGCCATTTTATAAATTGCTTTCTGTTAGTTTTGTATCTAGTTTGATTCTTCTCTTTTGTTTTTCTATCATTTGTTTTTGTTTGTTTGTGTTCCATACTTCTTTCCTCTGTTGCTACCTTTTTTAAGTCAAGTGTTTTTGTGGTGGTTTTTTCAAGGGTGGTTACCATTAAGTAATGAAAAGGGTACCTACCATATTCATTGTAGTACCCTATCTTATAAGTATTTCTGCACTTCATTGTCCTTTGCTACTGTTAATCTCCATCCTCTCCCCCCTTTTTTTCCTTTGTTGTCACAGTTTAAGTTTGGTTTTATTGTGTTCTTGGTGGAGCTGTTACTTGTGGTGTTGTTTTCTTTTGTTCTTTGAATCTGGTTGGAAAACCCCCTTTAGTATTTCCTGGAGTGGGGGCTTTCTGTTGATAAATTCTCTCATTTTTTCTGTATTTGTGAATGTTTTTATATCTCCTTCATACTTGAAGGATAGCTTTGATGGGTATAGTATTCTTGGCTGAAAGTTCCTCTCTTTCAGGGCTTTAAATATTGGGGTCCACTCTCTTCTAGCTTGTAGAGTTTCTGCTGAGAAATCTGATGATAATCTAATAGGCCTTCCTTTATATGTTGTACTCTTCTTTTCCCTGGCTGCCTTGAGAATTTTTTCTTTGTCATTGGTTTGTGTCATCTTTATTATGATGTGCCTTGGAGTGGGTTTGTTGGGGTTAAGAAAACTCGGTGTTCTGTTTGCTTCTTGAATTTGAGGCTTTAGTTCTTTCCACAGGCTTGGGAAATTCTCGTCTATTATTTGTTTGAGTATATTCTCCATTCCATTTTCTTTTTCTTCTCCCTCTGATATACCTATTATTCTTATGTTATTCTTTCTGATGGAGTCAGACAATTCCTGTAGGGCTTTCTCGTTTTTTATTATTTTTGAGTCTCTTTCTTCTTCTCTGTGTTCTGCCTCAAGTTGTTTGTCTTCTATTTCACTAATCCTATCTTCAATCTGGGCTGTTCTGTTAGCTAAGCTTGTTACCTCGTTTTTCAGCTCGTGAATTGAGTTTTTCATTTCTGTTTGATTTGTTTTTATAGTTTCAATTTCCTTGGTAATATATTCTTTGTGTTCATTGAGTTGTTTTCTGATCTCCCTATATTGCCTTTCTGTGTTTTCTTGTATATCTCTGAGTATTTTTAAGATTTCTATTTTAAATTCTCTGTCATTTAGCTCCAAGGCTTCCAATATGTTAAATCTTTTCTCCATAGATTTTTCCACATCTATTTGTGTTACCTCTCTTTCTTTTGTATCCGTAATATTCGATTTCCTCTTTCTTATCGGCATCTGAGGGTGGTCTTGTTGATAGCACTAATTAGAATTAATAAAAAGTAAAAAGTAAAAAAAAAAAAAAAAAAAAAAAAAAAGGTAAAACACCCCACAAAAAAAAACAGTAATAATTTATTATTTCCCCCTTTTTTCTTTCTTCTCTTTCCCTCCTCTCCCCTCCTCAGGGAAATATCGTGCCTATAATGGAGGGCCTGATTTGGGGTGAA
This sequence comes from Saccopteryx leptura, assembly GCF_036850995.1. Lineage (NCBI taxonomy): Eukaryota > Metazoa > Chordata > Mammalia > Chiroptera > Emballonuridae > Saccopteryx > Saccopteryx leptura. The sequence goes on from NC_089505.1 coordinate 147,252,260, forward strand.
GAGTTCAAGGGGCAAAAAAAGGGAGTAGGGACCTACTAAATGCAAAAAAAAAAAAAAAAAGAAGAAAATCTTAGACAAGCATAAGATGATTTGCTTGTAAGTGATGGTCAACTAAGAGATATAATGAGAGGGATAAGAGGGAACCAGAAAAAAGGACCAAAAAAGAATAATAAAGAAGAAAAAAATAAAAATAATAAGTAAAAATCTTTTGTATTAAGTGGAGCGAAGACTAAATACAATGGAGACCTTGGGTTGGGAGGACCCAAAATGCCACAAAAATAAACAAACAAAAAATAAATAAAAACAAAAGCAAAAAAGAAAAATAAAGCCAAAAAATGCCTTGAGTCCCAAATTAACTAATTTGTTCATGACTGAGGATTAAATGGGAGGAAAGTAAAATGAGAAAAGAAAAAACCAATAGAAAGGAAAAAATAAGAAAAAGAGAAAAACGAAGGAAGAAATAAAATAGGAAGAGAAAAAAAAACAAAATAAAGCAAGACAAAAAAAAAAACAAAAGAGGAGAGAGTGAGAGTTAAGTGTTTTGGAGTATAACCTTAAAGGAGGGTGAGGATGAAGAAGAGAAATAAAATGTAACACTCATGGGTAGTGTAGTTCAAGAAAAGGGAAGCATAAGATGGGCAGAGAATAGAAGGACCGAGGTGGAGGAAATAAAGGCAATAAGATAGAAGAAACAAACAACAACAACAAAAAAGAATTAGTGGAACAAGTTGTAAAGTCTGTGGATTTTTCTTGATTTTGAGAGGTTAACTTCTTCCTTTTTCTTTTCTCTCCCTCTTCCTGGTTGGTGACTCTGTACCCCAGGCTCTGCCCCTGTGTCACACTTAGGTAGGGATTTGCAGTTGATGGGATTCTATGGCAATGTCATATAATTTGCTTTAGTCTTGCTGGTAGTCAAGGCTTGTTGGCGTTTGCAGGGTCCAATGATGAGAGAGTTTGCTTTCCTGGATTCTCTCTCCTAGTCCCCCCTTTCTGAATTAGTAGCCTGGTGATCCAGCTATAAGGCTGCAACTGCTTCTGCCTGGGGAGTAAGAGGCTCAAAGAGCTGGGAAATCCCCACTCTATCCCCACTCAGTGCAAAGCTTTGGGAAAGGCTCTGGCAGTCAGGGCCTCCAGTGTAATCAGGCGGGGGTGGGAGTCAATTGTTGTCAAGGTGATTGTTCAGTGCCTATCATTCAGTTGGACCTCTCAACCCAGGCTTTCCACACTTTGTAGCCTGTTTTTGCTGGGAAGAAGAGGCACTAGTCTCTGCTTGCGACTAGTGTACTATAGATCTTATTATCTGCCAAGTCCTTCTTGTTAGCGTTTATCCCTGAATATGGAGGCTCTATCAATCAGAAGTTGCCCCCGCCCCTTTAGCGAGAGGCACTAAAAAATATCATGCCTCTTGTCTTGGATCGCTGAACTGAGAGAGATCTTATCAATTAGAACCGAGGGTGCGCAGATTTCATGGGTTAAGCTAATTTCAGTGATTGGGTCGCAGCTGTACTCCCGAAGGTATTTTAGGCTGCCTGCGCGCGCCCCTCCCCCAACGCTTGATTGTTAGCTTGAATGGCTGGGTGAGGTGCCCCGCCCATGGAGAGAATCTCCCAAGCCTCTCCCGCTCGCCCTGCCGCTGGCGGCTGGATTGCACCAGGCGCAGGATAATGGGGACCCCTGGGTGTGCGGGCCAGTAGGGCGCTCTGGACGCGTGGAATGCCCAGGGCAAGCGCGCGAATGGGGTGCTCCGGGCACCGGTGGCTGGCGACTCTCACTCGTAGTGCGCGGGCCACTGGGAACGTAAGCGGTGCTCACTCTGCAACCGGACCGGGCGCGCGCCCCGCGGCTCGCGGCAGCTCGGCTCGCGGCGGCTCGGCTCGCGGCGGCTCGTGGCTCCCGAGTGTGGGCTAACTCACCACAGGCTCACTTCCTCGCAGCTTGAATGAACGTCCCTGCGGTAGCTTCCTCCACACCCTCGTCTCTCAGATTCAAGTGATAACAGTCCTTTTGCTATCAGTTTGTGTGGAATTCCGGAATGCTCCGAGGATAGATTTTTCTGTTTCTAGTTGATAAATTTGTTGTGATTTAGGGGAGAGCTGTCGGACGCGCAGCTCACGGCGCCATTTCCATGACGTCACCCAGGAATTTTTTTTTTATTGTATCCAATGTTGTATCTCTAGTAACTATAAGCTGTAATAGTACCTAACAAATATAAGCATATACATATATATATGAGTAAAATATAGAATAAACTATAAAGTGTTAAAAACTTAAGTGTCTCACCATAAAACAAATGGGTAAAAATATAATATTTATTTATTTATTTACTGGGAGAGTAATATCAGCAAGATGGAAGGTTAGGAAGTCTTAAGACCTTGTTCCTTCATGAAAACATTAAATAAGCAACTAGAGACTGGATAAAATAACTTTATAAGAACTCTGATAATCAATCAAATAGCTCCATAAACCAACTGAAAGTTTAATCAGGAAAAATTCACATTCAAACTAAAATGTTGGTATTTTTATTCACCTTTATTCCATCTCCTTTGTGGTACAATGTGGCCTTGGTGTGTGGTCTGAAGGAAGTGTTAGCTCTGTCACCAGATATTTTCTGTGAATCAGAGACAACAGAGCAGACCTAACTGGGTTCCTTATGGCTTATCTTGTAACTTCCTGTAGGATTGGTCTCTGTCACCTAAATAGAAACTCAGCATGCCCTGGCCAGTTGGCTCAGTGGTAGAGTGTCAGCCTGATGTGCAGAAGTCCCAGGTTCGATTCCCGGCCAGGGCACACAGGAGAAGCACCCATCTGCTTCTCCACCCCTCCCCCTCTCCTTCATCTCTGTTTCTCTCTTCCCCTCCAGCAGCGAGGCTCCATTGGAGCAAAGATGGCCCGGGCGCTGGGGATGGCTCCTTGGCCTCTGCCCCAGGCGCTAGAGTGGCTCTGGTCGTGACAGAGCAATGCCCCGGAGGGGCAGAGCATCGCCCCCTGGTGGGCGTGCCGGGTGGATCCCGGTTGGGCGCATGCGGGAGTCTGTCTGACTGTCTATCCCCGTGTCCAGCTTCAGAAAAATACAAAAAAAGAAAAAAGAAACTCAGACAGCCAAAAGCAGCAGAGGTCAGACCACAGGTTAAGAAAGGGCTCATGAAATCTATAAGGTTATTACAGACCAGCAGAAGGCTGGTGCAAGAGATTGTTGACTGAAGAATACAATATAATAGGTAAATCCACAAGAAGAAGCTGGGGTGAGATTTGTAGAGAAATTTTCTGTTGAAAACCAGCCATCTATACAGGGAAATGGGAAACAATGACAAACACAGGTCTAGGGAAGACACATGCCAAAAAATGTCCTATGAGAACCATAAGCTTTAATGACACACTAATTTCAAGGATTGCAAGGTGGATTCCAGTTAGGATGCATGTGGGAGTCTTTTTATCTCCCCCATTTCATTTGGAAAAGAAGAAGAGGAGGAAGAAGAAGAAGAAGAAGAAGAAGAAGAAGAAGAAGAAGAAGAAGAAGAAGAAGAAAAAGAAGAAGAAAAGGAAAATAAACTACAATGCAATACCACTTCACACTCATTTAGATGGCTATTCTAGAAAACAGTATAGTTCTTTCTCAAAAATATTAAAAAGCAGAATTACCATATGATTTGCCAATTCTACTTCTTGTTATTATATACTGAAAAGAATTAAAACAAAGGATTTGAAGAGTTCCCTGTACAGCCATGTTTATAAAAGTATTATTTATAATTTCTAAAATGTGGAAGCAACCCAAGTGACCATTAGTAGATGAGTGGATAAGCAAAAATGTAGGATATTCATAAAATAGAATATTATTAAGCTTTAAAAAGGAAAGGCATTTTGGCACCTACTACAAGAGAATTAACCTTGAAGACTTTGCTAGGTGACATAAACCAGTCACAAAGGATAATAAACTATGTTTCCATTTATATGAGATACTCAAAGTAGTCAAAACCTTCTTTTTTTCTGAAATGTACAAATTAGAGTAGTCAATTAAATTTGGTAAAGTGTACACAGCTGATATAATAGAATCAATTTTCCATTTTGGTTAGACTGTTTTTTTCTGGGGAATATATCCCGATTCCCTGGACCTAGGTTGAAGGAATACATTTGCCAAATTACCCCATATTTAACATTGTTTTACATTCTTACTCTATAGTTAATCACTTATTTAATAAATTTTAAATTCTTTAAGAGCAAAACTTATATCTCTTCTTACTTCACAATTAAATTCCCAGATTTTATTAAAATTCTATTTTTACTACTATGGGTCCTTCTCTAGTTTTTTCACTTCTACCTCCATTATTAATATCAACTCTCTTTTAATTATCACTCCCTACTATTCCACCACCATACTCAATCCCATACATATTAACTTCTATACACTTCACAACATGTCTTGTAAAATCATTATATTTACTCATTTTATAAAGAATCGATAGGCCTATCCTTCAGTTAGTCACTGCCTACTATCGTCCTTGGTGTCTTACCAAAGTGTTCTAGTACATGCTGAAATAATTAATAGCCATGTGTGTTCTTTCTTTTAGAGCTAAGTAACCTTTCTCCAAATTGACCATGAGGACCAGATATCCAGGCAATTCTTCTAGGAACAGAAACATCCGAAGTGCTTTTAATGCCTTACCTCAAACAAAAATGAAAATAGTACCTATGACTACTCCTCTAGAGGAACCAAATTAAATTCACACTTTTCTATTTTCTTCATGTTGTTTTGATTTCTTTTTTCTCTTCTTCTTGCCTTTTTTTCTTCATCTACTTGCCTCTAAAAAATAATTTAGGAAGCCATAGTATATAAAAATATATTCAGTAGAATACATTCATTTAAGATGTAATTGATAGAATTGTAATGAAGAAAATATAGGTTAACTTTTCCCAAAAATAAGTGAAAAATATATTAAGAGTTTAACATTAATTAATAACCATATAACCTCAGGAAGAAGTGTCAGCAGAAATTTTAAACTGCTTCACAAAAATTGAAACCTGTAGATTTTATTCTCTTTTTTTTTGTACTTTTTACATGCTGAAAAATTTTTTACTTCTCATTGTAAAATGCTACATAAAAAGTTGAATTTTGAATTTAAACTTTAATTTATATCACTAAGTATTTGGAAAATGTATGGACTATTAATAAGAAGAAATAAAAGATTTAATATTCATAATATCCAGTCTTGTTTACATCTTCTTTCCAGGAAACAGCGGGCTAAAATATAAAATATATATATTTGGATATGGCATACACTCACACACACACACATAAATGTATATTACTTTACATGAATAGTATTAACTAAGTATGAGTATAAGTAATTATTTCAGATGGATAAGAAAAGAAAAAAAAACAGTTCATATAACAAATTCTTTTTCTAAACCTTCAGTATAATCTCAGGAATTCTTGCTCCATCAGCTGTTGACTGGTATTTGAATACCTGTACTTAGAATTCTATGGACTTCAGCATCTTATTTGATTTTGCAACCATGGCTGCTGACCCAGAAATGTTTGCTTATGTGACTTCTTAAAAAGTGTTCAGATCATACTGAGTAGGCCCTAGAAATACATTACTTTGGAGTACACTGTTCTGTAATTAAATACAAGGCTTTAAATAAATCACAGTATTGAATAAAAGAAAAATAGGAGTAGACCTTATAAGATTGGTTTAATTTATAATAATATCATGGAATTTTTATAATTAAAGGGACTGAAAGGATCATTCAGCCCAACCTCATTGTTTTACATATATGTATTATGAAAAACACTAAGACAAAAATATCTTGAGTCTGGTCTGAGAACACTCGTGGCACGATGCTTAGTCTAGGCATCTGCCCTTGTCATAAAACAGTATCGGTAATTAACAACATGGACACTCTGTGAAGCTAAGCTGGGTTCACATTTCTAGCTCTGACACTTCCTAGACCCCTGAAAATGTTATGTTTAACTTTTAAGCCTCAGTTATTCATCTGTAAAATGTGTGCTAAACCTGTACTGGCCTATTATGAGATATACATGAGAGTTCCTGTAAGTCCTCAATACAGTGACAGACACACAGGAAACACTCCGGGAATGTTTGTGGTTTTAGGGAAACTTGTGGGTTTTATTTGTTCAGTAAATATTTCATCTTTACTTATTCTATTTGTCAGTGTCTATACCCAGGAAGATTAAAGGCAGGCAAAGGTGTGTTTATTAAAGAAGGTAAAAGTTCATAGTTTTTTCTTGGTTTAATTATAAAACAAAACATAAGCAGTATTATTATGTTTTTACATACACATGTTTCTGAATTAAAAGAGTTTGCTTTTCTTTGGGCAACACCTACTTCATTTGGTACCTTTATAACTGGCTATAAAAAATTTTAAAACCCTTCATTCTAGGAATGTGTAAGAAGTAGTTGTGAATGCTGACCGATAAATATTAAAGACATAGGTGTAGCTTTTGAAAACTGAGAGCGAAATATTTTAAAATGGAACATTAAAGAATTAATAAATTTCAGACATGCATTTTTGCACTCTTAAGTTATTAGAAGAAAAGAAATCTATAATGAACTCTACAGAGTCTGACTCTGATATTGATATTGAACTGACAATTACCAAAGGCAGCTTGAGGGGATGGAGTGAGGCACTGGCATTGAAACGAGGGCGTCTGTTCAGCTTCTAGTACCCATACTGTTTAAGCAAATATCAGGGGTCTAACAGTTTGATCCGTATTCATAGCCCAGAATCCTCCAATTATACTATATGTCATGACATTGATGCAAATGCTATCCTCAACCATTTTTTTTTTTAATGCACTATTGTGGCAGTGCGTTAGCCTGCTCTCAGCTGCTCAGCAAGAGACAGTATAAGTGTGCTTCAGTTAAGAATGACACAAACCTTTGCCTTTGAGCTAAAAGAGCTATTAAGTTAAACACACTGCTTTTTTTTAAAAAGGGTATTTTTTTTTGTTGGCTTGAAAAGTATTACTATACCATTACTTTCACTAATAAAATTTGTTATTGCAATAATAATTTGGGAGTGTAGAATTCTTTCCTGCAGCCTCTGAACTTTAGAAAAGCTATATATCAAACTTTGAGTTCCCTCAGTGTATCCTGATTCCTCTAAGTTTGAACTTCATTATCATATAACTTCTCTACTTGGTAGATATGGGACCTACTAGAGGGAAGGTGTTATTGCTCTCTGGTGAATGCCAGCTAGCTTAGGGTGTGCTCTGCTCTCAGCTTGTAGGTTTACCATTATGTGCAACAATAACTCTTGAAAGCATAAATGCTTGAAAGTCAAAGAAACAGTTCAGAAACTGTGCCTTAATAGTAAGTTGATTTTTTATTCTTTTTAACATAAGTAGGTCAACACTAAGTTAGCATTTATCTAATGACTGTAATGACGGCAAATGTTACATGTTAATATTTCTATAAAAATGGAAGGAACTTTAAAAAATCAAAGGCCCTTTTATATTACTTTGAAGAAACAAAATTGTTCTGGATGCTGCCATGAGCTTTAAGATAGTTCAAACCTACTGTCTCTGTTTTACCATTGAGATGGCTTCTGTGGGGATAACCACATTTTTGATAGGACAAAGGCAGAGGGTAGTTGTCATATTGTGAGAGGCCATGGTCCCAGCTGGTCTGAACTCTTGCCTGTAGCCAGCTAATTTTCTTTTTATATCAAGCCTATATTACAATCTCATGATATTATTGGACTTAAATTCCTGGTGATAAAATTCTCACTCACAGATGGTGGTGAGAATTAGATTACCAATGGAAAATCTGGTTTGTGCTACCAAAAATAAAACATTTTGCTTAGTAATCCTAGGATGTAGAAGAGGTGGATAGCTGGAGGTTGGAACAAAATAAGATTCCTTTTATGTACTATTATTTTCTGCAATGTTTTATGTTATTTATATAATTTAGATTGTTGAGATACGTAAAACAGTATTCAAGAACTCTGATGATTTTTAACATTATATTCAGTACTATGATGGTTTTCAAGATAATTATAGCTAGATCTAACTTTTATAAACATTGAATCTTCACATTGAGAATAATAAAAATTTCATCTATGAAGGTAGGGAGAAGAGTTGGGTCTTTAATAACTAGTGGTTTAGTTATCATTGATGTAGCATCTAAGTATTAAAAAATCCATCTAATGTTTTATAATTTTACATGAACAATTGAGTCAAATTCAGCTTCATATATTGAAAAGTTTTCTAAAATATTTTTTTCCACCCAAAATTACCTATAAGCAGTGCATCCCTAAATCATTTCTGGAGATCTTATGAAAGCATCACATAGTTCAAGTATATTTTAAGTACATAAACTTAGAAATTTTGTACATCTATAATTCTCTAGCCTTTTAATTTTCTCATCTATAAATGAGTGAAATGCACTAGATAATTTTCAGTGACTTATGTACAAAAACCTTAAACTTATATCTTCTTATTATCATGAGCAGGCAATTCATGATTGTTATGCTTTTAATTTCTCTCATCTAATAGATTTATTTTTTCCTGTGTCAGAGGCTAAAATAAATTTACTACTTTAATCTTTCCATCAGGTTATGGTTGATACTAATTAATTGATTATTGAATTTCTGAGAAGATCCTTTATAGGTGAGAGTTATCTGTCAACGATTTATGCTGCAGTAGTGTCAAAAATACTATGATACATTGATAAGCATCTACTTTCATCCTAGTTAGGCAAATGTAGTTGTGCAATACCTAAAGGATATATCATATTTTGCTCAATATATGAGCATCATTTTTATTACCAAGAACATCATTTCAATCTATTTTTACAAATATAAATTTCCCAAATGTAAGAGAATAAGAAAAAAAAACCTGATATACTAATTATGTATATATTATTTACTGGGTTCAGAAGCTGGTTTTCATGCATTCAACTCATATTCTTTGAATCTTTGTTGCTTAAACTGGGTATAGTTTTATGGATAATTTAATGTTTAATACATCAATTTACTTTAACTGATATTTTTGTAAATAATAAGTACACTTATGCTGACCAGGTGGTGGCACAGTGGATAGAGTGTCGGACTTGGATGCAGAGGACCCAGGTTTGAGACCCTGAGATTGTCAGTTTGAGTGCGGGTTCATCTGGTTTGAGCAAAAGCTCACCAGCTTGGACCCAAAGTCACTGGCTTGAGCAAGGGGTTACTCGGTCTGCTGTAGCCCCATGGTCAAGGCACAAATGAGAAAGCAATCAATGAACAACTAAGATGTCACAACAAAAAACTGATGATTGATGCTTCTCATCTCTGTCTATTTGTGTCAGTCTGTCCCTATCTATCCCTCTCTCTGACTCTCTCTCTCTGTCTCTGTAAAAAATAATACTAAGTACACTTATGAATAAATTTACTTTTAAGTTCTATTTATTTATTTATTATTATTATTTTTATATTTTTCTGAAGTGAGAAGTGGGGAGGCAAAGAGACAGACACCTGCATGCACCCGACCAGGATCCATCCAGCATGCCCATTAGAGGGTGATGCTCTGCTCATCCGGGGTATCACTCCATTGCAACCAGAGCCATTTTAGTGCCTAAGGCAGAGTACATGGAGCCATCCTTAGTGACTGGGCCAACTTTGCTCCCATGGTACTTTGGCTGCAGGAGAGAAAGAGAGAGATAGAGAGGAAGAGAGAAGGTGAAGCAGATGGATGCTTCTCCTGTGTGCCCAGTCGGGAATCAAACCTGGGACTTTCACATGCCCAGCCGACACTCTACCACTGAGCCAACTGGCCAGGGCTTTAGTTCTATTTATTAAATATGCTCTCTATATGAGTTTTTGTGTGTTTGATATTGCTAACAGCAATGCTATGGCTCACAAAAAAATGCATATTGTGCAATATTAAAGGTAAACTTTATTCAATATTTGTGTATTTTAACTAAAGGAGGTACTGGATTTGAAAACATAGTATTTGTCTCTTTATCCATCCATTCATCCTTCCATCCATTTATTTTTGATTTTTCAACCATATATCTTAGTAAATAAAGCTAATCCCTTTTTCTTCCTTGAATTGCCCTTACCTTATTTTCACTATTGCTAAATTTTTCATAAATTTAGTTCAAATTTGGTCTCTAGAAAGTCTTTCTGGTATAACCAATATGATTTCATCATTCTTTGAACATGCAATGCCTATGATGGGTACATTTGCCTGGTAATTAATCATATGTTTTCTTTTGATATTGTTTTTAATTGCTATTAATTTCTTTTTTTTTTCCTACTATTTAGATTTTAAGATCCTTACAACAAAGGAAATAAATTATGTTCCTTATTTTTTTTACTTGTAAAAACACAATAGGCCCTGGCTGGTTGTCTCTGCGGTAGAGCGTTGGCCTGGCGTGCAGAAGTCCTGGGTTCGATTCCCAGCCAGGGCACACAGGAGAAGCACCCATCTGCTTCTCCACCCCTCCCCCTCTCCTTCCTCTCTGTCTCTCTCTTCCCCTCCCGCAGCGAGGCTCCATTGGAGCAAAGATGGCCCGGGCACTGGGGATGGCTCCTTGGCCTCTGCCCCAGGCGCTAGAGTGGCTCTGGTCACAACAGAGTGACGCCCTGGAGGGGCAGAGCATCGCCCCCTGGTGGGCAGAGCGTCGCCCCTGGTGGACGTGCCGGGTGGATCCCGATCAGGCGCATGTAGGAGTCTGTCTGACTGTCTATCCCGGTTTCTAGCTTCAGAAAAATACAAAAACAAACAAACAAAAAACAAACAAACAAAAAAAACCACAATAATTATTTGTTGACTAGTTCGTTCTATATGAAAAGGCTACACAAGTCCATTTAGTGTCACAACTAAAAGCACTAATGCTATTAAGTAAAGATCATGAGATGCCTGACTAGTTGGTTGTGTTGTGAATAGAGCAGTGGTTCTCAACCTTTCTAAGGAGACCCCGCTATACAGTTCCTCATGTTGCGGTTACCCCAAACCAAAAAATAATTTTGGTGGCTACTTCATAACTGTAATTTTGCTACAGTTATGATTCGGAATGTAAATACCTGATATGCATTATGTATTTTCCGATGGCTTTAGGCCACCCTGCTGGGTCGCGACCCACAGGTTGAGAACCGCTGGAATAGGGCATCAGAATGGGACACAGAGGACCCCAGTTCAAAATCCAGAGGTTGCCTGATTGAGTGCAGGCTTATCTGCTCTGAGCAGGGGCTCACCAATTTGAGACCAATGGTTGCTGGCTTGAGCAAGGCATCACTCACTCTACTGGAACCCCTGGGGAGGCGCATATAAAAAAGCAATCAATGAACAACTAAGGAGTCATAATGAAGAATTGATGCTTCTCATCTCTCTCCCTTCCTGCCTGTCTGTCCCTGTCTGTCCCTCTCTCTGTCTCTGTTGCTAAAAAAAAAAAAATCACCAGAAATTGGGACTTAATAACTTCCAGGAATATTGATTCTTCATTTTCCAATTTGGCCAGAATATGTCAGGTTCTACTTTTTCGTTAATAGCGGAGGAATAAAAATAAATTGTCTTACCTAAGCGTGACTTAACAATACATGATTTAACATGACTTGAAAACATAGTTTGCCTCTAAAAAAACATTAACAAGGGTGTTTAAATCTCTATTAACACGTATTTTAGCCTAAATTTGACTTTGCAGGCTGTACCTTATTTCTCTGTACCTACCTTCATATTTTTGTGCAGCTGCTGAAATCTCTAGGTACCATCCCTCTGTGGAGACACAGCCAGACGGCCCAAGTCTCTTCTCTGTTCTTGAGCTCCTGTTTTCAAGTAATGATTCCAATAAACTAGAGACCAGTTTCTTTTTCTGCAACTCTGGCAGCTGAAATTAATTCTCCAAAGACTTCTCTTTGGAAGCAAGCAGATGGTACACAAGCACGTGTTTTAGTTTTGATTGTAGCAGTTCTGAATAATTTAAAGTTCAAATCTCTATAAAACTACTGTATTCCCATTTCCCAATACATTTTTTTTCCTTTGCCTCAGAATTTTTTCCTTATATTTTGACATTTGGTTGAAACTTTCTTCATTTTGTACTGGCTTCATTGTCATACACTTCCTGCTGTTCTTTGTTACAATGTTAGATAAGTATGGCTTTAGAAAACTAAGATGCTTTTAGAAACTATTCTGCTGGTGATTTTCCCCTCACCATTTGCAAAGCATTTTGTGTACATAAACAGCACATTAGCCAAATGATGTTGTTATCACAGTTCCTGTTGGTCTGCACTTGGCTCTCACTGTAGAATTATCCCAAATAGGTTTGCAGGGTTTTATAGTTGCATTATCAAGCACTCAATAATATGTATGAATTTAGGCACTTTTTTTATTTTCCTGACATTTTGTTTGAGAAACAACCAAGCACTATCTCTTGAAGATTCACTGCTGCTTCAAGTAGAACACTGATAAGAAAGGAATATTCAGCACAATCTCCAAGTAGGTTTGTTTCCCCATTTGAAATTGAGAAGACTTGCCAAACCTAGTCTAGAATTTTCTGTGAGATTTAGTGATTTGTGATGGTAACAGATCTTTGAGGTATTCATGTATTTGCACACACACACACACACAAGCACACACAAGCACACATATATGCACACATAACTAGAGCTACCCAACTGAACCAGAAAGTTTTGCTACTGCAATCCCCAAAGCTATGATTCAATTCTGGATGAGTGTACTAAGGTTTATTGACAATACTTCTTATTTTACTATGGCTAAGGCACAAGGATAACTATAAGATAGAATGTACTATATTAGCACATGTCCTTACCACTACCAGAAAACAAAAAGAAACTACAACATATAATCAATTTACAGTAAGATAGTAATCTAAACTGGTAAGATAAAAACAGTGTTTTTTCCAATATGTAACAAGCCTTCACCAAATGATGTTTTTTATATTGTTTTGTGGTTCAGCAAGCCCTTAAGAAAATTATATCATTTTGATCATGGTATTATGAATGCAGAACCTACGCCTCAGAGAGTCCCAGGGGTTTGGGAACACACAATCAGGTATCATGAAGCAGATTCCTTTTGTTACCACACAAAGTAGAGCAAAATAAACAACATAGCATGTAAAGAACACTCAAACACATTTTGTCTAAGATAAATTTATGTTATTTTTGAAATACAACTACAGAGCAGATAAGATATAAAACACATTGAGTTTTTGTTATTTGTACATAAAATTTAGAAACAGAAACTCAGAATAACAGAAGAATGTCTCAGAAATCTCATCTATTTGATAGAACACTTCCCTTAGGGATCTTAACAATTGCTATGCAGAATCAACAAATAAATAACTTTCAGTGGTGTTTTGTCTCTCTTAATTTCAACCATTCAAGTGATGTGACTCCTACCACTTCCCTTGAGGGATAATTCCATAATCTAGCAGTTTTTACTGTCGGGAAGTTTTTCATGTATTTTATCCAAATTGTTTTTCTCCAAGTAACTTTTCCATTCCATTTCTCATAGTTACACCAAACCTGAGCACATCACTAAATAATTTTTTATTTCTAGTGAGAATTACACTTTTAAATATTTGACTGTCTGATTTTTTTTTATTTCTCACTTTCCCAAGAGTTATGTATTTACCTCCAATGAACTTCTTTCTTCAGTTCGTCTTTTTACTGTCTTCATCAATGTAAGCTCTTTCCTGATCAGCTTCTACATTTGTTTGTTTGATGGTCTGAAGTCAGTCATATGAAGATGATGGCTCTTCACTACAAAGCTATATTCTAAGCATCATACAAACAAACAAAAGAAACCAGAATGCATATCCTAAACAATTAAAATATATGAAGTAAGGTTTCTATTTTAGAGGCTCCTTTAATTTGAGACCTCATAGATCACTGTTTGAACATCCGAAACATAAAAAGCGTGACAAAAATTTCAGACTCCACAGAATGTAAAGGAAAGATATGTTCAAAAGAATCCACTATTTTATGATAAAAGATTAAGAATATTTCCATGGCTACCAACGTGGCAGTTTCTGCTCAGATGAAGACTGGTTTGTTAGTTGGCAATGGAACAAATGTATTGTGATTATAATGAAAAATAAAGGATTGATACTTTTTTTTTTTTTTCCATTTTTCTGAAGCTGGAAACAGGGAGAGACAGTCAGACAGACTCCCACATGCGCCCGACCAGGATGCACCCGGCACGCCCACCATGGGGCAACGCTCTGCCCACCAGGGGACGATGCTCTGCCCATCCTGGGCGTCGCCATGTTGCGACCAGAGCCACTCTAGCGCCTGAGGCAGAGGCCACAGAGCCATCCCCAGCGCCCGGGCCATCTTTGCTCCAATGGAGCCTTGGCTGCGGGAGGGGAAGAGAGAGACAGAGAGGAAAGCGCGGCGGAGGGGTGGAGAAGCAAATGGGCGCTTCTCCTGTGTGCCCTGGCCAGGAATCAAACCCGGGTGATACTTTTCTTTCAAGTGATATGTCTGGAACTTTAGAATATCACAGATTATTGATTATGTTTTGTTTCTATTCTCTTTTTTAAACTCCAACTGCATGTGCTATTTTTTCTATTTTTATTATTTATCAAAGATTTTTAAGTACTATTTCCATAACCTTCATTTGTTGTTTGTCTGTGATTTCTGTTTTTTAAATAATACTAATTATCTTAAAGCAAAATGCATATATGGTGACTATTCATTTACATATATTTACATATATTATTTTTATGGTATAGCTTAAGGACTACCATATTTTATATATGGTTACATATTACAAAGCTCAATACAACCTATCCTGGCATAAAATTATCACATTTAAGTTGGACTAAAATGTATTTTGTTTAAAAAGAAATTATTAGATGTCTCTGATAGTCAGGAAAGATGTTATGTTCTAATTAGACTCTGTTCTCACCCATGGCTAGTGTAGAGAAGATATGTAAATAAATTTCAATTATGTATTTTAAATCAGATAGTAGCTTTCCATACAAGGTACACTGAGGTGCAACAGAAAGAGATCAAACTTACAAGCAGGGGCAAGGAAGGAGTAATGGAAAATACTTTAAGGTGAAGCTTTGTCTGAATATTCAATAGGAATAGCTTTTTACCAATCTCCTGGAAATCATTATCAAGTGATAGAGCACTATGAGTTTACAAAGCACAAAACAACCTGCTCACTCAAAGAACTATTCACAGTTTTGTATTCCTAGAGCACTGAATGCAGTGAAGATTCAAGAATAAAAACATTTGAGATGAAGCTAAAAATTGATAATGTATGACATAAAAAAAAGATTTTTGGATTTTAACTCAAGATTACATCAAAGTACAGCCCTCATGTCAAATCTAGCTTCACCTTTTCCTGAAAAGAAATGTTTTCTGAAACACAGCCATATCTTCTGTTTGCATATTGCCTATGACTGTTATTATGCTACAATTGCAGATTGGAGTGGTCGTGTCAGAGATTACATATTCTGAAAAATTTAAAACATTTACTACCCAAGTCTTTATTTAAAAAATTTTCTAACCTCTCGGGGCAATGCTGCGTCACTGAAAGCTTTGAACCAAGAGATAACGTGATTGTTTCTCCCTTTCAGATAGTGGGGTTTAGTACCAGTAGGATGATAGAATGTCATAAATGTGTGGCCTGATGTGTAATAAATGCTATCTGTCCTCTGTGTCTACTCTGTTGCCTTTCTTGTTTTTCTATTTTCAACTTAAATTCCATTCACATTGATGCCACCTGATACTTTGGCATTTACCCACTATATTAATGACTGAATATTTTATTTTATAGATTTGAGAGAAACATCAGTTGTACAAAAATTATTTCAAAAGTAATGCATGAACATGGTTTATAAAAATTGAATGTCTATTCTTGGTTATATGCATTACTCGTTTTTATATAAAATTATCATCTATAGCAGCAGTAGACATTTATTGTGCATCCACTGTATATAGAGATTTGCTAGTTATAAACTTAGTATAATAGGAGTTCTTCATGCAAAGGTGATGTAATTGATGAAAATATTGTTAAACTATACATTGTTCTAACTTGTAGTTTTTCAATAACACCACTATTGATAGTTCGGACTAGATAATTCTGTGTTGTAAAAAGCTATCTTGTGCACTGAGAGATGCCATCAACATCTCTGGCCTCTATCTACTGGATGCCAATAAAACCCCCCACTACAGTCACGACAATCCAAAATGTCTCCAAATATTAGCGTATACCATATGTCTCTTGAGGGAACAAAATGTGTGCTAGGTAAGAACCAATAAATTGTGTCCCTTTCTTTTCTGTGTTCTCTCACTATATCTTTGATAGAACAAAAGACCAAAAAGAAACAAAGAAAGCTGAATTTTCTTTTTTTAAGAAGGGAGTTATTTAATCAAAAAGTTGTGATCACAGGCTAATGGTATGGTGAGGATGGATTCAGTCTGTGCTATGTACCCGTCTCTTCTTGAAAATTGACTTCATGTTGTGACATTTTCAATTCTTGCAAAAATCTTCGTCACAAAAATGAGGTATCAGATTTCAATTGTCTCATTTTTACATTCCTCCGCCTTCGTTGTTGACCTTTTCAGTATTCTAAGCAAGATTTTGAAAGAGTTGACCAGTCCCTTCTCTTCCTATTAAAAAGTACAGAAACCTGTTGCCGAGACTAAAATGACTGGCCAACTGAGATGTAGAATTTTAAAAAGGTCAGCACACCATATAGTTCACAGTGTTTATAGCATTTTGATTATGTGTTTTAACTATCTTTTAAATAAAATCAAAACCTATAGTTAAAAAAATTAGAATAAACCCTGATTAATGCTCTTTTTAAGGTTGGTTTAATTTATTTATTATGTTTATCTTGTGGTCATCTTAGAGAATTAGAATTTATATAACCCCATGACAGAATAATAACTTTTGACACTGTTAGGCAACTATTTATAGTATTCCTGAGCTCTGAAACTGAAATACTTACATATCTGTGAGTCTACTCAGCTTTACAAAATTTCCAGATAAAAAGGTAAAACTCATTCAAATAAGATACATTAAATTTTCTGCTTCTTCAGCAACACAGCAAGAATTTTCATTTAACAAAGTGTCAGCATCAGCAATACCATTATCAATGGACATCTGGTTTTCATTCTCATATACATAGACAGCAAATTTTAAGTCTGGTTTAGCATATTCAGTGAAGTAAATGTGTTTAGGAGTAGTACTGGGGGAGGTAGATGAGTTTCTGCACTCCTTTTGAGTCAGCACTGAATTTGAAATTACTTAGATATTAAAAACTCAAATGCATTATAATACAAAACTTGTATAAGTGTAGAGGTTTTAAAATATAAGTTTGTGACATATATTATAAATATAAGAAAATGACATAAATTCTTGAATACAACAATCACGTAAAATTGCATCTATTCTCTTTGTATTTAGTACCTGGAAGTACCAAGGGACACAGCTGCTGACTGAATACTCAACTATACAAATACTGAATTGAAACAAAGGGTAGCAATTAGGTATTAAAATGCATTTTCTACTTGCAGCATGTGAAATCAACTTACAGGTGCCATGGGAACTGGAAGAAGAGGAGTGGCAAGAATAATGTAAATTAAAACAAAAATTGTCTTGACACACATTTAGCCATATGTAAAAGAAAAATGATTTCACTTCAGATTCTAAATTAAATATTTTAATCATACTTTTATTTTTTTACCTAAATGACCAGAACATAGTTTCTGTGGGGAGTATACAAAGTCTCATTATTAGACAGAATCCAAGGTAGTAGTAATCAAACCTGGCTTTAAATTTAGTTTGTGTGGTGGTTTTTTGGTTTTTTTAATAATTTCATTTTTTTAATAGGGCGACATCAATAAATCAGGATATATATATTCAAAGATAACAAGTCCAGGTTATCTTGTCGTTCAATTATGTTGCATACCCATCACCCAGAGTCAGATTGTCCTCTGTCCAACTAAATGGGAAATGATATTTTCAAACAACAGCTCAGATAAGGGCCTAATATCCAAAATATACAAAGAACTCATAAAACTCAACAACAAACAAACAAACAATCCAATAAAAAAAATGGGAAGAGGACATGAACAGACACTTCTCCCAGGAAGAAATACAAATGGCCAACAGATATATGAAAAGATGCTCATCTTCTTTAGTTATTAGAGAAATGCAAATCAAAATTGCAATGAGATACCACCTCACACCTGTTAGATTAGCTATTATTAACAAGACAGGTAATAGCAAATGTTGGAGAGGCTGTGGAGAAAAAGGAACCCTCATACACTGTTGGTGGGAATGTAAAGTAAAGTAGTACAACCATTATGGAAGAAAGTATGGCCCAGCAATCCCTCTACTGGGTATATACCCCCAAAACTCAGAAACATTGATACGTAAAGACACATGCAGCCCCATGTTCATTGCAGCATTGTTCACAGTGGCCAGGACATGGAAACAACCAAAAAGCCCATCAATAGATGACTGGATAAAGAAGATGTGGCACAAATACACTATGGAATACTACTCAGCCATAAGAAATTTGTGTGTTTTTAATTCATCACTTTAGGTATGTTTTGGACCTCTTGGCAGCTTATCTTTGGCAAAATGATATTAATAGAAGCTACATTACTTAAAAGAGATCTGTTGAGAAGATACATTGGGTTAATATTTTTATTTTTTAAATACTTACATTCATCTAGGGGCACATGTGCAAGAAGTATAAAAGCTCACTCACTCATATAAAAATACTTTGTTAGGTATATACCGCTGATTCCATGTGCAAGGGTGGGTAAAATGTGTGCAATGCATTTTCTCTGCCTAAAGAAGAAGCTGGTCTAACAGAGTAATTAGAACAAAGTGACAATACCCTAATGGGTAAAGTCTTTTACAATTTTTAAAGTAATTTTCAGTTATTCAGATATTTTAAATAAATGTTTGATTCTAACTATGAGCTAAATACTCTGGTTGGCCCAGAAACATTAAAAAATGTTCTTGATTTTTGTCTAATTTATAGTCTTATTGGGGATATGTAATGTCTAAGTAGTGTAGATTTGATATAGTAGTAGGGATATAACAAAATACAGAAAGAATAAACTGGTATTAATTTCAGATATGAAAAAAGTAAGTTTTAAACAGCTAATTGTTTACTCACAGTCAAAAATTGGGAGATCCAGAATTTAAATTACAATGCTTTGCCTCCTAATTCAAAACTCTTCCCATGACAACCACTATTTTTAAAACTATATTTACAAATAGTTAGAATGCAAGCCAGAAATCAGTTACTAAAGTAATTAGGTACACAGTGTAGTGGATGTTGAAAAGTGAATCTAAGACAATGTTATCAAAACAAAAACAACAACTTCTTAGTCAAGATAGCTCATAGGTAAATGCTGTACTCACATCCTCCCACAACAGCATCATAATTACAACTAAACTTCAGAACAACCGCCACTCAAAACCACCTGGAATTTAGCTGAACAAGAGTCCTATAACTAAGAATACAAAGAAGAAGCTACAGTAAAATGATAGGGGAGTGGAGAGCAGAATGGGCTGGACCTACACCAATATGTGGCAGTTAAAATTCAGGAGGGATACTTTATGAACATGTCCCTTGAGGAGAAACGGGTTTCAACACCACATCAGAACCCCCCGTTCAGGGTTTTAGTGCTGGGAAGAGAAATTCCCATAACTTTTTTTTCTTCTGTCTGTAAAAACCAGCAGGATTATGGTTGAGTGAGATGGAGGGCTGCTGGAATCCCAGGTACTCTCTTTTTCTTTTATTCCAGATAAGAAGGGAGAGAGAGGCAAGAACATCAAGCCATCAAATTGCTCCCATATGTGCCCTGACCAGGAAATTGAACCAGCAACCTCCATGCTTTAGGATGAAGCTCTAACCAATCAAGCTATTTGGCCAGGGCTTTACTATTATTATTATTATTATTTATTGATAGAGACAAAGAAAGGAAGGTAGAGAGGAGGGAGGAAGAAGGAAAGAATTCATTTGTTGTTCCACTCAGTTGTGTCTTCATTGGTTACTTCCTGTTTGTGCCCTAACCAGGGATCAAACCTGTAAACTTGTAATTTCAGAATGACACTCTTCATCAACTGAGATAATTGGCCTGGGACTCAGGTAGCTTCTCTTAAAGGGCCTGCACAGATTTACTTGAACTCATAGGCTCTGAGCTCCAGCACTGAAGCAATAACTCAAAAGGTGCATCAGTGACATATGTGGAGAAACTGAATTGTCTGGCTTCAGAGAAAGCTGAAGGACCAGCTTTCTCCAAGATATAAATGCTGGCAGAGAGCATTGTTCCTTTGCTTAGCCCCCTTCCCCCCACAAAACTAGCAGGCAGGTACCACATCTGAGTCTCCATTAACCTGGCTTGACTGTTAGCCCAGTCATGATGATTGCCCAAGATTCTACACCACCCAATTTGTAGACTCCCAACCCAAATTACTTCCAGTGACTTTTCAATACAAACAGCCCATCTTGGCTTGTGTTGCTGTCATTCCTAAATTCTCTCAAATATTACAAACCCCAAACAACTAGTATTTGTACTCAGTGTATCCCAATCCTTTTTCTAAGTAACCTCAGACCCAGCACTAGTGGTAACCAACCTTGGTTTGAAGCTTAGCCTTTTCTGGGCACCTCCAAATCCAGCATTAATAGCAGCCAGTCATCTGCAGATCACTTTGCAGCTCATGTCAGGTGGCTCCAGGAAGGGCACAGGCAGCAGCTAATCTTTGCCTGCACTTCCTAGGGTACCTCAGAGCCAACACAACATATATATATATATAACTTCTGACTGCAGTGGAGCACCATCCAATCACCTTCATCAAGAATGCACTTGAAGGGTGGACTCAATGGGCACTATATCCCTGCTGAAGTGCTCCATGGGGTCAGGTCCTGCACAGCAGCTCCTCTGCTATAATCCCAACCAGTCATCCTAGCCAAATGGCCTGGGGGGTTAATCTCTTTCTTTGAGGTGACAGCAGCCAAGGCTCAACTACAACAGGAGAGTGCACATAGCCCACAAGATAGTACAGTGGAGCATCCAGATTGGGTTATTGGGAAGGCTCTGTCACTGGACCTTAAAAAACATTTACTACATAAGGCTACTCTACCAAGCCTAGGAAACATAGCAGCTCTACTTAATACATAAAATCAAACACAGGGAGACTGCCAAATGAGGAGATGAAGAAACATATCCCAAATGAAAGAAAAGAACAATAACTCTAGGAAAAGACCTAACAAAATGGAGACAAGCAATCTACCAGATACAGAGTTTAAAACATTGGCTATCAGGATTCTCAGTGATGTCAGTGAGAATTTTAACAAAGAGACAGGAAACATAACAATGAAGATAGAAAACATTAAACAAGTAACAGTCAAAACTAAAAAATATAATATATAAAATGAATAATGCATTACAAGGAATCAACAGTAGAGTAGATGAAGCAGATAATCAAATTGTCAATTTGAAAGAAAAGGAGGCAGAAAACCCAGTTAAAACAGTAAAAAGAAAAAATCAAAAAATGAAGAAAGTTAAAGGAGCCTCTGGGACAATTTCAAGTGTATCAACTTTTACACAATGGGGGTGCTAAAAAAATAAAAGAGGGAGGACAAGTAACTGAAATGCTATTTGAAAAAAATAATAACAGAAAAAATTTCTAACCTGGTGAAGGAAATAGACATATAAGTCCTGGAACTGCAGAAAGTATAAAAATAGATGAACCCAAATAGGCCCATGCCAAGGCACATCATAATTAAAATGCCAAAGGTTAAAAACAAACAAAAAAGAATCTTAAATCAGCAAGAGAAAAGGAGTTGGTTACCTACAAGGAGCTCCCGTAGGCTATCAGCTGATTTTGCAATAGAAAATTTGTAAGGCAGAAGGGATTGGCATGAAATATTCAAGGTGAGGAAATGTAAGGGCATACAGCCAAGATTTCTCTACCCAGAAAAGCTATTATGTAGAATCAAAGGTCATATAAAGAGCTTCCCAGATGAAAGAAAGCTAAAGTTTATCAGTACTACGTTAAGAAAGTTTAAAGGATCTTCTTTAAAAAGAAGAAAACAATAAATCAAAAATACAATAAATAAATGACAATAAATAACATGTCTATAAATAATTATATTTAATGTATAAAATGGATTAAATGCTCCAATCAAAACACATGTGGTGGCTGAATGGATAACAAAGGAAGGCCCTTACATATGCTTTCTATAAGAGATTTACTTCAGATCAAAAGACACACACAGACTTTTCAGTACAGGGATGAATAAAGATATTTCATGAAAATGAAAACAAACCAAAAGAATAGTGGTAACAATACTTATATCAGACAAAATGAACTTTTAAACAAAAACTATAACAAGAAACAAAGAAGGACCTAGCAATTTCACTTTTGTGTATTTATCTTAAGAAACCCAAAACACTAAATTGAACAGACATATGCACTCACATATTTATTGCAGTATTATATATAATAACCAACTTAGTTTGCTTCTACCCATTAATAAGTAAATAGATAAAGAAGAAGTGATACATGTAAATGATGGAATATAAACCAGCCATTAAAAATACAGTGAAATCTTGCTATCTGCATGATGGAAGGACTTAGAGGTTATTATGCTAAGTAAAATAAGTCAGACATAGAAAAGCATATCCTAGATGATTTCACTTATATGTATAATCTATAAAACAGAATTAATAAACAAGCAAAACAGAAACAGATTAATAGAAACAGAGAACATTTTGATGGTTGTTAGTTGGGAGGGGTTTGGGGGGATGGTTGAAAAAGGTGAAAGGATTAAGAAGTACAAATTGATAGTTACTGAAAAGTTATGGAGATGCAAAGTAAACCATAAAAAATATTAGTGAACAATATTTTGATAAGTATGTATAGTGTCAATGGGTACTAAGTTTATTGGGATGATCACTCTGTAAGTTATATAAATGTCAAATCATTGTATTGTACACCTGAAACTTATATAATATTGTAGGTCAATTGTAATTAGAAATCAAATATATATAAAAAGGAAAAAAAAAGTAATTCTCACTTATAGCACAATACATGACAATAATGTTTATATTTCTTAACTCTTTCAAGATTATCTATGTGTATGATTATATGTATATGTTTTGCATTTATTTTCATACATATATTAATATAACTCATGATGTAAACTAACAAAAGAAATTATAGCATCTTTCCTAAAATCCATAATAGTATTTATACATACTGTATCTCTTCTTTGACTGGATGAATATCTATATATGGATTCAAGGACCTCTTGAAATAATTCTAGATTTCCCAAGATCTTAATAAACACTTTGAAATCAGTATTACAAAAAAAAAAAATCTTTATATCATAGGCCATGACTGAACAATTATATCAATACATTCTCTTTGATTATTTTTACAATTTCACTTCATTTAATTGATCATTTATTTTGTACATGATGAAAATCTAAAGGATACACTAAATGACTATCAATAGCCAATTAAGTACACTGTAAATTTTTATAAAGGTTTTTTATGAGCTCCTGTGGTTTACAAACATTTCTGCAATTACAATTTATGATGAATGAAGATGTGTTGAAAATGCCAGACTGGACTAGAGGTGATTTGCAGGTCAGTATTTTTTCTCTAAAACTCATAGAACCTCAACTGAGTCACTTTCATACTTGGATATCTCATCTGTAAAATAAAGAGATTAAACCAAATAATTCCTAAACTCCTTCTCTCTCTAACATTCACTAAACTCATCATTCTATGTAATTAGTCCTTCTCCCCTCCACAAACATATTGATTTATCATAATAATTAAATATTTTTTCAAGTTTACTTATTAAGCCTCAAAGGTCTTACTCAAGATATTTTGATATTTATTATCAAATTATTTATCACACAAATCACACTTTTGTATCATAATAAAATAAAATTAAAATCAACAAGAAAAATAACCATATAAAATATATTAAACTAGAATAAACTCAGTAAGATCTGAATTCAACTCAAACCATTTTAAAATAAGTATTACTTTTGTAATAGATATATATTTGTTTATTTTTTATAGTTAGCTCATCTTCCCTTTGTTTTCCCTCTTTAAGATTCATATATATCTATACTTCAAATAAGCATGGAAGCAAATATATATCCAAAGCACACAAGATTTTTTGTAGAACCATGCGGTATCTGCTGATTTAAAAACATACTTGCAAAAAACATCATTGTGTTTTCACCATTTTTTTTATAAGGGGAAATATAATAGCAGGCTTTTTCTCCTTTTTCTCTCTGTCTTTCTTTCACATAGAAAAAGAGAATATAAACTAACATCAACAAATTTAGAAAGATTGAAATTATAACAAGCATATTCTCTGATCATAAATATTTGAAACTAGAACTCAACTTAAAAAAAAAGTAAACAAACCCACAAAAATGTGGAAATAAAACAACATACTTCTAAAAAATGACTGGGTCAAAGAAAAAATAAAAGCAGAGATCAAAAGATAGATATAGGCAAACGAAAATGACAATGCAACATATCAAAACCTTAGGGATGCAGCAAAAGCAGTAATAAGAGGAAAGTTTATATCATTACAGGCTTAGATGAACAAACAAGAGAGAATCCCCTTAACAACTTAACATCACATCTTAGGGAACTAGAAAAATAAGAACAAAGGCAACCAAAATCCAACAGAAGGAAAAAAATAATGAAAATTAGAGAAGAAATAAATAAAATAGAAAACAGAAAAACTATAAAAAATTAATAAAACAAGGAGCTGGTTCTTTGAAAACATCAATAAAATTGACAAATCCTTGGCAAGACTCACAAAGGAAAAAAGAGAAAGGACTCATAAACAAAATCCAAAATGAAAGAGGAGAAATTAGCACAGATATTATAGATATAAAGAGGATTATTGTAGAATACTATAAAAAACTATATGCCAAC
This sequence comes from Saccopteryx leptura, assembly GCF_036850995.1. NCBI lineage: Eukaryota > Metazoa > Chordata > Mammalia > Chiroptera > Emballonuridae > Saccopteryx > Saccopteryx leptura. Next base: position 147,277,182 of record NC_089505.1, read on the forward strand.
AAATTTAACAAATCTAGAAGAAATGGATAAATTCCTAGAACAATACAATCTTCCTGCACTGAATCATGAAGAAGTAGACAGCCTAAACAGGCCCATAAGCAGGGAAGAAATAGAAACAACTATCAAAAACCTCTAAAAAATTAAAGTCCAGGGCCAGACAGCAATACTAGTGAATTATATCAAATATTCAAAAAATACTTGATTCCTATCCTTCTCAAAAAATTGAAGAAGAAGCAATACTTCCAATAACAATTTATGAGGCCAAGATAACCCTCATACCAAAATCTGGCAAGGACAACACACACACACACAAAAATACAGACCAATAGCTCTAATGAATACAAGTGCAAAAATCCTAAACAGAATATTACCAAATCGAATACAAACAACACATTAAAAAAATAATTCACCACAATCAAGTGGGATTCATCCCAGAATCACAAGGATGGGTGAACATATGTAAAACGGTTAACGTAATACACCATATCAACAAAACAAAAATCATATGATCCTATCAATAGATGCAGATAAGGCATTCAATAAAATTCATCATTTTTTGTTTAAAACACTCAACAAAATGGGTATAGAAATATCTCAACATAATAAAGGCCATTTATGACAAACCATCAGCTAATATGATATTAAATAGCAAAAAAATGAAAACGATTCCTCTAAAATTAGGAACAAGACAAGTCTGCTCACTCTCTCCACTCCTATTCAACATAGTGCTGGAAGTTCTAGCTAGAGCAATCAGACAAGAGAAAGAAATAAAAGGCATTCATTTGTATTGGGAAAGAAGAAGTAAAGGTTTAACTTTTTGCAGATGATATGATCCTATATATAGAAATCCCCAAAGACTCCACAGAAAGACTTTTAGAAACAGTAAACCACTACAGTAAGGTCACAGGATACAAAACATACAGAAGTCAATTGCTTTCTTATACATCAACAATGAAACTTCAGAAAATGAACTCAATAAAATAATCCCTTTCAAGGTTGCAACAACAACAAAAAATACCTAAGAATAAACATAATAAAGAATGTAAAAGATCTATATAGTAAATACTACAAAGCATTTTTAAATGAAATAAAAAAAGACAATGAAATAGAAAAATATTCCTTGTTCTTGGATAGAAAGAATAAATATAGTTAAAATGGCCATATTACCCAAAGCAATATACATATTTAATGCAATTCCCATCAAAATTCCAATGTCATTTTTTAAAGAAATAAAACAAAAAAATCATCAGGTTTATATGGAACCATAAAAAAACCCAAATAACCAAAGTAATCCTAAGAAAAAAAGTGAAGCTGGGGGCATTAAAATACTTGACTTTAAAGAAAACTACAAAACAGAAAAATAGACACACAGACCAATGGAACAGAATAGAGAGCCCTGAAATAAAACCACATATATATGGTCAAATCATCTTTGATAAAGAAGCCAAAAACACACAATAGAGAAAAGAAAGCCTCTTCAATAAATGGTGCTGAGAAAACTGGAGAGCCACATGCAAATGAATAAAACTGAAGTACAGTTTGTCTTCCTGTACAAAAATTAATTCAAAATATAAAATCTGAAACAACAAAATATATGGAAGAAAACATAGGTACTAAACTCATGGACCTTGGCCATAGAGAACATTTTATGAATTTGACTCCAAAGTCAGGGAAAGTGAAGGCAAAGAGAAATGAATGGGACTACATTAGACTAAAAAGATTTTGCACAGCAAAGAAACTGACAACAAAACAAATAGACAGCCAACTAAATGGGAGATGATATTTGCAAACACCAGCTCAGATAAGGGGCTAATATCCAAAATATATAAAGAATTCACAAAACTCAATGACAAAAAAGCAAAGAATCCAATAAAAAAATATGAAGAGGACATAAACAAACACTTCTTCCAAGGAGAAATACAAATGACCAATAGATATTTGAAAAGATGCTCATCTTCACTAGCTATTAGAGAAATGCAAATCAAAACTACAATGAGATACTACCTCACACATGTTAGATTAGCTATTATCAACAAGACAGGTAATAGCAAGTGCTGGAGAGGCTGTGGTGAAAAAGGAACCCTCATCCACTATTGGTGGGAATGTAAAGTAGTACAACCATTACGGAAGAAAGTATGGTGGTTCCTCAAAAAATTATGAATAGAACTACCATATGACTCAGCAATACCTCTATTGAGTATATACCCCTAAAACACAAAAACACTGGTACATATACACACATGCAGCCCCATGTTCATCGCAGCAATTTTCATGGTGGCCAAGATATGGAAACAACCAAAAAGCCCTTCTACAGAGGGTTGGATAAAGAAGATGTGGTACATATATTATGGAATACTACTCAGGCACAAGAAATGATGACATCAGGATCATTTACGAGAACATGGATGGATCTTGATAACAATGAAATAAGTAAATCAGAAAAAAACTAAGAAATGTATGATTCCATACATAGGTGGGACACAAAAGTGAGACTCATGGACATAGATAGGAGTGCAGTGGTTACTAGGGAGAGGGGAAGGGAAGAGAAAAGGGTAGGGGTAGGGGAGGTGTATAAAGAAAATCAAATAAAAGGTGACAGAAGACGATTTGACACTAAGTGATGGGTATACAACATAATCAAATGTCAAGATGATATGGAGACGTTTTCTCTACATCTATGTACTTAGTTGACCAATTTCACCCCATTATAATTAATTGTCTAAATAATAAATTTTTTAAATGTGAAAAAAATAAAAAAATATCTGCTTTTTTAATTTTAGTTTTTTTATTTTTTAATTTTTTAAATTAAAAAATCACTTAAGATCAGGAACAAGGCAAGGTTGCCCCCTTTCACCACTCTGGTGAATATACACACTGGTACATATACACTGGTACATACACACATGCAGCCCCATGTTCATCGTAGCAATTTTCATGGTGGCCAACATATGGAAACAACCAAAAATCCCTTCTATAGAGGATTGGATAAAGAAGATGTGGTACATATACACTATGGAATACTACTCAGCCACAAGAAATGATGACATCAGATCATTTACAATAACATGGATAGATCTTGATAACATTATACGGAGTGAAATAAGTAAATCAGAAAAAACTAAGAACTATATGAATCCATACAGAGATGGGACATAAAAATGAGACTCAGAGACATGGACAAGAATGTGATGGTAACGGGGGATGGGGTGGGGGGTGGGGATGGGGATGGGGTGAGGAAGGAGAGAGAGGGGTGGGGGGAGGGGAGGGGCACAAAGAAAACCAGATAGAAGGTGATGGAAGACAATTTGACTTTGGGTGAGGGGTATGCAACATAATCAAATGTCAAAATAATCTGGAGATGTTTTCTCTGAACATTACCCTGATTTATCAATGTCAGCACATTAAAATTAATAAAAATAAGATTTAAAAATCTGCTTTTTTAAATTTTATTTTTTTAATTTTTTTAAATTTTATTGATTTTAATTTATTGTGTTTATATAGATTCAAGTGTCCCACTGACTATATCTCCCCTCTGTGTTTCCCTTGGCACCCCTCTTTCCCCCTCCCCCAAACACCTTTCACCCTTCCCTCTAGGATTTGTGTCCTGCTTTTTACAACGCTGTTATGTATATATAATTTCACTAATCTCTTTCCCTTCTCTGATCCCATCCTCTCATCTCTTTTCCTTCTAACCACTTTTCCTCTCGTCCCTTTGATCCCTCCTCTGCCTCTATTTCGTTCCTCAGTTCACATTGTTCATTAGGTTTCTCAAATGAGTGAGCTCATATGATATTTTGCTCCCTCTGCCTGAGTTATTTCACTTAGCATAATAGTCTCTAGGTCCATCCATGTTGTTGCAAAGGTAAGATTTCCTTCTTTTTTGTGGCCACATAGAATTCCATTGTGTATATGTACCAATGCTTTTTTTATCCACTTGTTCATTTTGAATTAGTGATTTGGTATTCATAGGACACATTTCTAAAAGTGGGATAGCTGGGTCAAAAGGCAGTTTCATTTTTAATTTTTTGAGGAATCCCCATGTTGTTTTCCACAGTGGCTGCACCAGTCTGCATCCCCACCAGTAGTTCAGGATGGTTCCCTTTTCTCTACACCTTCGCCAGCACTTATGTGTTGTTTTGTTAATGAGCACTCTTCTGACAGGTGTGAGGTGGTATCTCACTGTGGTTTTAATTTGCATTTCTCTAATGATTATTAATGTTAAACATTTTTTCATATGCCTATTGGCCATCTGTATGTCCTCTTTGGAGATGTGTCTATTCATTTCTTTTTCCCATTTCTTGATTGGATTGTTTACCTTACTGGTGTTGAGTTTTACAAGTTCTTTATAAATTTTGGTTATTAGCCTCTTATCAGACGTATTGTCGCATGTGTTCTGCCATTGTGTGGTTTGTCTTTTTATTCTGTTCTTGTTGTCATTAGCTGTGCAAAAGCTTTTTAGTTTGATATAGTCTCATTTGTTCATCCTGTTCTTTATTTCACTTGCCTGTGAAGATAAATTAGCAAATATATTGCTGCAAGAGATATCGAAGAGCTTACTGCCTATGTTTTCTTCTAAGATGATTATGATCTCATGACTTACATTTAAATCTTTTATACACTTTGAGATTATTTTTGTGAATGGTGTAAATTGGTGGTCTAGTTTCATTTCTTTGCAAGTACCTGTCTAATTTTCCCAACACCATTTGTTAAAGAGACTGTCCTTACTCCATGGTCTGCTCTTACTGCCTTTGTCAAATATCAATTGTCTACAAAGGTGTGGTTTTATTTCTGGGTTCTCTGTTCTGTTCCATTGATCTATACGCCAGTTGTTATGCCAGTACCAAGCTGTTTTGAGTACAATAGCCTTGTAGTATAACTTGTTATCAAGAAGTATGATACCACCCATTTTATATTTCTTTTTCAAGATTGCTGAGGATGGATGTGAGGGCAATCTGGCTGCAACATCTCTCACCCCACTGATTGCCAGGGTTGATTTGGCTGATCTGGCTGGCTAGGCGGGTGTCCCCTTCCTCCCTCACCACTCCATGTGAATCCCTCCTGAAATTGCATGTTCCATGGAAGAGGATGACCATCCCCGATAGAGGAGAGGACCCTTCCTTCAGTCAAGGTTATACGAGTAGCTGAGCTCCCCTGCTAGAACCTCCAAACAAGTCTCAAGATTGTTGAGGCTATTCGTGTTCTTTTTTGGTTCCATATAATTTTTTGCAATATTTGTTCCATATCTTTGATATATGCCATTGGTATTTTAATAAGAATTGCATTGAACTTGTAGATTGCTTTGGGTAATATAGACATTTTAATGTTTATTCTTCCTGTTCATGAACACGACATATGCTTCCACTTGTTTGTATCCTCCTTGATTTCTTTTATCAATGTTTTATAATTTTCTGAGTACAAGTCTTTAACCTCCTTGGTTAAATTTACTCCTAGGTACTTTTTTGTTGTTGTTGTTGCAATAGTGAAGGGAAGAGTCTCCTTATTTTCTCTTTCAGACAGTTAATTGTTGGTAAAAAAAAATGCCTCTGATTTCTGAACATTAATTTTATATCCTGCCACCTTGCTAAATTCATTTATTAGGTCCAGTAGTTTTTTGACTGAGACTATAAAGTTTTCTATGCACAGTATCATGGCATCAGCAAATAATAATAGTTTTAATTCTTCTTTTCTAATTTAGATACCTTTTATTTCTTTTTCTTGTATGATTGCTGTGGCTAGAACTTCTAGAACTATGTTGAATAAGAGTGGTAAAGGGGGCACCCCTGCCTTGTTCCTGATCTTAAGGGGATTGCTTTTAATTTTTGCCCATTGTTTATGATGTTAGCTATGGGTTTGTCATAGATGGCCTTTATTATGTTGAGACATGTTCCCTGTAATCCCACTTTGCTGAGACTTTTGATCATAAGTGGGTGCTGGATTTTAACAAATGCTTTTTCTGCATCTATTAATATTATTATGTGATTTTTCTCCTTCCTTTTTTTTATGTGATGAATCACATTGATTGATTTGCAATATTGTACCAGCCTTTCCTCCCCAAAAGAAATTCCACTTGATCATGATGTATGATTTTTTCATGTATTGCTGGATCCAGTTCATTAATATTTTGTTGAAAATTTTAGCAATTAAGTTTGTCAGGGTTATTGGCCTATAATTTTTTTTTGTAGTGTCTTTGCTTGGTTTTGGAATGAAGATTATGCTTGCATCATAGAAGGAGCTTGAAAGTCTTCCCTCCTATTGAATGTTTTGAAATAGCTTGAGAAGGATAGAAGTTAGTTCTTGTTTAAATACTTGGTAGAATTTGCCTGTGAAGCCATCTGGCCCAGGACTATTGTTTGTTGAGAGGATTTGGATAACTGTTTCAATCTAATTTTTTATAATTGGTTTGTTTGGGGTTTCTGATTCTTCCTGATTGATTTTTGAAAGATTATGTGTTTCAAGGAATTTGTCCATTTCACCTAGGTTGTCTAATTTTTTGGCATACAGTTCTTCATAGTATTTTCTCACAATCCTTCATATTTCTGCTGTATTAGTTGTTACTTCTCCATCTTATTTTATTTATTTGAGTCCTCTCTCTTTTTTTCTAGTAAGTTTAGTTAAAGGTTCGTCAATCTTGTTTACCTTTTCAATGAACCAGCTCTTTGTTTCATTGATCTTCTGTATTGCTTTTTAACTCCTATGTCATTTATTTCCACTCTGATCTTTATTATTTTCTTCCTTTTATTCCTCTGCTGCTTTGGGGTGAAAGGTTCTGAAGATATCTATTAAATCCAGTTTATCTATTGTGTCATTTAAGGACACTGTTTCTTTGTTAATTTTCTGTTTGGAGGTTCTATTCATTGATGTTAATGGGATATTAAAATCCCCTATTATTATAGTATTGCTGTTGATCTCGCCCTTTTTGTCCTTCAAAATCTGTGTTATATATTTTGGTGCTCCTATATATTAGGCACATATATATTTATAATAGTTATATCTTCCTGTTGTAATACTCCTTTTATCCTTATGTAGTGACCTTCTCTATCTCTTACTATAGCTTTTGTTTTAAAGTTTATTTTGCCAGATATTAGTATTGTTACACTGGCTTATTTTTCCTTTCCTTTTGTGTGAAATATTTTTCCATCCCTTTACTCTCAATCTATGTGTATTTTTTTTTCTGAAGTGGGTCTCTTATAGACAGCATATGTATGGGTCCTGTTTTCTTATCCATGCAGCTATTCTGTCTTTTAATTGGAGCATTTAATCCATTTATATTTAATGTTATTATTGATATTTAGTTGTTTATTATCATTTTATTCTTTAAATCTATAATCCTCTTTTTTTTCAATTTCCTTTTTCCTTTGCTTTTGTTTTTTTTTTTTGTATTTTTTCTGAAGCTGGAAACGGGGAGAGACAGTCAGACAGACTCCCACATGCGCCCGACCGGGATCCACCCAGCATGCCCAACAGGGGCCACGCTCTGCCCACCAGGGGGCGATGCTCTGCCCCTCCGGGGCGTTGCTCTGCCATGACCAGAGCCACTCTAGCACCTGGGGCAGAGGCCAAGGAGCCATCCCCAGAGCCCGGGCCATCTTTGCTCCAATGGAGCCTTGGTTGCGGGAGGGGAAGAGAGAGACAGAGAGGAAGGAGAGGGTGGGGGTGGAGAAGCAAATGGGCGCTTCTCCTGTGTGCCCTGGCTGGGAATTGAACCCGGGTCCCCCGCACGCCAGGCCGACACTCTACCGCTGAGCCTACTGGCCAGGGCCTCCTTTGCTTTTTTTTATAGCAGGTCTCTTAACATTTCTTGCAGTACTGGTTTGGTCGTAATGAATTCCTTAAGGTTTTTTTTTTTTTTTTTTTGGTCTGAGAAGCTTTTTATTTATCCTTTAATTTTAAACAATAATCTTGCTGGATAAAGAAGTCTTGGTTGCAGGCTTGTGTTTTGCATTAATTTGAATATTTCTTGCCATTCCCTCCTGGCCTCAAGTATTTCTGTTGAAAAATTGGATGCCATCCTTATGCGGACTTCTCTATAAGTAACTGACTTCTTTTCTCTTGCAGCTTTTAGTATTTTTTCTTTATCTCTTAACTTTGGTATTTTAATTATGATGTGTCTTGATGTAGGTCTCATTGGGTTCTTCTTTACCAGGACTCTCTGTGTTTCTTGTACTTGTGTGACTTTTTCCATCATCAATTTAGGAACGTTTTCAGCTATGATTTCTTCAAACAAGTTCTCTATATCTTGTTCTTTTCTCCCCAGGAACCCCTATGATGCAGATGTTATTTCTGTTCATATTGTCACAGAGTTCTCTTATAGTTTACTCAGACATTTTGAGCCTCTTTTCTTTTTGCTGCTGTTTCTGTTTTTTACTTATATTGTCCTCTAAGTCACTGATTTGATCCTCTGCTTCACCCAGATTGCTGTTAATTCCTTCTAGTGTAGTCTTCATTTCTGATATTGTAATTGTCATTTCTGATTGATTCCTTTTTAGGATTTCAATGTCCTTTTTGATGCTTGCAATTTCTTTATTTAGGTGCTCATTAAGTCCATCCATTGCAGCTCTAAGATCCTTAAGCATCCTAACAATCATTATTTTCTTATCCAGTAATTTTGTTACTTCCATCTTATTCAGTTCTTTTTCTGGGGATTTTGCTTGTTGACTCATTTGAATTGCATTTCTCTGTCTTCCCATTTTTTCTATGTGATGATTGCAAAGCAAGCTTGTTGGGTTAGGGAAGTTGAGGTTGGTACATGGAATGCAGCCCCCTTTTCCAGGGCTTAATCTCTCAGCTTCTGCTGGTTGCCTAGATTTTAATTCTCCCTAACAAGGTGAGCCACATAAAAGTCTTAATTTCCCTGCTATTTGTTTGCTGAGCCCAGCAGGGAACTTTTGTGATTAGGACTGGGGTATTGGGAGTATCTTGCTCTTTGGTCCCAGTTGTAACTTTATCTGGGCCTTTTTTTTTTATGGTAAGTAAACAGGAATGCAGTGGGTGTGACTTCTGAAAACCAGAAGGTGTAGCCTTCCTGGCTACTCTCCAGGGGTCGGCATGTTGTCTGTATATGAAAGAGGAGGTGTAGCTTAGGTCTGCCCAGAAATCTGAGTCACTGACCCTCCCCTTTACTTTCTCTTTTCTGAATGGCTTTTCATGCTGATTGAAGCTGGAGAGATTTCTGGAGGTGGGTCAATTGGCCTTAGGCTAGGGTCATGCTGGGTGAAGGGAGTGCCCCTCCCCTGGTATATGGCCACCTCAGTATTGGAGAATGACTCAGCTCAGGTATTCTATTCCCCATCACTGTTTGTTTCCCAGTGCCTAGATTCTCCTCCCACTCTCTTCATGCAAGACCAGTCCTCTCAGCTCTCCTTGTCCCAGGAGCCCCAGGTAAGTGGCTGTTAGTGAGATTTTCTGCACTGGCCCTTTAAGGCTGCATCTACTTTTTCACAAGCTATTTCCCCCAAACAGAAATTCTACTTTTTTCCCCACTCAATGCTGTCAGGTTGTTTCTTCTTGTTTTTGGTTCTCTAGGCTGGGGCTGTGGTCCTGGAGCTGATGACCACTGCTTATCAGGGTCTCTCTCCCTGTAGTGAGAGTCCCTCTGGTCCCTCAGACGTACCTTGCTCCTGGGAGCGGGGGAGTCCCCACTACATCCCCATACTTCTTACCAGTCTCAGTATGGTTTCTTCCATGCTCCTTGGTTTTCAAGTCCTGTTCTTTTAGTCCAAAGTTGATTTTTCATGATGATTGTTCTTAAATTAATTTGTAATCCAGTTTGGTCCTGGGAGGTGGCAGTTTGTATGTCTGTCTACTCTGCTGCCATCTTGGAATCCTCGAGAATCTGCTATTAATTTTTACTAGCAATCTTGATTTCTTTCCTTCTTATATATACATGATTTTTTTTTCTTAATTCACTATCTGTACACTTAACAATATGCACTATTTTAGATAATATTTTGTGTGACTTTGGTTTACTCAAATGAGTTATATTAACCTTTGTAACTTAAACATACATTGTATAAAAGCATGTCATATTAAGTGATTAAACATGGCCCTACTCATATGCACAATAGATGCTTTGTCAGGAAGTCAATCTTTTATTACAATATAATTAGAAAAATTGTTTCAACTTACAATTACTTCTTCCAAGCATATATCTTAATGAAGACGGTATGTCATATTTAAAATAAAATTGAAAAATGATTAATATTTTCCAATTAGAATGATGCCACCATAATCTAATATGAATCCAACATTTTTATGAATTTCTGAGTCATCTTTTGAAAAGCTGATTGATTTTTCAGTATTAACTTGCTACACTAATTAACTATACAATAAATAATTTAAAGGACCTTAAATTAATTTTCATGCAGAGTTTACATAATTGATTACAATTTTGAAACAATAATTGCTTTGATATTTTATATCTTGCTCTATGTCATAAAAGTAACTAAAATGAGCTAAGTCTTACAATATAATATAATCATATAATCTAGTTCCAGAAAATGAAATTTGAGAGGAATGTTCTCTCTTTCAGGCCACAGGGGTACTATTTAATAAACTGCCACTTCTGTGTGCTAAATGATGCCTCAATGGACTGAAAGAGAAGACCGGCTTCCCAAATTAATTTGCACTGTGGGAGCTCTTTGCTCACCTGGCAAGTGCTGACATAATGCATCATATTCTGAAATGCCATCAAAGTTATGCAAGTATAATTGATGGCAAATGAAAACTGCAGAAGACTACTTTTTTCTTTTTTCATTTCCAAACACAAGGTTCCTAATATACCAGGATATGATTTTACAAGGCAGATGCTTTATTAAGGCCCATGGACTACATATGACATTATCATTCAAATTCTCCTTTCAGGATTTATGATGTGATATGACTTATTTTTTAATTAGTTTAGGTGTTGTCACTTAAGACAAATTAAGTTTCTGATGAGCCTTTTTTATAAACAGACTTGATATTCAATACATCTTTTTCTTTTTACAACTTTTGCATGATAGTTTACAAAATAAAGAAAATGTGACATATTAAAAAGCAATGCAGAGTGTTATGAAAAATTCTAAAAATGTATTTTGTCTTTAAAAGACCTTTAGAAACAATTTTAGACTTTGCCAAAATGGTGATGAGTGCTGGACCATTAACACTGTTTCAGCTCTCTGGAGAAGAAATGCCATTATTATCAATTTCCTAATGTGCCCTATAAGACATTTTAGCATAATATTAAATATACTCTTTGACACATTCTTTTGGGGCCATTTTAGAAAATGTAAATGAGAGTATTCTATGAAAGATATACTAAGTAACTCTGGTCAAGGCTGTTCAAAAGTTTGGGGTGGTCCAAAGGGATGATTGAAAAAGAAGTGTGCTATTCAGATGGCCATTGAAGAAAGGGTTGGAAAGATTGATGGCAAATTCCCTTTGCTTTCCTTTAACCTTGGTCTAAAATCTTTTGTTCTTTTTTTTTTTAGACATTGTTCTTCAAAATTTATCTGTATTTATTTAGTATACAATGCAGTTTCTAATGATTGGCTAAATCATAATATTTTAAAGATATAAAGAGACTTATAAACTATCTGGTTACAATCCCTTCTAATTAAAGGTGAAGCATCTAAATCAAAGAGAAGAAAGGCCTCTGGTAAACTATTATACTAGTAGATGATAGCAGAGCCAAATTAGAACTTTTTTTTCTCTTTTTTTTGTAACAGAGACAGAGAGAGAGACAGAGAAAGGGACAGAGAGGGACAGACAGGAAGAGAGAGAGAGATAAGAAGCATCAGTTCTTCATTGTGCCTCTTAGGTGTTTATTGATTGTTGTCTCATATGTGCCTTGACCAGGGGACTACCGCAGAGTGAGTCACACCTTTTTCAGGCCAGCAACCTTGGGCTCAAGCCAGCGACCTTAGACTTCAACCCAGTGGCCTTTAGGCTTAAACCAGTGATGATGGGGTCGTGTCTAAAAAACTTATAAAATAAAAAAATATATGCCACCATGAGATAAAGACAATAAATAACAAATTACATTTCTAAAGACTTTAAAATTGCAAAGATCATTTTCAAAAAACAAAAATAACAGTATATGAACCAAAAGTAACCTTTCCTTACACAAGCAGTCTCCGGATCATGAACCAGATAGTTTCTGTAGGTTTGTTTCTGAAGTTGATTTTGTATGTAAGTTGGAACAGGTATCTTTATTTATTAAATGCAACTTAGACAAATGTTTATCTTAACATAGTATTTATTTTTACCTTTCTGTCTATATAAATACTTAAACATTACCAAACCTACAATACCTATTTCTTTTGTAACCCAGGAACTGCTTGTAATTTATAACCTCCATTATGTAGGTCTGTGGTCCAAAATCATATGACATATGTAATCTGGAAAACTTCATGTCAGAATTTATTATAATATTAATTGATATTGCTGCAATAGTTTGATAGATGTAAATACAAATGTTCTGGACAAATGAGCTTGCAAATACAGACTTAGAAAATTCCATCTGATAAAGATTGCAAGACATATGCATTCATAGGCAAAATATCAGACCTATGCATGTGTTAGGACACACACACACACAGACACTTACATGCACAAAACCTCAGAAAACCATAAAGAAGTAATGCATATTGAATGAGATCAACAGAAAAAAAAATAGCCAGCATAGTCTTTGTCTAAGATTTCAAATATAGAGATTATTAAAGGCAAATTTAAATAAAGTATATTATATTTTTTAAAATATTTGCTATGTAGTTCTTTAAAGAAAGTGTTTGCTGACTCTGATCTATAGGAAAAACAATTTTATAGAAGGGAAAACAAATGAAAAATTATTTATACACGGTACTTGAAAAATCATCTAATGAGAAAATAAAATTGGGTCCACAGATCATATTATCCAGAGGGGTAAATTTCTCATGTGTTAAATGTTAAAATGTGAAAGGTCTGACTTTAACACTTCTAATGGAGACTATAAGAAAATATATTTATTGCCTGACCAGGCAGTGGCACAGTGGATAGAGCGTCGGATGGGGATATGGAGGACCCAGGTTCGAGACCCCGAGGTTGCCAGCTTGAGCGTGGGCTTATCTGGCTTGAGAAAAAAAAAAAAAGCTCACCAGCTTGGACCCAAGGTCGCTGACTTGAGCAAGGGATTACTCGGTCTGCTGAAGGCCCGTGGTCAAGGCACATATGAGAAAGCAATCAATGAACAACTAAGGTGTCTCAACGAAAAACTGATGATTGATGCTTCTCATCTCTCTCCGATCCTATCTGTCTGTCCCTATCTATCCCTCTCTCTGACTCTGTCCCTGTAAAAAAAATAAAATAAAATAATAAATAAAATTAAAAAAATTTTAAAAAGAAAATATATTTATTAATTTAGGGCAGAAAAGGATTTCTTAGTCAAAGGCTAAAAGGGCTGACCATAAAAGAGACTATTCATAAAATCTAAAACAGGGGTCGGGAACCTATGACTCGTGAGCCAGATGTGGCTCTTTTGATGGCAGCATCTGGCTTGCAGACAAATCTTTAATAAAAAATAATAATAGCGTTAAAAATATAAAACATTCTCATGTATTACAATCCATTCATTTCCTACTGCTCATGTTCATGGTTGCGAGTGGCTGGAGCCAGTCACAGCTGTCCTCCCAGACAATACCAAATTTTTATTGGATAATGCAAAACATACACAGGTCATTGTATGGCTCTCACGGAGTTACATTTTAAAATATGTGGTGTTCATGGCTCTCTCAGCCAAAAGTTTCCTGACCCCTGATCTATAATATTAAAATTAAAAACTCAGTTCATCAAATACCTGAAGCAAAAAGTTGTAGAAATAAAAAACGTAGAAGCATTTGTAACACATTTAAAACAACCAAAAATTTGTATTTGACTATATATAAAGAATTTACAACAAACAATGCATCAGAATAAGACAAGTACTTAGCATAAACTGAGTAAAAGGCATAAACAGACATTTGTTCTGATGAGAAAACATGTTTAACATATAAATACAGGGGAAGATTTATCCTCACTAATAATATAAAAATCAAATTATTTCCACAATGAGATATTATTTTTCACAAACTAGATTGAAAGAAATTAAGAAAATCTACTTGAAGCTGTGAAACAAAAGGCCCACTACACATTGACATTGAAAGTAAATTAATACAAATATTTGCAGAAGCTATTTCGCTCTTGCTCATACATTGGACAGCAAAGGAGTCTGTAACTCTGATGTTATAGCCCTGGATATGCTTTAGTTTAGCTGCCTCTAGAAGGAGACTCAGTTAAAGATTTCAGGACACACCAGTAAGAAGTAGGGAATTGAGACAGAGAAAGAAGGAAGTCAGCACCAAGTAGATTATAAAGCAAGTTACCACCATGGGCAATGGGAACATTATCATGCTGGTAGATTCTGTGAGATTATCCCATGTGGGGTAGAATAAAGGGAAAACAACAGGGTATGTTTATACACCAACTTTTCTTATTTTTTACTTCTGCTTCTCATCATCATTAGTTGCCCGGGACTTCTGACCTACTGAAAGGCAGAAATGTATTAAAAGCCAAAGACCTCAAGCAAAGGTATACATCAGTTTATGTGTGGTAGTTAGATCCCCATGGATAAAACAGTGAAGGCTGATGCATACAGGGGAGCACAGGCAGCTTCTACCACAGTGTATATACTAGAGAATATCTTGCACATGTTTAAGAATGTAGTGGAAGGCTCACAGAAACATTGCTCATCAGCACACACAATAATTGAATTCTCAAATCAGACTCAATGAGTTAGAAATTTTACACAATATTTAGTAATTTCAAGGATACAATAATTAAGAGACTAAGATAAAGCAGGTTGAAGTTTGGGACATTAATAGCAGCTCTCTAGACACTTCAATGAGTTGGGGGAGAATAAAATTGTGTAACATGCAGTATCTAGTGGTAAAAGGCACACAACGTTTTGTTTTTGAAATAAATAAAATATTATGTTAACTTTTAACTAAGTCAAAAAGCCAGCAAAACATCAGATAAAAATTCCACGTCTCTGGGGTTCCTTAATCTATATGAACTAATTAAATGATCAATATCTGTAAATACGTACACTCAATCAATTAATTGGAAGTGTGGTAAACAGATCTTTTTTTAACTTTTAAAAGGTGAATTGAAATCAATATGAAGACTGTTTTGATTTCTGGCTTACTTTAAAAAGTGAATATTATGATTTGCACAACTGCAAGTATTCAAAGTAGCTTATGTTTAAAGCTAGCTTGTGTAACACTGGTCATTTTGAAACCATATAAAAATGGAAAATGCGCTTTCTTGTTAATCTACTAACTGTTTCACCTGAAATTCCTGCTTTACTCTATCGAAAATACAGATAGATTGAAGTAACCCAATTCAAAAGTTATTATTTTGCAAAAATTTTCTTTTCTCTACCCTAAAGTTTATTCAGTGGTATTGATCTTTACACAGATATGGTCATAAGTTTGGTCAGCATTGAAATTTCCTTTACTGCTTTTCTATTTTCAGGGCAATATAGTCTTAAATCGTTTCAGCCATAACTGGTGATGAAATTGAACTTTTCCAACTTTCATATATAGTAAAGTATGACTTAAATAAATTTAGCAAAGTGTGCCTGCAATTAAAAAGATAAAGACAAAAAATATGTAATTTCTAAGTTCATTTCATTTATCTTTGAGTTTCCAAATATGGGAGATAGCATCCCTGTTTTCTACTTCTTTACACATTATGGCTTAGTTTCCATTGTTTTCATCATATTAGTTTCTTTCATGGTTTTCAACCTAGAAGATTTAATAATGTAGAGCATAGAGTAACTTACACCTGGTGAAGGCCCCACAGAACAATGTCATTTCTGTAGAATGAGAAAAAGGGATTCCAAAGCTGGGTCATGTTGGGAACTTTCCATTAGAACAAGTTTCTATCTGAACAGCCCTGGAAATCACTTCAGGGCAACTGGCCTGGAGATGCTTTAACTGCTCCCAGGTGTCCCATTTGAAAGTTGAAGTTTTTTTACTCTTTTCTTCAATCTCAAAACTTGGTGGTATTCTTTTTTTTATTATTTATTTATTTATTTATTTATTTATTTATTTATTTATTTATTTGCAGAACGTTCTGTTAATTTGATTAGGCTTAAGGCCACTCATTCTCATTTTTGCTTATGCATCACAAATGCCTATGTTTTTCCTTGAAATGATATTTTGAAAATCTTAGTTATGCTGGTAAACTAGAAACCATTGTTTATAAATTTAGAATGTTTTCCAGTGTAGCAAATTTCCTTTTGGAAGTGAAGAATGATCTCTTTTTTTATCTCTCTCTTTTATTGAGTCTAGTTAGAAAATTCTTTTTTTTTTCTTTTTTATACTACTCACCTTTAAACAGAGTTATTTCCACCCCTGAAAATTTTTGTTGTTTCTTAAACAAATTTGTTTTGATATATGTAAATTGCTATTCATTCTATAGATTGCTATAGTATTAAAATTATGAGTTCTGTTTAAGTAATCCCATATCTAAACATACCAGATATTTTCTTAAATCTAGTACCAGAAGGTCAAATAACCATAATGTTTGAGACACTTTATAATGTTAAAAAATCAAAACATCAGTAAATGTTATTTTTCCACTGCCATACTATATATAGTTATAATATAATAATAATTCTCAAATTAGTATAACATTGCAGTATACTTTTTATGTTCTCTGGTATGGTCGAATTCCTTAGCAAGCTACATATTCAACACTTAGCAACACATAAAAGACAGTAACCTGTTTCCTTCAATATGATTTCCAATTATAACTCAGAATATTCTTTGGAATCATTATGTTTTATATTCCTGCCAATTTGCATTATTTACAGTTTTACTTTCCTTTTGGAAGACACAATTCTTTACAAATTCACACTTCATTTTTGTTTGTAGAAAACAACCATACTGCCAGTAGTATTTTCTGAATTCCTTCTGTAAACTGCTACCTAAATATTGGCGTGGCCAAATGTGCATGGCTTTGGGCAAAGTCAGGAAGCATAATATATAGCCTAGTATAAAGTTACACTAAAATTGTTGTATTTATTTTGTACTTAAACATGTCAGGTGCTGAAATGATTTCTTATTGAAATAAAAACTTTGATTCTTATATATGAATTCTAATCAATTCTGTATATCTATAGTGTCTCTATGTGAGTAGAGATAATTAAAATATTGGATTTAATTTACCAAGAAGAATTCAATTAATATAACTGTCAGAAATGTAATTAAAATTTATACAGTGGTAGTCAACCTGGTCCCTACCACCCACTAGTGGGCGTTCTAGCTTTCATGGTGGGCAGTAGTGGAGCAACCAAAGTATAAATAAAAAGATAGATTTAACTATAGTAAGTTGTTTTATAAAGATTTATTCTGCCAAACTTAGAGAGAATCCGACATAAAGTACTTGGTAAGTAATTATTATTATATGCTTTAACTTGCTGTAACTCTGCTTTATAAATTTTATAAAGTAAAGTTACTTCCCTACTTTATAAATCACTATTACTGTGGAACCGGTGGGCGGTTAGAAAATTTTACTACTAACAGAGATACAAAAGTGGGCGGTAGGTATAAAAAGCTTGACTACCCCTGATTTATATCATATAAAATTATAAGTCATTTAGTATAATATACTAAACATTGCATATGTTAAAATGAATCTTTTTCATAGAACAATTGTATGATCTAGCCATATTGATTTAATGAGTGTTAAAAAGGATTAATTTAGTACTGATATATATAATTCCTCTAGTTTAAGTTAAATAATTAACATTATAATAGAATAAAAAGAAAAATTAAAAAGCTAATGACAAGCAATATATTTTAATGTCACTTTTTTCAAACTGTGGCCATCATCCTTTCTGTTTTTATTAATTCAATATCATATCCCTAAAAAAATCAGATAGAGAAAAAGTGCTTAGTAAATTAACTTCAATAAAGTTGTTACAGAACCTAAATTAGAGAACATAGTATGAAAATTAAAGTAAGCAGTATTTGCTTTCATATATTTAAAAGCTAGTGTTATTGTTTATATTATACTTTTATTAACATTTACATAATTTTCCTTAATAAAAATATTTTAAAGAACCATTTGGAAAGATTAATTTTAAAAATCAAACAATATGGCCTGAGCTGTGGTGGCTCAGTTGATAAAGCATTGATTTGGAAAGCTAAGGTCAACAGTTCAAAACTGTGTGCTTGTCTGGTCAAGGCACATATGGGAGTTGATGCTTCTTGTTCCTCCACCCTCCTTCTTTCTATTTCTCTCCTCTCTAGAAATGAATAAATAAAAGGATTTAAAAAGTCAAACAATGTTTCTACCTTTCATAGAAACATTGAAAAATCCTTATGGTAGGTATCAGAGCGTACCTATTAGCAAGCAAGATTTCTAGTTTCTAGTGGACCAATATATAAAACATATGTTTTCTTGCCTTTTCTTTCTCTTTTATTCCCCTTTCCCTTCCTCATACATTTCTTCTTTTTTTCTTAAACTGCATTACAATCTCTCTTTTTCTCTTTCTCTCTCCCCTCATTCTTCCCTCTCTTCCTGATTTGCACATGTGTAAGCATTTGTGAGAGTATGTGTGAATGTGCATGCACGCACACATAAACACACAGTATACAGATTGAAAGCAGATTTTAAAGCTATACTACTTGCTTTTGAACAGTAGCTCTAGTTATCACTAGATATTTGACATTGGACAAATTACTTAATGACATCACTTTTATCATCTTCAAAATGGAGATGATGAGTTGATTTAAATTAGTAGATTGTAATAATAGTAATGACAAGTACATTGGTAAACTGAATTTATTGCAATAAATATCTTCAAGTTTTTATACTTTTTTTCATTTAAAATCGTAGAAATTAAAATTCTATAAATGAGTGACAATAATAGGAATGTGTATTAGTTGCAAAACCATGAATCCATATTCATAATAGCTAATATTCACTAAACACTTACTATGAATCAGAATCTATTTTTACTACATTCGTTGTGTTAACATACTTAATTATAATAATGCATTTAATTCCCCAATAATCCTATGAGGTAGATATTATTTCTATTACTATTTTACAGATGAGAAAATTGTGGTAACTTGGTCAACCAGCTAGTAATAGGCAGTGCTTGAATTTAAACTCCAAAAAATTATGTCAGAGTCTATATTCATAATCAACAATGTGTTGTGCTTAGATTTTTCTATTTGTCCACTGAATCATGAAATTGTTTATTATTTAAAATTTATATATATTTTAAAATTTTTGAAGTTTGATCCATTAGTCTCTAGGTGACTTTTTAATCATCTGTCAAATATAGATTGTCCACTCTTTCCTGTAATTCTATCAATTTTATATATATATATAAATACACACACATACACACACATTGATGCTATAAAATTAGAGTTTATACTTTCAGGATTGGTATTAATTCCTAGAAAATATTAACAATTAAATTTATCTATATTTAATCTGATTTTTTATTTTCTTTTTCTTTCTATTCAATTATTTTCTTTTTTCTTCTTTATTTAAAGGAGAGGAGGGAAGACAATGAGACTGATTCCCAGAAGTTCCCTGACTGGGATCCACCCAGCAACTCCTGTCTGGGGGTCTATGCTCCAACCAACTGAGCTATCCTCTGTGCCTCAGGCCAATGCTTGAATCAGTCAAGCTACTGTCTGTGAGAGGGAAAAAGAGAGAGAATGAGGAAAGAGAGGAAGAGAGAAGCAGATGGTCGCTTCCCTTGTGTGTCCTGACTGAAAATCAAACCTAGGATGTCCATACACTGAGCCGATGCTTTATTCACTAAGCCAAATGGCCAGGGCCACCTTTCCTCTTAATAAAGAATTTTAAATAATTTTTTTTAATGACAGTTCTAAAACTAACCAGTGATTGAGAATACTTTTGTTCTTGAATGATAATTGAGCTGAATGTAGACATCAAGACTGAAAGTCATTTGTTTTACTAATGTTTTTGCTCATTTATTGTTACTGATTGGTAGTATGATGTCAATGTAATATTTATTCTTTTTAGACTATATATGAATAGGGCTTAGTCTCGGTCGTCTGTAACAAATTATCATGTACTGGTGGTTTACTCAACAAACATTTATTTCTCCCTGGAAAGTCCAAGATTGAGGTACCCAGCAGATCCACTGTCTCGTGAGAGCCCAATTCCTGATTTTCAGGTGGCCATCCTTTCCCTGTATCCTCACATAGCAGAGAGCAGAGAGAGAGAGAAGCAAACTTTCTGATGTCTCTCTTATAACTGCACTAATTCCATCAAGAGGGCTCCACTGTCATGATCTAATTACCACCCAAAGACCTTATGTCCTAATATCCAATTAGATGTTAATGTTTCAACAAATGAATTTGGGGAGAACACAAACTATATAGCCCTAAACTATAAAACTACATATGAACTGCATATATAAATTATAAATAATCTTTGTTATACTGCAATGCGCCCTTTCTTGATGATATCTGTCTGTGTTAGTTTTCCTTCCCACTTTTGATTTGTAATGCTTCTTGAATCTGAAGGTCCAAATCTTTAATTAGTTCTGGAAATTTCTCAGTAATTCTTGTTTGGAATATTATTAGTCTATTTATTCTTTCATCCTCTAACTTCTATTAGAATGATTTTTTAAATTCTTGTACTATTTCCTGTATCTCTTAAGCATTTCTTCATAATATAATACCTTTATCGTTTTGTGATACATACTGAATCATTCCCCATATCTGTTTTCCACATCCCTTACTTAAAATACTGCATGTATCCAGTATACCTCTTATCCCCTTCATTAAGTACTTTAATTTGGCATCTTTTTTTTTCCAGTGGAAGAAGTCTTATTTGGATCTTTTATATTTGCCTTTTTCTTATATTAAACACTCCTTTTATTATGTCATTTATTATTTTTTACTTTATTGTAAGCTTAATTGTTTTAAGAGTTCCCTTCATAATGTTCTATTCATTTATCTTTTGGAGGCACTGATTATTTAATTTGTTTTATGAACTGACTCTTCTCCATGGTTATTGGTTTTCATGCATGTTTTAGTTTTCTCTAATTATGAGCAGAGATGGCCTGCTCTATGTGAGTCCTGTATGTCTTATATTGTAAACTTGCTTCCATAGTATACCAACTGACACCAGGGTTTTAATAGTCTACACTCTCTTTACAATCTTATAGCTTATACATTTCATGCCATACAATTATTTTAAACTTTGTTCTGTAATCGACTTTGTTAGTATGGACAAGAACTTTTGTTTTTGTTTTATATATTTTTTTGTCCACTACTCAAAATCCATAGTAAAGGTTAAGGTTTCTTGTTGACTCTGAGGGCTACTGGGTGAGATTTATTTTGCTTTAAGCTGTTAAAAGGGTAAAAAGGTCTAATGTTTCTTGACTGTGGCTGAATATGGCTGTGTTGCCTAATGTCTAAATCTAATCTGAATGTGGTATGAAATGACAAAGCATTAGATTTTCCTGACTATATTTGTTTCAAGTTATTTCAGACTTTCTAATATGCTATGCTCTCCTTTTTCATTACAATTTTACCAATTAATGTAAAATATATATTATGTATTCTATCTAGAATTTCTAAAGTTTATAAAGGGATAGCATTTTGTCCATTTTAGTTCAATCAATCATCTACCATATGTCATTTTACATATATTTTCTTGAAATTGTTATTAATTTTAATATATTTTTAACTGGCCACTGAATTTTTTATTGCTATTTGAAATGTTATAAATGGTTTATAACCATTTATAAATGGTTTCTCCAGAATTTTACAATCAGTAAAGATATTTGTTAGCAATGGTAATAATTGTCCTTTTTTATAATACTTCCCATTTCATATGTTATCACATTGATTTCAATTCAAAGAGAAATGTGAACTAAAAATCATGATTTCAACAGATATTCTTGACTTTTCTTTGCTGTTGGAATTCTATTATTTTGCTGTTAACCCATTTAATGGATATTTGAAACAAATGCTCTTTTATTCAATTAAAAAATGCCTTTTGTTATATACTTCTCTAAAAACTTTTATTTGTATTATATATTCTTATTTTTACATTTGTTTTGTATAATAATGGGCATAATTATATGCTGTTCTTTACTTTTTAACTATTAATATGTTGAAATATATTAATATAAATCGTATTATCAGTCAGTGTATTTGTGGAATAAATTATATTTGGCCAAAACATATTTTTTATTTATTAACTAGTTTGATCTATTTACTAGTAATAAGTTGACATATAACATCTCTATTATTGTGATTGGTTATACTTGTATGCATATGTGTTTATATATATATACACCTACATACAAATTTATATACATGCATTCTTATATGGATTTGTTTTGTATTTATGGATTGTAATGCACACACACACATATGGATATATATTTTTATATATATACATTCTGGAAAAATATAATTTAATGAAGATATGCCCAGTCCCAGTGAAATTCTATTTCTGCAATTACATAGCAATTTTTTGTGTGTGTGTGACAGAAACAGAGAGAAGGACAGATTGGGACAGACAGGAAGGAAGAGAGATGAGAAGCATCAATTTTTCATTGCGGCACCTTAGTTGTTCATTGATTATTTTCTCATATGTGCCTTGACCTGGGGGCTACAGCAGACTGAGTGACCCATTGCTCAACCCAGCGACCTTTGGCTCAAGCTGGTGAGCCTTGCTCAAACCAGATGAGCCTGTGTTCAAGCTGGTGACCCTGGGGTTTCAGACCTGAGTCCTTTGCATCCCAGTCCAATGCTTTATTCACTGTGCCACTGACTGGTCAGGTCATAGTAACTTTTTAAGTACTTAAATATTTTACCATAAAGGTATTAATAAAATTATTGGGTAGTTCACTAGTCTCTGGAAGAATTAGGGAAATAGTTTTTGATTGAAAACCAGAAAAATTAGAGTAATTGTTTCAGTTAAGAAATTTTTACTACTACCAGTAAACACTAGGTCCTTATATCTTTTACTACCAGCTACACTTTTAACACTGCACAATATCCCCTTTTTCTCATAAGTCTGCAGGATTCTATCTTCCTATAACTGAAATAGCCACCAGAGGGCTCTCTGCTGATGTCTAGGAAAAATTATCTGTAAACAACTCCCAGTTTCAAGTCAGGTGTGAAGATCTGATTGGTGGAGGCTATTTCACATGTTTAGTCCTTAAATCAAGGAAAAATTGAAAAAAGATTTCTGACTTTTTTTTTTTTTTTGGTGTGAGTGAAATGTATACTTTATCTTGCTCTAAGGTGCATAATGTACACAAAGGGCTCAGTTACTAAGAAGCCAAAAAAAAAGGACAAATTTCTTGATTATTTTAATGAAATAACTTATAAAAGTTATTTAGACAATTGGAGTGATTGCCATGGTGCCATTATCATTCGTCTGATGAATCAACTCGCTTCCTCCTGAATACAGGAATCCGCAAACAACATACACTGGGAAAATCATAAAAATCATATCCCTATGTCTAGGAAGGCTTTGGTTTAAGGATGTGTGACTACAATGCAAGTGCAAGTTCAGCTGCCTGCAGCATCATAATTCAAAATCATGAGTCAGATGCTGGTGCAAAAGGAAAGGTTTATTCAGGTACCACAACCTGGGAGAATGGTAGACTCCCATCTAAAAGACCATCTCCTTTTTCTGCTCAAGTCCACAGCTCTTGTGGGGATAGGGAAGGAAAGAAAGAGATTTTTTTCTACCTAATTATATCGCCAGCTTTTGGCATGCTCAGACCCTGTCCATTCATGTTTGTATCTTTTGGGGTGCTCAGTGTAAGAACCTCCTCCTGCAACCATCTTTGTCAATGAGGAAAGACTCCCTGATACTCCCTGTCTATGATAACAATTTCCCCCTTCAGAACTCTGGACCCTTGTACTCTTACAAGGGTAAATGAATGAAGGTCTCTTCTTTCGCTGTCAAGGAGAATAAATTTATCTATTCCTTGATCCAGAGATTCTTGGTATCTACCGAAGGAAAAAGGGGTCAAGAACGGAAGGAAGCTATTCTTCAGAAGGTGGCATACATAATATCTAGAGGATGACACTGCTCAACAAGCAAAACTGGCAGACTGTTTCTTATTTCTAGAGGTAGTGTTGGAGATGGTCTTCCAAAGTGAGACCTATTGTATAGACAAACAATCAAGTATTTAATGAGGGGTATGCCTAGTAATGCAAGGAGAATTGTAGTGAAATCAGAAACTAGAAACTCAAGAATCTCCATAATTTAATCTTAAGCAGAGTTTTGGGTGGCGTACCCAACAGCAGGATAAATTAGCCCACTAAATACTGTAAGGGAAATGCAGACAAAAGCATCATCAACCTAAGCACAGGCATGAAGTATAGCAATTGTGAAAAAATAATAAAATGAAAAGTAACATTGTCACTTATCTTTGGAAGGCACAGTTCCTTTCTGAAAGAGGGATTTTAAATCTTTTACAGGAGCTCAGGTCTAGCTTTCCTTTACAGTAACAGCAGCAGCAAGGTCTAGTCCTCCACAAGTGGTGCCTGCTTTGTCTGTGGGTGGTGGATTCAAGGTTTTATCTTTGTGAGCTTTAGGGAAAAGTGTGTTGTCAGAAGAACATCACAGGGACCTGTCCACTGGTTGGCTTACTGCTGTTCAGGACCTTGAGTTTTCAAGGACTTCAGTAAGACTCAGTCTTCCACCTGGAACAGTATAAGGGTTCGGCAGACAGGTGGATAGACTTGCAGTGAGCAAACTTATGCAGAATGTTTGCCTTAAATGTTGTACTTATTGATTTTTGATTCATGTTCTAAATCTAAAAGGGGTGTTCTTAAAACAGAAACTTCAAAGGGTCTCCCATAAACAATTTCTAAAGGGCTTACTTTAAGTCTGCTTTGGAGCACTGCCCTAATCTGGAGCAATTCAATAGGGAGAGCCTGGTCCCATTTTAAATGTGTTTCCCAGCAAATTTTTGCAAGGGTCTTCTTTATTGTGTGGTTCGTTTTCTTGGTCTCCCCATAGATTGGGGTGTCTAAAATGCACGCAGTTTCCATTGAATCTGTATACAGTGCCTGTCTTATCCTCTGGGAGATTTCTGAAATGTATGATGGTCCATTGTCACTTCAAATACTGTAAAGAAGTCCAGATTTAGGGATTATTTTTCTAAGTAAAATTTTGCTACCTCAAGCTGGCATTCTAGAGGTTGAAGGAACACCTGTTCTTGTAATTACCCAGTCACTCCAGTAACCGACACCACACCTGAACTTTCTTTGGTTAGTTTGTATTTAGTACTGAGTGTTGAGACCCTACAGCTACAAGAAAATCAATTAGTTTGTTTCTCACTGTCAATTGTACCCAAGACTCCTGTGGGGAAATAGTAATAGGCTGGGAGGTGAGCCCCTGGGTCTCCTCATTCATTATCAGATTTGTCATTTCTTTGTGATATTTCTCAGCAAGGGTTTCTATCCTTTTTGTTCTCCTTTTTAAGTACTGGGTAGTTTTTTCTTCAATTGTCTTCCTCTTTGCAATAGGTACATTGATTGGGGCTTAGTGGGTCTTTCCCTTCTCCTTTAGGGTCCCACCTTTTCTTCTGATTTTCCTGCACTGTTGCTAAGAAAATGATAGCCTGTTTTAATTTCCTTGTTTCCCAGCCATAGCAAACTTTAAAAGGCTATGCCCACCAGCTGGGAGAAATTCATTCCCAATGCCCCATACAAACATTGGAGCTTCCGTCTGGTATGTGGAGCACTTTCCCAGTGGAAGTCATGCTTACCATCAGGACATTTTTTGGTTCTTGTGAGTCAGCATCAGTGTGCTTTTGGTAGACCTGATAGATCCTTTCTAAAAATTTAGGAAGATCTTTGTTTGATTTCTGTTGAAGGACCTGAATCATAATTCAGGCTTTTCTGTTTAGGCACCCCTTTCTTAAGCCCTTTCAATATGTTCCTGTTGTAATGTTCTAGAAAGAATTAGTCCCCACTATGTGGGTCCTCGTTAGGCTCTATCAGGGGAATTTCCTTGGCT
The DNA here is from genome assembly GCF_036850995.1 of Saccopteryx leptura. NCBI lineage: Eukaryota > Metazoa > Chordata > Mammalia > Chiroptera > Emballonuridae > Saccopteryx > Saccopteryx leptura. The sequence goes on from NC_089505.1 coordinate 147,303,237, forward strand.
GGGTTGGGATTCCCACTGGAATTCTTTTGATGGAGGCAATGCACTTTTTTTTATTAGCTGTATCTATAACTAGCCACCTTTTATCTGTTGTTAGCAGGATGTTAAGGAGAGTCTGTATGACTGCCCAGTTTGGATGGTGCATAGCAAAAATGGAGGTGATAAGAACTGCCATTTTATCAGGATCCTTTCTATATGAGGGGTTGGAATTTTTTAAATTCAGTAAATCTGAAGTGGAAAAGGGAGTATGGGCCCAATTGTAGCCAGTGGGCTGGGCTTCCCAGTTTATTTTACCTGTTGGGTATTGCCTCAAAGGAAATTGTCTCAATCCAGATAGGGATGCTCCCTAACTACATTGAGTGCCCTGCCAGGTGTTTGAGGAAAAGATTATCCCTTTGTTCTACAGAAGTAGGGCTGTCACCACCTGGGCCTTATTTCAGAGGGTGGTGGCTGTTCCTGTTGCTAATCCTGGGTCCCTGGGGTTAAGGGCATTGAAGAAATTAAATTTTTTCTTCCTGTGTCATTATCAGGGAGGGGTTTTGAAACCAATTCCCTTCTCTTAATCATTTGTTTGTGTTCTTTCTTTATGAATCCTTATTGTGTAAAACCATAAATGCCTGGACATAAGGGATTTCATCCTATTTTACTGCTGATTGGCAAAACAATTCCAGTTGTATGATGGTGTAGTAATTTAAAGAACCATTTAGGGGCCACTTTTTCTCATAGTGTAAAGTATACCTAGACCAAGCAGTGTTACAATGAAAAAACAATTCTATTTTAGTCATTGGATCAGAGCTGTACATTGACCGATTTGCTAAAATTTGTTCCAGTGGGCTTCCTTAAGGAGTCAAAAGAGAACAACCCAATAGCATGAAAGTTCAAACCCAAAATTATAACCATAGAAAAACTCCAGACAATGAGTGAACATATGAACAAAACTTAGATCCATAATTCCATTAGTCCAAACGAGCGCTCACAAACAAGTTCTAGGGTCTTATCTTCTGCAACCAATACCACAAGCCATCCAGACTGGAACAAAATGGCACAAAGACCAAGTGCCAGAAAACCCAAGCAACATAGCTAGCCTGCCAATTGGTATTGCAAATGGTTCTAAATGAGTTTTAGTAGCATAAAGCCTAAGTGGCATTAGGTTCAAGCAGAGGGACCCGCAATATGCACTCCAGTTTGACTTACCCAGTTTTGAAGTTCATTTACTTTCCAGAAATCTGTTGTTTTTTTTTCACCAGCCAAGCTTTTTAGGCTGCTGATTTCTGGAGAAAGGATCACAGAGAAATTCTCCAATAAAAGCTCTCAGAAGCTGTTAAGATGTTCTCACTGTCCCGCCTTCGGAAGCCGGCTGCCTCAGGCAGCTGGGACCCCAGCTTGGGCCCTCCAGCACTTACCAAGGTCCTCTCTGTACCATCTGGGAGGCCAAAACTGTAACCCAACAAGGCAAACGTAAGTTCAGCTACCTTCTGCAACAAAATTCAAAATCACAAGTTAGGTGCTGGTATAAAAGGAAAGAGGTTTATATTCATGTGCTGTGACCTCGAAAAATGGTAGACTCTCATCTCAAAGACTATCTTCTCTTTTTGCTCAAGCCCACAGTTCTTAAAGGCTAGGGAAGGGAGGGCTGTTTTCTATTCAATTATTTTGCTAGCTTTCATGGAGCTCAGTTCCTGTGTATTCTTCTTTCTACCTATTGGCACTCTTGGTGTAAGTAATCCCCTGCACCCATCACAGTCAATGGGAAGACTCCCCAGTACTCCCTGTCTACAGTAATAGGCATGTTACCCAATGTTTTTATATCAGAGTGTGTTAATTATCTAAAAGGGATGCATTATCTTCACTTATCCTGATGTTATAAATAAATGGGTCTTTTGAAGACCCATTGATTTTGGAAGAGTCTGTTTTGCCTACCATCAAGACATTCAAATGCATTGCCATTGAGTTTTAAATAAAGCTCAAACTTTAAAATTCAGAGCCATTTGGAGTTATTTTTTTTTAAATGGTGCATGTTAAGGCTTTCTATTTTTTCTGGCTTAATTTTTTTTCTGAATAAGAGTAGATCTAGTTAATTATTCAAACATCAGGGGTTTTTTTGTAATGTGTATATTTTCTTCCAATAAAAAATGTTATACCTATACTGAAAATAAATTAACTATATGTGTATAGGTTTATTTCAAGATTTTGTATTTTGCTCTATTGGTCTTTATTCCCTGACTACTTTAGAATTATGAAGCCTTGAACTATATGACCATTTTATTTACTTCTAACAATCAGTTTTTGGTTGATATGTAAATTATGTTTTGTTTTTTTTTAATTTATTTATAAATTTCTCTACCATTATGTATATCCCTATAATTTTTGTGGACACTGTTTGTTCTTTTCTAACTTAAATGATTGTAATCACTTTTATGCTGATTATAAATATTTGAAACATTACATTGATAAAATTTCTCAGTCTATTTTTACCTTCTCAAAAATGTGATAAATTGTTTTTATTTTAACTATCAAATAATAGCAACCTATATTTTATTCTATACTTCATTGATTCATGTTTATTGTCAAAATTTTGTGTCTTTTCAACTCTTTAGTTTTAAATTTTATTACATTTCACACTGCAGAATTAAATTTGCCATAATCTGGCATATATGATTTTAAATGACTCATTTTCATTGATATCTTAATGAAATTAATATATGGGCTTTTATATTATGTCCTGAAAATATTATTTAATAACCGTAAATATATAAAAAATTAAATTGGTCCACAAAAAATATTAACCTTTACCCAGCCTCAGATTTCAGAATATGATATATAATGGTCAAAGAAAAACCTACATTTGCAATTTAAAAAAAGAACAAGTGGCATTAGAATAGACTATAACAGCCCATAAAACAGATAAGCAAGTGCTCTGCAAGAGCTTATCAATTTTAAATATAGAAGTATATCTGCTAAGCTTAAAAACAGCTGTCTTAGATATATCACATGGCTTAAGTAATTTCAAATGCGCCCAAGGACTCTAATATACATTAATAAATCAATCAGACGGAAGACATCTGAATTTGGATTTATGGAAGAGATTTATGATCTTTTTCTGCTTTGTAAGGAGACCTACTGTCATCTAAAAGTACATTTTTGCATATGACTTATGAATATCCATGTATGCCTACAGCAAGGAAAATTTAATTAGAAAAGATTGTAATTTTAATTGAAGAACAAGGTTGTTTGCTTTTGATTAAAACCCCCTTTAGCAAATTCCTGATCTTTTCTCCAGAAACCGCATTTATGTACCTTTAACAAAATTTAAGAAAGTGCACCTTTACAACAAATGGGGAGAAAGCCGAGGCCTTTAATGAGAACAGCAAGACAAAGAAGCATTGCCTGGAAGATTTACTGTAGACTAACTCCACATTCATTTTAGCTTTTTTACTTTTACCTAGACTCACACATTTTGTTTTGACTTGAATTTAAAATTCCATTTTCAGAACAGTAATTTTCCTGTGTGTGAGTAGCTCTTATTCTTCTATCTCAAAAGTAAGCACAGACATTCACTTTTCAAGTCCTTTTTACACACCGGAATCTGGTGGGTGTTTTGCTTAGGTACTTCTGGTTTTTTAGCATCTAACTAATTCCTGTTTTTACCAGCCAATGTAAGAATTATTACTGTGCTTCTGTGCATAATATCTTAAATCACTTTTGCATAGGGACAGGGGCTTGACTTAATTGGAACTTGAGAAAACTTTCTAGGTTAATGAATTTGTTCTAGATTTTGTTGCAAATGGTTGTGACTTGGATATATTCAATTGTCAGACTCATCAAACCCTACATTTAAGAAATGAATATTTTATTTTACATCCTCAAATTATAAAAGTAATAAGTGGAGTTAAGACAGTGGTGGGATCAAATAATTTAACAACTGGTTCTCTGTCTTAATAATGTTTTTTGTTGTTGTTGTTTTTTGTGACAGAGACAGAGAGAGAGACAGAGAGAGGGACAGATAGTAATAGACAGGAAGGGAGAGAGATGAGAAGCATCAATTCTTCATTATAGCTCCTTAGTTGTTCATTGATTGCTTCTCTTACCAACCTTGAGAGGGGGGCTCCAGCTGAGCCAGTGATCCCTTGCTCAAGCCAGTGACCTTAAGCTCATACTAGCAACCATAGAATCATGTCTATGATCCCCCGCTCAAGCCAGCAACCCTGCGCACAAGCTGATGAGCCTGCGCTCAAGCCTGCGACCTCGGGGTTTTGAACCTAGGACCTCTGTGTCCCAGTTCGACACTCTATCTCCTGTGCCACCACCTGGTCATGCTGCCCTAATGACAGTTTTAAGTATAAAAAATGATATACCAAAAAGATAGTTTATTATTTCATGCATTTAATACTTAAATAAGAACAATAAAAAAGGTACACAAAACTAGATTACTCGTATTTTCCCATGTAGAAAACACACATTTTTTCAAAAAATATGGGGTCTAAAAACTGGGTGCATCTTATACAGTGGCCGTGGCATTTCAAATGCCATAGATGGGACTGAAGACGAGGCAATACATGAAGACAGTGATTCGTCATCAGACACAGATGAGGACAAGCTAATGGATGAGAGTTTTGACAATGATGAGGAGTTGTATGGATTTTATGATGAATAAAACTTGAATTCAATAACTTTATGTAATACATTATTTTTTTCAAATTTTGGGCCCCAAAACTAAGGTATGTTTTTTTTACATAGGAGTATCTTATACATGGGGAAATATGGCATATTATAAGAAAGAGTTTTAAAATATTAATGAAAAAATATTAAATAATACCTGACAAAAACAATAAAACTGTTATTAAAATATTCCCATGACAGTTTGTCACCCCTTGCTTGTTTGGCCCTTTTTCTTTTTTTTTTTTATATGTTTGTTTACAGATGTAACAAACATGAGGGAAATGAAATGTAGTATTTCATCAAAGGTATAATGAGTTTTATGAAATGAATAAATATTACAAGCATAGTTTCATCAATTTTTTTTTCACCTATGGACAGAATGAACATTACTAGGGGCACTTAGAATACGATGTTGCACAGATGGACGTTAAAAAAGAGTAAGGAATGTAAATTTGTGATTTCCACCTGGGCAGCTGCCCTGGCACCCATTTTATAAAGAATCCTGATTACTAGTGCTATTGTAACAACCGGTTCACCGAACTCAATAAAAAATTATGTATTGGTTGTGCTGAACTGGTGTGAACCAGCTAAATCCCATCACTGAGTTAAGCTGAAGTCAACAAATGTAGGCTCCATTTTTGAGAAGGCTTCTTTTTGACCCAAGCAGATAGCTAATAATTGATGAGTTATATGAAGTCAAAAGAAATATATTTCTTAATTTTACATTTTAAGATAGGAAGAGTAACATCAATTTTATGACCTGATAAAAATCCTCAATAGAGAAATAAATAGTGAAGATGTAGGAAGACGGGCCGAAATGCAGTAACAGTGCACATGGGTAAGAAGCACAGATGGGGTCCAGTGTATTTGGTATAATTTGGCCGCAAATAGAAAAAAAAGACTATATATCAATGGTAATGGAAGTGAAAGAACAAAGCAGATGATAAATTGTGGTGTTGATGGAAACTGGCTAGTTATTTTTTATTTGTTTGTTTGTTTATCATTCAGATAGAAAAGCATATTTTTGAAGTTAGAGGAGAAAAAGATAGGACAGAACAAAAGTGTATTTCCAGGGTAACACTAGCTGGATTTAGTAATGAGTGAAAGAAAATACAGTAGTGATCTTAATTTAGTATTTTTGATGTATTCTGTGCTCTACTGATTCACTGATGATACTACTGAAGGTAAATCCAAACTGAAAATAGAAGTTATTTTTCTAGAATTGTTTCTCCATATAGTCAATTAACTAAAATGAAGATCATTGAAAAAATATTTTCATAAATTTTTTCATCTTTTTGTGGAATGTAAATAAAAACTAGAAATGGTTTTAGAGTACGAATTTGGGTTATAATATATGAAAGTTTTATACCCCTGTGAAAGTTAGTGGGTCAGAGATTTTTAATTTCTAATATAGAAGAAAAGAAAAAAAGCTTGTTCATTCTTGCAGAAAATTTACAGTTTGTAAACTGATTGATGATGTAGCTTTTTCTTCCCAAGTGTCCTTTCTGTCACTCCTTCTTTGCCCAGAATTAAAATCTCCATCCCTAGTACACCATTGCTACTTGACACATTGCTATCATAGCACTCATCATATATTATAATTCTTTCTTTCTTTGCTGTATTGCTAATTAGTTTATGGAGAAGTGACCTCTTTTATTTGATTGACATTTATTTGGTTGACACTGGCTCACAAAATCAAGTGTAAAACTCAGTATAACACTATCTTCACACTGCATAGTGCACCCTTAGCCCCAAAGTCTGTTTCCATCCCCATCCTCTTTGCACACCTCCACTTTCAGTTTTTTTTTTTTTGTTTTTTTTTTTTTTTAAACTATCTTTTAATATTTTATTTTTTATTTTATTTATTCATTTTAGAAAGGAGAGAGAGAGGGAGAGAGAGAAGAGAGAGAGAAGGGGGGAGGAACAGGAAGCATCAACTCCCATATGTGCCTTGACCAGGCAAGCCCAGGGTTTTGAACCAGCAACCTCAACATTTCCAGGTCGACGCTTTATCCACCGCACCACCACAGGTCAGGCACTTTCAGTTTTTTGAATATAGAATATCAAGACCAAGGGCATAGAGCCAAAAGGAGGAATACAATTTTATTAAAATGAATTGAATCTTTTATTCTCTGACACAAGTAAATTCCATTTTAGAATGACAGATGAACATAGACTTATCCTCTTTTTTTTTTTAAGTTTTTTTTTTTAATTTTTTAAAAATTTTTATTTATTCATTTTAGAAGAGAGAGAGAGAGAGAAAGGGGGGAGGAGCAGGAAGCATCAACTCCCATATGTGCCTTGACCAGGCAGGCTCAGGGTTTTGAACCGGCGACCTCAGCATTCCAGGTCGACGCTTTATCCATTGCGCCACCACAGGTCAGGTGACTAGACTTATCCTCTTTTTAATACATGTTTATCCCTCCCAAAATATTAATTCAGCATCATAACTGACAAAAAAAGAACTGCAAAAATATTTTATTCAAAATACCAGTAGACTTCTGCTGTACCAAACGCAAGAAAATATTTTCTTCATTATTACATTTATCATAAATGGGAATCTTGTTTTCTAGAGAAACCTATTCAAAACTCATACATTAATAAGATATTTGAGTACTTAAAAAAGCATATGTAATATTTCAATATCAGATATGACTTTAAAATGCCATAGGATATCATGGGACCAAGACCTTTTTACAGTTTCAGTTATTATTTCATGGCAGTGAAGAAGACAAACATTCAATTTCAGGTGGCATTATATAATAAATAATAAAAATAATTATATTTTAACTTAAAGCACTGTATTTGACATACATTTTGTGTGTTCTTGCTAACAGCTCTTTTACTTGCTCTTTAATCTCTGAAATTCTTAGAAATTGACCTCAATTGAATTGAACTGCATATGAGTTAGGAAGGAAGCCACCAGAATAATAATGGAAACTGGAGTAGCACTATAACTCAGAGAAAAGAAGTAAAAGCACAATGTGTATGTTGTGCATATGAGAATTGATATTATTTTTAGAGGTGTCAGTACATGTACATAGTTTTTTAGTTGCAGGTAAATTACCAACCATGACACAACTACAGTAAAGTAAAAGAAAATAACAACTGTAATTAGAATTTGACATAGGGAACCTAAAATAAGAACTTTTAAGTGCTTGAACATAAGAATTTATTCCTATGAATTAATAGTTTGGGTGAACAGATATCTACTGAAGTTGCTAAATTTTTGGCTCCCCTGAAAATTATCCGCTCACTTCACCCCATGCATCAGGTAAAACCCTGCCTGGTTAAATAATTTTGTTGAGTGCATATCTCAATGTCTGTTTTCATGATAAGGTTAGATTAAACCTGTAAGCCTCTTTTTAGTTAAATATGCTTCTGAAATAAATTCTAAAAATAACTAATTCCTAAGGAATTTCATATTTGTTATCTATTTTAATAAGACCATTGTTGTTTGCATGTGTATGTGATTTCAATATCAAAAACAAAGTACAACAAAACACTCTGAGTATCATATTTTGCGTTACCTACAACAATAAACTAGTCTCATTCTTTGTGAAATAAGCAGCTGTTGCCATGGTGAGAATTTGACTAAGATACAAGTTGCTCTTATATGTAATATTCAAAATCCTGAATGCAGTATCTACATGATAAGAGGGGTCTGGACATTCTCAGAAGATTTACTAGCAGCATTAATATATTATGTGCTTAGAGAAACCATGTCCTATTTAACAGATTTTCAGTATTCAAACGGTATTTAAAATTTTTAAAGGAAAAAGCATTCAATTTTATTATAAGTATGATCCTATTAAGGTTCTTTGGACTGATTTAAAGTAAAATAACCCCAAAAAAGAACACACATTCTAGTTGAAGAGATGGTATTCAGTGCATTAAAATTTGAACTGAGATTAAATGAAAACATAATACATGATTCTAGAGAGATCACAAAAGTATGAGGTATTCAAGGAGTGATAAAAATGGTTAGAATTAAATGCCAATGAGGAAAAAATATTATAGAGTAGGTGAGAAGAAAGAAAGAAAGAAAGAAAGAAAGAAAGAAAGAAAGAAAGAAAGAAAGAAAGAAAGAAGAAAGAAAGAAAGAGAAAGAAAGAAAACAAAATGAAGAAAGAAAGGAAGAAAAGAAAGAAAGAAAAAAAGAGGTTTGCAGGGCTAGATGAAGCTAAAATCAGACTATGAACAAGAGGAAGTTTTGGAAGAGGTCCATGAAAGAGGATGTATGTTATATTTTGGGAATAAATGCAGGGATCCTAGGAATTCCAGGACTTGTAGATTGCAAAGGTCAGAACTTTTGTTTAGAATGAAAAAAAATTGCAACTATAATAATAAAAATCCAAACAACAATGATATTTACTCTCAAGGCCAAGTAGAAATCTAATTATTAAAACTTGGTGTAAGCTGTGAACAAAAATATGGAACACTATTAAATTATATGACCAGTGTATATATCTTAGACATTCTCACTCAGAGGCCTTATTTATATTATATTGAAGTATATCTGACATGCAGTATTATATCATTTCAGGTATATGATAGTGATTTGACTTTTAAATACCTAATGAAATTATCACTGGCCCTGGCCAGTTGGCTCAGTGGTAGAGTGTTGGCAGGTATGTGGAAGTCCCAGGTTCCATTCTCGGTCAGGATACACAGGAAAAGTGACCATCTGCTCCTCCACCCTGCCCCTTCATCTCTCTCTCTCTTTCTTCCTCTCCTCCAACCATGGCTCGAACGGTTGGAGCAAAGTTGGTTTTGGGAGCTGAGGATGGCTCCAAGGCCTCCGCCTCAGGAGCTAAAATAGCTTGGTTGCCTAGAAATGGAGCAGCAGCCCTAATGGGCAGAGAATTGGATACTGCTCGGGGTGTATGTGGGAGTCTGTATCTGCCTCCCCATCTCTCACTTAATAAAAAAAAGAAGAAAAAGAAATTATCACCATGTTAAGTCTAGTAACTTGCACCATATAAAGTTATTACAATATTATTGACTGTATTCCTTATATTGCACATAACATCCCTATAACATATTTTATAACTAGCAGTTTCTAGTTTTTAATGCCATTTACCTTTTAAGCCATCTCCTTATCCCCTCCCTTCTGGCAACCATTAGTTTGTAGTCTCTTTTTTTTGTAACAAATGGTATTTGTTTTTATATGACCATTTCGCTTGACATTAATATGCTGTAGGTCAGCCTATGTTGTCACAAAGGTTAAGAGTTTATTCTCATTTATGGCTGAGTAATATTTCATTATATATATATGGAATGAATACCTATTCAGGACCTTACTCATTTTTAATCAGATTGTTTTTTTGAAACTGAGTTGTATGGTTCCAACATATTTTGGATGTTAATCTCTTATTATATATATCATTTGCAGATATCCTTTCCCATTTTGTAGGTTGACTTTTCAATTTTGTTGATGGTTTCTTTTGCTTTGCAAAGCTTTTTATTTTGATGTAGCTCATTTATTTATCATTGCTTTTGTGGCCTCTGCCTGAAGAGACATATCCAAAATATAAATATATTGCTAAGACCAATGCCAAATAGTTTATTGCCTATTTTTTTCTAAAAGTTATATGGTTTTGGATCTTAAATTTAAGTATTTAATTTATTTACATTCATTTTTAATAATTTGTAAGAAAAGGGTTTAGTTTCATTTTTTTGCATGTAAAACTGTCCAGTTTCCCCAACATTATTTATTGAAGAGACTGTTTTTTCCCCCAATGTATATATTTTTTCTCCCTTGTAGCAGAGTAATTGACTAAATAAGCATAAATTTATTTCTGGGCTCTCTATTCTGTTCCATTGATTTATTTTTGTTTGTTTGTTTGACTTTTGTTTTATTTTTCCATGCCAGTACAATGCTGATTTGATTGCTATAGCTAAATATTATAGTTTGAAATCAGGGAGCATGATATCTCCAGATTTCCCCATCTTTATTAAGATTGCTTTGTCTGTTCAAGGTCTTTTTTGATTTCATATAAATTTTAGGACCATTTGTTTTATTTCTGTGAAAAATCTCTTTGGTATTTTGACAGGGATTACTTTAAATCCATAGATTGTTTGGAGCACTATGAATTATAATTATAAAGAGTCCAAAAAATGTTAAATGGATATTATATCGGAGGGCTTAAATAAAATTAAAGTACGTGGAAGTAACACAAAAATACATTGGATAAAATGGAGTTAAATTGTACTAATGTTCTAGCTTTGTCTGAGATATATTAAAAATATTAACAGATCTTAAGACATACAAAATGTAAGGGCATATTTTTATTTCTTCTGAAATGTATTCTAAAAATTAAATTTTAGACAATAAAAAAGAGAAATGGAATAATGAAATATATCTGAGTAGTCCAAAATAAAAATAAAGAAAAGAAAGACAAAGTAAATAAAACAGGTTGAACGAACAAAGTTATCTACTAGATATAAATTAAATTTTTTAATATTTGTATAAAATGTATTTGAATTCTAAATAAAAAAAATGTTATCACAAAAAATAAATAAAACAATAGCCTTTTATGAGAAAGAAATCTTATAGAGTGCGTAGAACATTTCTAATTGAGAGTATGGAGGAGATATATTCTGCAGACACAAACCTTCTAGTATGTCTATATTAATATTAGACAAAATGGGCTTCAAGAAAGAAATGCATCGAAGCTATAGAGGATCTTACCTTACAATAAAAATGGAATAGCAATGAAAAATCTTTATACATGTAAGCATATAGCTTCAGAAATGTAATGCAAACATTGGCATTATTAAAAGGACAGAGATATACATGCACATGTCCACAGTGGACATTTTAACCCACCTTTCTCAATAAATGATAGAAAAAAAAAAAACAAATTTTCAAGAATATAAAAGATCTGAGTGACTATGTAATAAAATTAACGTAATTGATAGTTATAGAATATAATATCCAATGTTGACCAAATACACATTCTTTAAAGTACACCTGAAGCACAGAGGTTAATTATCAGCTGTGCCATAAAGCAAGTTTAATCTTGTTTACAAATGGGAGCCTTGAACAAAATCCAACTACAGTCAATATTAACCCCAAGCAAAATCTATACAGATTAACTATCCCTCTGCTGAAATCATGACTTCTAGCTTAAAATATAAGTTTTATACACACACACAAAGAGTAATGTTAGACATGTTCTTTTGAGGATGTGACCATTGGAGTCTAGAAAAATGCACGAAAAAAATGATGAGAAAAATTCTTTTTTTTTTTTTTTTGTATTTTTCTGAAGCTGAAAAGGGGGAGGCAGTCAGACTCCTGCATGCGCCCGACCAAGATCCACCCGGCACGCCCACCAGGGGGGATGCTCTGCCCATCAGGGCGTCGCTCTGTCGCGACCAGAGCCACTCTAGCGCCTGGGGCAGAGGCCAAGGAGCCATCCCCAGCGCCCGGGCCATCTTTTGCTCCAATGGAGCCTCGGCTGTGGGAAGGGAAGAGAGAGACAGAGAGGAAGGAGAGGGGGAGGGGTGGAGAAGCAGATGGGCACCTCTCCTGTGTGCCCTGGCTGGGAATCGAACCCAGTACTTCGGCACGCAGGGTCGACGTTCTACCACTGAGCCAACCAGCCAGGGTGAGAAAAATTCTTTAGTAGCTGAGAACAGGTAACGGTAAGAGATGGGAAAGATCTTATGTGTCTTCATTTCTACTAGGTCACACCTTGTTTCCTTTTTATTTTATTCTGTGAGTTTGCCTTAGGTTAAAGCATCAGAAGTAATTCTAGGCTAAGGCAACTTTTTAATCTTCTCCAATAAAATATTGAGGGAGAAAAATAGAGTTGGACATCAGTGATATTTCTGATGTTAAACTATATCAAGGAAGAAGAGATTTCTTTGTATTAATTAAGAAAAGAAATTTAAAATTTTTTGCTAAATTTTCTGGTCAAAAGATCTTGATACTGAGTTAACCTCATTATACATATTCTAAATCAAGATATTCTAATTAAAATCTGTTATCCTCTAAAGAAAATATTTTATTTATCAATAAGGTCTATTCACAGACATAATCTTTATTCCCCAATATTACAATGTTGGGGAGAGGGTAAAAGAGATAACTATGAAAACATAACCACTATGTAATATTATAAGTGAAATCATAAAAATGTAATTTATTTAACTAGAGTTGCAATATTTTTTTTTCTTTTACTCTTAAATTGACACCATATGGGAGGTTTTAATCAAATAATTATTAATTTATCGGACTAAACAGAATCCCATGAAAACAAAACAATGAGTAACTACATAGTGAGGGGAAACTTTACTATGTTGGCCTACAGATTTGTCATTTACAAATATAGATTAATATCAAATGTTGGCATTGTACAATAAAGTTCTTAGAAAACACATTTGGTCATAGTAACTTTGCAAATAGTGACTATCTTTAAAAGAAGTTATATATTATCCTGGAGAGTGTGAAGTCTGGGCCATATAAGAGCCAACACTCATTGCATAACTCTAGCTATCCCCCCCTATTTTCTGGGGCCCGATTCCTCCAACTATACAGTTCAGTCAATTGTTTTTAAGGCCATTAAAAATCATTTTTAAGGTAAAAAGCAATTAGGTCAAACTATTATTAAGAAAATATACCTCTATGTGTATAAATAATATATGTTCATAACAGAAATATAATAGATACTTAATATTTTCTGGATAAGATTTTGTTTTATAACAAACATATGTATGCACACCAACTATACCATGCATTCATTTTGATATACTAAAGTCAACCAAGGAAAATTGGTAGTGAATTTCTCTCTCTCTTTTTTCTTTTTTTCACTGTTAATATAATCAATATTAGCTTTTCTCTCACTGGGGAAAAAATAGTGTAAGTAGCATTGTAGTAACCCCATCTCTCACAGATTTTAAAGAATTTAATACATATATTTATGACTATAATGCATTTAAATTTTTAAAAAGTTCCCAGGGCATAATGACCAAATGATCTCATTCTCTCACAAATTAAGACCAACCGTACAGATTTTTTTCTTATTATTCTTGCCTATGAAGTTAATCCTCACTGAGCTCTCATAAAGACTTCTTAAGCCTCCCAGGTGAGGGAAAAGCAGCCCTAATGAGCATGAATAGTGGTATTTGATCCCCACCACAGTAAAATGCCGACACAGATATCTTTTGCTCTTCCAAAAGCTTTTAACTCCTAGAAAAAAGAACTAAAAATCTCCAACATCAGCAAGCTTTAAACTAGTTCCTTCTTCTATCCAACAGCTTAACCTCCATTATTTTGCAAAAATAAAACTACGAGTGTTTTATGGGTTTCATTTGGAGGGAATGAGGAAATTATAGTAGAAAAGGGACTATATTCTTTCTATTAGAGTTCTTGTTTCTTCCATTTGATCAGGGAAGTTTTCCTCCCAAGGCATATTGAGCCAAATTGGCAAATGGAAAGAAATGAGTTTATACCATGTGTCTGTGAAGTTACCACATAAGCATGGATTTATATATGAAATATTTTAGATGAATTAAGTGTTCCTTTGGGAAATATCTGTAAAGGACACAACACACAGAAGGCCAATAGAAGCAGTCACCATAAATAAAGTACATTCTCATTACGTCTTCACTCCTGTGACTAGAAACAATAACCTCTCCCCCAATAAATACACAGTCTTAGGAAAAAAGATTAGTGTACCCAAAGGGCAAAGCACACAGATATGTCTTGTATATGTTCACACAGTTGTAAAGCTGTGCTTCTGGCAGCTGATAGGTGGGAGTGAATTAGAGAGGGATAGGTGAATTATAGAGGTCGGAACTTTCCATCAAAGAGGCCCAGCTGTCTGCTTCGAGGTGCCTGACCCTGGCAACAGAAAACAAGGGCAGCCAGGCAAATGATGGCTGTCACAGAGAAGAAAAGGCAATAAGTGAGATTCCCATAATTGGTCCTGGCCATGGTAGGATGTATATTGTACCATCATGTCCTTGAAACTTAAGTCAAAATCTAAGTCTCATGGTTTTATTAAGCTTAGTCTGTAATTTTATATATATAATATACTGAATGCATATATTCACTATACACAACACGCACAACATGGTAGTTACTATTGAAACTTGACCTTAAAGATATTTTTCCATCTTAAAAACAAGCTGAGAACTAAAAAGAGAAAAAAAAAAGAGCACAAATAATTAAAAGAGATTGCCTCAACAAACTTAAAGATATCTCTCTGACACATACTCAGCTCTTGATGTTTTCTGTGACGGTTCTTGTTAAATTTCATACAACAGTAAACTGAACAAGGTTGTGCAATGTAAGTAAACAATGAATCACTTTTTCTAGGAAAAGGAGATTTATGGAGAAAATCACTTGTACGTGACAATCACTGACATCAGTCCTTAGCTCATGAAAAGTCACTGGTGCTTGATAGATCTTTCTCTGTTCATCATAAAGTTACTGTTCTTCTTGTCTCAGCAATAAGTAAAAATGAATAATGCTCACACTGGTATGAGGAAAAGAGAAAAAATATTTACAAATTCCACATTAAATCATTAAAACATGCATATTAGACAACTGAAAGTATTTCACAGAATAACACATATCCTTTTTAAAAAGAATTTCTGTTTAAAATTAGATTTTAAATACACACATAAAAATATTTAGCTATGCAAGTATTCCATATTAGCTAAAAAAGGAAATGTGACTTCTTAAAAAAATGAGGCCACTGATATCTGATGTTAGTACTTAAAACAAATGTACAATACTTAATAGCTCACTTAATGTCTCATCATTAATAGCTTTTCCTTTGGTAGTAGCAGAAACAGTCCTATGATGAAATTAAATCATGAGTGTTAAACTTTGTTATTTAAGCTTCTAGTATGAACTTGCATCACATTTGTTTATAAATGATCATATTTATTAAAAATATATTGATACAATTCAAAGAACAAGAGCTATACCCATGGTAAAGTCCTTGGAATCTAGATTTTTTGGAAATAGAGTGTTTGATTTAAAAAATATATAAGGTCTTAGCAGTAGTATTTGGCTAGAAATACTGTCTCTAAAATGGAAATCATCAATATGGTTCTATAGCTATCAAAACTAGAATGCTTTCCAGAGACTGATACAGACTGCAGCCTAGCCTTCACCATTCTCTAATACATATTTCCAGAGACAGAATTTCAATAAGTGAGAGGAATATAACACAAGACGAATACAACTGAAATGGAAAAGAAGGAACTATACCATCTAGCAAGCTGTAGCAAAGCAGTGGAAAAAATATATAAAAATATATTTAGGGAGATAAAAAATATTAGCCATTTAAAAATAGAATAACATAATATCATTTTGATATTTTCAGTTGACTAAGTCTAAAAAGCGCAGGTGAAAAAAAAGAACCCAATAAATAAGTAATATAATAGAAAAAAATCATACAATAAAAGTGATTATGAACATCAGTGTGATAATCTCCCATAAAAGATGACAGGAAAGAAATAAGACAGAAAATACTTCTTTAAAAATAACAGATATGTTAGATAGAGGCAGAGTTTCAAAACTTTTGATAATAAGAATCTAAGAAGAAAATGTAAATAAAATTAGAGAAATGGACACAAAATAGATATAAATTCACCAGAGATAGAGACTGTTCAAATATCTTGAATTTAAAACATTCATAAAGTGCCAAAAGTTAGAGATTTAAAAACTTTATAGTAATAATTAAGATTATAATATACAATATAACTTAAAATTTTAGTGAACAGTTAATCATGAGACTTCTCAAAAGAATCACTAGGAACAAGACTATAATTAAATAGCAATTTTAATGTTTTGATTTAAAAAGATGTTTAACTTATAATTGATATCCAGAAAATAATTTAATGTAATGGAATATTACCGTGAATATTATTAAGTATGAGAGACTTGTCATCAAGACCCATAATAAAAACACTTTTAGAGGAAATAGATAATTAGAGAAATAAACCCAAAATATGATACAAGAGATATTAGGAAAAATGGTGAAATATCTTGTTAAAATCTAAAATGAGGAAAAAAAGCCCCACTATTTTTACTACAAACTTAGACTAAAATTGTAGACAATGCTACCATACTGTGGT
The DNA here is from genome assembly GCF_036850995.1 of Saccopteryx leptura. Lineage (NCBI taxonomy): Eukaryota > Metazoa > Chordata > Mammalia > Chiroptera > Emballonuridae > Saccopteryx > Saccopteryx leptura. The sequence continues at coordinate 147,319,989 of NC_089505.1, forward strand.
AAAGAAAGAATATATGTTTATAGAGAACTCATTAACAGGTAGCATTTTATGTAAATAATGTATGGATCTTGGCTATGGAATACCAAGATAAGAAAACTAAACATAATTTTTAAACAAATAGAAGAAATCTCAATGTATTAAGTTTAAATCAATAAAAAAGAATAAGGAAATAAAGGAGACACAGTAAAAAGAAAATCATATAATACCAGAATTAAGTCCTAGCATAATAGTGACTGCAGAAGTGCAAGTTAAAGACATTGTGATATAAGTAAACATTTATCAGAAAATCTTACATTAAAACAAAGAAGTTTTACTTTACACTTATTAGATAAAAATTATACACTGGGGTATGTCAAAAAGTCAATCTGGCACTGTTTGTTCAAATTAAATAAAATACACCCTATGAAAGAACCTGCAATTCCAATTCTGAGTGTATATTCCAGATAAATTTTATAGGTTTTAAAAGGAGTCATGTTCTAGGACCGTAATGGCGAACCTTTTTATAAAAACCACCCACTTTTGCAGTGCTCGTCAACCTGGTCCCACCCGCCCACTAGTAGGCATTCCAGCTCTCATGGTGGGCGGTAGCAGAGCAACCAAACAGCGCTGCAATTGGCTTACCATGAATGCTGGAATGCCTACTAGTGGACGGGAAGGACCAGGTTGACCAGCACTGCAAAAGTGGGAGGATTTTATAAAAAGGTTCACCATCATGATTCTAGGACCTTCATTTCCATATTAACTGTGGTCAAAATTTGGGAAGTATCTCAATATCCATAACATATCAAGTGGATATGGAAAAATGTGATAAACATGTACTATGAGTTCTTATGCAACAATGAGAAACAATAGTGCACAAATTAAAAACTAAGCTGTACACATACTACACAATGCTTAAATTTTTTAAAGAAAGAAAATGAGATAAAATGATGCTGTTTATATAAATATAAAATAAATAAACACAAAACACTGGCACATAATTTTTCAAGCATTTAAATATTAAGAAATTTAAAGAACATCTTAAAATTGTTACCTAAGGGTGGTAGGTCAACATGAAGATATGCTATATGCCTCTGGATTATGACTAAATTATAATTTGTTCCTAAATTAGAAGTTGTAATAAATACAAAAAAACTCCCACAAGAATTGGGTAGATAAAAATTGAAATTTTTATTTTAATAAATATAGATGATATAAGAAAGTATGGCTTTAAGAATGACAAATTTATGACAACCTTGGGCCCATAAAAATTCTGCAATGTAGAAAAAAATAAACTATGTTTTGAAGACTCAAATAGAGACCATAAATTTGAAAATAATTTACATAACAAACAAGACAATTTAGAGAACTACTTGGAGTTATTAAAATAAAGTATATTGTGAGGAATAGAAATGAATAGGCTGAGATTAAAGCTGAGATGAAAATAGACTGGATAAAATAAGTAAACTTAATGACAATGCAAAATAAAATTTTTATTGAAGACAGCTAAGTGAAAAAGATAATAATAAAAAAATCAAGTAAATGATGATGAAATGTTATACCAGAATGTACAAGAGATTAAAGGTGAGAAGAAGCTTATAAAAATTTTGATACAGGCCTGACCTGTGGTGGCGCAGTGGATAAAGCGTCAACCTGGAAACGCTGAGGTTGCCGGTTCAAAACCCTGGGCTTGCCTGGTCAAGGCACATATGGAAGTTGATGCTTCCTGCTCCTCCCCCCCTCCCCTCTCTATAATGAATAAATAAAATCTTAAAAAAATTTTTTTGATACAGAAAAATCACTCAGTGACAAAACACAACTATCTTTAAAAATACAAAGAATAGAGTGACGTCAGAGAATGGCACCGTGAGGAGGGCTCCCGATACCTCTCCCCAAAATTTCAACAAATTCAACAATTAGAGACAGAAAAACAATCCCAAAAGCATCTGAAATACACATACACCAAACAAAGGTACTATTGGGTGAAACGGTAGCTATAAATATAATAGACTCTGAAGGAAATAAGACAGAGAATGGAGTACTCTGCCTTCCTCACTGATCTGAGCAAGGGTTGCTTTCACTTGGAACTGAGAGAAAGTGAGGGCTAGGGGCATGGAAAAAGCTAGGCTGAGGCAGAGATGTTCAAGATGAGGAGGAAATGTGCCCATGGCTCGGCCCACGCAGAGCGCAGAGCTAACACCAGCGGCGAGCCCTGGCACAAGATGGTGAACAGTTGCCTTGTTTACTCCTGATACCCTGGTTGGTGAGCATGGGCAGTGTACTAGTGGTTCTTTCTAGCACCCCGGGTGTGGGTACCCATGTTCCTGGACAGAGGGGCTGGGTCAGAGACTGTCAGCAGTAGCCTTCTGCGTGGGCTGTGACCAGAGTCTCAGTGTAATCCCTGCTCCCCAAATAACAGCACACAGGGAGTGTGTATAAGCCGGCTTCCCTTTGCCTGGACTTCTCTGGGCAGGCAGGGCACCTCCTCCAGCCATATAGGCTAACAAAACACATTACCTGGAAAGAAAAAATATGGAACTGCTAGGGGGGGAGGGGCACACAGGCAGCTTGCAGACAGCTTTGGAGAGCAGACCCCAAGATCGGATATCACTGAAAGGAGCCTAACCCACAGTCTGCTCACTGTCCAGCTGGCTAACACTGGCAGCGGCTCTGGCTGACAAGGTCTTCTTTCTCAGGTCTGCGATCTAAGAGAACCCAAAGGAGAGAAGTGATATTTTGTAGGGCCTCTTGCTCTGCATGCAGTGGCTGTCACAACCTCCTGACAGCTGATACAAGGTAAAACATTTCTATGGAACAGACCTCAGAGAACACTCCAGAAGTTGGGCAGGCGAGGCTGCAGGCTTCTTAACATGGGAGAGGCCTGCAGAGAGCAGTCCCATGGAACACTAAGGCAAATTTAACTAGAAATACCCAGGGAACTTTAGAAAGGAAGCCTGATCAGAAGTCAAGTCGCCCCCCTACCTGCTTAAACTGGTGGCTTTGGTCGGCAGAGCTCTTATACTCAGGGCTGTGCTCTAAAAGGACCTAGCGGAGTGACTTGGCAGCTATTAAAACCTCTTGTTCTGCAGGCAGTGACTAGGGCATCCTCTTGCCAGCCAATACAGGTTACAAAATGCAAAAAGCCTAGGGAGAGTGATCCTGCAGAGCGCTGAGGCATACTAGACATGCCTGGAGGCTCATAGAGAGACACCTTGAAAGCAAATGGCTCCCAGCCCTGCCTGATTATGCTGGCAGCTCTGGCTGGCAAAAAAAAAAGCCTTACCCAGAGCACTGTGCTGAGTGGTGATAGAGGAGGGATTTGGCAGTTCTTAGAGCCTCTTACTCTCCAGGCAGTGGCAGGAGCAACTTCAGAGCTGGGTCACCAGGCTGCTGATTCAGGAAGGACAGACTTGAAAAAGGCACCGGAAAAATGGACTCTCCCATTGTTGGAGCCTGCAAATGTTAACAAACCCTGACTACCAACGAGACTAAGACCTAGGATATGTAATAACCATAGTGACACATCAACTGCAAATCTCTTCCTAAGCATGCTACAGGGGCAGACCGTGGGGTACAAAGCCACCAACCAAAAAGAGAGAGAAGAGGGAAAGAGGAGGAAGATAACCTCTCAAAATAAAGAATAACTCACATTCTTTATAACTTTTTCCACCTTTTTTAATTCATTTTTTATCTTTTTTTTTTCTTCTACCTTGGTCCTTTATCCTCTTTTGGTCTTATTCCTTTCTTTTCGTCTTGACCTTCATTACCTATAGGTGTTTTATTTCCCATTCTTTTATTTTTATTTCTCTCTATGAGGGTTATATTACAAAAACCTTAACTCTCTCCTTTTTTCTTCTTTTCTTTTTTTTTCTTTCTCTCTTTAGGTTTCTTCTTTTTTCTTTCACTTTTCCTCTCCTTTGAGCATAACTCACAAACAAATTATTTTATTTAGAATTCAAATTTTTTTCTTAGTGGCACTTTGTGTGATTTTACACCACTTTTTATCTCATTAACATGACCCCCAACCCTGGCTCTCCATTGTATGTAGTTTTTGTTCCACTTAATACAATAGAATTTTTTTCTCTTTTTCTTATTTTCTTCTTTTCTCTTTTACTATATCTCTCATTTGACTGTCATTTACAAGCAAATTATTTTATTCTTGACCCAAATGTTTTTCCTTGTAGCATTTTGTGGGTTCTCACCTCATTTTTTGCCCCTTTGTCACTTCTTCCCAACTCAGGCCCTTCATTCTAGGTAGTTTTTGTTCAATTTAGCACAATATAATTCTCAGTTTTTCATGACATTTTCTCAAAAAAATATTTTTATTTTAATTTTTGATTATTTATCAATTCATAATAGTGTTATTATCCAAAGACCCCTCAGATGCCATTAAGGAAAATGAAATAGAATATCATGGATAGAAAAGATAGCGATGTAGCACAGATAGATGAAGAAAAATCTATAGAAAAAAAATTTTAATAGCATAGAAACCTTGGAGTTAAATGACAGAGAATTTAAAAAAGAAATCCAAAAAATACTCAGAGATATACAAGAAAGCACAGAAAGGCAATTTAGTGAACTCAAAAAACAACTCAACGAACAGAAAGAATATATTACCAAGAAAATTGAAACTATGAAAATGAATCAAACAGAGATGAAAAACTCAATTCAAGAACTGAAAAACAAGATAACAAGCTTAGCTAATAGAAGAGACCAGATAGAAGAGAGAATTATTGACATAGAAGACAGGCAACTCGAGGCACAACAGAGAGAAGAGGAGAGAGACTCACAAATTAAATAAAATGAGAAAGCCCTACAGGAATTGTCTGACTCCATCAAAAAAGAAACATAAGAATAATAGGTATATCAGAAGGAGAAAAGAGAAAAAACAGAATGGAAAACATATTCAAATAAATAATAGATGAGAACTTCCCAAGGCTATAGAAAGAACTAAAGCCTCAAATTCAGAAGCAAATAGAACACTGAGTTATTTTAACCCCAACAAACCTACTCCAAGGAACATCATAATGAAATTGGCACAAACCAATGACAAAGTAAAAATTCTCAAGGCAGCCAGGAAAAATAAGAATATAACATATAAAGGAAGGCCTATTAGATTTTCATCAGATTTCTCAGCAGAAACTAAAACAGGCTAGAAAAGAGTGGACCCCAACATTTAAAGTTCTGAAAGAGAGTAACTTCCAGCCAAGAATATGATACTCATCAAAGCTATCCTTCAAATACAAAGGAGAAATAGAAACATTCACAGGTACAGAAAAGATGAGAGAATTTATCACCCGAAAACCCTCACTTCAGGAAATACTAAAGGATGTTTTCCGATCAGATACAAAAAACAAAACAAAATCACAAGTAAAAGCTCCACCAAGAACACAATGAAATAAAATTTAAACTGTGACAACAAAAACAAAAAAGGGGAGAGGAAAAAGACTAACAGTAGCAAAGGAGGATGAACTACAGAAACACTCATGAGATAGTGAACTACAATGAACATGGTAGGTAACCTTTCCATTACTTAATGGTAACTACCCCTAAAAAACCACCACAGAAACACATGACTTGAAAACAGTAACAGAGAAAAGAAGTATGGATTATAACCAAACAAAAACAAATAATAGAAAAACAGAAGAGAAGAATCAAACAAGATACAAAACTAACAGAAAGCAATATATAAAATGGCAATAGGAAACCCTCAAGTGTCAATAATTACACTAAATGTAAATGGATTGAACTCACCAATAAAAAGATGCAGAGTAGCAGAATGGATTACAAAAGAAAATCCAACTGTATGCTGCTTACAAGAAACACATCTAAGCTACAAGGATAAAGAGAAATTCAAAGTGAAAGGCTGGAAAACAATACCACAAGCAAATAACATAAAAAAAGCAGGTGTAGCAATACTCATATCTAACAATGCTGAATATAAGACAGAAAAGGTAATCAGAGACAAAAACGGTCATTTCATAATGATTAAGGGGACATTGAATCAAAAAGATGTAACACTTCTTAATATATATTCATCAAACCACGGAGCACCAAAATATATAAGACAGCAACTGACTGACCTAAAAACAAAAACTGACAAAAATACAATCATATTTGGAAACCTCAATACACCACTGATGGCCGTAGATTGTTCACTCAAACAGAAAATCAATAAAGAAATATTGGTCTTAAATGAAATACTAGAACAGTTGGATATGATAGACATCTACAGGACATTTCATCCCAAAGTGCCAGAGTATACATTTTTCTCTAGTGTACATGGAACATTCTCAAGAATTGACCATATGTTGGACCATAAAAATAACATCAGCAAATTCAGAAAGATTGAAATTATACCAAGCATATTTTCTGATCATAAAGCCTTGAAACTAGAATTCAACTGCAAAAAAGAGGTAAACAAACCCACAAAAATGTAGAAACTCAACAACATACTTTTAAAAAATGAGTGGGTCAAAGAAAAAATAAGCACAGACATCAAAAGATACATATACACAAATGAAAATAACAATACAACATATCAGAATCTCTGGGATGCAGCAAAAGCAGTTATAAGAGGGAAGTTCATATCACTACAGGTCTATATGAACAAACAAGAGAGAGCCCAACTAAATCACTTAATTTCACATCTTAAGGAACTAGAAAAAAAAAACAAAGACAACCCAAATCGAGCAGAAGAAAGGAAGTATTAAAAATCAGAGCAGAAATAAATAAAATAGAGAACAGAAAAACTATAGAAAAAATCAATAGAACAAGGAGCTGGTTCTTTGAAAAGATCAACAAAAATGACAAACCTTGGCAAGACTCACCAAGGAAAAAAGAGAAATGACTCATGTAAACAAAATCCAAAATGAAAGAGAAGAAATTACCACAGATATCATAGATATACAAAGAATTATGTAGGATACTATGAAAAACTATATGCCACCAAATTCAACAATCTAAAAGAAATGGATAAATTCCTAGAACAATACATTCTTCCTAGACTGAGTCATGAAGAAGCAAAAAGCCTAAACAGACTCGTAAGCAGGGAGGAAATAGAAAAAACTATTAAAAATCTCCCCAAAAATAAAAGTTCAGGTCCCAACAGCTATACTAGTGAATTCTATCAAACATTCAAAGGCTTGGTTCCTATTATACACAAAGTCTTCCAAAAAATTGAAGAACAAGCTATACTTCCAAACACATTTTATGAAACAAACATAACCCTCATACTGAAACCTGGCAAGGACAACACAAAAAAATAATACTATGGAGCAATTACTCTAATGAATACAGATGTAAGAATACTAAACAAAATACTAGCAAATCGAATGCAACAATACATTAAAAAATAATACATCATGATCGAGTAGGATTCATCCCAGAATCACAAGGATGGTTCAACATATGTAACGGTTAACATAATACACCATATCAACAAAACAAAGAACAAAAACCACATGACCTTATCAACAGATGCAGAAAAAGCATTTGATAAAATACAACACAATTTTGTTTAAAACACTCAACAAAATGGGTATAGAAGGAAAATATCTCAACATAATAAAGGCCATTTATGATAAACCATCAGCTAACATGATATTAAATGGCATAAAACTGAGAACTTTTCCCCTTAAATCAGGAACAAGACAGCGATGTCCACTTTCTCTGTTCCTATTTAACATGGTGCTGGAAGTTCTAGCCAGAGCGATCAGACAAGAAAAAGAAATAAAAGGCATTCATATTGGAAAAGAAGAAGTAAAAGTTACACTTTTTGAAGGTGATATGATCTTATACATTGAAAACCCCAAAGACTCCACAAGAAGATTACTAAAAACAATAAATCAATATAGTAAGGTTGCAGGATACAAAATTAATATACAAAAGTTCATTACCTTCCTACATGCCAACAATGAAACTTCAGAAAACAAACTCAAAAAAATAATCCCCTTTATGGTTGCAACAACAACAACAGTACCTAAACATAACAAAGAATGTAAAGGACCTATATAATAAAAACTATAAAGCATTATTAAGGAACATCAAAAAAGATACAATGAAATGGAAAAATATTCCTTGTTCTTGGATAGGAAGAATAAATATAGTCAAAATGACCATATTACCCACAGCAATATATAAATTCAATGCAATTCCCATCAAAATTTCAATGGCATCTTTTTTTTTCTTTTTCTTTTTTTGTATTTTTCTGAAGCTAGAAATGGGGAGAGACAGTCAGACAGACTCCCGCATGCACCCGACTGGGATCCACCCAGCATGCCCACCAGGGGGCGATGCTCTGCCCACCAGGGGGCAATGCTGTGCTCCTCTGGGGCGTCGCTCTGCTGCAACCATAGCCACTCTAGCGCCTGGGGCAGAGGCCAAGGAGCCATCCCCCAGCGCCTGGACCATCTTTGCTCCAATGGAGCCTCTGCTGCGGGAGGGGAAGAGAGAGACAGAGAGGAAGGAGAGGTAGAGGGGTGGAGAAGCAGATGGGCGCTTCTCCTGTGTTCCCTGGCCGAGAATCGAACCCGGGACTTCTGCACGCCAGGCCGACGCTCTACCACTGAGCCAACTGGCCAGGGCCTCAATGGCATTTTTTTAGAGAAATGCAACAAAAAATTATCAGATTTATATGGAACTATAAAAATTCCAAATAGCCAAAGCAATCCTAAGGAGAAAGAACAAAGCTGGGGACCTTACAATACCTGACTTCAAATTATATGATAGAGACACGATAATGAAAACAGCATGGTATTGGCAGAAAAATGGACACTCAGACCAATGGGATAGAATAGAAAGCCCAGAATTAAAACCACATATATATGGTCAAATAATTTTCGATAAAGGGGCCAACAACACACAATGGAGAAAAGAAAGCCTCTTCAACAAATGGTGCTGGGAAAACTGGAAAGCCACATGCAAAAGAATAAAACTCGACTACAGTTTGTCCCCTTGTACTAAAATTAATTCAAAATGAATCAAAGATCTAAATATAAGACCTGAAACAATAAAGTACATAGAAGAAAACATAGGTACTAAACTCATGGACCTTAGTTATAAAGAGCACCTTATGAATTTGACTCCAAAGACAAGGGAAGTGATGGCAAAGATAAATGAATGAGACCATATCAGACTTAGAAAATTTTGCACAGCAAGAGAAACTGACAACAAAACAGCCAACTAAATGGGAAATGATATTTCAAACAACAGCTCAGATAAGGGCCTAATATCCAAAATATACAAAGAACTCATAAAACTCAACAACAAACAAACAATCTAATAAAAAAATGGGAAGAAGACATGAACAGAAATACAAATGGCCAACAGATATATGAAAAGATGATCATCTTTATTAACTATTAGAGAAATACAAATCAAAACTACAATGAGATACCACCTCATGTCTGTTAGATTAGCTATTATCAACAAGACAGGTAATAGCAAGTGTTGGAGAGGCTGTGGAGCAAAAGGAACACTCATTCACTGTTGGTAGGAATGTAAAGTAGTACAACCATTATGAAAGAAAGTATGGTTGTACCTCAGAAAACTAAAAATATAGCTACCATATGACCCAACAATCCCTCTACTGGGTATGTACCCCCAAAACTCAAAAACATTGATACATAGACACATGCAGCCCCATGTGCATTGCCGCATTGTTCACAGTGGCCAAGACATGGAAACAACCAAAAAGCCCTTTAATAGATAATTGGATAAAGAAGATGTGGTACATATATATTATGGAATACTACTCAGCCATAAGAAATGATGACATCAGATCATTTATAACAACATGGATGGAATTTGATAACATTATATTGATTGAAATAAGTAAATCAGAAAAAACTAAGAACTATATGATTCTCTACATAGGTGGTACATAAAAATGAGACTCAGAGACATGGACAAGAGTATAGTGGTTACGAGGGGGGGGAGAGAGGAGAGTGAGGGGGTGGAAAGAGGGGAGGCACACAAAGAAAACCAGATAGAAGGTGACGGAAGACAATTTGACTTTGGGTGCGGGGTATGCAACATAATTAAATGTTAAAATAATCTGGAGATGTTTTCTCTGAACATATGTACCCTGATTTATTAATGTCACCCCATCAAAATTAATCTTAAAAAAGGAAAAAAATTACAAATAAAGCTCCTGTGAACACTTGAAAAAAATACAAAGAATACCAATAAATCATTAAACATATTAGTTGAAAATTAAAAAGAGAAATGCTTAGAGGCAAGTCTCAAATTAAGAAAATAGTAAGTTATCATAATAAAAATGCAAAAACATTCATTTAACTTGATCAGTAAATAAAGTAAGTGACATTAATATAAGAAACAAAATTTATCCACAAAATATAAAAGTATTTCAAAATGATAATTTAGGAGCTTAAGAGTTTGGTCTACTTGTGTGTCAGTTTATATTAATATAAATTTTGTGAATTTCAATTTCATACTTATTTTAAAAACCTTTAAGTTTTATATACTTGATTATTTATTTTTCTATTAGTAGCCTATGTTAAGGTACAATCAGTAAAATCTACACTTGTAGAAGATGCTTACTACAGTAAAATATATAAAATAAGAATCAGTATAGAAGGTGACGGAAGACAATTGGACTTTGGGTGATTGGTATGCAACATAATTGATTGACAAGATAACCTGGACATGTTTTCTTTGAACATATGTACCCTGATTTATTGATGTCACTCCATTAAAATTAATAAAAATTTATTTAAAAATAAATAAATAAATAATAAAATAAGAATCAGTAACACCAATACATCAAACAATAGTTTATAAATGTGATAATTTATTATGCACTCATTAAAAAAATATTTTCAAAGGCTATTCAATGGCACAGAATTTTTTTATGATATTTGGAAAATAGGTAAAATGAATGTTTTATCTCAATTTCCTTCAATAATTTTGTATGATATGGTAACATATATAATATTAAAAAATAATATCAGCATAAATAATGAGTAGAAAGAAATTACTGTTCTATGATGAAATCAAAGTTGATTTACATGCTGTCTTTAGAGTTTTGATATTCTCATATCATCTACATTGAACATAGAGCTTTTTAAATGAAAAAGTGTCAATTGAATATAAAAGAATATAGAATGCTGATCTGGAGCAGAGAATTTTTTTGAACATGTTGATTTTTTGTTGCCTAAATGACACCCAGAAAATATACTTAATTGGATTTTAGAAATATTAGTTTAGTCATGAAGATATAGAATAATTCATATTGGGGTAGTTAAAATAGAGTAAATAACAATACTGAAATTTGTAGGACAGTATTAACATATATATGTATCCTGGTGAAATGCAATATATAATGAAAAGTAAATTATCAAATACTATTAGACATTATTTTCAGAACTTGTTTACTTTTGTTTTCTCACATCATTATATTTTAGTTTTTATCCAAAAAATCTTAAACAAATCTAAAATCTTGAAGCAAGGAAGTATGAAAAAAAACACATTCTCTTCTCTGGATAAGAAATGAAAATAAACTGAAAAGTGGCAATGATTTTGGAAAATACACACAGGTTTTTAGCAGTAAATAAAACTTCTAATTCTCAGAATTGCAGATTATGTTCATTATTTTCATTCAGGTAATTAACCAAGAGCATTCAAATACATATGTTTAATATTGCCTTGTAGAATGAGCTAAAGACAGTATTTTATAAATGCATAGTAGTAGGAGAGAAATTTTCAACAAATATTTACCTTTATTTAGGGATGAGGACCAATAGCATTTCTTACTCAGCTTTATTAAACAATATTTACATTGGTCAAAAAGCCATGTATCCAAAGTGGTACAAACACTTTGGAAAACAATTTTATAGTTCCACAAAAAGTTAAACACATACTATACAATCCAGAAATTTTACTCCTGGATTTATATAAAGAAAAATGAAAATATATGTTCACACAACAATTAAGCACAAATGTTTAGAGCAACTATATTCATAATACCTAAAACTGGAAATAATCAAAACAGTCATTACTTTTCAATGAATAATGTAGAGTATTTTTAGGCAATGAAATATAGCACTTTACTTACATATTAAAAGAAACAAACTAGTTATTTATGAAAAAACATTCATGAATCTCGAAAGCATTTTGCTATGAAAAAAACCTAGACATAAACGAACACATATGTAATGTTTACACTTATATAAAATATTAGAAAGGTGAAATAGTTGTGACAGAAATCAGATCTGTGGTTTGCAGAACCCAGGAATAAGAAGGAAGGAGTTAAATACAAAGTGACACAAAGGAACTTTTACATACTGTTTTCTATTTCAATAGTTAAGGTCGTTACATAAATAGATAGATTTGTCAAAAATTATTCACTTGTACTAAAGTCAATGAACTATATTTCATGCCAATTATACTACAATAAAGGTGATTTTATAAAAATCAATTTGTCTAATTCTGAAATCTATATTATTTGCATGCTAATAATTCTAACATCGTCATGTCCTTAGTGATAACTAAAGTGTGAAAAAATATTTCCTGTTTAATTTTAGCATCTGAGAATGTGTTTATTAACATATTGCCTACATTTAATTATAAAATAAGTGACTTTATATGTATTGTGCAAACACAAGTTTCCTGCATCTGATCTACTTGGCATATATTTTAAATAATACAGTTAATGTTGTGGTTTAGAACTTTTTTTTAATTAGCCACAGATAATCTTTGAAGTGAAATGAATATTGGGATATCATGGTGAATTTTTTTCAATCTTGGTTTTATCCCTGTTTTATATCTGTTTAATTATGAATTAAACATTATGGAAAAATATTATAATTATGAAACCATGGTTTAATGCTTTGGTTGATAATTTTCATTAATTTTGGCTAATTGACCTGAAAACTATACCTATTGTGATTAATGAGTAATATCTATATAACTATTAGATAATGTATTAGTCCATGATATTTAATTTTTATGTATATAAGAATATTAGTAAAAAATTAAAAATAATAAATTTTTGAGAATATAATTTAGTACTCATAATATCTAAATTTAATTTAAAAGAATTCACATTTATTTTACTAAATATATATATAATTTAATACATATAGCATTCAGAAAAAAAGGGTTATGCCTTATTTTAAATGCATTTTGAAATTGCTATTTGACTTTTCTAGAGAAGGAAGTATAAAAAAGAATTAATATTTCCTTAATGCCTATGATGTGCTAATTGTTTTTGGTTCTAATCATTTATTTATTCACTAAGCAAACAAATATCTTTTGAGCCCTTATTTATTGCTGGAGATTATGATAGATGCTGGAGCTTCAGTGATCAGTTTAGACATCTTGACTTCTGGTTCAAGAGAGTAGACTGAGCACATGCTTGACCATTTATTGAAGAACTGCTAGATATCAACTAATGTCCCATCATTCCTTCAATTTTTAAGAGGCACATTGTTGTGCAGAGTTAGGGCTATATTCATCAGTTTTTGTAGTCAGCTGTGACTATTTGGCAAAGTCTTACTAATGAGGTATGTAAGCCAAAATTGTCATTGTTCTCCTTTATAATCACTAGAATAAAGTAGCCTAATGTTAGCTCTTTTAACAGACATGAGAAATTTTTAGAAGCTCAACCTAAGAAATACTGTTTTCTTATCTGGACACTGTGTACTCCATAATTTCTCAGCAAATACTTCTGGTGGTATATTCAATATCCTATTATTGCTGAGGTCTCCTAACACTTATAGGTAACTGATTCAGTTGAGGAAATGCTACCCCAAAATATTTTACCAATGGTTATTGAGTATATACTTTAAGCTGAAGGAGTGTGAGAATCCAGAAGGAGCAGGAAGGTCTCTACCCTAACTTCCTCAGTCCTTTCCCCTGAAGCAGGTCATAGACCTTTATGTAATAATTTCTTTATATATTCCTAGAGGAAAAGGACATTATAATCTCCAAAACAGGAGTGCGCTGAGAATAATTCAAATGAATAGACACATAGAAATGACGAAATAAGGGTTGGGAAAACCCAATTGAGTAAAGGAATAGAAAATGGACCAAAGGGACAATAGATATTAGCAATGAGAAAAAAATGAAGAATGATAGAGGCAGATGACAAGTACACAACTTTTATAGAGAGGTTAAGATCAGTGGGATGAAATTCTTAGTGGAAATAAGAAAAATAATTAGCTTGCTTACCAACATTTTTAATTTATCCATTCATTCATTGATTTATTATTTTTGTTAATCCATTCAATTTTACATTTATTTGGTCAATAAAAATGTTTATTTTTCACTTACTATACACCAGGTTGTGAGAATATCCTAAAAATTAAAGAGATATTCTGCTATTAAGCTTTCCAAACTTCACTGAGTAGAAAGAGAATGACACATCAGCCTAAGAGACACCCAAAAGGTCTCCACAAATTGTTCAGCAGGAACAGTAAGAGGGGGATTATATCAATATCAAAAGGATTCAGCCATAAGAAATATGCAGAGAATGTGGAGAAGTTGACTTTAAATTGAATATCTACTTCTGAGTAGAATTTCACCATGAGAATTAGAGGACAAAAGAAGGATACATAAAAAATTCATTTAAAAAAGACCTTTGGTAAATTTAGGGAATAAAAATGGCCATGAGGCAGTCTTCTTAGCATAAAAATATCATATTATTTTCTTGAATAAGTAGATCTTGATTTTAATAGAATACCATTACTTGTAATTACTGTAATGTAATAAAGCAGTATCTCTTTCTAGGAGCACTGAATTTAGTACCTACAACCATGCCCTTGTGGAGTCCAGGTGATCTGCAGGTTACTTAATTAACAGGTTTTTTATTTAACTTACTGTGTACTTAAATGTTTAATTATGTTGAACTAAGATGTATATTAATTAACAGATTCTACTCTAATTATACATGTGTTTGATCTTCTTTCTCCTTAAGATTTAATAAAACCCATTTCTCTTCTTCCATTGTTAAAGTTTTCTGGAAACATTGCTTTATAAGGTATTTGTAATGCTGATAGGGCATTAAGTCACTTTTTTAGTTGTATATGAGAAGATGTTAAACATTCTGTGAAACATTTTTATGCCTTTATAAGTTAAAATGTATTGGGCATTTTGTTGCTTGACACTTTACTTGTTTATTGTTCTAAGTCTAACATGCAAGTTAAAATATAAATGAATATTTTCCACTGCCTTTTTTTTCAAGTCTAGGATTAGCAATTTTAATTTGAATTATTACTTTCACAGAGCTTCAATGGGTAGATGACAAGCTGTCGAACAAATGACAGAAGTTAGTACATCTTTGAAAATATATTTTAAGGACATTTAACAACTGAATAAAATATTTTTATAACTAAAGAGACTATATTTTTTGTTACTTTTTAGATAAAATATAAGATTTTTTTATGAATTTCTAAAATAAAATAAGAAGTGGAAAGATTTTTTTCTCTTTTGTCATCACATTCCCGGTTGTTAGGCCTACAATATAACCCAGACAGAACCACTGTCTTTTCACTCCATAAATTAACATCACTCATTTAATTACATATTTCCCAAATTTGTGTAGGTGTGAAAGCTACTCTTCTTGGAGTTAGTCAAAACTGATTGAATAACAAAGCTTTATTATATATCTAAATTTCTTTTTATTTCTTTCTGGTAAATATGGAGAACATTGTGGTACTTAAATCTTTTTTTTTTCTTTTTATTGAATTTATTAAAGTGATACTGGTTAATAAGTTTCAGGTGCACAATTCCACAACACATTATCTGCATACTGTATTATGTGAGAAAAACATGTCTGTTCATTTTTAATCTCCACTGATTTACTTTAATGAAAAGTCATTCATTACAAGTGAATCAGAAAATCTGTGTTCAGAAATCAAACCAGAGTAACTATTATCTGCTTCATCATTTTATTGAAGCCACCATTCCAAGATTTCCTTTGAGCTACCTATGACAAGTCCCTAGGTGCTCCATTCTCATCATACTTCTCAAATTTTGCATAAAATATGTTTCTATCTTAGTTACTCGGCTTTAGGTTTTCTGTCTTCCTACAATGTAAAACACTGGCCCCTTACCCCTTCTCTTACAACCTTCTCAATCTGGAAAATACCAAATTTTTTCTTTGTACTTACTTGTTCTGTGAAGTTTTGTTGATCCACACCTATTTTTCTTACTGTTAGGCAATAGTTCCTTAGACGTCATTTACATAACTAATCTCTATGACACCTTTACATCATTTAATTGTACTGTATTAATAAAGTCTTTATAGATTATTAACTTAGAGAAGTTGAAAAATTTAGTCAATATCTCCTAGCTTTAATTTACCATTCTGTTAGAAAGGATATTGAAATTATTAGTAGTTTCTAACTAAATAAGTCCCTGTACTCATCAAATTACTTACAGTGATGTTCTCATAATAAAGACTCAACAAATATTTGTTAATGTTGTTGTTTATCTAGTTGTTACCACTAAGAGTAGCTGTGGCAGTAGAAGTATTTAGAATTGTAGCAGTTCTATATTTGTGAGACCAGGAATAGAGTCTTGTTCAGTTTTTATGTTGTTGTTATTTATTTATTTGCTTGTTTGTTTTGCATATGCACAATTTTATTTTTTTAATCACATCAGTATATTTTCTTAATATTTATTAATTTTAATTTGTCGTGTTAAAATGGATTCCAGTTTTCCACTCTCAACCCCAATATGACACTCTCAACCCCACCCCCGTGTCCCTCATTACACCCGCTTTCCCCCCCTCCCCTTAACTCCCTTTCGCCTTCTCTCTGGGATTTCTTGTCCTATTATCTGTAACTAAGTGTTATTGATACATAGTTTTACTAATCCCTTCACCTTCTCTGATTCCATCCTCTCATCCTTTCCTCTGACAGCTGTCCCTCTGCTCCTAAAAGTGGGATAGCTGGGTCAAAAGGCAGTTCCATTTTTAATTTTTTGAGGAAACATCATACTGTTTTTCACAGTGGCTATACAAGTATGCATTTCTACTAGCAGCGTAGGAGGGTTCCCTTTTCTCCACACACTCATCACCATTTATTTCGTGTGGTGATATTTTAATGAGCACCATTCTGACAGGTGTGACGTGAAATTGCATTGTGGTTTTAATTTGCATTTTTCTGATGATTAGTGACATTGAACATTTTTTATTATGCCTACTGGCCATCTGTATGTCCTCTTTGGAGAAGGGTCTATTTAAATCCTTTGCCCATTTTTAATTGAATTATTTATCATCCAGGTTTTGAGTTTTAGAAGTTCTTTATAAATTTTGGTTATTAACCCCTTATTAGATGTATTGGCAAATATGTTCTGCCATTGTGTGGGTTATCTTTTTATTTTATTAATGGCATCTTCTGCTGTGCAAAAGCTTTTTAGTTTGATATAGTGCCATTTGTTTATCTTGTCCTTTATTTCATTCGTCCATGGAGATAAATTGGCAAAAATATTGCTACAAAAGCTATTGGAGAGTTTATCGCCTATGTTTTCTTTTAGATGTTTTTAGTTTCACAACTTAAGAGTTAAGTCTTTTATCCATTTTGAGTTTATTTCTGTGAATGGTGTAAGTTGATGGTCTAGTTTCATTTTTTTGCATGTACCTGTCTAATTTTCCCAACACCATTTATTAAAAAGACTGTTTTTACTTCTATGTATTCTCTTACCTCCTTTGTCAAATATCAATTGACCATAAAGGTGTGGGTTTCTTTTTGGGATCTCTGTTCTGTTCTGTTGATCTGCATGCTTGTTCTTATTTTAGCACCAAACTCTTTTGATTACAATGGCCTTGATATCAGTAAGTAGTGATACTTCGCATTTTTTTCTTCATTTTCTAGATTGCTGAGGAAATTTGTGTTTTGTTTTTTGTTTTTGGTTCCATATAAATTTTAAAAATATTTGTTCTATATTTTTAAAGTATGCCATTGGTATTTTAATAGAAATTGCATTGAATTTATTTATTTATTTATTTTTTATTTTTTGTATTTTTCTGAAGCTGGAAATGGGGAGAGACAGTCAGACTCCCACACGCGCCCGACCGGGATCCACCCGGCACGCCCAACAGGGGCGATGCTCTGCCCACCAGGGGGTGATCCTCTGCCCCTCCGGGGCGTCGCTCTGCCGCGACCAGAGCCACTCTAGCGCCTGGGGCAGAGGCCAAGGAGCCATCCCCAGCGCCCAAGGCCATCTTTGCTCCAATAGAGCCTTGGCTGCAGGAGGGGAAGAGAGAGACAGAGAGGAAGGAGGGAGGGGTGGAGAAGCAAATGGGTGTTTCTCCCATGTGCCCTGGCCGGGAATCGAACCCGGGTCCCCCGCATGCCAGGCCGACGCTCTACCGCTGAGCCAACTGGCCAGGGCAGCATTGAATTTATTGATTGCTTTGAGTAGTATACACATTTTAATAATGTTTATTTTCCCTATCCATGAACATGGTATATGTTTCCACTTGTTTTTATCTTCCTTGATTTCTTTTTTTAATGTGTTATAATTTTCTGAATAGAAGTCTCTTACCTCCTTGGTTAAATTTACTTGTAGGTACTTTATTCTTTTTGTTGCAATAGTGAAGGAAATTGTTTCCTTAATTTCTCTTTTATTTATTTTTTTTATTATTTTTTTTTTGTATTTTTCTGAAGCTGGAAACGGGAGAGACAGTCAGACAGACTCCCGCATGCACCTGACCAGGATCCACCCGGCATGCCCACCAGAGGCGACGCTCTGCCCACCAGGGGGCGATGCTCTGCCCCTCCGGGGTGTCGCTCTGTTGTGACCAGAGCCACTCCAGCGCCTGGGGCAGAGGCCAAGGAGCCATCCCCAGCACCCAGGCCATCTTTGCTCCAATGGAGCCTCAGCTGCGGGAGGGGAAGAGAGAGACAGTGAGGAAGGAGAGGGGGAGGGGTGGAGAAGCAGATGGGCACTTCTCCTGTGTGCCCTGGCCGGGAATTGAACCCGGGGCTTCTGCACACCAGGCTGATGCTCTACCACTGAGCCAACCGGCCAGGGCCAATTTCTCTTTTAGACAGTTTACTGTTAGTGTATAAAAATGTCACTGATTTCTGAATATTAATTTTATATCCTGCCACCTTGCTGAATTAATTTATCAGGCCTAATCGGTTTTTGACTGAGACTTTAGAATTTTCTATGCACAGAACCATGTCCTCAGCAAATAATGATAATTTTACTTCTTTTTTTTCCATTTTGGATGCCTTTTATTTCTTCCTCTTGTCAGATTGCTCTGGCTAGGGCTTCCAGAACTATGAGGAATATGAGTGGTGATTGTGGGTACCCCTACCTTGTTCCTGATCTTAAGGGGATTGTTTTTAATTTTTGCCCATTGAGTATGATGTTGGCTGTGGGTTTGTCATAGATGGCCTTTATGATGTTGAGGTATGTTCCCTGTATTCCCACTTTGCTAAGATTTTGATCACGAATGGGTGCTGGATTTTGTCAACTGCTTTTTCTGCATCTATTGATATAATTATGTGATTTTTATCCTTCCTTTTGTTTATGTGATGAATCACATTTATTGATTTGTGAATGTTATACCAGCCTTGCCGCTTTGGAATTTATTCCACTTGATCATGATGTATGATTTTTTTGATGTATTGCTGTATCTGGTTTGCTAATATTTTGTTTAGAATTTTAGCGTCTATGTTCATCAGAGATATTGGCTTATCATTTCCTTTCGTTGTAGTGTTTTTACCTCATTTTGAAATGAGGATAATTCTTGTCTCACAAAAAGAGTTTGGAAATCTTGCCTCCTCTTGTATTTTGAAATAGCTTGAGAAGAATAGGTATTAGTTCTTCTTTGAATGTTTGGTAAAATACACCTGTGAAACTATCCCGTCCCAGTCTTTTCTTTGCTGGGAGTTTTTGATAACTCTTTCAATTTCATTTGTTGTGATCAGGCTGTTTAGTTTTTCTCATTATTCCAAATTGAGTTTTGAAAAATTGTAGGTTTCTAGAAAGTTATCCATTTCACCTAGGTTGTTCAATTTTTTTGGCATATAGATCTTCATATTATTTTCTTACAGTCCTTGTATTTCTTCAGTGTCAGTTGTTACTTCTCCACTTTCATTTCTAATATTTTTAATTTGAGTCCTCTCTTTTTTTTTTTTGATGAGTTTGGATAAAGTTTTATCAATCTTGTTTACCTTTTCAATGAACCAGCTCTTGGTTTCATTGATCTTTTATATTGTTTATTTAGCCTCTATGCCATTTATTTCTGCTCTGATCTTTATCATTTTTTTCCTTCTACTTTCTCTGGGATTTTTTAATTGTTCTTTTTCTAGTTCTTTTAGACGCAGGGTTAAATTGCTTATTTGAGATTTTTTTCTTGCTTCTTAAAGTATGCCTATGTTGCTATGAGATTTCCTCTCCAGACTGCTTTTGCTGTGTCCCATAAAGTTTGAGTTGTTGTATGTTCATTTTTATTTGCTTCAAGAAAATTTTTTATTTCTTTATTGATCTCACTGTTAACCTATTCATTATTTAAATAGCATGCTATTCAGCCTCCAAGTGTTTAAATTTTTTCAATTTTTCTATTGTAGTTAATTTCTAGTTTCATGCTATTGTTTTCAGAGAAGATGCTTGCTATGATTTCAATCTTCTTAAATTTATTAAGACTTGTTTTGTGTCATAACATGTGGTCTATCCTAGAGAATGTACCATAAGCACTTGAAAAGAATGTATATTCTGCTGCTTTGGGGTGAAAGGTTCTGAAAATATCAATTAAATCCAGTTGATCTAGTGTGTCATTTAAGGTTACTATTTCTTTGTTAATTTTTTGTCTGGAGGATCAATGCAATGATGTTAGTGGAGTATTAAAATCTCCTATTATTATAGTATTACTATTAATCTCACCCATTATGTCCATCAAAATCTGTGTTATATACTTAGGTGCTCCTATATTAGACACATAAATATTTATAATGGTTAAACCCTCTTGTTGGATTGCTTTCATTAACATTTTGTAGTGACCTTCTTTATCTCTTACTATAACCTTTGTTTTAAAAGCTATTTTGTCAAATATAAGTATTGCTACACCAACTTTTATATTTTTTTAATTTTCATTTGCCTGAAATACTTTTTTCATCCCTTCACTTCCTGTCTATGTGTATCTTTTGTTCTGAGGTGGGTTTCTTATAGACAGCATATGTACAGGTCTTATTTTCTTTTTCACACAGCTACCTTATGCCTTATGATTGGTGCATTTAATCCATTTACATTTAAGGTTATTACTGATATGTATTTATTTATAGGCATTGTATTCTTTAAACCTACAGTCCTCTTTTTTTAATTTCTTTTTTTCTTTGCACTTTTAACAGTAGGCCCCTTAACATTTCTTACAGGACTGGTTTTGTTGCAATAAATTTCTTGAGTTTTTTTGAGTGGGAAGCTTTTTATTTCTCTTTCAATTTTAAATAATAGCCTTGCTGGATAAAGTAGTCTTGGTTGTAAGTTCTTATTTTGCATCACTTTGAATATTTCTTGCCAATCCCTTCTGGTTTCAAATGTTTCTGTTAAAAAGTCTGATGTCATCCTTATTGGGGTTCCTCTCTATTTAATTAAATGCCTGTCTCTTGTAGTTTTAGTATTCTTTCTTGGTCTCTTACCTTTGGCATTTTAGTTATAATGTGTCTTGGTTTAGGCTTCCT
Source organism: Saccopteryx leptura (assembly GCF_036850995.1). Taxonomy (NCBI): domain Eukaryota; kingdom Metazoa; phylum Chordata; class Mammalia; order Chiroptera; family Emballonuridae; genus Saccopteryx; species Saccopteryx leptura. The sequence goes on from NC_089505.1 coordinate 147,341,624, forward strand.
CTATAATGGGATTCTTTGTCCTTCTTGAACTTGTGTCACTTTTTCTTCATCATTTTCAGGAAATTTTCAGCTATGATTTCTTCAAACAGGTTCTCTATCCCTTGTTTGTTCTCTTCTCATTCAGGAACCCCTATGACATGAATGTTATTACTATTTCTGTTGTCACAGAGGTCTCTTAGAATTTCTTCCATCTTTTTTCACCTGTTTTTATTTTGCTGCTCTGCTTCTGTACTTCTGTTTATGTTTTCTTCCAAATCACTGATTCAATCCTCTGCTTCTTCTAGCCTGCATGTTGATTTTTTTCTAGTTCAGTCTTTATTTCTGATATTGTATTTATTGTTTCTGACTGGCTCTTTTTTATGATTTCAATGTCCTTCTTGATGCTTGCTATCTCTTTAGGTTCTCATTATAAACATCCATTGTTGCTCTAAGATCCTTGTGCATCCTAAAAATTATTATTTTAAACTCTACATCTGGTAGTTTTGTTACTTCCATTTCATTTAGTTCATTTTCTGGGGATTTCTCTTGTTGATTAATTTGGATCACATTTCTTTGTCTACTGATTTTGTCTGTGTATTAGGTAGTGCTGACTGACTTTAATTTAAGTGATATCTTTATGAGGAAGATGGGCTCAGTGTTACTGACTTCCAGGCCACCTGTTTTTCTCGCTCTAGGAATGCTTCTGGAGGGTACTATTTTCCCTCCTGTTGTATGTGAGTATTAAATGTACTTGGTCCTCTTATCAGTATCATTATTCCTTCAGGCTGGCTGGTTCTAAGAGCCAACCTTGTTCATGTGTATTACACAGTGTGTAATGTCTGTCCTGTTGGGTGTATTTATTCTCTACAGTGTCTGGTGCCTGCTAGACTCCTCTTTTGGGCGTGCTGCATGTGTAGCTAGCTGAGTCTAGGGTTGGTGCTGTCTGTTGGTCCTAGATCTTCTTGGGTTGGCATCAGCCATTGTTTGTAACATGATGTGGGTTACCTGCCTGAAGCTACTACTCTTTCACTGTTTGTATCAGCATATTTTGTGTCTTGGTAGAGTGGGAGGTACCAACCTGTATATAAGGATCAGCTTCCTACTGCTTAGAGATAACAGCAGTTCTGTAAATGCCCCAAGCTTCATAAAATTTTCCTCCACTTTTCATCAGCTCCACTTCCACTTGCAGCTGCCTGGTCTTCTTACAGAATCTTTTCAGTAGGGGGTGGCCCCAAGGGTCCAGTAGGTGTGGCCTCTGATACCCAGAGGTGTGGTCTGTCTGCAGTTCAGATAGTTTCTACTGAGTCTCCAGTCTTGGTGTGGCTTCTTCTGTGATCCTTGGTTATAGACTCCTCTTTGTTTAGTCCAAAGTTGATTTTTCAAGATGATTATTTTTAAATTAAGTTGTAATTCAATTTGGTCCGGGAGGTGATAGTTGGAATGTCTACCTACTCCATTGCTACCTTGGATTATCTACATACTCACCTTGTTGTTGTTATTTAAATATACTACCTAGTACAATTTCAAAAACCTAGTGAATGATAAACTTTTTTTTGATGAAAAAATAAACTGCATAAATAAACTTGGAAAACTTTGTTAAGTGATTTTCTCAAGGTCACATTCTACCTGCAAACTTATATACAGTTATAATGATAAGACATGTATAAAATAATTAAAACACAAAATAATAAACACTATAGTGGTATAGGTACAAAGTTCAACATAAGCACCAGCAGAAAGTGCCTTTATATTTTGCCTTGGGAGTAAGAATAAGATTTGGAAAAGTAACCTTTGCTCTTTAATTCTGCTGCATCAACTGATAGGAAAAGCAGAAACGCGAAGAGGGCTTCCCAGCTCCCTGGAGAAAATGGCAGCCGGGAGAGACTTGCGTGGTGGGAAGTGAGTTTAGCAGAGAGGGGAGGGTCCTGAGTCCCAGGAACAAAGCCCCAGCCTGCAGCCCCAAAGCCTAGAAGAGGTGTAAGGACAGTATTTAGCTGGAAACAAGTCAGGATACTGTTTGTGAGAAAGAGTCTGATTTCTCAAACCCAAGATTCTTCTTAAAGGGACTGTGCAGAAAACCTCTTTCACAACCACTCACCTGGAGCTCCAGGGAATGGGGAGAGAGGACAGGACCAGAGTAGCAGGAAGAGAGTGTAATCTAGGAGGCACAGGGAAAAATGTTTTAGGAGACAGCCACCCTAACCCCTGGGACAAGTCACTCCCCAAATCTGAAGTGACTATTTCCCCTGGAAATAGCAATACTAGCAAAAGGAAGCAGGACACCAGTCAAACAAGCTCTCCCATGGCGCTCAGAGCAGAGTTGCTTAGAATGAGGGAGCTTTTGGGTCCACAGTAGTGAGTGTTATGGCCTGAGCTGCAGCACCTGCATTTACATGGCTGAGGGCTCACCAGAGGGCGGATGGCAGTGGAACTTGGAGGCACAGTTCTGTTGGCAGGGGCAGAAGCCTGCTGGCCGCCACTGGGATCACATGTAAGCTCAGTCTTGGCAAGCTGGGGAGGATTAGGCGTGCAAAAGCGGTCAAGCCCAGCTGCCTGCAACCTGTAATCCAGCCTGTGGGAGAAGGACAGAAACCCCGGAAGGGGTGGAGACCAGCCCTGAGCAAGGGTGAAGGAGCACAGCCTTGCCCTGCCCATGGAACCAAGGCTTGTGGCCTGACTTGAGAGCTGGCTCCTCCCACAGGGGTGGAGCCAAAAGCCCAGAAGAGGCGGAGTTCCGCTACTGAGCTGAGCGTGGGCATGCAGTCTTGCCTGGCTGGTAAAGCCAAGGATACCAGCCGTTCCACGAGTGGGCTCCTCCTGCAAGGGTGGGACGAAAGCCTAAAAACAAGCAGAGACCTGCAGCTGAGCAAAGGTGCTCGCCACTGCCCTCAGAGCCAAGCATAAAACCACCAATGGGGGGCAGGGCAAAGGCCAAGGCCAATAGGCTTGTGCACCTGAGCACGTGATCACAGCCACTCCCGTGAAGGAAAGGTGGAAAACACAGCAACAGCCCCAGTGAGCAGACACCAGCAATGCCCAAACCCAAAAGCCCAAGGCAGAAACAGAAGAGGGGTGGCGGGCCTGCAGAGACAATACCTAGGGAACAGAGGCCATACACAGTGGACTCCAGAGGCCAAAACCTTCCTTTACACAGAGAAAATGTGAAGGCAAAGAAATGCAGCACAAATGAACCAAGAGAAATCCCCAGAAAAGGACATAAATGAATCAGATATAATCAAATTACCATATGCAGAGTTTAAAATAACAATTGTTAGGATGCTCAAAGATATTAGAACAACAATAGATGATCATTACAAACACCTAAATAAAGAGATAGCAAATATAAAAACGGACATTAAAATAATAAAAAAGAATCAGTCAGAAATGACAAATACAGTATCTGAAATAAAGAACACAATGGAAGGAATTAAAAACAGGATAGATGAAGCAGAGAATCAAATCAGCAAGATAGAGAACATGATAAATAAAGGCATGGAAGCAGAGCAGAAAAAAGAAAACAGTCTCAAAAAGTCTGAGGAAACTCTAAGAGAGCTCTGTGACAACATGAAGAGAAATAATATTCGCATGATAGGGGTTCCTGAAGAAGAAGAGAAAGAACAACGGATAGAGGCTTTATTCAATCATGCCCAAAAATGGGCAAAAGAAATGAATAGTCACTTCTCCAAAGAGGACATACAGATGGCCAATAGGCATATGAAAAAATGCTCAACATCACTAATCATTAGAGAAATGCAAATTAAAACTACAATGAGAGAGACCTGAAAATGGCAGCAGAGTAGGCAGGTGCAGAGTCCCAGCTCACACCACCAAACTGGATTATAAAATAATTTATGAACAATCAGCTTGAAACACCAAATATTGCCTACAAGAACAGCTTTCAAAAACCAAGGAGCAAAGAAGAAGCCACAAAAAACCTGGTATGGAGCACCTGAATCTCCCCTGCTTACAGGAACAGGAGGGGGGTGAGGCTGGGCTCTCACTCCAAGGAAAGGAGCAGTAAATACTGCTCACAGCCACTTGCCTGGCGACCAGGGAATGAGGTGTGTTGAAAGGGTCCGCTTGTCTTCCAAAAAGAAAGGAGAGAGAGAGAGACAGATGGTGAGGGGGAGAGGAATATAGGTGATGATATAAAAAGCTGACTCATTCAGTGCTGGAGGTGGCCATAACTGGGGAAGGGACTGATCCTTCCACAAAGCAAAATACAAAAGGACTTCCAGGTCACAGAGATAGAGACACCTCTCCAGCTTCAATCAGCGCAACAAGACACAGCTGAAAACAAGAAGTAGGGAGGAGGGGCAGTAACTCAGGTCTCCATGGAGATCTGAGATACACCTCTCCCTACTGAAGCTGAGAAAGAAACGGGCCCCCAGAGAGATTAACTGGCAGAAGAGGACTTCAGAGCCTCAGGTCACACCCACCACATTCCTGGATACAGTCTCAAATAAGCCCCCTGCTGAGATCAGCAAACAAGACAATCACCTGTTAAGAAAACAAACAAATCAAGACTTCACAGCGACTCAAATCTGAAAGTGGATTACAAATAATAGCTGATGCCAACCCAAGAAGATGTAGAAATAACACAATTGAAAACTAAAGGAAGACAACATCAAGCCTAGACTCAACCAGCTCTACAAAGAAAACACCCAGACACAATGAGAAGACAAAGAAGTGCAATCCAATTGAAACCACAAGAGAGACCTTCAGGAGATGAACTGAGTGATATGGAAATAATCAAACTTCCGGATGCAGAGTTCAAAATAATAATTGTAAGGATACTTAGGGATCTTAGAACAACAATGAATGGTCATCACAAACACCTAAATAAATAAATAGCAAGTATAAAAAAGGATATTGAAATATTAAAAAAGAATCAGTCAGAGATGACAAATACAATATCAGAAATGAAGACCACAATGGAAGGAATAAAAAACTGGATGGATAGAGCTGAGGATCGAATCAGTGAGTTGTAGGACAACTGGAATGAAGGCATGAAAGCTGAGAGGAAGAAAGAAAAGAGACTCAAAAAGTCTGAGGAAACTCTTAGAGAGCTCTGTGACAACATAAATAGAAATAACATCCACATCATAGGGGTTCCTGAAGAAGAAGAGAAAGAACAAGGGATAGAGGCTTTATTCAATCATATCATAGCTGAAAACTTCCCTAAATTAATACAGGGGAAACTCTCAGAAATTCAAGAAGCACAGAGAACTCCACTAAAAAGAAACCCAAAGAAACTTACACCAAGACACATCATAATTAAAATACCAAAGCTAAGTGATAAAGAGAAAATGTTAAAAGCTGTGAGAGAATAAAAGTCTATCACCTACAAAGGAGCCCCCATAAAGATGACATCAGACTTCTCAACAGAAACACTTGAAGCCAGAAGGAAATGGCAAGAAATATTCAAAGTAATGCAAAACAAGAGCCTACAACCAAGACTACTTTATCCAGAAAGGCTATCATTTAAAATTGAAGGAGAAATAAAAAGTTTCCCAGACAAAAAAAACCTCAAGGAATTCATTACAACCAAACCAACGCAGCAGGAAATGTTTAGGGGCATGGTATAAACAGATTGAAGTGGAAAAAGAATATAGCAAAAGACGAATACAGTTTTAAAGAATAAAATGGCAATAAACAACTACATATCAATAATAACCTTAAAAGTAAATCAATTAAATGATCCAATCAAAAGACATAGGGTAGCTGCATGGAGAAGAAAACAGGACCCATACACATGCTGTCTACAAGAGACACACCTTAAAACAAAAGATGCACATAGGTTGAAGGTAAAAGGATGGAAAAAAACATTTCATGCAAATGGAAATGAAAAAAAAGCTGGGGTAGCAATACTTATATCAGACAAAATGGACTTTAAAACAAAGAATATAGTAAGATATAAAGAAGGTCACTCATAATGATAAAGGGAGCAATCCAACAGGAAGATATAACTATTATAAATATCTACGCACCTAATATAAGAGCACCTAAATATATAAAGCAGACTTTGATGGATATAAAGAGTAAGATCAAGAGCAACACTATAATAGTAGGGGATTTTAATACCCCACTAACATCACTAGATAGATCCTCAAGAAAGAAAATTAACAAAGAAACAGCAGACTTAAAGGACACACTAGATCAACTAGATTTAATAGATATCTACAGAACCTTTCACCCTAAAGCAGCAGAATATACATTCTTTTCAAGTGCTCATTGTACATTCTCTAGGATAGACCACATGTTAGGGCACAAAAGTGGTCTCAACGAATTTAAGAAGATTGAAATCACATCAAACACTTTCTCTGATCACAATGGCATGAAACTAGAAATCAATCACAACAGAAAAGCTCAAAAATTCTCAAACACATGGAAACTAAATAGCAGGTTGTTAAATAACGAATGGATTAAGAATGAGATCAAAGAAGAAATAAAAAAATCCTAGAAACGAATGATAATGAGCATACAATAACTCAAAATTTATGGAACACAGCAAAAGCAGTACTGAGAGGGAAGTTTATAGCACTACAGGCACACCTTAAGAAGCTAGAAAAAGCTCAAATAAACAAGTTCACCATGTATCTAAAAGAACTAGAAAAAGAACAGCAAGTAAAGCTTAAATGTAGTAGAAGGAAGGATATAATAAAGGTCAGAGCAGAAATAAATGACATAGAGACTAAAGAAACAATACAGAGGATCAATGAAATTAGGAGCTGGTTTTTTGAAAAGGTAAAGAGATTGATGAACCTTTAACTAGACTCACCAAGAAAGAGAGGACTCATATAAATAAAATTAGAAATGAGAGGGGAGAAATAACAATTGACACAACAGAAATACAAAGGATTGTAAGAAAATACTATGAAGAACTGTATGCCAAAAAATTAGACAACCTAGATGAAAGGGAGAAATTCCTTGAAAGATAAAATCTTCCAAAAATCAATGTGGAAGAATCAAAAAACCTAAACAGACCGATTACACCAAATGAGATGGAAACAGTTATCAAAAAAACTCCCAACAAAGAAAAGTCCTGGGCCTGATGGCTTCACAAGTGAACTCTACCAAATATTCAAAGAAGAACTAACTCCTATCCTTCTCAAGCTATTTCAAAAAATTGAAGAGGAAGGAAGACTTCTAAGCTCCTTTTATGAGGCAAGCAGAATTCTGATTCCAAAACCAGGCAAAGACAACACAAAGAAAGAAAATTATAGGCCAATATCCATGATGAATTTAGATGCAAAAATCCTCAACAAAATATTAGCAAACTAGATCCAACAATATATGGAAAAAAATCATACACCATGATCAAGTGGGATTTATTCTGGGGAGGCAAGGCTGGTACAATATTTGCAAATCTATCAATGTTATTCATCACATAAACAAAAGGAAGGAGAAGAACCACATGATAATTTCAATAGATGCAGAAAAAGCATTTGATAAAATCCAGCACCCACTCATGATCAAAACTCTCAGCAAAGTGGGAATACAGGAAACATACCTCAACATGATAAAAGCCATCTATTACAAACTCACAGCCAACATCATACTCAATGGGCAAAAATTAAAAGCAATCCCCTTAAGATCAGGAACAAGGCAGGGGTGCCCCCTTTCACCACTCTTATTCAACATAGTTCTGGAAGTCCTAGCCACAGCAATCAGACAAGAAGAAGAAATAAAAGGCATTCAAGTTGAAAAAAAAGAAGTAATGCTATCATTATTTGCAGATGATATGATATTGTATATAGAAAATCCTGAAGTCTTAGTCAAAAAACTACTGGACCTGATAAATAAATTCAGCAAAGTGGCAGGATATAAAATTAATACTCAGAAATCAGAGGCATTTTTATACACCAACAATGAACAGTCAGAAAGAGAAATTAAGGAAACAATCCCTTTCACTATTACAACCAAAAAAAATAAAGTACCTAGGAGTACATTTAACCAAGGAGACTAAAGACTTGTACTCGGAAAATTATAAAATATTGATAAAAGAAATCAAGGAAGATACAAACAAGTGGAAGCATATACCGTGCTCATGGTTAGGAAGCATAAACATCATTAAAATGTCTATATTACCCAAAGTAATTAATCAATTCAATGCAATACCAATTAAAATACCAATGACATATTTTAAAGATATAGATCACATATTCCAAAAATTTATATGGAACCAAAAGAGAACACGAATAGCCTCAGCAATCTTAAAAAAGAATAATAAAAGGGGAGGTATCACACTTTCTGATATCAAGCTATACTACAAGGCCATTGTACTCAAAACAGCCTGGTACTGGCATAAGAACAGGCACATAGATCAATGGAACAGAACAGAGAACCCAGAAATAAACCCACAACTCTATGGACAACTGACATTTGACAAAGGAGGTAAGTAAATACAATTGAGTAAAGACAGCCTCTTCAACAAATGGTGTTGGTAAAATGGGACAGCAATCTGCAAAAAAATGAAACTAGACCATCAACTTACACCATTCACAAAAATAAACTCAAAATGGATAAAAGACTTAAATGTAAGGCGTGAAACCATAAGCATCTTAGAAGAAAACATAGGCAGTAAGCTTTCCAACATCTCTTACAGCGATATATTTGCTGATTTATCTCCATGGGCAAGTGAAATAAAAGAGAGGATATACAAATGGGACTATAGCAAACTTTAAAGATTTTGCACAGCCAAAGACAATAAGAACAGAATAAAAAGACAAACTACACAATGGGAGAATATATTTGACAGTACGTCTAATAAGGTGTTAATAACCAAAATTTATAAAGAACTTGTAAATCTCAACACCAGAAAGACAAACAATGCAGTCAAAAAATGGGCAAAAGAAATGAATAGACACTTCTCCAAAGAGGATATACAGATGGCCAAAAGACATATGTAAAAATGCTCAACATCACTATTCATTAGAGAAATGCAAATTAAAACCACAATGAGATATCAATGGCACTCATCAACAAAACTACACAGAATAAGTGCTGGCGAGGATGTGGAGAAAAGGAAACCCTCCTACACTGCTGGTGGGAATGCAGACTGGTGCAGCCTCTGTGGAAAACATTATGGAGATGCCTCAAAAAATTGAAAATCGAACCCAGCCATTTGACCCAGCCATCCCACTTTTAGGAATATACCCAAGGACACCATAGAACGGTTCCAGAAGGAGAAATGCACCCTCATGTTTATAGCAGCATTGTTCACAATAGTGAAGATCTGGAAACAGCCCAAGTATCTGTCAGAGGATGAGTGGATTAAAAAGCTTTGGTACATATATACTATGGAATACTACTCAGCCATAAGAAATGATGACATCAGATCTTTGCAGGAATCCCCAAACTACGGCCCGCGGGCCGCATGTGGCCACCTGAAACCATTTATACAGCTCCCGCTGCACTTCCGGAAAGGGGCACCCTTTTCACTGGTGGTTAGTGAGAGGAGCATTGTATGTGGCAGCCCCCCAACGGTCTGAGGGACAGTGAACTGACCCCCTGTGTAAAAAGTTTGGGGATCCCTGTCAGCAACATGGATGGACCTTGATAACATTATACTGAGTGCCTGACCAGGCGGTGGCGCGGTGGATAGAGCGTCAGACTGGGATGCAGAGGACCTGGGTTCGAGACCCCAAGGTCACCAGCTTGAGTGCGGGCTCATCTGCTTTGAGGAAAAGCCCACCAGCTTGAACCCAAGGTCACTGGCTCCAGCAAGGGGTTACTCGGTCTGCTGAAGGCCCGCGGTCAAGGCACATATGAAAAAGCAATCAATGAACAACTAAGGTGTTGCAACGTGCAATGAAAAACTAATGATTGATGCTTCTCATCTCTCTCCGTTCCTGTCTGTCTGTCCCTGTCTATCCCTCTCTCTCACTCACTCTCTGTCTCTGTAAAAAATAAATAAATAAATAAAAATTTAAAATAATAATAAATAACATTATACTGAGTGAAATAAGTAAAGTAGAAAAAACTAAGAACTATATGAACCCATGCATAGATGGGACATAAAAATGAGACTCAGAGGCCCTGGCCGGTTGGCTCAGTGGTAGAGCGTTGGCCTGGTGTGCAGGAGTCCCAGGTTCGATTCCCAGCCAGGGCACACAGGATAAGCACCCATCTGCTTCTCCACCCCTCCCCCTCTCCTTCCTCTCTGTCTCTCTCTTCCCCTCCCGCAGCCGAGGCTCCATTCGAGCAAAGATGGCCCGGGCGCTGGGGATGGCTCTGTGGCCTCTGCCTCAGGTGCTAGAATGGCTCTGGATGCAACAGAGCGACACCCCAGAGGGGTGGAACATTGCCCCCCGGTGGGCATGCTGGGTGGATCCCGGTCGGGCGCATGCAGGAGTCTGTCTGACTGCCTCCCTGTTTCCAGCTTCGGAAAAATGAGAAAAAAAAATGAGATTCAGAGACATGAACAAGAATGTGATGGTAACAAGGAGTGGGGTGGAGGAGTGGGAGGGGGCGAGGAAAGAGAGGGAGGGAGTTGGGGGAGGGTAGGGTCAGAAAGAAAACCAGATAGAAGGTGACAGAGGACGATTTGACTTTGAGTGAGGGGTATGCAGCACAATCAAAGGTCAAAATAATCTGGAGATGTTTTCTCGGAACATATGTACACTGATTTATCAATGTCACTGTATTAAAATGAATAAAAATAAGATTAAAAAAAACCCACAATGAGATATCACATCACACCTGTCAGAATGGTGCTCATCAATAAAACAACACAGAATAAGTGCTGGAGAGGATGTGGAGAAAAAGGAACCCTCCTGCACTGCTGGTGGAAATGCAGACTGGTGCAGCCACTGTGGAAAACAGTATGGAGATTCCTCAAGAAATTAAAAATTGAACTGCCTTTTGACCCAGCTATACCACTGTTAGGAATATACCCCAAGAACACCATAGCACTGTTTGAAAAGAAGAAATGCACCCCCATGTTTATGGCAGCATTGTTTACAATAGCAAAGATCTGGAAACAGCCCAAGTGTCTGTCAGAGGACGAGTGGATTAAAAAGCTTTGGTATACATATACTATGGAATACTACTCAGCCGTAAGAAATGATGATAGCAGATCTTTTACAGCAACATGGATGGACCTTGATAACATCATACTGAGTGAAATAAATAAATCAGAAAAAACTAAGAACTATATGATTCCATACATAGGTGGGACATAAAAATGAGACTCAGAGACATGGACAACAGTGTTGGGGTTACAGGGTTAGGGGAGGAAAGGGAGGGGGTTGGGGGAGGGTAGGGGCACAAAGAAAACCAGTTAGAAGGTGACGGAAGACAATTTTATCAATGTCGCTTTATCAAAATTAATCAAAAAAAAAAAAAAAAAAAAGAATGCGTCTAACGGTTAATTCAGGCAGTTAGAAGAATAGTATAAGGATGCTAATTCTGCTTCTCCAGTCACATCCTGCAAAAGGGGCCCCAAGCAAATTGGTGATTTGGCTCCTCTGATTTTGCCAATTAGATTAAAAAAAAAATAGGTCAGGAACGCCCTGAAATTAAACTAACAATACATGAACATATATTTAAAGGTCTTTTAGATACTGGAGCTGATGTATCTGTTATTGCTAAGCTACATTGGCCTCCTTCCTGGCCCACTCATGCAGCAGCCACAGAATTTTAAGGTATAGGGCAAAGTAAAACCCCTCAACAAAGTTCTAGTTTTCTACATTGGGAAAATTAAGAAGGTCATTTTGGATTGTTTATGCCTTATGTGCTCCCGGGATGGCCAGTTAATTTGTGAGGTAGACATGTTTTGAAAAATATAAGAGCATTGCTTGTCAGTCCTAATGGTTTAGTCAGTACTCAGATGCTTGATCAGGGATTTTTGCCCACCAAGGGACTAGGGAAAGAACAGCAAGGAATTCTCACCCCCATAGAAGTGGCACCCAATACCAGAATTGTGGTTTAGGATATCAAAATTTAACATAGAGGCCTTGGTAGCTCCTGCTACCTCAATAATGCATTGTGCAGACCCAATTACTTGGAAATCAGATAATCCTGTATGAGTAGACCAATGGCCCCTTTCTCAGGAGAAATTTAGGGCAGCTGCTCAATTGGTACAAGAGCAGCTACAGCTTGGGCACATTGAACCATCTAATAGCCCATGGAATACACTTCCATATTTTGATCTTGTTGCCTCACGGATTATCAAGGAGCATAGGCGACCCTTACAGCTTATAGGTTTTGAGCCTCAAAATTTTTGTTGTTCCTTTTTTCAAAGGATCAACAACAATGGCTCTGGGAAACTTCCTCTAAATGGCAAATCGCTCTTGTAAATCAATGAACAACTTTATACTGAAACTGTCAACCTAAAATCATCTCAAAGTCTAGAATTATATGCCATTATAATGGCTTTTCAGCATTTGCCATATTTCCCCTTTAATCTATATACAGACAGCAAATATTTACTTATGGTGTTTCCACTATAAAGACTGCTGTCTTAGGGACAAATGCTGATGAACTATTTCAGCAGTTCCTCCGTCTTCAAAGACTTGTATGTCAACATAGAGCTTCATGTTTTATAGGACATACTCAAGCTCACTCCATGCTCCCTGGAGCTTTAGCACAAGGGAATGCCCTTTTTTCTTTTTTTTTTTTGCTAGTTTTCTGGGGAGGCAGTCAGACAGACTCCTGCATGCGTCCTACTCGGATCCACCAGGTACCCCTACCAGGGGGAGATGCTCTGCCCATCTGGGTTGTTGCTCTGTTGCAACCAGAGCCATTCTAGCACCTGAGGCAGAGGCCACAGAGCCATCCCCAGCGCCCGGGCCAACTTTGCTCCAATGGAGCCTGGGCTGTGGGAGAGGAAGAGAGAGACAGAGAGGAAGGAGAGGGGGAGGGGTGGAGAAGCAGATGGGCGCTTCTCCTGTGTGCCCTGGCCGGGAATCGTACCCAGGACCCCTAACACCAGGCTGATGCTCTACCACTGAGCCAACTGGCCAGGGCCTAGGAATGCCCTTGTTAATCAAGGTACCCAAAAGAAAATTATTTGGAGCAACCATGACAGATCGAGCAATTCAGTCTCATACTATTCATCACCAGAACGCTGCAGCCCTGTGTAAACAGTTTCAACTTTCTCGAGAAGCAGCACGGCAGATTGGGAAATCCTGTCCAAGGGGTCCTATACTACAATCTGCCCCTTCATTTGGAGTTAACCCTCAAGGACCCCTATCAGGACAACTTTGGCAAATGAATGTTACTCATATACCTTCATTTGGCAAACAGTCCTATGTCCACGTTACAGTGGATACATATTCTGGATTTATAGTAACCTCTGTCAGAACAGGAGAAGCTGCTAAGCATGTTATAGCTCATTGTCTGTATGCATGGTTCTATTATTGGATTTCCTAAACTGGCTAAACTGACAACGCTCCTGCATATGGAGCAAAAGCATTTACTGTATTTTGTCAAACCTTTCAAATTATGTGTATTTCTTACAATCTTTAAAATCAAGGTATTATTAAAGTGTACCCAGCAAATATTTTAAAGTCAATTTTAAAAAAATTAAAAGAAAGGCGTCATATCCTGGAACTCCTATGAGTCTACCATATCATGCATTTTATTTAAAAAAATTTTTAATTTCTTTTAAATGCTGATGAACAAATCTTTTTCTCCTGCAAACTACTACCTTCTTTATTTGATCCAGCTAATAACACTGTTTTGTATTTTTCCAAATAACTCCAGATATATGGAAAAGATTTATATAGGCGGATGGGGATCCTCAAACCCCTCAGTGAGATCTTCTGAGCATGGCTTTTAAGATACCAAGAAGCAGAAAAAGCCCAGTAGAGATCAGGGGAACTACCAGCTTTTAGGATATGCCTTTAAAGGCTCCAATGCCCCAAAGGGGTCTCATAGGATGCCATCTGGGTCCTGCTTCAATAGTGGAAAGGAAGGTCATTGAGCTAAAGCCTGCCAGACTTACATGCCTCTGCTGTGAGGAAACAGGGACACTGGAAGGTAGGCTTCCCCCTCACTCCTCTAAGGGAGGGTTCAGTCTCTGCCAGCCCTGCTCCAGCCACCTATGACCTAACCTTGCCCAGAAGGCTGGGGTTTGCCACTGTAGGCTGAAGTTGCCCAGGGCCATCGGCCCCATCTACAACACTGTGGATGAGCCTAGGGTATTTCTTCCAAGAAGCAGGTAAACTGATCTCATTTGCACAAGGGCCACTTAACTATGTCTTGCTTGAATAGTCAGGTTTTTTATTCTTCCCTCGAAGATCTCTGTTGTGGGTGTTGATAGTCCTATTTTATTCTGCTCTGTTTAATATATAGTGTTTCCTTTATTCCTCCTACCTCAATGCCCCACTCATATTTCAGGCTGGGACCTACTCCTAATTTAGAGCTCTCTTTCCCCCTTTTGCCAACTTCCATTATGAATCTACCTTTGCCACCCAGCTTAGTGGATATCCCAAGGTTCTCTTTACCAAGCCACAGTCACAGAGCTCCAGGAAAAAGCAACCTGGTCTCATCTCTCCAGGCAGAGGAGAACAGAAGCTTCATCTCCACACATGCTGCAGATAGCTTTTCCAGTCTACCTAAATCATTACCAGCTAAAAGCAGCAGTCATTGGGACTTGGACGTGAGTGCAATGTATAGAATTATGACAACAAGTCCAGTGCCATGTGGACTTTTCCTGGATGTGGACTTTTCCTGGACTCCTACTCCTTGTGACAGCTCCTAACAGTCTGAACTGGGGTTGGGTTACATTTTTCAGGGATTTGGCATGGTGTTGTGGCCAACTTGGACTTGGTGAACATGTTAAGGAACCTACTCTATTATGGATTCTTGCTGTATTGGCCAAGAGTTTGCTTAAAGGCTTTAATCACTGTAAAAAAAAAAATAGAAGACTGGATAAAGAAGATGTGGCACATATACACCATGGTATACTATTCAGCCATGAGAAATGATGACATTGTATCACTTACAACAAAATGGTGGGATTTTGATAACATTATACGGAGTGAAATAAGTAAATCAGAAAAAAACAAGAACTGCAGGATTCCATACATTGGTGGGACATAAAAACGAGAGTAAGAGACATGGACAAGAGTGTGGTGGTTACGAGCGGCAAGGAGAGGGAAGGAGGAAGAGGGGGGAAGGGGAAGGGGAGGGACACAAAGGAAACTAGATGGAAGGTGATGGAGAACAATCTGACTTTAGGTGATGGGTATGCAACAGAATTGAATGACAAGATAACCTGGACATGTTTTCTTTGAATATATGTACCCTGATTTATTGATGTCACCCCATTAAAATTAATAAAAATTTATTTATATAAAAAAAATTCTTCTTGGAGTAAAATACCAACTAAAAATATAGTAAAACTTAATGTATTTATAAAGTCCTCAATGAACAACAACACTCCTGAATTATATTTTAATAAGGACTGATATATTATGAAATTTCAAAACCAGATTTCTTGGACGTTTATCTGTTGAAATTTTGAGACTTGGGTTGAAGGTGAGACCATACTAAGAAATATGATGGTCCTTTTGCTGGTTCCTTGGAAGAATTTTTAAAATAAGATTACTTTTCATCTAAATTTTTAATCTAAAGTTTTTTGAACCATCCAAGTGAAATGAATTTACTCTGCGAACTCATTTATGAGTCTTGCAAGTCATTACCTAATTTCTTCATAACTGAAAGAAAAAATAACATTATATTATCTATTTCTAGGTTCATGAATGGAAACGGGTCAAAATGCTATGTGTGAGTTTGTGTGTGTTTATAGTACATACATTAAAAGGTGGGAAGCCTTGTCCTTCAGAAGCTTAAAGTGCATCTAGTGTAAATAAAAGAATCCATTTGTTTGTGTTTATATCCTGTCAATTGGACAAAGATTAAAATACACATGTACTCTCCAGTGTATATTTTATTTATGCACATATATACACACATATGTGTTGGGATGTTTAGGGTACCCATCATATTATGTTAATTTACTATAAATGTATATTAGTATAGTGCTTCCAGAAGATAATTCAGTCTCATTTATCAAAAACCTTTAGAAGGTTAACACACTCTTTCCTCTTGATTTTACACTTGGGAATTTATCCTCAGGAAATAATTGAGGCTTTGCAGAGTAGCTAGAAAAAGAGTCATTGCAAAATTATGTGCAATTAAAGAAAAAATAATAAAGAAAATTCAGAAAACTATAAATAATTTAATCAAACTAAGTGTATCATGACCATGCATTATGTTGTATTATTGGAATATAATACTCTAAATTTATTAAAATAATATTTATTGAAAAAGGGAATTAAATAGAATATTTAAGACATTTTCCCAATACCAACCAGTTTGTATTTTATTCTTCACCCTGCCACACAATATTTAAAAAGTGAAGCAAGGACAGAATGTCAGACTATATGTCTCTAGGGACCATGTGCCTGAGGTTTATTACATTCTTCTTTTTTCACTGTTAATATCTATATCATTCAAAAATTAGTAATCTTCAGAATAATTTTTATCATAAAATAAAAATAAGATGAACATAGAGTGTGATTACAATATAATTGTGTATATGATTAAAAGACTAGAAGAATACACAGTTTTTATCCTTCAATGATGGAATTTCAAGAGAATTTTGAGGTTGTTTGGTGTTCTGCTTTTTCCAGTTTTCTACAGTGAGAATACAAAGTAAAATTCCTTTTCTATAGTGAAAATACAAAGTAAAATTTCTTTTACATAATGGTTCTACATAACTAAAAGTAAGCAGTGAATATCTTGCATCAAAATGAGAAAATACAATAAAATAAATCTCTGTAGAGCCTTAATTAACTAACTGAATCTCAAAACCTGTAAGCTGTTGTGTCCTGTTTGATTGCTTGGCTTGGTACTTCTGTTAAAGAACTTTTCATAAAATAAAAATGTTCAGGAATCTCCCAACTGGATTGTATACTGATAAGGTTACTGCAATTCAACCCAGTCTGTGGTATATGCAACCATATTATTCTATACTTATCAGATGAATTAAATGTTTTAAGCCTTGACAATAGTCACTAAAAATATTTGAGTAACAGAACAAGAACAACAGAAAGGTAGACTTTGCATAAATCTTATACAGGAACTAGGGGAACTGGATTTCTACCTTCATTGACAAGGTAGCTAATAACTGTTTGATCCAGCTTACGGCACTCTGACTATCATGCTTAGGGTCAGGCTGAGTATTCTTTTATTCTGGTAGCTGTCAATCTATTGCTTTGCTTTCTGCTAAAATAGATTTTTTTTCTTTAGTGGACTGTAACCATCACACTAGTTGTCACACTGAGCAAATGTGTGCCTTGAGCATTGGAGAATATGTATAGACATTATCTTTTTTCATTCACTACTATTATATTTCCATCATTGCCACATGGTTTTCATAAGTGCTAGGCATAATGCTGAAGACTGCTGTTTCCATCTTGGAGCTGACTGGAATTAGTAGCTTCTCAACATTTTGGTCCTTTCTTACATCACAATTTACCTTGATTGAATGTAGATTCCATTTCTATCAGAGATATTTGGCCCTGATTATTGTGTGATGCTTAATAAGATATCTAAATAGTTTGGTACTAAAGCAATGTACTATAATGAATATTCACTTTCACCTCCACCATTAACTAATTTTTTTGTCTTGGACATATTAATATATCTGGGTCTTAAATTATTTATCTGTAAAAGGTAAAACTTTCTTTCCAGATAAAAACAAGTGACAAGACTACATTATTTCTATAATTTCTTTGCACAGTTTAATGGCTATTTAGAATGTGTTTATATACTATCATAAGTTCAGAATACTGACAGAAAGACATTTGGAAATTAATGAAGACCCAAAAAAGTGATCTTTAAGAAAATAAGTTAGGAAAAACATTTTAGATACAGAAGAGTAAGAAAATCATTATTGGTATGCTCTTCATCTTCACTCAACCAATAGAAATTGCATAATGTCAGAAAGTATAAAGAAGTTGTAGAATTTACTTATTGTCAGAGATAGTGTCACTGCCAAAAGATTAGAAAGTACGCTTGAACAGTAACTTTTCTGTTTACCATTAAACTTGAGAGTACAAGCAATATAAAAAGACTGTGAAATTAAGATTTGACACGCCAGGATTTACATTCAAACTATTGTTGTACCAAAGAGAAATGTCTAAAGAATGCAATTGCCTCAGAAGAATGTGAGGTTACACTGTATCACAATGCTGGAAGTTATGTGGTCTTAGCTGACACCATGCATAGGGTCCCACTTATAAGTAATGCATCATGCATGATACATGAGCATGTTAACCTCAAAAAGTTATAAAGTTGTTGGCAATTTCATCTCTGGATTCAATGATCATGATGTACAACTCAGTGAGTGATTTGTGATATATGAAATATAATCACCAACACATAAATTAGCCATGTAGATACGATTCTAGTTTTATTCAAATTATCAGATCAATTTAATTTTCAGTGATTGCTTTATAGAAATTGATGTCATTGGCTGGGTTCCATTCCCTGATGCTACATGGGAGAAAAGTGTGTTCCTGTAACACTGTGGAAACAATAAGCCACTGCAAACTGACAGTCTTCTCTCTCATATCACAAAGCAGTGATGTCTGACAAAAGTGGTCTGCATGCAAGAATGTGGAACCCTGTGTCTGTAACTATAACCCCTTCTGTGGATAAGCCTTACTTGGGATCCAGTTTATCAAAGTGAAATAAACAAATCTATACATTTGAAATCAAAAGACATGTTTTTTTGAAGCTAAGAGAAATATGAAAATGAAAACTATAGAATCCAAACCAAGTAAATTAAGGACAAAACTGTTTATACAATTCCAATGACTTCAAATTTTTTGTTCTGTAACATTATAGCAGGTATTTTTCTCAAGGATGTGATGACCAACTGTGAAAACTGTTCCAGACATTTTTCTTATAATACAGCGAATCTCTCTCTCTCTCTCTCTCTCTCTCTCTCTCTCTCTTTGTAATATTGATATTTCTTAAGTAAGAAGTGGGGAAGCAGAAAGACAGACTCCCACATGCACCCTGACCAGAATTCACCTGGAAAACCCCTTAACAAATGATGCTCTGCCCACCTGGGGATTGCTCTGTTGTTTGGCAACCAAGCTATTTTAATGACGAGGCAGACCGTGGAGCCATCCTCAGCACCTAGGGCCAACTTGCTCTAACCAAACCATGGCTGTAGAAGGAGAAAAGAGAGATAGAACGAGATAAGGGAGAGGGGGAGGAATGAAGAAGCAGGTGATCATTTCTCTTGTGTGTCTTGACCAGGAATCAAACCTGGGATATCCACACACCTGGTAGACTGATGTTCTACCACTGAACCAACAGTTCAAGGCACAATCTAAAAAAAAAAGAAAGAAAATTAAGGATGGCATAACATGACCTTTTTTTCCTTTGATTCCAGTTTATACTGGGAGAATTCTCCATTTTGATGTTACCATTACTTCTATTTTAAAGCTAGGATCTGAGATTTAAAGATAATACCTTAAGAAAATGACCATCATATACCCTGATACTTTGTAATAGAAGAATGAATCAATTATCTTAGCTTCTGTAGTAATTATTTTAAAATAATTAAAATAAATAATATTTCAGAATTTTAGTGCAGAATATTTTTGGATATTATGATAAAATTTGCTTAACATCTATATCTTCTATTTATTAATTTATAAAACTACTATATGTAGTATAATTCAAAATTACTTTATCTAAATTAATAGGAAGATAATTATATTTATATCACATATATGTTTTAACATGGTATCATTGAACAAAAGAAAAGTATTTTTGCCTCTCATCAGTTCTAAAATGATAATTCAGGATTATGATTTGATAAGGCAAATACATATTTAAATTCTAGATCTAAAGTAAATATTCTTAAATATCTCATTATAAAATAATTGCATAAAGATAATTATTTATTCCATATTCATTCCACTATCTATATTTGTTTTTCTATATCCTGTAATTAATTAGAGCATATTCTTCAAAATATCTATTTTCCATAATTTATAAATGTCATACTAATATGTCAAAACTCAATAAAGCATTTGAAAATCTGTAATATGTAAACTATATCATTTTAGAAAGGTATAAAAATATTACCAGTGTTATTATATCTTAATAATGAGCATCTAGGTACTAGTTCTCATTATACTTTTCAAGTTTTGTATGGTCTTTTAATTATAACTAATATTAATTTAACACTACTATATACACATGTCATGGCACATATATTTTGTCTAATTTAAACATTTACAAAAATCTCCAGTTATTATCTTTATTTTAGAGATGAAATTATACAAGCTTACAGAGATTAACTAATTTGCCCAATGTCACAAATCTAATAATTAGTACAGCCAAACAATGTTTTGCTAATTTGTAGAAGAATACAATCAAATTTATCAATAGTAACACATACACATACACATAAACATGCATCTAATGTTTCTCAAACTCTTATAAAATTATAGAGAGGAGGTAACAGAAAAGAGATAATAGAAGAGGGGTATAACACTACTTGCATTATATTATAATACTTCTTTTTGTGTGACAGAGACACAGAGAGAGAGACAGAGTGAGGGACAGATAGAGACAGACAGAAAGGGAGAGAGATGAGAAATACCAATTGCAGCTCTTTAGTTGTTCATTGATTGCTTTCTCATATGTACTTTGATGGGGGGGGGGGCTACAGAAGAGTGAGTGACCCCTTGCTCAAGCCAGAGACCTTGGGCTTCAAGCCAGCAACCTATGGGCTCAAACCAGTGACCATGAGTTCATTTCTGTGATCCCGTGCTCAAGCCAGCAACCTCATGCACAAGTTGATGAGTCTGTGCTTAAGCCGGATGAGTCCATGCTCAAGCCGGTGACCTCGGGGTTCCGAACCTGGATCCTCTGCCTGCCAGTCTGACACTCTCCACTATGCCACTGCCTGGTCAGACTATAATACTTCTTATAGAAAATATATCTTGCCTATTATCTGTACTAAAGTGATAATTCAGCATAATGATTTGATAAAAAATATAAATGTTTAAATTCTATATTTAATGTAAAAGTTCTTAATCTTTTTAAGTATCTCATTATTAAATAATTGCATAAAGATAACCATTTACTCTATACTCCTTCATTCCAATATTTCACTGATATCAAATTTAGACAAAGACATCACAATAAAAGAATATTATGAACTAACATTCTGTATGGGTATAGATGCAAAAGTTCTCCACAAAATACATTGAATGAATTACACCAAATTATAAAAATGATTGTACGCATCAACCAAATAGAATTTATCTCTGGAAGGCAAAGAAAGTTTAACATTTATAATTAACACATTATATGTTATGTAATGTGTACAATATATTGTATGTACATATCAATATAATAAAAGACAAAAAACACATGATCATCTCATTCAACAAATAAATAGAAAGTAACTTCCTCATGATAGAAAGGGTATCCATAAAAAATCCTCAGTTAATATCACATTTAATATTAACAGATTGAATGCTTTTGCCGTAAAATTAGAAGGAGAACAGGAGATTCACACTCATCACTCCTATTGTAGTGTATTTTATTCTGGACAATTAGGCAAGAAAAATAAATAAAAGGCATCCAAATTGGAAAGAAAGAAGTAAAATGATTTCTATTTTCAGAAGGCATGATCTAGTATATAAAAAATATTAAGAAATCTTGCTTTACAAAAGCAATAAATATTAATAAAAAAGTTCAACAAGGTTACAAGATACAAGATTAATATACAAAAAATAATTGTAGTTATATACACAAGTAATGAGCAATTTAAAAATGTGATTTAAAAAACAATTCCAGGCCCTGGCCAGTTGGCTGAGCAATAAAGCATAGGCCCGGCATGTGGAAATCCCGGGTTCAATTCCCAGCCAGGGCACACAGGAGAAGCGCCCATCTGCTTCTCCACCCTTTTCCCTCTCCTTTCTCTCTGTTTCTCTCTTCCACTCCTGCAGCCAAGACTCCACTGCAGCAAAGCTGACCCAGGCACTGAGGATGGCTCCATGGCTTCTGCTTCTGGCTCTGGTTGCAATGGAGCAATGCTCCAGATGGACTGAGGATCACTCCCTGGTGGGCATGTCAGGTGGATCCCAGTTCGGTGTATGCGGGAGTCTGTTTGCCTGTCTCCCCTTCCCCCCACCCCCAATTCTCACTTTGGAAAAGTACAAAAAAAAAATCACAGTCCTGGCCTGGCCAGATAATTCAGTTGGTTAGAATATTGTCATAAAACACAGAAGTTGCTGGTTCGATGCCCAGTCAGGCACATACAGAACAGATCTATGTTCTTGCCTCTCTCTCTCTCTCTCTCTTTTATTTTCTCTCTCACTAAAATCAATCAATAAAAATTACTTTTATATAAAATGAAAACAATACCATTTATAATAGTATGTAAAAATAAAAAGTTTAAAAACCATTTAACAGCCAAAACTGAGCAAGATCTGCACACTGGATACTACGAAACAGTATTAAAAGAACTTAAAGAAGACCTAAATACATGATATATATCTCATGTTTGTGAATTGAAAGACTTAATACTGTTAAGATGGTAATAGTTTCTAAATTGATCTATAGATTCAAAACAATTCTTACCAAAATGTCATCTGTGAATCTTGAAAATATTGACAAGGTGACTTAAACATTTATATGAAGAATTAAGAGGCTGAGATATATCAAAGCAATCTTGAAGAATAAAAAACCAAAATTGGAAAACACACTAGAAAATTACAAAACTTATTACAATGCTATAGTAATCAGATGATGTGGTACTTGCATAAAGACAGATGAATAAATCAATGGAAGATACATGAGAGTTCAAAAATAAATATATATTTTTATGGGCAATTGGTTTTTGACAAATGTGTCAAGCCAATTGAACAGCAAATGGTGCTGGGGGAAGTTGATATACAATTTTTTCTGCATTTATTGATATAATCATATTTTTAATCTTTCATTCTATTAATATGGTCTATTACACTTATTGATGTGGATATATTAAATTATTCTTGCATACCAGAGATAAATCCCACATAATTCTGTTGTATAATCCTTTTAATGTGCTGTTTGTGGGAATCCTAAGATTAAAAACCAGGATGTGAGCTCTGGCTAACATGAGAAACTGCAACAGCAAGTACTGAATCCCTTAACTTTTTAGGCTGTTTAACCTAGCTCCAGCTCCCATGCATATATTCGAGGTCCCTGACTCAGCTTTGATTCCCATGTGTTTCCAGGTCAGCACGTTTGAGTATAAGCTCAGCAAGTTGACATCACCACACTGATGTAATGGTTAATATAATGTTAGTACTGTGCCACTATTGTCTCTAAGCCCTATATCTACCCACTCCTGTACTGTTAGGATAGAAGCAGCAGCAGCAGAGATAAAGCAGAAAGAAAGCATTGAAGCATGTATCATCCTCCTCCAGCTCCTTGTACTTTCATCACCTTGGTAATCTCACCACCTAAATTATCCCTTGTGGAGCAGGTGTATTCTGACACTGTTGAATTTGGTTTACCAGTATTTGTTGAAAGTTTCTGCATCTATATTCATCAGGGATATTATCCTGTAGTTTTCTTGTCTTATAATATCCTTATCAAGCTTTGAAATTAGGATAATATTAGCTTTATAAAACAATTTTGGAAATTTTTTCTCCTTTTTGACTTCTTTTAGATAATTTTGAGAAATATAGCATTAATTCTTTCAATATTTGGTAGAATTTATCCGTGAAATAGTCTGGTATTGAATTTTGTTTCGTACAGAAGTTTTTGATTAACAATTCCAATGTTTTACTGATTACAATGGTGCCTGAAGATACGAATTTAATTCGTTCTGTAACCGAGCTCGTAAGTTAGTCAACTCGTATATCAAATGCCGATACTGGACCCATGCGCCAACGTGCCAACTAGTGCAGCTTCTGGAATCATGACTCGTATCTCAGAATTTCACTCGGATCTCGAACAAAAATACAGAGTGAGTCACAGCTCGTATCTTAAAAAAAATTTTTTATGTTGATCTGTTCGTATCTCAAGGTACCACTTTATCTGTTTAGATTTGCTATTGCTTTATGATTCATTATTGGTAGGTTATATATTTTAAGGTGTTTATTTCTTTAAAGTTATCTGGAGTCTTTGTACTTTTTTTTGAAATCAGTTCTAATGTCCCACTTTTGTTCTGATTTAATTTATTTTAAGCTTCTCTCTTTTTTCCTAGGTTAGTCTACCTAACATTTTATCAATTTTATTTTTTAAAAGAAACAACTTTAAGTTTTTGTTTGTTTTTCTGATTTTTATTTCTGCTTATGAAACTGGGTAATAATAGTCTTCCAATTTTTTTCTCCTTCAATATTTAGTTGGTAATATGGGTCTTTTGCTTTTATATATAAGCTTTAGAAGTGGTTTGTCAATATCCTAAAAATAATTTGTTAAGTTTTTGATTGACATTTTAAAATCCATAGTTTATATTGGAAATAACTGAAATCATAACAATATTATCTTCCTATTCAAGGAATATCCTTGCATTCATTTACTTCTTTTTTGATATCTGTCATCAGAGTTTTATAATTTTTCTCATATACATTTTTTAAAAATGTACTTAGATTTATACCAAAGTATTTTGTTCTTTGGGTGCCAATGTTAATTATAATGTGTTTTTAATATCAAATGTTATTTAATTGTTAATATATATAGAAAAGCTATTGTCTTTAATATATCTTGCAACTTTAGTATAATAACTTGTTAGTCTAGGTTTTTTGTTGTTGTTGATTTTTATTTTTGGGGGGGAGGATTTTCTATAGGCAAACCTGTTATTTGCAAACAAAGTTGGTTTCATTTCTTCCTTCCAAATCTGTATAGCTTTTACATCTTTTTCTTGTCTTTTTCTAATAACCTCCTTAAATTCTGATTATCCACCACTATAGCAATACTTTGTCCACATACCACTTACATTAAAATAATATAGTTTGCATTATAATTATATTATTTTTTTTTCTTTTATTTTTTCAGCTTAATTTTATTTAGTATATAAATGTCTTTAACTGTTCTAATATAATTTCTGATAAAATTATTAGGAATTTATAATATAAAGAGATTATTCCTTCCCAAATTATCTTCCTATTTTTAATAACTATAACTTCATACTATATAGTTCTATATGGTTGCTTCAGTTTTTCAAATTCTACTTGCAATTATTTGTTTATCATAATTATTTAACAATGTTATAACCCTATCACTTCTAACTGATCCTTTATCATGTCCTTAGATGAGGTAAATGTCCTAATGTCTTTCAACTCTTTCTCTATAATGTGAGTCATATGAATATGACTTCTTTTGTCAAGAGTCATAATTCTAGTGAGATGAAATTCCACCAGTCAAGCTCCATAAGCAAAATATATGTTGCTTTGCATTGTCCTACCAGAGTTTCTGGGTTGGTGAGAATTAGATCTCATCAAGAAATAAGTTATGTTTTGCTAATTTCATGATTCATTTTGGATAATTCAAGGTATTTAGGGTTCCTAAAAAATCAACTAAATTTTTATGTTTCCCAACATTTAAAGAAAGTTGTATTAACCAGACAGTGGTCCCTAATTTCATAATTCTGTATTGTTTTATTATTTTTCTTCATCTATAATTATAGCCCAGTTAATTTTTATCTATATGTTTATGTCAGTGCTTGTAGCAGGGCACTACTTCTTAGGAACTGTGCACATGGCATTAATATAGGCACTTTAATTATTGGCTTTTAAATGTAGAAAAAATAAAATTATATTCATGTGCATTAATGAGTTTAGCAATTTGTGTTAAAGAGATCATTATTATGTTATGCTTAACAATCTTATCTGTTAAACACTATCTCATTTAATATCACTTAATGAGCCACAATATATATTTAAATGTTCATTAGAATCATTTAAATGTTCTGAAAAACATAAATGTGAAGTATACACAGCTGAAGATGGTTCATAAGGCATAAAATGTGCTCTAAGCTGCTGATACTCAACTGTATGTTATACTCATTAGAAAGTCAAGATTTTCATTCCTCTTCCCACTGAGCTCTAAAGGGTACATCAAATTTTTCTGCAGAGCTCTGTGAGAGGGACAAACTCTGTCTTTACTCTTTATAGTAAAGGTAAAAGTTGAAGCCACTATCTGTAAAAAATGTGGGGGAAGACTTTTATATTGAATTATTTCCCTTAAAGTCTTTTACTTGGGTCAGACAATAAGAATAGCGATTTTAAGTATGAATCAAATTGGTGTAATATCTCTTTTTTTAAATATCTGAGAGACATCACTGGAGCCTATATCTCCCTAGAAGTGCAATACCAGATTGTATGTGAAATCTTTGCTTTATTGTCTGAGATCAGTCGGAACAAGCATTTTTTTAGTTTGAGTTTAGAGGTATTTATAACAAAGAGATACATGTTTGTCTTCTACTCTCTTAAAGATGGGAGGATGAATTTGTTTCAAAAGTAGAATATTATAGTCATCAGTTTAGAAAGCTCAAAATGTATGTGCCAAAAAAACCCTATAAAATGCCATATGGCTTCACCCTTAAAAATTTGATACTAAAAATGCTAATAATGTGTTTATTCCATGTAATTTATTTTTTATTTTTTATTTTTTTTCTGTATTTTTCTGAAGCCAGAAACGGGAAGAGACAGTCAGACAGACTCCCGCAAGTGCCCGACCGGGATCCACCCGGCACGCCCACCAGGGGGCGATGCTCTGTCCTCCGGGGGCGTCGCTCTGTTGCGACCAGAGCCACTCTAGCGCCTGGGGCAGAGGCCGAGGAGCCATCCCCAGCGCCCGGGCCATCTTTGCTCCAGTGGAGCCTCGGCTGTGGGAGGGGAAGAGAGAGACAGAGAGGAAGGAGAGGGGGAGGGGTGGAGAAGCAGATGGGCGCTTCTCCTGTGTGCCCTGGCTGGGAATCAAACCCGGGACTTCTGCATGCCAGGCCGACGCTCTACCACTGAGCCAACTGGCCAGGGCCTATTCCATGTAATTTAAATGCCTCAATTTTCTTACTTACAAGAAATAAATGGACAATTGTATCTCATCCCTTGGCATTGTGAGAAATTAATTTCACAATTATTTTTCCTTGTTAGAGGAAAGTTGGTAGGACAATAATAATAAGAATTATGTTATAAGACAGTCTTTATATTCCAGACAGGCTGCAATTTGGAAATTTGTACTCCTTTACTTATAAAATAATTAATAAATAATGTCAAAACTTTGTTCCAGTTGCCTTTGATAAGCATCATAAATACAATGAATTACTTGTGCTTGAATAAAACTGACATTGAATCTTTTAATACAAGTTTATTAGTCACAATAGACTTGTTTCTACTTGCAGTGCATATAGTAATCTTGACTTCAGCTTCCTGCAGGGTCGAAGTCACCCTGCCGAGCTTCACATGACCAACATTATAGTAGTACTGTTTACAACCCACTGGTTGTTTACTTCATACTCTCAATTTAAGATTATTCATCTCTTTTTCCCCAGATGTTAGTTGTTATTTGGCTCCTGTGACTTTTAAAAATCTTCTAGGCCCTGGCTGGGTAGCGCAGTTGGTTAAATGTCCCGTTTTGCCAAGGTTCCATCCCTGGTCAGGGCACATACAAGAATCAACCAATAAATGCACAAATAAGTGGAACAATAAGTTGGTTTCTGTCCCTGTTACTCTGTCTCTCCCTTCCCTTTCTTTAAAAAAATATCAATTAAAACAATTAAATAAAAATTGTCTAAACAAGGTCATTTTGGATTCTTAGATCAATCAGTCAGTACTTCCCTGTGCTTTTACTGAAAATACAGAGAGAGAGAAGTATAGTTATAGATGCAATAGTAACTCAGAGACTTAGTTGAGAATCCATTTTACCTTAAGAGGATTTCTATTGACCGAAAGAGGCTGGTATGGAATATCAGGACAATGAAGCAAATTAGTAAATTAGAACTGGCCTACAGTTTTTCTCTTCATTATAGGTATGGATTACTTACTGATGTGGGGGAAGATAGCAATACCTTACGTCACACTGGATCTGCATCCTGAAGCTGGAAGGCAATAATGATGACTTCATTTTCCTACTCCTCCCACTGGTATTTCATTTTGTCTGCATGGCATATTAACTAAATTCAGCAGCAGTGTTATCAGAGGGAAGAGTGAGAAAGCAGTAGAGCACTACACCCTGGGATGTGCAATCAGTGACAGAAAATGGGGAGAACAAAGCCTTTGGGAGGTGCAGTTTCACTGAATTGTTTTCAGGAAAGAAAAGAATCACAGACTACTTTAAACTGTCTGAAAATAATGCCCTCGCTACAAATTGAAGATGAAGAATTCTGAGCAGGCAATCTCTCTTCCATGCAGCAGAACCATGCTATAATAATGACTGATAGATACCACTAATGTGGATTCATTCTAAGGCAAAAACAAAAATATTAGTGACATAAATGATACTTCTTGGAGCTGCAAGGTTGATGCTTCCTCAGCATGTGGTCCACATACCACCAGCATTAGACTTACTTTGGAAGCTTCTCAGCCTCCTTTTCCCCCATATATGTCAGCTTTGTCCTGGTAACAACTTCACAACTTCAAGGACTTACAACAGCAATCTGTTTGGTGTTCACGGTTGTGGAGCTTTGCTCTACATATTTTCTTGTTTGGGGGCATTGAACAGTTACTCCCTGCTACCTGCTGTTCTTCTGAGAGATTACAGTGTCAAGAAATGGTTTCACAATTTTGTTTAAAATACACCTTTGATGTGGCATGTGTTACACAGACTTACTTTCTATCATCCAAAACAAGATACCAATGGAAATGTACCACAAGCCATATAAAAGTGAGTGAAAATATATGTTTTTTCAAAGAAGGGAGAAAATGATTATATAAAATACTATAAACAAAACAAAGTGACCTAAAATTAAAAAACAAACAAAAGTAACATACACAATAATGGCACATGACAAAGGGACACAGGAATCAGCTGAAGAACCACACAATGGCCACAGCAGGAGCAACAACAAATAAACTAGTATTGCATTATAACTCAAAGTATAAAAAAAACTTGTGTATACATATAGATACTTTGTTTCTGTGTTGGAAACCAATTAAACTTATTTGTTTAGATATAGTTTTATAAATTTTTCTTATTTCTATTTTCTATTTGTTTGATGATATTTTTATGAAAGTGCAAGTGTTTTGATCAATAAAACATCAAAGTTGTGAAAGTAGTATAAAGAAATGATTTAAAAAATAAATTAAGAAGAAGGTACACAACTGTGTGGAATAATTTCAAACAATGTAGATAACTCACTTTCAAGGAAGTAGAACATAACTCCCCACTACTTAAGTGTTGGCTACACATAGTGAATTTCTCCCAAAGTACAGTAAGAAAAAGGTGAAAGAAGTAATTGAACAGAGCAGAAAACTATCAAACACTACCTCAATGAGGTGATCATGGTCAACATCAACAGGGATATTCCATTTATAATATGTACTTTTGATATTTTATTTATATTATAAAAAGGTACTTTATGGGTTTTTTTCCAAAAAACCATAACCTTTAATATAAAAATATCAGATATGTTTTGAGTTTGGAACATTCTACAAAATACTAGGTTCATAACCCTCAAAACATTAAAGGCCATGAAAAATAAGGAAAGTATGAGAAGCTATCACAAATCACAGGAAGCTAAGAGACACAACAACTAAATGTAACATGATATCCTAAAATGGTATTATGGTACAGAAGAAGAATATTGGACAAAAACTTGGGGAGTCTGAATAAAGTACTGACTAGTTAAAAATACATCAATATGAATTCACTAATTGTAGCAAATCTACCATATCAATGTAAAAAATTTAATAATAAAGAATAATTAGGGTGACATTAGATCCTGACTTGAATGGTAGTCCAAACTTAAAACTGTTATTTGAGAGTAATTATTAGTAGTATTCCATTTAATTTCTCAAAGTGTTTAGCATTTGCAAATTAAATGGATAACCTATTGCACTGATTAAAAATATTGTATGAAATACAAATCCCTTCAGTAGTGTTGTAACAGAATTATTATTTAACACCACGTCCTTGATTTTACCTCAGGTAGACAAAGCATTAGATGTATAAACAACTTCTTTAAGATTGGAAGAAAAAGTTTTTGTATTCACCACTTATTTTTAAAATCTTTATTATTTTTACAAAGACTTTTCAATAAATATGTCTCTATTTGTAAAATAAAATACTATGTTTGATTTATAACTTTGCCTATGTAATGCATTCTGTCTCTCCTTTAACCTTGGCTTCCAGGAAGCATTGAGCCAAGTTTTGCTTTTGAATATAAGGCCTTCCTTCAGCTTAGGTTCTCTGGAAAAATTATTTGCTTCCTAATATTTGTTATTTTGAATTTGTTTATATTTTTAGATTTAAATATAAAAACTATCTTATTTTTTCCTTGAAAACAGGCAGAACATGCGTATGTGTGTGTGTATAAAATAAACAATACTAGTAGTATTATATATAGTATATACTAGTATAAAATACTAGTAGATAATACTAGTATATACTACTATTATTATATACTACTAGTATATATAGTAATACTAATAGTATCTTATTAACTAGTTTAACGTTATTAAGCTATATATACACAATAGTGTTAAGTTACTTCACAATACTTTCTATTTTGCACTCATGTCTGCATCATTTCTTTTTAATACCAAGTGTAACTTTCAGTCTGGAGCAGCTGTATACTGATCCTGAGTAATGGCTTTTTATAAAATAAGCCATATATCTTGTTAATTGAAAGTGTTATTGAAAAAGATAATATTAAATAACTCAAAATTAATACAGCTTAATCTTTCTCAATTATCACTCAATTGACCAAGCAATCAATCAAAACAAAAGGTATTTTAGTAGCCTTATACTATTTTGTTCACCCACTCACTCTTCAACTCAAATTAACACCTTAAACACATTGCCCTCAATCTTCTTTCTTATTTTTTGGCCTCTGTTCATCTATTTAATATTGTAGTACTTAGTCTAAGCTTTCTTTATTTTTCTGTGCATGTAAAATATTTGAGTATTTTGCTGTGACATTCTAATTTCTATTTTTTAAAAATATTTGAGTATTTAAATCTACATCTTAATCCTTAATTACTTTCATTACCTTAATAATTCTCAAACATATACATCTAACTAATCCCTTTCTTACAATCTCACCAGTAAATCTAACTGCTTTCTTAATTTAATCTATCTATCTATCTATCTATCATCTATCTATTATCTATCTATCTATCATCTATATATCTATCTATCCTCATTTATCTCATCTGTTTAATAGATATTTTTAAATTTATGCAGAATTCCCATTTTCTCCTCTACTGAAAGTTTCTCCTTTCATGGCTTCCATTTGTCAGTAAATTACCCATTTTTCATTCAAAAGAAAATCTTTAAGTAATAATTGATTTCTATTTAATTCAACCACTGTATTCAACCCATTGGCAACTTCTTTTCATTTTCAAAAGTACCACATGATTTCAAGTCATTATCTTTTTTTTTCATAGACCTCTGTAATAATCTTTTACCTAAATGATTTGTGTCCAGTTTTACCAACCCAAAATTGACATTTTTATCAGCAGTCAGACTGATTTTTTTAAAAAAATCAGGTAGTTACTCCTTATCTTTGCTTATAAGATATGACTCCTGCTTGTTTCATCTCTGTCTTTATCTCATACTGTTTCTCAGAATATTATACTTCACAGCTGTTGCCTTCTTTATTATCCTCAATTATTTCAAATCTTTGCATATCTTGAATTCTTCTCTTGGAATATTTCTCATAGTATTATTATCCACTGCCTTCTGTTAGTCAGTTCTCTGTCCTTAAATATAAGGTCTACCCGAAAGTTCTGTCCGTTTCTATCACAACAAGTTTCGACACATAAGCACGTTTATTTGGCGCATGTGTGCCTCTCTATTTTTATCACTTAATGTATACATAGTGACGTAGCAAATTAACTAAAACAAAGTTGATTCACGTTAGTCTTATGTGTGAAGCGATAGTATACCTAAGGCTACTGATAAAGTTCATTTACGCCACTGTAATTTTTAAAAATTTTAACAAGGAAGAAATGCTACAGAAGCATGTCTGTCGCATCCACCATATTCCCCAGACTCAGCACCCTCCGACTACCACTTGTTTTTGTCCTTACAAAATTTTTTGAAGGGCAAAAAATTCAAAAATGAAGAAGATATTAAACAAAAAGCACTGGTTCAATTTTTCGCATCAAAAGATAAAACATTTTTCAAAAATGGAATATACAAATTGCCCTCACTCTGGCAAGAAATCATTAATAATGATGGCAATTATATTATTTAATAAAATTTATTGATGGTAAGAAAAATTTGTATTTTGTTTTATTCCAAAAACAGACAGAACTTTCCGGTAGACCTTATATTATTTCAATGAAATACTGACATACTGTTGAGTCTAAAATGTTCATTTAGTCATGTATCATTGTCCTGGGCCTGACCAGGTAGTTCACCTGGTTGGAGTGTTATCCCAACATGGCAAGGTTGCGGGTTCAATCCCTGGGTAGGGCTCATCAAAGAATCAATCAATGACTGTATAAATGAGAGGAACAACAAATCAGTGTTTCTTTCTCTTTCTCTAAAAAACAATAAATAAAAAAAGTTATTACTTCTTCTTATTGTCTTTATATGGCATATAGCACTAATGTCATAGATATATAATGAACACTTTATAATTATATTAAAAGTATTTTCAGGCCTATATAACTAAATATTTTAAATATTTTCTGCTTTTATATGTTATTAAAGAGATGTACAAATATTTTACAATTGTTAATTTCTTAAAGAATCACTTTGAAGATCTCGGATATTTTAATGAAATAAAACAACTGACCTTTGGCTTAAAGTATGCATTGGAATTTGAGATATGCTAATCACCATCCTCCATTTTTTATATTTTGGATTTTTATCAATTTGAGACAAGAACAAAAGGTTCAAATAAGTTATATTTACCATCAGTTTTATTACTTTATTTATCTGAGTACCAATTTCTTCATTTGACAAATGAACAAATCAATAGATACCATAAAATGTGAAGTTTAAGAACTAGTCCAATTTTGCCTGTATTGGATAGTTACCAGAGAAGAAATCCTTTAGTAGCTAAGTTGTGAGTTCTGTAACCAGAAGTCCTGTGTTTGAATTTGGCTTCACTATTTTCTAACACAAATCTTTAGAAAAATAATTTCTCTAGGAATCAATTCACCCATAAATAAAATAAAAATACTACTATTTGTTACATCTTGAGATTGTTGTGAGAATTAAATGAATTAATTCATGTATATCACTTAGACACTAGGAAGATTTTTAAAAAGTCATGATTCTTGCTCTTAGTTTATTTATTTTTTTTTAATTTTTTATTATTTTTTTATTTATTCATTTTAGAGAGGAGAGG
Source organism: Saccopteryx leptura (assembly GCF_036850995.1). Taxonomy (NCBI): domain Eukaryota; kingdom Metazoa; phylum Chordata; class Mammalia; order Chiroptera; family Emballonuridae; genus Saccopteryx; species Saccopteryx leptura. The sequence continues at coordinate 147,375,111 of NC_089505.1, forward strand.
GAGAGAGAGAGAGAGGAGAGACAGAGAGAGAGAAGGGGAGAGGAGCAGGAAGCATCAACTCCCATATGTGCCTTGACCAGGCAAGCCCAGGGTTTCAAACCAGCGACCTCAGCATTTCCAGGTCGATGCTTTATCCACTGCGCCACCACAGGTCAGGCTCTTGCTCTTAGTTTAGTATTATAAATAAACATAAATTTTTTTTTTTTGTATTTTTCTGAAGTTGGAAATGGGGAGGCAGACAGACTCTGACATGCACCCTACTGGGATCCACCTGGCACGCCCACCAGGTGGCGATACTCTGCCCATCTGGGGCGTTGCTCTGTTGCAAACAGAGCCATTCTAGTGCCTGAGGTAGAGGCCACAGAGCCATCCACAGCGCCCGGGCCAACTTTTGCTCCAGTGGAGCCTTGACTGCGGGAGGGGAAGAGAGAGACAGAGAGGAAGGAGAGGGGTAGGGGTGGAGAAGCAGATGGGCGCTTCTCCTGTGTGCCCTGGCTGGGAATTGAACCCGGGACTCCTGCACACCAGGCCGATGCTCTACCACTGAGCCAACCAGCCAGGGCTAAACATTAATTTTTTAAAGAGGATTTCAGCTGGTCATTAAATATTGACCGGGTACAGAAATCACACTGAAGAGTTAGTGAATACTATTGTCTGAGCTTCTCAGACAGCAAGAGAACAATTTGTCCAAATTCTAATATTAACAAAACTAAAAACTACCTTTATTGAAATTTCAAGAAGATAACTGGGAATAAATAAAAACATATAATTTATATAATTTATATATTTGGGTACTAAACTTTTTCAAAGTACTGGTAGTTACCCAATTATGTGACATTCTACATATATTAATATATAAAAATATTGAAAGAAACAGATAACTAGTCAACTTTAATTGAACAATTTTGACTCATAAGATTTTCCCATGTCTTATATTGAGGAAATATTCTAAAAAAACACTCTTGCTTATGACCACCTTTCCACCTCTCCCTGGGTCACAAACACAACAATGTACTGTGGCACTGACTGTTGATATAACGCAGCATAACAAGAGTTCATTTATAGGATCTGCTTTCTCAGTTCTCCTATTGCTCTCTGTGCTCTCATTCTCTCACTCCTTTTCTATTCTCCTTCACTATCTTATTTTGTCATATTCAGCATTGTAGAGAGTAGACAAAAACAAACAAACAAAAAAAAATAACTAGAGGTTTTCCAAGTTAGTATCAAGCATTTAAAGTTGAGATAGATTTTGTTTGTTCTTCAAAGGGACAGGCACAAAGAGCAGATATTCACATGGAGACCTGAGTACTCTTTCCAGAGGGTCATCAAATGCTATAATACTGTCAGGTACAAAATTTAGAGAGAGAGAGAGAGCAAAAAAAAAAAAAAAAAAGATTTCAATAGCTCCTTGAAAAATACCCATGTTGAAGACATTCTCCTCCCAGCAATATTTTAAAATCTTCTATAGAACTTGTAACAAAAATACTTTCAAAGCTCTGCTTGAATGTTATAATTCAGTATGCCTGGAGTACAGCTTGGGCTTCTGTATTTTTAGAAAATCCAGTAAATTTAGAAAAACTCTGTTTTAAGAGGTGGGACTAAGGAAATACAGCTAGAAAAGGGTATTGAAAAAAATCAAAATAATTCTGAGAAAAAATTTTAAAAACACAAAAGGCAGAGAGACAAAAAAGAATGAATATCTTTGAATATGTGTCACTTTAGAATATTTAGGGAAAACTATAAATTTTGTAAAATATTAGTAACCTTATAACAAAGAAACTTTAGTATATTAGTGGTTTGTATGAATATAAGAACAATAAAAATATTTGTATACTTTAGAGCAAAGTTTATGCTTTCATAGAATAAACAGCTTAATGTTTTATGATGTCACATTAAGTCAAATATTTAAACTATTATAATCACATACTAGGATTATCTCTCCTAAAATTTATATCAGACAAATTTTTTGAGATTTAAAAACCTGAATTCACATATTGTTTTTGATTCTAATAGTCTGTATGATCATAAATAAATCAGTTTAAAAATATAATGATCAGTCATTTAATTCTGGCCTGAGTTATTTTGTGCCTCTTACTCTGAAAGGTTTTCTTTATACCCCAGTCAGATGAGGTATGTAAACATTACCATAATCAGCTTACTTATTGATCTCTCACCAACAAGTCATAGATGGCAAACTAAGCAAAGACAGCATTTAGCATCAGTAGAGAAAGATTAGATAAATAGTTAAATGTAAGTATAAAAGTAAATAGCTTTAATAGAACAATTAAATGTTAAAGGGAGGATAACACATCAGATATTTCTGAGCACAGAGAAAGGAATAACTACCTTTTACAAGGGTCAAGATAGAAATTTAATGAATACTTCCTAAAGGAGTTGGTGCTTGAACCAGACATTGAGGTTACAAGAGAATGCAGGTTGGATATTCGTGGAATTGTCAAGTATATCAGGTAGAAAAATCACGGACCTATTTGATGAGTATTAATATAGTCATAATATATGCAGTCTCTAGCTTTCAAACTCGTAAGCCAAGAAAATGTTAAGATTATAAACTCAAATTGTATTCTGAAGGTGTCAACTTTATAGTGGTAAAACAAAGATTTATAGGCAGCTCTCTATAGATCAAAAATATTTTATTTGGTGGTTCCAAGCATTCTAGTCTCTAACAGTGTGACAAAAATAAGAATTTAGGAAGTATGAAAGAATAATCTCATGTAAAATGTAAGATTGAATATATATTTATTCACTGAATGTATAAACTGGTCTATGTAAAGTAACAATTTAAAATGTTAGGGCTTTGGAAGTATATTTAATTCTGCTTAGTTAGCAGTAGAACTTGGAAAGTTCATGTAAGTTATCATATGTAAAGGGCTTAGAAGAGAGTAAAGAACATAGTAATCTCATTAAAAGATAAAAGATAAACGTTCTGATGATGGTGATGATAATTATAAAATATGAGCAAAATGAAAATATTCTCCTAAGTTCCACCAAATCTTCTTTGATACTCAGAGATTTTTTTTTTTTTTTTTTGCATTTTTTCAGAAGCTGGAAACAGGGAGAGACAGTCAGACAGACTCCCGCATGCGCCCCACCGGGATCCACCCGGCATGCCCACCATGGGGCGATGCTCTGCCCACCAGGGGGCGATGCTCTGCCTATCCTGGGCGTCGCCATGTTGCGACCAGAGCCACTCTAGCGCCTGAGGCAGAGGCCACAGAGCCATCCCCAGCGCCCGGGCCATCTTTGCTCCAATGGAGCCTTGGCTGCGGGAGGGGAAGAGAGAGACAGAGAGGAAGGCGCGGCGGAGGGGTGGAGAAGCAAATGGGTGCTTCTCCTGTGTGCCCTGGCCGGGAATCAAACCCAGGTCCTCCGCACGCTAGGCCGACGCTCTACCACTGAGCCAACCGGCCAGGGCAGAGATTTTTGTTTTTTGATTATCAAAAACTATAAATCAGTTGGCACTGTGGTATATTGGGTGATAACTCCAATTCTTAATTCTTCCTGTATCTATGTCCTTTGGTACACAATTTTTTAGTGCATACTTAGAGACAAATTTAATAGCAACATAGCTTGTTTTGAGCAACAGAGTGTAAAAAGATATGATTGAAGGAATGTCTCAGAAAAACACTTGCACAATTGAGGTTGTTTGCTATTATGTCTCTGTCATTTTAATGAGAAAGACACACCTCAGTTAGCCCACAGGTTCCAGAAAAAGGCTTGGGAGACACATGGAGTCAACCCCATTTGACCAAGGACACATAGTGAGTCAAATTGAGTAGCTTTTTATCTTATTTTTATTAATTTTAATGCAGTGACATTGATAAATCAGGGTACATATGTTCCGAGAAAACATCTCCAGATTATTTTGACCTTTGATTGTGCTGCATACCCCTCACTCAAAGTCAAATCATCCTCAGTCACCTTCTATCTGGTTTTCTTTGTGCCCTTCCTCTCCCCCCACCCCCTCTCTCTCATTCCTTGCCCCCTCCCCAAACCCCACCCCACCAACTGTTACCATCATATTCTTGTCCATGTCTCTGAGTATCATTTTTATATCCCATCTATGTATGGGTTCATAGAGTTCTAAGTTTTTTTCTGATTTACTTATTTCACTCCGTATAATGTTATCAAGATCCATCCATATTATTGTAAATGATCCGATGTCATCATTTCTTATGGCTGAGTAGTATTCCATAGTATATATGTGCCAAAGTTTTTTAATCCACTCGTCCTCTGATGGACACTTGGGCTGTTTCCAGATCTTTGCTACCGTGAACAATGCTGCCATAAACGTGGGGGTGCATTTCTCCTTCTGAAACAGTGCTACGGTGTTCTTGGGGTATATTCCTAAAAGTGGCATGGCTGGGTCAAAAGGCAGTTCGATTTTCAATTTTTTGAGGAATCTCAATACTGTTTTCCACAGAGGCTGCACCAGTCTTCATTCCCACCAGCAGTGTAGGAGGGTTCCCTTTTCTCCACATCCTCTCCAGCACTTATTCTGTGTTGTTGTGTTGATGAGCACCATTCTGACCAGTGTGAGGTGATACCTCACTGTGGTTTTAATTTGCATTTCTCTAATGATTAGTGATGAACATTTTTTCATATGCCTATTGGCCATCTGTATGTCCTTTTTGGAGAAGTGTCTATTCATTTCTTTTGCCCATTTTTTGATTGGATTGTTTGTCTTTCTGGTGTTGAGATTTACAAGTTCTTTATAAATTTTGGTTATTAACCCCTTATTAGATGTCTTATGAAATATATTCTCCCATTGCAGTTTGTCTTTTTATTCTGTTCTTATTGTCATTGGCTGTGCAAAAGCTTTTTAGTTTGCTATAGTCCCATTTGTTTATCCTGTCTTTTATTTCACTTGCTCGTGGAGATAAATCAGCAAATATAACACTGCGAGAGATGTCGAAGAGCTTACTGCTTATGTTTCTTCTAAGATGCTTATGGTTTCATGGCTTACATTTAAGTCTTTTATCCATTTTGAGTTTATTTTTGTGAATGGTGTAAGTTGGTGGTCTAGTTTCATTTTTTTGCAGGTAGCTGTCCAATTTTCCCAACACCATTTATTAAAGAGGCTGTCTTTACTCCATTGTATGCCCTTACCTTCTTTGTCAAATATCAGGTGTCCATAGAGCTGTGGGTTTATTTCTGGGTTCTCTGTTCTGTTCCATTGATCTATGTGCCTGTTCTTATGCCAGTACCAGGCTGTTTTGAGTACAATGGCCTTGTAGTATAGCTTGATATCAGAAAGTGTGATACCTCCCCCTTTATTATTCTTTTTTAAGATTGCTGAGGCTACTCGTGTTCTCTTTTGGTTCCATATAAATTTTTGGAATATGTCATCTATATCTTTAAAGTATGTCATTGGTATTTTAATTGGTATTGCATTGAATTTATAAATTGCTTTGGATAATATAGACATTTTAATGATGTTTATGCTTCCTAACCATGAGTACAGTATATGCTTCCACTTGTTTGTATCTTCCTTGATTTCTTTCTTTTTTTTTCTGAAGTTGGAAATGCGGAAGCAATCAGACAGACTTCCACATGCGCCCGACCAGAATCCACCCAGCACGCCCACCAGGGGGCAATGCTATGCCCATCTGGGGCGTTGCTCTGTTGCAAACAGAGCCATTCTAGCGAGTGAGGCAGAGGCCACAGAGCCATCCTCAGTGCCTGGGCCAACTTTGCTCCAATGGAGCCTTGGCTGCGGGAGGGGAAGAGAGAGACAGAGAGGAAGGAGAGGGAGAGGGGTGGTGAAGCAGATGGACGCTTCTCCTGTGTGCCCTGGCCAGTAATCAAATCCGGGACTCCTGCATGCCAGGCTGACATTCTACCACTGAACCAACCGGCCAGGGCCCCCTGATTTCTTTTATCAATGTTTTATAATTTTCCGAGTACAAGTCTTTAGTTTCCTTGGTTAAATGTACTCCTAGGTCCTTTTTTTTTTTTGGTTGGAATAGTGAAGGGGATTGTTTCCTTAATTTCTCTTTCTGACTGTTCATTGTTGGTGTATAAAAATGCCTCTGATTTCTGAGTATTAATTTTATATCCTGCCACTTTGCTGAACTCATTTATCAGGTCCAGTAGTTTTTTGACTGAGATTTTAGGGTTTTCTATATGCAATATCATATCATCTACAAATAATGATAGCTTTACTTCTTCTTTTCCAACTTGAATGACTTGTATTTCTTCTTCTTGTCTCATTGCTGTGGCTCAGACATCCAGGACTATGCTGTATAAGAATGGGGAAAGGGGGCACCCTTCCTTGCTCCCACTTAAGGGGATTGCTTTTAATTTTTGCCCATTGAGTATGATGTTGACTGTGGGTTTGTCATAGATGGCTTTTATCATGTTGAGGTATGTTCCCTGTATTCCTACTTTGTTGAGAGTTTTGATCATGAATGGGTGCTGGATTTTATCAAGTGCCTTTTCTGCATCTATTGAAATTATCATGTGGTTTTTCTCCTTCCTTTTGTTTATGTGATGAATCACATTGATTGATTTGCAAATATTGTACCAGCTTTGCCTCCTCAGAATAAATCCCACTTGATCATGGTGTATGATTTTTTCCATATATTGTTGGATCCAGTTTGCTAATATTTTGTTGAGGATTTTAGCATCTATATTCATCAGGGATATTGGCCTATAATTTTCTTTCTTTGTGTTGCCTTTGTCTGGTTTTGGAATCAGAATTATGCTCGCCTCATAAAAGGAGCTTGGAAGTTTTCCTTCCTCTTGAATTTTTTGAAATAGCTTGAGAAGGATTGGAGTCAGTTCTTTGAATGTTTGGTAGAATTTAATTGTGAAGCCATCAGGTCCAGGACTTTTCTTTTTTGGGAGTTTTTTGATAACTGTTTTTATCTCATTTGGTGTAATTGGTCTGTTTAGGTTTTCTGATTCTTCCACATCGATTTTTGGAAGATTTTATCTTTCAAGGAATTTCTCCCTTTCATCTAGGTTGTCTAGTTTTTTGGCATACAGTTCTTCATAGTATTTTCTTACAATCCTTTGTATTTCTGTTGTGTCAATTGTTATTTCTCCCCTCTCATTTCTAATTTTATTTATATGAGTCCTCTCTTTCTTGGTGAGTCTAGTTAAAGGTTCATCAATCTCTTTACCTTTTCAAAAAACCAGCTCCTAGTTTCATTGATCCTCTGTATTGTTTCTTTAGTCTCTATGTCATTTATTTCTGCTCTGACCTTTATTATATCCTTCCTTCTACTACATTTAAGCTTTACTTGCTGTTCTTTTTCTAGTTCTTTTAGATACATGGTGAACTTGTTTATTTGAGCTTTTTCTAGCTTCTTAAGGTGTGCCTGTAGTGCTATAAACTTCCCTCTCAGTACTGCTTTTGCTGTGTTCCATAAATTTTGAGTTATTGTATGCTCATTATCATTCGTTTCTAGGATTTTTTTATTTCTTCTTTGATCTCATTCTTAATCCATTCGTTATTTAACAACCTGCTATTTAGTTTCCATGTGTTTGAGAATTTTTGAGCTTTTCTGTTGTGATTGATTTCTAGTTTCATGCCATTGTGATCAGAGAAAGTGTTTGATGTGATTTCAATCTTCTTAAATTCGTTGAGACCACTTTTGTGCCCTAACATGTGGTCTATCCTAGAGAATGTACCATGAGCACTTGAAAAGAATGTATATTCTGCTGCTTTAGGGTGAAAGGTTCTGTAGATATCTATTAAATCTAGTTGATCTAGTGTGTCCTTTAAGTTTGCTGTTTCTTTGTTAATTTTCTTTCTTGAGTATCTATCTAGTGATGTTAGTGGGGTATTAAAATCCCCTACTATTATAGTGTTGTTGTTGATCTTGCTCTTTATATCCATCAAAGTCTGCTTTATATATTTAGGTGCTCCTATACTAGGTGCGTAGATATTTATAATAGTTATAGCTTCCTTTTGGATTGCTCCCTTTATCATTATGTAGTGGCCTTGTTTATCTCTTACTATATTCTTTGCTTTAAAGTCCATTTTCTTTGAAATAGGTATTGCTACCCCAGCGTTTTTTTCATTTCCTTTTGCATGAAACGTTTTTTTTTTCATCCTTTTACCTTCAGTCTATGTGCATCTTTTGTTTTAAGGTGTGTCTTTTGTAGACAGCATATGTACGGGTCCTGTTTTCTTATCCATGCATCTACCCTATGTCTTTTGATTGGATCATTTAATCCATATATATTTAATTTTATTATTGATATGTAATTGTTTATTGCCATTTAATCTTTAGAGCTGTATTCCTCTTTTGCTATATTCTTTTCCCACTTTGATCTGTTTACACCATGCCTGTTAACATTTCTGTAGCATTTGTTTGGTTGTAATGAATTTCTTGATTTTTTTTCTGGAAAGCTTTTTATTTCTCCTTCAATTTTAAATGATAGCCTTGCTGAATAAAGTAGTCTTAGTTGTAGGTTCTTGTTCTGCATTACTTTGAATATTTCTTGCCATTCCCTTCTGGCCTCAAGTGTTTCTGTTGAAAAGTCTGATGTCATCCTTTTGGGGGCTCCTTTGTAAGTGATGGCCTTTTTTCTCTAGCAGCTTTTAATATTTTCTCTTTATCACTTAGCTTTGGTATTTTAGTTATGATGTGTCTTGGTGTAGGTTTCTTTGGGTTTCTCTTTAATGGAGTTCTCTGTGCTTCTTGAACTTGTGAGAGTTTCTCCTGCATTAATTTAGGGAAATTTTCGGCTATGATATGATTGAACAAAGTCTCTATCCCTTGTTCTTTCTCTTCTTCTTCAGGAACCCCTATAATGTAGATGTTATTTCTATATATGTTGTCACAGAGTTAAGAGTTTCCTCAGACTTTTTGAGTCTCTTTTCTTTTTTCTTCTCTGCTTTCATATCTTCATTCCAGTTGTCCTCCAACTCGCTGATTTGATCCTCAGCTTCATTCATCCTGTTTTTAATTCCTTCCATTGTGGTCTTCATTTCTGATATTGTATTTGTCATCTCGGACTGATTCTTTTTTAATATTTTAATATCTTTTTTATACTTGCTATTTCTTTATTTAGATGTTTGTAATGACCATCCATTGTTGTTCTAAGATCCCTAAGCATCCTTACAATCATTATTTTGAACTCCGCATCTGGAAATTTGGCTATTTCCATATCACTCAGTTCATTTCCTGGATGTTTCTCTTGTTGTTTCATTTGGATTGCACTTCTCTGTCTTCTCATTATATCTGTGTATTTTGGTGTTTTGTTTGTAGAGCTGGTTGAGTGTAAGCATGGTGTTGTCTGCCTCCAGTTTTCAATTGTATTATTTCTACATCTTCTTGGGTTGACATCAGCGATTATTTGTAATCCACTTTCAGATTTGGGTCGCTTTGAAGTCTTGATTTGTTTGTTTTCTTAACAGGTGATTGTCTTGTTTGCTGATCTCAGCAGGGGGCATTTTGAAACTGTATCCAGGAATGCGGTGGGTATAACCTGAGGCTCTGAAGTCCTCTTCTGCCAGTTAATCTCTCTGGGGGTGGGTTGCTTTCTCAGCTTTAGTAGGGGGAGGTGTATCTTAGATCTCAATGGAGACCTGAGTTACTGCCCCTCCTCTCCACTTCTTATTTCAGCTGTGTCTTGTTGTGCTGATTGGAGCTGGAGAGATGTCTGGAGATCTGTGACAAGGTTTGTTGTGGCTTATTTGCTCCTTGGTTTTTGAGAGCTGTTCTTGTAATCTAGATTTGGTTTTTCATGCTAATTGTTCATAAATTAGTTTATAATCCAGTTCAGTGGTGTGAGCTGGGAGTTTGTGCATCTGCCTACTTCACTGCCATCTGAATTCTAATTTAATTTCTTGAACAGTTCAGCTAATCTATATCTGATAAGCTAACAGCTAATCAATATTCCGACCCATAAAAATGATAAATTGTGTTTTAAACTCCTCACTTTTGGGGGTGACATTGTACGTAGTAATAACAAATAACCCTCCTAAAATTTTTTTTTATCAAAGTGACCCTGCCTAGCTCTGGGATAATCAAAGAAAACTCAAAAAATTTTCAAAGACTATACATAGTCTTGTGAGAATTTTAACCCACACATTTTGGGTAAAATTTTTTTTTAAAAATGAACATTCTTGGATGGCTATTAAGTAATGATGATTCAATGATTCCTGGCAGCTGATAACTTTACAGTTTTAATCCAACTGATTGGAAAAAAATATTTGAGACCATATAAGCTTGATTTTTACTTCAGAATAAAGTGGAAAAAAGATTTATCATTTAAGCATTCTCAAAGTTTTTTGTTTTTTGGGGGGTGTTTTTTTGTTTGTTTGTTTGTTTTTCTTTCTCCATCTCTTCAGTTGTTTTACCATCAGTTTTAAATATATTTCAAGGCAAAATATCTGTGCTCTTGTTTCTCTACCTATCCAGTTTCTCCCAAGTGTTTGTTTGTGTTGATCTACCCCTCCTTCCTCCTTCATTCATTTCTCTAGCTCTAATTGTGAAAGACTATAACTCTAGCTTATCAGATTAATTTTCTTAGAGATAGTGCTATAAACCATAAAAATTGTATGCAAAGTCTACTAACAACCCATATCATATAAACTTACAAGAATTACACTTTATAGATGAATTCATAAAAACACCTGATTATATAACCGAACATGCTCAGGAAGGCTAAAATGGAAAAGTAATCATGAATCAGTCATAAGTTCTGACTTACTAAAAGTAAAGAATACCAAAAAATATCCTCTTGGGTCTTCCCCTTGAATAGTTCAATCAGACCTTGGAATAATAATTATAAATCTCCAAGAAGTTGAGAATGGTGGTAGCCAATAATGCTCTTTAATAAGCATCTCTGGCTTTCTGTTATCCAAACATACTTTCTTCACCCTCTGAGGTAGTGAAGATATATAACCAGTTTTGCCTAATGAATTGTAAATAGAAATAGCTCATGCACTGTTTTGCCAGAGCTTTTAAATGTTGGTGTGAGACCCTCCAGAGATCTTTTCCCCACTGCCATTTTAATTGGCAGTATTTTAGATATTGGCTACCTCATTAAACTGAATTCTAAAGTCAAACTTTACTACACTTTGCATGACTAATTTTTTGTCCAAGTGTATACATTAGGTGTATATGCAACCATACATACCAAATTCTAGATAAAAATTTACCAGTGGTGTCATTAGTAATTATTGGATTGGAAAAATGTATTTTTTTTCTATCTTGTTCATGATGTTTTTAATTTTCTAAAATTATTTAATGGTTACAAATTCTTTCTAATAGAAAATATAGTTTAGTTTAAATATATATGCTCTCTTAACATCCTTGGAATTATAGCAGTTTGATAAAGTAAATAAGAATTATGGAGTGGGCATCTATTATATGTTGTATATTCTTTTTCATATTCTTTTAGGACTTGTTTCTTATCTATTTTAAACCATTTGTTGGATATTTAACCAAACTGCCTCTTCTAATACTACCATAGGTAGTTCATTAGTCAGAATCTCCAGAGAAACAAAACCAATAAGATATCTATATAGGTATATAGATATATAGATATCTGGAGAGAGAGAGAGAGAGAGAGAGAGAAAGAGAGATGTATTTTAAGGAATTGGCTCAAATGATTATGAAAGCTCATAAATCCAAAATCCATAGGGTAAGACAGCAGTCCAGAGACCCAGGGAAGAGTCAGTGTTGCAGTTGAAGTCTGAAGGTTTTCCACTGGCAGAATACTTTCTTGCCAAGTAAAGTCAGTCTTTATTCTGTGATGGCCTTTAATTTACTGGATAAGGAACAACCATGTTATAGAGGACAATTTGCCTAATTCAAAATCTACAAATTTAACTGTTAATCTCATCTAAAGAACACTCTTACAGAAACATCCAGAATGTTGTTAGACCAAATATCTGGGCACTATGGCCTAGCCAAGTTGTGATTTAAAATTAATGATTACATGTATTAACTTTGGTTAATGTATCACAACTTTTTAATCCCCTAATAACTGTACATGTGACTGAAATAGTGTTAATTAGAGCTCTTTCTTTCTTTCTTTGGAATTACTATGAATATCAGAATCTTTTCAGGATCTCTCCTTTCGGGTTTATATTTGTGGAATGTAAAGTCTAGAATTTATCATTCTTACCCTCCTCAGAATGAACTCAACCCAGCATGATCTTTCAATATATAAAGAGGGAGATTCCTGACAACAATGTTTAAGCATATGGATCCAGGTGTAACTTAAATTGAGGCTGTTATGATTGTAGCATAAACAGGTCAAATTAGTGTATATTTTAATAACTGTTGGGCAAACATGTTTGTAGCAAGTGTTATTTAGGTTTTCTCCCTTGTATTGGGACAGTGCTATGTGTGTATAGTTTATGGAAGGCTGAGAGTGCTTGCCCTCACAATGGCAGATTGCAAATTGCAGATTGCCTTCCTCTGTGGGGAGGGGTGAAGGGTTATTTCCTCCTGGCCTGTTTTGTTGGAGAGTGCTGAGGGGCTTGGGAGCCCTGCTGAGGCTGGTGGGGAGCTAGGAGTATGGTGAGTCTGGAGAGGGGAGTCAGGGTTTGGGAGCCCTGAGTGAGAGGGAAATAGTCTTCCCTGCCTATTTGCTTGTCCACCATTACTAGACTTTAATAAACAGAATGGTCCACCATTTTCTGGCTCCACAGATCCTTTACTGTTTGCCTGAATTCAGTGCAAATTTGCAAGGCTATGGCCACTGGCCCTACAATAACCATTTCCTCATTTTTTGTATACACTTGTTAAAGTTGGGTTTCTGTCATATGTCATGATCAAGGAGGCTTAAATATAGCACTGATTTATTTTAGCTTTTTTTGCCTTAGTAAAGCCATGCTAGAGTCATCAGTCAGAACCTGATGTTGAGCATCATAGGATAAAATATGAAACACCATTGGTCATGCTTATCCCATATCTACATTTATTAGTAAGATATTATTGAAACCTTGCACTATTTGTGGTATAATGACAATGGGATCCACCATTTGAATCTGTTTATTCATGAAAAATATCAAAAACTCTCCATTTGAAAAACTATGGCTGATTAATTTTGTTTATTACATAAGATATTGGTCTTTCTATTATAAAACAACTTATAAAATTCTTTTGAATTATTTGTATTTAAAATATCTACCTATTATTTCTAGGCAGCAACTACACATTCTCTGTCTTCTTAAAATAAATAGCATTGCGGGTACTGTTGATTATATTATGACTAGTCTTCAAAAACTCAAGTGTAACCTAACAGCAACCGTTGCTACCTGCAGAGTTTGAGAATTGAAGCATAAGGTACTGGCTGTGTCTGATGATTTAGAAAACAATAGGTCAGCATATGCCAGTCATTAAAAAATAAGACTTGTAAAGCACAGCACTATGCCAGAACCACCATGTAAAGTATTATTATATACAATTTGAGAAAGGCAAGTTACAGACTATTGATAATTATAGAACAATACTTCAATAACAGTAATAAAACACCTTTTCATTACTCATTATTCTCAAATTTATTATATCATTTGACACTCAACAATAACTGTATTTCATAGGTAAAATAAATTTCTTGCCTTAAGACCCTCTTTTTCTCACACAGGAATTTACATTACTCATATTTCCACCCTAGAAACAATTCTCTTCTTAACATTGGAGCTTAAAGAACTCTAGTTCAAAACTAATATTGCAGGGTCTCAAGTCAACCCTGTGGCTATTCCTGCTCCACCTCTAGCTCTATAATATGATGTCTATTCTGTACTTGCAACCAACTTCCAATTCAACTGGTTCAATTTCTATACTCCTTTCATGCATAGGAATGTAATGTGGAAGCCTGCCTAACATCAGGATATAGTGTTTTTCTTGCTGTGATTCTTAGGAGACTGAAGTCCAGCTCACCATGAAAGGTTCTGCTCTCTGTAGCCAGATCTTGATGCTCACAGCATAATAATATGAAGCTGTGGAGTTTGGAACTAAAATGTGAATATACATAAACACATTGTACATCAGTTTTCTCAATTGTAAACTGAGTCACTTGTTTTGCTTCACAAGTTTTTCTGATGAAGATAACATACCCATTGTGCTCAGTGCAATGTCTGGCATATAGTAAAGTGATTTCCTATGTCCGTCCTTTATCCATCCGTGCCTTGTCACTATTGTTTACTGCCCATGTTTCTTATGGTATGTTATGGTTTTGTTATCTTTTACATGTTACCATATTATATATGTTCTTTAATATTAGTCTTAATGAATGATTTGTAAATAAATATCATCTAGTTCCACACTAACCCAACTCACTGAGTATGCTATATTTTAAACTCTAGCTGTTTTGAACTATTTTATTGCCTACTTCAAACTGAATAGTTAGAGATAATATAAATGAAAACTTTAAAAAGTGTTTGATATACATTCACACTCATTTATATAAGCATATATATATATATATATATGAATACTGTGTATACTGAAGTTGAATACAAATGTGTCTTCAATTTATCAGAATATGTTAGGCAGAGAATTATTTTCTCTGTATTATTTAATAGACTGGAGCCTGAACTTCTAAAAATAAAAATCACAAAAAGTTAAAAATTAACCTCAACACAAATGCCTGACACAGTGGATAGAGTATCGAACTGGGATGCAGAGGACCCAGAATCCAGACTCCAAGGTAACCAACTTGAGCACAGGCTCATCTGGTTTGATCACAGCTCACCAGCTTGAGCCCAAGGTTGCTGGCTTGAGCAAAGGGTTACTCACTCTGCTGTAGCCCCTGGGTCAAGGCACTATGAGAAATCAATCAATGAACAACTAAGGTGTCACTACAAAGAATTGATGCTTTTCATCTCACTCCCTTCCTGTCTGTCTGTCCCTATCAGTCCCTCTCTCTGTCTTTCTCTGTCTCTGTCACACACTCACACACAAAAAATTAACCTTAACCAAAATGGATAGTATATTGCAATCAAACAAGGTAAAATATGTAAGTTGATAAGTACATCTCCTTAGAAATAATTTCATCACTTTAAAAAAAAAACAATAAAATTTTTTAGTAACTATTTACAACCACCAAATTCAAAACATTGGTTAATTTAATTCATTCAGATACAATACTTTGTTGAATGAAGAGAGTATAAATAGAATGCAGATTTTATACACATTTCCTATGTTCAATGACAAGACATTAAAAGAAAATTCTTAAATTATGTAGCAAAACTTAAAAAATGTATTTTAGATGGCATTGGCCAGGTAACTCAATTGTTTACAGTGTCATCCCAATACACCAAGATTGTTGGTTCCATACCCAGTCAGGGCACATACAAGAATCAACCAATGAATGCATAAATAGTAAGACAACAAACTGATGTTTCTGTCTCTCCTTTTTTCTATCTTGCTTCCTCTGTCTTTTTCTTTTTCCCTTCTTTCTCTAAAATCAATAAATAAAATGTTTAAAAAATGTTTTATAAAAGTTTTCTCATAATGCTCTATTTATTACATAAGAGGCAATAATAATTTTACATTTATAAGCATTGTCAGGGAGTAAACTGATTCTTGTAAACATCTCATTATGAACAGGATTTCCATGTGAGTACATCAAAGTACCTAAAAGCTCTTACTGTATTTTGTCATTTTTTGTGAAAATCTTTCTAATGTATACTAAAGTTTCTGTTCTCAAAAAATAATGTATAACAAAGTTATCAGAGTCTTTCATGTAATCTTCCAGTGCTATTTGTCTCAGAGTGGGAGGATAATTCCAAGCTATTTGTCCAATTTGGCATGATTTCTTTGTAGATAATCTATCCAATAACTACCATAAATTCTGAAGTAGACTAGATAATCATTGTTCCAGTATTTCAGCTTTTCTGTTGCCACATAATGATATTCATAGATACATGTGATGTACAAATGTATATGGAAAATTAAAATTGTGGTTGGATAACTCAGAGTTGAAGTACCCTGGTTATTGATAAAGCTTCAACTTCTGAAATAGACGAGACACTATAATTTTCCTTCCCTCATCTTTCTAGCTGGTGTGCTTCTTGTACTGTTTCTTTCACCCTCCAGAAAAATATTCTGTGACTTCTCTCGGGAAGTCCAAAATTTGCACCATTTACCATCCAATTGCAACATTTGTTGGTGGCAGTAGCAGGAGTATGGTGGAGTAAAGTAGTGGAAATACAATATTCATAGGTACTGGCAAGTTAATTCTACTGTGGAAAATTAGTTTGGCCAGTAATATTATTATTATTATTATGTATAATAGAAAATGTTGTCATTAATTGATCATATGATACCTGTCATTTACCTATTATTAGAAAAATACATAGATGTATAACTTAAAGTTATTAAGCAACACTCTTCAAACTGTAAAGCCAAACTAACTACCATGATTGATAATCAGGTAACTTGGAGGCACAGATCATATTGACAATGTGGATGGAAGTACTTACTTTGTTTAACAAAAATTTAAATATGATAGAAAGTAAGATACTTTTGTGTTCATTTGGGATATACATTTATATGAGAAATATAGATTGATGCAGTTGTGTTTGAAGTAAGAAAAGGGCAGCTGCCTTCAGTTTTGACAGCTTATTTTTGACACTGACATAGGTGTCATAGGGATTTACTTGAATCTGGATCTCTAAGAGTTTTTACATTCAATATTTTTCAATATTTTGAAAAGGCTAAGGTAGTAACATGACATATGCAAAGTTCTCAAGTATATCACATTTCATGAGTACACCTACCATCATGATAGAAGACTTTGTCTCTTAGAATGTCTACTCATGGCCCTGGAGAGCTTATAATACTGCTGGGCAGATATCTGTTACTATCACATAGTAAGATCAGACAAGAGGTCACAAAATTTTCATGTCAAAAAACCTTTATTAAGGGTATTTCCTCTATAACATGTCTGTAATGGTTATATTTTTTACAGCTTTTTTGGGTAAAACTGATACAAGGAGTAAAAATATTTAATGTATGCAAGATAATAAGTTTAGGTATATGCAAACATTCATGATAGTATTACTATAATCAAGGTAATAGTTTTAACACCTCTCAAAATTCCCTTGCATCTGTGTGAGTGTGTGTGTGTGTGTGTGTGTGTGTGTGTGTGTGTGTGTTTTGGTAATAGCACCTCACATGGCATCTGCTCTCTTAACAAATTTTGTAATCCCCAATGCAATACAGTTAACCATAGGCACAATGTCATACAGTAGATCTTTAGAATTTATTTATTTAGCATACCTAAAACTTTATACCAATTAAACAACAACTTTCTGTCTACCCCATTTCCTAGTCTATGGCAACCAGCATTGTACTCTCTGCTTGTTTTTTTGGTACTATTTTAGATAACTTATATAGGTAGAATCATGAAATGTTTGTCTGTGATTGGCTTATTTCATTTAGCATAGTGTCATCCTGATTTATCCATGTTGTCACAAATACACAATTTTTCTTCTTAAAGCTAAATACGATTCCATTATATGTGTATAGCATGATTTATTATTCATGTGTTGATAAATATTTAAACTAATTTCATATATTGGTTATTACAAATAATGTTTCAATAACCATGAATGCAGCAAAAGAGTGCTATGCAGTATATATTATAGTAATAACATCTGCAGTTTAAAAGAAAGATCTCAAAACACAATCTAACTTTACACCTCAAGGAACTGGAAAAAAAAACTAAGCCTAAATTTAACAGAAAGAAAAAACAATAAAGATTAAAGAAGGAATAAACAAAATAAAGACTAGAAAAACAACAGAAAAAAAAAGCCATCAAAACCAAGAGTTGCTTTCTTGTAAGATAAACAGAACTGCCAAACTTTTAGTTAGACTAAGAAAGAGAAAAAAACCTAAAATTAGTAAAATCAGAAATAAAATGAAAACATTATAATTTATGCCATAGATATAAAAAAAGATCATAGGAGAATTTTTTGAACAATTACATGACAGTGAAATGGATAACCTATAAGAAATGAATAGAATCTTAGAAACATATGAACTACCAAGATTGAATCATGAAGAAATAGAAAGTCTAACAGTTTTAATGAGTAAGATGTTAAGTCAGTAACCAAAACCTCCCAAGAAATGAACACTCAGAACCAGATGGCTTCACTAGTGAATAATAACCAAATATTTAAAGAAAAATAAATGCTCATACTTCTCAAAGTCTTTCAAAAAATTGAAGAGAAGAAAATTCTTTTATAATAATGGCTAAATTTGAGTCAATTAAGCTAGGCCATGGAACCCATGGTATCCAGGTTTTTAGTTAAATACTAGTTTAGATAGTCCTATGAAGATATTTTTTTAGATGTGATTAATATTAACAGAAGTAGACTTTAAAAAATTCAAATTACCCTAACTGGGTAGGCCTCATTCAATCAGCTTAATGCTTTAAAAAAAATAAAGACTTAAGTCTCCCCAGAAAGAAGGAATTCTGCTGCCAGACTGTCTAGACCAGTGTTTCCCAACCTTTTTTGTGCCATGCCCCACCTTAACCTTTCTAAAATTTTTATGTCCCCCCATGTAACATACATAATTTTTAACATTAAAAAATTGATTTGTTCACTTAATAAACATAAATGATAGGTTCTAGGAAGAAATCACTATGAAATTGTTAACAAAACACAGTAAGTAAAATTTCAAAACATATAATGAAAACAGAAATTTAAATTCCAAATAATTTTAATACAGATTTTTCTATATTAATTTATTATTTTAATTTAGTGTGATCCTTGCGCTTGATGCTTGCTGCACAGAGATTTTATATTAGGTTCCAATTTGGTTAGCTTTAGTCTCAAGTCTCCACGTTGTGTTATATCCAGTCGATTTCTTTTTTTTTTACCAGTAAATCATTTACAGCACTAAATCCACATTCAGCTAAAAATGAAGATGGAAACGGTAGCAATAGTTTTCTTGCACATTTGGTTGAATTTGGGTATTTGATTTCTGTTTCCTCACAAAGCCATGCCATCGCTCCTTTGATATTAAATAAAGCTTTAACTGACTCATCATTTTGCAATTCTGCGAGTTCTTCTTGATACTGCATATTTGATATATCAGACAAATCCACTAACATTGGCTGCATCATCCATGTTGGGAAATCAATTTGTTTTAAATCAGAAAATCTTTCTTTTAAATCAGCCGATAGAACATTCAAATGATTGACAATAACAAGTAAAGCGGTATCAGTTACTTCACATTTTTGGAGCCAATGAAACTGTTTAAAGTTTTTGTTGTTAATATGTTTCTGACATAACTCAATATTGGTAATGAAACCAAATATCTTTGCTTTTGCATCGACAAGAGTTTTATTTGTTCCTTGAAGTTGCTTATTTAATATATTTAATAAGTTTTTCAAAGATTTCGGCTAAATAACTCACAAATGCTTTACCATCTATTGTTAACAGATACTTCATTTCAGGTTTGTCGCTTAAAAAATCACTAAGAGTATCAAACAGTTCCATAAATCTTTTCAAACAGTTTCCTTTAGATAGCCATCTTACTTCAGTATGAAGTAAAAGTCTCACATGGTCTTCATTTTGTTCTTCACAAAATAGCTTGAAAAGATGCTCACATTTGGCACTAGCTTTAATAGCATTAACACACTTTATTACTGTATGTAATACTTCATTCAGAACAGGCGAGATTTTTTAGCTACCAAGTTTTCCCTATGAATAACACAATGCACAAGAATCATTTCTGGATTCGAATCTTTCATCAATTTTAAGCAGCCATTTTTCTTGCCCATCATATTGGGAGCACCATCTGCAGCGCAAGATGTTCTATTTTTCATTGGTATATCATTGACATCTAAGTAGTTTTTTAGCTTATTATATATATCTTTGGAGGTAGTGGTGCTTTCTAATCTTTTACAGAACAACATTTCTTCAGCAAAATGTCCTTTATCAATATATCTTACGTAAGTTATCAATACTGCCTCACTGTCTCTCAAAGTTGATTCATCCATTTGCAAGGAGAATTTTCTTGTTTTCAGCTTTTCAATAAGTTGTTTTTCAATATCCTCACTCATTTCGTCTATTATTCTGCTAACAGTATTGTCACTGAGTGGCATAGCTTTTACATCTTTGTCATCTTTTTCAAGAACCATTTTAAGAAATGCTGATATTGACGGTTTTTTTAAATTCTCTCCTATAGTGTGATTTTCTCCAGTTTTAGTGATGAATAAAGAAATTTGATAACTAGCCTCAAGAACACGATTATTAGTTGAAGTATGAGCAGTAAATAGAGACTTTAATGTTGTTCTTTTTTCAAAATTTTTCTTTAAAGTTTTAAAGTAACTCAAATCTGAATTAATATGAGGACTATGTTTCGCCTTCAAATGCGCCTCAAGATGACCTCGTTTCATTGATTCGTTGGTCAAGCATTGCTGGCATAAAAGACAAAAAGGAATCCGCTCATCGTGAACAGTGGGTATGAACCCAAATTTTAAATATTTCTCTGAATATTGACCAGTTTTTTTCTTGCTTGCACCACTCATTTTACTATGGGCTATAAAAAATAAAAATAAGATCAATTAAAAACTAATATTAAAATATGTGTTAAAATATATTCAATGTGACACAGTATAAACGTATACTAAAAATTCATATTTATTTAAATGTATATAACACATTTACTACACTACCACTGCAAATCAAAAGGTATCTATATTTTTTCCACTTGACAAAATTTTCTGGAAAGTTATGCTTCTAAAATTAAAATTGTCGTGCATGCACTATTATAGCCCCAATAATATTTATAAAATATTAGTGCTTTCTAGCCCTGATGCAAGAAGTACTTAATAAAGAGTTTAATATTGATAAAAATAAAATCAAATACTTACCAATTATATCTATACAATATATATATATATATGTATATTTATTAAATCAATGAGCTTTTACAACAGTTTTGACTGACACTTATTTCAAATTAACACCAACTGAATGATGTAAAACACTACAGAAGTTGCGATGGGCCAATTAGGTGAGAATAACTGCATTGTTTAGCGAGTTTTTAAAACATCTGGGGTTCCCCGCAGCAGACGGCACGTTCCGTGGTGAACCCAGGATGAAGTTTACTTGATGACGCCAATCACCCAGTTGATATTTTGGTCTAGTCAAACGAAATTATACTTAATAATTATTTACCACAATTATTTAAGAATTGCATTTTTTGTTAAATTTGGCTCCGATATCTAGCATTGCATTTAAATGGCCTGGGGCGAAAGAGTTCAAGTCGTGTCCAGTCCATTTTCAAAATGCCCCCCTTAACTATCAAATTGCCCCCCTGTGGGGCGTGGGCCCCATGGTGGGAAACACCAGTCTAGACTATTGCAACATCAGTTCTTATCTCAGCCTCTAGCCTTCTAAGTGTGCACTTGCTTGCTCCCACAATCCCAGGAATCAATGAGCCAGTTTCTTAAAATCAATATCTATCTATCTATCTATCTATCTATCTATCTATCTATCTATCTATCTATCTATCTATCTATCTAATCTATCTATCATCTATCTATCTATTTATCTATCTATCTATCATCTATCATCTATCTATCATCTATCTATCATCTATCTACCTATCATCTATTTATCATCTATCTATCTATCTCCAGGTTTTATTTTTGGAAAAATCTTGAAAATACAATCCCATGATCAAGGGTAACTTCAGAGAATTTAGCATATATTCTGAGAATGTAAGGGATTAGGAGGTCTGATAAATCCAGTGCTGTAAAGTGTGGCCTTGAATTAGTGCTTGTTTCTAAAAAGCAATGATTGTAAGTCACTCCTATGCTAATTAGATAAGATTTATGAAATATTCACTACACAGCGATAAATTTTCTAGAGTTATGGCCCTTCTGGTACTGCCTAATATTAAATATTGTGTTAAAGAATAAATTATGTGCTATCATCCCACATGCTCAATATAAGCTAAGATCTTAGCAAAAAGAAACAAAACAAAACAAAACAAAAATTTGCTTTTCATGATATTGTTCACTTTTGTGATGATAATTTAAATAAATTATTCAACTTAGGTCAATTAAATACAATACATCATAAATTAAAGACTTTCCAGATACTCCTAGAAGTTTTATTTCTAGTTTTCTGCTCTGACTACACTGATTATTGACTTTTGCATAAAGAATAATTTATTTAAATTATCATCACAGAGAGACTGAGCTCTCAGAGATTCAGGTTTCATCTTAAAGGGACCACACAGAAAATCTCATTTACAGCCACTTACCCAGGGCTTTGGTGGAGGGAGTGTTGAGAGGACTGGAGTTGTGTAAAGAGAGTGTAAAGTAGAGGCCCAGTGAGAGACACTGCAGGGAATGGCCACCAGAACCCTGTTCTGGGTCATGCTACAATACTGCAGGTGCCATCTTTTTTGAGTAGAGCATCCCCTCTGTGTGGCATCAGCCTAAGGAAAAGCAACTGCTCCAACCTCAGGAGTCTCTCCTACCCAGTCATGGTGATGGGTCATTCTGAGAGGCCAGGAAGCAGGGGGCACATCAGTGACTCAGATATTGTATTTGTCATTTCTAACTGACTGGTTCTTTTTTATAATTTTAATGTCTTTTTTGATGCTTGCTATATTTTTATTTAGGTGCCTATTATGTCCATCCACTGTTGCTCTAAGATCCTTGAGCATACTTAAAATCATTGTTTTAAACTCTGCACATCTGGCATTTTGGTTATTTTCATCTCATTCAGTTCTTTTTCTGGGGATTTCTCTTGTTGATTTATTTGGGTCACATTTCTCTGGCTTCCAATTTTGTCTGTGTATTAGGTATAGCTGTCTGACTTTGAAATTTTTGTTATGTCTTTATGAAGAAGATGGCTTGGTGGTACTTACCTCCAGGCCACTGTTTTTCTTGTTCTAGGAATGCTTCTTGAGGCTACTATTCTTCCTCTTGTTGTATGTGAGTATTAAATGCAGTTGGTTCTTTCTTGGGTACAGTTATCTGTTCAGTCTACCTGGCTCTATGGGTCAACCTTGATCATGTGTACTACACATTGTACAATGTCTGTCCTGTTGGGTTTATTTATTCTCCACAGTTTCTGATGCCTGTTAGACTCAACCTTTGGGTATGCTGCTTGTGTAGGTAGTTGAGTCTATGGTTGGTTCTGTCTGCCACCCACTATCAGTTGTGTTGGCTCTAGATCTTCTTTGGTTGGTGTCAGCTGTTGTTTGTAACCCACTGTGGGCTACCTGTTTGCAGCTATAACACTTTCTGTACTCTCTGCACATTCTGTGCCTGGGTAGGGTGGGAGGGCCCAACCTTTATATAAGGATCAGCTGCCTCCTGCTTAGAAATGACAGCAGCTCCGTAAAAGCTCCAGGCTCTATAAGATTTGTCTCCACTTTTCAGCTGTTCTTCCTCTTCCTCTTGCAACTGCCTTGTCTTCCCAGATTCTCCTCAGCTGGGCCAGCTGTGAGGAGCCTTTCCTTAAGCATATCACTCTAGCAAGGGTTGTTAGGTCCTGAACCAATTCTTTCCACAGCTGGCCCTGGATATGCCAGCCCCAGGTTTCCCTGGCAGGAACCCGGTGCAGACCATTAGGAGACATGGCCATGAGAGGCCCTTAGCAAACTTTTTGGAGCTACAAGCAATCCAGAGTTTGTGGCTGCCTCTGCTGGGCCTGGATGTATATGGAAATACAAAGCTGTACTCCTAGGTTGGCTTTTACCCACACTGGACTTGGGGAAGATCTACTTAAAAGGCCAAGTTTCCCTGAGTCCCATCTCTTGCAGCCTCTGTTTGCTGACTGCTTGTTGGGCTTGATGCTGAAAAAAGGCTCTGCTAGAGTCTAGCACCTGCAGTAATTTAGAGATTCAGAAGTGGTGGGTATGGTTTCATCTTTTGGCTTCTGGTGTCAGGTGTCCAGACTTTTTTCACAGACCTAAGTAGAGTGTGGCTCCAGGAGTCTGGCGGGAGTGACTTATAATCATTGCTTTTTAGAAACAAGCACTAATTCAAGACCACACTTTACAGCACTGGATTTATCAGACCTCTTAATCCCTTACAGTCTCAGAATATATGCTAAATTCTCTGAAGTTACCCTTGATCATGGGATTGTATTTTCAAGATTTTTCCAAAAATAAAACCTGGAGATAGATAGATAGATAGATAGATAGATAGATAGATAGATAGATAGATAGATAGATGATAAATAGATGATAGATAGATAGATAGATAGATAGATAGATAGATAGATAGATGATAGATAGATGATAGATAGATAGATAGATAGATAGATAGATAGATAGATAGATAGATGATAGTTAGCTAGATATTGATTTTAAGAACTGGCTCATTGATTCCTGGGATTGTGGGAGCAAGCAAGTGCATACTTAGAAGGCTAGAGGCTGAGATAAGAACTGATGTTGCAACTCTAGACAGTCTGGCAGCAGAATTCCTTCTTTCTGGGGAGACTTAAGTCTTTATTTTTTTTTAAAGCATTAAGCTGATTGAATGAGGCCCACCCAGTTAGGGTAATTTGAATTTTTTAAAGTCTACTTCTGTGAATATTAATCACATCTAAAAAAATATCTTCATAGCACTATCTAAACTAGTATTTAACTAAAAACCTGGATACCATGGGTTCCATGGCCTAGCTTAATTGACTCAAATTTAGCCATTATTATAAAAAAATTTCCTTGTCTTCAATTTTTTGAAAGACTTTGAGAAGTATGAGCATTTATTTTTCTTTAAATATTTGGTTATTATTCACTAGTGAAGCCATCTGGTTCTGAGTGTTCATTTCTTGGGAGGTTTTGGTTACTGACTTAACATCTTACTCATTAAAACTGTTTAGACTTTCTATTTCTTCATGATTCAATCTTGGTAGTTCATATGTTTCTAGGATTCTATTCATTTCTTATAGGTTATCCATTTCAGTGTCATGTAATTGTTCAAAAATTCTCCTATGATCTTTTTTTTTATATCTATGGCATGAAGCAGAAGATAAAATCAGTGATTTAGAGGACAAAATAAACAACAACAAAAAAAGCTACACAGCAGAAAGAAAAGAAATTCAAAAAGACTGAAGATACTCTAAGAGAGCTCGGTGACAACAGGAATCAAAACAACATCCACATTAGAGGGGTTCCTGAAGGAGAATAGAACAAACAAGGAATAGAGAACCTGTTTGAAGAAATCATGGCTGAAAACTTCCTTAAACTGATAAAGGAAACAGTCACAGAAGTTTAAGAAGCACAGAGAATCCCATTAAAGAGGAACCCAGGGAGGCTTATACCAAGACACATCATAATTAAAGTGCCAAAGTTAAGAAACAAAGAAAGAATACTAAAAGCTGCAGGAGAAAAGCTGTTAAATAGCTACAGAGGAGCACCCTTAAGGATGACATCTGACTCCTCAACAGAAACAATCAAGGCCAGAAAGGATTGGCCAGATATACAGTGTGTCTGTAAAGTCATGGTGCACTTTTGACCGGTCACAGGAAAGTAACAAAAGATGATAGATGTGAAATCTGTACAAAATAAAAGGAAAACCCTCCAAGTTTCTGCAGGATGATGTGGCAGCATGTGCGCATACACAGATGATGACGTAACACCGTGTATACAGTGGAGCAGCCAACGGCCATGCCAGTCGAGATGTGGACAGTACAGAGGAAATTTCAGTGTATTCTGTGGCTTGCTAAATTTGAATTCATTCGATTCCCAGCCAGGGCACACAGGAGAAGCGCCCATCTGCTTCTCCACCCCTCCCCCTCGCCTTCCTCTCTGTCTCTCTCTTCCCCTCCCGCAGCCAAGGCTCCATTGGAGCAAAGATGGCCCGGGCGCTGGGGATGGCTCCTTGGCCTCTGCCCCAGGTGCTAGAGTGTCTCTGGTCAGACAGAGCGATGCCCTGGATGGGCAGAGCACCCCCCACCCCGCGTGGTGGGCGTGCTGGGTGGATCCCGGTCGGGCGCATGCGGGAGTCTGTCTGACTGCCTCCCCGTTTCCAGCTTCAGAAAAATACAAAAAAAAAATTGAATTCGTGACCAAAGTGCAACGTAAATATTTGTGCATTTATAACAAAGCGTCACCACATAGGAATAACATTACTTGGTGGGATAAGCAGTTGAAGGAAACTGGCAGTTTGGTGGAGAAACCCCATTCTGGTAGGCCATCAGTCAGTGACGAGTCTGTAGAGGCTATACGGGATAGCTACCTAAGGAGCCCTAAAAAATCTGTGCGTGAGCCCACATTGAACTGCACTGAATAGGTATGAAACTAGGAGAGTTTTTTCTTATTTGGTGCAAATTTCATATTTCTATCATCTTTTGTTGCTTTCCTGTGACTGGTCAAAAGTGCACCATTTCTTTACAGACACACTGTATTTAAAGTGATGCAAAACAAGATCCTACAATCAAGACTTCTTTATCCTGAAAGGCTATTATTTAAAATTGTAGGAGAAATAAAAAGCTTCACAAACAAAAAAAAAAAAGTCAAGGAATTTACTACAACCAAACCAGTATTGCAAGAAATGTTAAGGGGCCTGCTGTAAAAAAAAAAAGCAAAGGGAAAAAATCTAGTAAATGAGGATTGTAGATTTAAAGAATAAAATGGCAATAAATAAATACATATCATTAATAACTTTAAATGTAAATCAATTAAATGCACCAATCAAAAGGCACAAGGTAGCTGTATAAATAAGAAAACAGGACCCGTACATATGCTGTCTACAGGAGGTACCTCAGAACAAAAGGTACACATAGTCTGAAAATGAAAGGATGGAAAAAAATATTTCATGCAAATTGAAATGAAAATTTAAAAGCTGGGTTAGCAATACTATTGACAAAATAGCCTTTAAAACAAAGGCTATACTGAGGGATAAAGAAGGTCATTACATAATGATAAAGGAAGCTATCCAACAGGAGGATATAACATTGTAAATATTTATGTGCCTAATATAGGAGCACCTAAATATATATAGCAAATTTTGGTGGACATAAAGGGTGAGATTAACGGCAATACTATAATAGTAGGAGATTTTAATAGCCCACTAACATCAATGGATAGATCTTCCAGACAGAAAATTAACGAAAAAACAGCACCTTGTGACACACCAGATGAACTGGATTTAATTAATATTTTCAGAACTTTTCACCCCAAAGCAAAAGAGTATGCATTCTTTTCAAATGCTCATGGTACATTCTCTAGAATAGAGCACATGTTAGGACAAAAACAAGTCTCAATAAATTTAAGAAAATTTAAATCATATAAAGCATCTTCTCTGATCACAAAAGCATGAAACTAAAAATCAACTACAATAGAAAAACTGAAAAATATTTAAACACATGGAGGCTAAATAGCATGTTATTAAATAATGAATGCGTTAACAATGAGATCAAGAAAGAAATAAAAAATTTCCTTGAAACAAGTAAAAATGAACATACATGAATTCAGAATTTATGGGACACAGCAAAAGCATACCTTAAGAAGCAAGAAAAAGCACAAACAACCTAACCCTGCATTTAGAAGAACTAGAAAAAAGAACAACAAATAAATCCCAGAAGAAGAAAATAATAAATATCAGAATGGAAATAAATGACATAGAAGCTAATAAAAAACAATATAAAAGATCAATGAAACCAACAGCTGGATCTTTGAAAAGGTAAACAAGATTGACAAACTTTTAATCAGACTCATCAAGAAAAAGAAAGAGAGATGACTCAAATAAATAAAATTAGAAATGACAGTGGAGAAGTAACAACTGACACCACAAAAGTACAAAGGATTGTAAGAAAATACTATGAAAATCTATAGAGGATCTAAACAAAAAAATTGGACAGTCTAGGTGAAATGAATAAATTCTCAGAAAGATACAGTGTTCCAAGACTCAATCTGGAAGTATCAGAAAACCTAAACAGACTGTTTACAACAAATGAAATTGAAATGGTCATCAAAAGACTCTCAACAAACAGAGGTCCTGGACTAGATGGCTTCACAGGTGAATTTTATCAAATACTCAAAGAAGAACTAACACCTATTCTTCTAAAACTATTTCAAAAAATTCAAGAGGAGGAAAGACTTCCCAGCTCCTTTTATGAGGCAAGAATAATCCTTATTCCAAAACCAGATAAAGACACTATAAAGAAAGAAAACTATAGACCAATATTCTTAATGAACATAAATGCTAAAATTTTCAACAAAATATTAGCAAACCAGATCCAGCAATACATTAAAAATGTCATACATCATGATCAAGTGAGATTTATTTTGGGGAGGCAAGGCTGGTACAATATTAACAAATCAACCAATGTAATTCATTACATAAACAAAAGGAAGGATAAAAAAAATCACATGATTATATAAATAGATGCAGAAAAAGCATTTGATAAAATCCACCACCCATTTTTGATTAAAAAAAGAACTATCTACAAAGTGGAAATACAAGGAATATATCTCAACATAATAAAGAACATCTATAACAAACTAACAGCCAACATCATACTCAATGAGCAAAAATTGAAAGCAATCCCCTTTATCACTCTAATTCTACATAGTTCTAGAAGTTCTAGCCACAGCAATAAGACAAGAAGAAGAAGAAATAAAAGCATCCAAATTGGAAAAGAAGAAGTAAAGCTATCATTATTTGCTGATGATATGATAGTGTACACAGAAAACCCTAAAGTCTCAGTCAAAAACCTACTAGTCCTGATAAATGAATTTGGCAAGGTGGCAGGATATAAAATTAATATTTAGAAATCAGTGGCATTTTTATACACCAACAATAAACTGTCAGAAAGAGAAATTAAGGAAACAATCCCCTTTACTATTGCAACAACAATAAAAAAGTACCTAGGAGTAACTTTAATCAAGGAGGTAAAAGATTTGTACTAAAAAAATTATAAGATATTGAAAAAAGAAATCAAGGAAGATACAAACAAGTGAAAGCATATACCATGTTTATGGATAGGAAGAATAAACATCATTAAAATGTCTTAATTTCCCAAAGCAATCTATAGCTTCAATGCAATTCCTATTAAAATACCAATGGCATACCTCAAAGATATAAAACAAATATTCCAAAAATTTATATGGAAGCAAAAATTAACACAAATAGCTTCAGTAATCTTGAAAATAAAGAATAGTATGGGAGGTATCATAATTCCTGGTATCAAGTTATACTACAAGGCTATAGTAATAAAAACAGCTTGGTACTGGCACAAGAACAGGCATATAGATCAATGAAACAGAACAGAGAACCCAGAAATAAACCCATGCCTTTATGGTCAATTGATATTTGACAAAGGTGGGGTAAGATTATACAGTGGAGTAAAGACAGTGTCTTTAGTAAATGGTGTTAAGAAAATTGGACAGGTACATGCAAAAAATAAAAAATAAAACTAGACCACCAACTTACACCATTTACAAAAATAAACTCAAAATGTTTAAAACACTTAAATGTAAGTTGCAAAAGCATAAACATCTTGAAAGAAAACATAGGCAGTAAAATCTCTGATATCTCTCTTATCAATATTTTTTCCAATTTATATCCACAGGCAAGTGAAATAAAGGACAAAATAAACTAATAAGGGTATATCAAACTAAAAAGATTTTGAACAACAAAAGACACCATGAACAAAATAAAAAGACAGCCCACACAATGGAAGAACGTATTTGCCAATAAGTCTGATAACGGGTCAATAACCAACATTTATAAAGAACTTCTAAAAAACTCAATACCAGAAAAGTAAACAATCGAATTAAAAAATGGGCAAAAGACCTGCATGGATGCTTCTCCAAAGAGGACATACAGATAGCTGATAGCACATGAAAAAAATGTTCAATGTCAGTAATTATCAAAGAAATGCAAATTAAAACCATAATGAGATATCACCTCACACCTGTCAGGATGGTGCTCATTAACAAAACAACACATAAGAAGTGCTGGCAAGGGTATGGCGAAAAGGGAACCTTCCTGCACTGCTGGTGGGAATGCAGACTTGTGCAGCCACTGAGAAAAACAGTATGGTGTTTCTTCAAAAAATTAAAAATAAATCTGCCATTTGACCTAGCTATCCCACTTTTATTAATATATACTAAGAATACCAAATTACTGATTCAAAAGAAAATATGCATGCCCATGTTTATTGCAGCATTGTTCACAATAATCAATATCTGGAAACAGCCCAAGTGTCCATCAGTGGACCAGTGGATTAAAAAGCCATTGTACATATTCACAATGGAATACTATGTGGCCGTTAAAAAGAAAGAAATCTCAACTTTTCGAGAGCATGGATGGACCTGGAGTCTTTACGCTAAGTAAAGTAAGCCAGGCAGAGAAAGACAAATATGATATGATCTCACTTATATGTGGAATCTAATAAACAAAGTGAACTGAGGAATGGAATAGAGGCAGAGGCTTGGCCACAGGGAGCAGAGGGACAACTGTCAGAGGGAAGGGGGAGGAGGGTATCAGATCAGAGAAGATGAAGGAATTAGTGAAATTCTCTCTATATAACACATAGCTCCAGATAACAGGACAGCAAATTCCAAAGGGAAGAGGTGAGCGAGTTAGGGGGAGGGAGACAAAGGTGGGGTAATGAGGGACAAAGGGGTAGGATGACGGAGTTATATAGAGTGGAAACCTTGAATTCATGTTAACAGAATAAATTAAAATAATAAAAAATTTTAAAAAAGAAACTGGGTTGAAATTAATGTATGGAAATTACCTGCAAGGTATAGCAATCAGAAAGCCACACATTATTTTAAATAAGACCCCTTAATAAAATAGTTCCATGTAAACATTGTAAATAAATGAATTCAACTTTTCAATTCACTTTGAAATGCACCACAGTAATATAATTTTATCTCATAATTTTTGCTATTTATTGTTCTTGATCTATATAACTAATCTACAAATTGATTTATGGCAACTGGGGAGAATAAAGTGTCATTTTTTTAACCAAATATACATTAGGCCATCTTTTTTCCAAGGATGTGCAATGATGATATTTAAACCACTATGGTGAGACTGAAATTTGGAATTTCAACAGCATAAGGAAAGAAAATGATTTCAGGGTAAAGCTAAGATATTTCAATCCTAAACAGCAAAATTTTCAAATTTTATATATGCAATATAAGTTTGATATTGTATCTCATTATTTTCTGTACTTTTAAGAAATTTTAAAATGTGGTTAATTTCAATGTGTTAGCCTGAGCTTAAATTATTATTGTTATTATTATTATTATTATTATTAGGCATGAGAAAGAAGAAATGGCAAGATCCTTATTTTTTTTTATCAGTCTTATATTTCTGTCTCCAAGTTATTTGAATAAGAAGAAAAAGAAGCTCTGTATTTTAACTGGGGAGGTAATTCTGATATTTGGTATTTGCTCTTTAAAGTCCTGAATAGAAAGGAAAGGTGCCTGGTTTTACAACAGGCATTTTAAAAACAATGTAGAAACAACAGCAATCTGCATCTCATCACTTTATTGGGAGTCTAAGCAACTCTGCAGTCCTTCTCTGTTGAAAGTAGCACAGATGCAGGGCTCCAGATGTTTTCAGGGAAGGGCATTTGCTTTCACCAGCATTTCTGTAACCACAGGGTATTCCCATTTGGCTCTAGACAAAGACAAGAGAGGCTTTGTGTCATTCTTGGTTTGTTGCAGCTAACCTCTAGAGATGCTGCATTTCTTATGTCATCTGCCTATTTATTGCCTTTCCCATGAGCAGATTTCTTTAGTGCACTCAGACTGTTTGCAGAGCATGGCAATAGGATTCTTAAGTTAACATTATTAAGAATATGTAAACACTGTTTTGATAGATGTGAGTCTACTCAAAGTACAGAGAATTGGTTGCAATGAGACAGCTTGCTGCCTATTGATTTAAAGGGAACAGAGAGGCTGAATGCACTTTCATCTACTTTTTCTCCAATAGATTCTGGAGATGTCCCTAGAGTACTGGTTTAGGCACTTGCTGGGATAAAAGGGAGGCTCTATTATGCAATCAATAGATATTTAGAACTAAAAAAAATAAAAAGCTCTGCATTAATAAAGTCTGTATTTCATTTAGCTGACTTTGATCCTTAGTCTTTTATCTACTTACTTGATGGAACTAATTATTTACAAATACAATCATTTTTCATGTGATGCTTTGTCATAATGCTAATCTCTAACTACACACTTGGCTCATGAAGGTTTTCAAATTTTATTTATTCTCAAAAGACTGCTTTCACTTCTTAGACTTGATTTTTATTATTATGTTTGAGCTGGCCTATTCTTTCTGAGATTCTATTTTCAGTTGCTTATAAATTTCCCCTTGGAAGGTCTAATCTTAGAGATAATCTTGTTTTAAAATTTTTAGAAAAATGCATTTATTAATTCTCAAATATCATATGTTAAAATCAGTGGGTAAGTAGAACACTTAATTTTCTAAAGAGCACACATACTGGCACTATTTTGTTCTTTTATTAAGGCTGACTCTATCTGGAACAATAGTCATAATACCATAAATCTTTGGCTTTCCTTCCTTCCCCAAACTGCTAAGAAATAGAAGAGCTCATCAGAACTCTGTTAATTTCTGAAACTCAACCTATAAGCAGGCTATAAGCTTCACATGAACCTAATTTCTTTTCCTCAAAAACAGATCCTGAACAGACACTTCTCCCAAGAGAACATACAAATGGCCAACAGATATATGAAGAGATGCTCATCTTCATTAGCTATTAGAGAAATGCAAATCAAAACTACAATGAGATACCACCTCACACCTATTAGCTATTATCAACAAGACAGGTAATAACAAGTGTTGGAAAGACTGTGGAGAAAAAGGAACCCTCATTCACTGTTGGTGAGAATGCAAATTAGAACAATTATTATGAAAGAAAGTGTGGTGGTTCCTCAAAAAACTAAAAATAGAATTACCATATGACCCAGCAATCCTTCTCCTGGATACCTACCCCCAAAACTTGAAAATATTGGTATGAAAAGACATATGTACCTCCATGTTCATTACAGAATTATTCACAGTGACCAAGACGTGGAAACAACCAAAGTATCCTGTGGGAGACTGCAAGCTGAAAAAGCCCTCACAGTTTAAGGCTTAGCCAAAGGCTAAATTCTTCCCCCACACCTCCATATTGGCTATGAAGCTGAGTACTGTATTTGTACCCATCCCATCCTCTCACTTCACTTGCTTGCTTAAGTTGACAGAAGCAACTTTCATGCCATTCCTCTCACCTTTTGTCTGTTCTAATGTTGGTTGATTTTAGTTATGCAGGGTGGAGGGTTTTCTGCACTTGAGATAATTCTTGGGTTGTCTTGAAAATGTGACTTTGTATTGGAGACTTTGTTATTTGCATACAGCTCTGCACTATATAATAAAGCAGACCCAGGGCTTTGCTTCAGCTCTTGCAAGCTAAAGGCTGCAAAGAGATCTCGCGATCCCATTCTTTTTCTCTCTGAGTTTATTTCTTCATTCCGCACCATTCTCACTCAGGACCTGGAGAGTTTCTAGCCATGCTGGTCCACGGCAGGTGGCACCCAAACAGGGACCTGAAAAAGACAAAACTAAACTAAAGGCAGGTGATGGAACTACAAGTGTGCACAATGAGTAAAGTATTTTGGGAAAGTATAGTCAGGAGTAATAAATTATATGTTAATTAGGGTCAAAAGAAGGCACCTTTTTGTAGAAATGTTTTCATATGAGAAGGAATCAACTGAGGAAGTATTAGAGTGACCTAGAAATAGAGGGATGTAAATATGAGAAGACCTTGGAGTCTGAGGATGGCTCTGGAGATAGTGAAGATGTTGCAGCTATGGCTGCCTTAACCTTGGTGCCTCTGCTGCCCTCTGCTTCTTCTCATGCTCAACCCTCTGCTCCTCCTTACCCTTATCGGGTTGCTCTCAGGGTCTTTATCTCAGATCCTTTGAGGTTCCTGCTCCAACAAGCTTTAGATCAGGCTCAAGATATAAAGAATTACATCAGAATATGTGCTGATATTAAGCCTTCATACATGCAAGGTCTGACTATTGGAGCATTGTTTCAGGAGAGGCCCGATACAAGGCAGAACAAATGAAGAAAGGGAGGCCAGAGAAGTACTTCTGCCAGTGGATCTTGTTTCCAATGCAGGGGTATAGGACATTTTGCTAGAAACTTCCCTACTCTCTCCGGATATCAGTCTCAGCCTCCACCTGAGGGATAGCCAACTCCTAAGGCCCCTGACCTCTGCCCGTGCTGCAGGAAAGAGATACATTGGGTGAATGAATATAAATCTAAGTATACTACCAAAGGGCAGGTGATTCAGGGACAGACAACAGGGCCTTTTCCAGCCCCATCAAACAATAGGGCAATGTTGGTGTTCCCTCAGCAAATCCTGATTCCAGCAGGCCAAGTACTGCCCAATAATCCAAAGCAATGGCAGGGTGGCTGTTCCTAGTTCTCTCTGGCTGTCCAGTTTGCCACTCAGCTAAAATTGATGTAGGAGAGAAATCTTAGCATGGTCAACCTGAGCCACCAGTTACAGCAACTACAGAATTTGAGAATGAATAGAAGACTCAGGTTTTAGGAAAGTTACAGTTTTTCTTGTTATTGTCTGAATTTCTTTAATGTTTTAGCTACAATCCTCTGAACTATCATTTTATTTCTTTTCTATCCTTTGCCTGGAATTTAGGCAGGGTCCCCCTGGTGGATCTGACTACAAAATTTCCCACACAGCTGCCAAGAGAGGACATTTTCTTAAAGAGATTTTGTTTAGTCTCATCCTTCAGTCTTTCTGTCAGAAAATGCCCGATTGAGATTAGGCAGGCATCTCTCTGGTCTGATTGTGCTCTGAAATCCAGGTTTCTCGCTGGTTTGTCTGATTCTAGTTTTTCTTTTTAGTTTTTGTCTGATGTTGTCCAAAATGTGACTCTTTTAAGACCTGAATTAAGTTCTTGCATGCAAAAATTGGAAATGCTGGCTCTTATATTGAAAAAACAAACGTTTCATCCCTACATTTTTGCTTAAAAATTGGAATATGTAAGGAGCACTCATTTAAATTTAAATAGAATAGAATTTAGATTCTAAAGACTTGCTAATTTAGTTTATGATTTGTGATGTGTGTTTTGTGTTGTCTTCAGAGTTGAGAGCCAAATCACAATTATAATATTAAGATTAATCAGAATTATGTGTTATACTTGTGTTTCTCTACTGTAATTGTCTTGTTTGTATGTAAAACTGTACTCAGGTCTATGAAACAAAGGAATTAAGCAAAATTAGGCAGACCCCTGATAAGTCATTTCAGAAATCTGTCTCACAGTTGCTTCAAGCAGTTGGAAGAATAGTATGAGAATGCTAATTCTGCTTGTCAGGCCACAACTTGCAAAAGGAACTCCTAGGAAATTGGGAATTCAGTGCCTCTGATGCCCTAAAATGGAGTTAACAATGCAAGGGCATAAATTTGGAGGACTCATAGATACAGGAGCTGATTGATGTATCTGTTATTGCTGAGCTACATTGGCTTTGTTCTTTGCCCACTCATTCAGCAATCACAGAGCTGCGAGGCTTAGGGAAAAGTAAATTTCCCTAACAAAGGTCTAAGTTTTTTTCAATGGGAAAATAAAGAAGGTAATACTGGACTTTTTCAGCCTTATGTGCTCCCTAGATTGCTTGTTAATCTATGGGATAAAAATATTTTGAAAGGTATGGGAGCATTACTTGTAAAAGCATTTACTACATTTTGTTAGACTTTTGGAATTGACCTGAGGACAGGTGTTCCTTATAATCCTCAGGGTCAAGGCATTGTAGAGCATGCCCATTGAATGCTCAAACGTCAATTAGAAAAAATAGAAAAGGAGGAGTCATACCCTTGAACTCCTGCAAATCTTTTCTTTATCACACTCTTTTTACTTTAAAAAAATTTTGAATACTGATATACTGGGTCATTCAGCTGCCAAGAGACTCTGAAATTCAACAAGGAAAGCCTTCCCTCAAGGGTGATGGAAGGAACTGCTAATAGGAATAAGGCAAGGGCAAGACCCTGTTCTCTTGAGGGGCTGAGGATATGTGTGCTTTTCTGAAGTCTGCTAAGGCTCCTCAGTGGGTTCCTGAAAGTTTGGTAAGACATCATGGGTAAGGAGGAGAGACTCACCATGCAAGAGCAATTATACAAGGCTTATTTTACTTCTAAATTTTTTTTGAACATTTCCTTCTCAGGATTTACTGTAGCTGAGAGGCATTTTACATCAGTCAAACAACAACCTAAGTCTTTCATGTTATACTGGAATATACTAACTAGCCCTAAGTGGCAAAATTCAATCAAATTACTAACTTTGGGGTGAGGGTATATTCCAATTTTGTCATCAACAGGTCCTATTTGAATGCCAGAGAGGAACAAGAAAGGTGAAGCCTTATCATGAATTGACATCAGCCCCTAGAAAGAAATCTAGTTCCAGAGATCGAGTGCCCATTAAGCTCAAGGTAAAAGCTTAATGTGCTGAAAGCAGTGGTCATGAGACATGGAACCAGCTACAGAGAGTAAGAATGTGACAGCAGTTCCAGTGCCATGCAGACTTTCCCTGAGTGTGACTCCTGCTCCTGTGACAGTTCTCAACAGGAGTAAAGTGGGGTTGGGTTGCATTTGCAGGGAATGTTGGAAGGGTGATGGTGTCAGCATGAACTTGGTGAAATTGCATCAACACATTAAGGACATTCAAAACAGCAAAGACTCTATTACAGATCCTCTGTAATGGCTAAGAATTTGCTTGATAATCTAAAAGGCTTTAATCCTTCAATATATGATACTAAGACATTCATTTTGGTATCTGTTAGCATTGGCTATACTAACTTGGTATTTATTTTGTATTTTCCAGTCTGCCTCAGAATTAGAATCTGGAAAATCAAATGAGTACAAATCTCAGCACACAAATTAAAATAAAATAAAATAAAATAAAATAAGGGGGATATGTGGGAGACTGCAAACTGGCAAAGCCTTCACAGGTTAAGGCTTAGCCAAAGGCTAAGTTCTTCCTGCACACCTCTATATTGGCTATGAAGCTGAGTATTTGTACTTGTCCCATCCCCTCACTTCACTTCACTTCTTTGCTTAAGTTACTAGAAGCAATTTACATGACCTTCCTCTCACCCTTTGTTTGTTCAATGTTGGTTGATTTCAGTTATGCAGGGTAGAGGGTTTTCTGCATTTGAGAGAATTCTTGGGTTGCCTTGGAAATGTGACTTTGCATTGGAGACTTCCTTATTTGCATACAGCTCTGCACTGTATAATAAAGCAGACTGGACTTTTCTTCAGCTCTTACAAGCTAAAGGCTGCAAAGAGACCTCACAATCCCATTCTTTTTCTCTCTGAGTTTATTTCTTCATTCCACACCATTCTCACTCAGGGCCTGAACAATTTCTAGGTGTACTGGTCCATGGCAGTGTCCCTCAATGGAGGATTGGATAAAAAAGTGGTACTTATATACAGTGTAATACTACTCAGTCATAAGAAATGATGACATATTACACATAGGTATATTATAAAACTGAGATTCATGGACATAGATAAAAATGAAGTGGTACTAGGTAGAGGGGAATATGGGAGGGGGTGAGGGAAGGGAGTAAAGAGGGACAAATATATATGGTGACAGAAAATAATTTGACTTTGTGTGATAGGTATACAACATAATCAACAGTTTCAATGCTATCAACTGTTCCCCTGAAACTTATGACTCTTTTTTTTATTATTCAATGAGATGAGGGGAGGCAGAGAGACAGAGTCCTGCATGCACCCTGACTAGGATCCACCCAGCAAGTCCCCTAAGGGGCAATGCTCTGCCCATCTGGGCATTGCCCCATTGCTCAGCAACTGAGCTCTTCTTATCGCCTGACACAGAGGCCATGGAGTCATCTTCAGCTCCCAGGGCCAACTCACTCCAATCAAGCCATGGCTGCAAGAGGTGTACAGAGAGAGAGAGAGAGAGAGAAAGAGAGAGAGATGCAAGAGGGGGAGGGGTGGAGAGGAAGATAGGTGCTTCTCCTGTGGAACCTGACTGGGAATTGAACCCAGGACATCCACACACTAGGCCAATGCTCTACCACTGAGCCAACTGGCCAGGGCCAAACCTATATACTCTTATTGATCAGTGTCACCCTGTTAAATTTAATTTTCTTAATAAAATTTAAAAAAATAAACTAAAAGAAGCAATCTAGACCCCATTAGACTTTGATTAAAAGATTGCTTTCTTTACCTAGTCTTTTTCTAAGTCTTTACTCTTATCTTTTGTTAGTTATCTACTGTTTTTAGTATTCAGAGTTTCTGAAGAGGAATCGCAAAACAATGAGGCAGCAACAATACTGCAAGTGGACCCCAATCTCTTCAGGATTGAGGTGCCTTGGAGAGATCAGTTATCCAATTTATTAAGCAGAAACATGACATCATGCATGAGAAACTAACAAGCAGAATACAGTGTACAATTTTATTATTTAGTTTTGCCAGACAAATTAGATTTCTCTTGCCCTTTCTGAGACATAAAACATACCACCTGCTGTCTGATTCCTGACCTGCAGAAAGCTCCAGCAGGGCCAAGCATCGCATCCTTGGGGCCTTCCCTGGACATGACTTTCCTTTAGTCATGTGTGCTTGGTCTCGACCTTCACTTTCACAGGATGGGAACAGAAAGTCACTCGGTGCTTTGGCTTTCCTCCAACAATCTACTATAATCTTCAGTGCTCTATTTATAGGAAATTTATTGGCTGGTCTTATGAATCCTACTATGCCCTTTGAGAAGAGGATGCTTTTGAGACCAATGAAATAAATTATGGGTCGGGATCTATTTTATTTTTATTTTTAAGGAACAATGATCATCAGGAAATTAAAAACAAAACATTTTGACAGCTTCTCATTGATATAACTCTTTGGAGGGTTAGGAAGTTTAAAACTGAGCGATGCCTCTGAATCCCAACTCATTCCTGACCAAATGTCTCTTGGTGTACCTGAAGCAGCTAAAGCCACTTGATTCTCCAAAACATAAAACATATTTTGCCCATTGACAGACTCTATTTTGTTTGATGCCACATCTTTTTATTAAAATTATTTGTTCAAGTATCTCTTGTTAAGTTGGATTTTTCTATGTATTACTTGTTTGATGAATTACAGATATTTATTTTTTGCTGCATTAAAATATTGCTAAATTACTAAGGGTTTAAAAGAGTTGAATTTTATTAGGTTATAAATATTTGTAATGATGGAGCATTAGATGTCTATATCTGTATCTATGTATGTATAACTACATCTACATCCATCTATAGACAGGTAGATGATACATAAATAAATAGTCAGACCAGCTTAGAGTCATAAAAAACTAGATGGAAGAAGAGGAGAAGATTACAAACTTGTACTATGCCTTATTTTGATGACAGGAAAGACTAGACGGTTCAAGTATTTGTTTGGGTCACATACTTTATTAGTGGTAAATTTGATATTTTAACCTGAATCCTACCATAAAGTCTATTGTTATCTAAGTGTCTGGGTGCTCATAATAAAATACTACTACTACTAATAATAATAATAATGGCAATCACAATAAAATCACCATTACCACCAACTGCCACACCAAATATATTATGCTTGTGGAAAAGTCACTTGAAGTTCTGTATGTATTTTTTTCAGTCCAGTTAATAATTAAAAAGATATTGTTTTATTTATATAATAACAGAAACATTTTAACAATGTGTTCTGTGGTATGAGCAAACTAACTTGTAGGGGTTGGGCAAGGTATGGCTACTCTGTGTATAGCTAGTCATCTTTAAAAGTAGGAAGTTTGGTCAGACATTTGCAATATTTCTTTCCAATTTTGAGCATCTGTGATACAATGATTTGAAGACAATTATTGAAAATGATTATCTTTGAAAAGTTCACAGTTCATATTTAAGTAATTTTTCATCTTCAACAGATATATTTAAGTTAGATAGCAAATCTATAAGGGAACTAAAAAAACAAGAAAAAATAATGACACCATGTTATATAATATTTAAAGACACAGAACATCTTTAGACATCATAGTTATAGTTCTGTGGATGACTTACTATTAAGTCTATGGATGGTTTTAGGATAAAATCCTGACTAAATATTTAAGTTCAGGACAAATTGCATTTATCAAAAAATTATAGCATTGCCACACTTACAACATTCTTGCAGATAAACGCCATAAAAGTTGAACAGACTAGAAATATTCAGTTGGAGCTCCGATTTTCATGTATTACAGTTCACCCTTAATGCAGACAATTGATGTACATCTATCCAAACATCCAAAATTTCCATACAGAAAAAAATTGTAAACCAGTATTCTTTATCTCATTACCTCATCGGAAAAATTCAAACCGATTTTCTTGTTTTTTTAGCATAGTTAAAAAACAAACATTAAAAATAAAAAGCAAAGAAACCCACTCTCTTCTTTCTATTTGCAGATAGGTATCTATATATAGATATTGATAATATCTATATATAGATACTAATATATAGATCAATATATATAATTAATATATATAAATATATGGAGAGGAATTGATTGATAGATGATCTAAATAGATATATGTTCATGTTAACCTTATAGAAATAGTCTTCTTCCTTATTTCAGAGAAGTGACTAATTGTGTGGATATTATAATACTATGTTTTAGAAATTCAATATAAAAAATACAGATCTTTGAACCTTATTATACAACTATGAAATAGGTGATAAACTCAAAATAACAGGTTTTGAAAAATGAATTAAAGATTAAATGGAGAAACAGTCACCTTAATCCTTATTGGATCTTTTAAAAATGGCTATTGCTGTTGACCTTGTTGATGACTTTGTAAAACTCTCTTGCCCAGATGAAAGTAACAGTGCTGTTTCTGATAGATACATACAAAAACAAGTGGTAAGAGACAGGTTAAAAAGTTCTGTGGAGGTGCTCAGTTGTGCTCTAAAACACCTGTTAAAAAAAAATCACTACCAAATTTTTAACAAATACATATAGGAGAGATATCATAAAATAAAAGCCTAATGCAGAGTTAGGAATTCTCATGACACCCATCTGTCACCCAATTCTCTTTGAATTTGTATTAATCTTCTTGAAAAGAAAATCCATCTATTATACCAGACTCTTTCTAAATTTAGATATGCAGAACTCAATAGTTAAAGAACTTTCCAAAAGCTGACAGTATAACTTAAAAGGTTTATAAAAGCAACAACATTCAGAAATCTATGCATTATATATTTTTATTACCTGGTTATTTTTATGCTCACCATGCATCCCTTGATTCATGAGTTAGGGAAGCTCTGAGACTGTTAAACGCTCCCATCAGGTTACAAAGCTGAAAAACATTTGCAACTCCAAACCTTACCTACTATTTTGGGTTTCTTTTTTCACTATCCTTTATTTTTGGGCCAGCTTCAGTTAATTAAACTAGAGTTTTCACTATAGCTCAACAGGCTGGATAAAAAGTGAGATTCCCTTTGCAGGAATGGGCAGATCGATCACCTTTATGTATAACGTGTCCCTGTCCATTTTCTTTTGATTAAGTAGAGACCATGAATGCCATACAGTTATTCTCATTGAAAGTGGGAGAATTACTCATTTTGTCCCTTTTGTTCCAGTTGCTCAAATATATACTTAGAATTTTGCAAGCCAGCTGTCCAAATGAGATCACCAGATGTTCTCATGGTAAGTGGTTACTATAAGCATAACAATTAAGTCTTGAGCTTGAAATTGTCTGTTTGTGAAATACAAGTGCTCTTATGAGGGAGCATCACCTTGCTAGCATTCCTTTATTGCTCCAAAGAGAGTATTAATGTCTGTGGAGACATATTCAGGACTCATGATTTAGATTGCTTATAGTCATGGAAACATGAATTAAAATGTGTCTTCATCAGTGTAAGTTGCTATAACAGCATTCCACAATCTATGAGGCTTAAATAATGAACACGTATCTCTTACAGTTCTGGAGGCTAGAAGTCGAAGATCAGTGTGGCAGCATGGTTAGGTTTGGGTTAGAGCCCTCACCCTGGTTTATCATCAGCTGTCTTTTTCTTATATTCCCACAAGATTGACAGAGAGTGAAAGTGAGAAAACCCTATGATGTATCTGTCTTCTTATGAGAGAACTAATACTGACATGCAGGTTCCACCCTCATGACATAATTACTTTCCCAAGGCCCCACCTCCTATTACCATCCCATTGGGGTTAGGGTTTCAACATAAATTTTAGGGAGATACAAACATGCAGTCTACAACAAAGTGCTTTTATCAGAAAATAAAAATGTGGCTGATTCCCATTAACATAATAGCAATATTCTGTTTTCTATTACAGAGCAAGCAACATGTAAGAAGGTTAAAGTATCTGAGGTTAAATATCTAAGAAGTTCTCTTCTGTATGGATCGATGTACAATATCTGCCTTATGGGACCAGATTTAGTAGAAAATCCAAGGGGGAAGTATCAGTCATTAGTTAACTAAATTTTCCTTTAACTTTCATTTGTCGATTAAGAAAAGGTGTTATATCATATGATTTGACTCTTAAAATGTATAACATGGAATAAAGTGAGGAAATAGAAGTAGAAGGTAGTCAATGTTTATCGACCCACTTTTATAGACTAGGCCAAGTAGCCAGGGCTTTAAATATATTAATTTATGGAATAGCCATAATGGCATGATCTCATGTAATGATCTATAGAGAGGCTCTTACTTTCATCCAAAAGGAAATAACAGCTAGAGGAACAAAATGGTATGAAACAATGGTCTACAGATAGCCAAATCCTGTGTCTTGTCTTGTTGATGAGGCAGATTCAGAGTGTGTACTAAAGAGAGGGAGCTTCACAGAGAGAGAGCATTGGTGTTATGGAGTGGTTCCTTCAGGTTTTGTCTTGAGTAAAGATTTGAGGACGATACTAACATCATGGAAATACCAGCAAAAAGCAATAGAAAAAAAATAGAGCTCACATAGGGTTAGAAATACTTTGTATTTCCACCAGCCAAATGAGAAGAAGTTTTGTTACTTGGGGCATAAGATCAAGTTCTCAGAAAGGTTCTGCTATAAAAAGATTTTACTGAAGAGCTTACAGAAAGTCTGCCCAGAAGTAAAGGCTGCTCAAAATTCCAGTTAAAATAACTTGAAATGAGGTCTCAGAAGGAACAAACTGATGGAAAGAAACTGAGCTACAAGACAAAAATAAATGAATAAATAAACAAACAAACAAATTAATAAATAAATAAATTCTTCACTAGTTAGAAGAATAAAACATAATAATCTGGCAACCAAGAAGGTAACACACTAGCTCAAGTTAAAAATAATCAGATATGCACAAAAAAATAAAATGCAGAGGCAGGGAAAAAATCTTTATATAGAAACAGACCCAATATAACAGTAATAATGAAATTAAAAAATAAAACTTAAAACTATTATAAAAAATGCAAGAATATGAGACTAAAAGGTGCAGATTTTTGAAAATTCATACCAAATTTTTAAAACTAAAGAACACACAATATTTGAAATAAAAATTAAAAACATATTAAAACTACACAAGAAAGTATATATTAGTAAATTTGAAAGTCTAAGAAAAGAAGATATTCAAAATTTAAAAAAAATAATGGAAAAATAAACAGATACTATGAATCAGGCTCATATATATGTATTTGGAGTTTTATATGAGAAATAAAAAGATAATATATACAAACAAAATAAGATATAAAGGATAAAAATTTTATATATATGTGTGTGTATACATATTTATATATGTGTGTGCCTATATATACATATATGTGTGTGTGTGTGTGTGTGTGTGTGTGTGTGTGTAGAAAGTACCTCAGCCAATGACAGGGACCAGAGAGTGGAGGGATGGAACTGACTGTCAAAAAAAAAAAAAAAAAGTCAGTTTGATGGAAATAAGCCACATTTTGTTGTAGCAGTGGTTATATAACTGCACATTTATGTTAAAACTCATCAAATTACACATTTTAAATTGATTAATTTTAGTATATGTAAACTGTACTTCACTAAAGCTGACAAAATATTATTTTCAGTAAAAATCTCATTAGCATCAGACATGACACTTCTTATGAAATACTACTAATGAATTAATTAGAAAAAATTTTTACAACGTTATTTATTATTTTATTCAAAATGGTAAAGAAATTGTTTGTTGTTAT
The DNA here is from genome assembly GCF_036850995.1 of Saccopteryx leptura. Classification (NCBI taxonomy): domain Eukaryota; kingdom Metazoa; phylum Chordata; class Mammalia; order Chiroptera; family Emballonuridae; genus Saccopteryx; species Saccopteryx leptura. The sequence continues at coordinate 147,419,215 of NC_089505.1, forward strand.
TGCTTATCTATCCTGCCAAGGACTAACAGACTTTTTTTTAAAAGACCAGATAGTAAGGATTTTAGGCTTGGGTTTCATGTGATCTTTGTAGCAACTCTTCAGTTCTCCTCTTATAATAATAACAAAATGCATAGAAAATAAATAAATAAGTGGGTGAGGTTGTGTTCCAATAAAACTTTACTAAAACAGGTAGCAGTCTGAACCCTGGGCTATAGTTTGATAACTCTTTTAGTCTTTCACTAATTGATTGTGACTTCAATTAAATGTTATTCTGTCTAAAACAACTTACAGTTTGCAATGTTTGTTTTAGGTCAGACTGGTTTTACTAAAAAATATACATGATATTAGAAACTTTTCATATATGTGTACCATTGTTGTGAAATAATTATTTAGGAAGTTCTCTCTTACTGATATTCCCTTTTAACTCCACAAAGTTCTTTGTATTCACAAGGACTTTATTTAAAAGGCAACATTGTTGCAAAAGTTTTTATGCCATACTAGGAAGATATATAGTACCTTTTTCCATTATGGCTAAGATCAGAGCTAAATCTTTGTTTCAGTTGGGGTGATTCTAGTATAGATGTTGTAAATGTTCAAACCCTGAACATGCATTAAGGGTAGGCCAAAGAGCTTCCTGATGTGCTACATACCTAAGCTTTGTAAAGGAAGAGAGGCAGCAATAATGACTCTAAAGCGGTGTTTCCCAACGTGGGGCCCACGCCCCACAGGGGGGCAATTCGATAGTTAAGGGGGGCAATTTGAAAATGGACTCGACATGACTTTAACTCTTTTGCCCCGGGCCATTTAAATGCAATGCTAGATATCGGAGCCAAATTTAACAAAAAATGCAATTCTTAAATAATTGCGGTAAATAATTATTAAGTATAATTTCGTTTGACGAGACCAAAATATCAACTGGGTGATTGGCGTCGTCAAGTAAACTTCGTCCTGGGTTAACCGCAGAGCGTGCCATCTGCCGCGGGGAACCCCGGACGTTTTAAAAACTCGCTAAACAACGCAGTTATTCTCACCTAATTGGCCCATCGCAACTTCTGTAGTGTTTCACATCATTCAGTTGGTGTTAATTTGAAATAAGTGTCAGTCAAAACTGTTGTAAAAGCACGTTGATTTAATAAATATACATATATATATTGTATAGATATAATTAGTAAGTATTTGATTTTATTTTTATCAATATTAAACTCTTTATTAAGTACTTCTTGCATCAGGGTTAGAAAGCACTAATATTTTATAAATATTATTGGGGCTATAATAGTGCATGCACGACAATTTTAATTTTAGAAGCATAACTTTCCAGAAAATTTTGTCAAGTGGAAAAAATATAGATACCTTTTGATTTGCGGTGGTAGTGTAGTAAATGTGTTACATACATTTAAATAAATATGAATTTTTAGTATACGTTTATACTATGTCACATTGAATATATTTTAACACATATTTTAATATTAGTTTTTAATTGATCTTATTTTTATTTCTTATAGCCCATAGTAAAATGAGTGGTGCAAGCAAGAAAAAAACTGGTCAATATTCGGAGGAATATTTAAAATTTGGGTTTATACCCACTGTTCACGATGAGCGGATTCCTTTTGTCTTTTATGCCAGCAATGCTTGACCAACGAATCAATGAAACGAGGTCGTCTTGAGGCGCATTTGAAGGCGAAACATAGTCCTCATATTAATTCAGATTTGAGTTATTTTAAAACTTTAAAGAAAATTTTTGAAAAAAGAACAACATTAAAGTCTCTATTTACTGCTCATACTTCAACTAATAATCGTGTTCTTTTTTTTCTTTTTTTTTTTTTTGTATTTTTCTGAAGCTGGAAACGGGGAGAGACAGTCAGACAGACTCCCGCATGCGCCCGACCGGGATCCACCCAGCACGCCCACCAGGGGCAAAACTCTGCCCACCAGGGGACGATGCTCTGCCCCTCTGGGGCGTCGCTCTGCCACGACCAGAGCCACTCTAGCGCCTGGGGCAGAGGCCAAGGAGCCATCCCCAGCGCCCGGGCCATCTTTGCTCCAATGGAGCCTTGGCTGCGGAAGGGGAAGAGAGAGACAGAGAGGAAGGAGGGGGGGGGGAAGCAAATGGGCGCTTCTCCTGTGTGCACTGGCCGGGAATCAAACCCGGGTCCCCCGCACGCCATGCTGACGCTCTACCGCTGAGCCAACCGGCCAGGGCCAATAATCGTGTTCTTGAGGCTAGTTATCAAATTTCTTTATTCATCACTAAAACTGGAGAAAATCACACTATAGGAGAGAATTTAATAAAACCATCCGTCAATATCAGCATTTCTTAAAACGGTTCTTGAAAAAGATGACAAAGATGTAAAAGCTATGCCACTCAGTGACAATACTGTTAGCAGAATAATAGACGAAATGAGTGAGGATATTGAAAAACAACTTATTGAAAAGCTGAAAACAAGAAAATTCTCCTTGCAAATGGATGAATCAACTTTGAGAGACAGTGAGGCAGTATTGATAACTTACGTAAGATATATTGATAAAGGACATTTTGCTGAAGAAATGTTGTTCTGTAAAAGATTAGAAAGCACCACTACCTCCAAGGATATATATAATAAGCTAAAAAACTACTTAGATGTCAATGATATACCAATGAAAAATATAACATCTTGTGCTGCAGATGGTGCTCCCAATATGATGGGCAAGAAAAATGGCTGCTTAAAATTGATGAAAGATTCGAATCCAGAAATGATTCTTGTGCATTGTGTTATTCATAGGGAAAACTTGGTAGCTAAAAAATCTCGCCTGTTCTGAATGAAGTATTACATACAGTAATAAAGTGTGTTAATGCTATTAAAGCTAGTGCCAAATGTGAGCGTCTTTTCAAGCTATTTTGTGAAGAACAAAATGAAGACCATGTGAGACTTTTACTTCATACTGAAGTAAGATGGCTATCTAAAGGAAACTGTTTGAAAAGATTTATGGAACTGTTTGATACTCTTAGTGATTTTTTAAGCGACAAACCTGAAATGAAGTATCTGTTAACAATAGATGGTAAAGCATTTGTGAGTTATTTAGCCGAAATCTTTGAAAAACTAAATATATTAAATAAGCAACTTCAAGGAACAAATAAAACTCTTGTCGATGCAAAATCAAAGATATTTGGTTTCATTACCAATATTGAGTTATGTCAGAAACATATTAACAACAAAAACTTTAAACAGTTTCATTGGCTCCAAAAATGTGAAGTAACTGATACCGCTTTACTTGTTATTGTCAATCATTTGAATGTTCTATCGGCTGATTTAAAAGAAAGATTTTCTGATTTAAAACAAATTGATTTTCCAACATGGATGATGCAGCCAATGTTAGTGGATTTGTCTGATATATCAAATATGCAGTATCAAGAAGAACTCGCAGAATTGCTAAATGATGAGTCAGTTAAAGCTTTATTTAATATCAAAGGAGCGATGGCATGGCTTTGTGAGGAAACAGAAATCAAATACCCAAATTCAACCAAATGTGCAAGAAAACTATTGCTACCATTTTCATCTTCATTTTTAGCTGAATGTGGATTTAGTGTTGTAAATGATTTACTGGTAAAAAAAAAAGAAATCGACTGGATATAACACAATGTGGAGACTTGAGACTAAAGCTAACCAAATTGGAACCTAATATAAAATCTCTGTGCAGCAAGCATCAAGCGCAAGGATCACACTAAATTAAAATAATAAATTAATATAGAGAAATCTGTATTAAAATTATTTGGAATTTAAATTTCTGTTTTCATTATATGTTTTGAAATTTTACTTACTGTGTTTTGTTAACAATTTCATAGTGATTTCTTCCTAGAACCTATCATTTATGTTTATTAAGTGAACAAATCAATTTTTTAATGTTAAAAATTATGTATGTTACATGGGGGGACATAAAAATTTTAGAAAGGTTAAGGTGGGGCATGGCACAAAAAAGGTTGGGAAACACTGCTCTAAAGACTTTTAGCCTGAGCAACTGTTTCATATAGTTAATATAAAAATATTAACTTTTTGACACGGTTAGCAGCTTAAAAATAGACAATGTGTAAATAATTATAAACACAAATAATAATAATGTTTAGTAATTTAGGCTGAGTAAATTGTTTTAGTAAAAGGATTTTTCAGGGAAGATCAAAGCTGTGTGCATAACTTACTTCTCTGTTTTCTGAGCTCCTCTAGCAGTTGTTAATAGCAAGCACCACTGTTGCACTCACCACATCTTGATCGCATATCTTTTTGCATGTTCAACATCCATTATTATCTATGTGTTCCTTCAAATGAGGGCTAAGTTATCATTAGCCACATATTACTCACAGGGAGCACACTGTCTGTCACATAGAAGGCATTTGATAAATAACGGTATAATTATTGTTTGATTAACTTAAGCTAGTTATTTGAACATTTACTGTGTTTCTGAATCTATATGGAGTCATTATTCAGAAGGGAGCAGGGCAAGGTAATTCCTGAGAGACAAGAGGATTGGAAAGGGGGCTTATGTGTTCAAGTAATGTGGTTTAGCCCCGTGGGAGGGAAGTCTCTAGGTCAGAGAATCCCATAGACGTCTAAGGCCTTTATAATTATTAAAAAAACAGCTTTTGGATGAAGGTTTTATAGGTGTCTAAAGCAGGAAGTTTCTAAATGTGTAAAATTAGCTTGTTTGAGTTCTTTCTATAATAAATAGATGCTTACAAGTTTGCATTTGGTGCTGGCATGCTTTTGAGCAAATGGGTCCTAACCAGTAATAAAGAAATTAATAACATGGGTGCCAATAAACAAAGACCCTTTTCAACTTATGTATTTAATAAATATATGAATATATTTAATTTATTTATTTTTAGGGTCCATCAGCCTTGCTGGAATATAAGCCAAAATAGGTGGCGATTTTTATTTATTATACACTGTTCACTACTCAACTTTCAGGTCCTAATATTTAGCCCAGTGCACAATAGATGCTCAATACTGTTGTATTAATTAGTTAATTCTATGAATGTGAAACATAATTCATCCCTTATCATCACAAAGGCAGGTACTTTGTTACATAATCAAAAGAAGCCATTAAAGTAGGGATTCTTTAAAAATGTATGTGTGTTATGCGCTGTTGAGTTGGATTTGATTCCTGGTTACCCTATGAATGAGTGATGTCCAAAATGTTCTGTCCTCAATAGCTCTACCGGCTCCTACAGACTCTTGCCTATGGCTTCTTTAATGGAAATGGAGTCATTTCATTTCAGGTTGGGTCTTCTTCTTTTCCTTTTGACTTCAATTTTTTTCCAGGATCATTGTCTTTTTCAAAGAACCCTACCTTCTCATAATGTTCCCAAAGTAAGACAGTTTTAGTGTTGTCATTTTTTAGTTATTTATTTTTTTGTCTCCAAAAATATTTCAGCATTAATTTGTTCTAGGACCCACTTGTTCATCTTACTGGCTGTCCAGGATATTCAGAGAACTCTCTGTCAACACCATATTTCTAGTGACGCAATTGTTTTCCTATCAACCTTCTTCACTGTCCAGCTTTCACATTTGTGCACAGTAATTGGTAACAAGAAGGGGTGGATGATTTTAGCTCGGTTTCTAAGGACACATCTTCACTCATAATGATATTTCCTAATTCTTCCTTTGCTGTCCATCTTAGTCTCAGTTTTCTGTTTATTTTTTGGCTGCAGTCTCCATTTTAATTAATGACTGAACCAAGATGACCAAAATCTTTAAATATTTCAATATCTTCACTGCCCATGTTAAAATTGTGTGCTACTTCTATAGTTGTGACTTTTGTCTTCTTGATGTTTAAATGCAATCCTGCTTTGGCACTTTCTTCTTTTGCTTTTCTTAGAAGCCATTTTAAGTAATTTCTTCTTTCTGCTAGTAAGATGGTGTTATCTGCATACCTTAAGTGTTTCATATTTTTTCCAACAATTTTCACTCCTTCCTAAGAGTCTAGTTTAGTTCTCTGTATATTTTCTGTGTATAAATTAAACAAATAAGCAATTAACTTTATGCTTCTCTGACAGTTTTTCCTGTAGAAAATCATTCTATCCATCCATATTCTGTTCTGATAGTGGCTTCTGTTTTAATTAATATTTACAAATTTATTTGTTGTTAATATTGAAATAAGACTTTAAGAATCTTAACTGCAATTCCACATTGTGTTTATAAAATAAATAAAACTGAAATAGGTTGAACTATGATTTCATATAAGGGATATTTTAAGTTCAAGTAAGAAAGATATTTGTGAGGAAACATGAGTGGGGATCATCTAGTTTCTTTGCACCTTACAATTCTCTGACAGATATCTTGCATACAATGAGACAAATGTATATATTAGTCATTTGTCCTTATCTAAACTTTCAAAATATGTTACTTGGTTATTTATAAAAATAAAAATTTTAATTCTTCATGATAAAATTAAAAGCTGAGATTACAATAACAAATATGTCCAGTATAAACATGTTTGGGAACAAACACATTTACTATTGTTACAGACACAGTCAACTAAAAAAATAACAAAAGACAGTGAGAACTGAAGTGTACACAGACTTTATCCAGTGGCCTTGTACTCCTATATTGTTTGTACTTCTGGCCATGAGGGGATAAATGTGACTGGACTTGCTCCTGTGAATATAAGTAGAAAGCTGGACAAACTATGTAAAACAGCTACTGCCAATTGTAACAACATGCATGGATCTTGAGATTATCATGCTAAACAAAGCAAGTTAGATGGAGAAAGACAAGACCATATGACTTTACTCATAGGTGGAATATAAAACAGAAAGCAAAAAATGAGCAAAAAAGACAAGAAAATTCAAAGACATAGATCACTATATGGTGGTTATCAGTGGAGAAGAGGGTGCAGGGGGGTGAAGATAGTAAAGGGGTCAAATACATGGTGACAGAGGTGACTAGACTTTGGTAGTGAGCACACATGCATAATGAGGTATTATAAATTATACACTAGAAACTTATATAATGTTGTTAAGCAATGTCACAATAAATTTAATAAAATAAAATAAAAATTAGACAATAGGTAGTACAGGACTCTGCTTCTCAAAGAAAGAAAGCACCAGAGGGAAAATTTATGATCTCATTGGTTCTCTGTTAGAAAGGAGGAGATTACAAGAAGGGTGTGCCCAACCAACAGAGGTGAGGTGTGTAGACAAAAAAAAAACTGAGGCAGAGAGAAGGGGGGGATGAGGCCTGCATGGTGGCCTTGCAAACTCAGGGACTTCAAGTAATTAAGGACGACTTTTCAAATAAAAGCATTTTAAGGTGAATAACCCTGTCTTAGGGAGTTATTTTTCTTTAACAAAGGTCAACGCTTACCTTAATTTAGCCTGCCTCTTGTCTTTTGCATTTACAGTAACATGCCTGATAATATGCTGTAAGGCCAGTGGTCATGGCCACGCAGGTTCACATTGGATTCAGGCAGATGTTAAAGGAACTGTGGAGCTGGAGGATGGTGGCCATTCCGTTTATTAGAGTCTCACAATGGCCGATGAACAACTAAGCAGGGAAGACTGCTTCTCGCTCTCTCAGGGCTGATGAATAAAACAGGTGGGGTGTGGGTGAACCCCTTCTCCAGCAAACAATAGCAAGCAGTGGCCCCTCCCAATGGCAACAGGCAATCCGCAATTTACAGTCTGTCCCCTTTAGGGCAAGTACCTGCAGACTACATAGATTATACACACATGTCACTGCCCCTCGCTCAAGCACCAATCAGGTAAAGTACAAGCAAGCAAGCTTAACACACTTGTAACACACTCATTTGCCCAATATATGCCCTTGAAATGCAAAAGTAATCTTCTTTTATGTACTCCTCAAGGCAGGCATCCCACCAGAGCAGAAACCAACAAACTTTGGTGTTATTATTATCATGTTAATAACTGTTAACTATCCTCTACCTGCCTATGCAAAAGAAGTTTCAGTCGATACATTTCTACTTTTTATCCAGTCCCAAAGATGACCCCGCTTTGCTTTCTTCAGCCTCTCTAATCTATCACCAGTGGATTTCATGTCATCTCCTCACATGAAATTTGATTCTAGTGTGTAAAATAAGCAATATCTCAAAAGATTGAGAAAATGCTCCATAAAATGGAGGTTTTACCACTTATTTTATACATAAGCAAAGTCTCAATGGATTGAGAAAATGCTCCAGAAAAATGGTAGTTTTATCTTTGTTAGAGAAAAATACCTCCTTAGGACAAGACTACCCCCCTTGAACTGCTTTTAGTTAGAAAGTTGTCATTTCAGACCATCCTGTGTGGTTCCTTTAGGTAGCTGAATTTGCAAGGCCACCATGCAGGCCTCCCTTGACCTTGTCACTGTTAAGTCACCAAAATAGAGACACACAAGACCTTATAAATTTTATAAAAAAATTATTTATGCATTTGCAAAGTGCTGGGCTGAGACCCTACTGTCGTCAGCCCCAAGGATCTGGGGATTTTAGCTTTTATAGGGTTAGTGAGCAAGATTGACTAGGTTAGTTTTGACATTAAATTTTGGAGTGGACTGAGAGGACATGTTCAATAGGGAGTTTGGGTGAGGGGATCCCTTACTGAGAAATTAGCCCCAGTGGGAGGTTGCATGAGGGGATGAGGGCTATCAGTCAGGTTTGCTCAAGGGGAGAGTTATGGGAACTGCCCTGCAGTCAGATCACTTAACCTTTAACCTGAGGGTTTTTGGTAAGGGGCCCTGGACCTGAACATCAGTCAGGTTCAGTGTGTGACCTCTTTTTTTTTTTTTTTTGTCCACAGATGTTTCTTACATTGACAGGATACAGAGATTAGAGTCTGGGAAGGCCAATGTGGCTGGATTTTTTGAAGCACAGTGTGAGAGATGAGCTATGTGGAAGAGTTACTGCATAAATTGGTATATGCTTAGGATTTTTGTAGGAAAGACTACCACAAGACTTCTTAAAGAACAACTACAGCTACAGAAAAAAAAAAATTAAAAAACTACTGTATTTGATGTAGTCTTATTTATTTTTTGTTTGTTTGTTTCCCTTGTCCAAGGTGATATATCAGAAACAAATATTGCTATGAGAAATGTTCAAGATTTTACTGCAATGTTTACCTGGGGGCTGGGGGCTGGGAAGTTGGTTGAAAAAGGTGAAGCGATTAAGCAAAGCAAAGCAACTCATAGACACAAACAACAGAATAAGGGTTATAAGAGGCAAAGGAGGGCAGGGGCGGCCGAAGATGGGTAAAGGGGGATAAGGGCGTTGAAAGGAGACTTGACCTGGAGAGTTGAACATACAATACAATATACAATGATGTATTATGGAATTGTACACCTGAAAGCTATAAAATTTTACTTAACAATGTCACTGCAATAAATAGAGTCCCCCCTTTAAAAAATACACCTACTGGAGAGCTGAGAGGTAAAAAATTCTGAGAGTTCATAAATTTGAGTTCTGACCAATCAGAGTATAATTTTCATTGACTCAGTAGGGCATTTGGTAGGGATATCAGAGTACAGAGCTTTTCATCTGGGGACAATTTTGCTTCTTAGGGACTACCTAGAGACAATTTTAATTATCACAAGTTCGCAGATCCTACTGTTATCTGGTTGGAGAGAACAGAGATTTTGCTGAATATCTTATAATGTCCAGGACATCCTCCTACCACAAAGGCTAAATCACAGAGAGAGAAAAATGATAATAATAAGCCACCTTAAATATACTGTAGTCATAATTTAAACCTTAATATATGAAACTCCACAGCCGTTAATACCATTGCTGGTTATATTAGACATTTAGTGAAATAATTTGGGGTATTTGTGTGTGTGTGTGTTTGCAGCAGTCTTGTTATCACAGTTTTACATTTCCCATGACTTAATTTTATCATCAATAATATATAGTATTATTCGTTCTCATTTCACATGCTTCAAAATTATCAGCCATAGGGCTGCACTTAAAGCAAAGAATGTCAAAGTCAAAGATAGATAGGATAGTGGGTCCATGTATCACTGTCAATAATACTGAACATCTACACCAACCACAAAATTAAATACCTTGGCATAACATTACAAAGTACTATGTTTGCATAAGCATCAATTTAACTTTGAAAAAAGAGTCCCAAATGTGTTTATTTGCATAGCATTTACACTGGCACTTTTGTCAATTAGGGCAAACAAAAGCCAACTCAGTGTATGTTTATAAAGCCAGTGTAAAGGAAAATATGCCACTTTATTTTAGCTTTCATAACAAAAAAGCACACACACACAGTATTGGGGAGAAAGCAAAAGTACAGAGGACAAACATAGACTTAATAATTTGGGTATTAAATATTTCAGAGCACTGATAGTATGTATATATATGTATATATACATAATTATGTTTATCATAGATAGGTTGATAGAAGAATAAGATAGATATGTATATAAGTTTTCTTCTTAAGTTAAACCAAGCCTGTTGGAAAGTACAGATAGTGTTGACTATAAAGTGGCTTACTCAGATTTCTAAATATTGTTTAAGGAAATTTCTTGGTTAATAAAAGTAAAAATTTGAAGCAAAGCTACTTTCAAATTTTGAAAATCGGTTACTAAAATTAGTTTACCAAAAACTAGTGTGTAAATATTGAAATAAGAGTTTGAGACACCCACACCTATTTTTTTAAGTTTGATTGATATTTATATTATGTAGGGACACTGTAACCTTGTATTCAGTTTTGTTGGTTCAATTTTGGAAACCTCTCTTTTCTCCCAATATTTGGCATAGAAAAGCAAGATTTGTTACTTGCAAGTAAATTATTCAAAGCAGTTTACCATCCTAATAAAAAACAATATAGAAATGGCAAAGTTCATGTACAGTATAAATATTTGACATGAATTTGTTCCACTACAACATCATAAACTACCAACTCAACCTCGGCCTTAACATTTTATACATTTTTAGGGTGCTTGTTTTTCCTATTAAAGCTTTGGAAATTTGTATATATACTGAAAGTGAATATGACACTCATGAGCCCAGAGCATCCTTATGTTATTGTTACACAAGGTTAGAATGCAAAGATATTATATTCCACATGCATGAATATTGTCTTATTTAGTATTGATAGTGTCAAACCAGGAATTTTTTTTTTTTTATTCCCTGTGCCTATGTCATCACGTTTTATATACCCACCTTAACCTTCTATGGATTTCTGCAGGGCTATGGGCCAAATTTGCCATGCCTGCCAAATTCTTCTCTTTGTCTTGACTTGGGTATGAATTGAGCTGACTATTATCTGAAAATAAAATCAGAGCTGGGAAGCATTACCAACGCCTGTGCAGAAACGCCAGCTGCTCAAAGGCAGAGGCCACAGCTTACATCTTTTTTGTGGCACACTGCTTGGAACATGTACAGGTTAACAATAAGTGAATATATGATGACTCAATAACCGAGTGCTCTCCATTTATTTTGTAAATAAGAGAAATAAATTCAAGGTATTAAGTAATTTCCCCAGACTTGTAGCTATTTAGTGACCAAATAAAAGCCAATTCTTTAACATACTTTTATTCCTTTAGAAAAATTGTGGACTAGTCCTGCCGGAGGTGAGGATGACGGAGACACAAAGACCCAACTCTGGGGACTAGGTTCAGTGACAGATCCACTTTATTCAGGAAGTAAGCTAGCTTATATACACAGGTTCAGCCTATAGGGTGTTATAGTGTGTTCCTTAAAGCCAATGGCTGAAAAGATCAGGGAGCTGCATGGTTGATGCTAAGTCACTTCCCTATAGCGGGTGAGCTCCCTTCCTGGGTATGCCCAGGAGGGTTCTGGGAGCTGGAGTGTCCTCACAGCATTGCATCAGCCACAGCTGCTAGGAATGTGCTCTACACTCCACCGACAGCTCCCCCTTCTCTTTTAATTAAGGCCAATTGGACTCAATGAATGATAGCTTGCTGTTGTTGTAGCTTCTGAATGCTATGCATTATGCAATGGAACCCTAGTAGAACTTAAACAACTATAATACCTATTATACTTTATACTAATAGATTAGCTGGATTAAACAATGAGGCAAGCTTCTGTAATGTTTGACTAGTTAGGAAATAGAACAGGGGTCTAAAACAGGGGATTTTCCCTAGGGGTTGGGATGTCATTTTCCTCCCATTGTGTTACAGAGAGCTTCTAGGTGCCGTTAAACACAGTTCTATTTTGACTGTAAAAATGGACGTAGGTCCATGCATGCCCCCTTTCCACAAAGGTCCCAGCATCCAAACACAGAACGGATGGCTTGCCGTGGGCTGCATACTGCATATAGTTGCAAGGCACATTACACAAATTACAACAACATGACAAATCATACAATTTCAACAATTACAAAAGCACATTTCACCAGTCTCAGAGCACTTTGTCAAAAGCACAAAATGTCCTTGGCCTTCTTTCTAAACATGGGAAAAGCTTCCTGGGGCAGGGGAGTACTTCCAGCAAAGTGGCCCCCCACCACCATCAGGGTATTTCACATTGTCCAAAACCCGTAAGTCCATCCAACAAAGGAACCAGTGCTCACTCGGGTTGTAGTCCAGGAAAGCAGTCCATGTACATGAGGCTTCAGCCACCCCCCTCATCCCTGCCATCCTGGCAGGTCTTACACTGTCCCAAAGAGGAGCACATGGCAATGGCAATCAGCATTTCCATCTCTGTTCTGGAGAGCATGATGGCATTCATCCCTATGTCCCAAAATGTCAGTGAACCCACCAGCGGCTTAGCAGGCACACCCTGCAGTTCCAGCAGCCATTCGGTGATGCAAGCCTGGCTTCTGTTCATCCTCCCACCGCAGCTGCTGCCGTTTACCTTCTGGAGTCTGCAAATCATTAACTCCAGCCCAATTCTCCTCTTTTTCCAAAGATGAACTGAAAACACCAGCTCACGCTGCTGGGCTCGAGCCCTGGGCTGCCACTGCCTGCATCTGGGAGTCAGCGGTTACTATAGTACACATCAGCAAGAACAGAGTACCAGGGCCTGGGGGCCCGTCAGGGGCAATTCTCTGGGCCCACCCTGCCAAAGCCTCTACATCCCCCCACGTGATGGGGTATGCACGCAGGCAGCGAGGTCTTCTTCTGGAGTGCTGAGGACCTCCTCTCCTCAGGCAGAATCAGTGTGGAGAAGGCCAGGGCTGTGGCTTTGGATGGGTGAAGACTGAACCATTCAGTGGATGCCCAAGAAACCCTGTCAAGAAGGTTTGGGGTTCCTGGGATCCGAATTGGCTGAAAAACACAAGCATAGCCTCTCCCTTGCATTAGAAGAGGGTGTGATCCCCGCCACTGTGCCGTGGCTGGGTCCTTCCAGCATCATTTCAGAGAGAGGGGCTGGGGAGAGAGAGAGAGCAAAAGATACAGAAAAATAGACAAGACAGACAGACAGAAATAAAAAAGACACTTGGGGGCATATAGGCTGGTCCATGGGTCTGCAGCAGGAACACATGTTGGAGTTAAAGCTGGGGTAGAAAATGGCATCTGAGAGGCTGGGGTAGGGCATTAAGCCCCAGCAGGGAATGCGGAAGTAGCGACTTCTGCTTTTTCCGGTGGCAGAGCTGATGGCGCAGTTAGCAATTCGTTTGGTTTCATTTCTGCGCACTCAGAGGCTAAACTACTTTCCTCCTCAGTGGAGAGGGTGAATAGGAAGGTAGGGGCTCCTCAGAGAGAGAGAGAGAGAGGCAGCCTGCAATATCTTTGGCATTGGCAGAGGGTCCCCAGGAAGAGCACCAGTCAGGCAGGCATGTATCGCTAGCAGGCAGGAATGAGGCCGAGAGGGAAGGTTTTTCCCCCATGCACCTTGGCCGAATGGACACTCCATGTCTGGAAAGCTCAGGCCCAAGTATCAGGGTCCCAAAGAGGCGCATTCCGGATCCAAGGATTGAAACCTGAGAGAATTTTCCAGTAGGTACAAAGATCCTTTTCACTAACTTTAACTCGCCTACTCTGCAAGAGGGCGTGCAGGGCTCGAGAGTGGGGGAGAAGGTTTCCATTGCAGAGGGTCACTCACCCATCCTTTGGATGCCAGTTAGGTCCCTGCCCCACATTGTGAGGATGACGGAGATACAAAGACCCAACTCCAGGGACCAGGTTCAGTGACACAGATCCACTTTGTTCAGGAAGTAAGCTAGCTTATATACATGGGTTCAGCCTATAGGGTGTTACAGCGTGTTCCTCAAAGCCAATGGCTGAAAAGATCAGGGAGCTGTGTGGTTGGCGCTAAGTCACTTCCTTATAGTGGGCGAGCTTCCTTCCTGGGAGCTGGAGTATTCTCACAGCATTGCATCAGCCACAACTGCTAGGAATGCGCTCTGTGCTCTACCCACAGAAAATTACTATTAAAAATATGCAATATAACAGATATACCAATGAGTGAGTACAATAATATTTCAAAAATTATTTAAGTTATAAAATATCTAGGATTATGAAATAGAAAAAAAGTTTAATATTTTTAAATCCCTTTTCACAAAAGTTAGTTGCTCTTCAGGGGAACTTGTTTTCATCATCAGCTTCTTTCCACCCTCTCACACACACTGTTCTTAAATAGTATTTTAAAATTTAGCTTGATTTTGAAATATCTACAAATGGAATAATACTTAATATTACTTTTTTGAAATGTATTTATACTGACCTATAGTGTTCATTAATTTTCATTGTTCTATATTATTCTATTATTTAAATATATAAAATTTTACTTATCTATTCCATTAATAGATTTATTTTTTATTTCTAGTTTTCATCTTTTATAGGTTATAATGCTGCAAATATTTATGTACAGATTTCTGGGCACAGGTGCAAGAATTTCTCAAGGTATTTTGTTAGAATTGCTAGGTCATATAATACACATTGATTTAACATATATAATATCAAACTCTTTCCTACAGTAAGTAAATAAATTTACATATCTCTGGGCATATGAGAGTCCTCATTGCTTTACTTCCTTGCAAATATTAAATTTAAACAGACTTTATTCTAGATAGAGGTTTATAATCTAGTATCTCACACTTTTATTTGCTTTTCTCTGATTATTATTGAAATTAAACAGCATTTTCTTTGATTATGGATATTAATATTTTCTTTTCTGTGAAATGCCTTTTAAAATTTTTGCCAAGGTTTTCTAGAGATATGGTTGTAAACTTTGGATTCTGGAACTAAATTCTTACATTCAAATTTTTTCTGTATTACTTAATATCTGTTGGACTGAGGCATATTTTAAAAAATCTCCCTAATTAATGTATCACCTCTTAAACAAAGATAACAATAATATCTAACTGATTATTTTGAGTATTAAATAAGTTAATATAAAAGTAATCCCTTTAGAAAAGTAATTGCATGTGGTTATGCTATATGAGTGTGAACTATTATTATTTCTTCATATAATTCTGCCATTCTTTTTGGTAATATACTTTTAATTTATGTTATTTGAAACATAGTTTTTTTTAAGTTTTTTTTTTAACTCTAGAATTAAAACTTTGTTCTTTTTCGAATCTCATTGGTTAGGTTTGATAGTCTTTCATTTCTTATTATTTCAAATTTTTGTTACATTTCTTTAAAGAGATCATTTTAAATTTTGCATCTTTTAAATTTGTTTTGAGTTTAATTATACATTTTATGAAGTTCTTATGGTGATTAGTTTTCTTATATTTTTAGTGATTTTTTTGGAACTTTACAGAAAATTTTTGAAGCTCAGATTTAAAATTAAATACAGAAACAATTTGCTTGGTTTATACTAGGTGCTTAAATATTTCCAAGAATCATAGTAACTTGAGTCCACATTTTCAAGTTTGAGGTTTGGGAATTTGCAGGAAGAAATGTAAAAAGGCAGGGTGAATGCAATTTTGTGTTTAGAGTTTATAGGTAACTGTGAGACTAGCTTGAAACCCCAAAGCACTACTTCACTAGGAATTTTCTTCTGAGATTTCTTATTTCTTCATATCCACGGAGGTTTCCCCTTTGGGAATCCAGACAGCGGTGATGAAGTTGAAGAGAGAGACTGGTGGCCTTGCACCTGCTCTGTCTTCTGGCCAGTTTTTAGGCGTACAGTTATTGTTTCCAGTTTCTTACTTTTTTATTACTATGGTTTTCAATTTTGTGTTATTTCTGGCTTCCAATGAATTCTTTAAATTTCCACCTATGTCAGTTACATCTCTATGTATATTCTTCCAATATTAGTAAATGTACTGTGTCTGGACTAATTTTGTCACTGCAGAAGACCCAAGTCCCCTGGGGCTTCTTCCTCATTGGATTTTGTCATGAGAAGACTTTGCTCACAAGAAAGAGCGAAGCGAGGAACAGGAGACAGAGTTCAAACAAAGTAAACAGCATATTAAACAAAACTATACATTTGGCATAAGGAAGAAGAGGGTGAACTCAGCTAGTCTGAGCACCCATTTGTTGAGGTTTTAAAGGTTATAAACATTTAACTGTAAATTTTAAGATTTTCTGTCCCTGATATCAAGACTAACATATAAGATTTCAAGGCTGTTTGATCTTCTGGTGATTTTGTTTTCACAGATTTTAAGACTGCTGACTCCCTCATTCAGTGGGTGAGATAAATCCCCTTTGACCCCCCCCCCCCCCATTTTATGCCCTGATAATTGTTTATCCTGCTGAACAGTTTTTTTAAACATTAAATTCTTTATACAAACATACTATCTATTCTCACTAGGTAAATTTATATTTCTAAAATTATGTAGCTGCTGAATACTAGTATTTGCTTATTAAGTTTTTCACACAGTTTTATTATAGAACAGTTCAAGCACAAGTCATATCTGAATTGAACATAAGACAATAGAACCTATCAAAAGTAGGTTATACTTTAAGCTATTTAACATATTAGAAAGTAAGAAAGCAAATAGAAATTCTTTAGAGAAAATGGTATATATATGATATATAAATTATTTATATACATATAAATAATTTTCTACATTTTTTTACAGAGAACAAAGTTTTTGGAATCTGGGTGAATGATTTTAAAAAGCACTTAGAGTGTAGCTAACTAAGTACAAATAATTCTGCATCAATTTGTTTTTTTCTAAGAAGAAATCAATTAGAAAATTTAAGTCAACAAAGATGAAAACAATAAGCCTGATATATCTGATTTTTCATAAAATTTCAAGTGCATAGCTCTTTGCATTCAAAACAAACAAACAAACACAAAGATCTAATATAAGCCATTATGGATGTTTTAGCCCCATATATAAGTAGAACTCTATTAACTAAGTTTTATGCAAGAATAATGTGAGTATAGATATTTCTGGTGTTCAGTTTCCCTTTATATCTCCAATTAACCTTTATTTATTGAGAAACCATGGCATTCTAATTTGATTGGCAGAACTAGTGTTGGCATCAGTAAGAGAGTTCAGAAACTCTGCTGGAAAATCATGGTTTATTAATATATCATTAAGCACTTTGAATGGATTCCAATAGTGCATGTCTAAGGAAGGAAATAATTCAACATTTGTTAGTTACTGACAGAATATAGAATGTAAATTTACATTATAAACCTTATGTTAAAAATCTTAATATACCAGCAATTGAATTACAGATCACACAATGATAGTGTATGTCATCTGCCTTTTTACCATAGAGAACTATCAATGTTAATGATTATATACTTTTATCCAGGCAAAAGTATATTATCATATGGTAATATGATCAAATGAAAGCTACATTTATTTGCAATATGGTTGCAATAGGGCATTTAGTCCATTTATGATCTGAAACTAAATGGGAACATGTGCAGTTGAAGTATGCAAACTGATTTGTACTTTGTTTTTTAATGAGCACACAATAAGTAAGGATATCTGTAATTTTAAAGCACCATTATATTTTTCTCTATATTAAGATTCTAATCAGTTCTAGGAAAAACAGTAAGTTTTGAGTTTAGAAAACATTCACATGTTTAATTTCTATCAATTTAAAACAAAGCTATATTTGTTAATTACTTTTTCACATTTATGTTTCAGTCTATAAATAATCTAAAAAAATATTTGTACATGTTTCTAATTAATCTATTTTTACACATAAAACATAACACTTTTTTATTGGAAATATTTGATATTTTCAAATTCTGCTTGAATATGAATGGATATATTTTGCTTGCAAGATCTCTACAGTATTACAGATCCAAAATTAATACATTTGCATAATTCTATTCTAAATACTCTTGGTGTAAACTGAATTGTCACCTCTTGTCTTGTCTTTGTACATAGGGATTTTGGACACATTTGCAGATGTACCAAGAAGAGCAAACACAGTAATTAATGTAAATTGATTATGTTAACTAAGACACTTCATTGAAATCAACATTTCTCAAATTTTATAAGTTGATATTTAGAGAATAAATAAATTCTGAGAAATTCCTAGGAACAAATTGTAGCAGGAAATTTGAAACTGTATATTAGAAAGTAAAGCAAATTACTCCTCAAGTTTTTACCAACATATTTTTTGTCTTTCTGGAACCACAACCTAAACTCGGTGTTAACATATGACACATTGTCACCATTCATGGCTGTATCCTATTCTCTCTCACTCCAGTGAGAACTCGATAACTAAGGAAATAATCATTTTCGAGGGAAATTTTAATATTTCATTGCACAATGTGTACATGCAGGGAAGTGACAAGCGATGGGAGGCATGGAAGACAATCTGATGTGTTTTTTTAGGCAAAGATAATGATGCAGTGCTTTAGCAATGGACACATTTGAGGGTGAAGGCATGGAACATTTTTGACATTCTTTGTAATGTTTCAAAACAGTGGTTCTAGTGAGACATAGCATGCAATGCCGTATTCCAAATTGGAGTTTTCTATCTCTTCTTTTTGTCTGTCATTTATGTAATGAAACTCTGGCTCTGAATGATCAAATTAGTGAATTTTGTAAAATTCCCAAGCGCCACATTATACCTATGTTCAAGTTTTGAGACACAAATTTGAACTATGTGGACTTACGTTCATCCTTTAATATGTAGCTTCTTTTAAAAATGATGTCATTTATTTATTTTTCTCTCTACAAAAATAAAGAAGTAATCCCATGGTTATACAGCATGATTAATGTATTGGTAAATATATGTAAAATCTATTTAGCTCTTTATAATTTAAGATTGATATACAAATTATGCTGATTTCTACATTAAGAATAGATTTCTAAATAAAGGCTGCCAAATGGACCCCCTTGTGCTCATTCAGAATATCTACATTTGTTTCATATACATTACAAAACTCCTGCTTTAAAACACTTTTTTTTTTTTGTATTTTTCTGAAGTTGGAAACGGGGAGGCACTTAGACACACTCCCGCATGCGCCTGACCGGGATCCACCCGGCATGCCCACCGGGGGGCGATGCTCTTCCCATCTTGGGGCGTCGCTTTGCCGCAATCAGAGCCATTCTAGTGCCTGAGGCAGAGGCCACAGAGCCATCCTCAGTACCCGGGCCAACTTTGCTCCAATGGAGCCTTGGCTGAGGGAGGGGAAGAGAGAGACAGAGAGGAAGGAGAGGGGGAGGGGTGGAGAAGCAGATGGGCACTTCTCCTGTGTGCCCTGGCCAGGAATCGAACCAGGGACTCCTGCACACCAGGCCAACGCTCTACCACTGAGCCAACCGGCCAGGGCTAAAACACTTTCTTATTGAAAATAAATTTGTGTAATAAATCTCTTACTATCATGTATTTTTAAAGTATATGTACAACAATTAGAAAGTATGAATAAAGTTAACTGATTCAACAAATAAAAACATCAATATTAATAACAAAGAAATCAAGCATATTAAGTTGATTTTTTAAATAGCTTTGTAACCATATTACCTGCACATAAAACAGTTTGTAATTTTCTTTCCACACAATATATACAAAAGTTACAGTCAATAAATAGCTAGATTTTAGCAGACTCAAGTGATGTGTAAAGAAAGATAACAACAAAGCCTATTTCTGAAACTGTGGAGAATTATGTATCTATATAAACTTTTGCCACGATTGCAGTTTATGAAAAAAATATATACATTTTGCTAGGAGGGAATGTATAGAAGAAAAATGACTATCGTTGAATTCATAGTTTAGATAGGGGTAAGATAAGAAGTCAGAAAGAAAAATGATCAAGAAGAAGGCAGCCAAGAGCAAAAAATAAGCTGTGTTTCTAAAATGAAAGTAAGAGAAAGTGAAACCAAAGGTAGATAGATATGATACTGAAAATAGAGTGTGATAAGGAAACCAGACTCATACACTCACAGTCAATTTTACACCTTGCACTTCTGTTAGAAGTCATAAGCAGAGGATGAGAAAATCAAATAATGCCTGATAAAAATAGAAAATCTGAATTGATATTATGAAAAAAAGAAAGTCTTTTATACACTTTAATTTTGTATGAGCACTAGTAACCAGATGTCTGTTTTAGATATTCACTCTTTGGAACTTTTTTAACATCAATAATCAGCAATAAACCTAAACACTCTCTCTTCCTCCCCTTCTTTGAACTTGAGAATGCTATATTTTTGAGTAGGCAGGAGGCAGAATTGAATCTGCTATCTTGCAAATTTTAAATCTCAGAATATTAACTCGTCACTATATCAGTTCTTGTTGTTTCTTCTCTGTGTATTTGAAAATTTATTTAAAGACAATAAGAAAATAAAATAATAGCCATTCAAATAGGTGTGAGGTGTTATGTCATTGTAGTTTTGATTTGCATTCCCCTGATAGCTAGTAAAATTGAGCATTTTCTCACATATCTGTTGGCCATTTGTATGTCTCCTTGGGAAAAGTGTCTATTGGGGTCCCTGCCTATTTATTAATTGCATTGCGTTTTGTTGTTGTTGTTGAATTGTCTGAGTTCTTTATACATTTCGGATAACAACCTCTTATCAGAGGTGTTGTTTGAATATATCTTCTCCCATTTGGCTAGTTACCTTTTTGTTTGTTGATTGTTTATTATGCTCTGCAGAAGCTTTTTAAATTTATATAGTCCTATTCATTTATTTTTGTCTTCACTTCCCTTCCTTTTGAAGTCAAATTTATAAGTTTAGTGCCCACATTTCTTTTTTTATTATTAAGTGAGAGGTGGGGAGGTTGAGAGACAGACTCCTGCATGCCTCTCTACTAGGATCTACCCAGAAAGTCCCTTACAGGATGACACTCAGCACATCTGGGGCTGCTGCTCTATTGCTCAGCAACCGATCTATTTCAACACTTGAGGTGAGGTCATGGAGCCATTCTCAGTGCCTGGAAGCAAATTGCTCAAACATTTGAGCCATTGCTATAGGAGGAAAGGAGAGAGAGAGAGAAGGGGGGAGTGGAGAAGCATATAGTTGCTTCTCCTATGTCTCCTGACCGAGAATCAAACCTGGGACTTGCACATGCTAGACCAATTGCTCAACTGCTGAGCCAACCAGCAAGGGTCCTTACATTTCCTTCTACATAGCTTATTGTTTAAGGTCTTATATTTAGTCTTTGTTCCATTTGAGTTAGTTTTTATTAATGATGACAAATAGCAGTTTAGTTTTAATTTTTTACATGTGGCTTTCCAATTTCCCAGCACTATTTATTGAAGAGGTTTTCTTTTCTCCATTGCATTTTTTTTACTCCTTTGTCAAAAATTATTTGTCTATATACAAAGGTTTATTTCTGGATTCTCAATTTGTTCCGTTGGCCTGGGTGTCTATTTTTCTGCAAATAACATGCTGTTTTGATTACTGCAACTCTGTAGAACAATTTGAAGTTAGGAAGTATGACTTTGTTCTATTTTCTCAAGATTGTTTTGAATATTCAATTTTTTTTTGTATTCCTATATAATTTTATTAACCAATGTCAGCTCAATATGTTTAATTAAAAAAAAGATGTAAGTTAAATTATAAAAATACCAAGACACTGTTTGTTTCACAATTTTTTTGAGACTTTATAATGATACTTATTGTATATATCGATGTGTAGACATTCAGTTATAAATTATTTTTGTTAAAACATCAATGCTATTTTGCTTCCTGGTAAAGCCAATTGGTGACTACATTGTGAAAGCAGATTAACAAAGTCAATACAGCTCAATATGTGTTCATGTGTGTACTGTGTTTTGCTACTTGGTGATTAGTAGGCCATGGATATATACAAAGGATGAATAAAACTTATTTTAACAATTAAAATAACAAAGGAGAGAAAGTTAGCAATAGAATAAGACTAAAACTTCCTAAATAGCAAATACAATAATAACAAAACAAAACTTAAGCAGTTAGAAATTGTCAATCTATGGTTTGTTTTCCTTCAGAAAAGAAGGAAGGAAGGAAGGAAGGAAGGAAGGAAGGAAGGAAGGAAGGAAGGAAGGAAGGAAGGAAGGAAGGGAGGGAGGGAGGGAGGGAGGGAGGGAGGGAGGGAGGGAGGGAGGAAGGAAGGAAGGAAGGAAGGAAAGAAGTGAACAAAGGATGAGGAAGGGAAGAAGGGGAGAGAGATAGAGAGAGGGAAAGAGAGAAAATACAGTGTTTTCAAGGTTAAGAAGTAGAGGCTAATGTCACTGAGTAACACAGTTACAAGGTAGGTAATGATCAGGAAATGTTTTTATAGGAAGGTTAGGCTTTGCCAAAGTGAAGGAGACAATGTATTTTACCATGTAAAGAGAGAGAGAACGTATATATCACCAAGACCAAACAGATTATTTGGATTACAGCTTAAAAGTAAATATGGAAAGAAAATAAATGATAAGAAGCAGCTATTTCTCAGGCAGAATGAAAAGGAAGATTTAAAAATAAGTATGCAAATGAGAAAAGCCTGTAAAAGAGCTAAGACATTAATCATGGAAGATTATAATTACACCAATGCCAACAAGGCTGACAATAAGAGAATGCCTATGGAAAGTGGCACACTTGGAGGAAATATATGTTGTAAAAACGGTATATTTATAAAGAAAACTTATCTGTATGTACACTGGAGTTAAAATTTTAAAACAGCCTGGTAGAAATGATAAATATGGTTCTTATAAATAAAATCAATAAGAATATGAATAAAAAGGGAAAAAATACAGTAATGCACAGTGATTAAATACCAAGACAGGTTCAAAGTAAGAGATTTCACCATTCAATAGATTTACTAAGCATTTACTGTGGTTAATACAAAAGATTTTAGAGACTAATACTGAGATAAATAATACATTATCCCTTACCTCAAAAACTACAGTTTGAATTTATAGAGTATTTACTGGTATTTAGTGAGTATACTAGGTCTTTAATTTACAATAGCCCTGGCCGGTTGGCTCAGCGGTAGAGCGTTGGCCTGGCGTGCGGGGGACCCGGGTTTGATTCCCGGCCAGGGCACATAGGAGAAGCGCCCATTTGCTTCTCCACACCCCCCCTCCTTCCTCTCTGTCTCTCTCTTCCCCTCCCGCAGCCAAGGCTCCATTGGAGCAAGGATGGCCCGGGCGCTGGGGATGGCTCCTTGACCTCTGCCCCAGGCGCTGGAGTGGCTCTGGTCTCAGCAGAGCGACACCCCGGAGGGGCAGAGCATCGCCCCCTGGTGGGCAGAGCATCGCCCCTGATGGGCGTGCCGGGTGGATCCCGGTCGGGCGCATGCGGGAGTCTGTCTGGCTGTCTCTCCCCGTTTCCAGCTTCAGAAAAATACAAAAAAAAAAAAAAAAAAATTTAATTTACGATAGTCTATATACCTAGTTGGGTTGAAAATAACACATGTTTTTTTTAGTTGTCTTTTGATTTGAATAACAGAACTCCACAAAGCTTAGCTATAGTAAAGAAAATTGTATCAGTTTGATGGGGGAACATACAGGCAAAAATCAATTAGACTACATAAGAAAATAAATCCTGCATCTGAAAAGCCAAAACAAAAACAAAACAAAATAAAGAAACCAAGTATGCCCTCTCTTAACTTGGTTCTTTCTAAGCACTGTTTCTTATTAGGGCTGTTTTTCCATACAATTGTACAAAGAAGCAGTCTAACATTGTGTGTGGTTTCTGACCTCCAGTGAGCTGGACTTGAATTCTTAATGCACCTTTATTGTGTTTTGAGTCACAAGCTTTGACTTGAGACACAATTTCAACTCTTGTTCCACACTTATTGAATCTTGGACCAACTTATTTATATTTTTTGTGCCTCAGTTTTTTTCAGTATAAAATTGAGCTAATACTCCCTGTCTCATGGATTCTTTTCACTATAGGCATGAAAAGAGAAAATAAATATAAATAATTTAGAATTTTACAGAAGTCCCTCTTTATCTACAGGTATAAGTTTCAAGACCCCTAATGGGTGCTTAAAACTACGGATAGCACCATATCTTCTACATATTATATTTTTTTCTATGCATACATGCTTATTACATGGTTTAATTTGTAAATTAAACACAGTAAGATATTAACAATAAAGACAGATAATGAAATAATTATAACAATATACACTATAATAATTTTATACAAACATGGTATTACTTTCTCAAAATACTGAACTGACCTTTCATCTTCTTGTGATGATGTGAGGTTATAAAATATCTATGTGAGGAGATAAAGTGAGGTGAATAACACAAACAGTGTGGTGTGGTGTTAGGCTGCTATTGACCTTCCGACAATATGTTGTTGAGAGTCTTCTTTACCAGTAGAAGTAGCCCTTCCACTCCTACCCAAAAAGGTTATGGTAGTCCCTCTTGGACTAATGAATCTGTAATGATGTTTCTGATTTGCATGTCATTTTTTATTCTTTTTAGGGCCTACTTTACCATTTCTTTTTACTTCTAGAAATTTTAGTTGTCTGAAGTCTCAGTAAACTCCAAAAAGTAAAATACAAAGTGTCGGGACCATTAAGGATCCTAAAAAATGAAATGAGGACA
The DNA here is from genome assembly GCF_036850995.1 of Saccopteryx leptura. NCBI lineage: Eukaryota > Metazoa > Chordata > Mammalia > Chiroptera > Emballonuridae > Saccopteryx > Saccopteryx leptura. The sequence continues at coordinate 147,443,983 of NC_089505.1, forward strand.
TTAAATCCTTAAATTCTATTGTGTTTTCTTTGCTGCTACAAGCAGTTCCTGTATCCGTGTGAGGAATTATCCCTACTTTGCCTCAGGCCTCTCCTCAAGTAGTTGTCTTATAAAACATATATAATCTTATTAACCAACTTCACCCCAATAAATTTAATAAAAAGAAAAAAAAAGCATAATTATACGACAGTTTAAAAAAAATTGCTGATTTTTTTTCCCAGAGACAGAGAGATAGTCAGAGAGAGGGATAAATAGGGACAGACAGACAGGAACAAAGAGAAATGAGAAGCATCAATCATTAGTTTTTCATTGAGACACCTTTGTTGTTCATTGATTGCTTTCTCATATGTGCCTTGACCATGAGCCTTCAGCAGACTGAGTAATCCCTTGCTCAAGCCAGCAACCTTGGGTCCAAGCTGGTGTGCTTTGCTGGTGACCTCAGGGTCTCGAACCTGGGTCCTCCGCATCCCAGTTAGATGCTCTATCCACTCTGCCACCACCTGGTCAGGCAACATTACGTTGTTGATTTCTCTCAGGACTAACTTCCACCCACTTTTTACTTTAGACCTAAAGGTAGATTGGGTCTAGCTTTGAGTCTACTTTCAGTCCCAGCAGGCCCCAAGAGGTGAGTTACAAAGCATAGCATACAAGGAGGTTCTCTGCATACCAAAATAACTGCATGCTTTTCCCACCTGATTTATATAAAAAGAAAGCTGGAGAATATGTTTAGAAACAGATAAAACGGGTATGAAATCAAAACAAGCATAAAATTGGACCAGGCTAAATTCTTTGATATAGCCTTACAAGGCAGAGATACTAGGCTCAGTGTTTTAGCTGAAGAGGTGAAGAAGCACTCTAAAAGATCACTTAGTTGGCTGACTGACACATGGACCAAAAGGTGATCTACACTAAATGATGCTAAAATGACAGAAATTTATTTATAAATTGTAGAGAAACATATCCAAAAGCTTAAGAGAAGTGAAATCTCAGAGTGTTTTTTCATAGAAGAACAACACATACACTTTAGGAAGGTCAAGAAATCATTGTTTTCATGAAGACAATGAGAAATAATTTGTGAGAAAAGCCTCATTATCAATAAAGGTCTCTGGGCTGACTCCTCTTTGTAGATCAAAACATGCAATAATAACTGCTGCCATTGAAGTTGGATCCCTAAATGCAACGACAGTGATAAAATACCATGTGGCAGAGGCCAACTATTCACCAAAAACAAGGTGATCATGGTTATCATAATGAAAAATAAAAGCAACACAGTAATCAGGATATTCTTCCTTGCCCAACCTTTGATATTGGCTATTTGATCATCTTCCTTGCCCAACCTTTGATATTGGCCTAAAAATTAAATATTATATATGAAAGGCCTACTATATTCTTCATGTGACTGTTTCATGTGGCTTGAACTCATATTATGGACATTTGGATTCTAAGAGAAAGAAACTTTAGAATCAGAAATTCCAGGGATATGACTTCTATTACTTTCTATTGGCCAAAACAGTAAAAAAATAAACCCATATTCAAAAGGAGGGAAGTAATGTCTATTCTTAGATGTGGATATTCACTCAGGGAGGGAAGAAATTTATTATAAGAGACCAACGGTCACAGTCTACTCTCTGGCCTCAGGTATCAAGTACCCCTTATATATAAGTATAAATAAGTACTCTGCCAAATTTTTTATCCATTAAAGCATTTTCTTGCAATGCAGGATTCTCTAATCATGTGTGGATAAAGTTCCTCAGATGTAGCATCTTGGAAGCAACTTCTCAGGAGCATTTCCCCCCAGTATACTCACCATACTGTGGTGAAAAAGGCAGAACATAATCACATAGACATGCCAGTTTATAAACAGGGAAATGAAAGACACAATACAGTAAATGGTACATAAAAAATATGGCATCAAATTGGGCATATGTTGTTGTTTCCTCCAACTCCAACTAGAGATGATATAATTCTTGAGAAATTCTTGAGTATCAAATTATAATAAAATCTATTTAGTGTAGGAGTCTGAGAGAAAGACCCAGGATGTGGGCTCAGTTAACAACATATACTGCAGAGGCAGTCCAGCTCCCACGCTTTTCTAGGCTGCTTGCCTCAGCTCCAGCTTCTATGTCTTTTGGGGCTGCCTGATTGGGTCCAATTCCCATGCTTTTCTAGGGCAGCCACACCTTTTCGGGTTGCCTGACTCAGCAACTGACATCACCTCACTGATAGAATGTTGGCCCCATGACACTGTTGTCTCTGAGCACTATATCTACCATGTCGTCACTGCTAGGTTAGGGGCTACAGGAACCTGGAGTGAAGGAGGGGCCTACAGGACAGCATGAACTGAAAGACTGCCGGACTGAGGACTAAGGATGAAGGAATTAAGCATTGCAGCATGTCTCATATTTCTCTGGCTCCTCATGTTTGTTCACTTTGGGGATCTCCCGCCTCAACCATCCCTCATGGAGCAGGTGGGCTCTGACATTTAGTGCATGAACAGGATGTACAGTAGCACTTAGACAAAAGTCTCAAGCAGAAATATACTTGAGAGAGTACCCATCGTTCTACTTTATTTTTTATTTTTTATAAATAAATTTTTATTGTTAATGGGGTGACATCAATAAATCAGGGTACATATATTCAAAGAAAACATGTCCAGGTTATCTTGTCATTCAATTATGTTGCATACCCATCACCCAAAGTCAGATTGTCCTCTGTCACCTTCTATCTAGTTTTCTGAGGGGCCATCATTCTACTTTAGATTGAGCTTTTGGGTGCTATAAGATAATAATCATAGAATTCTTGGAAGTACTTCTGTCTAGATGAGAGATTCTGTAAGGTAGACTATTTAATCTCGCCAATGTTTTAATAAATGTTCTTACACATCTTGTTACTATTACGTCCTATACAAAAGGTGTGGAGAACCCAGATGGGCTGACAGGGAGAGACATACTAACTACCTGGTTAGGGATTCTCCTTTGGTCATCCCAGCAAAGACAAAATCAAGAAAGCCATTCCCAGACAACCTCTCAAGAAATATCACCTTGTAAAAGAGTTGGGTGAAGATCTTAATTTCTTCAGTCCCCAAATCTAGGTACTAGAGCAGGGTGGTAATAGGTTGACCCCTGAAAGCTTTCTGGGTAAGGCACTCTGCAGAGAGGGCAAAGTTTTACTGATCTTAGACAACTAATGCCTCTTCTTGCAGTGAGCCCCACTGACCATCAGGTTGGGATTACAACCTGAGCCATTCTTCCTCAACCAGGAGCCTCTTTCTATAATAAACAACCATGATCAAGGAGCCTCAGAACTTGAGGTTTGAAATGAGAAGATTTTCTGAACATCCTAGAGCTGAAGCTGGCCTGGCAGACAACTTGATGTTCCTTTGCTCCATCTTCTAGAGTCTTTTCTTGGACAGAAGAAAGAAAATTCTGCACTCTCTGAGCCAAGTAGGATCCAGGAGCAAAGAGAGGATGAAGAGTGGCCTTAGCAGGGGCCCATCCAGTCTGCCAGATGGACTCCTGCCTTGAGTCATGGCCAGAAGCCACCAGCACAAACTGAGAGGAGCAGGGCTTTTTGACTCTGAAAACAGAGAGCCTCCAGTCTGGGTCTCAGGGGAAGAATAGGGAGACATGGGAAGTTCTGCTCCCTAGAAAGTCTCAAGCAGCAACCCCCTTATCCCCAGGGTTCACCAGCTTGTTTATTTCTAGCCTATATGTCCTCAGTAGGGACCCTTTACTGATCAATAAAATAATTTTCTATAAAAACCTAGTGTTTGACTTGAAATCCATTTGTCCAATGCAAGACCCTAAACCTCTTGGTTCCCAAAAAATACATTCCCCTGTGGGTTACCTGGTCCTATAAGACCTTCTGCCTCCAAAAAGGACCCTTGGTTGCAGCTTCTATGTGGCTCCTGCAATGATACCTGTGCAAATTGGGACAGGACTCAGGCTGAAACCAATGAATAATTCTCTGTGGTGAGCATGCTCGTGTGATGTGTGTGTGTGTGTGTGTGTGTGTGTGTGTGTGTGTGTGTGTGTGTGTGTAGAGGACTGAAAAAAATGGTGTGTTAATCTATGAATCCACCCCTCCATTAACTTATTTATTCAACAAATATTTGTTGAGCACCTGTGCCTGTTGCTTGGGATATTTGTGTGAATGAGAGGATTCGAGCCCCTGTCCTCAAAGCATCCACAAACAAAAGAAAGAGACAAGTCAACAATATAATTTCAAATAAGGATAGTTGTTATAAAGAAAAATAAAATTGGATAAAGGGATAGAATGGGGGGGGGGTGATAGGTTCTACAAGGTGATCAGGGAAGGCTACTTTGAGGAGGTGAATTTATAGCGGAGAGATGTGATGGGTCATGCGAAGAGCTGGGGAAAGTATTCCAGGAGGGTAATAAGGCAAAGTGCCCTGAGGTGGGAATGAGCAGCCTGTTTTAGGACCCGCAGAAAGGCCAGTGCGGGGAGAGAGGAAAGAGGAAAGAATGGAAATGTGATTGGAGAGATAGGGATGACTCCAACTGTAGTGGGCCTTGTCATCAATACTGAGGGGTGTGAATCAGTTTTTAAGTGTAACGAGAAGTTGTGGTTGGGCTTAACACAGAGTAGTGAAGTGATCTGTGCAGAGGACAGGAAAAGCAATCTGACCGCTGTGTACCATGGCGGTGAGGTGCTGGCTGTTACCAGCGGACCGTCTCGGCAGCTAAGGGGACGGTTGGTCCTGGGGAGTGGGGAAGGGAGAATATCAGCGGACAAGAAAGAGCACAGGCTTTGCGTCTGTGTCCCAGGCCCACTGGCCTCAGCAGCCCAGAACAGAAGGGGGCACTGTCAGCAGCCTGGAGCCTTTGGGCTGCGGTGAAATCACACACCTTGTGGTCAGCACGCTTGTCTTCAGGAGCCACAGCAGCAAGATTGTTGCTTCTCCCACGACACATACCCTCAAGGCCAGGTAAGGTTCTAATCATTTAAGAAGTTTCCCTAATGTGGGTGAGAGAAAAGGGGCATATGCACTGGGTCTCCTAGAAAGTGCCTACTGTGCATCTCAGTTAACCCACCAAAGATAAGGAATGCCTCTTCCTGCAGTGACCACCACTGGAGCTTATAACCTTAGTGTCTTGCTCTGACTTGCTGTGATGAGGCTGACTTGTGGTTACTGGAAGAGTCAGATGGGTCAGCAATTCCCAAACATGAGGCAACCAGACTCAGACTTACCTAGGGATCTTAGGAAAATTAGAAATGACCAGCAACCACACCAGTCTTACTGAATACATTTTCAAGGCAGGGTCTGGACATATACTCTTTTTAAAAGCTTCCTATAGCTAGCTACCAGTTTATAGGAAATACAAGGGACAGAGAAACATGTGAGATGACACCATGGGATGCGATCAGCAAATTCCGAAACAAAACTAAAGGACAAAGGATGTGAACTTTTTCACAAATAAATTGCAAAGAAGAATTTTTTGTCAAGATGGAAGAACATGTAAGTGCTGTGCTCCCTTTCCCTCAGTACTACATTAAAATTATGACTAAACTGCAGAACAACCCCTTTTGAGAACAGCCTATAGACTAGCTAAAGAGAAGTTCTGTATAATTGAGGATATTCAGAAGAACCTACATGGACACTAATGAGAGGGTTGGAGATGTGGAAGGACAGGCTCCACACTCACAATGTGGTAATTAAAAGACACTCCTGGCCTGACCTGTGGTGGCGCAGTGGATAAAGCGTAGACCTGGAAATGCTGAGATCGCCGGTTCGAAACCCTGGGCTTGCCTGGTCAAGGCACATATGGGAGTTGATGCTTCCAGCTCCTCCCCCCCTTCTCCCTCTCTCTGTCTCTCCCTCTCCTCTCTAAAATGAATAATAATAAAAAAGACACTCCTTATGGAGTGAAATAAGTAAATCAGAAAAAACCAAGAACTGCATGATTCCATACATTGGTGGGACATAAAAACGAGACTAAGAGACATGGACAAGAGTGTGGTGGTTATGGAGGGGGGAGAGAAGGAGGGAGAAGGGAAAGGGGAGGGAGAGGGGCACAAAGAATACTAGATAGAAGGTGACAGAGGACAATCTGACTTTGGGTGATGGGTATGCAATATAATTGAATGACAAGATAACCTGGACATGTTTTATTTGAATATATGTACCCTGATTTATTGATGTCACCCCATTAAAATTAATAAAAATTAAAAAATAAAAATAAATAAATAAATAAATAAAAGACACTCCTCAGGCCAGGGTCTCAGTGACAGGAAGAGAAATCCCCATAACTCTGGCTGTGAAATTGGCAGGGATTGTGGCTAAGTGAAAGAGAGGGCTGCTTGCTTGAGTCCCAGGTGTTTCTTTTAAGGGGCCGGTGCATGAATTTATTCAGTGACAGATTCACCTGCTCTGAGCTCCAGTGTTGGGGCAGCAGCTTGAAAAGCACCAGGGATATAAAGAAAGGAACCGATTGGTTTCAGAGTGAACACTGGAGGAGCAGCTTTCTCTCACACAGAAGTTCAGACACAAGCCACTGTTTTTTCATTCACCCTGCCTCCACCCAGCTTGCATACCTATCAATAATTCCTTGAAATGAAAATGGTTTAAATGCTCCAATCAAAAGACTAGTTTCTGTCTATAGCCAAACGAATAAAGAAAAGTTGGTATGGTACATCCATACAATGGAGTATTACTCAACCATAGAAGAAATGAAATATTGTCATCTGAGACAACATGGATAGACCTAGAGGGTATTGTGTTGAGTTACATAGGTCAGAAAGAAAAATAATAACATGTAATTTTATTATATGAATAATCTAAAACACAAACAAACAAACAAAACAGAAACAAACTCGCAGATACATAGAACTAATTGATGATTGCCAGCTGGGAAGAGTGTTGAGGAAATGGATTTTAAAAGGTGAAGGGATTAATTAAGAAAATGCCAGTTATAAAACTAGTCAAGAGGAGGTAAAGTGCACCTTATGGAACATAGTCAATAATATTGTAGTAACAATGTATGGTGTCCTTTGGGTACTAGAGTTATAAAGCAGTGACTTCCTAAGATATATAAATGTTTAATAACAATGTTGCATACCAGAAACTAGTATAATATTGCATATCATTATATATAAACTATAATTTAAAAATAAAAACAATATTTTAAGAATTTCAAGAAAGATAAAAGGAAGAGCAACTCATGGATTAAAAAATATAATAACCAAAAGCAGTGTGTGTGTGCGTGGGGGGGGGGGTCATCTTATCTACATTAAAACTCAAGTCACTTATTTAAAAATCAGGTAGTCAAGAAAGTTTGAAAATGATAGGTACTTTATGATATTAAGAAAATATTGTTGACTTTTTGAGGTGCCATAATAGTATGGTAGTAAAGTGATGAGTCTGCATTTATTTTTATTTTATGTGGATATATTGGACATATAATTTTCATGCATACAACAGAATGATTCAATATTTGTATATATTGCAAAATAATCACCCAAAGCCTAGTTAATATCTATCACCACACATAGTTACCACATTTTTTCTCTTATAATGATAACTTTTAAGATTTAGTTTCTTAGCAACTTTCAACTATACAATAGAGTATTACTAGCTATAGTGATCTTTTTGTAAAGTTTTTATTAATTTTAATTTATTGTGTTAACATGAATTCAAATGTCCCACTGAATATAACACCCTCATGTTCACCTCTGTGTCCTTATTTATACCTCCTTTGTCCCCTCCCCTTAAATCCCTCCCCCCTTCCTTCTGGGATTTGCTGTCCTGTTATTTATATCTCTGTGTTATATATATAGAATTTCACTAATCCCTTCACCTTCTCTGATCCCATTCCCTTATCCCCCTTTCCTCTGACAGTTATCCCTATGCTCCCTGTGACCTTGCCTCTGTTTCTATTTTGTTCCTCAGTTCATTTTGTTCATTAGATTCCACATTATAAGTGAGATCATATCATATTTGTCTTTCTCTGCCTGGCTTATTTCACTTAACATAATAATCTCCAGGTCCATTCTTGCAGTAGCAAATGGTAAGATTTCCCTCTTTTTCATGACTGCGTAGTATTCCATTGTGTATATGTACCACAGCTTTTTAATCCACTTGTCCACTGATGGACACTTGGGGTGTTTTCAGATCTTGGCTATAATTATCTTGATGCACATTACATCCTCTTGATGTATTTATTTTATAAATGGAAACTGATACCTTTTAACCTCCTCATCTATTTTGCCCACCTACAGCAATCAGTTCTCTGTATCTATGAGCTCATTTTTGGATTTTCATTTTAGAGTTTGAATATAAGTGATACCATGCAGTATTTGTCTTTCTCTAACTTCTAGCTCTTAGAATAACATCCTCAAGATTTATTCATGTTGTCACAAATGGCAAGAATTCCTTCTTTTTATGGCTAAATAATGTTCCATTGTGCATATATATCATTTTCTTTATCCATTCACCCACTGATGTGAACATAGGTTGTTTCCATATTTTGGTTATTGTAAACAATGCTGCATTAAAGAGGTGGATACATATATTTTTTCAAGTTAGTGTTTTGTTTTCTTTGGATACATGCCCAGAAATTAAATTTCTGGTAGCTCTAGTTTTAATTTTTTGAGGAACCTCCAAACTATTTTCATAGCAGCTGCACCAGTTTACATTCCCACCAACAGTTCACAAATATTCCCTATTTTTCATAACCTTGACATTTGTCATTTCTTGTATTTTTTATAATAGGTGTGAGATGAAATAAAAAATTCTAACAGATGTGAGGTGCTGTCTCATTATGGGGTGTTTTGCATTTTATAATGACTACTGATGTTGAGCACCTTTTTATTTTCCTGTTAAACATTTTATGGTTTTTTTTAGAAAATGTCTATTCAGATCCTCTGCCATGATCAAACTTCTAAAAAGAGCCCTTATTTTTTAAAAGGTGTAAACTTAATAATGGATAAAATAAGTATCTGCTTTGCTTAAAAATATTCTATAGAAGGGTGTGTATATGGACAATCAGTTGTTAATTGTTGAAGCTAGGCAATGTGTACATAAGTATTCAATATATTCCTTTCTCTACCTTTTTATTTGAAAATATACCTAAAAGTAAAAAGAAACACAAGTAAACACTTCTCAGGTGCAGCCTGTGTTCAGCCAGATTTGGCTCAGGTGGTCAGTTTCACAGGTAAACTAGCCTGTGAGCAGCATGGAAGCCAGGCAGAGGAGGGCAGTCTTCCCGCACAACAACAACAGGAAGTACAGTAGGCTCTGAGGCACGGTGTGCAGTGCACAGCATGTTGTTACAGAAGACAAGTCTGACAGGCCTCAGAGATGAGCAAGTTAGGTTGAGCAAAGAGATAGCAAGTTTAAATTTGAGTCTAAATGAGAAATCACACATGCCTTGGAATAAATGTTTGATTAGAGCTGGCTACTGGCACCTACTGCTCTCACAGTCCACTCTTCTATGTGCTTATGCTAGCAAGTGTGATAGATAACTGAAAACTTGTCCAGCCCATTACTACACACCCCAGCAAAAGATCAGTACCAGCGGGTGATCAGTAAAGGATATCTGGACAAATAGATGGATGGAAGGGACTCAAGGCTTCTCCTGGTGAGTGAAACAGAAGCTGGAGGTCGAGAAGTCCAAGCAATCCCTGTCTGACTTGTCCAGGAGGAGGTTGTCACTGACTTCTCAGCAGCTGGTCTCCTCTCACCTGTTCTCTTTATCAGCCAGATTCAAAGAAGGTTCTGCCCCAGGGCCAATGGACTACTCTCCCAACCACTGTTGGCTGCTGTGATGGCTTCTCTATGTCCCACGAACCCTCACTGAAGACAGGCACGGTCCGGGCAACCTTGGGGAGCCTGGCCATGGTGAACAGAATGAGGAGGCGTGTGCAGAAGCAGACGGGGCAGACCTTACCAAGTGGCTTTCAGTCACGCTCCAAAGCTCTGTCCCCTCAGGACCCAAAGTAGCCCAGAGGAGGACAACAAAGACTAAATTCCTCTCTCATGTACATTCAGTTCCACTGTCTCCATTAGCTGCCTCCACATTTAGGAATTCCCCTGCCCAACATCTTATATTTGAATTCAGGGAGGTCTCCAGACAGAAGAGTTCAGTTAGGAAATGACATTTATCAGCTTGGGCAACTGCTTTGTTCCTAGAGTGGCCACAGAAGGAGAAGAGAGTTAGGGGAGCAAAGCTTAAAAAATCTGAGGAAAAGAGAATTTTCAGATTCCAGCTCCACCTGCCAGCTCTTGGTTGAGAAAGTTAAGTTATGTGGCTGAGTCTCAATTTCCTCTTCTGGAGTTTAAGGCTGATCATAACCCTAATTTGTGCTCTATTGTGAGGAAAGCACATGAAACCCGAGCACAGCTCTGAGCACACAGGGATATTGACTGCTCTAATGTGCCATCACTGTTGTCACATGCCTTTGCTCTGTGAAGGAAGGGGAGGCAGACTCCTGAGTTCCAAGTTCAATTTCTTTTTAACCAATATCGGCTAAGTGCCCTCTGTGTACAAGTGTGGTACATTATTGTGGAAAAAAAAAGTGGTCTTGGCCTCAGTGAGTTCACTTGCCAACTTCAGCAGGGGCAACCACTTCAGACTGCTGTTAGGAGGAGAAAAAGGAGCAGAAGGAAGGAGAGGTCTCAGCAAAACCTAAACTGAGCGATACAGAAGGCTCATCCAGGTCTTTGTGTTTAGAGAGGGTAAGTGCCAAAGAGGATTTGGATTTGGCAGATTTCTCATGATATGCCCCCCTCTCTAGGCAACTGAATGTCACAGTCAGGAATTGCTATCTGAATCCCTGAGACTTCCTGGGTCAACCCCCACACTTCAGGCCCCTCTATCTCCCACCACCCAAGTCAATGGCACTACTTCAAGGACCTGGGACAGCTTGCATACTAACCTCAGAAAACAGCCTTAAGTCACCAGAACATCTGATACCCAGAAGCAGGGCAGTCAGACATGGCAAACCTGGGGGACACCACTTGCAGCTGTGCTCTGGGGACCTTGTGTGCTGGGTCCTCTGTACTGCCTGAAATCAGGCAGAGCCTGGCTGCAGAAGACCCGAGTCATCATTCATCTCCATCAAAAGCAGCCCTAGGAGGGCTGAACGGAGATGCTGGCGAGAGTGCTAAAGAGAGATGGATTAGAGAGAAGGCTGAGTGGAAGTGAGATGCCTTATGGTTACTGCACTTCTAGCAAGATCAACAAGGGCTGCCTTTTGAGAAAGGAAATGTGCAAACTGCCACTTCAGGAAGGGGTAGCCTCAGCACTGTGATTAGATGATGGATGAACCAGGCTGTCTTCTGGCTGGGGAGATTGTTGTTTCTTGAGAATTTGGCTACGTTAGTCATTATGGGAGGAAAACCAGAGCAGTACCCAGAAAGAAGCTAGGGCATGCATCCACTGAGTGGGGATGACCATCACCTAGGCAGCACTAAATGCTGAGGACACCGCCACCTTCATCCTACCCCTGCACTCTGAACACGTGAGGTAGCTTGTGAAACTCTCTCTCAATCTTTCTTACTTCCTGGCATTTTCTTACAATATGCTGGAGATCAGCAAGGGTGAGTTGGCTCCCTTACCAGAGCAAGTTAACAAGAGAAGCCTTTTCTGCCACTGCCTCTTTTTGGGATGTTGATTTATGTAAATACTGCAGAGATGAGGAATTAGAAGAGAAGCTGCTTACTCAAATCCTTCTTTCTGGTGGCAAATTTTTCTGTGCTGGCCTTGCCTCAGCAACCCCACCAGCTGGAGGCTGTGAGGAGATAGCACATGCCAAGGCCACGTGGCAGTCAGCAGGATGGCTGGTGTGGCCAGAATTTAGAGGATGAGAGGGAGGAGGTTTGTGCTATTTGCTGAGAATGGAGAGATCAGTTGGAAGAGACTGCCCACAATTTGAGAACCAAATAAAGAAATCTGTTATATTCTAAGAGCAATGAGAAACCACAGAACTTAAAACAGGAAGATGACATCAGATTTTTTTTTTTTAAGGGATAGGTATGGCTGGTCTCTAGGGAATGGCCTGGAGGTGGGGAGGCCAGGAAGAGGTGAGAGATGAAGGTGGCCTGCCCTGGGGAACAGTCACTTGGAACAGAGAGGAGACACTGGTGGGAGATGTTTAGAGCTGAACCAGCAGGATTTGCCGAGGCCCTAAAAGGAGAGGGGTGGGCAGGGGGAAGGAGGCAGCATGGATAACATTCCTGTCAGCTCTGCAGCCAGGCCCTGGGTTTCCTGACGCTTCTGCCCACTTTCAGCACCTGGATAACTTTTGACATAGCCTCTGCCCTCACATTGTCCCTGTATCCAAGTGTGTCCGCTGACACTGGCAGCTCGTAGAGGACGAGGCTTGAGTAGTGTGTGCCCGTTCCCCCTGCGTGGGGCTGGGCACAGAGATGGTGCCAGTGAGGTGAGGGGAGGGCAGGCAACCCTGTTGGCTAAAATCTGTTTGCCGTTTGGTTACACGCGCTCACATGCTCCTGAGTGCGTAATGGTCTGGGTTTGTCTGTTTCTGTGATCAGCTTTGTATGGTCACCTCAAGGCAATGGCCAGCAGTGCCAACCTACCTAAGGACAGAAGTTGAATGAGATAGAATATTTGCTGCCGGGCTAAACAACGAGATGATGCTTACCTCCTCTGGCTCAACACAGCTTATATCTCTGTTAGAGTAGAGTTCCCCTCAAGTCCTGGGATGTTAAATATTTAGTCCCTGAAGGAAAACTAAAAAACCTCAAAAATCTAAATTCACCCTTCTCATTCCTCTACCTGCAGCTGTGATTTATTTGTCTGGACTTCTTGCCCTTCTCTTCCCCATTCTGTATAACCCTCACATTCTGGTGGGGTTATCAAGAGTGAAACAGTCAAGTTTTTTATTCCTCAAATGCATATATTTGCCCAGAGAACAGCAGATCTAAGAGAGATCTCCCCCCTCATCTGCAGGAGTGGATGTGGGGGCTGCGGCCAGCAATAGGGGCTGGGAGAGAGGGAGGGGAGCCAGGCTGGGTTTAGGCATATAAGCCACAGAGGGCGGAGCCTAGGCGCCCCTCCAGCCACAGGAGACGGAAAGTGGACCCACCTGCAGTACAGCACTTCTGGCTTCCCCTTCCTCCTGGCCAGCAGGCACTGGGCAACAGCAAGTGCACTGTCCCTTAAATTTACCCAAGCTAGGAACCCTTCTCCTGGATAGACCAGGACCTCTAACCTTTCTGAAATAGTTTTGCTCACTTGTGTTTAGAGAGGTTTCTAGGGTCTCCAGTTTCCAGACTTAGGCCACTGTCCTTGCATGGGCCACCTCTATCACCTGGGAACATTTAAAGAGGTGGAGAAACTCCAGGGGATGTTAAGGTTCAGAATAAAATATTGAGAGGCTAGCAATGAAAGGATTTGGGCACAGACCCAGAACCTCTCAGCCTCTGTCATAAAGAACATCCCCCGTGCATATGTGTGAGGGTGTGTGTGTGTGGGGGGGGGAGGGGGTGCAAGAGATAGCTTGGGAGATGGAATAAGCTGGGAACCTGGCAGCCCAGAACACTGCAACCATAGAGACCCTCCATGTGACCCATGGGTGTCCAGGGCAGACAGCAGGCAGATGGGGACATGATGTGAATGGGAAAGGTCACTGGGCCGAGGGTCACTCTGGGAGAATCACTTCTGGCCCTCTCTTAAGAGCAAGGCTCAAACTATGGGGAGAAAAACCTAGATTAGCCTCACTGAGCAGTGGGTGTGAGGATAGGGACAGAATGGGGTAGCTTAAGATGAGATACCATGGATCTTACAAGGGCGCCCTTCCGGGTGGAAACAGGACGCAGTGCCCTTCCTTAGCAGCAGCGTTGTGGGGCGTCTCTGCCACCTTATCTCATGGTCCTTTGACTTCACGTACTGCTGAGTCACCTAAGCCTACATTTGGGACCCCATCCTCATCTGTCCTCTGCCCCTTCCCTGCCCACGTGCACGGACCTGCACAGCATGCAGCCAACAGTCTTCGAGTGTTCCTGTGTGCTCAGCTCTCTGCCTCTGCTGCTGCCTGTAACCTGCACCCAGAACACTGCAGGCGCTACCCAGCATCCTGACAATGCTGGGACTCCCCAGGGCCCTGCCCACGCCGGCACCTCCAGAACCTGACCTCACCGGGAAATCCAGTACCCCGAAACTGTGCGAGCTTGCTCCAGCCCTGATGCTGGGCTTCCTGCTCATGGACAGCTGCATAGGTCTGGTGGAGGTGTGGGGCAGCCCATCTCTGGGTTGGGGAGGGCTACTGGTTGCTGAGGAATATAGGGGACTATGTGGCTCCAGAAACCACAATAAATCACATGGGGTCTCATTTACCATAGTAACACAAAAAGTGCCATGACGTGGATGCTGCCGCAGAGGCTGGTGAACTAGCTTGGTGGGTGTCCAGGTGCCACAAGCAGTTCATTACATGTGACCCTGGGCTCACTGGATGCTCTGTGGGCTGTGGAAAGTACGCAGTGAGGTGCTGCCCAAGCCAATCCCTGACCTTTCAGTTCTGGCCTGCCTGTGTCCCATGTCAGACCCAGGGACGGGAGGCCCTGGAGCAGACTGACCTTATCCACCGTATGTATGCCTCTTATTCTGAGCTGGAGCTTGTAGCCTTGGTTAGAGGTAGGTAGGCTGGTGGGATGGTGTTGGGGACTTGATTGAGCTACCCTGGTCCCTGAAAATGATCTCCTGCTTACCTGTCTGCCTCCAGCCCTAAACAGTACCTGAAGTTGGCTTGTCTCATTGGTGTGGAGGGCGCCCATTCATTGGACGGTACCCTATCTTTCTTGCTTACATTCTGCATGTTGGGTGTGCACTACTTGATGCTCACCCACACCTGCAACACATCCTGGTGAACACAGTGCAGACCGTATGGGTCCACTGAGGAAAAGATCTGTCCAAGAACTCACCAGGACCCAGATCACACTTTGCCCCTGAGATCTGATACTGACCCTGGAGTGCGGAGGAGAGTTGGGTTTACAGAGCAAGACTGATTTCCCAGAGGAGTCCTCCTACTGCCAGGCACAGCCCAGCTTGGGTTTCTGCTGTTCCTCTACAAGGTATGGGGATAGAAGGCTCAGTAAGGCCCCTAGCCTCTTTGAGGCCAAATTATAGCACCAGACTGCTGCCAGACCCTCCTGCAGGGCAGACAGCTCAGCTAAAGACATCCTGCTCTTCTGTAACATCAAAAAGCTAATTAGCTTCGGTTAGCTGAGAACTCTGGTTCCATACTCTGCTCCAAATGTATGTACACACTCCACTTATTCCCTACAAATAAATGCACATGCATGTGCACCCTTGATGCCTTCTCCCCAACCTCTCCCTGCAGAATGTGATGAAAAAAATGAACACCTGCACATGATGGTAGATTTGTTCCATGTCTCAGATGCTGTGACACCATGGGCAATGAAAGTGTCATAGACACCTGTGGTCTGCCTGGAGGGGGAGGTGTGTAAGAATGCACAGAGGAATGTTTCTGATGATATTCTGCCCTGGACTCCGAATCTAAAGCAAGAAGTTTGAACCAGGAGCTTTGAACCTGAGCCCCAGCTCCAACTGCACCCCTGCTCTGAAAGCCCCACATTAGGGCCGTCGTCAGATCCAACTTCATCGGTATTGGCGGAAATTATGATGGAGCCAGCCAGTAAGTACTTCTCTGTGGCTTGTCTGAGGTTAACTATGAAGCAGTGTGGCCTTCATATTCTTCATGTTCACCACAGCATGGTCTTTATGGCCTTTAAGCCTTGACCACAGCTTCAGGTCTGCTGGCTCACCCGACATCTCCCTTGCCCAGGGTCTGTTTCCTGGGAACTTCTGTCTTTTTGTGGCCCATTGAACCCCCTTTGGGTTATCAATTTGGCCAAGCCACCAGACAGAGCTCAACTGTCCAACATGTGTACCCACCCACAGTGCCAGTGGACCCACTGCCTCTGAGAAGACTTAGCAAGGTCTGGTACCAGCTGACAATCTTCTCTGCTTGCAGTTGGGTCTGTGCACATAAGGTTTCAACCCAGCTCTTAAAAAGCTTTTCTTCTTTTTATAGAGTGAGGAAAATTTTGCATTCAGTGAAAAGCATGGATCTTAATAGTACAACTCAAATGAGTTTTAATGAATATTTGAGGAGGTTTTGGTTCTGAAAGATGAAGAGCAAGGATGAATCACTTACTGTCTCGCACTCTCTATTACCCATAGATGGCCAGGGCTGTGGTTCAGTGGACCCTGGACACGACACAAAGGGCTGTGGTTCTGAGTCAAGACTAGAGAACAGGTCAGGAGCCCTAACACTGGTTGCCTGGTAGCCATAGTTTCCCTCAGGGGCAGGAATACGTGTCCACATACCCAGTACTGATAAAAGAGTAGCTGAGCTGTGGCAGGAGTGAGGAAGGGAGCCCAGGTGTCTCTGGGGGAAACCTGTTGCGGGTTTTCAGACCATGGAACAGGTATGCTGGGCTGGACAGAACAGTAGCTCAGGAGTCTGAGCAGGTGCCTTGGGAGAGAGAAGCTGTGGTAAATGCTGATCATCCACTGCCGCCTCCAGGTACAAGAGGAAGACAAGAGGCAGAGGCCCTTAGGGGATGAGTTCTCAGGTGAGCAGCTGGGCAGCTCTTGCCCTTCCATCTTCCTGCACCTGCATTAGAGACGGTATTTGGCTCCACACCAGAAACTAACCAAAACTCCTATGCATTGAACACCCAAGTTGTCACCTAGGAAGTCATTCTCAAAATCATCTCTCCACATAGCCCCAAGCTTTATAATTATTGCTGCCTTCCCAGTTGTCATTCTGTGGCTCTGATGACCCAATAAATCCTGCCAGATGTCATTTTGGGAGCTGTGGACACCCCACAAATTTCCTCCCTCATGCAGATACAAGCATTTCTTGGAAATAAACATTTTAGACTAGAACCATGCATGAGTGTCATTCTCTGTAGTGGGTCAGTGCTCAGTGTAGTGCAGGCTCCCAGTGTTGGTAGTTGGTAGGAAACCCTACAGTTCAGCTACCAGTTACTCATAGAAGACCTGTTCATAATGGCCTGAAGAAAGCTAGGTGATCAGGTTCAGCACTGGGAGGGGATAGTGGGTGGTCCTGGCTGTGTGAGGGTGGACCCTATACCTGGTTCCCTCAGAACAACTCACCACAATCCCCATCCTGACCCACTGACCACTATATGGGGATCTTTCAAGGAATTCTAGTTAAGATTCCCAAGTAGGGGACCTGCCTGGATCAAAAATGATCTTTGTTTCTATTTGGACAGAGCCCAGAATGTTATGCCACATAACTGCCTTGAGCCTCCAATGGCTGGAATTCCCTTGCTGGACCCCCAGGGACTTCCTCTCTGAGAGGCACAGGCTACTTAAAGAAATCACCTTATCTTACCCCTAGGCCACTAACAGTAACAGCAACTGCACTAATAATAACCAAAATTAAGAGTTAATACATTAAGAATTATCATTACAGTTAATAATAATAAACATGATAATAACTAATGACTAATAAAATAATAATTAATACCAATAGTCTATGCATATCCCATGATTGAACAATGTCACCCCAGGTATCTATCCAAGAAGAATGCATTCATACATTTCCCCAAAAGCAGATGAAATAATATTTATAGCAATACTGTTTACAGTGACACCAACTGTGCATGCATTTTCAAAGTCAAACTTCAAAAAGCCAAAACAAAAGATTATCTCAAAATCAGTCATATTTTAAAAATCCCATTAACCTGATGAATGAGAGACACTACCACTGTTGAATTCTATACAGTGAAAATGGTCTTCAGAATTAAAGGAAAATAAATACATTTTTCAGTCCTGAAAACAGAATAGTCTTTTCTTTAATTCTACTCTATTTCTACTTTATTATACAGAACTAAATAGAACTAGTTGACAGTTGCACTCTTTGATCTAGAAATCTTTTTGCAAAAGTATCAAATTAATTAGGTATGTTTTTATCTATTGTGATGATTAATTTTATATGTCTACTTGGATAGATTATGGTACTCAGTTGTTTGGTCAAACAACAGTCCCGATGTTGCTGTGAAGAAGTTATTTAGATGTGATTAAAATTTAAAGCTGTTGACTTTGAGTAAAGCAGATAGCCTCCCATAATGTAGATGGTCCTCATTTAATCAACTGTAGGTGTTAAGAGCAAGGACTGAGGAATCCTGAAGAAACAAATTTGCCTCAAGGTTACAGCATAGAACCCTGCTTGAGATTCCAGCCTGCTGGGCTGGGCTGCAGATTTTAGATACAAACTTTAACACAATATCAACTTTTACCTGAATTCCAGCCTGCTGGCCCACCCTAAAACTCAAAGACTTGTCAGCCCTCTTAGTCATAATTATATGAGCCAATTCCTTATAATCAATCTCTCCCTCATATATCCTAAGGTGAAAGATAAGTGGCTGAATCTGACCCTCCTGCAACCAAAAGAGAGTTACAGTGTCTAGTGAGCCTCTTTGGATTATGGAAGCAACATAGTCCTTTTTGGATGTGCTAATCTGGCCCATTCACCAAATGACCTAAAACCTCATTGTTATGAGTGAGACCCAGTACAAAAGAGGATTCTACAACAGGTACAGGTTGCTGTGTGAGCTGCTCTACAATGTGTATAAGATCTAGCAGAATTATGGCTCTTAAATATTTGAGGCAGATAAAGATTCTTTTTGGACACACTTGCAGGCCTCAGAGTTGGTTTGCATGTAGATCCTTATAATTTGGGCCAAAGCCCTGCCATCCTGAATGCATAACTACTCTCCTTTTGAGAAACAGCTTTTCGCTTGATGTTAGTTCTTAGAAGAGACTGAGTGTTTAACTGTGGGCCACTAAGTTACCATGCAACTTGAGCGTCCATCATTAACTAAATGTTTTCTCGCCCACAAAGACATAATTTGGGTATGCATAACAGCACTCTATCCTCAGATGGAAGTGGTATGTATGTAACTGGATCTGAACAGGCCCTGATTCCATAAATAAATTAAGTGAAAAAGTGGCCCCAATGTACATGGTCTTGACTCCTGTTTCATTACCTTCTCTCTCACAAGTTGCTCCTATATTAATTTCCTATTTTGATGATTTTATCTATAACATACAAAGTATTGGATAATAATAGAGATAGCAAGTATCTTTTACTTATTTTTATAGATGAATTTTAGTATTTCACTATTTATTATGTTATCTATTTTTGTTCATGGTAGCCATTTTTAACAATGGCTGCATCTCCCATAGTCAGAATTCATGGGTCCAAGGGTCAGCATATAAGTGACAGTAGCACTACTTATTTTTACTACTAGGATTCATTAGCAAAGTTTTTTACTCCTTGTTTTTGTAACCTTATGCTCTGCTTGTCTAGAGGTGTTAGTCCAAAGAGCAGAATACTTCCATCAGGAAACACAACAATGATACCATTGATCTGGAAGCGAAGGCATGCTATTCAATCACTTTGAGCAAATCATTCCTCTCAACAGGCAAAGAAAGGAGTTAGTGGGATGATAGTTCTTACTTTCAGGGTAAATTGGACTACAAGTTCACAATAAAAGGGAATAAGAGATAAATAGAGACATGTGTAAAACACATGATACCTTTTAGAATGTCTCTTAGGCCTGCCATGCCCCATGATTAAAGTTAATGAAAGCCTTCAATAACCCAATCTAGGCAGAAATGATGATTTAGTTACCTTACTATAGATGAATACCATGACCAAAGAGAATATTGAATGGGTAATAGAAAAACAGTAATTATAAATACCAGGTACAACCACATGACCAATTACAGAAAATAGGTCTATAATTATTATGAGCATTTCAACTATATTTTATTATAGACAGACAGACAGATAGATAAATAGATAGAGAGGTAGATCAAATATACTTTTTTATTCTCTTTTCTCCTCACCATACATAATAACATATGACATACAGCATAATTTAAGTATCAATTAGCTTTATCAAAGTATGTTATAGGATATAAAGTGGAAGAGTGAGCATAATCCAAAGGCTTTGCATCCTCTTCTGGGAAATAAGTGCGCTTTTGTTGTAGACCAGACACTTATCATGCTATGCAGACCTTGTTATTATCTTCATTTGGAGACTAAATATGGTTTAAATAAATATGTTTCATTCTCAAGTATGCAAGATGTGGATTGTGACAGGTATATTGCCTAGCTATTTGGTTAAACATTGTAGATGTTTCTATGAAGGTATTTTTTTAGACGTGATTAACAATTAAACCAGTAGACTTTGAGTAAAGCAGATTATTTTTCATAATGCAGGTGGGCCTCATCCAATCACGTATGGTATTAAGAGCAAAAGGTAGAGTTTCCCAAAGAAACAAATCTGCTTCAACATTGCAACATGAAAACCCAGCCTGAGATTACTGCCTGTTGGATTTCCCCGTAGATATAAGGGTCAAGATTGATGAAACATCACTTATCTGAATCCTCAGCCTGCTGGCTTGTCTATAAATTTCAGGTTTTCCAGTTCCACATGATTTTAGTGGCTGAAGACAAGTATTACTTTATTACATCATTGTTCTGTTAGGTGACTGAGAGATGTCAGGTGGATCATTTGTCTGCTCTGCATAATGTCAGCTAGGGTCTTTCACATTGTTACATATCATTTTAAGAAGAAAGTGGCCAATTATTGTGTTCAGTTTGGGCCTTATGAGTTTGAGGTAATTATATGATATCACAGTTGAATCAATGTACAAGTGATACTTAAGCCATAAATACACAATACTTTTGCTGACATGTTTACTATCACTTCCCAGAACAGGAACTGTGAGAAATTGCACCGAGGCAGTTGTTTGCAGCACCAAAGCAATGGAAGGAACACCTAGTTAAAAAAGTCTATGGAAGCTTGTGTTGCTGCTTGTCACTGCTGGAGAAAGAGTGATGGCTTCTTATTCCCTTTTGTCTTTCAAATCTTGTGTACAGGGCTCTCATTGGAAACTTGACAATCACATTGCAGTGTGTGGAAGTGAAGCATTCTGGCAAACACAGCAATTTTTCCGAAGCTGTGATAATGGAGAGACATAGAAGAGAATGATGATAAATTTTGTTTTGAGCTCAGATAACCCCTTTGGCTACATTAAAAGTATCTGTTTTCTCAAGGTTTTATTTTACACTGAGGCTATGAACTCATATTTTTATTCTGTTTTCTTAACAATTGTTCTCTTTTCATAGTTATGTCTATACCTAGCTAGAGAGGGAAGGGGTGAAAAGCGAAGCGAGGCTGATAGCAATCCTAACTTGAGCAGTCTTGACATGAAGTTGGAACATTAGAAAAATATAAGACAAGATCTGAGAAGAGGATTTGGAAGTTTAATTCTACTCTATAGATGCCCACCACTATAAGGGTGGGGAGTGAGGTAATGTACAATTTAATGATTTATTTTGTGATTCAAACAATGATGAATGCTCAATGTATTTTTTTTTTAAGTGAGAGGTGGAAGGCAGGGAGGCAGAGACAGAATCCCTCATGTGCCCCAACCAGGGCAATAGTCTGCTCATCTGGGGCTATTGCTTCATTGCTCAGCCACTGAGCTATTTCAGTGCCTGAGGCTAGGCCATGGAGCCATCCTCAGCACTCAGGGCCAAATTGCTCAAACCATTTGAGCCATGGCTGTGGGAAGGGAGGAGAGAGAGAGAAAGAGAAGGGAGAGAGGAGGGGTGGAGAAGTAGATGGTTGCCTATCCAGTGTACCCTGAGGCAGAAATCAAACCCAAGACTTCCAAATCCCGGGCTAATGTTCTACCACTAAGCCAACTAGCCAGGGCTTGCTCAATGTATTTCAGTCTGTTAGTACATAGAGTATTGATGAAGGACAAATGGTCATTTTTCCACACCTGTTTGACATTCTTCTCATATTCCTCAAGCCAACACAGACATCACAGAGCTACTCAAACTGTTCTTTATCTTAAAACAGGGCTGTATACATACTTCACAAATGTGTGAAATAGTACATTCACACATTTACTGTTTATCTATTAATATATAACTTTCTTTCTTTAGACAAGAGTTCATTGTGGTTAGAGATCTTAATTTTCTCTCTCTCTCTCTTTTTTTTTTTTTTTTTTTAGAGAGACAGAGTGAGAGTCAGAGAGAGGGATAGATAGGGACAGATAGACTGGAACGAAGAGAGATGAGAAGCATCAATCATCAGTTTTTTGTTGCGACACCTTAGTTGTTCATTGATTGCTTTCTCATATGTGCCTTGACCATGGGCCTTCAGCCGACTGAGTAACCCCTTGCTCGAGCCAGCGACCTTGGGTCCAAGCTGGTGAGCTTTTGCTCAACCCAGATGAGCCCGTGCGACGTGAGCTGGTGACCTCAGGGTCTCGAAATTGGGTCTTCTGCATCCCAGTCCGATGCTCTATCCACTGAGCCACCGCCCGGTCAGGCGAGTTCTTAATTTTTTAAAACATTTTGGTGAGCTCAACTTAGAATAGCAGGATCTAAAATGTAAAATAGTTACCCTATGGCATAAAACCAACATCAACAATTGGACTAATCTGCTTAGGGTGAGAAGAAAGGGGAGATAGAAAGAGAAGATAGAGGAATTCAGATTGTGTGTGTGTGTGTGTGTGTGTGTGTGTGTGTGTGTATAGAACAGGGAAGCAACACTTTAAAGTCTGCACAAATTATGAGAGCTCATTGCTGAAAAGGCATTGCTCTTTTATAGAAAATTAGATTAAATTCAAGATTAAAGAATATTTTCTAATTTAAAAAATGCACAAATACTTCCTCTGCTGGCCATAGTGGGCACTCCTTCATAATACACACTCCATAATCTTTCACAATACACACTCAGTTGCCCCTATTGATTATATCCTTCCATGTTTTGTTAAATATTAAGCCCCATACTTTTATGATCCACATGGATGACCTGCCTTTTATTCATGCCTCTAGTCTAGGTGCCATTAAGAAAATGGAAATTCCACCTGCCCTGTCAGTGGTGCAGTAGATAGAGCATCTAACTGGGATCCTGAGAACTCAGGTTCAAAACCCCAAGGTCTCCAACTTGAGAG
Organism: Saccopteryx leptura; assembly: GCF_036850995.1. Classification (NCBI taxonomy): domain Eukaryota; kingdom Metazoa; phylum Chordata; class Mammalia; order Chiroptera; family Emballonuridae; genus Saccopteryx; species Saccopteryx leptura. Next base: position 147,467,004 of record NC_089505.1, read on the forward strand.
TGGGATCATAGACATAACCCCATGGTCATAGGCTTGAGCCCAAAGGTAACTGGCTTGAAGCCCAAGATTTTTGGCTTGAGCCCAAGTTTACTGGCTTGAGCAAGTGGTTACTGGCTGAGTAAGCGGTCACTGGCTTGAGCAAGCAGTCACTGGCTCAGCTGGAGCACCCTGGTCAAGGCACATATGAGGAAGCAATCAATGAGCAACCAAGGTGCTGCAACTACCAGTTAGTTGATGCTTCTCATCTCTTTTCTTTCCTGTCTGTCTGTCCCTGGCTGTCCCTTTCAATCTCTCTCTCCAAAACAAACAAACAAATAAACAAACAAAAACAAAAAAGAGAAAACAGAAATTTTAATGGATGCTCCAATCATTTTTTTCTTTTTTCTTTTTTTTTTTTTTTAGTAGAGAGAGAGAAAGGAAAAGAGAGCTGTGAGAAGCATCAACTGGTAGTTGCGATACTTTAATTGCTCATTGATTGCTTTCTCATATGTGCCTTGACGAGGATTGAGGGGAGCTCTAGCTGAGCCAGTGACCCCTTGCTCAAGCCTGTGACCTTAGACTCAAGCCATCAACCTTTGGCTTTAAACCAGTGACCCTAGACTTCAAGCCATTGACCATGGTGTCATGTCTATGATTCCATGCTCAAAGTGGTGACCCTGTGCTCAAGCTGGTATGTCTGCACTAAAGCTAAGTGAGTCCACGTTCAAGTTGGTGACCTTGAGGGTTTCAAACCTGGGTCTGCAGTGTCCCAGGTTGATGCTCTATCCACTGCACCACCACTTAATCATCTCTCCTGTCCCAGAAGTACACGTCAGAACATCTCAGCAGAGAAAGATTAAGACTCCGATTTTGAAAGCACTAAATTGGATATATGCAAATTATAGGTAAGGCAATCTAGGTTGAAGATTTTGAAAAAGGCATTTTACAGGAGAAAAATATATTTTTTTTTCCCCAAGAGTCACAGAAAACAATTAACAATTAGAAAATGAACACATGTGAATTCAGTTTTGAAAAATATATCTTGTTAAAAACACTCTCTTTGATAGGCTTGCAGAAGAGTATATAAGGGTAAGTTTTATCAGAAGCAATCAGGATAAGAATATGATATTTAACATAATTAAATCCATTTCAAATAAATTTAAATATTCCAGAAAATTTCTCTTCTTATACTTCAGGTGACCTTTACAACTGGCAAAACAAAGAATTAGTCTGTAAGACATTTTGATTCAGTAATGTGAGAGCCCTGATTTGTAAAGAAAGTATAATAAATGTACTTTCTGATGACATTAATGTACATTTACATATTTATGCTAATATTTGCTCTTTCTAATCACATGAAAGTTACACAGAACTGACTGTTCTTTTTAGAACTTAAATTTTTTTTCTTGAATTTTTTGGGGTGACATTGGTTAATCAAATTATATAGGTTTCAGTTATACAATTTTATAATACATCATCTATATATTATACTGTGTGTTCACCACCCCAAGTCAAGTTTCTTTTTATTACCATTAATCCCCTCTTTAACTTCTTCTACAACCCCAGTTCTCCCTTTTCATCTTGTAATCACCATACTGTTACCTGTGTCTGTGAGTTATTTTTCAACTTAATCCCTTCACTTTTTTCACCCAGCCCCCAACCCCCAACCCCCATCCCTTCTGATGATTGTCAGTCAGTTCTTAGTATCTATGAATCTGTTTCTATTTTGTTTGATAGTTTATTTTGTTCATTAGATTTCACATATAAGTGAAATAATAGAGTACTTGTCTTTCTCTGACTGACTTATTTCACTTAGCATAATACTTTCCAGGTGTATTCATGCTATTGCATGCAATAAGGGAGGTAGAGAGATAGAGGAAAAAAACTTATGGACATGGACAACAGTCTGATGATTGCAAGAAAGAAGTGGGAATTGGGGGAGATGGAGGAGAGGATAGGGGGATAAATGGTGAACAAGGACTTACTTGGCGGGTGAACACACAACACAGTGTATAGAGATGTGTTGTAGAATTGGGCCCCTAAACCATTATAATTACATTAACTTGAGTTACTCTTATATTAGAAAAAAACAACTTGCATTCTTCAGCATCATACCTTTTATAATACATAGGATTTCCTAAAAATTATAGACAACATATGAGTGTGCACTATATATTTATACACTTTAAATTGAATCAGGAATTGTGGCTAATTCTGATCTTGACTAAAATTGAGATGAATTCTCTGTTCTATAAATTAAGAAGAATACATTTGTCATCCTAGTGAAATGAACATTTAAATTTCTCACTTTGTCAGAGGAAAAAATAAAACGATAAGATTTGCTTCTTTTTTATGCTGAGTAATACTCTATTGTGTAAATGTAGCGCTGCTTTTTTATCCACTCATCTACTGATGGGCATTTGGGCTGCTTTCAAACTTTGGCTATTGTAAATAATGCTGCAGTAAACATAGGGGTGCATATATTTTTCTGAATTAGTGTTTTGAGTTTCTTCGGATATATTCTCAGCAGTGGAATTGCTGGGTCATAGGCAGTTCCATTTTTAATATTTTGAGGTTAAGTCCATACTGCTTTCCACAGTGGCTGCCCCAATCTGCATTCCCTTCCAACAGTAACTAACTACAGGTTACCTTTTCTCCATATTCCCTTGTTGTTTGTTGGTTTATTGATGATAGCAATTTTAACAGGTATGATATGATATCTCATTGTGCTTTTAATTGGCATTTCCCTGATTATTAGTGACATGGAATATTAAGTCCTTATTTGATGTATCAGCAAAAATGCAATTAATACTATTTTTAAAACTAAGAATGTATTTTTAGAAGTATTCTCTTTATATAATATAAATATATCATCAATAGTATATTATTGCTCAAGCAAGTATATCATGTGTTAGTATAAATATATAATAAAAAATAGTACATATATATCTCATTCATTCTTTTTCTGTCATTGAAAAAGCCTTGGTAATGGGACATGCTAGACCTCTCAGAAAACCTCCACAGTGTTTCTCTAGTTTGAGGCTTTAATATATAGCATCTCTATTTGACCCATTTTTTTTTTTGACAGAGAGAGAGCCAGAGAAAAAGACAGACAGATAGGAAGGGAGAGAGATGAGAAGCATCAATTTTTGTTGTGGCTCCTTAGTTGTTCATTGATTAAATTCTCATTTGTGCCTTAACCAGGACAGCTACAACAGATCGAGGGACCCCTTGCTCAAGCCAGTGACCTTGGACTCAAGCCGACGACCTTGGGCTACAAGCCAGTGACCTATGGGCTCAATCCAGCAACCATGGGATCATGTCTATGATCCCACGCTCAAGTCAGCAACCCTGCACTCAAGCTAGTAAGGCTACGCTCAAGCTGGATGAGCCCACACTCAAACCGACAACCTCAGGGTTTCAATCCTGGGTCCCCCGCATCCCAATCCTATGCTGTATCCACTGTGCCACTGCCTGGTCAGGCTGACCCATTCTTTTAGCTGTCCTTTTTCTTTCTATTATTTCTCTCAACTGCTCTGCTTCAGATTGGAGAAGCTCCTGAACATGGATAAGAAGGCAGACTTTAAATATAACTTGGACCTTTGCATCAAGCAATTTGAGTTTGCAGGGACAAAATAAGAACAAAAACAATAACAAAAAAAATTAGGCTTGGCTTCTTTGTTCTTGTTACTACATATCAGATTAACAACTTTGCAGATGTGAAACTGGAAAGTCTCTTCATAAGAAGTCTTAGGAAGTCAGTAAGATGTAGTTATAGGAAATAAGAAACTCTCATTTTCTTCTGATGAAATTCTATCTTTACATTTCTTTTTAAAAAGGTAAACAAGAGAGTATGAACATGTTAATCTAGCTATCCATCCTTTACAATTTTGAATGATAGAGTTCAATAATATTCACAATTCCCAAAAGCTTCTTTTTTATTTTTTTTTTATTTTAGATCATTGTAGGTTTCCATTTTGCACAACAGATAATTATATCATATGAGATACTTAATTTTTTTAGAATAGCATTTTAATTTTTAAAGTAAAGTTTATAATTCTATCAAATAAATTTACTTGCTATTTTCTCATTGATAGCAGAACTGTTAAACACACCATAATCTTATGACACTAATAATGTTCATGTATATTGTACAAGTTGAGAGAAAATTCCTGTTAGATCTGATGGAGGGTCACCTAGGCAGTTGAGTAGTACAAGTTCTTCAAATAAAAATAGATGTGAGTGTTTGGGGAACAGAAACAGGATAATGTGACAGCACAGGATGTAAGGGGAAAGGGCAGGAAGTTTTGTCAGAGAGGTAGTCCTGGGCAATGTCAGGGAAGCCTGCTTGTGGTCTTGGTGGAGGATTTGGAATTTTGAGTGTAATTAAAAGTCATGAGAAGGATGAAAGGGGAAGAATGTCATGAATGGATTCATTAAAGATTAATTTTAGACAAAGGTCTTCAAAAGCATTATTTCAAAGTAATAACTATAAATATCAATGTATTAAAATACATTTTCTAATATTTTGATTCATTTTACATTTGAGAAAATGTAAAATGTTGAGAAATAAGTTGGAATATGAGTGCCGAAGTCAAAGGTAACTAAGTTAGCATCCTTTAACGTGAGTTACCATTTGCTTTTCAAAATCTTCTTCATACTACTGATATTTGGTCCAAGGAAAACATTGTAAGCCTTCTTGCGAAAATGTAGCCTTATTGTATTTATGATAATTTAATAAAATAAAATTAGTTTTATTTTTATATGTTTGTACTTAAAAAATTATTGTTACCTTTTATAAAAATGATAGTATTGTGGTATGTCCTTCAGGAAACAGAATCCTAGAGATTAAGGAACTGGCCCTGGGTCTTACAAGTAGCTTGTAGAAAAACCATACATGAGTACTCATTTTTTCTGATTGTTGCCTCTTGAAACACTATTAATGTGAGTTCCTGCACTGTCCTCCCTAAGGTAGATGTGGGCTCGGGAGATTCAATCCATTGTTCTCCAATTGTCTCCAGTGATCAGAAGTTAGTAGGCCCTCACAAATTTAAGTAATTTTTAATGCAATTACTTTGGTTTGGTTTTTTAAGTGCAACATATATTTTTTAAAACATTATATAATGATCACTTATAAATAAAACTTACAAAAATTAGCAAATTATTAACACACATATGTAGATTTGGTATGAACCATCAATTTTGTCAAAATTGAAAGTGTTAATATGCAATCTTTTATTTACCATGGTTATAATATTGTCTTGTTTCTGCAATATTGGCACACCTCCAGCTTTTTCAAAAAATATTTTCAAGTATCCTTACATATTTTTGCAACAGGTTTGAAGGACTCACTTCAGGTTTTCCCTGAAAATAATTATTAGTTTTTATTATTTTCTTTGTGCCTTTTCTTTTCTTGTTTTTCTTTTTATCTTTTTATTCTTCGGTAATGTTCTCTCCTTCAACTGCACATTCTATAGCATGAATCACACTGCTATGTCTGTTTCCCTGTTTCTGTCTCTATTGTATGGTGCTCAGTGTCCGCAGCACTGTTTCTACTGTCCTTTATTTACACTTGCATGTTCACTCGACGCATTGCCCTTTGTCCCTCCCTAACTGAATGTTTCATAGATCTTGCAAATTATTTTGGGGTACCGATACCACTCTAACCTTCTGTATTTTCAGATGTTGTTTCCATAACTCATTTTTTGTTGTTTTTGTTTTTATTTTTATTTCACTGCTTCATTGCAAAGAATTATTTATTTTTTTAGCAAATCTTGTGGCTCTAGAAAGGTAACAGAGTGATGCAATGAAGACCCTTAACTATTGCACTGCTTTTCTACAGCATGAAGCCTGACTTTCAGATATTTTCATCATGATTTCTTTCATATCATGACTTAATCGGTGATCCACAGATTCAATAAAACAGCCTAAGCCTGGGACTACAGAAGGAATGAAGTAGATTATGAGGGTTATTTGGACAAGTTAAAGTTGTTCTACAAGTTGCTTTCAAGATTTTTTAAAAAGTGAGCAATGTAAATAATTTCCACAAAATGTTTTATTCAGAATATTCTTGGCCCTTGAAAATTTATTTAGGCAACTTAAACTTTAAGGATAATAATAACAAAATTATTTAAAAATGAGAATTTTTGTCTCTTCTCAATGTGCAAAGTTTTCTTTTCAAGTGACAAAGACGAACCTGATAGTTGGAGGTTCGGTTCATCTCATGTGTGATGAGTCATGTGTGTTGTCATTTTCCATTTATATAACATGCAAACTTTAATTTTAAACTCAATGCAGAGCTAGTCAATTGTAAGATAACTGATGCTAGATAACAATAATTATGCTGAATGCTACACAGAAACTTCATTAACATATCTTAGTCTCTTCCACTACCGCCTTGGTTAGATACATAAATTGTTGATCCTCAAAATATGGAGGAAATGTTCTTCTGTATGAGGATCACGGAGGAATACCCAAGGCAGTTGCTGGTTCTTAATTAACTCTTACTCACCATGGAAATCTATGATCTATCACCAGGTAAAGTGGAAAAGTCTATGCCTTCTTTGTGAACAGCCTGAAGGCTGGGCCATTTTCTACTGCTTATATGTTATGTCATTACAAGAAAAATAAAACATTTAGCCTCTCTAATCTTAACTTCTCATCTGTAAGATAAAGATAGTAATTCTTAACTGATATGCTTATTGCAAAAAGGGATTAAAAATGTTGACTGAATTTCCCTGTTCAGATAGCTTGATTGGTTAAAGCATCATCCCAATACACAGAGGTTGCCAGTTCAATTCCCAGACAGAGCACATACAGAAACAAATCAATGTTTCTGTCTTTTTCTCTCCCCCTTTCTCTCTCTCTCTCAAATTAATAAAATAAAAAATTTAAAAGATATTAAAAAAATGTTGACTGAATTGCGGAAGCACTCATCAGGCTGTATATTTTCACTTTTCTTTTTTCTTACTCTCCTTCTCTTCTTTGTTTATTATTCCCCTTGTCTTCTGTCCTTGTTGTTATTCACTTTTCTTTCAGTTTTTTTTTAGGAGTGAATAGGTTACTTAGTTAAATTGCAGCATTCTTTAACCACAAAAGTCACTAAACTCTATGCCAAAATAGAGATAATGGTAGGATCGAAAATACTATACCTGAATTCTTCTTGCCTTCAAGAATAAAATAATGGTTTATATCAAACGACTTTTCATCTGTTTTTATACTTCTTATAATATATGTAAATTTTCTTTGTAGAATAATATGTGATAATTCTATATATTTAACACCTTCTTACATACCTTCTGGTAGGAAGTGTTTGTAGAGTACAACACTTTGGCCCTGTAAAAATACATAAACCAGTGCAGGCAGTAGAGAACCACATTAATAAAAGCAAATATAATGTCCTTCAAAAGGAAGGTCTCAGCCAACTCTGTTCAGCTCAACTAATCATATGGTCAGAAATGCCTGCCAAGGGTCTGGCCGTGAAAGCATGCTACAAACCAATGTTAAAAAATAATGTGTTATACAGGTGTGTACCTCCAATACAAAGTCTGTTGCAATGATGATAAATCAGGGTTATGAGTCTAGAGCAGGGGTCCCCAAACCATGGCCCGTGGGCCGCATGCAGTCCCACCTCACTTCCGGAAGGGGCACCTCTTTCATTGGTGGTCAGTGAGAGAAGCATAGTTCCCATTGAAATACTGGTCAGTTTGTCGATTTAAATTTACTTGTTCTTTATTTTAAATATTGTATTTGTTCCCATTTTGTTTTTTTACTTTAAAATAAGATATGTGCAGTGTGCATAGGGATTTGTTCATAGTTTTTATTATAGTCCAGCCCTCCAACGGTCTGAGGGACAGTGAACTGGCCCCCTATGTAAAAAGTTTGGGGACCCCTGGTCTAGAGGAAAATTTTTACTTTTTTAATGGGAAGTGAGAAACTTTTTAAAAAAATTATAGATTGCTCTTTATTTCAGCATTTACATAAGAAAACAAGGGGAAACCCTAAGGACAAGGAGGAAACAATTTGATCTAGTATTATATTATTAGAGATAACTTGGTATTCTCTGAACAACCAAATTTCATGAACTGATTTCAAATGTGAATGCTAAGAGCATATTGTGAGTCTTGAGAATCTTCAAAAAAATCTGAAAAATTATGCTGGAGAGACAATAAAGAGTTGGAAAGAGTAGTTTAACAATTTGAACAGGTGACAATTCTCTGCAATCAAGACTCAGGGAGTTTCCTCATTGAAATTTTAATGTTGTTACTGTTGCTTTTACTTACAGTGTTTCTCATATTATGGAAAATATATTTATTAAAAAAGAATATCAGGAATATGTAGACATTTTTTCTTATTGCTATTTTTTATCACTCTTTTATTAGCTGATGGCATTACTGACTCAACAGTTTCTTTTGGTTGAAAAATGAGTAAAAATATAAAAAATATGTTTACCCCCAAAAATGACTAAGAATGTTCCTTTGAATTTTTTTAATCTATTTGAATTCTATTAATTTTCTATGTCCTATGAAGTACAAATACTTCACAAAGTCAGACATTGCCATTCAGTGAGATTTGTTTCTGAGCCCCAAGTGTCATTGGTCATTCTTGGTATACTTAAAATGTCTTTCCAAATTGTATTCACTTCTTATTTGTCATGTTTAATAATGCAAAAAAATAATGCACACTAAAACTCATCATAGTTCTCATTTCTCTATGTTCAACTCTCATTGTTATCTCTTAGAAATACCTGTTTTAAATGGCTCCATTTCTATACACACTTCTCACTATAGACTATCATTTTGCCCCCATTTATTTTCTTACCCTTTATCTTTGAACTCTCCACATGAAGCTATTCCAAAAATATCCTTTAATCACTGACAGTCATTTACAACCTGCTGAATTTTGTCAGAGTAAACAATTTGTAGGTACTATTCATGACCCATTTTTTATATTCATCTTTTGAATGGATCAGTAGTGTGCAATCATGTTTTTTATACCAACAAACTTATCTTTAATGAGGATATGTGTGCCACTGCAAAATAAGGTTCTGTGCACCCACCAGGCATCTTAACCCATCTTTTTTCTGCATCTATAACAACAAAGCAAGCACAGAAACGTTGGGCACCCAAAAAAGCAGTCTCAGAGAAGAGTGGGAAAATGCCAAGGAGAGGGTTTTTTATTTTTTTTTATTTTTTTATCTATGCTTATTACGATAAAACTTTTAAATAATGCTACTTAGAAAAAAGCTCCTTGGAAAAATGAGGCTGTAACATATCTTTTTTTTTTTTTACAAAGGCAAAGAGAGAGAGTCAGAGAGAGGATAGATAGGGACAGACAGACAGGAATGGAGAGAGATGAGAAGCATCAATCATTAGTTTTTCATTGTGACACCTTAGTTGTTCATTGATTGCTTTTTCATATGTGCTTTGACCGTGGGGATACAGCAGACCGAGTAACCCCTTGCTAAAGCCAGCGACTTTGGGTCCAAGCTGGTGAGCTTTGCTCAATCCAGATGAGCCCGCCCTCAAATTTATGACCTCAGGGTCTCAAACCTGGGTCCTCCACATCCCAGTTCGATGCTCTAACCACTGCGCCACTGCCTGGTCAGGCACATATCTTTCTTTACATTCAAAGTGACTTATAGAATTGAGACAGTTGTCCCGATAACCCAGACCCACCAACAATCTCACTAGAAACCCGATAAGGCAAAATTATATGTAGATATGTGTTTTTACCCTCACTTTTTTTTATCTGAACGTTTCTTTTTAAATCTCCCCCTCCCCACTATAAAAGTAAGCAAAACTTTATCATGAAAGAATTATTTTAAGTATAATATCATGTAAACCAGGTAAACATTCCTAGAACTCAAATTTGGCTTGCCGGTCATTCATCTTGCTCTGAAAAGGGAAGTGCTTCATAGCCTTTGGTTTTCTACCTCTAAGTTCTCAGCTTATATTTTACTTTTCCAAGGAGAAAATTTTTAACCACAAATAAACGTCTTGAATTAATTTTGAACATATCAAAGTGTTCACCACTTTCTCTGGAATTAATTATAATTATGTCAATTTGTTATATTTACTCTATAATTATAATAACAGCTCTGCATTTATTTTTAGTACAGTTCAGAGAAGAGTTGAACAGGTTGTGTATACTGTATGCTAATGACACTTTAAGAGCACATAGAATCAGAGTGCGTTTGCTCAGTGAAATTGCACATTAAGAAACCTCTCAGGTATGGAAACAAAGGTAAGAAATGTGTTCCTAAGATTGAATTATGGAATCAATGATGAGTATTGCATAGCATGACAGGAAATCTGATTTGCAACATAGGTGCTGCTGCGTTTCGGCAGTCCTTTCAGAGTACAGTGTGCATTCCTTGGCCCTTATTAATGTGGCAGAAATAGTCTCACTACATAGCATTTACAAATCAGTAGTATTATGAATAAAGTAAGTCTTAAAACTATTTTGCTTCTTGGGTAAGAAGGATGTGTAAATCGCTTCACATATGGTCCCCAGATTCATTAATACACTGGTCAGAGTATGCCACTAAGAACTAAAATAGAATTCTGAATTCATTCTCCTCCCTTTCCCCAAGATGTAGGAGACATTGAATCCTCAGGTCTTTTAAAATGAGAAAAATCAGGTACTGTATTTAACTCAGATTGGCCCTGTGGGTAAAAGAAGTCAGCAAACCCCTGCATCTCTAATGAGGCAGCGAAGGATCTTGAGAAATAAGTTTACTGGTTCTAATTTCTTAGCTTCTTCTGTCTTTTGTGATCAAAGATGGAAAGAGCTGTTTCTTCAGAGAAATTTTCAATTTGTAGAACATTTAAAAATGGGGAAATGCTATATGTAAAGATATAGTCATGTTTATATCTAATCATTTGGCCCAAGTTTATTATTTTATTTTATTTATTAATTTAAAAATTTTTTTTCATGTTAAAGAAAGAGGAAGAGAGAGAAACAGGAACATTGATCTGTTCTTATATGTGCCCTGACCGAGGATCTAAGTGGTAACCTCTACACTTAGAGACAATGCTAACCAACCAAGCTACCTAGCCAGGGCAAAGTTCATTTTTTAATTAAATGTATTGGGATAATATTGGTTTTCAAAACCATACGGCTTTCAAGTGTACAACTCAATAAAAGCTCCTCTGCACACTAACTGGGGTCCCATCCCCCTATTACTAAGTAAATGGGCTCATAATACACATGTAGCTATGTTGCATAATGTCTCAGAGATTACACTCAGGCTGCAGCCTACAAAGCTGGATGAGAAAAATAGAGTCCTCATTAAACATGCCTATACACAATTTACAATCTTTTTATGAATCATTAGAAAATAAGAGTGAACTAAATAAGCAATGTTGTCAAATGGTATGGCACTAGCATCTACAATTATATTAATAAGAAAAGAGGATTAGAAAGACATTAGAAAACTACTTCACAAAATGAATAATGAACAATTTCTATAAAAAGCTATTCTGAATATTTGTCATTTTTTCATGTTTATGTTTTATGGATGAATATAGATATGATTGAATATAATTGATGGGACTTATAAGAGACTGCAAAAATTTTGCAGTACAATATTTGAATGGGTATGTTTAAAAGCATGTAGATGGAACTCATGTGGTCAGAAAATGGCATGATATGGACAGTAATTTATGAAAATATGAATATAATAAATGATCTTTCATGCTCAAAGCCTATTAAACATTGTTAGGGAAAAACATTTAGGAAACAAGTAAACCAAAGTGGGTGGAATACCTTTTATTGAAAATAAATTCATTTCACTTAGGCCCCATGGCAATCTAATGAGTTGAGTCAAATATCTCAAAATGTTTTGCCTAATAAATCATTCAGATGTGTTTTATTTGTCAAGAAAAATATTTTAACAAAATATTGGTATTTAAATCTTTTTGGGTAAAGTATTTCCTTCTCATTTTCTCATAGATAATCCACTGTTTTCACACCTTTGGTTCCATACCACCTTGGCCCCTATGGACATTCATTGTGATAAGCTTTAGTATTTTGGTATTACAAGAAGAAAGACTGAGGCTCAAATAATTTGAACAGCTTTCTCAAATTCAAACAGGAAAAGAATTGTGTCAAAGAATGTAAGGTTTCCTTATGTTTACTTCTTTTTCTCCTCCTTTTGTTAGTGTGTATTCCCATCTTCACTCCTGTGGTAGGAATCTGCAGAAACTGTAAACTTGTTACTTTGAATGACAAAAGGGCATTCAGATTGCAGATGAAATTGAATTGCTAATTAGCTGATTTTAACAATGGGAACAGTGACCTGTGTTATAGACAGGTAGGCCCAATTTAATCTCATGAGCCCTTAAACAGAGGAACCCTTCCTTTTTGTTGGATCAGCAAATCAGGATAATAGAAGGAAGGGAAAGTTCCTGTTAAAAAATCTAGATCTTCACTTGCTCGTTTTGAAAATGGAGGTACAGTCAAAGAATGCGGTGACTTCTAGAAGGAAGGAGCAGGTAATAGCCACAAAGAAAACAAAGATACCTGTCTGTAACTTCAAGGAACTGAATTCTGCCAACAACTAAGATGAACAGAGAAAGGATTCTCTCACAGTTCCTCCGTCAAGAAAGAATGCCTACTGATAACTTGGTTTTAGCTGATTGTGTTGAACTTTTGACTTGAAAAAATGTAAGATAATACATTTTTGTTGATTAACTTCCTAAATTTGCATTAATTTCTTATGGCAACAATAGCAAACTAATGCAACCACAAAAGAAAAAGAGTGTTAATCTGATTATAGGACACCAATTAAACCACAATTGTTAGTGGTTGGTGTCACCGCATTAAAAGTTTAGGTCTCACTCACTATTTCTATGCCAGAGTGGGGGGGGGGGAGCACCAGGAAGATCCTTTCTGTTTATATTTTGCTCTTTCACGTACTTAGGCCTGGAACTATTTTAGCTAGAGCTGCATTTTGAGGTAAAATGAACCTATGAGAACAAGTAAACTGTCTGGTTGTGTTTCTTTGTGTTGTCTTTTTTAAATTAATGTGTGTGTGTGTCTGCGTGTGCACTTGTGCAGGACACTCACTTGGAGGGGCAGTCGTGAAGGAACAAATGTAAGTGCTCTTGTTTTTAATATTTCAGGTTATTTAGACTTTACTACATAATATTTAGAAACAATGGTGTGCCTAGCTATCAAAGTCCTCCGTGTTTGGTTTGGTTTCGGTAAAATCCATGACTAATAATAAAAAATGTGTTTTGTATCTGAAATTGGCTTTTATGTTTAACTTAGCTATAGGAACTTACAGTTGCTCTGTCTGATGAATTATTTTGAATAATCCCAGGTTCTTTAGCCCTTTTCTTGGTTTCTCTCAGATTTGTACCAAGTTCTCTCACAATCGTCCATCCCAGATTTATTACACAAGACAATATTACCTACCTACCCCTTCACTTGATTCCCTGTGAAAAATTAAGAGGTTGGATAATTGCCACTCATAAATTAATGCTCTAAAATAATACGGCTATTGCAGTAGTAGATGAGCTCCCACAGAGCCACAGAAAACATGAAGTATAAAGGCAGATTTATTTCTGGACTCTGTTAACATGGTGAAAACAAGTTAGCATTTAACAGGAAAACAACTAACTCACACTTCCTACTAATACATGCTGATTTTATTTTATAGCGATATCTCAAGGCAAGTACCATTTTCTAATAATAAAAAAGCAATTAACAATTTAACCTTAATATAATCTTATTCTAAATGGTTTTGTTGCTATGGGCAAAATTTCTGCTATAGTGAACATGTGAAGATAAAAGTAATCCAGCAAGGGCAATGGGCCATCTTTCCAACCTTTTTAGGACCTGAAAGTCTACATTACAAGTAGCATTTCTTTCACATGGGCTATGTTTTCAGAATATCCTAAAGCTAGTTGGCTGAAAAAAAATTTGCGTTATCCGGTTGTTTTTTTGGGAAGAAGGTGATGATGGTGTTTGTCTCCAAATGAACTATTATTTATGCCTGAAGGTTCAATAGCCTTCTTAAAGATGCCTTTGTATTTCCAGTTCCTATTTAAGTGTATACTAACTAAAATAGAAATGCAATTAGTTAAACACAATTACTTTCAAATGCCACTAAACCCACAGATTCATTTGATGTTAACACTGAGGTCTTCATTTAAAGGGACAAGTTCAAAAGGGCTCTCCCAACCCAATGCCTCATGGTGTCAGTTGACTGAGCAGAGAACTGTGATTTTTTAATGTGTCATTATCATCATTTTGGGTAATAAACTTACCTAGACATATTTATATATACTGTGTTGCCAGTATGCACTACGGAATAAAACTTATTTTTACATTTTTTCCTAATTATTTTTACCAATCTACTATTATAGGCACCATTATTTCTAATTTCAAGGACAGGAAACTAAGATACAGTGAGATTTAGAGATTTAACTTTCAAGATTATCTAGACAAGAAGTGGCAGTTTGAGTTTCAAACCTTAGTGTCTGCCACTTAATCCCATTTTTCTAAAAAAAAAAGCAACCAACAATGTCTTGCCTGCAAAATTTAAAAGGGAAATGTGCAATCCTAATATTGACAAATGAATAAATTACTCTAATTAGATCTGTATATGTCTAGATATTTTTTTTAACATTCTCTATGTTTAATCTTAAAAGGATTAGCCTTCTATATTGGAGATAGAGATTATCTTTTATGTGGAATTACTTAAAGAAAATATCCAGAAAAAAAAATATCTTATAGAACTTAAGGTGATAATTAAAACAGCACTATAATGATTTCTAAGTTGTGAGGGAGGGAAACTCTTTCTCCATTTAGATGCAGTGAGCTGCCCCTGCTCCATGTTCTCCCAGTATGCAACGAACTATGTGATTGTTACCTCTCCATCTGCCTGTACTCCTCGTGGGATTGTTGGATTTTTAGAGTGTTGTGTGTGTGTGAGATGGGGAACACACTCTGTATATTTTAATATTACAGAAAACATTAAGTGCTCAAAACATTTATTGGAAGATGAAATGAATTTCAGTGATGCAAGGCCCTTATCCAACATGAGCCTACTTCTCAGAGATCAGAGACATAACTACTTCTCAGTCATAAAGAACCTAAAAGTCTCAACAACAAACTTACGAATAAAATAAATTTTCTTTACTTTTTTTCAACTTTCTAGTGTCAAGGTAAATGTCCTTTTAAATAGGTCTCTGCATTTCCAAGATATTCTTTGTAAATTTATGGTGTTTAATGATAAGGAGTTGTCAAGGGTTTTTTCTTAACAGTACATTAAGGTAGTTTTCCCATTCTCTGTCGTATTTTTCTGATGCTTTTAATAAAATGTCATACTGCTAGATGTGCTAACCAGCCCCCACTCCTATCAAGAATCAAATCCCCCTCTTTTCCTCTCTACCTCTGCCACTGTAACTCTCATGCTCTGTCCCTCTTTACCTCTTGCTCTCTCTCTCCCTCTAGTTCTCTCTCTCTTACTGTTTCTGCTGAATACATATATACATAATACTTCTCTTATTTATTCCGTAGTGAGAATGGCTGTGTCTACAGGGATAAAAAGTTAAGAAAAGCTGGTTTGTCTGAGCTGGAAAGTTTTTGTTTTTGTTTTTTTTATTTTATAAATGAATTGATGATTATAGCAGATTGAAAGGGGAAAAAGATATAAACATTTGAGGAAGAAGAGCAACAGGGTAGTACAGAGAAGGGCCAAATCTAGGGTCTCTAAAAATAGCCATTAGTATGAAAAAGCCAATTTAGAAATATTTTTAATTGAATTTTTGGGTCTAGTTTTCCATACTTTAATTTTGTTAAGACCAAATGTATATGACACATCTGGTCTGAACTGTTTTTCCAAATGACTACAATAACCAACCGTACACCTGCTTTGTTTGATACTGACATTGATTTTGTTTTAGTTAATTTTACAAAGACATTACACCTGCATCTCCCTCAAGGTAATATTTATTACAGCATGGAAATGCATAATTTGATAGAAAACACAGAGTAAATAGTTGCTTTACAACTTGCTTTAGATAGTATCTTCAATTATTAAAATAATTAGTGAAATTGAATTCAAGATAAAAACCTCAGCTTAATTTAAACTTATCCTTGAAGATACTTTCTAACCCATTTTAACATATTACTTGTTGACATATTTATAAGACAAGGGAAATTTTAGCCTTTGTGTTTAAGGTGAGTTTTTTAATCTACTTCTATTTGTTTTTAATGAAAGAAAATGAAAATAGACCTTTTACTTCCCTCCTTTATAAACTTTTACTTTCCTACATGCAGTGGCTCAGAAGCCCACAGAGACTTGTATTTCTGCATCTTTAGTTGATTACCAGAGTTCTTGTGTATTGAGGTCAATGAAAGAGTCAGTTTGGACTGCCTTGACTTCTCCTAAAAGCTTCTATACAAATCTTAAAACAATAAATACAGAATAATCTTTTGATTTCAGAAGGACCAAAATTTTCCTAGGAACAGTCATAGCCAACAAGCCCAACATAGATTCCTGTAGCCCATAATCCCACAGTCTCCTGTCCGCTGAGTAAACTGGAAGTCACCTGGGGCAAGTGTTCCGGCGGAGTTCCATGGTAAATATTTTGACCTATAGCTGAATCTGAAAAAAAAAAATGACTATGAATGACTCCTGTTTTTTGGTTTTTTTTTTCTTCTTGGTACTATAGTATTTTGCATCACTAATTATGTTTTTTACCAATATAAGTAAGTTGAACAAGAAGTCTTACCTTGTCATTTTGGTGATGGAAGCTGCATGTCTTTTTTCAACAACATTGTGAAATTCCAATGTTTGTATTAGTACAACATTGAACATTAGATTCAATGTTTTGATCTTTCACAAGAACACATGAAACATCCTACAGAGTAACCTCTTTGTTGTACTGGACCTAAGTCAAATCCAACAAGGTCCCAATGAGAGGGTCATGAGAAGACAAAGGTACTTTCCTAATAGAAGTCTCATGGTCAGGTTTATCCAATACTTTTATACCCTTTTATACAAAAATTTATCTTTCTAAAGTTTATGTGTTTTCATTCAACAATACCTATAGACTATTTAAAGTAAAGTGGGTAAACTGAAATACATTCTGACATGCTGCAACTGTAATGAAGTTTTAAATTTAGGTCAATTTAACACTTCTGTTAGGTGTCATCTGTGCTTCAGTTTTCATTTCAGGATCAGGGTATAAACAGCTGTCTAGGACACAACCACTGCCCTTCCCCAAGTCAGTGTGGGAGGGTAGGTAATAAACAGATTGTATTGCAGGG
This sequence comes from Saccopteryx leptura, assembly GCF_036850995.1. Lineage (NCBI taxonomy): Eukaryota > Metazoa > Chordata > Mammalia > Chiroptera > Emballonuridae > Saccopteryx > Saccopteryx leptura. The sequence continues at coordinate 147,484,269 of NC_089505.1, forward strand.
AGAGAAAACAATAATGCAAAATTATTCACAGAATTTATCTTAAATGCAGAAGTGACTTCTGATATATTGAATTAAACTACTCCTTATTTGTTATTTCATATTCACTGATCAGAGAGTGAACAAAACTGTTGTTTTGAATAGCAATAGGTTATTTTTTTTTCTTAATACGGAATCCCTTTAAATGATCTATTCAGCCAAGGCAAATGCAAGCTAGGAAGAAGTCATAAACATTTGTTGGCTCTCATTCCCATTTTTTAGGATCTCTTACCATTGGTTCTATTTACCTTTTTAAAAATAATTTGGACATGATTTTCTGACTTGACTCTTATAATTTTTTGTTGTTGTTTCTAGTTCTCTGTTCCACAGTTACAGTGCAAAGTACATAGAAAAGAGCAATATTTTCAGTGATATGTTTCTATATATTAAACATTTAGCCCTCTGGGGAGATAAAAACAAACAAACTTGAGTTGTAACATTTGTTGAATTCCATTGTGTAAAAACTCACTGTGGGTGACATCAAGCCACCAAGATAATGTCACTGAACACTGTGGTAGGAAGTTCTCAATGTTTAAGAGACACGAAAAGCCAACTCCTGCACACCACAGAGTAAATATTCCCTTGGTAGCGCAATTTTGATATGGTTCTTAAGTATGTGTCAAGTATACAACTAAAAACTGAGAATGTGTGACACATACATAGTTGTGAAAATTTAAAGAGATCTCTTAAAAGAAAGGGAGAAACACATAAGAGGCAGAAAAAACAGCCACTGTTGGGCAATGCATAAAAGGTAGAATTCAGGGTCCAATATACCAGAGGCTGTTCTGGTTTCACGTGATGAGTAGTAATCACATTTATTGCTCCCTTTCATGCCAAAATTGCTTAATACATGTAAAACATGATGTGAGCATTATCTTACCAATATTTTTTTCTCTTTATTATTGTGTTCAGATGAATGCAATTATAGTCTCCCCTGAAGTTAAGTATGGCTTAATAAAATGTGAACAGAGTGAGTGACATGTGCCACACCCAGGTGGAAGCATTTAAGTGGGAATGTTGGATTTTCTACTCCATTTGCTGTTGTGGTGCTTCTAAGGCAGTTGTCGTCAACCTGGTCCCTACCGCCCACTAGTGGGCATTCCAGCTTTTATGGTGGGCGGTAGCAGAGCGACCAAACTATAAATAAAAAGATAGATTTAACTATAGTAAGTTGTTTTATAAAGATTTATTCTGCCAAATTTAGCAAAAATCCTACATAAAGTACTTGGTAACTAATTATTATTATATGCTTTAACTTGCTGTAACTCTGCTTTATAAATTTTATAGAGTAAAGTTACCTCCCTACTTTATAAATCACCATTACTGTGGAACTGGTGAGTGATTAGAAAATTTTACTACTAACAGAGATACAAAAGTGGGCAGTAGGTATAAAAAGGTTGACTACCCCTGTTCTAAGGCATAGTATTGATTTAGTAGTGCTACAAGAATTCTGGATCAACCTGGACCTGCCTGGACATCACACACAAGGTTCCTCAATAAAAACAAAACTTTCTAGGGTTAAACCAATGAGTATGTTTATTACTTTGCCCCAACCTACCTGATCCTAGCTAATAAAATACGTGTGCCTAAGTTTAGAAATACTAATGGAATCATTATTCTTGTTCCACAATTTAGGTTTAATCTTCTTTAATTTCCTTACTGAATTTATACAACCTTGAGTTAAAAGATGTTTCCAAAAGTGTATATCAAATTGTTTCTTATGATTCCCCTCAGGAAGATGGTACTGGAAGTGTGGAAAGTGTCAATTTGTTCTTTTTTCTTAATGGAATTTTTTAATGTGGAGAGATTATGTGCTTTTTATTTTATTATATATATTCCTCTTGTATTTTTCAAATCCACATTCAAGACCAAGTAAACCCTGCATGACTGCCACATTTAACACAGAAAGTGGGCAAAAACACGTAAGAAGCATCCATTAAAGAATATTTTGGCTGTGACAGATCATTTTCTAAAGCAATGCTTCTTGAAAATAATGAAGCAATATGTTTTAGTGCTGTCCTTTTAAAGTTAGTCGTGCAGTTATAGAAGAATAACTGTGACTATATTACAAAGAATTGTGGAAAACTTTCAAACTAAATTCAGCTGACTCCTAACCCTGGGAATTCTAAAAATGTATCAAATTAGAAATCCAAGGTTTTAAAAATATTTCTAAGTGATTTTGAACTTGTCCTCTCTAACCTTTACTAGATAACACTGGTGTAAGGATTACAGATATCTTCACTCTACAACTCTTATGATGCTTTAAGAGTTTAAGGTATTTAACCCTTAGACATATAGTATCTTCAGTAAAAATATAGATAATGCCTCTGTTTTGAAGGTGATATGAGAATGAATTAAAATAAGTATGTAAAATGACTGAAACATGTTTTTCTGATTACTTCTCAGAATATAAAAGTTATTGTAATATTTTAAAATTTACATTATTTTTATCTTACTCAGAATTTCTATAATTATATATATATAAATCATACCATCTGTCAGTTTTCACCTTTCCATGAGGAGTATCCACTCTTTAAACTACACTGTACTGTGCCTTGTACATGCATATGTTAAAATTTACATTAACAATTATTTCATTACAGGGTAATACAACCCTATCATTAGTTTGCAAAAGTTATTTAGAATTAGTTGATGAGACAATTAAGATTGAGGCATATTACTTAGCTGTTTAATGGCACAATTTTATGTCCAGGGTTTTCTAACTTTTTTATTGTCCTTTATGTAAGTCTATGGTGGCTGCAAAATGATGCTCAGATAAATGAAAGATGAATGTATGGACCATCTCTCAACTGTAGATTTAAGATTATCTCATACTCAGCAGCAGCTACCTATTAATAGCAAATCTAATTTCTACTACAGTGTCTTTAATCAGGCTGGAAATTTTATAGTCACATAACAATAGAATAAGCTTTATTCATTTATTAGCACAAAGTGCAATTTTGTGTTGGACTCTTTTCTCAAACTTGCTATAAAGTGTTCTATAAATTGTAAAATATTTTTTTTAACTTGTTATATTTTAAGCCATCATTTCTGGTGGCTTATGGTTGCTATAGATTGACATTTTGCTATCTAGTAGAGATTTCAATACACTATGCCTCCTCTGAGTCCTGCTAACACACGTATATAAAATACATATACTTATATGTACACGAAGAGTGAAATGCAGTTATGAAGTGGTTGATTATAAAGGCGGTTGAATCAGACTGGAAAATCTTTCAACACAGTTCAAGTACCATCATCTCTTTGAGAGTTGATGACTCACCCTTCATCTACTATGAATGGAAAGCACACCTCTTTTTTGCTCCTGTAGAACCTCACATGTCTGTTAGAGCATTTTCTATCCTACATTGGAATTGTACATATCTTTCTGTTGCATCCACTGGGTACAAGAACAAACGTTGGAGACTTTCAGGAGTTTAGATGTTACTTTATTGGCCAGTTTAACCTGCGCAGGGGCGAACTCCCAAGATGTCCGGATACACCGTGCTCACAAGGAGCTGCAAACGGGAGCTGCGCCTGGTGCTTACAGCTAGGTCCTTATATATCCTAAGTGAGCAAGCATTATACAGAAGCAGATGTGGCAGTTAGCTATTTGCTAGGGAGGTCGCACACAGCATAGTAACAGGGGCTGGCATAGCAACAGGGGGCCGATTTTAGCTTAGTGGCAAATTTCAAACATAAACTTCTTTGTTCTCAGCCTCACAGGGGCCCTATCAGCACTCCCTGTTCCTGCCAGCACTCCTTGTTCCTGCTCCTTTAATAGTTACACTCTGGCAGCCAGCCAAAGCACATCTCCCTGAATCTAACACTTTCCTTCACAATTATCTTGCAATGCCTTGAGAGCAGGAAGTGTGCATATAGTTTTTAATGACCATCTAATATTGTCCTTGGCTTATAATGGTATTAATGTCCATTGGTCAATGTAAGAGTGTGGGAGACTGCAAGTGGCAAAGCCCTTTGCAGTTCGAGGCTTAGTAAAAGGCTAAGTTCTCCCTCCCACCTCCATATTGGCTATAAAGCTGAGGATTTGCACTCATCCCTTCCCCCCACTTCACTTGCTTGCTTAAGTTGCTAGAAACAATTTACATGCCCTTCCTATCACCCCTTGTTTGTTCTAATGTTGGTTGATTTCAGTTAATGAAGGGTGGAGGGTTATGCACCTCGGAGAATTCTTGGGTTACCTTGGAAATGTGACTTTGTATCAGAGACTTCCTTATATGCATATGGCTATATAATAAAGAAAACTGGGGGCTTTTTTACTCTGTCAAGCTAAAGGCATTGCAGAGGCCTCCTGAACACATCCTTTTTTTCTTTAAGTCTATTTTCTTCATTCCAGATTGTTCTCACTCAGAACCTGGAATTACTAGCTGCGCTATTTGTGGCATAAGAGTAAAATGAATGTTTACTGAAGTCACAGTATCAAGAGAAAAAGGACCTGCAAACTACATTTCATGCTTACTGGCTCTTTGAACAACAAAACCCAGTGAATCACCTTTAATTCATGATTCCATTTTAAAGCTTATATTCACTTTCTTTCTGTGTAACTCTATCAGTCTAAATACAGGTTCCATAATGATGAAATCTGTCCCCATATCCAGAAAACACTCATCATGGTACTAGGTCAGACTGATATTTTGTAGTCAGATAGCTACCTCTGCAACCCCATTGTTGGCACAGAGAATACTACCAAAGTCAGAAAAATTATTCTTTACCTGACCAGCAAAATAGCAATTACAGTGAAATGAAATAAATAAAAATGCTATCAGAAACAATGGGATTTGCCTGATTGGTATTCAGTTTGGGCATGGGGTCACCAGCTTGAGCATGAGATAATTGACATAATCTCATGGTCGCTGGCTTGAGCCCAAAAGGTCGCTGACTTGAGCCTAAGGTTGCTGACTTAAGCAAGGGATCACTGGCTTGGCTGGAGCCAACCTCTCCCCCATTAAGGCACATCTGAGATACAATCAGTGAACAACTAATGTGCTGCAACTACAAGTTGATGATTTTCATCTTTCTCCTTCTTCTGTCTCTATCTCTCACTCTTTCTCTCTCAAAAAAAAAATTAATTAAAGAAAAATAATCAGTAGGATTTATTTAATGACAATATGAAAATCTTCAAAATTTTGATAAGATGATTTTTCTCTGATGGGAGAGATTTGAAAATCTAGTCCTAATATGAAGTCACAACACCAGGATGAAAATAATGAGCTCTGCTGAGAGCTTACATTGAAAAGTTCAGTTTACTTTTAATAAAGCATGGTGTCTGCATGTCTATACAAATATCACAGTGGTATCCAATTTTCCTTGGGGATACAGGGAACAAATTATAACTAGTGATCCTTCTCATATCACTGGACAAAGTCTTACCTTAAGGAGGTACAGGTATTAGTCAATATAATGTGATCCAAAAGGTATTGCAATATACCCTTTTCTGAAGATCCCTTCTCTCTTCCACATGCATATTTAAGCAAAAAAGAAGAACTCTAACAAATGCCTTGTGGAGGTGAATAGCTAGAGAATTCTAGGGCATAGACATGATCTTCCAGATGCATAGTTAACAGGTGCCCCAAAGTAACCACATTTATTTTTATTCTTTTTTAAGCCTTGTCTACTAGTGTGGGATACTTTTAAAATTTGAATGAATATGAATATATTTATAGATGTTTATATATGTATTTTTTGTTAACAGTAGGATGCAATAGTTTGTAGTTAAGAAATTACATTCACTTACCATATTCCCACTGCTTTAGTTTAAATAGCTTTAAGATAAATTGTTTCAAAATGCATACAAATTGAACCCTTTGAAAGAACAGAGCTTTGAGATTCATGCTTTGGTTACTGTTTCACAAGAATTAATCTGCATTTTGTCTCCAGGCCTCAGTTGTGGTGCACATATGGTGTAGAGAGTTGCCCACTGATTGGAGACCCCCTGTGATACAATGGGCAGCTGAAAGATAGCATTTTAGATATTGTTAATGTAATCCATGTTCTAAGTATCATTCTTGTGGCATTGATTTATTTATTTGATTTATTTTCTTGGCATTTTAACAAGTAGCATTCATAGCAATTGCCGCAGGGATTACTTGATTCAGCATTTAGTAAGAATGAGTTCTAAATGGGAAGATACAACCCAAGAATTAGATTTCTCTAAAGAAAATGAAGACATATAATTGATGGGGTAAAATGATAAAATAAAAACCAAGGAAAGTAATTTTATTTTGATATTGTTGCTCATACATTAACGTGTATATGTCTGTGCTCTCGGTAGAAGAACAGACAAGTCTTTATCACAGAAATTTTGTCCTTGTTATTTTACTAACCTTGCAAAAAATAAATAAATAAATAAAAGTTAGAGTGCAAACTTGGGAGATAAGCCAAAACATTTACTATATGGATATCAACATACAAAATACTAGTTTAATAACAATTATAACAAAAATTAGAATTCCAGTTAAGCATTTGTTCAGGTTAATGAGTAAAGACTTTCTACTGAAGATTCATGGATTCATGGGTGTCAGCAGTTGTGTATAGCTGACCAATCTATTTTTCATGCCTGATCTTGTTTCTCTATCATGTGTTCATGATTCACAAAATTAATGCAAAAACATGATCACCACCCAACAATTCCACTTTTGTCTATATTCTCATGTCTGCATTCTTTCATTTACTCAGCCACCTATAACCACTAATGAATCAGGTATATTGGTCAGTCAGATATATAGTTTCATTTACAAACATGAAATCATAAACCTATGTGAATAGATTAGGTAAGATAATATAGAAGAAAACAATTGAAGTAAATGAACAGATGAAAAATCAAATGTCCTGTGTATAAAATAACTAAAGGAGGGTAGAACAGTAGTTTAGTGTCCATGAAAAAAATAGAGACTACTGATAATTTAAAAATGATAGCAGTAAATTATTAGTGCAGTATGTCTGCCCATGCCAGGAACAATTCAGGCAAAGGAATGTGTTCTTGAAGTTATTAAAGTGGAAATGGAAGAAGTCAAAATACCATATATTAAAATATTCATTATAAGTTTTATCTGTTCTAAGTAATTTTTGAAGTTTCGATGGAAACTACATGGAAAGAAATCAAGCTTTCTATTCGCAAGAAGATTACATTTAAAATGCATTTTATATTTTCAAAGTTGCAGCTGGTGAACAGACTCTTGCAGCAAGAGTCACATACTTGTGTATCCACTATATTGGGTTTCTGAAGAGGGTGATAATGCTCTCTCCTCGTATCGTGTGATATACAAAAAATAAAAATACAGTGTGTTTAACTTATGTTATTGATAATCAAATGATATTGGCATGCTTACTAAAAAGTATACATTCTTTGACTCTCCTAGAAAAAAAGGATATACTCTTCCTTAAAATATATCCCTTTTTTCATTTTAATTTTCTTTTATTAAAAACAATGCTAATTTTTCATTTTATATGAAACTTACATTGTTTATGTATGTTCTTTGACAATGTTTAAATTAAATTTATTAGAATAACATTGGTCAATAACTAGACTTGAAGTGATGAGCACACAATAGAGTTAAACAGATGTCAAACTATAATCTTATACTCCTGAAAATAGTACCTATTTTTTTAACTTAAATTGTTCCACATGCTTAATCAAATAGCCTAAACACCTTTGCAGCTTTTTCTTTTGCCTTTCCATTTCTTTAGGTTGAATCATAATGTTTGAGTTAACTTCCCATAATTTATTATTAAAGCATAAAAAAAATCAATGCAAAAAAATAGAAAAGTAATTTTTGTTTAAAGTTAATAATTTATAACTAGTTCATTTCATCAAAAGTACAGTTCATCAAGTAGAAAAAGAGTTGGCCTTTTTTGAAAAATGCTATTCATTTGATGCCACCTTTTTCTGGTATCTTCCTTGCTGCCAAGTTCTGACTGTGCTTATCCTGAGTTGGTGTTCATTCAGTCCTTGCCTTAAATGCTTCCAGATCCGATTATTATAATACCCTTGGTAGCACTTTGCCAAGAATGCTCATGTGAAAATCTAAATCTCCTTTAACAGGAAATGGTTATAAGAGGTGAACAAAACACTGTTCTGGCCACAATGGAATTGAGCTTCTGCCATTACCCGTCTGTGAATCCATGCCTGCTCTGCAATGCTTCATTTACCTTAGTAGGCCTTCTGTGCTCAGTGCTGATATTTGCTCCAGAAAACATGATCATGTGGATTGAATGTTCCCATAATTTCTCATTTGCAGTCACCCAAACAAAAGCGGGAGTCTCTTTTCTTCCTATTTTACTGCATATCTGTCTGTTTCTCTTCCTATGAGAATATTCCTATGAGAATATTTAATCACTCTATTAAGAATTAATTTTTAAAAAAACTTCTATTCCTCAATATTATGTTGTTGGTTCCCATGACAATTTGTTTTCGATTTCTTTCTTCATTTAATTAATTATTTATATCTCAAAATTATTTCTGGTCAAATGTTTGATAATTTAGAAATAATTTTGTAAATACATATATTTTAAATCTCACGCACACACACATTCAGAAATTTCACAAAAATCCTTTCGTGCCTCTGGTTTGTTTGTTTTTTCCCTGAGTCATATATATCTTTAGCCAACTAATTAATTCCAGGAAGACAAAATTATCTTTTCATTTAATATCAACTATAATTCTGGGTATTTAATAGTAAGAAATGTAGAATTAAAAAGTAGGATATTGATGAGTTCAGTGATTAAATATGTAGCTTCTAACTCAAGACACTAAAAGGCAGAAACCACCTGTCCAAACCAAAAACACAAAGTTAATGTATTCAAAGAGGAAAATTTTAAAAAACACCTGGTGCAAGCAGGCTGAGACCAACAGATTGTCAGCCCCGAGGGAGGGGTGGGCAGGGGTTATTCAGAATAATCAAAGGGCTTGGGGCAAAAGCAACTGACTTGGCTGCATCAGCTGGTGCAAGACAGTTTCCTCTGTTTATAGATTGGGTGGCACCACAGCTCCTCAAAATATTTTTGTACCCTGACTCAACTGGCTGCAAGGGGAGACTTGGAGTAGGTTATTAAATAAACTAGTTCTTCTTCTTCTTCTGGGCCTGCATTGTTCTCAGGATGGCAGCTGAGTAGTCATTTTATCTATCAGATATAATTACTGCCCTCTTTATTCTTTCTTTTCTTTTCATTTCTCTTCTCTCTTTTTTAAATTATTTTTTATTTTTTATCAAGTGAGAAGCAGAGAAACATGCCCCATGAAGAGGATCCACCTGGCAACCCCCATATGAGGTTGATGCTTTTACCCATCTGGGGCCACTGCTCTGTTGCTCAGGAACTGAGCTATTTTAGTGCCTGAGGCAAAGTCATGGAACAATAATCAGGGCCTGGAGCCATGGTTGCATGAAAGAACAAAATAGAGAGAGAAAAGGGGGGGAGGTAGAGAAGCAGATGATCACTTCTCCTGTGTGCTCTGACCAGAAAATGAACCCAGGACTTCCACATTCCAGGCTGATGCTCTACCACTGAGCAAACTGGCCAGGCACTGCCCTCCTAAAAAGTACAATTTATTGTAGATCTCAACCCAGATATGTAATAAATGGATGTGTGGCTATAAAAAATGTTTTACATATAAGTTGAAAGTCAAAGCAGAAAAAGTGGGTTGATAAAGAATCTAATTTATCTAAAAATTTAGATGATTTTTTTTTTTTTTTTTAGTGAGAGAAAGCAAGCAAACAAGAGGGACAAAGGGCAGACAGACAGACAGGAAGGGAGAGAGATGAGAAACATCATCAATTTTTCTTTGCAGCACCTCATGTTCATTGATTGCTTTCTCATATATGCATTGACAAGGGGGCTCCAGCAGAGCAAGTGACTCCTTGCTCAAGCAAGCAAATTGGACTCAAACCAGCAACTGTGTGCTTCAAACCAGTGACCTCTGGACTCGTGTCTATGATCCCACACTCAAAATGGTGACCCCTGCTCAAGCCAGTGACCTCAGGGTTTCAAATCTGAGTTCTCAACATCCCAGTCCAACACTCTATCCACTGCATCACTGCCTGGTCAGGCAATTTAGATACATTTATAACATATATCAAACAGGTAAGAAAACATAGCTTATCTGTCAAATTTCCAACCTTTAGTCTGTAATTTTTCAAAATTTCTTTCATTAATGCTTTTTTCAAGAATGCATAATATAGTTTGAACTCTCTCCCTTTCTCTTATTCTTTCATCCTCTCTCCAAGCCTTTTTGTTCTTTCCATTTTACTCTTCCTGTTATTTATAAGTATTTATTTCTCTTTAGAAATTTATTGTTATACTAAGATGTATATACAATTATACAAGACAAAAACATTTCTATAAAGTTAGAGATTCTGTAAAAATTGAATATCTTTTGTTACTGTTTTGCTCTTACTCTCATTTATTTTTTTATTTACTCAGATATTACCTCAGACTTTTATAGTTCTTTTATTTCAGAAGCATCACATATATGTTTGTGTGAAATTAATTATACCATAACCTTTTAGAATCTGGTTGTGAATTGGGGAAGGGGGGGAAGTAAAACAAACAAGTGAAAGAATAGAGGAAGGGAAGAAGGTAAAAGGGGAGGAAGAAAAAAAGAAAGAAAAGGAAGGAAGGAAGGAAGGAAGAATGGGTGAGAGTGAAGAAGGGAGGGTGTGAGGGAGGAGAGAAAGAAAAGGTAATATGTTGCAAATAGTCTTTAAGCAAAATAACTCATCAGTGTATAAACAACAGCTCCTCAAATAAAATTGATATACTATAGTTTCCTGAGTAGATTATTGATAAGCACAATACTTCACATTACCTGAGATAGATGAGCACATTGTTGCTCAGGTATAACAGAGCAAGGCATCCCATATGAAGTACTATAATAGAAAATAATTTTTGTTCAGTTGAGATTCAACAGACCTATCCTCTGGTACCAATTCAACTAAGATTCTGGAGCAAAGTCTCCTCGATTTTATATGTCTCATCTAAAAATTAGAGATACTACACTTATACTAGCAGCATAGGTCCAAGAAACCCATGTGTATAATTTTTTAAAATATATTGCATTGTTATGAATATAAACCCATCACCTATCATAGACTGAACTCACAAACAAGTTCCTGCCAGCCAGATTATGCTACACTGTTTCAAGAGTTGATTTAGTCTTTTCCAATAGGTTCTGAGCATAATAGTTTGGTGTTTATGGCTATTGCTGGTCAGCCAGGCTAACAGTTACTGCTGTATGTTGCTGGGTACTTCCATCCCCACTCTCCATGGACTCCACTCTATGGTTGCTACAACACGCTCCTCTGTCTCCTGCTACACCAACCACAGCATTTTTCACTGTTGGACATTGTTGCACAAAAGTAGAAGCATGCTTTTACCTGTACTAATTTCTTGAGTTTCTTGATGGCGAAACTTTAAGTAACCTGTGACTAAGCGCATCTGGGGGACAGATTCAAAGTCTACTGGAGTGTCCACAGGCCATGCTGGTTGTATACTAATATGTTTCATAGTTCAGTAAAATAGCTCATGTATAATTTTAGGAAAATATTTATTAGAGGCTGCTCCTACCTTTCATAGGTCTTAAGAATGAGTATAAGAAAGATTGAATACAAATTCAAATTCTGATTAATTTCCTATTATACCCAGAGCCTTACCTTTAATATTTGGACAGTGGCATCAGGTTATCATTTTTACACCTAGTTCTCTCTTAATCTTAACTTTTTTTTTTCCTGAGCAGGTAACTCTTTCTATTGCCAATGGGTTTTTCTTAAATAGTTTCAACAGTTTTTTTTTTTCTGTACTACAGTGTCTGAATCCCCCATATAGGCCTAGTTTATATATTTTTTCAAATGATTCCTGCACCCTACAGACAAACAGAATTCAATTAAGAATTGTTATACATTTTGATAGAGGAGCCCAAAAGTTAAAAAATTTGGTTTCAGTAATAGTAACTTTTAGTTGCAATGAATAAGAGATATATATGTAAGTGTTAGGAAATAGGCAACCTGCTTGCTAGTCTCCTCTAAGAGCTCTCTGGCCTTTGCTTTGAAATGTAATGAAAAGTTTACCTTTGCAGGAATGTTGAGGGAAGCTTACATTGGAAAGGGACCTGACAATTAGGGGAGTAAAATCACAACACTTGTTTGTAAAAGCCTAGCCACAAGATTTACTGTGAAAAGTCAAGACCCATAAATTAATTAGAAACTTAACCCACCAATCTTTGATCTTTACTTTGTATCCTAAGAAACAGGGAGTATTTTCACAGATAATTCCCAGAGGCACCAGGTCCTGGCTGTTCCTGGGAGATACCTGACCCTGGCTGTCTTGAAGATTTACCAAGGACACCAGATAGGACCATGCTGTTGGGCCTGCGTTACATCAGAACTTGCAGAGGAAATGTTTCTGCAGCTGAACCCCCACCTCTTGCATATTGTTATGTGATGAACTGCATGGACTTTTCCCTTTTGCTCCTGAACCTTATAAAACCACCAGTGCTATGAGAAAGTTACGGCAGTTCTATGGACAGGAATCACCTGTCTTCTCAAGTTGCTGCAATATGACATCACACCTTATACCTATTCAGTACTTGTCTCTTTTTATTGGCATTAGGGGTAGCAGGTAACCCCGAATCCACCTTTGTCTGCTGGTTACAATTTCACCAGGTATCTTTAGACAATCCATCACTAAGTGGTAGACCAAGGGTAAATTGGCACTAATGTTACATTGCAGACAAAAGGTGAAAAATATCCTGAGCTGTGGAGGTGTAGTGAATAAAGTGTTGACCTGGAACATCAAGGTCACCAGTTTGAAACCCTGGACTTGCCTGGTCAAGGCACATATGAGAGTTGATGCTTCCTGCTCACCCTCACCTTCTTTTTCTCTCTTTTCTCTAAATGAATAAATAAAATCTTTAGAAAAAAGAAGAAAATATTCTCTTCAAAAAAAAAGAAAAGAAACAAAAACTTACTGACAAATTCTACTATAGCTGCTAACGGTGATTTTTTTTTTTCTACTATAGATTTGTGCATGTGTTTTTATTCTGTCTTTTTCCTTTGGCTTTATCTGTATTTTTAAGAGAGTTATAGTAAGGATGTATGAAGTGTAAAAAAAAGTGTTTTAAAATGATATTCTATCTGATTTCTACCAGGATGCTGAAGTAGTAGAATTGTTGGATTCCAGCCTTAAGAGAAATCCCAGAGAAACCACAAAAGGAAAACATTAAGAAAAGTAGCAAATGATAAGAAATCCCTGGGTGATGTGTGCCTGCTTTGAAATTGCTGTGTGAGGGTAATGAAAGGAACAAGACTCACTATAAAAGGAAAAACTTAGGGAAAAAATGTGTAGGGTTCCTCTCTTGACCTTCCATTACCATTATGTTGGAATGAACCGTCTGCCTCCTCACTTGTGTCAATTCTGCCTTTGGCCCCAAGTGTTCTTAACAGTACACCCAGCTTAGCAGAGGAGACCTGTGCTTCTCAGGATATGATACAAACAATATGGGAACTAATTAACTTCTATCAGTTGCTTCCCAACAGTCATTTGGAAATCTCTTCACCTTACCCTTGGGGTATAATGAAAGAGGTTATAACCCAAAGAATTGTTTTATGGAGTGAAGAGTACTAATGCTAGGTTTTCTATACCTCAGGGCTCAATCCACCCCCAACCATTGAATTCACAGGGTTTGGGCTTGGACTGATGTCTTGCTTTCGCTGGCATACTGGTTGTGCAGAGAAAAGTTAACATAGAAGGCTGGAGACCACATTTTACAATTTGGCCCTTGGTTTGTGACTGGGGATTTGGCTTCTGAAATACTTCCTAAATAAAAATATAATGTGCCTGAGCCTATACTGTTTTTACAAATAACGTAATTCATGGACAAAACCTTGAATGTTTTTGTTTTTGTTACTGAAACAAACCAGGGTTCATATTGCCTGTCACCCTTTCAGCCAATTCACAAGAGACAGGGACAAGTAGGTATAAGAGTGTCTTTAATTCAAATTGCAGCAACTTGAGAAAACAGTGGACTCGAGTCTGTAAAACTGTCTTTATACTCTCCTAGTGTTGGCTTTTTATAAGGTTCAGGGCTATTAATTATGGTATAAGGGACAAAAGTCAGTGCACTTAGTCATGTAATAATAGGGGTTCAGTTGCAAGAATGTCTCCCTGGCAACATCTTCTGATATAGCACAGGCCCAATCAGCATGGTCTTATCTGGTGTCCTTGATAAATCTTCAAGACAACAGGGTCAGGTGTATCCCAGCAACAGCCAGGACCTGGTGCCTCTGGAATCATCAACCTCTGGAATTGTCTGTAAAAAGATTCCCTGTTTTCTTAAGATATAAAGCAGGGGGTCAGGAACCTTTTTGGCTGTGATTCTGTGAGAGCCATACACAACCCATGTACGTTATGCATTATCCAATAAAAATTTGGTGTTGTCCCGGAGGACAGCTATGATTAGCTCCAGCCACCCACAACCATGAACATGAGTGGTAGGAAATGAATGGATTGTAATACATGAGAATGTTTTATATTTTTAATGTTTTTTTTTTTTATTAAAGATTTGTCTGCGAGCCAGATGCAGCTATCAAAAGAGCCACACCTGGCTCGCGTGCCATAGGTTCCCGACCCCTGTTATAAAGATTTAAGACTGGTAAACTAAGCTTCTAATTAATTTATAGGCCCTGACTTTTTACTGCAATCCTGTGGCTAGGTTTTTACAAACAACTATTGTGACTTAAATTCTTTTAATCTTCAGGAACCTCCCCATGTAAACTCCCCCACCCCCACATTTCTGCAAAGGTAAGCTTTTCACTGCATTTCAAAGTAAAGGCCAGGGAGCCATTAAGAGAGAATAGCAAGCAGATTAACTATTTCCTAACCTTTCAATTATCTCCTATTCATTATAACTAGGAGCTATTATTACTGAAGCCAAATTTCTAATTTTTGGACCCCTACCATTTTGAGAGCCTGAAATCTTCATAGTTGCAAAATAAAGAATGCCTATGTGACCAGCCTCCACTAGAAACTCTTAGATATTTTTGAATCTCATGCAGGTTTACCAGGGCAAAAATATCACACGAGGGTAATTGCATTTGTGCTCCTGGAGGATGGATGTACTCTGTGATCCCTTAAAAAGGAAAGAGGTCCTGGGAAACCTGCACATAAACTCCTCTAGACTCTGCCTTTTTCTTTTTCTTGGTTGATCTCTGCTGTAGATGACTCTAGGATCAGCCTTAGAAGTGAGTTCAAATACTGTATATCCTAGGTCCTTTGCAACCTTTTAGTAAATCATATAATGTGTGCACAGTCTTGAGACACTGGAAATATTCACGAAGTAATTGATAACCCTGAGAAATACAAAGTCAAAACCAAATTAACAATTAGCCTTGTGGAAACAGCTATTTCAAGAAAAACAATAAGTAAATAAATAAACAAATATTGGATCACCACTTTCATCACAATGTTAGAACAGATTGACCAAAAGTGAAAAATTATTTTTATAAACATTCTAAGAGAAGATGAGATATTGATAGCAGAGAAAAAGCATGAAGAATCTTCTAACTGGGTTTCAGTCAAACTGCATTATACGATATTGTTTATTTCTTTCCAGATGTTTTAATGGGTATTTTGCTATGTTTTTTATTTTTGATAGTATTGTATGTCTCTATCTTCCCTGTCTTCTTGTATATTTACAGAAAATTAAGAGAGAATACTAGTTAGCATCCATTTCAGGCAGAAATTTGGTTGCTCCTTCATTTGGAGTGTGTTTCTGTTTCTTCACTTTTTTAATGGGTCTAAAGCACAGTTTTCTTTCAAGGTCCAGTATGAATTTCATGATCTCTGTAAACCATATTACTGTTCAATTCTTTTATTATTAATTCTGGGTACTATTGTACTAGAATTTGTTTTGTTTTCTCACAGCTTTATTTATAAGGTCTTTATAGTATTTTGATCTGTGCCCATCCAGAACTCTATAATATCTTACATAATAGAGAATTCATAAATTTTTTGTACTCTGTAGCACTCTGCAAGAGTATATTGAATGACATTGTGTCTGTATAATGAAAAAGATACAATCAAAATAATTATTGCAATTGCTAGCATTTACTGAACACTTACTATGTGTCATTACATTTTAAAGTTCTGCTTTTATTACTCATTAAATCCTCAAAAGAGTTTATAAATTAAGACCTCTTCTTTTTCTCAATTTAAAGATAAATTACCTGAAACACATAGAATTAAATACTTTTCTTCAGATTAAACCGCTGTTAAATAAAATAGGTAGCCTCTAAATCGATGCCATTCAGTTGCAGAGGATGAACTTCTTAAATACTATGTAAAACTAGGACCTGAAGATGGCAACAGAGTAGGCAGACACACACACTTCCAGCTCATATCACCAAACTAGATTACAAATTAATTTAGGAACAATCACCATGAAAAACCAACTCTGGACTATAAGAACAGCTCTCAAAAACCAAGGAGCAAAGCAGAAGCCACACCAAGCCTGGTAGGGAGCACTGAGGAGCAGTGAGTCCCCCTGCTTACAGGAATGAAGGAGAAGAGGCTGAGTGCACAGAAGGGCTCTCATTCCAAGGAAAAGAACAGAAAATATTGTTCACAGCCACTTGCCTGGGGGCCTGAGAACGAGGTGTGTTGAAAGGACAGGCTTATCTTCCAAAAAGAAAGGGGAGAGAGAGAGACAGATGGTGACTGGCAGGGGAATACATGGGATGACCTGAGAAGCTGACTCATCCAGTGTTGGAGGTGGCCATAGCTGGGGGATGGGTTGATCCTTCTACATAACACAAGACTAAAGTGCTTCCAGGTCACCCATCTCCAGACATCTCTCCAGCTCCAATCAGCACAACAAGACGTGGGGAGGAGGGGCAGTAACTCAGATCTCCATGGAGATCTGAGATACACCTCCCCTTACTGAAGCTGAAAAAACACCCCGCACCCAGAGAGAGTAACTGGCAGATTAGGCCTTCGGAGTCTCAGGTTACACCCATCGCATTCCTGGAAACAGTTTCCAATAAGACCCTGCTGAGATCAGCAAACAACACTAAAATCTGTTAAGAAAACTGAGAAGAAAACAATCAAGATTTCAAATTGGCCCAAATCCAAAAGTAGATTATAAATAACAGCTGATGCCAACCCAAGAAGACCTAAAAGTAACAACTGAAAACTGCAGGCAAACAAACAAAGCCTAGAATCAACCAACTCTACAAACAATACACCCAAACACACAGACATAATGAGAAGACAGAGAAGTGCAATCCAAATGAAACCACAAGAGAAACCTTCAGGAAATGAACTGAGTGATATGGAAATAACCAAACTTCTGGATGCAGAATTTAAAATAATGATTATAAGGATGCTTAGAAATCTTCGAACAACAATGGATGGTCATTATGACCACCTAAATAAAGAAATAGCAAGTATAAAAAAAGGATATTGAAATATTAAAAATGAATTAGTCAGAGATGACAAATACAATATCAGAAATGAAGATCACAATGGAAGGAATTAAAAATGGGATGGATGAAGCTGAGGATTGAACCAACAAGTTGGAGGACAAGTTGAATGAAGGCATGGAAGCAGAGCAGAAATAAGAAAAGAGACTAAAAAAGTCTGAGGGAACTGTTAGAGAGTTCTGTGACAACAAAAAGAAAAATAGCATCCTGAAGAAGAAGAGAAAGAACAAGGGATAGAGACTTTCTTCAACCATATCATAGCTGAATACTTCCCTAAATTAATTCAGGAAAAAACTCTCACAAGTTCAAGAAGCACAGAGAACTCCATTAAAGAGAAACCCAAAGAAATCTACACCAAGACATCATAATTAAAATACCAAAGCTAAGTGATAAAGATAAACAATCCAATCAAAAATGGGCAAAAGAAATGAATATACACTTCTCCAAGGAGGACACACAGATGGCCAATAGGCATATTAAAAAGTGCTCAACATTACTAATCATTAGAGAAATGCAAATTAAAACGACAATGAGATATAACCTCACACCAGTCAGAATGGTACTCATCAACAAAACAACACAGAATAAGTGCTGATGAGGATGTGGAGAAAAGGGAACCCTCCTGCACTGCTGGTGGGAATGCAGACTGGTGCAGCCACTGTGGAGAACAGTATGGAGATTTCTCAAAAAATTAAAAATCGAACTGCCTTTTGCCCCAGCTATCCCACTTTTAAGAATATACCCTAAGAACACCATAGAACTGATCAAAAAGGAGAAATGCACCCCCATGTTTATGGCAGTATTGTTCACAATAGCGAAGATCTGGAAACAGCCCAAGTGTCCGTCAGAGGATGAGTGAATTATTTAAAAAGCTTTGTTACATATATACTATGGAATACTACTCAGCCATAAGAAATGATGACATCAGATCATTTACAATAACATGGATGGACCTTGATTTATACTGAGTGAAAAAAGGAAATCAGAAGAAACTAAGAACTATATGAATCCATACATAGATGGGACATAAAAATGAGACTCAGAGACATGGACAACAGTGTGGGGGTTACGGGGGAGCTGAGGGTAGAGGCAGGAGAGAGAGCTAGTGGGAGGAGGGGAGGGGCACAAAAAAAACTAGATAGAAGATGATGGAAGACAATTTGACTTTGGGTGAGGGGTATAATCAAATGTCAAAATAATCTGGAGATGTTTTCTCTGAACATTACCCTGATTTATCAATGTCAGTGCATTAAAATTAATAAATTAAAATTTAAATGCTAAAAAAAACCCAGAAGTTGAGAATATCAGAACTGGGAAATATCTCACAGACTATTTTATGTTATGTAGATATGAATTTAATTTCTAGAATTATATATGGTTTACTTCAAATTACACAATTAATGTTGGCACTAGAATTGAGATCTCTGATTCCTCCTTTAATGTTCTTTTTATTACAACAAATTGTTGAAAAGTCAGTTACATTAGATTGTAGGTACTCACAATAAATATCTACATTGAATTCAAAAAAATAAATAAATATTTATACTATGTTAAACTGCTTTTTCATAAACCTTGTTTAGTATTAGGGTTGCTCGATTTAAAATAAATAATAATAATAATACACAATTGAATTTGAAATAAAAAAATTATTGTTATTTATAAAGATGTCTCAAATATTGCACAGGTCACATTTATATTGAAATATACTTTTTGTTTATCTGGAATTCCAATGTGACTCGGTGTCTTGTATTTTTTCTGGTCATCCTATGAATATGCATAAGATCTACATCTAAATAGAAATGTGATGGGTTGTATGTTAAATAGAGAGATACACCACCCAGATAACCTTTAAGAAATATATAATATACTTTCTAGCTTGAAGTATAGGGTGTGTAGACAGGCTGTACCTGTCAGCCCCTCAAGACCTGCTGGACTTCAAGAGAGCCCCCGTGTCTATAATACTCATGCCCTTTCTAGGGTAGCTGGCATCCACTGACTGTGGAGGGGTCATATAAAGGCTCAGGCATTTTAATTCAATGCTTAACAGTTCAGAGAGGCAGTATTGAATCTAGGACTCCTGTAGCTTGTTCACAGCTTTTTTGCAGCCTGTGTTATAGTTTGACTTCCTCCTTGATCAACTCTGCCCTACACCTCTTCCTTTCACAGATGTTAATCCTTATTTAATAACTTGTACCCCAGACTTTGTATAATGTTTACATCCAGAGAATTCACCCTTGACAACTTACAGATAACCAAGTAACAGAATAAAAAGAACCCCTTAGCCTTTCAAAGAACTTCTATTAACAGAAAAATAAGATATTACAATCTCTTTGCTGAAATCAAGGCAGTATAACCTGTATCAATCAGGGTTTCAGCGAGAAACAGCAGCACAGTCAAAAGTAAAAATAAAAAGAGTTTTATGAAGATACTATATACATTGATGTGGACAAAGTGAAGAAACCAAGAAGGTTGTTCATAACAGGAAACTGTTAACGAGAAAAAAAGTTTACATGAAGTCTATAAAAATCTAAGTAGCAATGCAGGAAGTCATCACTATCCCTAGTCCTGAAACAATAAAGATAAAAATAGTCACTAGAGCCCAGTTAAACATGTAGTTGTAACTGAAACAGAGGAGCTCCCTCATGGACACTGAAAAAGTATAGCCATGGATCAACCATAACCTGTTATGTAGGGAGCTGGAGGAAATAAAGCACGGAACTCTTACTCTTTCCATTGTCTCATCTGTGCTGGAGCTTCCCATTGGCTGAACCCAAACAGAAGCCAAAGAACCAGATACAGGATAGCCTTCACAAACAAAACAGAGCAGAGGGGCAAAGAGTAAATCTATAGCCAGTGAAGAATATTCAAAAACACTATGGCCTATGGTCAAGAATGACGTGCTATTTCATGAAATGAAGTTAAGGCTGAACACTGAAGAAGGTAATGTATCAGAGTGATAGTGCTATTTAAAGACAGAGTGATAGTGCTATTAACATCTCTAACTAGGTTTGACATTTCAAGCAAGTCGCTTTATCTCTCTGGGTTTACTTTATCATCTGTTAAGAGTTCCATGAATTCAAGGGTTTCTTTGAGTTTTTACAATTTATAATTGTACATATCGAAATTTCCAAAGCAAAGTATATAAATAGAATGAGATTGGAAATGAGATCTAGAATTATTTAAGAAATTAGGATGATTATCAGGTAGCAATGCCCTGCTTAAAAAGAGAAGCAGGAAAAGTCATCTCTAGGGCTTGCTAATAGATTATTACAAAGAGCAAAAGTTGGCACACGAGTTGGCATGAAAATAAAAGAACACAATGAAAACACAAATAAATTAATAAATTCTTCAAATAAGCTCAGTTAAATTTGCTCTAACTCAAATCATAACACATATAAGGATATAAAATATATAGGCATGTAGTAGGTATTTTTTTTAAAATAAGAACACTATGGGTTAATCAAAAGAACAGATGAACTTAGAATTAAAGTTCATGAGCTCAAATTTTCATAGAGTACTTAAGAAAAAAAATATGAGATATTTATTTGAAAGTGCTTTGAAAGCTTTAAATTGCCACTCAAATACTATTGACCTTTTTGTGGGGACCAATCTATTGGAATCTTAATGGATTTTTTTAAAATTGAAAAGTACTTGGATTTTTCTGAGCACATATTTTTGAAAGAGGAATCAAGGGTCATGGTAAAATTTGACATGGATAAAATGCAGTTCATTAGTATGGTAGATTATAATACTCTTTATCAAATATCCCAGTTTCTGTCCCTGGAGTGCCTCTTCGTGTGAGAGGATGATGCCCTGATGAACTTTATAGCAGCTTGGAGTTTTGCTTTGACTGATGAAATATAGGTAGAAGAGAAATGTGTCACTTTGGGGCGGAAGAGAAAGAACCGAAAAGTCTCTTTCCTCTGTGTCATAATGAGTATTGATGAAGTGGGTAGAGGTTGCTCTATAAACCTAGATCCCAGAGTGACTATGACATGAAACAAAGCCACAGCCAACCCAAGATGATCTTACAGAGTTAAACCTTTGCTGCTCTAAGTGACTGGAATTCTTTTTTCACTTGTTTCTGTACCTTAATTTCACCTATCTTCACTGATGAAGTTGGTTTTTCATTATATATGTTTACACATTTCAGGGCATATATTACCAAAGGGACATACACTTGCTACATCTGTGGTCTGTTAGTTTTAAGGTAGATAAGCCTTATCGTGCTTCTTTCACTTAAAAAAAATGTATTTATTAGATTGAGAGAGAGAGAAAGAGCGAGGGGAACATATATCTGTTCCTGTATGTGCCCTGACCTGGGATCAGACCTTTCTTTTCAATTGAAGACAATATTTCCTTCACTTTTAAGTGCATACTTAACAAGCTTTTGGTTCAAGACCAAAAAAAAAAAAAAAAAAAACAAAAAAAAAACACTAAAGAATTACTCAATGTGTTAACTCCATGCCTCAGTCAGTATGTGGGTTTTTCTTCTGGAGGGCAAAGAGTGTATTTTTATATCTGGTACCGATGCATTTCTTTACTGCTTATTTTGAAAATTATTTGTCAGATTTATATTTTGGCCCCTCTTCTGTTAGGGTCAATATAGTATTTTTATTTATTAAATATTTCATTGGACAGCCATTCACGTCAACACTAAATGCTGAGTCCATTGTGGACAACTAAATTTGTTAAACAGAGGCCACACCCTTACAGAAACCATGTGTGTGCATAAATATTTCTAACCTGAGCCAATCCCCTAACCATATATACAGAGAGAGGAAAGAGAAAGAGATAAGACAAAGCAAAGAGAGAGACAAGGAGAGAGAGGTATTTTAGAGGAAAAGTAGTAGAAATGAATTGTCACGGTAGTTCAGGGCAGAGATTATGTCTTCTTCAAAGAAAGAGTGGCAGCTAACCAGTAATTTGCAGACTGTGTAAAATCCAGGTCACTCATGTGTAGCACATACAGATTATTTAAGAACCAGGTTTACTATAAAATGAATGAATCTTAAGCTTTCTTGCACTGAATCTCCCAAAGCCTGGGGTGGAGGGGTTTCACAAAACAGTATTTTCACATAGCAAAATCTTTCTGTAATGCAAGTTTGAACTGCTGTGAGAAAAGTACTGTTTACTCTTCTCACTCTGATTTCCCTTTGTCACAATTCTTGTTCTGGTTGTGTTTACGTGAGCATGAACAACTTTGGAATCTAGTTAAGGGAAAGTTGAATTGGGAATACATTTATTTGGGGTAAATGATATAACTGTGAGGTGCATGGACATTTGTGTGTAAATTTATTAGTAACTTTACTGGTGTGCAAATATATTATAGTAATATGTCCTCCTCCCTTTAATATACAGATCACCAGCATTGAAACATGAAAATGGTGTGGGGGGGCTCATAAGTTATACTGATATTTACATTCCCTAAACACTGAACACTACAAGTGTGTGGTTAATGTAGGAGCAATAGAATGTAGAGCCCAAAGACAGTCTATGGAAATTTCTTTTAAATACTGAATATTTCTGAAAAATTGTAACTGAATAATAAAAGAGCTCAACACACAGTTAGAAAGGGTATTATATCCTAATAGGAAACTAATTAATAATATAATAATAAAAAAGCCAAACTGGATCATTTCCCTTGTTTGTACAAGATTTACATAAAGTAAACATTTTCAGAAGTCCTTTGTTTGAAGAATCAACCTTTCAGCAGTACTGTAAATAAAAATATATCAGTGTGTGGTGCTGTATATTAAACTACTATGCTACTCAACTTTTAATAATAAAAAGCTCAGTCAATTATACTAATGGAAATACTTAACTAACACTCTAATTTGTAATATTATTATAAAATTATTGTCATATTAAGTGATGCCTAATAAATAAATATCCAAGAAAAGTAAATATAAAAAATATGTCAAAAAATTAATTAAAAATTATTATATTATCTTTCTGAATCTTGTGGTGTATATAGTGTGTCAGCCTTTAAAATTTCTACATTGTTGTTATTTATTTTTTCATACCAAATATATTAATTCATAACTATTTTTTAATTTATAATTTGTAGTATTTTTTTTAAAAAAATAAGCCTCAATTTATAAAAGCTTTAGGACCTACAAAGCCTGAATCTTTATATATGGGTAATTGAAGGAAGGTATTATATGAGGATTACAATATAAAGAAGGGTATAGAAGTGTCAAATTTAATAGCATTTGTGAGAGCGGATAATAGGAGAAAGCATAAATTGATTTGTAGTCCTTAAATACTATTTAAATAAATTGAGTAATCTTTGAAGGCTTTTATTGGACTTAAAATCATATTTGTAGTTCAGTATCTGTACTTTGGCAGCACGGATGATGAAGGAGAATGATGATGAAGAGCCATACAAGGAAGAAGTTAAGTCAAGGTGAAAGGTAAATATTTATATGAATTTTAAAAAAGGTATAATTACCAGGAATTAAAACTCATTTTATATGGAAGTAAAAAATATAAAAGAAAACTGGAAACAATAAAACCATATCAAGGAGCCTAGAAAGATGTCAGTGATAATAATAAATTTTAAAGAAATAAGGTTGGCAGAGGAATATGTCTTGGATATAAATTTGAAAAAACAACAAATGTTACCCACACACTTTCATTTCTCTTCAAAATTAACCTCCCTACCTATCTTCCCCATTCACAGACCAACTTCTAGGAGGAGATGTCAATACTCATGGCTTCCTTTTGTGATACTATCAATCACTTGCCAACCTATTCAAATTTGAATTTACCCTCTCCTAAAACTATTCTTTCAGACTACTAGAATCGTAATATTTCTAAACACTAACTGATATTTTTCAGTTATTATTTTACTAGATATCTCATCAGCATTTAAAAATGTTTAACACATCTTTTAAAAACACTCTTTTTCCTTTATATTCTTTTTTTTAATTTTTATTTATTTATTCATTTTAGAGAGAGAAGGGGGGGAGGAGCTGGAAGCATCAACTCCCATATGTGCCTTGACCAGGCAAGCCCAGGGTTTCTAACCGGCGACCTCAGCATTTCCAAAGGTCGACGCTTTATCCACTGCGCCACCACAGGTCAGGCTTCCTTTATATTCTTGCTTTTTCTTCTCACATTCTAACTATTCTTTTCATGCTTCATTTGCAGCTCCATATTCCTTTACAAAATTATTTGAATATCAAAGTTTCTATAAGACAATTCTAGATCCTCACCTTTTGCCACCATATACTTTCTCTCTAGAAGATGTCACTCAACTCTTTAGTTACCACATTTGTACCTATGACTATTAAGTATCTATCTCCCACCAAGAACTTCTTTCTGTACCCTAGGCTCAATCTCTCTCTCTGAACACATATATTTTTATATTCTTATTTTGTATCTGTATTATATATCTCTAATGATACTGACATATAATACATGTTCTAGAATATATAAATGATATATACATATTATTGATAACATATAAAATATACATAAATAATATAGATATCAAGAATATATATTTATGAATATATAGGATTATTCTTTAGTAACTGAATTAACTGAACACTCTTAGAATAAAATGAAATTGAGGACTTTTCTTAATCATCCTTATCTTCTCTGGGTTTCCTAATGAAATGACTGGGTCTGCCATCTATCTGTAAGGAAAGCACATACCTTTATTTGGGTCTCCATAAAGTAGGTTCACAAACAAACAAAATTATCAGAGCAAATAGTTTATTTGAAAGGTACAGTGAACACCAGCAGGAAAGTAAGAAATTTACCCATTGATAGAAAATCAACCAGTAAAATGTGAATTACTAAACCAGGCATCAGAAAGTAAACAGAACTTAATCTCATAAGGAAATGATGTGAAATGGTGTGAAAGCGCACCAAATTATCTCACTTGAAGGGTTATTTATATACCAACTCCTGCAAGTCATTAGTTAAGGACTCTTCTGGAAGGCTGTTTATTTCTTGGTACTTCTGGCATATAAAGAAGAAATGACTTCCATGGTTCCAAACAACAACAACAAAAAGCAACAACAAAAATACCTCTTTGGTACTGAGATACAAACATTGACAACGGGAATAATTTTTTAATTTTTTAAATTCGGTGAGAGGATGCCCTGGCCGGTTGGCTCAGTGGTAGAGCGTCGGCCTGGCATGCAGAAGTCCCGGGTTCGATTCCTGGCCAACGCACACAGGAGAAGCGCCCATCTGCTTCTCCACCCCTCCCCTTCTCCTTCTTCTCTGTCTCTCTCTTCCCCTCCCGCAGCGAGGCTCCATTGGAGCAAAGATGGCCCGGGGGCTAGGGATGGCTCCTTGGCCTCTGCCCCAGGAGCTAGAGTGGCTCTGGTCACAACAAAGCGAAGCCCCGGAGGGGCAGAGCATCACCCCCTGGTGGGCGTGCAGGGTGGATCCTGGTCGGGCACATGTGGGAGTCTGTCTGACTGTCTCTCCCCATTTCCAGCTTCAGAAAAATACAAAAAAAAAAAAATTCAGTGAGAGGAGGCATGGCATAGACAGACTCCCATATGCACTCCAACCAAGATCCACCCAGCAAGCCCACTAGGGGATGATGCTCTGCCCATCTGGAGCGCTGCTTTGTTGCTCAGCAACCAAGCTCATCATAGAGCCTGAGATGGAGGCCATGGAGCCATCCTCAGTGCCCAAGGCCAACTTGTTTCAATTGAGCCATGGCTGCAGGAGGGGAGGAGAAGAGAGAGAAAGAGAAGTGAGAGGTGGAGAGGTGGAGAAGTAGATGAGTGCTTCTCCTGTGTGCTCTGACCTGGAGTTGAACTTGGGACATTCACACGCTGGGCCAACACTCTACCACTGAACCAACTGGCCAGGGCTAAGATTGACTGATCTTTACTAGAAGGATTATTCTGCCCACTTGTGCAGTGTTCTTTGGTGGTCCTTAACATGAAAAACAAATACTGTCACACTTTATAGCCACTTCCACAGTTAAATCTACAGACGTCTTTGTTACCAATTATTCAGTTTTACTTCTTCCAGGACTTCAACCCACCAGATAATCATTTCTTCTTGCTCAGGAAAATAAACGTCTTCTTACATGAGATCTTTTTCTCTGTACACATCAAGTTCATGGGCACGCAAAACTCTACTCATTATGAAGATTTCACCTCCCTCTCTTTCAGGGCCACATCTAAGAGTGAATAAAATGTGGTAACATTTATATCTAACATCAACACAAGTCTACCCATTGTGAACTGGGCCACATGATTATATAAATTACATGTACCCTATAGTCCCTTTTAGACACTCTCTTGAGTACATTATCATCATCATATGATGAAGTTTTGCTCATGCATCTGACAGAATCCAGCTCATTATGCTCTGAATGCAAAGGAATTTCATTTCTATGGTTAAATAATACCAAGGCTTAGGAGGATGGTAAAGACAGCTTTTCAAATTCTGAACTATTCAGATTGAACTGCTTCAGACCACATGCTATTGATCTAAAATTCTAGAATATTCACTGCACCATTTGTATTGGAGCTTCCCAAATAGTCCTCATGGCAACCTTATCTACCACAGATGCCTCTAGCAACATGGGGTCATTTGCGTTATATCCCACATATAGCAGGACTATTTAACTTCTGTGGCTGTTGTGGCCTTTCCTATTCTGGCTTCTCGTTAAAATAGGCAATTTTCTGAATTAACTGATAGATTAGCTGGACCATTATTCTCAATTGATGTGCTGCCTCCATCACAGGAAGAGAACTACAAAGCATTTGTTTCTTTTCCTTAGTGGGAAGATGTGAAGTAATATATGTTTTTTACCTTGGAAGGGTATCTCAGAATAATGCTCCACTCTAATAAATCCCTAAAAGTTTCACTAAATTGTCAGGCACCTGAAGATTTGAAGGTTTTATCTTCTATGCTTTGATGAAAACAGGTCTTACTAGTGCATTTAGAGTATGATCCCCATATAGTAACAAAGTATTATAAGTTAGTCAGAAAGTTTAGCATTCCATAGAATGTCCAAATAATCAAAACTGGAAATAAATATTTTACAGCTCAAGGGCAAGGCTATATCTTACTGTTTGTCTCATGAATGTATCCTTCTGACATTGCCATGTGAATTGCTTCAGATTCTTCTTCACAGTGGAAATTGAAAAGGCCACATTTGCCAAATCAATAGCTTCTGGTCCTTGCTTTGAGGCTATTGATCTGGTGAGTGTGTTCTCATTAATTTCTGTCATAATTGGCATTGTTTATATTATTGATATTATAGATCTGTTATTGTACTTTAAAGACACCCAGAATAGCAGCTACAGTTGAAGCTGCCACTTACGTTTATGGTAGTCTCCCTTCAAAGACAATGATTTAGCCAGTTTTTGAAAGAGACTGATTGGTGAAATAAACAGGAGAATAAAGA
Source organism: Saccopteryx leptura (assembly GCF_036850995.1). Taxonomy (NCBI): domain Eukaryota; kingdom Metazoa; phylum Chordata; class Mammalia; order Chiroptera; family Emballonuridae; genus Saccopteryx; species Saccopteryx leptura. The sequence goes on from NC_089505.1 coordinate 147,512,190, forward strand.
TGACCACCACCCTTGCACCCTTTAAGTTTTTGAAAGTGGCACTATTGTCTCTATTATGACTTCTTACTTATCATATCTAGGGCTTGTGGGGTCAGGGTTATAGGGACGTCCACTTGGCTTTTCCTAAATTGTAGATCTTATTTCATATGTCAGATTCTTAGTTATTTGATGCTACAGCAAGTTGGGCATAATTATCACTTGTCTGAGTGAATTTGGGCTGCTGTAACAAAAATACTATAGACAGAAGGACTTAAATAACTAACATTAATTTCTCAAAATTCTGAAGGCTAAAAAGTTCATGATCAAGGTGCCAGCAGATCTGGTGTCAGCTGAGCACCACTTCCTGGCTTGTTGACAGTCATCTTTTTATTATTTCTTCACGTGGTCTACAAAGAAATCATCTTTATCATGTCTCTTCTTATACAGTCACTAGTCCCATTCATGATGACTTCATCTTTATAACCTATTTCCACAAAACTCCACATCCAAAACTCATCATATTGAGGATTAAATTTCAGCACATAAATTTGAGGAGATGCAAACATTCAGTCCCTACCTCCACTTTCTTTACTCTAGAGCTCTTGTTTCATCTTTCCAACTGGTGATCCAGTTCCAGAAAGTTATTTTAGGCATTACCTTCTAAGATCACTTTTGGTTTCAATTGTTTGTTTTGTTATAAAGTACTGTACTTTAATCTGCAGGTTACATAGAGACACCAAGGCGGGATACAGAAAAATTTTAGTAGATTTATTAATAAGTCGGCTATATATGACATACACAGGGTATAGCTAACTCAAATCGTGCAGCCTCGATCATAGTCCTGAGGTTAGTTATATAGACATAATCACACACTGATTGGGGAGAAAAGGAGGGGGAGCATGATACCAAAGTCATTTATTGATAAGCTTATAACATTTTTCTATAGGATTTATTAAAAAAACATTTCTACATATTAAGACTACAAGATAACACAGTAGTGGTAAATGTTTTACATATCAAGGACATTCCCAAATATTACAGGGTTTACACTTATCCTTGTTGTCACAACAGTGGGAAATTAAATGTTTTAGTTTAGGATAAGGAGAGAAGCTAAATGAAATTACTTTTGCTAAAAAAGTGTTGAGGCTTGTGTCCCTGCTTGTTTAGTTTATAAGTTTTATATATATAAAGAATTTCAAAAGGGATGATTATTAGAAAGCATATAAAATGTTACAGAATGCAGGTTTTTCAAGCAAAGGGAGTGTGCTCGTGATCCCTTTGTCTAGAGGTATATGTCACTCTCATGACTGCAGGAGGGGAGGAAGAGTTATAGGAATTTTTAATTAAGATATGTAAACATTGTCTCCTAAAGGCTCTTAAGGAAGGGGAAGATAAGTTCTACCTTCTTTGCTCTGTCTAGCAAGTAGTGGCCTCAGTCTTTCCAGAGAACTCTAGTTAAATTATGATTAACTACTAACTAAGTTTTGCCCCTTTAATCTCTTTCTCTTGGGTTTTTTTTCTCCTCAGAAGGGAGGAGTTGGGGGAGGTTTGGCTCTTCTTTTTGACATACCAGTATCAACAGTTTTGCAGTTCCTTGACACCCTATCACAATTTCTTATGATGAAGATCCTGAGGTAAAAATTTACTTTTAAATAAATGTAAAGCCAGTAGCTGCAGCCACTATCACAGCTGCTTGGCCCATGCAGGTTTGCATTAGATTCGGACAGACGATAATGAAACAACACAGTCACGAACTGGTGGGCCATTATCTTTAATCCTAGCTTGCACCCAGCGGGCAAGTAAAAACACACACTGGGCTCCAAAACCCACTCTCATTCAGTACTCACAAAGCTACTGACTTATCTGAGTTTCCTAGAATCAAAGGTGTATAACTCATCAGCCTCACTCACCTCTGTTCTTTATCTCCTCTCTCTGCACAAACTCTGCACTAACTGGCTTCACTTTCAGCATTCCACCATCTTGGCTGCTTCTCCTGGCCTCCTCCATGTGGCCTTTCTCTGCTCTCTGCTCTCTAATGCTAATCTCAGGAACCAAGAGAGAGCAAGCTCCCGGTCTGCCCCACTTTATAGTGTAGAAACCAAAACCTTTAATCCAATATACAAACAAGGAAGTCTCTGATACAAAGTCACTTATCTGAGGCATAATGGGATTCCTCATGAGAGTGCACCACCCTCTTTCATGCAACAGTCAAAGATGTAGGGGAAACCTTAGTCTTAAAACTAAGCCTTAGGCTATAACCACCCTGCCTGCTTATAGCCTGTCCCCCACACCCAATGCAAACTATAAGCAAGCAAACATATATATCATATTCACAAACTTATTTGACCAACAGTAATTAATTTTGGAGGTACAAGAAATATGAGTAAAGAAATTGAAAACTGAGGCAAGAAATAAATGTCACTAAGTTAACTATCTGTGGTGACTGAAACCCAGCTTAATCGTATGGAGACACAATGTAAAATGTGTTTCTTCAGAATTATTTAAGTATTATTTGTTTAAGTATTATTTTATTAATTTCTATCAGCCATTGTTTGAGGGCTGCTATCAAGGGTGTTTTTTCTTAGTACTTTCAGTTCCCCATGTTTGTGGGGTAAAGGGGTCTTTAGTGTTTTCAGGAAGGAAAAAGCTCTCAAGCACAAGATACAGAGACTGACAGCTGGAGATCGATGGTCATTTGGCACACAAGAAAATGTTGAAGTCTGAGCTTCTGCTGCAGGTTCACATTGAATAATTACACTGGGACAAAAGGCCCATGCTGGGATTGTCCTGGACAAACCAGAACATATGGCAACTTCATCTTGCCTCAAATAAGTCGTCCCTCACTGCCATTCTGCACACTGAATTGAGAATAATGGTCTCAAAACACAAATCTGATTAAGTTATCTCCTTATGTCACACCCATTGGTGGTGGTGTAGTAAGCAGTTAGACACACACTTTTCCTTCTCTATCATGCCACTGGTCATGGAATTTAGACCAGCCTGATTGCTAATGACACTAATCATATGGTTATGACATATGATTGTATATGACACTCTTCCACCTTAGAGGAGAGCCTGCATACAAACTCTTGCAAAATCAGTCCCTTAAGCATTAAACCCTAGAGATAACACCTAGGCTTCAGCTGTTTTTCAGCTCCTAGCCCAGAAAGGGCTAGGCCATGCAGGGCAATGCTATGGCTGACATCAGGACCAGCTGCAATGACTGATGATCCCCTGCCCTGCTGCTGACCAATCCGTGGAGACCATGACCCTGAAAGGACACAACTGGGGAACAATTTTCTTTTCATTTTCTGTTGCATGAGGTTTTAGAACTGTTTCTATATATTTCTGCATCGCTGATTCCAAATCTGAAATTCATTTTTTAGTGCATGCTCAAGTTTTTATGCAATTTTAATTTCTTTTTGTTATAGTTAATGGCATGCATTGGTTTTTAAATTGGAGTAAGAACAAGTGTTTTTGTGGATGCAACAAAAATTTTGTTTCCCAGTGTATTATATTGAGATCCTCTCCTAAGACCTCCTTTAAATCTCCTGCCTTTAAAAATCCATAAGGCAAGGGACCACTGTGAACTCTCTCTCTCTTCTGAGCATACCCACATCTTCCCTAACACTTACTTTAGCCAGGGCGCCTCCCTCTCTCTGGAGCATGGCTGTGCCTTTCCCCCTCTCCTTCCCTCAGTCACGTTTTCTTTGCCTTTCTTTCTCCTAAGCTCCAAGGGCCCTTCTTTCGCCTCTGTAAGTCATTTCCTGAGTCCACACAACCTAGCTGGCTCACTTCTAGAGCTCACTTCTTATACCTCTGTGAATTTCTAAATAAACCTTTGCTTGTATTTAAATCTTGGCTCTGAATTCTTTCTTAGCCAGAACTCAAGTACCAAGGTTGCTGAACTGAGGTTCAATTGCTGGTAACATTCTGGTGCCATTTCTCCACTAACAGTTTCTTATGGCTCAAGGGATTAAGTCAGATATGCTTAACATGAACTATACCAGGGGTCCCCAAACTTTTTACACAGGGGGCCAGTTCACTGTCTTTCAGACTGTTGGAGGGCCGGACTATAAAAAAAAACTATGAACAAATCCCTATGCACACTGCACATATTTTAAAGTAAAAAAACAAAACGGGAACAAATACAATATTTAAAATAAAGAACAAGTAAATTTAAATCAACAAACTGACCAATATTTCAGTGGGAACTATGCTCCTCTCACTGACCACCAATGAAAGAGGTGCCCCTTCCGGAAGTGCGGCGGGGGCCGGATAAATGGCCTCAGGGGGCTGCATGTGGCCCGCGGGCCATAGTTTGGGGACCCCTGAACTATACCTTCCGATAATCTGTTCCCACCTGTTCCAGGGCTTTTTCATATACTATTTCTTCTGATTAGTATGTACTTTCCTCATATCTTTCATATTTCAGTTCAAACATCACTTCCTCAGAGATGCTGATGTGTGTATCTTACTCATTGCCGTTTTTACTTTAGTTGAAACAATCTGATTTATTACAGAGAATTATGGAGTTTGATTTATTATGCAGATATCAAAAACAGTGAACATGCTGAAGATGTTTGAATAATTATAAAGCCACTTTATCCAACACAATTTTAGGTTCAGGTCTAGCAATAAATAAGAATCCTTTTTATAATCTAAGGATTTTTGCATGTACCCTTTCTCTGTAGAATACTTCCAAATTCTTCAATCTCAGATTGAGTACTGGCCTAGAATACCTACAACCTGTTAAAGACTTAGGTACCTAAAGTCATTATCATAATCTCTGGCAGTGACATAAATTTGTCTGGTTTGCAGCTTGGTGCAGTTGAATATATTTTCAATGCAATATATGCAGTTTGGGGGTTGCTAAAGGTTACAAACGTTATTTGCAGTGGGGTTCTGATGTTCTTACTGTCAACACAGTTTTTATTTCCTACTCTGCCCCACTATATACTGATGCTGTCTAAATACTCTTCCTTGGGTTCACTCTTATCACTTCTTCGTACTCCTTGTTTGACTGTTTGCCCGGGGCGTAAATATTTTTAGTTTCACTGTGTATTTATTTTAACTGTTTACAAGTTTTCCTATTAATATTTCTACAACTTCTTTTTCTATATTTACTATAACAACAAAATTTCCAATCATGTTGAAAACAGGGCACAACCATAGTCTAAAAAATTCCAGTTTTTCCACTGGAAGAAAACTCTCTATTAAATGGAAAATTATCTCATAGTTGCTGTTAAATCTTAAACAAACAACAAGCACCAGTGTTCCAAAATCTTTATAAGCATACAAGCTTCCTCGTGGAGTGTTAAACTTGTGACTTAAATCTTGGAGTTATGGCGCTCTAACTTGACTTAATCGTATTTGGGTGGACCTGTCAGACTGTTTATTTATTTTTTATTTATTTTTTTTTTTTTCCATTTTTCCGAAGCTAGAAACGGGGAGGCAGTCAGACAGATTCCCGCATGCACCTGACCGGGATCCACCCGGCATGCCCACCAGGGGGCGATGCTCTGCCCATCTGGGGCGTCGCTCTGTTGCATCCAGAGCCACTCCAGAGCCACCCCAGCGCCTGAGGCAGAAGCCGAGGAGTCATCCCCAGCGCCCGGGCCATCCTTGCTCCAATGGAGCCTCGGCTGCAGGAGGGGAAGAGAGAGACAGAGAGGAAGGAGAAGGGGAGGGATGGAAAAGCAGATGGGCACATCTCCTGTGTGCCCTGGCTGGGAATCGAACCCAGGACTCCTGCCCGCCAGGCCGACGCTCTACCGCTGAGCCAACCGGCCAGGGCCAGACTGTTTATTTTAAACCCAGTTTCTTTCTGTTTGACATCTTCCAATTGCCCTGGGGTTAGGAAAAGAAGAGAGTTAAAAATAATATAAAGAGAAGCTGATAACAGCTGGAATGAAACTTTGTATTTGTTTTGTTAATTCTATAATCTTTTCATCAGCTACTGAAAGAATATGGGTTCATTACATTCCCAATGTTATCCTGTAAAATTATTCTCCTCATTTGATATTCTTCACCATACTAAATTATGCTACATAAAATGAGTCTTGACTTTTAAAGTATTAACATGGGATATTCTGAGACTAAATGTTTCCATCAAGTGTATGTGAATCTTCCTGGCACTCAGGACCCATACTTCAAGAAATGGATTTGTTCATACAATTAAACGTAAGCAATTGCAAGTTAAGCAGATTCTATTGCCTCTTAGCTGCCAAACTCCAGTGGGGGTAATGTAGGCAGGGTCTTAACCTTTAAAATTGTGGCTTTCTGCCATGCCCATATTAAAGCATCTATGGTATAGAGTGCTGGGCATGTGCAATAATGAGAATTTAAAATTCCAAATGAAATCGTTACGGAACCTAATTAGCCATATGCAGTTTATACCACTCAGCCCTTAAGAGCAGCATGAGCACACACAGTTACTTCACTGAAAGAGATGGCAGAGCTGAATGTGAATGTTGCAAAGGTTTCAGTGGAATGACTTCTTTACCACTGCCATTATCACGCTGGTTTAAACCCTTATGGATACTAGACTAGCATGTTGCAAATTGTGTTAAACATTTGCTCTGCCTCTGCTCTTTTACTGTCAATTTCCCTAGTCTCTTTTCCTTATATTTTTTCAAAAGGCTACTTGGTGGGTGCATTTTTAAAGTTTGAGATATAATTATATATATATTATAATTTAATTCTTCAAATATACACCAAGATGTAGTATCTATGTGAACCACCTTAAGTGGTCTCCCATTTTATGGACAAGTCCTTATTTACCTCTCCATCTTAATTTTATGGTGTGATTGCCTCTCTATGTTTTAGAAAAATACAGTGTTGAATCACATTCACATTTATGTGCATCGTTGGAATAAAAAAGATGCCTTGTCAAGACTCCAATACTGTGTGTAGAATTTAGTCTTTTATATTGCTTCCCAGATCTCTTTATTGGGTGTGGGAAAGAATTCAAGAGAACATATCCCACCAGATTGTCATCAACAGTGAGCTCTTTCTTTTTTTCACAGTATCTTATTGTGAAAAAAAGAATTATTTTGTTTGTTTAATGAAATGGAATATAATAATAGTGATACTTAAAATATTCAAATATTCACAATATTTTTATTGATTTATTTTATTTTATTTTATTTATTTATTTATTTTAGGGAGACAGTGGGGGAGAGAGAGAGAGAGAGAGAGAAAAGAAACCTCAGTTTGTTGTTCCATTTATTTATGCATTCATTGGTTGTTTCTTGTATGTGCCTTGAACAGGGATCAAACTTGCAACATTGGCATATCAGGACAATGCTCTAACCAGCTGAATTACCCAGCCAGGGAAACTTAAAACATTCTTGTGGTCATTTGAATTGTCATTAAAACTCATTAGGTGCAAAGTTCTAAGCTATTAAAATATAAACTTATTTCAGCCTCAGAGTTTAAAATGTAATTAGAAGTAGTAATAAAATAATGGTTATCTTCGGGAAATTAGGAAAGGATGAGTACTGAAGCATATGCCACAAGGTGGAATGATTGAGAAAATATTACTGATGCAAGTCAGTGCTGACTTTAGTTGAAGCAGTGATGTATATACAGGGGTGTGTGTGTATGTGGGGGGGTAAGGATGCGAAGTGTTTTAATGCAAAAAAGGATTAATGAAGCTCTTAAAGCCAGTAAAGTCTAAAGCTCCAGTACAAAGAAAGTGCTTTATAAATTTTAGCCTTTGTACTACACATTTTAAAAGTGTGATTTGTAAAATATTAGCATACCCTGTAATTAGCATACCCGTAAATAATTTTGAGAAACTTATAATACCTTTTTTCACTCTGTGGAAATTCAAAGGAATATCATACTACAAGTATTTTAAGAAATGCATCAAAGAAATTAATATGTTATTCATTGTCAAGGTTTGACCAGGAATTCTTTATTAATATATTAATAGTACAACTATTTATATTTTAAGGACATTCATTCTTTTGTATAACACTATTTGAAGAATGATGCTTCACACAGTAAGGCATCCTATTCTGACCCTCACTCTGATTTGCCTGTCCTGGCTTATTCTGTTTGGTCAATTATTTTATTTACTTTGTTCATTTAAATATTTTGTAATTTAATTTGTCCAAAAATTTCTTTACATTAGAATCAGACAATTAATTTATGAGCCAGAAATATCTGTTTTCTCTAGCCATAAGGTTTTCATAAAGTGGAGAAAAATTATTTATATATATATATTAGTAATAATAGGTCTCCTGAGAGGTCAAATTTCAATCAACCACACAAAATTAGAGAAAATAGAAAAGAAGAAAAATTCTCTTTTAATAACAGAAATAAGTAATTATTTTAAAACTTACTTCTGTAAATAAATCATGTATTCTGAAGTCTCAGAATATTTCTACATAATTTCAAGTTAAATTGAAAAATTCATTTGTATACATAGCTAAATATTTATTTATTGGCTACAATTTAAATAGTTAAAAAATTGTCTATAGACTAAAAGTTTTTAATTTTTCCAGTTTCATAAGACCATTGTGTGATACAGTATTTTGCAAGATCTCCAGACTCAAAACCATTGAAGAACTTTATGCTGAGACAATGACCGCATAGTCTTGACTGAGTTATTACAGATGTGTTGATTATTTCAATAATATCTCTTATGAGTGGTCATGTTTATACACTTCTAATAGGGGCTATGTTGGATAATTACTTAATTAGTCAGAATCCAGCCTAATCCTAAAGATTTCTCTCCTAATACATTACTCATTATCAAATTATATCCTCTTTAATTACAATCAGTTTATACTTCTCTTTTTTTGTGTGTGTTTAGGGTTACTTTGAAGTATGTTAATATGGAAATTGTGGTATAGTATTTCAAGGAAGTATTTGATGGCATAGGTAACACTAATAGGGTATAAAATTAATTAAAAGTTATATTGAACTAAATAATTTTTAAGAATACAATCATTGCATGGTATTTAATAGTAGGGCAATGGATAATCATAATCAAGCTACCAGTTTAGTAGACATATAAGTATTTGTGTCAAAAAAAATGGGAGAAGCTGAGGTTATCATTGGACTTGAAATATTTAAAGTAGATAGAAAACTGTTTTAGCTATGCAGACAATTAAATGAATTGTCGCAGGTGATGGTGCCATTGATAAAATATATCTCCTGATATCCTACACAAGAAACAAATTTCCACCTGAGTACTAATCAACTGGTTATGATGGGTGGAGAGCCATATATTCTTGAACTTTTTGATATTGCAGGGCAAGAGGATGAAGACATATTATGACTGCTGAGTTATCCACAAACAAACGTATTTCTAGTCTGTTTTTCAGTGGTCTCTCCATCCTCATTTGAAAATGTGAAAGAAAAATCAGTGCCTAAGATAACTCACCACTGTCCGAAGACTCCCTTCTTGCTTGTTGGAACCCAAATTGATCTCAGAGATGACCCCTCTACCACTGATAAACTTTCCAAGAATAAACAGAAACCTATCACTCCAGAGACTGCTGAAAAGATGGCCCTTGACTTAAAGGCTCTTAGGTACATGAACTGTTCTGTACTCATTGCATAAGCTTAGTACTATATGATACGGTGTTCCTGGAACACAGCTGAGGACCTGGTACTGGTATGTTTGAGAGGTGGTGCTAGAAGACAGATGTCTGTGGAATGATTCACATGTTCTTTCAAGTTCAGAGGATGGAAACCTGCTTCACTAAGGAGCTATGGGTGGGGTGTGGTTGGGGATAACATTTAACAACATGGGAACCAGTCAGGGGAATCCCCTTGTTTATGTTTTGCATGAGGAATCCTGGAGCAGCAATTGAGGCTTTCTTGTTGGTAGACTGAGAAAGCAGATTGCCCTCCAAATGTGAGTGAGGGAGTATCTCATCTAAACTGTTGGGAGGCCTAAGTAGAACAAAAGATGGGATAACGGAGAATTTTTCATCTGTTTTCAAGTTGAGACATTGTCTCATGCTGTGCTTAGACTGGAACTTACACCATTGGCTATTCTGGTTCTCAGGCCTTCAGAGCTGGACTAGAATATACCTCAGGCTCTCCTGAGTCTGCAGTGGATAATGAAATGTCTTAGCCTCTGTAATTGCATAAACCAATTTTTTAAAAATAAGTATCTTTACTTCTTAAAGAAATAGATATATGGGTGTAGGTAGATAAATATAGATATAAATATAGACAATATAGATAGTCATAGATATAGATATATAAGTATAGATGTAGATAGATACAGCTATAGATATGTAGATATGGATATCTCTTATTGGTTATGTTTCTTTGAAGAACCTTGATTAATACAAACACTGTCTTATCCTTTGCTATAGCAAGATTTATACCAACACCAACATATTTTTCACTGTTCATTGAAAGCCAAGTAATTTAGTTTCACATTTTAGAAATACTCTTAAAGATAAATAAATTTATGCTTTTCTGAAGGAAAAATTGAAGCCAAAAAAAGGTAACAAAGGAAAGTTATAACACAATTACACAGCCATTCAACCCTGATATACACAGAATTTTGGAAGAGAATGAGGGTAATTAATAGGTCAAAAATTTTCTTCATGTTTGGCTTGTTTATTCCTTTTTATGAGCTATTAGTTATTATACTGCAACTTATATTCTGACAAAGAATAGCGAGGCATCTCTTTATAACTGAGAGAAAGAGTATACATGCAAATTCAGTTATAAAGTTCTAATTATCAATGCAGTTTAGAAGTTAAAATATAGCATTTAACATGTTAATTGACTAGATAATTTTATTATTTGGTGGTAGAAACAGAACTTGTAAAGAAAGTGACTTGCACATTCAGGGAATGACGATCCTTGGTAGAACTTTTGGATACTGCAAAAACTACACATTTATCTAAGAAATACACACAGTGGGAAAACACTTCCCTTTCCATTCAAGGCTCCCAAAGCCACTGACTTATCCGAGTTTCCTAGAATCAAAGGTTTTTACCTCACCAGCTTTATTCACCTCTGTTCCCCATCTCCTTCTCTCTGCACAAATCCTAAAAAACTGGCTTCTCCTTCAGCATTCCGCCATCTTGGCTGCTTCTTCTCTCCTCCACGTGACCTTTCTCTGCTCTCCTCTCTAATGCTAATCTCAGAAACCAAGAGAGAGAGAACCCCTGGTCTGTCTCCATTTTATAGTGTAGAAATCAAAACCTTTAAGCCAATATACAAATAAGGAAGTCTCTGATACAAAGTCACTTATCTGAGGCATAAATGGGATTCCTCATAAGAGGGCACCACCTCACATCATGCAATAGTCAAGGGTGTGGGGAAAAGTTCAGTTTTGAGATCTTAGTATTAAAGGGTAGGAAAAGTTTAGTCTTAAAACTAAGCCTTAGGCTATAACGACCCTTCCTGCTTATAGCCTGTCCCCCACACCCCATGCAAACTCTAAGCGAGCAAACATATACATCATATTTACAAACTTATTTGACCAACATTATACTAATTTGTATTTCCACCAGCAGTGAATGAGGTTTTCTTTTTCTCCACACTTGTTATTACCTGTCTTGTTGATAATAGCTAATCTAACAGGTATGAAGTGGTATCTTATTGTAGTTTCAATTTGCATTTCTCTAATAGCTAGTGAAGATGAGCATCTTTGCATATATCTCTTGGCCATTCGTATTTCTTCTTGAGAGAAGTGTCTGTTTAGGTCCTCTCCCTATTTTTTAATTGGATTGTTTGTTTGTTTGTTGCTGAGTTTTGTGAGTTGTTTATATATTTTGGATATTAACCCCTTATCAGAGCTATTGTTTATAAATATCATCTACCATTTAGTTGGCTATCTATTTGTTTTGTTGTCAGTTTCTTTTGCTGTGCAGAAGCTTTTTAGTTTGATATAGTCCCATTCATTTATTTTTGCCTTTACTTCCCTTGTTTTTGAGGTCAAATTCATAAATTGTTCTCTATAGCCAAGGCCCATGAGTTTAGTACCTATGTTTTGATCTATGTAATTTATTATTTTAGATCTTATATTTAGGTCTTTGATCCATTTTGAATTAATTTTTGAGTAGGGAGACAAACTTCAGTCAACTTTCATTCTTCACATATCTAGAAAACACAATAAGTAAAGGATAGTCTTTCAACAAATGGTATTGGGAAAAGAAGATAAGCATGTGAAAAATAAACTGTATCCTTGTCTTACATATGCATACAAAAAAATCAACCTAAAGTAAGTTAAAGATTTAAATATAAGACCTAAGTTACAAAATATATAGAAGAAAACAATGGGGAACTCTGACTTTTGTCTTGGTAAAACTTTAGAAATTTGATACCAGAAGCATAGCAACAAAAACAAAAATTAAAAAATGAGGCTTTAAAAACTATTCTACAGAATGAGGTAAAATATTTTCAAACCATGTATCTGGTAAGGCATTAATATTCAAAAATATAAGAAACTTCTACAGCTAAATAAAAAAAAATGCCCCAAAACCCAAGAAATAAAAAAGGACTTAAATAGACATTTCTGTAACGAAGATATACTAGTGGCTAGTGGCTATATATGATAAAAAGATGTTGAATGTAGCATCCACCGGGTCAAGAACAAACATCAGAGACTTTCAGGAGTATAGATGTAACTTTATTGGCCAGTTTTACCTGCGCAGGGGCAAATTCCCGAGGTGTCCAGAGACACCGTGCTCACAAGGAGCTACAGATGGGAATCGCACCTAGCGCTCACAGCTAAATCTTTTTATAAGCTAAGCAAGCAAGCCTAATACAGAAGCAGATGTGGCGTTAACCTATTTGCTAAGGGGGCTGCACATAGCATAGCAACAGGGGCTGGGGTCTAGCTCATTGGCGAAATCCAAACCTAAACTTCTGATAAGGGTCTTTTAACCAATAGAATGCAAACGTTTGTCTCTTTTTCCTTTTTTTTTTCTTCTCTCTCAGCTTCCCAGAGTCCCTATCTGTCTCTGCTTCTTGAATGACCTTGAGCATGTTACTCCTAACAGAACAGGAGCAGGACCTGCCTGTAACCCTTAAGTTCCCTGTTTCATTAGTGCCTTGCTTATTTTCTGATCTTCTCTTGGTCCTTACATTGAATACCATTCATTATCAGGGAAATGCAAATCAAAACCACTAAGAGACATCACTTTATATCTGTTAGGATAAACATTATCAAAACACACACAAAAAATAAAAACAGAAAGTAATAAATGCTTGTGAAAATTTACAGAACTTAGAATCTTGAACCTTTGTGCATTATTCCATTGCCTCTAGAGTGATGCAACCAATATGGAAAACAATATAGTGTTTCCTCAGAAAGTTAAAACTAGAACTACCATATGATCTAGTAATTTTACTTCTGAGTATTTAAGCAAAAGGCTTTAAAACAGGATGTTGAAATGATATTTTTATACCCATGTTCAATTATCCAAGGATAGAAACAAATGTCCATAAATGAATGAATCAGGGAAGAAAATGTGGTAATACATACAATGTAATATTATTAAGGTTTTTTCTTTTTTAGAAGGGGAATACATATGATACAACATGGATAAATCTCAAGGACATTTTGCTAAGTGAAATATGCCAGTCAAAGAAACATTGCATGTTTCCACTTATATGACGTAGCTAAAATAGTCAAATCAATAGAAGCAAAAAGTAAAATAGTAGTTATCAGGTACTATGGGAAGATACTGTTCAATGGGAATAGACTTTGAATTTTGCAAGATTAAAAAGTTCTAGATAATCTTATGTAAAACATTGTGTATGTAACAATAATACACTGTGCACTTAAAAGTTGAATGTAGATTTCTGATATGCATATGTTTCTTACAATAATAATAATTATAATAAGGATGATGGTGATGATAATGTCAATGAGATAAGAATAAAAAATAAAGAAGAATTAGTCGTCAGTCATATAAGAAAGAAGTGCGGTGTTCAAAAAGGAGCTAAATGTTAGTAGTCAAATAATGATCCATTAAGTAAGATGAAGACTCATAGGGTTTAGCAACATGTTATTTACTGGTAAAATTTGAAACAGCCTTCATTTAGAGGGTGAGGGCAAAGCCAATGAGGAAAAGATTCAGGAAGTATAGGACACTGGGAAAAAAGTAAGAAAGTCATTATTATTAGTGTCAAAATAGTACTAACTCTTAGAACGGGAAGAAGGGTTTGTGATTAAGAGGGTATGCTGGAGTGTCTGACAAATTTCTATTTCCTGACATGTATAGTAGTTGTAAGCCAGCTTGTACTACAAAAATTATTAAGTTATGTACTCATTTTACATATTTTTTAGTTATATACTCATTTTACATATTTTTGTTATGTTTAACAAAATCTAAATTTTGAAACTTTACAAAAGAAGAATGGAAAGAGAAGAGCAGAACAGGTTTGCTGTTTATGAAAGCTGAGAAAAGGGGCAGTAGCAAGAAAACTGTAAGGTTAAGAAAGAGTTTTTTTTTTTAATGAGTGAAATTAAACACATTCTGATAGGAATGATCCAGGTGAAAGTAAAAACTGATAATGCAAAGGAAGTGAAAGAATTGCTTGAAGTATATTCTAAAAAAGGTAGAATCTATTGCACATGTAGAAAGAATGTTTGACTTTAGCTAGGCTCAAGAGCAGTTTATCTCTAATAAGAGGAATACAGTTGGAGAGTGATACTAGATTTAAGTAGGTTGGCAAATGTAGGTGATAATTGTGGAAAATCTATTGTAACATGTTTTCTGACTTTGATAGCCTAACTTTATTTTCCAACTCTAATAGACCACAAGGTCATCAAATAATTTTGAGGTTTGAGGTGGAGAGGCTGCAGGTTTGATGAGATGGGAGAACTAATAAAATTGAAGTCTAACAGGGTGAGTGAGAGATTGAAATAGGAAAATAAAATGTGATTGCTCACATCACTAAAGATCCACTTGAGGTTTGTGGTTATGATTTCAAAGTGAGAACAGTCAGCATGATTATGTTTTTCTAGGGTTATGGTTTAGACAAGTGAAAAAGAGGTAGCAAAAAAGAGCCAAGGGAACTGAGGTTGGTTGTCTGAAAGGAAGTAATTATAATATCAATCTTACTGCAAGCTAGAAAAGAGAAAAGGAAATAAAACAATGTGTGGGGGGTTAGAAGGCAATTAATAAGGATGTTTGACACAAAAGAAATATTAGAGTTTAAGTACTTGGGAGAGTGAGGTATTAAGAAGTCGTGGTCAGAAAAGAAACTAGAGTTTACAATAAGAGTGAGATTGAGGTATTTTTATGGTATAAAAATAGGAATGATTTGATAAGAAAGGGAGGTAGATAAGGTCATTGAATGCACAGAGATCAAGGTAATTGAAATGTGAATGTATTGGAAATAGAATCTATTTGGGTAATGAATTACTAAGAATTATTCTATTTATTGATTTATTTATTTAATTTTATTAAATGTATTGGGGTAGATTGGTTAGCAAAATTATACAGGTTTCAGTTGCACAATTCTACAACATATCATCTGTCCACTGTACTTTGTGTTCACCACCCTAAATCAAGTCTCCATCAATCACTATTTAAAAATTACACAAAGAAAACCAATTAGAAGGTGACAGAAGACAATTAGACTTTAGATGATGGTAATGCAGCATAATCAAATGTCAAAGTAACCTGGAGAAGTTTTCTCTGAACATCTGTACCCTGATTTATCAATGTCACCCCATTAAAATTCATTTAAGGCCCTGGCCGGTTGGCTCAGCGGTAGAGCGTCGGCCTAGCGTGCGGAGGACCCGGGTTCGATTCCCGGCCAGGGCACATAGGAGAAGCGCCCATTTGCTTCTCCACCCCTCCGCCGCGCTTTCCTCTCTGTCTCTCTCTTCCCCTCCCGCAGCCAAGGCTCCATTGGAGCAAAGATGGCCCGGGCGCTGGGCATGGCTCTGTGGCCTCTGCCTCAGGCGCTAGAGTGGCTCTGGTCGCAATATGGCGACGCCCAGGATGGGCAGAGCATCGCCCCCTGGGGGGCAGAGCACCGCCCCTGGTGGGCGTGCCGGGTGGATCCCGGTCGGGTGCATGCGGGAGTCTGTCTGACTGTCTATCCCCGTTTCCAGCTTCAGAAAAATGAAAAAAAAAAAAAAAAATAAAATTCATTTAAAAAAAAGAAAAAAAAGTACATTGCAGGAAATTACAAGGAATGGAAACAAACTAGAATCTAGTTTTCAAGGAATCAGACATTGTAGTTAAGTTGTCTTTGGAGGATTACAAAGTGGAATAGTGTGGTTTATTTGATTAAAAATACTTTAGATATTTAGGAAAGAATAGGGTGCAAGTTCTGAAAGTAATAATGAAGAAGAAGGGTACCTATGTTGCTTCAGGTCTCACAGAGATGAGGAAGAAGACATAGAGTTGGAAGGTCCAAGATTTTATTGTTCATTAATTTATAATGATTTCCAGAAAGTACATTGGAAGGATGTGGGGAGTTGAAGATTGCCAGTAGATGGGGTCAGTACCTTTAGAGAATAGACAACAGGGAATATGTATGACAATTTGGTAATCCTGAGTATCTTCATGGGACTGACATAGGGGTGATCAAAGGATTTAAATTATTCTTATAGATTCTTATAAATGTGGTCAGTTAATATTGTTTTAGGGAGGGGTTGGTGTGAACCTTTTTAGAAGTATGCAGAACTCTGAGACTCCATTTTTCACTTATTTCTTTTGTGACATATAATCTTGGAAATTGGAGATCTTGTCCAAAACACCTGTATATCTCAAACACCCTCCTAGCTCTAAGAGGAAGCCAGAGCTTCAGTTGTGGAGGCCTGGGTGTCAAAAAAAAAAAAAAAAAAAAAAAATGCTGTGCTACCAGAGTAGCTAGAATTCGATTGTCCTTTCTTAATTTCTCCCAGTGGAGGCAATGCAATTCTGTTGAATATAGAGTATATTAACTGCACTTAAGGAGATTTGCACAAAATAAAGATGCTCTAGTCGACATAATTTTGTATTAAATTACTTTCACATTCTTTTTTTCATTTGTATTTCTAAGTACAAATTTATTAACCTCTTTTGAAAATATAGTTCTCTAGTTAGACTATATCCTTAACAGAAAAGGTTTGTACATAATAGTAAAAATATAAATAAAAATTTTTCTATACCCTCATTGACATTGTAAAAATTCCAGTTGAAACAATAAATCTTTTTTTGCACTAGTCCTTTTGAGCTTTTTTGAATAATACTTTTTATTTTGTAAGTATAACATTCAAGTTGAAAGGTCTGAAAAAAATGGTGTTTATTAGAGTGGCAGGTCAGTTGATTTTTTTTTAAAGCATTTGTTTTATTTTTTTCTTATGCTTTGTTTTACCAAGTCATGATGATAAAAGTAAACAAAGGTAATTGTGTTTACAAGCAGCAATATTTACTGAATAACTGTTTTGTGCCAAGAATTGTGCTAAATTCTAATAACAACAACACAATTATCTTACTCTTTAGTCCTTACATTTATTATCTATGGAGATGCTGTCATGGAAATAAATTAGAACAACAACCAAAAAATGATCATTCTATCATGCAGAGATGAAAATGTCATGGTAGGGAAAGTTGTATGATTAAAAATGTGCTTAGGTTACTTACTTACTAAGCTTTGCTTAAAATAACAGTCAAAAACAGCTATCACTAATAAAAACTACACTGTGGGCCCTGGCCGGTTGGCTCAGCGGTAGAGCGTCGGCCTGGAGGGCGGGGGACCCGGGTTCGATTCCCGGCCAGGGCACATAGGAGAAGCGCCCATTTGCTTCTCCACCCCCCCCCTCCTTCCTCTCTGTCTCTCTTTTCCCCTCCCGCAGCCAAGGCTCCATTGGAGCAAAGATGGCCCCGGCACTGGGGATGGCTCCTTGGCCTCTGCCCCAGGCGCTAGAGTGGCTCTGGTTGCGGCAGAGCGACGCCCCGGAGGGGCAGAGCATCGCCCCCTGGTGGGCAGAGCTTCGCCCCTGGTGGGCGTGCTGGGTGGATCCTGGTCGGGCGCATGCGGGAGTCTGACTGTCTCTCCCCGTTTCCAGCTTCAGAAAAATACAAAAAACAAAACAAAACAAAAAAACCCCTACACTGTGGAGTTAAAATTAGCCTATTGTAAACCGTTTTTATTAGCATTTAAAACGTGAAGTATTTTATGTACACGATCCTCAGAATAATATTACAAAATGATATTCCTTAATTCCATTGTACTGATGTAATCATAGAAGTTCAGAGAGATTGAAGTGTTTACTAAAACTGTTAAGCAACACAAATGTCAAGCAACACAAATCACTAGCAAAGGCTTTCAGATGACAGGGCCAATATGATTTCAGTATTCCATAACTTATTGAGCAATATTTGTAGTAATGTGAGTTGACACAATGCTTTCTCATTTTGGTGTAGATCTTTGATACTTCCCCTGGATGTTTTAAGAAATGAAAAATACATAAGTCAGTTAAAATTACAGATTTGCTTCCTAGAAAAGTAGTTAATGATTTAACTTATGCAAACAAGCTTTAAAGGTATTTAGTACAGTACTTTTTCAATATTACCAAAGTAAATATAAACTTAAAGCATAACATTATGTTATGATCTGCACAAATCTTACACTGCAAACATTTTCTTCTCCAAATGTTTTTGCCAAGAAAGGAAATCTGAACTCCTGCTGAAAAAACTGTACAAAGTGGGTATCATCCGTATCCTGAAATTAAACATATTCATGCAAAAAAAACGTGTAATACTAGCACAGTACTCATTTGTGCTAGTATTATATTACCTAAAAAGCCAGACAGTGCATTGTTTCTATAGTGTTGTACCTGCATGTATTTTACCTCCATGTTAAATTGACAGACTTTATCCTTGCTATCAAAGATACAAAATGCACAAGAATGTTTTAATAGGTAGTGTTTGGGTCCTTCAACAACTAACTTTGAGGTGCTCTCTGTAAATGCTCATATTTAGGTTTAATAAGCTCCAAACCTTAATCTTTTACATGTGTCTAAATTAAATTGTTATTTGTAAATGCAAAAACAAACTGTACTTGATTCCTCTTTATTGACAAAAAAATTTATTACAATGGAAATGAGGTGAGCAGGATTGTAGGATGTTGGGATACGTTTATAGAAGCAAATAAAAACAGTAATATACATTTTTAAAAAGTTCTATTTAGAGTGCCATGCCACTGAATCTTGGATCATAGAAGTCAAATCATGTTTATGTATATATCTTAGTATAGTATGATTTCCTCATAACACATAAGCTCATCACTATGTGTATAACTCATGATTTTTTTTACAAAATACGTATTCAGTGTGATTCATCACTATTATAATACAATGCAGCCTTCTGATTTTTGAAAGCAAAAGCATTACTGAATCATTTTTCACACTGACTTTATCTACTAGTTTACAACTCTCAAAGAAAAACTAACAAACTATTTTTCATATGAACCACATTGGGCTTTCTCTGAATGAGGGATTCATCAACTCCAGTTGAACACAAAATTCAGTAACAGAAGTAGTAAATTAACTTGCAAATATTCTCCCTATTTTAGCATAGTTGGTGCAGCACAGTGGAAGTCTTAGATACTGGAGGTCAGGGCTATTCACAAGCTATTGTCATCTTATGTCTTTTTTTTCCATGGCTTACACAAGATGATAAAAAATCCAAGAAATAAAGAATAATTATAGATTTTATTTGACCAATACTGATTAACAACTTTCTGGATTCCTGAAAATTCTGGGTCGAGTATTAAAAGATAAATAAGCTAGGTTTTTATTTTCCAAGCCCTTAACTTCTATCAGAACAGAGACACACATATATAAATAACAATAATGCTTTCTGAAAATTATGGAAATGAATAATTATAAATTTAATTTTTTAAAACATTAAGACTTTTTCTACCAAAATTTTCTGATTTTATATTTATTATGATCAAAATCAAGCTTGGATACTGATAAGTTAGGTAAATATGTTTATGTTTATTATTGTGTTAACATCCCAGATAAAATTCAGTTTCTCTTCTTCACTCAAAGTTTCTCTTTTATTTTGTATATAGATGCATAGTTAAAAACAATTGAAATTACTGAAGATTAAATATATCTCTTCCCCTGCCCCACTCCAAAGCCTCCACACTGACAATCTATAGTGTTTAACCTGCTTGTAATATCTTTTGAAGATCTTGGCATACTAAATCTTCTTATGCTTATGCATTTCGAGAGTATGAATTACCAGAGATTCTGTATTTCTAACATATCCTTGATGAGGCCAATAACGATACCCTTGAACTATACTTTAAGTAACCAAAAGTGTAGACTATTGTTCCTGGTGACAGTGAGAAAATGATTTAAAATAGGTCAACAGATTAAAGACTTCATTTAGAAGAAGTGTGGTACAAATAAGTCAGTTAAGAGGTTCTGAATTATTCCAGTGACATTGAAAAGAAGTAGACATGTAGGGTTTATATGACTTGATGACTGTGTATATAGCACAGGAAAAAGAATCTTGGAATAAGCATTCTCTTCTGCAATGATATATTTTTAAGAGTACTATTACACAAGAAGTATATTACTATTAAACCATTACACTACTCTATTTGAATTAAGAGCAAAAGTATTTCTTATATTAAGGAGATGCTGTCTCATCTGAAAAGTAAAACATTCCTCACCACACAATTAACTGGAGGAAGAATTGTTTCTTTTAGACATGAAGTCCAAAGGACCAAGGGATTAACATGTGAAATAAGTTATCAATTTATCTACATCAGTCTCCTGATAAAGTTAGGCTAAAAGTTAGAAATTACGAAGTCCTGAGGGAGGCAATAAAGTTATGTAAAACATTTAGGAATAGTAAGTAGAATGGCTTAAGACCTGTGATTACTTGGAACAGGTAATTATGACAGGATCCAATGGCTACCATTTATAGGTCAGGCAGAGTATATTCTATTAAAATAGTCATTTAATTTTGATATTCTATCAAAATAATCAAAATAATTAGACATTTCTTTAAAATTTTAAAGCCCTGTCTATGTTTGGGACAAGTGCCATCTGGAAGGGTGAGTGGAGGGCAGAGTGTACCTCTGTAGTGCTAAGATTTGAGTTTATGGGGTCCACCTTCCTCCCTGATGGGCCCTAATTCCAGAGGGACAAGTTGACTAGCAAGTTACTTTGGTTAAATAATCATGGTGTGGGACAAAAATAGTGATGTCAGAATGATGCTCACATGCTGATAGAGTGGGATTTTCATTCACATCTGACACAAGATAAAGAACTTTCACTTATAATGACTGAACAATAAAGTAAACACATAAGTGACACTTTCTACCCATTATTTAAAATTTTATCAATATATCACTAAATGTATTTAGTTCATAAATTCCATAGTGGACTTTTTATAGATTTTTGAGGCATAATTGATATAAAATAAAGCACATACTTGAAGTGTACATTCTAATCAGTTTTGACATAGGTATGTACCTATGAAATCATCATCAAATCAAGATAGTGACCATACCCATCACACCCAAAGTTAGCCTTTGCCCATTTGTAATCCATCTCTTTCCTTCTTCCACACTGTCCCTAAAACACTACTTTTTAACATTGATGTCAGAGTGTGGGGAGAGTGAATATTTACCTGACTTTCTTTTGAATTACAGTCAAAATGGATAGAGGTAATTGAGAACAAAGTAAACAAATTAATGCCTTTTAAAACTACCTTTTATCTCAACTCTCATTCAGCCTTCACAGTGATCTGAATAATTTTTCCAGCACATATTTGGAATCTTGTCACTTCTTTGCTTAAAAGCTTTCAGTGGACTCCCACAGCCCAACTACTATCTTTCAAATTTTAGGATGGAATTTTATGTTTATCACACTTAGTTTTTGTCAACATTTTCATATCTTTCATTCTCTAACTTGTAAACAAACCACACAAAAATAAATCACTGCTTCCTATATATGCTCTATAAATTTTTTATGAATCTGATTTTTCACATTATAATTCTATGTCTTCCTATTTAATGGGAAAAAATCATTTCCATCATGTCTTATTCAAGGTATTTTTTTGTATGTTACTTTTTTTCTAAAACATTTCAATGCTACCTTTCTCCAACACAGAATTATCTACTCCATTTCCCTTACTCTTAAGCACTCTATTTATACCATTTATGCATCTGTATGTATATTTTATGGTCTTTTTCTAAGCCATCAACTCCTTGGGGGGATGAGATTTGTCATATTTTATTTACCTCTTAGTCATTAAAAACATGTAATAATTATCTGTTGTAAATCTTTACTTGCTACTAAAAATGTAGAGAACTTTATACCTCTCTTTTAAAACAATACTGACATAAAACAGAAATCGTTATACATTGAAAACATAAACAAACATTCAAAGAAATTGCTTCGAGACAACTATTTTCAGAAGTAATGAGGAATGGGTAATTATTCATCAGCTGCTTCAGATTCTTTCTCATCTGAATTTCTATTTGAAAGTTTAGACTTACAAAGGTTGCAACACTTTTATTCACTTTAGGGTTAATATATTTCATTTTATAATTTTCAACATAGTTATTAGAATAAATACATTTATAGAAAATGATGCTTTTTACCAACAATAAACACTAAATTGGTTTTGGTGGCCAGAAGATATTTTTTAAATGGTTTGCTTTTTTCCCAGAATTTATGTAGCTTCAGCTTTAAATTCCAAACTGAATTTATTAGATTGACACCTTTTTTATTCATTCTAAATTGTTAAAGATAAGTACTATAATATCTTTTACAATTTCACTGTGAATAATTATTTTTAGTAAAACCATCTATTCAAATCTCAGTAGAAGTCATTTAGTCCTCCCATCAAATCCCTACACTTTTCTTTAACTGTTCCTACTAAACAATCATTAAATTTTTCTGTCACTCTTTAGGTAACAATACTGCTTATGAATGTTCTATAATGACTTGCTGTTAAGATTGGAAATCCACTCAAACTCAAAGAAATGAATAGTGTCAGTGATGTAATGCTATTTAGTAAGTGTGGATGCATTTAAATCCTTCTACTTGTAATAGAAAAGAATTTATCTCAAGAGAAAAAACTGGAGAGTAAAAGCTGTATAGAGGTAGGTGTCAAATTTTGAGCAGGAAAATGCATTTCTTTGGAAGGCTGCTGTTCTCCATCATAAATAGAGGAAAATTCTAGCTATGAGTCTCTAATTTTCTGCAACTTGCAATGCAACCAACATAACGGTAACCAACCACCTCTATATAGGCTGGGGCAAAAGTAGGTTTACAGTTGTGAGTACACAAAATACAGAGTTTATTATTCTATTATTATTTACTGATTATGGTATAATTTTTATAAACACAACTGTAAACTTTCTTTACCACCTTGCATTTACTTCCACTCATTGGCTTTTTCTTTTGTTCAAAGCAGTGACATTCAGTTCATGATCTTGGGGGTTCCTGGGATTCCATGAACTGCCATTTGAAGTTGGTGAGGTCAAAATTTCCTCCTGCAAGATTAAGATTCTCTTGTCTATTTTACTCTCATGATTTTATAGGTGCATAGCAAATTTTTTTAAAGTCTACATGTTGTGTAATATTATAACAGATTAAATAAAGAAGCAGATAGGAAAATCCAGCTTTCTTCTTAAGCCAAACATTTAAGAAATTGAAAACGTAATACAATGCCATTTTTATTGCTATTTTAAAATAATTATTTTCCATAAATTGTGTTATGTGTAATAGAGTTGGTATTGATATTTTAAACAGGGTAATTAAATATTTTAAAGATTTTTTTGCCTTAGTGTCTAACATGTAAACAGCAACCGGTATCATTCATAAGAATAAGGTTGAGGACAACTTAATGATCCTCATTTTTAGAAGTAAAGATGTCCTAAGACTAAAAATTTTGAGAACTACTGATCTAAGTAATTGCACTTGTTTTGAGTCTTTCCTGGGATTTTGTAGTACTCTTCTACTTTTTGCTTAGCTAATTCTATGTCTTGTGTTGAATTATATGAACATGATTAATAGGTCCATGAAGTACTCTTTAGTATATACTACTTTCCTTTTCATGACATCTATTACAGTTCATTGTAATTACTTGTTTATTATCTGCCTTCCCCACAGAATACAACAGGTAATAGATAAAAGTTCATTATGGCATGATAGTTTAATGAGATAATAATGCTTTAATATCTGTATGCACATCCACTCACCTATACATCTATGTGTTCAAGTGTAGCATCTACACCATTTCTGGGTCTTTCTTTCTTTTTTTGCCTTAGGATAAATTTAATGTTTTAGTCCTTTCGGTCTGTTATAACAAAATACCACATAGTGGGTGGTTTCTAAACAGAAGTTTTTCCCTCACATTTCAGGAAGCTTGAGTCCTAGATCAGAGTGCTAGCATGTTTGGATGAGGGTTCTTTTCTGGGTTACAGACATCCTGTTATATTCTCACACGGTGGAAGGACTAAGGAGCTCTCTGGGATCTCTTTAATAAGAGTGCTAATCTTATTCATGATGGCTCTGTTCTCATAAACTATTCAATGGCACCACATTTTGATAGCTCCTATAGGTGGTAACTAGTAGCATTATCACCAGTGAGAGTAAGGATTTCAATATGAATTTTAGGCGAATACAAACATTCAGATCATAGCATTTAGTTAGAAATCAAACATAGAAGTTGTTTGAAGGCTATTTTATTTTCTGCCATATAGTTTCAAAGCCTCACCTCATGTAACAAATGGTGCTAAGGCACATATTACAAAAAAGAATTATATATAATGACTGCCAGTTGGGAGATAAAATAGAAAGAGATACAGAGAGAGAGGGGAAGAGAGAATGAATTAAGATCAACCAAGGCTAACAAGTTGGGAGTGGTAGAAAAAGAAGACCTTGGTACTTCTTGAAGTCTTGGACCAAGGAAATGGTAAGATTTTACAGAAGATAGTTTTATAGTAAGCCTAGAATTGGTAGATTTTAATCACTGAAGTCTTAAGACCTGATAAAATTTTCCGTATGTTCTGTGAGACAAAGAACAGTACTGTCATTATACTCCAAGGAATCATGCGTAATTTGATCAGTGAAAAGTCCAGTGGTATCCATTTTAGAGATTGCAATATGTGCTCCAATTTTCAGCAAACATCAAGTTTGACTCGATTTCCAGAGGCTTCTATAAGAAAAGCTTAGTAAAAATTCAGAGTCATATTAATTGCAACTAAAATGTAAAAATAGTTATTTATAGCTCAGTTGAACTTATAAAATATGGTTTAGAATGCTTATACTGTACATGAAAATTAAGTAAATTCCCGTATCTATAGTGCAAACTTCCTTCTGCTTGACTGAAAAATAATTTTAGAATAAAATTGTGTATCCAGTCATGTCACCTTAATGATTACAACAATTTGAAAAAAAACAAAATAAGAACTCCTTCAGGAGACAACAAACACACTATAAATTCATTGTTAACCCTAGGGGACAGACATGAAACAGTAGTATTTGCTCATGGTCAAGACCTGCCTTGGGCTTTTTGGTCAATCTTCTGAGTTATTCTGAAAACTTGAATATCTTGAAAGGACTAAGCTTTTGCTATTAAAAAAACAGAAAGCTTGCTTCATGATTTACCCCAATGTGTTACTGGTACTTTAGACAAAATAGGTATATTGACTTTTATAAATACAAGCTTGTCAAAGGCCAGAGAAAGAAACTGTATCTCTGTGCCAAAATACAAAATCCAAGTGAAAAATTGAACTTCTGTTATCGATTCTTAGGCACGCCTCAAGCTAGCCCTTTGAAATATCCCTTCTGTTTTAGAAGCTTTATACATTTAAATTAGAAAGTTGAGCCTTCAAAGCTAATATTAGCAAACATTGCAGAAGCTACCCAAGGCATGTTCCTGGAGGTCCCTATTAGCATCAGAGAAACTTGACTAGCCAGTCTTAATCTTTTCATGTTTCAAATTATTGCTATTTTGGTTAAATCAAGAGACAGGGATTCTTCTTGTACAATATAAAAGTTCTTTTTTCTTTTATAAAATGCCTAAACTTCTTTTATTTCAACTGTTCTCTATTCTAAGCCATAGAATATAAAATTTAAAAAACTTTTTTTCAGTTTTAAAATTCAAGCTTATAAAACTGTTATACACTTAGTATATAACTGGATTATTAATTTTAAGGAAAGTGTACATATCTAATAAGTGAATCTGAGCTGACATTTGATGATAAACTTGGAACAGAAAGCCCTCAATATTTTTTAAATTTTAATTTATTAATTTTAATGTGGTGACATTGATAAATCAGGGTATACATGTTCAAAGAAATATCTCCAGATTATTTTGACATTTGATTATGTTGCATACCCCTCACCCAAAGTCAAATTGTCTTCCGTCACCTTCTATCTGGTTTTCTTTGTACCCCTCCCCTCCCCAAACCCCACCCTTTCCTCCCCACCCCCACCCCCAGTAACCACCACACTCTTGTCCATGACTCTGAGTCTCATTTTTATGTCCCACCTATGTATGGGATCATATAGTTCTTAGTTTTTTTCTGATTTACTTATTTCGCTCAGTATAATGTTATCAAGGTTCATCCATGTTGTTGTAAATGATCCGATGTCATCATTTCTTATGGCTGAGTAGTATTTCATAGTATACATGTACTTTTAATCCACTCATCCACTGACGGACATTTGGGCTGTTTCCAGATCTTTGCTATTGTGAACAATGCTGCCATAAACATAGGGGTGCATTTCTTCTTTTGGAACAGTGCTATGGTGTTCTTGGGGTATATTCCTAAAAGTGGGATAGCTGGGTCAAAACACAGTTTGATTTTTAATTTTTTGAGGAATCTCCATACTGTTTTGCACAGTGGCTGCACCAGTCCGCATTCCCACCAGCAGTGCAGGAGGGTTCCTTTATATCAATACCCTCGCCAGCACTTACTGTGATTTGATTTGTTGATGAGTGCCATTCTGACTGGTGTGAGGTAATATCTCATTGTCGTTTTAATTTTCATTTCTCTAATGATTAGTGATGTTGAGCATTTTTTCATATGTCTATTGGCCATCTGTATGTACTCTTTGGAGAAGTGTCTATTCATTTCTTTTGCCCATTTTTTGATTGGATTGTTTGTCTTCCTGGTGTTGAGTTTTTCAAGTTCTTTATAGATTTTGGTTATTAACCTCTTATCAGACGTATTGTCAAATATGTTCTCCCATTGTGTAGTTTGTCTTTTTATTCTGTTCTTATTGTCTTTAGGTATGCAAAAGCTTTTTAGTTTGATAAAGTCCCATTTATTTATCCTGTCTTTTATTTCACTTCCCCGTGGAGGTAAATCAGCAAATATATTGCTGCGGAGAAATTTTGAAGAGCTTACTGCCTATGTTTTCTTCTAAGATGCTTATGGTTTCACAGCTTACATTTAAGCCTTTTATCCATTTTGAGTTAATTTTTGTGAATGGTGTAAGTTGGTGGTCTAGTTTCATTTTTTTGCAGGTAGATGTCCAATTTTCCCAACACCATTTGTTGAAGAGGCTGTCTTTACTCCATTGTATGCCCTTACCTCCTTTGTCAAATATCAGTTGTCCATACAGCTGTGGGTTTATTTCTGGGTTCTGTACTATTGATTTATATGCCTATTCTTATGCCAGTACCAGGCTGTTTTGAGGACAATGACCTTGTAGTATAACTTGATATCGGGAAATGTGATATCTCCCACTTTATTCTTCCTTTTCAAGATTGCTGAGACTATTCGGGTTCATTTTGATTCCATATAAATTTTTGGAATATGTGTTCTATATCTTTGAAGTATATCATTGGTATTTTAATTGCTATTGCATTGAATTTATAAGTTGCTTTGGGTAATATAGACATTTTAATGATGTTCATTCTTCCTAACCATAAGCAAGGTGTATGCCTCCACTTGTTTGTATCTTCCTTGATTTCTTTTATCAATGTTTTATAATTTTCCAAGTACAACTCTTTAATCTCCTTGGTTATATTTACTCTTAGGTACTTTATTTTTTGGATGCAATAGTGAAGAGGATTGTTTCCTTAATTTCTCTTTCTGACTGTTTATTCTTGGTGTATAAAAATGTCACTGATTTCTGAGTATTAATTTTATATCCTGCCACTGTGCTGAAATTATTTATCAAATAAAGTAGTTTTTTGACTGAGACTTTAGGGTTTTTTATTTATAATATCATATTATCTGCAAATAATGATAGTTTTACTTCTTCTTATCCAAGTTGAATGCCTTTGATTTCTTCTTTTCATCTGATTGCTATGTCTAGGACTTCCAGGACTATGTTGAATAAGAGTAGTGAAAGGGGGCACACCTGCCTTGTCCCTGATCTTAAGGGGATTGCTTTTAATTTTTGCCCATTGAGTATGATGTTGGCTGTGGGTTTGTCATAGATGGCCTTTATCATGTTGAAGTATGTTCCCTATACTCCCACTTTGCTGAGAGTATTGATCATAAATGGGTGCTGGATTTTATCAAATGCTTTTTCTGTATCTATTGATATGATCATGTGGTTTTTCTCCTTCCTTTCTTTTATGTGATGAAACACATAAATTGATTTGCGAATATTGTACCGGCCTTGCCTTCCCAGAATAAATCCTACTTGATCATGGTGTATGATTTTTTTCATATATTGTTGCCTCCAGTTTGCTAATATTTTGCTGAGGATTTTAGCATCTATATTCATCAGAGATATTGGCCTATAATTTTCTTTCTTTGTGTTGTCTTTGCCTAGTTTTTTATTTTATATTTATTTTTATTTTTTGTATTTTTCTGAAGCTGGAAACGGGGAAGCAGTCAGACAGATTCCCGCATGCGCCCGACCGGTATCCACCCGGCACGCCCACCAGGGGGCGATGCTCTGCCCATCGGTGGTGTCGCTCTGTTGTGACCAGAGCCACTCTAGCGCCTGGGGCAGAGGCCAAGGAGCCATCCTCAGGGCCATCTTTTGCTCCAATGGAGCCTCAGCTGTGGGAGGGGAAGAGAGAGACTGAGAGGAAGGAGAGGGGGAGGGGTGGAGAAGCAGATTGGCACTTCTCCTATGTGCCCTGGCCAGGAATCAAACCCAGGACTCCTGCACACCAGGCCGACGCTTTACCACTGAGTCAACCGGCCAGGGCCGCCTAGTTTTGAAATCAGAATTATGCTTGCCTCATAAAAGGAGCTTGGAAGTCTTTCTTCCTCTTTAATTTTTTTGAAATAGCTTGAGAAGGATAGGAGTTCTTCTTTGAATATGTGGTAGAATTCACTTGTGAAGCCATCAGGCCCAGGACTTTTCTTTGTTGGGGGTTTCTTGATAACTGTTTTGATCTCATTTGTTGTAATCAGTCTGTTTAGGATTTCTGATTCTTCCAAATTGAATTTTGGAAGATTGTATGTTTCAAGGAATTAGTCTATTTTTTCTAGGTTGCCTAGTTTTTTGGCATACAGTTCTTCATAGTATTTTCTTACAATATTTTTTATTTCTGTTGTGTCAGTTTTTATTTCTCCACTCTCATTTCAAATTTTATTTATTTGAGTTCTCTCTCTCTTCTTTTTGATGAATCTAGTTAAAGGTTCATCAATCTTGTTTACTTTTTCAAGGAACCAGCTCCTGGTTTTATTGATCCTCTGTATTACTTTTTTAGCCTCTATGTCATTTATTTCCGCTCTGATCTTTATTATTTCCTTCCTTCTACAACATTTGGACTTTACTTGCTGTTCTTTTTCTAGTTCTTTTAGATGCAGGGTTAAGTTGTTTATTTGAGCTTTTTCTAGCATCTTAAAGTGTGTCTCCAGTGCTATGAACTTCCCTCTTAGTACTACTTTTGCAGTGTCCTATAAACTTTGAGTTGTTGTATGTTCATTATTATTCATTTCTAGGAATTTTTTTATTTCTTCTTTGATCTCATTGTTAATCCATTTGTCATTTACAATCTATTATTTAGTTTACATGCATTTAAGAATTTTTGAGTTTTTCTGTTGTGGTTGATTTTTAGTTTCATGCCATTGTGATCAGAAAAAGTGTTTGATATGATTTCAATCTTCCTAAATTTGTTGAGACCACTTTTGTGCCCTAACATGTGGTCTATCCTAGAGAATGTACCATATGCACTTGAAAGGAATGTATATTCAGCTGCTTTAGGGTGAAAGATTCTGAAGGTATCTGCTAAATCCAGTTGATCTAGTGTGTCCTTTAAGTCTGCTGTTTCTTTGGTAATTTTTTTTCTTCAGGATCTATCTAGTAATTTTAGTGGGGCATTAAATCTCTTACTATTATAGTATTGCTCGCCCTTTATATTCATCAAAGTCTGCTTTATATATTTAAGTGCTCCTATATTAGGTGCATAGATATTTATAATAGTTATATTTTTCTGTTGGATTGCTCCCTTTATTATTATGTAGTGGCCTTGTTTATCTCTTACTATATTCTTTGTTTTAAAGTCCATTTTGTTTGATATAAGTATTGCTATTCCAGCTTTTTTTTCATTTCCATAAATATTTTTTCCATCCTTTTACCTTCAGTCTATGTGCATCTTTTGTTTTGAGGTGTGTCTCTTGTAGACAGCTTATGTATGGGTTCTGTTTTCTTATCCATGCAGCTACCCTATGTTTTTTTATTGGATCATTTAATCCATTTACATTTAAGGTCATTGTTGATATGTAGTTGTTTATTGCCATTTTATTCTTTACAGCTGTATTCCTCTTTTGCTATATTCTTTTCCCACTTTGATCTGTTTATAACAGGCCTCTTAACATTTCCTGCTGCATTGGTTTAGTTGTAATGAATTCCTTGAGGTTTTTTTTGTCTGGGAAGCTTTTTATTTTTACTTCAATTTTAAATGATAGCCTTGCTGGATAAAGTAGTCTTGGTTGTAGGTTCTTGTTCTGCATTACTCTGAATATTTCTTGCCATTCCCTACTGGCCTCAAGTGCTTCTGTTGAGAAGTCAGATGTCATCCTTATGGGGGCTCCTTTGTAGCTCCTTTTATCTCTAGCAGCTTTTAATATTTTCTCTTTATTTTACTTAGCTTTGGTATATTAATTATGATGTGTCTTGGTGTATGTTTCTTTGTTTTTCTGTTTAGTATAGTTCTCTGTGCTTCTTGAACTTGTGAGAGTTTTTTCTGACTTAATTTAGGGAAGGTTTCAGCTATGATATGATTGAACAAAGTCTCTATAATTTGTTCTTACTCTTCTTCTTCAGGAACCCCTATGATATGGATGTTATTTCTCTTCATGTTTTCACAGAGCTTTCTAAGAGTTTCCTCAGACTTTTTGAGTCTTTTCTCTTTTTCTGCTCTGCTTCCATGCCTTTGTTCAACTTGTCCTCCAACTCTCTGATTCTATCCTCAGCTTCATCCATCCTGTTTTTAATTCCTTTTATTGTGGTCTTTATTTCTGACATTATATCATATTTGTCATCTCTGACTGATTCTTTTTTAATATTTTAATGTCCTTTTTTATACTTGCTATTTCTTTATTTAGGTGTTTGTACTGACCATCCATTGTTGTTCTAAGATCCCTAAGCATCCTTACAATCATTATTTTAAACTCTGCATCTGGAAGTTTTGTTATTTCCATATCACTCAGTTCATTTCCTGGTGGTTTCTCTTGTGGTTTCATCTGGATTGCACTTCTCTGTCTTCTCATTTTGTCTGTGTGTTTAGGTGTATTGTTTGTAGAGCTGGATGAGTCTAGGCTTGGTTTTGTCTGCCTCTAGTTTTCAGTTGTGTTATTGCTAGGTCTTCCTGAGTTGACATCAGCTCTTATTTGTAATCCACTTTCGGATTTGGCTTGTTTAGTAAAGCTGCTTTGAAGTCTTGATTTGTTTGTTTTCTTCTCAGTTCTTAACACTTGGTAGTCTTGTTTACTGATGTTATCAGGGGGCTTATTTGAAACTGTATCCAGAAATGCAGTGGGTGTTACCTGAGACTCTGAAGCCCTGATGGGGTGTTTTCTCAGCTTCAGTAGGGGGAGGTGTATCCTAGATCTCCATGGAGACCTGAGTTACTGCCCCTTCTTCCCACTTCTTGTTTTTAGCTATGTCTTGTTGCACTGATTGGAGCTGGAAAGATGTCTGGAGATGTATGATCTGGAAGCACTTTAGTCTTGTGTTATGTGAAAGGATCAACCCCTCCCCCAGCTATGGCCGCCTCCAGCACTGGATGAGTCAGCTTCTCAGGTCCTCCCATGCATTCCTCTGCCACTCATCATCTCTCTTTTCCCCCTTTCTTTTTGGAAGATAAGCCAGCCCTTTCAACACACCTTGTTCCCAGGTCCCCAGGCAAGTGGCTGTGAGTGATATTTTCTGCTCTTTTCTTTGGAGGGAGAGCCCTTCTGGACTCTCAACCTCACCCCCCACTCTGTTCCTGTAAGTACAAGAGACCCACTGCTCCTTGGTGCTCCCTACTAGGCTCGGTGTGGCTTCTTCTTTGCTCCTTTGTTTTTTAGAGCTGTTCTTGTAGTCCGGAGTTGGTTTTTCATGCTGATTGTTCCTAAATTAATTTTTAATCCAGTTTGGTGGTGTGGGCTGGGAGTCTGTGCATCTGCCTTCTCTGCTGCCATCTTGGAATCTCCAATTTTTTCCAAATAGAAAATATTCTTTTCCAATTTATACTAATTTTTAAGATAAACTACATTATCAGATCATTAATTATTGAACTCTAAAATGCACAAAAAATGAAGATATAAAATAGAGTAACTTTTATAAAGGCTTAAATTGTGGTGGTATTCAAACAATCTAAGAATAAATTGCTAAAGTATAAACATTAGGCATTCCACTATGATATACATAACAGTAGTGTGCTGACGATAGCCAGTGATTAAATTTTCAGGTCTTTTGTGAGCCCATTGAGAAAACATTTGTAGTTTGAAATCAGCCATTGTATAAATATTTATACCATATAACTTAGCAAATGATATAAATGCTCTTCATCCTTGGATAGCAGGTTGTTAAACCTTTGTGAGCACAGCCAAAAAATATAATTTCTGTAAGAAGCATATATAAACTACATATATATATGTATATTACCTATAATTTAGATTATTTAAGAAATGATTTAAGACACTTTACACATATGAACGTTCTTCCAATTCTCAAATATTTTCTTTACACACCAAATACCTGTTTGGTCAAGCATTGTGCATCATTCTTTGTTATACCCTTGATCAAATACAGTCTTGACTCATGTTGCTGGGAAATATATTTCTTGTTTGATGACTTCTTCAGAATATTTTCACTAACTTTTGATAGAAATTTTTGATTGACATTGGTTCTGTTTGTACTTCCTATCAAATGAACAATAGTACATTTAAGTAAAATCAATGTGTTCAAATGACATAATACTTTTAAATTATGTGTTTATTTCATTAAATATTTTTCTCTTTGTGGTAGAATAAGATGAATGTAAAATGTTTATCTATTAAATCCATATATTTTTAAAATTATAACCACACGCTGACAAAACATACTTTATTTTTTTAATGTTTATTTTATTGATTTTATAGATATAAATGGAGAGTGCAAGAGAGAGATGGGAATATCTGTTCCTGTATATGTCCTGACTGGGGAGTGAACCAGTAAACTTTGTGGTTCAAGGCAAAGCTCTAACCAACCACACTATCCAGTCAGGGCACGTACTTTTCTTTTCTTCTCTCTTTTTTTGTGTGTGTGTGTGTGACAAAGACAGTGACAGAGAAAGGGACAGATAGGACAGACAGAAAGGAAGAGAGATGAGAAGCATCAATTCTTTGTTGCAGCTTCTTAGTCTCCTTAGTTGTTTGTTGATTGCTTTTTCATATGTACCTTGACCAGGGGGCTACGGCAGAGCAAGTGACCTCTTGCTCAAGCCAGCAATCTTGGGCTCAAGCCAGTGACCCTGAGCTCAAGCTGGTGAGTCCACTTTCAAGTGGCCTCAAAGTTTTGAACCTGGGTCCTCTGCTTCCCAGTTCCATGCTCTATCTACTGTGCCACTGCCAGGTCAGGTGCATGTGCTTTTCTTGAAAACACAACCTTTATCATGAAAAAATATTTTTTGCCATACCACAATCTTCTTTACTTTTAAAAAGATAAAATTTTGGCCATAGGGAAGTGTGATTTTCTGTAATTCTTGTTAGACAATACTTTAGAATGTATGTTATGCACTGCTAAAAAAATCTAGACTTTCCTAAAAAGAATTCTAACTTTTCTAGAACAAAATACAATCACAAATTAGTAATGCTCTTATAATTTGCTTTAATGTCATAGTATGTTCACTAATTTGTATTTTTTTTTTTTTTTTTTGTATTTTTCTGAAGCTGGAAACGGGGAGAGACAGTCAGACAGACTCCCGCATGCACCCGACCGAGATCCACACGGCACGCCCACCAGGGGCAACGCTCTGCCCACCAGGGGGTGATGCTCAGCCCCTCCGGGGTGTTGCTCTGCCGTGACCAGAGCCACTCTAGCACCTGGGGCAGAGGCCAAGGAGCCATCCCCAGCGCCCGGGCCATCTTTGCTCCAATGGAGCCTTGGCTGTGGGAGGGGAAGAGAGAGATAGAGAGGAAGGAGGGAGGGGGGTGGAGAAGCAAATGGGCGCCTCTCCTATGTACCCTGGCCAGGAATCGAACCCGGGTCCCCCACACGCCAGGCCGACGCTCTACTGCTGTAATTTGTATTTTTTGTGTAATAAATTATCAGTAGTGAAAATAGACATGGATAATATAAAAAGATTTGATTTTTTAGCCAATCTAACATGACCATATTTATAATGGGTGTTAGTGAGAAACAGTGAGAAAATGAAAATTTCAAAAACTGTGTTTGAGAATTGGCTCCAACTGTGATTTACAATATCACTTATATTGCATTGTTGAGCCATGATGAGGTTCACTGTCTTATAATGTATAATGGATAATAAGTGTTAGACATAGACAACAATAATATTAAATAAAAAAGAAGTGTAATGTTTTATAAATTTCAAGCTATAAAATAAATATGGAAAAATAATGTATAATATTTTTGCACAACATATATTGTGTGTGTGTGTGTGTGTGTGTGTGTGTGTGTGTGTGTGTGTGTGACAGAGACAGAAGGAGTTAGAGAGACAGACAGATAGGGACAGAGAAACAGGAAGGAAGAGAGATGAGAACCATCAATTCTTTTAGCTGCACCTTAGTTGTTCATTGATTGTTTTCTCATATATGCTTTGACTGGGAGGGGGGGCTACAGCAGACAGAGTGAGTGACCTCTTGCTTAAGCCAGCAACCTTGGGTTCAAGCTGGTGAGCCTTGCTCAAACTAAATGAACCTGCTCTCAAACTGGTGACCTCAAGGTCTCGAACCTGGGTCCTCAGCGTTCCAATCTAATGCTCTATCCACTGCGCCACCACCAGGTCAAGTGCACAACACATTTTTTAAAAATTAATTATATTACATTTGTCTTGGTGTAGTTTATAAGTTTTTTATTTTATAATGAGGACTATGATGAATTTTTGCATTTTCTCTGGACTATCATTGCTCATAGCTACTAAATATACTGGTGATACCCCAGATTTGTGGTGATAATATTTCTCAATTGTCCTATATAATTTGTCTCCTTAAGCTTAATTTTGGTTATAATTACATATTTTTACACTTTACTTATTTCTTGAACAAATAAATTTTGAGTGACTTTATTGTAATTAACATATGCTAGATAATGAGGATACAATCCCTTAAATTATTTCTTTAATTATTATCAGAAAATAAAAATATTAGATAAAAACTATGTTTAGGTGTAAGGACCTTGATAAAAGAAAGTATGTTTCAAACTTAGTAGGCTTATTGAACACTGTGCTTGGTGGTAAATAAATTGATTGTTGAATGGTTGGAAGGCTACTTTTGGGAGAAAGGAGGTAAAACTTAAAATCTAAACTTTTCCTGCAGGTGCAATAGGAGGGTTACCTCATAAATAACCTAATAATATTTGATAATTCAGAGACCTTATCTCTTAAGAGGATCCTTTTGGCTAAGGATATTTTCTAGTAAATAAAACCCAGTAACTCTAAAACATGCTTAATGAAAAATATCACATATAGTATAGACAATACAACAACCTGAGTATAAAATGTCAATTTTAGCATGTAGATTCTTTCCTTATATGCGTGATCCTATGAACCTCAAATATAGAGCATGTCTATTTTATGCCAAAGGGCCACATATCATGCATGAAGATTTAAGAAATTGCCCTTTATCTCCCAGACCTCTTTTTGCTTTACCTGAGCCTTTGTTTGCTGTATTCCTGACATTATTTACTTAAGCATAATGCATGAGAATAATTTGACACTCTGATCCTCAGCTAAATGATGAGTTGATGAACAGAAAGAAAATCAGTTAATTTTAGATGCTTCTTTGTTCTAAAACAAGTCAAACTTGTGTGTGAGTGGCCATACATGTATTTTTTTATATATGTATTCATTACCTTTACTTATAGCTTTTTGTCCTTATAATTTATACATTCAAAACTATATTTAAGGTAGATACTGAGTAGAAGGTCACACTCAGTGACATACCTCTAGATACCCTAAGCATATTTGTTTGAGTCAAAAATAAAAATAAGGTATTTGCTACCTGGGCAAGATTCAGATATCAAAAGATAAAATAAGGGTTTCCTTGAGAAAATTAGATACTGTTGGCATTTAAAAAATTATTTATTTATTATTATTTTGTATTTTAGATATTTTATTAGAGTTAACTTTATTACCATCATTACTGCAGAGGTTCAAATTCAACTTGGGTGGCCCTGGATGGTTTGCTAGTGGATAAATTGTTGTCCTGTTTGTGAAAGTTCTGGTTCAATCCCAGGTCAGGGCACACATGAGAAGTGACCACCTGTTTCTCTTCCCTTCCCTCTCCCTTTTCTCTCTCTCTTCCCCTTTCACAGATATTGGCTTGATTGGTTCAACGGTGGGCCAAGCTCCCAGGTGCAGATGATAGCTCAGTTGATTTGAGCATTAGTCCCAGGTGGGAGTTGCTGGGTCACACAAGGAAATCCGTCTTTTTATCTTTCCTCCTATCACTTAAAAAATGAATAAATACATAAAATAAAAAAAATCCAACTTGGGGGCAAAACACTAAACTGGAAACTTCTATCCAAAAGCATTTGATATCAATAAAATAAATAAAACAAAGAATTGCCTTCTTTGTTCCAAAACTGAACATTCATTCTTAGATATCCTGAACATCCTTCTATGTTGAAGGGTCTGCATCTTTCTTAGTGGTACTGTACCTGATCTGGTGGCCTGAAGAGTCTTTATTTTCAAGCATAGCAGGAATTCCTGATAAGTCCTAAAGTACTAGTTTTGAAACTTGAGAATTTTGTTAGATATGTAGATGTCTGGGTCCCAATCAAGAAAGCATGTTTTTGTGGAACTAGCATGGAGACTGGGAATATTTGTTCTAATAGACTTAGTTTCAGGTTTACAGAAAAATTATAAAGATAGTACAAAAATTTCATATACCCCCAGTGCTAGTTTCCTATGTTATTAACATCTTATATGAGTGTGATCCATTTATCACATCTAGTGAAAAAATATAGATACATTATTATTAACTAAAGTCCATACTCTATTTACATTTTCTTATTTTTACCTAATGCATCTTTACTGTTCTAGGATCTTATCTAAGATGACACATTACATTTAGTTGTTATGTCTTAAGCTCTTCTTGACCATGACTTTCTCAACTTTCTTTTTTTCCTTAATTATTGAGGTGACATTGGTTAATTAAATCATCTAGGTTCCAGGTACACAGCACTACAGTATACAGCATCTGTACATTGTATTTTGTGTTCACCACCTAAGTCAAGTCTTCCTCCATGACCATCTACCCTTTGTCTACCTTCCTCCAACTCACCCTACCCCTGTTTCCAACTGCAATCCTCACACTGTTTTCTGTGTCTATAAGTTTTTACTTTGATTAACCCCTTCACTTTTTTTACCCAGCCCCCCCATCCCTATCCCCTCTAATAGCAGTCTATCAGTTCTCTATATCTATAAGTCAGTTTCTATTTTTTCCTTAATTTATTTTGTTCATCAGCTTCCCAATACAAGTGAAATTATATGATACTTGTCTTTGTCTGACTGGCTTGTTTCACTTAACATAATTAATTATCTCTAGGCTCATCCATGTTGTCCAAAAGGTAACATTTTCTTCTATTTTACTGCTGAGTAACAGACAATTTTGAAATGTACCACAGCTTTTTAACTCATTCATCTACTGATGGGCACTTGGGCTGCTTATCAATCTTGCTTAATATCCAAAATTTACAAGGAACTTGTAAAAGTCATTCCCCCAAACAAACAAAAATAGCAAAATAAATAAATAAATAAAAATTGACAAAGGACTTGAATAGACACATCTCCAAAGAAGTCATACAGATGGCCAATAGACATGTAAACTATGATCAGAGAAACACAAATTAAAACTATAATGATATTTCACTTCATTCCTGTCAGAATAGCTATCATTAATATATCAACAAACAACAAATGCTGACAAGGATGTGGAGAAAAGAGAACACTTGTGCACTGTTGGTGGGAATGCTGATTGGTGCAGCCACTGTGGGAAGCCGAAGTTACCTCAAAAAATTAAAAATGCATCTGTCACATCACCCAGCAATTCCACTTCTGGAAATATATTTAAAGAAATCTGAAACACTAATTTGAAAGAATATATACATTCTTAGGTTCATTGTAGCATTATTTACAATAACTAAGATTCAGATTTCCTTGTTATTGAGAAGTACTGGCCAAATATTTTGTAAAATGTACCTCAGTTGGGATTTGTCTAATATTTTTGTTGTGAATAGACTCATAGGAAGACCACAGAATTAGAGTGCCTTTTCATCACATCATATGAAGGGTACATAGATCAACATGACTTGTTATGACAGTGTTAATCTTGCTCACATGGGTGAGAGACTGTAGTTTTTACTCTTCCCATTTTAGGGGATTTTGAGGCAGTTAATGTCTGGAACACATCTGGAGGCAGACCAGACGTTGGGTTCACTCTAGAGTTCAGAAGTGTCTGAAGGATGTCTGAGGGATTAGTGGGCGAAGTAGGAATCAGACTCAGATATGGGCAACAGAGAACATTTCGCAAAAGGTCTTGTTTATTTTATGTAAAAAGAAGTCTGGCAATGGACATTTAATTTATCAATTGTGTAGTCTGTGGCTTGCTTCTTGTTCTTCATCCTCAGCTTCTTACTTTAATCCTAAAAAGGGCTGCTATTCCCATCCAGGGAAAGAGAAAGTGTACGGGCAAAGGAACAACCAGAGCCATTCTAGCGCCTGAGGCAGAGGCCACAATGCCATCCTCAGCAAGTTAGCTGTGCCTGTCCTTTGAAAAAGAGTTCTATTGCATTCAGACCTTGCTATCCACACAAACATCGTGTAGCCAAAGAGTAAGCTGGGATCCTAGTACTTCTAGTGTTGTCTCAGTGGAGCTAATTTACCAGTGGCCAGCCTCCAAACCCCTAAGTGTGTGTGGGGGGGGGGGGGGAAGACAAGATAAAATAAGATAACATAACATGAGATAAGATCAGATAAGATAAAATGAGATAAGATTGCATAATTGTTCAGAACTGGGTCACTGGGCCAGCCATGAATACAAGAGAGTCTAAGAAGGTGAGCACTTTAAACTGAGCACATAATCACTTGGAACAAAAGCGCAATTCTGTGAGTTAGCAAGAAAGGGGAGTAAGGCTGTTGGGTAGACAATCAGCAATATGTGCTTCAGAGGAGCTGTCGCCAATAAGGAATTTATATTTTGCAAATAAGTTCATGTCTCTCTTCATCCTTCCCCTCTCGATTCTTTCATAACAAACTAATCTTCTAAAAAGCACAAATAGGTTCATGTACCCTCCTGTGTAAAGCAATGTTTTTAGAAAAAAAGTAAAAAAAAAAAATTGCAATTATGGACCTTGCTTGTCTCTTCAGACACACTGTGGCAGCCAGGTGCATTGACCTCCTTTTAGCATGTGCACAGACTGCTTCCTCTCCCTCATCACAGCCTCTGCATGTGTTGTTCTTTATTTGCAGCACTCTCCAGCTATCTGCAACCATCCCCTTCTTAGGTGGTTACTGTTCCTGCCGCCTATTCATTCTTTGAATCTTTATGTTTCAGTTTAGTATAAGTTCATCAACAAAAGCTTCCCCAGCTATAAAATTATGCATATTTTATTGAAGGTTAGGCCAGTCTGTGGAGCTGGGGAAAGTTTTGCTGACATTTTAAAATTAAAAACAGTAAACAAACAAATAACTAGCAGCTTTATATTTGTTATTTATCTATCTCTCCTTCATAAATGAGATGCTGATGACAATCCTACAATAGGATGAATGGCATGGTGGTATGTTATCGCATAGAGGCAATGTGCACCACAGCGAGGACTTCACATACTAAAGTAAGACAATATGTAGATTATCTAGATCTTCTTTCTCTTAATAATTTAAAATACTGTGAACCTAGTCTGTCTGTTCCCTTTAACCTTTGACATTGGATGATCTTAAATGTATCGCTTTTAATACTTTAATATATATTAACTATGAAATATATACTTTTCTATTTATTTTTACATTTGTATAAACAAAACATTCTTTCCAAAACATTTGCATTGAACATTATTTTTATTTATTTTTTTAATGTTTATTTTATTGATTTTAGAGAGTGCTAGAGAGACAGGAACATCAATCTGTTCTTGTATGTGCCCTGACCAAGGATTGAACCAGCAACCTTTGTGCTTCAGGATGATGCTCTAAACAACCAAGCTATCTGGCCAGGGCTATTTTCCTTTCTAGACAACCTAGTTTCTACTAATGTCATTATGGCATTTTCTATGTTTCTTCTGTTTCTTATTACATAGCTAGTATTATTTAAGAATATTAAGACATTGACATAGGTGTCTAAATATGGAATGTTGCACATAAGTTATTATGTAACCTGTGTAAAGATAGCTATTCAACTTTTTTTTTTTTCTGTATTTTTCTGAAGCCGGAAATGGGGAGAGACAGTCAGACAGACTCCCGCATGCGCCCGACCGGGATCCACCCGGCACGCCCACCAGGGGGCGATGCTCTGCCCCTCCGGGGCGTCACTCTGTTGTGACCAGAGCCACTCTAGCGTCTGGGGCAGAGGCCGAGGAGTCATCCCCAGCGCCTGGGCCATCTTTTCTCCAGTGGAGCCTCCGCTGCGGGAGGGGAAGAGAGAGACAGAGAGGAAGGAGGGGGGGAGGGGTGGAGAAGCAGATGGGTGCTTCCCCTGTGTGCCCTGGCCGGGAATCGAACCCGGGACTTCTGCACACCAGGCCGACGCTCTACTACTGAGCCAACAGGCCAGGGTGCTATTCAACTTTCTTACCTGTGTTTTTTAAACCACTCAATATCTGTAATACTTGAATAACACTAAATTTGATTCCTAGTAGAATATATGCAAAAGTAAAATTTCTAGAAAATATCCTTTTACTAATATAACATAAAGTAACTTTTCTTATTAGTGATGGCACATTAAAGTTATAATTAATCTTTCCTAAAACAATCTTTCTCAATCACTTCAAACTATTTTTCAATTAGAGGTTATGGATTTCTTCCTCTCTGAATTCTCAGCTTGCTTTGCCTTTTGTATGTTGTACCAGGCTGTCGATCTAAGAACTGTCTAATATTATGCCAACTGTTTTAATACAAAAGAGACATTTAAAAATGTGAATAGCTTTAGTAAAACTTATATTAAACACAGTTAGTCATTTAGAATAAACGTGCTTTTCTCAGCATGAATAATTTCTAGTACATGAGTAGAATGAATTCAGTTTTTTTGTTTGAATTTTTAGTTTCCTGTTTTAAGTATTACCTACCTGCTACTTTTTTATACCTTGTATTAACTCATATGAATGTGAGTTCCTGCGCAAAATTATAGTTTTGTTTGTATGAAAAGGCAAATATAATGTTCTTTTAATTAATTTAAATGGAAGAAATATCTATTGCTGTCAGATAGTTTATCTCCAAAAGAATGTTCTAGCCTTGAAATTAAAATTTTAATAAATGACTAAATAATACAGTATTTTCCAACCTAATTTTTAAAAAGATATGCATACACAAACTAAGATGATGTCAAAAATTGGTAAAAATTATAGTCACACATGAAGATACCTGAGATTTTGTGTATCTGCATAACTGGACTCTGGCATTTAAGTTATATCATTTTTCAGTATCACTAAACTTCCTCCAATAAAGCTACTACTTGTAAAATGTCTCAGGAAGAAGTTTTATAAAATATACATACTACTATGATGAAGTTAATTATACTTTCTGATATACTATCAGTAGTTTAACAAAACATGTCACTTAAATAATAAAATTGATCATTTTTGCTACATACTAGCCACATCTCCTTTTACTCTTGGATAGTTGTTCCACATACATGCAAATGACATACTATTTATAGGATCAAAATTAGTATATAATTTATGGCTAGTAAACCTGTATTGTCATATTAACTAACCATGGATTTCTACCTTTGTTGATAACAAATATAACGTATTATATTTATTTTTATAAACATTAATATGTTCCTTTATTCATATATATGTTTAATAATTATATATATATTATATATATAATATATATATACCTATAACCTACTGAACCACTGATATTTTTACTTGTATGAGGGCTTAAATGGTGTATAATGAAACTTCAAATTAATTGTTTAAATAATCAATAAATTAACCAAAATATAAAATACATGTTTGAAATACAAAATTAAGATAGCTAAATAGTTTCAATAGTTCTCTAACAGTTATTATGAGAGTGTAAGAAAATGAATGTGTTAGCCAATGTCTAAAGCTATTCCAGCTATAAAATTCTATGTTCTCTTTAGTCTAATATTGTAGGCATAAGGTTGTACAAATTAAATATTAGAGTGGGTACCATAATTTATGAGAAAATCAAATCATAAGTAAGGATCCATATGTTCAACTGAAAATTTTTCTAACTTAATACATATAAACATTTTATTTTATTTTTAATTTTTTTTTATTTTTTTATTTTTTGTATTTTTCTGAAGTTGGAAACGGGAGGCAGTCAGACAGACTCCTGCATGCACCCGATCGGGATCCACCTGGCACGCCCACCAGGGGGCGATGCTCTGCCCATCTGGGGCGTCGCTCTGTTGCAACCAGAGCTATTCTAGCACCTGAGGCAGAGGCCACAAAGCCATCCTCAGTGCCCGTGCCAACTTTGCTCCAATGGAGCCTTGGCTGCGGGAAGGGAAGAGAGAGAGATAGGAAGGAGAAGGGGAGGGGCGGAGAAGCAGATGGGCGCCTCTCCTGTGTGCCCTGGCCGGGAATCAAACCCAGGACTCCTGCACGCCAGACTGACGCTCTACCACCGAGCCAACTGGCCAGGGCCACATATAAACATTTTAAAAGACACTAGTTGTAATGTTACTAATTTATTTTATTGTATTAAAAAGCTGAGTGTTTATTATAAAATTAATAAATCATTCTTCAAGTAAAAATACACTTAGTAAATAAAATATTTCTTATTGCAAATTTTACTTTCTGTTTCTCAGAATAGAATAGGTTTTATAAAACAGTTGTTTATCCTTAGTTGATTCAGAATGGCGAGGTAAAAGATGTTATCATTTTCATATTTTTTTATATACAAGTCAGGAGTAATTGACTCTTTTGTGGAGGACGATTTATTCACCATCTCTTATTTTGTTATCAACATCATCTGATTGTTTTGTTAAAAAAAGAAGGCGGCAAAGTGCAGGTGTCTTAAATGTGAATTACAGTATAGACAGTCATAGAGACTTCATCTTGAGTAAAATATGCATTTAATAAACTTGAATAAGATTTCTTTAGCTTTCTATTTGTGTGCTGATGCCCAGACAGATACCATATTTATAATTCTGGATGGTTATTCAATATATTTTTAGCCACTCAATCTGATTCTAGCCATTCAAAATGTGTACATTGCTTACATTTTATTGATTCTTTCAGAATGTCAAAGTTAGTTTAATATAATTTTTCTCTCATATATTTCTATCACTATTTTTTCTGTTAGAAAGGCTAAATTATTCTCAAATGTACTCTTCTACTTATGTTTGCCAGAAAAATAAAATAAAAATGCATTAGAAACATAAAAACAACTAAAATAAGAATAGAAAAAATAGTATCATTAATTATCTTTCTCATTGAATGAACTTGTAAAAGTTAATTTTCCATGCTGAACTGTAATCTCAGTAACTAAAAGTTGATAATTAGTTGTATTATAATCTATTTGTTTATGGATATATCAGTATAAACAAAATTACATGTGAAAAGGTAATATGCAATATAATAAAGTACACACAATATGATGTACAGAGATGTGCTGTGGAATTAGACACCTGAATCCTGTATAATTATATTAACTAGTATCACCTCAATAAATTCAACTAAGTAAATAAGTAACTTTTGTGATTTCCATAGTAGCTAAAGTTGTTGAAGAGAAAAAGAGTCAGAGAGGCCCTGGCCGGTTGGCTCAGCGGTAGAGTGTCGGCCTGGCGTGCGGGGGACCCAGGTTCGATTCCCGGCCAGGGCACATAGGAGAAGCGCCCATTTGCTTCTCCACCCCCCCCCCCCCCGTCCTTCCTCTCTGTCTCTCTCTTCCCCTCCCGCAGCCAAGGCTCCATTGGAGCAAAGATGGCCCCGGCGCTGGGGATGGCTCCTTGGCCTCTGCCC
Organism: Saccopteryx leptura; assembly: GCF_036850995.1. Lineage (NCBI taxonomy): Eukaryota > Metazoa > Chordata > Mammalia > Chiroptera > Emballonuridae > Saccopteryx > Saccopteryx leptura. Next base: position 147,556,861 of record NC_089505.1, read on the forward strand.
CAGGCGCTAGAGTGGCTCTGGTCGCGGCAGAGCAATGCCCTGGAGGGGCAGAGCATCGCCCTCTGGTGGGCAGAGCGTCGCCCCTGGTGGGCATGCTGGGTGGATCCCGGTCGGACGCATGCGGGAGTCTGTCTGACTGTCTCTCCCCATTTCCAGCTTCAGAAAAATACAAAAAAAAAAAAAAAAGTCAGAGAGAGAGAAAGATGTTTTATTATAATGTCAAACTCATTAATGACAGATTAATCTTAATTTACATAATTGATACACTATACATTTTCAAGAAATAATTCTTATGCATGAGAGCAATAAAGAATAATATTTTTTTTGTTTAAGTACAGCAGCAATAAATAGACATGTCATGTTCTAGGAAGGATCGGAGTGAAAGAGAATAGAGTTGAAACAGCTCATCTCAAGATGCCTTTGTCACTTCAGATCACTAGGGAACAAAATTCTTGTTGCATCCACAGAAACACTTGTTCTAGTGTGCGGATCTCAAAGCTGACATTAGTTTTTCTCTGTAAGCTACAGTTTTTTGCAATTCAAGATTTTAGGTTTTCATCTTATTGTAAAATTTTCAACATTTAGTTTCACATAATGAAGTACAAAGTCTTCTTGGGCATCATCTTTGTGAAAATATAATAATTTATATAATGCAGTAAATACACTAATACACTAAAAGATATAATTGCATTTGAATTTGTCTACAATTTCAAAATAGAACATATTAAAACACTAATTTTAATAATAAAATTTGCACAAAACTTATTTAAATTTTATTCAGGCAAAAATTTGCGTTTGTAGCTCTTGTGTTTGTGTACTTGTTTAGGACAATCTCATTTGATGTCCTCTGCTCATCACTAACAGCTCCAAGATTTTTGGGAAACTTATCAAGGTGACTGTGCAGGAAGTGAATCTTAACGCTCATGTTACATCCAATGTCACGGAAAGCCAACAGCATCCTTTGAACGAGAAGTTGATAGTTTTCTGCTTTTTTGTTGCCAAGGAAGTTCTTTGTAACTGCCACAAAAAACTGCCGTGCTGCTTTGTCCTCCTTATTCATCTTCCTGGAAAATTCTTCATCACATATGAGGGTTTGAATTTGAGGTCCATCGAATACACCTGCTTTTATCTTCTCGAAAGACAAAGCAGGAAAAGCAGAAATAATATGTTGAAAGCATTCACTTTCTCTATTCAAAGCCTGAACAAACCGCTTCATTAAGCCAAGTTTGATGTGAAGTGGGGGGAAAATGATCCTGTCTCGATTAAGTACAGGTTCATTCACAATATTTTGCATCCCTACTTCCAGAGCTTCACGTTTCAGCCACTCCTTCCATGTCCAGTGTTTCTTCCGAGCTCGCTGTCCCACAAACACAGAAAGCAAGGATACTTCGTGAAACCTGTCTGTTGTCCTAGCAGGAAATTTACCATTTTAATATCCACACAAATGATCCAGTTATGCTCCTCATATTTCAGAAAGTCGAGAACAATTTTTATGTCATTCTTACTAAGTCATTCAATTTGGGTTGGCTAAACTGCTGAGGGGTTAATGACTGCTTGGCATCAGAAGAAGACCCTTCAGATTCTACAACCATTTCCTCATGCATTTTATCAAAATACACTTGATCACCATGTTCACTTTCTTTGTCCTTAGAAGAAATAAAACCATTGAAAACTGAAATCGGGAGTGTCTCCGAGTGTGGGATAGGTTGTATTGCTGAAGGAATATTAGGATATGCGATCATATGCCATTTTTTTCTTGCCGATGCCCTTTGTATAGATTAGACAGAAATAATAGTCACTGCTGTGGTTTTTAGGTTCACGCCAAACCATGTGTTTTCGTTTTGTCCAGTCACGAAGCATTTCCTCACAACTATGACACACAATATGAGGAGCCCAATTCTTGTCTTGGTCGCCAAGGGAAACTTGAAAATAAGCAATATATGCACATGTCACAAATGATGAAATATTGTGCCTTTGACGTTGAAGTGTGTAACAGCCACGTTTATAACAGAAAGTGTCAAGACTATTCTTACATTTATGCCTACTCAAAGAAGCCATGATTTAATCTTAAAATCAGAGAGTGTTTTTATCAGATAATAATTATTTCCATTTAAAAACAACTACAATTATGTTAAAGTGATGTTTGTAAAACATTAATTGCCTTGTGGTTATGTTCAATCCAAGAGTCATTGCCCTTTAACTCCAATTTAAAAACCAATGCATGCCATTAATTGTAACAAAAAGAAATTAAAATTGCATAAAAACTAGAGCATGCACCAAAAAACAGGTTTCAGATTTGGAATCAGCAATGCAGAAATATATAGAAACAGTTCAAAACTTCATGCAACAGAAAATGAAAATGTTCCCCAGTGTAACCAGTCATTTAAAAATGCAGTCACAATTTCAAAGGAGAGCAGATATTGAATATATATAATTTTAGAAAACATGCCAAACTAAGCATGTGTTTTCTTACTGTGACTTCAGTAACATGTACACATAACAAGTAATTGCAGTTAAAGAAACATGGGTTTAAAACAAAATGCAGAAAATGATGTTGCATAACATACATATTTTTTTAATTTGAGACTATTCCATAGCATGTTTCTGGTCATTTACCAAGAATTTTCAAAATTGGATTATTGCCTCTAGTATTAAAAAAAAAAGTTATTTTGTTTTTTTCTTCCTTATCATCTCCTCTCAAATGAATGGAATAAAAATAAAAAAGAACTTGCTTTTATTGTATAAAATTTGTTTTTAGGGCTTTGATTTTATGCTCTTTCCACAAAAATAAACTCCTAAAGGTAAGGTTGGGTTTACTAACAACATTGTTTGAACTTCTCATACCATTATATTACATATAAATATACTACAAAGTTAATCGCATTTGAAAAAAAATAGGCATTATTTTATTTCAACTCATTTTGATCATGTTTTTTAGAAGTAATGTATTCTGTTATGATAATCCTTATTTAGAAAATTTATTTTGTCTTTGGAATTAAATGATACTTTTAATTTTAAAAAGGCAGGAAATCAAGCCAATTTCAGGTATTTTGAAAGAAAGCCACAAATTCTCCCAATAAATTTTTGCCAAATCAAAGATTTTTCTTAAATATTTTAAGTTAATAAAGTATGTAGAATTTTTCAAAAGGCACTCTCTTCTTAAAACACCAATTACCATGTTATAATTTTATATAATAGTACTGTAAATAATTTACTACTAATTATGTTACTTCACTAAAAATAAAAGCAACCATGTAGAGTTATAACTCTTGATTTGTTATAATGCAAACTTTATAAACATGCTGGTAAATTGAGGGAAGAATGGACCAAAATGATAAATTCCTGAACAAAATTGAGGGGAAATGGTAATCTAACCTTTGACATCCTAGACTCCTTCGAAGAGAATGAAGACTCATTGTGCTCTTGTGCACTTAAATAAAAGTCACAAATTATTAAGACCAAATCAAAGTCCATTGAAAGCCAAAACCAAGCCAGAGCCAGACACAAAATTTCTTTATTCAAACAAAATTTACTAAGCATTTATGCACCCATCAGCCTGCTTAAGTGGCCCATGGTCTGCATTGCTTTTATACATGTATATATTGTCGCAAATGGCAGTATTTCATCTTTTCTTATGGCTGAGCAGTATTCCATTGTATATATCTATCACATCTTCTTTATCCAATTATCTATCAAAGGACACTTCAATTGTTTCCATTGGCTTGGCCACTGTGATTAATGCTACAGTGAACTTGGGGGTGTATGTAGCTTTCCAAATGAATGTCTTCACATTTTTGGTATAGATATCCAGAAGAGGGGTTGCTGGGTCATATAGAAACTCTATTCTTAATTTTTTGAGAAGCCTCCACCCTGTTTTCTATAGTGGCTATATCAATTTACGTTTCCTCCATCGATGAAAATAGGTTCCTTTTTCTTCACAACTTCTCCATCACTTTTTATTACTAGTCTTATTGATAACACTTCACACTAACAGGTGTGAAGTGGTTTCTCATTGAACTTTTTAGTTACATTTTCTTAATAGCTAATGCAGAGCATCTTTTCATATATCTTATTCATGTTGTTTTATTCATGCTGTTGCTTCATATATATATTCGTGTTGTTGAAAACAACAAATGAACAAACAAGAAAAACAAACAAAAATCATAGGTACAGGCAACAGCATTGTGATTACCAGAAAGAAGGGGAGTGAGAAGACCATAAAGGTTAAAGGGGGTCAAACATATAGTGATGGAAGAAGATGTGACTTTGTGTGGTGAGCACACAAAGCAATATGATATATCACAGAAGTGTACACTTGAACCTTGTATAATTTTATTAATCAATGTCATCCCAATAAATTTACATTGTAAAAAGTATATGAAGCTAACACTGGTTCTTCCGAGTATTTGCAAATATCGGGTTATTTTTGCTAAAAAATGTGATAGAATTTTTTAATTAATGCATTACCTTAAAACAAGAGTTATAAACAAAGATTTCTAGTTTTTCTTCACTTTATATCCTCAATTGATATTTATATTTAAATGAGTAGAAATGTGAAAAAAAATAATTTAAGATCAGTTTTAATAATAATTTGTTTTCTTCCCCTCCTTTCTTCTTCCTTAACTCTTTTCTTCCCTCTAGTCCTCCCACCATTCCTCTCTCAATCATTCGGTCTTACATTTATTTTTTTTTTTTTAGTTTATTATCATCCAGTTGAGTAAATTACCTTTATCAGAAGGATTCCCTTATCTTGGTCTAAATTCTGTGATGACCAAGATAAACTTAGAAATTTTTTTCTCTTTGAGTTGTTTCTGATGTTATATTCATTCATTTATTTATATTTTTATTATGGTTCAAGCAGTGTTTGTATTCTAATGTGTGTTAGGGAACTTCACATTTTCCTAGTACATTAATCTTCATAACAATTCTGTTAGATAATTTCTATCTACCTTTATTTCCACAGGGGGAATGAGGTTTAGACTTTCTTCATAAATTTTATTGAGGTAACATTGGTTACTAAAATTATATAGGTTTCAAGTATATTTAGTCTAAAGTCTTACTAACACGTCTATATACTTAGAGAATGTTCTAGTCTATGTATTTACATGGACTAGTCTTCTATTTTTATACAGTCTATATATGTTTTATATGCTTATATATGCATTTATATATACTATAATAATATGTCATTATGTATACATTTTATATGTAAACATATATTTACCTATATTTATAAAATATTTATAATACTCTTGTGAAGTATCAGTTTTTAAAGTCTGTTTAAAGATTAGCAGCTTCAGGCACAAAGGGGATAAATAAAATTTTAAATTCCCAAGGAAGAAAGGATCTCAGTATTATATTAAACTGACACATCTCTATCTTGGATTGAAGTTCAGTCAAGTAAGTTGCCTGGCACATAATAGGGGCCTGCAAAGTGGTTTAAATTCTAAGATCTCTGTTGTAAAATATTCTGTAGAAAGTACACTGAGAATTTCTCAGTTGTGATATGGAAAAACACTTTTTCAAAAGGGAGGATATTTTGCCTGGCCTGTGGTGGTACACTGGATAGAGCATTAACCTGGAAAGCTCAGGTCACAGGTTAGAAACCCTGAGCTTGCCAGGTCAAGACACATATGACAAGCAATCAATGAACAACTAAAGTGAAGCAGCTACGAGTTGATAACTTCTTGCTGCCCCCTCCTGTCTCTCTCTCCTCTCTTTGTAAAATCAATAAATAAAATCTTTTTAAAAAAGAAGAAATATTTTAATTTTATTCCTAAAATAAAAAGAATAATATCCATTTTACCGGAAGTTTGATAATTACCTGACAAAAATGACAGTGATTCTCACTCTTGCTAAATGTTTTTTGTTTGTTTGGTTTGGTTTGGTTTTGAAGAATTGAAGGGAGAGTATGGTTGTGCTAATAAAAAAATCTATTAACGTGTTCCACTAAGTTGCAACACCCATCATCTTATCTGTAGAAGCCCAATTGGAAAGATATCTCATTCCTTTATTCTACTGTTTATAAATTTGAGTAAATCCTTTGTATAATATGTTCTTTAAACATTCAAATATTATTAAATACATTTTTAAACCATGTTAATGGTGAAACAACTATACATATATTTTCTTTCAACCTAACATAAATTAGAAAATATTTCTCTCAATTATTTATCCTAAAACATTGGAGCATGGTAATTGGATAGGTAGTGCGCCTTTTTTTCTTCCTTTCTTTCCACTCTTTCCCCTTTCACAAATATTCTAATTCTCTATTACTGTTTCTCAACTTCCAAAAGGAAGGGAAATAGAAGTTTCTCCTGTCACCTAAAAATTTTGTATCATTTCTTAGCATGCATAAGTTTCTATCATCTGCATCAAAAGATGCCAAAAATTATAAAATTCTTTAGATGATGGTAATAAATATCATCATGTTAAAAAGTTAGTTTTGTCAAGTTTAGTAAAAAATGAACTAGGAGAAATTGATTTAAAACTATCTTTTTTTCCTCAGCTTTACCATTCAATATTATATTTTTGTTGGTCTCCTCTCTGAATGTCCTTGCTCTCACCTATAATGAGAATGTATGATAGTATATGAATCTCTATTGTGGGTAATCCTGCAGACCTTATGTAACATAGTTTGTCCTGCATACACAATTTATTCTCTCGGAACTTCCTATAATGGTCACAATTTTTCTGGAAATTTGTGATTCTCTAGTTTCAAAAAAAGAAGATTGCTGCTTACAGGTTAATACATAACAAGATAGGTAGTCAAACATTTAATTAAAGTCTGGTATAGAAATAATGTGATGACCTGTGATAAGAGGTAAACACTGAATTTAAGAGTGTTTTCCAAAGGTTAGTTTCACATTGTTGTCTCATGTCAGGGAAAAGGAAGGACCTGGATATTTTGGAAACTCAAGAAATGTAAAAGCTCAGATTTTTATTTCCAACTATTACAGTCTTTAGGAGCTCAAGAGAGGAAGTTAACATTATTTATACTCAAATTCATTCTAATACAAAGGAGTTGAGTGATATCTGATCTTCAAATGTCATTCATAGGAGAGCTTATTAATGCAACAGAATAGCCTGACCAGGCTATGACGCAGTGGATAGAGCATTGGTCTGGGATGCGGAGGATCCAGGTTTGAAACTCCAAGGTCACCAGCTTGAGCACAGGGCTCATCTGGTTTGAGCAAGGTTCACCAGCTTGAGCCTAAGGTCACTGGCTTGAGCAAGGGGTCACTCAGTCTGCTGTAGTTCCCCAGTCAAGGCACTTATGAGAAAGCAATCAAGGAACAACTAAGGTGCCACAACAAAGAATGAATGCTTCTCATCTCTCTCCTTTCCTATGTGTCTGTCCTTCTTTCTCTGTCTCTGTCTCTGTCACACACACATACACACAAAAAGCAACAGAAAAACACAAAAATTATTACTCCAAGGTGACTGAAGCATACTTTTACAATATCTATTATAAAAATGAGCTCTACATTCTCTAATGAGAAGCCAGATTTGAAAACATTGTTTATCTGATGATTACTTATTTCTCTTTCACACTTTTTTCTAGATATCCAACTTCATAGCTATTAATTTTAAATACCTGATACATTGATCAAGATCATATATTGGGGAAGGTTGGCAATTTGAAGTCCCTACATTCTATCACAGGTATTACATACACCACCCTGTGGATAGAATTGGTTCTCTACACCAGAAGCTTGTGTTAGATGGACTACTTCCATTCCAAGAAAATGATACATAGAATAATAAAATGAGTATAAACATTTGGACCAGAAATGCATTTGAATCCCAGTTTTGGAGATAGATTTGGAAAGGAGCTCAGGTAACAATAATTCTCTTCTATTGACCGGCTCTGAGAAACACAGGATCTAACCCTCTGAGTTAAGAGTGATTCTTTTTAAGGCACAATTAGATACTGATATAATGATCATTAGGTACACATGATGGTCTTAATCATCTTAACATACATTTTCTAAAATTAGCAGAATGCAAGATTGAATGCAAAATGTTAAAATTAAATTTTAATTTCAGATAAACCGATATTTTTTAGCCTAAGTATTTCACAAAATTGCATTTATCTGGGCATTCCATGCAGTATTGGAGACATACTAAACAGCTATTAGTTTTTGATACAAAATTCAAATTTAACTGGGTGTCTTACATTTTTATTTGTTAAATCGGGGAACCCTAAATAAGAGGCTGCTTTTTTAAGGAAACTAACAAAATTTTGAGGTAGAGATAATTTAAAAGGGATTAAGGAAGTGTGATATCTTGAATATTGAAAGTGGTAATATCTTGTCTACACACCAAGAGAAAAGAGACTAAACTGTTGCACAGATAATTTACTCAAATGACCAAAATTTTAAATACATGCTATTCTCTTTGTGTGTCTGGAGCATGGACACATATATGTTTGTGTATATGTAATCTGAACATACACTTTAGGAAAGCAGCACTGTTCACATGGGATAAAAAAGCGTGACATATTCAGGCCTAAACATTTAAATTAGAGCTACATTGCATCAAAGAAGATATAAAAAAATCTATATTTTGAGCTTTAAAATAATAATTCACAGTTTGCAATAGAGGGGACTATATATAAATTATATTTTAACAAATGCTTGCAACTTCAACTCATAAAGCTTTTAAAAAATATTTTTCCATGGAAAAGAATTGTCTGTTGATAGCATAATTATCTTCAGACTGGATATGAAGAAACCTAGAGTGAACAGATGGTTGTCTGCAAAGTGATGACTACAAAGTACAATTGAAAATCAGTATTCAAAAATAAAAACTTGGAACTTTTTCTTGATATAATTGTCAAAAGAAATCTGGTTTACAAATTTGGGAAATAAAATTTCTAGTACTTATTTTTAATAAGTATTAAATAAACAAAACTGAATTTGTTGATATATACTAACATTTTAATGTAAGCCATTAAAAATTATCATTTCTTAAATGACATATATGCCATGTTTAACTCATATTTTAACTCCACTTTTCAATGGTAGTCTTCCAAAATCCTCAGTGGCACATGAATGTAAGAAAATATTCTTTCCGTGCCACATGATTAATATTCTATAATTAGTCAAATGACAAAAATCACTACAATTGTCTACTATATTACCATCTATGTTATTTCATATATGGCTTGTCTAAGTTTCCTTTATTTTGACTAAGTATTCAAAGGTTTTTGGAAAGTGAGAAAATTCTTTTTTTTCCCCCAATCTGTGGCATCGTTACATATGTGACAGCATCTGGAATTCTATGCTAAGTCGGGACAAACTGACCTTTCACCACCAGATTATGTCTTCCTGGTTCAAGTTCATGTGCTTGCACATAGCTAGAGTGTACTAAAATATAGGGAAATAATTTACATTTTCCAAAGAATTCAGAAATGGAGAAACAGCACACTTCTTCATAAAGTTCAAAATTGTCTCTAGTCTATTTAAATGTCAGTGCTTAATCACTGAAAACCAGGAGAAGATTTGAATGAGTACCTATAACAAGAATTTTCACAAAGAAGTTTATTTTAAAGTTAATTTCATTATTAGGATTTTGGCAGTATATTAGTGTGCTCAGTCAGTTGAAATTTAAAAATAGTATTTTGTACCAGTGTTTATGTAATGAAAATCAATTCAATTTGTCTATTGGTAGTGGTTTCTCTTCAAGATGCTCAAACTAACTTGTAGAATATTATTATATTGACATATAGAATCTAAGTTATTAAAAAGTTAGAAATGTATGGAGTGAGTAGACAAAACTCCCTTCAAGACATAAAATTTCATTACCTAGACAGTTCCCTTTCTAGTTATTTACTGTGATCACCACTACCTACCTTTGAACTACCTACCTTTGAACAAGATAACAACATAGAAAACTGCTGTTATAATTCTATCATCACCATTTATCTTTTTTTTATATGTCAGTCATACAAATAACATAATATAGCAGGCACTTTTTTGCATCTGATTTCAAACTATGTTGATTTTGAGATTCATCATTATCACTGTGTGTAACAGTTGATTTTCCCTTTAACTTCAGAATAGTATTCCATTAAATAACCTGAAAAGGTTATCTACTTCTTTAGTAATGAACATTTAGGTTATTTACAATTTGGGGTAAAAATGACATACATGCATACATGTGCGCACACACAATTACACACATTCAACTACAGACCAATATCTCTGATGAATATAGATCCCAAATTTCTAAACAAAATGCTAATAAATATAATATAACAATATATTAAAAATAATATGTTATGTTCAAATGAGGTTCATTCCAGAGGTGGAAGGATGGTTCAACATATCCAAATCAATTATTTAATATGCCACATTAACAAAACAATGGATAAAAATCATATGATCATATCAATAAATCTTGAAAAAACATTGAACAGCACTGGCTGGTTGGCTCAGTGGTAGAACATTGGCCCGGTGTGTAGAAGTCCCAGGTTCCATTCCTGGTCAGGGCATACAGGAGAAGCAATTATCTGCTTTTCCACCCCTTCACCTCCCCATCTTCATTTCATTCTTTCTCTTTTCCTTCTGCAGCATTTGCTTAAATATTTCAAGTAAAATTGGTCCCAGGCACTGAAGATAGTTCCATGGCCTCACCTCAGGCACTAAAATAGCTTGGTTGCTGAGCAACCTAGCAGTGGCCCAGATAGGCAGAGCATTGCCAGGTAGGGGGCTTTTGGGGTGGATCCCAGTTGGGGTGCATGTGGGAGTCTGTCTCTCTGCCTCCTCACCTCTCACTTACTTAAAAAAAAGCATTTGGCAAGCTATATTCATTTGTGATTAGAGCACTTAATAAAAGAGATACACATAGAAAGTACCTCAACATAAGAAAGGCCATATATGACAAACCCTCAGCTAATATACTCAACAGTGAAAAACTAAAAGCACTTCTTTTAAGATTACAAAGAGGACACAAATCTCCACTCTCACCACTCTTATTCAATATAGTACAAGACATTCTAGCCATAGCAATCAGGCAAGATAAAGAAATAAAAAGCTTACAAATTGGGAATGAAGAAGTAAAATTGTCATCTTTTTCAAATGACGTGATTTTTTACATAGATGTAGTTTATTTTATAACTACCAATTAGTACTTTTTTTATAAATTTTTATTAATTTTAATTTATTGTGTTTACATAGATTCAAGTATCCCACTGAATATAACAACCTCACCCTCTACTCCCATGTCCCTATTTGTACCCACTTTCTTTCCCTCCCCCTAATACCCTCCCCCCTTCCCTCTGGAATTTGCTGTCCTGTTATCTGTATCTCTGTGTTATGTATACATAATTTCACTAATCTCTTCACCTTCTCTGATCCCATCCCCTCATCCCCCTTCCCTCTGATAGCTGTCCCTCTGCTCCTGGTGACCACGCCTCTGCCTCTATTCTGTTCCTCAGTTCACTTTGTTCATTAGATTCCACATATAAGTGAGATCATATAATATTTGTTTTTCTCTGCCAGGCTTATTTCACTTAGCATAATAATCTCCAGGTCCATCCATGCCTTCACAAAAGGTAAGATTTTCTTCTTTTTAATGGCTGTGTAGTATTCCATTGTGTATATGTAACACAGCTTTTTAATCTATTTGTCCACTGATGGACCATAAATATCTTGGAAGAAAATATAAGCAGTAAACTCTCTGATATCATAGCAATATTTTTGCTGATTTATCTCTATGGACAAGTGAAATAAAGGACAGGATGAAGAAATGGGAGTATATCAAACTAAAAAGTTTTTGGACAGCATAAGGCATCATTAAAAAAATAAAAGGACAGCCCACACAATGGGAGAATATATTAGCCAATATGTCTGATAAGGGGTTAATAACCAAAATTTATAAAGAACTTCTAAAACTCAACACCAGGAAGGTAAAAAATCTAATTAAAAAGTGGGCAAAAGAACTAAATAGACATTTCTCAAAGAGACATACAAATGGCCAATAGGCATATTAAAAAAATGTTCATCACTAATCATCAGAGAAATGAAAATTAAAACCACAATATGATATCACCTCACATCTGTCAGAATGCCACTCATTAACAAATCAATACACAATAAGTGCTGGCAAGGATTTTGATAAAAAGGAACCCTCCTGCACTGCTGGTGGGAATGCAGACTGGTGCAGCCACTGTAGACAACATATGGAGTTTTGTCAAAAAATTAAAAATTGAACTGCCTTTTGACCCAGCTATACCACTTTTAGGAATATATCCTAAGAATACCAAATCACTGATTCAAAAGAAGAAATGCACCCCCATGTTTATTGCAGCATTGTTTACAATAGCCAAGATCTGGAACAAGTTTGTACTTCTTAATCCTTTCACATTTTTGCCCCATAAACTTCTTTCTATCTGGCAACCTTCAGTTTGTTCTCTATATCTATAAGTCTGTTTCTGTTTTGTTTTTTTATTTGTTTTGTTTAAAATCATATTGTCTTAGTCCATTATGGCTGCTATAACAAAATTACCATAGACTGAGTGTTTTATAAAAAAGCAGAAATTTATTTCTCATAGCTCTGGAAGATTAAAAGTCCAATATTAAGGCTCAAGAAGATCTGGTGTTGGGTAAAAAGTTGCTCCGTTTTATGGACAGTCAACTTCCTGTTGAATCCTTATGTGGCTGAAAGGGCATGGAAGATCTCTAGGACATCTTTTATAAGAGTTCAAACCTCATTCATGAGGGCTTTCCACAAATGACCTCATCTCCTCTTGAAGTCACCATAATCAAATACCTTCAACATTGGGGAAAAGATTTCAATGTATTGAAATCTAATGTTTGGGTGACACAAAGTTCAGTGTATAGCACAAGTAAACAGTTATTTAGTCATCACCAAAATAAAATAAGGAACATTTTGGTCACCCTAAATTATTTTATGATCTTCTTTCAAGTCAACCCTCTTCAGCACATAAAAATCACTCTGTTTATAGTCACTATAGTTTTTTTAATCTTCTAGAGATTCATATAAATAAAAAAGTAAATTATGTAGCCTATTAAGAATATTTTGAGGTTTATTCATGTTGCTGTATGTATCAACAGTTTCTTATTCATGCTGAGTAGTATTCTATTGTGTGTATGCACTAGAACTTGTTTGTTCATGACTAGTGGATAGATACTAGTGGCTAAATAACATAAAAATTAGCCACTTATCATTATTGTGGAAGACAATTTAATGAATTGGTAATATATATTTTTTTTATCATTTTAAGAATAGTAGAATTTGAGAAAGAAGTCATTAAACCTGTATTATATTATGTAAAGTATTTTTTCTATTAAATCTATAAACTTACTTTATTTTATATCTTTAAAAACATTCAGGTTATCTATATCTTCTTAGGTAAGCTTGGATTGGTTGCAAGCCTATTAAATATTCTTTCATAAAAATTATCTAATATATTACAACAAAGTTTTGATAGTATTTCCTTATTATTGTTCATTGCCTTTAAAATACTAGTAATTACTCCTCTTTCATTCTTAATATTAGTAATATGTGTCATTTTTTAATTTTTTAAATTTATTTGGAGTTTATGAAAACTTAACTTCTTAAAAACCAGCTTTTTGTTTCATTGATTAGTCTCAATTGTTTTCCTTTTTCAATATTTTATCTTTGGTACCTATTATTTTCTTTCTTATGCTGTCTTAGAGTTTAATTTTCTCTTATTAGTTTATGAAATTGGGAGTTTAGATTTTTAACTTAGTACCTTTGTTCACATGTATTTTTTCACACAATACTGTATTTTTTCTCTATGCACAGTTTGAGTTGTAGTCTTCACATTTATTTTATTTTTTAATTTTCATTCATTTTAAAACATATTCTAAATTTTTTATGTTGATTAATAGTATATTTATAGTTGATTTACAGTATTTGAGAGCATATTGATTTACATAGTATATATTTTATTATATATATGATACTTATATGGTATGTATATATTATATATTACAGTAATTTATATTATATTTAGTTGTTAGAAGCATATTTTATATAGTTTCTGTGTTTTTAAATTTGGTGATTCTTGTTTTACAGCCTAGAGTATAGTCTATCTTGGTAATTGGTACATGTATTCTTGGAAAGAATGTGTGTTCTATCGTTGTCATGTCAGTGTTGAAATTTAAATAGGCCACTTTGTTGATAGTCTTATGTAAATCCTTAATATTCCTATAATATTCCTATCAGGTTTTTTTTGTCTAAATGTTCTATCAATTATTGAGAGAGGAAGGTTAAGATCTCCAAATATAACTGTGGTTTATGCATTTCTACTTTTGTATTGCAGATTTTGATGACTTATTATTAGGTGCATATGTATTTAAGACTGTAATACACATTTGATGTATTTGTCCTGTTATTGTTATGCAATATATCTTTTTATCACAGCTAAATTTTCTTGTTCAGAAGTTATCATCAATATACCTCTATCTTCAAATTCCTCTAATGGTAAACTACTGGTCCATTCTCTTTAGTGTGTAAGGTCTAGACTGTCAGCATACTTTCCTTATTGTTTCTTTTTTATCCTTAGTTTTCTGTATGTCCTTTAGTCCTTCATCACAGGGCAGCTCCATCATTGCGTCGTGCCTTCTATCTGTTAGGGATCTTGAATGGGAACAATTTGCCTTTCTGTACTCTTGTAGCAGTATCAGGTTCTGGGTATGAAGTGGTTTTCTGTACCTCCATCAGCAGGAGATATATGTTCTTAGTTTTAGTGCTGAAGGTTGGATAGATTATGCAGGATTCCTCCTGCTGCCTCTGAACTTTACAACTACAAGGGTGACAAGAAAGTGCTTTGTTCATCCTCCACCAAAGGCAACTTGCCTTCAACCCTTCCTTTAGTGGTAGATGACCTGGTCTTTGCTTGGGATAAAGACCAGCAAGAGGTTTGTTTTATTTGTTTGTGTGTTTGTTTTTGCCCCTCTCTGACTGGGAATTAGCTTATACTTCACATGGAAAGAAGTGTTAAGATGCAAATTATTTTCATGCCTATTTTCCAATCATAGCCAGTTATCACCTGCACAGCTGTGCCAACAAGTCACTCTTTAACATCATCTGCCTGGCCTCCAATTTGTTACTTGAGTACGCAGTCAAGGCCTAGAGAAAGAGCTAAGTCAGAATGAACTCGTGTGTGTATGATTAGTCATGCTAGTCAACACTAAGATTTTAAATATTCAGAATTAATTTCACATATTAATGGCTTACTCATCTTTTTTGTTAACTTCTCTTCTTCACGTGCTGTCATATAGGTAAAGCAATTTGTGCTTCCCATTTCTCAGATTTTATTTTTCAAACTTATATAGTTTTTTAAAATATTTTTTTGCCTCTCTTCTGTTATTTTTGTGATCATGATGACAACTGATATTGTCACACACGTCCTTGACACTGTTTTTTCAAATTTTAAATTTCCATGCTTTATTTCAGATATTTCAAAAAAGCCCAGTCTCTTTAAATGAAACAGCTGATTATTTTTTAATATAGACATTATATTTCTCAAGTCTATATTTTCTAATTGATTTCTATCTCTAATTTACTTTTCTATATATTTCCTAAAATATTTAAAGAGACTTGGTTTAGATTCTATTATGTCAGATCTTTTTGTATTTTCTCTTAGCCCTAAGACACAGCACAACATTGTATAGGGGTTTATTCCTAAGGTTCATTCAATCTAGAGTTTCAGTGGAGGTTCAAAGTGTTTATCGTCCCCTTTAACTTGGGGGGGGGGCTTGTATTCTACTCTTTGTTTTCATAAATAGCTAGTTTATATATTTTTTTCTCAAATCTTTAATTTTATAGCTGTTACTTATCTCTGCATTCATTGTAATCCCACTTCATTGTGTACAATTTAATAGCAAAATATTTGATGTAATATGTTTGGAAGTTCCTCAGCTCCCTCATTTGTCAGATTTCCCCATCCACTTCCAAGTGTTCTGCCTATCCTAAAATAGAAACTTTACCCATCCATTCTGTGATATTGCTGCTGCTTTTTTCTTGTATTTTATTTCTCATGTATAGTGAGAACTGGGGTGGTGGGCATAGAGATGACCTCTGTTTTAATTTGACTCTTTCTTACCTTAATGTGAGGGATTCTTTCCTGCTCTAGGATTAATGGGATGCCTAACAACAAGACAACACTATGCCGATGAGATTGAAAAAAGCTTTTTAGTCACATATATTCCCAAAATGGGAAAGGAGGACACCATATAACATGCAAGGCCACACAGACATTGTGATAAGGGACAAAGTGAGCAACTAGAGACTGTGAGAGGTAAGTATTACAGTATCAAGAGAATGGGGTTGGCCCCTAGTTTCCAGGAGATTTGATTGGCTTGTCTGAATAATTTTTCAGGCTATGGGGGCACTAACACTCACTACTCAGCGAGAAACAGAAACTGAGCATGTTCCTTTTAACAAGGAGGGTTGTTTGGCTAAGGGACTTTGTCTGTGAGAGCAGGGATGGAAAGAAAACATGTAGTTAGACTATTTAAGCCCCTTCCAATTTCATTAGATATTGAGGCAGCACATAATATCAGACCTTAATTTCAGAACTCACACCACATGCTTTAAGCAGAGAAGTCAGTGAAATGCGTGTTTTTCATAGTGCGATTCATAGAATGATTCATTGTTTTCAAAAGTTATATACCTTCCAGCTTCCAATTAAATTTGCTTATTCTCCCATATGTTAAAATGTGTTTTTTATTATTTGGTCAAAAATTTGTAACTATTACTGGAGGAAAATTTAATCCTTCATAACTTTTGAAAGAATATGTGTTATTGATTTATTATCTCTCAGTATTTTATTATGAACATATCCAAACCCATGGAATAGTTAAAATAATTATATAGAAAACACATATAACCACCAACTCAACTTTACAATTAACATTTTGCTATGTATCTATTTATCTACTTATTCTTGTATCTATCCATGCTTCTTGTTTTTAATATATTCAGTATGAATTGCAAACATTGGTGCACTTCACTTTTATAGGCATATTCTGAAGGTCAATTTAACAGCATTAATATGTAAAGTATGCAAAAAAGTAGAATCAAGGTTGAAACTATAAGTTTTGGTCTGACAGTCTGGAAGGATACTGTGGTTATATGGGAAGTACTATTTATATATATAAAACAGAACATTACTTAGTCATAAGAAAACATAAACACTGCCATTTGCTAGAACTTGGAGAATATCATGCTACGTAAAATAAATCAGACAGAAAAAGTCAAGGATCATATGATTTCCCTCATATATATAGGGTATAAAACTGAAATAAAAAATAAACATGACAAACAAAAATTCAATAATACAGACAACATTATGGTAATTGAGAGAAGGAGGGGAGTAGGGTACTACAGGTAAAGGGAGTCAAATAGATGGTGATGAAAATTTGACTTTGGATGCTGGACATAGTACAACATACAGATGATTTATCATAATTGTACATTAAAACCTATATAATCTTATTAACCAAATTTCCCCAATACATTTAATTAAAATGATATATAAATAAATAAATTTTAGTTTTAGGATTCTACCAGACATCCATGAGTTCTTTAGAACTTTTTCTAAATATCTAGCATAAAGGTATATATGTTATGCTTAAGTCTTATATCTTCATTTTTCTGTCCTCAGTCTAAGCACAGATCTGGAAATATAGTATGTGTTCAAATTTTTATATATAATGAAATATTTTCTTTTCATTTTGTAATTAGATTTTAAATTAAAATGTATTGGAGTGATATTGGTTAATTAAGTTATATTAGTTTCAAATGTACCATTCTATGATACATCAATCATATTAGTTTTTTGTAGCAAGTATATAAACACCAATATACTCTGAGATAAAAAGAGGTCTTAAGGTGAGATAAAAGGTTATATAAAATATCTTGTATTAATTCCCATATGCAAATTTATAAGTATAGAACTTGCATAAAGTTGATCTTTTTTTTTAGCCCTTGAGAGTAAATTTGACTAAAATTCAAACTTCATTTTTTATAATGTTGCTCATTAATTCATTATAAATAACATCCTGAATAATATTGTCAGACTTCTCATTTCTTTTTTGGGGGGTATTTAATTAATATTTTATTACTAATAAAATAACTAGAAAACACTTCAGTAATTGTTGTCTATATCATTGTTTTTGACAACTCTCCTAATTTTGTACACAGGAGAAAATAATAGTATTTCATGTTGTCCTCTTTGCACCCTTTGCATGATTAATAGACAAAAAGCCATTCATCGTCTCTTGACTGGTAGTCTATTATGAAGTTAAGGCAATCAATCAATATTCAAAATTTTTAATAATGTTTGAACCTGACAGGAAGAAGTCTTCAACAAGAAGATGAAATTTGCCAGTAATGTGAGAGTTTGTTCTATAAAGACTACACAAAGATGTTAAGCTCTTGATATAGTAATTGCTTTTTTTGCTATGGTGATATTAAAAATATGCTTAGATTTAAAGTTTTATATCCTAAATTTTAATCATTCTGTTTCTTTACCTCTAGTCTTTCTGCAAATATACTGCAATATTGGCAATTATGAGTGCTATTTTTCATGATATCATTTAGCATATTTCAATTTCACCATGACTGACTGTCCCTGTACTATGAAAGCTTAGGCAGACAGGCTTGCCTATCTCAGTGAAATTCTAAGACATGGAGCACCTTCTACCTGTCACTTTCTGTCTATAATTTAGATTTTTAAAAGGTAAGTAGAGAAATCCTGTTTTCATTTTAACTTCTTAACTAAAAATACATTTAAAAATTTGCTCTTGGTCATAAAATAACATTTTTAAGCAACCTATATTTGACCTATAGTGTCAATATTTATAATAAAAGGAAAATGGACTTGTAGGCAGCTCACAACCAATTCTAGTACAAATAACAATAAAGTATATAATATAAATACATACCAATTTATTTTAGAAAAATAAGGTCAGCTATTTTATTAGAAACACTATCACCATCAAAAGGATTTTGCTGCATATGCAATCTTAATATTTCATTTTTTAAAAAATGGTATTTTTTAAAAACAGTAGTTTCATTAATAATGGATATCAAGAGCTTGTAACAAAGACATATATATTTGGTTAATTATACAATACAATAGTATTTATGCTATTTTTGAGATGTTATTATGTTTTATATTCTATGATATGAAGAAAAACATTTCAGTTTATTAATTCAACTGAAATATTTTTCCTGTATATATATAGAGTATAAAACATATGTGTCAGCTGGGTTTATAGAGACTGAATAAAGCATTGTAACTGAAAACATTTTCCATGTCAATAAAGAGTCAAATACTCTTCATGAAAGACATGCCCTCTCTATTGATCTCTAAAGAAGTATTTGATTTAAGCATGAGAATATAAAGGACATAATATTTTATGAAATATTGAGTTTAGAAAAATTTTTATTTCCTAAATTAATTTTGTGTAATCAGCCTCAACTGAGAAGAAACAAATGTTGGTAACATCCTTCCAATTTTCTTCTCAAAAACCATGTTACATACTCCATGCCTATATTTGTTTTATTTTTAGACATTGGTTTTGCCTCTAGAATGAATAATTTTTACATGAATTTATTTTTTTGAAATTTCATAATATGACTATAGATATACATATATATTTTAATTTATTTAATATATATACACATCTATACTTGTTTTTTTCTAAGTTGGGTTTTACCCTAATATTAAAGAGACAGATTCAGACATAACCAATCCAAAGCAGAATTACAATGGAGTTATATTCAAAAGTATATTTATATAAAAGTAGAAAGATATTTCTTGCACCAATAAAATGAAGTAGAAGATTAAAGCAAATAATACTTATTCATGAATACAGCTTCAAAATAATGACACTGGAAAGAAAGGATTCAAAATTAATAATACTATTCATCCCTACAAATACAAATGAATTTTTTATTAAAATAGAAATCTAAAGAAATGATGAAACAGAAACAAGAGATATATCTACTAGGAACTACTATCCCATTATAAGAATTTAATAAAATAATTGTTAATTCATTAGAATAAATGATGTATCAAAGTCATATATAAAATGAACTTGTACAGATGAATTTTTTGAAAGTCATATAACATAAAGGAAAAACAAATGTGTAGAATAGTTTTAGCCATCTGGAATCGGCATGTCTTGATGATTGTTGTAGATGCTTTTCCTTCATTTTCATGGGGCACAAGAATTATGTACTGAGAACTCCTGCAAACACTGGCTAGTGACTATTGTAGTAGACAGCACAGTTGTAGACTAATAATTTCTAACTGTTAACTCACCACTCATTTTTTCCATCATTAGAAATAATAACAATAACTATATCACTCATGCCCTGCTTCCACTTACATAGTGTATTTAGTTTTTCTTAATAGAGAAGTCAGATATCTAAAAAAAAATCAGATCATGTCACTCCTATATTCCAAGTTTCAAACTGATTCCCCTTTGTTCACTGTCAAAGCTAATTTCTTCACGAAAGTCCTGTAGCTTTTGTTTTCTTTTCCTTACTCTCTGAACTCATTGCCTGCTGCCCCATCTTGCTTTCCCTGGTCTAATCACACTGGCTAACTTGGGATTCCTTGAATATATTTATATTAGATGTTCTCCAGCCTCAGAGTCACTGCAATATTCTTTTGCTGGAATCTAGGATGTATATATCCAATTATTTTAAATAATATATAAGCCTGACCAGGTGGTGGTGCAGTGGATAGAGCATTGGATTGGGACGCGGAGGACCCAGGTTTGAAACCTTGAGGTCACCGGCTTAAGTGCCGGGTCGCTTGCTTGAGCATGAGATCATAGACAACATTTGAGCTTCCTCAGTAACACTTCTAAAAACGACTTTTTCTATGTGCTCTAGACAAGTTTTCAATTATTTGGTGTATTTTTTTGTTTGTTTAAAAGCTATAATATGAAATATGATATTATAAGGGGACAATTCTAGAAATCAAATCTCCCAATTCTTCACACACTTCCTCTTGTTGACTGTTTTGCTTTTTGTTATTGCTGTTTGTTTCATGCATTTTCTGGGCTAATTTTGCAAAGTATTCTTTGTCACTTGCATTCACTGAAGCCTCTGCTTGGTTAACCTATTGATAATTAAATTATTGAAAAAATATCTTAAATGCTTTTAATCAATTAATCTTCAACATTTTGTTGAGTGACTTTGCATGTGTTTTGAGATATCTTTATGCTATAAAAGTAGTAGAACTCTACCTTTACTTTCCACTTATGCAGTACATCAAGATCAACAATATTTAAGAGATTAAGACTTTTACCAATTTTTCCAAGTCTTATGCACAGTGCTATACATATGCATGACCTTTTAGAATCTCAGGAATATTTCAGAGCTTTTACAACATCCTTATGTTCAGCCCATTGTCATATTAAAAAAAAAAACAAAACAAAACAAAACAAAAAACCAAAGTTATTTTTTCTTTTTTAATCATCTTCTTAATCTAACTGGTAACACCTCCTCATAAAGTTGCGAAGTTAAAGAATTCTTAGTGATTATTTTTGACTAGTTCTTTGGAGATAAGACTGTTTGTACAAAATGAGTTCAAAATTAGATCAAATGACAGGCCCTGAAAATGGAGCTTTTCAGAAAGCTGCCAGGGCAAATAATGGCAATTCTCTAAGAATAGAACCTTTGCAGAGCTCCAAACCCAGCTGCCTAATCCGGGTGATAATATGGCTGTTAAATTCTATAGCTACCATATTAGTGCGACTCTTACTTCTTAAGACATTACAAAGCTGAGGAGCAGACAGGATTAAAGCAAGTAAATAAGGATTATAAATCTATTCTTGCCAATATTCAGGTTTTTTTAATCCCATGCTTCCTGACTTGTTAAAATTCTTTAGTTAATTGACAAATTCTGAAAAAGTTTATTTTGACAATTTTCCCAATGCTCTCTTTGTTTTTATTGAAGCACTTTCAGAGTTTCTTATTCCACCACTACAGTAAAAGAAAACTCTAGATTACACTAGTATAATCTAATTAAAAAAATAAATAGTTTGGAGTTGGAAAAGTCCACTTAGACTAATAATAAAGTAGCTGAGGATGACTTTTAAATGTTGAAAATATTAAATGTAGAATGATTTGATAAGCTTTTAGATTCATATTTTGCAATTAAAAATATTAGATAGCAGACAATTCATAGATTGTGCTTAAATAAAACTTACATTAATGGATTTTTTACTAGGTACTGATTTATATGTAATAAGGCTTTTGTACAAATTAATTCAGTTAATGTTTACAACATTAAATTGAAGAAGAAAGTCAAAAGTACAGAAAAACTAAGTTAACTTTACTGAATTTTCTTTCCACTAAGTAAGAGAACCAGAGGTAGAATGGGGCAGTCTGATTCTAAAGCTCATGGATTTAGCCATTATATTCATTTCATGTTTGTAATAGAGACACGTATACATCCCTAGAAATTCCCAGCTCACAGAGAAAGTGACATTTGCAGGTCATAGGTCATCGAAAAGAGTCTCACCAAAAGTATGTTATAGGTCTTTTCACAAAGAGCTAATTGGACACAATCTTTGCCTGCTTCACCATTTTGTCATTAATTAAATCTGAGATAGACTACAGTTTACATTACTAGAATTTTAAGTGTATACCAATTTGAGATATAGGCATAAGGAATTTAGACAGCTCATTAACAAAAAAATCCCTCTAAGGCAAGTTAGCTTCACATCAGGACTTGAGTGGATTAAATACCTATTAAAATAAAGCAGATGGCCTCCTTAGCATCTTATCACCTCTTTACACAAACTCATTGAAATTTCTTGTTAAATACAATTCCTTAGTATCTGCTATGTTATTTAGTATAAAGTAGACCAAATATATTTATTGAATAACTACAACGGAAATTCAGTGCGTTACAAACTGATAATCATTGCATGGTAATGAGGAATTCAGGGTTCTAGTTCAATGTAAAGTTTCTCCTTGAAAATGCTTTCACTATTCCAAGACTCAGATTTCTTAATGAAATATGAAAAGTTTGGGAAGATTACTTTTAACATTCAATAAACATAATTTAGGTCTGCAAAATACAAGAGCATTTATAATATAAGTTCTTTTAAACCTAAAACATAATATCCTCAGTTCCTTGTATATGTGTGTATAATATATATGTATATCTATATTTATATGACTATATACTAACTTCAAAAATATAAAAGACACAGTCTTGTCTTTAAATAAAGATAGCAAAATTATAAGATAGAAATATTCAGATGAGAACAGATCAAGAATACTTTGGTACACTCTGAAATTTTCTCATTAACTATGTAGACAGTTCTCATAGTTGATGAAAATGCAGTTGAAGTGATGTTTAACTGAAAATTTCTTGATTAGCCACTGTAACTCTAATGAATGCAAATTTCAGCACTTTCAAAATTATATCCTACTGTGTGAATCTTTCTTATGCAATCAACAATAAAACGAAGTACTGATTTACTAAATGGATCTCAAAAGTTATTATTTCATTGTTAATTTAATCCAATTTTACTTTCTATCTTCCTAAAAACAAATTTTTTCATATGCTTTTGTTAACATAACATTGTGGGGCTTTTTTAACTCGACTCTAAACTAAAAGAAAAAAATTAACTAGAAATTAAGTATATTTTAAACCATTTACTTCAAAGAAGTAAATCATCAAAATCAATACAATTATGCTGGTATCCTCTTTAATTAAACAATATCTATCAAGCACAGTACATGGCACCACAGAAGATTTGCTTAAGACCTAGACCAGAGAATGGGAACCTATGGCCTGCGAGCCAGATGTGGCTCTTTTGATGGCTGCATCTGGCTCAGAGACAAATCTTTAATAAAAAAAAAATAACATTAAAAATATAAAACATTCTCATATATTACAATCCATTTATTTCCTACCGCTCATGTTCATGGTTGCAGGTGGCTGGAGCCAATCACAGCTGTCCTCTGAGAAAACACCAAATTTTTATTGGATAATGTGTGACGTACATGGGTTGTTGTATGGCTCTCACAGAATTACATCTTAAAGTATGTGGCATTCATGGCTCTCTCAGCCAAAAAGTTTCCCAACCCCTGACCTAGACTGTCTCTTTGTACAAGCTCATGAAGGTAGTACTATATAATGCAAGAAAAATAAATGTCTGACCATTTTCAGAAATAGAGAAAAAAACTTATTTTTTAATCATTCATTTCTTAACATGGGATAAAAAAAATTGGAAAAAGATTGAAATCTTATAATTCCACTTTTAATTTATTTTACAGGAGAAAACAACACCTCATCTGCCTCACACAACACACTCTTCTGCAATTTAATAAACTATGTAGTTAGTGCAGAGTCTGGAAGATAAATCAGATTCTTAAGTTCCTGTTGAGTGTTTTCAGTTAAACTACCATTATCTTGTGAAAAGTCAGTTAATTTTGCCTTGACTCCAAGTAAATAATACATCGTAATGATCTAACTGATAAAGAGGTTCTTCAGTGTTAATCAGAACTTTCCCTCACTAGCCTCCTCAGTAATTTATCCTTTTTTGCCAAGTACATTTAAATATTCTGTCCTGAGCCAGTTTACTTAGGGAATACACCATAGTGGAAAGTTGAACTAAGTATTATTTATGAAATATGTAATAATGCTGTAAAAGACTATCTCAAATCAATGTGACATTAATTAAAATTCATGATTCAATATATTTTTTTCTGTAGGAATTCTGATTAACCCTTAATACAATTTTGAAACTTGTAGTAGTTAATCTGGATTTGATACACATCTTTATCTTTTCCCTTTGTTCACCTGTTGAAAACTTTTAAGATTTATAAAAACTGTAGAAAAAGTCATGGGTTTCTACCTCTACTGTTTACCTGCAACCAATGAAGATAGTGTCCCTGTTCACAACTGCAATTGATCCTCTGCCTGAGGGATGTTTCTAGAACTTTAAATCTTGCTTTTTTTTTTTTTTTTAATTTTTCTGAAGTGAGAAGCAGGGAGGCAGAGAGACAGGCTCCTGCATGCATGCAACTAGGGTCCACCCAGCATGTCCACTAGGGGGTGATGCTCTGCCCATGTGGGGCATTGTTCCGTTTCAACCAGAGCCATTCTAGCACTTGAGGTGGAGGCCATGGAGCCATCCTCAATGCCCAGGCCAACTTTTGCTCCAATGGAGCCTAGGTTGCAGGAGGGAAAGAGAGAGATAGAGAGAAAGGAGAGTGGAAGGGTGGAGAAGCAGATGGACACATCTCCTGAGTGCCCTGACTGGGAATTGAATCCGGGACATCCACATGCCAGGCCGATACTCTATAACTGAGCCAACTGGCCAAGGCCTAAATTTTGTTTTTTAAAAAATCAGAGGTTAGGCACACAACTCAATCAACAGTTCATATGTTATAAAAATGTTTACCTGAAACATATGTACTCTTATTGATCAATGTCCCCCCATTAATTTTAATTTCTAAAAATAGAGGTAAAATAGAATTAATTCCTCCAGAGATTACTCTTAACTACTAAAAGACAAGAGGTAACTATCTTAGATTTCCTATCTTCTGTTCAGACAATATTTTATTGTCTTTTTTCCACTCTCTCATGTTTCTTATTACCTCTCTTATTCTCCCTGGTGTTACTTCCCAAGACCCTTTCACAAAGTTTGATTTCAGAAGAACTTAATATTGGTGAGCAAAATCCTTTATTTTTCATTATTTAAATTATAAAAATGAATCTCCATCATTGATCAACTTGTAATCATACATCTCATAACCTGTTGATAGAGTGATAAATATGAATTACATAAAACAATGGATGTAAAATGGTTAAATACATATTTCCACTTCATAGAAATTTAAAATGTACAATTTACTTTGTAATATATAGTGGAATAGTTCTGGCCTGAATATGGAAGACGTGAAAAATTTGGTGTTTTAAGTACAAGAGGTGTCATTGCAATAGACTGATGATAAGTGGCCTAAGTTTCTGGCTTGAGATTCTTCAAAGATGTGTATGTGTTTGCATCTCAACTGCAATAGCTTTTCTATGAAAATATTTTAATAGTTTATTTCTTTTATCTCCTTATTAAAATATCTTTATATAAGAGTTTGTGATAGTGGTTTGACATGACTGTACCTCAGTTAAACAATAAACTTTGTATACATAAATATTAGAAATTCTATCCCAGCAAGAAAAAAATAGAAAAATACATAGTTCAGTATTTTCTCCTATTAAAAACATCAGGATGTTTAAGTATTAGAAAATTAAATATGAGCACTTATTCATGACATAAGAAACAAAATGGTCTCCAACTCATTTTTGAAGCCACTACATACTAAAACAAATAAAAACCCAACAGGAAAAACTACATTCTTTATAAATATAGAAATTCTTAATAACAGTATAACTTTAACTTAATATATTTATGTATATATATATGTATAAATGTATTTTATACATAAGAGTATATCCAGAATAATTAAACCTAGTTTATCTACTAAAATCTAACAAAGTATGATAATCTCATTTACAAAATTATAAATTTTAAAAAGATAGTGCATACTATAAATGAGAACTATGCATAAATAGGTATATACAGTTACTTAAGCACACTTGGGAAACTATTACACACCTAACTGTATTTGTGTTTATATATGATAATATTTAAAAATCATTTGTTTCTACTTATGAAAAGTTCTTGCAGGAGAATGTTTCATTCCAATCTTTGTCTTTCTCAGGTTTTGACACTCTTTTATATCTTCAACATTCATGCTCTCCATCTTCCTGAACTAGAAGCCACTCTTTAATTTTAGGAACCTTACAATGTAGCAAAACATTATACTTCCTTGTCCAATTACCTTTATTTATAGGCGTTAGCATTTTCTTTTGATGTGTATACCTCCATTCAGTGCATAGCAAAAGCTGGCTCCTCTTAACTCCCTAGGAAAGTCTTCCTGTTTGCTTAGTGCTAAATCCAACAAGGAACCTCTAACTTTTCTTTAAGCTGTATTATTTCTCTGTGTCTGTTTTCCACTAAATTTAAAATCAAACATTGCCTGGAATATAATATATATTGCACAAGTATGTTGTACAATATGTTGCACAATACTTGTTTAAGTAAAGGAGATTAAAATTCTGAGGAGATGCAAAGGAAGAGTCAATTCCTACTTGAGTCTGAGCTAAAAGCAGCCTTTCTTTTGGACAAATTCGACATGATTCTCCTGTGTAAGGCTAACATTTCTCCATCTCCAGTACAGCTGTGTGTTTGGTCAATCAATCTAGACTGAGCAGCAAAAATTCACTATACGTTCTTTCAATTAAAAAAAAAAAAAAGGAGACTCTCTGTCACAAACCAGCACTGCTAGTAATTTCAGGTCCTGAGTGGAAATGGTGCGAAATTAAGAAAATACACTTAAAGAATAAAAGGATGGGTTTGGGAGGGCTCTGCAAAGCTGATAACAAAAACAGAGAGTGCTCATAAACTGTATCTTGCTTTATTTGTAGGACAAAGTGGGCTATTAGCAAATCAATGAGATCTCTGATCACATTTCCAAGGCAACCCAAGAATTTTACCAAGTGCAGAAAACCCCCACCATACATAACATCTTAACTTCACACAAAGAAGAAACTTGCCTCCAGTCTTTCCGGGGGACATGGGGGGTAGGATGAATACAAACAATTGAGCATCACAGCTAACATGGAGGTGTGGGGAAGGGTTTAGCTTTTTGCAACTTAATCAGGCAAGTGAGGTGGGGGTTGGACAGACTGTCAAATTACAGCCAGTTCTTCACACCTCTGTCCCCCAAAAGTTTAAACTGCAAAAACCCTGTTGGCTTTTTGGTCCCCAACAGCTCTCTGAGGTATATCTGAACACAACTGTGGTTCAATGAGATGATTTTTCTTTATTTAATAGTGGAACTTTGCAAAATGTTAGAGGAGTTAGTGTGATATTATAATAATTATAATATCAAATTATAAGAATTATTTTCAATTCATTCAGCAAACATGTATTTTATATGTACTCAGTATTTTAATATCATTATCTCATTTAGTACTTAAGCTACAACCGTGTGTTTATTTAACAGAAAAATACCCTTTGCATCATTCAGAAATTTAGAGTCTAGTAGTGGAGACAGTCAAATAATGGGGTGCAGGACCTGGCCGGTTGGCTCAGTGGTAGAGCGTCGGCCTGGTGTGCAGAAGTCCCGGGTTCGATTCCTGGCCAGGGCACACAGGAGAAGCGCCCATCTGCTTCTCCACCCCTCCCCCTCTCCTTCCTCTCTGTCTCTCTCTTCCCCTCCTGCAGCCGAGGCTCCATTGGAGCAAAGATGGCCCGGGCGCTGGGGATGGCTCCTTGGCCTCTGCCCCAGGTGCTAGAGTGGCTCTGGTCGCAACAGAGCGATGCCCTGGAGGGGCAGAGCATCACCCCCTGGTGGGCAGAGAGTCGCCCCCTGGTGGGCGTGGCGGGTGGATCTCGGTTAGGCGCATGCGGGAGTCTGTCTGACTGTCTCTCCCCGTTTCTAGCTTCAGAAAAATACAAAAGAAATAAAATAATAAAAAATAATAATGGGGTGCAATATTGTATAACTGTTACAATAAGAGGGGAAAATGCTAGCTTTAGGGGAAATACAAAAAGTTTTTCTTAGCCCATTTTGGGTGAGTGGGGAGACAGGAATAGCTTTCTTAAAGAGTAGCTCATGATCCATTCATTAGATACACTTAATATTTAGCTAGTTAGATGACTGATATGAGGAGAGAATGGAGTATAGGATAGGACCTGCTAGTGAAATAATGTCAAAGATAGAAATGCTAGATACTAAAGTGGTAAGGATAGGTTTTAATCAGTATTGCACTGCTGTATGTAATACAAAGAGTCTGGAGTGAATTGACCTCAAATTTTATTTGTACTGGGTTAACCTGGTAAGTTAAAGGAAGAATGAAGAAATAGGAAGGGTAGGTAGGGAGGCTCAATAAAGTGAGAGAAGTAAAAAATAGCAACTACAAAACACTGAGAGGGTACATGTGAAACCTGTCTGTGTTTGTGAACTGGGACCTATGCAAGTTATGCTTTTAATGTCCCACTGAGACTGAGAGACAGGGACCCAATTGTCAGGTGTTGACTGCAATGAACAACACATTTCTGGCACACTGAGTTTCCCCAGGGCAAGCACTTTGGGCCTAGAGTCCTCTTAATGACACAGCCTTGAGCTGTTAGAAACAACTCTAGTGTTTTGGTCAAGTTTTTGTGGGCCACTTTTGAGAATTAATCAGGAAGAGAGCTCAGAGGAGCATGGCAAGAGGTAGGAAAGACAAAATCTTTCTAAGAGTATTGCGTATACACAACAAAACGGTAGAGAAAAAGTGTTTTCAATATAGAGAAAGTAGTTTTCTTAGACCTGTTATACTAATTTTTGATTCAGTGGCAAATAAGATTTTTTTTTTATTACAGGGACAGAGAGAGAGAGAGTCAGAGAGAGGGATAGATAGGAACAGACGGACAGGAACAGAGAGAGATGAGAAGCATCAATCGTCAGTTTCTCATTGCAACACCTTAGTTGTTCATTGATTGCTTTCTCATATGTGCCTTGACCAGGGGGCTACAGCAGACTGAGTAACCCCTTGCTCGAGCCAGCGACATTGGGTCCAAGCTGGTGAGCTTTTTGCTCAAGCCAGATGAGCCCACACTCAAGCTGGTGACCTCGGGGTCTTGAACCTGGCTCCTCCGCATCCCAGTCCGACACTCCATCCACTGTGCCACCGCCTGGTCAGGCTAATTAAGAAATCTTAATGAATGAACACAGCAGAGGTTAATTTCCCATTCACACCAAGTCAGCTGTGTGTCCCACTGTTGTTGGTAGCAACTGCCTTCCAAGTGGTGGCTGAGAAATATAATTGCTCTACCTTGTTGCCAGTGGCTTCCAGGTTGCTGATGTTGGGAAAAGAGAACAGGAGGAACATATCTACCTATTCAGGGCATATTCATTGCCTAAACTCAGGAATCACCCTTGTTATTTCTACTTATAGTTTTTTCAGCCAGAACTAACACCATTGTAAGTGAGAAAAAATCCAGTTTGAACCAGATTACATGGAAAATGAGGACAAAATTGAAAAAAAAAATAGCATATTTTTTAAAAGAGAAAAAAATTAAGCACGTAAGCCTTGGAAAAGGAATAAACCAAACATATATCTGAGCATGTCCCCAGCAGGAATTTGTAGAACTTCTCTGACACAGACACCCCCGAGAAGCTGAGAGGTGGGTCGTCATTAGCAGGCAACAAAAGGAGATGCAGCAGGACATCCGGGGATTAGCATCAGCTAAAATCATGAGAGAACCGAATCAACAGGAAAATACTAAAAAGCTTTGCTGGAGCAATTATCTCCGGTTTTCTGGGCCAAAAAGGAGATATATTTTTTATCAGCATAAGCACAGACCAGTTGTATCCCTTTGCAATGATGTAAGTTGAACTTCCTAAATCTAGACATAATCCCAATACATGGGGCAAGTGGACCAGTTCCTTGAACTGATTAAATGTTAAATTGAAATGACTAATAAGTCAGTGGAATTGAACTAATTTGGCTGAGAACATCCAGTTTAACATTTTAGCTTCATACAGACAAAAGCTCAGAGTCAGATTTTTAAATCAGTGCCAGGATAAAGAACTTTATGAAGACTTGTAATATTATCCTTTTTACATATTTTTCTAATTTGCACCAAAAAGCAGAAATCACATTAAATATACTGAATTTTAAAAGGTGCTTTGAAAAAAATAAGATTCATAGCTTATTAATAACAAAAAGAGGTAAAGAGAAATTGACATAAAACTCTGGATTAAGACTCTAAAATCAAATTGTTACATGTGGAATATAGGTTTTGTATATGAAAGATGGATGTAGATAATAGTTGACAAAAAGCTTTAACTTTATATGATCAGAATTTATCAATAATATGTATATATGTACCATTACATATGCATTATATATAATGTAGACTGAGAGGTGATTCCAGTTCATTACTTTATGCTGCTCAAGTTAAACCTAATGTATTTGATGTAGCCAGTTTCCCCCATTTAACAGCTCAGTGGGTAGAGTAGTTGCGAACTAATTGGGACTTCTTTTGATTGTTCTGAAAACAAATCTGTAGAATGGAGTAATGGCTGAATAAACTGGTCTTTAAGATTCTTTCTACCCTCAAAATCCTGTGATTTCTTTAAAGTGTTTTGTTGTTTGTGTACTTTTTTTTGTGTGTGGCAGAGACAGAGAGAGAGTGAGGGACAGATAGGAAGGGAGAGAGATGAGAAACATCAATTCTTCGTTGCGGCTCTTTAGTTGTTCATTGATTGATTTCTCATATGTGCCTTGACCAGGGGGCTACAGCAGACCAAGTGACCCCTGGCTTGAGCCAGTGACCTTGAGCTCAAGCTGGTGAGCTTTTGCTCAAACCAGATGAGCCTGCGCTCAAGCTGGTGACCTTGGGGTCTCAAATCTAGGTCCTCCACTTCCCAGTCCGATGCTCTATCCACTGCACCACTGCCTGGTCAGGCTGTGTACCTTTTTAAAGGACATTCATAATCAGTTATTGAACTTAAGTATTAAATTGCCCTCATAATTGTCCAACATATCCAAAACTAAGGCTTTAGGCAGCAATGAATTTGCATTTAGAAAGAATTAGGAAATTAGAATGGTGGCTTTCTTGTTCAGACACCTTTTTATCAGTGTCCCAGTATTTTTATTTTCAATATATAATGAGAATAGAGATATGCAATTATCTTTATTTCCAATTTTGCTGAAAAAAATTGATTTTGTTAAAGTAATTATTATTATTATTATTATTATTATTATTATTATTATATTGCAGTTTACAAATCTGTTTAATTTGATTGAACCTAAGGTTTCTCAAATTACTTGGCCACCAATTCTTTTCTTGGTTGTATCTATCAATGTCCAATGAACTAGTGTATCCTGGACAGACTTTGGGGAAAGTTACATGAAGAAGTACGTCTGTTATTCACTCCAGAGCCAGCCAGGGTTCCTGGATGACCTGTTTGCCCATGGCCAGAGCTCCATACACCCCTAGCCCTGCTGAACTCCCAGAACTAGAAATGGATGCGGAAGGCAATCTGGGACGATGGAGCGGGACTTAGTTCTAGGGAACTAACTCTTCCTACATGCTGGCCCAGGGCTGAGGCTAGAGCTGGGGGCCTCAGGCAAGGCCCTTTGGCTCCTGAGATCTCCAACTGCTTTGATGCTGAAGAGGGGAAGAACATGTTTCAAGGATCTTACAAAGCAGGTGTATCTGAAAGCATTTAATTAAAATGCTCTATGCAAGAGAAGGTTATTATTATAGCTCCCAGCTGACCTGAAACTTTGTGAGGAGAACGTCAGAGCTGAAAAGGCCTGCTGAGGTGAGTTACTCCAGCCTCCCCTTCACACTGGTAGGGGAGCAGGGCGTCAGGTCCTAGCAGCCTGGGGTCAGGGGTGATAGGAGGAGTTAAGGTGTGGGGAGGCATAAAAGAGAGACCGGAAGTGGGTTGGGGCCATATAGAGGAAGGAGGAGAAGGACCATCATAGTTCTAATTTTCCCAGAGGCTGGGGAGAAGGAAAAAACACAAGACCTGGATGACGGAGGAGGTCCCGGTCCTGGTCCTGGCTTTGTGAGCCCCACCTAGGTAGGTTTCCTCATCTGTACAGAGATGAGGTTCCAGCTTTGGCTGTGGAGTGGGCTCACACCCGCCAGGTAGCCCCCGGGCCCACGTGGCACTGAGACTGTGGGGTCCAGAAGGCTGAGGAGTGAGCTTTACCTGGTCAAGGAAGGGGAACTCTGTCCATAACCACCTGGTCGACCAGGTTCTGGGACCAGGAGCGGTGGCACATCTGACGACCTGCCCATCTGCTGCCTGGGCTGGGTTGGCCCCCAGCACTGTCAGCCCCAAGGGTCTCCAGTGACCCGTCCCAGCCACTCACCTTCCCCAGTTAACTCTTAAGGTTTGGCCCACTTCCTCCCCTCCCCCAGTTCCTACTCTGCCCTTCAGACAACCCTAGAATGAGACTATGTGGTGACGTAAGAGTCATTTGTTCTGTTCCCTCCATCATTTAGAGGAACAGTAAACTGTGGCTCAGGGAAGGTCAGAGCAGAAGTGGAGGCATCCAGGGATAGGCTGATGAGCTGACAGCAAAGCTGACAAATTAGGACCAGCTTTGCTCTTCTCCCCCTGGGAAAAGCCTTTACATTCCCTGATTTGAAGGGTGAGGGGAGGAAAAGACTCCCCCTTGCTTGCTTCCTGGGCCAACTCAATAGAAGGCCTCTTGCGGCCCCTAACGCCCCCTGGGTGATTCCGTGTGGCCCAAGTCCCTGGAGCTCACTGGGCACACACCCTGGCTCCCATCTCACTCCTGCCCTCATCCCCTCCTGGGAACAAAACGAGAGGCTCCTGCTGTCTTCTCTGGAAAGTTCTGGAGAGGGAGGTGTGATCACAGGTGTCATGGTTGTCTGGACCTGGAGCCTATGTGGCCAGGAAGGAGACCTCAGTGGGGGTGACTGAGGCCAGAGGGAAGGTGGGGGAGGCATCAGCCCCAAGGACCTGGTTCAGCAGCTCCTTCTTCTCTTGCTGGAGCTGTGCCTTAAATGCGACTCCTCCAGGGCCTCGTGGGGGAGAAGCAGGTCCTCCGAGAGCTGCCTTGACACAGTAGTCTGGTTGCAGCCTCGGACGTGGAGGTCCTCATTCTCCTGTTGGGGTGTGCTGATCTTCTCCTCCAACATCAGGTTTTTTTCTTTCACTGTCTCCATGAGGATCAGCCACTTGTCCAGCTCCTGAATACTCTTCATCTCAATGACAAAGTGCACGCTCTCCAGCTCCTGCTCCCAGAACTGACTGGGGCTCCCGTAATCCTGATGTGCTTCTTATAGTCTCAGCTCAGAATGGTTTCCTCCACCCTGTTCATCTTGACCTGGAAGACCTCCAGCTGTGAGGTCAGTCTATCTATGGTCTCCTGCAAGGCGGCCTTGGCCTCCTGGACCGAGTGAGTTAGGGCTTCTTTCTCTCATGCGAGGCCCGGAGGACTTGCACAGCTGCCTCATGTTCTCCTTCCAGGACTCTTCGTTGCTCATCCAGTTTCTGTTGAAGCTCCAACTCCCTCTCCTTCTGCACCTGCTGGGCCCATTTCTTCTTGTCCTCCTTATGCTGCTGGAGAATTCTGGTTATTTCCTTCTGGTGCTGCTCAGCCTCCTCAGATGCACACAGCTGGGTAGTGGTGGCTCAGTCCCCTCTGAGGGGACTTAGTTGCTGGGGCGCTGGTCTAGGTGGCTGATCTGGTTCTTGGCGTCTCTTTTTGGGGAGTTTGCAGCAGCTCAGCCTGCTGTGTCCACAGCCCATCCTCTTCTGGGGGCTCCTGGACGCCGCCTGCCAATTCCGGGGCCCCCAGATAACTGTGCCGTCCGGGCCGTGCCGGCTCCGTGCCTGCCGGCCACGGCTGTGGGCAAGACCCCCAAAGTAATTATTTTTTACTAATTATAACCTCCATAGTGGCTTTAGGGATACCTAACATTTAGTTTATCGCAATGTTATAAACTAAGAACAAACCAATGTATCCAAAACTTGTAATCATTTAATTTGTACAGTAAATACTGGCTCCATATTTGTATGGAAAATAGAATGCAAAGCATTAACTATTTATTGTGGAACTTCATACCTTATTATGTGAGTTTTAATTTTAGATTAAGCAAAGATTGATTAATATTATACCTGCAGGTTAATGTGGAGCACAAATTTTAGTAAAATTTCCTAAATCTTATAGTACTCTCAATATATGTGATAAAGTATATTATCGAACTTGGTTGGCCAGGGCAAGTTAACAGAATAATGCAAAAGGTGAAAAAAAAAAATTTATGATATTTACCTACACATTTGTCAATCAGTGAATCAATTCAATTGTTAATGTAGTGAGCACTCAACATCAACTGCTTGTTAAAATTTGGATATACCAACATGGATAAATCACAAGTTCCACCATCCCATGATGGAGGCAAGGACTCAAGTACTACAGCTGCAAGCCAGGGAAGGCCAAGGAATTCTGGCAATTCACCAGGAAGAGACAAGGCAGGATTCTTCCCTCCAGGTTTCTGAGGGATAATACTTCTATATAAATTTTAGAATCAGAATAAAATTCCAAGGGAAGCACTGAGAATGTGTAATTGCATTTAAAACGTACCTATATACTTATACTATTAAACGTTTTGAACATATCTCTGACCTTATTTAGATCTTTACTGTGTCATTGCTTTGCTAAAGTTGCAAATAACAGAAAGATTCTGAACTATTTGAAGCAGAGCATGATTTAATTGTTTACAAAATGTGGGACCAGTTAGGTGTAAAGTGTTTAGGCTAGACCTCCAGGAATGGCTCTTTGAACCAAATCATTTACTGACTTTGCCAAGGAAGTTCTACCCTTGCCATAATCAAAAACTTGGCACTGAAAGAGTCAACAGTCCCAGCCGCTGTCTTTATGATCACCCACATTAGCCATTTTACCTGGAATAGGAAGGTGCCACCACCAATGTTGGCTTCAGAACACCGGCTCACTGCCATTCAAAGATCAGAAAGCTGTTTCTAGAATTATTGACTGCAGAACCACACTGGGCCAAATAGAGATGTAAAATAAAAAGTAAATGCCTTGCATGTTGCCAATTTCCCAGTGTAACTTGGTTGCAAATTCAAGTCCAACTTCAGATGGGTACACTTGATTGGCAGAACTGAATTTTTTTTCTAGGGCCCAAATTACAAAGAAATGTGGCAAGTATGCTTTTCAGTTTTTTCCCCTGGTACCATATAATAGCACACGCTTGGAAGTTAAA
Organism: Saccopteryx leptura; assembly: GCF_036850995.1. Classification (NCBI taxonomy): domain Eukaryota; kingdom Metazoa; phylum Chordata; class Mammalia; order Chiroptera; family Emballonuridae; genus Saccopteryx; species Saccopteryx leptura. The sequence goes on from NC_089505.1 coordinate 147,592,734, forward strand.
AAAGATGTTGATAGACCTAATTTACCTTTCTGTCACTCTGTCTAAACCTTTTATAATTATCTCTATAAATATCTCAAATATCTTAGTTTTCTTCTGATTTTTTATTCTTTTTTTCTATTAGAAAATTAAACAAATTAAAATATCTTCTGTTTGTAATTTATTTCTATAATGATTTAATATCCAGAAAGTCGCATAACTTAATCTAACTGTGTAACTTATATTGGAATATTTATATATAGGTAAATATTTTATCTACAAATAATTACATTTTCTACTTTTTTTTTTTTTTTTTTACAATTTATTACTTATGTATTTCTTTACTTGAGTTCTTTTTTTGCACTGGTTCATGATTAAGGCATAAAATTAAGATTATGTATTAAGTGCTGCTTTTTGAGCTAGTAAACTTGAGAGGGTCTCAAATGGCATAACTACAATTCCCCTCCACACTCCGCTCCCAGGGATAGCCTCCCCTAGGCACTCCACACTCCGCTCCCAGGGGTAGCGTCCCCTAGGCAATCCACACTCCGCTCCCAGGGGTAGCCTCCCCTAGGCACTCCACACTCCGCTCCCATGGATAGCCTCCTCTAGGCACTCCACACTCCGCTCCCAGGGGTAGCCTCCCCTAGGCACTCCACACTCCGCTCCCATGGATAGCCTCCCCTAGGCACTCCACACTCCGCTCCCATGGATAGCCTCCCCTAGGCACTCCACACTCCGCTCCCATGGATAGCCTCCCCTAGGCACTCCACACTCCGCTCCCAGGGGTAGCGTCCCCTAGGCACTCCACACTCCGCTCCCAGGGGTAGCGTCCCCTAGGCACTCCACACTCCGCTCCCAGGGGTAGCGTCCCCTAGGCACTCCACACTCCGCTCCCAGGGGTAGCGTCCCCTAGGCACTCCACACTCCGCTCCCATGGATAGCCTCCCCTAGGCACTCCACACTCCGCTCCCAGGGGTAGCGTCTCCTAGGCACTCCACACTCTGCTCCCAGGGATAGCCTCCCCTAGGCACTCCACACTCCGCTCCCAGGGGTAGTGTCCCCTAGGCACTCCACACCCCGCTCCCAGGGGTAGCGTCCCCTAGGCACTCCACACTCCGCTCCCAGGGGTAGCGTCCCCTAGGCACTCCACACTCTGCTCCCAGGGGTAGCATCCCCTAGGCACACACTCCTTGTCAACAAGAAGGGACAGTTCTTGCTCAGCCCGTGATAGTGAATTTCAGTTCCTTGCTAGCCTGTAGAATTATTCAAACAAAACAATTTCATCCTCTCTTAGGAACTAGACTGTCCCTTCTTTTGACACTAAAAAGCTTGTCTCCATTCCTCCTGGTGTTTGATATGTTCCTGAGTGCCAAATGCATAAAGCTCTGTGTTTGTAGTGTCCTCTTTCCCACATACTATGAGTATATGCGACTAATCAATATCTGTCGATATCTTTTTTTACAGTGTGGGTGTTGTGAGTTTAGCTATTCCCATATCCCTAGGTCAGGAATCCTTCTCTCAATACATGTGAATATGAGATAATTAAAACATAGTTTGACCTCTAATCTAATTTGGAAAAATAGAATGAATGAATGAATGTTCTTTTAATAAATCAACTTTCCATTTAAGCGCCCTTTTTTTCTAATCTTATTAATTTATTTTGTATTATTCATACTTTACTTGAATTTATGCTTATTCCTTTTACTACTTAATTTGTATATATATATATCTTTCATTTTTAATATTTCTCATTTTCTAATATAAAAATCAAAGCTGTAAATTTTATCACATCTCACAAGTTTAAGTGATTTCATTATTGTTCAGTTTTAAGCATTTTTAACTTCCCATTTTTGTAACTTTTTTGGATCATAAGTTATATGAATATATATGGGCCCTGGCAAGTGGCTCAGTAGATAGGACATCAGCCTAGCTTATGGGTGTCCCAGGTTTGATTACCAGTCACGGCACATAGGAGAAGAGACCATCTGCTTCTCTCCTCCTCCCTCTCCCACTTCTCTTCCTCTTCTTTTCCCATAGCTAGTGGCTCAATTAGTTAAAGCGTGGGCCCCACGCACTGAAGATAAGTGGCTGGTCCAAGCCTGACAGCCTCAGGTGCTAAAAGTAGCTCAGTACTCAAGCATCGGTCCAAGATGGGGTTGCCAGGTGGATCCCAGTCAAATGCAGGAGTTTGTCTCACTAGCTCCCTTTCTCTCACCTCAAATATATCTCACACTATGTGTGTGTGTGTGTGTGTGTGTGTATGTGTGTGGCTTTTATACCTTCTTTGATGTTTGAATCAATAGAAATTCTACTCTAATCAGAAAACATTGTATTTATAATAATTAATCTTTGAAATATGCTGAGACTTGCTTTAAGGCTTTGTGAGTGGTTAAATGTTATTGTTTCATGTGACCTTTAAAAGATAATATGTTTCTTCCAATTGTATATAGATTCCATATTTATCTCTTAAATCACATACTAATTATGTTATTTAAATATTTTATATATTTGCTACTTTATTCTTCTTCAACTGAGAGACATGTTGCATTCTCTTAATGTGATATATAAAATTTTCCTCATAATTCTACCCATTTACCCCATATATCATGAGATTATAGTATTAGCTAAACTTGAAGAATTATATCTACCTGGATAACTGAAACTGTAATTACTACACTCATATCTATTTCTAAAGACAGCTTACAGTTTCATGTAGAACTATTACTTTATTTTGATGAAGATGCCTGATTTATATTTTTAAAATATTTTTCTTTCAACATTTTCTTGTTTATAAATTATACATTCTTCTCTTGTAAACAGCATAATTCTTATGGAAATTTGTTTTATTTCAAACTAATGTTTTATTTCTTACAACTGATGAATTAAGCACAAACTTCTAATCTTAAAATAAAAAAATGAGGCTTGATTTTCTTATCTATGAAATGAAAGAAATAATCATGCATGAACATCATACACTTAGGAGGGTTCAACAGGTTATACATAATATTTATAGTAAATATTTAAATGTTTTTATAATAAGTATATCAAACAATTGTTTATAATGTTACATGTGATGTGCCTATGCAAACTGTATTTGTTTATATAACAGATTTATTATAAATTTTATATTTATATGTAATTACATATATTTCAAACCCTTGTGTTTTATAAAACAACCTTATTAAGATACAATTCACATACCAAGCAACTCTCCATTTAAAATGTATTGTACAATTAAATAGTTTTTAATACATTCACAATCTGTGGCTGGTTGGCTCAGTGGTAGAGAGTTGGCCCAGCATGTGCATGTATTGGGTTCAATTCCTGGTCAAGGCACACATGAGAAGTGACCATCTGCTTCTCCACCCGTCCCACTCTTCCTTCATACTCTCTGTCTTCTCCTAACCTCAGCCATGGCTCAATTGTTTTGAGCACATCAGCCCCAGGTGCTGAGGATGGCTCTGTGGAACTTCTACCTCAGGTGCTAAAAATAGCTTGGTTGAAAGCAAGTTATAGGAATATAGCAAGTTATACGAGAACATGGCCCTAGATGGTCAGAGAATTGGCCCCAGAAAAGAGTTGCCGGGTGGATCCTTGAGTCAAGTCACATACCGGAGTCTGTCTCTTTCTCTCCCCTCATCTCTCTTGGGAAAACAAAAGACATTCACAGAGTTGTACAAACAGCACTACAACCAATTCTATAACATTTAAATCACCCCACAAAGACACCCAGTGTCAAGAATCAATCACTTCCCATTTCTCTCCAAACTCCCCTGACCTAGGCAACCAGTAATCCACTTTCTGTACTATAGAATTGACTATTCTGGACCTTTCTTATAAATGGAGTCAGACAATATGCAGTATTTTGTGACTGGTTTCTTTCACTTACATTTTTTTTCAAGTTTTATCCATGTTGTAGTATATATCAGTACATCATACTTTTTTATAGCTAAGTAATATTTCATATCATAGCTATACTACATTTTAAAATGTATTCATCAGTTAATGAACATTTGTCTTTTTTCTACTTTTTAACTATTATGAACAATGCTGCCGTAAAAATATTTACATGGCTTTTTTTAATGTTTATATTATTGATCTTTAGAGACAGGAACGTTTGTCCTTGTATGTGCCGTCACTAGGCGTCAAACCGGCCCAGGCATCCCCAAACTACGGCCCGCGGGCCGCATCCGGCCCCCTGAGGCCCTTTATCTGGCCCCTGCCGCACTTCCAGAAGGGGTACCTCTTTCATTGGTGGTCAGTGAGAGGAGCACTGTATGTGGCGGCCCTCCAACGGTCTGAGGGACAATGAACTGGCCACCTGTGTAAAAAGTTTGGGGACCCCTGCGGCCAGGGATTTGTGTGGCTGCATTAATTTCCCTTAGGTATATACACCTTTGTGGGAAATTTCTGAGTTATCTGGTAATTCTATACCTATGTTTCTGAAGAATTTTCATTCTTCTTTCCAAAGCAACTGCTCATTTTGCATTCCTACTGTCCACGTACAAGATTTGAGCTGTTTCCACATTCTTGCCAAACCTGTAATTACTTGTCCTGTAATTATAGATAGCCTAGAGTATGCAAAATAGTATTTACTTGCAGTTTTGATTTACATTTCTATGATGGCTAATGATATTGAGAATATTTCACAAGTTTATTTGTTATCTGTATATTTCATTCTGAAAATTGTTTATTCAGATTTTTTTAATCATTTTTAATTGGCTTATCTTTTTATTATTGCTTTGAACTTATTCTTTATGTATTCTAGATATAAGTTTCTGATGAGATTTATAACTTGCAATATTTTATATTTTTCTGTTGTCCTTTTACTTTCTTGATGATATCCTTTGAAGCATAAATACTTGTTTTGGTGAGGTAAAAGTTAGTAATATTTTTCTTTTGCCATTTGTGCTTTTAATGTCATATACCGGTAGGCTTTCCCTAATCCAAGATTATAATGATTCACATCTATATTTTCACTATGTTTATATAGTTTGATATAGTTTTGTAGTTTTATTTCTTACATATAAGTCTATGATACTGTGTATAGTATGAAGAAGGGTCTGTTTTGGATTGAATTGTGTTTTGCAGGAAGTTCGTATATTGAAGTCCTAACACCCCATATTCAAGAATGCAATTTTATTCATAATTAGGGTCATTTTAGATTAATTACTTAAAGTGAGGTCAAACCAAAGTAAAATGGGCCTTAGTCCAATATGACTGGTGTCTGTATGGAGAAAAACCTCATGTAAAGACCTAGACACGCAGGGAGAATGTCAGGTAATAACATAAACAAGAGATTGGACCTCTAAAATGTTAAATAATCATATTATGAATTTTTTAGCTAATGAGGTTTAGAAGAAAATTTCTCAACCTAATAATATATGTATATGTAATACTATAACAGCCACAAAATAAATATATATATATATGCAAATCATATATTCAATAGAGTGTTGATATCTGAAATATATAAAGAACTCTTACAGCCCACAATAAAAGACAAATAACCTAATTTCAAAAAGAAAATATTTGAGTGATCATCTTCAAGTTAAGAAACACTAAATATTCTTGGACATCAACAGAAGCTAAGCAGACACAAGGAAGAGTGTCAGAGAAAGCATGGCCATTCCAATGCCTCGATCTCGGATTTCTCACTTCCAGAACTGTGAGAGCATACATTTCCATTGTCTAAAGCTAAACAGTTTGTATGCTCTGTTATAGAAGCCCTAGAAACTATTATAGATTTTGGTACTAGGAATTATGATGCTACTGTAACAAAGACCTGAAAATGTGGACATGGCTTTGTAATGATTTAATGGAAAGAGGCTGGAACAATTTTGAGACACTTAACAGCAAAAACCTAGATTGACTTGAAGAGATTGTTGGTAGAAACATGGATATTAAAAGTAATTTTGGCAATGGCACAAAAGAGTGAGGAAACCTTGTAGAATCCATATGCCATCAAGAATAGGTTTGCTAGAAATATGAATGTCAATGGTATCTCTAGGGAAGACTCAGACAGAAATGAGAAACATGTTATTAGAAATTGAAAGAACGGTTACTCTTATAAAGTGTATATGTAATGGTCAAATTGTATTTAGCTGTTTAGTCATGAAAAGTAGACTTTGTTGATATTTAGCTGTGGAGATTTCCAAGCAAAGTGTGAAAATAAAGCGTGTTTTATCTTTGCTGCTTATAGTACAATGTGATAGAAAAGAAATAAAAATGAGAAAGAAACTATTAAGCAGAAGAGAAACATATCATTTATTTCATCTTCAATTCTTTTCCACAATGTTTTATAGCTTCCTAATGTATATCTTCCTCTTCTTTTGTTAAACTTATTAACTATTTTATTATTTTTGATGGTAGGGTAATAAAATTTTCTTAATTCCACTTTCTGACTGTTCATTGTTATTGTATAAAATTACAATTTATTTTCTGCATGTTTAACTTGCACCCTGAAAACTTGCTGAACTCATTTATTAGCTCTAATAGCACTTTTAGTAGACTCTAAAATTTTTATCTACAAAATTATGCTACCCACAAATAGAAGTAGCTTTGCTTCTTCTTCTTCTTTCATTTAATTTCCATGCCTAATTGCAATGACTTGAACAGTATGTTGAACAGAAATGGTAACAACTGATATTTTTATTTTGTTCCTGATCATAGGGGAAATCATAGTTTTACTCATTAAGTATAATGTTGTTTGCTGATTTTCTGAGGTGTCCTAGAAAAAGAAGAGGAATTTCCATTCTGTTTCTGTTTGTCGAATGATAATAAAGGGATATTGGATTTTGTCTAATACTTTTTCTGCAACTATTAAGATAAGCATTTATTTTTGTACTTTATTCTACTTACATTGTGTATTATATGACTTTATTTTTAAAAGTTCAAACAACTTTGCATTTCTGTAATAAATTCTATTTGTATAATCTTTATTATGGGTTGCTTAATTCTGTTTTAGAGTATTTTTGTTTCTATATTAGTAAAAGATATTTGGTATAACTTTTAATTCTTGTGATATCTTTAACTGATTTCAACTAAAAGGCAATATTGGCTACTGATAAGTGTTTTTTGCATTTTTATTTCTTTGGATATTTTTTTAAATGCTTATATTATTGATTTTAGAGAAAGAAAAAGAGAGAGCAGGAAAGAGACAGTAACAATTGTTCCTATATGTGTTCCAGACCAGATACCGAACTGACTTCAGTGCTTCAGGACAATGAACCGAGCTATTCGGTCAGGACAGAAGATTTTGAGAAGGATTTGTTTTATCTCCTGCTTCAATATTTAGTAGAATTTACAGTAAAGCCATGTGGGCATGGCCTTTTATCTGTGGATTTTAATAATTTTCTAATTGAATCTTTAATTGTTAAAGATCCATTTTGATTTTCTGTTTCCTCTTAAGTCATTTTTCATAGTTAGTATCTTTCTAGAAAATTGCCTACATCATGTAATTTTTGAAATACATCTGTTCATTATATTACCTTATGATTCCTTTCATTTATGGAAGATTAGTAGTGATGTCTTATTTTTCATTCCTACTTTGAGTAATTTATAAATTTCTTTATCTTTTTTTTATTATTCCAGATGAAGGGCTATTAATTTTGTTGATCTTTCAAATAATCTAGTTTTGCTTTTGTTGATTTTTTCATTTTTTATTATCAATTTTATTAATTTATTTTCTTGGCTCTGATAAATTTGCCCAACCCCTCACCCCTTTGGAATGCTTCATTAGCAAAACATAGATTCTCCATTTTCTACATCTCACTGTCTAGATACATATTTTTTTGCTACTGAATGTATAAAATTCTATTTTATATAAGTTATGACACATTCAGTGTTAGTGTTAATTTTCTAATATTTAGTGTTTTTATTTTCTCTTTTTATTTTTAAAAAAGTGTGTTATATTCAAGGAGGTGATATTTTATACCATGTATAATCTGAGTGACCACATATATAATATTTGAATAAACATGTTAATTTTTGGCTTTATAAGGCAAATAAAGCACATTATTAATTTTAATTTTTTTTTTAATTTATGGACTTTTAGGGAGAGGAGAGAAGAAAGAGAGACAGAAAAAGAAGCAAGACACACCAATTTATAGTACTTGCTTCCTGTAAGTGCCTTGACCAGGCAAGCCCAGGGTTTTGAACCGGCAACCTCAGCATTCCAGGTCGACACTTTATCCACTGCACCACCACAGCTCAAGCATAAACACATTATTAATCAGTTGTTTATTAGGGGCACTTTGTTTATAGCACTGTTGAAATCAAACCAATAAAAGAGAAGTTTCCTAATAATATACTTCCCATCTAATTGATTTAAATATTTCAATCATTTTTACTAACAAATTTGTCTTGGTTTTACTAACATATTTTTCTTGAAGGTAGACAAAAATTTTAAAAGAAAGCCCAAGCTAAAATATGTACATGCACATTAGCAGGTTTTTAAAATCAGATGGCCAGTGACAACTTGATTTTTTATATTAGAACAAGAAAATTTGAGTAAAGATTAAACATAAAGATTCACAATCCTCTATTTCTAATAACATAGAAATTATTTATAACACATTTTAAAAGTATGAAAATGAGCTTAAAATCAAGAAAAAAATTCTAAAGTTTCAACAATTTTGTACCCTTGGGTGGAATTTAAAGAGTAGTTGCTCTCCGAGGACGAGAACCAAACACCTACTTTTGTGCTGTAGTTTAGTGCCAAGTAGATGAATTAATGCAAAAGACTAGTAGTGGGATTAAGCCAGTTCGCACCAGTTCGGAAGAACCAATATCTAATATCAATATTTTGTTGAGTTTGGTGAACCAGTTTCTAAAATGGCACTTGTAATGTGAAAATCACAAATTTATATTCCTTTACTCTTTTTTTTTTCTTTTTTCTTTTTTAGGTGACAGAGACAGAGAGAGGGACCGATAGGGACAGGCAGGAAGAGAGAGATGAGAAGCATCATTTATTTGTTGCAGCTCTATAGTCTCCAGAATTGTTCATTGATTGCTTTCTCATATGTGCCTTGACCGGAGAGCTACAGCAGAACGAGTGACTCCTTGCTCAAGCCAGCGAGTTTAGGCTTCAGGCCAGTGACTTTGAGCTCAAGCTAGTGACCGTGGGGTCATGTCTATGATCCTATGCTCAAGATGGTGTGTCCATGCTCAAGCCAGATGAGCCCATGCAGCTGTATCTTCCTTGTCCCAGTCCAACCCTCTATCCACTGCACCACCACCTGGTCAGGATACATATTTTTACTCTATTTATTTATTTATTTATTTTTCTATATTTCTAAAGTGAGAAGTGGGGAAGCAGAGAGACAGACTCCCACATGCGCCTGACCGGATCCACTCAGCATGCCTACTATGGGATTATGTTCTGCCCCTCTGGGGTGTTGCTCCATTGCAACCAGAGCGATTCTGGCACCTGAGGTGGAGGCCATAGAGACATCCTCCGCATCCGGGCCAACTTTGCTACAATGGAGCCTTGGCTGCAGTAGGGGAAGAAAGATATAGAGAGAATGAAAAGGGGGAAGGGTGGAGAAGCAAATGGGTGATTCTCCTGTGTGCCCTGACCAGGAATTGAACCCAGGACTTCCACATGCCAGTCCGATGTTCTCCCACTGAGCCTACTGGCCAGGGCTCAGGGCCCTTACTCTTCTTTAATGTTCTTCTGCATAACAATGTATTGTAAACACCCATGGTAATATTCATTATGTCCATATGTGAAAAAAATTGCAAGTGAGGATGCCAATCAAGGAGCAATATGGAAATATCTTAAATACCATATTTTTCACTTCATAAGATGTACTTCCCCCCCAAAAAATGCCAGAGTCTTATGGAACAAAAATACGTTTTGTTTTTGTTTTGTTTTTTACAGAGACAGAGAGAGAGTCAGAGAGAGGGATAGATAGGGATAGGCAGACAGGAACAGAGAGATGAGAAGCATCAATCATTAGTTTTTCGTTGTGCATTGTGATACCTTAGTTGTTCAGTGATTGCTTTCTCATATGTGCCTTGACCATGGGCCTTCAGCAGACTGAGTAACCCCTTGCTCGAGCCAGCGACCTTGAGTCCGAGCTGGTGAGCTTTTTGCTCAAACCAGATGAGCCCGCACTTAAGCTAGAAACCTCGGGGTCTCGAACCTGGGTCCTTGGCATCCCAGTCTAATGCTCTATCCACTGCACAACCACCTGGTCAAGCAAAAAATGCAGTATTTTATTAAATATTTTAATACATCATTTGGTTCAGAATTTTATTTTCTTAGTTTTCTTCTTAAAACCCTAGGTGTGTCTTATGGTCAGGTGCATTTTATAGAGTGAAAAATACAGTAAGTTTTATTGTTTTTTGTCAGATATTATTTAAGATGTTTTCATTGATATTTTAAAACTCTTATGACATAATCTAGGTTTGTGTACCACTTTTATTGTTCTTTTTTAAGTATTAAATGCATGAAATAATAAACTACCTTTTGTTTTATCTTGCTTTATATTTAAAACAGTCATTAGGGCAGAGAGCCTGTTGTTAAATTAATGGAATCCCACCACTGCAAAAGACCCTTTGTACAGCAAGGAGCTAAAATTATCTGAATCTAAGAATAAGTAAAGTGCTACTCTCATTAGTGAAAAAAGTAAAAAACAGATAAATAATTATCTGAATTATTGATTGAAATGAGCCCCTTGCCCTAATACATGGGCTTAATAGTAACCAAATAACTAAGATTAGAAACTCTTGTTTGGAAATAGGTTTTGAAAAAGAAGCAGATAATAGAGAAACAGATTTCATGAATTATTCATCTCTAACAAAGCCTTTAAACATGCATTTGGCATGAGGGACAAATCAATGGGTCAGAAAAAAGATCAGAAGGACAATCCTGCACATTTATGTTACTTTGTGACAAAAGTGATCATTTAGATTAATACATAATAATATATTAATATGAATACACAATTAACAATATAGCATATCATCACAGAGGGAGGGAGAAGGGAGTTAGGGGGAGGGGAAAAAGGGTGTATAAATAGAAACACGGGGATGGGGGTGAGGGTGTATATTCAATGGAACCTGAATCCATGTAAACACAATAAATAAAAATAAATAAAAATTAAGAAAACAATATAACTATTAATATGTGGAATTTTATTTTAAAAGGAGAAAGAACTCAACTACACTATTCCTAGCATAAATACCAAATGAGTGTGTTTAAATAAATAAAAGTTGATTAAAGAAATATTTATTTACAAGTTCAAATTAAATCTAACATAGGAAACTATTTTGGTTTCATGACAGAATCTGTTTTGCTTTAAAATACATGAAGAAAAAAATGGGCCATGTCTTTCTGATCAACATCCCCCTCAAAAAAAAATACATGAAGAAAATTATTAAAAGGAAAATTTAATAATTATTCAGTTAACATTGATTAAACTCATACTAAGAGATAGTCACGGAACTAGATACTGATGATTAACTGTGGGAATACATAGACCAAGTACCAGCCTTCATACTTACATAATATTAAGGAAGAAGCAAAAGATAAATTACCATGCTACAAAATAACGACAAAGGGTATTTAAAACAAAATTTGTAAGAACTTATATTCAAAAATGTGTAATTGAATTAAAGAAATTTGAAAAATAAAATACATTTTGTATTCTTTAATGATTTGATATAATAAAGTAACCTATACATAATAAATATATAATAAAATTATAAAATAAAAATGAGAAAATTTTTTTTCATTCAACTTGGCATATATTAAGATTTAGGTAACAAAGTATTTCAAAAATATTAAAAATAGCATTCTCAGATAACAACTTTATAAAGAAAATCTGAAGAATAATTCGGGATATTCAGGTCAAGTTATATAAAATTGACTGTTAAAAAATTTATATATTCAACCAAATACTTTTTTAATTTAAAATTTACATGCATTACAATCAGAATTTCACTTTTGAGTCTACAGTTGTAAATTTTTTTAAATTTTTATTAATTTTTAATTTATTGTGTTTACCTGGATTCAAGTGTCTCACTGAATATAACTCCCTCACCCCCACCCCTGTGTCCCTTTTTATACTCCCTTTGCCCCTCTCTCCCTAACTCCCTCCCCCTTTCTTTCTAAGATTTGCTGTCCTACTATCTATATCTCTGTGTTATGTATATAAAATTTCACTAATCCCTTTACCTTCTCTGATTCCATCCTCTCATCCCATCCTCTCATCCCCCTTCCCTCTGACAGCTGTCCCTCTGCTCCTTGTGACACCCCCTCTGCCTCTATTCCGTTCCTCAGTTCACTTTGTTCATTAGATTCCACATATATCTCTGATTGACTTATTTCATGTAGCATAATAATCTCCAGGTCCATTCATGCAGTCACAAAAGGTAAGATTTCCTTCTTTTTCACAGCTGCAGAACATTTTATTGTATATATGTACCACAGCTTTTTAATCCACTTGTCCACTGATGGACACTTGGGTTGTTTCCAAATCTTGGCTATTGTAAACAATGCTGCAATAATCATGGGGGTGCATTTTTTCTTTTGAATTAGTGTTTTGGGATTCTTAGGATATATTCCTAAAAGTGGGATAGTTGGGTCAAAAGGCAGTTCTGTTTTTATTTTTTGAGGAAATGTCATACTGTTTTCCACAGTGGCTGCACCAGTCTGCATTCCCATCAGTGGTGCAGGAGGGTTCCCTTTTCTCCACACTCTTGCCAGCATTTATTGTGTGTTGTTTTGTTAATAAGCGCCATTCTGACAGGTGTGAGGTAATATCTCGTGATTTTATTTTGCATTTCTCTGATGATTAGTGATGTTGAACGTGTTTTCATATGCCCATTGGCCATCTGTATGTCCTCTTTCAAGAAGTGTCTATTCATTTCTTTTGCCTGTTTTTTAATTGGATTGTTTACCTTCCTGGTGTTGAGTTTTACAAGTTCTTTGTAAATTTTTATTATTAACCCCTTATCAGATGTATTGGCAAATATATTCTCCCAATGTGTGGGTTGTCTTTTTATTTTGTTAATGGTGTCTTTTGCTGTGCGAAAGCTTTGTAGTTTGATATAGTCCCATTTCTTCATCCTGTCGTTTCTTTCACTTGCCCATGGAGATAAATCAGCCAAAATATTGCTACTAGAGGTATTGGAGAGTTTACTGCCTATGTTTTCTTCCAATGTGTTTATGGTTTCGTGACTTACATTTAAGTCTTTTATTCATTTTAAGTTTATTTTTGTGAATGGTGTAAGTTGGTGCTCTAGTTTAATATTTTTTGCATGTACCTGTCATTTTTTCCACATCATTTATTAAAGAGACATTCTTTACTCCATTGTATGCTCTTACCTGCTTTGTCAAATATCAACTGATCATAGAGCTGTGGGTGTATTTCTGGGTTCTCTGTTCTGTTCCATTGATTTATATGCCTGTTCTTATGCCACTACCAAGTTGTTTTTAGTACAATGGCCTTGTAGTATAACTTGATAACAGAAAGTGTTATACCTCCACTTTATTCTTTATTTTCAAGATTGCTGAAGCTGTTCATGTTCTTTTTTGGTTCCATATAAATTTTTGGAATATTTGTTCTATATCTTTGAAATATGCCATTGATATTTTAATAGGAATTGCATGGAATCTATAGATTGCTTTGGATAATAAGGACATAATAGAGAATTATTTATTTGACTTTCCACTGGTAATTTTTGTCAAAGATTTTGTGGTTTCTGCCTGACCTGTGGTGGCGCAGTGGATAAAGTGTCAACCTGGAAACGCTGAGGTTGCCGGTTCAAAACCCTGGGCTTGCCTGGTCAAGGCACATATGGGAGTTGATGCTTTCTGCTCCTCCCCCCTTCTCTCTTTTTCTCTCTCTCTCTCTCTCTCCCCTCTCTATAATGAATAAATAAAATCTTAAAAAAAATATTTTGTGGTTTCTAAATGAAACAGAATCACCTGTACATTTAAAAATAAAGATTTCTAGATTCTATTCCTAACACAGAAGACTGAAGTTTTATCCTTAATAGTTCTATAGATTATTTCATTGCATTGTGTTTGGGAACAAATGATCAATCAAGATGGTAAATGTGTGTAAAAGAATCACTCTCTTTAATTAGTGTGAGTAAATAGATTTTAGACATGAATATGAGACCATCACACTTCTAAACATATTCCCACTGTTTTTTGTTAAAAAACAAAATGATTTGAATGTTCAACTTTTGAATTATAAATGCAACTTTAGTACTTTTACTTTAAAACTTAGTTTTTATTTTTCTATAATAACCTACTTTAAATATTGTAGAATAGATATTCTTATACTGTATACATAGATAACAGTCTAAATACCAATATTAAGTTTAAATTGTGTTTTGAAAACATGTTAATCAGTTAGGCTGCTCTATCAAGATAGACTAAACTAAGTGGCTTAAAGAGCAATATTTATTTCTCAGTTCTGGAAACTGGGTCATGGTGCCAGCATAGTCAAGTTCTCTTACAAACCCATGTCTTATATTGTAGATAGCATCCTTCTCTCCATAATTTCATGGGGCTAAAGTATGTATATTGTGTGTCTTTTTATAAAGGCACTAGTCCTATTCATGAGGACTCCACCCTTATAATTTATACCAATGTTTTTCAACCATAGGTCAATGGATTGGTCCACCAGAAATTTCATGCTCGTCCATAAAAGTGTTATTCAACCTGATGTTGTATGGAGATTATGAACCCAATGATCTTAGTTGAATTTGCTTAATCTCAGGGTGATTTCTGTTTTAGTGGTCCCCAAAATAATTCTATTTTCACCAGTCCCTAGGTGTAAAATGCTTGAAAATCACTGATGTAAATAATTTCCCAAAATCCCTACCTCCAAACATTATTACACTGAGAATTAGGTTTCAATATATGAATTTTAGAGGGGCATAAATATTTATTTCATACCAGAGAACCACTGATATTAAGTAGACTTTATTTGATAAAAAAGATTCTATGGCCAAGTATTTGGAAGATATATGACAAATTAAATTCATCTTTGAGATAGTTCTACTGCAAATGAGTATATCTGAGGCTCTGCCATTTTCTTTAGTTAAAAAGTAACTTTAAAAATAATGTATGGGCTTCATCTCTTCTTGTGCACACCAATAAAATTGATCTAATGTGGACTCAAGTGTTACCCACAGCACACTTGAGTAAAATGGTTTATGATATTAATTTTAAAACCATTTTCTAAAGAACACTAGGATTCTATGAGTCACTTCTTTGTTTCCAAGGAAGAAAGTATAATCACTAATTTATATTTTATTTATAGATAAACTGTCATCTCAGATTTTCTGTCAATATCATCACAGAAGCTGGTCTTCTAAAGCATAAAAACATTGCCCATCAGAGTTTCCAATACTCTAAGTTTAAGAAGCATTGGTGCAGATCATGAAAACTAGAAATATGAGCTGTAAATTCACCTCTGCCACTAACTATGCAATCTGATATATCTAACTTATTTTATAGTAAGCTAAAAAAAGATTTGTTTGGCCCATCATCTTGGATATAAAGCTTATTGACATTTATTAAATTGTTGCATATGTTGAAGAAACTGACTAATATAATATTGTAAAAATATATTGAAGGAGTGACGTTAGATAAATGGCTCTGTGAGGGGTGCTCCCAATACATCTTGAAATTTCAACAAGTTCAACAACTAGAGACAGAAAAAAATCCCAGGAGCATCTGAAATACATATACATCAAACAAAGGTACAATTGGGCGAAAGGTGGCTGAATATATAATCCACTCTGAAGGAAATATGATGGAGAATGGAGGATTCCACTTCCCTCACTGACCTGAGGAAGGGCTGCTTTCACTTGGAACTGAGAGTAAGGGAGGACTAGGGGAGAGGGAATAAGCTGGCTAAGGCAGAGACATTCCAAGGAGAGAGTGTGCCTGTGGATCAGCCCATATGGAGCTAGAGCCAGCAGCAAACCCTGGCAAAGATGGGCAGGCAGTTGCCTACAGAGACTGATACCAGAGTGACTTTGGGCTTTGTTATTCCTGGTCTCTTGATCAGCAAGAGCTGGCAATGTGTGAGTGGTTCCTCCTGGCATCTCGGGCATGAGCACCTGCATTCTCAGATGGAGGAGCCGGGTTGGAGACTGTCAGCAGTGGCTCTCTGCATGGGCTGTAGCCAGAGTTTCTGTATAATCCTCGAACAATGGTGCAGGGGAAGTGCACGAGAACCAGCTTCCCTACCCCTGGACCTGTCCAGGAGGGGCATCTCCATCAGCCATACAGGCTAACAAAGCACATTCCCATGGAAGACAACTGAAAAAGTCATGGGGGCAAGGGCACGCAGGCAGCTTGCAGGACAACCTCTGGAGAGCAGACCCGCGTAATGCTGAAAGGATCCTAGCCCACAGTCTGCTCACTGCTTGGCCAGCAAGTGCTGGTGGCTCTGGCTGACAAAGCCTTCTTTCCCAGGGCTGCAATTTAAGCAGACCTCAAGGAGGGACTTGATAGTTCTTAGGGCCTCTTGCTCTGCAGCAGTGGCTGGGGCAACTTCCAGCCAGCCAATACAGGTTAAAAAATACATTCCCATGGAACAGACCTCAGAGAACACTGTGGAAGTTGGGTGGGCTGGGCTGTAGGCTTCCCAACAAAGGAGAAGTCTATGGAGAGCAGACCCATGGAGTGCTGAGGCAAATTTAACTAGACATACCCTGGAACTTTATATAGGAGCTTGACCAGAAGTCAGCTCACTCTCTTGCCTGCTTAAGCTGGTGACTCTGGTTGACAAAGCTTTTATACCCAGAGCTGTGCTTTGAACAGACCTGGAAGAGGGACTTGGCAGCTTTTAAGACCTCTTGCTCTGCAGGCAGTGACTGGGGCATCTTCTTACCACCCAATACAGGTTATAAAGTGCAAAAAGCCTGGGAAGAGTAGATCTGCAGAGAGCTGAGGCATACTAGACATGCCCGGAGGCTCACAGAAAGACACTTGAAAAGCAATCAGCTCCCAGCCCTGCCTGATTATGCTGGCGGCTCTGGCTAACAAAGTGTTACCCAGAACCCTGTTTTGAGTGGGGATAAAGAGGGAATTTGGCAGCTCTTAGAGCCTCTTGCTTTCCAGGCAGTGGCTGGGGCAACTTCACAGCTGGGTCCCCAGGTTGCTTGTTCAGGAAGAAGAGATCTGGGGACAGGTTCTGGGAAAATGGACTCTCCCATTGTTGGAGCCTGCAAGTGCTAACAAGCCCCACCTACCAACAGGACTGAGGCCTAGTTTATGTCATCACCATAGCAACACATCAACTGCAAATCTCTTCCTAAGAGAGCCACAGGGGCGGAACCTGGGGTATAGTGCCACTGGCCAAAAAGAGAGAGAAGGAAGAAAAGGGAAGAAGATAACCTCTCAAAACCAGAAAAAATCCACAGTCTTTATAACTTTTTCCATTTTTTTTTATTTTCTTATCTTTTTTTTCTTCCACCTTGATCATTTTATCCTCTTTCCATCTTATTCTTTTCTTTTCATTTTAAACTTTGTTGCCCATAAGTGTTACATTTTCCATTCTTTTTTTTTTTCTATTAGGGTTACATTCCAAAAACTTTAAATCTCTTTTTTTTTCTTTTCTTTTGTCTTTCTTTCTCTCTATCTCTTTTAGTTTCTTTTTTTCTTTTTCACTTTTTCTCTCATTCAATCCTCACTCACAAACAAATTATTTTATTCTGGATTTGAATATTTGTGGCACTCTGTGTGCTTTTTACTTTGCTTTTCATATCATTAGCATTTCTCACAACTCTGGCTCTCCATTCTCAGTAGTTTTCATTCCACTTAATACAATAGAATTTTTATTTTTCACTGTATTTTTTCCTCTTTTTCTCCTTTTCTTTTTCACTATATTTCTCATTTGACCATCACTTAAAAACAAATTATTTTATTCTTGAATCAAACGTTTTCCTTGTAGGATTTTGTGGGTTCTTATCTCATTTTTTGCCTCTTTGTCACTTGCCCCCAACTCAGGCCCTTTGTTCTATGTAGTTTTTGTTCCATATAGAACAATGGAATTTTCAGTTTTTCACTATATTTTCTCAAAAAAATTTATACATATATATTTTTATTTTTATCAACTCTTATTAGTGTCATTAATAATACCACTCTCAAATGCCATTAAGAAAAAAATTGAATATCATGGATACAACAGACAGAGATGTAGCTCAGATAGATGAGAAAAAAATCTATAGAAAAAAATTTCAATACCTTGGAAATACTGGAGTTAAATGACAGAGAATTTAATATTGAAGTCATAAGAATACTCAGGGATATACAAGAAAGCACAGAAAGGCAGTTTAAGGAGCTCAAAAGCAATTAAACAAACAGAAAAAATACATCACCAAGGAAATTGAAACTATAAAAACAAATCAAACAGAAATGAAAAACTCAATTAATGAACTGAAAAACGAGGTAACAAACTTACCTAATAGAATGGGCCAGATAGAGGAGAGAATTAGTGCCATAGAAGACAGGCAACTAGAGGCACTACAGAGAGAAGAGGAGAAAAACTTACAAATTAAAAAAATGAGAAAGCCCTACAGAAATTGTCTGACTCCATCAGGAAAAGAGCAACATAAGAATAATGGGTATATCAGGAGAAGAGAGAGAAAATGGAATAGAGGACATATTCAGACAAATAATAGACGAGAACTTCCCAAGCCTGTGGAAAGAACTAAAGCCTCGAATTCAAGAAGCAAACAGAACACCGAGTTATCTTAACCCTAACAAACCTACTCCAATGCACATCATAATGAGATTGGCACAAACCAATGACAAACAAAAAATTCACAAGGTAGCCAGGGAAAAGAAGAATACACATATAAAAAAAGGCCTATTAGATTATTATCACATTTCTCAGCAGAAATTTTACAAGCTAGAAGATAGGAACCCCAATATTTAAAGTTCTGAAAGAGAGAAACTTCCAGCCAAGAATACTATACCCATCAAAGCTATCCTTCAAATAAAAAGGAGAAATAAACACATTCACAGATACAAAAAAGATGAGGGAATTTATCACCAGAAAACCCCCACTTTAGGAAATACTAAAAGGGGTTTTCTGACCAGTTACAAAGAACAAAACAAAACAAAACTACAAGTAAAAACTCTATCAAGATCACAATAAAAACAAATTTAATCTGTGACAACAAAAACAAAAAAGGGAAGAGGATGAAGATGAACAGATTAGCAAAGGAAGGATGGAATGCAGAAGCACTCATAAGATAGTGTACTACAATGAACATGATATGTATCCTTTCCATTACTTAATTGTAACCACGCCTGAAAAAAACCACTACAGAAGCACATTGCTTGAAAAAGAAATAACAGAGGAAAAAGTATGGGTTACAATAAAACAAAAACAAATGATAGAAAAACAAAAGAGAATAATCAAAGAAGATACAAAAATATCAGAAAGCAATATATAAAATAGCAATAGAAAACCCTCAAGTGTCAATAATTACACTAAATGTAAATGGCTTGAACTCACCAATAAAAAGACACAAAGTAGCAGAATGGATTAAAAAAAAAATCCAAATGTATGCTGCCTACAAGAAACACATCTAAGCTACAAGGATAAAAACAAATTCAAAGTGAAAGGTTGAAAAACAATACTTCAAGCAAATAACATCCAAAAACAAAAGCAGGTATAGCCATGCTCATATCTGATAATGCTGACTACAAGACATTAAAGGTAATCAGAAACAAAAATCGTCATTTCGTAATGATAAAGGGGACATTAAATAAAAAAATAACACTTCTTAATATATATGCACCAAACCAAGGAGCACCAAAATGCATAAGACATCTACTGACTGACCTAAAAACAAAAACTTACAAAAATACAATCATACTTGGAGACCTCAATACACATCTGACGGCTCTAGATCATTCATCCAAACAGAGAATCAATAGAAAAAAATATTGGCCTTAAACAAAACACTAGAGCAATTGGATATGACAGATATCTACAGGACATTTCATCCCAAAGTGCTAGAGTATACATTTTTCTCTAGTGTACATGGAACACTCTCAAGAATTGACCATATGTTGGGCCACAAAAATAACATCAACAAACTCAGAAAGATTGAAATTATATAAAGCATATTCTCTGATCATAAAGCCTTGAAACTAGAATTCAACTGCAAAAAAGAGGTAAACAAACCCACAAAAAGGTGGAAACTAAACAACATACTTTTAAAAAATGAGTGGGTCAAATAAGAAATAAAAGCAGAGATCAAAAGTTACATACAGGCACTGGCTGGTTGGCTCAGTGGTAGAGTGTTGGCCTGGTGTGCAGAAGTCCCAGGTTTGATTCCTGGCCAGGGCACACAGGAGAAGCGCCCATCTGCTTCTCCACCCCTCCCCCTCTCCTTCCTCTCTGTCTCTCTTTTCCCCTCCCACAGCTGAGGCTCCATTGGAGCAAAGATGGCCCAGGCGCTGGGGATGGCTCCTTGGCCTCTGCCCCAGGTGCTAGAGTGGCTCTGGTCACAACAGAGCGATGCCCTGGAGGGGCAGAGCATTGCCCCCTGGTGGGCAGAGTGTAGCCCCTGGTGGGCGTGCCAGGTGGATCCCAGTCGGGCGCATGCGGGAGTCTGTCTGACTGTCTCTCCCCGTTTCCAGCTTCAGAAAAATACAAAAAAAAAAGTTACATACAGACAAATGAAAATAACAATATTACATATCAGAATCTCTGGGATGCTGCAAAAGCAGTAATGAGAGGGAAGTTCATATCACTACACACCTATATGAACAAACAAGAGACAGCTCAAGTAAACCACTTAAATTAACATCTTAAAGAACTAGAAAAAGAAGAAAAAAGGCAACCCAAACCCAGCAGAAGAAAGAAAATAATAAAAATCAGAGCAGAAATAAATAAAATAAAAAACAAAAATACTATACAAAATATTAATTAAACAAGGAGCTGGTTTTATGAAAAGATCAACAGATTGACATACCCTTGGAAAGACTCAGTAAGGAAAATAGAGAAAAGACTCATATAAACAAATTCCAAAATGAAAGAGGAGAAATCACCACAGATATCATAAATATACAAAGAATTTTTGTAGAATACCATAGAAAACTATATGCCACAAAACTTAACAATCTAGAAGAAATGGATAAATTCCTAGAACAATACAATCTTCCTAGACTAAGTAATTAAGAAGCAGAAAGTCTAAACAGACCCATAGAGGGAGGAAATAGAAACAACTATCAAAAACTTCCCCAAATATAAAAGGCCAGGGCCAGACAGCTATACTAGTAAATTTTATCAGACATTCAAAGAAGACCTGGTTACTATTCTACTCAAAGTTTTCCAAAAAATTGAAGAAGAAGCAATACTGCCAAACACATTTTATGAGGCCAGCATAGCCCTCATACCAAAACCTGGCAAGAATAACACACAAAAAAAAAATTACAGAGCAATATCTCTAATGAATACAGATGCTAAAATACTAAACAAAATACTAGCAAATAGAATACAACAACACATTAAAAAAATAATTCATCATGATCAAGTGGGATTCATCTTAGAATCACAAGGATGGTTCAACATTTGTAAAACGGTTAACAAAATATATCATATCAACAAAACAAAAACCATATGATCCTATAAATAGATGCAGAAAAAGCAATCGATAAAATACAACACCTTTTTATGTTTAAAACACTCAACAAAATGGGTATAGAAGAAAAATATCTCAACATACTAAAGGCCATTTATGATAAACTATCAGCTAACATCCTATTAAATGGCATAAAACTGAAGACTTTTCCCCTAAAATCAGGAACAAGACAAGGTTGTCCACTCTCTCTGCTCTTATTCAATGTAGTGCTGGAAGTTCTAGCCCTAGCAATCAGACAAGAGGAAGAAATAAAAGGCATTCGTATTGGGAAAGAAGAAATAAAGGTTTCACTTTTTGCATATGATATGATTCTATACATTGAAAACCCCAAAGGCTCAACAAAAAGACTACTAGAAACAACAAACCAGTACAGTAAGGTTGCAGGATACAAAATTAATATAAAAAAAGTCTATTGCTTTCCTATATGCCAACAATGAAACATCAGAAAACAAACTAAAAAAAATAATCCCCTTTATGGTTGCAATAACAACAAAAAAATACCTAGAAATAAACATAACAAAGAACGTAAAGGACCTATATAATGAAAACTACAAAGCATTGTTAAGGGAAATCGAAAAAGATACAATGAAATGGAAAAACATTCCATGTTCTTGGATAGGAAGAATAAATAAATTCAAAATGGCCATATTACCCAAAGCAGTATACAAATTTAATGCAATTCCCATCAAAATTTCAATGTCATTTTTTAAAGAAATGGAAAAAAAATTATCAGGTTCACATGGAACTATAAAACACCTTGAATAGCCAAAGCAATCCTAAGGAAAAAGAATGAAGCTGGGGGCATTACAATACCTGACTTCAAACTATATCATAGGGCCACGACAATCAAAACAGCATGCTATTGGTAGAAAAATAGACACTCAGACCAATGGAACAGAATAGAAAGCCTAGAAATAAAACCACATATATATGGTCAAATAATTTTTGATAAAGGGGCCAACAACACACAATGGAGAAAAGAAAGCCTCTTCAACAAATGGTGCTGGGAAAACTGGAAAACCACATACAAAAGAATGAAACTCAACTACAGTTTATCCCCTTTTACTAAAATTAATTCAAAATGGATCAAAGACCTAAATATAAGACCTGAAACAATAAAGTACATAGAAGAAAACATAGGTACTAAAATCATGGACCTTGGTTATAAAGAGCACTTTATGAATTTGACTCCAAAGGCAAGGGAAGTGAAGGCAAAGATAAATGAATGGGACCACATCAGACTAAGAAGCTTTTGCACAGTAAAAGAAACTAACAACAAAACAAACAGACAGCCAACTAAATGGGAAATGATATTTTCAAGCAACAGCTCAGGTAAGGGCCTAATATCCAAAATATATAAAGAACTCATAAAACTCAACAACAAACAAAAAAAATAATCCAATAGAAAATGGGAAGAGAACATGAACAGACACTTCTCTCAGAAAGAAATACAAATGGCCAACATATTATATATATGAAAAACTGTTCATCTTCATTAGCTATTAGGGAAATGCAAATCAAAACTACAATGAGATATCACCTCACACCTGTTAGATTAGCTATTATCAACAAGACAGGTAATAACAAGTGTTGGAGAGGCTGTGGAGAAAAAGAAACCCCCATCCACTGTTGGTGGGAATGTAAAGTAGTACAACCATTATGGAAGAAAGTATGGTGGTTCCTCAAAAAATTAAAAATAGAACTACCATATGACCCAGCAATCCTTCTACTGGGTATATATATTCCCAAAACTAAAAAACAGCCCTGGCCGGTTGGCTCAGCGGTAGAGCATCGGCCTGGCGTGCGGGGGACCCGGGTTCGATTCCTGGCCAGGGCACATAGGAGAAGCGCCCATTTGCTTCTCCACCCCCCACCCCCTCCTTCCTCTCTGTCTCTCTCTTCCCCTCCCGCAGCCAAGGCTCCATTGGAGCAAAGATGGCCCGGGCGCTGGGGATGGCTCCTTGGCCTCTGCCCCAGGCGCTAGAGTGGCTCTGGTCGTGGCAGAGCGACGCCCCGAAGGGGCAGAGCATCGCCCCCTGGTGGGCAGAATGTCGCCCCTGGTGGGCATGCTGGGTGGATCCCGGTCGGGCGCATGCGGGAGTCTGTCTGACTGTCTCTCCCCGTTTCTAGCTTCAGAAAAATACAAAACAAACAAACAAACAAACTAAAAAACACTGGTACGTAAAGACACATGCAGTTTCAGTTTCATTGCAGCATTGTTCACAGTGGCCAAGACATGGAATTAACCAAAAAACCCTTTAATAGATGACTGGTTAAAGAAGATGTGGCACATACATACTATGGAATACTACTCAGCCATAAGAAATGATGACATCGGATCATTTACAACAACCTGGATAGATCTTGATAACATTATACTGAATGAAATTAGTAAATCAGAAAAAACTAAGAACTATATGATTCCATACATAGGTGGGATATATAAATGAGACTCAGGGCCATGGAAAAGAGTGTGGTGATTACCAAGAAGGAAGCGGGGTTAGGGGAGGGGCACGAAGAAAACCAGATAGGAGGTGACAGAAGACAATTTGACTTTGGGTGATGGGTATGCAACAATAATCAAATGTCAAAATAACCTGGAGATGCTTTCTCTGAACCTATGTACCCTGATTGATCAATGTCACCCCATTAAAATTAATAATAAAAATAATATATTGTAAAAATGTTAGTAAATGGAAATCACTATGCACTCATATATTAAAGTTATTATGTAGAATGGGATAATGAGCATGTAAACATAATATGACAAAAAAGGTTAGTTGCTCTCATATTTCATAATGAATAAAAAATATGCACTGGCATGCTTATTTAATGTTTGCTTAAGTAAAATATTAAACAACTTTTTCAAAGTGCTTTATTTATAGAGTTTTTAAATGAAGCATATTTTTCCTTCTAATGGATAATAATAATGCTAATAGTAATCACATATTACAATTACATAATATATTTCTTTTGCTGTGCTGTAAGTATTATACTTTCACAATATTGATCTCATTTCTCTTTTGATGACATTCTTAGCAGGTAAACTGTATATGTAGTTCAATAATGGATATAAAATGTAGACTAGAAGAGAACAATGCAGATAATCACAAGAAAGATAGCTACTAACACACCAAAAATAGTGTTAACTTAACAGTTATATTTCTCATAAGTACATAAATGTATAAAATATTTTATAATTTAAGATAAATATTTGTATTATGTTTTCTAAAACTTATTTAAAGTATGTGCTTATATTTTGATTCATATATCACTTCCTCTTATAAATTAACTAAACATAGGCTCTGGCCAGTTGGTTCAGTGGTAGAGCTTCAGCCGGATGGGTGGATATCCCATGTTTGATTCCTGGTCAAGGCACGAAGGAGAAGTGCTAATCTCTTTCTCCATGTCTGACTTTCTCACTTCTTGCTCTTTCTTCCCCTCCTACAGCCATGGCTTGATTGGAGCAAAGCTGGCACCGGGCACTGAGGGTGGCTACATGGTCTGTGCCTTAGGCACTAAGAAGTGCTTGGTTGCTGAGCAACAGAACAATGATCCATATGGGCAGAGCTTTGCCCCCTAGTGGGCTTGCCCGGTGAATTCTGGTCAGGGCACAGGCAAGAGTCTGTCTTTCTTAAACAACCAACCAACCAAACAAACAAACAAAAAAATAAATAAATAAACCGAACGTAACAAGAGAACTACAGACCAATATCTCTCAAAACATAGATACAAAAGTCCTTAGCAAAATCTTAACAGCTCTAATACAGTAATGTATAAAAATACTTATATATTATGACCAAGTGGAATTTATCTCAGAGGTTCAAAGCTGGTTTAAAAGTTCAAAATCAATTAATGTAATCTATCATGTCAACAGGCTAAAGGAGAAAAATCACACGATCATAATTATAGATGCAGAGAACATTTGACAAAATGCAACCCCTGTTCATAATAAAAACTTTCAATAATCCAAGAAAAGAGGTGAACTTTCTCAATTGGATAAAGGGTATCTACAAAAAACCCCGACAAATAACATCATAGTTAATGATGAGAAACCTGAAACTTTCCCACTTAGAACTGGTAAAATTCCAGAATGTCCACTCTCACCACACCTTTTTAATATGGTACTAGAACTCTTTGACAATGCAATAAGGTACAAAAAGGAAATAAAAATCATATGGGCAGGAAAAAAGACATAAATAGATTGTTTGTACATAACATCTTCATCTATGTAGAAAACCTTAAATAATTAACAACTCTGGAACTAATAAGCAAATTCAACATGGTTGCAGAATACAAAGTTGATAAATAATAATGTATTTTTTACATGTCAATAAGCAAGTAAACATAAAATTAAAACATTTACATTAGCATCCCCCCAAATTAAAATAGTTATAAATCTGACAAATTATATATAAGCTCTGATTTTAAAAAAAACTATAGATGTCTGAAGTCTGAAATCAATGAACTAAGTAAATATTATTCTATGTTTATGACTGAAAATAATCAATATCATCAAAATATCAGTTTTTCTCAGTTTGATCATAGATTTAATGCAATTCACAATAAAAATCCTATCAACCTTATTTTGTGAATTTTGACAAACTGATTCTGAAGTTCATATGAATAGGTAACAGACCCAGGATGGTCAACACAATAATATTAAAGAAGAACAAAGTTGGAGGACTGACACTGCCCAAAGTCAAGATTTTCTATATAGCTGCAGTAATGAAACAGTGTGGTAATGTGGTAAAAGACAAATAAATAGATAGATGGAAAAATAGAGAGCACAGAAAATGCTCCCAAAGTAGAAGCAAACTTACCTTTTTCAAAAGTGCAAGGTCAAGACAACGGAGCAAAGATAGTTTCTTTAGCATTTAGTGCTGGTACAACTAGATATCCACATTTAAAAAAATAAATTTAGCCTGACCAAGCAGTGGTGCAGTGGATAGAGCATCGGACTGGGATGCAAAGAACCCAGGTTCAAAACCCCAAGGTCGCCGGCTTGAGTGTGGGCTTTTCCGGCTTGAATATGGGCTCACCATCTTGAGCGCAGGGTCTCTGGCTTGATCATGGGATTATAGACATGATCTCATGGTTGCTAGCTTGAGCCCAAAGGTTGCAGTCTTGAAGCCCAAGGTCTCTGGCTTGAGTCCAAGGTTGCTGGCTTAAGCAAAGGGTCACTTGCTCTGCTGGAGCCCCCAATCAAGGCACATATGAGAAAGCAATCAATGAACAACTAAGAAGCTGCAATGAAGAATTGATGTTTTTCATCAATCTCCCTTCCTGACTGCCTCTCCCTGTCTATCCTTCTCTATGTCTCTCTGTCTCTCTCTCTCTCTTGAAAAAAAAAATTAATCTAGACACAATAATTAATTCAAAATAGATTATAGACCTTAATTTAACATGTAAAATTATGAAACTTCTAAAAAATAACATAGGAGAGACCTAGATATCCTTGGGTATAACAGTGGGTTTTTTTAGATAAAATAGCAAAGGTGCAATCCATAAAAAAAAGTTCATAAGGTGGACTAAATTATAATTAAAAACACCTGCTGTGTGAATGACACTATCAAGAGAATAAAAAGACAAGGCACATTGGGAGAAAATATTTGCAAAAGACAGGTCTGATAAAGGACTGCTATCCAAAAAACACAAAGAACTCTTAAAAGTCAAAAATAAGACAATAATTTGAATAAAAAATGAGCCAAAGATCTCAATAAACATCCCATCAAAGAAAAAATATATAGCAAATATGCAAATGAAAAGATCTTCTATTACATATGACATCAAGGAAGTGCAAATTAAAGCAGCAATGTGACTTCATGACACACATATTGGAATTAACAAAATTTAGACCTGAGAACACCAAAATGCTGGTAAAATGTGGAGCAACAAGAACTCCTATACATCCTTAGTGGGGATGCAAAATGGTACAGCCACTTTGGAAGACTGTTTTGTGGTTTCTTACAAAAATAAACATGCTTTTACCATAGTATTCAGCAGTCACACTCTTTGGTATTTACCCAAGAGTTGAAATCTTATTTGCACACAAAAGCCTCTACACAAGTGTTTATGGGAGCTTCGTGGTAATTGCCCAAACATGAAAGCCATTAAGATGACCTTCATTAGGTGAATGAATAAATAAACTGGTCCACCCAGACAATGGTATTTTTTTTAATGCTAAAAAAACCCCCATGATTTATAAAGCTATTAAAAAGACATGGAGGACCTTAAAAGCATATTTCTAAGTGAAAATAAGTCAATCTGAGAAGGCTGCAAACTGTATGATTCCAGCTATATAACATTCCAGAAAAAGAAAAAGATGGAGACAATAAAACATTCAGGTTGCCCTGCTGTGGGAGTAGGGGATAGATAATGGGCAAAGCATGGATTTGTAGGGCACTAAAAATATTCTGTACGGTATAATGATGGATATAAGTCATAAATTTATCTAAACTTATCGAATATACTACACCAAGTGACTTCCAAGGAAACAGGTAAACAAACTATGCATGATAATGATGTGTCAGTGTAAGTTCATTCTTGGTAAAACATTCTGGTGAGTAATGTTGATAATGGGGAGGCTATTTATGTGGGGTACAGGACATTTATGGGAGATCTCTGTACCTTCTCAATTTGTCATAAACCTAAAAGGCCTCTATAATATAAAGTTTTATTTAAAAAAATTCATACTTTGCAAAGAATTTCAGATTCCACTAACCCTTCTTTTTGCTAATCCTTCCAAAGTCCATTTCCTTTTTATCATACTGTATTATTATATTTATATAATCCCTTTTACTCCTAGCCTCTACCCTGTAAGTAAAAAAAAAAAAAAGAAAAAAATACTCCACAAATGCAGTTTTTTCTTTTTCTATCCTTTTTTTCTCCCTCCTCTACTCCTTTCTTCTCCCTCCTTTTTCTACTTTCCTTTCTTTTTTCCCCTCTTTCTCTCTCTTTTTCAATTTCATTTATTAGTGGCTACATGAAGGCCTAGTGCTTAGTGAGTGCTCCATAATTACCTAGCTTGTTAAGTTTTAGATCGGAGGTGGTTGTTGAAAAATATTAAATCACTTTATATATCTATTGTAATGATTATACAATGTTTTTTAAATTGATTAATATTATATTTTTTCTAATACATTATATCTGTTATCACCTTAGAGTCCTTGAAAAAAATCTCAATTGACTTATTTTTTGTTTTGCCTTTATTTTTTTCTTTAGAAGTGACATTTTGCACAGAAATAAAATTATGCAACTTAAAGCACAGAAAGATGACTAAAATAAAGTGATGAACAAACATAGCTTCAGTAGACTGAGAAAAAAATATCATGATGTATATGTCATATATAAATATATAAATACATACATAAAATTATATTGATATATAAACATATTATATATATAATACATATATATATAAATACACACACACACACACACACAGACACACACACACTCACATTTGGAATCCAAAGAGGAGACCAAGAAGAGAAATAGAAATAAAATTGGAAAAAAAGACTAAATTTATTTCAGATTTGTTTGAAACTATAACACACAAATCCAAGAACCTCAAGGATTTTTTCTGTGTCCTCTACTGAGTATTTCCTGGATCCACTGAGGTCTTTTCCTTCTGGCCTCTGGGAACTTGGATGATTCAAGGCCTCGTTTAGTTGTTTTTGTCTGGCCTCCTGAGATTTTCTTCTGTGAATATGCAGCTTTCTGGAGCTCTTTGTCTGAATATGTGTGCTTTCCTGGCACAATCTGACCTATAAAATTTCACTCCCTTTATCTCTAACTCTGATCTGTATCTTCTCAAAACATTAAAATATCCAGGATTTATTTAGGTCTCTTCCATTCACTGTGTTCCAGAAATGGCCTCTGTGCAGAAAGCCAAGGAGACTGTACAGCTCTCCTCTTTAGTATCCTTTCTCTCAGGAATCACAATCTTGTTCTTCCTATTCTCTAATATTTGATACACTCATTTCATATAGTCTGTCCATTTGTCCAGGTTTTATAGTGAGAGATATTTCTGGCCCATCTTTCTCATGGGTGAAAGAATTATTTCACATGCAATTTTAAAAATATTTTTAAATTATCTTTAGAGATAAAATAAGTCTAATGCAGAAATCGTAATTTCTAACTGTTGCATTTTTTATTACATATTACTTTTAATAAGTAACCAACTGGATCGTGTATGGTTTTTTAAAGTAAATTTCAACTCTCAGTTTATTTCAAGCAACTGATTAAAACATTAAATGAAGGGTACTTTTTATTCAGTGTAAAACCATTAAATGACAATTAACTCTATGAACACAATGTCTCCTGCCAACACAGAACACATACAATCATGCACGTCTAATGAGGAATACTTTTTGAAGCCAATATGCAGGAATAATAATACTGGTCACAAAAACAGGATCTACTGAAGGCTTCAGAGTTTATAATTTTAAACTTTTAATTTTAATTGTAAATAATTTAAATGGAAGTTAAAATGTAAGTCCTCTTACATAATATCTGTATCAGCTCTTTATTATCAATTAAGAGTTTTATTTTATAGTATTCTGGGAAATGTGCCTGATACATACAAAATAGACTATGATGATGTGTCTTTTTCTTTAAAGTGTGTATGAATTATAAAACATTATGCAAGAATGCTATTTCAAATCCACTTAGCAGCTGAACATTGCAAATATGAACACAGTTATACTTGAAAAATTTCCTGGAAGGATTTTGAGGAGACATTATTATCACAGGTTTAGAATTCCATTGATCTGTGAGATGGTCAATCATAATTTTGTCCCTTCTGTCATCTTTCTAAGCTATTGCCGGATGGCTCATTCTACTGATATGTTATTAGTGGTATTGGAGCGAGAAATGAAAAAAGACTTACAAGAGTCAATGATGGATTAGATACAGAAGCTGTGGAAGAGGGAAGAACTGCATAATTAAGGTAAGATTTCTTTAAAATATGTCAGCCCTCTGGAAATTAATGTTATTATCAATATACATAGTTTAGGACAAGAAGATAGTAATACTAGCATCTAGAGGGCCTTACTATGTCATAGGAGCCCTTGTAAGTGAGATATAATATATATACAAATATTTATTTATTTACTTAGTCTTATCAAAGAAACCTATTAGCAAGACAATAACTTTGTTTACATTAGATGGAACTGGAGAATTGAGATGTAAGTAACTCACCAAATAGCTCACAGCTGGTAAGTGCCAGAGCCATATAATGAACTCCACAACGAAACAGGTGTGCTATAAGCATCATTTAGGTCTTTTTAATGATTGTCACACTAAGGGCTCTTCCATCTGTTTACTCAGCTCTCTCCAAATATGGCTTGTATAAAACATGCAGAATACTGTAAGGTTGGTGCTATGAGCATTCACAGAGGAGAGCTGGACAGTCCTGGGCACAGATGAATGCTATCCTCTAAGAAGTTAGCTGATGCAGTTCTAGAGCCTAGGTCACTTGGCTTCAGTCAAAGCTGATTTATTGGACACCCATGCTAGGCCTCTTGTATCCCTCCTTATGTTGTTTCATCCTAGGATTTCTTCCTTATATTGTCAGAGACCCTATTCTTATTTTATTTTACAATAAAATCATCTGGCCTGACTAGGTGGTGGCGCAGTGGATAGAGCATCAGACTGAGATGTGGAGGACCCAGGTTCAAGACCCCGAGGTCTCCAGCTTGAGCTTGGTTGGGCTCATCTGGTTTGAGCAAAGCTCACCAGCTTGGACCCAAGGTTGCTGGCTCGAGCAAAGGGTTACTCTGTCTGCTGAAGGCCCACAGTCAAGGCACATATGAGAAAGCAGTCAATGAACTACTAAAGTGTCACAACAAAAAACTGATGGTTGATGCTTCTCATCTCTCTCTGTTACTGTCTGTCTGTCCCTATCTGTCCCTCTCTCTGACTCTCTATCTCTGTAAGAAAAAAAAATCATCTGCATTAAAGACCAGAATCTCAAACATTAGTAACTGAAACAGGTTTTGGTTCTAGCATGCTGGATCATCACTTTCTAGATGTAAAGAGAGATAGAGAGGGGGGTGATATGACTCATATTGGCATTGTAGCTTTCCCATCCACAATAAATTTAATCCTTCAATTATAAGGTCTGTTAGGGCACAAACACCATCTGCTTACTCTGTTCACTAATGTAGCCTAGTTCCTGTCATATACTTGTCACTCAATTAATATAAAATATTTGTCAAATGAATGAACAAATTAATAAATACATGAATAAACAATGCAGATAATTGAAAATAGAAAGAAACAGACATCGGTATCCATAGTAAAAGAAGTTGACTATTCATTGCCTGGCTAAAATGTTTTAGTTTATCTATTTAAAAATGTTTCTTGGCCTTGGCTCATTGGCTCAGTGGGAGAGTGCCCACCGGGTGTGTGGAAGTCCCCAGTTTGATTCTCAGTCAGGACATATAGGAGAGGTGACCATCTGCATTTCCCCGTCCCCTCACCCTTCTCTCTCTCTCTTTTCCCCTCCTGCAGCCATGGCTTAATTGATTCAAGCATATCAACCCTGGGCACTGAGGATGACACTGTTGAGCCTCCTCCTCAGGTTCTAAAAATAGCTGGGTTGTGAGCATGGCTCCAGATGGGTAGAGCATCAGCCCCAGACTGGGGTTGCCAAGTGGGTCCCAGTTGGGATGCATGTAGGAGTCTGTCTCCCTATCTTTGCTCCTCTCACTTAAAAAACAAAACAAAACTATTTTTCTGCCTTTTCTTATGAAAAACTTTGGTTCTTGGCCCACTTTCTCAATCCATTATTTGTTTAGAACCACTTACATCCAAATAATTTTTCTTCCACTGAAGCTTTAAAAAGTGATCATTGAAAATAAGAAAAAACAACCATTTGTTTCTGTACTAACTTTGGAAAAAAGTTAAGATGCTAAGTAGCATCACAATTATAATTCTCAGCGAGAATTGAAAATCTCTGAAAAAAAAAAACTAACCTAACACATGCCCAAAACTCCTTTAACAAACCCATTGTAACGCTGAAAAAGCTCTTTGAAGATTTAGAAGACTCACCTAATATCTAGTTTCCAACTATCTCTCACAGTTGACAAAAGAATAACTTAAATTTTTGTATCTAAAGGCAGATAATGCAAAATTATTATTCTCAGTTGATCTGTGTCCACCTTTAAACACAGAAGAAGCTTGTGAAAGCCTGATTTCTGGACTTTGAGACTGTGCATTCACTTAAATAATATAGTTTCTAGTACCCTGATAGAAATAATCCATCATATTTTACTTCAATGCCACATTGAGACCTATGGCTTGACATTCTCTTATAGTCTTTTATTCCCAAGCCTATAAAATTACTATACTTTTAGAATGCTTTCTATATTTTAAACACTGTGCTCTCAAAAAAAAATATATGGTTAAAATGTACCATATATTTTTGTCTTAAGGAGATTTTACTTTACACTAGAATTTAGGTGCTAGTTCTGATAATTTTTTAAAAATTGCAAGCTTTGACATACAGAGAAACACAAAATAAAAAGCTAAAACTCATTTGCCCTCTTTTAAAATTCTCCTTTTTTCCATGTTTAAAAAATGTCATAGTTTTTTAACATAGTTTGGGACAAGAAAACTATGTTTAAGGCTTCTTGTCAAAAAAATTTAAAAAAGGATAGCTAAAGCTTAAATGTAAAGGTAATAAAAGAATGACAATTTAGTCAGTGATTTGACAGTTTCCTCTCTTGGCAAAGGGTGTTCCATTGGGAAGACTGCCATTTTGGCAATATTTAATCTTCATTTATAAGTAACGCAATAGTATCTAGTCACAGTTGACCTATTGGAAATGAGCTGACTAATTGAGATAATTTTTCTATAATGAAAGTATTAACTTTGTGTGTGTGTGTGTGTGAGAGAGAGAGAGAGAAAGAGAGAGAGAGAGAGAGAGTCAGAGAGAGGGACAGAGTGGAAGCAGAGAGATGAGAGGCATCAATTCTTCATTGTGGCACTTAGTTGTTCACTGATTATTTTCTCATATGTGCCTTGACCAGGGGGCTTCAGCAGACTGAGTAACTCCTTGCTCAAGCCAGAGACCTTGGGCTCAAACTGGTGAGCCTTGCTCAAACCAGATGAGCCCGCACTCAAACTAGCGACCTCTGGGTTTTGAACCTGGGTCCTCTGCATCCCAGTCCGATGCTCTATCTACTGTACCACCGCCTGGCCAGGCGAGATCATTAACTTTTAACAATTACCAAGGATCACACATCTAGAAAAGACAACTGAGGACCTACATATAAATAAAGTGCCCGTTGAACTGGGAGGGAGTTAAGACTTTTAAAAAAGGGTTGTGTGGAACTTACTACACTGTTGGAACTCTTATATTAATGCTTGCCTCCTTCTCTTCTGTCACTGAACATGAAAAAGCTTTGGTAGGAACTAAGTCATGGGAATAATGTTGAGTTGGACCTCAAAGAGACCCAGCAATAACATGACTATATTTTCTCACAGAAAAAATGAGGTATGGTCATGCAAAAATTTTAACATGACCCAGGCTTTTAGCTTAATGGCAAGAGCACATGTCAGGAACACAACAATACTTCTGGCACAAGGAAATACAGTGTGTCCGCAAAGTCATGGTGCACTTTTGACCGGTCACAGGAAAGCAACAAAAGACGATAGAAATGTGAAATCTGCACCAAATAAAAGGAAAACTCTCCCAGTTTCATACCTATTCTGTGCAGTTTGATATGGGCTCATGCACAGATTTTTAGGACTCCTTAGGTAGCTATCCTGTATAACCTCTACAGACTCGTCACTGACTGATGGCCTACCAAAATGGGGTTTCTCCACCAAACTGCTGGTTTCCTTCAACTGCTTATCCCAATGGGTAATGTTATTCCTATGTGGTGGCGTTTCATTATAAACGTGTAGATATTCACATTGCACTTTAGTCACAGATTCGAATTTAGCAACCCACAGAACACATTGAACTTTCCTCTGTACCATCCACATCTCAACTGGCATGGTCGTGGGCTGCTCCACCGTATACATGGTGTTACATCATCATCTGTGCATGCGCACATGCTGCCACATCATCCTACAGAAACTGGGAGGGTTTTCCTGTTATTTGGTGCAGATTTCACATTTCTATCATCTTTTATTGCTTTCCTGTAACCGGTCAAAAGTGCACCATGACTTTATGGACACACTGTATAAGAAATCACTTAGGATTTATTATATTCATTTGTTTGGAAAGGATTTAAACATTAAAAGAATGTTATTTTCAGAATCACTAGGATAATTAAAATATTTTAGTTGAAGTGTGCTAGCTGAAGTTTAGGTATGTTAGCTAATGTAAAAGTCACATCGTTTTCTGGTGGTTAGATTTGAAATAATTTTAAGTGGAGTTCTAGGAAAGGTACAGGTATCAAATACTCTCAGTGTAATTGCCATATTTGTGCCCACTGAAAATCTAAATGTAAGAAATGCTTCATTAGAGTGTCCTTGCAGTCATTGCATTAGTTTGCAATCTTTCAATTTGCTATTATGTGCAGATGTATCAACTGTAATGGGCTCCATTCAGCAAACTATCCTTCTTATTGGTTATTTCTCACATGGTCAAGGGCATACTAAACACATTCTTGGAATGATTTCCTCTTTCAATCACTGTGCTAATAATCACTTAGACTATAAGTGGATTCTGTTCATTTAGAAAAACCAGGTGGCTGAAGAGAGTCAGTTAATAAGTAATCAGCAAAATCAAAAGCAATAATGAAGCCCTTCAAGGTTTTGTGCTGTATCACATGATATATAATCTTGATTTTGTGAGCAAATATACTGTATGCCTAGTTGTTGAAAGACTTCGTTGATGCCACATACCACTTTTTGTGTTTATTCAGCTTTGAAGTTTCTACTGCTAAGAGAGATCTAACATCTGTTAGAAAGCACTATCTCCTGTTGCAGAAGACTCCATTACAAAGTTGGGTTTTCTACTGATGCTGCAGTTTTCAAAAGTGTCTGTTGATTTATCTTTTATCTGTACAAAGAAGTAAAAAATAATAACCACAGAAAATGTATGGGATGTTTATCTAAGTTGGCAAAAATGCATTCTCTAATTAGAAGACTTCATCCAAAAGCTATGTTGGGACTTTAGATGTTAATTTATAAGATTTTTCTTGCTTGCCACAATCTACTCTGAGTGAAAAACCAAACCAAACAAAAATAATGAAACCCTTCATCATGTTCTGTATTACTTTTACATAGATTGGAATATT
This sequence comes from Saccopteryx leptura, assembly GCF_036850995.1. Lineage (NCBI taxonomy): Eukaryota > Metazoa > Chordata > Mammalia > Chiroptera > Emballonuridae > Saccopteryx > Saccopteryx leptura. Next base: position 147,628,613 of record NC_089505.1, read on the forward strand.
ACTTTTTCTGATGACATAAGTCAGTATTTCTCTTGAGTATTCCAGATCCAATGTCAGGATGAATAAAATTCAAAGTTTATGTCAGAAAGATCTTCAAAATCTTTAAGCCATCTCCATTTTTCAATTATATCTAAATGCCTGTAATTTTATTAGGTTATGATTATATTTCAGAATGAATAATAGTTAATATTTGAAGTTATATGGGCTTACCAGGCCCAGATAATATTTTGAATAAAACAATTCATTGTTTCTGCTGCTTTATTTTATTTCATCCTTCTATCTCTTTAAGTGCCCACTCAACATAGAGAAATAATCAATGTTCTCATTTTGCTCTTGTAATTTCAGAATTTCAAGTTTCTTGATCACTGCTAGCTCTATTTTATAAGGCACTTCTTGGCTCTACTTTTCTTCTTATTATTTGAGTATCATGGTATATGTACATGTGTGTCCTGGGAATCATTAATTTGAGTTAAAAAATATGCCAGAGCTTCATCTCATATAAATGCTTTTACTCTCTCATAATTTCAAAGAATCAAGATCTTAAGAGCTAAGAACAGGAGGAGAGTAAGACAACACTGTGTGGGTTCATGAAGACATTCCCTGTTTCCCAGGGAGACTTTACGTGGTGGCCTGAAAGATGAACCTTCAATTCCCAGTTTCCTGATGGATGCCATGTATTGTGAAAGCACCCCAAATCTTCTCTGTATTTCGCAACTTCTGCATCATGTCTTATATTAATATTTGACAAATTTAAATCAGGTTATTCATTTGTTAGTTCTACTTTCATTAACAAATGGTCAAACACATAATTTAAACTTTGAGGATTTTTTTAATCCTACAAACTCCTCAAAAGCAAGTACCTTTTTATTTCTTATGCCCTAATTATATATTGGACAGAACTTTATATTAGACAGACAACTTTGATTTTGTGCATTGTGTCCGAACGCCAATTTCCTGCTCTACTTCCATTATAAACTATATTCCAAAATTACTGTTAAAGTAAATAAAATTTTCTAATCTTAAATATTTTGGTCCTGCAATATTTACAATTGTAATGTGTATGCCAGGGAACTTATATTCTTTGTGAGATAAATGATAGATAGTTAAATTGCTATGGAGATGTTACAAAAAAATAGAAGCCCAATAAATTTGAACAATAGATTTTTTTTTAAAGTGAGAAGGGGGTGATAGTGAGACATACTCCCGCATGCACTCCAAATGGGATCCACCCAGGTCTAGGACCGATGCTCAAATCAACTAAGCTATCTTCAGTGTCTGGGGCTGGAGCTTGAATGAATTAAGCCACTGGCTGTGGGAGGGGAAGAGGGAGAAGAGAAGGAGGGGGATGAAAGAAGCAGATGGTCACTTCTTATGTGTGCTCTAACCAAAAACCGAACCTGGGACATCCATATACTGGGCCGATGGTTTTCCCCTGAAAAAGCTGGTCAGGGCCTGTGCAATACTTTGTTAATAAATTCAAATGGATTTTTTTACTAAATGGTTTATCAGGATCTTTAACACATTTTTCAGAATTGTGAATTTCCAAGATAGGGAGCTAGTATGAGGCAAAAATAACCAGAAAATATGTTTGTTTGTTTTCTATGTAGCCCATAAAATTCATTATGATAATATGGTCTTGGATAGAACAAATGCAAACCTAGAAATTCTCATGTTTAAAAATTTGGGGTAAAATTTTGGGTTTTTGTATTAATACTTTATCTTCTGTTTTAATGAACTTATTTTATTAAACATGTATTGAAATACCAATAATATTCTAAGCAGTTATCAAATAATTTGCACAGCAGATATCTGCAGTTATTTGGTACTATTATCTTTATCTCAATGTCACACTTTTTTCTCTGACAAAATCTTGTCAAACAAAAGTTTCTTTAACCTGGTTATAGTCAGATAAATAGAAGTACCTCTGTATTAGTCACTACTGGTCCAAGAGAACTGAAGGGGTATGGTCTAGGGAATAGAAAGTTAATCTGATTTGAAAGTTCCAGATTTGGTTTACATATATACTGGTGGCAGTGATTTATTTCTGTACACTGCAATGTCAGAACAATGACAAAACTAGTCTAGAGTGATAACACTGAAGATTGGCACCATTATTTTCTATTGCTTATGACTCATAGAAACTGGCAATTTTGTTGTCAGAACTGGAACAGAGATATTATCTGGGAGGGGAAATTTGATTAATTTCATGAGGTAAGGCTACTAAAGGTGTGAGACAGGACTGGGCAAAATAAGTCATTTTACTTTTAAGTAAGCACATTTAGGAATTGGTGATCTCTGAGCTAGCATCAGGAATGTTTTAGAACTTCAAACTATAAATAGATATGATAGGTAGTTCTGTAATCTTCAAAATATTTAAAAATAAAACACTCAACTACTTGAAGTTTAAGGAATTATATACCCAAGAGAGAGAACTTGTCTATATGGGTACATAATGATGTGGCAAAATAGTAACATAAAAGTAATACTAATAGGAGATAATTTGATTCAATACTTCATTTCTTACTGAACTGAAAACAAATGAACAAACAGAAAAAACAGACATTGTCTGAACACCTCCACATATTTTAGGGACTAAATCCACCAACCTATCTATAGATCTGTTTCCACCTTCTCTGTCTTCTCTCATATTTCAATGAATGAACTAGTCCATTTATAATATTACACTTTCTATGTGTGCACAGATTTATTTCCTGTCAAATTTTTGGAGAAACTACACAATAATTTCTTTTTCCTACATCATTAGCTTTTTCTCCTTTCTAATGTACTATTAGCAGCATAAGAGTATAACATAATATATTCTATCTCAAAATTAAATGAATACATTGTCCAAATTCCACCCCTACAATCTCTATTTTATTCATTTTATTCAGTTATATAAGAGGAAAAATTATCTTCAAAAGCATTGATAATACTTGTCTTCTTCTGGGTATCTTCTACATAGAATTAATACTACACCAGGTTTTTGTTTTCACCATTCCACAAACTTACACTTGTTGAAAGCCACCACTGGTCACCTCGGTATTACATACTCTAATATCAACTGTTATGGCTCACTTCACTTGACTTTAGCAAATTTTGACATAGCTGATCATTCTTTCTTATATGAAACAATTCCACCAATTGGTTTTCATTCCATTTTCATAGTTCTTATCTCACAGGCTGATTTGTCTGTATCTCTTTGTGTACAACTCACATTTTTCTCATGTGTAAAATTTGGGGTATTCTAGGGAACAGTATCTACAGAGGTGAAAGGTTTGCAGTTGTGAGTACACACACAGTGTTTATTCTTATATTATTATTCATTCTTTTATTACAGGCAGTCTCTGGGGTCACAAATGAGAAAAGTTCTGTAGGTTTGTTTTTAAGTTAAATTTGTATGTAAGTTGGAACAAGTACTATTAAATGCAACTTATATTGGTGTTTGCTTTAACATAGTATTTATTTTTACCTTTCTGTGCACATAAATACTTAAACACTTTCAAATACAAGCTTAAACAATCTTGGATGATGCAGAAGATGATGGACTTGTTGGAGAAGGTGGGATTGGAGGTAGAGAGTCAGGGTTTGATTCTGCTGCTAGATTCAGTTTCTTAAAGTAAGCATCAAGGGAGGTTTGTACAGAGCTTTTCTTTTTCTCATCATAAATAGCCCTATAGCATCTCAAGTCTTTGATAACTGGATGGTAAACTTTAGTAAACTTTTCTGTATCAGGATCTTGATCCTCTAATGTTGCCATTCCTGCTTCAATGAGATGAAAAGCATCAGCTCTCCTTTGTAGAGAACTTTTTCAGTTCTGGAGTTTCGAGGTCCCTGTTTTCTTCCCTAAAAGCTATTATCTGCTGCTCTAGTTTCATAAGCTGTCCATTGGTTAGTAATTTGCCATGGGAATCAAATAACTCTATGATACATTTTTCACTGATGCTCAACTGCTATTGATTATCAACAGCACTTATAGCACTCGTTTGTAAGTACAAGGTGTATTTAAGTTGGATGTTTGTAACTTGGGGCTTACGATATATATTTTTACATATGAACAACTATAAACTTACTTTTGCCCAACCATGTATATCCTTTTCATTTTTATAATTTTCTTAGGTAATTTCACTCAATATTATAGCTTTATAGCAATATTTATATTGATTATTCCAAAATAATATTTAGTCCTAATCTTTAATATATAAATCCCAAACACATTCTATAAATAAACAAAATGATAAATGGAACTTTATCAGAATTTACAAGTCTTGCTTTCTGATACTTTTAGAATACTAAAAGGACAAGTCACAAATTGGGGGGCATTTCAAAATCACATGACAATGAATATGTATTCTAAATATATTAAAAACCCAAAATATTAGACAGCAAAATAAAAATATTGGCAAAAGATATAAGCAGATATTTAACCAAAGACGATGGATAGATGGATAGCAAGTACATAAAAAATACTTAATTTCAATATTTATTTAAGAAAAGCAACACTAATATCATAGTGAGATAAACTACATACCACTTAGAATGATAAAAATTAAAACTAAAAACTGACATTACCAAATAATGACAAGATTGTTGAAAACAAGAAGCCTTACAACTTATTCGTGTGAATGAAAAATGGTATGGCTCTCTTGAAAATTTCTGTAAACTTAAAAGTACATTTGTGGTAAGCTAACTCCTTGCTATTTACCTATGAGAAATAAAAAACTTTTGCTCACATAAAATCCTGCACATAAATATTTATAGCAGCTTTATTCATAATCACCAATAATTGGAAAAGAGCCCAAATGTCAATAAGCAAACTGGTATGTCCACACACCTCTACATATCCATGACTCAGGTTAAAATGCTTAGAGCCTTTGTTGACACCTACTTTTCTTGGGCACTGTACATTCAACTCTTACAACAAATACTGTTGTTTTACTTTAAAAATACATGCAGGCCCTTCCCATCATATCTATTTTATGGCACCATCATCTCTTATCTGGACTGCAGGAACAAATCCCATCTTGAGCTTCTGTGGGCTCAGGGTAATGGTACAAGTAGAAACCCACATACTACATATCTAAATATCTAAAATTTTAAACCATTTCCTGGGCCCCTATCTGTCAATTCTTAGCTTGCTTCCTTCTCTTCTTACCTACCCCTCACCATGCTGTATCCTATAAAGGAAGGCTCTCATCCAAAACCTCTGAAAACAACCATTTATTGGCCACATCTCAGACTTAAGATGAATATACCCATGGATAGTTAAATAATTTGTGGAGTTCCATGAAAAATTAAAACACTGAACACCTTGTTTAAAAATTAGGAGAAGAAAAGATGTCATTAAGGTTAGTAAATATAAAGATTTTTCTTTCTTTGATCATCTCTTAACTTGTCTGTGTTTATTGCTTTTTAAAGTCAGTCTAGAGAAGAAAAAAATTAATATTGTCTGTTAGCATACGTTTTACCTTTGATCTTTATATTGTGTAATTTCGGTTTTAAATTCAAATAAAAGAACATTTGTTCTTGTATGCAGTCACTGAAATTACAGTTTGTATTTGAGCTTGTATGTGCATATGAATTTTTTTCTTACCAAAATAGTTGAAATCCTGTATATACTAATTCAACTGTTTTTACTTCACTTTTGACATGTGCACCTTTGGCTAACACTGTCTACCTTTAGTTTATTGTTAATTAAAGGACGACTGAAAGGAAAAAGAAATGTTCGTTTCTGTTTCTTTCTATTGTTATTACATTTTTTCATGTAAGTAGTTGGCTAATCCAAAAAACTAGTAAGAAAGAATACAACAGAGTCCTTGGTTTGTTTTTTAGAATGCTATTTCTTTATTTCTATAAGCAAAACAAGTTTTGTTTCGAACTGAGATAGTGACCTCTATCACTGTCAGCCTTCTTTATTCGTCCCTTATTTAGTTATAAATATAACACGATTTCTATATCTATACTTCGCAATTGTTGAATTCCTGAGCATTTTAGACCCATTGAAATTCTGTGTTCATGGAATATCCTGAAATCTACATATGATTAAGGAGCAAAGTATAATTTACATGCTAATTGTGTATATTTCGTTTGCTTATGTACAAGTATGGTTATTCCAGGTTTCAGGACAATAGCCTCATAACTGGCTTTTTTTGTTTATTTGTTTCTAACCATACTATCTTTTATCCACATATCATCAAAAGTAATCCTCTTTGAATGTATGTTAGACCACTGGCCATTCTCAGTGGTTGAGAATTGGCCCAGCTTTTTAATATCCTGGGTTTGATTCCCAATCAGGGCACACAAGATAAGCACCCATCTGCTTCACCACCCCTCCCCTTCTTACATCTCTCCCGCTTTCTCTCTTCCTCTCCTGCTGCCATGGCTCAATTTGAGTGAGCTGGCTCTGGGATCAGGGTGGTTCCATGGCCTCCCCTCAGATGCTACTGAGCTCCAGTGCTGCCTGGTGGATCCCTGTCAGGACACATCTGGGATTTTGTCTCTGCCACCCTTCCTCTCACTGAATTAAAAAAAAAAAAATAAGTATAGTAGACCATAACACTTTTCTGGAAGACCATCAATCATGTTCCATATCAGAAGACCAAAGTGCTTGATGATGTGGACAAAAAAAAATATAGAAAGAAAGAAAAAAATTTTTTAATAAATCAAGATATGGCCATGAACTAAACTTGACAAGCCCAAGGAAAACCTACCCAATGGCCTTGCAAACTCAGGGAACTAAGGTAAACACAGGATGGTCAAACCTTTCTAATTAAAAGCAGTTTATGGTTGGGTAGTCATATCCTAGGGCAGGGGTCGGGAACCTTTTTCGCTGAGAGAGCCATGAATGCCACATATTTTAAAATGTAATTCTATGTACATTACACATTATCCAATAAAAATTTGGTGTTATCCCAGAGGACAGCTGTGATTGGCTCCAGCCACCCACAACCAGAAACATGAGCAGTAGGAAATGAATGGATTGTAATACATGAGAATATTTTATATTTCTAACGCTATTTTTTTTTATTAAAGATTTGTCTGCAAGCCAGATGCAGCCATCAAAAGAGCCACATCTGGCTCGCGAGCCATAGGTTCCCGACCCCTGACCCCTGTACTAGGGAGTTGTTCTCTACCTCAACTGAGGACAATGTTTGCTTTGAAGCTGTCTGCTGTCTTTTGCATCTGCAATTGTGTGCTTGATAACATGCCTTTGTAATGTAGGAGTAATCTTTTTTTCCTGCCCCGTCAGGGCAGGCATCCTACCAGAGCAGGAACCAACAAAACCTTTCATTGTTTTTATTATCATGCTAATTAACTGTCTTCCATGCCTCCCTAAGTAAGAGAGCTTTTAGTGTATACATTTTCCCTTTTTATTCAATCCCAGAGGTTTCCCTGCTTTGCTTTGTCCAGCTCCCTAATCTGTCACCAATTTCATGTTACTGTACTCCCTTATGTCTTCCCCTTTGATTCTAATGTATAAAATAAGTGGTAAAACCACCATTTGGCGGAGCACTTTATCAATCTGTTGAGACTGTTTCCTGACAATTGTCGACAATTTGGCTCAGATAAACTCCTAAAAATCCTTAAATGTTTGGAATTTTTTTTTTTTTTTATTTTAACATTGACCTGCTGATGCTATCACTTAACTTTTATCCACTCTCCAATTCCACTCCAGTTATACTGGCATTTTTTTCTGTTCTTTGAATACAAAACTAAACTCCTATTATGTCTATCTTTATTATTAATGAGAGCAATATTACTGGTCTCTCCAGATCACCATTGTTTTCCAATTATCAAATGTTGATATTGTAATATACTCTTAAAATTACAAGTTTGAGCTTATTATCTGACTGCTGCAATGTTTTGAATGGCTTTTCTTTACCTATAAGATAAATTCTAAGTCTTCACATGAGGAACAGATAATTTATTCAAAATAGCAGAGTAGTTGATAAATATTAAATTAGTGAGTGAAAGTTATTAATAAGAAAATGAACTGATGAGCTCAGCACTCTTTCCATGGGCCATGGTGTAATTTTCATCTCTCTTTTAATAAATTTAAGTAATATTGTCTTTTTTATATTTTGGTTCTTCACATTTCTTTCTCACACCTTCTTGCTCATTTTCTGTCACCTTCATCCTTACTCACTCAGTGACATTTGCCCAAAACTGTTTGAAAGGAAATCTGTCACAAATATAGTAGAAAGTTCTTTAATGAATAATAAATGTTAAACAGTAATAATGCCTTATTAGAAGTAAAAGAGCTGATAATCAGCATTACAAATTAGTAGAGACCTGCACCTTCTGGGTGTAAAAGAAATTGAGTTAGATCTAAAATCAATCAGAAAATAAGTAAGTTGTCAATAATAATGACAGAAACATTGACCTCCAGGCTAAAACCCATAACTTTTAGACTGCGAATACTTTTGGATGCCAATTGCTTTGACTTCTGCTAGAGTATGTGGGCATCACTGGTCAATTAGTTGAAATAACTACAATTATGCTGCTTTCCACTAGAGATTACGTATTTTTTATATCACTTTTTATCATATTCCACAAATCTCTATGCTTATATAACTTACCGGAAAGTATTTTTGTAATATTCAATAATTATTCTTGCACAGAGCCAAAATAACCCTTTCCTGTGGAGTTCATGCTACACAGATTTCAAATCAGTTATCTTAATAAAATAATATCAGAAGATTGTCTTAATTATAAGTTTTGAAATTGTCAAATTTATGAGAGTAATTGAGATTTTTTTTGGTAGATATCTTTAATAATAAATAGATTTCCTTCTACTCTGTATTAAAGAACAGCTTGTTTCCTTTGGATTAAATTTTTATGGTAAAATGCAAATAATTTTCCATTTTTATAATTTATGATATTATTATCATATCCTGTTACATAAAATGACAATGAGCAAAAACACTCCTGCTGCTTCAATCTGTGTGAAAAGCTTCTTTAAAATATATTGTCTCTATTCTTATCTGTAGCTATAGCTGTAGGAAGTTTAAATTTCCTCACTGTATTTACTAGATGATGCTAATACTTGGTTATAATAGGCACTAAAAATATAACATGCATTTGCTTAGCTCAAATTTTAAACAGCCAAACTCTGAATAAAAATCATATGTTTTCAAGATTCAATCCTGCCTGTCAGTGTTTATTATTATTATTGGCATTTCTTTTTTTTTTAATGTAACAAAATGAATATCTACTTAGCATTTAAAATCACAAGAAAACCCAATTTATTAAAAACTAAAAATGCACAAACATTACAAAATCCATAAAAATAACATAATGTTTATAATAACTGCTTGACACATTCTACATTTTCCCCATTTTGTAAGCATGCTTTATGCTCTTTAACTCTTCCCATGACAAGGATTTTGTAATACAAACTTTCACAGACATAATAGAAAGATAATTCATTTTTTTCTTTAGCATGATGGGTCAAAATTTGTTTTTATAATTATTGCTGGGAAAATTTATTTCATCATTAAAATTCTTTATTTATTATTTTTTATTTATTGTTTTGAGAGAGGCAAAATGAAAGAGAGACAAGAACATTGAGCTGCTCCTGTACGTGCCCTGACCTCAGAAATGAATTGGCAGCCTACGCGCTCAGGACAACTCTTCAACCAAGAAAGCTATCCAGCCAGGGCTTAATTTTTTTTTTAGAGAGACAGAGAGAAAAAGGTAGAGGATGGTAGAGAGAGGGAATGGGGAAGGGAAGAATTCATTTGCTGTTCCACTCAGTTATGCATTCTTTGGTTGCTTCCTGTGTGCACTCTGACCGAGGATTGAACCCTCAACCTTGTTTGTTTTTTTTTGGTAGGATGCTCTTAAATGACTGAGTTAACTGGCTGAAGCCAAGATTTTTTATTATTAATATTATGTAATTTATATTTTTCATGAAAATAGAAGGAAAACTTTATTGAGTTTCTCTCATATATAACCTATAAAATTTGGAAGAATTTTCCATGAACTAGTTTCTCGTTTTGTAAATTTTAACCTTGGTTTTTTTTTTTTTTGTTTGTTTTTTTGTTTGTTTGTTTGTTTTTGCAGAACCATATACTTCCCATGATAAGCACTATAAGACAATTCATATCAGTGTATGACTTCTAGGCCTGCACTTCTCTGTAATGATGCCAGATGAGGTGACTCAGTGAGTGGTAATGCTAATGAAAGCCATTCCTACTCCTGACAGGTACAGAAACCATATTAATATCCTTAGGTGACTGAAAATAAAATAAATATATCTTATTAAACCTCAGCTAAATGTGCTCCCACTTCTACAACGTTTCTTTCTTACAAGGTAAATAAGTCCTTGAAATCTGTTGTGTAGCATAGTGTCTATAGTTAATAACACTATTGTACACTAAAAAACTTTGCAAAGGTAGATCTTTCCTCTTTTTCTTTTTAAGATTTTTACTTATTCATTTTAGAGAAAAGAGAGGGAGAGATAGAAGGAGGGGGAAGCAGAAAGCATCAACACCCATATGTGCCTTGATCAGGCAAGCCCAGGGTTTCAAACCAATGAGCTCAGAGTTCCAGGTCAATGCTTTATCTTCTGCACCATCACAGGTCAGGCCTAAGGTGGATGTTATGTGTGTGTTTATTATAAAAAATAATAATGAATACAAAGGAAAAGGAGAAACTTTTGAAGTGTTGAATATGTTTATGGAATAGATTGTGGTGATGATTTCAGGAGTGTATACTTGTCTACAAACTCATCAAGTTGTACATATTCAATATGCACAGCTTTTTATATGTCATTCATACATCAAGATTTTAAAAAATGTATCCCCATTCAACTTCTCCTTAGCCTTATCCCCAAAATGAATACAGCTACTAAATTCTCACTCTACCAAGAATAAATGTGTAATGGAAAGAAAGTTAAAATAAAAAGAGACAGTGATCTTAGCTAGCCACTTTTATATTTTGCAAAACAAAAGGCCAAATTTATGTATTGCCTTGGGAAAGATGATGTAAATAAGGGTCCTTAAACTTATTCTTAATTTGCTTTATGATAAATTTACCACTACTTATTGGATTTACAAGGATCCTCGGGTTACGACCATCTCAACATACACATTTCAAGTTTACTATGCTCACTCTCATAAAAACAAAAAAAATTTGAGATATGAGTGTTTTGGATTACACCATTAGCATAGTACTTTTCTTTATACTCATTTTTTGTCATCTTTTCTGTTACTACAATACAATGTATAGTATAGTATATTTATATCCTTTTTCTTTTTCTGTGGCTTAGTTGTGTTTTTATGTTCTAGATTATGATTTTACAACTGTGTTAGGATAGGTAAGTGACTTAGGCTAGGGAGTGTTTCAACTGACACCCAAATTCTGGTACATACTGTAGCAAGAATGGAATTGTGTTCTAACCCCAGGACCCCCTGTATAGATGTTTCTATCAAAGTCCACTAAAAAGGCCTAAAAACATTAATATCCCAGCAGCAATGAGTATATCTAGTTCCCAGATCTTGTTGCTTTAAATGGAGTTATCCAATAAATGAAGAGAAATAGCTTTCTGTAGGACTGGAAGAAGGAAAAACACAAGATGAATCTGGGATATCTTGATGTGCCAGAAAGTAAGAAAGTGTCCCCAAAATGACAAGGGCATGTAAAAGGGACACAAGAGCCAACTTGAAGTGTTTTCCATAGATTAAATCTAAGATCATTGAATATCAAAATAAATAACAGTAATAACATATTATAACCCATTTTATAAAATAAAAATTCATGAGACTATATTTTTTATGATAAGTAAATAAATAAGAAAGGAAAATAGCTCCTGTTAGTAGAATTTCAACTAGTAAATGTAGAAAGAATGGTGTAATTAGCAAATCACCCTTGGGAAACATATTTGCACAGTCTCAAAGTATCACCCTACAAAATATTTATAACAAAAGGGAAATAGTCACTTTTCAGTGAAGAAATCTGGTATATACCATCTTAACTAGTGATTAAAGTAAATATCACTAATAATGGACAAATCAGTGTGCCTCCTGATATAATACACTGACAAAGCAAACCATTATTTCTGTGATATTTTTGCCAAAAAATGCATAACTGAATCTACTCATAGGGAAACAACAGGCTCAAACTGAGGGACTGTCTACAAAAAAACTAAACTGCACTTTAAAAATGTCCAGGTCATGAAAGACAGGAAAAACTGAGAAGCTGTTCCAGATAGAATAAAACTAAAGAGATGTGACAACTAAATGTAACATATGGTCCTGAATTAGATCCCAGACCAGAAGAAAAAAATGTACATTATTCACTGACTGATTGATTATTAAAGGACATTATTGGACCATTAGTGAAACTGAATGGATTTTGTAGATTTCATGGTAGTATTACATAAACATAATATTCTAATTTTGATTATATAGGAAAGGGCTTTGTTATTTTAGGAAATGCACACTGAAATATTTAGGGGCAATGAGTATCATGCTTGCAACTTGCTCTCCATTGGTTAGAAAAAATAATAAAATATATATTTTTTAAGGAAAGACTGATATAGCAAATGTGAATAATTGGGAAATTTGAGTGACAGTATATGAGAGATCTTTGTATTATTCTTGTAACTTTCTTATAAGTCTGGCATTATTTCAAAATAAAAAAATAAAATGAATGTCTATTGCAAAAATATTATATTAAGAAATGGGTTGTCTACTTAATCAAACTAGTCTATGTTTAGCTCATTAACTACTTCGAGTGATAAGTAACCTCATATCTGAAAGGCGATTAACATAATTAAAAGTCAGTGCAAAAATATTGTTTTCCTCTTGACCAATTCTTAATCATACAGAACTTCTCCAAGAACACTTCTAGAGTGTAAAGTGAGCTATACATGTTTCAACCAATCAGCCATGTTAATTAAACCTGAACTAGAGTTTCATGGAGTGAACAATGAAGGCAGGTAACAGATATTAATAAAAAATTGAGAATATGATTGTACAGTAGCATTGGCATTCACCCCTCCCCCTTTTTGTTGAATTTATTGGGCTAACTTTGGGTAAAAAAGAACATTGGGGTGCATATATTCTTTCATATTAGTGTATTGGATTTCTTCTGATAAATTTCTAGAAGTAGAATCTCCAGTCATAAGGAAGTTCCATTTTTAATTTTTGAGGTAACTTTGTATTGCTTTCTACTGTGGTTGCACCAATCAACATCCCCACTAACAATGCACAAGGATCCCTTTTTCCACATCTTTGCCAACTTTTACTGTTTGTTGATTTATTGATGACAGCCATTCTGACAGGTGTGAAGTAATATTGCACTGCGATTTTAATTTTCATTTCTCTGATCACTAGTGAGTGATGAGCATTTTTTCATTTATCTATTGGCTTATTCAGGTCCTTTGTCCACTTTTTTTTTCAAAGTATAATTTTATTTTATTTTTTAATGGGGTGACATTGATAAATCAGGGTATATATGTTCAGAGAAAACATCTCTAGGTTATTTTGACATTTGATTATGCTGCATTCCAATCACCCAAAGTCCAATTGTCTTCCATCACCTTCTAACTGGTTTTCTTTGTGCCTCTCCCCTCCCCCAACCCCCTCCCTCTCCTCCCCCCACCCCGTAACCCCCACACTCTTGTCATGTCTCTGAGTCTCATTTTTATGTCCCACCTATGTATGGAGTCATATAGTTCTTTTTTCTGATTTACTTATTTCGCTCAGTATAATGTTATCATGGTCCATCCATCCATGTTGTTGTAAATGATCCAATGTCATCATTTCTTACTGCTGAGTAGTATTCCATAGTATATATGTACCAATGCTTTTTAATCCACTCATCCACCAATGTCTTTGTCTACTTTTTAATTGTTTGTCTTCTTAGTGTTGAGTCTTATAAGTTTTTTATATATAAATTTTGGATAGTAAGTCTTTATCAAATATACTGGTGAATATGTTCTGCCATTCAGTAGGTTGTGTTTTCATTTTGCTGATTTTTTTTTTTTGCTATGGAAATATTTTTTAATTTGACACAGTCTCATTGGTATATTATTATTTTTTTGCTTCCTTTGATTAACTTGATATACCAGAAGGAATATTGCAACAAAAATGTTCAAGATATTACTAACCACTTTTTCTCTTTGAAGTTTTGTTTTCTAGTCTAATATTTAAGTTTTTAAATCCATTTTGAGATTATTCTTATGTATGCTGTAAGAAGATGGTCTAGTCTCATTTTTCCTATGTATCTGTTCAATTTTCACAACATCATTTAATGAATAAACTATTGTTACCCCATTTTATGTTTTAGCTTCCTTTGTGATAAACTGACTATAAAGGCATAAATTTACTTGGGATTCTCTATTCTTTTCCATTGATCTATATGTTTGTTTTTATGTTATTTTGATTACTATGGCCTTGTAGTATACTTTGATATCAGGTAGCATGATTCCTCCAACTTTGTTTTTCTTTTTCAAGATTCTTGTTGCTATTCAGGGTTCTTTGTGTTTCCATATACATTTTTGGAATATTAGTTCTATTTCTGTAAAATACATTATTTGTATATTTATAAGAAATGCATTGAATTTATACATTGCTTTAAGTAGTATGGATATTTTAACAATGCTAATTCTTCCTGTCTATGGACATGGTGTATGCATTCACTTATTTATATCTTCTTCAATTTCTGTCTTTACTGTCTTATAATTTTTCTGAGTACAGGTCTTTTACATCTTTGATCAACTTTATTCTTAGTAGTTTGATTTTTTTTCCTATTTGAAGCAATTATAAATTGTCTTGTTTTCTTAGTTCTTCTTTCTTATAGTAAATTATTGGTATAAAAATGAAGCTGATTTTTGGATATTTATTCTGTAGCCTGCTACTTTACTGAATTTATCAGTTCTAGTAGTTTTTTTGTTTGTTTGTTTGTTTGGCAGAATTTATAGCACTGGTTTTCAACTGCCAGACCGCAAACCAGTACCATGCTGCCAGAAATTTTGTGCTGGTCCACAAAAGAGTTAATTTTCATACATCAAGGCAGTACGGAGAGGCATGAAATTTCTGGTAGCTTTGCACCAGTCTTCGAAAGGCAGTTGAAAACTACTGTACTTAATTACCTGAACTGGGTACTTCAGGAATGTCCTTTTGTGAGTTATATAGGCCTTCCTGTTGTAATTGAGTGTTAATTGCTATTGGCCCATTCTTGCATGGGATTGATCTTCAGGCTGCCTGACTGTGAGACTCAACCCTGACCAAGTTGTGCAAGCTCTTGTGCAGGTGCTGACCACACAAAGTGCACCTACTCTACAGGGTTGGTGCCTGGCAAGATCTCCTTTTGAATATATGGCTTGTGAAGCTTATGGGTCTAGCAGTGTGGGGCTCCCTGCTGTTGGGTAGATGGCACTGGTGGATCTCTTGTGTAAGAGAAGACTCAACCAGGTTCATGGGAAAGTGGGAGTAATGAATCCTTACCAAAGCTATTCGACTCAATCACTGATACTCTTTGAGTATGCACAGATTTCCACACCCTAGCCAAGGAAGCTGGCACCTAGCAGGGCCTAAGCTCCAAAGGGTGGGGTGAGATGAAGTCCAGAGTGGGGTTCTTGCTTTTCCCCAGGCTGATGTTACATGGAGAGTAGTGTTCCATCCAAGAAAGATGGTGTCTGTGGTATGTTATAATAACTTACCCCAGGAATCCTGGCAGCTCTCCCTTCACATCTTTACTCAAAGCCACAAACTTCAGACTTTCCCATGAGACTCTAGTCTGCTCTGTGCTCTATTTACCAGAGCCTATGGTGAGTGGATGCAAACAAAATTTTGTGCAGTGGCCCATTAAGAGCATGCTTGTTTTTCTTGCAGACTCCCTTCTCTTCCTGGTAGACAGAATACTTGCTACTTTTCATTGAAAATTCTCTTGTGCTATGGAGGATAATATATTCTTCAGTACCAGGAATAAAATCTCAAGGATATATTTTGAAGATGTTTATTCTGACTTCCATAGATGAGAAAGTGGCATTTTGTTAGTTGTAATAATTATCCAGGTCTTACCAATCTGATGGATGGGCCCAGGCTTGAAAGTTGTAGCTAGTGATATAAACAAGCAGGGATCTTGGAATAGCCAGAATAAAATTTGTAAGAATTCAGTTCCTGGAGAGCAGTGGTATAGGAATATATTGTGAAGAAATAGAGACAAAGAGGCATCCCAAAGCGAAAGCCCTGAGTGGACGAGAGTCCAGGGGCCTCTCTGACCTGTATTAGAAACCATGTGTGCTGGAAACAAAAACAGTAAAAACAGCAAGATAAGATTCAGCAACAAGAAATATTTACGCTCTCGGAACAGAGCTTAGAAGTCAGCATGTTACTTGTCCTTTATTTCACCCCCTGAAAACTTCTTCTGTCTGCTTCCTTGAGTTATTGGTACTGGATAATAAATATCTGAGTAAGGATGGGGGTGTGGTTTCAGTCTTTTGGTCTGCTGACCAGGGCTATTTTCTCCCTTCAGGCCTTTGGAGAATTTCATCTTGTCTCCCAGTAGTTCATTGTTGCCATGACACAATCCTGTCTTTTTTTCTATAAGGTTTTTAATTTACACAATTTATTCCTTTGTTGCTGTTTTTTTGTACAGTCCTAGTGCTATAGTTAATTCTATAATATATTTTATATTTTAAACCTCAGATTATTGATCTCTGAGAGTAGAACACATTTAAGGAATGTTATTCTCCTTCCAGTACAGATCTGATGCTATATTTTAGTATCTTTTAGCCAGGGCACTTTTGGCATTTTAAGTGGTATAATTGTTTATTTTTCAGAACTTTCTAACATATTACAATGTGTATATTATCTCTGATCTTTATACACTAAACATCTCCCATCCCCAATCAATGGGTAACCTAAAATGACTACTCATTTCAAATTGTATCTTAGCAAGCTATATTAACTCTGGTTGAGAACTGCTATCCTAAATATTAAATACATGTTTGAAAAGGGAGGTAAATTAAGTTTGAAGTTACTAATGTTGATTTTTCCTTCATTTATTTCTTTGATCATGTGATTAACAAATATTTAGAAATTCCAGAATAATGACATGGAACACTCTTGACCTAACGTTCCATCTGTCTCTATATTCTCCTCAGATTAGAAGAGCAATTAACACTGTTAGTCTGATTGTAAAGCATTGACTGAGCCACAGATAATGTGTTCTAAAAGATTGTTGACTCACAAAATTTCTGTCTCTTCTAATTTCTTTTTTATTTTCTTAAGTGGGAAGTGGGGAAGCAGGGCAGAGAGACAGACTCCCACATGCACACTGAACGAGATCCACATGGCAAGCCCCCTATCCAGTGATGCTCTGCCCATCTGGGGCTGCTGTTCCATTGCTTGGCAACCAAGCTATTTTAGTGCCAGAGGTGAGGCTATGGAGCCATCCTCAGTGCCTGGAGCCATCTTGCTCCAACTGTGCCATGGCTGTGGGAGGGGAAGAGAGAGATAAAGACAGAAAGAGAAGGGAGAGGGGTAAGGGTGGAGAAGCAGAAGATTGCTTCTCTTGTGTGCCCTGACTAGGAATCAAACCTGGGACATCCACATGCCGGGCTGACGCTCTACCACTGAGCCAACAAGCCAAGGCCTGTCTGTTCTAAATTAATCTCCAATATATTATGTCTTCTGGATAACCACTTCTTTGTATTATTTTTTTCTTTTCCATTCATAGTGCCAAGTGACTCAATTCTTTCAAGTCATGAACTTGTAGCAAGATTAAAAATCAGGAAAAAGATTTGCTTGAGTATTGAGTTCAAGTCACATGTTCTCATAGAATATTATAAAAAGTCTTAAACTAGTATAAAAGGACTATTCAAACTAATTATTTATCTTGTTTCTCATTTTGTGTGTGCATAATCACTTAGGGATACATGTGAGCAATGACAAGGAAAAGGCAAGATTATAACCCTCTGATTGTATGAGTCTTCTGACACTATAGACTTACCATAATTTTCATTTCTTGAAGTCCTTCTACTTTCCACCCTAATGGGTTTCCATTAGTTAATGCTAATTGTGGAAATATGAATAAAAATAATATAACCCACAAATAAAAAGAGACATAGAAATGGGGAAATAAACATTCAAGACCAGCAGTGTAGTCTCTGGAATCCAGCCAGAAGTTTAGAATCAGGAAGAGATTTTACAAAGAAAGGAAATGGCTGTGGGGTGTCAGTGATGAGGGAACACAGAAAACATTAATTGTATTTCCCCTCTTGTGGGGAAATACAGATTGAAGGTGTGAATCATAGCTCTACTTAAGAAGGATTTGAGAAAGAGGAATTAGAAAGTGTCCGGGGCCAAAGATGAAAGAAAAGCATACCCTTTAGATGAGACCAAGACATGGTAGAAAAGGATAGGTTAGCCTTGTACCTTAATAGTCACAGGAAAAAAGGAATATGTTGAAGATAAGGCTACAACTGAAACAAGACAGTATCAAAAAATCATGAAGAAGTTTAAAGAAAAAAAACTTTACTCTTATTTCTAAAAGTGCTGATATCATCAAAAGAAAAAACACTCCTTTTTAGTCTATGTTTAAAGTTTGCCTCTGTTTGTCATCTCAAGGGTTTCTCCTGTCAGCAGTAGCAGTAGTTATATGAAGGAACCTGAATACACACAGATATATTTTGAAACCTGGACAATTTAACCTAAAATACATTTTAGCTTCGGAGTGCCCTTGAGGGTGCAACTGAATTGCTCAGGAGATGAATAATGAGATTCATTACTATGACGAGTTGAAATCTAACATAACCCAAGGTATTCCCTTGCTGTTGAGTAGCTTAGAGACCGTGGAAGGTAATGCAGCTCCACTTTGAGTAATTCTTTATTCTACCATGGAAGCCATCAGCAAAGGAGTATTTTCTTCCTGCAAAGGAGAAGTGTATCTGTTATGGTAGATACAAGAAACAGAAGCCACCTCTTTGTATATTCAAATAACCTTGTTGTAGATCATTTTAGTTCTGTGATGCAAAAATATAAATGTATATTTATAATGCATGCTATAAAAATAGACTTAATTAATACCTTATGGGCATATATAATACCTATACATTTTGCTTTTGTGTGTATACCCAAATAGTCATATGAATAATAATGCTAGATCACCAATTAAGAGACACTTCTTGTTACACATGCTTTCTTAATAAAATATAAGTTCAACAATGTGAGGTTACTTCTTTTTTACACTATTGAAAGTCCAGAGCCAGATGGCTTCTACTGTAATTTTTATCAAATATTAAATGAAAAAATTAATTATAATCTTACACAATTTTCCAGATAATAGGAAAATAAGGTTTACCTGCTTTTGTTTTTAGAAAGCTTTTCAATTAAGCCATCTTTTCTCATTCTAAAACTGTATCAGTGAGGATAATATGTACCACGATCACAAGTGAACTCACAAGCTCTGTGATTTAACACAATCAAAGTTGGTTTGTTGTTAACCTAAACTAACAGATACTGACAGTCTTTCACCTAAGATTTAAAGATCACTGGGATCCTCAACTTCATGGCTCTGCCATTCTCTAGAACCTTCAGTCTTATAGATCCAACTGACAGAAAGAGGAAGAATGGCAGAAACGCACACGGTGCAATATACAAGTGATATACAATAGAACTGTACAGTTGGAACCTATATCATCTTATTAACCAATATCATCTCAAAGCATTCAATTAAACTAAATAAATGCATTTCACCCTTCAAAAAACAATGAAAAGAAATGATCATCTTAACTATCCTAGAAAATGTGACTCTAATTACTTATATACATAATTTACTATTGAAAAGCAGTCAGATGATTCCAAGGCCCCAGAACAAGATCTGGGAGATGGAATCCCTAACTAGTAGCTCCACAGTGTTTGTAAAGAAGTGCTAACTATTTCTTTATGGGGCCCATGCAATGTTCTGTTTACACTTACTTATCATTCAATCCAGGACACTTGAGTGCTATTGCCTTTCTCAAAATTGTTCTGGGTCAAATGATAAGTTATATAATCATCCTATATTTGCTACAGTGCTCTTAAAATACTACTAAAGATTTTTGTAATTGTTGTTCGATTTTAGTTTGTTTCTAATATATAAAAAATAGATGAATACACTAACATTATAGTGTTTTGTCGTACCTATCATTAACATACTAAAAATATGTTTCAGACATATTTAATAATAATAAGTTTTCAAAAAATGTATCAAGATTATATCAGAAATTTATCAAAAATAATACGTTTAGCATTTTTTGACCCTAAATAATAACAGTTTTGAAAAAAATTATAAACAATTAAGTAAAATTCTGCCAGATGTTCCAAGATACAGTTAATATTTAAAAAAACATGTTGGAGAAAAATTTAAATACACAGTAAAAGTATGCCTAAAAGAAAAAAGGCAACTGAAGTATTCTGCTTCCTGAAAGCAACATAATTGGGTATATGTCCCTTTAAAGTTCCATAAGTTCCTTAACTCTGAAATAAACTCTCCTGCAGAGTACAATTTGAGTACATAAAATATTTTTAAATGATATGATAAAGCAAGTAAAGATGTAGTAATAGACTTGTTAAGCAATAACATGTCTTGTATCTTGAATATTAGCACTTTGTGATATGCAAGATTTGCTTATGATATCTATCTGAGAAATAGCACATAACATGTCAGAGTGTTGAGTTCCCAAGGTAAAAGTAATATTCTATCTCTTGAAATAAAATGAAGACTTCACTTCATTAAAATGCAATTGTCAGCTGGGGGGATGAGAAATTCTTTGTTATGTCAAAATAAAACAAATAGAACAGAACATGAATTAAAAAAAAAATCTTGAGACAGCAGCATGTATAATTTAACAAGATACCTCTACTATGACTGTTTTTTGTAATATAAAGGTATTAGAGATGTCCCATTCCACTTATTTTTTTCTAATCTGTCCACCCTTACCCAGTGCCTCTTTGCCGCACATGCTTATTTCAATAGTCAGGTAAGTATAGCTGCCAGATGTCAACGTCACTGTGAAGATTTTATAAAATCTTAAATGTCTTAAACTCTAAAATAACAGCCTGACCAGTACATTCTGAGCTGAAACCTCATAAATTCTTAATTGTACTTTTCAATGGCAAATATTCTGATACTTTCTTAATAATGATTCACACCATAAAAAATAAAAACAAGAAGAAATTAATGTCTTCATCCTTTTAATAGAAAATGTCAAAATGTTTTCTTATTTGTAAAGTCTTAGTGAAATGTGTCGCTTTTAATGTTCTAGAATGTGTAAATTTCTAGTTTTACAGACTTTTTTGGGAAATTATTTTCCATTACATCCACTGTCATTTACTAAGATGTCACTCATATTCTTTGAAATTAGAGAAAATTTAAAATTTTAATGAATTATTTATAAATATATTACTGGGATATAAAAGGTAATATATGAAAAGTGATTCTAGTAATTTACTTGGAGTAATATAAAAATCTTTATGTAGAAGAGGCTTAAATTATTATCAACTACAAACCACACATTTCTGGAAGTTTTAGAGTAGGGGTCCCCAAACTTTTTACACAGGGGGCCAGTTCACTGTCCCTCAGACTGTTGGAGGGCTGGACTATAAAAAAAAACTATGAACAAATTCCTAGGCACACTGCACATATCTTATTTTAAAGTAAAAAAAACAAAACAAAATGGGAACAAATACAATATTTAAAATAAAGAAAAAGTAAATTTAAATCAACAAACTGACCAGTATTTCAATGGGAACTATGCTCCTCTCACTGACCACTAATGAAAGAGGTGCTCCTTCCAGAAGTGCAGTGGGGGCCGGATAAATGGCCTCAGGGGGCCGCATGTGGCCCACAGGCCATAGTTTGGGGACCCCTGTTTTAGAGAAATCAGGCAAGAGAAAGAAATAAAAAGCACCCATATCAGGAAAGAACAAATAAAGGTATCACTTTTTGCATATGATATGATTCTGCATATAGAAAACCCCAACGACTTTACCAAAAAACTACTAGAAACAATAAACCAATACAACAAAGACAAAGGGTACAAAATCAATATACAAAAATCTACTGCTTTTCTATATGCCAACAATAAAATTTCAGAAAATAAACTAAAAAAAAAAAATTTCTTTTACAATTCCAGCAAAAAGAAAAACAAACATACAAAAAAACAAAAAAACAACCTAGGAATAAACTTAACAAAGAATGTGAAGGACTGATATACTACACTACAAAGTGAACACTACAAAGCATTATTGAAAGAAATTAAAAAAGGAACTATAAAATAGAAAAATAATCTATGTTCATGGATCGGAAGAATCAAGATAGCTAAAATGGCCATATTATCCAAAGCAATATAAAAATTTAATGCAATCCCTATCACGATCCCAATGTCATTTTTTAAAGAACTAAAACAAGAAATCAGGTTGGTGCAGAAACATAAAAATCCCTAAATAGTCAAAGCAATCCTGAGGAAAAAGAATGAAGCAAGAAGAATCACACTACCTGACTTCAAACTATACTATAGATCCAGGATAATCAAAAGAGTATGATATAGGCAGAAATACAGACATACAGACCAATGGAACAGAATGAAGAGCCCAGAAATAAAACCACATATATATGGACAAATCATCTTTGACAAAAGAATCAAAAACACACAATGGAGAAAAGAAAGCCTCTTCAATAAATGGTGCTGGGAAAATTGAAAAGTCACATGGAAAAGAATTAAACTTGTTGTCCCCCTGGATAAAAATTAATTCAAAATGAATCAAAGATCTAAATATAAACTCTGAAACAATAAATTACACTGAACAAAATATAGGTACTAAACTCATGGACTTTGGCTGTAGAGGACAATTTTGAATTTGACCTCAAAGGCAGAGGAAGTAAAGCAAAAGTAAATGAATGGGACTATATTAAACTAAAAAGCTTCTGCACAACAAAAGAAACTGACAACAAAACAGGCAGCCAACTAAATGGGAGATGATATTTGCAAACAACAGTTCCAATAAGAGGTTAATATCCAAAATATATAAAGAACTCAAAAAACTCAGCAAGAAACAAAGAATCCAATTAAAAAGTGGGGAGAGGACCTGAACAGACACTTTTCTCAAGAAGACATACAAATGACCAACAGATATATGAAAAAAAGCTCATCTTCACTAGCTATTCATGAAATGCAATCAAAACTACAAAGAGACACCTCTTCATACTGGTTAGATTGGCTTTTATCAACAACACAGGTAATAAGTGTTGGAGAGGCTGTGGAGAAAAAGAAATGCTCATTTACTGCTGGTGGGAATGCAAATTAGTACAACCATTATGGAAGAAAGTATGGTGGTTCCTCAAAAAATTAAGAATAGAAAAAAAAAAAGAATAGAATTACCATATGACCCAGCAATTGCTCTACTTGGTACCTACCCTCAAAACTCAAAAACATTAATATGTAAAGAAACATACACCCCCTTGTTCATCGCAGCATTGTTCACAGTGGCCAAGACATAGAAATAACCAAAATATTTCTCAATAAAATATTGTGGTGCATACATACAATGGAAAACTACTTAGCCATAAGAAATGATGACATAGTGCCATTTATGACAACATGGATGAACCTTGAGAACATTATATTAAATGAAATAACTAAATCAGAAAAATCTAAAAACTCTATGGTTTCACATATAGGTGGGATATAAAACTGAGACTTACGGGCATGGATAAAAGTAGAGATTTCCAAGGGGAGAGGGATTTGGAGGTGGAGATAGGGGAAGATAGTAAAGTGGGACAAATATAAGGTGATGGAAAATGATTTGACTTTGAATGATGGATATACAACATAGTCAACACTTCAAATCTATAGAAACATTTACCTGAAACGTATATACTCTTATTGATCAATGTCACTCTGTTGAATTTTATTTTCTAAATAAAATTTAAAAACTCCACACATTTTAAATCAAAGGGCACAACAATGTTAACTAATTTCACAGTCACTCTAAATTGTGATGGCAGAGCTAGCACTGATATTATAATTATTAATCATTTGTAATTTAACATGTGCCTAATACTTTGTATCTCTTACCTGATTTAATGCTCACACCACTCTGTCAAAAACTTAGGACGATCATTAGTATTTTCATTTGGCAGATGAGAAAACTAATACATTGGCTTAAGTAATCTACCCATTTTGGGAAGATATCATACAATTTATAAATCATATACAAAATGTTTCCTTTTAGGTATTTTATGTAATGTGTCTGGTGACATACTATAGAGGTAAAGTTAGTTTCCCTTTAAATTTTTAAGCATGAGTTTTAGAACACTGTGCTACCTTGCTTAGAAACAAAATGCTTTGTTTTGTATACCTGCATTGTATATGTCACCTTGATATAAATAACTTGAATTTTTAAAAATGTTTATGTAAAACATAATCTGTAAACAGGTAAGATCTTTGGGGCAGTCACTCACAGATGAGAAAACCTTCAAAAGTTCTGATTTCCAAGAAGTTATAGTACTCCATTAAAGCAAAAAATGTATGTTTTGATGCATCAGAGTGGGTAAGAGGAATATTTTGACATTGCCTCATCACCCCTACCTGAAGATGGCACATCTTACTTAGGATTAAAGGAGACCTTTTTGGTCAATGAATTTGCCAGTAGTGAAAAGGGGGAGTGGTGAGTGAGGGTCAAGTTTCTTTAGCTTTGCAGGATGCTGTCAAGGGGAGTCATTTTAATAATTTTAAAATGGGAACCCCACTCCTGGAAGGAAAGAGAAGATGGGAAAAACACATAACTTCTCAGAAGAAATGAAAGGGATGTGGACCCTGCTGACTGCACTGCAGATTCCACCAAGGAGCCTGCTTGCGAGCCACATGGAAAACCTCAGTTGAGTATCTCTATAGCTGATTTCCAAGGATCCAGCTTTGTATGCCTCACTCACACCTACCTTCACTGTGCAGCTGGTTTCATGTGTGAGCTCTTAAGGGTCATGAGAACAATGAGATTTAGTAGCAGTCTAGGCAGCCAACATAGAGAGCAGACCAGGGTCTCTGGGAAAAAAAGAGAGCATAAACTTAAGTTGTAGTGCCACTTTTGAAAAAACAAAATAGAAGCTACCAACAGTTAGCCTGGTTTGTTGTAAGATCCAGAGAAAGCACACAAACTTGAGAATTATGTCACAAAAAAGAACAAAAAGTGTGGAGTAAGTGTATTCATATAGGATCTGAGAAATTCTCAGAATCACCAATAGGACTGTAAAAAAGTATTTCCACCCTGAGGGCAATTAGTAAAGATAAAAAAGTGTCTCCCACTTCAAATGCAAAAATAGCAAAGCAAAACTCCAAGGAATATAAAAAATCAAGGACATGTGACATCATAAAAAAGTCTCAGTAATTTAGTAAACTAAAACAAAAATGTGGAGATCTATATTGAATCTGACAAAGAATTCAAAATAGTTGTTTTAAGGGAACTCAATGAGCTACCAGAATGCAAAGAAAAACAATTTAATGAAATCAGGATAACAATGCTCACATACAATATGAGACATTTAACATAAATATAGAAGCCATAAAAAAGAACCAAACAGAAATTCTGGAACAGAATTCAATGAAAAATACAATAGAGAATATCATTAGAATCCATCAACAGAAGAAAAAATCAGTATATAAGAGGATAAGAACTTTATAATAACCTAGTCAAAGAAGAAGAAAGGAAAAAAGAAGAAAAAAGAGTAAAGAAGCATATGTGCTTTATGAGATACCATCAAAATAAACCCCAATATAAAAATTATTGGAATTTCAGAAGAAAAATGGGATAAGGTGCTGAAAGCTTATATAGAGACAATGCCAGAGAACTAACCAAACCAGGAAATAAATTTGGAAGTTTAAGTTTATGAAGCTAATAAATCAGTCCATTATTTCCATCTAAAAAAAATGTTCAAGTGACATTATAATCAGACTATCAAAAGCCAAAGACACAGAAAGATGCTAAAAGCAGAACAAAAAAAAAATGTAAACTACAAAGGAACCTCGACATTATGTAATCAGCATATTCCTCTGCAGAAACCCTATAGTGCAGAAGAGAGTGGGATGATTTTCAGTAACTGAAAGAAGAAAAAAGAACCTTGCCAACCACGAATATTTTTACCAGGCAAAGTTATCTTTGAAAAATGAAGAAGGTTTTAAAGACTTTCCCAGAAAATCATAATTTGAAGAGGATTCATTACCTTTAGACCTGCTTTAAAGAAATGATAAAAGGAATTCCTCCAGCTGATGTAAAAGGATACTAATCAGTAATATGAAAACATTTATCTATATATGAATAGATTGAATTCTCATTTAAAAGGTATAGTATAGCTAGATAAAAACAAACAAGACCCAAATATATGCCTATATGCTGCTTATAAGGGAATCACTTCAGCTTTGATGAACACTTAGGCTCAAATTGAAGGGATAAAAAAGATATTCTGTGCAAGTATATCGAAACTGGTAAGTATAATGAAAAAAACAAACTAAAAACTAAAAAAAAAAAAATCTACAGCAATAATCTTGATAAACACAGATGCAAAAATTTTCAACAAAATAATAGTAACCCAAATTCAATAGCACATTAAAATAATTATACACCAAATAAAAATTATCCCTGGGAAACAAGAATGTTTCAACACAAATAATTAGAAATGGAATACACTACATTAAAATGAAAGATGAAAATCATGATCATCTCAATAAATGTGAAATAAACATTTAAAAAATAGAACATCCTTTCATGATTAAAAAGTAACTATTAACGAATTATATATAAAAGAAATAGAACTCCTTCAGCTTCTAGAAATCTGATGCATTATACATTGGAGCACAGAGCCACCTCACATCAAAATTTCAACTAAACTACACAAACAGCCATCACTCAGTACTGCTTGAAATCTAGCTGGATGGAAATACTACAACTAGAGATTTAAGGAAGCCACATAGAGACACTGGTAGGAGGGGTGGAGACGTGGAATATTGTTCCTGGTTTTAGTGAGAAAATGTCCATTCAGTCTCTCATAATATGGTTCCTGTATATTTATTATAAATGTTCTTTATCAAGTTGAGAAATTTCCTCTCTCGTTTTAGTTTGCTAAAAATCTTTATTGTGCAAGTGTGTTGTATTTTGTCAAAAGCTTTTATTATGACCACTGGTGGTCAGGTAAGTCAATGGTAGTAATTATGTACAGGTCTGCTCCAACATCTGTTGCTTTAAAATTCTTGTTGTTATATCTTTGTATATCTTTGTTCCTCATGAGCATCACTGAAACATTTTTATCCCTTCCTATATCACTGTAGGATACTAAGACAATTAAGTAAGGTGGGAACAAGACTCCCTAGTAAACATGCTCTTTCCCTTCTTTAACAATTAATACAATTCTTATTTCACTTTCAAAACTCACCTCAGGAAGTCTTTGATTATCAACTCTTTCTTTCATCTGACAGCTATTCTGTGATTTCAACTTGTAAGTATATTTGTAATGTTTTTTCCTATAATACCCATCATCATCTTAAGTAAGTAGTGTGTGTCCTGTTTATAATTGTTCGTTGTCTGTTTCACCTGATTAGAATATGTTCTACCACTAAAGTAAACACTTTTGTTTTTATTTCTTATGCTTCTCTAATCAAAGCCTAGACCATGTAGTTGTGACCAAAGTAATACTTGCTGAATGGGTTTGCATTCTGTCTGACCTCCTTTCTAGACTGGGTTTTTCAAGCCATGTGCTGACTTTTTCTTTGTTATACTCTAGTGATTATAACACAGTCTGTCTAATGGTGATCACTCAATCAATTTTTATTGAATACATGCCATAATACCATCTTATTTCATCAAATTAATTTCAAATTAACAGAACAGACTAGACATAAAAGTTATTTGAAACCTTATTCTAGAAGTAGGACTTATTCTATGCCATGGCTTTGTTGCATTTTCAGAATAATTTCTCCCATCAAAACTTGTTTGATTGCAAATATCACATTTAATTATATTTTTGTATTACATTTATATTCTTATTAGATCTTGAATCATTTTGGGAAAGGGTCATATGTTATTAATCTTTGTATATAAGTATAACATCTTTCAGCATCTTTTAGAAAATGAAAAAAAGGATATTCAAGAGAAAAATTATTTACGAACAGCTGTCTCTTGAGGTTTTCCCATATTATTTGAAGAAAGGTATACTTTTCATTAAAGATAATAGTCTCCTAATAACTAGAGTAAACTATACAATCATATTATGTTAATGATGAAGAAACCTTAAATTAACTATGGAGAATGACTAAATTGAGTGTGTATTTTTAATGGATTGAAAAACGTGTGTGGTAGGTCATTCTTCTGTGTTACAGGACGTCGGTAGTTTTCTTTATATTAGATAGTTGTGTTTTGAAAAGCATTGATTGCTATTTTTCTTGGATTCTGTAACTTCCATGAAAACATGGGACTTTATTTGTTCACCACTGTAATAATTGTGTTTAATAAATGTTTAATGGGTGGTTAGATGCATGGATAAATAATCAATTTATTAATGAATGGCACGTGACCTTGGGCAAGTTATGATTCTTTTGTTGCCTCTTTAAATAAATTTTTATCCCTGGTTCATTTTTCTAACCTTTTGTATTTCCCACTAATTAATTATTCAACTCAGGATCACCAAAATTATCTGTTTTTGAAACATAATCTACTTGCCATCTATTTATTAGAATTGTGTAAATATTCATATATTACCACTTTTCCATTGGGAATACATTAAACCTTTGGTTATATATTTTTTATTTTATAATATAGTTTCTCCTGTATTATCTTATTTATCCTTTAAAATTATTATAAGCTAAATATTATAAATATTATCTATACAAAGATAGAGTCAAACCAGTTAATTTCCTAGAAAGAATGACTCTAGCTTGTCTACGCCTGTTAAAATGAAAAGATTTCTTGTGAAGAGTCAGAAATAAATTGGGAGACATGAATAATGAGAAAAAGGAAGGGGGTGGTTAATGGAGTTTCTAACTCAGTGAAAATACTCAATTGAGGGTAAATGTCAAATTAAAGATGGATTCAGCATAGCAATAATTGAATTCCTCATTCTACTTGTCAAGTGCTCATATCTTCTCTTGGAGGGTAGAAAATCAGTCAAGGAGCTAATCCAAATCACAAGAAAAATTAAGTGGAAAGATACATAAACAATTGGGATCATGTGGTCTTAAAACTGTAAGTCAAAACAAAACAACTTGAAATTTGAATTTAACACTTTTAAGATTTTTATTTAGGCATATAAAACCCAAACTTTGAATATCCTTATAGGTTGGTGATACTTTAGGTGCTAATACATACATGTCAACAATTTTGCAGTATTTTTGAGTCAGTTAACTTTGCTGATGGTGGAACTGAGAGCATTTTTTAAGATTAATCAAGATTCTATTGTCCAATATTTTTGGTCCTTGTTGGTATGACTACGTGTGCAAAAAGCACCAAGATTTGGTTTGACTTCTGTGTGAATTAGTCAACTTTTCTCTTTTTTATCCACCTGATCCAAATAAGCACCTAGAGAGTAATGGCGTGGTAGAAAGCGATACCGATAAATTTCCCCAAAAACTCAACAAGATCTTCAACCAGAAACAGAAAAATCTATCCTTGGAGCTTCCAGGTGTTCTGCAATACACCCGAAGGTATGGTTGAATGAAAAATTGGCTAAATATATAATCAAACCCCGAAGGAAATAAGGAGTAAGAAATGCTCCACCTTCCTCACTAACCTAAATAGTTAGGGCTGCTTTCACTGGGAACTGAGAGTATAAAAACTAAGATGGGCAAAGGGGGTGAATAGATCCAGGCCGTGGCACGAACAGTTGAACCAGGCTGTGGCACGAAGATCCAAGCCGAGGAAAAACTATGCCTGTGGCAACCCAGGCAATACAAGCTAACACTCGTGCCAAACCCAGATAAAGAAAGCCAAGTGGGGCAGACATTCATCCCATCTCCTGGTTGGCTCATGCAGATAGTAGGCGAGAGATTCCTCCGAGCGCCTCAGGAGTGGGTTCCCGTGTTATCCCACAGAGAGGCAGAGTCAGAAGCCTTTGTGTGGGCCAAAAGCAGAATCTTGGGACCGCCCCAGTGCCCTGAAAAAGCCGTGAATGGGAAGGGAGCAAGAGCTAATTCTAACACTGGATCTTTTCCATGAGGGCGTGGGTTTCACTCGGAGTGTGAGACTGCTGGCCTGATATCCTGGTTGGTGCTCACGGAGAGTGGGCAAGAGATTCCTCCGAGCACCTCGGGAGTGGGTGCCCATGTTACCCCACAGAGAGGCAGAGTCAGGGGCCTTTGTGTGGGCAGAAGCCCCACCTGATTATGCTAACAGCTCTGACTGATTGAGCCTTACGCAGAACTCTGTGCTGAGTGGGAATAGAGTGAGGAGTTGCCAGCTCTTTGAGCCTCTTACTATCCAGGCAGAGACAGCAGCAACCCCATAGCTGGATTACCAGGCTACTAATTGAGGAAGGAAAGACTAGGAGAGAGGCTCTGGGAACATGGACTCTCTCACTGTCAGAGCCTACAAATGCTAATGAGCCTTGACTGCCAACGAGACTGAAGCCCAATACATGAAATTGCCATAGAGACTTATCAACTGCAAACCTCTACCTGAGTGTGCCAAAGGGGCAGAACCCGGTGTACAGAGTCACTGACCAGGAAGAGGGAGAGAAAAGAAAAAGCAAGAAGATAACCTCTCAAAACCAAGAATAATCCACAGGCTTTATAACCTATCCCATTTTATTATATTTGCTCATTTGTTTCTCTTATCTTCATGTCTTGATTTTTTTTTCTTCTTCTAATTTGGTCGCTTAATTCTCTGCCGGTTTTACTCTCTCCTCTCCTTGAACTACACTACCCATAAGTGTTACATCTCCCATTATCTTTTCTTTCCTCTTCCTTTCTCTCTATGAGGGTTGCACTCCTAAACTCTTAACTCTCTCTCTCTCTCTTTTTTTCTTTTTTCTTCTCTTAGTGATTCCCTCTTTTTTTCTTTTTTTCTCTCTTTCTTTTCTCCCTCTATATTAGTTTCTTCCTTTCTCCTTTACGTCGCCTCTCATTCAATCCTCAATAATGAACAAATTATCTTATCTGGGACTCAAACTTATGTTTATGGCATTTTGGGGGGGTTTTACTTCACTTTTTTAACTCACTAGCAGTGCTCCCAACCCTGGCTCTCCATTTTATCTAGTTCTTGTTCCATTAAATACAATAGTAATTTTTTAATTCCCCCCCCATTTTCCGGTTTCCCTCTTATTTCTCTCATCATATCTCTTAGTCAACCAACACCTAAAAGCAAATCATTTTATTTTTGACCCCAATTTTTTCCTTATTTGCATTTTGTGGGTTCATACCCCCTTCTTTTTTTTTTTTTTTTTTTTTCATTTTTCTGAAGCTGGAAACAGGGAGAGACAGTCAGACAGACTCCCGCATGCGCCCGACCGGGATCCACCCGGCACGCCCACCAGGGGCAGTGCTTTGCCCCCCAGGGGGCGATGCTCTGCCCATCCTGGGCGTCGCCATATTGCGACCAGAGCCACTCTAGCGCCTGAGGCAGAGGCCACAGAGCCATGCCCAGCGCCCGGGCCATCTTTGCTCCAATGGAGCCTCGGCTGCGGGAGGGGAAGAGAGAGACAGAGAGGAAAGCGCGGCGGAGGGGTGGAGAAGCAAATGGGCGCTTCTCCTATGTGCCCTGGCTGGGAATCGAACCCGGGTCCTCCGCACGCTAGGCCGACGCTCTACCGCTGAGCCAACCGGCCAGGGCCCATACCCCCTTCTTTTGCCCCTTTATTACTTCTCCTCAACTCAGGCCCTCCATTATAGGCATTGTTTGTTCTATTTAGCACAATATAATTCACAGTTCACCACAAGATTTTCTCAAGAAAGAAGGGAGAGGAGAGGACAGGAAAAAAGGAAGAAGGGGAATAATTTTCTTTTTTTTTCATTTTTAATTTTTAAAAAAAAAAATTCTTTTCTATTTTTTATTTTTATTTTTTAACTTTTTATTTTTTATTAAATCTCATTAATACTATCAACAAAACCACCCTCAGATGCCATTAAGGAAGAGAAAATTGAATATCATGGATACAAAAGAAAGAGAGGTAACACAGATAGATGAGGAAAAATCTATGGAGAAAAAATTTAATATATTGGAAACCTTGGAGTTAAATGACAGAGAATTTAAAATAGAAATCCTAAAAATACTCACTCAGAGATATACAAGAAAACACAGAAAGGCAATTTAGGGAACTCAGAAAACAACTCAATGAACACAAAAAATATATTACCAAGGAAATTGAAACTATAAAAACAAATCAAACAGAGATGAAAAACTCAATTCACGAGCTGAAAAACGAGGTAACAAGCTTACCTAATAGAACAGGCCAGATAGAAGGTAGGATTAGTGAAATAGAAGACAAGCAACTTGAGGCACAACAGAGAGAAGAAGAAAGAGACTCAAAAAAATTAAAAAAAATGAGATAGCCCTACAGGAATTATCTGACTCTATCAAAAAGAATAACATAAGAATAATAAGTATATCAGAGGGAGAAGAAAGAGAAAATGGAATGGAGAACATACTCAAACAAATAATAGATGAGAACTTCCCAAGCCTGTGGAAAGAACTAAAGCCTCAAATTCAAGAAGCAAACAGAACTCCAAGTTTTCTTAACCCCAACAAACCTACTCCAAGGCACATCATAATGAAATTGGCACAAACCAACGGCAAAGAAAAAATTCTCAAGGCAGCCAGGGAAAAGAAGAATACAACAGTGGTCGCCTAAAGCCATCGGAAAATACATATTTATTATAAAATACATTTTTAAATAAAATATGTATTTCCGATGGCTTTAAGAACCCTTGCGTGTTGGTCATTTGACCCCCGCTAGGGTCGTGACCCACAGGTTGAGAACCGCTGATATAAAGGAAGGCCCATTAGATTATCATCAGATTTCTTAGTAGAAATTCTACAAGCTAGAAGAGAGTGGACTACAATATTTAAAGTCCTGAAAGAGAGGAACTTTCAGCCATGAATACTATACCCATCAAAGCTATCCTTCAAATACGAAGGAGAAATAAAAACATTCACAGATACAGAAAAGATGAGGGAATTTATCATCAGAAAACCCCCACTCCAGGAATCACTAAAGGGAGTTCTCCAATCAGATACAAAGAACAAAAAAAAAAAAACAAAGCCACAAGTAAAATCTCTAAGAAGAACACAATAAAACCAAATTTAAACTGTGACAACAACAAAAAAAAGGGGGTGGGAGAGGATGGAGATTAACAGTAGCAGAGGACGATGGAGTGCAAAAGTACTCAAAGGATAGTGCACTACAATGAACAGCGTAGGAACCCTTTTCATTACTTAACGGTAACCATCATTGAAAAAACCACCACAGAGGCACATGATTTAAAAAAGATAGCAACAGAGGAAAGATGTATGGAATACAATAAAAAATAACAAAAGATAGAAAAACGAAAGAGAAGGATCAATCAAGGCACAAAACTAACATAAAGCAATCTATAAAATGGCAATAGGGAACTCACAAGTGTCAATAATTATACTAAATGTAAACAGATTAAACTCACCAATAAAAAGGCTCAGAGTAGCAGAATGGATTAAAAAAGAAAATCCAACTGTGTGCTGCCTACAAGAAACTCACCTAAGCAACAAGGATAAAAACAAATTCAAAGTGAAAGGCTGGAAAACAATACTCCAAGCAAATAACATCAAAAAAAAAAAAAAAAAAAAAAAAGCAGGTGTAGCAATACTCATATCTGATAATGCTGACTACAAGACAGCAAAAGTATTCAGAGACAAAAATTGGCATTTCATAATGGCTAAGGGGAGACTGAATCAAGAAGACATAACAATTCTTAATATATATGCAATAAACCAAGGAGCACCAAAATATATAAGACAGCTACTTATTGACCTTAAAACAAAAACTGACAAAAATACAATCATACTTGGAGACCTCAATACACTGCTGACGGCTCTAGATCGGTCATCCAAACAGAGAATCAACAAAGATATATTGGCCTTAAACAAAACACTAGAGCACCTGGATATGATAGACATCTACAGGACATTTTATCCCAAAGTGAAAGAGTATACATTTTTCTCCAGTGTACATGGATCATTCTCAAGAATTGACCATATGTTGGGCCACAAAAACAACATCAGCAAATTCAGAAAAATCAAAGTTGTACCAAGCGTATTTTCTGACTATAAAGCCTTGAAACTAGAATTCAACTGGAAAAAGAGGAAAAAAATCCCACAAAAATGTGGAAACTAAACAACATACTTTTAAAAAATGAATGGGTCAAAGAAGAAATAAGTGCAGAGATCAAAAGATATATACAGACAAATGAAAATGACAATACAACATATCAGGATCTATGGGATACAGCAAAAGCAGTGATAAGAGAGAAGTTCATATCACTTCAGGCATATATGAACAAACAAGAGAGAGCCCAAGTGAACCACTTAACTTCACACCTTAAGGAACTGGAAAAAGAAGAACAAATACAACCCAAAACCAGCCGAAGAAAGGAGATAATAAAAATCAGAGCAGAAATAAATGAAATAGAGAACAGAAAAACTATAGAAAAAATTAATAGAACAAGGAGCTGGTTCTTTGAAAAGATCAACAAAATTGACAAACCCTTGGCAGGACTTACCAAGGAAAAAAGAGAAAGAACTCATATAAACAAAATCCAAAATGAAAAAGAAGAAATCACCACAGACATTGTAGATATACAAAGAATTATTGTAGAATACTATGAAAAACTTTATGCCACTAAATTCAACAACCTAGAAGAAATGGATAAATTCCTAGAACAATACAACCTTCCTAGACTGAGTCAAGAAGAAGCAGAAAGCCTAAACAGACTGATTAGTAAAGAGGAAATAGAAAAAACCATTGAAAACCTCCCCAAAAATAAAAGTCTAGGCCCAGATGGCTATACCAGAAAATTTTATCAAACGTTCAAAGACTTGGTTCCTATTCTACTCAAAGTCTTCCAAAAAATTGAAGAAGAAGCAATACTTCCAAACACATTTTATGAGGCCAACATAACCCTCATACCAAAACCAGGCAAGGATAGCACAAAAAAACCCCAAAAAACTACAGACCAATATCTCTAATAAATACAGATGCTAAAATACTAAACAAAATACTAGCAAATTGAATACAACAACATATTAAAAAAATAATACATCATGATCAAGTGGGATTCATCCCAGAATCTCAAGGATGGTTCAACATATGTAAAACGGTTAACATAATACACCATATCAACAAAACAAAGAACAAAAACCACATGATCTTATCAATAGATGCAGAAAAGGCTTTTGATAAAATACAACACAATTTTATGTTTAAGACTCTCAACAAAATGGGTATAGAAGGAAAATATCTCAACATGATAAAGGCCATATATGATAAACCATCAGTTAACATCATATTAAATGGCACTAAACTGAAGGCTTTCCCCCTTAAATCAGGAACAAGACAGGCTTGTCCACTCTCTCCACTCTTATTTAATGTGGTACTAGAGGTTCTAGCCAGAGCAATCAGACAAGACAAAGAAATAAAAGGCATCCATATCGGAAAAGAAGAAGTAAAGATATCACTTTTTGCAGATGATATGATCCTATACATCGAAAACCCCAAAGAATCCACGAAAAGACTACTAGAAACAATAAGCCAATACAGTAAGGTCGCAGGATACAAAATTAACATACAAAAGTCCGTAGCCTTTCTATATGCCAACAATGAAACATTTGAGAATGAACTCAAAAAAATAATCCCCTTCACAATTGCAGCAAAAAAAATAAAATACCTAGTAATAAACATAACAAAGAATGCAAAGGATTTATATAATGAAAACTACAAACCATTGTTAAGGGAAACCGAAAAAGATATATTGAGATGGAAGAATATTCCTTGTTCTTAGTAAGGAAGAATAAATATAATCAAGATGTCCATATTACCCAAAGCAATATACATATTTAATGCAATTCCCATCAAATTTACAATGACATTTTTTAAAGAAATGGAGCAAAAAATCATCAGATTTATATGGAATTATAAAAAAACCCTAAAAGCCAAAGCAATCCTAAAGAAAAAGAATGAAGTTGGGGGTATTACAATACCTGACTTCAAACTACATTATAGGGCCACGACAATCAAAACAGCATGATATTGGCAGAAAAATAGACACTCAGACGAATGGAACAGAATAGAAATCCCAGAAATAAAACCACATATATATGGTCAAATAATTTTTGATAAAGGGGCCAACAACACACAATGGAGAAAAGAAAGCCTCTTCAACAAATGGTGCTGGGAAAACTGGAAAGCCACATGCAAAAGACTAAAATTGGACTACAGTTTGTCCCCCTGTACTAAAATTAACTCAAAATGGATCAAAGATCTAAACATAAGACCTGAAACAATAAAGTACATAGAAGAAGGCATAGGTATTAAACTCATGGACTTGGGTTTTAAAGAGCATTTTATGAATTTGACTCCACAGGCAAGAGAAGTGAAGGCAAAAATTAATGAATGGGATTACATCAGACTAAGAAGTTTTTGCTCAGCAAGAGAAACTGATAACAAAATAAACAGACAGCCAACTAAATGGGAAATGATATTTTCAAACAACTGCTCAGATAAGGGCCTAATATCCAAAATATAAAAAGAACTCATAAAACTCAACAACAAACAAACAAACAATCCAATAAAAAAAATGGGAAGAGGACATGAACAGAAACTTCTCCCAGGAAGAAATACAAATGGCCAACAGATATATGAAAAGATGCTCATCTTCTTTACTTATTAGAGAAATGCAAATCAAAACTGCAATGAGATACCACCTCACACCTGTTAGATTAGCTATTATTAACAAGACAGATAATAGCAAATATTGGAGAGGCTGTGGAGAAAAAGGAACCCTCATTTACTGTTTGTGGGAATGTAAAGTAGTACAACCATTATGGAAGAAAGTATGGTGGTTCCTCAAAAAACTGAAAATAGAACTACCTTATGACCCAGCAATCCCTCTA
Organism: Saccopteryx leptura; assembly: GCF_036850995.1. Taxonomy (NCBI): domain Eukaryota; kingdom Metazoa; phylum Chordata; class Mammalia; order Chiroptera; family Emballonuridae; genus Saccopteryx; species Saccopteryx leptura. The sequence goes on from NC_089505.1 coordinate 147,665,722, forward strand.
CTGGGTATATACCCCCAAAACTCAGAAACATTGATACGTAAAGACACATGCAGCCCCATGTTGATTGCAGCATTGTTCACAGTGGCCAGGACATGGAAACCACCAAAAAGCCCGTCAATAGATGACTGGATAAAGATGTGGCACGTAGGCCCTGGCCGGTTGGCTCAGCGGTAGAGCGTCGGCCTAGCGTGCGGAGGACCCGGGTTTGATTCCCGGCCAGGGAACACAGGAGAAGCGCCCATTTGCTTCTCCACCCCTCCACCGCACCTTCTTCTCTGTCTCTCTCTTCCCCTCCCGCAGCCAAGGCTCCATTGGAGCAAAGATGGCCCGGGCGCTGGGGATGGCTCCTTTGCCTCTGCCCCAGGCGCTAGAGTGGCTCTGGTCGCAACATGGCGACGCCCAGGATGGGCAGAGCATCGCCCCCTGGTGGGCAGAGCTTCGCCCCTGGTGGGCGTGCCGGGTGGATCCCGGTGGGGCGCATGCGGGAGTCTGTCTGACTGTCTCTCCCTGTTTCCAGCTTCAGAAAATGCAAAAAAAAAAAAAAAAAAAAAAAAAAAAGATGTAGCACATATACACTATGGAATACGACTCAGCCATAAGATATGACATCAGATCACTTACAGCAAAATGGTGGGATCTTGATAACATTATATGAAGTGAAATAACTAAATCAGAAAAAACCAGGAACTGCATTATTCCATATGTAGGTGGGATATAAAAGCGAGACGAAGAGACATTGATAAGAGTATGGTGGTTAAGGGGGGTGGGGGGAGAGGGAGAGGATAAGGGGGAGGGGGAGGGGCACAAAGAAAACTAGCTAGAAGGTGACAGAGCACAATCTGACTTTGGGTGATGGGTATGCAATATAATTGAATGATAAGATAACCTGGACATGTTTTCTTTGAATATATGTACCCTGATTTATTGATGTCACCCCATTAAAAAATAAAATTACATAAAAAAAAAGCAGCTAGAAAAAATCTGACAAATAATAGAAAAATAATAAATTTTTTGATTGAATTAAGTTAAGCCCTATTTGGAATATTACATACATTCAATCACTCTGTAACAGATTCATCAAAAACCTAGTTGTACTACCAAATTATTCAAAGCCCTTGCCTTATATATGGCCAAGACATATATAATTATCATCATGTAAAGGGAATATCATCATGTAATTATCATCATGTAAACGGAAATTTTTTAAAAATTTTATAACCATTTTGTAATCATCCACAACTGTAACAGTAAGGAGTTTAAAAACAAAATATTACCTTAAGCTCAGGCTTATTAATTCTCATATTCTTTTAAAAATTTATCTAGAACATAACAGATACAGAGAAAAAAAATGATAGTCTACTAAGCGTGTAATGTAAGTATAGAATGATTTAGAGTTCTGGTCCTATAGTGATTTTATTTTTGAGATTTTTTTTTATTATTTCCAGCATCATACTGACTGACTAATTCATTCAAAGGGAACATTTATGAAAAGGAAGGACTCATTACAAACAAGCCTCATGGCATGGATTTCATAATATAAAGCCCACAGTGCTGTGAGAAGGGCAAATGTTGAGGGTGAGGCCTAACAAGCCAGAGTATGACTCCATGTTTGCAAAGATTAATTATACCAACATTACAAAAATAATTTACAGAAAAGTCCTTTTCCTATGAATTTCCTATGAATTTCTTTATCCTCTTTTGCTTGATGTACTATGTGAATTTCAGTATCCTCAGCCACAGGATTTAACCTTTATGTCACTGGCAAACTATAGCCCAGAAGCTAACATTAAATTATATTGTAAAATTATCAAAAAAGTTGTTAAGTTATTTGCATTCAATTCATATCTCAGCATGATATAAAGGGAAAGAGTTGAGTTTTGAAGAAAAAAATATATATTTGGCATGAAGCTCAAGCTTCTTAATATATACAGGAAGAAATTAAGTAGCAAAGAGGCCGAGAAGTACCAGTTTAAAGAAAGGGAAGAAGTCTCAGAGAAGGTGATATTGGAACTGAGATATGAAGAGTTTGAAGGAGTGAGAGAATAGGATGTTTTCTGAGAAAGGGAATAACAAATAACAGATCCTAGAAGACAGGCTTACTTGGTTTGCTTAAGAAACAATCGGGAGCCAATGAGGGTGAACCAAAGCAAGCAGACTACAGTGAAAAAACAAGAGAGTAATGGGCAACATGACTAGATCGTGTGATGCCTTGCAAATCTACTTAAGGTCTTTGGCTTTTACTCTAAGGTAGAAAATTATTGGAAGGTATAAGGAGAGAAGTCACATGAACAATTTGAACTTTTGAATAGATAATTCTGGCTGTTGTATTGAGTACTGATTATAGAAGGGTGAAGGTTAAAGCAAGTATTAATAGATGGGTGAAGGAATGAATATCCTTTGTCCAGAGAAAAATGTAAGGTACCACATTCACTGTTTTGGGAACTTATTATTGATTCCCTGAACTAAATTCAACAGGGACCAGGGATCTATGAGAGACAAATGTGTACACATTACATCTTCCTCTGTATTGAGTCACTTGGTGATGTGTAATGTTCTTACAACATTTGATTCAGCAACTGTCCATTGAATGTCAACTTTTGAACTATATTGTTGTATTAGTTGGTGGGGTGGAAAGAACTGATCATACAAGAAAGCTTTTCTAGTTAAAAAGCCTGTGCCCTCATTCCTGTAAACATTACTAAATATCTGTATAGGTAGCTGTGTTCAACAGCAGGGGAGAAGTGAGGGGCATGCTCTCTGCACTCAAGCAGGCATTTAAAATTTTGTTTATAAAAAGGAAGTAGCATGAACAATATTTCTTCATACAATATTAATTTAAAAACTGTAGTTGGAACATAGCTACATAAAGTACTTTAGGGAAGACAAAAGAGACTGTGAGGAAAAAATGCCAAAATATAATACCATATTCAGAATTGGAACAAATAAGACTATTAGTGGGTTTATTTTTCCCTTTATTTTTGTTTATTTTTTGGAAATTTCTTAGAATATGTCACTGTTCAAATGTGTTTTCTTTTAAAATGAGGATTCATATATTGTAAGAAATAGCATAGATTAGGTTATTCAGAACAAATTTTATAGTGGATTAAAAAATACATTATCTCTTAAGTGCTTTAAAATACTCTATTGGGAGAAACAATCTGATGGAAAGCAGAAAACCAAAATGGTTTCTAAGTATTTAAAGTGAAAGTTCTTTTCTGCCCTAAGAGAATATTTAAATTTTGGAAAATTTGGCATTTGGTTTTAGAAACCTATCATGAAAAAAATGATAGAATTTGAAGCCCAACTGCTTTTAAGTCAGTAGATCTAATGGGAGACCATCCCAAAATTTGCTTGGGATTTCAAAGTGGGGCACATTCAAAGGGAAGGGAAGGGGGGTTGATTTGGCAATGAACAGCACGAGGGAAAAAGTATCAACATTTCAGATATTAGAATTCTATGAAATAAGCTTAAAATAACTAAGATTATTATAGGTAAAGAAATAATAGCTTGGCAATATCAATAGGAAGAGGTAATTTTTCTGTGAAGTTAATAAAGCTTAACAAAACAAATAAACAAAACTTCTTACCTTAGAATTTTATACACTGAAAAAAAACAACATCCAAAAATGATGACTATGAAATGATGAAACTGCTTTCCAGCTTGATTATGGTGGTGCTTATACAAATCTATATAGGTGTTGAAACTAATAAGGTTATACACCAAAAGTTTTAAAAAATTAATTTCTGTGGGATAATTTTAAAAAATCAATTGAATACAATACAATACAAAGAGAAAAAAACAAAATTATTCCAGATGAATAAATTTTAGACATACAAATGCTGAAAATGTTTATGAGAATACCTGAAATGTAAGAAGTGATAAGGTAAGTCACTGGGATGGACGAAAAAGGCTTCTAGATAGAAATTTGGTTATAAATTTAAAAAATATAAAAACAAACAGCACTCCAGAATGTTAAAAATGTGGCTGTAAAGAATATTTTTTTTGTGATTTAATTCTTTTTAGGAGCTGCTTGACTTAAACAAAATAATAAAATGTATTGTTTACAATAGAGTTTAGAGTAGAGAAGAAATAAAATTATCACAATAACATAAAATATGGCGGAGAGGGAATGCAAACATAATATTTAATATCTTTATACCATACATGAAATGGTATAATATTAGTTACAATGAAAAGAGAAAGGAATGGTATCTTTATAAGACCTAAAAAAAAAAAAAAAAAAAAAAAAAGCTGTGTTGTTTAAAAATGCTTGCCCAGTGGGTAAATATATAAAAAGAGAAATGAGGTCATGATAATCTCGAAAGTCAGAATAATGCTTAACTTGAAGATAGACTTGATCAGGAAGGAACACACAAGGAGCTCCATGATTCTAACAATATTGTATATCTACACATAAATGACATTGACCCATGTTTTTAAAAATGACTAATTAAAAACCCAAACCTAAACATATATGACTGTGTGTATGTTAAAAAGACATAGAGGCATAAAATTTTATACATAGACACACAAACACATAAAGTGATATAAGAATGATTAAAGGGAAATAAATGGAGTGATAAAAAATATAGGTAAAATTATGGTTCCAGATTTTTTTTATTTTTTACCTAGCATGGTAGTGAAAAACTTTGCAGCTTAAAATAATAAATATAACCAATATTGCTCTTGAATAAGGATACAAAAAACTCAATAAGATATCAAATCAAGCAAAACATACACAGCATTATACACCAAGACCGAGTGGAATTTATTCTAGTTATATAAGACTGGTTCAATGTTGGAAAATTAAGCAATATAATCTATGTAATCCATGATAAAAATATTAAATGATTATGTCATTTAAAATAAAAAAATTAAAAACCACCAATATAACAAAATAAAACAATAATAAAAAAAACAGTAGAAATAGTATATGTTATAACAGATAGCTGAATGACAATTGAACGGACACCTTAATGACATTATACTATATAAGTTTCCTATAACAGGAATGCTGACTTGGGGAGAAATTGGTAGGAAAGAAGTGAAATTGTAAGTTGACTAAATAGCTAAAAAAAACCAACAATCTATAAATCTAATGTTGTCTATTAAACTTTTATCAGGTATATCATTGGCAAATATGTTCTTCAATTGCTTATCTTTTCATTTTGTTGATGGTTTCCTTTGTTGCAAAAAAATCTTTTAATTTGATGTAATCTTATCTGTTTATTTTTCTTTTATTTTCCTTGCCCAAAAAAAATATCAGAAAAATATTGCTACGAGATGTATCCAAGCCAAGATTTTACTGTCTATGTTTTCTTTTAGAATGTATATGTTTTCAAGTTTTACATTTAAGTTTTTAATCCATTTTAATTAAGAAAAAATTTATACAAATCAACACACACACACAAAGAATCCAATTAAAAATGAGCAAAAGCCCTGAATAGACACTTCTCCAAAGAGAAGATAGCCAATAGATATATGAAAAGATACTCAACATCACTAATTATTAGAAAAATGTAAATTAAAACCATAGTAACACATTACCTCATAACTGTCAGAATGGCTATCTCACAGTACAACAAACAACAAATGTTGGTCAGAATGTGGATAAAAACGAACCCTTTTGCACTGTTGGTGAAAATGCAGATTGATACAGCCACTGTGGAAAACAGGATGGAGTTTACTCAAATAAAAAAATGAAACTGTCTGCCCTGGCCAGCTGGCTCAGTGTTAGAGCGTTGGCCCGGCATATGGAAGTTATGGGTTTGATTCCTGGTCAGGTTACACAGGAGAAGTGCCCATCTGCTTCTCCACCCTCTCCCTTTTCTTTCTTTCTGTCTCTCTCTTCCCCTCCCACAGCCAAGGCTCCATTAGAGCAAAGTTGGCCAGAGTGCTGAGGACGGTTCCATGGCCTCTACCTCAGGTGCTAGAATGGCTCTGGTTGAAATGAAACAATGCCCCAGATGGGTGGAACATCGCCCCCTAGTGGGCATGCCAAGTGGATCTGGGATGCACACATGCAGGAGTCTGTCTCTGCTTTCCTGCTGCTCACTTCAGAAAAATATAAAAAAATAAAATAAAATGAGACTGTCTTATTACCCAGCAATTCCAATTTTAGTATATATCTGAAGAACCACAAAACACTAATCTAAGGATTATATGCATCCCTATGTTTATTGTAGTATTTTTTACAATATCCAAGATTTAGAAGCACTCCCAGTGCCCATCAGTAGATGAGTGGATAAAAAAGCTATGGTACATCTACACCAGTGGTATTCAACCTGGTCCCTACCGCCCACTAGTGGGAGTTCCAGCTTTCATGGTAGGAGGTAGCGGAACAATCAAAGTATAAATAAAAAGATAGATTTAACTATAGTAAGTTGTTTTATAAAGATTTATTCTGCCAAACTTAGAGAGAATCCAACATAAAGTACTTGGTAAGTAATTATTATTATATGCTTTAACTTGCTGTAACTCTGCTTTACAAATTTTATAAAGTAAAGTTACTTCCCTACTTTATAAATTACCATTACTGTGGAACCAGTGGGCAGTTAGAAAATTTTACTACTAACAGAGATACAAAAGTGGGTAGTAGGTATATAAAGGTTGACTACCCCTGATCTACACAATGGAATACTACTCGACCATAAAATCTTACCTTTTGTGAAAATCTGGGTGGACTTGGACAATATTATGCTAAGTGAAATAAGCAAGTCAGAGAAAGACAAATACCATGTGATTTCATTTATATGTGAAAACTAATGAACAAAATAAACTATCAAAATAGAAACAGAGACATAGATGTATACAATAGACTGACAACGGTCAGAGAGGACAGAGGATGTTGCTGAGGGAAAAAGTTGAAAGGATTAAGCAAAAAACAGAACACTTTCATAGACACAGACAACAATCTAGTGATTACGAGAGGGAAAAGGCATGGGGACGGGTAGAATAGAGTCAAGAGAGGATAAATGGTGACAGGAAACAACATAGATGGTAAACACACAATACAATATACAGATGATATATTATAGAACTGTGCACTTGAAACTTATTTTATCACCAATGTCAACCCAAGAGATTAAAGAAAAACTTTAAAAAGAAACAAAAAATAAAAATATTGATGTTGTACCTAATTGTCAAATGTCACTTATTACTACTGAGTAAAATAAACCTATTTCTAAGTGGAAGTTACTTAAAGGAAAATAAAGACATTAAACATTTGAGATATTTTGTGTGCGATTACTAAATTTAAAGATCTGCATAAAATAAGTATTGCTACAAAACATATGTTAACAAAATTTACAGAAGAAAATAATGAAACCAAGCAAAAACTAAGAAATGCTAACACAACTAGCAGAAACTTAGGCATTTTCACAGATGAGTGGTATATCAAATTTCCAATAAACAGGGAGTTCATAGACTACTAAACTGTTTGTACCATGGTTAAAGAAGAAAAAACTTCCAAAATATTAGAAGGAAAATAAAGCTTCAGCATATCAAGTTAATTCCATGGAGTTAAAAGTACTGCAACATTTTAAAAAATTACCAAAAACATGACTGACCAGGCAGTGATGCAGTGCATACAGTGTTGGACTGGGGCACAGAATACCCAGGTTCGAAACCCAGAGGTCACTGGCTTGAGCCCAGATATATCGGCTTGAGTGAGGGCTCACCATCTTGAGTGTGAGGTCATCGGCTTGAGCCTGGGACCATAGACATGACCCCAAGATTGCTGTCCTGAGCCCAAGGTTGCTGGCTTGAGCCAGGGTCACTCGCTGTGCTGTAGCCCCCCCCCCCCCCCAGTCAGGGCACATATGAGAATGTAATCAATGAACAACTAAGGAGACTAAGGAGCAGCAACAAAGAATTGATGCTTCTCATCTCTCTCCTTTCCTGTCTGTCTATCCCTGTCTGTCCCTCTTTCTTTCTCTTTGTCTCGGTCACAAAAAATAAATAATAATAATAATTACCAAAAACAACGTAAAGGTTGAAACAATAAATTGCCATTATGTGATCATTTTTAAATTTTAAAGATAACAATTTTATATGTTGATATATCAACTTAGAATATCAAAAAAATGTACTACAAATTATTTTGTTTGGTGACAACACTGCATCACTACATCTTTTTTAAAAATAGCATCTATTTTATCAAGCTTAATAACTAGTAGTCTGTTAGTTTTTTTCTGAGTAAAAAATATACCACTGTATAAATATGTCGTTTGTTTATCCACTTTTCTGAAGGACATTGTTATCTTGTTTTTTTACTTTTTGTCTATTATTAATTAATTATGTTAAGCAATTGAGTAGAAGTAATTTTTATTTTATTATTTTTTAGAAGTAATTTTTAGACCTATTTTTTAATTAGGTAGATATCTAGAAATAAACTTGCTTATTTATAATGTAATTTATTTTAAACTTATACAAAATTGTCAGTTTTTCAATCCTTGTACCAATCTAACTACTAGCAACAATGTATGACAGTCTATTGCTTTACATCCTTGCCAACAATAAATATAATCAGTGTATATATTTAGTCTATCTATTGGGTTTACAGAGGTATTAGTGTAATTTTAGTTTGTATTTCCCTAATGATTAAATGGTGTTTATAACTTTTTCATGTGCTTATTGGCAATGCTATATTTTTTTTTGTGAAGTATCTTTATTCTTGTGTGCACTTTTACTTAATAGAGCTTTATTTTATTAGAGTTATAGGTGTTTTTTCTATATTCTGGTTATAGGTCCTTAAACATATGCAGTGAAAATATTTGTTCTCAATTTATGGTTTTCTTTTTCATTTTCTTTGAGAAATAAAACAATTTAATAAAAAATTATGACTGAATTTATGTTTGTTAAATGTTTTGCAAAGATAATTAGTTTTATTTAATATTTTTCTACTTGATTTTTGTTTTAATAGTCTTTATTGTTCTTACTAATATTTTTAATACAGTATTGTCAGTCACATAAAAATTCTCTCTTGGTTCTTTTGCACTGTCTTTATTAGATGATATTAATTTTGAAAAGTTTCAGGATTCACTGCATCGGGACTCAGAACTCACAACTTATCATTAGAAGGAAAGTTTTACTTTCTTTTTTTTTTTTTTTTTTTTTTTTTTGTATTTTTCTGAAGTTGGAAATGGGGAGGCAGTCAGACAGACTCCTGCATGTGCCCAGCCGGGATCCATCCGGCATGCCCACCAGGCAGCGATGCTCTGCCCATCTGGGGTGTTGCTCTGTTGCAACCAGAACCATTCTAGTGCCTCAGGCAGAGGCCATAGAGCCATCCCCAGTGCCCGGGCCATCTTTGCTCCAATGGAGCCTTGGCTGCGGGAGGGGAAGAGAGAGACAGAGAGGAAGGAGAGGGGGAGGGGTGGAGAAGCAGATAGGTGCTTCTGCTGTGTGCCCTGGCTGGGAATCGAACCCGGGACTCCTGCACGCCAGACCAATGCTCTATAACTGAGCCAAGCGGCCAGGGCCTATTTTCTTAAATCAATGATAGTAGTCTCACTGACTACAAACAAATGGTTCTCTTGTCTTTTTTACTTATATATATTTTAGTTTTTCTAACATACCTATCTAACTAGAAATATTTATGTAATATTTTAATGTAATGTAAATATTTTAAAGGAGAAAGATACCATGACCTCAGTAGCAAGTAAATATTATTAAAATCATATATTTCTCATTTTTTATAATAGAACTCATTCTAGAAATCAAAATACAAGATCATGTGAAATATTTGCCTATGAGTTATATATATATATTTTTTTTCTTTGTATTTTTCTGAAGCTGGAAACGGGGAGAGACAGTCAGACAGACTCCCGCATGCGCCCGACCGGGATCCACCCGGCACGCCCACCAGGGGCGACGCTCTGCCCTCCGGGGCTTCGCTCTGCCGGGACCAGAGCCACTCTAGCGCCTGGGGCAGAGGCCAAGGAGCCATCCCCAGTGCCCGGGCCATCTTTGCTCCAATGGAGCCTCGGCTGCGGGAGGGGAAAAGAGAGACAGAGAGGAAGGGGGGGGATAGAGAAGCAAATGGGCGCTTCTCCTATGTGTCCTGGCTGGGAATCGAACCTGGGTCCCTCGCACGCCAGGCCAACGCTCTACCGCTGAGCCAACCGGCCAGGGCCGAGTTATATATTTTAATAACTAACCTCTGATCTAGGTCAATAGTTTTCTTACATATCTTTGTTTTTCCTGTTTTTTTTTACCAAAATATGCTTCTACGAAATTTTTTTATGGATTGGTTTTAGAGAGACAAAGAGAGGAAGGAAGAGAGAGAGAGAGAGAGAGAGAATAATCCAATTGTTGTTCCACTTAAACATGCTTTCATTGGTGACTTCCCATATGTGCCCTGACCAGAGAGTGAATCCACAACCTCAATACTTCCTGAGAATGCTCTAACCAACTAAGTTACCAGTTAGGACCTCCAGGAGATTATTGTAATAAGCAATGTACAAAACATATATAGTTAAGAGATGTTTTACAACATGAGACTGAATAAAGGGCATACATTTTCAGAGGTTATATTACATTGTATGTCTACATAAGACAAAAGTAGCTGCATAAATTATATAGATTCCTAAATTAAATATTTATAACCCATATACTCTTGTAATTTTTTACATCATATGTACAGTATGAATATATCAGTATTGAAAAAATTGAACACTCAAGTATGTTATCTATGCCTTCTTTTTGCTCTTGTTTTTCACCTACTATTTTCTATATTGAATCACTTTACCATATTGTATTTGAACAATGTATTTACCATTAAATTTGTATCTTTACTTCTTGCAATAGTGACTAACAACTAACAGAAAATATATTTATCCTATAGTTGTGTGTGGTAGATATCACCCATTACAGAAGAAGATAAGATCCAGAAAGATCAATTGTTTGCCCAAAGTTATATAACTATGCATAATTTAAACTGTCTATTAAGTTAACAATATTTGCACTCTAGCACTATTGCCAATATTACTAGAATGTATTAATTGAAGTTAGTTTTTAATATTAATGGGATCTAAAACTGAACTCTTTAGTTATTATTAAAAATAGTATAATAAAAAATATAAAAACCAACTACAAATTGTGGAGCTCAATCTTAATTTGAAGAATGGTCCTTACATACTCTTTTATCATTTTTTCTTTTTATTGAATTATTGAGGTGAAACTGCTTAACAAAATTTCTTCATAATTTTTTCTCAATCAAAATTACTGTAAACCATAGGAAAATATTAACCTTTTTATTATTTTAGTTTCAGAATTTTCTACTTCAGGGTAACACATTACACTATCATTCATTTTCTTTTCTTAAAGTAACTTTGTATGCATTAAGCAGATGATGCATTTAGCTCTTGTTGATGCCAGGTTAAAGAATGATAAAATTATGGCAGTGAAGGAGAGCAAGCAGCACTTTGTAGGTGAGCCGAAGTTTGTCTTATATCATTTGTTTCCATAAGAAGTCTACAGAAGAACAAATTCTGATAATTATTGAGGATGTCAGCATAAACAACAAACACTTTAAGACACACTTATTATGAAATAAATGGACTATAAGAATCAAATAGTATAATACAATCTAGGTCCATCCATGATGTCACAAAAAGTAAGATCATTCTTTATTTATGGTCGAGTAATATTCCATTGTATTTATGTGCCAAAACTTTTTTATACCCTTGTCTATTGATGGGCTGTCAGGTTACTTCTATAGCTTAGCTTTTGTAAATAATGAAACTAATACAAAATAATATTGAATGCAAACTGTAATTGAAAAAAATAATTAGTAAAAAAGTTCACCTTTGCTAAAGAAATAAAAAAAGACTCAAAGGGCAGCAATAAGTAAATAAAGTGAAGATTGCATTAGATGGCTTCCATTTGCCTCATCAAATACACTGTCTACAATTCTCCCTCCTCCTTATTTTGGCTCTGTGTCTCAAGAAACTTTCTCTGCCCATCGCACTGTGGACCGGAGGTTGATCTCACACAATGACATCAGTAGATTTTTTAACCTCTTACTTCCACTCAAGTGTGTTCAAAGCGAGTCATTGCAGAAAACAGGCTGTCAGCATTAACCCTCTCCGCACTCTGTTTCTGCTGGATCTCATAAATTGAATACAGTGTTTCTCTGGGGTTGTTTTTTTTTTTCTGTTTCTAGTTTATTATTTTTGTTCATTGTGAAAGATAATGCTTTTACATTTTTCTTTTTTTAATCAGATTTTTTTATTTATTCATTTTTTGGGGGGGGGCAGGAAGCATCAACTTTGATATGCGTCTTTACGAGGTAAGCCCAGAGTTTCAAACCGGTGACTTCAGCATTCAGGGCGACGCTTTATCCACTGTGCCATCATAGGTCAGGCTTATTACAGTTTCATTAAACCATGATTTTAAATTTAATTTAATAAGTGTTCTCTGTAAATCATTTATGAAATCTCATATCAGTAAGTATTGCTTTTATCAAGTTGATTATAAAAACATTGTTCATTGAAGAGACAGTATTGTTATTTTATTTTTTCCTTATATTACTTATTTATATGGGATGTAATTGCCTTCTTTTATAATATTGTAGATACGATGTCCTCGGGTTATGACATTCTCAACACTCAACATTTCAAATTTATGACACTTACTCCCATAAATATATAAAAAATTTTAGACTTGAGTGTTTCAGCTTATGCCATTAGCATCGTACTTCTGGTTGAGCACAGCAAAAGACTATGAAGTAACCAGGCATGTGAGTGAGGGAGTTGTCATCCCCCAGTACGCTTACCTACACCATTTTGGACTGTTAAAGCGCAAGTGTTTCATTTGTGTTGCTTTGTTTGGCCACGTTTTGGTCCTTATCATGGCTCATAAATGAAGGTCAGAGTTTTCAGATGGTAGTGCTTTGAAGAAGAGGAAAGCCATCACAATGGATGTCACAGAGCTGCTGGCATCAAATGGAGAGGACCTGTCTGTTAAAGACCTCATTCAGCTCAAGAAGCAGCTGATTGAAGAGAAAAAAAGAAGCCCCAGAACCCAAGATATTTACTGCTAGGGGTCTGGCAGAAGGTTTTTTTTATGCTAGAGGATAGGTTGGCAAAATTTCAGGCTGAGGACCCCAGTGATAACAGATTCAGTACGGTCTACAGAACTGTTATGGATGCCTTGCAATGCTATAGGCGATTTTGAAAGAGAAGTCATCAACCTTCCAGACTAGCCTGGAACAATTCTTTAAGAAGGTAGAGAGGCCTGCAACAGATCCTGTAACCTCTACATCAGCTGCTTCTCAAGATGAAACACCTGTAGTGCAGGTAGGATCCTGATTACCTGACCCAGTAGCTCCAGCACCTTGTGCAGGTTCTCTTGCCTCTCCAGCTTCTTCTGCCCAATAGGTCACTCTCTCCCACCTTGCAATGCCCCTTCCAGTGTGTAAGCCACTACAGGAAAAGGAAAAGAATATTTTTACACTCATTTTTTTTCTGTTACCACAGTACAGTATATTTATGCCATTTTCCTTTTTCTGTAGCTTAGTTGTGGTTTTATGTTTTGGATTATGATTTTGCAACTGTGTTAGGAAAGGTAAGTGACTTAGGCTCGGGTGTGTTTGACTTACACCAAAATTTGGGTTATGTCACTGTTGTAGAAATGGAACTGTATCATAACGTGAGTACCCCCTGTACATATATGCACACAAATGTGTGTGTGTGTGGTGCATGCAACTTATTCCATATACAAAATATTTAAGAAAATAGAGACAGATTCATAGAAAGAGAGCAGTCTGTCAGGAGTGAAGTTGGGTGGTGGGTTTTGAGGTTGAGTGGCTAGTTGTGAGGGTGGAGGAATTGAGCAAAAAAGGAAAGAAAAGAGAAAAACTCATGAATATGGACCACAGTATAGTCATTGCTAGGGGTGAGGTTAGAAGGAGGTGAAGAAGGGTAAGGGGGGATAAATGGTGATTAAAGGATACTTGACTTGGGGTGATGGACACACAACATAATTTACAGATAATGTGTTGTGAAATTGTGCACCTGAAACTTGCAGTTTTGTAAAGCAGTATTACCTCAATAAATTCAATTTGAAAAGTTTTCATGTAATGCTTTTTGGGTTCTTTTTTATCTTCCATACCTGATTAAATGGATTATTTTTAGGTCTGACTCCTAAAATTTTTCTTCTTGTCTTCTTGAATAAGTTCCCATCACCCCCCTTGCTTCTCATCCTTTTGGTTAAGATCAAGTGTTTAATTAGTTTCTTTTAATTTTTATAATTGAAAACATCATTGTTCATTCCTGGTTTAAATTCTCAGGAAAGTAGAAATAGATGGGCATTTCTTAACTTTCAACAATAACTGCTTTGGAAAACAATATACTAGTTTATTAAAAATTTTTAAACATACATCTACAATATGATCCAACCATTCTACTTCTAGGTATTTCTCTATGAGAAATAAAAGATATGCCCCAAAAAAGACTTGAAGATGAATGTTCATAGCAGTTTTTCATATTAACTCTAAACTAAAAGCAACTCAAATGTTCATCCACAGTTTACTGAACATACAAACAGTGGCATACCCATGCAATGGAATACTACTTAGCAATAAAAAAGAAATGCGTTATTAATACATGTAATAATTAGGAGAAATCTCAAAATAATTATTCAATGCGAAAGAAGATAGAAAAATGAAGTATATATTGTATACTTCCATTTATGTAATTTTTTTCAGCAATGCAAACTAATATAAAGTAAAAAACAATTCACAGTTGAGTGAGAATGGAGTCAGGGATGGAGTGGTGTGGGAAGAGGAGCAGAAGAAGATTTGTAAAGGGCAGAGGAAACTTTTACATTTTATTATATCTATTATAAAGTAATCAGTATGGAAAATATAAACTCTTATGGGATGGTAGGAGCCACACTTTTCATTCCTCTTGAAATAGCTTTAGGCCAGAACTGATAAATCAATGGAAAATGTTTAGCCCATATATTGACCTAGGCATCAAGCTGTGGGATAACAAACATAATGATAATAATATAACTCTTTATTCCAGGAATTATACTAAAAATCAGTGTACACTATCCCATGCAATCCTCCCATAAAATAGCTCTGTGAAGTAGGTGTTCATTTCACTAAATTAATGGGGAAGAAACTAGGACTCAGAGAAATTAATTATCTTGCCCAATAATATTTATGGAGTTGATTTTTGAACTGATAAATTATGATTCTAATGTTTGAGATCTCATAATTTAATATTAAGTGAATTTAAGTATGTTATAAATGGCATTTTTGTGTAATTCTAAAAATGTGGATAATGGTCATAAAGCCATATTCTTTGTACGAATTCATTGATATGCTTATTTTCAGGGTTGTTTTATTTTAAAGACTTAATAAAGAAATTGATAGATTTTTTTTTATTTAGGTGAATTTTGTAAAGATTTTCATACAGTGAGAATCAGTGCCAATCTCCCCCCACTCTTTTTTAATAAAAATAAGTTCTATTTTTTTATTTATGCTTTTATTTCTTTTTTATTCTCTTTTAAAAAAATTATTGAATTTATTGGAGTGACATTGGTTAATTAAAAGTATATAGGTTTCAAGTGTGCAATTAATTTTATAATACATCATCTGTATCTTATATCGTGTGTTCCACCCAAAATCAAGTCTCATTTGTCATCACTTATCTTCCATTTTTCTTCTTCTTCCCCTCCTCTCTGCTCCCCCGCTTTTCCTCTGGTAATAAGCATACTGTTTTCTGTATCTATGAGGTTATTTTTACTGCTTAATTTCTTCACTTTTTTCACCCAACTCTGTAAAATTTCTCCTCTCTGACATCTGTCAGTCTGTTCTGTATCAATAGTTAAGTATACTTGTTGAACAATAAAGGTCCCTTTATCCAAGTCTCTGTTCTTTTGGTTTTGAAAATGCTCATTCAGCATAGTGCTGCATGAGGTTTCATTTAATTAACCTGGGGCTTTTTTATGTTTTTAAGTATCTGGTTCATCTTCTATCACAGCTGGAGGACTGAAGTCTCTCCTAGAGATATTTCATGTGTGTGTTATGAAACCCTAATGACCACATGTATTTAAACCTATCTGATATATTTCTTTTCAATGTTCTGAGTTAATATATTTTAACTGAACTCCTGCTCAAGTGAGAAAAACAGTTATTGGTTTGCAAGATCCATGCATAGATACAAATAGAATAAGATGAATTACAATATGGAAAAGAATAAAGCTAGTTCATTTGCAATGCAAAATCAAAAGCTTGCTGTTTTATTATATAATATAGTGGCAGAACTCTTTTGACTAAATAATTCACCTCAAAATGAATGTTCAACTTTTTTTTATAGAACACACATTGAAGTACAGTTAAAAGGAAAAAGGTTAATGGATTATAGTTGCCAAGAAAATAGAACAGTTCTCTTCTTAAAAAACAAAAACAAACAAACAAAATAAAACATTCTTGCCTGATTCATGTACATTTTTAATTAATGAGATGTAGTATTAAGTCAGGAAAGTATTTCTAGAATTCAGGAAGTTAAAAATGTAATTAAGAATACATCTTCTCATACTACAGAAGGATAGTGTATTTGTCATCAAAAAGTGATTTGATCTTTCAAATCTCTAATCATTTATATACAATCAAATAATCTTAAGGAATTAAAGCATGACCTAGCTCAGCGAGGTATACATTTTAACATTTCTATACACATACACTTATATACCTTTTGGTTAAGGCATAGGGGAAAAATCTTGACATTTGAAGTTTGAAAAATTTTAGTGAATTTTTCTTAATCTAGTTGGATATTCATAGACTAATCTGCAGAATATTAAATTTGATAGAGGATACCATAAAAATATATGTCCCTTAACAAAACTTTGTGTCACAAAATGAAAACTAAAACTCTTTTGTAATTAAAATTTTACCTTCAAATGCTGTTTATTCTAAATATAGGTCTTTTTTACTTTGATTCAGATATTTATTTTATCTCTTCTTTTTTTAACTTATGCAGTTCTTCTGATTCTTTTCCTTTTAAAACTAACCATTCTTCTGTGCCTTGCTGTTCTTGAAGATCATTGATTTGGAGTACAGTGGTCTCACCCCTCAGAATACAATTTTTTATTTTATTTTTCTTTTTAAAATATTTATTTTATTTATTTTAGAGAGAGAGAAAGGGGGAGAATGAGAGAGATAGGAACATCAATCTGTTTTGTATGTGTCCTGACCTGGGATCAAAGTAGCAACCTTTGCTCTTTTGGAGAATGCTTTAACCAACCAAGATATCTGGCCTAGGCCAGAATATATATATATATATATATATATATATATATATATATTAATAAAAGTAACCAATTATTCTTAAACCTATTAAAATCTGAGAGGTATTACTCAATTCTATGAACATTCACTTCTGTATTTTTAGCTTAAATGCTTTTCTCTTTCTATAGATAAATCTCCTTAGATGTGGATAAAATACTGAAGTTACTTATTACCATTGCTTATTACATTACTGGTACATAGTAAGATTTAATAAATATTTATTGAATTTATGAAATGTGTTACCCCTACCAAGTTTTCTTAGTGAACTAGCCTTCCCTTTCAATGTTGTCAACAAAGATAGCATAAAGACTTTTCTTACTTAATTGCTTCTTGAGAACAGAAACTCATTCCTCTGAAATGCTTTTGTTGGCTTGTGACTAAAAAGGACTGGCCTTGTGAGTAGAACCAGACTGTAACCATTATTAATATCTTAAATGATTACTGATTGTAGCCACAGCATCGTTAGTTCAATGATAAGCAAAGAGATAGCTTAAGAAAGCATTGTAATGTTATGGGAAGTCAAATTATAATTTTGAATCCATGCCCAGTCACTAGTTATATATATGACCAGGAAATATTATTTATCATTTGTGGACATTAAACACTTTTTAATTCATATGTAAAATAAGGATACAAAAATGTGACCTCAAATAATAGTGTCAAAATCACATTGGGTGTTGTGTACAAAAATACAATGCAAAGTTTCAGAGTAGTAAGTTTCAAAAGTGAGAATGAACTTACCACCTTCAGAGAGAGTTCAGTCAGAACAAAGTATTTCTCATTCTTTTTATGTTATGCTCAGTGTAAATACAATCTAGTTTGATAGAAATTTGACTATATTAAAAATAAGAAGAGGCCTGGCTGTATAGCTCAGTTGGTTAGAGTGTCATTTTGGTATACCAAAGTTGTGGGTTTGATCCCCAATCAGGGCACATACAAGATTCAACCAATATATGCATAAACAAGTGAAACAAACAAAAAATCAATGTCTTTCTCTCTCTCTCCCTTACCTCTCTATAAAAATCAATAATAATAATAATAAGATAAGAAGAAGCTCACCTAGTACCCAAATATTAAACCAAGATTTCTTGAAGAAATGGCTAACTCAATGATTACATAGAAAAGATACAAGATAAGCCTAGAGCATCTTGTAATGCCACAAAATAAGAATCTGCTTAAGCAAGACAAAACACAACAAAAACAACACTACATTGATAGAGTTATGTCAAAAAGATACTAGAGCCAACTAAAATTGTTCCCAAATGGCCAAAGTTAAAACAATTTAAACAACAAAATAAAGTAGTTAAAAATTATATATCTAAATGGGGAAGAAGAATTATTTTTCCATGCAGAAAAATTTTAAAGCAATTATATAGGTACCTTATTTTTATGGAGGTAGAGCATAACTTCTCATTTTCTAAGTGTGAACTGCGTATAGTGACTTTCTTTCAAAGAGTACTGTATGAAGAGAAAACAGTAGAAATTTATAATGGAAGCCCCTGACAAACACTACCCAAGCCAAGTGATCAAAATCAGCATCAATAATAATGTGCCATCTTCATAATTTATACCCTTAATGTGATATAATAAAAATGACATTTTATCTCTTTGGTGTTCCGCCCCAAAAGCTATAACCTCAATCTAAACACACATATATTTCCTAGCATACTAATTGTTTTTAATATATATTTGTAACATACATGAATATAATTGGCCCCCAGAGTTGGAAGGCAGGTGTGACAGGGATATCAACCAAGATCCTGAGTCTAGGTTTAGTAAAAGTTACTGAAAGTTTACATAAATTGATAGCAAGGTTCGTAACTTATCTTCACACTTATTAACAATGTTTTTAAATAAATTCTAAAAGGTTTCATTTAAGATTTTAACTAGTTTTATTTGGGAAGCAGTTTTCCTCAAATCAGAAAGATGAAGAAATAGTATATTAATAATTGGAATGTGTCTGGTTCCATATGGGGAAAAATGCTCTTGAAATATACCCATACATATAACCTGTATAGAACCACACTGAGTAAGAATTATTACTACAATTGTCTCTTCCCTTGGGTCATTTAAATGGTTTAAATTCCATTTAGATATTAGTCCTATAGAAGTACCAAAATTACTGAAGATAAATGCCTCATCTACTTTCAAATCTTCATTAAAATTGGCTTTGTTATTTTTGTGGTGCCCAATAGCACAGCTATTAGAGTTAAGAGTCTGTCAGCATTTCCATTTACAAACTCTATTTTTTTAGGGTTCATTATCTTTTCTGTTTTAAATTGCATTAGCTTGAAAATTATCTGTCAGCATGAATATGTATTATATTACCCAAACTTCCTGTACATATCATTTTGGCAATATAGAAGGCAGAGATTAGTAACCTCTTTTTTTCTTCTTCAAAAAATCTAAAGGTGTGTTAACTGCCTGATAATCTCACAGCCAGGAACTGAAGGAGCCATTTAATTATGAACTTTCCCAGGAAACTGACCTTACACCTAACCTAATCATTTTGATATTTAAAAATGTATGAAGAAGTCAAATTGTATATGGGCCGCACATGCTTTTCAATAAACAATGCAGTTTAAAGCTTCTGGAACAAATTACAATCTCACATAATCAGAGATTTAGGAGAAGTACATTGCTGGGGTGGAGGATGGACTGAGATCTGTGATTGGTCTTATTTCAACTGAAGAGTAGAAGAAAAGTAAATCACAGAGAGTGTTGTTTTGTTCATTTTGTTAGAGCCCTTTCTTTCTTTTCAAATGAGAGATGACAGGAGGTGATGCAGCAATCACAACACAAGTAGCAACTGCAGGGCATAGGAAATGGTGCAAAAAGCATCTGGAATCCCATCTATACTAAGCACTCCTTCTGTCCAGAGTAAAAACCACAAAGGCAATTTTGTTTCTCAATCTCTCTTTCACAAATATACTCCACATTTAGTTAATATGTGTTACCACCTGTTACAGTACTAAACATGTTTCGTCGTTCACTGTAAATCAGAATATAGATCTTGTCCCCCACCCACTACTTTGTCACTTTAAAAAAAAACAAAACACAACAGTTTTAGTTGGGAGAGGGAGAAATATAAAGTAGCAGTGAAAGATCTAGCCTTTATACACTATTTAGATAGAACGTTGTGTCACACATAATCTGTCAGAAATAAATAATAAATTTGCCCTTGATTACCATGGCCACAGGCAAGGAGTACCAACATGAGGAACATACTGACTCAGATGAGACACCTGAGAGATAGCTCTATCAGCTGACCTATTTGTAAGAGAATTGAAAATTAGAATAACAATGAAAGAAGGAAAGTCAAGAGTATTATACTGTAATTATTTTTGCCCAACAGTAGCACCCACGTGTCTCAACTAAGGTTAAATAGAAAAAGTGGGTAATGTTTACAAAAAGGAAAATATATGAACTAGTTCTGTTTAAGAGCCACACAAACAATAAACCACTAGATCTGAATCAATGTTTTTATTTCCCAAACATTGAAGCAGTGACGTGTTTGGGGGGAAAAATTTTTTAAATACTTTTGTTACATGACAAGGCATTAGATAGAGGATATCATAATTTATAGCTGAAGAAACACCATATGCAAATTCTAATATTAAAATACAGAATCATATTCTGTCACTTAAATTATTAACCTTCCCAGTAGAAATCTAATTCTTGCATAATGGTTTTTTTCCTAATGTTGGATATTAATGAGTGCTTATCATTAAGAATATCTGATTCATGATGAACTTTGAAATCTTTATTATTATAATTTTTTCTTCTGCATTGACAGTTACACTTACAAGATAATCCAAACAATTTGTAATAGATATTCCATCTTCCCTCCATTTTAAGGGAAAAAAAAAAAAAAACATATAAAAAGTTGCCAAATAGTTCAGGCTAATACTGATAGATACGTGAATTCCAAACTGCCCTTTTGATGTTCCGCTTATCTGTCAGACCTCACTCTTACTGGACTATCGCCCCTGAGACACAGGAATTCCAGGAAGCTGGTCAACCTGCCCCAAGAAAGAGCATTCCAGAAAGTGGAAATCCTAAAACCATAAAAGGGAACATACCAGAACTTTTGCCTCAGTATCCCCTCAGGCTCTCCCAAACACTATATATAATTCATCCCTAGTCTGTAACCAGTGCTCTTCTCCCCGGGAGAAGTGCCCGGCAGGGTTCCTTTCTTCCTTTCAATAAAGCCTGTTACTCTGGTCTTTCGGACTCCCATGGATTCTAACAAATACACATGCTTATTGTTCCATAAATCTAAATGACAATTTCTGTGAATCTTTGTTCTGAACTCTGCACTTTTGGGACCCTGAAATAAAATATGGAGAAGATAACAGCCAACTGGCCTTAAGCAAAAGTAAAGTATAGACAAAATACTATAACCAACTAATTATAATAATTTTATCAAATAAAATCATATGAGTATATAGAGGTTACATGTAATTTCATATATCTCTCATGAAGCAAGTGATATTTTAACTGTAGTTTTAACTCTACTGTTGAGGGCAAAGGGGAACATTCCAAGTTATGCAACATGCAACTGATATATAAGTAATCACAACTTAATGAGGAGCAAAATAACAGCATAAAGAAAATGTTATCCTAGAGGGAAAGGGGGGCAGGTGGTAGAAGAAGGTAAAGGGGATAAATGGTGATGGAAGGAGACTTTACTTGGGGTGCTCAACACACAATACAGTACATGGATCATGTATTATAGAGTTGTACACTTGAAACCTCTATAATTTTATTATCAATAATTTGTGTCACACTAATAAATCCAATAATTTTTTTTTAAGTTTTCTGGTTGAAGTATTAGTAATGGGATGAGGGAGAACCAAGAAGAAAGCTATTTTGATTTAGGGTATAAAGAAGCTTAATGGAGGAGTTAGATTTTGAAGAAGACCATGACTTGCCTCTGCAGTAAGGCAGGGAGGGGAGAGCAAGTATGTAAAAGGCTTTGTAGCATAAAAGGTATGCACAAATTTTCTTTCAATTTTTCAGGACTACATTTTCTTACCTAAAGTCAGTGTTCACCACCCGATATAGGACAAAATTTTGCACATAAGCTAGTGTTTTTCTAAATATGGGTAATGAAGTGAATTTAGAAAGTTGTGACCAGCACAGAAAATAGTGAAGGACTGGAGTGGAGTCCACTACTTGGTAGTCTTGATAATTCATCAAACTTAAAATAAGAAATTCTGATTCCAAAAAGATAATAAAAAACTGAATTTCTCAGCTTCTGTTAAAATAACATATAGATAAATGTAGAACTTGTATCCCCCTACGACCATCAAAATCACAACTAAACTACATAACATCCATCATTCAGAACTACCTGAAATCTAGCTGAAAGAAAGTCCTACAAATGAAGATATAAAAAAATCTTGTAAGAGGAGTGGAGACCCAAAATGGGAATGATATAATGGCTATAAATGTCTCCCCAAAGAGAAAGGGGTTCCAACTCCAAACCAGGCCCCCCAGCCCAGTGTTCCAGTGCCTAAAAGAGCAATTCCCATAACCTATGGCTGTAAAACCCAGCCAGGATTCAAGCTGAGAGAGATGTAGACTACTGGAGTCCTGGGAAGTTCCTTTTAAAGGGCCCATGCATGGACTTACTTGAACTCACTCCTTCTGAGCTCCACTCCAGCACTGGGACAGCAGCTTGAAAGGCACCAGGGACATATAGGGAGGAACTGAATTGTCTGGCATCAGATTAGATCTGGAGGGGCAGCTTTCTCCCACACAGATGTGCAGGAAGAGGTCATTGTTCCTTTTCTGAGAATCCCCCCACTCACAGACTAGCAGGTGGGCATTATATCTGGGTCCTCCATCAACCTGGTGCACACTGTTTACTCCACTCTGGTGATTCTCTGAGACCCTGTCCCACCAAATTTGCGGCCCACTAAAGCTGTTTCCAGTGGATTTTCTGTACAAACAGCTTCTCTTGGCTCATGACTTGTTTTTGGTAAAAAGAATGTTGGGAACATTATATAACATGATTATCTTCCTACTTTTTATGATACTATGACTCCATCTCTCTCACCCCAATTTTTTCTGCTTTGTATCAAGGAATAATGAAGGTAAAAAAAAAAAAGTTAAAAATAAAAAAAAATAAATTTGGGTTTATTAACAAATATCTACATAGAATGTAATTAATTCTTTGTTTAAAAAGTTGTAAAAATGGGGATAGTAAAAGTAAAGAATTTGGGAACAAAAATATGCTGACTTCTATGAGGAAGAGATTATTCCTATTGAGTATGTCCTAGATATGTAGATTCTGGTTTAATTCTGTAGAAAGACATGTTAGACTCTGCTATAAATTGTATGTGGGAATGATAGGAGCAAGATGACAGACCTTGATAGAATCTCAGGAAAAAATTATCCAGGATTTGTGGCAAATGTGGAAATATTTACTTCACTGCTTAATCCACAGAGAGTTGTCTATCAGATTTTGATTACTTTTCAATGTTCAATTCAAGTGCAACAAACTGCATGATTATTTTTATTGGAAATTTATCTGTTTTTCCCTGAAATTATAAAATCTTTAACCAGTAATATGAACCCTTAAGTATGGCTTTTCCTAATTGCCATACCTATCTCTTAAAAAATTGGGCTGTTTAAGATTAAGGTATAGATCCTTTACATAATCAGTACATAATCAGATTTTTAAATGCCCGATGTCCAAGTCATAATGAGAAGATTTGGCATCATATGACTGCAGAGGTGGCTAGGGAAAATATTTTAAAAGAGTTTCTTAGCAACAATCTCCAATCATTTAAGAAGAGCTCATTCCTCTCTGGAATTTAGATTTATGAAGCCTTCTCTACAATTTTATCTTTTCTATGCTTTTAAAAATATGAGTTTTTAGATTTTTTCTTTTTAAAATTATTATGTTAAGATCAATGTCTTTCACAATCTTGTATATGCTTTTTGGTAGCAGAAATTATCCTAAACCTTTCAGTAGCTTGTTATTTTCTCTAAAATCCAAACCCTTTCTTAAATTGTCAAAAGTCCCATTATGAGCTCTCTGTTGTGGACTCATCCGGCATTGTCCCCAGCTGATCATGCTCCCAAACTTATTGCAGCAACACTGAAAACTTTCTGCTCTTTGAATTTACCTGGCTTTAAATATCTATATTAATAGAAATCTATAAAACACCCTTTCATTTAGAGTTTATTTGGTGGTTAATATAATTATCAAGCACCTTAGATGTCACCCAACCTATAATATTTTTTCTTATTCCCAAAGCTAAGTGCCCTCTTCTATTCACCCATAGTGCCCTAAATTTTTCATATTTACAACTGATTAAATTCTGAAATAGTTACACATTGGCCCCCTCAGTTAACCTATAAATTATTTGAGGATAGTGATGAAGACAATAAAATTTACCATTTTATCCACAGTACATAACACAATGTCCAACACACAGTATTTAGTAAATATATATTTGTTGAGCCAAATTGATTATCCAGTAAGTGAATGGACAAAAGCTCTGAAATCTGATGAAAGCAGAAGAGGTATAGAATTTGATTAAAGTCAATAGTACATGGTTAATGTGATCATATTTAGAAGTTGCTTTCTAAATATTTCTTGTAAAATTTTCCATAATAATAAGAAAAACTTAGACTAACTATATTTCTTAAGCTTCCAAAGCATGTAGGTGTAGCTATATGATTAATAATTGCCAATGTCATGTAAATTGAACTGCCCTGCAACTTCTAAAACTCACCTTAAATGATTGCTGAGATATGCCCACTGCCTCTTCTGGCTGTGCTTCTTGCTCTCTGAAACGGGTAGTTGGGGGTATAACAGCTATCTCATACTATCAAGTGACCTTAGGAATTAAAGTCATGTATTAAAGAAAACATAATAACTCTTCGGAGCAGAATTATCATAATGCTGAAGGGTTGGCTAGATACCTGAATTTTTAAATGAGACAGAAATTAATGTTATCTTTTTAACTCAATACAATTTTGAGTTATATCATACCCTAAATGAATATATGATTACTAAAGCCAAAGAAGCACATGAGATTAATTTGTGAAAAAGTGTCATGTGTCATTTCAATTAAAAAAGAAAGCTATGTTGTATGAAAGTTGAAGAGAGTTATCCAATGAAATGACCCAGTGAGTTTTTAGCAAAAATACTTTTTTTTTACCAGGGGAGAATTTTCCTCTTATTTCTGTAAGGTGACTTTCTACAATCCTGACATATTCAGTGATTTCCTGTACCATACTCTCTCACATTGTTCCTTAAGTGTCTGTTACTTGGTCTGCCTTTACCACTCTGCTGTAAGGTACTTGAAAATATACATATAAATTATTCTTTGGAAATTCCAGGGCAGAAAACTGGTTTCACAGAAGCTATCAGTAAAGATTGAGTATATTAATAAACTCATAAAATTCTTTACTTTTTTTTCCAATGTCAGTGCTCTTCAGATTAATCTAAAGTAAAAGAGAGAAAAGAGATAATTTTTAATTATCAAAGTAACTGGGATCAGTCTGCTATGTATAACATGAAATAACCAAATAATTTGTAATTTTTATAAGATTTTACCTTCTCAATGCCAATGTTATTCTTTTCATTCGCTATTGGTTTCACAGTGTTGCCTTATACAATACCTTTGCACAGCAATTCTTTTAGATCACATTAATCTTCTCACATAAATACATCCAGTTAGAAATAAAAGTCATGAACATGCACTGAAATTACTAAAATTCCTGGATATGGAAGGGGGTGGGTCTAAAATAGCATTTAACATCCTTTAACTGAAATAAATTTAGTACATTTTAATGCCTAAATTTTTTTATTCATATTCAAATGAAAAGTCCTCAAAATGTGCTGTCTCCAATTGCAGAATAAGTCGTTATAGAGAGAAATGTATGAAATCTATTCATATCTAACATATATTTTGAATTTCAAGTTTTGACAGTATGAATGTAGTTTTTCTTTTCCTTTATAAATTATTTTAAACTGTTAAATCATATTTGAACCTTAAGCATCATACACGTCTTTGTACTGCCTAATGCATTATGCTAGCTGTACATTTTTCTTAAATTATTTTTAATAAGTAAAAAATCTAAATGAGAAGAAATCATAGCCTTGTACCACTGCTGTCAAAATGAGTTTGCATAAAAAGTATATTATTAATATTGCATAAGGAGGCCTTTAGGGAATAAAGAATGTGGTTATAGTATTTATGAAGAGAATAATTTTCTGAATTAAATTTTAGAGGCAGTTTTGTGTTATTTCATTTTGTTATATTAAATATATACTATCACATTTAAAATACCAAAGTGAAAGTGTTCATATTAAAATATGGTTTAGCACATTGTAAAGAATGTGCCAGTCTTTCCCAGCCTTTTTCTCAGCCATTCATCATTCCTTTCGAATGGGTCAAAGGAAGAATACGTTTTCCTTGAAGTCTTTCTGGAACTTTTTCTAGTCTTTTGGGTTCAAACCCTACTCCTGTCATTAGCTAATTATTAGTTTTACCATAAATAAAGGATGGGCAAGGTGTCAAAACATGCCATTATATTCTTGAAGCAATGTATTCACACTTTTCACGTTTCATTTTTTTCTCCAATGTAGAATTGCTTCCAGTGAACTCAGTGCATGAAATTTGTGTCAATAAATATGGTTGAGCCTGACCTGTGGTGGCGCAGTGGATAAAGCGTCGACCTGGAAATGCTGAGGTTGCCGGTTCGAAACCCTGGGCTTGCCTGGTCAAGGCACATATGGGAGTTGATGCTTCCAGCTCCTCCCCCCTGTCTCTCTCTCCTCTCTGTCTCTCTCTGTCCTCTCTAAAAAATGAATAAATAAAAGTAAAAAATAAATAAATAAATAAATATGGTTGAAACCTATATATTTCAAAATTATTGTTATTAAAGAAGCAGAGAGTTCTGACCAGGTAATTTGAAATAAGCTCTCCTGGATTTTCATTGCAAAATTCAGTGGCAAAAAATTTCCACTGTGAACATCATTTTAGGTCACCGTTAAAAACTTAGTATTTTCAAATGACATCATAGAAGATGGTGAGGTATGAAGCTTTAAGAATTGGTTTGTCAGCCAAAATAGCTATTGATCTGGCAAGAACCATTAGACTCAACTATTTTGGAACTTTGTAGTGTACTCAAATGCTTGTAGTATCCAGAAGAATATTTGATGGAGAGAGACTGGTAATCAGTGGATTTCAGAGTTTCTGTCATTCCCCAGCCTCACGGAGGCGCTGTGGAAGAGGCCTGCTTCCCTGGTGCAGCTGTTTGGTACCAGGATGAGCAATGAAGACAGTATCCCCTAATATCTGAAATATACATGTGTTTTTATCTGCTCAATGGAGTGGAACACTGATGGACTGGAATGAAGGTTGATAATTTTTTCAGCATCTTTAAACTGAGGAAAATTTCTTAGGTGTCATCAGTCAGAGATATTTAAAAGGCAGTACACTTAGATGTGTGGATTCAGTCATTCAAGAAAACCTCTGTCAAATCTTGGGCTGTCATAGTGATAGAGGAACAGAGATATCAGTGATCACATATGATGAGAAAGATTTTATTTGCAGAGTAGTTTAGAAAAGTCATCAAACAAAAACACAATTGCAGCCCTTAAGAATAACAACAACATAGACAGAATACTCCCTTGGAACTTGGGAGAATTCTGATATCCAGAGTCTACTTATTGACAAAATTTGCAATTCATACAAACAGGAAAGTGTGACCAATTAAAGAAAGGAATGACAGAAACCATCCATAAAGAAACCCAGACACTGGTCTTACTAGTAAGACTTGAAATTATCTTTAAAATGCTCAAGGCATTAAAGTATATAGGTCGTTCCAACAAGGTTGATGAAATAGTTTGAAACTAAAGAGAAGTGCTGATTGGACAACAATGTGCTGATATGGCTACATTATAAAGTGGTTAATTGTGTGCTATGTGGATTTCACCTCAAAACAATACTAAACAAATTAAAACTGGTATGTCAGAGGCCACAACAATAAATTCAAATATTTATACTCAAATAAAATTAAAAATAATTACAATAGAAGGTTATGACTGTGAGTAAAATAGACTAAAATAAGTTCATACCAAGCAACAAAATAGGTAAAGAATATACATAAATGATTAAAAGTGAGATAAGTAGTCAATAGCATATAAAAAACATTCAAGGTCTCCCAATTAGGTAAATATAAAGTCAGATATCAAGAACTGTTGATTGGAGGAGACCTGAAGATGGCAGCGGAGTAGGCAGATGCACAGACTCCCAGCTCACACCACCGAATTGGATTATACTAATTTATGAACCATCAGCGTGAAAAACCAAATCTGGACTACAAGAACAGCTTTCAAAAATCAAGGAGCAAAGAAGAAGCCACAACAAACCTGGTAGAGAGTGCCTGAATCTCCCCTGCTTACAGGAACAGGGAGAGGGGGTGAGGCTGGGCTCTCACGCCAAGGAAAAGAGCAGTAAATACTGCTCACAGCCACTTGCCTGGTGACCAGGGAGTGAGATGTGTTGAAAGGGCCTGCTTGTCTTCCAAAAAGAAAGGAGAAAAAGAGAGACAGATGGTGATAGGGAGAGGAATATAGGTGATGACATAAAAAGCTGACTCAATCAGTGCTGGGGGTGGCTATAACTGAGGGAGGGGCTGATCCTTCCACAAAGCAAATTACAAAAGTACTTCCAGGTCACAGAGCTACAGACATTTCTCCAGCTCCAATCAGTGCAACAAGACACAGCTGAAAACAAGAAGTGGGGAGGAGGGGCAGTAACTCAGGTCTCCATGGAGATCTGAGATACACCTCCCCCTACTGAAGCTGAGAAAGCAACCTGCCCCCAGAGAGATTAACTGACAGAAGAGGACTTCAGAGCCTCAGGACACACCCACCACATTCCTGGATACCATTTCAAATAAGCCCCCTGCTGAGATCAGCAAACATGACTATCACCTGTTAAGAAAACAAACAAATCAAGACTTCAAAGTGCCCCAATCCTAAAGGGGATTACAAATAATAGCTGATGCCAACCCAAGAAGACTTAGAAACAACACAAGCAAAAACTAGAGGCAGACAACACCAAGCCTAGACTCAACCAGCTCTATAAAGAAAACACCCAGACACCCAGACACAATGAGAACACAAAGAAGTGCAATCCAAATGAAACCACAAGAGAGACCTACAGGAGACAAACTGAGTGATATGGAAATAATCAAACTTCCGGATGTGCAGTTTAAAATAATGATTGTAAGGATGCTTAGGGATCTTAGAACAACAATGGATGATCATCATGAACACCTAAATAAAGAAATAGTAAGTATAAAAAAGGATATTGAAATATTAAAAAAGAATCAATCAGAGATGACAAATACAATATCAGAAATGAAGACCACAATGGAAGGAATTAAAAACAGGATGGATGGAGCTGAGGATCGAATCAGTGAGTTGGAGGACCACTGGAATGAAGGCATGAAAGCAGAGAAGAAAAAAGAAAAGATACTCAAAAAGTCTGAAGAAACTCTTAGAGAGCTCTGTGATAACATAAAGAGAAATAACATCCACATCATAGGGGTTCCTAAAGAAGAAGAGAAAGAACAAGGGATAGAGGCTTTATTCAATCATATCATAGCTGAAAACTTCCCTAAATTAATGCAGGAAACACTCTCACAAATTCAAGAAGCACAGAGAACTCCACTAAAAAGAAACCCAAAGAAACCTACACCAAGACACATCATAATTAAAATACCAAAGCTAAGTGATAAAGAGAAAATATTAAAAGCTGTAAGAGAAAAAAAGGCTATCACCTACAAAGGAGCCCCCATAAGGATGACATCAGACTTCTCAACAGAAACATTTGAAGCCAGAAGGGAATGGCAAGAAATATTCAAAGTAATGCAGAACAAGAACCTACAACCAAGACTACTTTATCCAGCAAGGCTATTATTTAAAATTGAAGGAGAAATAAAAAGTTTCCCAGACAAAAAAAAAAACTCAAAGAATTCATTACAACCAAACCAATGCTTCAGGAAATTTTAAGGGGCATGGTGTAAACAGATCAAAGTGGGAAAAGAATATAGCAAAAGAGGAATACAGCTTTAAAGAATAAAATGGCAATAAACAACTACATGTCAATAATAACCTTAAATGTAAATGGATTAAATGATCCAATCAAAAGACATAGGGTAGCTGCATGGATAAGAAAACAGGACCCATACATATGCTGTCTACAAGAGACACACCTTAAAACAAAAGATGCACATAGGTCGAAGGTAAGAGGATGGAAAAAACATTTCATGCAAATGGAAATGAAAAAAAAGCTGGGGTAGCAATACTTATATCAGACAAAATGGACTTTAAAACAAAGAATATAGTAAGAGATAAAGAAGGCCACTACATAATGATAAAGGGAGCAATCCAACAGGAAGATATAACTATTATAAATATCTACGCACCTAATATAGGAGCACATAAATATATAAAGCAGACTTTATGGATATAAAGAGCAAGATCAACAGCAACACTATAATAGTAGGGGATTTTAATACCCCACTAACATCACTAGATAGATCCTCAAGAAAGAAAATTAACAAAGAAACAGCAGACTTAAAGGACACACTAGATCAACTAGATTTAATAGATATCTACAGAACCGTTCACCCTAAAGCAGCAGAATATACATTCTTTTCAAGTGCTCATGGTACATTCTCTAGGATAGTCTACATGTTAGGGCACAAAAGTGGTCTCAACAAGTTTAAGAAGATTGAAATCATATCAAACACTTTCTCTGATCATAATGGCATAGAACTAGAAATCAACCACAACAGAAAAGCTCAAAAATTCTCAAACACATGGAAACTAAATAGCAGGTTGTTAAATAATGAATGGATCAAGAATGAGATCAAAGAAGAAATAAAAAAATTCCTAGAAACAAATGATAATGAGCATACAACAACTCAAAATTTATGGGACACAGCAAAAGCAGTACTGAGAGGGAAGTTCATAGCACTACAGGCACACTTTAAGAAATTAGAAAAAGCTCAAATAAACAACTTAACCCTGCATCTAAAAGAACTAAAAAAACCGCAGCAAATAAAGCTGAAATGTAGTAGAAGGAAGGAAATAATAAAGATCAGAGCAGAAATAAATGACATAGAGACTAAAGAAACAATACAGAGGATCAATGAAACCAGGAGCTGGTTCTTTGAAAAGGTAAAAAATAGAGGACTGGATGAGAAAGATGGGGCACATATACACCATGGTATATTATTCAGCTAGGAGAAATGGTGACATCAGATCACTTATAGTGGAATTGTGGAGTCTTGGTAGCATTGTGCGGGGTGAAATAAGCGAATCAGAAAAAAACAGGAACTGCAGGATTCCATACATTGGTGGGACATAAAAGCGAGACTAAGAGGCATGAACAGGAGTGTGGTGGCTATGGGGGGTGGGGGAGGAAAGGAGGGAGAGGGGGAGGGGGAGGGGTACAGAGAGAACTGGATGGAGGGTGGCAGAGGACAATCTCTCTTCGGGTGATGGGTATGCAACATAACTAAATGACAAGATAACCTGGACATGTTTTCTTTGAATGTATGTACCCTGATTTATTGATGCCACCCCATTAAAATAAAAATTTATTTATAAAAAAAAAAGAAAGTAGATAATATATGATCTCTTTACCCTCAAGAAACATATTATAATCTTTCAGATGTGTTTATATTTTATATAACTCTGATAAATGACAGAAGATAATTAAAAAAAAAAACAAACAAGATTGATGAACCTTTAAGTAGACTCACCAAGGAAAAGAGAGAGAGGACTCAAATAAATAAAATTAGAAATGAGAGGGGAGAAATAACAACTGACACAAAAGAAATACAAAATATTGTAAGAAAATACTATGAAGAACTGTATGCCAAAAAACTAGACAACCTAGATGAAATGGACAAATTCCTTAAAACATACAGTCTTCCAATAATCAGTCTGGAAGAATCAGAAAACCTAAACAGACCAATTACACCAAATGAGATCAAAACAGTTATCAAAGAACTCCCAACAAAGCAAAGTCCTGGGCCAGATGGCTTCACAAGTGAATTGTACCAACTATTCAAAGAAGAACTAACT
This sequence comes from Saccopteryx leptura, assembly GCF_036850995.1. Lineage (NCBI taxonomy): Eukaryota > Metazoa > Chordata > Mammalia > Chiroptera > Emballonuridae > Saccopteryx > Saccopteryx leptura. The sequence continues at coordinate 147,698,160 of NC_089505.1, forward strand.
CCTATCCTTCTCAAGCTATTTCAAAAAATTCAAGAGGAAGGAAGACTTCTGAGCTCCTTTTATGAGGCGAGCTTAATTCTGATTCCAAAACCAGGCAAAGACAACACAAAGAAAGAAAATTATAGGCCAATATCCCTGATGAATATAGATGCTAAAATCCTCAACAAAATATTGGCAAACCGGATCCAACAATACATGGAAAAAATGATACACCATGATCAAGTGAGATTTATTCTGGGGAGGCAAGGCTGGTACAATATTTGCAAATCTATCAATGTTATTCATCACATAAATGAAAGGATGGAGAAAAACCACATGATAATTTCAATAGATGCAGAAAAAGCATTTGATAAAATCCAGCACCCATTCATGATCAAAATTCTCAGCAAAGTGGGAATACAGGGAACATACCTCAACCTGATAAAAGCCATCTATGACAAACCCACAGCCAACATCATACTCAATGGGCAAAAATTAAAAGCAATCCTCTTAAGATCAGGAACAAGGCAGGTGTGCCCCCTTTCACCACTCTTATTCAACATAGTCCTGGAAGTCCTAGACACAGAAATCAGACAAGAAGAAGAAATAAAGGGCATTCAAGTTGGAAAAGAAGAAGTAAAGCTATCATTATTTGCAGATGATATGATATTGTATATAGAAAATCCTAAAGTCTCAGTCAAAAAACTACTAGACCTGATACATGAATTTGGCAAGGTGGCAGGATATAAAATTAATAGTCAGAAATCAGAGGCATTTTTATACGCTAATAATGAACTGTCAGAAAGAGAAATCAAGGAATCAATCTCCTTTACCATTGCAACCAAAAAAATAAAGTACCTAGGAATAAATCTAACCAAGGAGATTAAAGACTTGTACTCGGAAAATTATAAAACATTGATAAAAGAAATCAGGGAAGATACGAATAAGTGGAGGCATATACCGTGCTCATGGTTAGGAAGAATAAACATCGTTAAAATGTCTATATTACCCAAAGCAATTTATAAATTCAATGCAATACCAATTAAAATATCAATGACATACTTTAAAGATATAGATCACATATTCCAAAAATTTATATGGAACCAAAAGAGAACACGAATAGCCTCATCAATCTTAAAAAAGAAGAATAAAGAGGGAGGTATCACACTTCCTGATATCAAGCTGTACTACAAGGCCATTGTACTCAAAATAGCCTGGTACTGGCATAAGAACAGGCACATAGATCAATGGAACAGAATGGAGAACCCAGAAATAAACCCACAGATCTATGGACAACTGATGTTTGACAAAGGAGGTAAGGGCATACAATGGAGTAAAGACAGCCTCTTCAACAAATGGTTTTGGGAAAATGGGACAGCAATCTGCAAAAAAATGAAACTAGACCACCAACTTACACCATTCACAAAAATAAACTCAAAATGGATAAAAGACTTAAATGTAAGGCATAAAACCATAAGCATCTTAGAAGAAAACATAGGCAGTAAGCTCTCTGACATCTCTTGCAGCGATATATTTGCTGATTTATCTCCATGGGCAAGGGAAATAAAAGGCAGGATAAACAAATGGGACTATATCAAACTAAGAAGCTTTTGCACACCTAAAGACAATAAGAACAGAATAAAAAGACAAACTACACAATGGGAAAACATATTTGACAGTACATCTGATAAGGGGTTAATAACCAAAATTTATAAAGAACTTGTAAATCTCAACACCAGAAAGACAAAAAATCCAATCCAAAAATGGGCAAAAGAAATGAATAAACACTTCTCCAAAGAGGATATACAGATGGCCAATAGGCATATGAAAAAATGCTCAACATCATTAATCATTAGAGAAATGCAAATTAAAACGACAATGAGATATCACCTCACACCAGTTAGAATGGTGCTCATCAACAAAACAACACAGAATAATTGCTGGCAAGGATGTGGAGAAAAGGGAACCCTCCTGCGTTGCTGGTGGGAATGCAGACTGGTGCAGCCTCTGTGGAAAAACAGTATGGAGATTCGTCAAAAAATTGAATATTGAACTGCCTTTTGACCCAGCTATCCCGCTTTTAGGAATATACCCCAAGGACACCATAGAACAGTTCCAGAAGGAGAAATGCACCCCCATGTTTATAGCAGCATTGTTCACAATAGTGAAGATCTGGAAACAGCCCAAGTGTCTGACAGAGGACGAGTGGATTAAAAAGCTTTGGCACACATATACTATGGAATACTACTCAGCCATAAGAAATGATGACATCGGATCATTTACAATAGGATGGACCTTGATAACATTATACGGAGTGAAATAAATAAATCAGAAAAAAACTAAGAACTATATGAACTCATGCATAGATGGGACATAAAAATGAGACTCAGAGACATGGACAAGAATGTGATGGTAACAGGGAATGGGGTGGAGGGGTGGGGAGGGAGTGAGGAAGGAGAGTGAGGGAGTGGGGGGAGGGTAGGGGCACAAAGAAAACCAGATAGAAGGTGACAGAGGACGATTTGACTTTGAGTGAGGGATATGCAGCATGATCAAAGGTCAAAATAATCGGGAGATGTTTTCTCGGAACATATGTACCCTGATTTATCAATGTCACTGCATTAAAATTAATAAAAATAAGATAAAAAAAGGACTGTTGATTGGTAGTGGTATAAAAGAGATAACCTCACATGATGTTTGTGGGAAAATACTTTGAAAATATTTTAGAAAAAAATTTGGCAAAATATATTAATAATCTTCAAAATATTTATATATCTTTGTATTAATTTTATATTTTTTGTTTATAAAACTAAATTAAAAAATTTGCTCACAAAGATATATGACATTGTTATTTATAAATGATTTATTAGAAGAATTGTAAAAATTATAATTTTGTGATGCAATATTAAGGTATTAAAACTATGTTTAAAAAGTTATTTCTGAAATAAAAATTAATATCCTGCTAAGTAAAATACATGCCAATACAAAACTTTAGTGAGTACCAATATACCTATATTTCATATTTTAACTATGAACATGTTTATGTACATAGAAAAATGTGAAAAACGCATAAAAATATCAAGTGTTTATTTCTAATTAATGTAATAACAGTTATTTTTATATTCTCCATTATTACTTCGTGTGTTTTCAAAAATATTTTATAATGACCCTTTTTTTTTACTTTTATGATCAAAAAAAAATTAACAATATCTTCAAAACAAACCTAAAAGCAGAGTTTTGGCATCCGCTGATGACAAAGTAGCTTATATCAACTAACCTTCTTAATGATAAACAGTATAATTTCTGGACAAAATAAGCAAAACAATTCATTGAAGGCACTGTAAAATGAACAAAAGCAGCCACACTTGGAGTGATTTAATCCTGAAATGCACAAATATATTAGAGATAACATCTATAATTATATAGTTTTCCCTTAAAAACACCCAGATAGAAATTGATTAGAAAGCAGAAGACATATTTCTTGAGGGGCTAAAAGATATAATTTGAGGCTGTAATGATGGGCTAACATTTGGAAGAAAAAATATCAGAATGATGGGACCACAAAGTAAGAATTCCAAAATATGCACAGAAATTCCCATAAAACCCTACACAGACCAATAAACTAAGCTTATGTTAGGCAAGAGTTAAAAATATCAAGGAAGAAACAACAAGTAGAAGGTGAAAAATCTAAGCATGACCATTATCAAGTAGGGTGAGTTCAGAAAGGTTTGTTAATTAGAATTAGAAAGGTTTGTTAATAATTTAGAATTTCCATTGTAATCTCAGAAGGTCACATGTAAGAAGAAAAAGTCATGTCCATTAACTAAGGTATTCACCCATTAAATAAGGGCATAACTGAAATTTTAACAAAATAAACAACTCACATATCTAGAATGCTCAGCAAATACCAAGAAGTGATTATAATAGCAATCATTCTCAGCACAATTTTCATTTTCAGGAGACTGCGATAGTTTAACTATGTATTGTAGTCTTTAGGGCAACAATGAAAGCAAAAGAGGTACCGCTAATAGGCCTACAGTGCAGAGAGAATGCCATACCCGGGAAAAAAAAGACCAGGAGGACAGGAATAAAGACAAAAAGAGAAACAAAGAACAGAGGGGACAAAATGATGATTCTAACTGAAACACACTGAAAGAAAATGATACATAGTTAATTGATTATATAAACAATTTAAAGACATATTTTTAAGCTAACAGAGAAATGATGATGGAAAGTTAAAGTATAAAAAACATGCAAACACTAAGTATAAGCAAATTGATGTGGCCTTATCATTGTCAAATAAAGTGAGTAGGCTTCAAAGAAAGGAGTCTGAGCTGTAACGGAAGGACATCTTATAATAAATAATGAAAGAGCAGACTGAAAAGAAAACCCAACAATCTTAAGTGTGTAGCAGCTGTAATTGAAATTTGAAATACTCCTAACACAAATTTTCATAAATACAAAGAGAAATAAAAAACCCACGCTCACAATAGGGGATAGATAAGCCAATGAATTAGTAAGTATATAGAAAATTTGAACCACACTATTATCCAAATTGTTCTGATAGATATTAATAGAACACTAACATTTATTAAGACAATACCCATGGACATACTTTAAAGTACTTTAACAGTTTGAAACTCTGCAGAATATGTTCTCTAACCATAATGAAATTAAGTGGAAATAAATAATATTAAGATAACTTGAAAAGTCTAAATATAGAAAAAATAAGCAGCCCACTTCTAAGTACTCTAAGGGTCAAATAAAAATCACAAAGGAAACTGTGTGTGTGTGTGTGTATGTGTGTGTGTGTGTGTGTGTGTGTGTGTAGTGTGGCTCTATGGATGTATTTGTATGGTTTACAGGAATGATAATAAAATAATCTGTCCATATTTGTGAAGTTAATCCAAAATAGTATGCATATATATATATATATATATATATATATATATATATCTTTAAATGCTTATTTTATGAAAGACTAAAGGCTTCAAATCATTGATCTAAGAATATATAAGTGGATGGAGAAATATAACATGCTTTAGATTGGAAAACTCAATAATAAGATATTTAAGCTACACAAATTAATCTATAAATTTGATTCAGTCCTAATCAAAATTAAATACATTTTTTTTTCTGTAGACATTTACACAAAATTTTAACATGCCTAGAATAATAAGCAATTTTGAAAAAGGACTTTAGGACCCTGGCCAGTTGGCTCGGTGATGGAGTGTCGGCCTGGCATGTGGATGTTCTGGGTTCTATTCCCAGTCAGGGTACACAGGAGAAGTGCCCATCTGCTTGTTTACCCTTCCCCCCCTCTTGCATCTCTCTCTCTCTATCTGTCCCCCTTCTGCAGCCATGGCATGATTAGAGTGAGTTAGCCTCAGATGCTGAGGATGGCTCAATGGCCTCTGAATCAGGCACTAAAAAGAGCTTGATTGCTGAGCAATGAAGCAAAACCTCAAATGGGCAGAGCATCACCACCCCCACAGGCTTGCCAGGTGGATCCTGGTTGGGGTGCATGCAGGGGTCTGTCTCTCCTCCTCTCACTGAATAATAATAATAAAAAAGTACTTTAAGATGTACTCCATTTAAATTAAAGGTTTACTATGAGCTATACTAGCCAAGAGAGTATGATATATTTTTGCAAGAATAGACAAACAAATGGAATAAAAGAGTCAGTCTGGTATAGATTCACAGCTATACACCCAATATATTTTACTGAGCTGTAAATGTAATACAATTGGGAAATATAAATCCTTTTAACAAATGATATCTGATATAATAGAATCTGACTATCTCTTCTTTTAAATTTTATTTTTCATTGAGGTTTAACATCTGACAATTTTAAGATATCTTTTTTCCTTATGCCCCATAACTGGGCAAGCTGATGAAAAGAAACAAAATAAACAAAAAAACCTCAGGTGCCCCCTCCTTCATTTGCATTGGAAACCATATTCAGAGACCTCACTTTGTCACTACAGGGACGTTCAGGTTTTGACAGTTACATTCCTACAAATGTGATGTAACCCGAATTTTGGTGTAATTCAAAAATACAACTAAACTACAGAAAGGGAAAAAGGACATAAATATATTGTACTGTACTGTAGTAACAGAAAGAATGACAAAAAAAAAATTAGTGTAAATAATCCCTTATCTTTATTCTTGTAGTTGCCTTGCACACTGGCAGGGGCATTGCAAGGTGGGAGAGAGTGACCTATTGGGAAGAAGAAGCTGGAGAGTCAGGAGAACTTGCAGAAGGTGCTGGAGATACTGGGTCAGGTGAATCAGGATTGCCTCAGGAACATGCAGGAAACGCTGGAGATGATTCTACCTGCACTACAGGTGTTTCATCTTGAGAAGCAGCTGATGTAGAGGTTACAGGATCTGTTGCAGGCCTCTATACCTTCTTAAAGAATTGTTCCAGGCTAGTCTGGAAGGTTGATAACTTCTCTTCCAAAATCTGCCTATGGCAGAGCAAGGCATCCATAACAGCTCTGTAGACCTTGCTGAATCTGTCATCGGTGGGGTCCTCAGCCTGAAAGTTTGACAACCCATTTTGTACCATAGAAAAACCTTTTGCCAGACCATTGGTAGTAAATATCTTGGGTTCTATTTCTTCCTCTTCAATCAGCTGTTTCTTGAGTTGAATGAGGTCCTCAGCAGACAGGTCCTCTCCACGTGATGACAGTAATTTTGTGACATCTATCGTGATGGCATTCCTCTTCTTCAAAGCACTACCATCTGAAGACTCTGATTTTCATTTAGGAACCATGATAAGGACCAAAAAGTGGCCAAAAAAAGCTACATAAACAGAACACTGGTGCTTTTTAACAGTCCAAAATGGTGTAGGTAAGCGTACTGGGGGATGAGAACTCCCTCATTCGTATGCCTGGTTACTTCATATTCTTCCGCTGTGCTCAACCAAACTGATTCATTCACATAGTCCATAAATACGATGCTAATGGCATAAGCCGAGATACTCATGTCTCAATTTATTTTAAAGTTTTTATGGGAGTGAGCATCATGAACTCAAAACATCGTATGTTGAGACTGTCAAAACCTAAGGATCCTCTTATCTGCTAAACACTATAAAAACTCCAAGCTAGTCCCTTTCTCTGCTTTCTTAACCCATTTTCCTATTCTTTTTAAGTGAGAGGATGGAAGATAGAGAGACAGACTCCCACATTTTCTCTAACAGGGATACACCCAGCAAATCCTCTGGGACCAATGCTTGAATTAACCAAACTATCCTCAGCACCTGAGGCCAACACTCAGAACACACTAGCTATCCTCAGCACCTGGAATGATGTTGGAACCTCTCAATCCACTTTGTCTGTGAGAGGGGAAGAGAGAGAGAAGGGAGAGTGGGAGGGGAAGAAAAGCAGATAGTCTTCGTATGTGTGCCCTGACCGGGGATCAAACTGGCTCTATTCACTGAGCCAACAAGCCAGGGCCTCTTAAGCCAGTTTTAATTCAACTTAAGATGCCCTACAAATAAACACTTTACATAAATACTGAACCTTATTATAATCTCTTGTGTGTGTGTGTGTGTGTGTGTGTGTGTAGTTACTATCCTTGACATCTGAATAAAATTTGGTAGAGGTTCACCCTTCTGAAATAGCTTCTGAAATAGCTACAGTACTGGAATGCTTCAATATACACACACACATATATACATAAGGTTGAAATTCTATCTAACACCATACACAGAAATAATTTATTTGAGGGGAATTTTAGAACATAGTATAAGTAAAAACTAAAGTTTCTAGCAGAAAATATCAATAAAAGCAACATTGCTTAGGACACAGAAAACACTCACTTGAAATTAAAAACTTACAAATTAGATTTTCTAAATTAAAATCTTCTGACTTTCCAAAAAAAAAAAAAAGATAAGAAAAGTCACAGAGTGAAAGAAAATTTGAAAATGCTTAAATCTGACAAATTTTTAGTACTGTACACATAATAAATAAACTCTGATACTTAATTAAAAAATCTCCAATTAAAATTTGGGTAAAAAATTTTAACATAAAGTTCAGAATGCATAACACATGAGAATACAGTATGTACAAATTCTTCAAAAGTATTAGTAGTGACAGAAATTCATGTAAAAATTACAGACAATTTTAAACCTGACATTATCAAGTGTTGAGGATATGGAATAACCGCAACTCTAACAAAACCAACTTGGAGAACACTGTAGCCAAAGCCTCTGAAGTTAAATACAATCCACCCTATGTTACTAGTCTTAGATATTTATCTAAGGTAAGTGAAAACTTACACCCTCAAATAATTTGTAGTCAAATATTTATATTAGCTTTATTCATCAATACCAAAAATGGATTTAACTCAAATGTGTATCAATAGGTCAAAGAATAAACAAATTGTGATGTATTTATTCAGCAATAAAAAGGAATGTAGAACAATACAGATAAATCTTAAATTTAACCCTATGAACATCTCCTACTTATTATTATTTTAATATGAATTGCTAGAGCTAGCTAAATAAAGTTTTGGTGATAGAAATTAAGTATTTGCCATGTTGTCATGGATCGGAGAATGATAGTAAAAGAGGTTCAATAAAACTTTTAGGGTGATAGAATGTTAGTTATGCATTTGTAAAAGCTAATGTAACTTTACAGTTAAAATGTACGTGTTTTATTTATGTAAAAGATACTAAAATTAAAAATAATAAATAAAATAAAATAGCCTAAAAATGTAGATTATAATTTTTCCCATGAGCATTAAGAGAGAGTTTATCAATATATCCACTTAAATATATAATGGTAATATGATTAAAAGTGTTAGGCACAAGAAGTTCTGAGCAAAGTAAGAAAGTCATGAGATCTATCAGCTTTATGGAGGGAGTATTGGCAGTAAGTTTATCACATGCCATGAATGGATTCCAATATTTCCAAAATCAATTCCGTGCATTTTATTAAAAGAATGCTTTTACAATTGTGTTCATTTTTCAAAATTTATTTCTCCAGATTTCTGTGTCTACCTTTTTAATAAGGTACATATTTTATAAAGAGACAACCTGCTGACACACTAACAATATATTCTTTAGTTTCAGAACACCGAAATTTCGGAATATAAAAAAGTATAAGGATTATTTCAAGCATCGTCCTGAATTAGCTTGTGTTATCTATAGCTTTATTCATACTAGTGCCAGAGATGAAGGCTAGATTAACTTTCTAATCCTTCCGCCTCCCTAAATTCACTTTAGCAAAGCAACTCATCTTTTATCTGCTTTTTATTGGGACTACTCAAGAGGTTTTTTGTTGTTATTGTTTCTAAATAATAAATTCTAGTTTTAAAAAACAAAAGCTATCTGTCTCTATACACAAAATAGATCAGTGGTTGCAGAGTGCAGTGCTGGAGAGATATCATATAGTCTGATATCTTGATTTCAACAGAACATGAGAGAAATTTTTGCTGTATCCAAATGTTCTCTAACTTGATTGCGGGGTTCTTGCGTAACTGCATGCATTTTTCAAAATTCATATAGAACTATAAACCTAAAAATTGAGAAAGTATGTGAACCTCACTTTAGAAAAATCGATGTTTGATTAAAACAGATGCTCTATATTCTGGTGATAGTCTTCCGAAGAAGTTCTACATAAAATGTCATTCTTGTTATGTTTACCATTCCTTATCATCCTCAGGAATTGGTATACTCTGTATACAGAATTGAGTTAGGACACAGAAAGAAAGTCATGGTTGCTAGGGGGCTCTCATTTGAAAAAGTGAGGAAACACACAAGTAAGTATATGAGTAAGTGAATACATAAGTATTTTCCCTTAAAATATCACTCTGAGTGGTCCCTATATCTTTCTTACATTTAACAGAAAAACAAATGTTTTAAGCTACACTTATATGTAAGTTTGATTGAAATTAAAAAAGTAATCTAACTTGAATTTCTGCCAAACAATTTTCAGAAATAAAAATCTAGCTATGCAAATAAATGTCAATTATACTGCGTAGCTTATCTGCTAGAAATATCAAAGTTATTAGGTATAAGACAAATGATGTTCATTAGTCTTCTATATTAGATTTATTCATAAACAAATTAGCATTTAAAACAGGTTTTTCCAATGTGCCCTATAAATTTAAGTAATTATATTTGTGACTTTAACAAATCCTGGGTTAATAATAATTGAGCACATATTCCTAAAGAATCTAGTGACTAGTCAGGAAGACACTGTATTTTACCATATAATCTTTAAAAAACTTTTTCACATCATTTCAATAGTCTAGAGTTTTACAAAATCATTTTCAAAGTACCTCTTAATTATGCACATGTATTAATATTTACTAATATTTTTCACAGAATATTATTTCATGGAATTACTTAGAAAATTAGTTGGCTCATAGAATTTAGGGTAGCATTGTTGAAAAGAAAATAATTCAATTTTGTGATTAAATTGCAATTTGATCTAGTAAGATGTATTAGTTTTAACCAAAATGGCTACAACAAAAAATTAAGAGAACGTTTATTATACATACACAAAAGTAGTTCTGCATTAGAAGAGTAATAGGCAGTCATCTACAGGAAAAAGAATAGGAAAAGTCATGTACAGGAAAAGTCATGTACATATTGGTTTGACTGGTAAGATTTTTTTTAAGAAGAAATGCATTAATGGTTAGCCAACAATAAAAATAAAAAATTACAGGAAAACTATTACATTTAAATAAATTGTTTATGTACTGAAGGAAAAATGAGTTAAACTAAAATTCTATTTATTGTAATATATTTCTTTTTTTTTTTTACAGAGACATAGAGAGAGTCAGAGAGAGGGATAGATAGGGACAGACAGACAGGAACGGAGAAAGATGAGAAGCATCAATTATTAGTTTTTTGTTGTGACACCTTAGTTGTTCATCGATTGCTTTCTCATATGTACCTTGACCGTGGGGCTGGACCCAAGGTTGCTGGCTTGAGCAAGAGTATTTTTTCTTCAGCAGATCTCTTGTTAATCTTGGATCTATAGACAGAGTGATTTTTTTTATTTGACTACCCTGATAAGTATTCCAAACTAATTTTCAGTAAAATGAGTAATCTTTAAAAATATGGCCCTAGTCAGTTGGCTCAGTGGTAGAGTATAGGCCCAGTGTGTGGAAGTTTCAGGTTCCATCCCCAGTCAGGACACACAAGAGAAGCAACCATCTGCTTCTCCACCCTTCTTCCTCTCCTTCCATCTCTCTCTTCCTCTCCCACAGCCAAGGCTCCATTGGAGCAAAGTTTGCCCGGGCGCTGAGGATGGCTCCATGGCTTCTGCCTCAGGTGCTAGAATGGCTCCGGCCTCAGCAGAGCAATGCCTCAGATGGGCAGATCATTGCCACCTGGTGGGCATGCTCGGTGGATCCTTTTCGGGCGCATGCGGGAGACTGTCTGTCTGACTGCCTCCCTGCTAAATTTGGAAAAATACAAAAAAATTTTTTAAAAATACGGCTTTATCATAATATTTTGCAGCCTCCTTAATGTCCCAAGAGTGCTTTCTTTTAATTCCCACCCTGAATTTTTATATGGCATTGTTTGCCCTACATTAACAAATATGAGATAAAAAATATACACATATTGAAACTCTCTGAACAAAGATATTTTGTAGATATTTTTTATTTGAAGCACCCTCTTTTTATCCAGTATTCTCAATCTTTACATTTTTTGTACATTCACTTTAATTTTTATGGATGAAGCAGGAATATAATTCTATAACTAAAAATACCTCCTTGATTAAGTTTAAGCAAGGGTAGTCAACCTTTTAAAACCTACCGCCCACTTTTGTATCTCTGTTAGTAGTAAAATTTTCTAACCGCCCACCGTTTCCACAGTGATGGTGATTTATAAAGTAGGGAAGTAACTTTATTTTATAAAATTTATAAAGCAAGTTAAAGCATATAATAATAATTACTTACCAAGTACTTTATGTCGGATTTTCACTGTTTGGCAGAATAAATCTTTATAAAACAATTTACTATACTTAAATCTGTCTTTTTATTTATACTTTGGTTGCTCCGCTACTGCCCACCATGAAAGCTGGACGCCCACTAGTGGGTGGTAGTGACCAGGTTGACTACCACTGAGTTTAAACTTCAATGACTGGAATATACTTTCTCATTTGTAAGACTAGTCTCTTCTACCATCCAGAAACAGGGTTGTTTAAAAATAATCCAGATTGCAATGTAATTACCTGTGGAGGAGGTAAATAGTTTTATATGTTTTAAAGAATTGATGTGGAGAAAATCTATTGTAAATCTAGAATGAAAATAGAATTTATATCTCCCAAAATGTTTTCATATTTATTTAGCATTTTAAATTATTTTACATTTATTTATCAACACAATTTCTTAAATCTTTTTTCCCCCAATTAGAACATTTTTTGTTTTTCTCTGTTATGCTTTGTTTCTCTTTATTACAGGATTGCCATACAACATGATTTCTACTTAAAAAATTAGGACATGGAGTTTCAGATTTAGACTTGCACTCTAAAATTTCTGCCAGAGGTCATTCTACAATTTATGTTTACTTTATTCTTGGCTAGGTTCAGGGATTTCCCTGTTTTGCCTGAGTCCTTGGAAATACACAGAGCTATACAACCAGACATATCTCTTGAGCATATTTAATCTTATACAGGACTAAACTTCATATGTGTTGCCAATGCAAATGTGTATATACCTTGTTCTTAGCTTCACATAGTTCTGAACTGTTCAATAAAAATACATTTAAAGAATAGTATTAGTTGTATGAGCAGTTATTATTTTAATATTGACTGATTAACCTATATAATTTTCTTTAAACAAAAGGGTTTTTGAAAAAAAAATTCATTCTTCTCTTTTTTTTCCTTGAGAAATGTATTAGGTACTTATTACTAAACAGAAATTTTATAAAACCAATTGATAATTTATGAAAAACATTCAACTTAATTTAAAATTATGATAGGTATACAAATATGTCATGGTGAATGTGGTCTTAAAATGTACTGTATAATGTGTTTTGACAAATGTTTCCAGTTATAAGTTCAGTCACATTAAAATATAAGAATATTGATCACCCTTCCAAAAGTTACCTTGTGTCTCTTTATATAGTTATTCTGGTCTCCATTTCCACAGTCCCTGGTAACAAACCATTGATTTCTTTCTGGCCTTAGTTTTTCTTTGCCTTTTCTGTAGGATCTTATAGATAGAACTATACAATGTGTCTTAACATAAACCCTGACTGGACAACAGAACCGGCAACCTCTGAGACTCTTGGACAATGCTCCAACTAACCTATCTGGCCAGAGTTATTATTATGTTTTTAGAGACAGAAAGAGAGAGTGAGAAGAGGAAATAAAAAAGTACTCATTTTTTATTCCACTCAGTCATGCATTCACTGCTTGTTTCCCAGGTGTGCCCTAACCAGGGATCGAACCCACAGCCTTGTCATTCTCCAGACTACACTCTTAACCAACTTCACTAACCAGCCAGGGCCCTTAACATACTGCTTTTGATATGAGTGAATATATAACATTTGTTTATCAAATGTGTGATTGATATTCATATGGATTGCTTCCAGTTTGGGATATAATGAATAAAACTGCTGTCAGCATTATAAAGGTCTTTGGATGGACATATGTTTTCAATTTTTGGATAAAAAACAGGAGTAAGCATGCTAGACTGAAAGGCATATGATATATTTAACTTAATAAGAAACTTCCACACTGTTTTCCAAAGTTGCTATGCCATTTTGCATTGCCATCAGAAATGGTTGAGAGTTCTAATTGTTCTACATTCTCTTTGTTCAATTTTATTTTTGTTTATGGTTACTGAGTTGCTTTTCTTCTTATAATGACTTTAATAATTTTTTATATATTCTGAAAACAAATTATTTTTAGATATGTGTTTTGCAAACTAAAGTGTATTTATTGTCTTATGTGTTAGTCATTTTTCAAAGAACAGAAGTTTTAATTTTGATGATTCTATCTAATCTATCTTTGTTTTTTTAATACAGTATGTTTTTTTGTCTTATATAATTGTTTAACTCAACATCACAAATATTTAACATGGTTTATTCTTGACATTTTATAATTTAGTTCTTCCATTTATGGCTATAATCCATTGTTTCAGTAAACTGTTGTATACGACTTAAGGTAAAGATTGAGGTTTATATTGCTTGACCAAGGGGTGGTGCAGTAGGTAGAGCATTGGACTGGGATGCAGAGGACTCAGGTTCGAAACCCCAAGGTCTCCAACTTGAGTGCGGGCTCATCTGATTTGAGCAAAGCTCACCAGCTTGAGCCCAAAGTCACTGGTTTGAGCAAGGGGTCACTCAGTCTGCTGTAGTCCCCCCCCCCCCGTCAAAGCACATATGAGAAAGCAATCAATGAACAATTAAAGTGCTGCAACAAAGTATTGATGCTTGTCATCTCTCTCCCTACCTGTCTGTCTGTCCCTTTCTCTGTTTCTTTCTGTCTCTATCACACACACACACACACACACACACACACACACACACACACACACAAGAAAATTGAGGTTTATTATTCTCTTTTAAAATTTTTGTGCAATTTATTCATCATATGATAAATTATTTTTTGTCATAGAATTATATGATCACTTTTACTGAAAATTATTACCCATATATGTTTGGGTCTATTCATGGACATTCTATTCTATTACTTTGTTATATTTTTATAGATAAGTCAAAACCATGTCATTTTGATTTTTATATATTTATAGTAGGTCTGGAAATCAAGTAGTATGAGTTTTATCATTTTAAATGGCAAAAATATATATTATCTGATAAGTTCCTGACAGGATAAAAAATAGAGTACCATTAGCTATTAGACAATATTGATGAATATAATTAATTAAGAATATAATGTATATAGTATTGATGGTTTTAAAAACAACTGTATTAGTCAGATTTCTCCAAAGGAAAGTTATCACTTATACATACATACACACACACACATATATATACACACATATATATATATATGACCTATCTAGAGGCAGAGAGAAGTTTTACAACTATATAGAGAAAGATTTATGTAAAGAGAGGAGAGAGCTAGATCTATCAATAGATATATGTATATAATATGTAAAAACATATATAAGTAGATCTAAATATATAAATATTTTATATGTGATATTTAAATACTTTATATATGTCATTATAATATATTATAATTATATGCATGAAATATATATATATAAATCTCTATATAAAATGGATTTATTATAAGGAATTGGCTCACATGATTATTATGTAAAATTATTTTATATTTTTGTTCTTAATATTCTTTCGGTGAATCAGAATGCATAATACTAAATTAATAAGATTATGGTTTAAATATATGTAATTATATGAATATATAAAATACATAAATATATATTTGTATATCTCATAGTGTTTAGTATCTTATACATAATTTAAAGAACTCAGTAAAATTAATTACCTTGTCTTTCACAAATATCCTCAATATGTGTATATTTTTTCAATTTTTGATATTGCACTGACTGAGAATTTTTGAAAAAACATTAAAATTTAAAAAATTATTTATTCACAGAATATGTTCAATGTGTCTTATTTGTTAAAATATTATCTTAAATTTGTCCTCATTTTTTCAACTGATATTGTCTCACTGATCTTCCACAAAACTAGAAATTTAACACTCTGTACTTTTCATATTTCATAACAATATCCTTCCAATTTTTTATATGTATTTTGATTCTCTCTCCTTTTTACTATTGTTCTAAGTGAGGCTGCACTCATTACAATTCTATAATACTGTAATAGTTTCTTAACTAGTCTCCTTAGCTCTAGAATAACTCTTCTCTTCTTTAAACCATCCTTCATGTGTGTATCTTAAAAAAAATCCAACCCATACTAGCCTGACCTGTGGTGGCACAGTGGATAAAGCATTGACCTGGAAGGCTGAGGTCTCCAGTTCAAAACCCCAGGCTCACCCGGTTGAAGCACATATTGAAGATTTTATGCTTCTTGCTCCTCATTCCTGCTTGCTCCCCTTCACCCCACTCTCTCTCACACTCTTTCATTCTCCCTCTCCACTCTCTAAAAAATCAATATAATATTTTTTAAAAAAAATTTATGCTAAGTTCATCATAATTTGGATTAAAGTTTTTCATTGGAATGATGATGTCTATGAAATGATAATTATTTTTTTGAATTTATTAATATGACATAATTCAATAAAATTATACAAGTTTCAAGCATACAACTTTATAATACATCATCTGTATATCACATCTTGTGTTCTCCATTCAAAGACAAGTTTCCTTTTGTCATCATTTATCCCTCCTTTTCCCTCTTCTATCTCCAGCTACCTGCCTTTTTAAGTGAAGGGTCAGAGTTTTCACTTACTGGACCCTACAACTTTCATCGGCTTTATCTATATTGTTTTTTCATTCTTCGCAGATTAAATTTCAACAATAAAAACCTTCGTGTAATGATTTACATGTTCCCTACTCTATCTTTATTCTGTTCCTTTTTTCATGTATATTAATCTTATTTCTGATGAAATATAAATAGACTATCTGTGCTTAAAACAGCATTGGGATACTGTAGAGGCATGAAAAGAACTTTCTGAAACCTTTATGCTTTATTTTTAGTGAATGCTCTTTATCAAAGTTAGGATATAACTTTTAACCCACTTGTACCTGTATAAGTAATACATGGTAGATTCTGAGTTTTAATTGCTATGCTCTAGTTTAAAATATTTTTGCTTAGTTTCAGACACAGACGAGAAAAATATTCATAAAGTAATTTATTTGAATTGATTTTAACTTTAAAATTTGTAGCAATTTCTTTAGTAACTCATAAATAACAGAGAGCCCTGAATCATTATATTAATCCTAAATATCCCTTTCTTATTAAACTTTGAGAGATAGTACACAACTTTCAAACAGAAGGCAATTTAGCCCCTTTTGTGCTTAGAATATTACCCATCACTTTGGATAGGCAGGCTTCCTTAATTGCTTTGATGCAAAAAACAATTTATATGCTTTTTAAATGAGTTTAATTTTCTTTTAAGTTTTTCTTATAAAAACATTCTGCATAGTAGAATCAAATAAATTATCCACATAACACACGCTATTTTTTTCTTTTTTTTTATCAGTAAAACAAAATCCCTCAAGACTTAGACTCCGCAAGGCATATTGTATAGAAAGTTATATACTAGTGGAAAATTCAAAAAAGAAAAAACATTACCTAAATTATAAATCTCTTTTTTCTCTCAAATAGTCATTTTAAATAAGGTAATTATTAAGCCTGAAAAGAGTATAGCCTGAAAATACTGCTAAAGATAATAAGGATTATAATATATTTAGGATGCATTTTCATAGCTAACTTTAGAAGAATTTTAATATTCTATTTAGGATTTAGAAGATTTTTATAAATTATGGACATATTTAGCTAACCACAAAAATGTTTGTTTCAAGTATTTCACTTTTCATACTGCAACAGTGATAATCAGGAAAGTAAACATTGGATATAAGATACAAAATAGGTCCAAAATATTAAACTACTTGATTAATCTCTTTTATATGATCATTATGGCATAAAAATATTAGTTAGGCTTTATAACTAGATTAAGTTATAACTAACACAAACACTTTTCTTAATGCTTCTCACTTTAGATAATTTTAATATCTAAGGTGAAGGGAAGGAATCTCAATGCCCAGGTCTGACTGTAATATCAAACATTCAACAACCCAATCTGTACATTAAACACAAATGTGCCAGTCTCGTTTTCTATTTATCCAAAGTGAGAAGCGGGGGTGTGGGAGGGCAGACAGACAGACTCTCATGTGCACCCGACCGGGATCCAGTCGGCATGCCCACCAGGGGGCAATGCTCGGCCCCATCTGGGGAGTTCCTCCACTGTAACCGGAGCCACTCTAGCGCCTGAGGTGGAGGCCATGGAGCCAGCCTCAGCGCCCAGGCAAACTTTGTTCATTCACATGGAGCCTTGGTTGTGGGAGGGGAGGAGAGAGATAGAGAGAAAGGAAGGGGAGAAGGGTGGAGAAGCAGATGGGCACTTCTCCTGTGTGCCCTGACCAGGAATCAAACCCGGGACTTCCACACACTGGCTGACACTCTACTGCTGAGCCAACCGGCTAGGGCCCAGTCTCTTATTTTCTGTTTGTGGCCAAAACATTGAGGGTCTGTATCTATCTGATATATGCTATGCTCAAAAATTCCTGGTGAAATTGGAAAACTAACATTGCAGTTCCAGTTTACACGAAATAGCAACCTGCATTACTTTTCAAGGGAAAAGGACATCCTTGAACACCATTGACAAAGTTTGTGTTTTAATATGTTTTGCGCCCTGTTTAATGTGTGGTATGCCTGCATCTCCAAGTTTTATTGCTTTCAGGTAGGAGCAATACAGACCTGTACATCTTTCAAACTTGAAAGTCTCACAGTGGGTTGGGAAACATAAAACTTTGATGTTGGCATTGTTCACATAATCCTTGGGAACCTGCCTAAACTCCACTTTTTTCCATTCTACTCTTGTCAAAAAACTTATTTATTTATTTATGTATTTATGTATTTATGTATTTATTTATTTATTTATTTATGGAGCAAGTCATACATCTCAAAGGGCATGTTTCTTGATATCCTTACAAGCAAGAATGAGGACAAAGAAAAAGATGGTGAAATGACTTATCAGAGTATTCTCACTCTGAATTTGCCATGTTTAGTTCAACTTCAAAGCCCATCGATAAAATTTATTGTACCGTGTAACTGATTAAAGCAAATCTCGGAAATTTAACAAAATGACTCTCTTTGTGCCGTTTATTAGTATTATTTCAATAATCCTTATTTAACATGAGCATTCAGGTTCATTTTGCTCAGAACATATGAAATGATTCAGCTTTAAGCTGCCAGCACTAAAACAAAAAGAATAATCACAACATTCCCCTTATATACCAGATTCAAATGGTTTCTACCCCTTTTAGAGAACATGAAGTCCAACATGGAATGCCATGAATTCCCTGGGGCTTCTGTGTCTCTAAGCAGAAGAACCACAGCCTGGGTGGGAAGAGTTATTACTTGATTGATACTGAAACTGATCCAATAACTATCCCGGAAACTTATAGGAACAATGTTGGTAGACAGGTCAGCTTGACATTCATCAATAAGAGTATGCTAAACTAAATCATCACATACACCATAAATGTAA
Organism: Saccopteryx leptura; assembly: GCF_036850995.1. Classification (NCBI taxonomy): domain Eukaryota; kingdom Metazoa; phylum Chordata; class Mammalia; order Chiroptera; family Emballonuridae; genus Saccopteryx; species Saccopteryx leptura. Next base: position 147,717,335 of record NC_089505.1, read on the forward strand.
GTCCTGGCCAGGTTCACTCAAGTAGACAGAATGTCCTCCCAGCAGGCAGAAGTCTCCCGTTCAATCCTTGGTCAGGGCACATTGGAGAAGCAACCAGTAAGTACACAACTAAATGGAACAACGAGTTGATGCTTTTCTCTCTCTCTTTCTTGCACTCTCTTCTTCCCCCTCTTCTCTCTCTTTACCAAAGAAAAATTTTAATAAATAAATATAAAAATGTAGCCCTGCCCACATAGCTCAAATGGTGGCTCAGATGGTGAGAAGATTGTCCTAATACACCAAAGTTGAAGATTCTATGCTTGTTAGGGCACATACATACCCTGTGCCAATCACAGGGTAAATCATACAATTATGGTGGAACTACAAATCTATGTTTCTCCTCTTCTTCCTCAATCTTTCTCTCTAAAATAAAATAATAATGGTAAAATTTAATAAAAAGGAAAACACCAAATCATAAACCAATTTTTGATGAAAAGGACACAAATAACTTTAAGAATACTTGTATTGATGTACTGTCCAATACTGAATACTTTCTACATTCATTTCCCTTGATAGTGAAAATATATTTGACATTTGCTATGTATTAGAATTTACATTCTGTGAGTGCAAATTTTTATATTCTTAGTCACTATTGCTTGTCATATAGTGTTGTTTTAAGAATTAAAATAGCATATTTAAAAATGTTGGTGTGCAAATTCTTTTCTTGTTGTAGAACAGATGAACAGTATTCATTCAATCTATGTGTTTATTCAAACAGAAATTAAAACATCACCACCAGAAGGGAATTTTTCTATTCTTTTGAGTGAAAGTTTGATTATCATATAAAATCTGATTATTATGTGGTTCTTCATCTTTGTTAACTTTCATTTATATGACTTAACTTAAATAATTTCCTTTTTCTTCTGGTCCTAAATGAATCTAATTTATTTGCTTTTCTGTGTCAGCTACTTCTTAACTAGGATTTTCTAACAAGTCTGACTCAAGGTCATTGTGAGGTATTATTACCATAAATTTATGATCAAAATCCTATCTAAATTTCTAGCCTCCCAATCACTATTACAGTAATCTTTTTACTTCTTACTTACATAATAAAGCTGGTATATTATCAGCAAAATAAAAAAAAATTACAAAACTTCATTAGGATTGAAACACCACTTGATTGAAAATTACTAATGTTATTGCAATAAAAGTGTTTTCATTGAATTAGTGCATTTTATTCTCATTTTATTTATAGTTTTCTTCTTTCAAAAACTTAAAAACAGGGTTTTGAAAATAGCCATGTTTATAATAAGAATATAAAAGATATGGGGTTTTTTTTTCTGCCTCCAGAATTTTCCTCTCATACAAGCTAGTATTTTTGTACTTCATCTTGAAAGAATCTCTTTCCTAAAATTAATGATTTGTATGTGGCTGCTGATTTTATTTTTCAATTGTTTTGAGTAGGGCTAGAATACAGAGAAGCAAAGACCTGTTTTCTTCTCTCCTCTGAAGGGCTTGCCATTACTTACTTTGTAACATCACAACCACCCAGGTGCATGAATCACCGTTTTTTGTTTTTTTTTAAGATTTCTCTTTTTTTTTAATTTTTTTTTTAATTTTATTTATTCATTTTAGAGAGGAGAGAGAAAGGGAGAGAGAGAGAGACAGAGACGGAGAGAGAGAGGAGAGAGAGACAGAGAGAGAAGGTGGGGAGGACCTGGAAGCATCAACTCCCATATGAGCCTTGACCAGGCAAACCGGTGACCTCAGCATTTCCAGGTCAATGCTTTATCCACTGCGCCACCACAGGTCAGGCGCATGAATCACCTTAAGCCGAATTTTGTGTAATTTTAAAAATGATAAGGATATGTTTAAATTATGTTAATTCATTCATTTAAAAAAATATTTATTGAGGATTTTAAATTTGACAAGTATTTTACAGTGTAACAAGGATACAAAAATGCAATCTTGCATTCAAGTAACTTTCAAAGTCTAAAGGCAAAAATGCCAAGGTAAATCAACACCATAATGAATGTTGTATGTACCATGGAAACACAGGTGTAGGAAGGGAACTTCTAAACAAAACTTGGAGTACCTAAACAAGAACCTACATCACACACACAAAGACATACACACAGACGTTACCTGACCATTAATGTGGTATACATTATATATTTAATTAAACTAAACCTCTGACGTCAAGCTGCTTAAGTAAACATCTTTGTTATGCCTAGGTTCTATGCCTAAATTTTCTCATCTATGAAATAGAGGTGTGTTTTTTTAATAGGGCTGTTAATGTAACAACATTGTTGAAAGTATACACTGTGTATGCTTAGAATAGGTCTCAGCACATAGTAGACAATCAATAAATATAAGCTGCTATTACTTTTCTAATTATTCTTTTTCTGAGTAAAAAGCAGTATTTCTTGAGTTTAGATACAATGAGAACATGTAGATGGACAAAATATTTTTAAATATAAAATAATCACTGTACTTTGATTACTATACTTATCAATTACTGTACTTGTAATTACTGTACAAGATAATTACTATACAAAAATATTTGTATTTGTTTTTATTTAGCTCATTATCTAGAGCTTTTGCTTCTCTCTGTATATGAATGTTTTTAAAATATAAATAAATTACATCACATTAAGTATTTTTTTCTCACTTAGAAAATTATTATAAACATTATAAGTTAATATTTATTCATTTTTCTTAATGACTCAAAAACTTGTTGAATAGGTATTCAAAGGTAAATTAAACGAGTCTTCTATTAGAGGACACTTATGATGATTCCTTATTTCCACTTAGAAATGTTATAATGAATATCTTTGTAATTTAACTCATATGGTTAACTACAGCCTTAGGATTCATTCTTATAAATTGGAATTGCTCTCTCAAATGTAACATGCCTTTATAAACCTGTGGAATATTAAATTTAAGCTGTAAAATTAAACTACTATAAAAACCATTCTAAATCTGCAACTAAAAGCTTATTATAGATGATTACCTAGAATTTTTTAAATAGTGCCAATAAACTGCAAAAATGTATAAGGAATTTTCCCACATTTGCTACACAGCCAACCATCACTCAACTCTACATGTCCATTAACTTCTACAGAAGTAGCATGCTGAAAAACTCATGGACATTGCGCAGGCTTGCCTCCCTTCAAGTGTAAAAGAACCATATTTGTGAATCAGTATTCCTTTTGTGATTTTGTCTTATGAATTCTTTACATAAATTTGAACTCTAGGCATTTTATGGTGGTTGTGGTGGTGGGGTAAGGAGTTATTATTTGTAAAAAGGTTTTCCTGAAGTGATAAAAGAAGCAAATTTTATTTCTTTGTAGAAAATAGGGACATTTAGAACCAGTCTTAGTTCCTTTGTTCTCCATTGGGAAAAAAGAAAAAAAACCCTAAGCCCCATAAATTCAATCGTCTTTTAAAGTTTTATATTTTACAAAACTTTAAAGAGTATTTTTTAAGTATATTTTCCTCTTAAGGATGTTGCATCTTTTAATTTGGATGATAACTACAATATTGGATTTGCACTCATGAATATTTATGTGCTCAGGAAGTGTCTGAAAAACAACAACAATATTTCAAAGCAACTGAACTCAAAGTAACACTTTTCTTCATCTGCATGTTTAGCATGAGCATCGGGTCAGGCTTTCTCTATGGAATGCTGTGCCAATCCCTGATCTCAATGTGTTGATTGTCCCCAGTGAAACTGCGGAATGTCAGATACCTATAGCTATTCTTCTTTCCCTCAACTGAGCACTTAACACTGTATCAGGAGCTACACTGAGTAATTTAGTCTCTTTTCATTCTCACAACAGCTCTGTGATTTCAGTATTTTATCTCTATTTTTTGAAGAGAAAAAGAAAGATCAAAGAATTGAGCTAGCTTTTGAAACCTAGTATCTTCAATTGAAAACCCTGAATTTCCATTTCAGCTTGCTGCTTCCTATTCTCTTCCTTGACTTAGTCTCAGGAAAGTTTTTATAACTCAGATAATGCATTCTCCAGCTAGCTGTGCTACCCACCTTCGCTACCTTACCCTGATCCCCTATCTTTAAAAAATTTTAATTCCTTTAGACTTATCATTTCATACCCAAGTCAATATAATATTCCTTGCAGAAAACTGATATTCGGATTTTATAGTATTTTTGTCCACCCTAAACAAAGCTTTGCAATGAAAAATATCCTGTTTAGGTATCCTTTTAGAGAGATATTTTGTGCGAGTCCACAAAGTGAGATTGCTGGGTCAAACATTATATGTCTTAAAATGTATTTTATAATAACATAATTTTCTAACAATGTAGTAGCAACTCCCAATCCCAGAGTGACCTATCAAAGAGCTCAATTCTGTACATTGTTGCTAGAATATTTGGCTTTGATTTTTTTTTATTTTTAATTTCAAATCTGATGGGTAAAATATTTGTTTTTGGATTACACTTTCCTGTCACATGATTAAATAGAGTTTCTTTTAATTTGGTTAAGGATCTATTATATTTCTCTTTGTAAGTATACTTCTATAACCTTTGACATCATTTCCTTTTGGTGTCATTTTTTGGGTTTTTTTTTTCTGTCAATTTATAGACATTTATCAAATATCAAGGACATATTAAATGTCCATTTCTATATCTACTATAACTACATTTTCTCCCTTATTGTTTATCTTTTATTTTGTTTAGCTATATTTGTCACACAGACATCTAAATTTGTGTCAAGTCTGTAAGCCTTTGTGTGGGTTTTTTTGTTTTCTTGTCCTGTTTAAAAGACTCTCTCCCATCAGAGAACATTCATGTATTCTTCTACATTTTTCTAGTTATCTTATTATTCGATATTTTATCTTCCAATATATACACTAAATGAAAATACCATTCTGAAAAACGCAACTTATAGCCACCTGTAATTAAGTAATTAAATCCTGACTTTCTGTTAAAATCCCTTCTTTGATTTGGTCTTATATACAACTCTCCTGAGAAGTATATCCTGAGATCATGCTTTTGTACTAAAATGTAATCTCCAGTTCTTTTCTCCTGCAAAAACGATGAACAAGAGAGTAAGCCATTAATTCAATTTGTTCAAGTCATTTTTCTAGTAGCTTAATAAAATTACACTTAAAATAAACAATAACAATGAGCACGCCTTCTTTCTATCTGTACCTTGGACAGAACTTTCTTTGAGGATTGCCAGCAAACAGTTACAAGCTTCAGTTAAATCCTGTCTCCCAGTATCTGAGCCGGCAGCAGATTCCAGAGATCAGTGCTATATTCTGATTTTTGGGTACTGTATCCTAACTGCTAGTGTTATTTTAAAGTTCCAACTTAGGAACTGTGTTTTGTGAACAAGTCAAATCTATATTTTCGGTACACCTGGTTACCTTGCGTCAGTCCTCCAGAACCCATACCACCCTCTGAAGCCCATCAAAGGCTGACTGCCTCACACCTCCCCAGGCAGTAGCAATATCTCCTAAGAGCTGCTCAGCGAACGAGGGTGTGGCTACCCATGCTAAACTGCTTTCCTGTATTCAGGAGAATAATTGTTCCCAGAAAGAAGACATTGCTGGAACCAAAGCCTACCCATATGACATGACATATACCCAGTATATGTATATGTCACATTGCTCTTGAGTAATTCTCTTTACCTCCAAACCAAACAATTAATGTTCATTATCAAATTTTTTACACCACTCTTATTTATACATTTCAGTTGTGAGGATGCATGTAAATTTCAATTTTCTTCCCTCCCTATCTACTACAACCTGGGTTATTGTTTATAAAATACTGTGTGAACACTCTCATACACCTTTTATCTCTGGTATCTCTCCCTGTCAAGCATAGGGTTCTTCATACTGCCCTTTCCTAGTGCCCCATGATCCTGAATACTTTGTTACTAATCATTGCTGATCTTACTTTAACGTTTTTCCTCTTTTTAAGCTATGTTCCATTGAATATTCTAAATTTTGCAAAATTGGTTGGGGAACTCAGAAATATAAGAGCTATTTCATTTCTTCTCATAAATACAATAAGATCTTAATTTTTGTTTCTCCTACCAACTATGGCTTCCTCTTTTCCTGCAGGAAAGTAGTGAGGCATGAGGCAGCTGTCCCCAGTCACTCTATAAATGCACATACAGCCCCAAGTTTAAAGAACATAGATAAATAAATGTAACAATAAGATAGATAAGACTGTTATATAATTTCTATAAACAAGATATGCCAATATTCAAAAGATATTTAACTTCTAAGACAGGAACAAATAAATATTCTCAATTTAATTAAATTTCTGCATAACAAAATCAAAAGACTGTTTTCCTTTCCTTGGAATCTCAGATCCAGGGGTGAAGAAGAAAAACAATAGAGAACATTATCAAAAGGGAGTGGCTACACCTGAATCTTATAAAAGATCAGGGGATTATTTAAAAAATAACTGTCTGGCCTGACCAGGCGGTGGCATAGTGGATAGAGTGTCGGACTGGGATGCGGAAGACCCAGGTTCGAGACCCTGAGGTTGCCAGCTTGAGCATGGGCTCATCTGGTTTGAGCAAAAATTCACCAGCTTGGACCCAAGGTCGATGGCTCAAGCAAGGGGTTACTCGGTCTGCTGAAGGCCCATGGTCAAGGCACATATGAGAAAGCAATCAATGAACAAGTAAGGTGTCTCAACACGCAACGAAAAACTAATGATTGATGCTTCTCATCTCTCCGTTCCTGTCTGTCTGTCCCTGTCTCTCCCTCACTCTGACTCTCTCTGTCTCTGTAATAAAATAAAATAAAATAAAATAAAATAAAATAAAATAAAATAAAATAAAATAACTGTCTGATAGTCCATTTTGTGGTATTTATTCTGCAAAGGCATAAACTCCAATAACTCTAAATGAAAGAACTCTTAACATTCTTAGTGCAATACCACATGCTTAGCACAATATAAATAATATCTATGAATTAATGATTATAAATTATAGTTATCTATAGTAATTCTTATTTATAACAATAGTTTGGAAAGGTAGGTGACATTATCATGTCATATTTACAAGTATCAGTAATAAACAGAAGTTTGAGTGATTTACCGAATGTTACACAGGTAGTCAATATGAAGGTAAGATTTGAAGTAAAGTGATTTGAACGTTGGAGACCACACCAGTAGCAGTACGCCAAGTGCTCATTGTAAGCTGATTCACACAGTAAAAAGCAGAGGACCACTTTTTTAAGAGGATAGACCTTGAATATAAGGAGTCATTTCTACGGCTTGGTCAATGTGTAGCAGAACATGGACCATTCTTGGGATGCTAAGGTGATTTCTTCATTGCCACTTGACTAATACAAGACACCATCCTATCAGTATAGACTAGATCATGCACTTCCCTAATTGAGTTTTCTATTTCCATCTTTATATTTCCTTCCCTTTAATAATAGAATCAAAGTTTCAGCTGTGTGTGTGTCCACATAATTAATTCTAGACAGTGAAGTGTGAGCAGAAGTAAGGTGTGCTAACTTTCACTTAGAAGAGAAATTGCCTACCCTCCATTTTCTTTCTTTTCCTACTCTCTGGGCTAGAATATGAACCTGATGTTTATGAACAGTGTCAGTGGAGATAATGGAGGTATTATTATGGGATAATTTAGAAAAAACGAACTGATGACACCAATGAAGCTACAAAGGAAAAGAATCTGGATCCTGGAGAGGCACTTTGGAGGTGAGATGCATACTGAGCATGGAACAACTATGTGAGAGAGAGAGGAACTTTTATCTTACATGCTATATTGCTGACTATCTGTTACAGAGGTTTGTCTCTACTCTAAGTGGTATATTTTCTTGCAATTTATTCATCATTGAGTGGCCAATGTAAACTATTAAAATACATTTCAGATCACACCCGTGTTTTAAAATTTTCCAATGGCTTCTAATGTATTTTATTTTAAATGAAATCAACACTTTTTATTACAATTAAGAAGGCCCATCAGAAACTGGATTTACCTTACTTATTATACCTTACCTTACTCTCTCTTTCAACTTGGGCCATGCTGACCTTTTTGTTCTTTCTGGAATAGCTTGTTTCTGCCTTTGTTTGGTCTTTCATACTTAATTTTCCTTCAGGCTAACAACATCTTTTCTCCATGATTTTTGCACAGCCAAATCCTTTTCCACTTATAGTTTTCCTTAGAGATACCTTCTATAAAGTTATTATCACCCTCATTTCTCTTTTACATCAAAGATTTATTGTGTTTATAACACTTTTCCATTACTGAAAGTATTCTGTTTATATAATTGCTCATTCATTTCCTTCCTCTTTTTCCCACAATGTAAGCTTCTTGAAGACAAAATCGTTCGTTTCCTTTAGCTCTGTATACTGCCATGCAGAACAGTGGTAAACTACTTACGAATGTTCAATCAATAATAAAAATTCAGTAGATGGAGGCACTAAGAGTTTACTATGAGACTGTTCTATTCTTGTTCATCCAATGAAAGAAACTTCATAAAAGGAAAGAAGTACTATATGGAGTCAAATATATATCTTAAAACATGTGGTTTGTTTACTTCCAAGATGTTTATAGTTTCGTGACTTACATTTAAGTCTTTTATCTATTTTGAGTTTATTTTTGTGAATGGTGTAAGTTGGTGGTTTAGTTTTATTTTTTTTGCATGTACCTGTCCAATTTTTCCAACACCATTTATTAAAGAGATTGTCTTTACTCCACTGTATACTCTCACCTCCTCTGTCAAATATCTATTGACTATAAAGGCTTAAGTTTATTTCTGGGTTCTCTGTTTTGTTCTATTGATCTATATGCTTGTTCTTATGCCAATACCAACCTGTTTTGATTACTATGGCCTTGTAGTATAACTTGATATCAGAAAATGTGATACTTTCCACTTTATTCTTCCTTTTCAAAAATTAAAAATGGAACTGCTTTTTGAAAGTTATCCCACCTATAGAAAATATCCTAAGAATACCAAATAACTGATTCAAAAGGAGATATGTATTCCCGTATTTATTGCAGCATTGTTTACAATGACCAACATCTGCAAACAGCCCAAGTGTCTGTCAGTGGACAAGTGGATTAAAAAGCTGTGGTACATATACACAGTGAAATACTATATGGCTGTGAAGAAGAAGGAAATCTTACCTTTTGCTATGGCCTGGATGGACTTGGAGTTTATTATGCTAAGTGAAGTAAGCCAGGCAGAGAAAGACAAATATCATATAATCACACTTATATGTGGAATCTAATGAACAAAGTGAACTTAAGAACGGAAAAGAGGTAGAGGTTGGGTCACAAGAAGCAGAGGGACAGCTGTCAGAGGCAAGAGGGATGAGGGGATGGGATCAAAAAAGGGATTAGTGAAATTATATATACATAACACATAGATACAGATAACAGGACAACAAATCCCAAAGGGAAGGGGAGGGGGTGTAATGGGGGACAAGGGGGTGCGGGTGAGGGAGTTATATTGAGTGAGAAACTTGAATTCATGTAACACAATGAATTAAAATTAATAAAAACTAAAAAAAGAAAATCCATTCATTTAATAAAAAATGTGGTAAACCCAACTGACAAATGAGTTTAAAATCTATATTTCATGAATATTATTTTGAATCATATATTCAGCAGAATGTATATTTCTTAAGAAACTAAATTTTTGTAATGTGATTAAGATGCTATAGTTTAGGGACATATAGAGTTGCTTGATTACTTAGATATGTAGATGAGGAAAAGAGCTGCAGAAGCAAACATAGTTGAGTGGAATCTTAAATTGTTTAAAGAATTTTAGTCTGATGTTGCAGAAAAATATTTATAACTGACATCTATATCATTCAGTCTTTATTTTCAAGAATTAATTTCTTACCATAAAGCCTCAGACAGGCATATAAACCCAGATCTACCCCTACTGCTTTTAGAAGGTGGGAGCTCCAAATGCTTTGCTTAAATGTACTAAAAGAAAAACAAGCCAAAACGAAACTCTGAAACTAAAAGTTCTTACAAACTCCAGCTTTCTTGGGAGCGGAAGATAAGAAATTTTGTGTGATTTACCACGAAATTCCTCAAAGAAGCATAGTGTGATGGAAATATGTATGTTAGCAAGAGAAGGGCTCGTGGTTTAGTAGGAAAGATTGTTTTGACACGATAAGTTTATTTCTTTAAGGCTTTTAAGTCTTCTCTCTTTAGAAGTGGTAGAAATTTTATTCTTTCTTTGAAGCTATGCAGTGATGACTAATGTTTCACAATTTACATAGCTAATTTTATTTACCTTTGAAGCTTTCATCACATTTTCAAGCATTATATATATTTTTTCATCTCTAATGCCACACTTCTGTCCCTGATAGCACTTAAGAGTTTTGCATATAGTAAGTGCAAAAGAACTTTGAATAGAATGTCAGCAGGAAGCATATCTTACATATGAATTATATTGTCACTGAATCTGTGTATAAAAAGAAAACCTCTTGTCTGTTGGAGCTTAAAGTCCACACTCTCCAAGTCTTGTTCTTCAAATTCAATGTAGCTTATATTTGTGAGACCATGGTGTGTATATGTAAATGTGTATGTTTAATATATTAACTTTATGTGACCTTAATACTGGTGAATTACATTAAAGGAAACCAGAAAAACAAGCAAGATTGAAGCAGATAGTATAAATTCACACGTTTAAGATTTCAAATGTCTAATTAGCTATTGCAGTATGATTCTTTCCAGGTATAGTATTGTTTAATTTCCTAGCAATATACAGCTTCTTTGTTTTCTTTTTTTGGCATTAAGATTTTTATTGAACTGTTTGATTCATGTTACTGCAGAAAACAAAAGAAAGGGCACAATAAATCTTTGAATGTCTTCCCCATCATTTTAGCAGAAAAAGATGAAATACACGTTTAAATTATTATGGAAACAAAGTTTACAGTACAAAGACGTCTCTGATGTTTCATTTTGTGCTAATCTGTTTTTGAGATGAATGTGTTGCATTTGTTATATCTGGGGACTGCTAGGATTATGAGCTATGGTTTAGTTTCTTCAATACAGAGCCCAGTGAATTCATACATTTACTATGCCCACTGGGCTAGTAATCGAAAAATTCTAAAAAAAAATGCAAATGACTGTACAAAAGTTGAGCCTGAGAGATTGAGTCCTACAAGCATGGTAGCCAATGGGGCCATAGAAATAACTGGTGATTCTTGGACTACCTTTGTTTGGAAATTTAGTGTGTGGATACTGGCTTCTCTTATTCGGCACAAGGAGAAAAAAATAAAATTGCTGGCATCTTCCAGAATGGGATGTTAGTGCCCTTCAAGAAGCTGAAGCAAGAAAGTGATATCAAATCCTCTTCCAAATGTAAAATGTTCTCATTTTACCTACACAAATCACAATAACAACAATAGTATCTAGACCTAGAAATGTAGAAAACAAGAAGGAAATAAACTAAGGACTTGGGTGTGGTTTTCTCTGTAGATTAGTTATGGGTTATATTGCATCTTCCCCAAAAAACCATATGTTGAACTCTTAATATCATGTACCTATAAATATAACTTTATTTGAAAACATAGTCTTTACAAACTTAAACAAATTAAAATGAGGTTGTTAGGGTGGGTCTTAAAATAATATCATAAGACATAGACACAGACACAAGTAGAATTCTATGTAATAAGAAAGCAGAGATTGGAGTGCTGCTTCTATAAGTTAAGAAAAACCAAAGATTAGCCTGACTAGTTGTTTGCACAGTGGATAGAATGTTGGACTGGAATGCGGAGGATCCAGGTTCAAAACCCGAGGTCACCAGCTTGAGTGCGGGCTCATCTGGTTTGAGCAAGGGTCACTTGGTCTGCTGTAGCCCCCTGGTCAAGGCACATATGAGAAAGCAGTCAGTGAACATCTAAGGAGCCACAACAAAGAATTGTTGCTTCTCATCTCTCTCCCTTCTGGTCTGTCTGTCCTTATCTGTCCCTCTCTCTGATTCTCTCTGTCTCTATCAGAAAAACAAACAAACAAAAACACACACAAAACAAAGATTAGTAAAAACACACAGAATCTGGGGTGTGTGAAGATGGGTACTCACTCAGAGGATTTGGAAGTAGTATGCCTATGCTAACACCTTTTTTCAGTTTTCTAGACTCTATAATTGTTTTTCACACCACCCAGCAACTGGTACTTTGTTATGGAAGCCCCAGGAAAGTAATACAAAACTATTTCTACTTAGAATGCTATGTTAATATCCACCAAAATGGGTATAATTTCCATTCCAGTTTTCTATAGGGTGTAATGAGATACTTGGACAAAATCCCAGGTCACTATTTTTTTTCAATTAATTGTCCTACTTTTTTTCTTTATTGTTGAACTACTTTATAGATATGTACCCTTACATGGATATATGTTTACACTGATAATACCTGCTATAGCAAAAATAATATGGCAATCAATACATTTTAGATTGTATCTAGAAGTAGTCTATTACCATTTTAATATTTTAAATGTTTACTAATGATAGCCCTTGGATAAAGATGTGTATTCCTGACCCATGAGCTACAATAAAAGATTTCTGATAAAGCACTACATTCGATATTATTATATTGTTGTCTCATTCTTAAAACTTAGATGCTTCCATGTCTTATCTGAGTACTAAACCTTAAATTTTCTATAATCAAAGCTGATTTTTCTCCTTTCCTTAACCCAAGGTTAACTTGGACCTGCAGTATTATTCTGCATTGTTCAAGAAGAAACAGGATTTTTAAAAAATCCAATTTACTTCTTTTAAAACATCCTCACCATTTATTTCTCCTTTTCCTACTTTGTTATTGAAATTTTGCCTTCTTTCTGAAATTCTAATTTACAAAACATGTTTCACATTCTGCTTAATCATTCAAATGGTAGTCAGATGAATTTCCTATAATTAAATGTGATATATTTTAATAACACTAATGGATTATGTCACTCATCCACAAAATATTTACTATAAAACTGCTATATATCAGATATGGTGATAATTGCTAGAAGTAAAAAGATAAATGAAATATAGACTCTTTTCTTTAAGAACTTAGTTTCCTAAAAGAAGTAAATAGTCAAATAAAATTTCAATCAATATGGCATATGTCACTACAGAAACAAAAACTGTGCCATTGTCAAGAACAAAGTCAAGCCTGATCTGTGGTGGCACAGTGGGTAAAGAGTCGTACTGGAACACTGAGGTCATTGCTTTGAAATCCTAGGCTTGCCCTGTCAAGGCATATGTGGCAAGCAACCAATGAACAGCTAGAATGAAGCCACAACTTGTTGGCTTCCCATCCCTTTTTGTAAAATCAGTAAATGAAATCATTTAAAATAATCTTAGTCAATGTTTCTGTCTCAGAGACATTTTGAAGGATATACTGAGGGGTTAACATTTAAACTGTTTTTGCAGAAGTCTTCTAAGTGTTCACCAAATTTTCTGTGGTTTTACCATTGAATCTTCCCACTAGGCTGAATTTCTGGGCCACTGCATCTGAAAGAAATCATGTGACTATTCTGATTCATTGAAGCAGAAATTACATATACCATTTCCAGGAGTGGCCTTTAAAAAATCTCTCAAAAGATCTTTATTCTATAAACACTTGATTGACTATATAGGATTCAGGAGAGAACTCGGAGCCCTTTCTTAGAAAATTATAGTGTTGAGATAAAAGGAGCCTGGCTCCCTGAATTACTATATAGACAGCAGTCTGCTAAATGGTGTGAAATATATCTTTTGCATTATTGTTTAGCCACTGATATCTTGGGACTTCTTATAATATATATAACAATTACTGTATCTTTATTAATATATTACCCTTACCATAGACTGTTAATATATTGGAAATTGAAAAGTTATTGAGAGCTTTCTAGACAAGTACTGAAGGACATCGTGTACCAACAGACTGAGTTACAAAAGGTAGACTCCCGAGAACAGTGACCGTTAGTGAAGATGTCATCCTGTGGGAATGAAGAGTGGGCCTTAGGGGATGACAGGTAACAGGACCATAATTTAAATATATTTTAGGGGACTTTAATGCCAAAAAGAAAATGAAAATGAGGGACAGAAAGGTTGCTTTTTTTTTTTTTAAAGACAAAGAATGTCAATGACGTAAGTAAGACTATTTTCTACTTCCCTTTGTTCCTCCCTTTATTGTCTTTTCCTTTTTCTTTTATGAAAGGACATAATCTCAACACTATAGTTAATGGTCCTAAAGTGAGAAAGACTGGATGGCTGGGAAGTCATTTGGTATAACACTGAAGCATTTCAGAAAGATATGATTAAGTTCTGTGAATAGTAAGGAATTTTGCCTTGTTCAAGGAGAAGTCTGGCCTTTATCACCAGTTCCTGGAAGGTAACCTGTTTTAATCCATGGAATTTCTTCAGCGGTAGAGTATCTGCTTTTAACTCTGTCCCCTTGGAAAGCACCGGATAGTTTACTCTAAAGAGATGACCCAGGGCGGGACTAGCCACACCCTATAGTTCTAGGGTAGGGACTGGTTATATTAGAAAGCTGAACCATGAAATTAGGGTAAGTGCTTACGGTCTTTCAATATTAGTCAACCAAGACACTGAGTTAAGTTTAATAACCAAGCTTATTCATAAATTCAATCAATCATGCCTACATAATGAAGCCTCAGTAAAATCTCTGTTTTCTAGAGCCCAGGTAAGCTTCTAGAGTTGACAATACTCTGTGTTTATTGTTACAAATTGATGCTCATGAGGTAACCATCTTGGGAAAACAGAAATCTTGCATGTGGAATATTTCCCGACTCTGTCCTATGTGTCTCTTTTTTTGGCTGATTTTCTGTGTTTCTCTAATGTAATAACTATAACCATGAATATGATAAGTTTTAATATATTCTGTAAGAATTTCTATTGAGTTATTAAATCTGAGGGTGATTTTGAGAAACCTTCATATTAGCAGATGGTGTCAGATATTTGGATGGTCTTGTGTGGTCTTCAAATGTTGTAGTTGGGATCTACCTGTCTGCAATTAGAGTTAAATGGGATCTACCCATTTACAGTTTGAGTTAGATGTCTTGGGTACATGTGAAAGTAAGGATAATTTTGCCTTTAACCTCCCAGTTTTACTTACTTCAATTAGCCTGGATTACAAATGGAAAATAAATTTGGTCTTTTGAGTCATCTGTGGTTATAACATTAGTGAACCACTTCCTCCCTACTCTTCTGAATAATCCTGGCTTCTTTGTGCTATCTCTTAGGACAGCCTAGGGAAGTGGAGCGGCCTAAGGTAATCTAAATGCTTTGGGAGAGAAACAGAACCTCTAACTCAAACAATTTTTCCCGTTTCCTTTTCAGAGACAGCTTCCTGAGGAGGCAAACATACTGGTCTATAGCTGTCCATTTACATTTTACTGGGCTGGCTACAAAAGGGAGGGTGACTAACACTTCTAATGGGCTCTGTTTCTGCGGTTCTGTATTAGGAAGTCCATTGTTTCTGCACATCTAAGCTATTTCCTCCTCCCTAGAATTAATTATTAACAAAGTTATAAATTGATTTCTACATTCTAAGTTTGTCCATCTCTCAATTAATCCAGAATTGAAACAGGGTATATGCAGTTAATAATTATTCCTCCTTCATATTGTCTAAAACCTCAATAACTGGAAGTAAATATTTAGGGAACAATTTTCTTAATGAAAAAGAACGTAGGATAGATTAGTTACATCTGCACAGTGCTAGATGGTAAATTTCTACTTTCCACTGTGCCAGATAGTTTTTGAAACTATTTACTTTCATTTGTTAAGACAGTGGCAATAAAGATGTACAAAATATTGGTTTAAAAACATTTTTGAAATGAGAATTAACACCACTTGAAAGCTATCAGGTTTGAGAAAAGAAAGAGGAATGAGAGTTTATAACTGAGAGATTAAGGTATAGTAAAACAATAAATTCTTTTGTGTATTTGGGGAGGTGATGAATTTACTTGAAAATATATTGATTTGAGGCTATATATATGACATATGAATGCAATGTCTGGAAGGTAACCTAGACACCTGGTGAATATAGCTGTTAACAAAGGCAAAGAGACCTGTATCTTTTTCTTAATCTTTAGAATCCTATACTTCCACATTCCTATCTCATCCAAGCAGAAATTATTTTGACATAACTCTTAAATTGAAAAGAACATAGAGAGTTTGCCCATAGAGTAGAGTACAGAGATAAGAAAGCATGCATTGAATAGGGCAGTGGTAGTCAACCTGGTCCCTACCACCCACTAATGGGTGTTCCAGCTTTCATGATGGGCGGTAGCGGAACAACCAAAGTATAAATAAAAAGATAGATTTAATTATAGTAAGTTGTTTTATAAAGATTTATTCTGCCAAACTTAGCAAAAATCCGACATAAAGTACCTGGTAAGTAATTATTATTATATGCTTTAACTTGCCGTAACTCTGCTTTATAAATTTTATAAAGTAAAGTTACTTCTCTACTTTATAAATCACCATCACTGTGGAAAATTAGGCAGTTAGAAAATTTTACTGCTAACAGAGATACAGAAGTGGGCGGTAGGTATAAAAAGGTTGACTACCCCTGCAATAGGGTCTGAACGACAATATCACATTACCCATGCCACTCCTTCCCCAAGTCTAGGTAGACCAATGCTGAGAGACATATACTGTCTGTGAAGGAAGGAGAATGAAGTAAGCAGAGTTCACTGTGGACCCCAACACCAAGCTCACTGCAGTGAACCCCAGCACCAGGACTGCCCTTATGGACTCAGGACCCAACTTATCTCCATGGCCAGGTTATTGGGCTCACCCCAGAGCCAGGTCAGCTACCCATACACTCAGGCTCAATACTTTCCATTGCCCTAGATTGGTTCCTGTGAACCCAGTCTCCGGATCTCATTCTTCAGACTCAGTCACAGGGTCCACTCCAGTTGTCACTGATGTCTGACTGGTACCCGTGGACTCAACATCAAGACACAACCATTTAGACTCATAGCTCAAACCTGCCATTGTGGATTCAAGTTACATGTTTGCTTTTTAGACCTAAGCACCATACCTTTCCCAGTGGATCTAGGCTCCCAGTCCTGGACTCAGGCCCCAGGCCTGCCTACTTGCTAACCCAGGCACCAGATCTTCCTGCTTGTAGAATCAACCTGGTCACCCTCTCAGAATCTGTGCTTGGGCAGACTGGTGAAGGGTTTTCCTGACAGACCAGTCAATGAGGACATAAACAAAGTGCCCACTTCTTCAAATGTGCAAACTCTAATGCAAAGGGGCTAGAATTACAAATAATTATGAAAACATGGCACTGCAAAAGGAAAAAAATAAAACATCAGAAACTGACACTAAAGATCTTCAATCTACCTGACAAACTAATCATCTTAAAGCAGGACAGTGAACAACAAGAAACACAAGTAGGTAAAAATGCTTGCGAACCACAATGGTATGAAACTAAAAATAAATAATATAGGAAAATTAGAAATTCATGAATATGTGGAAATTAAACAACACAACCCTGAATAACCAATGTACCAAAAAAGAAATCAAAAGGGAAATGAAAAATAAATGCCTTGAGATAAATAAAAATGGAAATAAAATATACAAAATCTTGGGGATGTATATAAAGCCATTCCAAGAGAGAAGTGACGAATGTCTACATGCAGAATAGAATGCTAAGGAATAAATGTAACCAAGTAGGTAAAATACCTGTACACTGAAAATTTAAGACACTGATAAAAGAAATTGAAGAAGACATAAATAAATGGAAAGATATCCCATATAAATGGACTAAAAAATAATATTGTTAAAATGTCCATGCTACCCAAAGACATCTACAGATTCAATACATTCCCTATCAAGACACAATGGCTTTTCAATATCTTTTCATACTGCTTTGTAGTTTTTAGTATATAAGTCCTTAACACCCTTTGTTTATTCCTAAATATTTTCTTCTTTTTGTTGCAATTGCTAAAGGAATTGTTTTTTTTTCCATTTCTTTTTCTGAAAATTCATTGTTAGTACATAAGAGTGCAGTGGATATTTGTACATTGATTTTGTGTTCTGCAACTTTATTTGTTCATTGCTTCTAATAGTATATATAGATCATGTATCATAAAAATATGCACTTAAACCTATATAATATTATTAACTAATGTCACCAAAACAAATTTAATTTTTTAAACTGGCATTACTTATAGAAATAGAAAAAAAAAAACTGCCTTAAAATTTGTATGAGATCACAAAAGACCCTAAAGAGCCAAAACAAACAGATCATAAATACAGAAAATGACAATTTTAGAGGGGATGGGTGTCATTAGGGGACTGGGTGAAAAGTTGAAGGTATTAAGCAAAGAAAAACACCTTACAGACACAGACAACAATGTGGGGATTGAAGGAGGGAAGAGGGGTGGGGGAGGTGGAGCAGGGTGAAGGGGGATAGATGATGCTGGAGGGGGACTTGGCTTTGGGTAGTCAACATGCCATGCAGTATACAAATGATGTGTCATAGAATTGTACACCTAAAAGCTATACAATTTTATTAACCAAAAAAATTACTCCAATAAATTCAATAAAAATAAATATATATATACAAACCTAGATGTATATATTAAAAAAAAAAGCATACATGTATAACTTCGGTGTTGTTTCAGAGAAAGTGAAACAGTATGTCCAAAAACTGATTTTTTGTTTATATCCAAGTTTTCTGGAGCAAGATTCAACAAGGCACCGGGTAAAATATCATGCGGAGAGATGGATGATTTGAAAGATAGTAATAAAAAACTGTTAAACATGATAAAACAAAATTTTCTCATTTTTATAAAAGCAGATAGTACAACTCACTGGGGGCAATGTGCAACCCAAGACTTTCTTTTACTTCTTAATCCTAAACAGACTTTGAAAGTATTAGTTGGAAAAATAAATCAGGGAAAACTTAGAAAACTAATCATGTATTTATTAGAAAACAAACTCAGGGAACTATACTCCTCACTAAGAGTTCTAGTAAACTATCAGTCATTTCAAAGTGCTTTAAACAGTGTCATACATTTTTATCTTGAAATAAAACCAGTGTGTACAGCTAAGGAAGAGTAAAAATGCTTTCAGGTTCTGAAGAATCTGGTAGTCTGTTTGGGTTGAGAATTTATAATTTTGTGTTACAAAATCTCAAGCAGGGAATACCAGGGGTCCCCAAACTTTTTACACAGGGGGCCAGTTCACTGTCCCTCAGACTGTTGGAGGGCCGGACTATAAAAAAAAACTATGAACAAATCCCTGTGCACACTGCACATATCTTATTTTAAAGTAAAAAAACAAAATGGGAACAAATACAATATTTAAAATAAAAGAACAAGTAAATTTCAATCAACAAACTGACCAATATTTCAATGGAAACTATGCTCCTCTCACTGACCACCAATGAAAGAGGTGCCCCTTCCAGAAGTGCGGTGGGGGCCGGATAAATGGCCTCAGGAGGCCACATGTGGCCCGCGGGCCGTAGTTTGGGGACCCCTGGAATAAACAATGCTTAAGGTGGTTGAGATACTTAAACAAAAAAATTGAAATTTATGTATCCTTATTTAACATTAAGAACTTTTTATTTTAAGACTCATATCCTCAGCAAACAAACTGAGTCATGTTCTATTGTGGTAGAAGTTTTCTGGAAGAAATTGCTGAGTAAGCATTTTGGAACCGGAAGTGTGACAGAAAGAGCTTTGAAAAAGTAGCAAACTTTTATCTGTTGCACTTAACTATGTGCTTCTTTGTGTTCTGCACATGCCAAAGATATAAAACTTATTTTATACCAATGAAGTCTATGTGATTATCCTATTAATAAATGAGTGAACTGAGGCAAGAAGTGTTTAATAACTTGCTAAAAGTCATGTAACTAGTGTATTCAGGATTCTAAAAAAAAACAAAAACATAACCTATAAAATTGTTTGTGTGTATGTGTGTGTGTGTGTGTAAAGAGAGAGAGAGGAAGTTATTTTAAGAAATTGGTTCACACTATTATGAGAACTGGTGAGTCCAAAATCTACAAGGCCAGTTGAGAAACTGGAGACCAGGGAAGAACTGATGTTGCAGTGCGACTCCAGATGCTATCTTGAGGCAGAATTCAGTCTTCCTTTGAGGACCTCAGTCTTTTTCTCTTACAGCCTTCAACTGATTGATTGAAACTTGTCTACATTATGAAGGTTAATTTCCTTTACTCCAGAAGTGAAAAAAAGTCTTGAGTTGCATATTGTCCCCAAGGAGTTATACTTTCTACCTTTGCAACAACATCTTGGTACTGTGGCTTGGTCAAATTGACACATAAAATGAACGGTTATATCTAATTACTAGAGTCAGGTGATAAACCCAAACATTCCTCATTATAATTTTAAAAAGCTCAAATTGAGAAGACTAGTGAAAATATGGTAACAAAATAAAATTTAACTTAAAAAAATCTATGAAGTATTCAAGCAAAGTATTTTATTTCCTTTTCACAATTTATTCTTCTAGAATTATTTTATTTTTATCTCTTTTTTTTTAGTTAATGTTACAAGAGTGGTTATTGATAAGAGATGAAAGCCCACCATTTCCAAATGACTTTGTTTTCATTATGGTTAAACATGATAATATAAGAAGGCACACATAGATTTGGAGTCAGATCTGATTTCTACTATAGGTTCTCCAAATATTAATGGCATGTCTTATTCACCCTGGGCAAGATAGCAATTCTTAGGCTCAGATATTTTTTTAAAATCTGTAAGGAAGTATAATAATAATAAATTCATACAGAAGTTTTTTAATCTAAGTGGAAAAAGTTTAAAAAAAAACCCAATTCAGTATGTGTCATTCATTCAAGTAGGCATCCAGTAAATGCTGGTTACCTATCCATTAAAAAATATACAATTGTCTAAATTATTTCAAAACACAAAAGTAAACACTTCTATTAAAGGAATTTTTAATGATGGGTCCTAGCAGAGATACTGTGGTAGAAGAGGAATCTGCTTCTTCAGTCTTTTCCCCTTATTTATCCATTTATCTGTATATCAATTTTTCTACCATCTTCCTAAAAAGGGAGAAAATCTACATTTATATACTACAGATTTCATATCTGAACACTGCTGTGAAGGTCTATTTAGTATATATTATTTTATTTGACATTTCAACAAATATAAGTTGAGTATATACTATGTGCTAGACACAGTATATGCACATGCTTAATGGTTTTTAATAGCAGATAGTTTTTAACCTCATTTTGAATAAAAGGGTAAAATATTTTATGCATACCATACAGAAATAGTAAAGTTGTTTAGAACCCAGGATTATCTGTTCTCAGTGGTTACCCTCTTCCTACCATGTAACTTCTAGTAACACTAAACCAAACTACATAAATTCAGTCCTGGAGAAATGACACTAGAACTGAGGTGATCAGATATGTCTGCTGGTCCAGGCAGTTCTCACACAAAGTATTTCCAATTTTCTCTTTTATTGATTTGCTTTCTTCACTATAAGTGGTGACATTATAATACCAATTGTTTGCCAGGGTACCAATTTTAGTGATATCATATTCTGAACAGAAATTGAACTCATTTTAAATAGCAGATGTGCTGTGATAAGAGTAAAGATAATTGTAGTTACCTGATGCATTAGCCATGAAGATTAATGAAATAAATCTTCTGGCTCCTCAGCTTATTAATACTGAAGAATTTATATGTGAACAGATGGACCAGATATGGCAAGTTTTTTCCATAATCTTTAAAAAAATACATCCTGACAGAATTTGTTCAACCCTGCCATATTCCATTTTAGCCAGACCTGTTTTAGCTAATTAAGCTTTCCAAAAACTTCAAAGCATTACTCAGAACTTGAAGCAAACAGAATATTTTTTATAGTACAAACGGCATGCAAGCCAGTGGTCACGTGGACTGTGTATATACTTCAGGCTGACGCATCATGCTTCAAACACAGGCAGGAGCATGGTTCAACACTAATTGCTCTCGGTTCTGTTATTTAAGCAAAATAAATAACAATTAATAATAATAATAATTTTAATTGAATAACATTTTCATTGCATTATGCCTCATGAGTAAGGATATACATGGTTCTAGTTATTGATACTTAAAATTTATTGTTCTTGGTAACTAAATATGTCTGGTCAGTAGGTAGTCACAACACATACTGCAGACATCAAAGAGAAACTTGGATAAATTTCTGGGGACTCTCTTAACTGTCTTCTTAGAGCAAAAAGTAATTATTTTTATTCAGTACTGTAGAGCAATATGCCATGTACTTGTCACTGCAATTTAAATATATTATCCCATTTAATCACCAGGACAATGTTGAAAAGTTGGTATTTCTATACACATGTTACAGATTAGGGTAACAAAATTTTGAAAGGTTAAATAACTCACCATTGTCTTGGCTTGGTAGAATCAGAATTTGAACTCATTTTTTTCTAAATACAAGTCCAAACTCTTATTCACTAAGCTATGTGGTTTCTCTATCATTAAGGGTAGAAACATATAAAATATATATTTTTAATGTTTTAGTGTCTGATGCTGCCTAGTAGGTTTTGTGACAGATGCTTTAGGCTACCTTGATATTTAACACAGAGACATATTAAGTAGGTAATATTATTTTCATTCTTCAGTTAAAAAAATTAAGTTTCAAATAAGCTTAAGCAATGTATCTTAGTGAAGGAAGTTAATAGATGAGGTCAGAATCCAAAACCACATCAGTTATTTTCTTAACATTGCAATCTCTTTATGGTCCAACTAGTTATGCAAAATTAAGCCCAAATACCATAAATCATCCATTTTCTGATTGTTTAGGAGCAACCAGACTTTCAAGGGTTAGCTGATTCAGTGGTCAGCAAGTATGGTAGTGCAATAAGAACAATGGATAGTTTGGTTGACTCCAACTGTTGGCTGTATCCTGTTACTTAGGACTCAGGTGATTTGTCTGGAGTAGCAAACATAGGGTTTCAAAAATGAATATTTCAATTGATTAACTTCTAGACTTTCTGAATAAAACATTTTTGTTGCTTTGGATAAACACAGTACACTTACAAGATGTAAACAGGGAAGGAAGTGTGATAAGCATTAGCCAGCACCTCAGTTTCCCTTGGAGTGTGCATAATGAATTAATAAAACAAGTTTCGTAGTAAAAGGGAAAATACAGATAATGCAGTTTATCAGGTAGACAGAGTCAGACTTTAAACTCCAATATGGCTTGGTTCAGAGACCAAACTGCAGAAGGGTACTGATATTGGTCACAAAATTTTGATATTAGCTTCCTCATTATACACGTAAATCTACTGATATGCATTGCTAAAGTGCTTTCAGAGAAGATATGCTAAAACAGTGGGATAGAATGATGTTCTTGAAATTATAGAAATACTTTCAATTAGCCACTACATTTCTAAAAACATGTGTTTTGCCTGATTGAAGAAAAGTGGGTTTTCATTTTTATTTTAATGTACAGTATATTTAAACTGCTGAAATTTATATTGTGCCATGCTTATTGGTAGTTTGTAGCTATTCTTTTACAAATGACTTAACCTTGCTCATTTGTGTGTGTGTGTGTGTGTGTGTGTGTGTGTGTGTGTGTGTGACAGAGACAGAGAGGTACAGATAGGGACAAACATGAAGGGAGAGAGATGAGAAACATCAATTCTTCGTTGGGTACCTTAGTTGTTCATTGATTGCTTTTGCATATGAGCCTTGACTGGGTGTGTGGGGGGCTACAGAAGACCAAGTGACCCCTTGCTTAAGCCAGTGACCTTGGTCTCAAGCTGGTGAACCTTGCTTAAACCGGATGGGCCTGCACTTAAGCTGATGACCTCAGGGCTTCAAACCTGTGTTCTTTGTGTCCCAGTTTGATGCTCTATCCATTGCTTCACCGCCTGGTCAGGCTTGCCCATTTTTTTGTTTTATCAAGGTAGTTGTTGTTATTGTTGTATGTGTGTTATTCATTTATAAGGTCACATTATTTAATTCATTACAAACGTTTAACCTTAGCCTATTTTCTTAAGATATATCTGAATATATTAAATTTCAACTGGATTAATAAAATGAAATTCCTAAGGAATGATACAAATGGTGAATATTTATTATTATTTGGTTAACTAGTCCACTCTGGATATAGTTCATGAACATGGTTGAAATACAATATATTTCTCTGTTTGGGGCATAGGCATCACTTAAATTTCTGATAAGTAGTGATCAAATTAGCTAATTGATTATTAGTCTTTATTACAGAAGTTTTCAAAGTGGTTATATAAGTAAAGAATGCTCAAAGAACATAGCTATCAATGACTAATTTGGAATCACATTTTATAAGATGGTTTAAAAAAATGAAATGGCTATTAGAAGTTACATGGTACATTTGATCTATCCAAGACCAATATAAATGAATCAATTATAGGATTAGATTGTGAATGTTTCTCAACAAAACTCTGTATCTTAAATGACCTCGCTTCCATGCATTATTATCTAAAAGAAAATAAATCTATCCAGTGGAACAGAACAAAGCACCCAAAAATAAGCTCTAAAATTTAGGGTCATTAATATTTGACAATAAGGCAAGAATATAAAGTAAGTGGTATAGGGAAATTGGACAAATATGTGCAAAAATTTAAACTTCTTACACCAAACATAAGATTAAACTCAAAATGGATTAAGGACTTAAATATGAAACTAGAAACCATAAAAACTCTAGAAAAAAATATAAGTAGTAAAATCTCAAACATTTCTCATTTTTTGAGAGCTATATTTTTTCTGATGTATCTTCATGGGCAAGGGAACAAAAGAAAAATAAATGGGACTACCTCAAGCTAATGGTAAGTTTTCCATGGCAAAGTAAAGTATTAACAAAATGAAAAGACACCCCAGTGAATGGGAGAACATATTCACCAATGATATCTGAGAAAGGGTTGATATCCAAAGTTTATAAAGAGCTTACAAAACTCATAACCAAAAAATATATCTATATATATACAAATTAATTAAAAAGGAGCAAAGGAACTGAATAGATACTTCTCCATAGAGGACTTACAGATGGCCAATAGACATATGAAAAGATGTTCAAAGTCAATAATCATCAGAAAAATGCAAATTAAAACTCTCCATCATCAGGAAGGGGTAGTCAAGTAGCTGGATTAAAAATATTATAATGATGCATGATAGAAGGGTTAATTAAAAGTTCCTGTTCAGCCCTGACCAGGTAGCTCAGTTGGACAGAGCATAGTCCCGATATGCTAAGGTTGTGGATTCAGTCCTTGATTCAGGCACATACAAGAATCAACCAATGAATGCACAAATAAGTGGAAAAGCAAATAGAGGTTTTTCTCTCTCCCTTCCGCTCTGTTAAATCAACCAATAAAATTTTTTTAAAAAGTGAAAAAAAAACTACAATGAAATATTACCTCATTTCTTTCAGAACGGTTATCATTAATACATCATCAACAACCAAAAAGAGTGTTAGCTAGGATGTGGAGAAAAGGGACCCCTTGTGCACTGTTGGTGGGAAAGCAGATTGGAACAGCAACTATTGAAATCAGTATGTAGTTACTTCAAAAAATTAAAAATGGAGCTGCCTTATGACCCAATGATTCCAGTTTTGGAATTTATCTAAAGAAATCAGAAACACTGATTTAAGAAAAGTTATTCACTCCTATGTTCATTGTAATATTATTTATAGTAACCAAGATTTGGGAGCAGCCTAAATGTCTATCAGTAAATGAATATGTAAAAAAGCTGTGGTCCATTTACACAGTGGAATTCTACCAGGCAGTAAAAAAGAAGGAAATTCTACCTTTTGTGACAACACACATGGATGGACCTGGAAAGCATTATGCCAAATAAAATAAGCCTGTCAGAGAAAGACATATACCATATGATTTCACTTATATGTGAAATTTAATGAACAAAATAAACTAAGAAACAAAGTACAAACAGACTCATAGATACAGAGAACAGACTAACATCTCTCAGAAGAAAGTGGTGGGGGATTTGGGGGACTGGGTTAAAAAGGTGAAGAAATTTTTTTTATTTATGATTTTAATTTATTGTGTTTACATAGATTCAAGTGTCCCACCAAATATATCTCCCCCACCCCTGTGCTCCCCTCGGCTCCCCCCCTATTTGTTCCCTCCCCCCAATGCCTTCCCCCTTCCCTCCAGGATTTGCTGTCCTATTCTCTATAATGCTGTGTTATGTATATATAATTTCATTAATCTCTTTCTGTTCTCTGATCCAATCTTCTCTTCTACTTTCCCTCTGACTGCTTTCCCTCTGGTCCCTTTGATCCCGCCTCTGCCTCTGTTCCGTTGCTCAGTTCACATTGTTCCTTGGATTCCTCAAATGAGTGAGGTCGTAGGATATTTTTCTTTCTCTGCCTGGCTTATTTCACTTAGCATGATAGTTTCCAGGTCCATCCATGTTGTTGCAAAAGGTAAGACTTCTTTCTTCCTCATAGCTGTGTAATATTTCATTGTATATAATGTACCACAGAAGGTGAAGGAATTAAGCTAAAAAAAAAACCCTCATAGACACAGACAACTGTATGGTGATTAACAGAGGGAAAGGGGAAAGAGGGAGGTAAAAGAGGATGTAGGGGGAATAAATGCTTATGGAAGGAGACTTGGAAAGGGAGTGAGCACACAATGCAATATGCAGATGATGTATTATAGAATTTTAATACACTGAAACTTATATAATTTTACTAACCAATGTCACCCCAATAAATTCAATAAAAAAAGTCATTAGCAGGAACTGCCTTTTTTTGGATTGCCTATGAGTAATAAAAGTACTTAAATTCCTCTGAAGAAATCACAATGAGTTGTGTTTCAATATTTTTTACTTTTTTGAAAATTCATGCTGTTTTGCTATGAGAAAATCTAAGACTGGTTTGTTATATGGAGTCCAAATGCAGCAAAAGGAAATTTTATGTAATAATTTTATGTATTACTTTCAGTAGTTTAAGTTGGAGCCCAAGATAATTGATACCTTAATTATTCTAAAAGGCTTTTCAGAAATTAATAGTATTAAAATATTTGATGAGTGTGAAAAGAATTGTGTACATATGAACCTGTATAGAATGATGAAACAAAAATGTAAATAATTATATTTATAATATATAACAAGTGTATAAATACATAATTATATATATATGCTTAGAATTACACTATTGTAATATTTTATTTTTTGTTCTATTCCTACTTTCTGAAAAATAATTTTAAGACTTTAGCACCATTTTATGTCTTTCTTATTTTATTCTCCCTACCAGTTATCAACTACTGTCTTCTTCATTTCCTTAAACATTCCCCAAATTTTACTTAATTCTCATCAATCTTCTTGTCATACACCAACTACTACAAGTTACTTTTTCTGTCTGAAAAACTTTCCCAACTTCCAGTTTGATTCCCTCCTTCTTGTTTGATAATAAAAACTATCTTCAAACAATTCAATCAGCCTTTTGGTGTTTTTTTTATATATATATAAAAAGCGAGTGTGGTTCTCTCTGAACCTTAAGATAAAATCCAAACATTTAGAAATGATTATAATCCCTTCAAGATTTTGCCCTGCTTTCTCCAGAACAATTTTGCTCAATATTCTTTCTTAGATTTTATATCCCAAACACACAGGTCATCTTTTATTTGCTGAGATGGGCCATTATTTTTCTTATCTGTTTTTATTTTCAGAATTTATTATAATAAAATAAAAAAATGAAAAAATAACTTGAACATAAATGGTTTATTTTTGAGGTGATTCCAAGTTAAGTTAATGAGCCAGTTACTGCCATGAGCACCTGACCATCGACTTCTGGGCAGCCATGTAGACAAACTCTAAGTATTCCAAGCTGAGCAGTGAAGATATGGAGATTTTATCCATCATATCTCATCCTCATTTTGTGAGCTGCCCCTAGAGTTCCCTGGCCATTCTTTCTTTTTCTGAAAGTGAGTCAAACCAGGGCTGACTTATACCTTTCCAGTGTCTATGGCCCATGATACTTTTAAAGGCTTCCAAAAGAATTTTAAAATTATTTAAAACTCACAATAAAAATGAATATAGTACAGTATGAATTATTCTTGTTTTCATATCAACACAGTCATAAAGTATTATGTTTTTAATATTCTTTTATGGAAAAAGGGGACCATTGACCAGTTCACTTAGGATCCACAGAAGTCATAATATGGCTTTAGGATAAATGTGCTCCTGTAGCCAGAATACCATAAGGCAATAAATCATTGATGCAAAAAGTAGAACATTACAGCAGCTGCTACAGTGCACTTTCAGGTGTTGAAATATTTGTTCTTTTTGAAACACTCTCTGTCATTTACTTTACACCCTCCCTTGCAATTGTCCCCTTATGTGCATACATATAATCGAGCAAATGTTTCCAATAAATTTTGTGAATTCCTCCATTCCAAATTTACAAGTCACAAGATCTGGGAAGCATTCTCTGATCCTCAGGTCTGGATTAGAGACAGTTTTTATTTTCTCTGAGATTTCCTTATAGGTCCTCATTCACCATGCTTTTTACTTAGGGATTTCATCTTTACTTGCATTCCTCCCCTGGACTAGATTATCTGTTTTGTCTGTAGGAATCACTGTTGCATTATGCAGGAAGGGTAATTAGCATATTGTACTTAGTCAATGAATATCAGATAAACTGCTTAGGAGTCACAAACTTGTTCTTAAATTGTTCAATCTGATGGCAGGTTTGTTTAAAATGAGTGTACTGGATCGTGTTATGTCTGGTTGGCAAAAGCTGAACATTGTTCCAAAACTATTTTCCCTGGACACCTCTGGGTAAGAGTTAGCCAAAAGTGCTTGATATTTGGCAGAAGTGAAACAGAAACCAATACTCTCTAAAGGTTGTCACAATCAGCCAAAGTGACAGAAAGAGGTGCCCAGCTTTTCCTCACTTTCCTCTGTTCCATATTCAGCTCATCTTCTTGCCTGCTGGCCAGGCTAACCAACAGAGGATTCAAGTCTGCCATTAAGGGCTTGGCTGGCGCCCTGCAGCAGTGCTGCCTATATACAAGGACCAGCTTCCCGAGGTGACAATTTCAGTAGGTTTTTGTGGGAGGCCTTGCAATTGTCCCCTTATGTGCATACATATAATCGAGCAAATGTTTCCAATAAATTTTGTGAATTCCTCCATTCCAAATTTACAAGTCACAAGATCTGGGAAGCATTCTCTGACCCTCAGGTCTGGATTAGAGACAGCTTTTATTTTCTCTGAGATTTCATGGGCCATAGACACTGGAAAGGTATAAGTCAGCCCTGGTTTGACTCACTTTCAGGAAAAGACAAGCTTCCCCAGAGGTGACAATTTCAATAGGTTTTTGTGGGAGGCCCTCTTCGCAGTATCTCTTGTGTCCAAAGATACTTGGCTTTTTAAATTTCTTTGCAAGCTCCAACTTGTTTTAGACATACTGGTTATTGGCTGTTTCTCCAATTCTTTTTCTCCCAATATTCAGCTCTTCCCTCTCCAAGTGTTTTTATATTTGTTGTCTAATTCTTGTAATAAATCCCTTATTTACATAAACTGTAAAATGGATCTGTTTATACACCCTGAACTCTGATAAGGCAGTAGAGTATTTAATTCCAAGGATGTACCACAAGATGTTAAACTACCCCCATACTGCAATATATTTAGTTGATTCTCACCTTTTTAATCTTAGCACTGTAATGAAGAATCTTGCTTATAAATATTCATTGACATTTCTGCATATTTTTTTAGTGGTGATCTTGATTTATTATATTTTTTTAGGTTATAAAATCCTTACTTTTTGTGTGCCTTATTCTTTTGTTGAGTATTTTTGAAAAAAGAAATTGGAAAAATTATGTTCTGTTTTTACATGTGTGCAATAAGATGTCATTGTGAACATTTTTCACCAGCTTTGGCTGAGGCTCAGTGGCTAGAGAACTAAACACTAGGTGGCAAGTATTCCTACAGTCCAATTGAGGTGCTAGACCACTGTTGTTTCACCTACTAAGAATGGAATAAAAATGATTTTGTCACATGTAGCACAATTGTAGTCTTAAAGATATAAAATATGTTTTTATACATTAATGAGGTGAGGAGGCCCAGCCTCAATAATTTTTTTTTTCTTGCTACAATTTTCCTCTGAGCCTCCTTGCTACCCGGAAGAACCATAGAAGTTTACAAGGTAGTAAAAGGATTCTTTCAATTCACCTCCAATCTAGTGAAAGAATCTTTCAGAAGGCTACATGGAACATTTTGTATTTATTACCTGGACTCTTTTAGGGGGAAAGGTGATGGGATCAAAAGCTAAAAATAATGGTTATTAGCCCACATCGAAAAGACTAAGATTACAAATTGGGGTCGAATTGGCCTCTAAAAGTAGAAAGAGTAAAGGTGGCTACGTGAGAAAGAAGCTATGCATGGCACAGGTAAGACCCATGACCCCATATGGGTCACTTTCTGGAAAGTCAGCCAGGAATTGTCTTTAAAAGAACTTTACCCAGGAGAGCCACTTAGAGGTGTGGCAAGGTTTCCAGTAGAAATGGTTATACTGAATAGATAAGTTATAGGATGCCCAAACTGAGGACTGGAATAAAAAGCAAGACAGAGAAAATCTAGCTCTCTCAAAAATTTCAGTTGGATGCTCCCTGTGAGAAAATTTGAGAAACATACAGAATTCACTAGAGAAAACATTCCCTTTCCAACCCACTATTTGCAGTAGGTACTGGTACCATATTACACATGAACTAATAAAATAAGGACTTTCTTAGTCCCTCATATAATCTCCTCTGTTCTGCTCACAGCTGTAAAATTAGAGAGGGTTAGAAACCAGTCTAGAGAATGGAGCAGAAATATGTGCAAAAGAGTTATCAACTATAAGAAAAAAAAATAAAGAGAAGAGGCTGATCAGACTCTTCTTACACAATTGACGGCTTCCTTGACTCAAGCTTGACCAAACAGAGGGAGATGAGAAGATACAACTTTAAAATATATTCAGAGTTTTCTTATTAAATTCTGTTGGGTACTGTAACAGCTAAGTTTTGACTCTTCATTTGGCTGAAATGATCAAAATAATTTTAAATGTATAAGAATAACCATAAAATTGGTCTGACCTGCAGTGGCGCAGTGGATAAAGCATCAACCTGGAACGCTGAGGTTGCCATTTCAAAACCCTGCACTTGTCTGTTCAAGGCATATATTGGAGTTGATGCTTTCTGCTCCTCCCCCCTTTCTCTCTCTCTCTCTCTCTCTCTCTCTCTCCTCTCTAAAATTAAAGAAAAAGAATAACCATAAAATTATATCAGACTGAGAATTCACTCAAAATACAAATTAAATAAATCCATAAATTTACAATTAAAATAAAAAATACTTTCTATTTGAGTCCTGTGGACTTCTGTACTTTCAACATAATGGTTACAGTTTATTTTAAATAAATAAATAAATGAATGAATAAAGTATCCAAACTGATGATCATCAGCTCCACATATGCAAGATCATCTTGCCCCTTAAATTATTTAAAATAATAAAATTCACCAAATGAAATAACAAAAAGAAGAGTTTCAAAGTCATACAAAAAATTTACTTTAACATAATTGCTTAATTTCATGTTTCTAAATATATAATAATGTTTTTTAAATTTATAAAATGTTTCAAAAGACTATGTATAATAATTTGTCATATAATTTCTCAGCCAAGAAATAAATCTTTACTTCTACCTATACACTTAATGGAAAATATAGAGTGTGAGCTATACTGTGCGAACATAATATAAATATGAAAAATGTTGTAAATGTATGTCTAAAAATAATGTGATCAATATTACTGTTTTGTAGTGACAAAGAGATATTTTACTCTTCTTTTAGGCAAAATTATATTCAATAACCATCAATGTAATGTGCCAAAAGGCATGCATTTCAAAATAAAAAACATTCATTTTTTGACAAACAAAATGACTCCCTATTATCTATAGGGAAATGCACTATATAAGAAGGGCATCATAAACTGAAAACAAACTGTGAATAAATGACATTATTGAACACCTAAAGAAGTAGAAAGAGTACTGGTCATAGAAGCTAATGGACTTAAGTTCTAGTTTACTTACTATTTGTTGGTCTTTGTTAAGTCATTTAATCTTTCTCTGTATGGCACCTTCTCAGGAAAACAAAAAGGAGTTAATATGTATTCAAAGACTGCTGTAGAGGTTTTAAAAATTCATTTACATAATATCTATTCTACTTTACTCCTGTTCAAATACTATTATTTATATACTTTACAGATTTAGGAAATAAAGTTTATATAAGCTTAGTATTTTTATTAAAAAATACAGAAAGTTAAATATAAGAATCCAGTTTTCTGACTATTCTGGTTATTCATCTCTGAAAAACAACCTTCATCACCACCTCCATCCCAAATTCAATAGCGTCAAAGAACAATTGCTTTGCTAATTCCCATAATAGAGTGTATTAACTAGCATCAGCTGTTTCACGTAGTGTCAGTGCTTCAACCCAGTGATGGACATTTGGGCTGGAGTATTAAAAATGGCTGTCTTATGTGACAGAATTAATGCTGTCTATTGAATGACCATTTAGCTTGGTCTGTGAAACAATATCTACACCTTGTTTCTCCATCTGGGTTGGGCTTCTAATGACATGGTGCTTGATGTCTGTCCTAAAGGAAATACACAAAAGCAAGAGTTCCAAAAAGACTAAGAAGAACGTTATGAGGCCTTTTATAATTTAGCCTTGGGAGTCAAGAAGTGTTATTTTTACTGTATTTTATGTTTATCAAGGACCAACCTTGATTTAGTATGGAAGGGAACCACATAAAGGCACAAATATTGGGAGACTGGGGAGATCTTGCAGACTAGCTACCACATTGAATATTAAGCCACTGTATCAAAGTATTTTTGTTTAATAGTATCTGAACCAATTATTTATTTATTTTTGTATTTTTCTAAAGCTGGAAACGGGGAGAGACAGCCCAACAGACTCCCGCATGCGCCCGACCGGGATCCACCCGGCACGCCCACCAGGGGGCAACGCTTTGCCCACCAGGGGGCGTCACTCTGTTGCGACCAGAGCCACTCCAGCACCTGGGGCAGAGGCCAAGGAGCCATCCCCAGCACCCGGGCCATCTTTGCTCCAATGGAGCCTCACTGCGGGAGGCGTAGAGAGAGAGACAGAGAGGAAGTAGAGGGGGAGGGGTGGAGAAGCAGATGGGCACTTCTCCTGTGTGCCCTGGCCGGGAATCGAACCCAGGACTTCTGCACGCCAGGCCGATGCTCTACCACTGAGCCAACCGGCCAGGGCTGAACCAATTATTTCAAACTGTAGTTAATAAATATAAAATGGAAAATGATTAATGGCTCATTAAAGTAAAACAATTTATCTTTGTCTATATATTCCTAGAACACTCTACTCATATAACATTTTCATAGAAATCTAGAGTAAATGATCTGTTTACTCATCTATCTATCCCCCTGCTGAAAACTGCTTATACCTAAAATAGAGGGTAAGAACATAAATTTCAATATCACTTTTACTTATGTTGAAATTTGGACTTTATCATACTAGATGTATAACTTTGACATGGTAATGGTAATATTTTAGAACTTCAATATACTTGTTAGTAAAATACATTAATAGTACAAGATTATAAAGTAGCTATTTCTCTGTTGGTTATGAGGATTAAATAATATAGTGCTTTGGGAATGCTTAGTATGAAAGCTGAAAGGTAGTAAGTTGTTAAATATAAGGTTCTTACTTCTATTATAGCCAGAAAACAATTAAATGTATATAATTTTTATAAACTTAGGAGGAAGAAAAAGAAACTGTTTTCTCTCTGTGAAATGGAATTTGATTTCTATTTCAGGGCTCCATTCTATAAGGGTTAGTCTTATTTCAGTCAATGAAAGGAAATTTCAATGAACTTATGCCTTTCCCATCCTTCCATAAGGCAAGTATAAGAGCGCAGGGTGAACAAGGAAATCTCAAATAACCTACGGATATTAGAGAGCAGAGAAACATAAGCTGTATGTTCATACTAGGTTCTGAGAAAATTGGAAGAGGCCCCATTATTCTGACCCCTAACAGTGTTGCACTTGGACTGCAGATCCTTAAGTTTTACGAGTTACCTCATGATCTCAAATTGACTTGGAAACAACAAATATTTCTCAAATACTACAGAGGGGTAAGAAAATGTCTGAGAGAATAAACTGGATCAGGACTGGCCTTATGTTTAGGTTCAGGGATTGCAACAGTTTTCAGGCCTGAAGGACAGTATTCCAGCAGATGACAACAGGGTTGTTTGCTGAGACTCCAGGCCCTACTCTATCCATCCTTCACCACTCCTTGAACTTGTCAGAACCAACAGAATGGTCAGAAACACAACAAATTGATGATTACTATTGTTTTCCTCATTGCAATAAGATTCCAAAAATAATTTTCATTTAATTATGGAAAAATAACATTTTTCCCCATAGGAATTTCTTGCTTAGATTTGTATGAATTACATATGGAACTAAAACAAATGTAGTTCCATATATTTTCCCAAATTTTTAAAAACAGAAGTCATAGTTTGATATCAGATATGGAAACCCTATCACAGTTTACCACAAAATCAGTTTAAAAAGTCATCCTTGGCCTGATCTGTGGTGGCACAGTGGATAAAGCGTCAACCTGGAAACACTGAGGTTGCCGGTTCAAAACCCTGGCTTGCCTGGTCAAGGCACATATGGGAGTTGATGCTTCCTGCTTCCTGCTCCTCCCCCTTCTCTCTTTCTCTCTCTCTCTCTCTCTCTCTCTTTCTCTATCTTTATCTCTGTATCTCCCCCCTCCTCTCTAAAATGAATAAATTAAAAAAAATTAAAAATTAAAAATTAAAAAAAAAAAGTCATCCTTATTGTTAGAGAAGTTGGCTTATGCCTATGGTTGGGAATGTACAAAATTGAATGCTGTTAAATTATTTCCATGTGTAACTTTATTAAAATTTATGTTGTTTCAATCTTTCATTTTATTTTTGAGATGGACTGACTGAATTATCAGGAAATATAATAGAATGGTAGTGTTAGTCAGCATAAGTGGACAATACTTATGCACAGAATATCAAATTTCTTAAAGTCTATAGAGATTTGCCTGTCTGTTGCTCAAAAGGCCATTTTCAAGTATGAAGGACAACAATATTTACTTCTAATGAGTTTTCACTTGGCCTGCTATGACATGGGACTTTAGATCTCAAAACAATTGAACCGCTGTGACTTAATATATTATTTTCTCCTGTTTTTCAGGTAGCATAGTGTTGCATTTATATCGTGCCATGTCAAACTTTATAAATCAACCTCTAAGACAGAAGATAAACAGTCACATAACAAAAAAGGAATGTGTACAAATAGTTGAACTCAAAAGACACAGCTCACTGAGCAGCCTTCCCCAAAGCATCTATCTTAGCTCTTGTCAGTGACTTGCCCAGAACACGCTGCATTTTGCATCTTTCCTTTCACCAAACTCACCCAGGCTGATGACATGCAATCAAAACGTCAGAAACAAATCAATGAATGCCTTACATTCTAAGGTCTTTGTTGACTCGTCTGGTGATTGGTGACAATGGATCCAACACTTTAAGAAAAGTGTGGCATGGCCAGACCGCATGTGTTTTCAGTTTCAGTGCTCACTGAACAGGATCTAGAATGGTACTCTAAATTACTAGCAAGAGTATTTTGTTGAGATATTGTAGAAAACACCACCCTTTTAAGTCACTTTATAATTGGTTCTTAGGAAATGGCAGAGGGAAACGTGGATAGGCTCATGCAGATATAAAATCACGATGTGTACTTCTGCCTTGATGTAGAAACAACAGTGTAGCCAGCACACCTGGCCCACACTGGGAGGAGAGGGTGGCAGTGCAAGTGTACTGCCCCAGATGGACTCACGTGGATATTCAGCCACTGAAATGAAATAAAGTTCACTTGATTTAAATTTCAGGAATTCACAAAAGAAAATTATCTGGGATCCCTTCACATATTTGATATCAACTTCTTTATACCCTTTAATGATCAATGAATACTCTATACTTTAGAACTAGTTCCTGAGGAAAAGTCAGATGTATTTTTTATCTTAGTTCCTCTATAAGTGAGGAGTTCTTTTTTTTTTCCTTGTTTTTTATTCAGAATATTTTCTTTACTTTGATGTTCTATAGTTTAAAAATGATATGCTGAAGTATAGTTTGCTGGGGGGAATTGATCGTGCTCAGTGTTCTCTGAACTTTCTGGATCTTTGGTTTGGTGCCTGATATTAATTTGGAGAAATTCTCAGTCATTATTGTTTAAACTATTTCTTCTGGGGTTTTTTTCTCTTTTTTTTTTCTGACAATGTCCATGCACATATATTGTACCTTTTGTAATTGTCCATAGTCCTTGGTTACCATGTTCTGATTTTTTTTTCCAGTCTTAGTTTTCTTTGCTTTTCAGTTCTGAAGGATTTGAATTAGATATTTAATTTAGCAGTTTCTTCAAATTTTAACATACATGTAAACTGTTTAATAATTGTGTGTAGTTCATCCTAAATTACACATTCAAACTTTTCTAAGAATAAAAATCTCAAATAGATGGTCTTTGGTGAAAATTACAGTCAAAATTTAGGGTTTTCTTTTCCTTCTTTTTTTAATAGGAAGATCACAGGCAAGCTATAATTGGAACATATTGACCCTATCACCAGGCTTCATATTTTCTGCTTAAGGGTGTCATATTGTACAAGCACACAGTATATCACTCAGCCCTCTTAAATAAAACCCACCTTAGCTACTAAGAAAGTAATGAAAATTTGATAGTTATAATGAATTCTTGAATCCTGAGTGAGTTACTGAATGGATACCAGCTTTTCAATTACCTTCTTCTTGTAAGATGGTGCAGAGAGAGCTTTCACTTACTAAGCATGAATTATATTCTCAGTGCCTACAAAAAATTTTTCTATTTTAGTGTCAGAAAAACATGTTTCCAAGTTAATATTACCAAAGCTTTTGCCTTTTTAAGTTTCAATACAATGTAAAACATACATTTAATAAAACATACCTAAAATAAAATTTTAATCATAAAGAAAAACAGTTAATACAAAAAATATTATCATAGCAATTATGTGATTAAGGAAAAGTTGTATTCAAAGAATCACTACATTAAAATCTAAAGAGAACTGTTTTGTTACGTTATGTCTTTTACTGATGACTTTTTTTTCCATTACTGGGTATTATATCATGCTCATAACTTTGAGGATACTACTTTTTTTTGTCTCTATCCCTTTTTACTCTGAGTTATCAGGGTATGTGGTTTTCATATTAAGCACTTATTTTACAAAGTCAGGATTGCACAGTTAAAATAACTACATGGCATGGGCACGTATTTCGATTCAGGCGTTACTTTAGAAATCATCACTGAACCTAAAATCTCTTACCAAGTTCCTGCCACTTTTTTATCCTTGTCTGGAAACAATTCTCAATCTTAGTTCTTCATTTATTCATCCATTAACTTATTTAACAAATGTTTAATATACTAACATTAACAAATGTTTAGTATTGTATAAACCAAATGGATGGATGTTGGTGTAGCCTTATGAAGCATAAAATACAGTGATAAGTTCAGATGTTTATGAAGTAATTAAAATTTTTATGAGTAATATGAAGTATAAATGAAGAATATTATAGGACAATGTAACAGAGTCTAAGACTCAAGAAAGATAAGAAATGGTTATTTTCTTTTTTAAATATTATTTTTAAGATTTTGTTTATTTGTTTTGGAGAGAAGAGAGAGAAAGGGATAGGAGTAGGAAGCATCATCTTTCATATGTGCCTTGACTGAGCAAGCCTGGGGTTTCAAACTGGCGATCTCAGTGTTCCAGGTCGAAGCTTTATCTATGGCACCACTAGTTAGACAGAAATGGTTATTTTTTAGACCGACATTATAGTTAGATTTAAAACAAGTCGACAGAGAAGAGATTTGAAATATAATTTGGAAATAGAACTGACAAATTTAAATGGGCATTTAAGAATAGACACAGTGGGAGGAAAGATATGGATTAAGGTCTTTGCCACTTTGGCCAAAGAGCAAATATTTGTCCAATGTTATAAATCCATCTTTGTAGATGCAACGTCTGAGATGACTGAGGTGTGTCTGAAGTGGGTACTCAGAACTGAGATAACTATAAGATATTTGTATATTTGAGCCTAAAATATAAGAGAGATCCTGGACTGCAGATAGAATTTTGGAGTCTCCATTAATGGAAGTTGACACCATGAAACTGGGTGACTTCACTCAAGGAGAGTGTATAGAACAACACATTTGCAGAAAAAGGCAGCATACCAAGTGCACAAACTTAAGGCAGAGGAAGATGAGGATCACAGGAGGTATGAAAATGCAGAAGAGACAATGCACTCCTGGAAAACCAGAAAATAATGTGTTCTAGGAAGAGGAGATTGGTCTTCCTTGTCAAATGGCAAAATAAGAAATGAGATGAGGAGCAAGATATATCCATTAGAAATGGTAGTTAACAGAGAAAATATTGTTGACATAGGAGAGAGTAGTTAATAGCAACCAGATTAACCTTTTAAAGACACACATCATATTAATCATATGTTTGCTTTAAAAAGATAGTAGCTTCCTAAAATATTATCTTTTTACAATGACCTCTCTAAACTCATCCTAAACCACTGCCTTGTACTTAAAATGCTTCTCACTGATTTGTTCACATCCTTATGAAACAAGAAACTTTACACTGGACTAAGGTATTTGAAACTTCCTTTTTCCCATTTGAAAGAAAAGGTTTTCAACCTTTTCTTTATTCAGAGTTTGTCCCCTTACTGATTTTAAACAGCACTTTAATATGATATATCATAAGTACATTTTGTAGTAGAGGATCCAAGTGTATTTTATTGTCTGCATTATACTTTAGAAATGTAAACATATTCCACTGAGAGAAAAATGGGAATAAAGGGTGTTCTGCCAATTCACAAAAGCTCATTTACTAAGGGCAAAGCATTATCTTTTAAATATATAAATTAACCATTAAAGAGTCACCTTAAAAATTCTCAAAGAGTTTTCATCACAATCTTACCATAGGCTAAAAGGCCCTGATAATCTAGCTCCTTCTTATTTCTCCCAACTCACCTTGGACCACTTTTTCTCTTGCTTGCTCCAGCCCAGCCACAATGACCTCTTTCAGGTCCTAAAATACTCCAAGCTCTCTTCTCATTCTGTCTCTGAATTTAATGTTCCTCATTACTCCATTTTGGTCTGCAGGTCTTAGCTCAAGTGAACTTCCTCAAATGCTACTTTGATTGTTTTTCTTAGAGCTTGTCTTTACTTTTGTAATTATCTTCTTAATTACTGGTCACCTCACCCCACCAGAATAAACTTCTATGAAGACAAGGGTTTTGTTTTTATCATGGCTGTAGTCTGAATATATTTCTCAGTGTTAGCTTTACAACTTCTTTTTTCTTGAATTAATAAATTAATGAATGAATAAGATAAGTAACTAAGGGGTTGTGGCTTAAATGAAGGAACTTTTGTTGGTTTGTTTTTGTTTATAAAGTAAGAGATATTTGAGCTTTTACAATGCTGAACAGAGGCAATACACACACACACACACACACACACATACAAATCAAATATATAAAAGAGAGAAAGGACAATTGACAGAATAAAATCTCTGGAAAATTTAAAACACACTATTCTCTACTGTAACCTACACTTTCTATTTCATATAAGCTACTCATACTTGCTTTAAGATGATAATTTTTCAAGACCTGTGGCAACAATTTCAAGACAACAATTGCATTTTTGAAGTATACTATTCTTGGGAGGAAAAGAACTCAAGAAAAACCACTACTTGAAAATTAGGTCAATAAGAAAGACAATTTTAGAATCCTTCACTCATACTAATACACGTTATTCAGCATGAAGCAAATGGGACCAAGGTAATGCCACAGGAACTTCAGAGAAAATCATTTCTCCAATTTAGAAAAGCTAAAAGATGTAGGCATATTATTTCTTTTGTTGACTTTCTGTACCTCTCATATTAGAACACTTTCAACAGCCTCTTGACTATGCTGTAGCTAAACTGTATTTTTTTAAACGGTATTTTTAAAGAAACAAATGACCCCAAGATTTCAAGAAACACTC